>NC_072736.1:57603531-60230251 GCF_026930045.1 Uloborus diversus | reverse complement strand
GATGCTACCCCCGTAAATGCTGCAGGGGGGCGGAGGGGGGAAGGGATTATAACTGCATTTGGGGGGCAAGCTGTTTCCCGTTCAAATTTTATGATATAATTATGCGAGTTAGTTCTCCTGAAACATATTGGCACGAGGAAACCGAATTTAGATGCTGCTAACTCCGAAATTGGTGCTGGGGGGCAGGGGGGCGGTTATAACTGCGTTGGGGGCATGTAATTTTTCGTTTAATTTTTGTGATACAATTATGGGAGTTAGTTTTTCTGAAAGGTATTTGCATGAGGAAAACGAATTCAGATGTTGCCACCCCCCAAAATGGTGCAGGGGGCTGGGGGGCTTCTATAACTGCCGTGGGGGGCAAGTGATTTCCCGTTCAATTTTTGTGATACAATTCTGTGACTTAGCTTTTCTGAAAAGTATTGGTACGAGAAAACCAAATTTCGATAATGCCAACCCCGAAAATGGTTCAGGGGGGCAGGGGGGCGGCTATAACTACATTTGGGGGGGGCAAGCTGTTTCCCGTTCAATTTTTGTGATACAATTATGGGAGTTAGTTTTTCTGAAAGGTATTGACACGAGGAAACTGAATTTGGATGATGCTACCCCCGTAAATGCTGCAGGGGGGCGGAGGGGGGAAGGGATTATAACTGCATTTGGGGGGCAAGCTGTTTCCCGTTCAAATTTTATGATATAATTATGCGAGTTAGTTCTCCTGAAACGTATTGGCACGAGGAAACCGAATTTAGATGCTGCTAACTCCGAAATTGGTGCTGGGGGGCAGGGGGGGGCGGTTATAACTGCGTTGGGGGCATGTAATTTTTCGTTTAATTTTTGTGATACAATTATGGGAGTTAGTTTTTCTGAAAGGTATTGTCACGAGGAAAACAAATTTGGATGTTGTCAACCCCGAAAATGGGGCAGGGGGGCGGGGGGCGGTTATAAATGTGCAGGGGGGGCAAGAGGTATGTTCAATTTTTGTGATGCAATCATGGGAGTTGGTTCTGCTGAAAGGTATTGGCACGAGGAAAACGAATTTGGATGTTGCTATCCCCTAAAATGCTGATGGGGGGCAGGGGGGTATGACTGCAAACATAACACACTTATATATTCAAAATTTCTCGGTTTACAACAAGTTTTCAAAGTTTAATATGCTTAAATCCACTAATAACAACATTAAATGCAAAAAACTCCGAATTAAATTGCTGACACGTGTTTCGAAGCTATTAAGAGCTCCTTTTTCATTGTAAAAGATGTGAGTTTATGAATGAAAATTCATCCGACTAAAGACGATCTTTCCATTGATAATGGGTTCCTGGTAACAAAGTTTATCATTTCAGTAAAAAATGTTAGGAGGAAGGGGGGGTCCCCCCCCCCCCCCCAAATTTTTTGTACAGGTGTTTCTTTCGGTTTCAAAATATAAAGAGTATTTTTGAACAAAACAAAACATTTATTGAAACCGTGACTTTCATAACCGTGACTTCATAATAGATTTACGGAGATAATTAGCAGCATCATACAAACTCCTCATGGTCATGTTTAAATCTTCATCATCATTCTGGGATATCATGTTATTGTCTCGTGCATGCTTCATACTAACAATTTCTGCTTGATTTCTTTTCTGCGGACGGTGAAATTCAATATCTGCAACAGATTTCTGTAGCAATTCTTTTGTTTCTTTCCTTGTAATGGATGGATAAGGGACGTTATTCATAGCACGAATGTTTTCATACGTGGTTTGTACATCAGCCATACTCAATGTACCTGTTTTTAAACATTCTTGAATCATACAAGTAAATTCAATCTCTGACGCACTCTCAGGGGCTCTAGAAGTGTTGGGTGCACTGGCATTAGGACATCGTAGTACATTTGTCACATTCTTCGCAAAACATTGTAAATGGTATTGAATGTCGATAGCGTGACCATCTTCAGGGTTTATTGCTGTATTAAGTTTTATCTGGAGGGCTTCATTTCCACTTTTAGCAATAGCATCACTCAGACTTTTTTGAGCATGATCAACCGACAGTTTTCTGAGGGACTTTGCACGTGTCTGACCTTTGTCACAGAAAAAGCATTTCTCTTTATTGAATGGAATGCAATGTGAACGTGTCAGTCTCGATGTGCTACTATTTGTAACAGGTGATGTAAGCTGAGCTTGACTTTCATATCGCTTTTTTATGCGTTCAAAATGTCCCTTATGAGTGACATCTTGGTAACAACTTCGATGCCATGATGCCTTGTTGTCAGCCAGTATTTTTGCAGTCATTCCACGCAAACGGATATTAGATGAAACATACTTGACGTTTTCATATTTAGCATTTTCTAGCACACTCTTTAAAACCTTTTCATGTGTGGTAGGGTTAATGATTAGTCCTTCGGTGGATTTCTCTTGACATATAATACATAATGTATAATTAATTCCTATTTTTAGCTTTGTATTTGGTTCAGTGAGATCCATCTGAAAGTGACTAATTGCTTACTAAACTAATAAACGACGTGCGTCAAACTTCTGCATACAATATTTTTATTTTAAATGAGCTAGACTAAAATAAGAATCCCTTCTCCTCTCTTTCTTAAAAATAAATGGTACAACGTTCCCTTGTTGACGAATTTCCATTTCATGTGACTCCAGAGAAAAAGTGGCCAATTAAAGTGTCCAATAAAATAGATAATACTGGTGACAGCAATAAATTTCTGTTTTAACCATTTAAAGAGATCTGCTCTTCCCTCTCTGAAACTTGTTCGTGAGAATTTTCTTTCAGAAGAATAAAAAGGTACGGTGTGCTTCATAGAGAAAAGAGATATTGTAAAAAACCAATACTATCACGATCTGATTAGGAAAATGAGACCCATCAAGTTGCTTTGTAGAATTACTAGAGACATATAGGTTGTAAAACTGGACATGCCGATTCCGTGAGAACTGGATCAGATTTTGACATTGTTGCTTTTGGAAAAACTGACCGCCAACCAAGAATTGAAGATACACTAGGCCGCAATACAAAGGGAAGGAAGAGATAAGCAAAATTAAAGGCGGCGGCAAGGAACTCATGTTAAGCTCTCGTAACAATGCCTTTGTCCTCCGCTTCTATGAGTACAAAGGGGAAAGGAGAAAAAAGACCTCCTTCGACATATGTTTGTTTCTTTAATGTACGACCACCATGGTGTTGGAAATTTCATCCAAGCGCTCCCACCACTTAGTTAAAATTTACTTTAAAAAAAAGGAGAAAAACTCAAACGAAAAAACATTATTCTTTCAGAGCTGGGGCCATCAAAGCCGTCATTTGGGGGGGGGGGCTTAACACTGCCCCCCCCCCAAATGATAGGCCTGGGTAAAGGGTACAAATTCATTTCGGAAGAGGAAATATATACAAAGAATAATAAAGTACACAAATACAATTTTGCATTTTTTTAATCAACGGGGGGGAGACCCCCCCTTCCTCCTAATATTTTTTACTGAAATGATAAACTTTGTTACCAGGAACCCATTATCGATGGAAAGATCGTCTTTAGTCGGATGAATTTTCATTCATAAACTCACATCTTTTACAATGAAAAAGGAGCTCTTAATAGCTTCGAAACACGTGTCAGCAATTTAATTCGGAGTTTTTTGCATTTAATGTTGTTATTAGTGGATTTAAGCATATTAAACTTTGAAAACTTGTTGTAAACCGAGAAATTTTGAATATATAAGTGTGTTATGTTTGGAGGCATACTCCCCCCTTGCCCCCCATCAGCATTTTAGGGGATAGCAACATCCAAATTCGTTTTCCTCGTGCCAATACCTTTCAGCAGAACCAACTCCCATGATTGCATCACAAAAATTGAACAGAATACCTCTTGCCCCCCTGCACATTTATAACCGCCCCCCGCCCCCCTGCCCCATTTTCGGGGTTGACAACATCCAAATTTGTTTTCCTCGTGACAATACCTTTCAGAAAAACTAACTCCCATAATTGTATCACAAAAATTAAACGAAAAATTACATGCCCCCAACGCAGTTATAAACCGCCCCCCCCCTGCCCCCCAGCACCAATTTCGGAGTTAGCAGCATCTAAATTCGGTTTCCTCGTGCCAATACGTTTCAGGAGAACTAACTCGCATAATTATATCATAAAATTTGAACGGGAAACAGCTTGCCCCCCAAATGCAGTTATAATCCCTTCCCCCCCCCCCCGCCCCCCCTGCAGCATTTACGGGGGTAGCATCATCCAAATTCGGTTTCCTCGTGTCAATACCTTTCAGAAAAACTAACTCCCATAATTGTATCACAAAAATTGAACGGGAAACAGCTTGCCCCCCCAAATGTAGTTATAGCCGCCCCCCCTGCCCCCCCTGAACCATTTTCGGGGTTGGCATTATCGAAATTTGGTTTTCTCGTACCAATACCTTTCAGAAAAGCTAAGTCACACAATTGTATCACAAAAATTGAACGGGAAATCACTTGTCCCCCACGGCAGTTATAGCTGCCCCCCAGCCCCCCTGCACCATTTTGGGGGGTGGCAACATCTGAATTCGTTTTCCTCATGCAAATACCTTTCAGAAAAACTAACTGCTATAATTGTATCACAAAAATCGCACGGGAGCTAAAATTTGACCGTTTGCTCCTCGACTAATTACCCAATAGGCCAACCTAGCTAGCCTGGGCTAGGGGCGCACGTCGCAGTGGGGAAAAAAATAAACAGCTTGCTAGGGGGAAAAAAGCGTCGCGTTAGTACATGGAGAAGCAAAATTTACCTAGAAAAGATTGCAACCAGGAAGATAGGCATAAAAACAGCAATTAGAGGTGGTGGGGGGGGGGCTTGAGTCGAGGGCCTTTTCCTGTCAAAGACATATCACTTTCCTTGATTTGAACAATAATTTCTTAAGAATATAGCTCTGATCAGAGGCCGACTGAGTCCTCCAAGAGGGGCGCCAACCTTGATACCCAAAAGTCGCACAGTTCAAGGACCAAAAAAAAAATGAAATTGCACACGTTCTTGGGCGAAATGAAAAAAAAAAAACGAAGTCGCACAGGTACGAGGGCGCAAAAAGAAAGAAAAAAAAACAGAGTCGCACAGGTTTGGGGACTCACCGGCCCTCGGGCAATTAATTTTAAAGAAAATATGTGAGGTGACTCTTTGAAATCTAATTTCACAGAATTGAAATGACAAAACATTATATCAGTCAAAAGCATATTTCAACAAAATATGAGACATAAAAATGGCAGCGGTGCAGCATGTTAGCCAACCTTCATTCCAGGTGATGCAAAGTAAACCTCGCAGAATTTCAACACCAGTACATAATGTCCGTCTCTGTTGACCGGGATTTCGTAGCCGAAGGTGGCCATGTGATACCTTTCAGTCTGGTATAGGATCTGATCAGTCTTTGGTACACGGCTTATGATCAGCTGTTTGCCATAGTCGGACGCCGTACCGATCCGACCGTGCAAAGGGTCTCGGCGATAGTGGATACCGTGGGAGTCGACATGAGATTCCCCACCGGCGTTGATAGCGTAAATTACATCCCCAAGAGAAAAGACACCATTCGCGCAAGTGATCAACAAAAGACACAGAAAAGGACAGCAGCGAAGAAGCGCCATGCTGGATAAAGATTCAGCAATTACATTTAAAAAAACTGAGACGAATGCCCGCACATTTTAGAACAACTCACACCCCAATCACACGTAATGTTTACTCCACGCTTCAATCCATCTGAAATATGAGATACGGATACAGGCAAGGCAATGCACGAAATACAAATGTAAGGCTCCACCACTGATCTTATGAGATCAGTAATAAATACTTATTACAAGTAAAAAACTTATTAACTGAAATCATTTTCAATCATTGAATGCATTACCGTTACTTTTAACTTTTTTATACTTACTATTCATACTATTGCTCGTTTTATTGCTTACGTTCGACGAGCTCGACCGGTAGAGCCGGTTAGGTAATCACGTGACAGCTAATGGTCATGTGC
This sequence comes from Uloborus diversus, assembly GCF_026930045.1. Classification (NCBI taxonomy): domain Eukaryota; kingdom Metazoa; phylum Arthropoda; class Arachnida; order Araneae; family Uloboridae; genus Uloborus; species Uloborus diversus. The sequence continues at coordinate 60,224,296 of NC_072736.1, read as the reverse complement.
TCCAATCCACCAATCAACAGCTTAAAATGGTAACCGGTGAGATGTACTACCAACTGTATTTATGTCGAGGACTGCATACTAAGTGCCTTGCCTCCATTATTTTTTTTATACCGATAGATGGCAGCACCATCACCGGATCGAACAGTTAATGAGAATTTAAAACTAGACCAGGAGCTAATAGCTACCTGGTGCTAGCACCCCCAGAGGTATCGTTTCACTTGGAGGACATTGAGACCACGAGCATATTTAACGTCGCCCAGTCCCCTTTAATGACGACGGTGGATCTTCGACCATCTAGGTTCGAACTCAAGACCCTCCGGCCCCGAATCCGACACTCTACCGATCGGGCTACCATGGCCCCTTTGGCGTAGCTGCTCGCTGGTCTTCAACTCGTCGCACGCTGACGTCGGTGATGGGTCGGCTTAACCGATAGATGGTAGAATGCTGCGGTTTGTAACCGGTTACTTACCGGTCGACCGGTGAGGTTCGTCGAACGCAACCATTATTTTCTCGTTAAGGTGGCAATTCGACTCCGCTTTAGCAAAAAAAAAAAAACGAAAATAAAACTAAGTTGGGGCCGTGGTAGCCTGATCGGTAGGGCATTGGACTCGGGGCCGGAGGGGCTCGGGTTCGATCCCCGCTGGTCGAAGACCTATCGTCGTCATTAAAGGGGACTGGGCGACGTTAAATATGCTCGTGGTCTCAATGTCCTCCAAGTGAAACGATACCTCTGGGGGTGCTAGTACCAGGTAGCTATTAGCTCTTGGACTAGTTCTAAATTCTCATTAACTGTTCGATCCGGTGATGGTGCTGCCATCTATCGATATATAAAATAATGGAGGCAAGGCACTAGTATGCAGACCTCGACATAAATACAGTTGTAGTCAGTTGTGACTCTAGAATAGAATAGAATAGAAAACTAAGTTGGTTTAATGGTAAATAAGATGTTACATTAGAAAGTATAAATTCGTACGTTCGTCGATGTAGTCTGTCACGGTAAAAACATTTATGGGAGGTTAAAATCTGAAACAAAAAATATTTAATGGTCTGGAAAATGGGAGAGATAAAACTATTTCTGTCAAATTGGTACCTTCAAACAAGCAGTTTCTACATTCCGTAAAGTAACAGGTAATTGAATATTTTTAATAATCATTGAAAAAATTGAACATATACTGATTTTAGTGTGATTTTTTAAAAATTTATGCAGCAGATTTGAACTTCATGTATTAATGTCTGTTTAATTTGAACTGAAATTTGGTTTAGTTTTGTCATTCCGCAAAATTAATTGGTTTTCAATGTTAGGGAATTTTTTGTTATCTCTCATGTAGTAACCAAATATGTTACATAATTGAATATATTGCAAAACGTAACTGTTTACGAAAACTTGTTGCCTCTTAGGAGCTGTATACACTTTATATATTATATTGCATCTTCACGAAAACATTTGAGCAGGGTCATTTCAAATTTTACCAGGTGGGAGGGGGGAAGAGGTTGCATACTCACTGCAAATTTAAATAGAAATTAGCAAGAAATGACTCCCTAAAATGTTAAATCATTTTTTCAACGCAGGGAAGCAATTGACTATTTCCCCAAATGACGGGCCTACATTTGAGCTGCTCAAGAGAAGACTGAAAATTTAAAATGATATTTGAAAGAATAAAATATTGAGAAAACAATGATGAAATGTTTTGATAAATAAAGTTTTTCGCTGAAATTGTCATTTCATGGTGTGATTTCTTAAGCAAAAGAAAGTTATTCATTTTCTGTTTCAATCATTGTTCTTGAAACAAAAAAGCTAGCATATGCACTGTGCAGGACATATCTATTTTTCCTTGGAATAGCCCTTGTGTTTTTCACAAGAATTATTAAAATTTCTCAAAAATACTGATGTTGGAGAAAATCTCTGAATGCATTTGTGTTTATTAACTGGCTTGTATATTAAATGGCTTTTCCAGTTTCTCTATACAGTAGAACTCTAATAATCTGATCTCCGACTATTTGAAATGTTTTCAGAAACAGATTTTAGACCGAAACATTCTGTGATTTGCAAAATAATGATTCTTTCTATCCAGGCTATTCTGCCGTGCTAAGCACAAAAGTCCTATCTGCACTTTTTATCAAATTTGTGGTATTATGGTTGATTGATTCTTTATAACATATACATTGAGAAGCAAAGGTATGCAAGTGGACATTTTCAAGTTTTGAGTACAACGCGTTTAAAGAAAACATCTTAGGTAGGCTTTTATTGAATTTTTTTTCTACATCATGCTGTATAGCAGCAACTACCAGGGCCACTACAGTGAAACCTGTGTAAGTTGACCACTTGCAGTGCACTACTTTAGTGGTCAACTTAAACAGGTGGTCAACTTACAAAGGTTGATTTATATGAAAAGGGCTAATTCCATGCCTGAAAAAGCGGTCAAATTCACAGGTACTGTAGTATCATTTCTTGCCCCAAGACAAAGGAGAGGTTCACCTACCATGTGTATTGGTTATCTCCAAATTTTTATTTACCACTTACATCCCTTTGCTTCTCACTGCCTCATATGTTACCTATATACAGTGTTATATGGTCATTAATAAGTGAGAAATATTTTTAAAAGAATTCTGAAAAAGTGGAATCTAGATCAAATATATGGAGGCATAAAAATTTAAAAGACTGTTTCTCATTTTAAGCTCTGCTGCATATATGACTTTTGTGCTTTACACAGCAGGCAGAATTGTTCTTCCCTCCATGAAACTAGTCTAAGCACAGTGTGAATTTTTTTTGGATGATAAGTCACTCTTGTAGGGTTCTGTTACTGGCGTATAATGTGCAGCATTTGTAAGTATACTTAATGTGTATTAGTACGACTTTTTATTTGTTAAAAGTTACATTTCTTTAGCCATAGATTTTTTCCTCCCATTTTAAACAAATTCGCAGCAATTAAGCAACCCCCCCCCCCCCCTCTTTTTTTTTGAGAAAACATAATTATCCGAAATTTTTTTATTGTCCAAATGGGGTCTGGTCTCAATTTGGATAATTAAAGCTCTACTGTAATTTATATACTTACACAGGAGATCTGTAATTATAGTTCCCATAATCCATATCAGCTTGTATCCATTTCTATGAAATAGTAGTTTTAATATTTTTACTTATTTTTACAGCATGAGTTCCATGTTGGAATCTGCGGGTGGTGCTGGGGAGCGCCTCCTCTTGAGAGAAAACCTGAGTGACCTCACTATTGTCTGTGGAAACTTCCGCTTCCCTGCTCATTCCCTGTTACTCGCTTCCCAGAGTGCTGTCCTTCGAAGCATGCTGTCCGACGACTTCTCGGAAAAGAATTCCCGCCGTATTGTCCTGAAAGATGTCAAGCCCGAGACGGTTGAGCTATTTCTCGAGTGAGTTTCTTTTTATTTGCCTTTTTTAATTTGAACATGTGGAATTTTGGAGTGTACTTCAATCTGACTAAAACCAGGGCCTGATTACTGAATAGGCAAACTATGCAGAAGCCTAGGACCACGCTTTTTAGGAGTCCCATATGGCTAAAGTTGTTTTAACCAATGACTAAGAGTGTAAGGTTTGAGTGCCTATGAGGGCCCTGAAAAAGTTCTTGGCCATCTCATCTGCCTTTTTATATCGTAATTGGGCCCTGCCTGACACCATTAGCCAGCTGCTTGCTGCAAATGCAAAACTAATGAATACACTATAATTGCGATGAAGCGTTGTCATTGAAACAATCAATCTTCTCTCAGGTATATCTACTGCGGACGTGTGGTCTTCGAGACTTGGAGAGATGCATACGAACTATTGAAGGTGGCCCACCAGTATCAAGTGGATCCACTGGTCCAGCGTTGTGGCCGTTTCCTGGAGGGGGTCCTGAGCATTGCCAATGTCTGCCATCTGTACCAGGCAGCATTCGTTTACTCGCTATGGGGGCTGAAAGAGCACTGCTTGCGACTCATTGTGGATGCTGGATTCATTCTACTTGAGAGTGGAGCATTCAAAGCATTAGGGAAAGATGCAGTGCTTGAGGTAGGTCTCGATTAACCAACACTGATGAAGGAATATTTTCTCCACCTGTGTCAGATTGAAAAGTTTATAAATGTTTTCTTTTCGAAAAGTAGCATCTGATATTATTATAGTTGAGTCATTTTATGTGTGCTTGAACCACTTCATTTTTGGATTGCCATTGCTTTCACATGTGACAGCCAGTTGTGTTTCCATTTAGACACTGGCTTTTAGATATGATAGTATGTGTTCCAGTTCCAAGAGTTCTCCTGTGGTGAACATTTGCAATTTTGGTTTGGCTAGTGTTAAATGAGTCATATGAAAATGTGTCAAAATAAAAGTTTATTATATGGCAGTTGTAATGCTTGTGGTTTCTCATACATTTACCATTGTTTACCTTTTTTCCCAGTCAGTGTTATTCAAACATCTTTTGAATATTAATGAGATATTAATCTTTTTCTTAAGAAAATTTTTAAAAATCCACACCTTTAAACAAACTAAATGGGATATAAAAAAAAGTTCATAAACTATATTTGTCTATATTTGTGTGCTTGCCTTGCCTTCTGGTTAAATGAATTCAAACTCTTCGTACAGAATGTTTCATTTTGCAACATGCCCATTCGCAACTCCAACAAACTATAGGGGGCGCTGCAGCCACTGTCTAATGGCCGATGAAAAAACTAAAACAAACGCTCGCTGTGACATATAAATTGCTTCTAAACTTAGGAAATGATAGATATTTTCGTTCGCATGTATGATTTTTTGTTCTTTATTCATTTGAAAAGATTTTTCAAAGTCTTTTGGTTATTCTGACCTATGTAGAAACAGATTAGAAATCAAAAAGTATTACGAAAGTAAAAAATTATGCAGAACACAAAGTAAGTTGTTCTGATGCAGCCATTTTCATGATGTTGAATTCGGAATTCATAAATTTTTGGTTCGCTTCGAACGGCATTTTCATTTTGTACCGTTTTTTCTATACATTAGTACATATTAAGTTCAGTTTCGTGACATTTCCGGCATTTGTTGACATTTTTGTCACATAGTGCACATACGTGACAGACTGTCAAGAGTAACGTTTAACACTAGATAATTTATTTCTATGACTATATGATTGGATATCAAAAGAAATCATCATGCATTCAATTCATTCGTCATGGAAATGATTTAACTGATATGCAAAATCTTGTCAAGATACATTATTCTTTCACACAATTTTAAAACCATAACTCTATAAACAGATTTTTGGCAAACTTTTATTTTTTATTGTTCAAATTCTTAACGTTCTTTCTCGATTTTTCAATCTGTTCTGCGATAAATATTTTCAAGAAAATTTATTTCAAACTGTCTATTTCAGTAGGATACTGTAGTAACAAAGGTTATTTAAATCATTTATGTGGAATTAGGTTAAGGAAAAGTGTCCAGTCAATGTTGTTAAGTTCGTTTTTTTTTCATCGAATTGAAAAACTGATATTTATTCAAATTCACTCAGAACAAGATAAATAAAATGTGTACTCACAGTTTATATCAGATATTTTTGATGTTACGCTGTTGCGGATGACGATTCCAAATGATGAATTACGCAAATAAAAAAATACACGTAACAAACTATTTGTTTTGCCCAAAATGAACACATGGAACGCAATGTTTTAGTTTTGTCGGCAGTTTTGTAAATCTCTGCAAGGTAGCATATTCGAGCGCGGAGTTGCGAATATGAAAATATAAATATATATTATTCTGAAAAAAAAAAATCCTTTGTAAGTATTTATCAATATTAAAAGATGTTGGACTTGCCCACTACAGCGGAAGAAAATACCCAAAGTTCAAGGAACTAAAAGCAGGTTGAGGAAAGCCATTGAAAAATTTGTGGAATGATCTGTCCAGGGGAAAGAATTATAGATTCATTTTTAACAGTCAAATAACAATTTTATTAAACAATAGAAACAGTGAAATATTCACAAGTGTAAATAGAAAACATTTTATCTTCCTAAAACAATTTAGACTGTAAAGAAACCCCCAAATATTCATAGGGAAAAATTCAAAACAAATTTTGTTAAAGTTATAAAATATCACAATGACTAATCCATCTAGGGGCACCTTGAGTTAATGCCAGAAAACTTGAAAAACACCTAGTAGAAACACATAAAATTCATACCCAGCAATATTCCATACGAAAAATGTCAGCACCAAAACAATCGGCCAACAGTCGCCTTTTGCATCAGAAACAGCTAAGAGCTGAGGAGAAATAAGGTAATAAAGAAGAGAGATTGATTGACTCCCCTTTAATGGGTTTCCGTTTCCACTACGCAATGGTGCGGCGCAATTCAGCACATGCATAAATTAGTCATAACAGCACAACACACTTAACCTTTCTTCTTTTGCTTGATGCATAATGAAAACTTAAAATCATTTTCATTATGCACCAAGCAAAAAGTTCCTCAACACTTTTGCCCATTATGTCAAATTATCGCGACGATAAACACCACATGAATCATAGTTGGAGTTTAACTCTGGGGAGCAATTCGTGTGCCAGTTAGCTTATGGGATAATTTTCTCGCTGTTCAAAAACGAAGGAAGTAAGTTATAAAACTTTTCAACACTTCTAAAGCTTTAGGAATTGTCTTCAAGAACCAAAAATAATAGCTCAGGCCAAAAAAAGACCGCAAGTCTCATCTTTTGTATGCTCCAGGCAAAAGTTTTCACTCTCTCCTGTAAAGTTGCGATCATGTGACTTGCGTTGATCTGGCTCTGAGGTGCAGAATTGAGGACTTCCGCCTCTCAAAAATTTAAGTTTGGGGTTCCCTTGAATGCGTTAAGTTAAAAGTCTTTCTTAAAATTTAATGTACAGGCATCCCTCATATAACATGGTACTTATACAACAGGGTTTCAATATTACATGGTACCAAATTTGCAATTATTATAACACAGTTTCGATAGCACATGGTACAAAACTTGAATTTAATACTTCATGGTTTTGATATAACAAAAAGTTATGTTTTAAAAAGATGAAATTTCATTTTTGTTTAATACGTTCTGTTAATGTTTGATAGTAACTCTAACAGGTTTTTACTTTGTTTTTATGAAACTTAATTTTGATATAACTTGGTTCACATTCCTCAATTCACATTATTTTTAAGTCTTGAACAACACAGTTTCTATATATAACATGAAACACAATTTCCATACCACACGATACACATTTGATTTTTACTATGTACATAATTAATTAGTTTAAAAAATAAGTTTGAAAGTTATTTTTAAAAAGGTCTCATATAACAGGGTTTTGAAACTATTCAGAACGAATTGACCGTGTTATGCGAGGGATGCCTGTACTTGGAATATTTATCTTCATTATTTTAAATCTGCTCATTTTTGTGTTTGAAAACAGGTAGTGAACAGCCCGTCCCTCAACGTGCAGAATGAGCTGACTGTGTTCCGGGCCCTCCTGCGCTGGGCCCCCTCCCACTGCTGCCGCCTGGGCAAGAGGGTCGACGAAGGGGCCATCCTCGCTGCCCTGGAGCCCTTCCTGGGATGCGTCTGCTTCGACGACATGTCCGACGCCGAAAAAGCGGAGCTGCCGGCAGCAGTCCTGTCCCGGGTCCGTCCCAACAACCGGACCCGGGGGAACTTCTGTGTTCCGGAATCACTGCTCAAGTACTCGTCCCAGCTGCAGTTCCGGACCGATCCGGACTACGTGGAGTCCGTCGACGTCCACCTGACCTGCATCCGGTTCTCCCTGGACTTGCCTCTCTATCTGATCGGCATCCGGTTCGCCGTCCTGGTGTCGGAACTGCCCCTCCCGGCCCACATGACCCTCGCTTCCGAGATGTCCAGCAGCTTGCAGAGCATCGGTCTCTCGACCGCGGCCTGGAAGGACGGTCCGATGGTGAGCGACCGCAAGTGGTACGAGGCGGAACTGCTGCTGAGGCAGCCGTGCCGCCTGGATCCCGGTACGGTGTACAACCTGTACTGCATGGACCGGACCCAGGACGCCCAGTGTCCCGAGACGACCCTGGTGGATAAAGTCCTACTGACGGAGCGGGGGCGTGCCAATGTGTCCCTCCATTGTGAGAATGTCTGGGGCATCTTGAGGCTAATTTTTATCTGAAATGTTTATTTCATATGAGGAGACGGTACGGACTTGTTTTTGCAGAAAATATTTGAAACGCGCGTCTTATATATCTTTGTCTCAAAGCAACAGCAGGACATCTTAATGTTATTCCTGAGATTAGACGTCTTATTGTTGCTCTGAGGCAGCAATATATCAAGTGTACTGAATCCAATGGTGAGGGACTAATTGCTTGCAACTTGCCCATTTTCCAGATATAAGTGATTTAAATTTAGCATATAATGGTGTATTTCAATGGCCTAATTTTCGATGTATCGGATGGTTTGCGGAAAATTTTCATGCACTTTTTAAATATTAGAACTAATTTTAACTTCATACATGCCCATTGATTTTGCATGTTTTTGAATATAGCAGTTGAAAACTAATTGTTGTGTGCAATAATGTTCCCATCAATTTTTCTGCGAGTATACTCAGAATCCATTAGGCACAATATGTGTATGTGATCATATGCATAATGTGTCATAATATGAAATTTTTTCAAGCTTAAGGGTATACGCTATATATCTAAAAAATATTTGAGAGTATATAAAGTGTACCCTATATCTATGGGAACACTACTGGTTGTGGGCAGGTAAAGAGCAGTAACTACAAATGTTTCATTTTATTGCATTTTTGTCATCTATTGTACGTTAGCTTTATTGTACAAGCTTGCTCATTTAGTTTCTGCTGGAAAAAAAAAGCAATAAATGTCTAATTCCAACATTTCTTTATTGTTAGTATTGAATCCAAAATGCATTTCTTTAAATATCTCAAAAACTCATTTCTACAGATAATACAGTCCACTTTCCCCTGCCCATGGCAATAGTACAATTTTTAAGAGATGACCACCAATGACTGCCGAAAAGTTTTATAAGTATTTCATTGCTAACTAATGCATAACAAGACTTATTGGGGCCGTCGTGTGTGAAGAATCATCCACTCTGCTGCTGTGAAACTGCTTTTTGTTAAATTTTGATGGCCCCCGACTTATGACATTGAAATATACCATAATGCTATGTTTCAGTTGCGTAGATCACGAAAGCAGGTTGCAAAAAATTAGACCTCCACCATCGGATTCAGCACCCTCAATGTATAAAAGAACCATGTTTTAATTTTTTTTTACTTGGAAAACAAGTCTTTATCCTCTTTGTAAGTGCGGATTGTGGTGCAGAAAGTTCTGTTATGTTTCAACAATGGTGTTTTTTCTGTACTGCACACCTCTTGGATAATCCAGTGCCACAGGATGGTACAAAAAGTTTTGTATGGAAAAAATGAACTGAAATTTTGTATTGATTTCCAAATAAAACATTTGTTTGAGGGATAATTACCTAGAAAGAAATGTGAGGAGAATAGATAGAGAAAGGATATACAGGATAATAGTTTTCAAAAATTCCATTTAGGACGAAGAAAGCTTGCAGAAGCAGTCTAATAACTTTACATGTACATAATTTGTGTATACCTTTAGTTCCTAGAAAAACAGGTACTTTTCAACTTTTGTTTTTGCATTTGTTTATGATCACTGAACATTATACTGTATTTTGATGGAAGTTGAGTGTGGCAAAATGTATCAATCTTGTATAAAATATTAAAAGTATTTTCCTTGTTAATTTTGTGTTTTTATTCATTTCTAAAATTTGAAAGGGAGAAGTATTACTGCATATAAATAACTATTCCATCTCACTGTTAGTACTTATCCAATTAATAGATGTATTTCCAAATTACTGACATTCATATCTTTTGTTATACCATCAATATAGTGCAGCCTCATAAATTCTTTGAAGGATCTTGTACTTATTGTTGCTTTCCCAGAGGGGTATCTCTTTTATGAAAAGAGTCTGAAAAAGGAATGGCGAGTAGTCTTTTTTTTTTCAGTTTTGTTCTTGATCCATTGTCCATGATTCTATATTATTGAATTGTGCCTTTGTTCGTGAAACAACACAATTAAATTATATATACTATTAACAATGGTCAATTTTTTGCGTACAAGTGCTTTACTATACTCAATACTAATAAAAGAACAGCAGTCCTAATTCTTTACAAAATCTTAACTGATTACAATCTGTCGTCATTATGATCTGATTATGATAAAATACATCTTTTCTTAACCTTTCTAGGACTGTGCACCGATTAAATTTGCAAAAATATTTGTAGGTTGGTATTTTTGCTCTCACATGCTTCCTTTTTCATTTTGCATGATTCGGTCGTGTAATTGCCGCACAAATTAAGTCTGTAGTTTTTGTTCAACTAGTAGGGGAATGTGGGGTACAGTGAAATGGTTAACATGTCTGAGCTTTTTCAAAATGAACAAAGTAGAAATTTATTTTGAAAATTACTGTACATAAAGAGCATTGTATCTTATATAATTAAAAACTGAGCGTATGAACCTATCTATGTATGTCCAAGTTACTTCTCCTGATTGACAGTGAACTGACCATCTAACCAGGTATCAATGGATTCGTAATTTTCCCATCTTCATGTTTGACTATTTAACATAATTCTCCTATAATAATTAGCGGAGATATCCATTAAAAACTATTAATTATGACACATTTGACATAAAATCCCTATTTTTCAAAGGCTTTCCTCCATTCAAATTATTATTCAGGGCTTCAACTCAACTTTCTGTAACAATTTTTTTTATAAAAATTTTTAGGGTGAAGATAATCATTAAAAAGATATTTGTTGCCATTTTTTTCTTGAATATGAAGAAATTCGCAACTCTAATAAACTAAAGGAGGCGCTGCAGCCACTGTCTAATGGCGGATGAAAAGGTAAAACAAACAAATGCCGTAACATATCTTGCTTTGACGCTTAGTGAATGGCAGTAATTTTTCATCGTGTTCGTGGGAAGCTTTCTTTTCTGTTCTGAAATTACATTACACCATAAACTCTCTGAAGCCTGTAATTTACTCCAAAGAAAACATGTGGAATGAATGTTTTACCTTTGTCTTTAGTATTGTTAATCATGGCAAGGTAGTGGTGTATTCGAGCTCTGGAGCTGCGAATAAAATTTAGCTTTTGTTTTGAGGCTTTTCCTGTAATCGGAGGGTTTAAAGTGTCTCCTTTCTGGTTATTTTTTGCAATCTGCCTCAAAATTTTACTGATTTTTAAAATTTTTTTTTGTTTGTACCTGATTGTTGAACATTCGTCATTTGACATAACTTATTTTTGAGATAGACCGTGCGAAGCTGGGCGACGAAGCTAGTCTTATAATAAAACTTGCATTGAAACACCATTTTTATTTTTGGCAGTAAAATTATTCCTTCAAAAAAAAAAAAAAAAAGGGAGGGGGGGATTTTCACTTTTTTTTCATGGGGAAAAGTGAAAAATGAAATAGCACATAAAAGGATAATTCAATAAATGAAAAGATAATGAAAGAAAAAACTCATAAATAAATTACATGAAGAAAAATGCGTAAATAAAGTATTGAATGAATGAGAAAATAGTTGAATGAATCAATTAAGAAGAGGCTTATTAAATGTGAAGGAATGCAAATAAATTATTTAATAAATCAATACGTAAGTGATTTAGTAAATGAGTTAATCTCCCCCCCCCCCCCAAAAAAAGGCCCCTAATATGAAAAATGTTAATAACAAGAACTTTATTGTTTGATAACATCAAAATAATTTTTGACTTTCAACCAAATACTACAGATTGAGTGAAAATTGCTTGTATTATCATATGCTTTGATTTTTAGAGGTAATTTTTTCATGACTGGAATTGACTACATAAGTTACTACATAGTTAAAATATTACTAGGCCAGGGGCGCTAAATTTCACCATTTCACTTTACCCCACATTCCTCTACATAATGCTAATGAAAATATTGCACTTCTTCAATTAACCTATCAACTCGGAAGGGGGGGGGGGGGGAGTTAAAAATTACTCCAGCTGAGTCGACGCGGTGAAATATCCAATAACTGACATCTAATTTTTTTAATACCGTTAACGAAAAAATCTTAATGCACAAAATCCGTTGTTTTCGACGGGCTATAATATTTTAATTGTCATCTCGTATATAGAGATAGATGCTCGTTAATGCGCATAATAAACATGCCAGCATGAAAGCGCTTGTGCTTGAATTGGGGGATGAGGAGATAAGTCGCTACAAGGGTACATTAAAAGCCTTCTGTGAAATTACCACATTCCTCCTCCGAACCTCTGACATGTAAAAAGTTTTTTTTTAGTGCACCTAGGCGGCTCGTACAAGAAGAAGACTTTGACCCCCTAATTTTTATAATTAAAAATTAATTATCAATTGAAAAATTATTTTTAATAGGGTGGATTGATTTATTTTACTAAAGTAAGAGCTAAAAACTCCAAAAAAATGGGGGGGGGGGGACTTTTATGTTATTTTATAAAAATAGAACTTGGAATTGGAAGGGAAAGTCTACGGGGACTATCCGTGCCGATTTTTGCGGTCATGTTCCACATTTGTTTGAGATCATAGAATCAGCAATGTTAAAAGCCCAAATTTACAAAAAAAAAAACAGCATCAGGAGCCAAGGTTACGCTCTCTCACCCCACGCACTTCTTTTACCCCCCCCCCCCCCACTATTGTGGTATCCCAGCCGCCTATTTTAGTGCATATACAGTAGACTCTCGCTTTACGTGGGGATTACGTTCTACGGAATGCCGCGTAAATTCAGACCTAATAATAGTGTTAAAATAGGGGTTTGGTTCCGTAGATAACAAAATACTTCATTCTAGTGATGACTAATTGTATAGTAAGTTTAATGTGTACTTATACTGATTTTTATGCACAACATGCATAAAGAAAACATCAATTAATTTCGTGTTCTGTTAAGTGCGTAAAACGAGGGTCTACTGTACTCAAAACTTAATGAACGGCCACTCCAATTAAAAGAACACCACTTTCATATGCGTTCACGAATCCATGAAATAAATAACCAAGACCGTCTAAACAGAGCTATTACACAACTACACTCTGTTCACGGAAAACAAAGAACGAAATTGAAACAAAACCTGTACGTGTCTGTCTACTTCAGAGCCAGACAGACATGAGTCCAAAAATTGCGATTTTCCGTTTATTAGTGCACATAGTACATAGAAGCCTATTCCGCATTGGATCCATGTGAACGTAATTCTTTTTTACTTCCTTTTACAAAAAAGGAAGTGCCTATTGTATTCGCAAAAAAAATGTCAGTCAAAAATCGACCTTAATTTCCTTTTTGCTCACCCCCGCATGAATGTTGATTTTTTTTTTTTCCCGACTCAACCACACGTGGATAAGTGCCTAAGAACGTATAGACACACGAAATATCTATTTTGACGATTCCCGAGTTAGTTACAAAGAGTTTTCTCGTGATGTTTGTATGCACGTATGTATGTATGTGCGTATGTATGTCGCATAATTCAAGAACGGTACGTCCTAGAAAGTTGAAATTTGGTAAGTAGACTCCTAGTAGAGTCTAGTTGTGCACCTCCCCTTTTGACTGCATTCGGGTGTTTTTAAGGGAGTCTTTTGCTCCTTTTTTGGGGGAAATCATTGTTAATTTCGATGTAAACTCAAGTGGTGTTACAATTTGGCGGACACTTGGCGATATATCGCCTGTCTTTTGGTCGCCAAGTTTTGTCGCCAACTTGGTGACAAATTTGGTGGTTTTTTTTAAATCTGGTTTCAATTTGGCCACTGTTGGTGATATTTAGAGAGTAAACTATTGAATCACATTAAAATTCCCAATAATGGAAAAATGACATTAAATTGGAGTAAAAGGAAGTCATGTGAGGCACACATCAGCTCGTTTAAAAAATCCTTTTCAATTTTTCGCCAGAGTTAAAAGAGCGTGCGTCTCATATTCTTTGCGTGCGCGACATTTTCCTCTTTCCTGTAAAATTACCATGATGTGACTTACATGCTTCTGGCTCTAAAGGTACAGATATATGCGTCAAAATGTCGCATCCATGAGCGTTCTAGCTCTGTAGTCTAAACACATTAGAAGTCCAAACACACTTTACTTTGATGCTATCAAAATCAACAAGGAATACAATGAAAATAAACAACCTATTGATCGTAAAATAAGAAATAACATTAAAAAGCACAAACGCAAATTACTGAATACACGTGTTTCGGCGATACAAGGAAGGCCTTTTTCAATGCAAAAGAAATGAGCTTATGGATGAAAAGACATCCGACAAAAGTTTCGGCATTACAAGGAACGCCGAAACACGTGTCTGCAGTAATCTGCGATTTGTGCTTTTTGGCGTTGTTATTTTTTATTTTACGTTTTATGCACAAAGGTATTTATTTGTTCAACTTAACCCATTGATTGTTTTTAGAGATGAAGTTCGAAAGGTCTCAGCTTATTCAAACCCCTCCTGCGAAGGTGGTCTAGCTCTTGAATGAAGTCGTTCATTTCCCCTTTTTTTTACTTACTTATTTTTGTTTCTTTATTGTTATTTTATTTTAATATTTTTTTTATTTTAGAATAAGGAATGTTTTAAAATCAGAACTGGTTAAAATCTCTGAACCAGTGCTGGGCAGCTGGTTAAGTGGTAGAAAATCCTCGATCTTAATCTATCTTTTAATTTCGCACCTCTTTTCCATGTCTGTCGTAGATGATCATTGTATAAAAAATAGCATACAATGAAACCTGTGTGTAACAATACTATCTATAACAATAAACCTATCTATAACGATATGTTCCTTGGTCCCAGTAAAATATCAGCATAAATAATCAAGCTGTCTATAACGATAACCTGTCTATAACAATATTTTTTTAAGATCCAACAGTATCATTGTGGACAGGTTTTACTGTATCTTGCTTCAGAAACTGGACGGGTCTTACACTTTGTGTAGCCCTAAGTGGATTTTATCAGCATCTTGACAATCCAATTTTTTCGCCACGTCCCACAGTGGTTCAAGGGCGGAAAAAATAGCCATTTTTAAGTTTTAAGATAAAAAATATTTCATGCCGTAATTACTTAGCCATTGAGTTGTAGTAACTTACTCCAAAAGAGTTTTTTGAAAAAAAAAAAAATTCGTTTTTACAAAAAAAAGCAGAGATTGTTGAACAATTTCGTTTTTACTTTTTTCGGACGTACGACGTATACTTCAGTTTTAATTCATTCGTTCAATAAGGAGGGCTAAAATTCAATAAAAGTCATTTCTGATTAGTTTTTCACACTTATAGGATGCATATTACATCGTAGTTGAAAATTAAAAATTCATCAAAATTAAAAACTACCTGAAATAAAAAAACATTATTTTTTTAAAAATATAATGAAAAGTATTGTGGAATATACTTTTATCGGCGGCTTCCGGTGGGCTAAAATTTACATACATCAATAGTTTAATCCTTCCTGTAAATAAACAACAACATTTTAACTGCGACCACCTGCGACTGCAGTCGTGGCAGATGTTTTTGTTCTATCTACGCTATTTACGAATATCAATATAGTAAGTTAGAAAATAACCCGTAACGGTATGACGGGGGTAAATTGCTTTTTTATCAAAGAAATTGGTCATCAAATTTGACATGCTCCTGACTAACGTATGTCACAGTTTCACTACTTTGCAGGAGAGCCTAAAAACGTTTGTCTACTGTTTCCAAAAGTTTGTGCTTTTGAAACATTCATCTATAAATATAGAGGATTTTTTTAAACAGATTTACGTTGTTATGGCTTAATGCGGCGCATTATTCTACATGCAATGTAGTAGTAACCTGAAAATATCAATTTTCGGAACTGTTTGGCTTTAAAGAAGATACATATGAGAAAGAAATTTTTAAAACTCATGCAGAAATCTATATAAAAAGTTAAATAACCATTCTGTTCATAAAACAATGAAATTAGAAAATCATTAAACGTTTGAAATTTCTGATTTGTTTTTCGAAATCATTCTAGTATAAAGCTGCTCTCAATTTGTCAACATTGCCAGAACATATTGTTCGAGGGTATCAATTGCAATAAATAAACCTTGCATGTGGTATACGACTGATTTAATTTATATTTTTCACTAAAAACACAGAAATGAATTTGAAATGCAGAGAAACCCCGATTTCACGTTCTCAGAGGCCTGAATCAAACATAAAATACATAAAATGTGGAAAAACGTCAATTCAAATCCAAAAACATAAAACATGGGAAAACGTTAAATACAGGAAATGTATAAAAAAAGTAAAACTCAGATAAGGAAACAAAAATAGTAATAAAGGTTGCTACGATGACACTTATAAAATGTAAAAATAAGATATTTTACGAAAATAACATTTTTATACACACCAGTTTGGATCATTCTAACACATTAAATAACGAATCCGAGCGTTTTGGTTGAAAATAGTCAGTAATTATGAGTCATTGAATCTAAAGTAAATGCAGCATCTTCCAGGATTGGAACATTTTGCAAAGTTTTTTCCTGGTCTTTATGATAAAGAAAATAGTCTTTCACTATTATTAAGCTCTTAAATGCAGTATTGAAAGAAGAGACAAGTTGTGTTTCCTCTTCTTCTTGTTCATCTTCAGTCCATAAAGTCAGATACGGACGGAGCCGAAGCGTTTCTGTTTTCATGGATTAACTTTCAACAGAGTGGATTATGTTTAAAAATGCACAGAGGGAATTTTCTTGATTTTAAAACATTTTTTCTCTTTTTTTTAACTACCGAGGGAAACGTAAAATGCGGGAAATTCATAAATAACAAACTTTCCATCCGTGTTAAATTAATATTATTAGTGTACGGAAAACTGGAACCTGATGATAAAAAACGTAAAATGTGGGGAAAACGTAGATTCGAGGGACGTAAAATCGGGGTTTCTCAGTGTATACGATCAGCAAGCATGAAGATAAATATTACCATGCAACAATTTTAACAATTTTCCAAAGCATTTTTTGAGAATATTCAAAGTTATTGAATTTTTTCCGCTTTTTTGTCGTTTTGAACCACTGTGCGTCCTTAGTAACTTTTCCAAATGGATTCTGTAAAACGTGTTTCACTGCAGTTGTAGCGTCAATACAGGGAAAACAATCGAATTCTTTCCATACGATAATAGATCAGTGATTCACCGGTGGTCGGGCGGACCAACAACTTTCCGACAAGAAGAATTTGATCGGTTCTCAGAAAAAAATAAAATATTTTTTTGATATCAGTTTTAAGGCTCATTATCTTACATTAAGTATTTTGCCATTGTGTGGAACTTTTTTCAGTTTTAAACGATGGGCGCACGGCCACCTTCCCAAGACCTAAAAGCTTCATTATTTTTGTACTTTCCCCTGTGACTCCCAAAAATGGCTTCTCAACTGGAGTTACAGGACTACACTGAGGAAATTCTGGTCATAATAAATTAAGATTCTGAACGCTAATGGGGTGGTTTCCTTCAGTCAAAAGTACTACTTTTAGTCATTGAAATGGATAGAATGAGCAAAAAATAAATAAATAAATAAAAATAACATAGACCCAAAAAAATACTTTTATTTTCTCAACAGTTTTTTTTTTTAATTATTTTTTTAAAATGTCCGATTTTTCAAACAAGGAGTGATCTTGATGACCTAGCAAATCATGCACTTTGTCGCATTTTTCTACCGCGTTTCCACGTTATGATAGTCAAGAAGCGAATTAAATGTTGCGCTCTACGCTTGCTATCAACCATATCGTTGCCAATACACGTGAGTAGAGATGCGAATTAAATGTTTTGGACCACAGAATGGCAATTCATCAAATGTGATGTCATCGGCAGAAGTCGTAAACTATAAAAGCGCTCCTATTTAGGTATTTTTTTTAATATTAAACTTAAGCAAATTATTTAAAAAATGGTCAGATTCTATGTTTTTAAGCATGCTCTTTCAGAAAAAAAAATACTTTTAAAATTTTGGAAACGATCCCATTCTGTGATAACGGCCGTAAAACTTGCTTCGCTGCCAGTGCTGTCTTAACGCAGAGAAAACAACCTAATCCTAGTTAGAAAACCCTAGTCTTTTCTGCAATATGCGATGCTCAAAAGCTCGTTTAATTTCTCAATTTTATATTCTTGGGTCACTTTTTACTTCCTTTTACGTAGTAAAGGAAGTATGGTATTCGCGAAAAAATTTTCACTCAAAAATCGGCCTTAATTTCCATTTTGCTCACCCCCGAATGAATGTTGAGTTTTTTTTCGACCCGACCACACGTGGATACATGCCTAGTAACGTACACATACCCGAAATATCCATTTTGACGATCCCCGAGTTAATTACAGCGAGTTTTCTCGTGACGTCCGTATGTACGTATGTATGTGCGTATGTGTGTATGTGCGTATGTATCTTCCATAACTCAAAAACCTAGAAAGTTGAAATTTGGTACGTAGACTCCTAGTGGGATCTAGTTGTGCACCTTCTCTTTTAGTTGCATTCGGATGCTTCTAAGGGGGTCTTAGATAAATCAAGTTTTAATAAATATACGCATTCTGACTCCAAGCAGCTTAAAACATTTTCTTTTTACTTATTTTTTTTTCAACAAAACGGTTCAAACACTTGATAGTTTATTGAAGTTTTTAAACTTTTCGAAAAACAAAGGTTGAACAGGACAACGTCTGTCGGGTCCTCTAGTATATATATATATATATATATATATATATATATATATATATATATATATATATATATATATAACATTGCAGTCCTTTATAAACGCCAAAGAGGCTGTAGGAGCAATCTCGCTACTAATGTCGCCATGTGGCGGGCAACATTAGATAGCAAGCCAATAAATGTAATGAATTGAGTATTAATAGCAATAATAAGCACTTCAAAGAACCCTGAACAAATATAGGTCGAGCAGCGGGTCTGTCGTGCCTGATATCCTCCTGCCGATAGTGTTGTCAAGACGGTTGGTTGCGTATTCTTACACCTGGTGAATTTCGGGCAGGTGCTTGTGTCAACCGCCTGGACTGTGGTTGTTCGTCGACATGCACACCCCCATTTGTACAATAAAAGTCCAGACGTTTCGTTAATGAGTCGCGTAAACGCCGTGCTTTTTTGGCAAGTGCCCGCACGCCACGTCGTCTCGTTCGAACGCGCTCCGATATTTTCCGCTAGACTTATTTATTATTATTATTTTTTATTTTTGAAAACTTTTAGGTTTAGTGGAAGCTGTTATGTGCATCAGTGCTTCGTTATTTCCGAGTCGGTTTCCACCGACGCGTTTGCGATTCTACTGTCGGCAAAAGGAAACTCGTGTCGAGTTACTGCCGTGGGATGGTAAAACGCCGTATCTGCAGAAATATGTTTTTGAGATATTGGAAGAAACGGGTTTTGAAATCCATATTAAAAATTAAGGATATTTTGGAATGTGACCTTTTTTTTTGTGCTTTATTTTTTGCGTAAACCAGATGAATAAGCTTGCACAAAAAAACTAAAGTGCAATAGATAAGAAAAATGCAAAGAAATAAAAAAATTGCAGGTACTGCGCTTTATCTTCCCACGGCAGAGTGATAGTCATACTGTTTCTACCGAGTTTTTTAAGCGTCCAAACAGCCTAAAATGCAGTGAGCAAGTAGAATGAGTTGTTTTCAATGGGGTTGTTTCCTTCTGACAAAAGTACTACTTTTAGTTACTAAAATCGATAAAATAAAAAAAAATGGAGTGAGAAAAAACTTTTATTTTCTCAATCGCTTTTTTTAATTTAATTTTTGTTTGCGTCCGATTTTGGAAAAAAGGCGTGGTCTTTATGACAAGAGAAATGATGTACTTTGGTACGTTACTCCATTGGCGCCCTAAATGTTTACTCATTGTTAAAAAAAAAGAGTTGCCATTAAACAGTGATATTAATATTAATAGCAATCGTAATGAGAAATTTGAATGAAGGCTTATCTGAAGCAAACCTGAAATTCATTAGTATTATTGCACTATAATTTTTATCTTGATCTAATGCCAAAATATTGCGTTCTGCGCTGATGGCATCAGTGAATGGCATTTCATCACTTGTGATATCACGAGCAGAAGTGTAAAAAATAGAATTGAATTTGCGCATCAATTTAAATATGTTTTTAAAAATATTAAACTTTGTTAAATTATTTTTAAAATAGTTAATGCTATGGTTTTAAGCATGTTCTTTCAGAAAAAAAAATACTTTTAAAATTTCAGAAACAACCCAATAGTAAGCTGTTTAGTGGCAAAAACCTAGCAATTTTAAGATCTTAGGAGAGTTTAAAAATTGGAAAAGCTTCTGTAGACAAACAGGTTTACGATACATTTTTTAAAACTTTGCATGTGGTAGCATGCTTGATCCATGTGCACAGGTGTGGCATTTTTTTAAGTACACATTTGTACTTTATTCCCAAAAATTTAGGACTTTAATTTTCATATATTCAAATATAAAGAACCATCCTCATATAAATAATAGCCGATGATCGAGTAACCCGCGTGTTTCAGCAATGAAACTCGCGCCACGGCATGATAATTTGATAATGTGTTTTGGTAATGTTTAACATGCAGGGAAAGGCTTTATTGTGACAAGGCTGAACTCGATCCGGCAACACAACAGGCAACAAACGAAGACAATTAACGCTGTCTATACTGGAGTTTAGGGTTAATCCACAGGAGTTAGAGTTACAATTTCAACTATCAAAATATCACCGAACAGGCAATGGCTTCGTTCAAATGTAGAAGAGTAGAAGCAATTTTCACCCGAGATATCTTGACGGGCGCCTTTCTAGTTATGTATAATAATGCTAAGTTTCAGCTTTCAAAGAAAATATTTTCTTCTTAAAAAATTGTTCGTACGGTCACGTCAACAACATGTACAAATCATTATTTTTTAGTATTTTTTGAACATAAAGTTGAAACTTTATGTAATGAGTTATATATAATGCTTTCTTAGATTCAAATTCATAAAAAATTGAAAGTTTCGGAATAAAATGCAAATAGATGAGAAAAAAATCACTCTCAAACAAATAGATTGAAAGAGCAGTATATTTTAAGTTGATTAAAAATGAATTGCGCTGTAATAACTTCATTATCTATCTGCTGTGTAACCAATTTCAATCATATATAGCTCAAGGTACACACACAATGGATCAAGTAACGGTGTGTTGTTACCACGATTCAAGTAGTTTCATAAAATTCCTTCTCTCGTTTTCTCGAAATTGCTTGTTTTGATTGGGAAAAAAAACTGGAACAGCAAAACAATAGTAGAAGATCGAAAATGCTAGCGCGATAAAATACAAATTAACGCATCAGAAGCAAAGGCGAGTGTAATTGCCAAAATTAAAAACTTGAAGATAGCTAGTACAAATGGTGGAAAAACCTCTCGTGTTTTTTAGGGCAAAAGATGGTGCTAGTAGTAGCCCTGGTAGGTGTTGAATTTTTTTTCGATGAAAACCTACTTAGAGTTTAAAATTAGCACGCATTTCCTCAAAATATATTTTTAAAAAAAAATCCACTTACATCTTTTTGCTTTTCATTTCCCCAATTATAAGTAATTAAGTTTTCAGAAATTATTTTCCAAAACTTGCATCAAGGTGCACCACCTTCCCCTAAAATTTTTACGTTTCAGATGATCTGAAATGTACTTGATGAAATTTCTTTAACGATGATCAAAATTTCATTAAAAACTACCTAATAAACACAAAACGACAGAGTCGTTACGAAAATGTTTAGATTAAAACTGAAAATATTTTCCACGTTAACAACTGAATAAATCTTTACTAATATTATAAAGAGAGAGGGCGGATTTTTGTGTGTTTATATGTTCGAGGTAATCTCCGGAATCACTGCACCTATTCGAAAAATTCTTTCGCTATATGAAAGGGGCTTTCTTACTGAGTAACATAGGCTATAATTCGAAAAAAAATCCGATAAATAGTTCTTTTTTTAATTCAAATTTAGACCCAAATTTCACGTAAATTGCCTATTATTGGCTATTAAAGGGGTGAAAAATTACTTGCACATATTAATATTTTATATCGTTGAAAAGGGTAGAATTTTCCGCGTTCTAAGCAATTTGTTTCAATGCTCTAACTTCATTACGACGGGAGCAATTTGCGTTTTTATTTCTAACTTTTTTAGGCTTAGCTGAAATTTTGGCAATACTTTCTTCATTAAATCTATCAATAAAAAGTGAAGGCATTGTCCCACAGTTTTCTTTTTGACACCGTTGTAAAAAGTGGCATTTTTTACTCCAGAAATATCTCGACCTATGGTCGGAAAAGTAACTTTCTATCTTCAAAGGAAAAAAAGTTACAAACCGTTAAAAATAAAGTTCGAATAAATCTAATCTCCATTAAAATTACTGATGTTTTGTTTCGCATTGCCATGGTTACGTCTTTTAGCTTCGCTTCATTTTAATTTCTTAAAGGTCCACAAACTTGGCACCACGGAATTTAGCAATGGCGAAATGTTTTCGCCAATTCTGCATATTTTACGACCTACGTTATGATAATTCCCTAAGACAATGTAGAAATTGCGGGAAGAGTTTGAAAACTAGGAGTCTCAGCAATTTTCCCAATTGTCGCCAAATTTGTGGACGCCAAAGACCAAGGGCTAATGTACTTCGGCTGGCCTTGCTGATAGTGGCAAAAGCAAACAATGGAGTGGTTTCCTTCAGTCAAAAGTAGTACTTTTAGTCACTGAAATTTTTTTCAGCAGAACGGTTCAAGCACTGGATAGTTTATTGAATTTTTTAAACTTTTCAATTTACAAGGTTTGAACAGAATAACGTCTGTCGGGTCCTCTAGTAAATAAATAAAGTAATAATCTTTTCTTCCCCTGCTAAGTATAAATCCTAAAGTAGGCTCTAAAAAGTCACGAAGTAAAAGACTTCTTTTCGTTATCACGAGCAGTGTGGTCTGCTAAGAATAAATCTGCAACGGAAAGGAGCCGTCACCTGTGTCTGTTCGCCGTTCTTCTCAGCTGTTCCTTTTGTTTCTCGTGAGAGCACCCCCCGTGAAAGAACACCTTTTCCATTTAGAGAGGAAGTACAAATACACGTAAATCATCATTGACGCTGAAAGTACATCTTTAATTGCCAAGTTAAGCTATTGTATTTGACGAACTTTATTTATTAGATGGCCGCATTACAAGGAAACTGGGGATTAAAATTCTGGAGTTTCCAAAAAAAAAAAAAAAACTGTCTAACAGGTGCTATTAAGTACAATAGTGGCAACCAACCATTAATAATGTATCGAATGCGGATACTGTCTCAGATTTTTTTTTTTTTTTTTGGAAAGGAATAAGAATTTTAGGAAGTCGTGGTCTCTAATGTAGTCAGGGCTGACGCTGACAAGAGGCCATGTCAGTCTATTCGAAAACTAGGGGTCAGACTTTTAAAAGGATGCGACTTAAAATCGTAGTAGCATAGTGGGGTAGCACAAAGGGCTCGGCTTGACTCTCGGCGACCCTGAATATAGTCAGCTTTCCCTTAATGCTGTAGTGCAGCGGTTCTCAATCTGGGGGCACTCTCCGACTCTTCTTGGGGGAGTTGAAGAATTTAAAGGTAGGCTTGACAGCACGAAATAAATAAATTCAAACAATAAAGCTGTAACTTACTCAATTGTGTGTCACATGTAAATGTTTTCATTTTTTTTTTTTTTTTTTTTTTTTGAGGTTTTTTGAACAGTTTTCATCCAAACATCTCTGGGCATCTGTACTGTCTTGTTACCCGCTCCTTAAGGTTACTGTTTGTTTTCCCGCTCCGACACCAATGAGCCTGACCTTGAGAAAGTTTGTTTTCGCTTTGAGAGTACGAACAGGAATTCTTGCATTGGAACCAGACCAATAATCATCACCGTACATTATCGTTATTGGTAAAGCAATCGGCTTTATTCACCACTAGTGCCGCACGGCTTTGCCCTTAGTAGAAAATTGAAAGTTCATTTGGTTCGCCTGTATATTTACAAATAATAGATGACGAATTTCTCGCCAATTTGCTACGCTTGCCCAATGCCCATGTTACGATTCTATGTTATGATAATTTGGTAATTTACTCGCCCACGTTGTGATAATTTGCTTGGTGAAAAGTTCTTAAAATTGCAATAGAAAAAGAACAAAATCGAATTTTCGAAAAATCGCTTCGGAGTGCACACCCCCATGCTATAAACTAACTCTGTGCCAAATTTCATGAAAATTGACAGAACGGTCTAGGAGAGTCACAGAGATCCTGACAGAGAGAGATACAGACATCCAGACAGAGAGACTTTCAGCTTTATTATTAGTACTAGTGGTACCCGCACGGCTTTTCCCGTAGTTGAAAATTAAAAGGTCATTTGGCTCGCCTGTATATTTGGAAATAATGGATGACGAATTTCTTGCCAATTTGCTATGTTCATTTGCTCGCCAATGTTACAGATCCACGTTATGATAATTTCGTAATTTGCTCTTCCACGTTGTGATAATTAGCTCAGTAAAATTTTCTTAAAATTGGAATAGAAAAAGGGCAATTTTCGAAAAATCGCTTTGAGGTGCACACCCCCATGCTACAAACTAATTTTGTACCAAATTTGTACGAAAATCGGCCGAACGGTTTAGGCGCTGTGCACGTCACGGAGATCCATACATCCAGACATCCAGACAGAAATCCAAGCAGAGAGACTTTGAGCTTTCTTATTAGTAAAAAGTAAAAATTACAGTGAAATCCAGTTGCAACGAACTTAAAAGAGCCGCAAATTTCGTTTGTTGTAATAGAAATTTCGTTGTAATAGAATTCAAGCCATGCAAAGGAAATTAAATCGGAACTGAAACTTTATATCGTTAAAACGGATATTTCGTTGTATTAGTGTTCGTTGCACTGGGATTTCACTGTATTTTTAAAAATAGAATCTTATAATCCAGCGATGCCCAACCTTTTTTTTACCTGAGGAGGCCGCTCCTCATTATAAAATGATTGTGGGCCGACACTCATATGCAATTTCAAAACATTTTAAATTGCTCTCGGTAAAATGGGAAAACATGGAGAGAGAAAAGAAATTACACAGGCAATTTTTTTATTGTTGTTACCATTACTTGACTCTTGTTCTGCATATTTTTCTCCAAACTTTGTGACATTGACTAATCGTGTGTTTTAATTTGTAGCACTGAACAAAACAATGGGCTGCACGTGGACCGCGGGCCGTAGACTGAACACCACTGGCATAATGCTCCGGCGTTCGGAGTTTTCATTCAGGGCCAAACTATAATTACTATCATTATGCGCTTTGTTTGCAAGCGATCTCTCTACACCTGGATACCTCAAAAGTCGAATTTTTTTCAATTCTGGATGCCCGAATGATTCCGTATTGACCGTGGCTCCTAATTACACGAACAGAAAAATTTTATGAAGAAAAACAGCCGAATGTCAGAATAGCGGGTGTCGCAGAAAAAGGGCCGAGCGTGGTCGTAAATGTGAGAAACAATGATCCGGTGTTCCAGGCTGCTGTGCATGAAAGTGCAGACGAGCGGGGGTGTCCCGGCAAGTGGTCGGGGATCGTTTTCAGCATCTGCTTCCTTTCACCAGCAGGTGGATCCATACCGTCGTGCGTGCGCGACATCCGAACGCACTGGGCATCATTCCTGTGGTCGAAAAGTTCCCACGATTCCTGCACGATTTGCTGGAAATTTGAAGGCCGAGTTGGAGATGTAGTCGATTCTATACTTTTTTGTTATTTAGATGAGAAACAGAGCTGAATATGCTATTTAAAAACACTTTTAAAACGTAACTTTTCGACTAGGCATAATTTCTTACAAAAAGGTACTTATATTAAGGTGTAAATTCTACAGGGGTACTCACCCCCCTCCCCTACAGCTAGGGCGCACCCCCTAAATATTATGAAGATGCCCCCAAAAGCAAAACTTCCCAAATGGAAAAATACCCCTCATACCCCACCCCAAATGTCAATGGCAGTCTGCGCCTTCCCTACGTGGACACCCCTGAATTCTGTTCCTCGGAACCAGACTGACGTAAGTCCAAAAATTGCGATTTTCTGCTTATTAGTGCATTGCATGTAGAAGCCTGTTTCGCATCGAGCCATGTGAACGTAATGGGGTGGTTTTCTTCAGTCAAAAGTACTACTTTTAGTCATTGAAATGGATATAATGAGCAAGAAAAAAAAAAAAAAAATACATGGACCCAGAAAATACTTTCATTTTTCTAAGTTATTTTTTAATTAATTTTTTAGAATGTCCGATTCTTGAAACAAGGCGTGGTCTTGATGATGTCACAAATGATGCTCTTTGGCGCATCTTTCTATCGCGGTTCCACGTTATTATAATCAAGAAGCGAATTAAAACTGCGCTCTACGCTTGCTATCAACCCTATCGTTGCCAATAAACGTGAGTAAAGATGCGAATTAAATATTTTGTTCTGTGAATGGCAACATTGAATGGCATTTTATCATTTGTGATGTCACACGACAGAAGTGTAAACAATGAAAGCGCAACGATTTAAGTAATTTTTTAAAAATATTAAACTAAAACTGACCATTTATTAAATAAATTATTTAAAAAATGGTCAGATCCTATGTTTTTAGCATGCTCTTTCAGAAAAAAATACTTTTAAAATTTTGGAAACGACCCCATTCTTTTAAAAAAAACCTTTTAAATTATTTTACCGAGTTATAAGAGCGCGCGTCTCATCCTTTGCACGCGCCAGAGAAAACAATTTCCTCTGCCCTGTAAAATTGCCGTGATGTGATTAATGTCCTTCTGGCTCTGAGGTACAGAATTGCCAAAACCAATATTTTGATGCCGATATTCCACTTTGAAACATGAAATAATTTAGTGCTAATAAAAAGTAAAAGCACAGGAAGACTATAAAAATACACTTCAACCAATCGAGGGTACTATATCCTTGTTCATTTGTTTTCACTTTTAAAAAGCTTTCCCGCTTGCCTGTCTGTAAAAGTTAATTTGAATTTCAAGTATAGTTACAATTGTATTTATATTAAGAATGATTTATTGCTTTACATATTTTTTTAACTGTGTCCAACTGTACTAAACGTAGAGGGAAACCTTCCTTGCTGAATAAAAAAAAAAGGAATTCGTTATCTAACATGTTATTTGTTCATTTTCAGCTGCAGGAAATTTGTGCCCGAAAACTCGTAACAGACAGTTTTACTGCAGTCTGCAGTTGGGGCAAAGCTAACCTGGCAGCATTGTGAAGGCTACGCAGATCCTAGTCACAGCATTACGATGCTGCCAGGTTAAGTTTGCCCCAACTGTTGAGGCACATCATATTTCTTACGGTAACACTTTTTAAATATAGTAATTAAATGTCCTTTTTTTTCATGCTATACGTAGTGCTTTTTTATAGCACTGTAATAGTGAAATGATTCATTTTTACCTTTCTTTCTTCGTTTATAATGTTAAATTTATTACTTGATTATTAATCTTTCATAAAAGCAATTGTTTCTTCATTAAACTTTAGTTCATAATAACTTTTCTACGCATTTATTGGTCATGTTTTTTACGTACAGTTATAAAGTACGGTCAAGTAACAAGAATGTTTTGTTCCATTTAAAAACGAGCTGATGTGTGCATCACATGACTTCCTTTTAAATCCTATTAAAAAAAAAGTTTGGTCGCCAAGTTTGGTCGCCAAGTTGGCGACAAAACTTGGCGACCAAAAGACTGGCGATATATCGCCAAGTGTCCGCCAAATTATAACACCACTTGAGTTTACATCGAAAACAATGATTTCTCCTCATAAAGGGACAAAAGATTTGGAGCATTCGCATGCAACCAAAAAAGAAGGTGCACAACTAGAACCCCACTAGGAGACTACGTACCAAATTTCAACTTTCTAGGACATTCCGTTCTTGAGTTATGTGACATACATACGCACATACGCACATACATACGTACATACAGACGTCACGAGAAAACTCGTTGTAATTAACTCGGAGATCGTCAAAATGGATATTTCGGGTGTCCGTACGTTCCTAGACACATATCCACATGTGGTCGGGTTGAAAAAAAAAAACTCAACATTCATTCGAGGGTGAGCAAAATGGAAATTAAGGCCGATTTTTGGGTGAAAATTTTTTCGCGAATACTATACTTCCTTTTTTTTTTTTTTTTTTTTGTAAAAGAAAGTAAAAAATCAGATACAGGTATTTCAATTTCAAGAAATAATTTTAAGTTCTATAAAATATCCAAAAGATTTTTAAAATACCAAATACCAAATACCGAAACTATATTTTCCTCTTATTGCAACCTAAGACCAGTGGCTGGAAAAACTACTTTTTTTTGTAGCGAACTACAACTATTTTGTTACAAATGTAGTTAACTACAACTCCTTTTGTTTACATGTAGCAACTGCGAACTACTTTTGAAATGAAGTCGCTACTTCGTAACTTTTCAAAAAATAATTAGTAAATAAAAAGCATACATACAAGGGTGTCCCACAAAAAATGAAAGTCGATTTTTCAAGTCTCATACCCTCTTACATCTTATGTCAAAACAATTGTGAAAAAAACCTTACCTACGTGCCGACTTTCATCTAAAATTGTACACCAGCACTTGTATGCAAGGCCAAATCAAAAAGAAAAAAACTTTTTTAAAAACTCGAAATTTGTGTTGAAAAGCGTTGTCCATATACCCCATACTCCATACGTACCACAAAAACATTTATTCAAATTAAAAAAACATTTAGATGTCCCACACTTGGCTTCAAATTTATAATTTTCTTCAAAAATTGATTTTTTTTTCTATTTATATTTTAAAAAATTACATATAAATTTTAATCAAATATCAAGTTCAAAAATATTACCGAGCACATTTTCAGATCGTCATTTGCAAATTAATAGTAAAAAAATAACATATTTAAAATGAAAAATTTAACTTAACCTTGAAAAATGCAGGAATGCAAACATTTCTATTTAACGCTTAATTAACTACTTTACTATTTAAATTTTTCAGCTTGATAATTCCGTAAAATTTACCTTACATTTTTAAAAGCAAGTATTGAAAATTCTTTTCGAAGGAGATTATAAATTTTACCAAGTGTGGATTAACCAAGTGTGGGATACCTGAATGTTTTTTATTTGAATAAATGTTTTTGTGGTGCACGTGGGGTATAGGGGCAATGTTTTATCAACGTAAATTTCGAGTTTCAAAAAAAAAAAAAAAAGTTTTTTATTTATTTATTTTTTATTTGGTTCAGCATTACAAGTGCTGGTTCACCCTATAAGACGGAAGTCGGCACTGATTAGCGTTGTTCAAACGCAAAAGGAAAACTATAAATTAACTTTCGATTTTTTTTCGGGGGGGGGGGGGGGTCATCCTACACACACACACACACACACACACACCGTAAGAGGTTTGGATGAAAAAAGGTTTAGATTGATAAATTAGCTCATCTGAACGTAGAATTTTGTTAAGAATGATCTATTATTTCTTTTTTTCAAAAATGTCCGTTATCAATTTAGTGATGTTCCGGATATCCGTATCCGTATCCGCTACTTTATTGACGGATCTTAAACGGATCTTTTTTATTCTAAAAATTCTTAAATATTTGAATAAAAGACTCTTAAATTCCGTTTAAATTAGGTTTTATTCCCTATTTAAATTATAAGGTATCATTTCAGAAGCCAATTTGTACCCCCCGTTCCAAAAAGAAACGGGTAATAAGTTTTAAAAGTGTATCTGTGTGTCTATTTGTGGCATCGTAGCCCCTAAACAGATGAACCGATTTTGATAGTTCTTTTTTCGTTCAAAAAGTGACTTGATCGAAAGTGTTCTTAGCTTGATCTAGTTTTTGCAGAACTTGAATTACCGGAAATATTAATGAAAACCGACTTAAAGTATTTCAGAATTATGTTAGTAAAAACTTACCCGTACGTTAAAAATATTGGCCCCAAATTCAAAGAACAAAGTTTTCTGCGTTTGATATTTGTTTGGAACTTCTCAGTTATATACAGTAAAACCTATATCGTATTGAGGAAATTTTAAATGCAATTCAAAGCCTTTATACTCGTGATCGGTAGCTATTTAATAGTCGGATAAAGAGAAAAGCTCAATGATTTAAAATTTCTATCCGCTGTCAGTTCATATTTGTTAACAATGTGTGTTCTAACCCGCGAAATCCATCTCAATATCAGGTCGGCACGTTTTTTTTTTTTAATTTTTAGTTTAATATTAGTTTCTGTTATTGATTTGGGGTTTTTGTTATTCTTCATTTTGGTTTTTCTCGGCATTCTTCAAAAAGAGTGAGACTAAATTCTCTATTTACTGTTTGTAAAGGCGTCCCTGCGCTCTGTTATTTTCTATAAAGGCTCTGTTATTTTGTCGGTCGGAGTAAGTTGGGTGGAATGGGTCAACGCTGCATTAATGCTGAAATAAAATGCAGAATGCAAAATGCTATTTAAGCATTAATGCGGCGTTGACCCGTTCCTTCCAACTCTTCCTCAATTTTAATGGAGATTTCTTTGAAGAGTAAATCATAGTTTTGATTATATTTTCGCCGTAGATGACATATTTTTAAGAATCAGTGTTATTATTCTGACAGAAATACCTTCCGTAACAAATTAAACACTTGGATAGTTGAATTGAGGGGGGGGGAAATAAGAGATCCGTATCCGCGGGTCTTGACACTAATGATCCGTATCCGTATCCGCGGATCTTGACACTAATGATCCGGATCCGTATCCGCGGATCTACTTTTTTGACGATCCGGCACATCACTAATTATCATCTCTACATAGTACCAAATGAAGTCTCCAAAAGCGTCTGTGTGTTTGAACTTGCAGAACTCGAGAACTACCCGGTCGATTTCGCTGAAATTTTCAGTTTGTTCTAAGTCCTGAAAAGGTTTGTAGACTGGTGCGAAAAAAAATCGATGAATAATTATTTTTTTATTCCAATTTTGGCCCAATTTTCACGTAAATTCCCGAATATGAGGATGAAAAATTGCACATATTAATATTATATATAGTTGGAAAGAGTAGAATTTCCTGCGTTCTACGCAATTTGTTTCAATGCTCTAACTTTATTACGGCGGGAGTTATTTGATTTTTTAGCTCGAATTTGTTTAGACTTAGTTGAAATTTAGGCACTACTTTCTTCATTAAATCTATCAATAAAAGTTAAGGAATTGTCCCACAGTTGTCTTTTTGACACCATTGGAAAAAGCGGCATTTTTTACACCAGATCCATCTCGACCTATGGTCAAAAAAACTATTTTTCTATCTCAAAAGGAAAAGTTACAAGCTTTTTAAAATCAAGATCAAAAAATCTCATGTCCATTCAAAATGTTAACCATTTTCTTTCGCATTTTAATTCCTTAAACTTATTTTATTTTGTGTTTCCATGGCTACGCTTTTTAAATGCATCTTTCTCGATTTAATGTCTTAAAAGTATTTTAATATCTGTCGTTATTGTTTTGAAGGGAAATTTTGCATAATGTGTTTTTTTTATTTATCCAAGCCTGATTGTTAAATATACCGGCACTTGACACAAGCTTTATTTTCAAGGTGGACCGGGCAAAGCTGGGCAGTGCAGCTAGTACTCTCATATAACATTGTAATGCTCGTATTTATTGTAAGCCGGCCAGTGTGTAGTTCAATATCATCCTCTTCTATAACATTTACAGTAGCTTCTTTATTTGGTGAATACTGTAAAAGTACTTATTTTCGAGAGACTTTAATTTTCGCAATTTTCGCGTGCCCGTCGTAATCATGAAAATTTAAGCCTAGCGAAAGATTTTTATTTTTTAACTTTCGGTCTGTTTATATAAAACTCACGTAATTTTCAACTAGCAAAATCACCAATATCTTCATTTTCGCTAAAATAAGTGCTTTTGAAGTAATGGAACAATAATCTCTTTCAAATCTAAGACGTTCATCCACGGGACATTCTCGGCAGCCAGAAAAAACAAAGGAGTTACTGAATTGCCGGTTATCGCCTATTCATATACATTTCATTTTAAGTCAAGCTCCATTCAATACAAATATTGGCGAAATATGAAAATTACGATGGCAAATAAACTAATGGCGTCAAACAGATAGAACGTATGGAGTCAAAATGATATGCCTGAGGTCAGCTCGTCTTTTCATGAGTCTTATTTCTCATTGCTTCCGCTGATGTACTTGAGTAAAGTTTGCGCGAGTCAAATTCGTTTGAATCTTGTTTTCTTTCTTCCTTTTTTTAAAAAAGTTTATTTAAACATCGTTTCCAAAAATCGCTACAAACTACTATTTTTTTTCAGTAAGTTACCGCCCAACAGCCCGGGCTAAGGCAGAAATACATGAAAAATATGTACTATTTTTTTGATCGAACTACTCACTAGACTACTTTCTTAAAAAGTAGTGAGCTACACTACAAACTACTAAAAATGTAGCTACTGCAGTAACGCCGCTACTTGTTGCGCGCTGCTTCCAACCACTGCCTAAGGCCAATAGATTTACAGCAAATTCATGCCCAACAGGTATGTAAATATTTAAATTGGTATAAATCAAATACTAATATTAAAACTGAAAATAAGTAGCATTAAATTAAACATTACTTGCGTGGAAAATTTGGCAAAATCTTCGAGGCCCCAGACTAATGGAGTGGTGTCTGAAGAGTGAGAATGTGTCGAGTCACTTTTGAGTGCAAGGGTCCCTCAGAAATCAGTACGCATGCAGTATCATTTTTGAGA
This sequence comes from Uloborus diversus, assembly GCF_026930045.1. Lineage (NCBI taxonomy): Eukaryota > Metazoa > Arthropoda > Arachnida > Araneae > Uloboridae > Uloborus > Uloborus diversus. Next base: position 60,191,661 of record NC_072736.1, on the reverse strand, counting down.
AAAGGACTCTCAAAATGAGAACTTGTCGAATAAATTTCTAAATAGAAGTGTCTTTAAACTAAGCACATGTTATATAATTTTTGAGTAGAGTGGTATCTCAAAAATGAGAACACGGCGAATACATTTTGAGAAGAGATTTTATTTGAGAAATAAGAAGATAAACTTAAAAATAAGCGATGTTGTCTCAGTAAAAAGAATGCTAGTTTAACAGTGTAAATAAGAAAGCGAAGCTACATTTTCTGTCCCAACCATTTTGGCTATAGAAAGGACATTCGAAAGGACAAGAAATTTCGCCAGTTATGGGAAATTGACAAAAAGGTCGTCGGATTGATGACTATTAATATCAATGATCTACACACGATAAATCTTTTATGAATGGATTCCTCTCTATTTGATATTTTCGTGACTTCGATATTGGTATGTTCGTAGTTGATACAATGGAATCGCGTATTGTCCAAATTGTGTAAGAACTGTTCGTGCCTTTCAAAAACGACCCCTGTCCATAACATCGGGCCACGGGCCACCTGTCTATTCCATTGAGCCTTACTATGTGCTTTGTTGCCCAACGACGACGCCCTGCTTTGTGTTACTGGAAAACTGATTTCTCCCTTCGCCAAAAGACCCTTGCTTCTGGAAACACCTCCTATTGATAGGAACTGTTGCATATTTTGAGCATAGACCCCTAATTATTCATGCTTAAATAAATAACAGTTGCATTCATTAATATTTGTGCCTAATATTTTTTCTTGTGAACCCTGGAAACTGTAGTATTGAAATTTCTGCCTTGGGAGCTTATGGAAGGAAAATTATACTTTGTGTAGAATGAAAAAAAACAACTTCAGTTTGGTATTTTTACTTTCATTGCTGCGTATGTTTTTGAGAGTATGTTAAATGGAGTTTCTAAAATCAAAATCGAATTGGTTGGATGCAGCTGAAACTCAAAATCGCAATTTTATTACGAGTAAAAATATTTGTTTCACTTGTTTGACTATATATATATATATATATATATATATATATATATATATATATATATATATATATATATATATATATATATGTGTGTGTGTGTGTGTGTGTGTGTGTGTGTGTGTGTGTGTATTTCTCGATGATATGAGGAAAATGTTTGGAGCCTCCACCAAACAATAAATCAAAGAATGTATTCAAAGTGTTTTCATGTTGCAAATGATTATTTTCATGCCTAGTAAAAGATGGAAAATAAAATATTTATGCATGAAATGAAAATTACTTTTAATTCAAATCAGATGCAGGTTAATTATTTTGCAATGCTTTCCATGAAAAAAAGTTGCAAAAATTATCGCTAGTTTTCAAATCACGTTTAATGAACCTTCCAAAAAAATATATTTCAATTACTCTTTCTTTCAAAATATTGTTAGCTCAAGAAAAATGTATGAAATATCCAAATAAAATTTGGATGCAGCAAATTTCAACACTTGCTACCCCGGTTGTAACCCAAGGACTTATTTACTTACATTTTGCACAAACGAGAGGAATATATAGTCCTTATGGACGATTGGGGGCCCAAAGCTTAAAGTAGAATTCGAACGACTCATCCTTGATCAGAAGAAGTGCTGTACCGATCATCGAGCAATAACATCCATACCTGACCGGGATTTGAATGTAAGGCAGATACCATACTAAATAATCGGCATTAGCAAACCCTTTATTTAGCTACAGTGAAGCACCGTTCATTCGTTTTCTTTTATACGTTTTTTAAAATGGTTCCTGCAGAGTCTAATACATATTAGCCTATACCTATTTTACGTTTTTTCACTTGTACGTTTTTTTTTCATTGAGTCCTTTAAAAACGTATAAACGGTGCTTGACTGTATTTCAATGCTCACTGCACCTAAGTTCAACAATTCATTAGAGACACTGCCACTTCAAGAAGGCAGTGCTTTTTAATATGGAAGGGCAACTTTAATTCACTACATCTTAATTTTTACTGTTTTTTTTTTTTTTTTTTTTGGTAAATGGTTTCGATCTTCCAGGCGTTTCGGCTCTGCGATCGCTGCCACGCGACAGCATAATAGAGTTGTTTTCTGTCCCGACAATGAAGACGGTTCCTCCTTCATTGAAGAAGAAGGCAAATAAAAATCTCTAATCCCCCAAGCTGAGCAATCTACTCCTCCTTGTGACCTTGAGCTCAACGTCAGCTGTTTTGAGATCACCTGGATGCCAACAGAAAGGTGTGTTTGACTAAGTTTTGGCCAGAGACGTCTTATGCAGAGATTTATATATTTTCCCGAAGGATTATACCTCTTAATACACAGACAATCGTCGGGACTTTCTTGGATGAGGGGGCACCCGCCTAGCTTCTTTCTTTTTCTTTTTTTTCTTTCTATTTTCCATTTCAAGTATCTTACGAGTCAATTGCATTAAGAGAGACAAATCACCGCGTTTTACATAAATGCACATCTGCAGTTAATTAGTTGAAAAGCTTCGAAATATAAAAGAGCGGATCATCATGACATACTTTTTTCGCTTTATTTGTTTATTTATAGATTTTTTTAATTGATCAAAATTAGCCTGATATTATTTTGTAACCGTTGCTTACATTAAAAAATATGTTTTGAAAAAAAAAGTTAATTTTTACTTTCTTCCAAAGCGTACCACCTGATGAGGCACCTTAATAGATGTGAAAAGTTCAACAATTGAATTACAATATACATGGTAGGGGAATGTGGGGCAAAGTGAAATGGTTAAGGTGACTGAGTTTTTCAAAATGAACAGATCGGAAATTTATTTTGAAAATTACAGTACATAAAGAAAGAACATTTTATTTTATAATAAAACTTGCGTTGAAACAATACTTTTTCATTTTTGGCGGTAAATTTGAGTTTTCCAAAAAAAGTGGAAAATTTTCAAATTTTTTTATGGGGCAAAATGAAAAATAAAATATTTTTCCAATGAAATGTTTTCTATTCGATTTTTAACTCATTTTTGATCAAAAGATGCACTAAATAAAAGATTGAATGAATCAATGAAAAGATAATGAAACAATAAACGAACAATTAAATGAATAAATCAATTAATGAATAAAGGAAAATAAATGAGCGAGTAAAAGAATGAATAAATAAGAAATTAAGTGAATGAATGAATAAATAAGTGAATTACTAAATGAAGGAATGCAAATTCCCTGTATGTACTTGACTATGTGTACAATGTATCTAAAATAGAAATAAGCTTAATATTAACTAAATTAATACTGCATTGAATATTAGGAGGTCTCAATTAGTATTTAAAATGTTAATAACAAGAACTTTATCATTTTATAGCAACAAAAATGATTTTTGACTTACAACAAAATAGTACAATATGAGTATCAATTTCTAAAAATTGCCTGTATTACTAAATGTTTTAACCTTCGGTGGTATTTTTTTCCTGACTGGAGTGGACTACGTGTGGTAAATAATACGAGATAGGTGGAGTTAAAAGCAGAATAAATATTTCACCATTTCACTTTGTTTCGCTAATTCATTTTGACCCATGTTCCCCTAATTATTGTATCAAGGGAAAGTTGAAATTTTTGACCTGTTTCTCAAAGTATTAATAAACGCAGGTTATATAGATCAAATTGAAAAAAAAGAAAAAGGTTTTAAACACGATAATATTCTCTTTAAAATGTTCTGAATAAAAGCTGACTAGGCACGTTTTGTGTCTCAAAATGCACCATGTACCGGGAAAAGAAATTCCCTAACTTTTCCAGAAACTTCAATGGTGTATGATTTTCTCTGACTTTTCTCTCACTTTATTTTAGGCCGTTTTCCCTATCAATTCCAAGCTTACTCGGGACGTGACAACTCTGTGTGTGGACCCGTTTGCAAGTTTTAAGACGGGGGAGAGTTTATTGAATAATTTTCTGAACATTAGATTTTTGAAGCTGCATTTCCTTAAATTTTTTACTAAGAAGTTACAGATAATCTGCTTGAATGCTTATGGCTCCATTTTTCTTCTGGGAATCCCCCCCCCCCCCCCGTGGATTTCTGCTATTTGTACGGCCAAGAAATACATTGCAGCTTGGGAAGGAAGGTGCCACTGCAACTGCTTTCTTGCTATTAACATTGCGTAAAGTGGATGGGAGGAGGGGGAACCCCCCCTAAAAAACTGGCATTCATTTTATGACATTATTTTATTGACGTCTTGAATTCCAATCATGTTTTTCGCAATCACGAATTTTGATAAGACCAAACTCGTTGGATTTCTTATTTCTATAAATGGTTCCTACAGCAGACATCATTCCGAAAAACATAATTTGAATTCAAGGCGTCAAAATTCAAACGAATGTCAGAGGATGGATGCTGGATGCTGTTTTTGCTTAAAGAGGATTGTGTAAAAACGATAGAGTAGATTATAAATCAAGTCACTTCCGGGGGACATGCTCGTGGTGGCCCGTAGACAAGAGAATTTTTTCTTATAGGCAGATAAAAATAAAATCAAAGGAACATCAACTACGGTCAAGTGGAAACAATAAGCAATCGGGATTGCTTAAAAAAGAAAACAAAAAGATGCTTGTTTTTGATTATCAAATTGAATGGGGCAAAACATCTAAAATATATGGATTCAAATTTACAAAGTTCGATAACATATATTCTGCTAGTTGGCCCACTCTTGCCGGTTGGTCCAGTCGGGAATAGCTGATCCGGGCTAGTTCAGGCCTTGCGACTGAACAAATCCTTTTGAGTTTTTCTCTCGCAAAGCGATTTCTTTAAACATAAAAAAAATATCCATCAGAGACAGACGGATCCTATTTTGACCTCGCCTTAGTCGAAATCATATTAGGTGAACGCATTATGGAACAAAATCAGCATGCATTCCACTGAGTTAAGAAATAAAACCTTTTTTTTTCATTTCACCGCAATAAGACTATCAAAAAAGAAAATGAAAGAAAGAAACCTTTTTCTAGACATGCTGCGCTCTACGATATATGAAGGAGAAACGACCTCCGTCCGTGGGAAATTCGTGAAATGATGCGTCGATAAAGAGACACACCGTCACTCATTATGTGTTTCACACCTTTCCAGATGAATATGCATGAACAGTGAACAGGGTCTTTAGAAGAGGAGACTAGGGTTGGACCATCTCCCGAAACAGGTTGTGGGGGGATGAAATTGGTGACGTAGCTCCGGAAGCACTCGCGGAGCACTTTAAGACGATTTCAATAGGAAATGGCATTGCTTCGCTCCTATTTTTGGACATAAAAGCATAATTTGAAAAAAAAAAAAAAAAATTAAGTCTTCGTGTCTTAATTTACCTTCTTTGATGCTAGTTTCTCACCCATATTTTACGAGAATTGTTTTGAATTCGAATAAAATGGAAGATTAAAACTTGATCATGAGTGATTTCAAACAATAATTATTATGAAACTAAACCACGTTTGGCTACAACTTAAAATAATTTTATTAGAAGAAAATGGTAATCTATTTGAGTCATTAAATTCGTAAACTGCTACAAAAAACCTTTTCCTGATTTGGAAGAGAAAGTACTGTTATTCATTTACTTTAAAGTTTATCTTCAAAAAATTGTAGAAGAGAGAAAGAATCATTATTAATATTAATAATATAATAAATTAATATTAATTCTAAGAAGTAAAAAACGAATTTGTCAATGAATAATGATTGAATTTAATAATATATAGCAACTATATTAGTTCAAAATAGTTATATATTTACATTTATAAAATATATACAACAGCATAGAGGGGAAAATACAAATACTCAGAAACTGATTACCACATGGTAATACTTCATTTATACGTCTTTTATGAAAGTAATTAAATATCTCATGAAGCATTTTTAAAGCAATTACTGTTATTACAAGCAGATATTTCCCAAGTACTGTTACTCGTGTATAAAGGAAAGATTTTGTAACTACTATGTTGATTCAAAATGCAAATAGCTGTGTACATAAATGACTACAATAAATACATATATTAAAATATTATTTTTGCAGAATATTAAAATAACTGTAGAGGAATAAGTACGGAATATCAGAAGCTGGTTGGTACATAACGTTTCTTTAATAAACCCTCAAAAAAATTATCCTATGAAATATTTTTAAGATCAAACCTTTACTTTAAACTGATATTTCCAAGAACTATTGGCTATGACTTTTCAAATGGATACCACTGATGAACATTCAAAGTATGATCAACTATGTAATTCCTGATGTTTATGATTAAAATAAATGAAATAAGCTATAATAAATACATATACTGAAATAATTGCATTTGTAGAATATATGCGCAACTCTAGATGGAAAAATATGCGTTATACGAAATTGAACATCAAAGAGATGCACCGCCAACCCTTTCATGTTTTCGACTTGATGCTCAATTGAAGAAATTTCGAACCTATGTTAAGCAATTTTTGTTAAATATTTTGCTTCTTGTGTACAGGTAAGTATGTTTCATAAGAAGATTTTAAACTCGAAAAACAATAAAGAATAACCACTCAGGTACACAACTATATAACGGAAATAATTTTGAAGCGATACGAATTAATACGAATTGAAATGAAAAGATGCACAAGTCATCAAATATATGCATATTTTTTTTTATTAATTTCCAATTAATTTACATTATTAAATAATTTCTATCAATAAACATTATTGATTATGAAATAACAAAAAAGTGCATAACATTTCAAATTCATAGGTATTTTTTAAAAAACCACTCTGAAATCCATAACTATTTAGGGGCGGACAGGATTCCCCAAGATAGAACCAACCTTGACTCCCAAAGGTTTCAAAAAAAAAAAAAAAAAACCTCGAAAGTCCACAGGTTTAAGGGGGGGGGGGACACTCCTAAAGCGCACAGGTTTTAGTCCGTAAAAAATTAAGTAAAATAAAATAAATAAACCGAAGGTACACAGGTTCAAGGGATGAAAGAAAAACTGAGTTTAAGTTTGAGGAAGAAAGGAAAAAAAAAAAAGAGGCTCAGGATTGAAGGGGTGCAAAAAATAAAAAAAAAGAACGAATGAAAAAAAAAAACGAAGTCACACAAATTTGAGATTGCAAAAAAGAAAATAATAATACCAAGGTACACTGAGGGCGCATCGGCCGGCGGGCCCGTCCGCCCCTATCACTGTCTGACCCCTTTTTTTCCAATATACCAAAACCTATGTTGCAGCTGCTCTTAATTTTCGTCATTAGTTATTTTATTTTTGCTTCTGTGTTTTAAAATCATTATAAACTACACGCCCCCCCCCCCTCACCGAACGAAAAAGGGAAAAAAAGTATAGGAAGGAATACTAAGAATTAAAGAATTTATTTCAAAGCACTGGGATAGTTTTTGAAAAATAATTTAAATAAAGTATAAAAAATTCTCCTGTTTCTTGGAAATGTCATGCCCAGGGCACGGGCAAGGGGAGCCCGTGCGATAAACAGTGCGAGCAGAAAAATTAAAATTGAAGATGCAAACCAGTATTGAGCTATGGAAATACGCAAGTCAGTGCTTCCAGGATGACGTCAGACACGGCTGTTTCTCCCCTCCTTTAGCCACGAGCAGCGAAACTGAAACATCAAAGACACGGTCCCACCCTATGCATGAAGCTCAAATGGCCCACTTGGTAAGAAAACGAAGACGAGCCTCGGGCCATTTTGCTTAGATGGACAATGATTGGGGCAGCAACTGCTAGAAGACATCGGCAGAAGCCCTCGGCAGAAATGACATTGCTTTCTCTCGACCTTACTTAAAAAGAATATTGTTAAAGTTTCGCCTTCTTGTAGCCAAAGCCGAATTTAGCTCCATGCCGCCCCCTCCCCCTCCCCTAAAAGAAGCAAATTTTCCTTGACTCAAAAACACGCAAAAAATTTCCCGAAATTTAAATTGTCAAGCTTATGACGTTTCACATTCAGGGGCAACCCGATGGGAGGTCACAGTGGATCTCCCAAAATTTCCTTACTTGGCAAATTTGGAGATAACCTTGCAACATATTCTTTTTTTAAATTCTTAAAATTGTTTTATAATGGTGCCTTACGTTCGTTTTCATTAGATGTTATGCACGTGTGTATGATATGCGTGTAAGCTCGTATTTTATCATTCGGTAAAACTAGAATTTTCCTCCTCCCAAATATTTTAGTTCGATGCGCCTCTGTTTATGTTATTCAACTTTGTTCATCGTTCATGGCTCAAGTACTGCTCTTGGGTAGGTTATTAAACGATTACATACCGAATTAATTCTGTGACTTTTTTTTTATATATATATATTTTTAAGTTACGTATTAGTGTTCTTTTGATCAAAACCGTGCTTTGAAATCGAAACTCTAGCTCAGTTATTTAATAATTATGCAGCTGAATCTTTGATGAGCACTGAACTTTAATGTCTTGTGTGTTAACAATGGGGTCGTTTCCAAAATTTTAAAAGTATTTTTTTCTGAAAGAGCATGCTTAAAAACGTAGGATCTGACCATTTTTTGATAAATTTGTTTACGTTTAATATTTTTAAAATATTACTTAATTCGGAGCACTTTTATTGTTTACGGCTTCTGCCGATGACATTATAAATGATGAAATGCCATTCAGTGTTGCCATTCACAGTGCAAAATATTTAATTCGCATCTTTACTCACTTGTATTGGCAACGATATGGTTGATAGCAAGCATAGAGCGCAATTTTAATTCGCTGCTTGATTATCATAACGTGGAAACGTAGTAGAAAGATGCGGCAAAGTGCATCATTTGTGACGTCATCAAAACCACGCCTTGTTTGAAAAAGCGGACATTTAAAAAAAATAATTAAAAAAAAAAAATGTTGGGAAAATAAAAGTATTTTCTGGGACCATGTTTTTTTTTTTTTTGCTAATTCCATCCATTTCAATGACTAAAAGTAGTACTTTTGACTGAAAGAAACCACCCCATTATATCTGTTGTCATCGTTATTTAAAGCAGCATCTTTATCCTTTTATTTATTTATGTTTTCATCAACAAATCAACGATTTGAATAATTTCACTCACTTATTATCACTCCTTACTGCTCGATGGTATTTTATTAGTAAATTGTAACTGGATTACATTGCGAAGAGTTCATAGTTTCCGCCTATGAAAACTGCCTATTTGGAAAAAAATATATATCACGTTTAAAAAATTTTTGAAGACTCTTTTTCGTTTTTCGGTTTTTAATTTAACATGTTTCCTTCATTTAAAATCATTCAGCCTTTTCCGCTCGTTACCCATTTTCATTTGTCTCTGAGACTTAATATTAACAGAAAACAATTTTTAAATATTAATAATGTAGAAAATAAAATAAACGTGAATCGCTCAAGAATCCAGTACTGAATAAATAAAACGCAATGACACTTTCTGAAATGGATACCCGCTTTTACGTCTTCACTTACTGTTTCATGCTTATCTATTACCATGATATTAAAAGCATTTGATTTTCATAAGATGTGTGAAAGTAATCATTGCTAAATTACAAGAAGAAAATGCCTCTGTGGAAAATGAAAGAATGCTACTATTTTACTTTCAAGAACATAATAAATTAATTTAAAAAATGTGTGGTTAAAGCAAAATTTGCCGCCCCTGAAAATTTTGCCGCCCTAGGCAACTGCCTACTCTGTCTATTGGGAAATTGGGCCCTGTTTGTAGCATGTCTTTTTTAGAGACACAGTACTCATTCTAAAGCATGCTTAATTACAAAAGTGGTAAATGCTCCCCTCCCCCTTTTTTGCTACAAAAATGTAACATTTGTCAGTAACAACTGTTTTCGAAGAGAAAGTGTATACTTCTCTTAATATACATACTTATGTTCATGTTGATCTTATTCCTACGTTATTCATTCAATTATTTTGAATCGGTGGACAGATGTGGCAAAATGCATTACAACACATTTTCGTAATAAACTTGCAGATATAAAGAAATACGAATTTCACTTCTTAATTGGAGAGCAGTTTTGTTAGACTCTCATATTACATCTTCTTCTTACGTACTCTTCCAGAATCCATCCAATGTTTTCGGAAGCCTTTTGTAATGAGCTTCTTTTAAAAATCCAAAAGCGCAATAATCTATGAGATTTAAATAGAATAGCCTTAAAAATTCCAGTTTTTTTCTCACTCATTTTTTTCTCTCTCAAAAAATAGAATAGTTAGTTCAAACGTATAGCTTAGCTTACCCTGATGGGACTTAATATAGTGAAGAGTGTTTGGGTAAAGGGATGGAATCCCTTCTTTAAAAATACGTGTTAAACAATATTCCTTGGAGCAGTGGTGCGCAACTTTTTTGTGCTCGAGGGCCGGACCTTATATTTAATTCATTCTCATAGGCCAAAACACATGATGAAATTACAAAATATTTCATTATTTTCTAAATAACACGAGAAGCTGAGAAAATCAAAGAAAATTACAAACCAATAATAGTTGTTATAATTACTTGATCCTTATTTTATTAAATGCAAGCTTTACATAAACCAATTTCTGAATATTTAGCTCCAAATTTATGACACTGTCACTAATTGTATTTTTCGATATGTAACATTGAAAAAAACAACGGACCTCACGGATCAACTTCGCTGGCCGAATGTGACCCATCCAATCTACGCTGTCTGTCTTTGTATGATAGAAGATATTAGGCATCAAGTTATTTTTGTAGATTTTCAACTTCAGTTTAAGTTTATTTGTAGGCACCCTTAATAATTCGGTAAATACGCCTAAGTTTCTATTTACACTCCATCTTTTAATGGAACTATCTAGTCACATAGCCGAGGTATTTATTCATATGTCTGAGAGCTTTTATCGTTTACTGCACACTAAAAGATTTTAATGCTCTTAGTTACAAATAAAATCATTCATACGTAAATTATATTTTATTTTCAATGTATTCTTCGCAACTGGGCATTAAATCAAATGTTTTTACTGGATTCCTCACCACTTATTATGGGACACGTTTTGGGAAGTTAATTGTGACCACAACATCGAATTTCCGAAGCTTCATTTTCATTGCAGGTGTTAACCTCATCTGGATGATCGTTCGATCTGGAGGATATTTTGAAAGAAATGTCAAATCTCTACGACAATCTGTTGTTACGTTGATGAAGACGCTTCACTTATGACAAAAGATCCAAGAAAAAGACGCTTGTCGTGGATAAAGAACTATGAGCGGGATCTTTATCGCTCAGGGTGTTTCTTCACAGAGGAGGCCAATTGCTCACATAACAGGGACTAGATTCTAATCTCTTATTGTGGCAACGGAATGGCAGCTGCTCAGATGAAGAAAGGCTTCTCCCATGTTTCTTCGTGGAGCAATTCTCTTAAGAACTAGTGGTACCCGCACGGCTTTGCTCGTAATAGAAAAATTAAAAGGTCTTTTGGTTCACCTGTATTTACAAATAATGTACGGTGAATTTTTCCGCCAATTGGCTTGTACCCATGTTACGGTTCCATGTTATGATAATTTCGTAATTTACTCGTCCATCTTATGATATTTTTGTTCTTAAAATTGAAATAGAAAAAGAACCACATCGAATTTTCAAAACATCGCTTCGAGGTGCACACTCCCACGCTACAAACTAACTTTGTGCCAAATTTCATGAAAATCGGAAGAACGGTCTAGGCGCTATGCGCGTCACAGATATCCTCCGGACAGATTTTCAGCTTTATTATTAGTAAAGAAGAAGTCAATAACAAAACCCTGGTGTTGGGCGATTAATGGAATTGAATTTTTGAGATCCCTTTATAAAGATTGATTCTGATGTGCTCGTGGATTTTCCAAAGAAGAAGAATATTGTAACGAATGCAAGGGCTAAATTCCAATGAATTCACAAATTCCACCTTCTGTATCAAATGCAGATGAGTTAGATATTCTAATGAGTCTACGTCGCTGCTATGATGTTTATTAATTTATTTTTGTCTGCGTTGCTTAATATTTCTTGTCAAAAATTATTCATTTATGATCAGATGAAGGAAGGCGCCTCCCATGTTAATTCGTGGATTAATTCTATTAAGAAAGTCAATAACAAGACCCTGGAGTAGGGCGATTAATTGGAATTGAATTTTTGAGACTCCTTTATAAAGATTGATTCAGATGTGCTCGCGGATTTTACAACGAAGAAGAATATTGTAACGAATGCAAGGGCTAAATTCTAATGCATTCACAAATTCCACCTTCTGTATCAAATGCAGATGAGTTAGATATTCTATTAAGTCTACGTCACTGCTATGATGTTTATTAATTTATTTTTGTCTGCGTTGTTTAATATTTCTTGTCAAAAATTATTCATTTATTCTTTGCATTATTTATTGATGTTTTGAATGGAAATGTCATAACAATAAATTTTTTATCAGAATGCTTTCGTAGAATGTTGCTGCTGTTTCTCGTCCGTTGTTAGGAAAATTATTTCAACCAGCGTTAATATCACAATATGAATCTATCTATTTAAATTTATCTATCTGTAAGTATCAATCTGTATCTATGTATCTATCGGTCTTTCTATATTTATCAGCCCATATGTATCTTTTTACCTGTGTATCTACCTATTTCTATTCCTTTTCCGTATTTATTAATTTATACTTATCAATGTACAGTAAAACCCCTCTAATGCGGACACTAACGGGACAATTTTTTTTGGTCACAATAGAGGGGTGTTCGCAGGACAGGGGTTTAATATTGTTATTCGCCTTGGAATCGGGGAATTAAACATTGTCCGTATAAGAGGGCTATCCGCTCTTGAGATGTGTCCGTTAGGAGGGGTTTTACTGTATTTATTAATCTATATAAATATTAATTTTAACAAAACGTTTTCTGCCTCTATCCCTATTAGTCTGTTTATAGCCATCTCTAAATGTATTTGTCTCTCTATCTAGCTACATTTAAATAAATATTTATTTCAAGAAAGTTCTTTTTGAAACATAATTTTTCCCGCCCTCATCGAGTTTATCAAGTGGTCAAAATTCGACCATATAATAATGACTGAAAATTCGAGGAAAACATACATAAATTTCCCTGCTTCCAACATTTTTTTTATACTTTTATACATTCGTTCATTGCACATCTGGGACAATACAATTGTATATGTAGTAACAATACAAAATATTATAACTTATTCTAACTTTGCTTTTTGTATGTTATTCTCAAAATACATGAATGAAAAGGGATATTTCGACACCTAGGAAAGTGGCGCAGTTCTCAAATTCTCGGCATGAATAAAAATTTTACTTTTTTTTTTAATCCGGTTGCTTCGTTGTAACCCTTTGCAAATTGATATTCCCCTACTCTTGGTTTACGTGTGCCTAGAAAAAACATTTCTTGCGCTGGGATTGGTGTCGAAAATTTGACGTCAATAGATAAAGATAGTCAAGTTCCCAATTTTCGAAATCGTCCCACATGAAATAATGCAGCAATAATCAGTTTATTCTTAAAACTTGTGTACAAACAATATTCTTTGTAAAAAGTCTACTATTATTCAGCAAGTTTCTCTGGTCTTTGCCATTAGAAATACAAAATTTCAAACTATCAAGTGAGCGGACTCTAATTGCAGAAATATATAATTATCCGTATGTGAAGACACTAGACGTCACAACAGTACTACAATTTTATGAAAAGTCTGACTTTGTGACTTGTTTAAGGCTGTAGCAAATGTAGGTATTACTAGAAACTGTGCTCTTTGAAACTGAAATGGAAGTATTATCCCAGACAATTAAATTGACTATTGGAATCAAAAATTCTTTTATTTATAGCTGTTCCTGTGAAAACTTCACAGTCAATCGTATTTCGATGTAAGCAATAAATAAAATATTTAAGTCGCGAAAACATAATCAAAAGGGACATATTTTCAATGCCCATGCAAAACTCTAATAATAAATGCGAATGCACGAATTTTTAATTTATTAACTCAAGCAAGAAACGGCAACACATAACGAAAAATCAAATAAAAATGTATTTTCATTTATTTAAAATTGCTTCTAGCTCTTTTTCTAAGCAATTTAAGTTCTTTGGCTTTCCGAACGTATTAAAGGGTATTTTTTACGATCATTGTGCCAATATATTCCTAACATGGAGACTATGTAAATGTTATGGAAGAGTAAGATATTTAACTGGACTAACAGCAAAATTACAGAATTATAGAAATGTATGATAACGGAATTTTTTCCGTTTCGTACAAACTTTGCCAGCTAAGCAAAAAGCTTTAGATATCAATGTCATCTGATGCATATATGCAGTAGAAATCTCAACTTACGCGAGGAATGCGATCCAAGACTTTTCGCGAGGTTGAAATTTCGCGTTGCGGAAAAGGGTATCTATATGATTTTTTTTATGAACATACCAATTATTTTAGACAGTTGAAAATGTCCTTCATACTGTTTTAACCCATTTCCTATCTTTTTATTACCGAATTTAAACATGAAGAGCTGAAATTTTACTGTATTTAAAAAAAAAGCTTTGTTATTGAATAAAAATACGGTTAGGATGCACAAAATCAATGAGAGAGAATGGCATAAGGTGAAACAATACGGTACGTGTAGTATGTAGCAATAATAAAATGCAGCATTATAATAGCACTGTATAGTAGATACAGTAATTATACTCGACGCACTTTCTAGTTGTTCGAGCATATCGAAAATCTTTAAATTTCTTTAGTTGTCATAAACTTTCTATTTTTCCTTCCATTTTAAAACTTTAGATAAACAACCCACTTATGTGAAATTATGTTTCATCAAATTCATATTTGGAATGAAAAAGATGCGGGGTGGTGATTTGTAAATTAACAAAGCGATGTTTCTACTTGTATGGTGTGGGAACTTCCGCTTTCTGTGATGCTAAAAGGAAAGTCCATTCACGATATTTCAATAAAGAAGTTGATACTTAAGCCTTGCGATTCCTTTCCGAAAAATTTAGTGTTGCGGGGTAAGGAATTTGCGTCAGCTCTAAAATTCGTTACTCGCGAAAAGCTCGTTATTTAGCCATTTCGTGTAAGTCGAATCATGTTATAGCGCTAGTCCACTGTAGTTTAAAATTGCACATTGAAGTAAAGTAAGCATTCTGAGTTATGTTTCATACGAGTATTTCGGGTATTTATTAACACTTAATTATAAATACTAGTACGGTTTGGGATATTTTTCTTCTATTTCTTTTTTTTTTTCTTTTTTACTGATTCAGTGTTGATACATCAACAAAATAAAAGTCAATTATTAAATATTGCAAGTTTTGAGATCATTCGGTAAAATTGAAGAATGCTTTCATTTCATTTTTTCAGTGCGTAAGAAAGGAGATGGTGTTCAGATCCGAACCCCTAGTTTGAAGCTCAAAATCAATTAACTAGTTCTTACAAAATATAAGTTCCTATAAAATTAACTCCTAAAATGTCTTTTTTTTTTTTTTTTTGAAAGATGTTTTTCATCATTTAAATCAAATTTATGGTACATATATGTATGTCTTTATAAAATTTATATCAAATTATGACTGCGTCTGTTTACATTTTCAAGTAGCCGAGTTGCACTTCTTGAAGGAAATATTCACTGTCAGGAAAGGATTAAAAACTAAAAGGTTGAATTCCTTCTACTTTTTAAATCCTTTCTTGCAGCGAATATTTGTAAAAATCGTAAAAAATGTTTGGAATGATAAATTGGCTCAGTAAAGGAATGAAAGAATGAATAATTCTTAGTAATATTCCATGTTTAATTGAACCAATTTATTAATCCAAACCATTTTAGTTTTTTTTTTTTCGTTCACTCCTCAAACGGTGTGTATGTGTATGTTTTTCATTTATTTATCTTTAAAAAATAGCGATGTAGCGACTACTTTTAAAAAGTAGTTTGTAGTTGCTACACTTTGAAAAAAGTAGTTGTAGTTAACTACATTTGTAATGAAGTAGTTGCAGTTCGCTACAAAAAAAGTAGTTGTAGTTAACTACATTTGTAATGAAGTAGTTGCAGTTCGCTACAAAAAAAGTAGTTGTAGTTAACTACATTTGTAACGAAGTAGTTGCAGTTCGCTACAAAAAAAAGTAGTTTTTACAAACACTGAGAAGAAGTCAATATGGTAAGAAGTAAATGTTGGTAGCGAAAATTGGACTGCAATAGAAATTGAATGTTGACTTAGAGGGGTTTCTGCAAATGTGTGTCAAGTTAGAGAAGATTTCGCCCATTGAATTTAGCATTGGGCCAACCACAAAAAAATGTCGAGTTACCCACGTGTCTAGCTACCGAATTTCACAGTATAAAGATTTGAACTGAATTCTTGAGGAAAATTTCGTTGTTACAAATACTTAGCAAATGGAAAGATAGTGAAATTGAGTTTCGCTGTTTCCATCAATTCAAAAAAGAATAACGCAAGAATAAGTTCAGTGTCTGTTGGATAAAACGTGCTAAAAATCACATAAAACGTTATCTTAATCAGTCTTAAATTTAATCAGTGTTACGGTCATCCCTGTTTTCGTATTTTCGCTCCTCTAAAATGAAGTTCACTCTTCGAACAAATGTCAAGGGGTATCCTCAATGTCTTAAAAAAGACGGAAAAAAATCTTTATGTATGTCTATATGTGATTTTCTTACGCGATTATTAAAAGTCAGAAAAATCGCCCATCATGGTTTGACGGGTGCAAATTGCTTCTTTATTAGAAAGATTTCCCCTACAACTTGACGCGTTCATATACATACATATGAGAAAGAAATGCTTAACCTTGATTGGGAAAAAATTAAATTCATCATTACATCAGTTCCTGTCTAACCACCACCACACTAGAGTCAATGCCTGTGAACTGGCAACGAAATATTTTATGACGTCAGCACAGCTTGGCCAGATGATCTTTAAATGTCTCGTTAGTACAACTAAAATCAAGATGGTCTATAAGTGTGTTGTACCT
This sequence comes from Uloborus diversus, assembly GCF_026930045.1. Taxonomy (NCBI): domain Eukaryota; kingdom Metazoa; phylum Arthropoda; class Arachnida; order Araneae; family Uloboridae; genus Uloborus; species Uloborus diversus. The sequence continues at coordinate 60,174,845 of NC_072736.1, read as the reverse complement.
CTTTGCAATGGAAATTATAGAAAAGGGCCAAAAGTCTCCACTTTTGCGTTTCCAAAGGACGCAAATTTGAAGGACGCATGGATAAGAGCTATTCACCGTAAAGATTTTACACCTACAAAGCAATCTAGGGTAAGTAATTCATAATTGTTCCTCAAGTCCTAAAATTAAAGTACTTGTCTATGTTAAATTTACGCATGAAACACCATGTTAGTATAATGCTTGCAGTGATTGTGTGAAAATATTGCAGTCAAGAGCGCCCATATGGGGAAGTGGAGGGGGGGGGGAGGGCTCAAGTCCCCATCCCTTAGAATTTAGAACTTCCTTGCTTTTAGTACTTTTTTCTTTGAAAAAATGTAAAAACATTTCGTCTCCGGCCGAATTAATGAATAAGTTATTAAAAATGTCAAATTTTTAATACATTAAATAATTTTTAATAACTTTAATCTGCACTAAAATCAGTTTCCAGGGGGAAAATATCCAGCTAAACCATGGGGAAAATATCGGAGCCCCTTACAATTTTGCATATGTGCACCCTTGATTGCAGTGTAATATTTAAATATGCTTTACCTGTATACACTTTCCTACTCCTATAAGCTAATTATGCTGAATATCGGAAACAGTTCTTTGAAGATCAAGGAAATTTTATGTTTTTGTTGGCATCTCAAATCTGAAATCGCGATGACAATACAATACTAAATGAAACTTGAAAAAGCGTCAAAAATGCCATACAAAAGGACCTTACAGAGAACAGAAGATAATTTTAAATAATATTTACATCCTCTAAGTTGTTATAATCTATGCACAAAACACAGTTTCAATATGATTCATGTGAGGAATTTGGTACTTTCCCATTATAGGTACCACGGTTGGTGCATTTTGGCGATTATATTTAATTTTATTGTTTGACGCCAATTTGGTCAAAGTTGCATAGAAACAGCTTGTTTGACGATACCGTACGTTATTTTGTTTTTTCAGTGGGCTTTTAAACAAAACAAGCTTTTAAACAAGACGAAAAGTTACGTTAAAATTAAAAATAATCCGCTAAATTGTAGTTAATAAGTAAACTACTTTGCCAAATAGAAAAATAAATCATCAAATAACTTGAAAAGTTAAACAAAAATGATCCTTCAACTGAACAAAACATTAAAAAATTTATTAAAATATAAAATAATTCACAAAATAAAAGACTGAAATTTTAAAAATGAACATGTTTTATTATATTGTAAAATTAAAACATGAGGAGCTAACATTGTGGCAACTTAAACAATATTTTTCGGTTTATTCTGATTCAAAAAGTAAACAAGTCGCCAAGCATCAGCAAAGCTATTGTAATACGCAGAGACATTTTAAACTTTTCACGAATTAAAAATTGCAATTACATCACTTTCGGGCTTCGTTTTTTAATCAAAAATTAGTATTGTGAAAAATGGTTGGGAAAAGAAATTGGAATGTTTATAACATTACATATGAATGATTTGTTATTTTTAAATATATTTTAAATTTCATTGAAAGACCTTAGATACGTCTCTGGCAGTAAATGTAGCTGAGTAGTATCTGGAGTTTTCGACAATGAGCACCCGTTTCACATTAACTCGCTAAGCATCGCCAATTCTGATACTGAATTCGACATTTTAATTTCGGCGCCAATTATCATTTGGTGGTGTATAGTCAAATTAGCAACAAAAAAGTTACCTTATGGTCGCCAATTTACGACTTCAACTTAGCTGCTTTGAAACTAATATTAATTTTGCACCATTATGATTTAACTACAATTTCTGTCTCATTCAATTCACTTTTCTAGGTGTGTGAGCTGCATTTTAATGCCGAAGAGATAGAAAGAGAAACAAAGTACTTTAACCCATCTACTGGAGTCTTACTGTCCGCACCTTTGAGTTTTCCTCGCCTAAGGTCAGGTTCAGTACCATCAAAAATACCCGGAGCACCTTCTTATTTATCAAAGGATAAAAAGTATAGAATACGTTTCGAAGACAGAAGAGAAATTCAGGAGAACCGGCAACTTTCTCTTGCTATTTCAGAAAGTTTAAAAGTGAAGGAAATTGAAGATGAAAAAGATTTTATATCAACTCTGGATGATCTTGCTATAAAAGTTCAAGTACACTTAAATGAAAATTGGTGTATCTTAAAAAACGATGGGGATATTATCGTTGCTCTTGTAAAGAAAACCCCTGCGCCTTCTGTTACTCATTCAATTGTTGTAACCACTGATTTGAAAGTAACTGCATTTTTTGGCTGTTCAGAAGTAAAGAAAATCGGAAGACACCTTCTGCCAATGACATGTAACAGCGTCAAAGTAATTTCTGAATTACTGGAGGGTTTAGAGAGACTGGGACTTCAACATATGGATGATGATCATCCCTTTTTGAATCATATTGTATCGTGTGTACATAAGTTGTATGCAACTGCTAATGACGAACAGAGCTACATAGTATCTTTTATAATCAATCAGTTACAAAAACTCTATTTACCTATTACAAGACGAAAATATGAACGACATATTCTTGTGTTTTTCTGTCTATTTTTTTCTGTCTCCCCTCACGCATATAGATTTATGCGGTCCCATGGTTTTTTTATTATGCCTCATCCTTCAACTTTGAACAGTCTATGCAGCACATTTAACCTAAATCTGGCAAAGGAAGTATCTGGGGCCCATTTCTTAAGGTATATCAAAGCCAAATTTTCTTCTTTAAAAAAAAAATGATAAAGATGTATCTTTAATAGTGGATGAAATTCACTTAAAAAGTTACCTGGATTATAAAGGTGGTAATGTTGTTGGCATGGCATACGATTCCGCCTGTCTCGCTTCTTCAGCACAAGTGTTTATGATTAATAGCCTTTTCTCACCTTATCAAGATGTTTCACTTGTTTTACCAGTATCAAAATTTAATGCTGTTTCCCTCCATTTAATTTTAAGAAAGTTAATAATAGCTTTAAGCACTATTGGGTTTAATGTCTTGTGTGTTGTCGCTGATAATAATAGCATAAATAGCAAAGCAATGAGCTACTTTAGCATACCTCAACAGATTCAAATTGTGTATGCTCATCCTAGTCCTGAAAAGTACTTGATAAGTAGCGGTGAAATTCAACCTCTGTTTTTTGTAATTGACTGTGTACATATCCTCAAGTGTATCCGTAACAACTGGCTAGCACAAAAGTGTAACAACCAGAGTTTTTATTTCCCCGATTTTGAATGCACAACAGATCCTCCCAAAATGTACAGTGCCTCTTTTGGAACTCTCCGAAAATTGAGAGAGCTGGAAGTGGGAAATTTACTTACATTTTGTAAAAGCCTATCAGTGAAAGCTTTATATCCCACAAGCTTAGAAAAGCAAAATGTAAAATTACCCTTGCAAATATTTAATAATTTTGTTGCTGCTGCTCTTAGGGAATTAGGAGAAAAACATAACCTTCCTAATTATGAAGGAACTGCAAAGTTCATTGATATAATCACAAATTGGTGGAACATCATAAATGTTAAAACCCCATTTAAAGGTAAGAGATTCAATGATCCTCAGAAAGAACCATTGTATTTTACTGATGATGACGAAAATGTAAGGTTTCTAAGAAAATTTCTGGATTGGCTAGATCGATGGGAGAAATCTGATAGTACTTACGGCAAATTGTCCAAAGAGACGCATTTTGCTCTGGCTCACTCAACTTATGCTTTGTTAGAACTGGGCTCTCACTGCATTGAAAGTTTGAAAAAAAAACTATTTTCTTCCAGGATCTGTACAAAGTGACCCGTTGGAGGCTAGATTTAGTAAATATCGCCAATTGGCTGGGGCTCAATACCATATATCAATAAGACAACTTTACGAATCAGAAACTAAATTGAGGTTGCAGAACACAATGAGTTTGTCTTACGTCTCCAATAAGTTTGGCAATATTGTAATTGATGATTTCGATGTTGAATTTCCAGATGAAATGTATATATCTAATATTTCTCATCTTATTGATAATCTTTTACCTCAAGTTTACGTATATGACGATGACATAAAAAATTGTACCTCTATATTACCTGTTATTTTATACTTAGGTGGGTATTGTGCATTCTCCACTTTAAAAAAGCTCAAATGTGATTCGTGCTCAGACAAACTGACTATCGACGAAAATTTGCCGTTGGATACCTCCCACAATTTGATAAAAAAGCTTGACAGGGGGGGACTGACTTATCCTCATCCAGATGTTACAAATGCAGTCTTGTACAATTACATCATAATACAAAAGCTGGTGTCCTACCCTCTAGAAGAAATATTTCTAAAATGTTTAAATCAAAGGGAATTGGCATGCCAACTCACAATGCTGTCGCTTAGTGAATGTGATTTTGATTTTTTCCCTTGCTCTAGCCAACATTCTTTGCAAGAAGTACTTAAAACTATAGTTAGAAAGTCAACCAATGCTCTACTGAAAAATTATTGTCTTATGAAAAATGATGTAATTGTTGTGACTAATAAAGCTAAGAAGCGAAAGTTGCAGACCCTTAAGAAATAATTTTATAGAAGCTTTAAAAGTCATTTAATGTAGTTATTTAAGTATTTTAACGGAATTGTTCGAGTTATTTATTTGGCTTGTTGCTTTGGTGGATTATTGTACTTTTTGAACGACCTTTTTAGTATTGCTTTACAGTAATTGAAATTCTTAAAGTATTCAAGCATTATTTTAAAATTAATTAAGAAGATATCTTTAGATAAATGACAAAATACTCACTGATCTTGGTCTTTTTCCTACTTACCTACATAAATTTTAAGTATTATACATATGTAAATGTGGGATGTATTCATTGTGTTATACTTGTAATTGTCCTTTACAATAAATTTTCATTTCCCTTATGGAGGTATGTACATATGTTCTGAGTTGAAAACTTTTATTGGCTAAAGATAAAAAAATTATATAAAAAAAATTGTAGAAATGATGTCTTATAATGAGGAGCATGAAATAATATATAATATAATAGCATCAATGCTATTGTATGGAAAGAAACAATGGTTATGTGTAGTTTTGTTCGATGTTTTAATTTCGAAAACGGCAAAATTTTTAGCTCAAGCAGCAATAACCGAAGATAAAAGTAAAATTCCCTATATAAAAATTCAATGTTGATTAATAATACTACTTCAGTATTGTTGTTTGAACCTATTGAAATGTAACATGCTAAGAAATTAATATTATTTAACGTAATGTTTTGTCATAAATGTAAAGTTATTACATTATTTTGTATGACACACTAAATGAAAGAAAAAATTAGAATAAGTTTTACACATGCAAATGTAAATGATTTTATGTATTACATTCCATTCTGAAACAATGGAACTTCACTTTAATATATGAAGCTTTATTATATGTCATTTTAACTTTTGCTCATATTTTATCACTTTGTAAAAAAAATTTGTATACATTTTTCGATTTTTAATAAACTGTATATTGTATTCTATTCTGTGAAATGTACTTTAATGGACAATCGTTATTTTTTCATTCAACATTATACCAATAAATTTTATATTACAAGCTCTACAAAAGAGAATATAATCATGTACAATTTTAATTTATTACAGTTCTAGGATTTTTTATTACCTTCTGTGGGAGGATTTGCTGTTTAGAACTTGTTTATCAAATTTTCTATTCGTAGTTTTTGTTTGACATGTATGATTGAATTGACCTGGTAGTAGTAGTGGCATTTCTCTTCTCTTCTTGTAGTCTTACAATATAGTTCGTAGTGAAACCTGTGTAAGTTAACCACTTGCGGTTATGTGGTCAACTTAAACAGGTGGTCAACTTATAGATGTTGAATAATATGATATAGATCAAATTCTATTCCTGAAAATAGCGGTCAAATTAGACAGGTGATCAACTAACAAGGGTGGTCAACTTCACAGGTTTTACTGCGTTACCTAACAAATGGCGAGTCTGATTGCGTCGAATAAGGTTAATAAGCGAAAGTTGCACTGAAGAAATAACTTGATTGAGTATTAACAGTATTGTTTAATTTAATTGGCGAATATAATTTTAATCCCGTTTTTTCGTTTTGCGAATTATTTTGCTTTTTAAAGGCTTATTTTAATTACATGGGGGTAGGAAGGGAGGGGCTATTTTTCAAATTTCAGAAACTTTTTATTCTCATTTAACGTTTTGTTTCTTTAAAAGTACTAAAAAAATACAAAAATACATGATACTACCAAACACGCAGTTTCATATTTGTTAGTAACTTTTATTCAACATGGTGGCAATAAATAAAATGAAAAATGATCGCCAAGTTTAAATACGGAAAAATTACCCTCCAATTAATTTATTTGGGAAATTCTTTTATATTTTAATGTAACTTTTTAATGTTATTTAATGGCTTGGTTTCTTCTTTTGGCGAATTATTTTACACTTAAATGGATTAATTTATTTATTTGAAGGAATATTTTATATTTGATGGAGCTTTCAATCTATTTAATTTGATTTCTTTTAATTTAGAAGTAACTTACAAAGGCAAAACAAAGCTGTATTATTCGCAAAAAGGTATATTTTCTATGTAACTTGGACTAAACATAGTGATAAATATTGCGGTTGCAATGCAGTCGTAAAATGTCGCCAGTGAGCAAATCCTTAACTTTCAATAGCGATAAATCCATTATACCGTCAATGTACCCTTATTACTCTACATTATAGCCATTTTCAAAAATTAACAAAATTGGCTTTTTATAATTCTGTGAAAAATAGAGAAAAGAAATTTTTTAACCTTAATTTTATTTCTAAAAAAATTAACACTTCATTTTTCAGAATGTAGAGCAACTAGGTTCATAAATGAAATGAAATTTTTAAAATGCTAGCGTGATTTCCTTAGTTTACGAAATAATATGGTTGATTATCGGCCAACCCATGATGACGTCATTTTTCAGTTCACAGGCATTGACTCTAGTGTGGTGGTGGTCTAACCATCGATTACATGGAAAGGCTAATATCCGGTTTACAGGCGGAAATGGACGTATCTATTAGTTTATAGGGGTGTTAGTTGGTTTGTTACAGATGGGCACTTTTGCCTCTCTTTTATTTAGCCTTAGTTTTGTAAAAATGAATATTTGCTCTCAGCAACATTGTTTTTTTTTTTTTTCTAATCTGAAGTATATTCGATCTATATTCTCACGGAAAAAATGAATTGATTTATTCATTCACAACAAAGTTTTGAGATTACCATTTTGCTTTTACGTTCCTGAACAAAATGAAAATATTTTCTTTTCTCTTTGTTGTTTCCGTGGTAACTATTTTTGTTTTCCGTTATTTTATTTTAGAGAATACAATAAATGAATAAGGCACTAGTGACATTATAAAAGGTGTGCATCGAAATCCCATCGTTATTTTCCCTTCTCCCCTGCTAAATTCATTCAGATGGAATAGTCTTTACTTGGCAGATTGCCAAATTACATACAATCGGCTGTCAAACAGTATTTTTATTCAATGTCTGACCAGCAAAGCAGATGCTCATTGGATCTAGTTTTGCCTTGTTAAAAAATTCCTTGCTCTGTTTCTCAAATGCTGGAAAAAAAAAAAAAAGGAAAGAAAAAAAAAAATTAAAAAATAAATAAAATTAAGAAAAAAAAATCGTAATCTTTACTAATAATAAAGCTGAAAGTCTCTCTGTCTGGATATCTGGATATCAGGATCTCTGTCTGTCTGTCTGTGACGCGCATAGTGCCTAGGCCGTTCGGTCGATTTTCATGAAATTTGGCATAAATTTAGTTTGTAGCATGGGGGTGTGCACCTCGAAGCGATTTTTCGAAAATTCGATTTTGTTCTTCTTCTTTTCCAATTTTAAGAGAATTTCACCGAGCAAACTATCACAATGTAGACGACTAAATTACCAAATTATCATAACGTGGAACCGCGACATGAGCAAGCGTAGCAGATTGGCGAGAAATTCATCATCTATTATTTGTAAATATACAGGCGAACCAAATGACCTTTTAACATTATTAATGGTGATTGTGTTCCGGATTTTTTCCGTTTTTAAAACTAAGTCCGCATCACTATATTGTTGCAATAAAATTGTATTTCTGAATCACAGCATTTTCCACATTAAAATAACAGTAGAATTTTAGTGGTGTAAGCGTATTTCAGATAACGTAAAAAATCCGGGGAGCAATCACCCGTGCATTATGCATTTTTTTTTATTGCATAATCCTGCTCCCCATGGCCCATATGATCTATATTTCTAGTTTCATCGAAATCCGATGTGTAGGGTGGGTCACTAGAGGGCTTTGAACAAGGTAACTTTGATTATAACCAAGGGCAAATTCAGGGGAGGGTCAAAGGGTTTGCTGTGACCCCTGTGAAAAGAATGTTACTATGATTATTATTAAAGAATTAATAAACCTTTTTTTTAAGTTTAGTTCTGTAAGGTATTTCTTCTCAGCGCGTCAATTCAAAGAATTGACTGGATTTGTTTACTGGACTATTGCTATTTTGAGTTTTTTGTTCATTTTTACAAGGACAATCTCTAATGAGTTTACCATTTTTTCAAAGAACTCTTCCCTCTGAAACTACATGCCATCTGTGCTTTTCCCAACTATTTTATAGCTGTGCAAAATTTCATGCATTCAAAGCTTACAGTAACCTGACCAGCTGGAAGTAATATGACTTTTTGATGCAAATTAAAGGGAATATGATCCATGGCACAGGCTGCGCCATTAAAAAACAGGGGTGGGAGGCTCCGTAAGCATACGAGGAGGTGCACCATGACGCTCGGGGGGGCGGGGGTGATAGGCACTCCAGCTTAAATGACACTTTTTTTAGCAGAAGCTATAACGCCGGCCATTGGAACTTGATTCCCCTTACAAAAATTTCTGGATCCGCCCCTGTTTATAACCACCCTGTATATGAGGATTAGCGCTCCGCAAGCGCGCAAGCTGTACCTTGCTGTTATATTATAGTGCGACTATGGTAAGTTGAGCTATGGCCTTGTGAATCTGTACCTGGTTCTGGAGAGTTCGACGAGAAAGAAACGTGTTTTTAGAAATATTTAAAATTAGCCTCGGATTTGAGTTGGAATACTTTCGTAAAACTACTACGAAAGCACATCAACTCAACTGAGCGCCTATTATCGTTCCCTACTACCAAAACATAACATTTTCAAATTTGTAGATCAACTTATCAGAGCCACAGTATAGCCCACTTTGTTATCGTCGTAAACATCAACACATGCCAATCTGGCAACGAGTGGAATGAAAGTGAAATGTTCTTGTGATTTAAAATTTCAAAAATATTGAATTAAAAAATATATTTATTATATTCTTGGTATATATTGAAAGAAAGAGGGTAATAATTCCTATGATATGCTCCAACAGCAAGTCATGAAAAAATATTTTTCATGAGTATTGTTAAAACATCAAAAAAGATTCTTGAACTGCAAAACTCGTTTCACACTATTTACCGAAGCAAAAAAGCAGTCTACTGCTCAAATAGCAATTGTTGTACACATATTTTCGCCATACCGTTGAAGTTAATTTGGATTCCATAGGCAAATTTAAGGCCACCTGGAACACCACCGTTTCGACCATAACCATGCGATCAAATCAATCTTGACCCTGTAAAAAAGTTCGATGTGCCCTTGTACGTTAAAAAAAAAATTGACATCTTCTTCTTCTGAGACGAACAGATGCCTTTGTCCCACCGCTTCGATGGGAGTTTTTTCTGTGGGTTAAGTAGCCCGCTAATAAGAATGAATGGGTGATCGGCGGTAAACAAAGCCGCCCTTAACCGCCGCCGCCGCCACATCTGCCCGCAAGAGGGGTCCTGGAACGTCTTTGGAAAAATCGAACATCTCTATCTTGATGTGAGAGAGAGAGACATCTGCAAATTTTTTTTCGCGATCATGAATGACAGATTTCTCTACGCGCATCTTTTTCCTTCAGGGATGACGTAGGCAAAACATTAATACTGCCGTGTGCAGGTAAAGGGCAGTAACTACAATTTTTTTTTTGTATTTATGTCATCTGTTGTACATTAGCTCTATTGTGCACTAGTGGTACCCGCACGGCTTTGCCCGTAGTTGAAAATTAAAAGGTCATTCGGTTCGCCTGTATATTTACAAATAATGGATGACGAATTTCTCGTCAATTGGCTATGTTCATTCGCTCTCCCATACCACGTCATGATAATTTCGCAATTTACTCGTCCATCTTATGATAATTTTGCTCCGAAAAATGTTCTTAAAATTGAAATCGAAAAAGAAAAAAATCTAATTTTCGAAAAATAGCATCGAGGTACTCACCCCATGCTACAAACTAACTTTGTGACAAATTTCATGAAAATCGGCGGAACGGTCTAGGCGCTATGCACGTCACAGAGATCCAGACATTCTACAGACATCCAGACATCCAGACCGAGAAACTTAGACCTTTATTATAAGTAAAGAAGATAAAGAAGCTTGCTTATTTGTTTTCCACTGAAAAAAAGTGCGAAAGCGATGTCCAAATCCAACATTTCCCTATTGTTAGTATTGAATCCACCACACATTTCTGCAAATATCTCGAAAACTCATTTCTGCAGATACTGTAGTTTACCTCCCCACGGCAGAATAGCGAGATATAGTCGTGTTTAACCTAGACAGAGGGTCAACTAATAGAGGTTTACATGCGTAATTTAGGACTAATTTTGTGTGTGACAAAAGCGGTCGACTTAGACTGGTGGATTAACTTACAAGGGTGGTCAACTTGTGGTTCAGGTTTTACTGTAAATGCCTATCAAACAAGGGAGGGGTGTCCTGGCGCAGACTGCGCCATTAAATTTTTAGGGGGTGTTTTGAGGGGTATTTTTTTATTTTGGGGGAAGGGGCCTCCGCAACATTGAGGAGGGTGCTCTTGCTCTTAGGGGGCCTTACTGTGTATAAATTGATAATTTCTAGCTCCCCCCCCCCAAAAAAAGAAACCTTTTGATTTCATACAAAGAAAACAGCTAGAAAATCCTGTTAGCCTACTGTTTGGGGGTGTTCCTTCACTGGGTTGGTGCATCTCTGGTATCAAGAGCCGGGGGGGGGGGAAGGGGTTCGTGGAAATATTTTTTAACAGGATAGATCTACCAGTGAAAGAACCATTAACCACAGTTTCATTTTAAAAAATTCATAGCCTCATAAAAATTAACATTTGGTACATGAGTAAAAACATTAAATTATTATGTGAAAACATTTAAACTCAACAGTTGAAAAAAAAATATTGATGTAGGTATGTAATTATTTTATTAAATACTGAGAGAACTTTTACGATTCTGCGCCAGTTTTTCTTTTGTGGGAATGAGGGTGGGGGAGGGTAGGAGTGAAATTTTAAAAAATGCACCAACCCAGTGAAGGGACACCCCCAAACAGTAGGCTAACACAGGATTTTCTAGCTGTTTTCTTTGTATGAAATCAAAAGGTTTTTTTTTGGTGGGGGGGGGGGGGGAGCTGGAAATTATCAATTTATACACAGTAAGACCTGTAAAGTTTATCACCTGTCAAAATTGACCGCTTCTTTCAGGCACAGAATTAGTCCCCTCTATAAGTTGACCACCTGGCTAAATTGAGCACCAAAGTATTGCCCGCCCGCAAGTGGTTAACTTACTAGATTTCACTGCATTTGAAACGATTTATTTTTCTAATGTTTTCATCAAATAAGATTACATACGAGATATTGCAATCTGCCCCATTGTGTAAAACGATCATGAAGGGGGGGGGAGGGGGAACTAAGCAAATCGATAAGTCAAATCATAATTGGGAAAAGAACACATGTATGCAAGTTACAGACTGGGGGAAGATCGTGGGAATCGGGATCGTGTCGTAGGACATCGCGTGCGTCAGGGGGTGGACAGTCCCTGTCATTGCTATTTGTGGGGGATTTTTGAGGGGGACGATGCAGGTGCTCGCCCATCCATCACTTTAGCGGCATTCCAAACGATTCGAGGAGCCTCACGCGACATTACCCAATACATTGCCATGGCAGCGAAAAAAATTGCAAACCGTTTATTCAGGAGCAGCATATAAACTACTGTTAGACGTGAGGCCCCAAGCACAGTTTTGAAATTTGTTTATTAAAGCATTGCTATTATTGAGCAATCACGAATTGCTTATTAAGCTCACTTGACCGAGGTTGACGTTGTTCTGATTTTTCAGATTAAAGGAATGGAAAATTTCTCACACCCCTTAACATTCTTTGTTGTTCGAAAGAGAGTTTCTTTCTGCATCAAATAAAAAGCTTGTTTTAGTTTTCTAAAATACTTAGAACAGCAGATATAGGAATTTCTATTTTAGCGAAAAGTCCTAGGCTCAACTCAATTCAAGCCTGGAGCTAAAAAGCAAAATACTCTCATGTTTGTGGAAATTGCAACACCAAGAAGAAATTATGCAAATGAACCAAAATTCACAGGAAACGTATAGCAGGATAAGATAAGTAAATGATTAGAATTACAAAGACACCGCGCATGCGTGAACCTAGAAATACTTTCTGAACTGCGACGCAGACTCTATATAAAGTGCTATAAAGGTATTTCAAAATCATTGCATGATTACATGCCGATGGTAGACGTTTCTCTATAGTACTCGATATGTCTCGTCCAAAACGCAGAGCGTCATACGAAAGAGTATTGTCCGTTTTTCACGAGAAGGCACTTCGCCACGCCCCCCTCGAACGCAGAGTTCCATTTTACGCGGGGGTGATCGATATGCAATCCACGCGCTTCTAAAGGAGACAACCAGACAGATTTAGCTTGGGCATGCATTTTAATGTGCGAAAAAGTCTTAGTGTCCTTTACATAAAAGCCCTCGATCCGTCTCTTAAGTGGCGACACGCTCCCGCGTCCGCCATTTTGTGTCGTTCCGCAACTTTCTACCTATCTCAACAGTAGAAAATACAGAGTTTCGCTCATTGAAAAGTATCTTTTTATCAACGAATGTTTACAGATTTTTAATCGTAACTTATGTAACTGATAATATACATACAGAAATGTTGAATTTTACCTTAGTAAAATATTTTTTTTTTAAATTATTAACCCGAATATTAGTAAAAAGGTGTTTTGAAGAAATTTTCGACCATTTTTAAGAGTAATTTCTTTTTTCCCCTCAATATAGACCTTCTGAATTACAAATTACTTGAAGTGTTTTAAATATGCGTTTTATTATTAGAAAGTTGGTGTAGTAGAATCAGGGACGGATGCAGAAAAATCTCTCGGAGGGGACCTGGGAAATTGAATAGCACCTCCTCCTTCCCCCTTCTACATACGATGTTTCATAACAAAGTTTTCATCACTTTATTTTAAAATGTGTTTTTTTTTTAAATTTTTTTAGGATCCCTTAAACTAATGATCCACTTCTAAGTACATACATATTATGTACCAATATACTTTGAATGTGGAGGTAAAACATCTTTAACGTTGCAAGCCAATTAAATACTAAACCATAATAATGTTACCGAAATGCTATACAATTAGCGGTTTTAATTTTAGGAACAATGTCGTGATGATTATAATACGAGGGCAAGGTTATTCAATAAAAAAAATATACCCATACCTCATTTGAGGTTTTAATATTATTTTATAGTATTTTAATTATAAAATATTATTTAATTAAGAAAATCATAGCTATTAAACATATAAGTTTTACTGAAAAATTCAGAACAATTTCTGTGTGGATTTCAAAGCAGTTGCTGATTGTTCTTGAAGCCATGATACAGTTGAGATAACATATTCATATTACGTGCCGCCTCCATTAATATCAGGATTTTCTCAAGAAACTACGATATGATTTCTTTCATTTTGCACTTTTATAAGCTGAAAAAGAAAAAGCTATTATTTCGCAAATAGCTTCCTGGATCAAAAGAATTCTTTTAGGCACGTCTGCACATTTTTTGAAGAATGTTAGTTATTGATTCCATCAAAGAAAAATTAATGGACGAATCCCGATATTACGTTCCCTTAAATTCAAAACCAGCTAGTTAAATGTATAAATGTATTCTGCCACTCAGGGACTCCAGTATGACTTCTTTAGCAAACAAAAATGTTATTATTCAAAATAATATGCTCTATGTGTGTTTTGTGTTCTGTTTAATTAACTATATAAAAAAATGCTATGGAGAAGTCAATTAAAAAACTATATGAATAAAATAGATAAATAAATTCATCCTTTTTGAGGGGGCATGGGCCTCCTGCCCCCCCCCCCCTTAAATCCACTACTGAGTAGAACAGTAGTGAGCTACATTAATTATGTCATAAATTATTTGTGGGCAACAGTTTGAACTTATTCATGCAAAGCAGTATCATTTATATTACTAATGTGTGTAGTTTTCTTATGGAAAATTATTCACTTCTAAAAAAATTGCAAAATTTCTTTTTGTTTTAACTAATAAGGTTTTATTTTCAGCAGGACTCTTCCATGGTTTTTTTTTTACATTTTGCCAACACTTTCTTGTTTCTCATGACGATTTTAGATTTAAAAATGCCTTTCATAAAAAACCTGATTTTTAAGGATACTACTATTTCTTAAAAACTCAACGAACTGATAATAAAATGTAAGTAGTTTTAAATCAATATTAAAAAAATAATAATAATTGAATTATTTGATACCAATAGGAATTCAAATAAAAGAGTGCAGATTACATCTGTGACGAACTGTTATAAATAGTAATAATGAATTTATAAATTAACAGATACTGGGATAAATTATATATATATATATATATATATATATATATATATATTATTTAAAAGGTTTTCAAATCAAAATAAAAATTAAACGAAAACAGATTTTTTTCCGGGCAAAAAAAAAAAAAAAAAATCTTCTCGTAATTATATAACTTGGCTTGAGTTACATGTTACTATAATCTCAAAGAAGCTTTTTTTTTAATGAATACTTTCATTTAAAAAAGTCATACTTTTAATATCTTAATTTTTATGCGCAAAATAGATAAATAATTAACTTGGCAACACACTGAAACTCATGGCTATGACACAATTAAAAGCAAAACGACGTGTTCTTAAAATAATTTTGCTACAGTTATTGAGGCATTTGGAAACTAACTAAACAATAGAAAATTTACATTAAAAATAAATAAAATAATTAGTATATTTAAATTTTGGCGGCTTTGTTATCTTTAACTCAGAAAAATCAGTTTTAAAAACAGGGCAAAGATTTTACTACTGCCAGCAATTTATTAGGTGCCGTTACATAGTTGAGCTTTACAATGTTTGAAGGAACTATTCATTATGATTTTAGTGAATGTCCTTATTATCCCATGAAAATTAACAAACCTTCAGACAGTTTCAAGAAAAGTAAAAAATATTACAATTTCAACAAGAGATTCAAAAAGTATCTGAAATTGCACAGCAGTATTGATGAAAACATTTAAAATACATAAATATACTTTCAATGTATTTTGATATAGTAATTTTGAACTGTTAGAACATCTTAATGCACTACACCAAGGCATCTTCACACGAAAGATATCGTTTGAAGAAAAATACGAATAGCAAAGAGAAAATATCTAGTATTCCGCATCAGGGTGAAGGAAAAGAAGGGTGGGACCGTGTCTTTGATCTTTCAGTTTCGCCGCTCGTGGCTAAAGGAGGGGAGAAACGGCCGTGTCTGACGTCATCCTGGAAGCACTGACTTGCGTATTTCCATAGCTCAATACTAGTTTGCATCTTCAATTTTAATTTTTCTGCTCGCACTGTTTATCGCACGGGCTCCCCTTGCCCGTGCCCTGGGCATGACATTTCCAAGAAACAGGATAATTTTTTATACTTTATTTAAATTATTTTTCAAAAACTATCCCAGTGCTTTGAAATAAATTCTTAGTATTCCTTCCTATATTTTTTTCCCTTTTTCGTTCGGTGAGGGGGGGGGGTGTGTAGTTTATAATGAATTTAAAACACAGAAGCAAAAATAAAATAACTAATGACGAAAATTAAGAGCAGCTGCAACATAGGTTTTGGTATATAGGAAAAAAAGGGGTCAGACAGTGATAGGGGCGGACGGGCCCGCCGGCCGATGCGCCCTCAGTGTACCTTGGTTATTATTATTTTCTTTTTTGCAATCTCAAATTTGTGTGACTTCGTTTTTTTTTTCAATCATTCTTTTTTTTTATTTTTTGCACCCCTTCAATCCTGAGCCTCTTTTTTTTTTTTTTCCTTTCTTCCTCAAACCTAAACTCAGTTTTTCTTTCATCCCTTGAACCTGTGTACCTTCGGTTTATTTATTTTATTTTACTTAATTTTTTACGGACTAAAACCTGTGCGCTTTAGGGGTGTTCCCCCCCCCCTAAACCTGTGGACTTTCGAGGTTTTTTTTTTCTTTTTTTTGAAACCTTTGGGAGTCAAGGTTGGTTCTATCTTGGGGAATCCTGTTCGCCCCTGAATAGTTATGGATTTCAGAGTGGTTTTTTAAAAATACCTATGAATTTGAAATGTTATGCACTTTTTTGTTATTTCATAATCAATGATGTTTATTGATAGAAATGATTTAAGAATGTAAATTAATTGGAGATTAATAAAAAAAATATGCATATATTTGATGACTTGTGCATCTTTTCATTTCAATTCGTATTAATTCGTATCGCTTCAAAATTATTTCCGTTTTATAGTTGTGTACCTGAGTGGTTATTCTTTATTTTTTTTTCGAGTTTAAAATCTTCTTATGAAACATACTTACCTGTACACAAGAAGCAAAATATTTAACAAAAATTGCTTAACATAGGTTCGAAATTTCTTCAATTGAGCATCAAGTCGAAAACATGAAAGGATTGGCGGTGCATCTCTTTGATGTTCAATTTCGTATAACGCATATTTTTCCATCTAGAGTTGCGCATATATTCTACAAATGCAATTATTTCAGTATATGTATTTATTATAGCTTATTTCATTTATTTGAATCATAAACATCAGGAATTACATAGTTGATCATACTTTGAATGTTCATCAGTGGTATCCATTTGAAAAGTCATAGCCAATAGTTCTTGGAAATATCAGTTTAAAGTAAAGGTTTAATCTTAAAAATATTTCATAGGATAATTTTTTTGAGGGTTTATTAAAAAAACGTTATGTACCAACCAGCTTCTGATATTCCGTACTTATTCCTCTATAGTTATTTTAATATTCTGCAAAAATAATATTTTAATATATGTATTTATTGTAGTCATTTATGTACACAGCTATTTGCATTTTGAATCAACATAGTAGTTACAAAATCTTTCCATTATACACGAGTAACAGTACTTGGGAAATATCTGCTTGTAATAACAGTAATTGCTTTAAAAATGCTTCATGAGATATTTAATTACTTTCATAAAAGACGTATAAATGAAGTATTACCATGTGGTAATCAGTTTCTGAGTATTTGTATTTTTCCCTCTATGCTGTTGTATATATTTTATAAATGTAAATATATAACTATTTTGAACTAATATAGTTGCTATATATTATTAAATTCAATCATTATTCATTGAAAAATTCGTTTTTTACTTCTTAGAATTAATATTAATTTATTATATTATTAATATTAATAATGATTCTTTCTCTCTTCTACAATTTTTTGAAGATAAACTTTAAAGTAAATGAATAACAGTACTTTCTCTTCCAAATCAGGAAAAGGTTTTTTGTAGCAGTTTACGAATTTAATGACTCAAATAGATTACCATTTTCTTCTAATAAAATTATTTTAAGTTGTAGTCAAACTTGGTTTAGTTTCATAATAATTTTAGTTTAAAATCACTCATGATCAAGTTTTGTTCTTCCATTTTATTCGAATTCAAACCAATTCTCGTAAAATATGGGTGAGAAACTAGTATCAAAGAAGGTAAATTAAGACACGAAGACTTAATTTGAAAAAAAAAAAAAAAAAAAATTATGCTTTTATGTCCAAAAATAGGAGCGAAGCAATGCCATTTCCTATTGAAATCGTCTTAAAGTGCTCCGCGAGTGCTTCCGGAGCTACGTCACCAATTTCATCCGCCCACAACCTGTTTCGGGAGATGGTCCAACCCTAGTCTCCTCTTCTAAAGACCCTGATTCCGCATAGTGAAATCACACAGGCAACGACACAAAATGGCGGACTGAACCCACGTGACTGCCCGCCTCCGATCGCAGTCGAAAGCGGCGCGCAGTGCATGGATCAAAGTGTGGCGCCACTTAAGAGAAGGATCCAGGGCTTTACTTTTACATCACTTGTCTGTTGTCATTTTTGTTATTCTTACATTTTAAAAACTGCTGCTTTTACAACAAAATGCTATGATCCGAATATACCTTCTGCCAAAAACAGCGAAATAGAATCATCGGATACCACGTGACGAGGGAGGAGTCAAGGGCCTTCTTGTGAAAAACGGACAATAATGCAATTTGAATGGGACCTCATGATCGGAATGCGTGAGGGTGAAGTTACGTATAGAGAAATCAGTGCAAAAATGGGGCTAAATGCCTCAACTGTGATGCGTAGTTGTAAAGGGGGAACGAAGACGATGAAATTAGTCAAAGGGCTCGCTCCAGCCCATGCTACCGAACGACGCCACGGGATTATCGACACCTTACCCGCCTAGCTGTGATGGATCGTATAGAGTCTTCTCGTACGCTACCACAACCTTGGAGTATGGCTACAGGTGTCACACTTGCTGCATCCAAGGTTCGTAGACGTCTGCTGCGTCAGGGCCCCCTGCATGCAAGACTTACCCTGTACAGGATTCCCTTCGCCCTCAACCATCGTTACTTTCAGCTTCATTGGGCCCACCAACATGCCCAATGCCGTGCAGACAAGCAACAGGTCGTCTTCTCGGATGAGTCCAGATTTAATGTGCACTGTAACGATGGACGTGTACGCGTCAGACGTTACACATAGAAACGTCAC
Organism: Uloborus diversus; assembly: GCF_026930045.1. Lineage (NCBI taxonomy): Eukaryota > Metazoa > Arthropoda > Arachnida > Araneae > Uloboridae > Uloborus > Uloborus diversus. The sequence continues at coordinate 60,155,998 of NC_072736.1, read as the reverse complement.
CTCCCAGAGCGCGTAATCCGACGTCATGCCGGCATAACGCCAGACGTCATAGTCTGGAGCGCTATTGAATATCAAGAGCAGTCCCATCTAGTTCAAATTACGGATAACCTTAACAACGAGCGCTACTTTACGAGAATTGTGACACCGGAGATATTTCCCTTTCTTCAGAGCATTCCTGGTGCAGTGTTTCATCATGACAATGTCCGTCCACATGTCGCACGTAACGTATAAGTGTTCGTCGGTGCATGACTCTCTCTACTCTACTTCCTTGGCCTCCCCGTTCTCTGGATATGACGCCCATCGAGTATGTCTCGGATTGCGTTGGTTGGAGACTCGCCCATGTGTCTTGTCCGGCAGTTGGTATGAATGAACTTTGGTTTCAGATTGAAGCCATATGGGACGCTATACCCCATCGTGACATTCAACACCTCTATGATTCGGTGCCAAAACGCGTACAGGATCGCATGACTGCGCGGGGTAGCCCCATTCGATTTTAATGTACGCATATTATTTTCATTTTAGTGATCTGTAATTTTGATCGTTTATTTGTAGCACTATGAGTAATATGTGCCATAAATTTTATTCCTTTTCAATGAGTCCTTCATATTGTTGCAATTTTCACAAACATGAGTGTATGTTGCTAGAGACCACGAATTCGAAATCGACTTTTCAAGCGTAAAAAATTGTCGTTTTGCAATGCTCAATATAGCTCCGTAGCCTCTATAGCTGTGCAAATTGGTATCAGTCAGTTTGGAGCTCGGGAAAGGGGTGCGCTTCAAAACACTTTTATTTTTTAAATGTCTAGGATTTGCATATTTCTATCAAATTCTATATTTGTCTTCGGGTGGGAACGGCATTGTGTTCTAATCATGAGCTCTTTACTGAAATTCTATTTTCTACGGGAGGGAGAAGGGATATTTACTTGATTCGAAACGGAATCGTAACGCATATTTTGATCTGATTCTTACTAGCAGACAATTTAAATCTTTGTGAATGAAATAAGATTGTGAAGCAATATTTGGGGGTTGGTGAGCGTCAGCACTTTTTTTCCACTTACAAGCAGAAATCTCCGCCACCTGCTTGTGAGTGGGAAAAGCGCAAGCAAATATATTCTTGGTTTATTTCAGCATTGAAATTATTTTTTAAAATTTATCAACAATTTTTTTTATTAATTTTTCGTTGTTTTTGGCAATAATTAAAAAGTGGAAGTATTTTAACTTTATAATTACTATTGTGTTTCATTGTTTCTGGCAACACTTAAAAACCGGCAGCAAAACGCAGGAGTTGTGACAGAGAATGAAAGCTAAAAAATAGTCTTTAAAGAAATATGAATCCACTTAAAATGTTCAAGTCTGTCTGTCCAAATACCAAAACTGAAAATCTTCACATAAGTGACTTTCCTTTTCGTCAGGAGCAGGGAGTCAGTTTACATCAGAAACAGCAAGAATGGGGAGAAGCATTTCGAGGGTTTTTTCTTTCTTTTTCCCCGCTCAGTTATTGTAAAAGCACTTATTTTCGTGAGGCTTTAATTTTTGTGATTTTCGTGAGCCCGTCGCAATCACGAAAATTTAAGCCTGGCGATCGCAAAATATTTTTTATCATTTTTTTTTATCATTCATAAAAAAATTCAAGAATATTTCACCTCGCAAAATCCCCGACATCTTTATTTTCGCGAAAATTACGGCTAGCGAAAATAAATGCTTTTACAGTTTATAGATTCATTATTAACTTAGTCTACGAAATTCCCCGATAGATGGCAGCATGCGCATTTTGTTGATACTCTGCACACAAGTGAGATGCAACAGCGGCGTTGGCTATAATAACAAAAATGTCCCCGCGGCCCCCTTAGTTTCGTTTCGGGGCCCTTAGGTTTCTGTCTGCGGAAGAAGGAACATTTCCAAAATTCTACAAGTACAAAAACAAAAATGATTGGAGGGAAAAAAATCATTTCCTCGCGGAATTCAGACTTAAGTTTATCCCCGCTCCTCCAAGGCAACGACAAGAAATAAACTTCTAGATATTCCAGTTTAATCGCAGAAAAGAACTTGAACTGTCTATTTTCTTTTTTTGGCAATCCCCCCCCCCCAAAAAAAAGTTTAAAATGTCAAAAAAGTGTTTTAAAAAGAGTTGGAATTTTTAATTACCGTTTTTTAATCACGTCCCCCCTCCCTCCCATTGGTGGAGAGGGCAGGAGATCATTAAAATAATGTGGTATTAAGAAAAAAATATATTTTAAGGGTATCATTTTTGGAGATCCCGTTGATCAGGGTGCAGACGTTATCATAAGAATAAGGTCAAAAGTGTAAAGGTGATTGAATCAGGTAGAACATTTAATTCAAATGGTTTTTATAATTTTTTAGTTTAGGATAATGTAAATACCAGGGATATGGAGTCGGATTGACTTTGGAGTAATGGAGTCGGAATCGGAAGTAGAAGGCTTAAAATTCAAAGAGCTGGAGCCGGTCATTTTCCCTCTAAGTCTGCAACTCTGTCAGTGTTTGCGGAGTCGGAGTAGGAATAATTCTGGGGTAAATTAGTCGGAGTCAAAGGCTCTAAAATTCTCGGGAGTCGGTCATATTCGCTCCGACTCCGAATTCCAGGTATGTACTTCGCCTTTCCGAACGGTAAAACGGGTTTAAACGTCTTTAAAAGTATTTTTACGGGCTTTCTAATCATACCAAGCTCGAAGCACTAAAATGCATTTTTCGTGTAGAAAGAGCGGTTTAAAAAACCAATTAAAACTTAATGTTTCACGCTTCCAACAATGAATTTTAACAATGAAAAAGTTTCAAAATTAAAAATTATGTGTTTCTCGGAGACTAAAAATGCTTATTACTTTTTTTTCTAGTGGATTTAGGTTATGTGGATATTCAATGACGGTATGTATATCCTCATACATAACGTCATGCTTCCACTTTTATTCAAGACTAGCAAAGATACCCGGCGTTGCCTGGGTTAGCAATAATTATGAGAAACAATCGTTACTTGCATTTGTTTTCTGTTTTAAGTGAAAGAACTTAAAACACACCTTTTAGAAGTGATTTAAAATCTAGCTTCATCCTTACTCATAAAACTAAAGTAGCAGTAAGTAAAAAGAGCAAAATAGTATTCATTTAGAAACGAAAACACGAAATTAAAGCGTATACAAATTTGAAGAATTTCCGAAATATGAAATTAAACTTCACATGTTTAAAAAGATTTATCAGTTAATACTTTTTTTTTTTACATGGAGTCTTACCTTCTCTATATGTCTATTGAAGAACGAAACGTTCAAAAAAATGTAGCCGCGTGGCCGTGATCCCCTTAAACTTGCTTTAGTTATTTTGGAAATTTTCAATTATTGTGGGTTCTTGGCGCGATTTAAAATGTTACCGAATTTGCGGGAATCGTTTTGGGATACCTTGGATAATGCTCCCCCTCCTTGCTTTGTAAAACGGTATGCTACTAATTTTTGTTACAGAGATATTGTCGCGATATGCTCAGATACTTTTGGTCACCATAAAATGGCGCTAAACAATTTCATCCGAAATGTTTCCAAAATAAGTAGTAAAATTTGGCGATGGTTTGAATTTGTGCACAAAGTCACATTAATGGAAGTTTTTGTGCTGTTTATGGATTTGACTAATTTAGTTGCTGGATTATTTTACAGTAAAAAAGGTTTCTAAAGATTCCTTGATTGACGATATTTTGTTTACATGGCGAAAGCTGAAACATTATTACGTAGTCTTTGACTTCAAAAACCGCGACAGTTGAAAAAACTGCCAAATGCATCCGCTACTGAAATCTTTCTGTATAACTTTTGGCGAGGTTTCTGCTGTTAGATTGGATAATGATTAAAAAAATTCAATCAGCACAAATAATTTAAAAAAAACATTAATTACCCTTAAAGTTCCTTTTAAATGGAAAATAATCAACCAAATCTAGTTATTATTAGCCAATCTTGGGGAAAAAACGTTACTTTAAGATTTGAGAAAAGCCTCAAACAGTCAGACGAAACACAAAAACATTCAACAATTCTAACTATGGACTGGGAGTTGAGATGATACACTAAATAATGAATTGGTTTGAGGAAAGTCTTCGAACATGGAACAAAAAAAGCTCATAACTCGTTTTCCATACAACTTAGAACTTTCTAACAGATGACATCTTCAGCAGAAAAATAAGCGCTTTCGATGGACACATAATTTTAATATGTGCACGTATTTTTTCACCGTCACATTGGGGCATTGATGCAAAAATTTGGACAAATTAGAGTAAAAAAGGAACTATCAATCGGTTTTTTTTTTCGAACTGGTCTACAAACCTCCCCAGTACCAAAAAGAACAAACGGTGAAAGTTTCAGCCAAATCTGCCGGGTAGTTTCTGAGATCTTATTGAACAAATTTACCAACATCCATTTTTTTATATATAGATATCTTTTTAACTGAAGATTAAATTTGGGCAATGTCATTAATTAGTGAACTGTTTCTGAGTAAGTCAATAAATTAATGAAATGTTGGAAAATAATTGTAGTTATGCATCTCTTATGGACCATGCAGATGCATATATCCCGTCTATATACACAAAATCTACCCTGAACCAATTTTCCCAAAACAAGGCATACATATTCTTTATTTTTCCATTTAATAGCTTTATGCATAAAAATGTCCATACTGTACAGCAAAACTTATGGCTGTCGAACGGTTTAAGCTAGCAGAATTTTAAAGTCCATTTCTATGCAGTTCATTTCATTTTTGAATGACTGCCGAAGCTGCGCTCATTTTAAAATGCTTATTAGAGGCAAAGAAATGAGACGATAAAAACCCAAGATGGTAGGTAACTTCTGAGAAATTCAGTAAATGCAGTCATTTAAGGTAGCTTTGGGTCATACAGATTCAACTTTGCTTCCGCCATATTTTTAAGTACATTTGACTAAAATAGAAAATAGAGGGCTCAATGCTACACTCTGTTAACAAGGTTACATCATCAGCAACGGATTTTAGGGGAATGACCCTTAGGCGAACGAATTTATTTCCATTTTGCTCACCCCCGAATGAATGTTGAGTTGTTTTTTGACTCGACCCCTCGTGGATAAGTGCCTAAGAACGTATAAACACCCGAAATATCCATTTTGACATTCCCCGAGTTAATTACAACGACTTTTCTCGTGACGTCCGTATGTACGTATGTATACGATGTAAACGTATGTGTGGATATGCGTAGGGGAGACCGGGGCAAGATGACGAGCCGGGCAAGATGACGAATGTCTTAATTTTTCCGTTTTCTACTAGGAAACAGCATAAGCTGGATACTACTGGCTCTCCAATCGGCTGTTCGTTCAGCAATAGTTTAAAGACGCTGAAAATGTCATATTTGTGTTAGTTCTGAAGCTCTGATTGTTTACCGCTGCTACGCTATAACTTTCATGTTTGTGTAAATAAGCTCTGCTAAAGATACAGGAATGATAAATTGTTTCTCTTTAGTATTTATGAGTAACTTAGTTTATATACTGCCTATTACAATGAATAAACGTTAATTAATTGCCTTTCTTTATGACAACGAAGACGAATGCTTTCAAACAGGTAGTCCGGGGCAAGATGACGGGCCGAAACACGGGGCAAGGTGACAATGCTTCTTTAAAAGTCCGGCTTGTAAAGAAGAATATTGTGACCCTCCAACAGAAGAATGGTTCAAGTGGTGCAATGCCAAGAGAGGTGGCCACAATAATGTTCCAATTATGAAAATTGGCATTTTTATTTGTGACTATTGTTAGCGGCACAATTAAACACTTCAACATTACTTTGCAATTCCTTATGCTCAATTTGATACTTTGTAAGATGTAAAAACACAGTAAAAAAAATTGTTAAACTATGTAATATATTCAAAAAATAAATTGTGTTCAACCTTTTTCAGTGTTGTCATCTTGCCCCGAGACCAAAGTCATCTTGCCCCAGTACTGGGGCAAGATGACGATTCGCTAAGGTCATGAAAAAATAAAAATATCCTTCATTTACTTCATTTGAAAAATTAAATGGTACTATATTTAGTACTACAAAGGACCATTCTAACAGCTCATGCAAAGGAAATTTTATTATCCTTAAAAATAAATTAATAAGCAACTAAAATTGTTAGCATAGTCATCTTGCCCCGGTCTCCCCTATGTGCGGATGTGCGTATGTGCGGTGCGGATGTATGTCGCATAACTCAAGAACGGTATGTCCTAAAAAGTTCAAATTTGGTACGTAGACTCCTAGTGGGGGTCTAGTCGTGCACCTCCCTTTTGGTTGCATTCGGGTGTTTCTAAAAGGGTCTTTTACCCCTTTTTTCGGGGGGGGGGGAATCATTGTTAATTTCGATGTATGCTTAAGTGGTGTTATAATTTGGCGGACACTTGGCGATATATCGCCAGACTTTTGGTCGCAAAAGTTGGCGACAAATTTGGCGATTTTTTTTTTTTTTTTTTTAAATCTGGGTTTTCAGTTATTTTGTTCCTTCTAACCATAGATATGATTACATCATACATTTTACAACTTACTCTTATTAATTTTTGATTCAACAAAACATTCGTTGCTAAAAAAGACGAATGGGCGCATCTCAAAAAAATTGAAAAATGAGTTATGGCCGCTACAGAAATGTCCAAAGTTCATTTTATAATATGACCAATGGGCGTATCTCTACAATAAATTGTATAAAAGTTACAGTTCCTCACACTAATGGCAGTTCCCAAGCGATAGTGTAAACTGGAAATCTTTAAATCGGTTTTCTGCAAAATGCTTAAAAGTGAGATACGCCCATTCGTCTTTTTAGCGACTAATTAATTATTATTAAAAATTATTTAGTTAAAAAAAGTTACGTACATATTTCATTATTATTACTCTTTATTTCTTTACAAAGTGATGGTTGAAGCCATGTTTTTGAGCAATCACATTGCTTATTGTTCTCACTTTACGGTTTTGATATTTCTATGATTTTATTTTTCCCCCGCCTCCCTCTGCAGCACCACCGTCGATCGGCCTCACGATGCTGCTCCTCTAGCGAGCAAAGTCTCCAGGTTGCACTCCAGGCCTACACTTACATGCATACATACACGCAACTACGTACACACACACGCATACATACAGACACCTACACATACACACACACGCATACATATAGACACCTACACGCACACACACAAACACATATACACACCTACACATACATATTCATACATACACACACCTACACACATTCATACGTACACACACACACCTACACACATTCATACATACACACACACATATACATACACGCACCTATACACTCACACACCTCTACACACATACACGCACCTATACACTCACACACCTCTACACACATACACACACTCCTACATACACACACACCTACACACAAATACACATACACACACACTCATGCCGGCACACAGACACAAACACACACGCCTACATACACGCACACACACTCATGATTGCGAAAAACATAATTTGAATTCCAGATGTCAAAATTCAAATAATATTTTTTTCTTTCTGTTTTGCATGAATATACATACATGTAGAGGAATGTGGGGCAAAGTGAAGTAGTGAGATATTGACTCTGCTTACAGTTCCACCAATCTGGTAATATCTTAAATATGTAGTAGCACGTGTTATTCTATTCCATTCAGGAAAAAAATGCCGCCGAAAATTAAAGCCTATTACAATATAGACTGTTTTCAAAAATTGATACTCATATTTTAATATTTGTTGTGAGTCAAAAATTATTTTTGTTATTATAAAATGATAAAGTTCTTGCTATTAACATTTTAAACATTAATTGAAACCTTCTAATATTCGTTACAATATTATTTAGTTAACATTAAGCTGTTAAGTATTTAAAATATTTTGAACAATTAATCAATTACATGTAGGGGAAAGTGCATGGGGTAAAGTGAAACAGATTATTTCGTTTATTCTCGCAATAATTTGCTAAATCAATATGTATTCATTAAGTTATGCATTTACATTTCTTCATTTAGTAATTCACTCATTTTTTGATTCAGTCACTTATTTTCTTGTTCATTCTCTCGTTTTCTCACTAATTTTTTTTCATGTATTAATTAATTAATTAATTCAGTTGATTCGTTTATTGTTTCATTATTGTTTTCTTTATTGATTTAACCTTTTATTTACTGATTCACTTGATCAAAAAACAATTTTATAATCGAAAAAAAAATATTTCATTAGAAAATATGTAATTTTTTACTTTACCTCATGAAAAAAAAAAGTGAAAACGTTCCACTTTTTTTCTTTTTTTTTTTTAATGGCGCAAATATTCTACCAAAAATTAAAAATTATGTTTCAATACAAACTTTATTATAAAATACAATGTTCTGTCTTTATGTACCGTAATTTTCGAAACAAAACTTCAATTTGTTTATTTTGAAAAAGCTCAGTCATTTTAACTATATTTCATTTTGCCTTACATTCCCCTACAACGTTGCAACATTTTTCATGTATTGATGCTTTTCTCCTTGAGTGTACTGCATTTAGACAACCTTACAATTTTTATAAAGAATAAAATTCTTGGATGAAATGAGTGTTAAGAATTAAAAAATAAATTTAAATTACAAGTTCTCCTAGTATCTTTAAATTTTATGTCTAGTTAACGTAAAGCAATTTCATTAAAAATTATATGAAAATTGGCTCAAAAAATGCACGAAATTTCGAAATTATTTTGAAAAATTAGGAAAGTGGAGAAAAATAAATAGTGTCTGTTCTTGAACTCCGCGACTAGCAGCTGCGAACGGTTCCAATTGAAAAAGGAGTGATGGTTTAAGGAAGCACACTTCCCGATGCATTCGGTTTTGCTTGCTTGTTACTTCTTTCTTGCTATCACCCCTGTTTTGATAAAATCAGAAGAGACCTGACGCATGCGCAAATTCGAGTAAGCTTTCGCTTTAAAATGTCGGACAGTAACTACTATTTCTGAAGTCGACATTTTAAGAGAAAAAATGCATGGAGAAGTTGCGGTAGTATTAAAAATAATCATTATGATCGGACAATTATCAACAGCCTATTAATCAGTAAACGGTCGATTTGCTTGTCGGCGCACTCCTACTTTGACCAAGTTAGCAATTCATTTTAAATGGTTTTTATAATTATTACTTCTTAAATTTGAATAACTGTACAATACTTTAGAAGTTCTCTTTCTTCTTTTTCTGTGTTATGACATTAGATTCAACAACATTTTTTTTACTATGAGTGGGGCTGGGACAAATAAAAATAGAGAAATTATGGATAAAAACTGACCCGTTATTTAATTTTTTTCTACGGGGAGGCCGGGGGGGGGGGAGAGTTTGAGAGAGTTTATACTCAGTGCATATTATTTCAAAAAACAACGAATCCACATTCACACATATATGAAAAGACAATGATTTCTCAAACCCAAGGGGGATGGGGATCAATAGCGACCCCCCTCCTGAACCCCCTAAATGACGGGCCTGGATCAAAGTTACTTTGACTCTAAAGGGTTAAACATGATGAAGGATGATGAATCGATGAGTTTCATCGACATAATCTGATGAATCTCCCAAGTTCGAGGATTCTTGCGGGAGAAGTGTGGAGCACGACGGACGAGTTTCAAGAAAATCAGGTCAGGGGGTAAGAGGAACGATTCTGGATGGAAGGGGGGGGGGGGAGATTCACACTTTCGTGTGTTCTCCGGGCTGATGCTTTTTCCCACGCGCGTGCCCGCTAGAGAAGATCTCCCGCCTCTCCCTTGACCGATCAAGCCTGCCGCCTCATCCTGCGCGCGATCGCCGGAGGAGAACACAGCCTCCTTCTCGTAGCCACAACAAATACGCATCGACGGCCAGCGAAAAAAAAAAAAAAAAAGGAAGACTCTTTAAATTTGGAAAGTGGAAGAGGAGGGGGGGGGGGGATTCTCATAGCTAGTAACGCGTTGTGATTGATTGTGATCTCCGGCAAAGCGGAATTATGGGGTTTCAATCCAATAAAAATTACCTTCAGACTGGAAAAATAAATGAATAAGTAAATAAACACAAATAAAAATAAATAAAAGAAAATTTGAATTCCTTTCTGAAAAAATAATAGTTTTGACAATTATGGATTGCAGTAAATTTTTGAAGCACTGCCCTTTTTTTGAAAAAATTTAAACTTTTTTTTTTCTTTCTAATTTCTATACTTATTGCTGATTACTCGTTGTTCCTAAAAGTTATAGCTTTGTAAAAATTTCAGACTATCTTTTCAGATTTTTATTGCCAGACAATTATGGATTACAGTATGGTTTTAAAACATTATCTTCAAAAAAAAAAAAAAAAAACTTTAAACTTCATTTTTTTTTCTTTCTAATTTCTATGCTCCGTAGTTGATTACTCATTGTTTCTAAAAGTTAATACTTTTGTATAAATTTCAGATTTTCTTTTCAGATTTTTATTAAAATCCAAGGTCATAACGCGCCCCCTTCTCCCCCCACAAAAAATAAAACGCCAATGAACCGGAACACTTTGAAAGTCATACCATCAAAAGTTAAATTATCTATGCAGTAAGAATCGTGCACAAATGTAATATTGAATGCAACATAGTCAAAGAAATTGGTTTTTAAGAGATTAAGGGAAACTTTAACCGGTGGTACAAAATAGTCCTTCTTATGCCCCTCTAAACTTTTACAAAACACCAGTAAATAAAGTTTACGGGGAGTAAAAAATAATCGAAGAGATGCGAAAAGATTTATCGTTTGTAAAATGCAAATTAAAAACCAATGAAATCATTAACGAATAGTATAAAATATTACCTTTTCGATCGTCTGTAAACTTCGAGAAAATTCCCGAAAATAACGTTTGTGAAGGGAAAAACCTCAAGAAGATGCGAAAAGATGTTGCGTCTGCAAGAAATAAATGTATAAATAAATTAAACGAAGCAAAAAAAGAATTTATGAAATAAGAAAATTTTTATCGTTTGCTTCGTCTAAGGTGCTGTTCAAAAGGGTCCTTACAAATGTGTTTGGTACGTGGTCCTTAAATTTCTAAATTGGGCCCTGCTCTCGGCTCTTGTTAGTGTTTTAAATGTAGGGAAATGTGGGTCAAAGTGAAATAGCTAAGATAATTTTCTTTTTTCAAAATGAACAAATTGTAAAATATCACAGCATATAAAGGGCGAACAACGTATTTTATAAAGAACTTGCACAGAAATACTATTTTTCATTATTAGTAGACATTTGTACCTTCCAGAAAAAAAGTGAAAAAGTTTATTTTTTCTTTTCTTCTTTTTTCCTTGCATGGGTCAAAGTGAAAAATAAAACATTTCTGCATGAAATATCGTTATTAAAAGTATTTTTCATAACATTAATGGGAAAAAAAAGCGAATGAATAAATTAAGAAAGAAGCAATAAAAGAATAAAAATCTTAAATTTGAACTTTTGACATCTTGAATTCAAATTGTGTTTTTCGCAATCCTGAATTGCCGTAGGATCCTACTCGTTGGGTTTCTTGTTTCTACAAATATGATGGAAAGGAAATGGTCAAGAAATTTGCATGGTCGATATCCACCGGCATAATTATCATAAAGATTATTTACAGCGTATAACGTTATGCATTTTTATTTTTTATCAATCTCAAATGACAGGAATTAGTAATCTGGAAATTTTGTATTTAGATTAAGTTTTTCTTAAAAGGTTTTTTTTCCTGGAAAAAAAAGGAATTTTGCACAAAAAAAAAACTTTTTTAATGTAAGTTCTGCTTAGATTAAACCTTTAAAATATATATATATATATATATATATATATATATATATATATATATATATATATATATATATATATATGAATAATATCAAACTGCAGACGATTTGTAACTGTCTCGAGGAAAATCAAGCTGTCTACATAAATTTGTTAAAATCAACCGTTGTCATGGTAATCTGAAAAATCACAGCAACACTTTGATCAAATGAAGATAATAAGCAATTTCTTGATTGTTGAAAAAGTAATTGAATAAATTAATAAAAATAATTTGAATTTTGATATCTTTAATTCAAAAGATGTTTTTCGCAATCACGAGTTGCGACAGGACAATAATCGTTGGGGTATTTTTTTTCCCTTCAAATGGCTCCTATCCCACAGAATCGATTTCATTTATACCAGACCCGCTTGGATCTGCGAACTGTAAAATCTTTCCCCATTTCACTTTGCCCTGATAGTTCACTTTGCCCCACATTCCCCTACAGCAACGATCTCCTTGTCTGATCGAAGATTAAATCTCATTAGTGATTATAGCATATGTTGAGATCGTCTGAAGTGAGGGCCTGCCGAAACGTGTCTTTTTTTTTCGGAACGTGAATCATTGTGTTTCCAGAGACGATCGTCAGCGAACATGAGAGAGACCGCAAACGCCGTCGAGCAAAACGTTTTTTCCCACGCCATTCGAGATTCCCGAGAGAAACGGGATGACACTCTGACGTCGTAACGGGGCCTTTTAAACCACGGCGCGACATCAGTGGCTTTCTGGAAACTCGTAAGACCCCATACCGCCAAAAATTACTTTTCCTTTTATTCCTTGGCTAGCGGTACCTGGCACGGCTTTGCCCGTAGCAGAAAAATTGAAAGGTCATTTGGATCGCCTGTTTATTTACAACTAATGGATGGGGAATTTCTTGCCAATATGCTACGTTAATTTGCTCGCCCATGTAGTGGTAATTTGCTCGTCCACGTTATGGTAATTTGCTCGTCCATGCTATGATAATTTGCTCGGTAAAATGTTCCTAAAATTGGAATAGAAAAAGAACAAAATCGAATTTTGGAAAATCGCTTCGAGGTGCTCATCCAAATGCTACAAACTAATTTTGTGCCAAATTTCATGAAAATCGGCCGAACGGTCTAGGCGCTGTGCGCGTTGCGGACATCCAGACATTGAGCTTTATTATTAGTAAAGAAAAATAAAAGAAGTATGAGAGAAACATCAGTTTATTGGGAAAATAATACTGTTAAACACGCTGACTGCCAACTACTAGATAACTCGTAGATTGCGTTCTTTCCCAGGACGCCAACTATGAGTTACTTCGTACTTGTTTATTTGCCATTTTTGAGTAGCTACGATTAATCTCGACATATATCAGCGCTAATATCGACAGATGGCTTCTGGGAAGAGAAGAAAAAATCAATGCCGGCTTTGTAAAAACAGAAAATGTATTAAAAACGAACAAAAAATATAATCATAAAAATTGATTCAAATACCTTTATTATAAATTTTTTCGGTAGGTGGTTTCAGTTATTATGCTTTTTGATGACAACTATGCACTAGAATTAGAATTTTCAATAATATAATGTGATTATATCAATTTGTCATTTCTGGTCAGATTTCTAAAAAAATGCCGTGTATCGTATTAAAATTGAAAAATGTAATAATTTTACTATCCAGAAGTAACACAAAAATAGGCTTGAATTCCTGTAGAAAAACGCTAAAACAGGAAACGAACCATAATAAATTAATTGATTTCATATCAAGTTTATAAGTGGTTAAAAAAAGTTGAAAGTCATGTGCGCCTATCGTCTATCTGTCCCCTTCTTAGAGCAACATTTGCGGTAACTCACCAATTCAAACAAAACTTTTTTTTTTTCGAGATATCTTCGACAAGATACATAGGTCCTACGCTTCATTTTTTTCCTTTCTTCTTCTTCTTCTTCTTCTTTTTTTTTTTTTTTTTTTGAAAGTTGGAAAAAATTGCTTTTAGCGCAAGCTTTATTTGAAAAAAGATCTGCTCGTTATATTTTCACTTGCATACCCTGTAGTTGACCCATTTTTATTAAATCTAATTTTAAAAAATAACAAACAATAATTGTGTTTTAGTCTTTCAAGCTATAAAGAATTACGTTTTGCAAAGTATGGTTATGCAGATGTTTGGCAACTAAATAAATATTTTGCGAATTCAAGTCAAAATGCCGTGTATCACTTTTCTGTCTCTGACACGGGTCCAGTTTGTTCGGCTTTACATCGAACAAGTGCTATTTGTTCACAAGACGTTTAACTAAGAATAGTTAGGTACAGGGGTGATGGGGCGGACTGGGCCCCTCAAGAGAGCGTCAACCTTGACTCCCAAAGGGCGTACAGATTCGACGGAAAGAAAAAAAAAATTATAAAATGAAAATAGAACGAAGCCGCACATGTTAAAGGGCAGAAATGAAAAAAATAGTAATCATTTTAAAAAATTCGAAAAAAAAAAAAAAAAACCGAAGTTGCACTCATTTAAGTGAGCATAAAAACAGAAATGAAGTCGCACAGGTTCGAGGGCTTGGGGGGAAAAGCAATGAAGTTTCAGGTTGGAGGAAAAAAAAAAAGAAAAGAAAAGAAAGAGTCGCAGAGGTACAAAAAGGTGCAAAAAAAAAAAAAAAAAAACCTCCCGAACTCGCAGGGAGGGCGTACCGGCCCGCGGTCGATGGGCAAGTGGGCCAGTCCGCTTCTATAGTATGCCACGAAACGTTAATTTGCTCATTAATAAGTTCAATGTAAGTTCATCGAATGCACCTAATGACATCAGCTTGAAAAGTGCACTGAATTTTGTCCAAAGGAAAAGCATTATGATAAATGAGTGTCCATTAAAGACATTTGAGGCCCCACATCTACCCGAAGCAAATTTCATCAGTCCTACTATAAACGTAGCAATCCCTATATTTTGCAGTCCATTTTACCAAAAGATGGAAAATAAACGATTTCGGTGGAAGGAAAAAAGGCCGTTCAGGTCATAACGGTGAGCTTGAAATCCGTTCTATTTCGCGGGCGCCCATGGATGCTATCAAACTAATTGAGCTTCCGATGTCCCCCTGGGGTCTTCCAAATCATTCCACTCCATTCGCTGATGAGCGAAATAATCATTTTTCCTTCCCCTTTGTTTCTGTCCGGAGATGGATTGATCGTCCAGATTGCCACATTAATGGAAGGTCGGTGATTTGAGGGTTTGATATTTTCGCCTGTGGTCACTGACATCGCGGAAGGGTGCAAATCGGATGGCAGGTGACCATTTTGGAGGACAAAAGAGATTTGGAGTTTTTTCAAATTCAAATTTCGGAAATGAAGACTATCAAATGGCGAATGCCACCACACTTACTCAAAATGCCACTCAGATTTAAAAAAAAATAAATAAACAACTAAATCTTGAATCACAAATAAAATTTGAGAAAATGGCAAAGTCAAAGATTTCAAGTCAAAGACTTGAGTTCTTTGACAAGTTCTTTGACTTGAAATTCAAATAACGCGTCCATGAAGCTGTTTCGAACTGGAGTCAAATTCAATTTATTCCTCCTTAAACAAGCAGATTCTTCCCGATTACTTGAAGAAATTTTCAGAATCTAAAACTATAATTTTTCCTGTTCGCTTATTTTTCAAGGGAACGAAAGTGAATATAACGCCAAGCACAGCCGGAAATGTCTTCCGGAGGGTTTTTTCTTTTGAATCAAAAATACCTCTGGAGGGGTTTTTTTGATGAAAAATACCTTCTGAAGGGTTTTCTGAATCGAAAATACCTTCTAAAGGGAGTTTTTTTTGATCAAAACAGTCCTTTTATAAGCAAAAACTACTGTATTGGAATTTGCATTTATGTTAAAACCAATGGCTTCACCCCCCCCCCCCCCTTTGCTGCGCCACTGCCGCCAAGTTATAGGCAAACCAATGCTTCACAGTCTTTTCTCAATTAAGTGCAGGTAATGTCATTTAACGTCGCTTTTTGGCCTACTACGAAAAGTAGAAGGCTTAATTTGCTTTTGAAGGCAACCATGTGAGAAAGGTAATGCTACATAAAGTATTTTAATTAAAAGTAGAAAAAATTTAAACCAAAAAGAGTCTTGTAAATTTTTGTAAATGTTTAAGAACTTCCTTTTTTATTTGACTGATTCACAAAATTCCTTTATATTTTTTTATATTGCATGGAATATTAAAATATAGGGTGGGAGATTTTAAAATCTTCACATCCGTATTAAAGAATAGCTTGTAACTTCAGAGTAATGGGGTTATGAAATGAGCTCTGTAAAGTGTTGCGAATTTATTTGGTGCAATAAAAAGTTAGAAATCGATTGTTGAAACCTTGCTAGCTGAGTGCAGCATTAGACTTTCAACACTTTTGAAGTCACTTACTTTAAAATATGAATCGATACAAAAAGAACCCATAATTAGCTTAAATGATTGTTTATAAGAACAGTCCTTTGATGTTAGAACGGTAAAATTATTTTAGTTTACTTTAAGAGTGACCAATGATGGCTTCACGAGAGCAACGACGTCATGTCGGTGTTTGTCACTGACCCCTCGTTTATTTTTTGCAGCTCATTCCCCGCACTTTTTCTCAGTCCTCCAGAGGGAATCGATGGATAATAATCTGATTCCTCCTGCATTTGTTCAGGAAAGGTCATTGCGGAAGTAGTCTAGGTTCTAATCTGACAAATATAACTCATCCTCAACCACTTGAAGAATAACGTAGCTAAAAACTACTTCCACAAAAGGGCCATTCCACGAAAAAGTCAGCCCTTTGTCCCGCACGTGACGGTTCATGTATTTCATTTAAAAGTAATAATTTCAAAGACTTCTTACGAAATTTTTTGCTTAAAAAATAACGCATAAGTTTGTAATTTGTTAAGTAGAAAAAATTTGTTTATTAATATTTTAAAGTATTATTTTTAATGAAATGTATGAGGCGTCACGTGCGAGACACTATGACTGTTTTTCGTGGAATGGCCCAAAAACGTTTTCGAATTGGCGTACGATTCGAGTGCTAGCCAGGATTGCGGAGTCGGAATCGGAGTCGGGCCGATATAGGATATGGAGTCGAAAGTTGAAAATTCCAAGAGTTGGAGTCGGCCATTTTTCCTCCAAGTCCGCAACTCCGCAAGTGCTTGCGGAACCGGAGTCAGAATCGGAGTGATTTTGGGCTAATGGAGTCGGTGTCTAAGGCTCTAAAATTCCCGGAGTCGGAGTCGTTTATTTTCCCTCCGTGGTGCTGACATAGTGAATATACCAATGCAAGCGTGTTTTAGTATACAGTCAAGTTCCCATACTTGTGGCAATATCCTATCATTTTGCCGAATTTAATTTATAGGGGTGGTACACCTGTCAGTATTTCACTAAGAAATAAATGGTGTTACAGAATAAATGAAATCTTTCGAGGCTATGTGAGCTAAAGTTTGATGTTTTAACTTGATGGGTTAGTTTAATGATTTTCAAAATTTCGAAAAAATATGCGATTTTCAGGTGTGGAAATAATTTCAGGTGAATTCCAGAAGAAAGAAAAATGACACTTGAATTTCAAAAATTGATATTTTGTCACTTGCCATATACCATTCTCTTCAGAAATGAAGGATTTTCTTGAATCTCAACCTGTTTTTTCGCAATAGTTTGATGACTTTCAGAAAATCAAGTGCAAAATCAAGTTTTCTCTTTGTGTTTTTATAGAGCAAAAAATCTCTTTTTTGTTACGTACTGCAATTTTAATATACTTGTTATCAGGATATAATATTTAGGTTTGTTTGTCTAGTTAAACTTCTCTCTCTTCTATCTTTCTATCTTTTGAATGTCTAGTTAAACTTTTCGGTAAGTAATTTAAAATTTCTCTTTTTTCAATCGTGAAATTGGTCCATTACTAAGGTGGCAGTTTGATGTCCTTCCGTGGACAAAATACTACATCTCAGTTAGTTCACCGAGAACGAATTGGGTATAGAAACTAATGTTTTTTATGCAAAGCAGAATTATGTTCCTTGTCAAGCAGGCTCAGTCAGAATCTTAATATATATTTAATTTACATGGTATTTTAATGGTAACGGAAGGACAAAATAATACGGTAACGGAAGGACATTTATCTATAAGCTGATACGGGGTAAAATTTTAGAATGCTAGTGGAAAACAAACTATTGCTTAAAGTTAGTAGTCACATTTAAAGTACACATAAGTAATATTTGTATACAAATTATGTGTGCTTTAATTTAAAAAATAAACTTTTATTTAATTTTTTTTTAAAATGTTTTGGGATTTTATTTATTCTATTGTATGTGATAAAAGTCATGAAAGCTACATTCAAACGTTCCTAAGCATGTGAAAATCATTTTGGTATGACATATTTGTAATATGACAAGCTAATTAAAGCAGAAACAATTGCTTACAAACTTGATATTTGTATTGGAACAATACAATATTGAAACTGCTTTCAGATCTGTTAACACAAGTCACAGGAAAGCATTGTTATGCTTTTCCTGTTTTAATTGCATAGAGCATTAGTTCAACTGTTAAACATACTGCGAAGAGATCAGTGAATTCAAAGATCAATTTTCAAAAAGATGGAGTAATATCCATTCTCATCCTGATACACAAAATATGCACCATTTAAACCCTGTAACAAGTTGTGTTCTTTACTAATAATAAAGCTGAAAGCCTCTCTGTCCGGAGGATGTCTGGATGTCTGTAGGATATCTGTAGGATGTCTGTAGGATGTCTGTGACGCGCATAGCGCCTAGACCGTTCGGCCGATTTTCATGAAATTTGGCACAAAGTTAGTATGTAGCATGGGGGTGTGCACCTCGAAGCGATTTTTCGAAAATTCGATTTTGTTCTTTTTCTATTCCAATTTTAAGAAACAAAATATCATAAGATGGACGAATAAATTACGAAATTATCATAACGTGGAACCGTAACATGGGCACAAGCCAATTGGCGAGATACGAAATTATCATAACGTGGAACCGTAACGTGGGCACAAGCCAATTGGCGAGAAAATTCCCTACACATCATTTGTAAATATACAGGCGAACCAAAAGACCTTTTAATTTGCTATTACGGGCGAAGCCGTGCGATTACCACTAGTATTGAATAAAATCGGTATTTCAACAGATCGAAGGAGATTTCACTTCAGACTGACAGTCAACAGACTGACAGTTATAAATAATATTAAAAAGAAGTTACAGTTGAATCAAAAGCACCAAATAATGAGAATATGCGAAAGGATTCATAACATTTGGACAAGTTTTGTTAGTTGAATAGAAGGGAAAGAAATTTACAATGGGCAATGTTGGACAGGTACTTCATATAGAAGATTAAGGAGTAAAAATATCTTGTTTGAGAATGCATAAAAATGTGGGAATGATCTTTGTATTCCCTGACAAAGAAGATAAATGTTCTTTTTATTAAGAGACGTTTCTTTTATCAAGAGACGTCATATTGCGCTCAGCATCCCCCTCCCCCTGTCTGTAGGTACATATCTAGTATTTCAATACCAACGACTGTTGAAACTGTGTCCTATACGTCTAATCGTCGCTTCAGAGCAACATTAACATATCCTACAGTTGCTCTGAAGCGACGATACGTACCTTTAATATGAAAATAAGCTAGAAATTGAATGCCTCCTTTTGACATTCTTCGAACTCTCCAAGATGCGATCAGTAAAATTTGTTTGACGCCAGTTGTTTTTCAAAGACTTTATAAATGCCTTTCTAATACAATAGGAACAAACATACACCTAATCACGAGTTTTTTGTGGAATACATTCTTATAATAGGGAAGTTTTCGATTTTTCAATTTTATTTTTATATGATAGAGTAGCATGTATGAACATCATAGGTGAAAAAACTTTTGCTATACAATAAGTAGTTTTTTTAAATTAATTTTTAAAGTTCAAGCGCTTGTGACGTCAAATGGCAAAGGAAGTGACGTCATGCGCTCTTCCGATAGGGGAGAAGCCGTAGGTCACGCATTCGACTTCGAAGACGAAACGTAAAGGGCTTATCTCCTCGCATTTAACTCCTGGCGTTTCTGGAACATTAAACCTCTCATCCTCTTGGTAATTTTCGAATATCATCATTGATGTTACATGAGGAAGATTGTTTAGATTGTGCTTTAACAAATCCGGTCTCCATAGTGTGTTCAAAAGGATTATTGAATTTCTGAAAAATAAAAATATCAGCGCGCTCAAAATGTTCCTAGCGAAAACAAGGGATCTTCGGCGGAAGGCTGCCCATTCGCGCCCTGTGACGTAGGCTCGTGACGTTTCAGAAGCGCGCATTTTTGCGCGTGGATTTTTAAAAATTCATTAAAAATCAACCACGGTGTTTTAAAATTCGGCGATGGTGAATTTTTTAGTTTTGAGGGTCAATTAACAATATCCAATAGCCAAAATATGAACATTTAATAGGTTGTAACTTCCCTCTACATGAATATTTGTATATGAAAAATTTTGCTTCATTCATGAGAAAGGAAAATAGAAAAAGTTTTAAAAATGGCTAGTATGATTTGAATGAATCATTTTGTTTGATAGAAACATTACAAATATAATGCCTCTGTAACCTACAGTACTCGCACATAAAGTAAAAGAACAGCAAATAATAAGGATCCAACATACAGGGTGTTTATAAAGTCTTGCACTGTCAAAGAAAATTTTCAAAATAAATATTAGCAATTCAAGCAATAAATCTTATTTTACTTTAATCCATACTTCATCAAGCTTTTTCTCCCCATTCTTACTATTTTAGCTAACGGTATCAGGCGCTAAACTCGAAAAACGCCACCTTCAGAATTGAAGGTGGCGTCTATGAAAGACAAAAAAAAAAAAAAAAAAAAAAACTCCTAGGGCCCCCGCAAATCGGTCAATCCAAATTTTGTACTTAATCGGGTCAACTCAAGAATCTTTGGTTTTAACACATATTGCAGTTCTACTATGACAGTTTTAATATGACAGTAAATCCATAATATGAGTACTGTTAAACCAAACCCTCAACCAGGGGGCGGATACAGATTACCATTTTATGGGGGTCATGCTAAAGAATGACACCCCCCCCCCCTCCTCATGAACGAACCTACGGTTTAGGGATGAAAAATTTCTGAAACTGCCTGGGTATCAATAAAAAGCCCCAAATCGACCAGAAATAAAGGGCCCTGATAGGTATAAACGTCACAAATAAATTTCATAAGCAATGAAAAGAAGTAGTATTTCAAATACTTGCTTTCAAAAATAATTAATGAATTGAAAAAATTAAAAAGATGAAATCGATTACATTTTATTCATAGTGTTTAAACATAGTGTGGACAGATACAATTGTCGACAGTTTAGGGAGGGTGTCAATGACCCCCAAGAACCTCCCCTTGTATCCGTTATCCACTCCTGACCTCACCCCCAGGAGGTAAATTCTGCCCCACTCAGTGTTTGGAGCGAAGTTGGAAAAAAATCTCTCTAAATCTTCTCAGAACAGCGAAAGGTGCATGCGTATTAACCTTAGAGCAGGAATTGGTAACTTTAGGAAGAATGTCCAACCATTGGCTTGGAAAGTGCTGAGGCAAAGATATCAAATCACGTGATTCAGCTACGACGAATTACGTGACAAGTATTACGTGAAACGAGTAGAATAAACCTGATTTCTTCCACTGCTTTACTTTCAAATACGTCACGTGACTTGGGATCTTTGCTTCAAGAATTGAAGGCTTCACTCTCTCCACCTTTTATTCCTTTTCAATGGTATTAACGTCGTGAAAAAAACTTTTTGAGTTATGGTGGATCAAAATATGCAAAATAAAACACGTTTAAATCTAAAGTAGATTTCTTTCATATGAATTTTCTTCATCGGTTTATAAACAACCTGTATGCCTCCACAATGGTCTGTCGATCAGAATATATTTTCCAAAAGACGATCCAGAAAATGAAGAGCGATGGTTTGCAGTTATTTCGAGTTTGAAGAAATCAATGTTTATTAACATAATAATACACATACAGAAGTCACGGTTGACTGAGTGCCTTTAACTGCCGATCGAACACAAACCGCATTGTTAGACATTAGGAAGTGTGCGTTCTAACTTTCCGCGAGTTAAAAATCCCGCCCCCGCACCTCTCCGACCTAGTGGCATTACGTTATTCCTTTGTTATTAGAACTTTTTTTTTTTCTTTTCTTCGACAACGGCTTGAAACGACACGCCCGGTGGCTGCCACGTCATTATAAACAATGTGTGAACGGAAAAGGTTTCGTTACCTGAAAAGGTTTCAATGAGAGAATTGTTTCTCGAGCAGTGACAGAAAATGACATAAAAACGTTTCATTCTAGCTAAGATTCATCAACTGCAAGTTTCAGTTAAGAGAATTCTAGGCAATTTGAAACTTTATAAAAAAAGTAGGCTTGCCAGATTTCTGAAATATTCAACCGGGACACTAGAATGCCCCCCCCCCCCCCCCGCCCAGCGTTGCGAGTATTCAAAGGGGTACACAACCCCGGCAGGTTTTTAGAGTGTTTTAAAGGGTAGTTCATTCTCAACGCAATGAATAAATGGTTACTATTTATGAACCTAAAACAGGGGTAGTAATGCATGATCAAAGCAGATAAAAAACATTTTATTGCTACATGTTAATATTAAAATTTACTTTAGTAAAAAGAAACACTTTAAATGAGGAATAAAAATTTTAACAATAATTATGTGAATTTTTCATTGGCTAAGACTTTTTGAGAAAATCTTCTTTAATTTTAATCTTGTTGTAAAAATCCTCACAATCCGATATTGATTTTACAAATTAGTGTTTCAAATAACAAAGTATTTACCCTAAATAATCCTTAACAGTTAATTATTTTCAGACTTTTTTTGGTCATTTGTAATACAATTTATCTTTTTCCGGGACGTGAAGTAAACCGGCCGGGACATCGAGCTTTTGTCTAAAACAAGGGACTATCCCGGTCAAACGAAGACGTCTGGCAAGCCTATAAAAAGCCAACGAAACTTTTTACAAATTGTCCGACCCATTATAATTTCCAATCCAGAACTAAACGAGCCTACTTTCCCGAATACCAACATCGACTTTCATGTATTGTCCGTTTTTCACGAGAAGGCACTTCGCCCTGCCTTCTTGAACGCATAGTTCCATTTTACTTACGGGGTAGTCGGTAAACATATCCACGCGCTTCTAAATGAGATAACCAGGGAATCTTAACTTGGGCGCACATTTTAATGTGCAAAGAAGTCTTTGTGTCCTTCACATCACTTGCTTCATTTGTCTGTTGCCATTTTAGTTATTCTTACATTAACTGCTGCTCCTACAATAAAATGCTATGATCCGATTATGCCTTCTGCCGAAAACAGCGAAATAGAATCATCGGATATCACTTCGAGAAGGAGGAGTCAGGTACCTTCTCGTGAAAAACGGACAATAATCAATATTCTCTTAATCAGCTAAAACCGCAAATTATATCAACATACCTTTTTAACATTTTAACCTGATTTCTTGAAACAAAATATGCCTCGCATATCTGATGAGATAGAAACTTAAAAAAATAAATAAACGAACAAATAAAGTAGCAGTACCTTTTAAACTTAGCAACTACGTTTTTTTCCCCATAAAAAAATTCTTAAATCGCTTTAACACATTGACTCTCAACTACGAGATGACTCGTAGATTGCGTTCTTTTCTAGGACATCAACTACGAATTGTCTCGTACTTTAATACTTTCCATTTTTGTGCAGCTACGATTAAAATCGGAATATATCAGTGCTAATATCGATAGATGGCTTCTGGGAAAAGAACAAAAAATCAATGCTGGCTTGCACAAACAGAAAACTTGTTAGAAAAAAACGAACAAAAAATATAACTATAAAAATTATTTCACATTCAAGTAATAAAATAATATTTTATTGTTTGTGGAACTTCTTAAAACAATCTTCTATCCTCAGGACTGGCTTCTCTTTACAGGCTGGACAGAAATAACGCGTTTCTGGCCATTTTTTGCTTGGGTACAAATGAGAAATGGCTTTGTCGGAGGTGGTTGCCAGTTTTTTTTCCGTCGGAAGGTGGTTTTATTTTTTATGCTTTTTGATGATAACTATGCAATCTTGCATTCAAGTATTTAATAATATAATGTGATTAAATCAAATTGTCATTTTAGGCCAGATTTCTGAAAATTGCCGTGTTAAAAAAACAGTCAACGCGCTAAAAAAGAAAGAAAAAAAAAGAAAAGATTTAAAAATGAAACGGTTATCAGAAGAAATACATTTTATCAAAAAAAAAAAACTGAAACCCTTTGATTATGAACTCAGGGGGTAGCCAACAGGGCTTCCTCGGCCCTTGGAGAAGTTTTAAGATATTTGTGTAGCATTCGTGTAGTAACAATAAAAATTCAGCGTAAATCAAACGAAGTATTTTAAATGAGAATTGAAACATTTTAGTATGCAGAAAATAAAAATTTGTATAATGGGGTTGTGTTTCCATCAGTCAAAAATACTACTTTTAGTCACTGAAGTGGTTAGAATGAGCAAAATAAATAACCTGGAGCGAGGAAGATCTTTTATTTTCAAAACGTTTAATTTTTAATTAATTTCTTAAACTGTCTAATTTTTCAAACAAGGCGTGATCTTTATGACGTCACAAGTGATGAACTATGGCGCGTTCTCCACTGGCACGCTGAATGCTGACGCTTGCTGTCTACTGCGTTTCCATTTTGTGATAATTCAGAAGCGAATCAAATATTGCTCTCAACGCTTGCTGTCTACCATATCGTTGCGAACAGTAACGGAAGTAAAGGAGCAAATTAAACATTTCGCTCTGCTCTAATGGAATCAGTGAATGGCATTTCATCACTTGTGATGTCGCGTAGAAGCGTAAAAAATGAAATTGAATTTGCGCACCGATTAAATTATTTTTTTAAAAATATTAAACTTTGTCAAATTATTTTTAAAATGGTCAGATCCTATGTTTTAAAGCATGCTCTTTCAGAAAGAAACACTTTTAAAAGTTCGGAAACGATCCCATTCTTTCGATCTGTATATACTTATAATTATTATTTTTGAGCAATCACGACTGCTAATTGTTTTCACTTGACCGCCCTTGATGTTCCGGTTCTTTTTTCAACCCCATCACCGTCCTATGCGGGCGCGACTCCTCCGGTCCTCACCACTGTCCCCCGGAATCCGCTTCTCCTGGTCGGTGGTGTCCATGTCCTATACGCACGCACGCTCATACACACTCACACACATACACACATACACACAAGCGCCTTTACACACGTACACGCCAACGTGCATTCACGCAGGTCTACGCACACACACAAGCCTACACATACACAACTATACACACGAAACCGTCCAAGAGAAGGGGCAGGCTTGGGGGGACAGGGGCCGTTTCTAGAAACAATACTGCCGTGTGTAGGTATCTGCAGAAATGGGTTTTCGAGATATCTGAAGAAACGCGTTTTAGATTCAGTGATAATGGGGAACTGCTGGAGTTAGACGTCTTTTTCACTCTTTTTTTTCAGCGGAAACCGAATAAGCAAGCTAGTATAATAAAGATAACGTGTAATAGATGACAAAAATGCAAAAAAATGAAAAATGAAAAATTGGCAGTTCCTGCCCTCTACCTGTACACGGTTTGAATAGCTCCAATGAGTAGGGTCCTGTCGCAGCTCGAGATTGCCAAAAACATAATTTGAATCGAAAAATTCAGAATTCAAATTAGTTTTTTGAGCAATCACATTGCTTATTGTTCTCACTTGACGGTTTTGATATCGTATGATTTTATTTTTCCCCCGCCTCCCTCTGCAACACCACCGTCGACCGGCCCCTCCCGATGCTGCTCCTCTAGCGAAAACCGTCTCCAGGTTACGTCCGATCCTACACACACACACGCATACATACACACACATACACCTACGCACACAAACACACGCACACATATCCAGACACTCATGCCTGCATACAGACACAAACACACACGCCAACACACAAACCCGCACACACACACATACCCACACACACACACCACTACATACACTCACACACTCGTGATTGCGAAAAACACAATTTTAATACAAGATTTCAAAATTCAAATTATTATTTGTTCTTTTTTGAGCAATCACAATTGCTTATTGCTTTCATTTGACTGTTTTGATGTCCTACGATTTTATTTTTCCATCAGCACCCTCTGCAGCACCACCGTCGTCCGGCCGCCTCACGATGCTGCTCCAATAGCGAAAACCGTCTCCAGGTTGCCTCAATATCCTACACTTACATACATGCACGCACGTACACACACACAAACACATGCATACATACAGATACCTACACATACACACACCTACACACAGGGGCGGCATTTCACCATTTCATTTGGGGGGTCGAGTTTCTTAAATATGTATAACCTTAAAGCGAAACCAAACACACATTAGCTAACAAGAAGTTGTCATAAAATCGTTTTAATATGAATAAAATTAGTGTTTAGAAACAATTAAAATTTTGATTCATTGACTAAAAAGTTGTCATACAAAACATTTCGCTACTAAAGTTTTTATACTTTTTGGAAAAGTTATAATGCATTATTTTTGGAATTCGGAAGAGCAGGGAATCGTGTTGCTAATCTATCAGTGCCCAATGTCGTGCTGTTTTGCCAGTTCAGCTAAATGGAAAAGTTTTTTTCCCCCCTTTGTGTGCTTCGAAAATATTTCTCTAACCTCCTGAGACATAAAAAAAATCTTTTTCTACTAGCTGAGCTGATTGTAATAGTTAAAAAATAATTGAAGTAACACAAAGCTATATATGAAAACACTTTTTATATCTTGCTCTTCGAAATCACCCTGGCTACTTCAAAAACTGTGAGGGGCTTAAACTTTTCATCATTGAATAATCTAGTCCTGTCGGCGCTCTCAGCTTCAATGAGATATCATCTGCCTCCAGCTCTGTTATTCACTATTCCAGACTGATGAGTCCATAACAAGGACGAAACTGCAGTCTCTGGATGTGAAAACCATTCTGTCGGTATATTGCTTGTAATTTTTCTTGCCTCATCTATTATTTCATACAAAATATTCTAAAATCAATGTTTGATTTCACATCATCATGTGGATTTTTGTCACTTTTTTTTTTTTTTTTTTTGCGCCTGTTTGAAATTGGCTCGGAGGAAGATTTTTTTTGAAAAATTTCACCATTGATTGAAATATACATCTATAAAAAATCTATTTCCAGTTTCAATTGTAGATTGAACTGCGGTAGTATGAAGCACAGATCAATTGTAGATTGAACTCTGGTTTGAATAGTCGAGTAGCGGATTGAAGATATAAATTTTGATAGAGTAAAGCATTTTTGAAAAACCTTTTCCCGATGCAAACAAATTTGGATAAAAATTCAAACGAAGTCATACATGCTAAAGGGCATGAGTTTTTTCACCATTGAAAGAATCGTTTTGCAATAATTCTTCCAGTCGTCAAATCACTGTTTTGAAGTTATAGAGAAATGTTTTTATCGTTTTAACTCTTGAAGATTATCTTGTGTCACTCCGCGATTGCATGATTATAGAGCCCTATAAAATGTTATTTGGTTGATATGTCTTTTTTTATTCAATAATCACATGCATTTTTAAGAAGTTTCTATGAAAGCATTATAATGTATTGAGCAGCTAAAACGTGTTTCTATCAGAAGAAAGCGATGAACACTCATTAAATAAATATACATTTAAAAAATGAGCGTAAAAGTGAATGTAAAATATCAAGGAATTTTCTTGTGAAAACCATGCAGATACACCACTTTTCACAAGCCTCTCATATTGAACATACCATCGTTACACTGGGCACACTAGTGTGAAATATTTAGCATATATGAGGCAATGTCTTCTTTAGTTAAAATTAACCATGGTTCTCTATCAGTTTTCTATGTTTTGAAAAAGTCGAAAATGCTTCATGAATTTCTGAGTCATCATCCAAATAACGAAAAACACTTTTTCTAGTCTGAGAATGTGTCCTTTAATGAACATTGATTTCCGACTTACATAAATTGAATTCACCCATTTTCTATCTTTCTGCTCAAAAAATTTGGGGGTGCGACCGCCCCCTCTTGACCCCCCTATTTGCCGCCCCTGCCTACACACAACTACCCACACACTCATGATTGCACACAGATTTAAACACATATGCATACACACACACACACAAACACACACTCATGATTGCCAAAAACGTAATTTGAATTCAAGAGGTCAAAATTCAAATTAATTTTTTTTTTCTTTTTTTTTAAACCTGTGCTTTAGTTCCCAAAATCTGAACAGTATCCTCAACGACATACAAGGCACTAGAATGCACTTAACCCGAAATTGTTGTTCATCAGGCACGATGACTCACGTTATGGAAATAAAAAACATTCACAGGAGACTCGTTTATATTTTAAGCCCACGCCATTCCGAAAAAGAAAAATTATCCGCGGAACCTGATCATTGATTTTAAGTTCGGAAGGGAACCATAATTATAATTATAGTGAACATTAATAACAGAACACAAAAAAAGTCAATAAATATCTTTCGTTTTATTCTTTTGTTGATTGATCGTTCCAATCGTGATTTGCTGGCTTCCCGCCTTCTCGCAAAAAAATGCGCACTGGGGCTTTTGAGAGCAAACGGTCAGCTTGTTTCCCTTTTCTAACGATGGAATAATTTGAACACAGTTCGGGAAAATTTTCTGCAATGAATCATAGCCTTCGCAGTTCACCGCTTTTTTTTAAAAATGGCAAAAATAGTGGCATTGTTTAGTTTGAAATACTTTTCAAATTTGTATTCATGCTTCAAAATATATCCTTGAATCTGTGCATTAATTACATTAAGCTTGTTTCTTTGGAATTTTTCATAATTATTTCACAGGACTAGAAAATCGCCCGTCAAGGTATGATGGGTGAAAATTCCGTCTATGAACGAAGCCATTTCATGTTTGTTGATATTTTGATAGTTGAAATTTTAACCCTAACTCCAGTGGATTAACCCTCAACTCCAGTAGAAAGCGTTCATGGCTGACCACTTTTTCGTTTCTTCCTTCTCCTAAAATGAGTCTTGCCAGTAAAACATTTAAACATTTAAGTTACCGGATCTAGTTCAGCCTTGTCACAATAAAGCATTTCCCTGCATGTCAAACATTGCCAAAAAATATTATCAAATTATCATGCTACGGCATGAGTTTTATTGTTGATGCCTACAGAGTGTTACTCGATCGGTGAATTCGCTATTATATATATGAGTATAGGTAGAGGCACAATGAAACACCAAACACAGGGTGATTCTAAAATCTTTTTACAAATTAAGAAGGGTGACACATTCAGGCAACCAATAATTACATAGGAACATAGGAGCGCATTCCATTCTGAGATGCAAAAAAGAGGAAAGTAGAAGCGGATCCTCCGAGAGGCAGCAAAATAACTAATGGGGTGGTTTCCTTCAGTCAAAAGTACTACTTTTAGTCATTGAAATGGATAGAATGAACAAAGAAAAAAAAAGAAATAACATGGACCCTGAAAATACTTTAATTTTCCCAACAGTTTTTTAAAATTAATTTTTTAAATGTCCGATTATTCAAACAAGGCGTGGTCTTTATGACGTCACTAATGATGTATTACAGCGCATCTTTCTACCGCATTTCCACGTTATGATAATTAAGCAGCGAATTAAAATTGCGCTCTACGCTTGCTACCAACCATATCGTTGCCATTACACGTGAGTAAAGATGCGAATTAAATATTTTGTTCTGTGAATGGCAACATTGCATGGCGTTTCATCATTTGTGATGTCACACGACAGAAGTGTAAACAATAAAAGCGCACCCATTTAAGTAATTTTTTAAAAATATTAAACTTAAATTAATTATTTAAAAAATGATTGGATCCTATATTTTTAAGCATGCTGTTTCAGAAAAAAATAATTTTAAAATTTTGGAAACGACCCCATTGCCCACATTTTGTGCCCCCTGAGTAGCATATCTTCTAAAACTATCAATAGTTTACCCCCTGCTAGTTTTTTCCCCTGAAAAGAAGAAGCATTTTGCTCTTAGTTGGTACCGGACAACACAAGAAAAACAATCAGAGCAAACGTTGTCCTTTAAAAACGGTACAACATCACCAGTGTCAACTGTGCAACGATAAGCGTGATCGGCATTTTGAACACTTGCTATGAGTTATTCGTTAAATAATTAATCGGGTTTTGCGACTTTTGGTATCGTCCGTTCGCTTATCCCAACACTGTTATAAGTTCAGATCGGAATTTTAAAATGTCTCTTTTTTCTTTCTCTCAGAGTGGAATGCGACCCAATGTTCCTATTATGTAATATTTGGTCATCTGGATAGTTATTATCACCTCTCTTAACTCGTAAAAGCAATTTCCAATCACCCTCTGAGTATTGGCAAATGAAAAGAAAATCTCCCTTTCTAATGGCACTTTTGCATTCCACCCATTTATAGATCGAGTAAAAAATTTAAGGCCAGTAAATTTCTTTGTAAAAACTAGAAAATTAAATTAAAGGAATTTAATACTATTGTACAGTGCGCTGGTAAAAAAAAATGCATCACCCTCGCATTTTCACAACAATGGGATTATGTGAGAAGTTTTGGTCGACCGATTAACGATGAATGTATGTGAAATTCTGCAAAACTTATGAAATAAACATTTAACAGCAGGAATCCGATAATTGTTTACGTAGATTGGGGCTGTTTCCCGACCAAGGCAAACTGCTGACCCCATGCTCATTTTTCCATTTCTGAAACTGCGTGTGAGTTTAGAAAAAAAAAAATTACTTAACCCCATGTCAATTTAAGTCTAACGGCAGGATAAAGGTTTTCAAATTATTACTTATCAGTTTTGCTCTATGGCACGGAGCAGAATCATCCTGGAAAATGACGCTTGGAACTGAAGTAAAGTGTTCCCGGATAGCAGGAAGCAATTTCTCCTCCAAAATGCCAATATACACCTGAGCGTTTACTGTTCCTTGCACAAAGTGAAGCCCATCAACTCCTTGATCAGAAATACATCCCTAAATTATCTGGGATACGGGATGCTTGACTGTGTGTTGAATGCAGTCGGAATGATATTCCTCTATTTGCGGCTCAATTTTTGCGGTGATGCAATTTTTTTTATCACCACTGTATTATTAATTGCTTTGTTCAGTGGTAAAAGATAACACGACACACAGGATTTGTAAAGTATGCAATTACCAGAAAAACAGCGGTATATTCAAAATTATAGTATTTCTGCCTGGAAAACTTTAAGGATACTATTATTTCTTAAACACTAGATGTAGGGGAATGTGGGGCAAAGTGAAATGGTTAAGATAACTGAGTTTTTTCAAAATGAACAAATCGGAAATTTGCTTTGAAAATTACAATAGTACATAAAGAAATAACATTGTATTTTGTAATAAAACTTGCGTTGAAACAGTACTTTTTATTAAATTTGAGTCTTCAAAAGAAGGTGGAAATTTTTCATTTTTTTTCCCTGTGGGGCAAAGTGAAAAATAAAATATTTTTATAATGAAATATTTTATATTCGATTTTAAAACATATTTTTGAGCAAAATAATCAGTAAATAAAAGCTTGAACGAATAAATGAAAAGATAATGAAAAAAAAAAACGAAAAATTATATTAATAAATCAATTAATACATGAAGAAAAATGAATGAGCGAGTAAAACAATGAATGAATAAGACATTTAGTGAATGAATGTCTAAATATAAGTGCATTACTAAATGAATGAATTTAAATGAATTAAATAATAAATGAAAACGTAAATGATTTATATTAAATGATTGTGTGAGTAAACAAAACAAACTGTTCCCTTTTCCCCATCCACTTTGACCCGCATTTTCTTGATTAATTGTACAATTTATTTAAAATAAAAATAAGCTCAATATTAACTAAAATTTTGCTGCATTGAATAATAGAAGGTCTCAGTTAATATTTAAAATGTTAATAACAATTCGTTTATCATTTTATGGTAACAAAAATAATTTTTGATTTACAACAAAATATTACAATATGAGTATCAATTTTTTAAAGTTGCCTGTATTACCAAATGCTTTAACTTTCGGCGGTATTTTTTTCCGGACTGGAATAGACTACATATGGTACTATAAAATCAAGATAATACCAGATAGGTGGAGCTAAAAGCAGAGTAAAAATCTTTCACCATTTCATTTTGCCCCGTGTTCCCCTACATATACTGGAATAAATATCACCGTACCTAACAAGATTGTGGATACCCTTCAACTGTAGTTTTGTCGTTAATTTCTTCAAAGTTCTTGTTCTCTTTGTAAAGATATCGAAAGGTAAGAAGTTAACTGTTCATGAAAGAGGGTAGATTGAAGCTTTTTCTTTAACGAGGTTGATTAGGCGAGCTAGTGCGACAACAATAGGAAGATCGAAGACTAAAGTCAACAACTTTTTTTAATTGAAACACAATTGTGGTAAAAAGAACACTGAGGAAAGACCTAAAGCTTTGTCCTCGCGGGATGGAGGAAGAGTTTGCAAACTTACATCATCTGAAAAGTACTCAATCAGGAAACTTATTCAAACGATAAGTTTAAATGTTTGTCAAAAACGGCATATGACACAATTAGAAAGAGTGGAGGTTTTATTTATGCAGCAAAATTGCCTAAGCATCAGTTACTGGTTAGGCACAGCATAGAGCGTTTGAACTTTAGCTAGGAAATCATAACCTGGGATAATCAATGAATACAATTTTTTTTTTTCTGACGAAATGAAATTTAGATGGACTAGACACATGGAAGACGGGAGTGCTATTGGGATGATTTGCGAAAATGAAAAGAAATATTTTCCAAGCGCCAATTTGATAGAGGCTCTGTCATGACTTGAGAGTGCTTTGCTTACAATGATGGGAACTCAGTTGCGTTTCTTTCAGGTAAAATGAATTCACAAGCATATCAAAATTTCCTTGCAAAAGTCTTTTACCACATGCTGAGTTTATAGCTGGAGAAAAATGGAAATATCAGCAAGGAAATGCAACTATCTATTCGAGTAACAGTGCGAAAAATTGGTTCCAAGTCAACAATGTTGAAACTTTGAAGTGACTAAGTCTCCAGATCTTAGCCCAATAGAGAACTAATGGGGTGACATAGCAAGCAGAGTATATTGCAACTTAGAGACATTTTACTTCATCAAATAGAGCTGAAATCTAATATCGAAGAAGAGTGGAATAAAATAGATCCCAAATGCTATCAAAAACTATTTTCATCCATGAAAACAAGAATATTCGAAGTCATTTGAAGAAATGGCTACTACACAAGCTAATAAATGTTTTTATTTTTGTCTTGATATGCTTTTTTCTATATTGGCCTTAAAGATTTTAATCAGGTTCCAATATTGATCTGTAATATTTTCTCATCATGAAATACTTACAAACGATTTTTTTTTGTCTTCTTTACTTGTATTTAAGGTTAAGAATTATCACTCAAATGATTTTTCGATTCTAAGATGTGTCAAATTCCCCCCCCCCCCCCAAAAATGTACTGGCCTTAAAGTTTTTACTCAGATTGTAGGTATGCTATTGTTTTTAAATGTCTAACTCCAGCAAATCTTGGCCACTTTGGAATTTTAATTCTAGACCGTCTTTCGCTGAATGATGATACACTTATATAAATAGTACAAGGTTTACACAGAAGTTCAAGCAGTTGTTAAGAGTTTAAATTTTCGAAACTATTACAAATATTATCCTTAATCCTCATAAATGTAATAGCCAATGATCGAGTAACCCGTGAGTTTCAATAATGAAACTCGCGCCATGGCATGATAATTTGATAATATATTTTGATAATGTTTAACATGCAGGGAAAGGCTTTATTGTGACAAGGCCGAATTCTATCCGGTAACTTAACTGTTTTACTGGTAAGACTGCGTCATTTAAGGAGATGGAAGAAACGAAAAAAGGGTCAACAATGAACGCTACCTACTGGAGTTTAGGGTTAATCTATTGGAGTAAGGGTTACAATTTCAAGTATCAAACTATCACCAAACATGCAATGGCTTCGTTCAAATGTAGAAGCAATTTTCACCCGTCATACCTTGCAAGCGCGGATCCAGTGGGGGGGTCATGGGGGTCATGACCCCCCCTTAGCCAGACCAAAAATTACACAACAGGGCCTTTTTAATCTTCCTGTTACTGAATTTTTCGAAGGAGAAATTGAGGACCACCCAGTTTGTGAACAAATTTAAATTATATCCAAGCACAAAATTATGGGGGGGGGGGCAAGTGTGGGTCATGATCCCCCCCCCCCCCCCCTAGCTAGACCAAACATAACCAGAGCCTTTTTAATCTTCCAGTTACAGATTTTTTCGAAACAGAAATTGAGGGTCACCCACTTTATGAACAAATTTAAATTATATTCAAGTGAAAAATTAAGGGGGGGGGAGGGGCAAGTGTGGATTCAAGGGGGGGTCATGGGGATCATGAGCCTACTCCCCTTAACCAGACCAAACATTACCCATCAGATTTTTTTTTATTCTTCCAGTTACAGATTTTTTCGAAGGAGAAATTGAGGATCACCCAGTTTGTATAAAAAATTTAATTGTATATCCAAGAGCAAAATTTACGGAGGGGAAAAGCGTGGGTCCAAGAGGGGGGGGGATCATGAGGGTCATGACCCCACCCCCCTTAACCAAACCAAACATTACCCACCCGATTCTTTTTAATCTTCCAGTTAGATTTTTTTCGAAGAAGAAATTGAGGATCACCCAATTTGTGTACAAATTTAAATTGTATATTATATCCAAGCGCAAAAATAGGGGGTGGGGGAAGCGTTTTTGTGTTTAAATTAGAAAGATTTTCGTGCTGAGAGCTTTGGCTTTAAGCAGTTTGAAGCAGCATATTGCAGTTATATATAGACTGCAATGCATATCTCAGCACAAAATACCTGGTACCTCTAAAAAACGAGACAATATAGAGGCTTTGCTTTAAAAAAAAAGCAAAGAGGGGGATGAGGCAAGGGTTAAAGTAATTTCTGTTGGATATTTATAAACAAATTCTGGCAAATAGGTTTTTCTTTAAAAACCTGAAATTACTTCTTGGATTTTTTTTTTAATTATTTTTTTTAAAGAGGAATATATTGTTTGAACAGATCATTGCTAAACCTCTATTGCGGTTACATCTATATTTGCACATAAACAATTAATATTCGCAAAAGAGTTGTTTTGCGGAAAATAAATTTCTTTAAGTGTGCGTAAAACAGTGAAACCTCGCTTAACGTACACCCCTCATTTCGGACAGTTTTTTTTCCCCTCCATTTTCTAGGATTAAAACATTAAATTTCCCTTTATTAAAGTGGAGACTCTCAAACTCGGTCACGGATACAACATTTCTTGTAAAAAGGATTTTTACTCTCATTAAAACGGACACTCTTCAACAATTTTGGCGAAATGTGGTTAGTTTTCAATCTTAAAGCATTTTTGCCGCAAACTCTGCTAGCAGGTACTAATAACGAAGTTTTACACAAAGTGGGGGATTTTTATAAAGGACTTTTGCCAGTTAATACATCATCGCTGCAAGTTGAATATCAACTGTGGGTCGCGGACACGGGAAAAGAATCAAAATCCAGTTAAAGATTTCCCTCCATGTATCATAAAACTTATCGAAGAATGTGACAAGGACATGTATCTTGGAATAAATTGCCTTCTTCGACTCATAGCTACATTGCCAGTTAGTATTGCCACAAGTGAGCGAACCTTCTCGACATTGCGGCGTTTAAAAACCTGGTTAAGAGCCTCAATGTGTGAGGAACGCCTTGTGGGACTTTCTCTCTTAAACATCCACAGAGACATTGATGTAAATATTGACCACATAATCACTAGATTCGCAAAGAAGTCGAAAAGGAAGTTAAACTTTGTCTTGTGAGAAAATGTGTGGAAGAAAACCGTTCAGAAATACTAAAATAATGTTTGTAGGGGACCCCGGAAATTGAAAAGCGCTCACCTTCACCAATGTTATTTTTCATAACAAAGTTTTCATGAATTTATTTTCAAATGTTTTTTGGGATCCCTTAAGGTTAATTAAACTACTTTTTAATGCATAAATATTACACACTAACACAATTTTGATGTGGAGGTAAAATATGTTTAACATTTCAAGCCAATTTAGTAGGGGAATGTGGGGCGAAGTGAAATAGCAGGGCAAAGTGAAATGGTGAAATATCTACTCAGTTTTTGGAGCTACTTAACTAGCAATATTTTAACTATGTAGTAAGATGTGTCATGTGTAGTCTATTCCAGTCAAGAAAAAGTTACCTCCGAAAATCTAATCGTATGATAATACAAGCACTTTTTAAAAAATGATACTCAAACTGTAATATTTTGTTGTAACTCAAAAATTATTTTGATACTATCGAATGATGAAATGGGACCTTCTAATATTCGGTGCAGTATTTATTTAGTTAATATTTAGTTTAATTGTTTTTAATATTTCTCACAATTTGTCAAAGTCACTCATTCAATCATCTAATAAATCACCCGCGTTTTATTTACTTAGTAATTTAATCAAAAATATTTTTCACAATGGAATAGAACATATTTCATTCGAAAAATATTTCAATTTTCTCTTTGCTCTATGGAAAAAAAAGTGAACATTTTCAACTTTTTTATTTGAAGAAACAATTTTACTGCCAAAAATCAAAAATAAGGTTTCAATGCAAGTTTTGTTATAAAATACAATGTTTTTTCTTTATGTACTGTAATTTTCAAAACAAATTTCCAATTTGTTCGTTTTGAAAAAGCTCAGTCATGTTAACTATTTCACTTTGCCCCACATTCCCCTACTAAAAACCCTGTATAATTTCACCGAGATGCTATGAAATAAGCGGTTTCAATTAGAACCATTGTCAGAATGATTATAACACGAGGCTAAGGTTTTTAATTATACCCGTACTTCATTTGAGTTTTTATAAATTAATTTATGCGTTAACTATAAAATATTATGTAACTAAGGAAATCATACCCTCATAACGTGTAAGTTTTATTGTATTTAGTTTATAGTATATTTAAATTAGTAGTATTGTATTATATTTTATTTTATGTAGAAATTATTTCTTTCAAAGTAGTTGTCGATTTGTTCTTAATGCCCTGATACAGATGACATACCATTTTGATACTAAATGCCGTTTCTATTAATATTATATGGCTTAGTCAAGAAACTACCATGCGATTTTTTTCATTCTACATTTTTTATAAGCTAAAAAATAAATCTATTGTTTCCAAAATAGCTTCTTGGATAGAAATGAATCTTCTAGGCTACACATTATTTTAAAATGTTAATAGTTGATTCCCTCAAAGAGGAATTAGCAGACGAAACGCGGTTAGGTTCTTCGATGAATTAAATGTATTCTGCCGCTCTGGCCTCTGACTCCTGGAGTACAGTTGACTGTTTTGCCTGAACACCCAGATATTCTGAACACATTTTGATGGTCCCGGGAATCACGTATGCATTACTTCCGTCTCCCTTATACTGAACCCCCTCTTAAACTGAAGACTTTCGTTCGGTCCAATGAGTGTTCAGAATAGAGAGAGTCTATTGTACTTCCTTAGCAAACAAAATACTTTTAATCAAATATGCTTTGTGTGTTTTGTGTTCTTTTTCACGACTGAAAGTTTTTTATTTATGTAAAAGAGACGTCAATTAAAAAATTAAATGAAATAGTTGCATTAATTTATTTCTTTGGGAGGTGCCTGAACCCCCTGGACTTCCCCTAAAATCTGCTACTGACTATTCAGTATGGTGTTTGTACAATTTGAAATTCTTGTTCGTTTTATAATTTCTTCATTTTCATTTTAGTATAATCTAGTGCGTTGACAAACATAAATGACTGCTGCTGCTCCTAGATCAAATTAGAAAAATCAGGCCTCCACAAAGTTTAAAAATTGTAACATTTAGAATATACATAGTTTTCTTAGAAGCATACTGTATTTTTTGTTTTATATATGCTAATAATGCAACA
Source organism: Uloborus diversus (assembly GCF_026930045.1). Classification (NCBI taxonomy): domain Eukaryota; kingdom Metazoa; phylum Arthropoda; class Arachnida; order Araneae; family Uloboridae; genus Uloborus; species Uloborus diversus. Next base: position 60,118,309 of record NC_072736.1, on the reverse strand, counting down.
ACGATTTGTTGGTAAGTACGAAACAAGCACAAGATTTCAATACCAACGTTTTCAGATTCTTCAGACATAACGAAATATGGTAAAACTACGATTTAGACGGGAGAACTCCCGCTTTTTTTTTTGACGAGCATGTCGTAACCCCCCCCCCCCCCCCACCAAGATACAGTTGTTTGTGGGTACACGTTTGGTGACCCCCCCCCCTTTTAACCGGAGCCTGGATCCGCCATTGATACCTTGACGGGCGATTTTCTAGTATTAAAATAATTGACACACTAAATCAAAGTTTTTTCTTTCAGTTACATACGTACAATGCGTGAGCTTTTTGTTTTTCTCGACAAGCATCAAATGATCCAGTTTGATCTATAAGTTTTGTAGCATCATTCTGTTAACGGTTCGCAATGCAGCACAAATATTTGTATAAAATCGAGAGGGTAGGGTATAAATAATGCCGCTTCCGGGAGCCATGGACGCCACCGCCTACTAAGGAGGTCCTACTCGTGAAGGCCGGTGAACCTCAAAAGTGACCCGGAACGCCAACTTCAATCAAGTGAGGACATCTCGCAATTGCTCAAAAAAGAAGAACTTGGTATATTTTGTTCAATTTCATGTATGGATGATTTTAATGTGTGTAATAGTTTCAAAATATAGATTTTTAAAATCCATTTCTTAAAAACTAAAAAAGTTTTAAGACTAACATATTACAAACACACCCAAAAAGACACCTTTCGAAAACTACACAAATTTCATAAGACCTTTTTTTTTTCTTCCATCGGTTTTGCATTCGCTATGATTGCAGGCATTTTTCCTTCAAAGAAGAATAGGCAAGTCAATCAAATTTCTTATTGAATAACATTTATCCCTAAAAGCAGCAACCTCAGTTTATTTGCAATAACAACGGGATCGTATTTAGTTCGTGACGTCATTTAAATTCCAGATGAAAAATGCGTTTCTCGTAAAATTTTTGTCCTCGGTTTTGTCAAAGGGACATCGCACCCGAAATAGAGATAGTTCCGGCACATTTATTTCTTGCGATTCGGCATTTTCTGCTATAATAAATTTTGGGGAAGAATAGATCGCCATTTTCGACTTCGGTGCAGAATTGAGGAATGACATTTACAGGTGGAAATCTGGAGCAAAGACGAAGGATTTTAAAAGTGGCCGAAACACAAAGAAATTGTCTTCGTCCGTGAATGAAATGGAATAAAATAATGTCCAAAAAGAAAAAAAAAGAGAAAAAAAGGGCAACGCCTGGGTTCCAACCGTGTGACACACATCTGCAGAACAGCGTCATTTGCCGCAGAAACAATGGAATTCCTCGAGAGCAATTTCCCAAAGCCAGATCGGGGGTCTGACCAGCCAATGACCATCTGATAGAACAATAGAATCGTCGCCGATTACCGTTCGGGACGGCAAAGGGTGCCTGATCCCAAGATCCCAACAAGGAGGACAGGCCAGGTAGCCATCTTTGATCCCCTGTTATTAAAACAGAGACGGCGGGGATGAACATTTTCGTGACACGCGAAAGGAATAAAGAAGTTGAGGAATTTCAGCCGATTCAGTCATTTACAGGTTGCCAGACGTCCCGGATTTCAAGCGACAGTCCCGTATTTTGAAAAATTGTCCGGCGTCCCAGGGAACTTCCATACTGGACGGCTAAAATCCCGTATTCTAGCTGATAACAATATTTTACAAAGCGAGACATTATTTTAAGGGAAAGTTATTTAAAAGTAAAGTAAAATAAAAAAATGTGAAATAAAGAGCAATAAGACAATCACGTGGCAGCAAACGCAAAAATTATTTTCGTTTTAATTTGGTTTTTGTTTTGGCAGCAGACCATGAGGAGCCGAATGATTGCTTCCTCTTGGTGCATTGACTAATGTAAATAGTAAAAATATATCTCTGCGCATGCGTCGTCAATCACAATGAAAAGGATTTTCATATTTTGATCGGCGACATTTTGTAAGGTTTAATGCTTTGTTATGATTGAATTTTTCAGATTCATCATGAAGAGACGTTCTAGGTTGAAAAGCACCCCTTAAAAATACACCATATCCAGTAACTGTCCTCAACTTCAAAAATATCCCCCCCCCCCCTCTTTTTTTCACTCTTTCTTTCTTTTATTTATAAGAGGATAAATTAGATTTTTTCAAAAAATGAACACGTTCTCAAGTACAAGCTCTCTTTTTTTTTCTTTTGAGGTGCGGAAGAAAGCTCATCTTGAAGCATAGAAATAATTTTCTTGTGTGAATAATTTCTTAAACTTCTGGTTGGAGACTCAATTATTTAACCCTTAGCTGTCGATGTGGAATGTCTTACACCCTAGAAGAATTGGGCTTTGCCATTCAAATGTTCTGGAATGCTTTAATGTTTACAGAATGGCTTTAAGTGAATATGTATATCCCTTATGGTACTGTTTCCAGTTACATTTAAACAAACTAATAATACAAAAATTGTTTGAACACTTCCTAGTTTTATTTGCTAAATTTTGAGGAAGGTACAAGAAATATATTGTAGGGGTTACATACACCCTATTCCACCACGCTCGACACAAAAAAATTACCGAGGAATTAAAGAGAAATGTACAAATACGGCCTACCCAAATAAATAATTGCGCTATGTCTCTAGATTCAGTAGCTTTTCAAGAATTGCAGGAAAGTAAAATGCCTGGTGCTTACTTGCAATTCTGTCTCAGCTTTGGACATGGTATCGATAATCCTTTTGGAGTTTTCCTGGTTAACCAGGAAGGTGTCAAGCTATTGTTTTAAACCAACCTTAAGTTTTTCTGTAGGTGTCAGAGACAAAGCTGACTTTAGCCGGAAAGATTTCTGAATTCTTCAGGAAGATTCTAGGATAATTTCAGGAAGGTAACTGAATTTTAGCAGAAAACGTTCCTGGTTTTTGCAAGACATGTTACTGACCCAAGTTGGGCACATTAACTGTGCCCATCATTTTCCAGGAACTTTTTTGAACTGTTCTTACCATGTAGTATGCCAAATCAACTTTCTAAAAAAAGATTTTGAACCAAGTTACCTCTTAGCTTCAACTATGCGATAACTTCTGCTTGTCTTGGTTATTGTCTATTCCGGACTGATGAGTCCATAGTAAGGACGAAACTGTCGGCTATGGATGGCATAACCGGACAGTCAGTCAAACTTTTCGGAAAGTTGATACTTCATATTATGACACATAATGGTTCCTTTTATTCGAATGTATCAAAATTAAAGAACAAAGTTAAAAATTCTGCAGGTAAACTGCAAATATATGCATAAAAATCACGCCAGTGCAAATGAATTGAGCAAGTAGTAAGTGCTGAACAAATAGAAGTTTATAATGTCCCCAGCGAGTGTCCAAACATGGCGGCGAGTGTTTGAACTTGCGCGGCGCAACGCAGAACGGGTTTGTACCTCTCATTTCGGATGCGTAAAAAGCCTCTTCGAGAACGTGAAGCAAATAAATAAACAGTGCCCGTAGCTGAGAGCGATCATTAAAGTCCAAATCGTGTTACATTTTGCTTTTTTTTCCCCTACTAACGAGTTTAACTTAGTTAGAAGGCGTTAATATAATTGGTATAGAGTAATATAAAAGCAAGAAGGCTCAACTTCGTTATTAATACTAATGCTGTAATTAATTAATTTTAAAGCAATATTATGCAAAAATGACTGATTTTTTTCTCAGAATAGGTGTATTTCCGAATTTTTTGTTTATTTTAAGCATGTTCATTTTCAACAATATAGAACAGCCTGCCTCTACCCCGAAAGAAAAATCTCATTCACCAAAAATCAAAATCTGTAGAATCTCAATTATCCGAAACTCTTCCAACCAAAAACTTGTTCAACCGAGGTCGTTAATCTTTTTGATTTTATTTTTATTTATTTTATTTTTCATTTTATTTTTATGTTTTTGGTAATTCAATAGTTTTTTTCCATGTCACTGGGGGGAAGAAGGTTCACCTACTGAAAGCATAACCTTTTCCGTGCAGTGCTACAACTCTTGTTTTCTTTTTTCAACTCAGAAGTAAATTTTTGAAGCATTATAAAATAATTCCTCCTCCTACCCATACAACTTACACTGGTTGTCAGAGATTTTGCCAATGAAACATTGATAGTGCTCCTAAAGTAATTTTTGACCCCACAAAAAAAAGCCTTTGAGAAACAATATATATGATACTACTGCGATTTGTCATGTTAAAATAATGTTTTTTTTTTTCTGATTTAAATGCAACAACCCAACTGTGATTGAGAATCCTGCCCGCAATGAGTGCATTCATGGAAAGTTGGATCGGAATTCAGTTCAGGAAAATTACTCGTTGCATTTTCAGACCCATGGGATAGTCGATGCCATGACCTACGTGTTATTACCAAGACGATGTTACCCTCAGAGTGACTAGACTTCCATATTGGTATACTATGCACTAAAGCAATGCGTAATAAAGCAATGAAATAAATTGAAAAGTATGCTTATATTTTGTTAAGGGGTCTAAGGACCTTTAACCTTCAAAATGTTCGACTTTCTGGAAAAAATATATGTTATGACTAACTTAATTCTGAACAATTTGATACCTTATTTATTACCATACGCAAAAAAACTTTTCAAGCTATCAAAAAAATCCGTATGCTTTCCCTATAGAGATTTATGTTAACAGCAGATGTTTAAAAGCCTCATTTTCTCAGGTTGCGTTTTCTCAGGTTTTTCGTTTTGCGTGCATGATATCTCAGAAAGTTTCTTATATACTTTCGTAAAACTTTTTGTGCATGTTTGTCTGGTTTATTTTTATGATCTGAACCTAAATTTATTTATTTTTTTAAATTGTTTATTTTTTTTTAAATTTTATAACTTAATATCAAAATTTTGGGTAAAATTTTTTTTTCAATATTAACTTTCATTTTTAGTTAAAATTTAGGTTCAGATCATACAAATAAATCAGACAAACATGCATGAAAATGTTTACGGAAATACATAAGAAGCTTTCTAAAATATCATGCACGCAAAACGAGAAACCGGCACCTGAGAAAAAGAGGCTTAAACAGCTGCTGTAAACATACATCTCTATGGGGAAAGTTTACGCATTTTCACGATAACTTGAAAAGTTTTTTTGCGTATGGTAACAAATAAGGTATCAAATTCTTTAAAATTAAATGATGCATAACATATATTTTTTTCCAAAAAATTGAAAATTTTGTAGGTTGAGGATCCTTAGACCCCTTAAAGTATTAAACAGTTCCACTGCGATTTACCATGTTAAAACTGGTGTCCTTCTTCCTCATTCTAACAACAACAGAACTGTAGTTCAGAATTTTGCAGTGAGTTTAGATAACATATTCATGGAAATGTGAATCATCATTCGGCTGAAGGAAATAAATATTTAAAAAGACATTTTTTGGCCCATGTGGATTTGAACTCACGATCTTCACATTATTAGGATGATGCTCTAACCAAATGAGCGGGGGGGGGGGGGGGGTCAGAAAGTGTCACACTTCTCCTTGTGTTCACCCTGTCCTCCCTTTGTCCCTTATGACTGTGAAGCTATTTTTGTCGGACCAATAGCAATATAAAATATGTGATGTTCTTCATGTAACTCTATGTCACAAACTGACTCAATTTCACGAACCCCCATTGAAATCCTACTTGGGGAAAAATTGTACGTTAACGCATTTCTGCTGAAGCATTGAACAAAAAAAGATCAAAAAGAAGAAAAAGAGATTGCCTACCGAATAGAACAGAATCAAATATCTACACAAAGCTTCAACTTGCTTCAAATAATTAAACAAAAATTATTTTTCAATGACAAATCAAATGATATAGAACTAGCGGACTATTAGAGACATAAGTGTTCGTGTTTCGCTTAAATCAAACGGTGGCTTTCGTAAAGTCTTCTGAAATAACAAAAAAAATGCATTTTGCTATTATATCCATCTTACAATTTTGCCATAAAAAAACTATTCTTTTTTAGAGGGAAGAGTTAGGGGTTGTGGGGGGGGGGGGGGTAGAAGCCTTTTTTTTTTTCTCTCAAGTCTTCACTTCTAATACAAAAGACTTAATGATCTGTGGGTGACAAACGTCTAAGTGAGGAAAGGGTTAAAAAGTACAATATAACAAAAAACACCCTATTGAACGAATGGCGAAATAGTCAGCAGTCATTAAATATCGAGTTTTAGTTGGGGAAGGATTTGAAATGAAAAGATTCGCATTGTGAAAACAATGATCTATCATAACTAAATTTTTCCTTTTAACAGAAAGCAAAGATTTCGAAACCTACGAAGTTAAAAAATAAAAGTAGCACTTAACTACAAAGAATACAAAGGAAATAACGACGGGGCTTGCAATTACTCATATCTTTTATTTGTAAAAGCTGCGATTTTATCACACTTGGTAACCCGGAAATCTCCAAAGTTGCGAAAACGGACCGCTTTTCACAACGCGTATTCCATTCGCTACATTGTTGCAAATGAGCACTTGTGGATAATTAGCCCGTTAATTACCGCGCTTAATTACTGGGGACAGACGGAAAAACGATTCGGTCATCAAAGGGGTAAGCGCAATCCATTCTTGCGATACCGAATTAGCCAGCGTGAAAAATGGTAGTTTTTGCTGGAATGAAAGTAACGTTTAACAAAACAGCCCCTTCTTTCAAAAAAATTCTATACCGTCTGCGAGTTGTTACGCTCCAGCACCTGTGGCACAGAAAACGAGAAGTACAGTCAGAATTAAACGAACATACTTTCCCGTGTATCAAGAACATCGATTTTTCAGGGGCGCACTTCCCCCAAGAGCAAGGGCGCATCCCCCTCCCTTCGAGAAGTAATATATCCGATATGATCGCAGAAAATGAATCAATTAAAGTCACGTGCAATAATTTAAAAGAAGTATAATGTCACAGGACGCCAAACTTGGTGCACACCAACAATATAACTTTTTACAATAACTATGAACAAAAACAAGAACGCTTCTTATCATCAATTTTGTATTTATTCCGAATCTATCAATTCAAATTAGCAATCAAAACTACTGTCAACATTGCATTTTTTAGTTTGTTATAATTTTCAAGTGCGGTGAAAATAAGACCATTTTACTTAAACTTGGCTTTTTTCTGAAAAAGGAGCTAAACTGGGAAGAACATTTTACGGGGGAAGGAGGTTGGATATAAGTCAACACAAGAAGGTTTATCTAGCACAGGGGTCTCCAACCTTTTTCACTCGCGGGCCACATTGTAAATTTTTGGAGGCGAGGCGGGCCAGTTCAACAATATTTTAGCTCAGATGGTCAATTTAGCACTAGCCCCCCCCCCCCCCTCCACCCATACATCGCGAATGTTTTTTTTAAATTTTTTTTTAATTAAGCGCTCAATGGTGGGTTTTGAAAATTTCTGGGCTTGCTTCTAAGTTGTTATATTTCCTTATACATGTTTGCTGTTAGCTAAATTAAATTACATTTTATGTGCCCGTAAATCTCTAATATTATAACAATATGGAGTCTTGTAAAATTTAGAATAGTTCAGGAAACTGAAATAAAAAGTATTCCTTGTCACAAAATAAAGTGAAGTTTTTTTTTTTTTTTTTTTTTTTTTTTTTTTTTTTTTTTTAAGGCTAATGAGTGAGTGATACAACAGAAATGATTGCAATGTACAACAAATGTATTTTATTGAATTAATGACGATCAAAAATTTGCAAATAAATAAGATCACAACACGTGTAAAGCTTATTAAAAAAATTTTAAAGCTAAAAAATTAATGAGGAGATCGCATTTGTTTACCACTAAAAATTTCAGTCCATTCAGAATCAAACTTCATAGTTCCGATCATTAAGAGTGGTTTTAAATGTTCGTCTGATAAAGAAAATCTATACTTAGATTCAACATAATTTTGAAAATGTCTGTCCACACTTGTAAGTGGATGCAAAAATGAAAAAACATAGCTCTAGCATGAAATTTTAAGGAAGTCTTTTTCTGATAGAGAACTGTAAACTGGAGAACATGTTTTCGCTGGTACCAGGAAAAGCCCAATGTCAGGGGATTAACGGGAGAATGCGGCGCGGAGAAAAGAGATTTGTTCTCGGAAAGAGCAAAAAGAGAGATGGGTGCTGCAAACGTAGTTAAACGTAAAAAAATGATTTAAATTAACGGTAAAAAGATTTTAGGTTTTTATTTGTAATTAAAAACAATATCTCAATTATATTTACAACGAAACTATCTCCCGGAAAAAAAAGTTTGTAAGTTTCCCGCGGGCCGGACAAAATCTGTTCGCGGGCCGGATCCGGCCCGGGGGCCGTAGGTTAGAGAGCCCTGATCTAGCGTAAAAAGAGAAAATATCACCCAAGTTTTCAGTGGGAATCAAACCCACGACCTCCAGCATTCGAAGTAAAACTTCTCCTTCATAGCCACGGAGGCCACTACGAAAGTAATTGTTAGCGTGCATTTTTTCCAGAAAGTGAAAAATAAATCAATAATAAAAGTAAATAAATAAATATAATAAGGAAATAAAATTACTATTTATTTTATGGTGGCGTAAAGATAAATGTATAATTTAATATTTGGCAAAAGTAAAATACACATAAAATTCATTTATAGTTTAGAGCTATACACAATGCTAATTAGGAAGTTGAATGATAAAAACAAAAATATGAAAATAAAAATATGAAGTAGGTATTTTTGAAGAATGCATTAAATACTTACTGACTATTTAAACTGGTGTGCAAAAATTAAGGACAAGACGGTTTTTTCAATATAACTTTGTACAAAAGCTTTCCAAATCAACACATTTAATACCGTAAGATCCTCAATACGTAAGGACATGTGTAATGTAAGCAACACTTACTAAAAGAGAAATCAGAGGGATAAAAAGAAGCTTTATTGAAAAAGTAGCATAGAGCGCAATGCGACTGAAGGCCGAAACATCCCTATGATGTGTGTCCAGCAAGAAACATCCGGTCTTTAGTAGGGGATATGATCTCCCCCGACTGCTAGGCAGGTTTCACAGCGTCTGCCCATGCTGAGAATGAGGGTGTCAATGAGTTGTTGAGGCATTGCTGCCCATTCGTCTTGCAGCGCCAATCGAAGCTCCCGAATCGTTACTGGTGGTAAGGTACGAGCTGCCAAGCGCCTGCCTAGAAAATCCCATACATGCTCGATTTGATTGAGATCCGGAGATCGTGCCGGCCAATCCATACGTTCAATATCCTCACTCTCTAAGAGCTGTTCGGCGGCTACTGTGCGATGACATGGTGCATTGTCGTCCATGAAAAGGAACTGCGGACCCATAGCGCCTCTAAAAAGACGCACATATGGAAGAAGAATCTCGTTACAATAACGGGTCCCGTTGACTGAACCTGCGTCGAAGATATGAAGGTCTGTACGACTACCAAGCATGATGCCTCCCCAAACGAGAACACCGCGACCTCCATACCTGTCCCTTTCAATGATGTTCGAGGGATGATTGCGGCTTCCACGCTCTCTCCAGATGAGTATGCCATGAGAATCGCTACTCAGACTGAATCTGCTCTCATCTGTAAAGAGTACTCGTCCCTATTCATTGTCTCTCCAATTCCGGTGTTCCCGGCACCACAGAGAACGCCTTCTCCGATGGGCAGGCGTTAGAGGTATAGGGTGTCGTGCAAACAGACCACCACCGTGCTGTCTTCTGGCCACGGTAAAACGCGATATCGGTTGTCCAGTCGCCTGTGTCGTGTGTCTAGCGATTTCTCCCGCTGTATGCCGCCTGTTTCTTCTGGTCTGTAACACAATATACCGGTCATATGCGGGTGTGGTTCCTCGTGGACGACCACTACTGAACCCCCGGATAGCTGTTCCTGTAGTTTGAAATTGTCTCCAAAGTCGTGAAACCATGCTGTGAGCAATTCCGAACTCTGCAGCCACACTTGTCACACTACGGCCTCCCTTCAACTTCCCAATGATTCGACCTCGGGTAAAAGCATCCAGATGTCGTCTAACAGATTGATTATTCGCCATTTCTCGCTGAGGCTGCAACTCGGTGTGCTTTTAACTGCTATACGGCGTGCAATCTCTTTGCCAGAAATACTGATCTTACACCGACAACATGCTTTATACTACTCAGACACTCCCCCATTACGTCTGCCTGCATATCTGCGCATGTGCTACCGTACATCACCTTACTTAATCTACTGATTGGTCTTTCTGTCCGCTCTGCCTCTTCGTTCAGCTGATATGCTAATTTTTCGACTTCGTCCTTAATTTTTGCACACCAGTGTATTTTTTTAAAAAGAGAGGAATTAAAATAGTTCTGTTTTCAGATGAATATTGGAATAAACTAATTGGTATAAGTTTTTATTTTCCTAAACAGGGGATAAAAAACCTGTTTTTGAATAAGATTCGCAATTCATTTTTTTTCTGTATAGATAGTAACATCTCTTAAAATTTATAAACAGAAAAAATCGCGCAAATCTGGTTTATAGTCGAAAAATATACTAACCACGTTGTGTTCGAAGCAAACCCGGCACGTCTTATCTTGTATCACCCTAACCCGAACGAAACTTGGGGGGAAAACTATCAGTTAAATGGTTAATGTAATAGTGCACAGTAGATGCTTACAGGAACGTAAGCTTACGAGTGCGGTGTACTATATGCCTGATGTATGTACGCTCCATTTGTACGTACCTTATACTTTTTTACCTTTGTCCTTAAGTGAAGTTCAAGTTAGGTTGATTGGTCCGGGCTTCTTGGTCGACTGACTAACTTAAATCTCCCGAAACATTGGAATAGGTTTCCAGAAAGTCCACGTTTCAACGAAATCTTCGTACACTCAATTCGGTTACTGAGGGAGCGCTACTGACCTTGTAACTACTGTCTGACCATCGATTACATGGTAAGGCTAATATCCGGTTTATAGTCGGAAATGGACGTATCTATTAGTTTATAGGGGTGTTAGTTGGTTTTTTGCAGAAGTGCACTTTTGCCTCTCTATTATTTAGCCTTAGTTTTGTAAAAATGAAAAATTGCTTTCAGCAACATTTTTCTAATCCAAACTACATTCGATCTATATTCTCACGGCTAAAATTAATTGATTTTTTTTATTCACAACAAGGTTTTGAACTTACCATTTTGCTTTTACGTTCCTGAACGAAATGAAAATATTTTCTTTTCTTTCTGTTTGTTTCCACGATAACTATTTTTGTTTTCCCTTATTTTATCTTAGAAAATGCAATAAATGAATTATGTGACTAGTGACATTATATAACGCGTGCATCAAAATCTCATCATTATTTTCCCTTCTCCCCGGCTAGATTCATTCAGAGGGAATAGTCTTTACTTGGCAGATTGCCAAATTACATAGAAACCGCGGTCAAACAGTAAGGGTTTATGGAAAACACATTTTTCCTGTGACAATTGGTGGTTCAAACGGTCATTTCGAACAGAACGTGTTTAAGGCAGTTGCCATTAGAATTTTTTGCAAGGTGCTGATTCAAACTTAGACTGATACGAGTTTGAATTTTACTGAAAAACCCATACTTGGTATTAAAGCAATCAGAACTAAGGTAATGCACTAGTAGTGGCCACAGTTAAGCATATTTTATGTCTCTTTTAAACTGTGAGTCTACAATATTAATTACAATTTTTTAGCTCACTGAACGTATTATAGCCCAACTATTCCTAAATCGTCCTATTTTCTAAAAATGCCAGAATTTAAATTTTTTCAATTTTTATCCATTTTTTAACAAACTTCAAATTTGATCCAATAGTGGCCACTCCGAAATCTGAAATTTTCAGTAGTGGCCACATGCATGAGTCAGTAGTGGCCATCTGACATCCTTTCCTTAGAATTCACATTACTCACTTTAAATTCAAATAACTGATGGATAAAATTGATTCAATATGATAGTTCCATTAAGTACCAAGTTATTAATCACATTTTTATTGTACCTTTCTTTCTTCAAAGTACATACGTACTTAGGATAAAATAAAAAGTTTTTAGTAGAAAATTTGTATTTGTATTTTTTGTACGCTAATGTAAAAAATAAAGTAAAAGAAAATGAATGTACTTATATAAGTATTCTACATATGAACTTTAGTAAGTATGAACTGAATAATTATTATCACTACGAAATCTTTACTAATAAAAAAGCTGAAAGTCTGTCTGTATATCTGGATCTCTGTCTGTCTGGATGTCTTTGACGCGCATAGCACCTAGACCGTTCGGCCGATTTTCATGAAATTCGGTAAAGTTAGTTTGTAGCAGGGGGGTGTGCACCTCGAAGTGATTTTTCGAAAATTCGATTTTATTCGTTTTCTATTCCAATTTTAAGAACATTATCCCGAGCAAAATTATAAGATGGACGAATAAATTACCAAGTTATCATAACGTGGAACCGTAACATGGGCAAGCCAATTGGCGAGAAAGTCACCATACACTATTTGTAAAAACATAGGCGAACCAAAAGACCTTTTAATTTTTCTACTACGGGCAAAGCCGTGCGGGTACCACTAGTACATAAGAAAATAGTAAGTACACAATTCAATGTAATTATAGGACAATTTGTTTCCTACAACTTACCAAGGTATACCAATGGATATAGGAAATTGGTAATATAAGTTTTCAATACTACTAAAGGCATGGTGTCCATGCACCTAGAAAGTCATGGATTTCGGCTATGATCAAAAATGGGCATGGAAAGTCATGATTTTCGGTAAACAGTGCTCAAAAATCATGGAAATTGACAATTGGTCATGGATTTTGAGTTCAAGAACATGCATATTCATCGAATTCTACACATTAGCTTAAACTTACGCATCTTGGCTATTTTTTACGCTATTACGTGTTAATACCAATTTTTCACACATTTCTAAATCCGATTGCATCCGCTTCTTTAATACTCGCTTATTTTTCTTTTCCTTGTGATTTTACCTTTTGGACATTTATAATTATGTATTTAGCATTATTTTTAACCCTCCTTATATGTCTTATTGTGTAGTTGAAGACTTTTAGACTTCTAATTTTGCCGATCGCATTCGATGCAAAATGTTAAGTCATCCGTGTTAATTCAAGAGACTCATGAAAATTATCATTAATTCTCAGATATGTCTTAACAAAGATTTTAGAAAATAAAATTGGTCTGAAGAATTAATTACGGACGTTTTGTACATGATAAAATACAGAAACCAGGGAATTTTCGAAGGAATTTTTTTTTTTTTTAAAGTCCGTAAATGTTACATATTTCATAACTTCGGAAGTTTTACAACATTTGTAACCTATTATGAAACTTTGGCGGTAAATTTCTGGTATTGTCTGGTAAATTATTTTTTAAGTACTTGAATAATCTATTTTTTTCTGATTATTTATGCTATTTATTGTAAACATAATTTTAGCAATTACTAAATTATTGCTAGTCACAGATAATTTAGAAAACTACTAGTAGTACCATGCTCCTATTTTTTATTCGGTAAGCTTTGATTTTTTTTTCCGGTAAACTGATAATTTCCCCCTTTCCAAAAATTTGAATTTTGGGCGTCCCTGACTATTAGCAGTCATAAATAAATATGAATCAATAGATTATAAATTGCAAAACACATACTGACATGATTTAGACTACCAAAGAGAAAAATTGTTCCATAAACAAGTGTTATAACTGGGAATTTTATATATCATGGCTTTTTCTAATTTTACTGTGTGTGACTTATTTCTAATAAGTGTTTTACCTTAAAAAAACCTGTATTTTCAAGAAATGATTGCTTAAATCTAAGAAATTAAAAATTATCTGCTTTGCTTAGAAAAGGGATAACTTCGATCAAGCATTATGCCCTTCCCCCTTCATTTTTTTACCTGCTCAACAAGCAGGTTGCAATCTCTCTCTCGGTTCTAGTAGAATGTTTCTCCTCTTTTTGTACTAGCGCGCCAAATTCCTGTTTTTTTTTTTTTTTTTTTTTTTTAAACAACCAACTATTTAATAATCCCCCCCCCCGTGATATGCGCCCCTAGGCCAGGGTGTATGGGCCTAGGTGATGGCCTGTTGAGTAATCCAGGTCTGTCCATAGAACAGGTAAACGCACTAGCAGTCACCACAGTGAAGCATATTTTTATGACTTTTTTAAACTGTGGGCCTACACTATCAATTACCATATTTGAAACTCAATGAGCATATTATAGCCCTTCTCTTCCTTAATCGTCCCATTTTTTAGAAATGCCAGAATGTCAATTTGTTCATTTTTTTTTCAAACCTCAAATTTAATCCATCAGTGGCCATTATATAATGTACATGAGTCAGTAGTGGCCATATTGCTGTTTAGAAGCATCAGGTGACCACTACTAGATCACACAATAATATTATGTCAGAAATGAGGCAGGTTTTTATGTAAAGAGATTGCAACATATTAAAAGGAAAATTGAGTTGATTTGTGAAAAACCTTCCTGATTCAGTAGTGGCCACTCGGTGGCCACTTTTGAATTTCCCAACTTTTTTGGTACCAGTAGTGGGCAGGTAAACTGTAAGCCAAAAAAGCAACTATTTCAAGTTGAAAACGCTCCAAACATGATCTTTCACATTTCATAACATGGTTACAGCTCTAAAAATATTATTTTTGAGCATTGTTCTATTCATAACACGACACATTGTTTATATACCTCGTTACGGAGAAGGGTTAGAAGACAACTAAAAAAACATCGACAATCCAGGCGACCGTATTAAATAGTCGATAACAATTTTCCATGATGCTCTACCTACTCCTCCTTAAACTGCCCACTACACTATAGCCTGAGGTCTAAATCCTGCAAGTTTGAATCCACTGGGATCCCTAGAATCCTTATTTTTAAAATATAAACCTTAAAGTGGCCACTACTGAAGCAGTGGTCACTACTGGTGCATTTACCTTACTTGTGAACTGGAGTAACAAGCAGAGTTTAATTTCTAAGTGCTGGAGCATTTTAGCCTTTCAGAACTGTTTTTCTCATGCGCAAAAATAGTTTGTCATTAAGATGTAAAAACTCACATAAAATTGAAAAGATGTACAGGAGCTGCCATGCCATTTGGGATTTCCTTCAAAAAGTTGCTGTTTTATTTTCTGTCACTCGCCCATTTATAGCTAGAGCCCTCTACCACGATTTGAACAAGCTGGAGCTTAAATAAACGATTATTCGGAACTTTTTGGGTCTTTTGGTCCTTTCCAGTTAATTCACAGTTATCTTATTAGCATTAGGCTTATTGTTTTGTTTTCTTTAGTCTTTTTTATTTATCTGCTTGTTATTGATGAAAAGGAGTAGACTCCCTCCCTCCTCTCTACAGCGTCAAATTCTATAAAAGGAGTGAACAGCTGAATGAGTGAAACGATGCTATTTTCGTATATACTTTCGATTATAAATGAATATGATGCAGAATTATAAATGTAGCACCATTAAGTGTCGTAACTAGGAACGCCTTGGAGATGTACTATTGTGTGGCAGTACTTTGACTCTTTGCCACCTTCCAAAAGAAATATTTTGAAATGCAATTGCCCAACAAAAAAAAGTGTAATTACAGTTAATCAAGAGAATTAAAAGGATGGGAGGCGGGAACCTGTCATGAGAATGTATAGCTTTCTTTTTACTATAATTATATCAGGGGTGCCCACCTAGCAGGGTCATGGAGCAACCTGGTCCATTGAAGTTTTAGGGGAGGTTGTTTAAAGGAATTTCTTCCTGTTTTTTTGGGGGGGGATGGGGGGTTCCCGATTTAGGAACCTTGACAGTATTGGGCGGGGGGGGGGGGGGGTACGCCCTTGTTCGTACAGGGAGTGGGCACCCCTGATTATATATAATCAAAATCATACTGATCCAAAACACATGTTTTTCTTGTGAACAGTTACTTATTGCTTGAATTTCACTCTCTTTGCATGAAGTTACTACACTCTTGGGTGACGGAAAATATGCAGAGTGACCTGGAAGGCCCAAAAGTGTAATTTCGACTGACTGACGTAATCAAGGGTGGCTCCAACCCCTAGTTTTGAAGGGGGTCATTTTTTGAAAGGAGAGAGGGGGTCAAGTGCAGGAGGGCTGGAGCGATTTTTTTTAATGGAAGTCGCAAAAGTGCAATTTTAGACTAAATAAGGGTGAGGTCATGACCTTCCTCTGTATCCACGCCTGGACGTAATGGCTACTGTTTGAAGACTCAGTTTAAAAAGAAATACCATGCTTGGTCCCAAAGGGTCGTCAGCAAAAGATGTCAAGCTTTGAAAGGGATGGGAGGGGGGGAGGGTCATGAAATTGTGACAGTTTATTACAAGGGGGTAACATGAAGTGTGATTTCACACATTTTGAAAAAGAAAACCACGTTCTTTAACAATAATAGCCGCCAGGGGTAGGGATTAGAATTCTTTTAGAAACTCTGATACGTAAAGTGAGAGGCAAAATCAGTGAAATTTCAACAGCCTCCTTCCTCTCAGGTAAATGAAGATATGCAATATTTTTGAATTTCGTTTTACTGAAGTTCCAGTACACAATTTTTTTAAATTGTATGCCGACTTCAGGGAAGAATAAAATAGTGCTTTTTCCTGTTCTCATTGCTTTTTCTCTTGCTCAATCCCTCCACCTCTCATACTACAAAATCAGTATGATAAAAGATGCACAGCAACCTAACTACGCTCAAACTAAGAAAAAAAAACAGCAGCCGCATTTTAAAAGGAGTAATATTCAACCATTTTGTAAAATTTCCAAAATTAAGGGCCAAAAAAACTCAGTTTCAGACTTTCTCCTTGGTCTCGTCAAGGGGATAAGTGCCTTTCTGAATTCCTTCTGGTCTATGCAGAGGCGTGCACGGGGGGGGGGGGGAGAAGGGACACCTGTTGACCCGGGCCCGAGCCTGAAGGTGGCCTAATATTTTTAAAACTAGGCGTGAAATATAGGGGTAAACAATATGGGGGGGGGGCCGGAAAAGTTATTTGTGATGGGCCCCAAAATTTCTATGCACGCCCCTGGGTCTATGGGAGGAACGATACAGGAACCACTGGTTTGGAGCTCCGAGAGAGAGAAAGAAAAAAAGGAAACTTTGCCATTTTTTTTCTTCTACAGAACAACGATAAGATGATTTTTTCCAAGGTTTTTTTCTTTTGTAATGTGTGGATGAATCCCATCAGTCACATACACCTAGGTGGGAATTCCGAGTGTCCGGCTTTGTTTTTACGAAGCGCTTTCGCTCCCTTAAAGAAGAGATTGCTTTTGTCTGGCTGGGAGCGAGGTGAACGATCCCTTTCGGGCGTGTGAAAAACCAATCTCCGATCGCCATTCATCTCCCGATTGGCAGACGGAGCAAAACAATCCGATCGGGATCGATATCGAAAGGGGCCGCCTTTTCATGGGCCCTTTTGTGACGCCCTTTCTGCGGTGCGATGAACCGACAGCCATTGTGGCTCACATCTTCTGATAGGATCCGTCTGCAAACAAAGATTGGGGCTTTTGAGGCGCGCACACGCCTAATGAGGGCGCTCCGATGAGCTTCAGGTCATGAGTGCAATTTCCCTCACACACCACCGGATCATCTTTTCTGAACGGCGAATTGTAGCTACAAAGATTCATCTTCACAAACCAATGCTTTCCGGGGAAAGGGGGGGGGGGGTGTTATTTCAAAGTTTTCCAGGTGTGGAATGTTTTTAAAATCTGGGGGGGGGGGGTAATTCTTCTCTGAAATTGACTGTAACAAAATTTTTCTTTTGGTTTCGTTTTGACTTTTGATTTTGAATACTCAACCGTTTTTAAAATTGGCTGTTGTAAAATGTGTTTCCAAAAATTGTTGTGTTGGTAAAAATGGTTATATGTATAGCTCGATCGAAACTGAAAGGAAATTTGTGAACAATTAAAAACTGAAGATAATTTCTCCAAGTGCTATACCAATCAAATATTTGTCAAATGACGATATGCAAAAATAATCATTTTTGTTTGAAAAGGAGACCCAGATTTACAAAAGATGTGGTTCATGCAAGACGAATCACGAGCTCATCTGACTGATAGTTTTTCGAGGACTGAGAGAGCACTTTGAAGAGCCTGCTCGCTTTGGAATACTCAGAGACTATCGGAATGAGAATCATTTAACCGCTCTATTCTCTTGATCTCTACTCTACGGTTGGGGTAAACCTAACCTGGCAGCTTTGTGATGCTGTGTTTTGGACTTGTGTAGCCTTCACAACACTGCCAGATTAGATTTGCCCCAACTACAGAGGCTCATTTTTGTGCAGTATGCCAAGACATTAAGAAAAAGTGACGTGGAGGAAATTGAAATTGTGTTTGTGAGTCAGGATTGCCAACTTAGAGGTTTTCCCCCTAAATTTAGGGGGAAAATTTTAGAATGGGATTTTTTTAGGGAAAATAAAATTTTTAGGGGTTTTATCAGGTAAAAATGTTTTTCTTTTACCTTTGGAAATGCTGTTGCTTGACTGTCTCACTAGTTTTCTTACTTACATATATTTTTTGAACTTTTATAACCATTGGTTTTCGTCGGCAGTGATAAAAAAGCCATTACTCACTCAACAACGAAAAATAGCAATAGTCACGTGACCTTTAATTCCCATGCAACACGTCAGAGTTAAAGGATCACGTGACTTTCAGACGTCATATGAATTTATCCAATCGCATTTACGGGTTTTTAGGGGTTTTATGACTTGAGTTTAGGGGGAAATATTTTTAGGAGTTGGTAACCCTTCCTACGTTCGTCCAGGACATCATTCTATAGCACCTACTACCTTGAAGTTTGGTAGAAAATTATTTCGGATTCCGAAGGTTTGCACCTAAGTGCGTTTTTTAAAATTCAAATTTCAAATTTGTTCTTTTATAATTAACTTCTTCAGCTGAAATTTGACACGAATTAACTATTAAAGAAGTGGAAGATTTCTCACACCCCTTTACAATCTATGTCATTTGAACGAACTCTTTTTCCTGCAAGTTGAATTATGTTCCATTTTTTTCTATTAGTTGGAACAGATAATTTTACGAGGGTTTCTGCTTTAGCATATGTCCTAGACTAAACTCGATTCAATCCCGCAGCTAAAGCACAAGATGCCACTGTAGACCACAAAATCTTTACAATTTTGCTTAGAATATTTTCAAAAAGTTCTTTTTTCTTCGGGTGGGAACAGGATATAAATACTGCTGTAATGGTAATGACCACTTTACTTAAATTTTACTTTAGACCGGAGGGGAGTAGGATATTCATTTTTTTCTAATCGTAGCACGTATTTTATTCAAATCTTCGAGTAACAAATAAGACAGCGAAGCAATCTTCTGGGGGCGGAGGCGGATACCCTAGGCCCGGGGTTCGATCCCCGCACCTGTATCTCAGAAAGATATTTATTTATTGGAAAGGGTTCAAAGAAAGGCTACTAGGCTTATAAGGGGACTTTCAGATATAGATTATGATACCCGACTTAAAAGGCTTAATATGTATAACCTGGCCAGAACCTGTTGTTTGTCGTCACATTTGTATTTGTACTGATGAAAAAATTTACGTAAATTACCTTAAAACCATCAACGAGCTCAAAACTACCATTCAGAAGATCATTAAAGACATAGATGTCTCAACGCTGCAATCAGTTTTTAAAAATTTTGTAATTCGTCTGTGTCACATCATAGCAGTTTACGACAACCATATTTAACGTGTCATAAACTAAGACTATTTGTGGTCACTTTTAATATTGACATAAAATTTTCGAACTCATTTATCTTTGAAAACCGTAACTTTTGCTTCACATAACTCAATAATTGCCTCCGTGTGAGAAAACTATTTCAAAAGTAGCCTTTTAAATGTATTTCCAGAATTGGATGAACCGGTAGCATAAGTGTGTGAAGACACAGGGAGTCTACTTTGAAGAGGATGGGTTAGGCAGCCAAGTTTTGGATACAATTTAAACTGACTTCGTATACTAAGAATGATTTTAAGATCATTTGACCATTGTCCTTGTCGTTGTGGTATCAAACTCAAAAACTTACCCTATTTACTTAAAAATCTTGTACCCCACGAAACGGACGTTTATTTAGGCAACAGATCCTTACCAAGTTGAAAGTAGCCAACAGATCCGTAACAAGTTGAAAGCATATTTCAGTTAGTTGATGTGTGCAGCAAAAATCATCTCACATCCATTTGTTTGTGTCTTTTATCTGCCTTAAATTATCTTAGGTTGAAAGGAAAGTTTAATTACTGGAGTATCACAGATTCATCAGATATTTTACTTCAGACTTCAGATATAGTGGATCGCAAAGCAACATGTACTATGCTCTTTGCCCAGTTTTGAAATTTTGCTTCAAGCATCAAGCAATTGTCTGAAAATAGAGATCAAAAGAATTTATAACGTATTATGCTTCAAAGAAATAACTGAAAAATTCTGATGTTATGTAATGATGAGAAGCTTAATACGACGAATTCGAGCGAAAACCAGATGTTGTTATTAAGATATGTGTATTAAATATGTTGAATATTCAAGTTAAAAGAGAAAAGTTCAACAAGAATTGTAAATTTTCTGACTACTTGCCACCAAGGTGCGCGTGCGTATTAATAGCTCTCTAAACATCGAAATGGAAAGGAAGGTCGATTTGGTCGAACTCTTTGCAACCAATTAACCGACCCGATATTCGTGCTGAATGTGTTCCATACATAAATTGAGCTTTTCCGATATGAAATCTTCGTCCGGCCGTCTTCTGAAGGTTACCCAGAGGTCAAGGGGGTCCAAGGAGAGCGAGGGTCGCGCTTGGCTGGCCGAGCGTGCCCAAGACTTGATAAGCTGAGGAAAGAATTGATTGAGGGTAGCTCACACCAAATAGCCCCGATCTGCTGCCGGCAAATCTATTTATGTTTCGCTTTTCGGGAATAATGGCAATACAACAAAGAATGACGCTTTTCAGCTTCAATTTTTTTTCTTTTTTTCTTTCTTTCCAGAGCCAGCGGAACTGAAGAGACAATGAAGCTTCGGCTTCAGGCTCGGCTCCGTGGATTAAACAGTTCGAAATCAAAATTAGATTTTCAAAATTACTGAAAATCTATTCCGTGTTACAGAAGCACTACGGCGATTTGCGTAATGACGCTGAATGATTTATCGTGAACTCGATTTAAAAAGAAATAAGCAACAGACAAAAAAATGGTTATAAAGGGAAAACAATTTATTGAATCGCGATGAATTTTTCGTTGGTTGTTGAACAGGAAAGAGGCAATGCCACGCAAAATGGCAAAACAAAAAGCACAATTTGCTTTCAAATGAGTAGTATAAATTCTAATGTCCCTAACTCGTGCTGAACAGTCTAATTTCATTACATTTATCAGTAGTGTGTACAATCATCTGTACTAGAAACATAGACTCCAGACATTTGAAGCAAAAAAAAAAAAAAAAAAAATCTTGCTTTACAATGGTAAAACATGCGTCAGTTTGCTAAGCTGTTCGAAATAAGAGAGTAGGACGTTTATTGGAAAAACGACTGCTATAGTTGAATGTTTAAATACCTATCTTGAAGTAAGGTAAAACACCAGTGGTGGCCAGTGCTTCAGTAGTGGCCTCTTCAAGGTTTAAAACACACTAGTAGTGGCCACAGTGAAGGATATTTGTAAACTGTGGGCCTACAATATTAATTATTACCTCTTTTGAAACTCATGAGCGTATTATGGCCCACTTCTTCCTTAATCGTCCCATTTTCCAAAAATGTCAGAATTTCAT
Organism: Uloborus diversus; assembly: GCF_026930045.1. Classification (NCBI taxonomy): domain Eukaryota; kingdom Metazoa; phylum Arthropoda; class Arachnida; order Araneae; family Uloboridae; genus Uloborus; species Uloborus diversus. Next base: position 60,096,688 of record NC_072736.1, on the reverse strand, counting down.
TTGTTCAATTTTTTATCCATTTTCCCCCCCCAAACTTCAAAATTAATCCATTAGTGGCCAATCCAAAATCTGAAATTTTCAGTGGTGGCCATCTAACATTCTCCCATCAAAAAAATTTACATTACTTATTTTCAATTAAAATTACTGATGTATGAAATTGATTCAATATGAGAGTTACATTAAGTAGGTACCAACAAAAAAAAATCACATTATTATTGTTCATTACTTTCTTCGAAGTATATATATAATCTTGAAGTGGCTACTACTGAAGCACTGGTCACTACTGATGCTTTACCTTCTTTTAGTATATGATAATGTAACACAATGTGTAATAATAGGAATTTTTAGCAAATGCTCTGCGAAATAAGACAGTATGATGTTGAACGCAGTCTCAATGCAGAAAAGCGTGAGCATATTGGAAAAGCAAATGCAGAAATGTGTGACTTTCTTTTTCAATACCGAAACACGTGCCTGCAATTTAGTTGCTTTATTTTATTTAATTACTAGTGGTACCCGCATGGCTTTGCCCGTAATAGAAAAATTAAAAGGTCTTTTTTTTCGCCTGTATATTTACAAATAATGTATAGTGAATTTTAACTGGCTTGTGCCCATGTTACGGTTCCAAGTTATGATAATTTCGTAATTTACTCGTCCATCTTATGATAATTTTGTTCTTAAAATTGGAATAGAAAAAGAACAAAATCGAATTTTCGAAAAATCGCTTCGAGGTGCACACCCCCATGCTACAAACTAACTTTGTGCCAAATTTCATGAAAATCGGCCGAATAGTTTAGGCGCTATGCGCGTCACAGAGATCCGGACAGAAGGACTTTTATCTTTATTATTAGTAAAGATTTATTATTTGCCTTTATGCCGTTGTTTTTCCGACAGCTTAGGGTAACAACACCAGTAACAGACAAGGATCCACCTGTTGCTGTGGCTCATGTGCAACCATCTAGTGTTATCAGGGTGAATTTCATGAGCCAGTTGGTATTTATAAGGCAGTGGTGGAAAGTTATGAACAGCCACCACGAGGTCAGCTGGTGTTTCATGTTCATTTGAATTTAATAAGACCTTCGTTCTAAAAATAAAGAATTTTTGCACATTTTGAAATGAAAAAGGGAATTTCGTCCATTACTCATCTTCTCCTCATCCTATCTGTTACTGGGTATCAGCAGATTTTTCGGTGTCTGTTACTATGGGAGGAGGGGGGGGGGGAATCAGATCTTTTATTGAAATTGAGCAAATAAAAGTAGAATTAACTAATTCAAAGGATCCAGAAGCAGATAAACGTTAGATGAGATGTAGTTGTATATGAGAAAAATAGCTTAAAAAGTCTAAATACACATGAAAAGGCTCAGAAAACGGAGTCAGCCGGAGAGCGATGTCTTAAGCATGTATGTTAATTGGTGCCGTTACATTACACGTTTTCGAACAAATCTTAGCCACAAATTCGACGAACCTCTGACTCCCATCAAACCAACAACGAATCCATCTGTCTCGAATTCAGACTGCGTTCTCTGCTGTCCGTACCCTCAGACGGCAGATTTTTGGAACGGGCTCATTTATTTTGAAGTCGCTTGGAGCTTAAATTAAAAAACGCACAATCCTAAACGGAAAAGCGTTATTGTTCGTGGAAGCTGAGATTTGGAGAAACGGTGCTCCTCGTTAGGGATTCGGTTTCGGTGGGTGTCACGCGATGTCGTGCGGCCACCCCGTTTGGTCGCACGAGACGGGGCTCCGAAAGGGGCCGGAACGTATTCTGTCAGCTGGCTATCTCTGGAGGGTTCCAGTAAAGCGTTTCTCGCCCCCGAAATTAAGTCCTCCGTTTTCGAAATCAGCAAATCTGAAGTTAAATTGATTCTATTTCTAGGGGGGCAGAGTTTCTTTTTCCGAGTAATATGATTCGATAATGAACAAAAAGGCGTACTTTTGTACAAAATTACTGAAAAATATAGTGAAAGCATTCAGTGTAATAGCACCAGTAACAGACATGCTTAAGAAATCGCTCAGAGGTCAACTCAGTTTTCTGAGCCTTTTAATGTATTTAGACTTTTACAACTATTTTTCTCTCGTGCAATTGCATCTCATCTAACGTTTGGCTGCTTCTGGATCCTCTGAATGAGTTAATTCTATTTTTATTTGCTCAAATACGAAGAAAGGTCCAACCTAGTAACAGACATCTAAAATTCTGATGATAACCAGTAACAGATAGGATAAGGAAAGGATGAGCAATGGACAGAATTCCCCTTTTCTCTTCAAAATGTGCAAAAGTTCTTTATTTTTAGATAAAAAATTAAATCCTCTCGAAAATATGCTTTTACAGTAATAACTGATGATAACATAATTGAAAACAACACATTTGAAATGTAAACAAAAAAAAAAAAAAATAGAAGCGGAGATATTTTTAACGACCTACAACCGTATATCGCAGACAATTCAAATACACCCAAGAACTAATGTAAATTAAGAGATACAGTCAAGTGCTCATACCTGGGATGGTTTTGAAATTTTACTTTTAGTAGCAAATTATTCATATGTTTCAATTCGAACATAGCATTCTATTTTTTTGGAAGAACTTTATTATTTTACATCAGAACAAGGTTTAGATGAGTAGATATGTCCTTCAAGAAATTCGACCTAAAAATGTTTGAAAATCTTCTTTACCAGATTATAAACTATATTTTTTCTTTTTCTTGTTCACAATTATCATAAAGCCTCGAAACTTGATATAGCAAAATTAACGACATATTTATATTTTTCTTGATTTAAGGGTAATACAATACATTTGAAACGTATTAGTATACACATATCACATATGTACTCCTCTCCTTTCTACCAAGATGCTGAAAATTTGTTTTTGGAATTTATGTTAAATATTTTGCCGTCCTTAGTTTTTGTTTCATATCACTGAGCATTGTTGAAGTTGAAAATAACTTGCGATAATCGTAAATTACTTACATTTCGCCTTCACCAGGATTCATGACAAATTCGGAGCTGCATTCAAATTTACACGCCTAAGTCAAGATGGCGATTGTTTACATCGAGAAAGATGTAACTTGCAGTTAAATAAGAGAATCTGTAAGATTGGATATTAGTTTTTGCCCCACACATAAGATTTGAGGATGGATGAAATAAAAGGCCCTATTCCAGAACAAAAGGTCGCATTTCCCGTTTCTGATTACCGTCGTTCTTCTCAATCAAAGCGTATCCGGTTGTGGAATTCCTATTCGGAGACGGATTGAGGAAGGAGTTGTGACGTCAATTCGAAGCGGAATGATTCCGTGCGAGCACTAGAATAAGCCTTTCGACCTGTGTCTGTAGTATACAAATGGCGTTAAAGTAAAACCCATTGTGACACGTCATTCCATGGGTGTATGCTATACTTTTAGATATTTCAAACATTTTGCTGTGAAGTTTTTACTAGTAACATCATTAAATTTCTACTTTTTTTAAAAAGTTGTGTCGAGAAAGTTTTAGGCAAAAATGTGGGTTTTTTTTTATCAACAATAATATTTGTAAAAAAATTCCTATTTCGACAGAAAATTACTTGGGCTCGGTCTATGAGATTAAAAAAAAAAAAAGGACATAAAGCTATGTGTGTTAAATGCTTAAATCTAAGTTATAAGGAAATCTTCAAATCAGTTCCAAAGCTAATTAGAAATTCCCTTTTGTATTTTTGGCAGGTGAACTCGTACCGCAGATTTATCAACCTTTAATTCAAATTTGGGCTGCTAAATGACGACTGCAGTCAAAATAATATATTCACATCTAAAAAGTATCACGACATATCACAATATGATTCGAAAGATTCTCAAGATTAAGAATGGTGTATTTTTATTGAAGAGCGCTGCAAAGCAACGGGAACATGCAATTGGAATTCGATTCCAGTACTGCACAGATTGTCATGCAAATTCAAAATTGCTTCGTGATAACATCCAGTTTTCAAAACTAACAGCAGAGAACCTTCATTAATATTTTAAAAACGTATCTTTGCACTTAGATGGGGAAAAGAGAAGAGAAGTACTCAGACCCAAGCACCAGATTCTTGCCATTAGCAGGATCAACCATGACTACAACTAATGACGTCAAGTGGCTTCAAGTTCTTTAAACGTAAAACTCTCTTTGACCTCTTTTCAGTTCAATATCCATTATGACCCAATATATGCATATTCATACCAAACAACGGCGAAATTTTTAATTAAGAGAACCCAGGATGTATCTATTGACCAGTACATAAGAAGGAAGATGATTGGTCATCGGCCACTTCATCGATGGTGCTCGATCCTCCGCGCTGCTCTAATTAGTGGTGCTCTCCTTCTTTTCATCAACTTCTCGGTTCGATGAGTCTCAAAAGATCTTTTTCTAACTCTTCCTGCATCTATTACGGTTTTCAGTCCCCAAAAGTGACCTCCTTCGGAGTGTTATCAGAAAATATTTCGAAACTCCCAGATTCGGGAGTGTCTTGACACACACACAAAAAAAAAAAAACACTTGAGAAAGACATATTTTCGGTGCACTGTATCTTTTTTTTTTTAAACGTTGAGGATTTCCGTACCCCCAACGTGATGTTGCCTTACCCAATAACGTGTTGCTTCCTTTTACCTCAAAGTGCTGTTTCTTTTTACCCCAACGTGATGTTTCTTTTTATCCCAGGGACTAGGAGGTAAATGGAAACACCCCATTTATTCCCCCATGAGGTTGATGTAAGTATAGATAATCACACAGTAACGAATTAGTTTAGAAGCTTAAGAAATTAACAAGGGCCTCCAAAAATACATTGCGACTTATATTGGCCCTCAAATCTGTAGATTCGACACTGTTTTGATTTCGTCACGGACTAGGACATCTACCAAATAACGCCGGTGCTAAAGCACTTTCGAGGAGTTTTTGAAACAAGTGAGCACCTCTACATTTCTCTAATCTTTTCCGATTAAAACAAAATATTGCTTTTCATTTTTTGTTATTCACTCAGGAACATTAAAAATAGCACCCCAAGAAGAAAGCATTAGATTGAAGTGAAATTTAATGTACAGAATAATACAGATGAAAGATACACTTGATCCCAAAATCTAGACAATTAAACAAATACAGGCTAAGAAATGAGATAAGTACAGTGCTACTTCAATAGCACGTTGGACCCCCTTCTGCTGCAATACATGCCGCAATACGGTCCGACATTGAGCTAATTAAACGTCTGATGTTGTTCTGACGCCGATGGACACCCAAATTTTTAACAGTCACTTCTAAATCTTGCACGGAGTAGCACTGCGATATCTGGTGTTTCAGCTGATCCCATAAATGCTCTATAAAGGACAAGTCGGGAAAGCGGGATCGTCATGGAAGAGTCTCAAACGGACGTAAGAAGTCTTGAGCAACTCTAGCTGAATGCGGGTGAGCGTCATCTTGCTGGAAAATTGCTCCTGGGAGGCCATTTAGGAACGGTCCTAGATGTGGTTGCAGAATGCCATTAACATAACGCAGGCCCGTTAAGGTGCCACGTACCACAACTAGGGTGGGCCAGCTATCATAGGCTATAGCCTCCCAGACCACTATTCCCGCTGTGCGGGCAATCTGTCGTGCAACAGAATGGGAGGTGTGGTACCTTTCTTCAGGGCGCCTCCTCATCCGTGCGCCGATACCATCTGACCCCAAAACGAATCGGGAATCATCACTGAGCACCACCTTTTGCCTATCAGTGACATCCCACATCGCTCTGGCTTCGCACCATTGCAGATGGTGTTGCCACGTTTTGGTGTTAAAAGGGAGTACATGAAAACGGCACTTGAACTGCAGATTTATTTCCGCAAGACGTTTAGAAATGGTTCGGGGAACAACTACTACCCCTACATCTGCTTGTATGATGAAACGAGTCACTGTGGGATCCAAGAGCGCTTGCCGCGCGATCCTTCCATCCTCTCTCCTCGTGCACTTCCTGGTCACTCCAGAACCGTTTTTTTTTGCACTTGGGTACCATCTTGTGTCCACTGCCTCCAACAGTTTCTAACGAAACACTCGGAACGATTCACCTGGGCAGCAATACGGCTCGTCGACTAGTCTGCAATTTTCTCACCGATGATCAAACCTCTCTCAAACTCGCTTAACTGTGTGAGAAACGCTTTTTAACTCGTCTACCAGGCATCCTTCACTCATTAAGGTTCTCCGACTAACCGGATGTAATCGTAACATTTATGAATCTTATATTATGCACTGGTTTATCTAGCACCTTTTACCCGATTTCACCGGTGCTGTTAGGTAAACGGTTATACGCAATGACACTAAACTTGGATCATTTGCATATCAGATGTCACTCTTCTTACAAACAAAATTTCGCGATTGTACTTTTCTTCTTTCTTGGGGCACTATTTTCAATGTTCCTGGGTGCATATTTCAAAAACAATGTCTTATCATACTTTTTTTTTTTTTTGAGCAATCACGATTTTTTTATTATCCTCACTTGACAGCACTGGACGTTGGTCTGATTTTTCAGATTACCATGTCGACGAGAATAACTCTTACTTGTTGCTTTTATTATTGATTTAGAGAGACCAGTCGACCCGTGCGGAACTCCGCACTGTGCTTCAAATCGTTTCATAAGGCATTTCGCTCTAAAAATTTCAGAAAGAACATTATAAAGAAGAACCGAAAAAAGTAAACGGAAAAACGTAAGCGCACAAGAGAAGGCATAAAATTTGAAGACATCAGTAACAAAACCTCGTTAAATACATCGTTGTGATAATTTGATCATCGCTCACCTTTTGATTGTACATATTTTCAATGCAAACATAAATATCATTAAAAGTGTGGCTGAGTGACTCGTGAAAAAGCAGTAATTGTGCATATGAAAAAACAGGTTGTGGCAAATACAGTCCTGCCCATGTGAGCATCTGACGGGAAAGAAAGAAGCATTATTGGCACGGATTCGAACTGGCGCCATTCTGGTTAACAGCACGACACTCCAACAAACCTAGCAATTGCCCCTTGCATTGAAGGAATGAGTAGTAAAAAACAGCAAAAAAGCTTTTTGCCAAAAAAAAAAAAAAAATATATATATATATATATATATATATATATATATATAAGATCATGCGTCTATGTTTTGTCATTAGCCAACATGGTACGATTTAAAATTATTCGTAAAGCATGGCATTTGGTTACAGAATGAGGAAGATCTCACGTAGCAATTGAAACAAATATTCTAGAGAAGTAATAAATTAGATTGAAAATAAGTGTTTTTATTTTTGAATATTGAACTATTTTCCACAGAAGGCTGCTTAATCCGCTCCAGCTTAGATGCCCTCACATGTTTCGCGTTTAATCGAACACTTAAAATTCAAAACCAAAACCAGTTGAACTTAGTCCGTTTTTTAAGTGTAATTTTTTGAACGTAGATAAAATGTTTTTTTTTTTTTTTTTTCAGCCGAAAGCAGAGGAGTAGAAAATGATTTCTTACTAATGAAATTGATAGTAATTTCAATGTTTTATATCGTATTCGAATAAAAAATTAAATGTTTACTGGGTGAAACTCGTAGTTTCAATTTGGCGTGATTTTTTTTTTTCATTTGTACAAAATGTCGAACACTGTTATTAGAAAAATCTACATTTCAACATACAATGAAAATGTTTTTCTGCACAAAGAGGATTCCCTTGAGGTAAATCTAATACTTTTTTATGCTTACACTATGCTTAGTGGTCTGGACGGAGTCAAAGCTTTAAAAAAAAGGAAGAATACTCTTCGATTAACAGTCAACTTATGCGAATGATAACTGTAGCCGGCATAAAGGAGTCGAAGCACCAAGTAACATTCCCATTGCATTTATTTTATTACGTGTGTTATCTGTTGTATGTTATGAGTACATGTAATGCGTAATATTAATCTAAATTTGCTATTATGTCGGACAGTCCGAGCTTGACCGAAGTTCAGTTAGTTTATAGCCGAACACTCTACCGAAAAAACTTATCAATTTAACCGAATAACTAAGTCCAGTGCTTTTAAGCTTTATTAAAAAACATACATACACACATACACAGGTTTTTTTTTTTCTTCTTGGAAAAAGCGACGCAGAAAATTGCAAAACTGTATTAGAACTTTGCTAAAAAAAAAAAAAAAAATCTGCATAAGAACTTCAGGCTGCATCAAGGTTTTACAACAGCAAGGGAATTTCCGAAACCTTTATTTTTCAACCTAAGTCTACTTTTCGTCATTAGCTGGCCTGATAAATTTTAAAATGAGCGGCGAATAATATATAAGATAAGATATTGAAGAGAAGTGTTTTTATTTTTGAAATTTTTTAACAATTTGCTATCGCAGGCTGCTTGAACTGTTATAACTTAGATCGCAGCACATGTTCATCATTTCACAGCACGGTTAAAATGCAAAATAATTTGAACTAAGTTTTTTTTAATCATAGCTTTTCGAGTGTAGTAAAAATGTGATAGGCTATTTGCTTTTAACAAAAAGAAGAAAAAAAAATAGTTTACCCTTCAAATTGAGGTAGTAATTTTTTTACTTGTACAAGGAGTCAAAAATTTATTAGAAGAATCTATATTTCAATATGCGATTTATTATTTTTCTCTGAACAAAAAACAATTTCCATTGTAGTCTGAAATCTTAAACCTGATACTTATATATTCGCTTACATTATGCTTTAATTTTCTTACCAGAGCCAAAGCTTATAAAAAAAAAATCTTTACAATTAAGAATCAATTTAGCTTAACGTTGCATCAAGAGTTCATAAGATCAAGGACCGTTTCCATTATTTATTGTACTCCCTCATATTAGTTATTCTTTGATATTAAGTGTTCGTGTAATGCGCGATATTTATCTAATTTTTTGATGCAGATTGTTCGGACGGGGGCCCGAACACGCGTTCTCCTAGTTACCAGTCGAACGCTCTGCCAATCAAGCTATTCAGCTCTGTCGGTCTCACTGCAAGTTAAAGTTATAAATTTAACCGAAAACTTCATTCTGGTCCTTTAAAACCGGTTTTTTGACAGAAAAAAACAATTTTTAGGCCATGGGTCTATTTTTTGTCAGTAGCCTGCACGATTAGCTTTAAAATAAGGTGTAAATCAAAGAAATCGATCAAGAATTGAAGAAGATTTCGCGTAGAAACCAAAAACAGGTTACAGAAATAATATATAAGGATTGATTTTCTTCGTCATTCATTTCGTCGTCATTTTCGTTTGCGTTCATTCAAGGCTTAACTCCAGCAGATTTTACACTAAAAAAAGGATGGGGGGGGGGGTGCAAAATCAAATCTTTTTTCACGAAAAACACCTATATATATATATATATATGAAGTTAATAATTATACCAAGAAAGAGTTTCACAGTTTGTTGCTCAAAAAATCGCTGGGGAAAAAAATTAAAAATCCTGAATAACTCGAATTTGGTGCGAAGAATGCAAAGTGCAACTTTTCTCTGAAGATTGTTTTGAAATTTATCGTACTAAACGTAATTTGTGCATATATTTTATATTATTTTTCTCTGTGTAAGAATATGCTTATTTTAAAACAACTGTTTTTGAAAAATTGAGAACTCAGAGGGTTAACTCTTAAGTAATTTTTCCGTTAATTTCCCGCAAGTTTTTTTTTTTTCCTCTTTATCCCCACTCCCCCACCGCCCAAAAGAACGCTACTGATCTCATGTGACAAGAATTTGTTTCGCCTTTTATCTCCGTGTTCCTTCCCGGAGTTATTTTTAGCCGGGGGTTGATCGAATGCAGGCCCCGAATCGTATGGACGCTTCTACAAATGCAGGGCCCGATAAGGGGACCTCGTACCTCTTCCAAGGAGATAGCGCGGAGACGTTTATGGCTGCCGAAGAGGGAGAGACTCGAGTGCTCACATCCCTCGAGAGAAATTGCTCTCTGAGAACCTTGCAATAAAACGAAAACTGAATTATTCTTTTTCGGGAACAGATGCTAGAAAATTGATATTATCTACAAAATACTATGCAAGTTTTACTTTTTTTGAATTTTCTGCGAAGTAAGGAACTAGATAAAGGGATCACTTGGGCACAGACGTCGCTATGACGCAATGATCATGAAGCAGAGATCTGAAAATCGGAACGTTTCTCTATACATTAAAAACGAGCTGATCACATGACTTCCTTTTACACCAATTTAATGGTATTCACCCATTATTGGCAATTTTAATGCGATTCAATAGTTAAATGTCTAAACATCACGAACAGTGGTCAAATTAAAACCAGATTTTAAAAAAAAGAAACCCTTCAAATTTGTCGCCAAGTTGGCAAAAAAAAACTTGGCGACCAAAAGTTTGGCGATGTGTTGCCAAGTGTTTGCGAAATTATATCAGCACTTGAGTTTGCATCGAAATTAACAACAATTTTCCCACAAAGAGGTGTAAAAGACCCCTTTCGAAACATCCTAATGCAGCCAAAAGGGGAGGTGCACAACTAGACCCCACTAGAAGTCTACGTACCCAATTTCAACTTTCTAGGACATACCGTTCTTGAGTTATACAACATACATACTCATATATATACATACGTCATGAGAAAACTCGTTGTAACTAACTCGGAATAGTCAAAATGGATATTTCGGGTGCCTATACGTTTTTTAGGTTTATATGCACGTGTGGTCGGGTCGAAAAAAAACTCAACATTCATTCGGGGTTGAGCAAAATGGAAATTACGGTCCATTTTTGAGTGAAATTTATTTCGCGAATACAATACTTCCTTTTTACTTCCTTTTACAACAAAGGAAGCATTGTATTCGCGGAAAAATTTTCACTGGTCCTTAATTTCCATTTTGTGCGCCCCCGAATGAATGTTGAGTTTTTTTTTTTTTTTCAACCAGACCACACGTGGATAGATGCCAAAGAACGTAGAAACACCCGAAGTATCCATTTTGACGATCCCCGAGTTTTCTCGTGAAGTCCGTATGTGCGTATCTGTGTATATGTGTATGTACGTATTTGCGTATGTATCTCGCACAACTCAAAAACGGTATGTCCTAGAAAGTTAAAATTTGGTACGTAGGCTCGTAGTGGGGTCTAGTTGTGCACCTTCCCTTTTGGTTGCATTCGGATGTTGCAAAGGCGATCTTTTACACCTTTTTGGGGTAAAATCATTGCTAATTTCAGTGCAAACTCAAGTGGTGATATAATTTGGCAAACACTTGGCATTATATCACCAAGCTTTCGGTTGCCAAGTTTTGTCGCCAACTAGGCTACCAATTTGGAGGGTTTCTTCTTTTTTTAAAAATCTGGTTTTAATTTGGTCATATTTCAAGAGTTAACCATTGAACCACATTAAAACTGAAAACATTTGAAAAATTTATCTGTATAAAACGTTTTCCTTGCTTCGATTCGCAACAAATTTGGGGTGAAAACATTTAAAGCGTTTTTTTGCTTTACTTACTCCGAGGCACTATTATCATTAGAGTAAAAGTCATGTGATGCACACATCAGCTTGTTTGTAAGTAAACAGGGTAACGTAAAAGAAATTGTGAAATTCTGGCTGTGACGGGTCTGTGTCCAGGAGACCCCATTGTATCTATAGCCCTGAAATTTTGCGCAAAATTACTTCGTTCCCCAGGATTTGTAGCTGTTTTTTTTTCTGTAATTTGAATTAGTATTTTTGTAATTATTTTTTTAAGCTGAAATGTCACATAAATTGCTTATTAAAGGGATGAAAGATTTCCCCCACCACTTTACATTCGATGTCGTTCGAAAGAGATTTTTTTTTAAATATAAAACACAAAAAGCTTGTTCAAGTACAGCTGTGCAGGTTGTTACATGTTAGTTTGGTACCCGGGGAAGGGAAGTTCTTCAAAGCGTTTTTTTTTTTTTTTTTTTTTAAATATCTCAATCATGCCTATTTCTATCGAGTGTTTCTTTCTTTTTTCATTTTGTCTTCAGGTGGGAGGGTGATTGTGTTCTAATTGTAAACTCTTTACCTAAGTTCTATTTTCTGCGCGACAGAGAGGAGGATTTTCATTTTGTTAGAAAAAGAACTCGTCACGCGCTTTTTAATCGGATTCTTTCAAAAAGGCAATTCTAATCTTTGCGAATCAAATTAAATTGAGGAGCAATTTTCGTGATTGGTGAACGTCAGCGAACATGATCCGACCAACCCCCCCCCCCCCCCAGTGGACAAAGTCAGGCTTGTTTCAATTGGAGTGCAGGCTTAAAATTAATTTGTTGACTTTATTAAGAAAACTAACTCTATAATTGGCAATTCTGGAGCTTGAATGCGCTACCTTACGGGGATTTAAGAAACTACCAAAAGAGATAAATCATTCCGTTCCACGTTTTCTGTTTGTGGCAAATTATGGGCTTCAGACTGGTTATGGTGTAAAGTAATACCATAAGAATAGAAAACAAAAATCTCCAATAAGCAAGATGAAAAATTGCTGTCTGTCACCAAGCTCACAAGTAGGTTATAAGTTACTCCATTTCTTTCTTTTACCTCTTTCAGCAGCCATTAGCCGAAAAGTGCAGCACCTTATACAGTTCTTTTTTTAATTCCGAATTACTGTTATTCATTTGTTAGCCAACAATTAAAAAGTAGAATCAGCAAATCTTAAGACAGAGAAAGCAAGGCAAGAAATAGTCTTTAAAAAGTAAGAGAAGTTTTGATATTTTCAATGATAAAAGCTGAAAACTTGCAGATCTTTAAAAAAAAATATTATTTTCTTTTTTTAATATATACATAAGTAAATGATCGTTTATGTTTTGAGTAGGAATTTGTTTCTTTGAGAAATTGCTAAAGGGTTGATTTTTATTTGTTATTTATTTATTTATGTATCGATTTGATTATTGATGAGGCCACTTGAGCTATTAAGTATAGTTAAAAATACATTTAAACACACGCATTCGGTCTTGGTCTCTCTAATACTAAGCATAATTATTAGATTCGTCGAATTTTTATATTTTCAGTCATGCAGCTTGAAGTTGGAAGCAATAAATGCTGTCAAAAATCAGCAACAAATACAGATTGAAATTAAATAAATAAATACTTTCAAAAATTTCTCTTTCGCATCAATGACGTATGAATCTAAAAAGTCTTCCAAAAATATTTATAATTTTTCAACAACTTTCATAACATTAAATGAAAAAACTTCTAAATTTATTTTTTTAATATTATAAAACCATACTTGTAAGCAAGAGGGCAGTATTATACTAATAAAAATAAAATGTTAAAATAACATAACATCAGAATTACTCTTATTTTTGAAAAATGGCTCATAATCCGTATCAGATAAAGAAAACGTACCAACTAAATTATTATCACAGCTGTAATCACACCATAACTCAGGAAGAATATTAAAGTTAGACTTAAATTGGTTTTATACGAAAATTCTGAAAAAAAAAATGCAGAAGTTTTTCAAAAATGACGCCCATATCACGCAATTAGTTACTTTTAATGAGATAAAAGATTCCGTGGCAACTCTGCCTCATGTAGAGATTATATAATATGACTCTTGTTGCATTTTCCTACAGCTAACATCTTCCGCATTGAATCCATTTTGCGAGAAAGTATGGCTTTTGCAAACGTCAATAAAAATTATTACATGATCGTCATTATTTTGAGTAACGACATATTTAAGAAAACAAATTGAATCACATTTGCTGTAAAAAGGAAAATAAAATTATTAACTGTTATAAATGCACACATTTGAAAGCAAAATGCAGACACATATTTCGGAGTTTCTAGGAATCCTTTTTCAATGCAAAAAGGTGTGAGCTTTTTTTTTTTTTTAAATTCGTGCATTTTTAACGTTGTTTAAATATTATATTTAGTCTGTATAAGTATTAAGTAGGTAGTATTATAAATGTGCATTAACTTTAAGTTTATTCACAGAATTTTTTTTCTATTTCATTTCTATTTTTCTTTATTAATTACTTTTCTGATTGAAAAAAAAGCTCATATCATTTTTAAAAATTATAATGAAAACAAACACATCTGGTTCAATTAAAATTTAAGAAGAGTAAAGGATAAAATAGGCGAAATAAACAAATTAGGCACATTTGAATTGAAAAAGAAAAACATTGCGCGCATTTAAAGTTAAGAAAGTAATATGAATAGAAATGTCAACACCATGTGTGGCATCTGTAAAATAAATGAGACAGAACGAGGAGCATTGGGTTAAAAAACAGCATAGTATTGCAAAACAACATCTCAGTTGGTCTGAAAGGAAAAAACTTTCAATGCTTTTTTTTACTAGCTCTCGTGGGGTAAGCAGTTAGACCAAAGACCTTATAAGACCACCAGAAGAGCATTGCAATAACTTCAAATCATCGAGGCATTATGACAAAATTAAAATAAACTAGGGTAAGAAATTGAAGCAAAGTACATTTGGTACTCATGAATAGATTACGAAAGTTGAAAAGGCGACGAACAGGTCATTTACTTCGAAGGAACAGGCGTTCTTTTTCCATGCTATTAACTTCCAAAAAGTCCTAATTGAATCAGAGCCTTTTTTGCTTCCTTTTACAAAAAAGGAAGTATTGTATTTGCGTATGTATCTCGCATAACTCAAAAACCGTATGTCTTAGAAAGTTAAAATTTGGTACGTAGACTTCTAGTGGGGTTTAGTTGTGCACTTCCCCTTTTGGTTGCATTCGGATGTTCCAAAGGGGTTCTTTTACACCTTTTTTGGTAGAATCATTGTTAATTTCAATGCAAACTCAAGTGGTGTTATAATTTGGCAAACACTTGGCAATATATCACCAAGCTTTTGGTCGCCAAGTTTTGTCTCCAACTTGGCGACAAATTTGGAGGTTTTTTTTTTAAATCTGGTTTTAATTTGATCATATTTCGAGAGTTAACCATTGAATCACATTTAAACTGCCAAAATTGGGAAAATTTATCTGTATAAAACATTTTCTTTGCTTCGGTTCGCAACAAATTTGGGCTGAACATATTTAAAGTGCTTCTTTTCTTACTCCGAGGCACTATTATCATTCAATTGGAGTAAAAGGAAGTCATGTAATGCACACATCTGCTCGTTTTTTTTTTTTTTTTTTTTTTTTTTGACTTGAGAGTAGAAAATCTAATTTCAAAAGGGTTAGAATAAAATGTGCAGATCGAGCGGTTATGTATTTTTTTATGAGTATTTGAAAATGCAATTTTAGAAACATATAAAACTACAGAAAAATCACGTCTGTCTTCATACAGCGAAAAGCAAAAAACGCCTCTTAAATTTACTGTCGTCGAGGGATAACGAGGCTTCTCTTTTAATCATAGTTTTTAAATCACTGCTAAATTTATTTAAGTAGCCGTAAAAAAAAAAACGGCTAGTATTAATATATATATATATATATATATATATATATATATATATATATATATATATATATATATATAAATAAATAAATAAGTAAAATCAGCTTTTCATTTCTGTAAGTGTTTCGAAAAATCGCATATTTTTCCAAGCATCAGTTCCATTAACAAGTATTCCAATCCGCATAATCCTCTATAAGGGTGAATTGTTCAGTGAATTGTTTTTATGGAAATAAAATTTCTGCTTAACAAATTGCAAAATTATGTGTGATTTCTTAAGCGAAAAATTTCGTCATTACCCTTTAAAATTATTGCTTTTTTTAATGAAATACTAGATAATCAGTCGTCAAGATGTAATGGGTAAAAATTGCTTTTGCATTTGAACGAAGGAATTGCCAGCTTTTACCTCATAGTTTGATAGTTGAAATTTCAACACTAACTCCAGTGGATTAACCCTAAACTCCAGTAGGTAGCGTTCATTGTAGAAGACTTTTTCGTTCGTTCATTCCCCTGAAATAACACAGTCTTACCAGTAAAACAGTTTAGTTACCGGTTCCAGTTTAGCTTTGTCACAATAAAGCCTTTCGCTGCATGTTAAACATTACCACAACACATTATCAAATTAACATGTCGTGGCACGAGTTTCATTGTTGATGACGTCAGAAGCGTTACTCGATCACTGGCTACTATATATATGAGGATATGATCCGTCACGGGCAGAAAAAATGGTTGATTTTCTCGTGGAATGGTCCTAAAATGATTTTTAGAAGGTACGTGCAATAATGTTTTTCGTAAAATTTAGATTATTACACAGTTTGAAAGAGTCATCTAATATGCTTCGAGTGTTTTTTCGATTTGATTTTTGCTTTCTTTGTATTTTCCGTATTTTACGTTTTCATAATCCAGTCCTATGAGAAACGTAAAATCAAGCTTTCACCGTATCTCTGTGTGTGTGTATGCGCGTGTTATACATATGTATACACGCACAACACCCATATGTCTGTGTACGGAAAACTTCTTGCACGTGTGTTCCATTCCCGAACGACTGCTTGATGTCTTCCCTAACACTTGCCGAGAGTTGGAGAGAGGAAAAAAAGAAAAAACCCTAATTCTCCCATTTCCGTCTGTTTCGTGTGATGACCCCTCACGCTGTCGTCGGGATGCGGGGGAGGAGGAAGAGATTGACACAAACAGGGGGTCACCGGACTGGGTCCTCCGGAAGTGACACCCCGCACGTGCTGGCCGCGTGGGGGATGATCCTCACCGGAAGCGGAGCGTTCCCACGCTTCTCGCTTACCTTTCTCGAGAGGGATGGAGATCCGCATCCTCGCTGTCATCAGCATCTCGATCCGGGGTGGATGGAGATATTCGTCCTGCGCTTCTTTTGACCCTGAAGTACATTGATCTAAAAGCTTTTTTTGACAGCGTACACTTTAGTGAGGAAAATAATTGAAAAGCTTGTTTGCGAATGACGTGAAGTCAATATTTTCAAAATTTGACTTTTCGATGGAAAAAATAGCAGCACATATGTAACAATGTATTTACAACAAGTAGGCTTTCCAAACAAAGTTTAGTCGTGTAGTAACTGTACTTTGAGGATGAAATTTGTTTCTTTTTTTGTCCAAAAAAGGAATTAAATCACAAGTAAGTTTTGCGCAAAGAGGGATTAAGTGAAGTTCAACCAATTGCAGCTTGCCTTCAGATCACGTGATTTGTCTCACGTAAAACGTGCGGAAAAAGAACTTTCCCTTGCGCACCTTATGAAACAAAACCTAAACACATATGAGGCACTGAGAAGCAAAGGGGTGTAAGTGGCAAAATTAAAAATCTGGGGACAACCAGTAAAAGTGGTGGGTGACCTTCTCGGTCTTGGGGCAAGAGTAGTAATATTAAAGTAGTAATACTAGTAGCCCTGGGGACTAGTAGCCTTGGGCAAGAGTAGTACTACTAAAATAGTAGTACTAAAGATGTATATGATGTTTTCTTAATCATGCTGTATAACAGCATGATTAAGAAAAACTTTCCAATGAAAGCCTACCTAGACCGCAACTTTAAACGCATTTTGCTCAAAGCTTGAAAATGTCCACTTACGTCTTTTGCTTCTCACTCCCTCATACGAAACCTGTAAAATAATGATAACAAAATCCTTTGTTTCAAAATAATTTGAATTTTTTGGAATTAACAAATGTTTACATTTTTATAAGCAATCTTACAAAAATGCTTTGCTTCCTTATATGAGTCAGAAATAATATTAATTTAACAACAGTAAAATCTTGTTTTTGTTAATTATTTATTTAACAGTACAAAATTATGAAATTCGCTTGATTTTATAATAATAGCGATGAAGAAATATAGTTTTTATATGAAGATTTGTAGTTATTACTTTCCAAGATTGTGTATCTAAAATTTTTTGCTTGATTTGTATTAAGAAATACTTGCATTAATTTCGAATAAAAAGGAAGGCATCTCATTATTTGTTTGGCATTTAGTTATTTGTTTGAGCTAAAGGGCGTTAGTCATACAGTTTCGTCGATTTGGGGTGATTTCATTAAGTAAGCAAAGGGGGAAAATTTCATTCCATTTGCTTGAAACACGACCATTTTCCTCCTATCAATAAAGTTCTTGGAGGAAAAGTTTGTTTTTTAGAAGCTAATCAATTAAGTTTTTATACACACTTTTAATTTTTACAGATTTAAATAGTACATAATATTGATTCATACAGCAAAAGTTGTATTTTCCATGTATTATTTTATTTCAGTCTCGTTTTAGCTGTTAAATTTCTCAATCAATAGCTGTTGCATTTCTGGGGAAAGGCTAATTATGTAAAAAGGCGAAATCTGATTTTAGAACAGTCTGCAATGAATAACAATTTTTTTTTTACGTATAGGACGATTGTAAAACTGGGACTATTTGACAGAAGATACCGGGAAAAAATTAGCCACAAATATCAAAATTAACATTTGAGTTAATGAGAAGCACTTTTAGAATGCAACTATAAAATATTGTGATTGGAGTACTTTGATGAAAAATAGACATTCCCTCTCTTTGCAGCTTTTTCGGTCTCTCTGACCTTCAGATGGAAGTATGGATTTCATTTATCGATGACTTTGTGTATGAAAATTTAGTCAGTGTGAACACTGAACAGGAATACTTCCAACCTAATTTCAACAGCAAAAAAAAAAAAAAATAATAAAAACTTCTCTGATTTTTTTAAAAATCTGTTTTGAATAAACTCAAATGAAACCATATAAAAAGCCGTGAATCAATATGCGAAAAATGTAATGAAAAAAGTTACCCGTCTGCAGAGATTAGATATTTCTCAAAAAAAAAAAAAAAGTTCGAAAGTTTAACTTTCTCACCACGGAAAACAAAGAATTTTACTTCCTAAGGAAATCACGTGGCAACAGTTTCTCATATGAAGGCTCAGAACTGATAAGATAGTTGTGGTTTTGGAAGAAACAATCAAAAGGTTTTTCTTTTTTTTAACATAATTCCGTTATGGGTTATGATTCCGTTTCCTGGCAACTCCAAAACGTGCAGATTCAATTTGCATTGCAAATTTGTATATCTTGTTTTTCGCATGCGAAGATTATTAGGTTTTATTGGTACAAACTCAAAAAATTGAGAAAACTAAGAAGAAATGGTATTTTATTTAAATTTATGTAAAATAAAAAAATTTTAGTGTATAATATGATGTCCATGACTTTTTACTAACATTTGGATACGATTCGGCATGGAATCCACCATTTTTTACAATCATTTATAATATTTGGGCCCTTGTCTCAAACTTGAATTCGATCAGTTATTAGCTTTTCCGTAGTTGAACAGTCCGCTTCCAATCGACGATTCTTGCATAAATCAAAAAGATTTTCAATTGTCTTGATATCAGGAAAGTTCTCAGGCCTTTCCAATGTCTCAATTTGATTCTCATACATGAATTTCTTGACTATTTTGGAAGAATGGAAACAATTTAAGTCCTGCTGGAAAATCCCCGTTCCATATGGGAATCGTTTTTTCAACTCTGGTAAAACCTTTTTTTTCCCAGAATGGTAATATATTGCTCAGAGCACATCATACTCTAAATCGGCTGCAAATAAACAACCCCATCATACCCGAAACAACCCCAAAACATACTCTTTTAGGGTGTTTTACAAGTTGTTTCATGTTCTTTCGCCTGGATAACTCTGCACGTGTTGATTTCCTTGGCCTATGACAGTGTAATTACTTTCGTCGCTATATAAATAGTACTTTTCTCCAATATTCAGCAGTCCAATTCACATATTTTAACTCCCACAAGTAACGCTTTTTCTTCATTCGTTGGGTCAGAAGTTGTTTTCTTCATCGGCCGATAGGCGGGCCGACAAGCTGCAAAAAGGCGTCTCCGAACAGCGCATCAGCTAATATTTATTCCATTCTCTTTTGAATCTTTATTAAATGCTGCGCTAGTCTTTCGAGGGTCTTTTTTACTTTGCCACATTTCCCTCTTCGCTTAGGAAATATGGATCCTGTTTCTCTATTTTGCTTTGTAATACGACTCACAGTTGCAATACTAACGCCAACTATATTTGAAACTTGTCTATAGGCATTTGGAAAGAGAAACAATCTTAGTAAGCTTTTGCGGTGTCACATCCATCGCTGATAATAGTAAAATCTCAACTGATATGATCATAGCTGCAACTTTCATCTTCGAAATTCCTGCACATGCGCCCTCAGAACCCCTCTGATTGGTGTAAATTGATGTCAGGTAACAGATTTATTCATCCTATGAATATTTTTACAAATTTTAGTTTGATTGGTGAAGATTTTAAAATTGGAAAAAATATTTCGTTTCGATTAATTTGCACAAGGGTGTAAGTCCGTTGTCCCTTCAATTTTTTCTGAAGTCATACAAGTGGAGTCTAGGTATTAGCAATTCAAATAATCTATAGGAGGCGCTGCAGTCTCTGGATAATGGCTGCTGAAAGAGGTAAGACCAAGAGCGACTCCCTTACGTATGATATGACCCGCCCAGTGAGCCTTGTCCGAGCAAAACTGAAATGTTTTACATCATCGACTTTTTTCTCAAATCACCGTAAGGTGACATATTTAAGTTCTAGAACTGCGGATATTACAGTTGCCATGCGCTACACGATAAAGCACTAGTGCCGACTCCATGGCGCTTGGAGGGGGGGGAGCAATAATTTGTGTTGGTGTGTCATTTTTTTTAAAGGGAGTGGCGAATGCTTTTGTTTGAGGAGTGCTTTATGTAAAGACAAGTTTCTTTTTGCTTAACGAGTGTCGATGAGAACTGTGACATTTTTGAGAAATTTTCAGATTTTTATGAAACTCTAAATATTTAGGCAAAGGCTCCATTTAATATACTAAAAGATGTTCTCTTTTGCCTAGCCTTTCCTTTTCAGAATTTAAGAGGACTGCTTTACGGTACGTCAACTATGAGGAAAGAGTTTGGTGGATTGCAAACGTTGGTTTTAAATTTACAGTTCCAAGTAATGTGTGTCCACTGCATGGCTCCAGCCTGGAGCTGGCATTAGGGAGCTATGCCCTAACTTTTGTGACTAATGCTCTACCTATAAAATTACACTTAAAATAAAGATTAAATTCAGGGGGGAAAGCCCCCAAAGCCCCTTTTCTGTAACGTCAATAATGTTACTCTGAAATTGCGTTTTAAGAACTTCAATTTCTAAAAGCTTTGTGGGGGGAGTACCGAACCCCATCCCTCACGCGAAGGTAATCACAATTCGCATTTTTAAGACTTCCAATTTCAAATAATTTCCTTGATAATGCTCCAAACCCCATCCCTTCCCCTAACGTTATCAAATATAGCCTGTAGTAGATGTTTATATTGCAAAAAAAAAAAATCAGGGGAAAATCTTCAAACCTCACCTTTTCCTAATGTCGCTAAAAGACGGTCTAAAATTGTATTTTCTGACCTTCAATTTCTAAAAATTTCGGAGAAACGCTCCGAATCCTATTCTTTCGCCTAACGTCATCAAAGATGGGCAACTGAGTATTTAGCACTGAGATTTCAAATTTTCCGAACCCCCTTTTGTACAACATCTTTGAAGATTGTCTAAAATTGTGGTTTGGGAAATTCAATTAAAAAAATTACTAGTGAAAAGTCTCTGAATCCCATCTTTACCGAAGATGGCTTCAAAATGCTTTTTTTAATATGAATGTTTCGAGACATTTTCATGGGAAAGCCTCCTAACCTCTCCTCTTTCTTACATCACCAAAGATCGTTTAGAAAGCATTTTGGAACTTACATTTCGAAAATTAAAAAGGAGATTTCTGAATCCCATTTCTTCCCCTCATGTCATCACAGATGGAATACAGTTCCGTTTTCAAGAACATCACTTCCGAAAATTTTCCAGGGTGTAAACTTTTTGAAGCTTCAATTTCGAAAAATTTCTGGAATAAATTCCTTGAATTCCTACATTTTTTCTAACGTTACCAAATATTTCTTCAACCTCGTTTAAGACTTTAAATTCGAAACATTTACCAGGAAGGGCATCTGAATCTCTCCTCCCCTAACAGCACAAAAGATCGTCGTCTATGTGTTTTTCGAGCTGCACGTTTAATAATTTTCTGAGGGGGAGCCTTGTGCTTCTGTTTCTGTGCGATGTTACTTTAGGTCTAAGGTTATGTTGCTAATTGAAGGGCTTGATACAAAAAAGAGATAGCTTCAAGTTTCAATTTTCAAAAGGCCTGCATTAAAGCTGATGTGATTTTTATGATTTCTTACGTATAACTGGACGGAGAAGAGTACGGGGCAGTAATTAAAGTATGAAAAAGAAAGAAGAGGATTGTTGTTATGCAAATCTTTTGAAAACATTGAAATTGAAGCTACCCCTTTTTGTAGCAAACAATTCAATTATCTTTTTTTCCACACATATGACGCATTTCTCCGGATTTTTGCGCTCATATTCTAGTAACGGCTCCATCCTAGTCGTTTAAGACGATTGAAACGTCTATTTGGACCAGAAAATTTGTATACCAATTTTTAGATTACTTGCCTTGAAAATACTATATGTGGTTTGAAATATTATGCAACAAAAAAAATTTTAAGCTAGCAATATCAAGATACAAAAATCTGATCTTTTTTGGGAGGGAGGATGCCACATAGATTTAAATACCCACTTAAAACCCCGAAGATGTCAAGCCCCCCCCCCCCCCAATAATTTTTGGATTTCGGCACCCCTGCAATAAAGTCGCTTGCGGCGCCACCTGCCGGCAAAACTTGGAGTTAGCGTTCTTATCTCAGAAACGGTACGAGATACGGTAAAAAAGTCAATTACAAAGTTGTTCAGCATCATCAAATTTTGAAAGAAAAGTCATCTTTAGCACAGTAATGTCAAAACAGTTGGTGTAAAAATCACCTTTGTTTGATGGCGTTAAATAAAACTGCATTTGCCGAAAATGAGCCTCATCTATCTCTGCAAGTCTCAAAATGGTGCATTTTAGCTCAAAGGCACATCTTTACACGGGTTTGCATTTTCAGCTGCATATTGTACAACATGGTAGTTGACACGCTGGTATAATAATACCCAAATATTTTTAAAATATGTATTTAGTAGTATAACTATTACATTCAAACTCACTTATAACGAGCCCCTTTACCGAGAACTCTGATTTAGAGAGGAAATTAAAAAGATTTGGTTGGTACAATGTTAAGTCTATTTGAACAAAACTCGCTTTTAACGAGCAAACCTCGCTTAAAGCGAGCAATTTTTTTATAATTCATAAAATATTTTGTTGATTTCCTCCTCATAAAAGATTATTTTAATTTTGGAAAAATTCCATTAACATAGTGAATTCAACCGAAAGTTAGAGATAAGACATTAATCATAAAAACAAGTGATGACACGGCCTTTTTTTTTTTTTTTTTTTGAAATTCGTGGAGTAAAGGAGCATTTAAAAATTACTATATTTATTGAAGAGAATGTTCTCATTTTCGAAATACACTTCCGAGGATATTGTAGCTGAAAATCAAGAGAGAGAGAGAGAGAGAAAAAAAAAAGAACACCATAACGACAAATGGGAAGAATTTGAAGTTAAATAGCCTTCGACAGATGTCTTCTTAAGTGTAGGAAAACTTCAAATTATTTTGAAGCCACAGATGAAAATCACGATGTTTTACGGACCCTACGTTCCTCGAATACAATAACAGGAAAGAGACAATAAGGCAGTTCAAATCAAATAAACAACTTTTTTGGTAATGTACAAAAATTTAAAAAATAACAAAGAAAGCATGTATACATTTTTATGATTTATTTCACGAACCCGTTTTTTATGAGCGCTCGGTTGTAACGAGCAAATATCGCAGTCCCTTCGCCCTCATTATGAAAGAGTTCGACTGAAATGCTTGTATGTGAGAATAAGCTGATGTGAATGTGATACATAAATACGTTCATTTTCTTTTATTAAGTGAATATGTCATTTATTGATCAATCGAGATCGCTTATTGATTTCACTTTGCAGTAGCTTGCCGTGGTTCATTGTCTTTGATTAGTAGGTAGCAAGTCACGTGATCCATTGTTTTTTTTTCATTTATTAATCAATTTTGTTTTGTTCATTAGTATCATTATTTTAGCTTCATTTTTTATTTATTTTCTGCAGACGGTAAATCTTTTCTCATCTTATTGATTTTTTTTTATCCGTTTCATTCTCATATTTATGTATGCCATGACCTTTATGTATCCTTGAACCTCAGAAAGAGAGCTAGCAAGGCTATAATTTACATGAGAGTTCACGAAATCTGGCCTCCTGCACTTTTCCATTTTTTATGAACTCATTTTTGACGAAATACAGATTATATACGGCAGAAAATAGATTCTGAGGACTAGAGGGTTCCCGCACTTCTTTTGTTCGAAATTAAGCACAGAAACCATCACACAAATAAGTTACATAATGTGTTTATTTATCTTTTTCAGTTTGCGTGCCATTGTACTCAGGTCCATTGTGAATTTTCACGAAATATATGGCCCGCCGAATGTTCCAAACTACGCCAGCCTGCAAACAATCTTCAAGAGGATGTTTGTTTGTCGTATCGTTTGACCGTGACCCTCGCGATGGGAAAGGTGAGGCTCCTCCGAACTGGGTGAAGGGTGACGGAAACCCCTTCTGAAACGGACAGGTGCGCGCGCCACTGGGGCAGTAGGAGCAGGGCGCAGCTGCCGAAAGGGGTGCACCACCCCTGCCCGGGTAAACAGAGTCGCGTGCCGGTCCAGGATGTTTGACCCCGTGTGGAGGCATCTGCCGACCGAGTCGCCAGTTTGCGGACACACGAACTACAATGGAACATGTGGAAGTCACCAGGGCACCCCCTCTTCAAATCTGTCCACACGTTTGTGTTTGCCGTATTGATGTACCGCGTCCGAAATGGGAGTCAAAATCAATGGAAGGGTGATTTTAGTTCCTGTTTTCTATTTTGAGACCAGTAATACACAACTGGTGCAGAATTACCTCTGCATCTACGACAGATGTCTGGGAGAATGACATATTTCAACGGTATGATGAATTCTTCCCCCTGCTTTGGAAATTTAAAACCCGGATACATTGATTTTTTGTGTTTTTCAATGATGTTTGAAATTCAGGGAAGGTTAATGTATCAGCCAAGGTTGAAAAATTATATTACCTGACCCACCCGTTATAATATAATTTTCGAGTAATGTAAAATTTGCAAATGAGGCATCCGTTTTTCCCCTTACATGCCTGTGATTAGGAAATATGTTTTCAAAAATAAATATGTTCTACTTAAATGAAAAGATACCGGCATATTTCTCCTGTACTAGCTGCATACAGTGAACATTGACAAAGTACAATTCTTTATTTGATAGATCAGAAGTAGATGCATCTATATTTTTCTGCAAAATGTCTAGTTTTCAAAATTTTTTGAGATTAAGTCATTTTGGGGATCATGATCCTCACCCTCTTTCAGCATCTAAAGTTTAGCTTAAAACTGTGTTTGGAGACTTCAATACCGAAAAAACCGAAAACCACCTATTTGTGTCCGAATGTTACACTTGTGGCAACTCTTTAGATTAACCAGAAGCTCTATCAATTCTTGCCTCACAAGTCGCTTAATGAGGCAAAGACACGAGAAAAACATTCAAGAAATTATCAGAGATGTCCGGTAATGAAGACAGTGCTGTTCGAAATGAAGGGCAATCGCCCCAGGAGCCAAAATATTTGAGTGGTCCAAAAAGTGAACTTTTTCTGCTAATAGTAATTTGTTTCTTTGATATTATTAATTTTCAAAAACTTGTTTTTAAAATAGGTATTAATTATCACATGGTAGTTATCTCGTCGTCAGTGCAAATATTAGATATTACTTATAGATTTGATATTATTAATTTTCAAAAACTTGTTTTTAAAATAGGTATTAATTATCACATGGTAGTTATCCCGTCGTCAGTGCACATATTAGATATTACTTATAGATTTTTTTCTTACCTTTCGTTGTATGACACCCATAGATTTCAGATGGCAAGATTATAAAACACAGGATGACAAGAAATAACTTAGACACACATAATACACCATAACTTTAATGCTAATGAAAATATTACGACCATGCTTCAAAATAAATATGAATATATTACTTCGTCTAATATATTTACAAATTTTCAAAGTGGCTACCTTTAGGATCAATACAGAGCTTGAAACGTGTCACAAAATTTTCGACTCTGTGCCGCAACTCACTTATTGATAATTTATCCCATTCCTTGCATAAGGATTTCTTGATGCCTTTCTTTAGGCATGGGAAAAATAGGTGACTAAAAATCAAATTATTAAAAATTTACCAACATATAGTTCAATAAATGACGCCATATGATACCAAGATAGAGGGAAAACATTGCAAAAAACTCAGAGACGTTTGCCAATGAAATGACGACCAGCGTTAGAAGCTTCTACCCAACATAGCGAAGAAATGAAGAGGGTCAAATATTGAAAGGGACCTTGACCCATGGGCGAATATGTTAAATTATTCATTTTTCAGACATTGAATAAGTGGTTCATCAAAAATTTAGTTTGAGAAAATATACTAATAGTATTTCACCATCAATAGTCACCTCACAAGTCAGCAAATGAGGTAAATATATGAAAAGAGACATTAAAAAAAAAAGAAAAAAAAAAAACAAATCACGATGGGTGTCCGGTAATGACAACCAGCGCCATAAGCTGCTGCCAACATGAACGAAGAAATGGAAAGCAGGTCAAATTCATGGTTCAGTTATTCATTTTTCAAGCATGGGAAAAATAGGTGAATAAAAATCAAGTCTTTGAAAATTCATTAACATAACAGTTCACCCACAAATAATACCAAAAGAGGTCAAGATAGGAGAGAAACATAGCTCAAAATTTTAGTGCTGTACAGTGATGACGACCAACGTCATTAAGCGTCTGCCTAACATGAGCGAAGAAATGAAGAGGGGGTCGAATGAGATAGTAAAAAGCAAATGGATGTAAATGGACACTTGAAAGATTTGAGTGGAACGCGCTTAAAGTTCAGGTCTTAGTAGGCTTTCAGAGAAACTTTTCTAAATCATTCTGTATAGCACCACGAACCTACTAGTTCTGTCTTGGGTCCAAAAATAGAAGGGAGATTCTCCTACTATTTGCACTGGTTATCTCGGAGTTTTTAATTTTGGCACTTACATCCCTTTGCTTCTCAGTATCTTAAATATTAAAAGGACCCTCGATCACAGACGCATATACTGAATCATTCATTTTTAAGACGTAGGAAAAGTTGTGAACCTATAGTTTTTGAAAGTTTACTTATTAATAACTGTCCACCGTCAAATAAGCGCTTCACAAGCCGTCAAATAAGTTAACGATACAAGAAAAAAAAACTCAATGGTGTCCAGTACTGACGACCAGCATCATAAGCTTCTGCCCAAAATGAGCGAAGAAATGAGGAGGAGATAAGATATTCGACGAAATCTTGATTCATCAGCGAATATGTTAAACTATTCACTTTTCAGACATTGGAAAGATGGTTAAGCAAAAACCAAGTTTTTGAAAATGTACTAATAATAGTTCGTCATCAATAGTCCTCTTACAAACCGCCAAATAGGGTAAAGACAAGGCAAGAGACATTGAAAAAATCTCGGTGGTTCCTTCTAATGACAACCAGCGTCATAAGCTTCGGTCCAACATGAGCGAGGAAATGGAAAGGAGGTCAAATATAGAAAAGAAGCTTGATCCATGGGCAAACATGTTAAAATTTTCTCTTTTCAGACATTGGAAAAATGGTGAAGCAAAAATCAAATTTTTGAAAATATACTAGTAGTTAACCCACAATAGTCACCTGTGGGTTAAAGATGCGAAAAGAGATACTGGAAAAAATCCCGGTGGTGACGACCAGCGTCATAAGCTTCTGTCCAGCATGAGCGAAGAAATGAAGAGGAGGTCAAATGTTGAGAGGAACCTGGATCCGTGGACGAATATGTTAAGTTATTCACTTTCAAGGCATTGGAAAAATGATTAGGCAAAAATTTTATAAATATACTAACAGTAGTTCACTATCAATAGTCACCTCACAAGCCGCTAAATGGGGTTAAAATACAAAAAGAGGCAGTGAAAAAAATCTCGGTAGTGCCTGCTCATGACTACCAACGAACCAACGTCATAAGTTTCTGCCCAACATGAGCGAAGAAATGAAGAGGAGGTCAAACATTGAAAGGGCCCTCGATTATATTATAGACTCTTGTGCTGAATCATTCATTATTAAGACGTGAGCTAAATAGCTGAGGAAAAAAACCAAGTTTTTGAGCATTTACTTATCAATAGCAGTCCATCGTCAAATAACACCCCACAAGTCGACAAATGAGGCAAAAAGATACGGGAGAAAAAAAATCTCGGTGATGTCCTGTATTGACGATCAGCATCATAAGCTTCTGCCCACCATGAGCGAAGAAACGAAGAAGAGGCAAATATAGAAAGTAACTTTTGAACCATGGAAGAATATGTTTAGGCTTCAGGTATTGGAGAAATAGGTAAGCAAGAGTTAAGTTTTTGAAAATATAGTAAAAATAGTTTCCTATCAACAGTTATCTTGCAATCCGCCAAGTGAGGCAAAGACTCCATATATGAACAGAGAAATTGAAAAAAATTTCATTGGTGTCCACTAATGGCGACCAGCGTCATAAGCTTCTGCCCAACATGAGCGAAGAAATGAAGAGGAGGTCAAACATTGAAAGGGCCCTCGATCATAGACTCTGGTGCTGAATCATTCATTATTAAGACATGAGCAAAATAGCTGAGTCAAAACCAGTTTTTGAACATTTGCTTATTAATAGTAGTCCATCGTCAAATAACACCCCACAAGTCGACAAATGAGGCAAAGATATTGACAACCAGAGTCATAAGCTTCTGCCCATCTTGAACGAAGAAACGAAGAAGAGGCAAATATAGAAATAACTTGAACCATGGAAGAATATGTTTAGGCTTCAGGTATTGGAAAAATAGGTAAGCAAAAGTTAAATTTTTGAAAATATAGTCAAAATAGTTTCCTATCAACAGTTATCTTACAAGCCACCAAGTGAGGTTAAGATTCCAGATATGAACAGAGAAATTGAAAAAAATCTCACTGGTGTCCACTAATGGCGACCAGAGTCATAAGCTTTCAAAATGAGCAAAGAAATGAAGAGGAGGTCAAATATTGAAAGGACCCTCGATCATAGACTCTTGTGCTGAATCACTAATTTTTAAGACATGGGAAAAATAGCTGAGCAATAACCAAGTTTTTGAACATTTGCTTATTAATAGTAGTCCATCGTCAAATAACGCCTCACAAGTCAAATATTTACACAAAAGCTGAATGAGGAAAAGATGCGGGAGAAAAAAATCTCTGTGTTGTCCTGTAATGACGACCAGTGTCATAAGTTTCTGCCCAACATGAGCGAAGAAATGAAGAAGAGGTAAACGTAGAGAGTAACTTGAACCATGGAAGAATAAATGTTAAGGCTTCAGGAGAAATAGTAAGCAAAAGTCAAGTCTTTGAGAATATACCAATAATACGTGAAATACACCGCCAGCTCAGTCATTTCCAGCCGAGGACTGCGGTTTCGTGCTTATTAGCACTCATCAGCCCGGCATAGGAAAGTGACTGAGCTGAAGATGGAAAACCTCTTAAGGAAGCCAAGAGTGCGAAACAAACTGGTAGCTAATATAGAATTAGCAGACCAGAAGAGTGACCGAAAGCAATGGTTCGGTTCAACTCGAAGATTGAACGCGAGGCAGGGTGTATTCAGTAAATTACCGCCCATTTTTACCGCCTAATGGAACCGAACCATTGCTTTCGGTCACTCGTCTGGTCTGCTAATTCTATATTAGCTACCAGTTTGTTTCGCACTCTTGGCTTCCTTAAGAGGTTTTCCATCTTCAGCTCAGTCACTTTCCTATGCCGGGCTGATGAGTGCTAATAAGCACGAAACTGAGTCCTCGGCTGGAAATGACTGAGCTGGCGGTGTATTTCACGTATTTCTGCTTTAGCCCTGGCTAATGGGGGGTAATTTACTGAATATATACCAATAATAGTTCACCATCAATAGTCACCAAATGGAGTAAAGATTCCAGATACGAAACAAGAAATTGAAAAAAATCTCAGTGGTGTCCGCTAATGACGACCAGCGTCACAAACTTCTGCCCAAAATGAGCGAAGAAATGGAGAGGAGGTCAAATATTGAAAGGACCCTTGATGCACGGATGCATCTGTCGAGAGAGCCATTTCAGGCTCAAGTGAGTTCCCGCATCTCTTATCCCTGAGAGTGATACCGGTCCGTCGAGTGCTCCAGCCATCTGTCACAAAAAAAGTAATGCTGATAAACCAACTCCCTTTGTTTGCCAGCATCGCCATGTGTCGACAATTATCAGCTTCGACAACTCCCAATACAGCTTTCGCCCCTCACCCTTTTGTAAGTGTTTTTTCTGAATTTGTTTTGTGTTAGTTAGTGCTGATTTATGCATCTTTCGTTCCCGCTTTTTTACAACCA
Source organism: Uloborus diversus (assembly GCF_026930045.1). Lineage (NCBI taxonomy): Eukaryota > Metazoa > Arthropoda > Arachnida > Araneae > Uloboridae > Uloborus > Uloborus diversus. The sequence continues at coordinate 60,066,437 of NC_072736.1, read as the reverse complement.
CTATGGGCAGCGAGCGGGTGGAAGAAACGGAACGTGTATGGAATATGGATGGATCTTCCTCGGGGTCTTCGGAAAAGCACGTATATATATATATATATTTATATATATGCCTGTTGTTTCCATATAATACTGCCGTGCTAGGTGCAAAAGTCATATCTTCACTAAGTTCAAAATCAGAAATTGGCGTTTACAGTTTTGCGCCTCTTGTATTTGATTCAAATGCAACTTTTTCTGAATTTGTTAAAAAATATTTCCCGTTCTTAAATGACCATAAAACATTGTATTTAGGTAAAACAGGTGGCAAAGAATATCCTGGTGACTGTAACTCAATTTTGATAAAAAATACATATATGACTTTTGTGCTTAGCACAGCAGAAAAGTACGGAAGTGTTAAGTTCGGAAAGTTCACTATTTTTACTTTCATTTGTATTTCAGAAAAATGGGAATAATAAATCCGTGTGCGACTGTAGAAACAAAGACGAATTAATATTACATCACATAAAAACAATATGAACTAATATTAATTTGAGAAACAAACGTGTTTGCAATTATTTTGCTATTAAATTACTTTGTTTAAATTAATGATTCTTAAAAAATTGTTTTTAAAACAATGTTCCACTTTTTTTTCCTCATTTCATAAAATACATAAAACTTTATATAAAAAACTAAAACAATTGATTTTTTTCCTTTCAAGTCGCTTTTGACAAATTTTCAGGGCAGGTAAATAGAAATTTTTCGGGCATATTCTCTGATCATTTCCAAATCATTGGAAAATGATTAAGTTAAGACTTAAAATGAACTTTGGAATAAGCAGAATTCAGTTTACAGAAGGTGGCGATAAAACACAGATTTTGCAAACGACTGCATACGCGAGTTTTGGGTTTACAATATGGATATTTCTTCACTGCAAAAATGCACTTATTTTGCAATGAACCATTCTTAGCAATCCCAAAATACCCGTCTGCAAGTGTAAGCAAAATCTGTGTTTCATCCAACCGTTGTCAAATCAGTTATATTTCTCAGTACAAAGGTATTGCTTTTTCTCAGTTCCTTACAGGCCTGTCATTTGGGAGATCAGAACTCAATTTTTGTAACATTATGAAATTAGGCATTTTGTATGTATTATGTAGTTTTTCCCTGTAAAATGGAAATAAAACAGAAACCCTTTGCCGTCCCCCTGGAGAATTTTGAAATGACGGGCTTGGTTCCTTACTGATTTCAATTGTATTCAAGCACCATAGTAAAGGTTAAAACTTAAATCCGACTTTTACGAAACTCCTTAAAAAGTATTTGTAATTTGCAACGGGTGCCTTGGGTCAGGGCTCCCTTAAAAAAAGACACTCCTACTTCGACTCCATCAGAACCTCTCCATTTAAACGGGATAAAAAAAAAAAAAAAAAAAAAAAAAAACCATACTAGATCTACCCGCATCTGGAACATGGCCATCACACCCTTTCGAAGACAACCTCCCCACTCGCTAGTTTTTTTTCCCTTGTCGGTCCGTGCTTGTCGCGTGTCATGCCTGTTTTAAGGGACTCTCCTCGCACCCACTTCCTGTCTAACGGTGTTCCTGAAATCTATTTGTTAAAAAACTGACGTGTTTACTTGTTTTTGAAGCTCTTCGTTTTTTCCCCTCTGGAAAACTTGTTTTTATTTTCATGCGCGTGCATAAATAACACTCCTTATGCCGAAGCCCATTCGAAACCGTATTTTGTTTTCTCAGATGTCGAACAGGAGAGGAAAAAAAAAACTTTGACATTCCCCCTCCCCCTTACAGACAATCTAATCATTTGTATAAATATACAACGAAAGATTTCTACATTTGGCAGCAATATTTGGTTTTTCCCAACAGATCTTTTCCTTGCTTTGCCTGATGTTAACACCTAATTCTTTCCGACGAAATCCATTTTTGTCAGAAATGTATTCAAATTATTGACATTTATCGTTTGTTTTTATTTTTTTCATTTATTTATTTTTTTTGTTTTTAATCAATAAATTCCTTATTTTAAGAACAAAAAAAAAAAAAAAAAAGCTTCATTTAAAATTTTTCATCAATTGAAAGATCTAATTGGTTTCCCAAAGAAGATTAAATTGAAGGTATTGAAGTCTCCCTAATGACAGATGGTAGTCTGTCATAATTGTTTCCGATATTCTCGTGACTTTCACTCTTTGCAATATGTTCAAATACAAACTGTTTTGACCAATCGCACCGAAAAGCAATTTAATTACGTTTATTTCTCTCTAAGTTGGCAATGTCCAACAGCAGAACTACAACTACGATTTCGCTTACCTTCTCACAGCATCAATATTTTTTAAAGAAGCAATTATTTACATTTAGCTACTTTAGACTTCCAACATTATATCTATAGAATATTTTTATTTCGCAATAACTTCTGTTTCTTTATTTTAAAAGAAAAAACCTAATTTTTTGCAAAAAAAAAAGTGATCAGAAAACTTAGTTGTGCTACGTATTCAAAAGCAACGGGTTGTCGGGTTGTATTGAAAAACATAGAATTAGGGAGAGCCAATAAACACACCAAGGGTTGGTGTACCATGTGAAAACGAATCTATTCTTAAAAATACCCTGACCAATTTGATTTATCTCATTCAAACAATTTCGTCGATAAAATAGCTTCAAACCCCTTTTACAAGTGTGGCATCACGGATGTTTTTTTTAAGAACATGTTCATGAAAAGTAACGTGACGCGTGGCAGACGGGGGAGAGGGTATGGTGAAGTGTGACACTTTATGACAAAGGGGGAGGGGTTAGAAATATTGAAAAATATTGTGACATCTTTTATGGACACCCCCTTAGATGAGGTAAGGAGTGCTTCCAAAGAGGTACATTAATAGGAGATAAATGTCGTCACACTTGGTGAAGGCAAGTGATTGCAACAACAACAACAAAAAAAAAAAGATCCATTGCTGTCGCAAATACGGAGAGAAAATCTTCAAACTTGGTTCCGAGAATATAAAGAAAGTTTCAGTAAAAGATTTCTGACTGTAACAAGTTTTTCTTACAATTTAAAATTAAAAGTAAAACAAGGGGAAAAAACCCTAAAATCAACTTATACTATCAGAAGAATGTTTTACGCCCGATATTTAAAGAAATTCCATTTCATTCTCCCAACGGTTTTCACAGAGTGACACTGCACCAAGAAAAAGCTAACAGTCATACCTCGTAAACTACCACTGCATTATTCTTTGAAACAAGAAGTTCTGTCTAGAACTATACGAGCCTACTTTCCCGTATACCCATACTACTTTCTAGTACCTGATCAATATTCTCAAAAATAGCTAAAATCGCAAATTGTTTCAAACATATTTTTTAAATATTTTAAGCTAATTTCTAGGAATAAAATATTCCTCACTCATCTAAAAAATTAGATGCGTAAAAAATAAAAAAATAAAAAAATAAATAAATAAAAGTAAAATAAAATAAAACGAACAAATAAAATAGCAGCACCTTTTATACAAAGCAGCTAGTACACTTTTTTCCATTGAAAAAAATCTTTAACAGCTTTCAAAACGAAAAAATACTAATTCGCAACTCCAACGAACTGTAGGGGGCACTGAAGTCACTGTCTAATGGCGGAATTGAAAACTAAAACAAACGCACATGGTAACGAAAAAAAGGCTAAGTGTTGTGATTTTTGTTCGTTTTTCCGCTTTATTCTTTTTAAATTAATTTTCAAAGTCTTGTGGATGTTCTGGCCCACGTAGAAAGAAATGAGAATTCAAGAAGCATTACTAAACGTCAAAGATTAATGCAAACTACGTAGTTCGTAGTTCTAAGCAGCTATTTCCATGATGTTGAATTCGATATTTATCAATTCTTCATAAAACTAAATAATAATTGTGGCCTGACAAGAACAACAATTAATGCTAGAAAATTCAATATGACATTACAAATTATTATCGAAAGAAGATGATACTTCTTTGCCTTGCTTGGCTAGCGCTTATTTTTTTTCCATTTGTAGCTGAGTTATTTCTCTCGAATTCCCGAATCGGTTCATTTAAAAATTTTCTGTTTCGATTTTTCTAATTTCTGAGTTACGATTTAATTGTGTCATGTTATGCAAATCATCAACAAAATTCTCACGGATATATGGTGGTAGTTTTCTTTTCAGTTGATTGACCATTATTTCTTTTCACTTATCGAATTCTGTAATCTTACTACCATTTTATTCCACTCATCATAAAAATTAAAAATTGTTTAACTAAAAACGCGAAATCTCGCCAAGGCTACTTTGCTCGCACAATACCAAAATTATAACCCTAAACAAATTTGGCGAAACCTTTCTGCTGAGAATAAAAGGAATAAAGTAAATTCTTTCTAGGTTAAACATTTCTCATTTTGTTCTACGATAATAAATCCAAGAAAATATTTTGCATACTGTCCATTCCAACTAAATGCTGCTGTAAAATATGATTAGTTAAATTAATTTAAGATTAAAAAAAACTCATATTCTTACAAATTCATACAATAAAAAATTTTACCTGGTATAACGTTATCCAATTTTGTTAATCCAGAGTTTTCTTGTTTATGCGTTCACCATTTAATACTTTTTTGAAAGAAATAAGGAAAACTAACATTATTTTGAGAAGCTCGAGAATACTCTTAGGGGACGAATTAATTTCTGTAGCTGAAAGCAAACTAAGACACATCAATTGCGTTAATAAATACTCAGAACAAACTGCCTGTGTTTACGTCAACAGACACACATGGAACTAAAACGTAGCAATGTTTTAGTTCCATCGGCAATTTTGTAAATCACCGCAAGGTAGCGTATTCGAGCGCTGGAGTTCCGAATTAAAATTAATAAGCTCATTAAAATAAATACATCATATTTATAAAAAAACCGTTTCTTTTTCTCTGTTGCCAAAAATAATTTTTGAAATGAGTTAATGCACTTACCAAAATAAATGAAAACAAAAAAAATGTCAACTTAAAAGAAATACTTTTCACTGTCAAAAAAAAAAAAAAAATCGTCTGCACATATCTTTATGTAGAAACATAAATGACTTCGAGTTTACTCCCCGAAAACTAAATACCTAAATTAAAACTTTAGCGTGAAAATAAAAAAAAAGTCATATCAACAATAATTATTTCGCAGTTAAAACCATAGCTGCGGAGTCGGAGTCGGAGTCAATCTCATTTTGATATTAAGGAGTCGGAATCAAATATCCGAGAATCGGAGTCAGTCATTTGTCCTCCGTGTATAATTTTTTGCCAAAGCTACGAAGTCAGAGTCGAAGTCGGGGAGTCGGAGTCCAATTAATTGTCGGGCACAGGAGTCGGAGTCGGGAGCACCAAAATTATCGGAGTCGGGAGTAGGTTGTCAAAAGCTATTTCCAACAAAGTTTGCTTGAAGTAAATCCGCCTTTAAGTTCAAAATCTATATTGACTTTCAGTTTCCCCGTAGGCACTAAGGTTAAGAGATTTGAACTGTTCAAAATTGAACGAAAACTTGTTCAAATAAAAAAGATATTTTCGATACATGTTTTTCATCAAAAGCTTTTCCCTACAAAGTTTATTTGGAGCCACTTCGCCTCTAAGTTCAAGATTTATTTTTGCCTTGAATTTCCCCGTAGGCGCTAATGTTAAGTTTTTTTGAACTGTTCAAAATTGAACGAAAAATCATTCAAATCAAAAAATAAATTATGGGAATGAGATGTCCTTGCCGAGATCTTTCTAACAAAAAAAAAATTTGTTCGAATCCGACTATTCATTCAAAAGTTATTAAGGGGGGGGGGGGACAGACAGACAGACCGGCAGACAGACCGACAGACATTTTTCCCCCTTCTCAATACCCTACTTTCCAATTTTTAATTTTTCAATATTTATCTAACTATTTTATTTATTTTTGACTTTTTTTTTGTTTTTCGGGATATTTTTAAGATGCATTAAGCCTTCTTTCATGCTTTTTTCTTCTATCTCTGATTTTTACTGGGAAAGTAGGCTAAAATTGAAACTTGGTACAGGTATTGCGTTTACACCTTTTCAACATAATCCTGCGAAGTCCCCTTCTAGAAATGTTACGAAGAGCTCTTCTACCGTGGAAAGCACGATGCAGATAGTCCAGAAATAAGGTTTTCATATTGAGCATTTGAAAACATATGTCTTTAATTTTAAACAATAACGAAATAGCTCCGAAATCGTTCTAAAGGTGTGCAAGCGCCCCCTGTAGTATTGAAATAAAAGCTATGCCGACTCAAAAATTTTACGTCGATTGCATAAATATTAGATACTGTTTGTAAGTTTAAAGACCGTTACAGAAGTTTTAACCCTTCAAGCGGCCGCGACGTAAAATTCCTTCACCCAGCGATGTATTGAAGAGCGGCCGTGTCGAAAAATTTGGCCTTGAATATTCTGCTTCGAGAACGGCTGCGGCGTAAAATTCTATGGAAGAATATTCATGGCGAAATTTTTCGACACGGCCGCTCTTCGATACATCGCTGGGTGAAGGAATTTTACGTCACGGCCGCTTGAAGGGTTTTAAGTCAATAGCATTAATAAAAATATTATTTACTGTTTATGTGTTTAGAGATCATTACAGAAGTTTTACGTCAATTGAGGCAGCGAGAAGCAAAGGGATGTAAGTGATAAAATTAAAAATTCGGAGATAACCAGTACAAATGGTAAGTGACCATCTCCTCTGTTGTGGTGCAAGAGATAGTACAAGTAGTCCTAGTAGGTGCGGCTCTACAGCGTGATTTAGAAAAACTTTTTAATGAAAGCCTACCAAAGACCGCACCTTTAAACGCGTTTTACTCAAAACTTGAAAATGGCCACTTACATCCCTCTGTTTTTCACTTCCTCAATCGTATTAGCAAAATCATTTGATACTGTTGATAAATTTAGAGATCGTTACAGAAGTTTTACGCAGATTGCATTAGCAAAAGTATTACATACTGCTGTATATACACGTTTAGAGATCCTTACAGAAGTTTTACGTCAATAGCATTGGTAAAAATATTGGGTACTGTTTGTTAGTTTAGAGACCGTTACAGAAATTTTATTTCGATTGCATCAGTATATATATTAGCTACTGGTTATGCCTTTAGAGATCGTTTCAGAAGTTTTACGTCAATCGCATTAGTCAAAATATTAGATGCTGTTTATACGTTTAGAGATCGTTACAGAAGTTTTACGTCAATTTCATTTGTCAAAATTTTAGATGCTGTTTATACGTTTAGAGATCGTTACAGAAGTTTCACATCAATTGCATTTGTCAAAATATTAGATGCTGGTTATACGTTTAGAGATCGTTGCAGAAGTTCTACGTCAATTGCATTAATAAAAATATTAGATAATATAAGATAATGTTCATAAGTTTTAGAGCTCGTTATCCTTCGGTGCAGCGGTGCACCCAACAGCATTCGTAACGGAACCCAACAGGAACTTCGAGAACAAAAAAAACTAGATTTACGCCACTTAATCCCTCTTTTTTAAAGAGAAATTCAGTATTGTTTTAACAACAAGCACGAAACCGCAAGGCAGTTTTAAGACATCTTTTAATTGACACTTTCCCTGCAAAAATACTTTTCCAACGATTGTTGAAGTAACGACGACATGATTAACGTCCATTGGAATCACGTGCGTTATGACGTTGCAGTTTAAAAAATATTTTTAATCGGTCTCGTGCAGACATTCCATCCTTCTCCTATCTAAAATGAACTGGTGTCTTTAACGGACATTTTTTCCATTTACATCGCGCGGTTTGCGTGCTGCCGAAACCGGTGTTTCCTCTGTCGGCGACACGCCCCCCCCCCCCCCCCCCCTCGTCGTGTCACCGTCTTTTATCCGAATGAGTGCGTTCGTCGGAATCGAGTGTTTACAGGCTCCGTTCCATTCATTCGGACGATCACCAGATAGCGTATCCGTACGCTTATGAAGTTAATGAATGGCCACGCTCCGCTCATTGTGGCGACACGCGTTGTCGGACAGCTAAACGGACCCGTCCGACTTCCTCGCCATTGTAGCTGCCGAACGGAAACATAATAGATACATAAAACACCAGAATCCGATTCATTGATTTGAACCGTAATAATGCGGGTAGTGTTTGTTTAGCGCATAATGACGGCACACGCGAACGTTGTTCGAGAATGCGTCAAACAAGACCACTTCAAGTTCGTCCAACAATATTGTGCACCTGATATACATGCATCGAACATAGGGTAGTCTTTTTTGTGCGCAGCGTGGTTTTTGTTCAGTTTTCATCTGAAAGGGTTTTTTATGTTCATATGATCCTCTGTTCGCCGCTAATGATAAAGCTAACTAAAGTATACAACGTGTAATAAAATCGAACATATGTTTGAAATCTTGTCATGCATACAAAAATCGCCCTCGTTCGCATCCGAGTATATCTTAAATGAGTTTATCTTAAATCTGTTATTTTTAAGCTGGTTTATCTGAGTGGTGTTTTTTTTTTTTTTTCTTTTAAAGAAATAAAAAAAAATCTTGAGACTTTTCATTTTGAATGATATTATTGGCACTGCTATGCAATTGTTCACGCCTTATCTAACGTGTGCTCTTTTCGGCATGATTTCGAGTGGAACAAACTGTAATTTTTCTTGCAACTGATGTGTTGTGAAGTTTTCGGATTTGACCGATAACCCTTTACTCCAGTAGTGAAAAGCTTTTGTTTTTAAGAGAAAGATAGCAGCTGGGCATGAGATCGCCATCTGGAAGGCCCATCCTTCTTATATATCTTTTCTCTCTCTCTCTTTTTCCTCGATCGGTAGAAGGCAACTTTCTACTAGAATGGTTTTCACTTCAATGAGTTTCTCCACCCAATGGTTGTATTCTTATGCGATCGAATCGAAAGTGGTAAGGACAGAATAGGAAAATGTTAATGACTTCTTTTATCAGGAGAGGAGGAAGGTATATGTCTTAGCGATTCACTAATCAGCCCTGTTTGGATAAGGTATCGATATTTCCCATCCCGACCCCGATAGTCTTCAAAGAAAAAAAGAAAAAGGTCCCAAAACCATTGAGAAGAGATAAAATAGAGGGAGTGAACAGTTTCATTAATGAAACCAAGACCGCAAGTCGCGTGGTAGGTTTTAAAGCTAAGCTTTGGAAGAAATCACTTTTCCTTCGCTTGTTTCACACAAAACGTGCCAGCCATTCGTCGTTGATGAGTCACGTGACTTGGGGTCTTTGGGTCAGCTTTTGCTAAGCTAATGGTTGGACACACTTGCTCCCTCCATTTTAATTCCTGCTCTAAGACCAAAACTCTTGCTTAAAATTGACAGAAAGTATTAATTACATCATTATTTCATTATTATCTCTATAAATGAAAAAAGGGGGGATATTTCGATAATTGGGAATCTGGCGCGGTCGTCTCATTTTTGGCGTAAATAATTTTATTTTGGTAACCGTGCTGAATTATGGTAACCCTATGTCAATAGATGTTTCCGGTTTTTTTCTTTAGGTTTGCAAAGAAAAATATTTCTCGTGCAGGTGCTGGAGCCAGAAATTGACGCCAATGAAGAAAGATCGCCAGATTACCAATTATCGAAATATCCCCCAAAAAAGCAAACGTCAAAGAACATGTGTGACGTGCCTGCGTTGAAGAGACCCACTAGCACCTCAGCCTTCGTCATTAGAAAGAGGTTTGCTTCTGGATCTGATGTAGCTTGCTACAATTTTTTCAATTTATTGGAACTGCAGATATGCTTTTTTTAGCTACAAATGGAAACACATTTCACTAAATTGTTATACAAACTCAATTCAAGCCCGGAGCTTAAAGCGCAAAATGTTACTAGATTTTCAAAACGTGTGAAACGGCCGTTTCGCAATACTTGATAATCTCTTAGCACCTACAGCTGAGAAATTTAGAAGTTAGTTTGGACCAAGCGGAGGTATATTTTTCGAAGCGAATTTGTTTTGTTTTTTCTTTTTTACGGATTTTTTAAGCATATTTTCATGAAGTTCTTTTTTTTACTAATTATAATAAGCTCTTTGCTTTGGTTCCATTTTCCACGAGAGAGAGAGAGAGAGAGCAGGATTTTAATTTTGTTCTATGCGAAGCAATTTTCGGGGCTAGTGAGCATCAACGAGCAGGTGGTGAAGTCCTCAGTTTTTTTTAGAGTCTACTAATGAATTCCGTCTCCTGCATATTTTCACTTGCTTGATGATCGATACGTTACTAAATATTGAGAGGATATTCAGACGACAGTTTGTTGAGATTTGTGTAGACGAAAAATTTTGGTTAACAAATGAAACATTTCCTTAAGAAAAAGCAAAGAAATCAGAAATATAATAATCATGCCCCAAACAGGGCCACGCCAAGCCTGATCGGCGCCGTGGTGCAAATGTCTTTTGGGCGCCTTTGTACTCTGGCGTTCGAGGAAAATATAGTTAACACCTGGAAGGAGGTTCTGTAGACAAATATAAAATGGAAAAAAAAAATAATTTGGCATTTAATTTATGCAAAAAATACTGTGTGAGTATTCAATTTCGCAATATGGTGTACGTTTTTACTTTATATCTCGAAATTATTCTGAGTTCAGTAGCTCCTCTGATATGCTAAAAATGCGTTTTGGAAGACGAAAATATTTTAATACCTAAGTTGAAGCCACTTTGAATATCCATCTAATCTCTAAGTGATGAATAATTAATAAAACTAAATGCATGTCAAAACATGACAACAGGAGCAGTGGCGCAACTAGAAAATAGTTTTAGGAGGCACAAATTGAAAAAAAAAAAGAAAAAGAATATCTTTTAATAAGAGAGGTCCGAGGGTTCTCCCCGGAAAAAATGTTTAATTTGTAGTTTGAAAAACGCAATTTTAGACGGTCTGTGTTGGTGTTATAGGGAAAAAAAGGTACAAGACGCTCTGCGGAAATTTATAGGAGTTGAAACTTTAAAACGTGATTGTATAGGTTTTATTTATTGATATTAGAAAAAGGAATGGAACTCTGGGATTCTACCAGATCGTTTTTTTTTTTTTTTTTTTTGAAAAATAGATAGAAATCAATTCCCCTTTTCTCCCCTCCAACTTTTCGAAATTGAACTTCCACAAACGTAATTGTAGACAACTTTGAAGATTTTTACAAGAAGGGAATTCTGGAGCTCCCTCTTTAATTTTTTTCCAAAATTAAAGTCCTGAAAACCTAAGCAGCATTCTTTGATATTAGGAGAAGTGGTTCAGAGGCTATTCCAACTTAAATTTTTCAGAAGTCAGGTTTGAAAAACCTAATTTTTGATGATATTTAAGGAAGGAGGTTCGAAAGGCCATTGCCCGAATATTTTCTGAAGTTGCAGTCTTAAAAACGTGATTGTAAGACCATATTTGGTAACATTGGGACCGGCAATCTTTCGAAATTGAAGCTCTAAAAACGCAATTTTAAGTGATTTTCTAACGGAGTTTCAATCGACGTTGTTTCGTATTCAGAAGCTTTCCCGAAATATTTGCGAAATTGAAGATCTGGAAACGAAATTTGAGATGCTCCGTAATGCTTTTGGCGTAGGGGGGGGGGGGAGAAAAATTCGGCGGAGTAGCATTTTGAAAATTTTCTTATTTTCAGGCGAAGTAGAAAAAAGAAAAGAAATAGGATGGAGTGGGAGTAGCCAACCAATTAGTAGAAATTAAAATTTTACCCCAACATCATTATTTTGACCTTAAAAAAACCACTTTGTTAGACGCGTTTTTTCCCCCTTCAGTAGCAAACACTTTTGAAAAACATTCAACTAAGCATTCTGGAGGGAAGGAGGAACGGCGGAGCAACCAAAGGGGTGTCCTCTGAACCCCTACCCCCCCCCCCCCCCCTCTCTGGTTGTGCCACGGAACGGGAGGGTACTGATTATATTTCCAAATTAAAGGATAATATTGCAGAGGATATTCCGCTTTAAAATCTAAAACTGAAACTTGCCGTTAAAACGAATACTTCTAACTTACGAAATCGTTTTGAAAAGACATTGACATTAATATCCAAAACAAACACATTGTCCAAAGCTCTTTAATTTAATACAAAAATAGTTGAAAAAAAAGGGGGTGGAGAAATTGAGTAATTATGGTCAAGTTGTTACTTTTCGGAACTAAAAAGTTAATCTAAATTATTCTCTACAACATAAGCATATTACACACAAGTATATAATACGCAAATGTGCTTACCATATTTTTCAATGTGTGATAACATGATGCAGTGGAATTCTTACGAGCAGTAGGTAAAAATCACAAAAAAATATATTACACGAGATATGATACATATTCACCACAAGTACCAAAATGGGAAATAGCAAATTTCTTGTCCTGCATCGTATGCTCAACCTTGTGAAATTATAGACATACAGAAATGAGATTCATGGCTCCACACATGAAGAAAAATACTAATGTATGCGTCAATTAGAATCGTGTGTTTTCAGTGTAAAAGATTGCGCTTTTGAATGGCATATACAGACACAACAAGGCATTTTTTCCCCTTATAGATAGGCAGCAAGGAGGATTATTTGTTTTCATGAGCAGTATAATTTTACCACGTACTTTTATAGATATACTGAAAAGTTCAATTTTATTTTTTTTTGGTTGGAGGTTTTTCCCCCATTTGGAGCATTTTTGATTGTTAGAGCTTGGAGCCTTTTTGACTCTCGCGACGTCGAGCTCCGCACGACCTTGCACATAGGGACGGATGCGGTCCTGGCCCCAAATGACGCATCTAAAATCAAGTGCAATAAAAAAATCATTACTTTGAAAACATTTATTAACTTTTTTTTACAATTGGATGCTAATGGAAGTCATTTTACTAAGATATAATGACTTATGGCAACGCAATCATAATTTCCAGAAAATATTTCAATAAATGGTAATGGTGACTCACTACCACTCACTGAGCGAAAGACGCAAAAACATTTTGAATATATATATACATTAGTGTGGTCCTTATTTATATGGGAAATTTTTTTTTTCGGAATTCAACAAGTGACGCCCCCTAGTTTTGTGACACTATAATAAAAAGTAACGTGTGCAAAATTTGAATTCGATCGGTCAATAATAACACGTGCCCCTAGGCCGTTGAACTTTAACACTTTTGATAATTTTCCCACAAATCTTCGAGTTTTTACTTCAGACCCAGTACATCGTTTTTCCTAGGTTTTCAAAATATTTTTACAGTGAGGTAGCTCTAAAATTAATCTTTTTAATTACTTTATCTAAAGATTTTACGTTGAATAAGAATGAAATAATGCTTTAGAAACTTTCTTTAATCGTACGCTTTTCTCAATGTATCTCGATAGTGTGTATTTTTTTCCGATAGTCTTGGTCCGTCTGTAAAATAAAATGCTTTGTGACTCATATTTGATAAATTAGTTGTGAAATTCTTCGATTAATCGTGTTCCTCTTTCAGTTGTATCATTCACAATTTTCAGTATTTTAACGATCGCTTTTCCCTTTAAATAGTGTAACGGATTCGGTGCGACTTCCACTTTCTTGAAATGAAAACACAGTTCTTGATAAAAACACAGGAAATTTATTTACACTATGTACAGGAAAGATCGTCAACAACTGCTAAATTATTCATCAGCAATAAAGCAATTATCACACAACACCGTAAACTCAACGTTTACACACGTATTTACTTCCAAATACGAAAACAACACAGCGAAATGCCTCTCTATAAACAGAGCAAAAATGCTCTCGGTTCGAAATCTCAATCGAAACTAAACTGTTTATCCATCGCTAACGGCTTATATACACCGAAAAGAATTTTCCACAACATTCTTACCTCTTCGCGAAATGCGTAGACCGTTATCAAATTTTATCAATGAACAAAAAGGAAATAGGGGTCGTATACTTTAGCCATATGAAAAGGGGTTGTATATTCATTACGGGAAAATATTTACAGGTTACGTTCCTACAATAATTACTATTTACAGGATTTGTAACATTGCCCCCTTCCTAAGAACTGCACGTCCCGGGCAGTACAATCCCCAGAAAGGGTGCCAAACTTCTATCACATGTTCACAAATACACACATTAAATAATAACCAATAATGCATAGGAAACACAATAATAACAAGAAATATTACTAAACATTAAAAGCAAAAAAATTATCTACAACTTTTATGTTATCAACCATGGTTGTTTACGTAATACTCATGAACTATGGCCATAGTATGGGGCTAACCGATCATAATGTACAACCCTAGGTTTTGCATTAGGTGATTTTTGGATCCTCACTACGACGTCATTCAGTCGGTTAAGGACTTTGTAGGGTCCATCCCAATGCGACTGCAATTTGGGTGACAGACCTTTCCGTCGGATGGGATTCCATAACCAAACCTTGTCGTCTTCGTTGAATTCATGTCCAGTAGACCTTGTGTCGTATCGGGTCTTCATCTTCTCCGCCGCGATGTTGATTCGCTCTCGTGCGAAGTTATGAACGTCTTCCAACCGGGCCTGGAGATCCTGGATGTACTCCTCAGGCGATGCAGGCGCATCCGGAGGACGACCGAAGACGAGATCACAAGGTAGCCGAAGCTCTCGTCCGAAGAGCATCTGAGATGGGGCATATCCGGTAGTCTCGTGGACAGCACTGCGGTAGGCCAGCAGGAACAAAGGTAGCTTCTTGTCCCAATCCTGTTGATTTCTGGATACCATAAGCGAGAGATTATTTAGGATTGTGCGGTTAAATCTCTCCACCATGCCGTCCGATTGTGGGTGTAGTGGTGTTGTCCTAGTTTTCTCAATTCCGAAAATTTTACATAGGCCCTTAAACACAGCAGAGATGAAATTCCTCCCTTGATCGGAATGAATCTGCAAAGGTGTTCCGTATCTCGAGATCCAATGTTGGACTAGAGTCTCTGCTACGGTGGTAGCTTCTTGATCTGGAATGGGATACGCTTCGGGCCATTTGGTGAAATAGTCGATGGAAACAAGAATGTATTTGTTCCCATCAGCAGTTCTTGGGAGAGGACCCAGGATGTCGATCCCAATTCGTTCGAAAGGAGCTCCAACGTTGTACAGACGTAGCTTCCCTCTGCTTCTTTTCTTCGGTCCTTTACGAGCAGCACAGGCGTCACAAGAATGGCACCACTTCTCCACGTCATCCTTCGCCTTGCACCAGAAGAAGCGCTCCCGAACTTTATTGAGGGTTTTCAACACACCAAAATGTCCTCCCGTCGCACTACTATGCATTTCTTTCAGAACATCTGAAATCCTTGATCGGGGAAGTAGTAACTGCCACCTAGACGTTTTGCCGTCCTCAGATTCCCATTTTCGGTACAGTACGCCGTTCCGTAAATGGAGTGAATTCCATAAAGCCCAGTATCTTTTTGTTGCAGGACTAAAGATGGAAACGTCCTGCCAGCTAGGTCGCCGACTGTCACTCTCCATGAACTCCAAAATTGGTTTTATGTCGGGGTCTTCAAGTTGATCTTTTCGAACTTGGTCGTCACTCCATGGATCAGGTTCTGAAGATGTTGGAGTCACTGTCACCTGATAGGCAGTACGGCTAGTCGTTCCATACTGTTTCTCGATTCGGGAACAATAATTGCATTTCTCAGGACAGGGTCTCCTTGATAAAGCGTCTGCATTACCGTGAGACAACCCTTTTCGGTGCTTGATCTCCATGTCATATTCCTGGAGCCGCTGTATCCACCTGGCTATCTGGCCTTCTGGATTCCTGAAGTTCAAAAGCCAAGTTAACGAGGCATGATCTGTCCGAAGCAGAAATTTTCGGCCGTAGAGGTAATGATGGAAGTGTTCTACAGCTTTCACTATGGCCAGTAACTCCTTTCTGGTGACGCAGTAATTTCGCTCCGACTTTGATAAGCATTTGCTCCAGTAAGCAATGACATGTTCATTGCCGTCAATTTCTTGGAATAAAACAGCTCCAATGCCCTCGTTGCTCGCATCAGTGTCCAGGATGAAGGATTTTTCAGGCTGAGGATAGGCGAGGATAGGCGTTGATGTTAAAGCCTCCTTCAGTCGTAGAAATGCATCTTCGCATTCTTTGGACCATTCAAACTTTTGCTTGCTCTCCGTCAGCTTATGCAAAGGTCGTGCGATGTTGGAAAAACCCTTTACAAACTTCCTGTAGTACGTGCAGAGCCCCAGGAAACTTCGCAGCTGATGGATGTTTTCGGGACGACTCCAACTCTTGACCGCGGATACCTTTTCTGGATCGGTTTGTACACCCTCAGAAGAGATGATGTGACCAAGATAGTTCACTTCCCGGCGGAACAAATTACATTTGGACGGGCTTAACTTCAGATTGGCTTCCTTAAGCTTTTGCAGCACCTTCCTAAGATTTGCCAGATGTTCTTCGAAACTGCGTCCCACGATGATGATATCGTCTAAATAGACCAGACAGGATTCGTAGGAAAGTCCTCTTAACACTGTCTCCATAAGACGCTCGAACGTAGCTGGTGCATTGCAGAGGCCGAAGGACATCACTTTAAACTGCCATAAGCCTTGTCCAGTTGTAAACGCTGTCTTCTCTCGGTCATCAGGGTGTATTTCAACCTGCCAGTAGCCGCTCTTCAAGTCCAGGGTCGAAAACCACTTGTGTCCGGAAAGAGTGTCCAAGGTGTCGTCTATCCGTGGAAGAGGGTAACTGTCTTTCTTGGTGATTTCATTCAGCCGTCGGTAATCCACACAAAATCTGGTGGAGCCATCTTTCTTTCGGACCAAGACGATGGGAGAGGCCCAAGGACTGGATGAAGGTTCGATTACATCATTCTCCTTCATCTCTTTCAGGAGGGTCTCAACCTCTTCCTTCTTGGCGAATGGTAGTCGTCTTGGATGCTGCTTAATAGGGGGGTGTTCTCCAGTGTAAATCCTATGCTGCGTTAAATTCGTACGGCCAACATCCTCCGATGTAGAGGAAAACAGATGCTTGAAGTCGTCCACCAATTGTTCCGCAGTAGTTCTTTGATCTTTCGATAATGACGCACTCCCAATTAACTTCGATGTCAAGGACTCAGAAGACACAGTGTCGGGGGAATTGATTCTTCTAATGATGCAGTTTACTGGAGTACAAGTTGCTAACACTTCACCTTTCCGGATATTCCTTGGCCTTTCACTCACGTTGGCGACTCTTACAGGAATTACATCCTTAGAAAGGTCCACAAGCGTAGATGCTACCAGCACTCCTTTTGGGTTATTGCTTAAGTTGGGGGATTCAATGAGTCCAAATCGAAAACTATTGCTTTCTTCAAGGGAGCCAGGTATTAATGATTCTGACCTTGAGGGAATCGATAAATCTGTTTGGGCTATTATTTGATGAGCGGATTTTACATCACTTTCTGCAGGGAAAACGGCTATGTCTTCTCTCATCGAGTGCAGCTCATTAGTCTTGAAGTCGAGGTTGAAGTCATACTTCTTTAAAAAGTCCAATCCGAGAATGAAGGGGTCTGTGATAGCAGCAACGAATGCCGTATGATGGTAAGTGGCATTTCCAAACACAATTTCTAAGTTTACTTTACCTTCAATCTCGATCTTGTCACCTGTCACAGTTTGGAGGGTAACGCAGGGCGGCGTCCATAGAATGTTGAGTCCAAATTGACGAGCCACATCTGTTCTAATGATTGTAACATTGGCTCCAGTGTCAATAATCAGTTCGCAGGGAAACCCGTTTACGTATGCGTAAACAAACAGTCCATTACTGCCGCCACTCGCCGATGAAATCTGGAAAACTTTAAGATGGGGCTCATTCCAATTTGGCGACCTCCGCCCCGCGAGATTGCCATGGCTTAGTTTTCCTGGACCTGCGAGGAAGAGGTGCTCTTCCCTCTGGTTTCTTGGCGAGCTTCACAGTTTCTTCGTAAGTGACCCTCGCCGCCACATTTCCAGCACTTAAGTGATTGTCCATTTTGGAACTTGGGAGCCGAAGTCCTTTTGAGGATTCCTGCAATTTCTTTTATTTGCTTTTCCAGTTCAGCAAAGCGTGACGAAACCGGATCAGACTCATCAGTTTTCACGCCGCGGATTGAATGGCGATCCTTGCGGGTTGCTTGCTGGGCGGCCTCCAACTTCATCGCATACACAACAGCAGAACTCAGATCTTTGACATC
The DNA here is from genome assembly GCF_026930045.1 of Uloborus diversus. Lineage (NCBI taxonomy): Eukaryota > Metazoa > Arthropoda > Arachnida > Araneae > Uloboridae > Uloborus > Uloborus diversus. Next base: position 60,048,415 of record NC_072736.1, on the reverse strand, counting down.
CGCCATCCGTAGAGCTTTCTGGATTTCCGGATCTCGAACCCCGTCGATGTAGTAGTTGAGTGCCAGGTTGTCTCGAACATCCGCAGGACAGTCGCAAAAAGCAAGATGAGACAGTCTCTCGACGTCCGCCGCTAGCTCTTGCAGGGTTTCCCCGGTTTTCTGGAAACGGGACTTCAACTGGAGTCGGCTGAAATCTTTCTGGCACTTCTCACCGAAGCGAAGCTCCAACGCAGATGTGAGGGAGGCGAAATCCAGGCGCTGGCTGTCCGAAAGGGTCTGAAGAATGTCCGCTGCGTCACCTCTCAGGGATGCTGCAAGATGGCAGGCCTTGGTAGCAGAGTCCCATCCGTTCGCTTCCGCCACTATTTGGGTCTTGTACACCTGCCACGAACTTTTCCCATCAAATGTGGCCAGTTTAATGGACGGTCTAGCAACAGATGTGGGAGCGCAAAATTGTACAGAGCTGCTTTCCGCGGTCGCCAATCTCCTTTCCATGTCTTTAATTATTTCTTCCTTAAATGAGGTAAATTTCTTGTCTTCTTCTTCCAACTTATTTTCCACATTGGCGATACGCTCTTCCACAGTATCAAATTTTTCTTCCAGAGCATCGACTTTATCTGCCATGGCGGTTAGTTGATTCTCCATCATGGTTTTCATCGACGTTAAGTCACTTTTCATTTCATCTTGACTTGTAGTAATTTTAGTAGTTAAATCATTATTTAACTGTTCTTGGTTAGTCGCTAATTCATTTTTTAATTGTTCTTGATTTGCAGTAAAACTTGCAGTCAAATCACTTTTTAATTGGTCTTGATTAGCCGCCATATCATTTTTCAATTGTTCTTGATTAGCCGCCATATCATTCTTCACAGAGGTGATTGCGTCAAGAAGTTGTTTTAATTGTTCATCCATTGCGCGGGTAATCACCATAAAAATAAAGTCCAAATTTAAAAAGTCTTTATGAAAAAAAAATGTCCAAAGTCACACTTACTGCAAGAAAGTCCTGAAGTAGCCCCACGTTGGGCGCCAAATTGTAACGGATTCGGTGCGACTTCCACTTTCTTGAAATGAAAACACAGTTCTTGATAAAAACACAGGAAATTTATTTACACTATGTACAGGAAAGATCGTAAACAACTGCTAAATTATTCATCAGCAATAAAGCAATTATCACACAACACCGTAAACTCAACGTTTACACACGTATTTACTTCCAAATACGAAAACAACACAGCGAAATGCCTCGCTATAAACAGAGCAAAAATGCTCTCGGTTCGAAATCTCAATCGAAACTAAACTAAACAGTTTAGTTTAGTTTTTAGTCAGTTCGCTAACGGCTTATATACACCGAAAAGAATTTTCCACAACATTCTTACCTCTTCGCGAAATGCGTAGACCGTTATCAAATTTTATCAATGAACAAAAAGGAAATAGGGGTCGTATACTTTAGCCATATGAAAAGGGGTTGTATATTCATTACGGGAAACTATTTACAGGTTACGTTCCTACAATAATTACTATTTACAGGATTTGTAACAATAGCTTCCTTCATTTTGCCGTGAATCAGAATCAAATAGGAAAAAATCTTTTAGTATTTGTAACTTATCAAAGAGTTTTATTGACTCGTAATTGCTTCTATAAAGAGGAAGATCTTTACTAAGAAAGTATTCCAAATCACTACTGTTATCTGAAATTTGTTAAACAGTCATCAGACACGTTTTTCTTATTACAAGCATTTTTTTTGGACTAGTCTTTTCCTACCTTCAAAGTTAATTCCGTCATCCAATACGGACAAAGCTACTAGTTTATCCCCTAAATACCATAAGTGATTTATGAATTTTCCAATCATTGCTTCTGCTGCATGTTTGTCGTCATTGTGTACGCTGCTAGTGTTTCAGACATATTATATTATTCAAAGGAGTCTCGATTGAGTTGCTGCGAAAAACCATATCTTCATACAGCATTTAATTGTAAAACAGCTTTGTAAAACAGCATTGAAGGGCTTTCTTTTCATGTAAGGTCAATTTAAATTGTTTCCTAAACATAAAAATTTTCAAACAAAAATTCCTTTTGTTACTCATGTGGCTCAGGGATAAGCTCCAGGTTGCCGAAAACATATTCCTGTAGTAGGAAATTTACCAGGAAATATTATTACAAGTTATGAGAATTCTCTGTAATCTGTCTAGGTCATTTGGATTTAAATTTACTGCTTCTACATAGACTGTAAATAAATGAACTGCATCTTTATCCCTAATATGGCATTTGTCTAACAGTGATGAAAGGCGAGCAGATATCAATAGTTGTCAAGCTTTTTTGCATTTGTGGTAGACCAGATGTAGAAAACAAAAGTTCAACAGGTTTACCCATTTCGGTTTCTAAATCTTGTGAATCGCAAGAATTTGATGATAATAAAGGACTATGCACTGAAATAGAAGAAAAATAATTTAAAGTATAGATTTCTACATTGTTCCGATCTGGATATTTTTTTAAAATTTATATTTTAGCTATGGAAAATACAGTATATTTTTATGTAGGAGTAATCGAGGATTTTTCGAAATTTATATTTTAAAAATTAAAAATTGCATAATCATTTAGGTATGTTTATAACTAAAGAACAGCGAATTAAAATTTAATTGCAATTACTTATATTTATTTCATTGAAACCTTGCGCCTTTATCTGCCCCACCTATTACATACACAGGGAATTTTGTAAATCAACACCCCCAAAGCCTGGAGGAGGCAATTTCTTGTTGTCAAAGTTGTTCTTGTTCATTTATTTACAGTCTATGTAGAAGCAGTAAATTTAAATCCAAATGACCTAGACAGATTACAGAGAATTCTCATAACTTGTAATAAAATTTCCTGGTAAATTTCCTACTACAGGAATATGTTTTCGGCAACCTGGAGCTTATCCCTGAGCCACATGAGTAACAAAAGGAATTTTTGTTTGAAAATTTTTATGTTTAGGAAACAATTTAAATTGACCTTACATGAAAAGAAAGCCCTTCAATGCTGTTTTACAAAGCTGTTTTACAATTAAATGCTGTATGAAGATATGGTTTTTCGCAGCAACTCAATCGAGACTCCTTTGAATAATATAATATGTCTGAAACACTAGCAACGTACACAATGACGACAAACATGCAGCAGAAGCAATGATTGGAAAATTCATAAATCACTTATGGTATTTAGGGGATAAACTAGTAGCTTTGTCCGTATTGGATGACGGAATTAACTTTGAAGGTAGGAAAAGACTAGTCCAAAAAAATGCTTGTAATAAGAAAGACGTGTCTGATGACTGTTTAACAAATTTCAGATAACAGTAGTGATTTGGAATACTTTCTTAGTAAAGATCTTCCTCTTTATAGAAGCAATTACGAGTCAATAAAACTCTTTGATAAGTTACAAATACTAAAAGATTTTTTCCTATTCTATTCTGATTCACGGCAAAACGAAGGAAGCTATTTAAAGGGAAAAGCGATCGTTAAAATACTGAAAATTGTGAATGATACAACTGAAAGAGGAACACAATTAATCGAAGAATTTCACAACTAATTTATCAAAGATGAGTCACAAAGTATTTTATTTTACAGACGGTCCAAGACTATCGGAAAAAAATACACACTATCGAGATACATTGAGAAAAGCGTACGATTAAAGAAAGTTTCTAAAGCATTATTTCATTCTTATTCAACGTAAAATCTTTAGATAAAGTAATTAAAAAGATTAATTTTAGAGCTACCTCACTGTAAAAATATTTTGAAAACCTAGGAAAAACGATGTACTGCGTCTGAAGTAAAAACTCGAAGATTTGTGGGAAAATTATCAAAAGTGTTAAAGTTCAACGGCCTAGGGGCACGTGTTATTATTGACCGATCGAATTCAAATTTTGCACACGTTACTTTTTATTATAGTGTCACAAAACTAGGGGGCGTCACTTGTTGAATTCCGAAAAAAAAAATTTCCCATATAAATAAGGACCACCCTAATATATATATATATATATATATATATATATATATATATATATATATATATATATATACTAGCTGCGTTGCCCGGCTTTGTCTGGTCTACCTTGAAAAAAACCATTGTGTCAAGTGAAGTATATTCAATAAGCAGGATTAAATGAAAGAAAAAAAAAACAGTCATGCAAAATTTCCCCGCCAAACAATGACGACAGATACTAAAATACTTTTAAGAAATCAAAATAAAATGGGAAATATGGATTTAAAAGGCGTCTAGCCTCTCACAAAACGCTTGAAGAGATGTTTTTCAAAAAATAACGCATAATTTCCAATCTCATTGTAGGGACTACCAAGACGGGCCCTCCTTATAGGGGAGACCGGGTCACAGTGTGACTCCCCGAGGGCTCCTTGTTCCTATCTCCGAGGAGACTTGCCCAGGCACAGTGTGACTTGTGGTACTGTGAAACAAAGCGGTTTTTGAGATTTTTTTAATTATAATCTACAAATGGTGCTCTCAGTAACATGAATCTGTAGCAATGGAGTTTTTCCCTTCAGTCAAAAGTACTACTTTTAGTCACTGAAATTGATAGAATAAGTAAAAAAAAAAACATGGAACCAGAGAAAACGTTAATTTTCCCAACAGTTCTTGTTTAATTTCTTTAAATGTCCGACTTTGGAAATAAGGCGTGGTCTTTATGACGTCACAAGTGGTGTATTTTGGTGCGCTACTCCATTAACGCGCTAAATGATTACGCTTTGCCGTTAACTGCGTTGCCAGGATATAATAATTTGCTCTGAGCGCTAATGGCATCAGTGAATTGCATTTCATCACTGTGATTTCATGTGCAAAAGCGTAAAAAATGAACTTCAATCTCCGCACCGATTAAAATAATTGTTAAAAAAATATGAACTTTTGTCAAATTATTTAAAGAATTGTTAAATCTCATGTTTTTAAGCATGCTCTTTCATAAAAAAAAAAGAAAAATATTTTTTAAATTTTGGAAACAACTCAATTAGCCGGATTTTTTCTGAAAAATAAAGGTGCTGCTTCTTTTTAACATCAAATGATCATCATTTTTCCGATTTCAGGTAAGCAATGTTTATTTTCTGACTCCGGCAAGTATCGATTCATAGTGTTTCATTTTTTGAACAACGACTAATCATTTGATCAGTTTATTTGTTTCTCATTTGTTGCTAATTATCATCCAGCACATTTAGACTTTAAATGAAGTGCTTGAAATGTGTAGTGAGGAGAATACGCCACACAGAAGGTACAGTGAGACAGTCGTAGTTGGTACAGGGTAAGACCTCTCTGGTAAGACTGTCTCAGTGTGCCTCGCCCTGTATTCCGCTTTGAAAGGGATAGTTTTAATTTTATTTTATGATCTAAGAGTTTTTTAACTTGCTGTTTATTTGCTTCACAGATTTTTTACCCCGTAAAAAGTGTGAAATAGACCTCGTTTAGAAGAAAATAAGACATTTTCCGCCGATTCCATGAGAAATTGATTTTTAACTCATCATCTAGTTCTAAGTGACTCATCAGACAAAGTAGTTTGCAATAATCTGTCAGCTATTGATAAAATGGATACAAAAGAACAATATTGCTCTGGTGTAGCATCGACTGTTTTCTTAAATACTTGGAATGTCAAAGTATATCCAAAGGCTGAGGAGAGAAAAGAAAGAGTAATGAAAAAAGGCGTAAAATGGGTGAAAGTATCGTTGCAACTGTTCCTCGTAAAAAACAAATTTTTGACGAAGAAAACGAGCTGATGTGTGTGTGCATCACTTGACTTCCTTTTATTCCAATTTATTGTCATTTCCCAATTACTGTCAATTTTAATGTGATTCAATAGTTTACTCTCTAAATTTCACCAACAGTGGCCAAATTGAAACAGATTTTATAAAAAAACCGCCAAATTTGTCACCAAACTGGCGACAAAACTTGGCGACCAAAAGACAGACGATATATCGCCAAATGTTCGCCAAATTATAACACCACTTGCGTTCACATCGAAATTAACAATGATTTCCCCTCAAAAAGGGGCAAAAGACCCCTTTAGAAACATCCCGAATGCAACCAAAAGAGGAGGTGCACAACTAGATCTCACTAGAAGTCTACGTACCAAATTTCAACTTTCTAGGACATACCGTTCTTGAGTTATGCGACATACATAGGCACATACATACGTACATACAGACGTCACGGTTAAACTCGTTGTAATTAACTCGAGAATCGTCATTATGGATATTTCGCGTGTCTATACGTTCTTAGCCACTTATCCACGTGTGGTCGAGGGGAGAAAAAAAACTTAATATTCGTTCAGGGGTGAATAAAATAGAAATTATGGTCGATTTTTGAGTGAATTTTTTTTTTGCGAATACAATACTTCCTTTTTTGTAAAAGGAAGTAAAAAGGGAATTATTATTTTTTTTAATCAAAAATATAGAAAACAAGGTACGTTGGTACGACACAACTGTTGAGGAAGAAGAAATTAAATGGGGGCTCTGCAACGGACCATGTTGACGTTTGCGAGAATCTATCTACCTTCAGGATATGAAAAGCTAAATCGTAAGCTACTTGAAGGAGACTATGTTCTTGTAGAATTTAGCGTCACACAAAAATATTTTTATGATGGGAATGCAATAAGAGCTGCTAATAAAAATAGAGACTCGTATACATTAGGTGTTTTTTTTTTTTTTTTTTTTTTTTTGCACAAAGGAAAAACATTTGATTTGGGATGTTTTTATTTGGCCATCTTCACCAGATGTCTCATCCGTCCGAATAAAAGCATTAAAATTGTTGTTTCAAGCTTCTGCCAGAAAAAAATCTTGACGACCTACTCCCGACTCCGACAATTTTGGCGCTCCTAACTCCGACTCCGACTCCTGTGCCCAAAAATTACTCGCACTCCGACTTCCCGACTTTGAATCTGACTTCGTAGCTTTGGCAAAAATTTATGCACGGAGGAAAAATGGCTGACTCCGACTCTTGGATATTCGACTCTGACTCCAACCCCTGTATTAAATAATAAGCCCTATTCCGTCTCTGCTGATATTGGTAGACTTGCGGACTTTTTGTGGAAATGACCGATTTCAACTCCGAGTCTTTGAATTTAAAACTTTCGGCTCTCGAATCTAACTCTTTTGTCCCAAAATCAAATGGACTCCGACTCTGACTCCACAGCCATGGTTTTTACTGTGAAATAATTGTTTTAAATATGTTTTGATTTTATTTTTCAAGTTAAAGTTTTAATTTATGTATTCTGTTTTTGGCGGAGAAATTCGGAGTCGTTTATGTTTCTACATCAAAATATGCACAGACGGTTTTTTTTTTTTGACAATGAAAATTATTTTTTTAAGTTGACATTTTATTGTTTTTTCTTATTTTGAAAGTACATTAATTCATTCTTAAAAATTTTTTTGGCAACAGGGGAAAAACAAACGATTTTTTTTTTTTTGATATGATTATTTTAATGAGCTTTTAATTTGAATTCTTTTTTTTTTCTTTTTGAAAGCGGTTGAAGATTTATTTTGATGGAAAAAATGTGTTTAGCTGCTTTGTTTAAAAGGTGGTGCTATTTTATTTGTTCTTTTATTTATTTTTTACGTATCTACTTCTTTAGATGAGTGAGGCATACTTTATTTCTCGAAATCAGCTTAAAATATTTAAAAAATATGTTTGAAATAATTTACGATTTTAGCTAATTTTGAGAATACTGATCAGATACTAGAAAGTCGATATTGATATACGGGAAAGTAGGCTCGTTTAGTTCTAGACAGAACTTCTTGTTTAAATACTATTTCTCAAGTTACTTTCTCTGTCATAATTGGTCATAATGCTTGCCGATTCCGCTTTTTAATTGTTGACAAAATCAATGAAGAATAATAGTAGTTACAAAAGATAATTTTGTTAATAAAGTTTAAGAACTAATTTCAGGTCTGAACTTAAGAAAACATATGAAACTTTTCAAATAATGCAGGCTTTTGATGTTTTCTTTGATTAAAGTAAAGTCAGTTTAAAAGCGTTTTTAAAAACTTTTTTTTCGCTACATACTTGTTCAAAATTGTTTTTAAGTTCGAGTATGTAAACTTGCAATATTTAGAGCAGATTAGCAAATAAATGTGTGCTACTCTCTCTTTAGGAGCAATGCATTTCTTTTAAAGCAAAAGTGAATCCCGTTTTTTTCTTTCTTTTTCTTTCATTGTTTTTTTCATTTATATATTTTGAATAAGGATATAACAGGTAAATATGTTTTAAATTTCAAAATGAAAAACTTTAAAGTAAAATTTTAAAAATGTTTCTTAAATCTAAAGGCTATTTCTATCATCTTCGTACGCACCAAAAAGTACGAAATAAAATAAGCATATGATTTCTTGATTACGACACATAAAAAACTGCAGCTAATCTTAATATCTTTACATCACATTTATGTTAATTCTAAAGCAGTCAATAAAATTTTAATCAAAATTTGAAAGGAGAAACAGATGATATACAACAGTGCACACACAAATAGCTTTTAGTATACCTCCTATATTTCTTCTATATTTTTTTTAATTAAAATTTTTTAACTGCTTTCGTAGCTAATCTAGATATAAAGATATTAGGGCTAGCTGCGATTTTTGAGAGTTATAACCAAGACACCATATAGCAGTGGCGTTTCAAGGGGGGGGGGAGGGTGTTCTCCACCCCGGGTGTCACCCGCCTGGGAGCGACATCCACAGTGGAAGTGCAAGTTTTGGAAAAGTATGAAGCTGAAATGCAATTTTAAGACTGCAAATTAAAGAAATTTCCGGGGGGGGGGGGGTAAACCCTTATACCCTTCCACTTTTATTTGTTTTTTAATTTTTTTTTTAATTTTTATTATTATTTTTTATTTTTATTTTTTATTTTTTTTTTTTGTGCATTAACCCACTTAAAATTTCGTTATAACACTAATGTAGCTGTATCTGCAAATTGCATGAATTTCATGTTTATATATTTTTTCTTTGCGTTTGTAAGGGGGGAGGTGTGACACCAGAAATTACCTACCCTAGGTACGCCACTGCATATAGTACTTATTTTATTTCAGGCTTTTTAGTGCGAAGAAAGCTAACAGAAATAGTGTTTCGATTTAAACAAAACAAAAAAATTTTTTTGAGCAATCACGATTGCTTATTGCTTTCATTTGACTGTCTTTGGCGTTGTGGTTCCTTTTTCAGCTTGGACCAGGCCTGCAGCACCACCGGCGGCGGCGCGGCTGGTCCTGAGCACTGTCCCCCGAAATCCACTTTTGCTGGGCGGTGGCGTCCATGTCCCACACACACGAACGCCTACACACACACGAACGCCTACACACACACACACACGAACGCCTACACAGACACACACACGAACACCTACACGCACACGCACGTACACAACACTCACACACATGCATACATACACTTACGCACCCACACACATGCGCCTACACAAACACACACGCTCGTGATTGCGAAAAACATAATTTGAATTCAAGATGCCAAAAATTCAAATTTATGTTTTTTTTTTAAATATTATTATTCAGGAAAAGACAATTGCCCATATCTAGTACCATTTCCGATATGCGATTAGAAAAAGTAAACTAATAAAGAGGCATATTGCTCGGCATTGGCACGCTACAGCTGTGCTTGGAAATATTTTCGAGAATGAAACATCGTATTCGAATCATAATCCGGCAGGTTGTTCTGACTTTTTTCCAGGATGCGCAAAGTGTTCGATTTATTCGGGACGTTCTCGAATCGAACACCGAGAGAAGTGTTCTTTGTCCGACACTCGCTCATCTGCTCCCAAAGCACCTCCATCGTTTTGACGTCACCTGGAGTTCTCCATCACTCGTAATGTGGAGGGGAAGGAACATCCTCCCTCCCCCCTCTTTTCTAAAAATAAGGATATTCATTTTGTGGGCCAGTGTTCGTTCACGGAACAACTTAGGAGTTCGCTCCTAACCCTCACAAACATCCTCACCTTTATTCGATACCGTCCATCCATGCTTTTATTTCTTACTTTGTGCGAACGATAGAAAAAGCAGTACTAACCTAATTTTCTATTGTTGCCATTTTTACCTGGTAAAATTGTGTTTTCGGTGATATTCTTTCAAGCAGCGAAGCGCTCATTCCATTTTAAGGAACGGGACATTCGGAATACTTTTGTCAGTTGGTTTTTTTTCCCATAAGTACAAAGAGATATTTGATTTAATGATAGCAGTTAAGACAAAAAAAAAGTAAAAATTAATTTGAACTTTGACATTTTGAATTCAAACTATGTTTTTCGCAATCACGAGTGTGTGTATGTATGTAGGCGTGTGTGTTTGTGTGTGGGGGGGGGGTATGTTTGTTTATCTGTTGGGGGTATGTGTATGTGTAGGCACGTGTGTTTATGTGTGGGGGGTAGTTGTGTGTATGTGTAGGTGTGTGTCTATGTGTTTGTATGTAGGTGTCTGTATGTATGAGTGTGTGTGTGTATAGATGTGTGTGTGCGTGTATAGATGTATGTGAGTGTGTGTATAGATGTATGTGTGTGTATAGATGTATGTGTGTGTGTATAGATGTATGTGTGTGTATAGATGTATGTGTGTGTAGGTGTATGTGTAAGTATAGGCAAGTAAGTCACGCAACATGGAGATGGTTTTCGCTAGAGGAGCAGCATCGTGAGGCGGCCGACCGACGGTGGTACTGTAGAGGGGGGGGGGAAATAAAATCATAGGACATCAAAAACAGTCAAATGAGAACAATAAGCAATCGTGATTGCTCAAAAAATTGGTTAAAATTTGTCATAAGAATTACGTAATAAATTAAAAGTTAATAATTTTAACGAAAATTATTTTAAAATGTGCACTAACATGGCTGTGATGCACGGAATTCGTACGAGTTCCATTCCATCACACGCATTTTATTGCAAATCTTTGCATTAATTTCTTTAAATTATTAACTTTTAATTTTCAATATTATAAACACAACAAATCTTTACTGCTAATACCGAAAATAAAAATATATTCCCAGCTTGTTTTTCTAGTCACAAACTATTGACGAGAAATACATAAATGAATAATAATTAATAATATAAATGAAAAATATAGAAATATATAAAAATGACAAGAATAGTTGTTGAACAAAAACTATTCGCAACTCCAACAAACTATAGGGGGCGCTGCAGTCACTGTCTAATGGCGGATGAAAAAACTAAAACAAACGCACGTTGTAACGTATAAATTGCTTCTAAACTTAGGAAATGAAAGAAATTTTTGTTCGCATGCGTGATTTTTGATTCTTTATTCATTTGAAAAGATTTTTCAAAGTCTTTTGGTTATTCTGACCCATGTAGAAAGAGATTAGAAATCAAAAAGTATTACGAAAGTAAACAATTAATGCAAAACACACAGTAAGTTGTTCTGAAGCATCCATTTTCACGATGTTGAATTCGGAATTCATAAATTTTTGGTTCGCTTCGAAAGCATTTTCATTTTGTACCGTTTTTTCTATACTTTAGTACATATTATGTCCAGTTTCGTGACATTTCCGGCATTTGTTGACATTTTTGTCACATAGTGTACATACGTGACAGACTGTCAAGAGTAACATTTAACACTAGATAATTTATTTATATGACTATATGATTGGATATCAAAAGAAATCATCATGCATTTAATTCATTCGTCATGGAAATGATTTAACTGATATGCGAAATCTTGTCAAGATACATTATTCTTTCACACAATTTTAAAACCATAACCCTATAAACAGATTTTTGGGGAAACTCTTCCACCGATAATGACAGCTTTTGCAGAGCAATAAAGTTAAGTTGGCGCGATATTTTAGCGATAAAAATTCCAAACTTTTATTTTTTATTGTTCAAATTCTTAACGTTTTTTCTGGATTTTTCAATCTGTTCTGCGATAAATATTTTCAAGAAAATTTATTCGCATACTGTCCGTTTCAGTTGGATGCTGTAGTAACAAAGGTTATTTAAATCATTTATGTGGAATTAGGTTAAGGAAAAGAGTAATTTTTCATCGAGTTGAAAAACTGATATTTATTCAAATTCACTCAGAACAAGATAAATAAAATGTGTACTCACAGTTTATATCAGATATTTTTGATGTTACGCTGTTGCGAATGACGATTCCAAATGATGAATTACGCAAAAAAAAAATAAAATATATATATATATATACATACATATATATATATATATATATATATATATATATATATATATATATATATATATATATATATATATATATATATATATACATAACAAACTGTTTGTTTTGCCCAAAATGAACACGTGGAACACAATGTTTTAGTTTTTTCGGCAGTTTCGTAAATATCCGCAAGGTAGCGTATTCGAGCTCTGGAGTTGCGAATTGACAAAAACTAATTTTGACACACGCAATTTCTCGCCCTTCTCATATTTTGATAATGTTGTTGCAGCTATTAGCATAAAACTGAAGAAAAACTTCTAATACGTTGTATAGTTATCTAAAATTTAGACAGAACAATTATAAATCCATTTAAAATGAATTATTAACCTTGTTCAAAGTTATCCTGTCCCTTACTTACGCACTTACGATCACTTTGAAGCATGTCAGAAATATCATTTGAAATAAACTATTTTGAAAAAAAGTAGTACTACTTTGAACCAAGAAAACTAAATTTCTAAACGTTTAAAGTTTACAGCGAAATTAAAGCCCACTTTAATTTTGTTGCATTACAAGATTTCTGTAATTTATTATATTGGAATATCACAAGGTAGAGTGAGAAATTCCAATCAGAATTGTAACTTTCTAACAGTAAATTCAGAATGTTTGGATTATACCAGCTGCGTCACCCGGCTTTGCACGATCTACCTCAAAAATAAAAGTTATCTCAAGTGACGCGTGTTCAACAATCAGACTTGAACAAAAAAAAAAAAAAAAAATCAGTAAAATTTTGCGGCAGATTGCGGAAAAATGACCAAAAAGTAAGTAATGTTAAATCCCCCGATTTCAGGAAAAACCTTTAAAACAAAACCCAGAATTTTATTTGCTCATATTCAAAAGAAAAAATGGCAACAGATCTTTCGTCTCAATGATTTTCCTCACGCAAAAAAGTTTTAATAAAAGCATTGTTGAGGAAAATTGAGATGAAGCACTGAATAATAATTTGAATGGAGGAAAGCCTTCAAAAAATAGGGATTTTATGTCGAAATCTAAGTGTAATAATTAATAGTTTTTAATTGATATCTCCGCTAATTATTATCGGAGGATTATGTTGAATAGCCAAACATGAAAATGAGAAGATTACGAATCCATCGATACTTGGTTTGGTGGTCAGTTCACGGAAGTCAGGTGGTCAGTCGTTCGGAAGAAGTAACTTGGACATACATAGATAGGTACGCTCAGTTTTTAATTATATAAGATGCAGATTGATTTTTTTTACTGTTACCATCAACTTATTTTTAAAACTAAGAAGTGTTTCGGTAGTTAGCACAACTTTTCCTGCTGAGTGGAGCGTTAGGCTTCCTACTTTTCCTTTTGTAGTCAAATGTATTTTAAAACAAAGAATTCAATGAAAATAATTCAATTCAAAGTTAAATAATTCAAAGTTAAACGTTTAACGATTGCTTTCAGTTTAATACTATCTTATTACTTTTGTACAAAACAGTAAGCTGAAGTTTTCAAGCTCTAGGTAGCTCTTCTACCGCAAAATTTCGAATTTATTCATCTGCATCAATACAGTCAACAGTTGTACTCTGACTCAGTGAAAAAGTTGTACTCCGTGTAAATTGAATTATAAATACTTCATAGTACATAAGCAAAGAGCATTCAGGAAAATGGAGAAGAGGTGCACTATGGCAGGTCCGTCACTTCGAATTTTTCAGGTGGGTCGAAAGGTACATGCACAATGCATAATGTATCGCAAAATAAAAATCACTCTTCATAAGCGCTCGTTATTTTTCTGGTTGAAGATACACTATTTTAATTGAAATAACTTTTACTTCACATTTCTCATTCGCATGTGGTTCAAAGTTACCATAAACATCGGTATAACTTTGAAGCAGGTTAGTGATTCGTTTTAAATGGTCATTTTAATTTTTGTTTCTTAATTTTAGATAACTAGGCAATACATAAGGAGTTTTTCTTCAGTTCTATGCAATAGATGCAATCAGGGGCGTGCACAGAAATTTTGCCCGTCACAAATAACTTCTCCGCGCCCCCACCATATTGTTTATTCCTATATTTCACCCCTAGATTCAAAAATATTTTGTCCTCTTCAGGTTCATGCCCAGGCCAACAGGTGTCCCTTCTCCCCCCCCCCCCCCCCCTGTGCACGAACCTGGATGCAATAACTATTAAAACTATTATTATATGTCTATTAAAATATGAGTGGAGCAGTCAAAAATAGAGAATTTTAGAACAAAGTTACCATGAATAACTCTTCATTCAGTATATTATTCATTGAGAAAATGTGTTAATTGGCTTTTGATGTTCGAAACATTCAAGAAATTTAAAATCAAAACCAAGACCAATTCTTAAACACCATGAAACCATATTCCGCACACACCGTTTCTTCAAGTCACCAGTAGATGGCATTTCGGATGCGAAAACACTAGAAAACACCCTTCATCTTATGTTGGTTCTCATCTTGAACCTCCGATCTCTTCCGTCCGTATTTGTGCGATTTTCGAATTTATAATTAAAAACTAAAGCTTTTCTTCTTTAAAAAAATAACAATAAAGGTGATTTTATGAGCATTACTGAGAATGCAGAGTTTTCACACTGTGGTAACTTTTCAGTGGATAGCTTTAATTTTATAACTGTTTTTGTTTGTTTGCAGGGTAGTGTTCCGGATAGCTTGATTTTTTTTTCTTCTCGTTTCATAAATCATACGGATGATTTTGTATTTGGTAGTGAATTTTATGCCGCAACCATAAAAATGCAATAAGTCCAATAAGAGGTTTTCTTTGTTCAATGCACGAATTATTTCTTTTTTGCTTTAAGAGTAGGGAAGTAATCGAGAAATGTTCATATAATCTAAACAAATAATTAATGCATTTAAACTACTTATTTAAATAGTTAATGTGTTAAAAACTATATTATTCGAATAAATTAAGCAATGTTTTTATGCGAATAAGTATGTTGTATACATTTATAAAGATAATTAAGAGAGTTCATGTAATTTAAGCTACTTTTATTTGTTGCCAGAATTTACATTCAGTCAGTTGCCAAATAATTGAGAACGCTTTTTTTAATGTGTGTGGTGGGAAAGGGGGTTATACACAATTAAATCCAGTGGTGTATCTGATGGGAGTAATTTGGCTATATATCCCCTTCCCCCTCTGAAATTAAGAAATTTTTCCTTTTCTACCACAGAAAAGGACTAAAACCAACCATAATCCCTCCGAAATTTTACTATATATATATATATATATATATATATATATATATATATATATATATATATATATATATATATATATATGTGTGTGTGTGTGTGTGTGTGTGTGTGTGTGTGTGTGTGTGTGTGTTCCCATCAGAAAATATTCTGTGTACACCGTTGTTTTTATCACTCTTTCAAGACATGATAAGGGCTTATGGATGAATAATACTCCATGAGGAGGAGGCACTGGTAAATCGGCCCGATCCAGAGTCCGAGGGCTATGAAAATGAGGGCCCATGCACATAGAGGGCGAGCGCGGAGGAACCTGTGGCCGCGGGGCGCAGGTGTGGCGCGCGCCCCATCTGCAGGCGCTCTCTCGCAAGTGGCCCCGTCTTCAGGTGAATCTGATTAAGACAGAAAAAATATCTCGCTGGGTTCAAGAATCGGGACGAGCCCTCCATCTGCGCGCACACAGGTTTTGCCATCGGGACAGCTGGCCCTCTCTCGGGTACGAACCAGGTGTGCGCTCCCCCCAGAATCGTCTTCGTCTTCTTCTTCTTCTCCTCCGCGAGACACCCTCTTCTTCCGGTTCCGCAGCGGCAGATGGCGCTTCCACGGCAGCGCGTCGTGCGCCGAAACTGAATGAGTGGCGGACAAAACATGTGCGTTCCTACAAATACTACACGTGCATACATTAACTCCGAAAACATAAACAACATCCCTTTAATAGTACGAGGAAAAGAAAAAGTCCGTAAATTAATTTTACTACTTGTTTATTTACTCCTTTTGGCCTAGCATTTTATTTTAGTACATGTGTGTGCGTGTGTGTCAGAAAAAAAAGACCTGAAAAATAAAAAAAAACTTTGCGATGGAATGCGTAGAAAATTTATTACAGTCCATTATTCTAAATGTTTTACACTTTATCTTTTACTAAATTATTTATTTTTGTATTTTTCCAAAAACATGTGAGATTCTTTCGCCATTTATTTCTTCTCTTTGATTTTTTTTTTTTTTTTTTTTTTTTTTGGCAGTTAGGAGAAAGCATCACGCAATGAGTAGTATTCGAATAGAATGGGTAATTTTGTAATCTTTTAACTAGTTCAAAAGTTTTTATTTTAGTCGTGAATACAAGACGGTGATGGAGCCGAAGAAGGTCATCCTAAGGTTCGGGGTTTTATATATCGCTCATTTACGATTCAACTGGACCCAATTTTTGTATATTCATCAAATGACTCATAAAAATAATAAAAAAGTCATTCCATGCAAAAGTTTAAGCTCAACTTATGTTTTTCAGCATTAAACAGCTGTTCACAGACGTCAGTAAAAAATAGCAAATCGGTCTTACTAGGAACAAGGGTCCCCAATAAGGTCAACTGTGAAAAAACGCTAAAACTACCATCAAACTAAAAAATAAAAAAGAAATTTTCTTCATTGTCAATATAAAAACGTATTAAATCACATTTGATAAAATCAAATTAATTATCAAAAACTCTATATTTACTTCAATCGAGAGAAGAAAGGTCAATCGTCACATTCGTCCACATTACTACTTTTTTATTAACTATATATTTTTACACCGATAAACGACAGAAAACCATGAAGAAACAAAATTTATTGCAAAACAAGATCAGGCCACTTTGACAGCACTTTTTTCTAATAATGGTTGCTACACTTTTGCCTGAACTGCTTGCTGGAAACACTTTATCATCAGATAGGATTTTTGATGATGATAAATTTACGATCTCGTGCATTTTTGCCATCTGCATTAAAAAACAGAGGGACTGGTGTCTTTATTGGTCTACATGGCTTTATTTTGCGCACCCACCTTTCTGGTTAACATTTCGAATTTTGTTTCGAAATTATTAACCGAAGAAAATTTACAGCATTGGTGTAAAATTTGTCTTCTCTTTTTCCCATTTCGTACGTCCTCGAAATATTTCCATCTGAAACCGTGACACCATTTCGCTTTCATATCATTTCAAACATCAATGATGGAAACTGACTGCGTGATGCTAAGTTTCAGCCATAACTCTTGCGCGGAACTTTTGTGGGGTATAAAACCTTGGAGCAAATTAAAAAACTAGATTAAGGAGTAACATTTTAACTTTAAAGCGAAAATGAAACGCGATTTTAAATTTCAAGTGTTCCTACATAAAAATTTTCTTCGAATTTACAAGTAAATAATAATGGGAAAGGTGAATGGGACTATGCAAAGGCATTTTTCATCCTTTAGAACTTTCACCAAATTTCCCAAAATTATAAAGAAAGTGAAATTTTTTCTGGAAAAAATAAAGAAAGACAAAAATAAATCAGATTATTTGTTATTTCATAAAAGAAATTGGATGTGAACACCGTACTATTAATTACATCATACCATCTTGGAACCATGGAATTTCCACCTTGGAATTTCCACCATGGAAATTCGAATATTTCGAGGACGTACAAAGTGGGAAAAATGGAAAACAAATTTTACACCAATGTTGTAAATTTTCTTCGGTTAATAATTTCGAAACAAAATTCGAAATGTTAACCAGTAAGGTGGGGGCGGAAAATAAAGCCATGTAGACCAATAAAGACACCCCTCCCTCTGTTTTTTAATGCAGATAGCAAAAATGCACGAGATCGTAATTTTATCGTCTTCAGAAACACTAACTGATGATAAAGTGTTTTCAGCAAGCAGTTCAGGCAAAAGTGCAGCAACCATTATTACAAAAAAGTTCTGTCAAAGTTGCTTGATCTTGTTACAACATCATGCCATAAATTATCTTAAAGCTGTGGCAATTGATAGAGACTATCCGCCAACTTTGATTGATTCCATTTATGAAAAACTTTCAAATAAATCCCAAACTAATGTTTTTAACCGAACCTTCATCAGGAAAAATTTGGTTGTTTTGCCATTCTTTCCATCTGTAAGCTATCAGGTTGCGAAGATTCTAAAACGTTTCTAATTCCAGGTGGTGTTCTCTCCTATTAATAAACTTTCATTCTCTTCTCTTAAAGATCCTATTCACCCTCTTAATTGTTGTGGAATTTATAGAATTAATTGTAGTTGTAAACTTGCCTATATTGGACAGACTCGGCGTGCTTTAAAAATTCGCTTGAAAGAGCATCAAAATTATGTGATAAAACAACATCTATCTAAGTCTAGTATTGCTCAACATTGTTGGGATTCGAATCACTCTTTTGATTTTAACTTTTATCAGATTATCCAAAAATGCCCCAATTCATCAGATCTTGACTTTTGGGAATCTTTTCATATTTTGAGGAAGAGTTCTAACTTAGTTAATGATCTTAAAGCAGTTCCATATTTTTCCAATATTTGGCTGCCATATCTTTAATATTGTCCTTTCCCCATGCATTTTCTTTCTATTTTGCATATTTTTCCCCATTCATTTTTATCTATCTTGCTTTGTTTATTTCTACCTTTTTTGTCTAGGTTGACATTCCCCTCTCCCTTTTTCTTCTATTTATCTTTATTTTTTTCCTTTTTCCAAATATCTTTGTTTCTGTTTATTTTATTTCCTTTTTTTTTCCATTCAGATTTTCCTTTCTTGCGGTTCACGGTTATTGACATTTTCTTTTTGTTAAAGTTTTGGCTTAATCTTTGTCCAATTGAATTCTTTCTTTCTGGGTCTACTGTACCTCAGAGAAAGCTCTTGGCCTTTGCTTGCAGGGGTCATATTGGTTCCTTTTCGGTTTATAATTTTCTCATTGGTGTTTGGCTAATCTGCTATTTTTATTATTTAAGCTGCATGCTTATCTGCTCTTGGCTTTTGTCGGATGTCTTTTCAATCATAAGCTCATTACTTTTTACATTGAAAAGGGCGTTCCCTGTAACGCCGAAACATGTGTCTGCTGTAAGTGGCAATTTGTGCTTTTTTGACGTTGTTTTTTCTTACTTTACCATACTACTTCCTTTTACATCTGTTAAATTATTCATGTTTGTTTAATAACTTTAAAAAATGGGTGCGTGCACTTATATTCACGCTCATTAGAAGAAAGGGAAAAGACGAAATGTGGCTACTTTACCCCTAATAGCGACTTGGAGAAAGCAAGGAAACACTTTTAATATTTTCACAACTAGTTTGTCGATGCAAAAAAGCGTTTTACAGAGATTAATTTTCCCAATATCAACAATTTTAACGTGATTCAATGGATAACTCTAAATATCGCCAAGTGGAAACCAGATTCGAAATATTCTTTTCGCCAAATCGGTGATCAAACGCTTGGCGATATATCGCCAAGTGTTCGCCAAATTATAGCATCACTCGAGTTTGCATTGAAACTGATATTCCCCAAAAAGGTGTAAAAACTAGTGATGTTCCCGATATCCGTATCCGTATCCGCGGATATCCGAGGGAAAGTAAAGATCTGTATCCGTATCCGCTACTTTTATGACGGATCTTAAACGGATCTTTTCTATTCTAAAAATTCTTAAATATTTGAATAAAAGACTCTTAAATTCCGTTTAAATTAGGTTTTATTTCCTTTTTAAATTATAAGGTATCATTTCAGATGGCAATTTGTACCCCCTCCCCCTCGTTGCAAAAAGGAAGGGGAAATAAGTTTTAAAAGTGTGTATCAGTGTGTCTTTTTGTGGCACCGTAGCTCTTAAACAGATGAAGAAGTTCTTTTTTTCGTTCAAAAGGTGACTTGATCGAAAGTGTTCTTAGCTTGGCCTCGTTTTTGCAGAGCACAAATTACCGGAGATATTAATAAAAACCGACTTAACGTTTTTCAGAATTATGGTAGTAAAAATTTACCCGTATGTTAAAAATATTGGCCTCAAATTGAAAGAACCAAGTTTTTCTGCGTTTGATATTTGTTTGGAACTTCCAAGTTATATACAGTAAAAGTTATAATCTTGTTAAGGATATTTTAAATGCAATTCAAAACCTTTATACGCGTGATCGGTAGCTATTTCATAGTCGGATTAGGAGAAAAAGTTCAATGATTTAAAATTTCTATCCGCTGTCAGTTCATATTTGTTAACAATGTGTGTTCTGACCCGCAAAATCCATCTCAATATCAGGTCGGCCCTCTGAGACATGTTTTTTTTTTTTTTTTTTAATTTTTAGTTTAATATTAGTTTCTGTTATTGATTTAGAGTTTCTGTTATTCTTCATTTTGTTTTTTCTCGGCATTCTTCAAAAAAAGTGAGACTAAATTCTCTATTAACTGTTTGTAAAGGTGTTCTCGGCTCTGTTATTCTGTCGGTCGGAGTAAGTTGGGTGGAATGAATCAGTGCTGCATTTATGCTGAAATAAAATGCGAAAAATTATTTCTAGCCTGTCCAGTAGCAGCTTTACATTCTTGATCCTGTATCCTACATCTACCGAGCAAGCTAGAAATTATTTTTCACATTCTATTTAAGCATTAATGCAGCATTGACCCGTTCCTTCCAACTCTCTCTCAATTTTCACGGAGATTTCTTTAAAGAGTAAATCATAGTCTTGATTATATTTTTGCCGTAGATGAAATTTTTTGAAGTAGCAGTGTTATTATTCTGACGGGAATACTTTCCGCAACAAATTAAACACTTGGATAGTTGAATTGGGTAAAACAAATTGAGATCCGTATCCGTATCTGCGGATCTTGACACTAATGATCCGGATCCGCGGATCTACTTTTTTGATGATCCGGCACATCGCTAGTAAAAACCCCTTTCGGAACATCGGAATGCAACCAAAAGGAGAGGTACACAACAAAACCCCACTAAGAGTCTATATACCAAATAACTTTCTACGACATACCGTTTTTGATTTATGCAAGATTCGTACATACGCAAATACATCAGATCCCGAAATGATTTTTTTGGGGGGGAAAATTAGGAAATAAGGAATCAAAAATTGGAAAAGTAGGAAAAAAAAATCACTTAAAAAAGTAGGAGGAGATGGGACTACACACACGTCAAGAAGAAACAAATTTAGAGTAAATTTTATTCCTAATGTAAAATAAACTACAGTATTTTTCATTTAAAACTGTCCCAAAAATAAACTAACAGTACTTTTGAAGTATTAAAGGGATTTAATGAAAGGCCGAGTCGCAGAAACAAAACGAAAGAAACAAGTTGACAATCATCAGTATGAAAAAAACTGGTGGAAACAAAGATATATGAAAATAAAATCCAAACAAAGGAGCACTTTTCAACTGTACAGTAATAAAATTTTTAAGTGTGAAAGAATAAAATGCAATACAGCGATTGCAAAAAAAAAAAAACTCATATTTTGCTGCAATAAAACCATTTTTGTCAAAAACGAAAACATTCCTTCGAGAGCATCCATTTATCATTAAAAGTACAAACACTTTCAGCTCCTGTTGTCATAAAACTATGATACAAAAAGCAAAGCAAATATTAAGTTAGTTTTAGTTAAAAATAATCAGCAGCTGACATGCATTCTTGCATAAACAGGGGCAGATGTTTGAATTTGAAGAAAAAGGAAAAAGACTGAAAATGCAGAACTAAAATAAATTTGTTCTTAAATATGGGACATAAAATTTATAATAAAATAATTAAACTAAACAAATAACGAAATAAGTAAACTATAGGTTTTGTATGATGTTGTGTATTTTTTAGCATTCAACATAAATTTTTGTTTCATGCACGTCATTTATGGGGAGTCAGTGGGGTCAATTTCTCCTCTGACTGGCTTTGGCAAATTAATGCTTAACTATACAAGTTTGTGCGGTTTTTGTTTGTTTTCAGATAAAATTCGCATTCAGTATACATCCTTTGCTAGCCACCCCGGGCGAAAATCAGAATGACGGGCCAGTTTTCATTTAAACCAAGCAATAAAAACGAATATTGTTTTATTGGTTTGATGATTTTTTACCTCTTTCTTGTTCCAAAATTTGTCACTGAAAAAAAAAGGAAAAATACATGCATGGTAAACATAACATTTTTATCAAAGCCAAATATCAGTTACTAATGCTTCTCTGTGCTTAAAATCGAAGACATGTAGTTTCGTTCGATCCTCATCATACAACAAAAATATTCATTCGGAAATTGTTCACCAAATTGAGAGTTAGGGGAGAGCACCTGGTATCAAATGCCAGCATAGATCTCTTCCACCCCCCTTTTGATCAGGCGCCCTGAGAACAATAACTTACAGTAGATACGCCGCATTGGTATAATTGCCGCACCCCGAAAAGAGTAAGAGTCTGTCAAAAAAAAATGATATTTTCCGAGCAGCACATAAAAGTTATGAGCAACTCCTCGATATTAATGATATATCAGAGTATAAAATACCCATTAAAAAGAAAAAATACAGTACATATTTGCTTGTGGCTCTATCCCCCAACTTTTAAAAATGTAAAGAAATAAAAACGGAATCTCGCGTTTAAATTGATTTCCGGTTTTTCTCCAAAAATCGAGAACGTTCTGCCCATCTAGATTTTGCTGTTTTTTTTTTTTTTTTTTGCAAATACACTTTTTGCAAGGAAAGAAAATGAAATTTTATAATCATGTTTACGATTTAGAATAAACAATAATCACATTTATGTATGAAAAGAGTTTGTTTCCGCGATTATTTTTGAAGTCATCCGTTTTTGCGAATTTCTGTTATCTGTACCTTTTTTATTTTGTACTAACATCAATAAAATATGTACAGTGTACAGGTTTTTCATTTTTTACTTCCTTACGTTCCTTTTATGGTTTTGCATAGCCTTTCTGTTTAAATAGAGCTTCATTTCACTTGTAATCGATTATAGAAAAAATTGGGAAATAGGAAATTCGGCTTTTCCCGCACTTTTTGGACAGTCGGTCGTTTACTTTAATTAAAGCTTCTAATTGAGGAGTAAATAATATATAATTGCATCAGAAAAGGCCAATATCTGTTTCTTTATTGTTTCGTTAAAACAGTTAGGACTGAAGTCGGGGCGATAAAAAGAAAGGTCGATCTTAAACGCCGCAACGGCATAAAAGTCACTTACGAATATTTAACTTTTAAACACGCAGACGCCGCAGTGTTCCTTCCAAAAACTACTGTAGTCAGTGAATTAAAAACTTAGGATTCGCTTGTTTCTTTTGCTTTTTAAAATTGAAACATGCAGAAAATTACCGGTGCGACATTGTAAATATAAGAAAAAATGCACAATTAGAAGTATTATACTAAAGAAAGAAAAGGTAGGGAAAAAAAGGAAAAAGTAGGAAAATAAGGAGAGAGCTCTAGAAAGTAGGAAAAATAGGAACTCTTTGGGGTTTGCATACATATACGTGCACACTAACATCACGAGAAATCTCGGGATAATTGACTCGAGGATTGACAAAATGGATAGTTCGGGCGTCCATACGTTCTTAGGTACGAGGGCAAATCAAAAAGTTTTTGCGCCTACCTTTTTAAGCCAAAATATGACTGGGAGTACAAAACAAATATGTACACTCCCAACAGTGACAGTTCTTTTAACCGTACCAGCCGTATCTGCTTTTTGCTCGGAAGAGCGGAGCTGCTATTAGTCATTTAAGATGACGATGCGTCTTCAGACGTCCACAGCTTATGAGCAGCGAAGTATTATTCGTTTTGTACGGAGCAAAAGAGACAAATGTCCCTTGTGTGTCTCCATGTGAGTCTCCATGAGAGACACTTTTCCTCGTGCGTGGCGGTATTTCCCTGAGAATTGCTATTTGCGTTTGTTCCTTGCTTCATAGAAAACGAATAACACTTCGCTGCTCATAAACTGTGGACATCTGAAGAGGGACCGTCATCTTAAATGACGGATAGCAGCTCCGCTCTTCCGAGCAAAAAGCAGATACGGCTGGTACGGTTAAAGGAACTGCTGGGAATGTACATATTCGTTTTGTATTCCCAGTCATATTTTGGCTTTAAAAAATAGGCGCAAAAAGTTTTTGATTTGTCCTCGTACATTATACACGTGTGATCGGGCAATTAAAAAAAAAACACAATTAAACATTTATTCCAGGGTGAGCAAAATGGAAATTTGGGCTGATATTTGTGTGAAATTTTTTTCGCGAATTACTTCCTTTATTATGTAAAAGGAAGTAAAAACTATTTAAAAAGTTTTATTCAAGAGGAAAATTTATGAAGTGTTAAGTTGTTTCTTAAAATCTTAAGAGTACAATATTGCATCCGTTTATTTTCTTTTATTGTTTTTCCTGGCCGACATATTTGTTAGTGTTGACGTCATATTTCGACATTTTGACCAAAACAAAAACATTAAGATCACCATCACACGACGTCAGTGTCGGAAACTACACTGCCGTGGAAAGGCAAAATGCAGTTTCTGCAAACTTTTTTTTTTTTTTTTTCTTTTGCATTTCTATTATCTATTGTACATCAGTGTTATTGTACAAGCTTGCTTATTTGGTTTCTGCTGAAAATAAATCACGAAAAAAAGCGTCAAATTCCAGCATTTCCCTATCGTTAGTATAGAACAGGGTTGCCAGATTTAAGCACAGTAAATACGGGACAGGTTTCTAGGAGTGAAAATGGGAGGGGGGGGGGGGGGTGAGGGCATTTACTGGATTTGGTGTACTTTTAAGGGGTGCTTTCCGAAGTAGAACGTCTTTTCATGACAAATCTGAAAAATTAAATCGCAACAAAGAATTAAACCATACAAAATATCGCTGATCAAAGTATAAAAATAGTTTTCATTGCGATTGAGGACGCATGCGCAGAGATATATTTCTAGTATTTGTAATGAGCAAAGAGGAAGCAATCATTCGGCTCCTCATAGTCTGCCGCCAAAATAAAAACCAAATTGAATCGAAAATAATTTTGCGTTTGCTGTCGCATGATTTTCTTATTGCTCTTTGTTTCACATTTTTTGTTTTACTCTATTTTTCCCCCTTAAAATAATGTCTCGTTTTGTAAATTATTGTTATTAGCTAGAATACGGGACTTTAGCCGTCCCTTATGGAAGTTCCCCGGGACGCGGGACAATTCTTCAAAATACGGGACTGTCCCTTGAAATCCGGGACGTCTGGCAAGCAGGGTTGCCAGATTTAAGCACAGTAAATACGGGACAGGTTTCTAGGAGTGAAAATGGGAGGGGGGGGTGAGGGCATTTACTGGATCTGGTGTACTTTTAAGGGGTGCTTTCCGAAGTAGAACGTCTCTTCATGATAAATCTAAAAAATTAAATCGCAACAAAGAATTAAACCATACAAAATATCGCTGATCAAAGTGTAAAAATAGTTTTCATTGCGATTGACGACGCATGCGCAGAGATATATCTCTAGCATTTGTAATGAGCAAAGAGGAAGCAGTCATTCGGCTCCTCATAGTCTGCCGCCAAAATAAAAACCAAATTGAATTGAAAATAATTTTGCGTTTGCTGCCGCATGATTTTCTTATTGCTCTTTGTTTCACATTTTTTGTTTTACTCTATTTTTCCCCCTTAAAATAATGTCTCGTTTTGTAAATAATTGTTATTAGCTAGAATACGGGACTTTAGCCGTCCCTTATGGAAGTTCCCCGGGACGCGGAACAATTCTTCAAAATACGGGACTGTCCCTTGAAATCCGGGACGTCTGGCAACCCTGCTGGCAACCCTGGTATGGAATCCAAGCGCGTTTCTTCAAATATCTCAAAAAGTCATTTCTGCATATACTAAGCTTTACCTTCCCACAGCAGTACACCCGCCGATGATTCATCAGGTAAAACATAAACATTTTAATGTTACTTTAATTGAAGTGCTAAGTAAATGAACATGTTAAGTGATTATTTTTTTGGGGGAGAGGGGGAGAGATTTGTTTGCAAAAAAAGTGAGATATCTTCTTTTTAAAATGTAATACCTTTCTTTTTCACCAGCCTTTTATAGGAAGTTATTTTTAGTGATGTCATAAAAAGCGATCTTGGCTGAAGTAAGGCCCCTATATATACGAGCCGACGCGTCAGCTTAAGATTAGCCATTTTGGATCGGATGGCGTGTTTGAGTGGTTGTCTTTTTTGGCGAGTTGTCGCGTTTGGTGATTGTTCACTGTGAGCAATTATTAGCGACACGTGAATTGTTTATAAAGTAAAATATTATTTTCGGCAAACTTGGCGAAATCCGAAACTTTGCTGTGGTAACCCTAGCAGTGCAACAATGAAAAATCCGATCCAGAATGGCTAAACGTAAGCTGATGCGTCGGAATATCTATACAGCGGCTCTAGGCAGAAGGAGAGCCTGTTGTTCAAGAGAACCTCTGGCATTTCCTATATGAAGAAACCACAATCATTGTGAAAGGTAAATACTGTCCGTGGTTGTGTGAAGAGGTTTTTGTTTCACAGCTAACTTTAAAGATCATTTTCACAAATTCAATTGTTTCTTTTACAGCATCTTTATCCACACCAGCACCACAGAAGAGGAAAATACTGCCGGATTTCAAACTTTGCTTCAGCAATAACGCGAAAATTTTACTTGTGACAAATCGAGAAACTGAGTTGGCAGCTTATTGTAATTGAAGCAATAAATAAATACCTTCGTGCCGAGGAATAACAGGAAATATCTAACGTTTTTTAACCCAAATAAACAGAGTACAGAATACACGTGCTTCGGGGTTTCCAGGAATCCCTTTTTCAATTCAAAGCTGTGAGCTTCTAGATGTAACGACATCCAGTAAAAGACTGAATTTTCACTGGTCTTTATATCTAGAAGCTTACATCTTGAATTGAAAAAGGGGCTCCTGAAGACCCTGAAACCCGCGTATTCTGCACTTTGTTTATTTACGCTAAACAACGTTAGATATTTCCTGTTTTATTGTAACTGTTCCGCAAAACTTTCGGTGTATCCTGAGGGGAAAAAAAATCATGTTCTCAAGGGTTTCTTTTTTTCTTTTAAGTATTTAAGAAGAGGTTAAATGAACTTTTTTTTAAAGGAATAATCCGGAATTAGCCTGGTAGTAAAAGTAGTTGATACTCAGCAGAACACAATGCATTATTTATGCTACTTTAATCAATTATTGCACTTTGAATTGTTCTTAACCGGATTACCAAAATGTCTATAGATTGACTTGTTTTCGAAGGGAAAAATTAAGTTTTCTCGATTGTCTAGATCAATCGTCTACATTTGGAAGAGGTGCTGTTCATTTTGAGCCACTTTCCCGTGATGTTTCTCATAAAACAAAAACCCCGGTGTCTTCCCCAGTGTCGGGGAATGTTGTGTTCCCGCTCGAAGGATGTCTCGACTTCTCACGGAAGTCGTTCGTTCCGAATATTCGAATCTTGAGAGCGAACGTTCGCCATCTGCCGGGAAGACCCCAGCTGCTATCCCGGCTTCCGGTCTCGTACTCTCGAGGGGTGGTTGTGTACGTGCACCGTCCCTTCTTCACCTGAAGACGATCTTGACGAATCCTCCGGCTGTCGTACCTGTGGTACATTTGGAATTCGATGACAAAAAGGATTGGAAAAATCGGGGGTGTGGACTACCTTACGACCCGAAAGTGGGACACTACTCAAAAGAAAACAATTATTGATGAGAGCTTGCTTAGTTGCTTTAGGTACTTTGGGGTGGTGAAAAAATATATGTAGAAAAAAAAAGTCTATTAGATAACTTGTCTCCTAGATAACAAGACACCACTCAATATTTTAATACTTGCGAATAGTAATATACTGGAAGAATTTTAGTTTCCTATTTCAACTGAAAGAGGGTGACCAACCCCTCCTCCAAACTTTATACGTATGGAGAGGGGAGGGGATTAAAAAATACATTAAACTA
The DNA here is from genome assembly GCF_026930045.1 of Uloborus diversus. Classification (NCBI taxonomy): domain Eukaryota; kingdom Metazoa; phylum Arthropoda; class Arachnida; order Araneae; family Uloboridae; genus Uloborus; species Uloborus diversus. The sequence goes on along the minus strand of NC_072736.1, from coordinate 60,020,411 downwards.
TAAAAACAGTGCTACACATCATAATATACACGAATAACATGCATATACATTGCAATAAAATAATTATTTACAAAAAAAAAAATAGCTGAGGAAATTAATTTTTTCTAAATTTGTGGCATTTTCTATGCTATGGCTAATGTTTAGGGGTCATTGAGCATCCTCTTAAAATTTTAGTAAGAAGCTAAAACTTTTACAGCATAATACTATCAGTGAGACTAAGAAAAACAGGGGGGGGGGGGAGGCTGGACTCTAGCTAAAAAAAGTATTTTTAAACCACTCTAAGGTACTTGTTACGAGTTAGCAACGTCGCCAAAGGGATGTTTATCAGATTTTGGAGAAGTGTTTTAAAAAAGTATAGAAAAAAGGTTGATTTCGACGTCAGAGGGCAGGCTTGAATAAAAAAAGCATACTATTCACAAATAAGGAACAAAACATATAACTGTGCAACACAATCTGCTATTTTTTGCAACTCAATTACTGAAACACCATGCAATCACTGAAATAAAAGATTATTGTAATAATTTTGAATTTTCATAGAACAAATTACAAAAAATAGATAAATGCCATCCTGTCTGATCAAAATGTGTTACAAAACAATATATGTCCATCGAAGCCTGTGACATTTGAGAAAAAGGTAAACTAACATATTGCAGGCATATAGGAGGTTTAACCCTGAAATAAAATAGCATTTCATGATGTCAATACGTCCCATTAGGGGTGACAAATAACAACCATGCCTCTAGGTCACGTCCTGGTCCTGATTTGTCAAACTTAGAACCATTACATTAAAGCCATTCTCACCTCTGCTTCCAAGCTTACTTCTAACTTCATAAACTTATCAAAAATCAAATTTTTCGCACTAACGATAGACATGTTGTATTTGATTTCCAATATTATATTTCTTAATAGTGCAGTTCTTCACGTATCCTGTTTTCGTGAAATATTCATTTTGGAAGCTACATAGCGAGTCATATCTTATTGCCATTTTTTATTTTAATGTTATATTCATTCTTTAGTGTACGATTTATATTCCTCGTAAAACTTGTACACTAATTTTACACGCTTATTATTTATTAATTGAAATAAGTTTAAATTTATGGATGTTCTACAAACAAGCAGGCCGATAAGTTTTGATGGGCTACATTTCAGGTGTTTTGTTTACGTTTCCAAAAACGAAACTTGTTCTTGGAAAGATCAAAATAACAAACCATTTAACTACAATACTGTTCCTAGTTCAACTTCGCCCTTTTTTTTTTCTTTTTTTTTTTCAAGTTTTTATGCATAAAATTTCCACATTTGAATGTAAACTTAAAAGTGTGAGAGCTATTTTAATATTAAGTGACACCATTTTTTTTTTTTTTAAATTAAGAACCAAACTGCATCGTTCTCTATTCAAGAAAAATGCAGAACCCTATTTTCTCAAACGTATTTACTCCAGGAAGAAAAGGCCTGCTATGAATGAGTTTACAATTGTACTATTGCTCAATCGTATGATGCCTAATTTAAAATTTATTTATTGTAAATAAAATTATGGCATACAGTTCTGCTTCTCGATCGTATTTTTTGGCTTGGGAAAATTTTAGAAAGTATGACCGACTGCATGTTAGGAGGGTGATAATGAGGACTCTTAACCACACTTGACCATAGATTGACAGTCATTGTCATAGAAAATTATTATCTTTTATAAGTTTCCTGTTATAGAAGTGTACCCTGTACTTGTGTTTCTCAAGCATGCTCTTCTGAACAATTTTAGGCATGAAACTCATCATTTTCCCCACCAATTACCATCAGTCACTGACAACTGATAGACAACGATACATAACTTATATCCACCATTTCTATCCGCTATTGTACCACTTGCAATTTGATGAAAAACATTTTTTTAAGTTAAAAAAGTTAACTAATTTTGGCGTTGTAAATACAATAAGTAGATCATAGATGTGTACTATAGAGGAAGCACGAAAAAAAGATACCAATTTTGAAATCAAAATTTGAAGTAATCTAACAATGTTTTTTACCTGACTATCCGCACTTTGGACAAAATCTACTCCCACACCTTTCCGAATCCTTAAATTCAAACAAAGCGTCCCACATAACCCACCTGTAGCATGCCTTGTTTTAAATTCTTCCTGGCATCTGCATCAAGTTCCCACAGGGGCAGATTTCGAACGTTTTCGGGAATCGGCTGCCTTCTCTTTCCCTGGTGACTGTCGGCACCTGGCTACCGGTGAGGTACGATCTCACCTGATGCCTCCCAGTCGGTGGAATGTTTCTCAATTTTAAAAAAAAATCTAAATGCAGCTGAAAATATATGCACCACAAGTTCACGAGCTTTTGTTGTGCTTCAGTTCGGGAAGCTAAAGTTAATTGTATTATACCTTCTTTGCTAAACTAATATAGGGATATTGCTTCAGGGTGATCAGTTTCAAGTTCATTATACTACATATCAATCTGTGATACCTATATAAAGACGAAAATAATATCTTCCATACTATAGATTGAAGAAGAAAGTTTTTCCATTTAACCCTTTGAGAACCGCAGTGTATTTAATAGCGCATCTTAATAATTTGAAGCCCTAAATATTTTAGTCTAATGCAGTGGAGCACACAAGGGAGGGGTCCAGGGGGTTCGGACCCCTCCTTTATGCCTTGCTCTTTTTCCCGATTGATTGCGATTCTATGTGTTATGTACGTAGACGAATTTCAAACAAAGGTAACAATAACTTCAGTTATAATAAGTGAAAAAATGAAATCCTCATGATAAAAGGTTTTTAAAAATTGTGTGCGCTTTTCCTTTAACGAATTGCTTATAAGAAGCAGAATGGTGATTATAAATGAATACACTGTAATAATCATGTTTTTAGTTTTGTAATTACAAATTAAAATAATATGTTTCTTATTTTAATCTGTAATTACAAAACTAAAAACATGAAACATTACAAAACTAAAAACTTCAGAAAGTTTTGAGATGTCCCCCCCCCCTAACAATTTATTTTACATTTTACTACATTATTTCGTAGCGTAACTCTTTGACAAAAAGATTCTGAAACTTTAAATGATATTATTTCACATCCACTTCACTAAGAAATTTGATGCGTTGAGATTACCAGTTCAAAAATGCAAAGTTTAAATTGACTGGAATATGCGCAATATCTATTTTATTTTTGGGGATGCCTGAACTCCTTTGCCACATTTCTTAAATGCTCAACCGGGACACCGGAATGCCCCTCGCAGGCACCCCTCCATGTCGCCGGTATTTAAAACGGTTCACATCCCTGGCTGACTTTTAAGTATTTTGCAGGACAGTTCATTCCCAAAGCTATGAGTAAATGGTCACCAATTGTGAACCTAAATCAAAGTTAATAAGAAATGACACAAGCAGATAAATTTAAAAGTTTTAATACTTGCATGTTTATATTTGCAAGTTATTTTAGTAGGAAGAACCACTTTGAATGAGGAATAAAAAATTGAACAATATTTACATATATTTTTCATTTGCAAGGACTTTTTTAGAGACTCTTTTTTGGCATTAATCTTGAAGTAAAAATCCTCACAAGCTAATCCGATATTAATTTTTCAAATGTTTCTTAACAAAGTAATTATTATAGATAATCCTTCTCGGTTAATTATTTTTCAGATATTTGGTCATCTGCAATCAAATCTATGACCGGGACACCGGGATATTGTCCGAAAACCGGGACTGTCCAGGTCAAACAGGAACGTCTGGCAAGCCTAACAAGTCAAAATAGCGTTCCTGTAATCATTTCTCTGAGCTCATTAAAAAAACTACCGAGTTCCTTGTTTTCTCGACGAAATCGGAGTTCGAGAAAAACACACAGGTGGTTCCCATCCCGGCAAATGTCCCTATTTAATGAGCAATATACCCCTTTGGTGGACAGGTGCCTTCCGTCATGATCTGACAGATGCGGCGCCACTGAAACGAGCGATGCACACAACACTTGTCAGGACGACGTTTCTGACACTGTCAACATGCAAAATAAACTTGCGGCTCAGTTTCACAACACTTTGCTTAGAACGTGCGTTGCTCCGTTGAAAACATAATGGCGTTGCATGCTTATAAACATAGGATTTGACTATTTTTTAAATAATTTGACAAAGTTTAATACAAATTTTTATAAATTATTTTAATTGGTGTGCAGATTTAATTTCCTTTTCTACGCTTCTGCACATGACATCCCGAGTGATGAAATGCCATTCACTGATGTCATTAGCAAAGAGCGCAATATTTAATTCGCTTCTTTACTAGCAACGATACATGTACTAGCAACGATATGGTTGACAGCAAGCGTAGAGCGTAATATTTGATTCGCTTTCTGAATTATCATATCGTGGAAACGCGGTAGACAGCAAGCCTAAGCATTCAACGCGCCATAGATCATCACTAATGACGTCATAAAGACCACGCCTTATTTGAAAAATCGGATATTTTAAAAATTAATTAAAGATTAAACGCTCTGAAAATAAAAGATTTTCCTCGCCCCATGTTTTTTTTTTTTTTTTTTTGGCTCATTCTATCAACTTTAGTGACTAAAGGTGGTACTTATGACTGATGGAAACAACCCCATTTATTCTTTGTCGAGCTCCTTTGAAATCTATTTTCTCAATATGTAAAACTTTGGTCTTCTTCGTCTTCTTGCTATTAATGCTAAGACTTTATAATAAATATTCATCAACCACAGTTCGCTTTCCGTTAAAAACAATTAAAATAGTCTTGGGTCCATTTCAAATCAACTGTTAAAAAATTAATAAATAAATACTTTTCTCAACCTGACCGTCTGATTACAATGAAACTTTCAGAAATCTTACTCGTTGACATCTTTAACTTATATATATGTATAATATGTATGTTGTTAATTGTAACGTCACACTCGTGGGTGGCGTAAAGGTAAGTATATGAAACAGCAACGAGAAATGAATTTAGAAGAATCTTAACGGTATAAATAGAAAAACCATTATAAACAGAAGAAAGTTGAACAATATGAACGTGATAAAAATAATAAAATAATAAAATGGGCAGTAACTGCTACATTTTCAGAGTGTCATACAGTATATCATTCATCAATATATATATATATATATATATATACAAGACAAATAACAAGTTAATAATTAATATTTAAAAACAAACATTAATAGTCTTTTATATATATATATATATATATATATATATATATATATATATATATATATATAATTTTTAAAAGACACTATCAAAAAAAATGTTTAAATTTTTCCTTTAAAAATATGTAAGTTATATATCAAATGAAATTGCATGTAATTGTATTTCAACTAGCTATTATACAACTCAGTAGCTCTCAGAAACTTGAGTTATAACATTTTTTTTAATCACTGCCACCAAAGTTTTAAAAAAGGGCTTTATAACGAATTTGAAAAACTAACTTCTCATCAATTGTGAGTGATAGATTTTTTCCTTCAAATCCTAAGTAATATTTTGCATGTGAAAAGAAATTTGTTTACTGTTTGTTTGTTGCGCTTTCACATCTTAACTACTTAACTGATAATCATAAAATTTTGCTCACCCGGTTTCAGGGGTACAGAAAAAGTCATAGGATACCTTTCATCCAGAGAAAATGTACATTCCAACAACTTTAAAAATTTGAGAGTAACTCGTAAGAAGCTCTTAAAAAGCTGCACAAGATGAGCTTCACCAAAAGTTCGTCGAACAATTAGAATACCACTAATCTTCGTTTTAAGTGCTTTTCATAATCTAAGAGAGATTTTATGTCATTATACCTTTTGCTTTCGAAAATGCCGGGTATTTTTATTTAATTTTTCTTAAATATTGTTTAAAGATCAAAACCGACGTTACCAGACGCTAAAGTAAGTATATGAACTAATTTTCATTTCAAGGACGCACTTTCTTAAAAAATATCTGAAAAATTTACTAAGATGTTAGATAATTTACCTCTACACTTTTACCATGCGCTTATTCCACTGGTAGAAACTCAGACATCGCATACAAACACCAAAGATGTACTTAAAAAAATAATAAACATAGTCAAAAAAAAAAAAAAAACTTTTTTTTTCTTTAGTTGCCAGATTTTTCCACTTATACTGTGTTTCACAAAAAGAAATGTTGTTTTAAATGAAAGAAAACATAATAATCAGATAACAATTTTATGAGCAGCAATAGTTCGTAAATAATTCTAATGTCATTCAATATATTTTCTGAATTACTGTTTGAAGATTTTTGTTCACTAAAATTTTTTATTTTATTTATATTATTTTTAAATTTTTGCATTGCTCTTTTCATTCTTTCTAAGTGAATCAATTATTGATTTTTTGATTTTTATTATTGGAATGATAAATTTCATTAGCAATTCAAATAAACTAGAAGGCGCTGCAGTCTCTGACTAATGGCGGCTGAAAAAGGTTAAACAAAGACCGACCCACTTTCATAGTAGGATATGACCAGTCCAATGAGACATCTGTCTTTTCCGCGCAAAAGTGAAACGTTTTACCTCTTTAAATAATTTCTAAAATCACCGCGAGGTGGCGTATTTAAGCTTTAGAACTGCGAGTGACAGTTCGACAGTAAGAAAGGAGTAAGAAGAAGTTTGACATCACGCATTTTCATAGGGATATGTTTACGAAAAATAGCGTAAAACGTGAAAAAGAGGGTGGGGTAGGGTGAAGTGTGACACTTTGTGACAAAGGGGTTTAAGAGGGTCAAAAGTGTTGAAAATAAGTGTGATCTCATTTATGAACAGCCTATTACATGGCCTCGAACTTCTAGCGGTTCCCTTAAAAGCATTCAACTCTGCATATAGTTTTCTGAAATTTAAGCCCTTGCAAACCATTACCTGTTTCATGCTGACTTATTTATAAATGCTGCAGCAATTATGTTGCTATTACTATCAATTTTCAAAAGCCCTTAACGCTATCTTCTATCTCTCCCGATACGTTTGGAAGTTTACCTAACTACCTGATGAAGTCAATGTTTCTTGAATTTTCATCAAAAGGAATCCCGCAAAGAGGGATTTTTCTGTGATTACAATTTCTAGAAAAATCTCTACCGTAAAACGATCGCAAAAACGAAACCTTTTCATACTCGAGTGTGAAAACTGTGTATGTCCGATAATTTTTGAAACAGTATGTTTCTCTCATATTCCTTCTTTTTAAAACTTTTAATTTCCAAAAAACATGCAAAAGACGTTACAAGTGTTTTTTTTTTTTTTTTTTTTTTTTTAACTTTCTACGTTTTTACTGCAAAGAATGTCTATTAACACTTATAAAAGGAAATAAATTTATGCTTCTTTATTTTTTCAAAATGTAGAAGTTGTAGATTTCATTTAACATCAAAAAGAAAAAATTTGATTTCAATTTCAAAATTTCGGGTCCTATTCACTATTCAGGCCCAATTTAAAAAATTGTTACACATCTTTAAAAAATCTCTTTTTGCATTGATTTTCATCACTTTTGTAATGAGTGGTAATGTTTATTAGACGTGATAATTATTTTTAAGTGACGATGTTTATTATCACTTTAAGAGAAAATAAACTCGCCTCTTAATTATTTTTCAAACGTAGAAGTTGTAGATTTTATTTCACTTCAAAAAGAAAAAATAATAATTTCATTTCAGAATTTAGGGTCTTGTTCAGGCTCAATTTAAGAAAAATCACATATTCTTTTAAAAACACCTTTATGTTACACATCCTTTTCAAAAAAAAAAAAAACCTTTTTGAACTGATTTTTATCATTTTTGTGATGAATTGTAATGTTTATTAGACGTGATAATCATTTTTAAATGATAATGTTTAATGTCATTTTAACAGAAAATAAATTCATGCCTCTTGATTTTTTTCCAAACGCTGAAGTTGTAGATTTTATCTTCTTTCAAAAAGAAAAAATTGTAATTTCAATTTCAGAATTTGAGGTCTTGATCAGGCTCAATTTAAGAAATTGCTGATTATCTTTAAAAAATCCCTTTCGCACTGAAATTTTTGTCGCTAAATGTATTCATACAAAGTCTCCACAATTTTCAGCTTTATTGTTGGCAGGTATGTTATATAATCAAATGTACTGTGTAATTAAACCAGAGCTTGCATTAAAGACTACTCCCTAAAAGAGATTGCACCCCCCAAATGATGTGCCCCGAGGATGGAGACTCCTCGACAAACCGGCCTCATTTACACATAAATATGAAAAGGATGGTTGCCGCGCGTGGTCCTCTGCACGACATTATAAATGAGTTCCATTTTCGGTCACGTGTCATCTTCTCGTAAGACGAGGGGGAAGAGAAGTCCAAGAGCGACTTCTCGGTAGCAGAGGGATGGTGGCGAGTGGCGGAAGGCCTTCTTTCGAATGCGAGGTGATTCGCGAACAGGTGGAGGCGAGTGTGCCGCAGATGGACGCGCGCGCGCGCGCGCGAGGCAGATGCTGGCTGCCCCCCTCGCCTCGGCACGCGCCTCCCGGCCGAAGAAGGAGCTGGCTGCTTCTTCTTTATCGCTTCCTCGTGTGTTCGGGCAGATGGCGGCCGAGCGAAGACAAACATCTTCCAGCCACGGGGGCACCTCGAGTGCTTCCAAGGGAATGGGCTCTCCATCCTTAGAATCTCTATTGAAAACGATCGATGTAGTAAAACGAATCTAGCAGGGTCAGGAGAGCCACCGTCCGGGAAGAAACAGCCAAAGGGGGTCAAAGTCAAACCGCCCTCCAAAAATCCTTGGGGTTTAAGCCATATTTCCAATTTTAGATGGCAATTTAAATGACCCAGCTTAGTTGGCAGCAGAAGTACAGGGCCCTCTTGTCCTCAGATCTTATTATTGCGCGCAAGTAGGCTGGATTTCGTCTAAAACGTTAAACTACATTTCATTGAAAATAAGTGCAGAAGCTCCCATGAAATTTCAGCCCTGCTTATAAGGATAAGCGCGGATCCAGGGATGGGCCATGAGGCTGAATGTAGTCTTTTCAAAGCACGACTATCAGCCTTTCGTTACCATACCAGTTGACACCGTCCCGAGTAATCCCTCAGTTCATCAGACAATTTTGGTTCATAAACTTTCTGCCATGTTAGATGGAACGCAATTCAATGCTGTAAACGGATCCTCCTATTTTCCTTTCTTCCAGTTATATACTCGGTCACGTAAGGATTTACCTTTTTTTTTTAACTCCATCATACAGCATAGTTAGATTTCAAAACCACCTGTTATAAATCCATGCTCTACCAATCTTCTCTTGTTACCATCGGTAAATATCTCTTCATTCATTGCTGTATAATCTAAGACTTTGGCAGTGCTCTGCAGTTTTAAAACTGCGAAACATAACCTATACGAAACTTCGCAAAATATTTGAAAAATAAATGGCCCTATGTAATTTTTGATTTTAATACTGGTTCAAGGCCACTGAGAACTTAACCGTACTCAGTGCAAGAATACTCACACGCGGACTTCCTTTGCAAAATCTTTCGACTGCTTTCTGCCCTGGATGACCCTGAGAATTTTTGCTGTACCTAATAACAACTGGCTTTGATTACATAACAACAAATACAACAAGGGAGCTATCTAGTCTCTTCTGACGTTTGTTGTGTAAGTTTTATTTATTTAAAAAATTATCTTTAAAACATTTTATTTGACCTAACACGTAAAGATCAAGGCCTGATTACCGCAGAGGCCGACTAGACCAGAACCCCATATTTCTAAAGGACCACAAAGAATTATGCATAGCATTGCAACTATACAAAAATACACATATTTTTTAAATAACAATTCAAAAATAATGACTTGTTAATTGGGAAAAAACTTCTTTAATGGAGAATCTTTATTCGCTGTGTCAATAGCGAATTTATCATGTCACAATTATAAAGAGCTCCGAAGGGGATTCATAAACACTGCCTTCCGCTGTAGAATCTTCAGCGAGTCTCGAAATTTGTGCGGGCCTAGGACCCCACTTTTAGTTATACGCGCACTGGTAAAGAGGTAAAGAAATACTAAGGACGCAGATGACCCAAAACATAATAAGCTGTATTTTAAAAATAGGTAAATAGTTTGAGTACAAAATTCAAATTCAATAATGTGTGTGTGTGTGAAGTAAATCAGAAGCTGCTTCTACCATATTTTAAAAGACTACACTTCACAAACACAAATGAACAAGTCGACATTCATCTTGTCTTTCAGATTAAACAATATATTGATAGTAAAAGTTTTTTTTTTTTTTTGTATAATATCCCCCCCCCCCCCATCAGATAGATCTTGTGTGTATAAACAGTAACACAAGTCATCGTTTGTGCAAGTGGTCACTTGAATTCAACATCCTGTCGTCTGCTCAGTGTTCATCATCGGTGGTCGGCCACGTGCGCCCGTCACCCACTTCCGGCGACCCTGATCTCCCCGCGCACGATGTCTGATGAACAAAGATGCTATTCGGTTCAGCACATATGATAGAGCTTTTTTTGATGAATTAGAATAAATGTTGTGAACAAAAATTGATACTAAAGGAATAAAACAGCAGCTCTTAACAAAGAGAAAGAATGAAATCCAGCATGAACACATGGGGAACGAAAACTGACAGATTTTGCTTATACATACTTAAATCGCTTAAAAAAGGGCCCAACCTACAGCCCGCGGGGCGAATGTAGCCCGAGAAGCGGAACCATGGGGTCCATTGTTTTGTTTAGTGATCCAAATCGAAAAGTACAAGTGAAAGTTTTTCATCAAAAATCACCAATGTCACAAATTTGGAGTCAAATATTCAGAAATCGGTTTCTGGAAATTAGATGCGATTAATAAAATAAGCATCATAATAATCAAGTAATGATGACAACAATTCTTGGTTTGCAATTTTCTTTCTTTTTCCATGTTTTCCCATGCTACAGAAGAAACTTTCACATATATTGACTTTTTGAATTTTTTCTGGACCGCGAGAATAATTTTAATGCTACACGTGGTCCCACGGTTAAAAGAGGTTGGGCATCACTGATTTTTGAGTACATGGCATGTCCTTTTACAACGTTGTATTGAATGAAATTTTTACTCATTTAATCAGAATTGCTCAAACCACGCTCTATGTACTGAGCGTTTAATTATTTCTTCTAAGACAGCAATGAATATTTTAACACATGACTTTTATATTCACTACTTTAAAAAAATATATATTTGACGAGAAACTATAGCTATATTTCTCTCAAATATTTTCACATAGGTTGGAAGGTGTAGAACTCGAGTATGCTTATTTAACTTGGAGATGGGAGGAGGGTATTTAACTAGCCATGTCCCCTAGTTCTGTAACAATATGAGAAAATATAATGCTATTTAAAATTGGAGCTCATTCGGACGCGTGCCTTTGGACGTTGAAATTTAAATCATCAGTCTTTCTAAAAATCCTCGAGGTTTTCTCTCCATACACATTGCAAAAGGTTTTTAAAAAATAATGACTTATCAATGAAAAACACTAAAACTATACTTATTAATGACATTTTTTCGACTAAAGGTTTTATATTCAGCAATGATAGAATGAGACGTCGAAAATTATACGCTTATTGTATGCTTTCCTCTATGTCTCACGATAGTGTTTTGGAAATTTATTCCAATTTTCTAGTACTGTCTAAAATAAACCTATTTTACAGACTTATCTTCAATAAACAGGTGGTTAGTTCCTTCTCTTCAAATACACTTCTTCTCTTAATTTAACTCTTTTTTTTAGCTATATCATTCACAGCTTTTATCAGTTGTGTAATTTCTCTTTTTATTAAATAGCTTTCCTAATTTTCTTAAGAAATGGGATCAAAATTTGAAACCTTTCAGTTTATACCTTTCGGTAATTGTTATCTTTCAAACAATTTTACTGATTTGCATTAAATACTCTGATGAGGAAGAACTTTGTTAAGAAAGTGTTCCAAATCATTTACTTTTATTTTTTGTGAAGTTTGTCTTGATTAACCATTAGTATCGTTTATTTTATTTTATTTCTTTTTCGAACAGTCTCTTTCAATCTTCTAAGTGTATTCATTCATCCAAGTACAGATAAAGCTACTAATTCATGCCTTATAAATACCTAAGAGTTTATCAATCTTGCTTTCGTGGCCTACTACTTCAGTGGCCTCAAATTTATTTATTATTATTATTTTCATTTTTTGATTTTTGAGCAATCACCGAATTGCTAATTGTCTTTGCTGAAGTTGGCGTTAAAGGTCCTTTTTGGGGTCCACCGGCCTCCGCACTTGAGTTCTACTCCAGGTGAATGGTGCCTAGGGCACTCCTCCTATACGGTGGCATCCATCCCCCCCCCCTCCAGGTCGGAGGCGTTCATATCCTTCCTCTTGGGCTAGAGCTTCTATGTCCCTCGGAATCGACTTTACTTATACCCGGCCCTCTTGACTTTACACAATCCTTTTTAGGCAAAACCAGCATCCATCACACAACATCCAGCTCATAACATTTAACATACAGCATCCAATCTCTGGCATTTATTTGAATTTTGACGTCTTGGATACAAATTTGAGCAATTGTGATTGCGACAGGAGCCATTTGTAGAAATCAGAAGCTCAACAAGTAGAATCCTACGGTAGTTCGTGATTGCGAAAAACATAATTTGAACTGAAAACATCAAAACTCAAAATGATGCCAAGAGATGGATGCTAAATGTTTTTTAATTTAAGTTTTAATTAATTGAGTGTGTTTTTTGTTTTAATTTTTACCTCGATTTTTTTAGTAGGTAGAGCAAAAGCGCGCCGCAATGTATCCGAATGAGCGAAATAACGAGGCACGATATAACGAAAGGTTTCTGCACTTAGAAATTCAATGACAGTAGAAAAATCATCAGAAACAAGAAGGGGTAAGCCACACGAAAGGGGGCGGGAGATAAAATTGACACAATTTCTCCTAGATTGACTACGAGGCCTCCTGTAGGACAAACCGACCCTTGACTCGGAGCATGGAGAGCCCTTTGTGTCACCTTTATGTGCGGGACGAATTTCCGACACATTCGACTTTCTTTGTGACTGAAGGACGAGAACACACACATGCACAAAAAAAAAAAAAATCATTGACGAGTGAGGTTCCGCATTATCCTCTCGTCACTTTCTCTTTATTCGTACACCGCGCGCTTTCATCCTTTAACATCACTCTAGAAGAATGAACACTTTTTCATAACAACACGTTCATTCAGACTATTGAGAAAAGTAAATTCTCTTACACCCCCGCGCGAATCTTCTGCTTTGGAATTGCGACCCCGCGTGGATTCACCTTTTTGATATACGTAAGTCGAAATGTCCCTTGCGCTGATGGGACAGGTGTTCCCGCCACTCAGGAAAAAAATTGGTTCTAAATCACCCCTTTGTTGAAACTCTTTGTCGCGCTGCGCAAGTAAAAGTTCGATTGTGTATTCATTTATTTATTTCACATACTCCATTGCAATTGAAATTGCACGTATAATTTTAATATGGTTTAACATTGGAATATATTACTCAATCGTGCAAGATCCTATTGCAAATTTTTGCCCTCACCCCGTGCTTTTTTTTTTTTTTTTTTTAACAAAACACATATTTTATGCATATTTATGATCAGGTAAATATATTTCTGTCGAGCGGTCTTTCAAAATATGTCCGCAAGTATAGTGAACTCGTGCCGCAATCTTGGATTTTATGTGCGTTTTTTTTTTTTTTTTTTTTCAGTTTCAATTTATGTCTAAAAAATTATTTACTAGTGAGTAACCTTGACAAATTAAGGAGCATAAAAATACCTTTAACAAGGTGTTTTCATTTTTACTGTTACCGTAGGAGGTGAGGAGATATTTAATTTCAAAGTTCATCAACTTTTGAAAAATTTGACCTTCCTGTTTTCTTGCCATACATGATGCTGGCAGAAGTTAGGCCCGCTAGCTGCACGTTATTTTCCAGGAACGTTCCGGAGTTATTTTATTATTGCATATTTGAGCATGCCTTATGGGGAAAAATGAGCATTTAGATGCATGACAACATGATTTATAATGAATCCCGCCCCTCCACATGCGTAACAATTCGCTCACTAGCGGCAGTAGTGGCATATTTAAAAAGCAACATTGAAGAAAAGAAGGCTTTACATATTACTACACCTTTTTACTGACTTATTCTCTCATGCAACATTCATGCAAATGACTTATGGTGTATTGTTCATTAGTTAGTCACTCTAGTCTAAATTAATAGTGAACATTTTTTTCTAATTTTGAGATTTTGATTCTATCGGCTATATTGTTTATGCATCACCACGCACCAATTACGTGGAGTAGCTTTGTACTGTCAGTATGGTGGCAAGAAAAAACATAAAATTCGCATTTAAAATCGGTAATTCCTTCGTTTTTTTTTTTTTTTTTTTTGCATTTTTTAAAATATTTTTTAATGCGTACCACTATAGTCGCCCGTGAGCAATAAATTTACAATGCGAGAAAGATAAAGGTTTTATTCCCCTACCCCCCTCCAATGAACAAGTCTACAGTCAACAATTTTAACACTTCTGATGAAATGGTTAGGTTTAAAACTTCAATTCCTCCCTCATCCTTCCCTGAAATTGGGCATGAAGTTTCTTACTTTCTTGGTTGTTTGTTTTTGTTTTTTTTTTTAATTTAATAGATATTCTCATATTTTTCCTTTTTATTACATTGTAAGCACAATATTTCGGTTATGTAGATGTTTCTAGATGTCTTGTGCTGTCATGAAGATGAAAAATGTGATCCTCGAGAAATAATGGCGTATTTTGCAAAAAAGAAAATGAATTCTGTTTAAAAGTAATTTTTGGATGCGGCCTTGACTATTTTTCAAAGATTCTTTATGAAACAAAGATTAGTTTTGATATAAGTTAGTAGTGCCTCCAAAAGAAAACTAAGGTTTATGCGTAATATGTTTTTGAATATTAAATGTTCTCAATTAAGAAAAGGGCCCAAACTTGCTCCACTAAATCTGTAGAAGCCACCAGCATTCAATTAACACGGAAACGAGAGGTTTTAGAGCAAGAGATCGAGCACAAAGGTCCTATTGGCGCTTTTATCACTTTTACATATATTAAAAATAGTTTTAGATCCGTAATAATTTTTTAAGCGTTTTTAATCTTAGGACAATACAAAATTTTGTAGGATGAATTAAGTGCTATACAACTCGTAACATGGTGCGACTGAATTTTATGTTTTTGGAAGAGATTGTTCGTAAAATGTACTACCTACAGAAATCTAATTCATATGTTGCAAAATGAACAAGCAGGGTTTGATAGGTTGACTCCGCCCTCTCCTCCCCCACCCCATCCTCAAAAAGAAATGGCAATCTGTTTCTTTAAAAAAAATGACTGCTTAAACTGATGTCCAATCATTTTGCTGTTGATCGGTTGGCCGATGTTGGACTTGAGCTTTATTTTGGACTAGAACTTATACCAAACGACTACGACCCTGACGATGTCATAGACATATGTCGTTGTTAGCAAGTTTGGGAGAATAGAGAAACTTCAAACTCCGGACCATGTACCCGACCTGCTCAGAAAACTAGACCAGTGCTGTCTATCCGGAAAACGGGACGCTCTTTCTACGGATATGTTGCCCGTAGGACCTTTTTTGGATATGAATCTTATACATGGATATCCGCTCGATTTTGTGTCCACCGGACCTTCTGTCTTTCGGATCTTCTCTCTGCAGAACCTTCTGTACAAGGATTTCTGTCTATGGATCCTCTGGGTTCGAACCTTATGTTTGGATCCCGTTGTAAATACTTTGAGATGAGGGAACTGTCGGCATGTTTTGTTTAGAGTCAAAATTGAAGCAGTTAGAAGCAAAAGGATGCAAAGAGCCAAACAGAAAAAAAAATAAGTCGCACAAATTTTAGGAGGAACTGTTGTGGCAAGAGGGGTAATAGCAGGGCCTGATTAACACACGATCTGGCAGGTCCGTGGACCTGGACACCACAGTTTTAGGGGCATCAAAATTGAGTAAATTCCCCTCTTTTTTCCTTATTTCTGGAACTATTACTTTGTAAATGCGCAGATTTCCTGTGAGAAAGGGCACCAAATTTTTCCAGAGGCTGGGCATCACCTTGACTTGACCGTACCCAGAGTAACAGTGCTACATGATTTAGAACTTTTAGCGAAACTCTACCTATGGTTTGAACTTTGCACGCATTTTACACAAAACATTTATTCAATCGGTTCCATCACTTTTACACATTTTAAGCTTTTAAAGCATCATAAAGGGTAATAAAGACACAAATGATAGCTCGCATCTTTGATTAGCAGCTCACATTTAATGGTAAGTTCCATAGCATCCTGAAGTGTTAAAGATTCGTCTGTGTTCCCATCTAACCTTTCCCGCCGAGGCAGCTGCTCCTTTCGAATTCCGAGGCAGGAATGCGCCCGCTTACTAGAAATTCGATTCCCATGTGATTTTTCTTATAACGGGACTTCCGCCGTCCCACGAGAACACGAATGGTGGGGGGGGGGGGGGGGGGCTCCCGGCGTCGTATCCCTCTCGACATCGATCCTCTCCCCTTTCCACATTAAAATTGGATTCCATCTCGATTCATTGCAATTGAAAACGATTCGGGTTGAAATGTCAGTAGTGAAAATGAACATGACGATCCGCAAAAAGAAAAAAAAAATGCGTGTCTGAATGGTAAGATAACGTTCTGATCTTCCGAGGGTAGCTTTGCGTTGTAATCCAAATAATGATTGTAAACATTCCTTTATGACTGAATTTGACTCTTCTTCTCAGTTAAAGCAACGGCGTTCCATTAAGCAATTCTAACTTTTCAATTCTATGAAAAACAAATTGGGAGCATTTGACTGACTTTTGTTTAAAAAAAATATGCAATTAAAAGTATGTGTAATGAAGCAATAAGGTTTTAAAAAGAAAAAAAAAAGGTTTGAATTTAGCGATATATCTTTTTCAAAATGTTTAATAAATGATACGGAGAAAACTCACAAATTCGTGATATAAAGAAAAAATTCGAATTTTTTTTACAGTGGGCCAACAAGAGAGGTGGTTTACCGGTTTGGCAAGACTCTGAAGACAACTCAGCCTTTTTGAACCAGATCAGGACACGAACAAACCTTGATACAGCACTTCTATGGGTAATGGTTTGTAATGGAACTTGGAGGACTTTGAAACTAAAGCCCTAGATCGTAGCTTAAGTGCTGACATGTCCGCCATCTTTGGGCTGAATGCCGCTTTCTTCCTATGCCTGGTATAATGGGGTAGCGTGTTTTGCTTCTTGATTGTGGATTAACATAGAGTTAATAAGAAACCACAATCAAGAAGCAAAACACGCTACTTCACCATAGCAGACATAGGAAGAAAGCATTGTTTAGCCCCCAAGATGGCGAACGTGTCGCTACTTATTCTACGATTCAGGGCTTTATTTGAAAATAACCCCGTCAGTATTAGCTTGCACCAATTTCCGGAGAGTGATTCACCGGCAGGCTTTGAACCTGCGATCATTCGGTCAACAAACCTATTAGGCCGATTAGGCTACATCGACCCGTATAGCAGGCGACGGTTGCCCACTGGAGCTAAGGAAACTCCAGATAAATTTAACTTTTAAAAATTAATTGGCTATTGAAATTTAGTAAAAATAGCTTCACTCAGCTTATGATGGCGCCATCACATAATAGTAGTAATTGAACAATACAGTTAACATTAATTTTACTTTTGAGATGCAATATCAGTAACGATATCAGGGGTGCCCACCCCCTTTATAGTAAGGGCAAAATCCCCTAAGTATGACGAAGAGCCCCTCCCCGATATCAGGGGTGTCCACCCCCTTTTATAGTAAGGGCGAAATCCCCCTAAGTATGACGAAGAGCCCCTCCCCCCTAGCAAACTGCGTTACAAAATCATGTCAAGCAAGACCCCCCTCTATTAGAAAAGCAGAAAAGACCCTAAACCCCCCTAAAATTTTCAAAGGCGCAGTCTGTTCCATGACCCCCTCCCCTAGGTGGGCACCCCTGGACGATATATAGCAAAAGAGTGAGCATTTACTTTTTTTTTAAGCATTACACATGATTCTGCAATCTATCTACATAAATGGCTACTTCTGTATGTATGTCCGAGATAAGCTTCAAAACTACTAGACCAATTTTAACCACTTTTTCACCATAAATAGCTACATTATCAGGAATCAACTTAGGCTGTAATTTATTCCTTAAAAACTTAGTTTAAAAAAATTATGATGGAAAACAGTACATTTCATGTAATTTTCCCCCTAAATGAATAAATATAAAACCTATTGTTTTACAAAAATTCGCTGCCTTACAATAGCAATATTAATAGCAATCAAAATAAAAAAATTTTGAATTAAGACTTCTCTGGAGCAAGCATGAAATTTATTGCTTACTTAGGATTTTTATCCTCATCTATGCCAATAATCGATGTCATGAAAAAGTGGTTGTAGGGTAATGAGTCTTTTATTCTATTGGGTGCGCTGATTTCAAATATGACATCCATTCTTCTCAATCACATAAGAGATTTTCACCAATTGGGCTTTAACATATAGGCAGAAAAGCCATTTTTTCGTATTCTGAGAGAAAGATTCTTTTCAAAATATGTGTAATTTTATTACTTACAAACGAGTTTATGCATCAAACATACAATTGGAAATCAGTTACCTAATATATATATTAATTTCATAGAAATAAGAACATAGTAATAATTATTCATAACGATTAAATTATAAAGTAAGGCAATATTTTCAACTGGCGCTGTTTTTGCAGCCAAAGACTACGTAATAATGTTTCTCGACTTTCATTCCACCATAAACCAAACTATCGCAATTAAAAGAGTCTTTAAAACTTTTGTTAAAATGTAAAATAATCCGCTAACAAAATTAGGCAAATCTATAAACAGCACAAAAACTTATTTTAGTTTGTCTTTGCACGTTTTCAAACACTGGCCAAGTTTTACTACTTATTTGGGAAGAAAATGTTTAGCATTATTTTATGGTCACCAAAAATATCTAATAACCAAACGGCACGACTTTGAGGGTCACAGATTAGGACAAAATTTTAGCTATAGGTCCATTCCCTCTAGGTATGAGCGCAGATAAAGCGGTTTGACTGCATAGGCCCTGGTTTGGCTGCAACGAGGGTCCAAAGTTGCTAGTTTGGCCCCAGAAATGCAATGTCGTTTCCATTGGAATTTCAGACTTCGATACTATGTTCGATCTCCTAACACCGTTGGCATATTTTGTTAGTAAATTGAGTATGAGGGAGAACACGTATTTATTTACGGGCATTATCTAAATTATTTAAAAAGTCGAAACAATCTTTTTTTTGTGTGTGTCATGTGCAATAAATCAGAGCTTTTTCTCCGCTCCCTTTTTTTGCTTGTCAATGTGGGATATCTTTGACAGCAGATGATAAATATCCAGTTAAAGTAAATGTCTTTATTATCAAACGATAAATACTTTTTACTATCAGACGATAAATACTTTTTACTATCAGACGATAAATATAAAACGAAAATAATTAGATTCATTTGCAAACGATAAATATTCTGTAACTATGTTATTTTGGCATTCAAGTTATTGAAATTAAAAGTTGTAGCCAATTTAAATTTAAGAACCGCTTATAAAAAAAATTAGTATCCAACATAATTAATTCAAAGGTAAGCATGCAAATGACTCATAATGCAGTACAGTAGCAGAAAAAGGGATAAAAATGGTAATTTTAAAGAAAACTCCATTGCATCCTGGGTCCAAATTAACAACTTTGGACCCCCGTTGCAGCCGAACTAGGACCTATGCAGTCAAACCGCTTTACCTGAGCTCATACCTCGCGGGAATTGACCTATACTTAGAATTTTTTTCAAATTCGTGACCCTCAAGGTCGTACCGTTTGGTTGTAAGTATTTTGCGACAATCTAGTTGACGAAAATTAGTAACAGACAGTTTTACAAAGTAGAGAGGGGGAGCATTATCCAAGGTCCCAAAACGATTACCGCAAATTTGGTAACATTTTAAATCGCACCAAGAACCCACAATAATTGAAATTTCCCGAAGTAACTAAAGCATAGTATAGTGGGATTAAGGGCGGCTACATTTTTTTAAAAACTGTTTGTATTTCAATGTTTTCAAAAAGTTTTAGACTATGTTCAAAAAAAAAAAAAAAAGAAAGAAAGAAAGAAAGAAAGAAATATTAACTGATAAATCTTTTTAAACAAGTGAAATTTCATATTCTGGAAATTTATCATATTCTTATATGATTAAATGTTGTGCTTTCGTTTCTAACTGATTACTGTTTTGTTCTTTATACTTATTACTGTTTTACTTACTGTTATGGGTAAGGAACAAGCTCGATTTTTAATCACGTCAAAGCCGTGTGTGTTGAGTTCTTTCATTTAAAACAGAAACCGAATGAAAGTAGCTATTGTTTCTCACAATTAGTACTAACACAGGCAACGCCGGGTACATTTGTTAGTGAGCATATAAGAAATTAAGTTTATTTTTTCCTGTTCAAGGATTGAAGCCTTAGCAACATAAACTAAAACTTGATGTATTTCACTGAACATTAAAAACTTACGCCACGGCAACAAATACCTGTGCGTTTTAATCTTTGGGTAGCTCTGTTCACCTGCTTTTAATAATTTAAAGTTCTTCGCAATTTTCACTTCTTAAATCATGTTTGATAAACTGATTCAAAATAAACGTCATTTTTCTTTCATGAAGTCATTAATCTGAAATCTCATCCTTGAAGTGTTTAGCAATTTTCTTCATTTAAAACCATTAAAGGGGCGTGTTCCTCTCTTACGCTAAATAACTTCAATTCGATATTTTCATGTGTTCATCTATGACGTCTTAAATTCTTTCCACAAGTTGGCGCTCATGTTGTCACCGTGCAGTCGTCGCTTGCAAGGAATAAATTGATTTTCCAAAAACGATTTATTTACGGAAGCAGATGCAAAATGCATATTCAAGTCACGTTTCTTTTGCTGATTTCTGTATCGATGAATGAACTATCAATGGGGAACTCGAGTTTTTCCACCGTTTAGTAGTTTTGATTAAGAAAATTACAATCAGAATTTAAATTTTATCTCTCAGCTCTATGCGTTTTCCCCAATTTCTTTTTTTCTCTTACTTCATTAGAGATTATTTTAATAGTGATTATTAACTTATTTATTATATTCAAGATTTTTTTTTCGCTTTTTTTTTTTAAAATAACCTTTCTGGAGTTTAATTTTAATTATTTAGTCAAGGAGACAAACTGAAAACAAAGATTTTTTTATAAACTATCCGCTTCCTGTATATCTTCTAGAAATTATATCTTTTCAAAAAAAAAAAAAAACTAGTGTGTTGTGGCCATCACGAAACTTTCTTCTATATCTTTCTTAATAATTCTGATTCCTCCCCATGCTTGACGAGGAAGCAATATTCCTAACAAAAACAAAACTACACACGCCAAAACTTGACGACCATCCCAATTCTCGCTTTATCTCAAAAGCGAAACAAAGAATGAAAGATTAAAATTATTTTAAAAACCTTGCTTAAAATAATTACAAACATTTATTTGTTAACAAACACAAGATGGCACCAGTGAAAAAGTTTAAATCATCTCGATTTTCTGGTCATTTTTCAACAATCAAAATTACGCGAAGTACGCAGACGACTGTCTATTATGATTTATCTATCTTATTGTTGCAATTATAAAGCTATTTTTATTGACACAAAAAAAACAGCCCCTCATGGAGCGATTGGCGCCAAAATTGAACCATTGCCTGTTTTCATATGGATTCCCATTTATTCCAAGTTTCATCCAGAACGTAGCATTTATATGGTACTCACAATGGAAAAAAAAAAAGAACGTTCGATTGCGCCATCCCCTTTTCAGCTATTGACGCCGAAATAGAATCAACTCTTATACCCTCTAAGGCAGAGGTTCCCAACCGGTGGTTCGCGAACCCCCAGGTGTTCGCGAGGTGCAGGAAGGGGGTTCGCGAAAATTTCGGTGCAATGGCGGATTTTTCCTAGTTTGGTAAACAATTATAGAATATTCAATTTGCACACATAGTTACTAATTTTTTTTTTTTAATTTGAAAACGCGCCAGACTCTTGTATTAAGCTCAAAAAAAAAAAAAAAAAAAAAAATCTTTCAGCGGTTTTATAATCTTGGTTAAAAAGAAATTTTCTCATTTTTTTTTCGATAGACAACAAAAAGAGATATCCTTCCTTCTTTATTGCGAGGCGCCATGCAGAAACGTTGTATTAAGCTGTGGCGGGGATCACGATGACCTTAAAAAGGCGCCATCGCGTGGAGTCAATCAAACAATATACATAATATACACATGTCGAAAAAAATAAAGAATTCTCAAACAATGCATCATAGGGGTATTATTTCTAATCTGGTTGAAATATAACTCGGGAATTTCCGTCGAATTCAGTCATCGAATAGCAGACATGACAGCAAAAGGCTCCAAACTTAAAATTTATTACTGGATTTTACCCATCTGTTCGTTTTCAAAAATATATAACATCAGCATGCTCATAGTTCTGGGGAAATAGTTGTTCACAGACGTATTTAGAGATACTTTAGAGATGCTTGAAAACAAGTGATTTTGTTTGCAATTGGTTTTGCTACGTGAACTTGCTACTCTGTTTGTGAAGTTATAATCGTGTTGGTAATTTTTATGATTTAATAACTTTCTGCTGTTATGGATCGATGGTTGAAAACTGGTAGTTTGGTTGAGCGACAAATGGACAAGCAGTCAATCGATCAACCCTCAACATCAGCAGTAACTTTCGAATCAACACAGGATATTGAAATAGATAGCTGTAATGAACTGCCGCCTCCCCTGACTAAACAGAAAAGTGAACTAGGGGAGAAAAAAGGAAAAAAGCGAAAATATGACAGTGACTATTTACAAATGGGCTTTTATTTTACTGGAGAAGAGTCTGAACCTAGACCGCTTTGTCCTCTCTGCAACGAAGTTCTAGCGAACAGCAGTTTGAAACCGTCACTTCTGAGAAGACACCTCGAAACAGAGCATTCGACACACAAGGACAAACCTATCGAATATTTTAAAAGAAAATTGAAATATAATAAAAAGTGTAGCGTCTCTACGTTCCTGTTAGAATCCAACGAAGATAGTAAAATGGCCCTTGAAGCTTCATATCGAGTCAGTTATAGAATTGCAAGATCTGGACAGCCACATACAATTGCAGAAAATTTAATTGGACCGTGTGCTAAAGATATTGCTAAGTGTATGCTGGGAGAAAAGTCAGCAAAAAAAATTGACCTGGTTCCGCTATCAAACAACACAGTATCACGCAGAATTACTGATTTGGCAAGTAATGTGGAGAAAGAACTTGTGAATAGAATAAAAGAGAATAATTTTGCGATCCAGCTTGATGAGTCGACTGATGTAGCAAACGCTGCAATATTACTTGTCTATGTTAGGTATATTTTTAACGATACAATTAAAGAAGATGTACTATTTGCAAAACCTTTGAAAACCAACACAACTGGGGAAGCAATTTTCGAACTGGTCAACAGTTACTTTGAAGAAAATGGAATAGATTGGTCTTTGTGTGTGGGTGTGTGCACGGATGGTGCAAAATCAATGACAGGAAAATTTGTTGGCTTTGTGGTGCGAGTAAAGAAGATCAACGAGAAAATTGAATGGACTCATTGCTGCATTCATAGACAAGCATTAGCATGTAAGCGTATTCCCGCAGAATTATCCGCTACTTTGAATGATGCGGTAAAAATTGGAAATATTATAAAAGCACGTGCCACAAACTGCCGTCTATTTCACGCGCTTTGTGAGGAATTGAGAAGCCTTCATGTTATTTTACTTCTTCACACAGAAGTTAGATGGCTTTCCCGTGGCAAAATTTTGACACGCTTATTTGAATTGAAGTCAGAAGTCCAAGCATTTTTTGTTGATCATCCATTTCACTTGTCCACTTGCATATTCGATCCTCTTTGGATGCAAAGGCTTGCATATTTAGCTGACATCTTTTCAAAATTAAATGAATTAAATCTATCCTTGCAAGGTACAGTTGTTAATATTTTCGTTGTATATGATAAAATTGAAGCTATGGTAAAAAAATTGAATTTCTGGAACCAATGCCTGGAAATGGGTGAGTTTTCTTGTTTCACTTCTCTTAGTAGTTTTTTTATCAGAAAACTCAATGAAACTTGATGAAAGCGTTAAAAGAAATGTATGTGAACATCTGCAACATCTTGAACTAACTTTTGACGAGTATTTTCCTAATAGGCGTAACGTCCCTCTCTCAAACAACTGGATACGCAATCCTTTTGAAGGAAATCCATGCTTAGAGAACACCCTGACATTACCTGAAAAGGAAATGCTCATCGAGTTATCCTGTGATAATTCATTGAAAACTACCTTTAAAGAGCTCTCGTTAATTGACTTCTGGCTCAGTGTAAGAAATGACTATACCGTTTTGTCCAAAAAAGCAATTCGAATTTTATTACCATTTTGTGCAACATATCTGTGCGAGAAAGGATTTTCCTCCTATACTTATCTCAAAGATAAATACCGAAGCAGATTGAATGCAGAGCCTGATTTAAGACTCAAACTGTCAGACATTGAACCAAACTTTCAGTTTCTTTGTTCCGTCAAACAGCCACAAATATCGCATTAAGGATTTTTTCCCCAATTGAAAGTATGCTTAAAAAAAATAGTTGGTTTATAAAACTTCTTGTTTATAATTTTTCTTGTAGATGTAGTTTTAACTTTTTATTAATGTTTGCACTTAATGATATTTTACAATTATATTTTTGTTTATTGCAATCAAATGCTGCAAAAAATGGAAAGCAAACATGCTGTTTTTTTATTGTTTCTTACATGTTACTAATTTCAACATTAGGGGGTTCGCGAACTTTTTTGCCTGTTCCAAGGGGTTCGCAAAGAGAAAAAGGTTGGGAACCGCTGCTCTAAGGGCTACGTGTCGATAAATTTCTGTTTGATTCTGTTCATTATTTCTTGAGATACAGCAGTCACAATTGACGACAAAAAAGTTCTATAGCTCAACCCCCGTTTGAGCTACTGACGCCAAAATTGAATCAGCACCTGTACAAATTTTAGTTTGATTCCGCCAGTTACTTCTTGGGGAATAGCAGGCACGTATAACTCAAGAAACGTTCCATTACTCCACCCCCTTTGGAGGAATTCGGGCCAAAAACCAATGGGCACAAGTTCACATGGGGGCACATATGTGTACCGAATTCGTTCGATTTCATGCGGTAGTTTTTGCTGTAGAGCGGTCACAAAAAACTGGTCACACACAGACGTGACACACACACACACATACACACACGGATACACACAGACATTTTCCAATAATGGTCAAAATGGACTCAGCACACCTCAAAACGTTCGAATTCGTCAAAATTCGAAATTCGAATCCAATACTTTCTTCTATATATTAGATATAGAAGAAAGTAAAAAAACTAACATTTGAACATTTAAAACATGTATTTAAAAGGCCTTTATCTGCAGATTTTATTTAAAATCATGCAATATCTTTTTGAGATATGGAAAATATGAGGCATAATTTCATAATGAGAGTGGTGTATTGATTATATTGGTACAATACCGTAAAATGGTACAACTTTGTGCCAAGGGGGCAACAATGGACCACTATTGCCATGGTGATGATTTTGCTCTCTAGTGCCCCCTTTTTCGAACTTACGATCTCCAAAAAAAAAAAAAAAAAAATCACCAGGTAACCATTTAGGTAGTTAAAAATGCTTTATCAGAGATTTCCATTGTTGTTGTATACCTTAGATAACTTAGTCGTTCTTAGTGCGTGATTCGACTCACTCGTGGAAGATCAAAAAGTCTCCTTTGGACAGACTATTTATACTGTTTTCCAAGAAGTGGTAAGTCCAGATTTGCTTTACTATTTTGTCAGTTATGAATTATGTCGCTTGTTAACTTAAAATGTTTCATAGTTTTCACAAGCTCTCAACATTTAGCGAAAATGGGAATGTTGGGGTACAACAATGGGCCACCTATTTTTCACGGTTTTTAGTGGCTTGGAGATTCATTTTATTCTCTGTAGGGATTATTTCATCACATTTTGTGTTATTTAATGTAAATAATGGCAAAAAAATCCCCTTCCTCTTCTTTCCAACTGCGATTTTTTTTTTTTTTTTATACATTTCATTTGAAAGACGAGATGTATAGCTACCATTGCTAAAGTCCTCAAACTTCTAAATCAAAGATGTACCCGGAATTTTTATTGAAAACATCAAAAAGTGGCCTATAGTTGAGCTATTTTACGGTAATTTAGATAATTTTACATTTGCTGTTCAAACGAAGATATCCTTGGGTCAAACAGTGGGTGAGAAATTTTGCTGATAGTAAATAGTATTTTTTTTCTTGGTTAAGAAATAATTAGTAATTTTTCTCTCAATTTTTACAGGATTTGAAGAAGCTAAAATTCAACAGATTGAACTATACTTTCACCAATTACTGGAAAAATATTTTTTTCAAAAACTTGAAGTACTTCAAAAAGTTTAAAATTTCAGAAAATTTCGCTCTACTAGACAATCCAATTTGCATTTCTCTTTCTCAATAATTGGGTAAATAATTGGGTAGACGCGTTTTCTTCTTTTTACATGACGGCAACACTGCTACAAAAAAGCTTCAAAAGAAAAAATTATAAAACTGAAACAGTGCAATCGGCGCTGAAATTCTAAGGCTGAAACCAATTTATTTCTTTATTTTTCTTTGGTTCGTTGAAAATAAAGTTAACTTTTACAAAGAAAATGAACTTGCGACTAGCAAGAAAATTTTTATTCCTACAAAAATTCCAGTATCTCTTATTATTTAGTGCAGGAAGGACTACCAGAAATGTATGTACTGCAGGTCTAGGAAAGGAGCGTAAGCTTCTTCTTTTTTCTAAAATATTTTTTCAATACTGAAGACAGAGAGAATTTAATGACTTTCAAACACTAATACTCTTATTATTATTTCTTCTTCTTTTTTTTTTTTTTTTTTTTTTTTTTGACAGATTTCTTCGATTATATTCTGACGCGTGCACGGGAGGGGGGGGAGGAGAGAGAAGGATCACATATGGGCCCGAGCCTGAAGTGGGCCCGTGACTTTTGAAATGAGTGATGAAATACATGTAGGGACGTTGGGGCAAACAATATGGAATGAGGCCCGTCAAAGTAATTTGTGAAGGACCCCAAAATTTCTGTGCACGTCCCTGATTACATTTTTACCTAAATAATGTAAATGATATTATTTTAGAGTTGGCTCTCACGATCAAATCTTGTTAGGGCTAGTCCACAATTGATCACACGCTTTGAGGGAGGTTCGTGAAATTGTGAGTTTGTGACAAAGGGGAGGGTAAAATCAGAATTGTATTATATCACGCATTATCTGTATGAAAAATAGCCTGACAAGTGAGAAGGGAGGGCGGCAAAAATTTGATTCAAACGTGCAACTTTTAAGACTTGGATATAAGATGGTATAAAGGATAAAGACGGATTGTCGATAGTTCGTGTAAGTGCATAGCGTTCTCCACGACCTTCTTGTCAGGGTCAAAAGTACAACTGTTAAAATTTGAAAATAAGATATTATGTGACAGGGGTGGATAGTCGGCAGCTCGCGAAAGTACACAACGTTTACCACACCCTCTTGCCATGGTTCAACAACACAATTTTTAAAATCTGAACATAAGATATTACATAACAGGGACGGATAGTCGGTAGTTCGAGAAAGTGCATAATGATCACCACTCCTCTTTCCAGGATTCAAAAGCGTAACTTTTAAAATCTGAATGAAAATTAGTTATTTCTCTTTTATGGCAGCATGTGTGGAAGGTCACAAGCGTTAGAGTTATGAAGAACTATTTCTTGGGTCGGAATTTCTCAATACAATATTCGGAAAACGTTCGAATGGCTGTTCGAGAAGGACAAATTCGAGAAGACTGTGAGCGCATCTGCCTCCGATCGGATCAGCATCAAGTGTTCCCGGTGTTCCCAGGCATCCATCCATCCCAACCAGGTGCCCTAAGAGAGAAGTATTCCCACGAGGTGCAGCATTTAAATTCTCTGGCACCTGAAGAAGACTGCAATTGAAGGGTTTGCGTCAAAAAAAAAAAAAAAAGAGAGAAGGTAGCTACAAATTTAAATTTTAAAAAGGCCCGCATTAAAGCTAAAAATACCACATCACATTTTAATAATAATACTAGCTGCGTGCCCGGCGTTGCACGGGCTACTTAAAAAATGAAAGAGATGTCCAATTGATGCTTTTGTATTACTCTGACATCAGTTTCTAAAGCGCTAAGGAATAAATAAATACGCGTAATGCAAGGTTTGCAAAACACCAGTAGAGCATTTTTTAGCAAAAATCTCTTTAACGTTAATCATAGTTATCAATAATACAACTTATGAGTATTTTCAATTAGCACAAAAGATGAAAATATATTTAAACTAAATTAAATCTGATAGACTATATCTGAAATATTTATAAACAATTACAATCAGCTTTCTACATAAAATGACACATGCTTTTTGGTTGATTACGTGAAACTAAAGCACCAAGACTAAATAACTACTAATAAGCATAAATTTAATACCAAGTCATCAGATTCCAATTAAGCTTCAGTTAAAATCCTTAAAAACAATCTTTTTTATTCAACTCTGTTTCACTTAAAGAAATCCAAACAATCGTAATTTCACATGTTCTTTGAACAATAAAAACTGTGTTTCAAAAATAGAAACAGGAATGAAAAAGAGAGTTATTACAATTCAAAAACTCACCCATGTGACGGGAAAAGTCCAACAAAATAAACATAATTAGTCGCACACTCTAAATGTACCAAAATATGAGGCCGGTGAATGATAAGCTTACACTACAATTAATAAACATATCTAAAGAAACAACTTTCATATGCTGAAAAGAGTTAGGAACGTTGAATGTAAAGAATAAAAGAAGGACAGACAATAAAATAAAGGCTATGTCCGAATAGAGCAACCAATTTTAAACTAATTTAAAATGAAATTCTGTATGGAAACGTTGTTTTAAGATTTGGACAGCAGCCAAAAAAATCTCTTAAAACAATTATTATAATTTTACTTGCTCACCCATTTGCAAAATGGCAACAGGAAAGAAATAAAAATTCCTGACTAACGTTATGTTAATTAACGTTTTAATTAATATCTCCGCTAATTAAAGTCGCACAATTACGAGATTGGTCCTATTGTTTTCTTTGGAAAATTTCGAATTTATCGGTATCTCCTTCGACTCTCGATTCCCAGGGGTTCTCGAGAAGATCGATCTTCAGACAGACAGACAGACGGACGCGAACAGGTTTTAATATTATAGTGGATTTAAAAAAAAAAAATTCTTTCACGACTTCTCCTGTATAACTGTGCTCAGGATTGTGCATGAGGAGCTATTAAAATACAATGAAAAAAAAATTGATGTTTCCAGAACACTTTGAAAATGGATCTACTCCTATTTTGAGCAAACCTTTCAATTTGCAATCTGTCCTTAAGGACAAAACAGTCCTTGCTTATTAAGTTGAAATTGACAAAACTTTCGTGAAATACCTTCGTCCGGGGAAGAGTTAGCTATTTTAGTGGTTAATACTTTTTTTGAGGACCATAATATTTGTCGCAGAGTAAAGATAGTTCTTATACATAAAACTGTTGAATGACGACATAAATAATACATAAGGTGATGGTACCAGTATAACAGACATGCTTAAGACATGGCTCTCAGGTTAACTCAATTTTCTGATTTAGACTTTAAAAACTATTTTACTCTTATTCAACTATATCTTATCTGACGTTTGACTGCTTCCAGATCCTCTGAATTAGTTAATTCTCTTTTTATTTGCTCAATTTCGGAAAAAGGTCCGACCCCCAGTAAGACACCGACAATTCCGATGATACCCAGTAACAGATAGGATAAGTAATGAACAGAATTCTCCTTTTCTCTTCAAAATATTTCAATACTTTATTTTTAGGTCTAAAAACCTCACAAAATTAAATGAACATGAAAGACCTGCAGATCTCGTGGTAGCTGTTCATAACCTTCCCACCACTGCCTTGTAAATACCAAATGGCTCATAAAATTCACTCTGATAACACTAGATGGTTGCACCGTATTCATGGGTGACAGCAACATCAGTTTTAACCACCTAAAATTCTTATCATTTAAATCCAAACTTACGACTGTCTCTTACTGGACCCTTATGTGTTACTGGTGCCGTTACCCAATGTCAAGTTTTGTAAAAATTGGTTTTGTAGATTCTGTGCAAATGGATGGGATGTATGCGTCACGGTGGTCTATAAGAGATTAAAAAGCGCAACTATTTTTCAAAATATCATTAATCGCAATAGTACATTAATCTTCAATTTAAAAAAAAACTAATAAAAGTAGAAACATCGCAGGGTTTATACAGCTGCATTGCAATTTGCGATTTTTTCAACAAAAAAAAGTATTTTTTACAAAAACAGTAAAACTTCGTTTATCCGGATCAAATTTGGAGTTAAAAAAATGCCTAAATAGATAATGTTAAATTATATTAGCAACAACTTAACTATGTGTACACAAATCATTCACTTTTTACTTCGATCTTAAAAGTGCAGCTCCTGCATAGATTGTACAATAAAATATTTTATATCCTATAACAAACACCACTGCAACTGAACTTCAGTGAAGTTCCGTTACAACGAGCAAAATTTGCGGTCCCTTTGCTGTAATGGAAGTTGGCTGTAATCGAAACCAAGCAATGTATTGGAAATTAAACCAGAACTGGAAATTTATTTCATTGAAAGGGAAATTTCGCGTTCTGTTGGTTTTTGTTGTAACGAAATTTCACTGTATAACGATAAAGCGTTACATGGATTATTTAAGCGACACATGTGTTTGAACTGTAAGACATTGGACCAATTCTTTGGTTAAAGAGGTCCAGGACACAAAAATCGTCAAATTTTGCAATTTTTTTTTCTTTTAAAATTTAAAAAATTATTATTATTATTTTTTTGCTTAAAATGACGTTTAAATCTTGCTTCAATCTTAATTAGAACGAAAGATATAATTATTTTTGTTGCACGCATTGAATTAATATCAGTTTTAGCTTTAAAACTGTAAACGAGTTTTTCTCTATGATGCAATTTTTCCCTATTTTTTGCATTCAAACTCTTATAAGTCAAGAACTAATAAAGATAAAGTAATGAAATTTAGAACATAACATTTTCAAACATTTCACTTTAATTTTCATTTGGCAAATTTAAAGAAAACGTTTACTGAAAAAAATGTGATTATTTAAAAGAAAAGTACATATCTTCGAATTTTTTGAAAATTTTGTTCAAATACTTTCTATTTTTTATTGAATTAATATTAACTGCCGAAGAAAAAGTAAAGCTTAGATATTTGTGTATAATTTTTTTGAAAAGAATTTGAAAATTGTACAAGTAAGTTTTAACGATTTAAAGCAACCCCTTTTTTAAAAAAAATTAATTAAATTTGAATTAATTTTTTTTTAAATATTTATATTATGATTTTGCTTGTTGACTAGATGGTAATCGTTGTAAAAAATTTCAAATTTCTAAACTGTTTAATAGAATTTTTTTCGAAATGTCTCCCGGACCCCCTTAAGAAATCAAGGGTGCTTTGATGTTTTTTAATGTCTTTTAAACTATTCCCTGCAATTTAGAAAAAAATGATTTTTTTGACGAAATGAACGGTAAGTCTGTTTATTTAGGGATTGCTTTGATACCCATAATAGCCGGATTATCTGGATTTTCGATCATTCGGATTGCTTTTCATTTCATTTAGTCTGGATTAACGAAAGTGTACTGTAATTACTTTTTTCTTTGCTAAAGATTCCGTTGTCCCACTAATGCGGAAAAAATACAATTTATAAATGATTTTTATTCTGCAATTTATGAAATTACATTTTTAGCGAAGGAAACACAACGTCCCTCGGTCACTGAAGGGTCAAACGTTAGTTTGACAAATACAAATGTGACGACCAGCAACAGGCTCTTGGCCCATTCAGATTGGTCCTGCTCAATTTATTAGTCCCCAATGAAGATCAATGGCCCTCTTAAAGCTATCCACCCTCTTGCTCATTACCGCCACTTCCGGTAAGCTGTTCCAAATGCCCACAACCCTTCTAAAATAGTAGTTTTTCCTTATCTCCAGGTTAGCCTGAGATTTGAGTAGCTTAAAACAATGACCCCTCGTCCTGTTTTCGGTGCAAAAATTTAATCCATTTACATCATTCATTTTGATAAATTTGAACAACTGAATCATGTCCCATCTGATCTCCTTTGCTCCAGGCTATACATGTTAAGCCTATTTAGTCTGGTATCATAATCGAAATCTGAAGTCCCGTTACGAGTCCAGTTACCCTTCTTTGAACCCTTTCCAATACACAAATATCGTCCCTCAGATAAGGCGACCAAAACTGCACAGCATACTTATAAATAGGTCTTATAAATAGAAACGATTGAAATCGACATATCATCGTCCCCGCCGCCATCTTTGTAAACTTTTCACTAAGCGCTGTGAGACGGAATTTCAGATCAGTTTCCAAGCTACTAAACTTTTCACACACATACAAAAATAAACAAATGACTTTGCAATTCTACAGACATGTAATGGTGATTTTTTTTTTTTTTTTTGGTATTCCAAATTTTTAAATTTTTTACAACGTGTGCAGTTTGGTATTTTTTAGAATGACAAGAAAAGTATTTTTTCTTTAACTGCAAAAGTTCATTAAACATTTTCATTCGTTTTTGAGATATGAGTTATAATTAAACTTAGTAAAATTAAAAATATGTACATTTGACAATAAGTGTAATTTCCATCTTGTGTCTTAAATCATGCAGAAATTTTGTGGACGCAGTATTTGGGAGTTGTTTTAAGTTTTACAATGCGGTTGTTTCCTTCAATCAAAAGTTCTACTTTCAGTCACTGAAATTGATAGAATGAGTAAAAAAAAAATAACATATACCCAGAAAATATTTTCATTTTCCCAACAGTTATTTTTTAATTAATATTTTTAAATGTCCGATTTTTCAAACAAGGCGTGGTCTTGATGACGTCACAAATGATGCAATTTGGCGCATCTTTCTACCACCTTTCCACGTTCTGATAATGAAGAAGAGAATTTAATATTGCGCTCTACGCTTGCTATCAACCATATCGTTGCTAATACGCGTGAGTAAAGATGCGAATTAAATATTTTGCTCTGTGAATGGCAACACTGAATGGCATTTCATCATTTGTGACGTCAAAGCGCACCGTTTTAAGTTTTTTTTTTCTTTTTAAATATTAAACTTAAGCGAATTATTTATAAAATGGTCAGATCCTATGTTTTTAAGCATGTTCTTTCAGAAAAAAATACTTTCAAAATTTTGGAAACGACCCCATTGGCTGCTTGTAATATCTTTAGAAAAAAAATACAAATAATGAATTTAAGTTTTTTTTCTTCTTTTCATATACATTTTTAAACGTCTGATCATTCCTCTTTTTAAGATATAAAATGCATATCTTTCATTTTTCTTAGTAAACTAAATTCTTATGTCATTAAATCATGTTTACCACCTAAAACCCTAATAAAAGTAAATGCTTCGAAAAAAAATCTTTAAAAATTCGAGTATAAACAATATGAGAAATGGCCGAAACAGCATTAAATCACGGAAAGACTCATTGCGCATGCGCTTTTGCCTAATAGTCCAGGATCTGACAGCACTTCTGTAGGAAAGTTCGAGTAGGGAGAGTTTCTTTTCAAAAATGTTTAGTAGGTGTCTTATAAAGTATTTTGGACTCGGGTGAACATCCGCCACCTGGTCACTTCTCCTGTTATGACGTCATCAAAGATGGCGGCTGCTCGCTCTCATAAATACTTAGTACTTCGATAGGAAGATTGAGTACGGAGAATTTTTCTCCAGAAATGTTTAGTAGGTGTCCTAAAAAGAATTTAGAGCTTATGTGGGCATCTGCCGTTTTGTACATTTTTTAGCTATGACGTCATCAAAAATGGCAGGCACACGCTTTCGTCCCCATATAAGCCCAAATTTATGTTAATACTTAACCAACAAAATTGAAAATTTGGCCAGTAAGTTACAATTAGTGCTTTTAAGGCAAATAACAATGTATTTTTTCTACTGCTATAGCTTAATAACTATTTTTTTTATTTTTTTTGTTGCACTTAATAAAATTATATTTAAAAGGGATTGTTAGAAGTAGGTTGCAAGCCCGTACTATTACACTTACAGAAAGAGCAACAGGTTTCTTCATTTGCTCTACAAGTACATTAAGATTTGGCACATTTCAAGCAATTAAATGCTCCAATAAAATCAGTTGGAAATCTCTGTAAGTTCTTTTCTGGCATTAAATCATCATCTATCACTGCAAAACCAAATTCACAAGGATCTAAGTCAACAGCAACATCGTCAATACAATGTCGTTGTAGGTATGTGTAAAAATATGATCTTAATAAGTGGCCCTTAGCACTTCTGCTAGTAGGCGGCAAGTTATCAGTGTCAAAATTTTTGCATGATGATACAGCCATAACCTAAGTTCATCGGAAGAATTACAGAATGATCCTTTTCGCAGTACTTGCACTAAATATTCTTCTGCAAATTTAAGGCTTTGCTCTATATAAATACAGTCAGACGATACGCTAAAACTCTCCAAATACTCTACAGGTGTACAATGAAGAGCAGATTTTTTGGTACCAAATTTACTTGTATAATCTGATCCAGGTAGTGCGTGGATGGCAAGAAGCAACGAACATAAGTTTTCACCTATTTTTCGGTGAATATCATTAACAGATAAGAATCGTATATTATCACCAACTCCAGTACGCACCCCTAAGTTCCTGAACACCAAATCGTTGAACAGTAACATAGTGAAACAAAGCTAACACCATTATATCAGTGTCAGCGCTAACAATGATTTTAGTGAACCCACACAGGGATGCATGTTTTGAATGAATCAACATTCTGAAGTCAGCTTCCTCTACTGTCAGACAGTTTAATTCTAGGTGATTTATCTGTTTTCCACTTTGCACAAATGTACAATTAAATATTACATCATCCTCTTCATCACCATGAAAAGCACTAAAAGTGTGGTTGGTATTATGTGGTGTTTGAGTCAAAGAAGCTGTCACTGTATCAGCAATGAACTTTTGTAACATCAGTTTGTTTCTTGAAGATCCCCAAAAGCTGCTGAGTTGGACAGGCAATGGAATATTTCCTGAGATTTTGACCACATCTATAACGATGCTGCTACCATGTCTTTGCACCCTTTAAGACTTTTTAGGAAAAATTGCGATAACAGTCAGAAATGTAATCTACTCTTCCACAGTTCTTGGTGATGCTCCCGATGTATGACGAAAGAGCTGAAACAGCTCCACCAAAGGTTTTGTTAACGCCTCAGCGCGGGTCCCCGAGCGATAAGGAGCAACGCTTGGGGTCTTGGCTCTTGGCTTTGCCAAGCAACCCTAAAGCCCCCATTGTGAGAGGAGCGTGGGAAACCACCCCTCGGAGATGCACTTCCAACGTGGTAGCTAGCGGATGCAGCCATAGGGCTCTCGCTCCCAATCCTTTGCAAGGATACATGCGTATCCTAGTCTTACTTTAATATTATGCTCATACTCTAATTGTAAATAAATTTAATTGTTTGTTGTTTTAACCACGACTCATCAATGCAGTCAACATTCTCAATATACAGTCCACTGCTGGAAAATTAGTTTTTCCCCCTGAAGCCAGGCGGCTTCATTTTTGGTCCGTCGAGCCGGATGAGAATCAGCGTATTTGATTTCTTAGCGGACTTTCTGCTTAACGAGATGACGGACCTCAACATTTTAAACCGCAGACGAGGAGGTCTCAAAGGACAAGTCACGCGGTTGCTATCATTTATAGGAAGTGATATGGACTCTACGGAAATCGAATGCAAACTTGAACATGTGCAAGCTCTAAAAGACAAATTCGAGCAGCTGAAATTGGGTTACTATTCAGTGCTAAAGGATGAGGAATTGGACGAAAATGAACAGATTTTCACTGAACTCGAAGAAGAATTAGAAAAAATAGAAGTCGCCCTCAAGCGCAAGTTCAAGCAGCTCAACAACAATAGTTCCCGCTCCTTTAATGATGCATCACCTAACTCAACAATCAGTATCCGTCTTCCCGAAATATCACTTCCAAAATTTAACGGTAAATATGAAGAATGGTTCCTCTTCAAAGAACAATTTAACTCCATCATCAATAGCAACTCTTCCCTCTCAGATTCACAAAAACTGTATTACCTGAAATCATCACTTATCGGCCGCGCCAAAGAAATAGAAACAATAGATGATACCTACCAGTCCCTGTGGAAGGCCTTGACTGAGAGGTTCGAAAATAAGAGACTAATTGTGAACAGTCATATACAAGAGCTGTTAAACATCCAGAAAATTACTCATGAGTCTGCAGATGAGCTGAGAAATCTTGTGGACAAGATTCATAAGCATCTGCGTGCACTCCGGCAAATGGATCTGCAATGTAATGATTTTACAGACGTTTTACTCCTCAACATATTTCTTCAAAAGGTGGATGCAGAATCACGAAAACAATTTGAGATGTCCTTAACCTCTACAGACCTCCCAAAATGGAGCAATTTTGTTCAACTCTTAGAAAAGAGGCATCATTTTTTGGAGAACTCTCAAATTCAATACACTTCACAAATAGAACCCAGATTAATCCAAAAAACATCTATAAGCAGTGTAAATAAGCCATTGCCATTGAACAGTTGTAAATTGTGCAGTGATTCACATAATCTGCATAATTGTGAAGAATTCAAGCGTCTAAATGTCAAACAAAGGTATGACCTAGTGCGGAAAAACAATTTGTGCTTAAATTGTTTTGGATTATCTCACCGAGTACAAGATTGCAAATCTAAGAACAGCTGCCGACAGTGCTCACAAAGGCACCACTCTTTATTACACAAGGACAGCTCGACCGGAAATTCCCATGCATTCATCCTCAACCCCCATGGCAAACGAAGCGCAATTTTTTCTCCACAATTTGCCTCAAGCAATACAGGTGTTGAAAACCCCTCACTCGAGCGGGGGAAGAACAGAGACACTTGTTTATTTTCAAGTCGTAAAGCTATCCTACTGTCAACTGTTAAGATCTGCACCCCAGCTGATGTTGCAGAATACTCTCAAGAGTTTAGGAGACACTCGGGGAACAAGATTGAAGCTGAGAGACAAACTCCTAATGAACTATCGAACATTTCATTGACTGTTACGATAGATAACAATTCATTTCTTAATGACATTCTAGGAATCTCTAATAACTTTACAAAACTTGTGAGAACTCTAAGTTTTATGTTTAGATTTATTCAAAACTGCAGGTACCCAGATCAAAGAACATCTGGCCCAATCAAGACGCAAGAGTTAATGAAGGCGGAAACATTTCTTATTCAGGCTGTTCAAAGGACAGAATTCGAAACGGAAATAACGAACTTATCAAAGGGAAATTTCGTAACAGGTAATAGTAAATTAAGATCTCTAAACCCCTTCTTAGATAAAAATAACGTCCTTAGAGTAGGTGGTCGTTTAAGAAATTCGAACCTCTGTTATTCTCAAAAGCATCCTGCGATACTCCCTGCTAAGCACAAGCTAACTCAAATTATTATAAAGCATTTTCACGTAAAAAATTTACATGTTGGACCACAGTCCTTATTATATTTTGTAAGAGAAAGATTTTGGCCCCTGAATGGTAGGAATCAGTGCCGAAAAATTGTGCATAGTTGTATCACTTGTTATAAGGCAAATCCCTCTTTAACGGAACAACTCATAGGATCTCTGCCTGAAACGCGATTAAACCCCAGTTTTCCTTTCCAACATACTGGAGTAGATTTCTGCGGCCCATTTTACGTAAAATATAAGGGTCTGAGAAAGGGGGTTTTAAACAAGATTTATGTCGCTATTTTTGTGTGCTTATCGACTAAAGCGGTTCACTTTGAAGTAGTTTCGGATTTAACGACAGAATCATTTATAGCTTCTCTAAAACGATTTTTTGCCAGAAGAGGTAAATGCTCAGTTCTGTACAGTGACAATGCAAAAAAACTTTGTGGGGGCCCACGCCGAACTAAAGCGTCTTTACAATCTTGTATGCAAACCAGATGAATATTTAAGCAACTATTTATCTTCCGAAAACATTGAGTGGAAATTTATCCCTCCAAGAAATCCTCATTTCGGGGGAATTTGGGAAGCAGGTATAAAGTCCTTCAAGTACCACTTAAAGAGATCTATTGGCAATGCGAGATTGACATATGAAGAATTTATAACTGTAACTAATCAGGTGGAAGCAATTTTGAATTCTCGACCACTGACCCCTTTGTCATCAGTAACTGATGATTTAGAAATTTTGACACCAGGTCATTTCCTTATTGGACGGCCAATTAATTCAATTATTGAGCCGCAGCTATTAAATTTAAATGAAAATAGATTCGGATGAAATATTTGTGTTAGTAGTTTTTTTTTTTTTTTTAATTTCAATTGTATAGCTCATTATGCTACTCATTATGCTATCGTATTTAACATGTGTTACTGTTTTCATAATTATTCAACTTTGGTAAGAGATTTGTTCAATTTTTATGTAAGTTTATTTAAAATCTATGTTTTTCAATTGTTGAATGTAATACATTGCAACGCCGGGCGGCATGTTAACGCCTCAGCGCGGGTCCCCGAGCGATAAGGAGCAACGCTTGGGGTCTTGGCTCTTGGCTTTGCCAAGCAACCCTAAAGCCCCCATTGTGAGAGGAGCGTGGGAAACCACCCCTCGGAGATGCACTTCCAACGTGGTAGCTAGCGGATGCAGCCATAGGGCTCTCGCTCCCAATCCTTTGCAAGGATACATGCGTATCCTAGTCTTACTTTAATATTATGCTCATACTCTAATTGTAAATAAATTTAATTGTTTGTTGTTTTAACCACGACTCATCAATGCAGTCAACATTCTCAATATACAGTCCACTGCTGGAAAATTAGTTTTTCCCCCTGAAGCCAGGCGGCTTCAGGTTTTATTTTCATTTTTCATAACCTTTCGTACAGAGTTCATGATGTTGACTATAAAAGAGGTTTTATCGTCAGACTTGAACCAGGTAGCATCACTGGTGCTATCATAAGATGTTTCCAGCTCTTTTAACAATGCACTTTTTTGTGGTTTTACCATTAGCCCTTGGTCATTGAACAATGAACAGTTTTCAGATAGCTCATAACGAAAGAGCTCTTGCATGTCATACGAACGATCCTGAGCTATTTGTATCATTCGGTGAGATGGCATGTTCGATATCTTTTTAGTAACTCTCCTTGTAGCACCTATACTTTGCGCTTTGGTGCAATGAAGTGGTGGCAACATGGCTTTATGGATGGTGCTTAATATTCTTACTGTTCTGTCCTCGCATCGTGTTTTCCGCAATGTGCATATACATCTCTTCGCCGGTCTTAAATAACTTTAATATTCTTTCCTTTGTATCCTAGGAAACCAGTGCTTTTGTTAGCAGATTGTGCAATGGATAAGGAAGAATATGCATATCTAATGGATTACCTTAGTGTAATATATATTTAAACATTGAGACAACCTTTGCATCTATGATCTGAGTTTTCTTCTTCGAAAATTCATGGTGAATGTTCAAACCTTCGACAAAAGCCACAGAGTCTGTTACCTCTCGAAATAGATTTGATATCATCAAATGTTTATGCTGCGTTATTTCCTATTCTGCTACAAAATATTTCTGTTTAGATCGCCCTAAAATTCCAGATGAGCTTTTTGAAGATCTATTAATGGTTTGTTCTAATGCCATATCTACAGCAACAGATGGAAATTTATGATCATATCGTTACACAATATTTTTCCCCTTCATGAACATTTCATGCATCTCTGGGGCTGTCTTGGTTATTCTCCTCATGTCTTCTAAATACAGAGAAGACCATCGCTGATATTTGACACAGTCAAATACGGCAAATACTGGTTGAAGTTTCTGCACTGTATCTAAATGTAATTCCCAAAGACCTTGTCTATCTGAACGAATCAAATTTATGAGAAGTTGGACGCGTTTCAAAAAATTGTCCCAGTACAAAATTTGCTCTGGCATGTT
This sequence comes from Uloborus diversus, assembly GCF_026930045.1. Taxonomy (NCBI): domain Eukaryota; kingdom Metazoa; phylum Arthropoda; class Arachnida; order Araneae; family Uloboridae; genus Uloborus; species Uloborus diversus. Next base: position 59,980,338 of record NC_072736.1, on the reverse strand, counting down.
CCTTCCTCGGCTGACAAACCTCTCAAAGTCCGTGAAGAGTTTTTCCACATTACCATCTACATCTATATGATCCGATTTTTTCCCCCATGCCACAGAAATATTCTGCTGAATGTTTTGTACGTTTTCAAACTCTGTAGCGTAGGACTCAATGGAACGTTCTTCCAAAAAAGATTTCACCTGCAATCTGAACATAGTTTCTCCCATCATGAACATTAGTCCTGGGTCTGGTAGGAAAGTTTGAGTAGGGAGAATATTTTTTTCAAAAATGCTTAGTAAGTGTCCTAGAAAGTATTTTGGACTCGGGTGGACATCCGCCACCTGGTCATTTCTCCTGCTATGACGTCATCAAAGATGGCGGCATCTCGATCACATAAATGCTCATAATTATTTTAATAGTTGACTTCATCATCTCAAAAAATAGGGTCTGGTGGGGGAAAGTGGTCAATGGGGTAAAGTGGTCATACGTCAAATAAATGGCTATAGCTTGGAAATAAATGTTCGAATGAAGGTGAAAATTTTATTTTAGAGTAAGGCAGTTAGAAACTACATTTTAAATGTAAAAGTTTATAACTGGCAAAATTTTATTCGGTAAAAAAAAATATTTTGTGTGAATATGAAAAGTTTTAAAATCTAAACACCTATTTTAACATCCTTGGAAAATTTTGTTTGTTAGAATTAGGAACAGTTTGACTGTACAGGAAGCTTCCTACATGTCTCAAGAACTCTTACTCATTAGCAGTTAGCTGAATCTATTTTAGATAATTTTTTAGAACAATTTAAGTAAGATGGGGTAAAGTGGTCATAATATTAGGCTTAACGAATATTGTTCTTCTAATGTCACTTAATCTTTAGGTATAAGGCAGATACAAATTAAATATAAATTTTACTTAATATGTATTGTTTTTACAGTAAACGGGGTTAAATATACGAGTATATGCGTATATATACGCATATATACTCGTGCAGACATTTACATAGACGTATTCACATAAATGCGCCAATAAATACGTATATGGGTATCTGCAAGTATTTTTTATCCATACAGCTATACATTCTACTATACACGTATATGCTCGCTTATGCTCGTATATATAAGAACACTTATATACTCAGGTAGACACGTATATGCGTATATATACGCATATATACTCGTGCAGACATTTACATAGACGTATTCACATAAATGCGCCAATAAATACGTATATGGGTATCTGCAAGTATTTTTTATCCATACAGCTATACATTCTACTATACACGTATATGCTCGCTTATGCTCGTATATATAAGAACACTTATATACTCAGGTAGACACGTATATACGCGTACGAACTGGAGTAGACACTTACATACAAACATATGATATAAAAGTATACAGGGTGAGTTTACATTCTTGAGCAAATTATTAAAAGGCGTTTAAGGAGAGGATAAGAAGCAAGAATCAATAAGGAACATATGGTCACAAACACAATGCTGACGCGCTACATGCACGCAAAGTGAGAAATTGATGGATGCTAAAAAAATCACAAATTTATATATATATATATATATATATATATATATATATATATATATATATATATATATATATTACATTACACAACATGAAAGTTTTAAAGCGATTAATGAAATTTGTGGCCTTCAGCTGTAATACATGCGTCGCATTCACAGATCCCTCTCTGTTGCAATAACGATACTTTTGAAAAACTTTCATCAGTCGCTGCGCCTTTATTGCGATGCGTGTATTAGAGCTACTACAGACCGTAACTTTCAACAACTGCTCTAAATATTTTTTAAAAGCTAAAATGATAGATAAAATCATCTTTGTGCAACAAATTTGTGCCCTGCTTTGCATACATCAGTTTCTGGCTTTGTGTGCATGTAGCGCGTCAGTGATTATAACTTCCTTATGATTCCTTGCTTCTTTTCCTCCCCTCTCACACCCCTTTGATTTTTGCCCATGAGCTGAGATCCACTCTGTAAGCCGACATGTATATAAGCGTATATTCTCATGTATACATACATGTACTTTTCTCCGCACGCACCCCACCTCTTAGCCGTAGGCCTTAGGTTCCACCGCCCGGGATACATACATGTACTGGTGTATACGCATAAATGTACGTATACATGTCTATACAGGTATATAATCGTGTTTACACGTGTACATGCGTATATACGCGTGCTTCCATATTATATATACATGAGTAGACACGTACAAAGATGCACTGGATGTATCCACGAATTAACTCGTGTATACTCGTATATTGTATGTATGTACACTTATATATGAGTATATACGTCTACAATACACATATATACTCAAGTATGCACGTATTTTCTCGAGATACAAGTGCATACGCGCATATGATATTCGTTTATAAGCGTATATACTCTTATATACATGTGACACGTACATATACGTGACACATATATACATGTGACACGTATGTACTCGTGTAGACACGTATACAATCCTGTAGGTAATCACGTATACATGCTTATATACTCGTATATACACGTATATACTTGAGTAGGCACGTGCATGCATGTATCTAATGTATAGATGTATCTACTCCTATAGGAACGTGTTTACTCGTGTATAACACGACACGTATATATTCGTGTATACAAGCATGTACTCGTAAATATACTTGTAACTATAAAAACAACTGAAATATACAAGTATTAGAGTTCTTTATAACGGTTTTGCATCTATTTTTAACTATATGACCACTTTACCCCATGCTATGACCACTTTCCCCCACCCCATGGGGTAAAGTGGTCATAAAAACATAGGGAAAAGAAAGCTTTATAAAACTACTAAAATCAATATTTTTCTTCCTAAAATTCAATGTACCGTGTTCTTTAGTAATGCAATGTAAAATAACAATAAAAAAAGTTTAAGTGTTTAAAGAATTTGTTGCATTTATTATCCATTTAAGTTGAAAACCTACGATTTTATGACCACTTTACCCCACCAGACCCTACCCTCTGTCGCACTCATAACACATCATTTAATTCAATGACTGCCAACTTACTACTTCGAAGAATAACAACGCGCTCGAATGTTATGTCTGCGCCGCCGCCGCCTATAGTGGCGCGCCTAAGTGGAGCGACTAATAAACATTCGGATTGATTAGTCACACCAGGTGAAAATGGCTAATAAATATTTTTTTACGTAAATAGTTTTTGAGTATAATTTTACACGGTTATTCAACGATTGACAGTTAGAAAAATAATTTTGAAGAATGAATTTTCAAAAAGGAAAATAAATAAAAAACAATAAAATAAAATGTTTTAAAACTACTTTTTCGGGAAAGCTTTAACACTGTAACTTAAAAGTAAACTAAATAATATGAATTAGTATAAAAATGTGCAAGAATCAAGCAAAAAAGTCAAGTATTAAAATAAATATGATCATTTATGTGATCCAGATGCAGCCATCTTTGATGACGTCATAGCAGGAGAAGTGACCAGGTGGCGGATGTCCACCCGAGTCCAAAATACTTTCTAGGACATCTACTAAGCATTTTTGAAAAAAAATTCTCCCTACTCAAACTTTCCTACAGAAGTGCTGTCAGATCCAGGACTATAAGACATACATTCAAACACCTCAATATGGCGGACGAATGATGATTGCGTTTATGTGTCCATTTCCATCATTCAAAACGCTACTAAAAATATCTCTCATTATTTTCTTGAGTACTCAATAAGCAGCTTTTATTAATTACCAAAAATAAAAACACATGAAAAAGTTATCAGTTTATCAACAAGTGAGAACCTTAATAAAAATTATTCTTGTTGCTTCGTAGATTATAACAGAAAGCTAGTGAAAAAAAAAATCTCTCTCAGTCTAGCTCTTTTTTTTTTTTTTTTTTTTTTTTGCTCTTTCATTCAAGTGTTAGAAATATTTCCTGTTAGCGGTTAATGTCTGGATAGCGTTAGAAATTTCTTTTGTGTGTGTGTTTTTTTTTTTTTTTTTACTGTCGAAAAACTTCATGTGCATTTCATTTTGTTACTCCTGATTAACGTTTATGAAACGATTTTGTTCTATGCTTCATTTTCGGAATGCGTCATGTTTTAGTAAACGTAAAATTTCTCACATTATTTAAATAATTACTCGTCTTTAAATTATAACGTATTTGTGACAGATCTTTGATACCAAGTATAAAGGGGCAGATATTTATTGTTTTATTAATTTTTAACATTACTTTTTGTAAATAAAAAAAAAAAACCCATCAGAACTCTGAATTTTTCACATGTTTTTAACGGCCCCAGAGTTATTATTATTAATATTATTTATTTTATGAATTTTTAATAAAACGATAAAGATTTCACTGGTCCGCAAAGTTTTTCATTTGCTTTTACCGCGCCCGTGGGTCAAAAGATGTTGAATCATTTTCAGTACCGAGTTCAATGTGAAAAATGTCCAAAACGTAGAATATCATAAATAATAATAATAATAAAAACACACACACACACAACTGTATTCAAAAACGCACACAATGCGGGGGAGGGTGGGAGGAGGATCTGTAGTAAGGGTGCCATTTCTCTCACCGAAGGTTCCTTTTTTTCACTCCGGCTGTCTATCTTTTAAAAGGTGCCTGTTTTTCACCCTATTTAGAGATGCGATTTCGGCTCCGTATTGGGTGTCGCTGGTGAACAAGCGTTTCTTCCTTGAAAGGTGCCGAATGCATCCTGTAGTTTTAACAGTGTACTGTTTACACATTTATACAACACTTATACAGATGCTGTTAGTTTCGATTTAACTATAATCTTCTCCTGACAAATAGAAATATCTCCAAGGCAAAGAGACTATGGCTCGAGGAAGAATGGCGACGAGGACTGAAGATGGTGTCATTTACTAATATAAGCTAGCAGAGAGCAGTTGGAAACATTTTTTCAAGTGGTGTGAGGGCAGCGTGAGTTATTGTGTAAAATGGTGTGTGTCGATGTCTCTCTCTTTTTTTTTTTTTTTTTGACAGCAAACTTTTAAGAGGTGTGTGAAATCCTTTTCTCTTCATATTCTTTGTTTAGTTAAAAGTAATTTCGCAGTGATATCCGGAACGTGGAGATCTAAAGCTATTTTTTCAAGCACACCATTAGTCACACACATTTTTACGTTACATGTGATAGTGGCCCTCTTTTTTAGGCGTAGATGGTGTAAATATGGGCTCTTATTTACAGTGGTGGTAAAAAAAATTGCATCATCCGCGCCGCAAAGGAGAGGACTGCGTTCCGACTGCATTCAACACACAGTCAAGCATCCCGTATCTCAGATGATTTGGGGATGTATTTCAGATCAAGGAGTTGGTGGGCTTCATTTTTTGCAAGGAACAGTAAACGCTCAGGTGTATATTGGCATTTTGGAGGAGAAATTGCTTCCTGCTATCCGGGATCAGTTTACTTCAGTTCCAAACGTCATTTTCCAGGATGATTCTGCTCCGTGCCATAGGGCAAAACTGGTAAGTAACAATTTAAAAACCTTTATCCTGCCGTTAGACTTAAATTGACATGGGGTTAAGTATTTTTTTTTTCTCTAAACACACACGCAGGTTCAGAAATGGAAAAATGAGCATGGGGTCAGCAGTTTGCCTTGGCCCGGAAACAGCCCCGATCCACGTAAACAATTATCGGATTCCTGCTTTTAAATGTTTATTTCACAAGTTTTGCAGAACTTCATATGCATTCATTGTTAATCGGTCGACCAAAACTTCTCACATATTCCCATTGTTGTGAAAATACGAGGGTTCTGTAATTTTTTTACCAGCACTGTAATATCACTAGCTATATAATATCACCTTTATTTCTATATAATGTCATATAAATATTTCCGTTTCGTACTTATTTTATTGTAGGGGAGAGGAGGGAGGAATAGGACAGTGGGAGGAGTGGGACAGCTAAAACTATGGCAAAATAAATCACTTTATTTTATTGTCAGTTTGACCACTAGAGGGCCTGTTTATAGCTTCTTTTTGTTTCATACTTGCAGTTTATCCAGCAGGAAGTTTCAGTTAATAGTTGGAAAAAGTTAAATTTCTCACCTCCAAAGTAAGTTTCTAATCTATTTTCAGTTTTATTTCGTTATTTATGTAATTTGGAAAACTAACATAATATATTATCATTGTAATCTTAAGCATATAATGTATGCTTATCTGCAATTTAATTACGTCTAATTTTTTACTTATATAAATAAAAGTTATACTGGTTAGATATTCTCATCATAAGCATTTCAAACAACAAAATCTGTGTTCAATAATCGTGGCTGCGTGGGAAGAAAGTGGAAAATTGCGACTCCTTTGAGAGTCAAACATATATGAATGACAAACTAAAATTTTGTAATTTCCCACTTTACGGCAATTTTTTCTAATTAAAATTCCGAATGAGCTGCCCGGTTTCAGATCAGGTAGGAGGACAGGGCTCTTGCCCTGGGTAGTAAGTTTAAACGAAGATCCAAAGGGATGCCATGACCTCCTTGACGAAACTAAAGATGGCTTAAAATTGCGTTTCTAGGACTTCAATTTCGGAACATTTCACTGGTTGAACCACCGCTCTTAAGGACCCAATTAAGCCTCTGATTCACCCCTTCCACCCTAACTATTAATATAGCCTAAAAATGTTGGCTCCGAAATCTAAAATGTGTTTTTAAAGGGCAGCCTTTCCTAATGTCATCAAAAATTGCTTAATAACATTTTTCGGATTTCTTTTTCGAAATTTTTGCGATGGACATTTTGCAATTACTACCAAAGACAGTCTCAGTTAGCGTCTTTAGAAAGGCCCCTAATCCCACCCCCTCTCACTTAGTTTATTGAAAAACAAACTAAAATTGCGTTTTTCAGACTTTAGTTTCAAGAACTTTCCGGGAAGGACCCCCGATCCCCTTTTCTCTAATGTAATCACTATACCTCAAAATTTCGTTTTTAGACGGTTCCGTGGAGCCACAGAACCCTTCCTGCCTAAACTAGCTTGAGATTGACTTCAGTTTCTAAAAACAGTTCGTGAGGGCACACTGAACCCCCGCCCGCTCTTAGTCCCAACGTTATCAAACAATGCCTAAAATACGTTTTTGGGACTTCAATTTCTAAAAAATTCTGGAGGAGAACTGCTTGGCTTATGTAACTTTTCACCGCGCAGTGCATACTCATCAATCGTCAAGGTGAGGAGGACAAAAGGTCTACAGTTGTATTTTTCAGATATTAATATCGAAAAATATCCTTAAGATCCTCCGAAGCTTCCCAATATCGTTAACGTCATAGAAGACAGTATAAAATTGCGCTTTTAGAAACATCCGCTTGGAGCCTCAAAACCCTTACCTCTAAAAAAATAGCCTATAATGGATTTTAGTTCTGAAAAATATTTCGGTTCGGGATATTTTCACGTTTCCCCTTTCGTTTTCAAATATAGCCCAAAATGGGTTTTTTAAACAATAGTGCCGGGAAATTACCGGAGGAAAGCCGCCAGATCCCCTACCATCACCAAAGACAGTCTAAATTTGCGTTTTAAACTTCAATTTCGAAAACCTTCGATGGGAGACGATTGAATCTCCCTCCCTCTAGCAACGTTAACAAAGGTAACTCAAAATTGCGTGTTTAAAACTTCAGTTTCGGAAAATTTTCGGTTAGAGCGCCGATCCTTCCTACGCTACGGTCACAAAAAATGGCTTCAAACTGATTTCAATTTGGAAAGAATTTTAGGAAAGAGCATCAACATTATTATCTTCTGAAGTCTCGAAAAAGTTCCTAAAATTGCGATATTGGACTTCAATTTCGAAAATTTCTCCATGCATCTTGAATATACCCGACTCTTTTGTCCTTGCAACCGAACACAACCAAAGATAACCTAAAACAATTTTTCATACGCCAATTTCGATAACTTTCTCGGAGTAATCCCCCCCCCCCCCTGATCCCCCCCTCGCTTCCCCCTCCTCCGTCCTTCCTCTGATGTCACCGAAGACAGACTATAAAATGCGTTTTTAAGATTAGTAAATTTTGGTATCTATTACTTTCTTCAAAGATATACATTGTACCTAAGGAGTTTCTTACTATAAAACTTTTCTTCCTTTTTATAAGTTCATCATTCTTCTGTTTTTTTTTTTTTCCTTTCTATTTAAAATTGGAACTTGGTATAGAAATTTGAAGAAAGATTTAAATGGACGTTAAATATGAGTCAAAATATGCAAATTACTCTTGAGGGGCGGCACATTAGGTCTTTGCACACGGGCGGCCGACACCCTAGGATCGGCCCTGGCAGAAGCTGCCAGACTAGAAAAAAAGCATCAACTAAAACCTGTACGCAAAAAAACTAAAAGTTAAAAAAACATTTGAGTTTAAAGATGAATCCAGTGATGGTGCAGGGTCAATTTCTTTACACAACACTGCAGATGAAGAAATATTTTATCCTCATATGCATGATGACGTGGAAATAGCACAAGAGATTGACTAGATGGAGGACAAACCAAACATAGGAGAAAATGAATTTGTGCTAGTCAAATTCCTTACCAAATGGTCAATTGCTTACTATGTTGCAAGGGTGGAGAGCATTTACGATACTGAAAACTACAATGCAAAATTTATGAGAAAGGACATGAAAGGAAATTTTAATTTTCCTCAACAGGATGACTGTAGCATTATAGATAAAACAGATATTATCATGAAATTACCGCCACCACAATTGGTTGGTGGGACTAGTAGAGCACAGTCTTGTTTTTCTTTTAATGTGGATCTTTCTTCTTTTGACACTCGCTAATTTTTCTGTAATTTTCAAATGAGTCCCACTTTTCCCGCCCAGGAGGGAGGAATGGGACAAAATTCTTGAAATTTGTAATTAGTCAAGTGTGAAAATAATAAAATGTTTAAACATTGTGTATATTTTTAAAATGTAGTTATAATATGCAAGTTTATCGTGTGAGCTTTTGCATTTATGAATAAGTAGAGGATTATGAATAAGAATCATTTATGTGAAAAGTGTCCCAATCCTCCCTCCTCTCCCCTAAATTAATTTTTTTATTGCTTCATTGCAATAAGCTAAATGTAATAATATTTATCCACATTTTAAAATTTCAACATGCCAGGAAAAAAAGAAGTCAGACAGGCTATTTTTGAGATTTTCTGAAACAGACAGGAAAGAAGCTGTTGTACTAGTTATAGACAAAGGCTACAGTGAAAGTATTCCATTCTTATCAAACGCTACATCACCAGATGACACTTTAAGCCAATTTACTAGTCCAGAATCATCTAAATCACTCTATCTCATTCCCAAACGAATACGCGATAAATGTCACTACTGTGTGTCAAGACGAATGAAATTTATTTTGCCAGAGGCTCATACCAAATCCAAAAGGCAACAATCATTCATAATTTTCCAGAGGTAAATTTAGATTCTTTCAAAGATTGAGAATTCAAAAAATAGATGTCTCACTCTCCCACTTACTGGAAAAACAGGGAGACGAAATTGCATTTCGTGTTTATTTATTTTGTTCGTTTATGTGAATTCGTAGTTTTTTCTAAGTCCACTTTTATAATACCTACTAGCGGTACCCGCACGACTTTGCCCGTGGTTGAAAGTTAAAAGGTCATTCGGTTCGCCTGGGAATAATGGACGACGAATTTCTCGCCAATTTGCTATGTTCATTTGCTCGACAATGTTGCAGTTCCATGTTATGATAATTTCGTAATTTAACTCTTCCACGTTGTGATAATTTGCTCGGTAAAGTTTTCTTAAAATTGAAATAGAAAAGGAAAAAAATCAAATTTTCAAAAAATCGCTTCGAGGTGCACACCCCATGCTACAAACTAAATTTGTGCCAGATTTCATGAAAACCGGCAGAACGGTCTAGGCGCATCACAGACATCCAGATAGATAGATTACAGTAACAAATATTGTACCAGTTAAAATACATTCATTTTTGTGTTTTTATAATAAAAAATGTATTTGAATTTTCGTGACTCACCGTACCTACTCTTCCCCTTCTATATAGCCTCATAAATTTGTTTCGTGTCTATCCAGTGATCAAAACAGGCTACGAGACATTAAAAAATTTGACAGTAGCAGTTACACATTCGGGGGAAAATATTTTCCAGATGACACAATTATTGTAAAATGTTAACTGACGCAGTATAGATTACAAAATCTTCAATGTAAATGGTCTTTTCTTTAAAATATGATATTTATGCAGCATTTTTTAATCGTGTTCACACGTGCCCCCTATAGGGACACATGTGAATAATTGAAGATATTTTTTTCAAAAATACCATAAAGTAAAGAAATATATATATATATATATACAGGGGCGGACTGGCTGACTTTGGTCCAGTCGGCAAAATAATATTTTGGCTCCCTTCTGTAAATTAGTCAAGCAAAGACATTAAACTACCACTAGTTCCTATTTTTCTTTAAGTTCCTAAATCAAGATTTAAAGTTCTAAAATAGAAAATTATGAAACGTAAAATATAGCTAACACTGACACATTTTTTATTTGCCTTCAAAGGATACTTATGGTTATAAGCCTGAAAAGGCACATCTTTAGGCTTCTATACTGACAACATAGGAAGGACACGATGAAAGAGTGATCTATACAGGCCTAAGAAAAGAATCGGGACACAGGGTTCTAGTTCCCCTCCAAGCGATGTTTTCAAAGTTGATGTCAAAAACAAATTTACAATTTTCGGTAGCGTTCAAGAAGAAGGAAAACAAGGGCTTCCCCCACAATTTTGTTTCCTTAACTTTTTTTTTTTTTCAAAATGGAAATCCATTTTAGTCTATCTTTGTTTACAATAGAATGTCCGGGGCTCTTCCCAGAAATTCTCCGAAGTGGGAAGTTTTAGAAATGCAATTTTAGGCTACCCTTAATAAAAATAAATGTAATTTTATGGAACAGCATAGGGAGCTCTCTACAAAAACGTTTAGAGTTTGAACTATTAAAAAACGCAAAACTAACTTTGGTCACGTTTGAGAGAATAGGAGGGTCAGTGATCTCATTTGGAAGCATTTAAAAACTGAAGTGTACTTGACCCAATTTTAAACTACATTTCGTTACTGTAGGGAATCTGGTGACTCTCCTGCGAAATTTTCCGACATTGAAATTTAAAAAAACATTAAAAGGAAAAGTTTGGAAACATTAAAAGGAAAAGAGAAAGGCTTCCCCCAAGATTTTTTAGAAGGGCACCGTTCTCTTCCGCATTTAAGCTAACCTTCGACCCCTGTCCTTGAAACGTCATCCTTTCGTTTCAGTCATTTATCCACAAGAATCTGATTAGAATATATCTGAATGTTTTTTGCATTACCTTTGAAACTAAACATCAAAAAGCTTTTTAATATTTTAAAAATAATTACTATCGAAAACACTTGAACTTTGTAAGTACCTAGTATACCAAAAAGTAAAAGAAGCACCTTTTTTATTCAAGAAAACTTCTCTACCCTTTTATCCCTTTTATCTGCGAAAGCGCACTGCCCCTTTTTTGGTCTGGAGAAAACACTAGTTCTCTCTGGGCATTTTTTTCTGAAACTGAAATCAATTTTTGGCTATAGTGCAAATAAAAGCGCTACGAAGCTCTCCCATGAAAATTTCTATAAGTGAAATTCTAAGCTATCTTTAGTGACTTTAAGGGAATGCCTAAGGTTCAAAGACTTTGTCTGGCAATATTTCGATATTTATGGGGTTCCGGGAAACAAAATGTGTCCAATTTTGCATTTTTTAAAAAAATTTTTTAATCATTCAGAAAAACTTCGTCTTTTTCTGCTTAAAAGGAAGTTTGAATCTTGTTTCTATCTTAATTAGTACGAAAGATATAATTATTTTTGTAGCATTCTTTTAACTAATATATTTAACTTTAAAACTTCAAACGCGTTTCTCTCCATGATGCAATTTTTCCCGATAAAATGAAGATGATAAAGATAAAGCAATGAAATTTGGAGCATATCTTTTTCAAACAGTTTACTTTGACTTTTATACGGTGAATTTGAAAAAAAAAGCATTACTTCAAAAAATATGACTTTTTTTTAAGTATCTTTGAATTTTTCAAAATTTTTCTTGAAATATTTTCTATTTTTATTGAATTCATATTTTTCAAATTGTCGAATAAAAATTAAAACTTAGATATTTGTGCATAGTTTTTTGAAAAATATTTGAAAATTGACCAAGAATATTTTGAGTTTTAGCAATTTAAAGCAACCCCATTTTTTTAGAAAACAATAACGAAATTTAAATATTTTTTTAAATATTCATGTTATGGTTTTGCGAATCAAACTGATGGTAAATCAGTGCAAAAAATTTCAAAACTCTAAATTGTTTAATACCATTTTTTTATTTATTTATTTATTTATTTTTTTTTTTTCAAAATGTGTCCCGAACCACCTTAAATCTGTAATACACAATTTCCTTCCTGGGCCTTGATGCAAAAACCAAGAACCAGGTAAGTCCAGACTCACTCATTTTTGGTAAGACCAATAAATAACATTAGTGTCCGATCGAAAGGCTAATATCTTTCCCACATTATTTACTAGAAAGCAGAGATGTAATTTTACATTTGTGACCCGTTGTTGCACCAATCGAAACAACAAATTCTCCACACGCAAACATGAATTTTTAAAAAAGGAAAAGTTTAGATTTAACTCGTTCCTGCATCCAAGTCCCCAACCTTGTGCATGCCGCTGCTCATGTATCAACACCCTAAAGCATGGCCCACACATTTATTGCAGGGCCGGGGCCGCTTTGGACCCCAGCCATGGACCCCAGAGCTCTGAAAACTAGAGAGAAAGTTGACAAAAAGAGGAAAGCATTCGCACCTGTGGACTTCGGCTATTTTTTTTTTGGACCCTGGGCTAAGGATAGTAGAAAAAAAAAACATGCTTCCCAAACACTTTTATCCCATAGAGTGGACAAATTTCATTTTTTCTTCTATTATTACGCCTTAAAAAATGTCAGATGTGAATTAAATGTATTAAGTTCAATAAAAAATTGCTTAAAGTGGCCCACTCGGCGGTTGGCCCAGTCGGGGATCCCCGACTAGCCGACCTGGCCAGTCCGCCCCTATATATATATATATATATATATATATATATATATATATATATATATATATATATATATATATATATATATATATATATATATATATTATATATGAATGTTTGTCTGTATGTCATCCATGAACTCAAAAACTACCCGGCAGATTTGGCTGAAACTTTCACCGTTTTTATTTTTGGTACTGGGAAAGTTTATAGACCAGTTCGAAAAAAATCCGATCGATAGTTTCTTTTTTATTCCAATTTAAGTCACAATCCATTGGATAAATACGAATAAAATTATCGGCTACAGAAATTAATTCGCGTGAAAGATCTCATTGATAAGAAGTTAGCTGTTGCCATTTTTCTTGAGTTTGAACAAAATAAATTCTTTCTTTATTGTTTTATGGCTTTTCATGCAACGGGGGGATTTAAAACTTTTTCTATTTGATATTTTTAGCGATTGATTGATCTTGCAAACTGCGTGAGTACAAAATTTGAGTATAGTCACGGCTTCACTTAATACGTGTTTCTATAAGACGCGATAAGACACGTATCGAGTGAAGCCTTGGTATAGTAAGCTAATCGGGACTTTTAGACACGCGATTTAGACACGTGTCACATGAATTTTGAAAAAAAAAAAAAAAAAAGCGAACGATATGTGCCATTTCGAGTCGAAAGTGAAGAATTTGTATAAATTGTGCATATTTTCACATTCAATATCTCCATATATATAAAAATGAATGTATGTCTGTATGTCATCGGTGAAGTCAAAAACTACTGGACCGATTAGCATGAAAATTGCTATATATATGTATTTTTTCACGAAGAAGGTGCATAATATGCTCATTGAAGCCACTCGCCACCAGGTGGCACTGCAGAGTAGCAACTTCTGCCCCGTTCAACCGATTGTCATGAAAATCAATATAATGATGCATTTTTTTGTTGGCGTAGCAACGCGCGTCGGGTACAGCTAGTGTGTGTATATATATATATATATATATATATATATATATATATATATATATATATATATATATATATATATATATATATATATATATATATATATATATAAATTTATTTATTTTAATCTCAAAAAAAAATTCACGAGACAAAGAAAAGGAATTCTTTATTTTTTGAAAAAAATAAAGAAATGAAAAAAAAAATTATTTACATGTGCCCCCTTTCCTCTACATTAAAACGAAAGTCTTTTTCTTTTTTTTAAAATAATAATAAGGATAGGTAAAAAGGAAATCTTTATACATAAATGGCTACTTCTGCGTGTGTATGTATGTCCGGGGTAATCTTCAAAACTACTGGACCGATTTTAACCATTCTTTCACCATAGATAGCTACATTATCAGGGAGCAACTTATAATTTATTCCTAAAAAACTTAGTTTTAAAACATTATGATGGAAAAAAGTAAATATCATGTAATTTCCCCATTAAATGATTAAATATAAAATCCGTTGTTACGAAAATTCGTTGCCGTACAACAGCAATATTAAAAGTAATCATAATGGAAATTTTGAATCAAGGATTCTCCGGAGCAAACATGAGTTTAAAATCATTTAAACATTTGGAAACTCTACTTTTTACACACTTAGGGAAAGAGTAGAGAGCTTTTTTTTTTTTCTTTTTGTGTGCGTGTACTATTTAATTAAATAAAGCGCGCGGTTTTTTTAGTGATCTTTGTTTTTTTTTAATTCATATTTTGGAAATTCTTCAAATTTTTATATGCTTAAATGTCGTGCTTTCGTTTCTAAATGAATACTCGTTCGTTCTTCATACTTATTCCTATTTTACTTTTATGGGTTAGGAAGAAGTTCGATTTTTAATCACGTCAAAGCAGTGGTTGAGTTCTTTCTGTTAAAACAGAAAACGAAAGAAAGTAGCGATTGTTTCTCACAATTATTACTGACCCAGGCAACGCCGGGTATTTTTGCTAGTATGAAATAAATATATAAATACCTTTGTGCAGGAGAAGTAAGAGGAAATAACCTGCGTTTTGTAGCACAAAATTACAAATTACCGCAGTAATCTGTAAGTAATTTGCAGCAATTTGTAATTTTGTGCTACAAAACGTTGATTATTTCCTTTTACTAAACAAATATGTTTTAAATGTCAGTAAGTTTCACCTCAAATAAATTTTAAAATGAAAGATCTTTTCAAAAATGACAAAAATTGTTTTTCAATTCTAAAGACTATTTCTATTTACTTGGTTCGCACTAAAAAATATGAAATAAACCAAGTAATATGGGCAATTCCATAGGTAACTGACTAACATTTTTGAAGCAAGACAATACGTATTTTGTAATATTCAGCGCCGCAAAATATACATTGTAAAAATAATCTTTTCCTGTGGAATATTGTATTTTTTTAGACTGAATTTAATGGTATGATTAAATTTTCAAAATACATTTTCGACGATTAAAAAAAATGTTCTGTTTTCTACTTCTATTTAAAATGTCAGTCAGTTCCCATTTTTTTAATAAACATTTAAAAATTATCCAAAATGTATTTCGGGAATTCAGTTAGACCATTAAAGTCAGCATAAAAAATAAAATATTCCAACACAAAAGATCGTTTGCACAAAATATATTGTGCGTTGAATGTTACAAAATACGTATTATTTTGGTTCGAAAATGTAAGTCAGTTATCCGTGGCCCATATATATTCTCGATTACAACATTCAAAACTTGAAGTTGATTTTAATGTCTTTACATTTATATTAATTATAAAGCAGTCAACAAAATTTAAATGAAAAATTGGGAGAAGAAGAAATATATAGGCTGTGCAGTAAAAAGTACTCGTACTGTATACCCCTAGTATTGAAATTAACCCCGCTTTAGAATTAACCTAAATATAAAGATATTAAGATCAACTGCAATTTTTGAGTGTTGCAATCATGAAATCATATACCTACTTTATTTCATACTTTTTGGTGCGAATCAAGCAGTAGTCTTAGTAATTAAAAAAAAAAATTCTTATTTGTTTCGGAAGCATTGAATTGTTTTATTCGTTGAGAAAATAATTTTCGATCGGGTATTTTCTTTCTTGAAACATCTTTCTCATTGGGATTTATTAACTACGCAATTCTTATTACGCAAAGGCAGTGGCGCACAGGAATTTTTCAAGGAGGGGGAGGGAGGGTCCAGGATCGAAGGTTCACCATTCTCATATTATACTCCAACGCGCATCCAAGCATATTCTTTTGATTTTATCGATTGTTGGGAACCAAAACCATTTTTTTTTTTTTTTTTTTTTTTTGAATAAATACTTAGCATTAGTTAATAAAATTAATTTATTAAAAACGAATATTTAATTAAAATACCAGAAATCACAAGAATGAATATATTACCTTTCTCATAATGGGGTTGTTTCCTTCAGTCAAAAGTACTACTTTTAGTCACTGAAACTGATAGAATAAGCAAAAAAAAAACATGTACTCAGAAAATACTTTCATCTTTCCAACAGTTGTTTTTTAATTAATTTTTTTAGATGTCCTATTTTTCAAACTTGTTTGAAGCGTGGTCTTTATGATGTCACAAATGATGTACTTAGGCGCATCTGTCTAGAGCCGCTATATAGATAGGCCGACGCGTCAACTACATCAATAAGTTCAGCCATTTTGGACCGGATTTTTCATTGTGGAGCTGCTAGGGTTACCACAGCAAAGTTTCGGATTTCGCCAAATTTGCCGAAGCACGTAAATTTTATTTAATAAACAATTCACGTGCCGCTAATAATTGCTCACAGTGAACAATCACCAAACACGATAACGCTCTAGAAAAGACAGCCACTCAAACACGAGCTCCGATCCAAAATGTCTAATCTTAAGCTGATGCGTCGGCTCGTATATATATAAAGGGCTTACATCTGTCTATCGCGTTTCCACGTTATGATAATCAAGAAGCGAATTAAATATTGCGCTCTACGCTTGATATCAACCATATCGTTGCCAGCACACGTGAGTAAAGATGCGAATTAAATATTTTGCTTTGCACTTTGGCATCAGTGAATGGCATTGCATCATTTGTGATGTAATCGACAGAAGTGTAAACAATGAAAGTGTACCGATTAAAGTAATTTTTTTTAAATATTAAACTTAGGAACTAACCATTTTTTAAATAATTTGACTGTGTTTTTAAGCATGCTCTTTCAGAAAAAAATACTTTTAAAATTTTGGAAACGACCCCATGAAACATAGCGAAAAAAAATCATCATTATAGACCAATTTATGTTCACAAAAAGTATAATTTTTCTGGGAAAGAAAGAAAGACTCCTTTTTTTCTTTTTTTTCATTTATTAAATCTGAAATTATTGTTAATTTTGCTCTGAATTATTTTACGTACTACATACAGGTATATAGGATTATAGTAAATCAAAAAACTCAAGGACGATTTTAAGGGTTCGGACCCCGTCGACCCTCCCCTTGTGTGCGCCACTGCTCAAAGGTACGAAACACAACATTTATTTGGAACCCACACCATTAATATCAAATATAAATGTAGGTTGAACTTCCTTCTAACCAAAATTCATCTTCTGCAAGGAATCACATTGCCTTTTTCTGTTTCACAGTTTAGCATCGTGCTGTTTTTCCGCCCTTGTACTTCTCGATTTTTGTTTCGTTTTCTGGTTCTCGCTATTTAATGTTTCGTTTACAAGCCATTCTATATACAAAGCGGGGGGATTTTGTCTTCGTGCCGGGGATCCGCAGAGGGGAGGCGCTCCTTTCTTTCTTTCCTCTCCAAATAGCTCCTCTAAATATCGTGTGGAAGAAAGGGGCTCCGCCACACCCCACGGACTTCCTCCGCCATTGTTCGCGCCCTTTGTCCACAGTGTCCGCGTATTAATAATAAGGAGGGAATAAAAATATCCTCCTTCTTATTTATCGGAGGAAGGAGATGACTTCCTCGCTGCTCCCCGGAGACGGGGGAGATTTATTTTTATGGGGGCTTGAGGCGGCATCTGGTCGGCCCACAAAACATACCCCAGCTGCGCCGGCGGAACATCCTGCCGAAAACCACCTCACCTCAAGCACCTTGTCTGTCTTACCTCTTCGATTTTGGACATTAAGAATTACAAAACTTGACCCATAATTTATCATTGCGGCATTAAATACATAGTTTCAAAAAAATCCTTATCATAATTTCATACTCTATTTCTTCATTATGTGCTTATCCTCCCTCTTAGCCTCACTTCAAGCACCTTGTCTGTCTTACCTCTTCGATTTTGGACATTAAGAATTACTCAACTTGACCCATAATTTATCATTGTGGCATTAAATACATAGTTTCAAAAAATCCTTATTATAATTTCATATTCAGTTTCTTCATCAGGTGCTTATCATAATTTCATAATCAGTTTCCTCATTTGATGCTTATCCAAGTTGTATATTCTATTTCTTCATTAGGTGTTTATACAAATTTCATATTCGTAGTTGCTTCATTTGGTGCTTATCCTCCCTCTTAGCCTCACTTCAAGCACCTTGTCTGTCTTACCTCTTCGATTTTGGACATTAAGAATTACTCAACTTGACCCATAATTTGTCACTGTGGTATCAGATTCATAGTTTCAAAATTAATCCTTATCATAATTTCATAATCAGTTTCTTCATTAGATGCTTACCATAATTTCATAATCCGTTTCCTCATTTGCTGCTTATCCAAATTTCATATTCTATTTCTTCATTAGGTGCTTATCCGACTTTCATATTCTTGGTTTCTTCAAATTTGCTCATCATCCCTCTTTTCCGCCTCACTTCAAGCACCAACTAAAAGTCTTTCTTATTTTTTTGATTTTGGACATCAAGTATCGCTCAAATTGACCCATAAGTGCAAATCGTAATCATCATATTCACAACTTTATTATTAGGTGCTTATCATAATTTCAGTTTCTTCATTAGAGGGGCTTATCCAAATTTCACATTCATAATTTCTTCATTGAGTGCTTATCATCCCTTTTAACTGAATAATTCGAGCACCTAACTAAAAGTCTTTCATGCCTTTTTGATTTTGGACAGCACTCAACTGGACCCGTAATTACTTATTGTAGAATCAGATTCGTAGTTTCAATATCAGGTCTTTATCATAATTTTTAATATTTAATTTCTTTATTAGGTGCTTATCATAATATCATAATCAGTTTCTTCATTAGGTGCTTATCCAAATTTCATATCAAGTTTCTTCATTAGTGATTATATACTTCCATATCCTTATATACATATATATATTTCATAATTTCGTTATTATGTGCCCTTCCATCCCTACCTCACTTCACGTACCTAACCAAAAGTATTCAAACTTTTTTGATTTTGGACATAACCACAGCCATCTTAACACAAGGCCTGCGCGCTCATTCAACATGGCCGCCCGTGAAGGCGGTTTGTTTACATCTCATAATAGCTCTACCGTGAATAAAAATTTAGATTTTTTTATAATCCATTAAAAAAAAACAGTTAATTTTTACATGAAATACTCCGATACATCTCTAAATTAAAAATTTATATCGTTCGAGTTTTAATACCGACACAAATAGTTCTTAAATAGTAAACTGAATTAAAATTCATGCATGACACATTACATATTATATTCGTAATAAATATATAGATAATGAATAAAAATGAAAACTTTCATGGGTAAAATGAAAATACACTTCAACTTCAAATCATAATGCAAAAGAAAGTACGAAATAAATTTTGCTAAATGTAAATTGTAAAATGATTAAGACAGACGGGGAAGATAAACGGGAAGTGCATATTTCTTATTCATAAACTAATAAATATTTTGAATTTTTCACACGAATGATTTACAGTAGTATTGATTTCCTTTGATAAAAATACAGACAAATAAAAAAAAATAAGATGGAATAAAATAAACCAATATTTAGCCATATTTCTAACTGTTACAAACAAAAGAAACAGTATACATTTTTGAGAGAAAAATCACTCCAATACCCAATAATAATTACAAAACATCTGAACAATTGAAACAAACTAAACAATTGGTATAAAGGACAATACTGATGCATATATTTCAGAGTAAAAAATATAATTAGATTTATCATGAGTTATCTGTGAGATTTTTTTTTTTTTTTGGAAAAGTTATTTAACAGTATGTTATAAATCGTTTGCATAATATTTCTCAAAATCAAGAAAATGGTGTGAGAGCTAAGCTTGTAATGGTCATGTACCACATTTCTAATGCATGGCTCGCTAATAGTTGTTAAAAGCTTTAATTTATTTTCATTTGCTATGAATTCCTCCAAAAAAAAAAAAAAAAAATTCCACAACATTTTAAAATACATTTATACAAATAGAAGCTGGGTTTAAAAGAAAAAGTTGGTGTTTTTCAAAAGTCACGATTTCATGTATCTATTAAACTGCACTCTTCAGAGAATTCATAATAAAAAGCTCCTTGAAATTTTAGTTACAAAAAATAATCATTTACCAAAGGGAGGGCAAAAAGCTTTGTCATTAAAATCGAAAGTAATAAATGTGTATTACATGAAAAAAAAACATAAATAAAAATGTTTACCTTTCAATGATAGAGTACAGTACCTTACAGAAATAGAAACTGCTTTAAAAGTTAAAACAGTTGCTCTTTTTAATGAACCGCGATCTAATGTATATATTAAACAGCACTCTTCAGCCAATTCATGTTAAAAAGTTCCTTGAAACAATAGTTACAAAAAATAATCATTACACAAATTGAGGGCAAAAAAGCTTCGTCATTAAAATCGAAAGTGATAAAAATATGTAGCATGAAAGAACATACATAAAAATTCGTCTCTTACAAGTAAAAAATCCTTAAAATATTATTTAACATGTACAGTAAAACTCCTCTAATATGGACACTAACAAGACAAAATTTTTTGTTCGCAATAGAGGGGTGTCCGCATGACAAAGGTTTAATACCTTTTAATTTTACCTTAGAATCGAGGAATTAAATACTGTCCACATAGGAGGGGTATCCGTTAGGAGGGATTTTACTGTATTTATTTTTACTATCAATTCTGCTTAAAAATAACCATTGGTAACCACACTTACCTTCTTAACATTTTTTAATCCAACAATAGTAGCTTCAAACATATTTGGAGATGTTAAACATTTGATACGTTAAATTTTCACCACCAAAGTATCCCAACTGCTTATAATGTAAACTTGACGAAACGTAACGATTTAGCACAGTCAAATACAAAGAGCAAAAAAGAAAACATCATTTCAAGTCTCCATAAAGACAGTTGATAACGTATTCACACATTTGGAATAAATATTACTTTGCTATTTGATACTAAAGTTGTAAGATGAAATACAATATTGCATCCGCAACGAGCAGCTACTTGAAGTCCACAACACTGTTTGAACTAAATGGGTTTTCCCGCTCAAAGCCTCCTTGAGGTCACGTGACATCGATTGCGCAATACAGCGCGTAGGCCTGATATATAGAAGGCTGTGACATAACTCAAACTGATCCAATATTGCTTATTGTAAAACCAGATTCATAGTTTCAATGTAGATCCTAATCATAATTTCATACTCAGTTTCTTCATTAGGTACTTACCGAAATTTCATATGCACAGTTTCTTCATTAGGTGCTTACCGTCTTTCTTATCCGCCTCACTTAATGAGAGTTGAAAGCTTAGAGCAGGAATTTGTAAATGGAGGGAGCAAATCCATTCATTGCCTTAGCAAAAGTTGAGGCTAACGATGACTCCAAGTCACGTGACTCAACAACGACGAATGGTCGGCACGTTTTGCGTGAAATTAGCGAATGAAACTTGATTTCTTCCAATGCTTTGCTTTAAAGTCTACCACTTGACTTGGGGTCTTTAGTTCAAGAAAGTTTTCACTACCTCCATTTTATCTCTTCTCAATGGTTGAAAGTATCTTTAACCTATTCGATTTCAGAAAATAAGCATTGCTCAACTTGATCCCTAACTGCTTATTGCAGTATCATATGCATAGTTTCATTATTAGATCCTTATCATATTCGGTTTCTTCATTAGTTGATTATCCGAATTTCACATTCAGTTTCATCATTAGGTGTTTATCACATTTTCATATTCATAGTTTCCTTATTAGCTGTTTGTCAAACTCTCATATTCATAGTTTCTTCATTCGGTGATTTTTATACTTTTGTATTTATAGTTTTTCATTATATGCTAATCACTCCTCCTAACCATCTCACTTCAAGCACCAAACTAAACTTCTTACCTTTTCGATTTTGGGAAACAAATGTTACTGAACTTACACATAAATGCTTCAGGTTTTGATCATAATTTCATATTCATAATTTCTTCATTAAGTGCTTATCAAAATGGGGAAAACAAATATTTGGAGATGACATTTTGAATGTCAACGAAATTTTCAATTTTTTTTAAAACATAAAAATTTTTGCAGCAATTGAAAAGGAAGGAAATTGGGTGGTACAATGTCGGACGGGTATATCCCAGTGATTGCGAGCACAAAAAGCGGAATTCTGAAAAATGATTGTCAAGATCACACTGCTCAAAACACACCGCGGATATAATTACTGAATTGCGGTGAGTTTCATCACCCTATATCCAAAAGGCCATCTGTAAAATTTTTCCTATGATAATAATTGTTTTTAAACGACCCAAGATTCATATTCGCTCCGTAGATGACAAACAGCTATTGATAAAGATGGTAATTGAATTAAAATAAAAAAATTGCTAAAAATGTATTTGTGTTAACTTAATGTGTACGAAAAACGAGCTGATGTGTGCATCACATGACTTCCTTTTACACCAATTTAATGTTATTTCCCCATTATTGGCAATTTTAATGTGATTTAATAGTTAACTCTCTGAATATCACCAACAGTGGCCAAATTGAAAAAAGAAAAGAAAATCGCCAAATTTGTCGCCCCGTTGGCGACAAAAATTGGCGACCAAAAAACTGGCGATATATCGCCAAGTGTCCGCCAAATTATAACACCACTTGAGTATACATCGAAATTAACAATGATTTCCTCACAAAAAGGGGCGAAAGACCCCTTTAAAAACACATTAATGCAACCAAAACGGGAGGTGCACAACTAGACCCCACTAGGAGTCTACGTACCAAATTTCAATTTTCTAGGACATATCGTTCTTGAGTTATGCGACATACATACGCACATACGTACAATACGGACGTCACGAGAAAAGTCGTTGAAATTAACTCGGGGAATGTCAAAATGGATATTTCGGGTGTTTATACGTTCTTAGGCACTTATCCGCGCTTAGTCGGGTTGAAAAAAAAAACTCAACATTAATTCGAGTGTGAGCAAAATGGAAATTTAGGCCGAATTTTGAGTGAAATTTTTTTCGCGAATACAATACTTCCTTTTTTACTTTCTTCTATATCTAATATATAGAAGAAAGTATTGGATTCATGCAAATTTTCGAATTTCGAATTTTGACGGATTCGAACGTTTTGAGGTGTGCTGAGTCCATTTCATCTATTTTTGGAAAATGTCTGTCTATCTGTCTGTGTGTGTCACGTCTGTGTGTGACCAGTTTTTTGTGGCCGCTCTACAGCAAAAACTACCGCATGAAATTGAACGAAACTTGGTACACATATGTGCCCCTATGTAAACTTCTGCCCATTGGTTTTTGGCGCGAATTCCTCCAAGGGGGGGTGGAGCAACGGGACGTTTTTTGAGTTACGCGTGCTTGCTATTCCTCAGGAAGTAACTGGCGGAATTAAACAAAATTTGGTCCACATGTTGCCCCTAACAGGAGCAGGTACTGATTCAATTTTGGTGTCAATAGCTCAAACGGGGGTTAAGTAATAGAACATTTTTTGTCGTCAATTGTGACTGCTGTATCTCAAGAAATAACGAACGAAATCAAACAAAAAATTTTTGACAAGTAGCCCTTAGTGGGTATAAGAGCTGATTTTATTTTGGTGACAACATCTAAAAAGGGGGTAGCAAATCGCCCGTTCTTTTTTTCCATTGTGAGTGCCCTATCTCAAGAAGTAATGCTACGTTCTGGTTGAAATTTGGAATATATGTGAATCCATACGTAAACAGGCTTTGGTTCAATTTTGGCTCCAATTGCTCTAAGAAATGTTGATTTTTTTTTTTTCGAATAAAAATATACTTTATTAATGCAACAATAAGAAAGATAAATCGTAATCGATTGTCGTCTGCGTATTTCTCGTGATTTTAATTGTATGGAAATGATCGGAAATATTATCTCAATGATTTAAAATTTTTAACTGTTGCCATCTTATGTTTGTTAACAAATAAAATATTTGTAATTAATTCAAGCAAGGCTTTTAAAATAACTTTCGATTTTCGCTCTTTGCTTTGCTTTTACAATAATTCAGACATTGGGATGGTCGCCAAGTTTTTGCATGTGTAATTTTGTTTTTGTTAGGAATATTGCTTCCTCGTCAAGCATAGGGAGGGATCAGAAAAAGGAAAAATACCTATAGAAGAAAGTTTCGTGATGGCCACAACATACTAGTTTGTAAAAGGAAGTAAAAATGATATTAATTTCTGGCTAATTCAACATTCAGTCAAACCCGTTCACGGCGAATTTATGGCTATACCGTATAATAGCTTCAATTCCCCTTCACGTCATTTTACCTTTTTACTTCCTTTTACAAAAAATTTGCACGAATCCAATACTTTCTTCTATATATTAGAGATAGGAGAAAGTAAAGAGGAAGTATTGTATTCGCAAAAAAAAAAAAAATTTCACTCAAAAATTGACCTTAATTTCTAATTTACTCACCCCCGCATGAATGATGAGTTTATTTTTCGACTCGACCACACGTAGATAAGTGCCTAAGAACGTATATACACGCGAGATATCTATTTTGACGATTCCCGAGTTAATTACAACGAGTTTTCTCGTGACGTCTGTATGTGCGTATGTGCGTCGCATAACTCAAGAACGGTATGCCCTAGAAAGTTGAAATTTGGTAAGTAGACTCCTAGTGGGGTCTAGCTGTGCACCTTAACTTTTGGTTGCATTCGGGGTGTTTCTAAAGGGGTCTTTTGCCCCTTTTTGGGGGGAAATCATTGTTAATTTCAATGTCTACTCAAGTGGTGCTATAATTTGGGGACACTTGGCGATAAATCGCTAGTCTTTTGGTCACCAAGTTTTGTTGCCAACTTGGCGACCAATTTGGCGATTTTTTTTTTTTTTTGAAATCTGATTTCAATTTGGCCACTGTTGATGATATTTAGAAAGTAACTATTGAAACACATTAAAATTGCCAGTAATGGGGAAATGACATTAAATTGGGATAAAAGGAAGTCATGTGATCCACACATCAGCTTGTTGTGTATCATTTAACTTTTTATAACGAAATTACTGGTATAACGTAATAGCTTCAGTTTCCCTTCCCATCTTATTGCGTATCATTTAAATTTTCATAAGGAAATTACGGCAAAACGTAATAGCTTCAATTATCTCTTTACACGTTATTGCGTATCTTTTAACTTTTTTTAACGAAATTATGCCTATAACATAATAGCTTCAATTCCAGTTCACTGCTTATTGCGTATCTTTTAACTTTTTATATTAAAATTACAGGTATAACGTATAGCTTCAGTTCCCCTTCACGTCTTACGTGTATCATTTAACTTTTGGCTATAACGTAATAGCTTCAATCCCTCTTCACGTCTTATTGTGTATCATCTACCTTTTTATAACAAAATTACGGTTATAACGAAATTTTTATTTAGTGCCTTTGACTTCGCTATAAAAGGACGCGAATATAGTTCAATTTTAATGTCAAATTCAAAGTCTTTGGTCTTCATGAGTGCTCAATTTTAAACCCCTACAAAGGAAGAGGGTTGTAAGTTTGACGTGTCTGTGTATCTATCTGTCTGTGGCACTCTAGCGCCTAAACGGGTGGACCGATTTTGAAAAAAAAAAAAAAATCGAATGATATAGAGTATTCTTAGCTAGGTTGCGTCTTCGGATGACATTAATTAACGAAGATATTAATTAAAAACTCTAAAAGGTTTCTCGCAATTTTTGCAGTGAAAGTATATTTAATTTTTTTTAAATTTAGAATCAAAATAAAGAGTTTTTTCTGCGTCTGATAGAATATGTTTGGAACTTCTATGTTATATAGAATTCGAATTATAACGCTTTTTAAAGCAGATTTTAATTACGCTAAGCCTTTATTCAGCGATTATTAACCGAATTTATTGTGCCGACAAGGAAATTAAAAGCAATTGCTTAAAACTTTCGATCTGTTGCCAGTTTCTATTAACAAATAAAATACTTGGAATTGATTTTTAATAGTATAAGGCTTTTGAAAAGATTTTCAATTTTCCCTCTTGATTCTATATTTGCGAATCAGTCAGGGTTTTTAATTTTTGATTTTAGTTATTAAAGGACTTTCAAAAAGGAATCACCTCTCTGAAACACCAATATCCGACAACAATCCCTTCAAGAGCGTTTGCCGCTGTTAACACAAACACAATGTATCGAATCCGCAGCAAGCCGAGCATCATTCACCGAATCTGGTGCTCCGTAATCCATTAGAGAGGACTTCCTCCAGTGTTTCCGGAAACGAGGGGGCGGAAGAGCTCGCACGGATCATTTCGATCGTCCATCGAGACCACTCATCAGCGAGTTCCCTGGGAAGATTCGAGAGTGGAACCACAAATGAAGAGCCACACCTCCTCTCGGCTTCTGTCTCGCGTTTTTTCCCCCCCTCTCTACATCGAAACTTTTTTTTTCACCCCTCCACTTGCTCTCAGCCAAATGACATTTTTATTCGAAAAAGAGATTATTATTGTGATTATAGAACACTCAAATGGTAATTTGCAATTCTTACGTACTGTTTAGCCACTGTGGCGGGTTTGACATTAATTTGTATGTACTTGCAGCAGGGATTCTAAACTTTGGCTTTTCATTTTTGGATATTTGAATAAATATACGATTTATTCAATGCGATTATACAGGATGTTCAAAAAGTCCTAGACACATTTTAAACAATTTTAGAAAAGCAACAAATTGTCGCATGATTATATGGTTTGCTCCATAATACTTCACATGTTCAGGATTTTTTTATACCATTGTAAAAAAAAAGAAAAAGGAAAAAAAGAAAAGTTTTAAAAAATGAATAAAGAATAGTTGTAGGTAATGGAGTCGTTTCCTTAAATTTTGAAAGCATGATTTTATGAAAGAGCATGCTTAAAAACATAGAATTTGACCATTTTTTAAATAATTTGACAAAGTTTACTATTTTTAAAAAAATATTTAAATCAGTGCACAGATTCAGTTTCACTTTCTACGCTTCTGCGCATGAATCACAAATGATGAACTGCCATTCGCTGTTGCCATCAGCGCAGAGGGTAATTATATATAGAAGCTTCTTTACTCACATGTACGGCAACGAGCGTAGAGCGCAATATTAAATTTGCTTCTTGATTATCATAACGTGAAATCGCAGTTAGAGAGCAAGCGTAAGCGTTCAGTGCGCCGATGGAATACGCCCCTAAGTTCATTTGTGACGCAATAAAGACCACGCCTTGTTTGAAAAATCGGAGAATTAAAAAAAATAAAAAATAACTGTTGTGAAAATGAAAGTATTTTCTGGGTCCATGTTTTTTTTTTTTGCTCATTCTATCAACTTCAGTGACTAAAAGTATTCCTTTTGACTGAAGGAAACCACCCCATTGCTGTGTCGACACAGTAAGAAAAAACAAACACCAAGTGAGGTTGTTTAGTCATTTTATTAAACAGAAAACAATACCTTTCATTACCAGAGTTTAATATGTATGAGTATACCTTACCGCAGGAATTAAAATGGAGAGAGCAAATCCAATCATTAGCTTAGCAAAAGCTGACCCAAATACGTTCCACCAACGTCACATATGTACCACCAACGTCACATGACCCAACAAAAACAAATGGCTGGTAAGTTTTGCATGAAAAAAGCGAGTGAAACCCTATTTCTTCCAATGTTTTGCTTTAAAATCTATCACGTGACTTGGGGGTCTTCGTTTCATGAATGAAAGTCTTCACTCCCTCCATTTTACTCCTTGGTGTGTACCGTTTGCGGACTTGGGAGGAACTTAAGTACCGTTTTTAGATGTGGTTCGAGCAACATACTGTGCTCATATTGAACTCTGGTAATGAAAGGTATTGCTTTATATTTAATAAAATGATTGAACACCTCACTTGACGTTTGTTTTTCCCACTATGACGACACAGCACAATTACCTATAACTACTTTTTTTTCCTTTTTCATTTTTTTTTACAATGTCATAAAAAAATCCTGAACCTGTGAAGTTTGTTTTTCTCACTGTGACGATGCAGCATGCAGCATGCATTACCTATAATTACACTTTTTTCTTTTCTTTTTTTACTATGTCATAAACAATTATTAAACCTGTGATGATAATATGGCACAAACAGCATATTATGCAATTTATTGCTTTCCTATGAATTTTTGAAATGAGTCAAGCACTTTTCGGACACCCGTATTGTGAATCTTACTAAACATGAAATTTCTATATTAAATAAAATGCATTTAAAAAAATACAGACGTTGCGCATGTGACATTCTACTCACACCCGCAACACGTATGAATTTTAATTTTTTGACTATGAAGAAATATTTTTGGCAGTCGACACTTTATATTACAAATTGGTCCCTCATACTGAAGTCTATGAAAATTGAATGTCAAACTTAAAAATGTCTGGATTAAAAAGCAAAAGATAACTGCACAAATATTTCCCCCGCAACACAAGATTGAGCAATGCAAAGTTTTTAAACATAGCACTAGAATTTCATTAACCCTGTAGTTAGCACGAATATTTTTGAAATAACTAAAAAAATCAAACACTGAAGTGCGGCTTAAGGCAGATAAACAATAAGGCTTTCCTTTTAATATTAAAATTTAATTTTATTAAGCACTTTTATTATACTTGACCTGTTTGTCACGGAGTAATCTGAGACCTGGTTTTGCTTATATTTCAGCAACTTAGAAACTTCGGGATTTTACTAAATGATTTGCTTAATCTTAAGGTACAACTTAACGCTGAAAAATTAAAATTCTGAAAAAAAAAAAATCATTTCGGTTAGGATAGAAAATAGCAAATTTCATGTAATTTTCCCATTAAATGTTTAAATATAAAACTCATTGTTGCAAATTTTGTTGCCTTTCAAATGTAATGTTAAAAGCAATCATAATGAAAATTTTGAATCAAGGCTCCTCTGAAGCAAAAATGAAATTAGCAAGCATAAATCCTAGAGAGGAACGAGGAGTAAATTTTAGTGCCAACTGCTTAAAATTTTAGACACGTATATATATTTTTTCCCTTTAATTACCGAGCAATTCTATGAAAAAATAAGGTGAAGTTTCGTGATGGTAAAATTATTCTATTTCTGAAGAACATTTTCACTAAAAAGAATAAAATAACAGAATTTTTTTAAAAAATACAAAGCACTTTTCACAACGCACTCAAAAGAATAAAATAACCTTTTTCTTTCAAATTTTTAATTCTAATTAAAGCTTTTCATTGCACCTAGAAGAGAGAGCAGTTTTCTTTCAGGTTGTCTATTTTTGGCTAATTTCACGAAGCGGTTTGGTTACTTTCTTAAATTTTCAACTGGCAACCCTGGTACGAGATCCGAACTGTCCGGGAGAAATCCGGACGCCTGGTTAGTAAGGCTGGAAGAATGCATCTTCGGGGATAAATATCAGAGTGGGGGGGAGGGGGTCTGACATTTCAGAGGGATGCAGTTTTCGTGCAGATAAGTGAGTAGTTCAGCTAATAAAGAGAAAAATCAGAAAGATAAAAAATAACGAGACCGCCATGTGGCATTCATTAAAAGTAAACAGTAACTTTCTGCTGCTTATTCATCAGTTCCGTTCCACTCATTGAGCATCGAACAAAAAAAAAGGAAAAGCTTCACCAGCATCGATTTCGAAGAATGAATCCGGTATCGTTATTTTCATTTACTGTAAGTGAATGCAAGCTACTTTCGATACAGGTATTCGATTAGAGGAATTTAAATCGGTCGCATAGAAAATTTGATATATAAAGCAGGATTTAAGTAACCATCTTTGGTATATTATGTTGGAATAGTTTCTTTCTCTACTATAAAACCTTCTGTCTCAAGCTGAGACGCTGCATCTATTGCACGTGCTGTAAAATAAATGTAAACTATTGCTTGGAGCTTTTTCAGCAATATTAAAAATTCAAAAAATTTTAGTATAGGGTCTGGTGGGGCAAAGTGGTCATACATCAAATAAAAGGCCATATCGTTGAAATAGAGTAATGGGGGGGGGGGGTTATTTTGGTTTTAATAAACAGAAAATTGGTTTTTAATACAAAGCTTCAATACTGGCAATACTTTATTCATTGAAAAAAGTCGTTTTGTTTTCAAATAAAACATTTTAAAATCTGAGCACCTCTTTTAACTTCGCTGTAAAATTTTTTTGATAAAAATTTCCATCTGATTGGCTGTTCAAGGAGCTCCCCACACTTTTCAAGAATACGTCTGCATTCGCAGCTAAGCTGGATTACTTTTATATAATATTTTAGAACAACTAAAATAAGATGGGATAAAGTAGGACTTTGGCTTCTTCCGCTTACACCTCTTGCCCCATTCAGCATAGGTGTTAGCGCTCTGGACTACAAACGATGAGAAGATCGGTTTGAATCTCGTTGCTTGCATCTCGTCTTGCTCAATCAACGCTGTCAGACACAGCATTCTTGTTATTTTCCACAGTAAAATTTTACAGTCAAATTGTTTATTATGGGACACATTTCTAGAATTATAGATGCCATTACCTTTTATAGTAAATTTTTAGCATTTCTTTAAAAACAGTACAGGACCATATCGTTACCTTAAAGTACAATTTTTCAATGAAGAATATGGGAACCTTCTAAATTTAGGTGAATTATTCAAACCCTGACATCTTAATGGACTAGTTGCAAACTAAGGCTTTTATTCAGGATTTATAAAAAAAATTCTTAAGTGTTTTCCCTTATTAAATACGATGAATCATTTAGTTGGGAAAGCTGTCAAGGTTAATTCTCCCCTCCCTTTCCCTCTACTTCCCATATAATTGAAGAGCACGAGCAATTATTAGAAAGTAGATTCATTCCGGTACTTCAAAAAAGTTCATGTACGGAAGTTCGCTATAGGGCAACTTTGCTGTACTTGATTCGCTCCACGGGCTAATGAATCTCCCCCATCCTTACTTTTAACGAATTGTTTTTCTTTTTCCCCCTAAGGAGTCTCGCTAATGGATTCGGACTCTGTATCGGGCCGGCGCACGCGAACACCATCTGGGACCTCTCTCGGAAACAACAGGATGACAGACGACGAAGAGCAACCATGCCCCCCCCCCCCCCCACACACACACAAACTCGGGACACCTGCGCCGACACGCGTCGGACATGGGCCCTCTCGGAAGCATTTTTGCGTGAAGTTATGCGGCATCGGATGGAATTCCATTGGATAACGATGCTTCTCTCATTCGATCTAGATAGCATATTGAAAAATGAATATTGCAATGGCCACATAAGTACAGCAATGTGCAGACGATCCGTTATAGTCAAGACCGAGGCAGAGACGGCTTATGATAAATCCAGGAACTTTAAAAAAAGTCCATGGCAATTTTTAAAAGTAATTCCCTTTCCCCTTTTACACACATCACACTAAAAAAAAGCCATTTACTCTAAAATCTCTAGAAAAAAATACCGTAACAAGAAACCTTTCTGGAAGTCTAGCTACCAAGATATCTTCCATTAAATGGGCAGGGTTTTTTTTTTTTTTTTTTTGCAGTGCAGATTGGTAATTGCATTAATGAACATGGCTACAATGTCGGAGGGAAAACGACAAACTCCAACTTCAAGAATTTTAAAGCCTCCCCCCGAAACCGACTTCTTTACCCCAAAACCAGTTCGATCCCCAGTCCACAGCTCCAACTCCCCAACCCTACTAATACATACGTTAACATACAATAAATGGCATGCTTAGAAGTTAATTTTTGAGCATTCAATGCTGCTTATTATCATCACTTTGCCCAAAGCCAGACGTTTGTTACAAAATATTTTGACTTTGCGATTGGTAGATAGCGAGAAACGAGATCCATAGCTAGACAAACTTGAATTACTTTGCTGAGCGTTATAATTTAATTTTTTAAATGAATTTATTGGATAAGGAATCTTTGTAATTTCATTTAAACGAAAAATGGTACTTTTTTGGTTCAAAATATGATTCTAAAACTTCAAAAAGGTACACATTGTACAAGACATAGCTGCTCTGCCTGTTAACGGACTTCCATGCTAATGAAACTTCAAAAATTTATTGTGTGGTTTTAAGATATTTTTTGTTGATAAGTGAGTATTTGGTTCAAACAAAAAATAATAATAAATCAAGCTTCTCTTAAGTGTAAAAAGTCCAAGAAGACCTGCCAAATTATTCGAGTATTTAAGGACAAAAAATCTCCCTTTTTTTTTTGCGAATCACGCATCATGTATTATGTATTCACATATTTCACAGCGACATCACTTTCAATCTCCGATGTTTGATATATATATATATATATATATATATATATATTCTAAAACTTTTTTTTATTCAATGTATAAACAAAAATTCATTGGATCAGAGAAATTCTTTGAATTTTAATGGAATTATGTGTTTTAAGATGTGCTGAAGAGTTTTACTATACTTGGAAAATACCTGTATTGCGTTAGGGGTTTTCTCAGACGCTCGAACTCAAGGGCCCGAAATTGATCAAAAACATTTATAAAACCTCATAACAATTGGTGCTGATTAAGGTTTAGCGCCAACCACTATAGGTGGAGGTGAATCAACATTTTTTCATTTTCGTTTTTATCAATGTGTATGTATAACTTACATTTTTGAATGTACTACACTAATTTAAGCAATACAAAAGATTACGTCCCCGACGAATATATTGAAAATACTGAACTTCAATTCATGAATATAATTTAATAAGAATAATTTCGCAACATCTTGGTATTATAGTAGGACAAAAATTGATAATAAGACAAGCACCGATTGATACAAACTAGTAATAGTAATAATGAAATATTTTCAAACTGAATGAAACTAAAAGTAAATTTATATAAAAAAAAGAACGTAAGAAAAAATGTATCATAGTACTTACCGTCAGTTGAATGATGAGAAAAAATTGTGCTAATTGTTTTAAAAATACAAAATTAATTCTAACAATTATGAATAAGGGCAAGAAATATGTGTTGTACAGTTCGTTAATAATTAAACACAAATTGTAAGTAATAGAGGGACGACTTTTTGGGGGAAATCGATAAGTAACCACGAATATTGGTGTTGACAGTTTGGAAAAAAAGAAATTCGTTTATTTTGTCTCCCAGAAGAGCATTTCTCTTTTCGCAGGTTATCCTACCAGTCAGAGAAATATCTCTTTCCTATGGAACAAAAGTTGCCATCAGTCTCAAAAACTTTAAAGCAACTTTTACCAGCTCTGAATTTTTTAAGTTATAATTTTCACCGTAGTAACGTATATGATTCTCCTATAGTTAAATAACTGGAACCTTGAAATAGACTGCAAGTTCTGGAACCAGATTACCAGTGTCAGGTTCTTACAATAGCTTTGACCTCTTCCTCACTCTCTAGTTTATCTTCTACTATCTTGTAGTGATCATCTCAAAAGTCATCCTCTACACAGAAAAATTGATCTTATAAAATGGGTGCCAAAAAAAAAAGATTTTTTTTTGGCAACTCCATAAGTAAACTTAGTTACCTAGCGAGAAAATTAGAGCAAATTTTATGATAATTTTCGATTAAAATGCAAAAACATCAACATCGAAAAAACATCGAAACCAAAACATCGATGGTCCAAAAAAATCGAAAGTAAAACATCGATGTTAAAAAGATTGATGCTTTAACAAAAACATCGATGTTTCCAAAACATCGACATCGATGTCGCACCCCTAGAAAAAAGGGAAGAATCAACCGGGATTCGACAGGGCTACGGCATAGGTAAGCCCCCCCCCTCCCAAGTTCTTGGGGGATTTAACGGAGACCTCGGGTTTTGGGGATTTTGTCTGAAATTCTTGGATTTTTTCAGTTTAATTCTTGAAAAACACGCATTTATTTACAAAATATAATTACAAAACATAATATTTGCGGTATTTTTTTTTTTTTTTTGCTAAGCAATCTGAACTGGAGGCTTCTTTCAAGTGCATGTTCTGACTCTATGGAAGGGGCGGGGGGGGGGGGGCAGTATTCCTCGCTCTAAACCTGCAAGTGATTTTTCTCTTTAACGTTTATTTATGTCATTTTATTTTATTTATTGTTTTATTTTCAGCAGAAAATGTTTACGCCATTTTGTAGGCAATTTCTCTAGAATTATTGGGGGGTCAATTAAGTACTTATCATCACATTTTTAACTTTATCAGTTTTATGATTTGCAATCGAACTGCTTCAAAGGTGTCAGTTACAGAAAAGTGAATAAATAAATTTAAAAAAAAAATAGTTAAATGACCTTGCGCTCTCTCGCTTAGTGCTTGGTGAATTTCATAAGCCCCATCTTGGATTTTGCAAAAAAAAAAAAAAAAAACAATTTGCAGTCAGGGGCGCCACGATGGGAGGTCACTGTGACCTTCCAAAATTGTCCTAATGCTGCAAATTTTGTCTGACGATTCGGCAAAATTATCATCATTCGGCGAAATTATCATTTGGCAGAATTTGGTTGGTTCGTTAGATTGGGTTTTTTGGCGCAAGAGCCTTAGTAAGCTATACTGCGCCAAACAATTGTTTTTTACAGAATTTGGAGCTCAATGCGGCAAATTGAAAATTTCCGACCTCCCGCAAAAGTTTAGGTTCGGAGCGCCCCTGTTCGCAGCTAGCTTTCCACAGATTCGGTAGAAAAATATTGTGAGCCCAAGATATAAAATCAACTCGGATGAAGGGAAAACAGACCTCAGGGAAATGCGCTGTGTTCAGTGAGAATTCAGATCGCAACCACTCCTGTGCGCGTGCATAGTAAAAAGCAAAACAAACAAACGATTGTGACCTCTAGCAGTGTGATAAGGAAAGCGCGCGATGCTTGATTATGGGATCGAGACACCTGGCGACGCGTGCTTTGGAATTCAACAGCGATGCTGCCTGAATTTCGAAGCTGGAGAACGTTTAAACCTATAGTTAGTGAATAGTGCTTAAAAATAAAAAATATTTACTTTAATTGCGGAAGTAAATGTTGTATTCTGACTAAACAGTGAGAAACGCATCAAAAAATTAATCAATGTGTTCGCAATCAGGGTCGCCTTGAACTTAAAATTTTTGGGAGGGCATAAATTCTCAATTTGCCGAATGGAACTCAAAATTTCGCCGAATGATGATAATTTTGCCGAATAGACAGACAAATTTTGTCGAATAAGGAAATTTTTGGAAGGTCACAGTGACCTCCCGTGACCTTCCATCGAAGCTCCCAGGTTTGAAATATAATAAGAAATTTGTTAATAATTAGGAAAAAAGTAATAAATGCAAAAATGTGAAACAAATTACAGACATGTCTTTCAGGGGTTCAAAGAACTTATTTTTAATGTAGAAAATTGTTTAAGTTTTTTGGCAGGGTGTAATTTCTAACGAAAGAGTCCTATTTATAGTTCTCAGGCGCAAATAGTCTGCATTCCGTCCAATATGTGAAAATTCACGCAAAAAATTTAAAAAAAAAGCATGGTGGGCTCCCATGCAAATTAAGCCCTAGTTTCTGGATAGGATGCCCGACAAAAGCTTTGTCAGATGACTTGAATTATTCAAGCTTTTTTACTTACTTTTATAAAAAAGGAAGTATTGTATTCGCGAAAAAATTTTCACTCAAAAATTGACCTTAATTTCCATTTTGCTCACCCCCGAATGAATCTTGAGTTTTTTTTTTTTTTTTCGACTCGACCACACGTGGATAAGTGCCTAAGAACGTATAGACACGCGAAATATCCATTTTGACGATTCCCAAGTTAGTTACAACGAGTTTTCGCGTGACGTCTGTATGTACGTATGTATGTATGTGCGTATGTATGTCGCATAACTCAAGAACGGAATGTCCTAGAAAGTTGAAATGTGGTACGTAGACTCCTAGTGGAGTTTAGTTGAGCACCTCCCCTCTTGGTTGCATTCGGGTGTTTCTAAGGGGTTCTTTTGCCCTTTTTTGGGGGAAACCATTGTTAATTTCGATGTAAACTCAAGTAGTGTTACAATTTGGCGGACACTTGGCGATATATCGCCAGTCTTTTGGTCGCCAAGTTTTGTCGCCAACTTGTTGGTGATATTTAGAGAGTTAACTATTGAGTCAGATTAAAATTACCAATAATGGGAAAATGACATTAAATTGGAGTAAAAGGAAGTCATGTGAGGCACACATCCGCTCGTTTTTTTTCTTTTTTCCTTTATTGAACCAGCTTGAATGAGTTTTTATCAGATAAAAACTGAGCGGGAAAGAGAGATAAATAGGAAATATTGAAAAACCAGGAGGAGGAGGAGAGTTGTGACTGTAAACATTGTAGTAACAGGTGTGAAGGATTCTAACTCTAAGATCAGCACTTAAGTCATAATGCCTTCATAAAAAAATATTTGCTTCTTCCACAAGATGGTTGACGAAAATGTGTGGAAAATGCTTATATACCCTAATTTGAAACAACCAACAGTTTAAATTAAAACGAAGTCATTAACATGCATTAAAACGATTATAAGTAAACCAAGAAACCATAAATTGGGAAATAACTAAGTGTAAATGAGTTTAGTAAAAACGGTTAATGGGAGAAATTTTTATCTGGAGAGAAAATATTTTTCTACGTCACTCCCCACATTGGTCCTTTTTTTTTCTTCTGGAAAGTAGTGCGTTTTGGAAAGTACTAGTTTGTGTGTATGTGTGTATGTGTAATTTAGGCTTTTTTTCTTCAGTTTTATGTTATATTTGTATTTTCAAGTTACTTCATAGTGTTTACAATTTGTTAAACCTCATTATTCTTTGCTTCTTTTTTTTTTTAATCTTTTGCATGGGAAGTCCATATGCTCTATATTTTCCATGGATTTCTTTTTCTCTATATACTAAATTTTGAGCCAAAAATAAGATGTCAAATCCAGTTTTAGTTTTTTTCGATGTTTGGGTAAAATTCCTCTATGATGCATCATTGTCGAGATTTTTATGCAGAACTTTTGAAAAATTGTCTTTTTTCATCATCAGTTCCCACCACCGAGGTCGGAATTGTTGTAAATATAAATAAAGCTAATATCAAAAGTTCATTTAAAAAATAGGCATTTTGAAACTTAATTTCAAATGCAGCACATGAATTCGCCCCCCCCCCTCAAATAAATGTCAGGCAGATGATGCCACTTTCCATTTTTTCCCAGTGTGACTTTACATCCTCTTTGCTCTCACCTGACTGTGTGCCATGCTTTTTTGACTACAACTATTACATTACTTCTCAATGTTTTAAAGGTCGTGTCATTTTCAAATTTGTTTGTTTTAATTGAGCTAAATTTTATACTTCTATTTTTTGAAGTGAAAACTTCTTCAGATGCGTTGGGCATTTTTTGAGATGGGGGGAAAAAACTCATTTTTAAAAATTACTGATTTTCTGCAGAGAGAGGTTTGAGTTCGGATTTTTAATGCTTCTGATTTTTGACGTTCAGATTTTTGAACTTCTACCGTAATGAATATTTAACGAATCACCTGTCGTCAGTTTCAATCTACGTGCTACTTAATATCGCACGTTCCTGTTTATTGGGGAGGATGTCCGCCGGTCAGGGGTCCGGGCTCCTTCATCATCTGCGCTGTCCGGTCACTGATGACGCCACGCGAGCCGCCAGCTGCTACGAAGTCGGCCGCCAGGGGGGGGGGGGACAGAGAAGGAGAGCGTCTCGGAAGGAACAGCTGCCCCTTCTCTTAGATAGGAGAACACAACCGACATTTATCGAGCTTACATCAATGTCTGCATACGAGAGCGAAAACGCATCGAAATCTAGAGTATAGCTTCTTTTTTTCATCAAAGATTAATTTTTCACGAAAAAAAAGAAAAAAAAAAAACGAGGCAGTGAGAAGTAAAGAGATGTAAGTGGACTTGTTAAAGTTTTGAGTAAAACGCGTTTAAAATTCAGATCCTTAGTAGTCTTTCACTCAAAAATAATTCTAAATCGTGCTGTACCACGCAGGGTGTCACGAACTAAAATTTTTGGGATTGAGAAAATTCTTAATTTGTGGAATGAAATAACAATTTTACCGAATGATAAAATTAGAGCGTAGACACATAACATCCAATGAGAAAGACCATTATTCATCATTAAAAACAATTTTAAAAATAAAAAAAAAGAAGAAAGGATATCAATATTGCAATATTGTCTTCAACCAAAAGTTGCGAGAGAAGTTGAGTTCTCTCGCAACTTTAGGTTGTGTTGGTGAGCTTTCTGCACTAATGAAGAGGCTCCATTGTAGCCTTGAAATAGCTATATGATGTACCTTCTCCAATATTTGTGCTTTATTTACGTTGTTTTTTCCCTTTAATCATATTGTAGCACAAAGCTAACATGATAATTTTTCATATAGGATCAGCGTAGCCTTCCCAATGCTGCCAAGTTAGGTTTGCTTTATAGTATTTCGATGGTTCAGTTAGATAAAATTTAAGGTTTCATGTCTCCCAATATCTTCAACTTCCAATACAATTTGTGGGTTCTCAGGATTTTGTGTGAAATTCTTAGATTTTGAATTTTATCGACGAGAAAGACATATTTATGTAATATTTTAACGACGAAGCATAATATTTTTACTAAAATATAACTACACGGCTAAAAAATCTAGACTGGAGTTTTTTCTCCCCATGCACATGCTGTAACAATATAAAAGATTGCGTTATGTAAAAGAGGGGAAAAAAGAAGGGAAAAAAAGAAAAAGAATCTTCTCTGCTCTAGTTATGGATGTCAACTCTCTCTATGTGTCAGAAATGCCTATCTGTAAGATTTCATCAAAAAAAAAAAAAAAAAAAAAAAACCATCATTTAAAGTTTTTTAAAAAGCCCATTTTATTCCTCCCCCATCCCCCCCCCCTTTTTTTCTCCTTTCGCACTATCATGAAAATTTTATCAAGAAAAACAGCATTTAAAATTTTTTTAAAGCACATTTTATTAACCGCCCCCCCCCTTTTTTTTCTTTTTCCTTTCTTGCTTTATTTTTTCTTCTTTTTATGTTTATTTATTTATTTATTTTAAATTTATTTTTGCATCAGCAGGCGATTCTTACCCCCATTTGTTAAGAAATCATTCTAAATAAACAATTTTTAAAAAATTAAATTTTGTATTTGCTACCGCATTTTCCCCCATTCATTTTATTATTACTAACTAGCTACAATTCGTAGTTCAAAGAAAAAGAAAAAAAAAGGAAAAAAGAAGAAGAATTTTCTTGACAATGGGGTCGTTTCCAAAATTTTAAAAGTATTTTTTTCTGAAAGAACATGCTTAAAAACATACGCTCTAATTATTTTTTAAATAATTTGCTTAAGTTTAATATTTTTTAAAAATTACTTAAATCGATGAACTTTCATTGTTTACATTTCTTGCCGATGACATCACAAATGATGAAATGCCATTCTGTGTTGCCATTCACAGCAAAATATTTAATTCGCATCTTTACTCACGTGTATTGACAATGATATGGTTGATAGCAAGCATAGAGCGCAATTTTAATTCGCTTCTTGATTATCATAAGCGCCAAAGAGCATCATTTGTGACGTCATCAAGACCACGCCTTGTTTGAAAAATCGGACAGTTTAAAAAATAAATTAAAAAAGAACTTTTGGGAAAATGAAAGAATTTTCTAGGTCCATGTTATTATTATTATTACTTTTTTTTTTTTTTTGCTTATTCTATCAATTTCAGTGATAAAAAGTACTACTTTTGATTAAAGGAAACAACCCCATTGCTAGTTAAACAATCTTGGGGGTTTTCTTGCCTGCACCTTGGGAATTTTATGAGCCCAACCTTGGGTTCTGAGAAGAATCCCAAAGGCCGCTCAGTGCTTAGCCACATTATTTTTAGAAGAAAACCGAACGAATCAAGCAGTTCAATTAATTTGTCGGTTCGTTATTCCAGTCACAAGATATGCGAGATAGATGACTTTTGATCTAGAACACGATCACTTATTTTCTTCTATCTCTTTATTCGGTAACGAGTGAGCGTCGTCGACCTGTGGCGCGCGCCTGGCCTTCGTCAAGAGTTGGAACATCTGGCGCGTGTGTTGCACGCGTCTCTCGCACTCTCTCCACCTCCCTCCTCGCCCCGCAGACGATGCGGAGAGCATCCCTTCTCCCTCCGGACAACGATTTTCTCCTGGACTTCGGACTGTGTGCTGCAGTGAAGCGTTTTTTAGAATATTAAGGCAACGGCTGGTGAAAAGCTTTTAACTAACACTTCACACACGCTATGCACTCTCGAAATAAAGATCAAGACTGGGATTTTTTCCTGGTCGCCATCAGTGGCGAGTAGAAGCCAATTCAGTGGTCGCCACTCATTTTCTCTGGTCGACACTTTTCTCTTTTCTTTCTTTTTTTTCTTTTGGAAAACCAGGAAATATATCTTAACAGCAAACTAGCATTTAATTTGCTACTAAATATGAAAATTATCAGTAAAAATAAAGGTTAATTTTATTAACTAATGGCATT
This sequence comes from Uloborus diversus, assembly GCF_026930045.1. Lineage (NCBI taxonomy): Eukaryota > Metazoa > Arthropoda > Arachnida > Araneae > Uloboridae > Uloborus > Uloborus diversus. The sequence goes on along the minus strand of NC_072736.1, from coordinate 59,939,671 downwards.
AGCATCAATTTATAAATTTATAACACGGGGGGGGAGAGGGGTTGGAAAAGCGGAAGTCGGGTGACGAATGGTACTAGAATTTTAAGTCACCCACTTTTTTTTTTTAGTAGCCACGTGGCTATTGGCAACCGTTAATCTTGATCACCAACTCAAAATCGCCATTTTCACAACTTATAAAGGAACTTTCCTTCTCTCTCTTTTTTTTTTTTTTTTTTTTTTTTCAGCCTACTTTTCAGTGAAAATTAAGGAAAGAAGACAAAAGCATGCAAGAAGGCTTAATGCATCTTTAAAATATTGCAAAAAACAAAAATTAAAATCAGAAATAAATAAAATTAAATAAATATCGAAAAATCAAAAATTGGAAAGTAGGGTTTGACATCGGGAAGAGTTATGTCTGTCGGTCTATCTGTCTCTCTTCCCATATTTCGCTTTTTGATTTGAACAATTTTTGGTTCAATTTTGAATAGTTCAAAAAAAAAAAAACTTATCATAAGTGCTTACGAGAAAATTAAGGCAAATACAGATAACGCCATTAAAGACAGATTTGCTTCAAAAAAACTATGTTGGAAAAGCTCTTGATGAAGAGCATGTTTAGAACAGATTTTTTATCATTATTATTTATCTATTTAAAGGTCATCTTTTTGAACAATTCTAAGTTTTGCAACACAGACAACAACTCAAAAAATTATCCTTCGTGACCAAATAATAGAAAATATTGTTCAGATTTTGAATAATATTCTAAAGTTTTGGTTTCAAGAAATAGGGGAAAAGCTTTCATTAAAAATTACAATTCAACATTCCGTAGACTTAACAGTAACGTGAGTCAGGGGTAAATATGACATGACTGAATGAAACTAAAATGAATTCAAAGCGCAAATGTTTTTACCGGGGTTGTGAAGTCGATGGGAAAATAATGACCAACTCCCGCAATGACCCGACACCTAGAATTTTAAAGACTTTGATTTCGACTCCCACTCCTGTAACCCAAAATCCATCCGACTCTGACTCTGCAGCGTTGGTAAACAATAAAGACTCGGAGGGAAAATACCGATTTCGACTCTTGGAAATTTAAAAACCTTCTACTCCCGATTCCGACTCCTTCATCCTAAAATCAGGTCGACTCCTACTCCGGCCTTGACTTCCTATTCCAAAAATTCTACGGCCTCCGACACCTCTGACCCAAAACCAGTACGTTTCCGTACTCCGACTTCGCAAGCATTGACAGATGTGCAGACTTTGAGCAAAAATAACCGACTCCGACTCCGTAGGTTATTACTATGAAATAATGATTGTTGATAAAATCTGTTTTTTTTTTTTTTTTATTCGAAAGTTACAATTCATTTTTTCTATTCTTGGCAACCGGAAATGAAGAGAAATTAGAAGTCCTTTACGTTTTAATAGAAAAAGCTGTGCAAATGATTTTTTTTTTTTTTAATGATGAAAATCATTTCTTAAAAGTGGACATTTTCTTCATTTATTTTCTAACTAGTGGCACCCGCACGGCTTCGCCCGTAATAGAAAAATTAAAGGTCTTTTGGTTTGCCTGTATATTTACAAATAATGTATGGTGAATTTTCTCGCCAATTGGCTTGTACCGACGTTACAGTTCCACGTTATGATAATTTCGTATCTCGCCAATTGGCTTGTGCCCATGTTACGATTCCACGTTATGATAATTTCGTAACTTATGATAGTTTTTTTTCTTAAAATTTGAATAAAAAAAGAACCACATCGAATTTTCGAAAAATCGCTTCGAGGTGCACACCCCCATGCTACATACTAACTTTGTGCCAAATTTCATGAAAATCGGCCGAACGGTTTAGGCGCTATGCGCGTCACAGACATCCTACAGACATCCTACAGACATCCTCCGGACAGAGAGACTTTCTGCTTTATTATTAGTAAAGAAGTCTATCTCTTATTTTTTGATTTTTTGTTGCCAACGAGAGAAAAATAAAATCGAAGGTGTTTGAATTTTATTCGGAAGAGCGGGCGTGACCGAATTTTCACTTTCGCTACGCATACGAATCAGTAGTTTTTAAATATAAACTTTTTTTGTCAGAAAGTTGGTACTTCATACTGTGATACATAATTATTTCTGATATTCGAGTATGTCACAACTAAATGCCAAATTCTGGAATTCCGGTAATAAAGTGTAATTATATGCGCAAAAATGTCGAATTTTAACAATCGGACTGAGCACGATACGAATGTTTGTTAATTAAATTAAGTAAAACCAATAACGTGAACTGAAAGTCTAGTTTTTTGTCGCTGTCGCAATTTGCGAGAAACAAACCTATTGTTTCGGTCGTGAAAAAAACGTCTCTCGAATCGCGAAAAGGATTTGATATGCTTCTGTTGAAAAATGTATCTGGGGAGTGCGGTGGAATGATATTTCCATCCCTCGCCACTGGCTGTCGGACACCTTGTGTGTCGCACGCCGCTGACATCTGGCGCGTGCACAGGTTAGTGCCATCTGGCCCCAGGGATGAGGAGGAAGTCCCCCTCCGGCAAGTGGAGCACAAAAGGGAGGAGGAAGAGGTGCGGTTCAAGGATGTTCCTCCAGCTGTAGCCCTCTTCATCTTCGAATTAAGAAAATTCAGCCATCTTGGAAGAAAAAAGGGAACAAAGGAGGAAACAAATGACCAAACCATTTAGTTAAAACTCAATCGACACACATTCGGGTAATTCCATTTTAATAAAAGCGTCAATTGGTCCGCAAGATGTCCTACAAAGACTCCAAATACGTTAGATCCTTGCTTCGTTGCATGAATTATATGTACGGACTCTTAGAACATGCACTCTGCTACTCTGCTTCTATCCAATGCAGTTAAATTTTGAAAATTTCCAAAAACAATATTTATGTGATGTTCCTTAACTCAGTAAAGGACGTTTCTACGGAAGATACGGGGGAGCAAATATATATATGTGTGTGTGTGTGTGTGTGTTGTGTATTTTTTTTTTTTCAAATTCAAAGTGTCAAACTGTCTAAAGGTTAACAACCAAAAATTGTACACACCTTTTCTTTCGCTACCACCTCCCATCACATTCTTAAAAGGCTTAAAGGCTTTTTTATGGAATTGATTACTATTATGCTCTTTACTATTTTCGCTTCCACTACTTTAAAATCCGTCAGGGAAGCATTTTTATGCCGAGAAAAAAGCTCTTACATTACCTCTGCATGTGTATAAAATATGTGTTGTGTGTTTGAACAGAGAGCACTTAAGACAATAATTCAACACATTGAATATGATGTAAAGTCATTAAAGGTAACTTTGACTCGGAATTTCTCTATTTTTAAATGACCCGCTTACATTTTAATTGGCCTATTGCATCTATTGGCATGAAACAAAAGGAAAATTTCAGCTATCCAAGAAATAATAGTAGTATTCACAAAACTATTTTGAATGAGTTATGTGTTAAAATGGTTCAATGTTGTCTTGCTACTTCGAGAACTTTGAAACATGTGAGAAATGTCGTACAATATAAATTATTTTAATAAAAGTAGTGCAACTTGAACTAAAAAAAAGGTTAATTTTATTAAAAATTGAAAGTTCTTAATTTTTATTTAATAACATTTCAAGATTTTTATATGGATACAATATCACAATGCTGAACGATAGATTTCAACAACTTCAGACCAGCATTCAAGAGCAGTTTCCAAACCGTAAGTTTCGAGTTATTGGTCATACATTGAGCTGTGTACAATTCAACTTATTTTACGAAAGATAGAAGAAAATTGATATTGCGAGCATAGCCAATCTCCAAAGCCGCTCCAGCAGAGAGCGGCTTTGGAGATGCACATTGAAAATATGAATTATTTAGTCATCATGCATGATTTTTCAATTTTATTATTATTATTTTCTATTATTATTTTTCCATGATTTGATGAATCTTGGTTGATACTATTCAGCCTCATGGTGTCTTGGAGGGAAGTTCTTCAAACTTAATCCGGTCGAAAACCGGCGCCAAAAACACGATTCACATCAAAACCAACTCAATCCATGCTTTCATTGAAGACCATTGTAAGGACTATTCTTTTGTACTAATGTTTTCGTTTAACAAAATTTCAAACGAAAAATGAGAAAGAGAAGGTCGACTTCAAAATCTGCTCAATCCAAGTTTTTTTTTGTTTTTTTTTTTTCGTGAATAATGAAATAATACTGCTAATTTAAAAATGAAAACAAGAATAAACTCACACGTCGAATATTTTTCAAGGGAAAAAATCTTTTGGAAAAATTAAGTGGGCATAACGTGAAACGGATTCTTGTCTCTCTTATAAAATGTACAAAAATAAATTGAGCTGGTTTTGATTAGGGCTGTGGAGTCGGAGAGGGAGGGGGTGACCGACACCGACTCCTGAAATTTTGGAGCCTTACACTGTTAAAACTACAGGATGCATTCGGCACCTTTCAGGGGAGAAACGCTTGTTCACCAGCGGCACCCAATACGGAGCCGAAATCGCACCTCTAAATAGGGTGAAAAACAGGCACCTTTTAAAAACTAGACAGCCGGAGTGAAAAAAAGGATCCTTCGGAGAGAGAAATGGCACCCTTACTATAGATCCTCCTCCCCCCTTCCCCGTATTGTGTGCGTTTTTAAATACAGTTGTGTACCTTTTTTTTTTTTTAGTTTTGTTTTGATTTATGATATTCTACGTTTTGGACATTTTTCACATTGAACTCGGTATTGGAAATGATTAAAACATGTAATTACAGCATTTGATCATATTTCAGAGTTTTCAACATAGTTAAGAAGTGCTCATAGCGTTAATTCATCTGATCGTGCTCTAACTCAGTGTTTCTCAACCTCTTTTGACCCACGGGCGCGGTAAAAGCAAATGAAAAACTTTGCGGACCGGTGAAATCTTTATCGTTTTCTTAAAGAATCATAAAAAAAATAATATGAATAATAACTCTGGGGTCGTTAAAAAACATGTGAAAAAATTCAGGGTTCTGATGGTTTTTTTTTTCTTTTTTACAAAAAGTAATGTTAAAAATTAATAAAACAATAAATATTTACCCCTTCACTTGTATCAAAGATCTGTCACAAATACGTTATAATTTAAAAACGAGTAATTATTTAAAACATGTGAGAAATTATACATTTACTAAAACTTGACGTATTCCGAAAATGAAGCATAGCTGTACTTATGGATTATTTAAATGATGAGCCAAAAATATTCAGGGATATTACAATTACGGAAAAACAAAATCGTTTCATAAACGTTAATCAAGAGTAACAAAAGAAACTGCACATAAAGTTTTTCAACAGTTAAATAAAAAAACCAAAAGAAAGTTCTAACGCTTTCGAGGACTGCTAACAGGAAATGATTCTAACACTTGAATGAAAAAGCAAAAAAAAAAAGAAAAAAAGAGCTAGACTGAGAGAGATTTTTTTTTTCGCTATCTTTATGTTATAATCTACGAAGCACAAGAAACATTTTTATTAAGGTTCTTTTGGTGACTAATAAAAGCTGCTTATCGAGTATTCAAGAAAATAATGACAGATATTTTTAGTAGCGTTTTGAATGATGGAAATTTCACGATAGTAACAGTAAACGAGAACTAGAAGACTAACGGTTACTGTGAAAAGCAATAAATGCACGTTTAAACACTTAACTATGTTTGAAAGCCCTAAAAGCTACAAAGTGATCAAAAGCTGTACTTACTTGTAATTTCGGATAATTAATCCTAGAAAAGTTGGGTTTTAATCCAATAGTGTACTTCATTCAATGTGAAAGACACACAAACGCAATCATCATTTGTCCGCCATATTGAAGTGGTTGAATGTATGTCTAAGGCAAAAAGCGCATGCGCAATGAGTCTTTCTGCGATTGCATGATGTTCTGGCTCCTCTGTTCTATTTTCTAGCCTGTGATGCACCTTCAGGCACTATGCTTTCACCTTAGAGGGAATATTTTCACTCGTCTGGAACCCCTGCTTTTAACAGTGTAGACTCCTTTAACCCAAAATCAGTTCAACCCTGACTCCGGAGATCTGGCAGAGTTGTGAACTCGGAGAGAAAATTAACTCTGCCGACTTAAAATTTTAAAGTCTTCAATTCCCGACGCTTCAACCCCAAAATCAGTCCTGTCAGAGTTGTGAACTTGGAAAGAAAATGAGCTCTTCCGACTCTTAAAATTTTTAAAGTCTTCAACTCCCAACCCCAGCTCTTTTACCCCAAAATAAGTAATACTCCGGCTCTGACTCCGGAGCCCGGGCAGAGTTGTGAACTAGGAAGGGAAAGGAATAATTCCGACCCTTGGAATTTTAAAACCTTCAACTCCCAACTCCTACTTCTTTACCTTAAAATCAGTCCGACTTCGACTCTGATTCTGGAGCCATGGCAGAGTTGCAGACTCGGAAAGAAAATAAATGATTCCTACTCTTGGAATTTTAAAGCCTTCAATTCCCGACTCTGACTCCTTTACCCCAAAATCTGTCCTACTCCGATTCCATCACCCCAAAACCTGATCTACTCCGACTCAAACTCCTCGCCGCAGGTTTTCAGACTGAACGCTTCAAATGTGAGTGCGACAGTAAAAAAATTGAGATATTATAGGTCAAAGTTATCCTGAATGCGTGCACCATGAGGATCATTAGTTCCTGAAATGGGGCTAAGACGGAAGATGGTTCCTGAAGGGGGTGGAAGAGTCGCCATCGTAAGATTTCATTCACCAAGCGAACTCGAATCGAAACTCATTCACAGGGATGTTGTTTCGGAGTGGGTGCTTTGTAGATCGGGGGCCGAGGGGTGGTTTAAAGGGTCTCCCAGCTGCCTCTACCTGCCCCCTCAAACCAGATGGGCCAGCTGGCACACGTAAGGTGGAACAGATGGAAACTCCCTGTTAAAGGGAACTCCTTCGAGAAAGGATGTACGGAGCACAAAGGTATTGGAACACCTCTTCGACACGAAACACACGACCGATTAGGCAAACACTTGCAGCGGAGTCGAGATTTATTCCCCGTGGCGCATATTTTCAATTATAGAATGACTTTTCATATTCCAACACACTTCGACATTTTTTTTTTCTTTTTCATATAATATTTTTTTAACTCCCTCCCTCGTGGAAAGTTCGAGAAACATCACTCGAGTAAAGGTCTGAAGTGAAAAAAGAAGAAGTTCAAGATGTCTATACATCGTTTAAATACATCATAAAAATTTCCGAACTCCATGACGTACTTTTACGAAAAATTGGAGAAAAATGGAATGGAGATATTCAAAATAGATTCAGTATTTCTCAGAACTCCATAAAATAAATGGAAAACATGTTGCTAAGTTACGGAGAGAGAGAGAGGTTTCTTTCAAAACATTCAAGAGCTGCTCTCTTACCTATAACAGAATAGAAAACTTCCTGAAATATAATCAATCCCTTTCGTCTTTACTACTGTGGGCAGGTAAAATTCAATAACTGCACTTTTTTTTTTTTTTTTTTTTTGCATTTTTATAAGGCTGCGGAGTCTTAGGAAAAGTGATCGACTCCGGCTCTGACTCTCCCCAAAATAAGTCCGACTCCAACTCTGCAAGTACTCTCAGAGTTGCAGACTTTGACCGATTCAGACACCGACTCTTTTTCCTCGAAATCAGTTTGCCTCCAGCTTTTCAATTCTGACTCAACTGCCCTGCATTTTTTTTTTTTTTTTTTTTTTTGGGTTTCCGCTGGAAAAAAAAAAAGTGCGAAAAAAAACATCTAATTCCAGCATTCCCCTATTGTTAGTATTGAATCCAAAACGCGTTTCTTCAAATATCTCGAAAACTCATTTTTACAGATATTGCGTTTTACTTGCCCACGGCAGTTTACTACTCCACTATAAACACTTCAGAAAAGTAAACTTTCCTGTTTTGAACTTGTAAATGCGCTAAAAATGAGAACAAGCTAAAACCACTTTAAAATAATGATCCATATGAAATAGTATAGTTTTTGCCATAGTATCGAAATGGCGAGGTTTGTTGACTCCTAATTTAATAACTTACAACTGACGTAAAAATCAGAGAGTGTCAATGACAAAAGTGATTCATAAGAAATAGTGTGGTTTCTGCAACATTTTCTGCTGCAGTATTGCACTGGCTCAAATTACCTGTAATAAAATTCATCTGATGCTTATTCTGTGGCATAAAAATGGCTTCAAGAAGGTAAGGAGGAACTTTCTTTCTGAAATTTCTAAGTACCAAGTAAATTAATGTTCCGAAGACACACTCTTCGGACGATTTTTTTTATTAAGGATCTACATCAAAGTTTACATGGTACACCTTTGAGACATGGCGAAATAGAGGGATATTTTGAAAACATTGGCCGTGTTTGGGGTTATTTTACGCACAGTAACAAGTGCTTGAAAATTTTCTAATTTATTCCGAGTTTCGTATGTATCCTCTTTCTGCAATTCACGCATAATCGCATTTGTTATTTGAACATAAAATGTCTTTGAATGAAATGTTAACCCACTACAGGGGTTTAGAAACCATATTATACGATGGAGGCACAAAGCGTCCTTCTTAAACATCATCCACTATTAAAAAAATATTGGCAATTTTGTGCTCCCCAAAACCACAACCTCAACAGAGAATCAATCTCCGGATCATCGGGCTGTTCTTTGTTTCATGAATCGTTCTCGAACTCAAGACTCAACCTCGCCAAGTTGTGAGTAGTTGTGAGAGGCCCCATTCCGTAAAAATGGGGATTTCATTCATAAAGCCGGCAACTCCTTGTTTGGAGGAACGCAAAGGAAAAACTAACTTTCAGGCAACTAGCGGCAGGGAAAAAACGACATTTGATGATCGTGGAAAACTTAACTTCAAGCTGCTCGACACCTTTTCTTGGGAAGCTATTTGTGGCAGCTAAATAAATATAAAAAAAAATCTGTAAATGAAAATTCAAAAATGCTGACACAAATTGGAATATAATTAAAATATTTACTATGAATAAATGTGCTATTTTTGGAAAAATTCCCAAAAATATTTGTGCCATTTTATTCCACATTAGGAACAAATTAACGCTTTTATTCTTCCGTGTCATCCATTAAAGTTTAATTGAGAACATCACAGACGATTTAATAATATTTTTGAAAATGAGATCATGCAATGGTTATTTTAATCTTGTTCGCAATTTCGGCGTAAAAATAGGATTTTTGAACAGATGTACAATGGCAGCGCTTACACTAAAAAAATGTTGATAATCCAGCTTGAGTAAGAAATAAAACCGTAATGTTTTAAACTAGATATTGTGGTATCTATATCAACGCACGATTCTCAGCTTTGATTTTTTGTACTTTAATTTATTATTACTTTAATTGCACACTGCAAACGTACTTCATGTTTCCACGATGATTATAGTACTAGGAAAACTTTGATTCAAAATTTGAGCATAAATGTCTTAAAAAATTAATTTTATTCCGTAAACTACGAAGGAAACGAACCAAAATTTGGTTGTTTTTAACTTAAAGAAATAATTTTCGGTGGGAGGGGCAGGCAGAGGTGTTTCTTTCCAATAAATTACTCATCATCTCTCTTTTCAGACACTTTATGTACAGATATGCAGCTCGTTTGTCATTTGAAATTTATAAGTTAAAACACTACATACAATAAATTTGACATTGCTTTTGAAATGATGGCTTCTGTAATATACTTTGTTAAGGATGACATGCAACTAACTCCGTTCATCTTAACATGCTGATTCAGCAGCAATGCAATTCGTAAACACAAATACAATATTTAATTTTCAAATGCATTATTTACTGGGTTGAGTGATAAGGTAATCTTAAATTAAAACCAAAAACCCTCCGCACACGTTCCAAAAGATTGCAGTTTGATTAATAAGAGCAACTTGCCAGTGATTGCAAAATAAACTTAACCAAGTGAATCAACTAGCCTGTTTTCGCTGCTTCATCACGCCACTATCAAATGAACTTGACCACTGAATCAACCAGTTTGTTTTCACTACTTCTTTACGCCACTGTCTAATAAGCTTGATCTTAACCACTGAATAAACTTGACTGTTTTCGCTTCTTCATTACGCCACTGTCAAATGAGCTTAAGCACTGATACTGAATCAACTAGTCTGTTTTCCCTATTTCTTTATGCCACTGTCAAATGAGCATAATTAACCTTAACCACTGAATCAGCTAGCCTGTTTTCCCTTCTTCATTGCGTCACTGTCAAATGAGCTTTCTCACTGAATCAACTTCTCGCTACTTCTTTATGCCATTGTGAAATGAGCTTAACCTTAACCACTGAATTAACTAGCCTGTTTTCACTTCTTCATTACGACACTGCCAAATGAGCTTAACCACTGAATCAACCAGCCTGTTTTCGCTACTTCATTACGCCACTATCATTTACATTCTTAATTCGCGGAATCGAATGCGCCGGTCACTGAATGAATGAGTCTTCACTTCTCCCGGAGAAGGGACGATTCTCTCCCTCCTCTCTCCTCATCTAAACCCTCCGCAGGATTTCCGTCCAAAAGTTTCTTAAGACGTTCTCCTCCCCACACCCCCCTCTCTCCCGAGAAAAGTCGCTCCCATGCCCGATACTGAAAAGCAAGGCCCGGAAAAATCGGTCTGCAAAAAGTCCTCGCACTCCCAAATCGAAAAATCAGAACAAGAAAAAAAAACTTATCCATTGTGCGCAAGCACTGTGAACGGAAGCACGGGAGCCCCCTCCGTCAGCCAATGAGAGTCCGTCGCAGTCTCCGCCAATGAGCGAACGTCTGATTATGAGTCCGAGTCCGCTAGCAGGTCGGAACATTCAGTGATCGTCTGTGAACCCCGACGGACGTGCGGGTGAAGAGTACCTAGTCGAAGTAAAAGTTCTTTTTTTCTCAAGCGTAACATGGCCGACCGGCAATAATCTTGTTTGTGTTTGTGTGTGTGTTTTCTGTGCTCGTGTGGAATTATCTCGTTCTGTGCTTGGATATTTCTTATGTGGATTTTTAGTGTCGGTGATATGACACTCGGCTACTAATATCTGTGTCTGGATTTCTCAAATACTGACCTTCAGTGGCGGATTGGATTTTTTTACCCGGATCCCTCTCTTTGACACCATGCGGTGGACCTTCCCGGTTCTAGCCTTTCTGTGCATCCTCGCATCGGCCCAGGTAAGGAACTTATCGCATTTTAACTCTCTCTAGCGCTGTAGGGACTAATTGTCACCGAATTTTAAATGTCCTCAGTAAGCCATTGCTCTTCAGGTTGCGTCCATCATCAGTTCAAAATAAGTGGGCATACTCTCTCCATCTTCTCTTTAAAGTAAAGTATTTATCTCCGAGTCTCCTCATATTAGATTTATTGTAATTAATGCATATTGGAGTAACAAATTTGACAGACGCAACGAAGAGATTTTATGTTCCAAGTGAAAAGGACCAATATTTTTCTGTTGAGCATTGATTTTTTCTGATGTCATGTTTCAAATCATTTTTGCTAGCTTGTCTCTTTGCCGTAACATTTAGGCACAACTACAACTTGTTTTCATTAAATAAACATAGTAAAAAATTTTATTTTGACATCCATTAGGGGCAGGGGGAAGCATGTACGGGTGTTACCTCATTGGCCTAGTACTGCCAAAAATTTCTTATTTGGCTCTGGTTGATCTCTAGAAAAGTATTGTATAGAACTCCTTCTTTAACCAATGCAAGATTTTCAGATAAATTGTTTTTATTCCGTGTTTTAGTTGTAAACGATGAGGGCATGAAAAGCCCCTCGGCGGACATGAAGTAAATGCTCAGTCAAATTACATGGTTAGGTCTCTGAACTATTAAGATAGTCATTAAAATTTAATGCGACCTGTCACTTCAATTAGCAAAGCAAGGAAAAAATCTATACACGTAATGAAACTGAAGTATTTATTCATTAAATGCATGTTGCATATTTCTTCCTATTCCCTGTAAGATCCAGGAGCAGGATAAAGGTTTGGGTTTGTAATTACGATCTGACTTAAGTTCTGGACTAGCCGAATATTAGAATTTGAACCAAGGGTTGGCAAATGATTTAAACCTTTATGTATTCATAATAGCTTGTAGTGATTCGCTTCCCTTTTATGTACGTTGTCAAAACTGACGACCATTCTGCTTTTAAATTCCATTTGAAATTCTAAACCTTGAAAGTTTTATTCATTATTTTTTGAGACCTGAATCTCAATACAATAATGTGTTGAGATTACATTTTATGAAGAAAAATCTAATTAATTCTCGAGCCCTTTATTTTTTTTAATTAAATGCATAATAATTGCCCGATAAAAATAATAGTTTTAAAAAAATCAGTTCTATCAGCGTACGAGGTGGTTACCTTTGATTGTTAACCGTTGCATTTAACAAAAAAAAACAAACTATTTTTGAATTTACTAAGACTCCCAAATGCATTGTTTATTTTCCTTACCAGTAAGAATATTCGGAAAATTAAAGAATTCAAAACTACCAAAAAAAGAAGAAAAAAAACTAGTTATCTTTTCCGCATTGAAAATTAATTTCAGTGTTTAATTTGTTAACAAATATGAGATCATTTTGATATGGAGCGGATAAATATTTTTTGTACAGATCAAGAAAGTTTTACTTCAAAAAGAGAATGAAAAATAAACGAATTCTATTTGTCGGCCTCAATACATTCTCTTTTGCAAATTTTAAAACATTCCCCACTTGCCACAGTTTTGAGTACACTCCAGAATTCAGTGAGCTAAAGCAATGATCCCATCAACTTGTTAATACGGTTTATTTAATTATTGCTCCCCTCCGGTGCGATTCCTGGAAAAAGAAGAACATGCTATCCCCCGGAATGCGTTCGTTCGAGGGCCCTCGTCTAGTGATGCGAGGGCATTTCCGTGCGTTCATCTCGCGGGCGGGGGAATTCGAATACGAAAAACGATCCACAAACTAGTTCAAGGTTCGAAGAGCGTCGGTGTGAGGGTCAGACGCGAAAGGGTCGTGCGAATCTTCTATTTCTTAGTTTTTGTTTCTGACATTCAGCTGGTTTGCGTTCTAGTTTTACATTCCGGAATAGTTACCTTCGATTTGTTGGATTTTTTAGTGTGTTATTAGAATGGAATCGCTTGTTGCGAGATTTCCAATACAGTGGGATGAAGAGCTGATAACTCATGATTAAGTCCTCTAGTTTAATTTGCAGATGGTTAAATTCGGAGTTTGTTACGAAATTGGGTTTGACTCATAACAAGGAAAAGTTAAACACATTGGGTTACACTTTTCACTGGGTGCAATGCGTGGTTGTTTGGTTTAAAATTTAATTTTGAGCTTCATAATTAAATTATTAAATCTATATTCGGTACAAAAATGTAATGTATGGCATCTGTCATTGTTTTTTCTCTTCTTACTTTTTGTTCACCTTAAATTAAACTGGAGCAATATTAGAACATGGTTCTTAGTTTTTTAATTCAGTGTAGATTCAACTTGAGATAAAAATATTCTTTTTTATCTGCTGAAGTCACCACTATTTACTTTTCATTTGCAAAATATCCATGTAGCCCAACTAAAAATTTTCTTTTGGTGATTCGGCGATTGGTTGATCCGTTTCGGGCATTGAAATGAAAAACAAGGTGGCTCACTAGCGCCATCTAGGGGTTTCTCGACACATTGTCAAACGTCGTTTCTTTGTTTACATGTCGCGTTAATGTTTTCATCGGTTTAGTTTTCAGAATTATCTACTGAGATTTAAACCGATATTTTCAATACCCCCTTCTTTAAAAATGGTTTCCTCGACCCATATTTCAGGATTATAGTAACTTTTTAAAAAAATATGTTTTATGCCAAATTCTATTATTTTAAATTTCGGAGTCATGCCAAACTTAAGAAATGCTATGCGTTATTTCAACTTTTACATTCAATATTATGTCTGAGTATTTAAAGATATAATTTTTCTTAAACTGATAACAGCATTTTCACCGCAAGTTCAGTAAACAATATTATAAGCAAAACAGCATCTTTTTTAACAAGTCGCTCATTTTAATTATTTTACACTATAAGTATTAAGGACATGTTAATGATTAAATTATTTTGATCTGTTATTTGTCAATATATATAAGATTGTAAAAAAAAATCCATGATTTCAAGGAAGATTCAAGTCAGGAACCTTTAATTTTAACTAGCCTTTAACTTTCATGATGTTGCAAAAACTACTTTCCGCCAGGGAGCAGTGTGTAAGGACCTTAAAGCACATCATTAAATTCTCAGTTTTAACTAAAATAAGAAATAACTACTTTAGAGATCTTCCTCACTTGGCTGACGAAAGAGTTTCTTCAAAATATTTCTTAAATTTTAAAAGGGAAAAATTGTACGATTACACATTTTGTCACCATGCAGAAAGTTAAAGAAGTAGCCATCTTCATTTTACCCAAAATTATGTTTTTACTATTGGCCGCAAGGGAATTTAACAATTGCCTTTAAATCCTTCCTTTCTTCCCCACATGGTGATTGAAACGATTATGACCTTTTCGATAAAGAAATTTATCAGCTGAGCCTTCATGAGATCTCATCCGGAGTGGACACACGGAGGTTTACGATTGAGGAATAGAAGTAAAGGGATGTAAGTAGGTTTCTAAAAGTCTTGAGTTCAAACCGCATATAGAATTTCATTGAAAAGTCGTTCTAATTATGTGGTACAGCAGAACTAACTGCCTGGGCTAATATTACCAACTTTTCGCTTAAAACGGATACCTTATACCTTCACAGTACCTTCTACCATTTGCTAGTTATTTACTTTTATTTTTCTCAATTTTCCGACCTAACCCCTTTGTCTCTAGATGCTTCGGTTGTTTGTCCACTCTTCAGCTTCTCAAAATAAATATCAGAACTTTTCGCTAAATTAAATATGTTCATTCTATGAAGCTCTTTAAAAGCAATAATTATAATAATAAAAACACACGAAGCAATAAAAGAACCGGCGGGCACAGCAGTAAACTCCCTTCTTTCTGTAATTCATATTGCTGAGTTAATAGCACCGAGATGTTAAATTTATCGTTAAGTTACTAATGCAATTCGACAAAAGAAGCTATTTTGTTATCTTAAAAAGGGGAGTTGTTCTAAATTGTCTTTTATTTTTTTATTCCACTGATGAATACTTAACCTTGTGAATTATCATTTTCCCTAAAAACTGCAAATCTTACCCTCTGTTTTCCTTTGGACTTTCCCACGGACGGGGTCTATTATTTGACTTT
Organism: Uloborus diversus; assembly: GCF_026930045.1. Classification (NCBI taxonomy): domain Eukaryota; kingdom Metazoa; phylum Arthropoda; class Arachnida; order Araneae; family Uloboridae; genus Uloborus; species Uloborus diversus. The sequence goes on along the minus strand of NC_072736.1, from coordinate 59,924,515 downwards.
ATGCTTTATCTTATACCATACTACTGTCAATAATCTTCGTAAATATCAAATATTTGATAAACATTGCCAATAATTTCTACACTATCATTAAATCAGTGATAAAATCAAAGGTGTTCTTTGCGTCAGTTCTATTCAAGTATATTATTTCGTTCTTCGGCTGTTGCGATTCGATTGATACTGATTACGAAACACGTGCCTGAATTTGAGATTTTTTTTTTTTTTCAATGTCATTCGAATACACTCTACGTGATACATTCCCGTTTAGTATTTTATGCAGACCATTCACAAACTTTCGTAATGGGATTTCGGCGATATGCTGCATCGTCTGTACGAAACACTTAATTGTTTCTTATCTGCACTATTTCAAAAAACTCAAGTATCGTCCAAATTCAAATTTTTTGCAATGTCATAGAGTTGTGTATGGCAATAAAGTGGAGACAAATTAACGAGGACATTTCTCAGTACAATAATTCTGTGCGTATTTTACCAAATTCTAAAAGTTTGGCATTAATGCACCGCACATTTGAGGTCACAATCGTCATTCGATTTTGTTTCAATAAAAGATGACAATTTACTCAAGTTGTTCGCCTCAAACTATAGTAAAAATATTGCGCAATAGTTATTGAATGGTCAACCATGTTTTTTTGTTTTTTTTAACGTGGTTAACGTTGACAGTTAATGAATTATTATTTATTAACCACGACAAAAAGAGAAATTTGGCAACCATGCATCCGTGTGCATTTAAGGTCGAAAGGATTTGTTTCAGCTGATCGGTACTTCACTCAATATGACTCGCTTCTCTTAACATAAAACATATGTAAATCATCGTTTTTTTCCACGGCGTTATGCAACTGTCATGAAAAAAGAAACGTACAGGAGAAAAATACCTCGCTCATACTCGTTTACTTTAAATAACTACTTTTCATTAATTCTCATGTGAGATTTATTAAAAAATTGCCGTTATACCTTCGTTCATTCACCCGTTTCTATTTCTTCGATTTTAACTGCATTCGTGTGTATCCTCTCATAACTTATTTACAGTGATGATAGACGAACGATATGCATCATTGCTGGTATAATTTAGTAAAATAGAAATTGCTTTTCAACATACCTAAAAAATCGTTTGTTAGTTGCCACAAAAAATGAGTAAATATATGATATTTGGCTTGCTGACGTTCCTGAAAATAACAACTAACGTTTCAAGAACAAAATATGTTTTAATTTTGTAGTACGTTTAAAACATTTGTTGATTATGTGATTCATTTTAGGTTTTTATAATGTATTTGAATTGCTAGTAATTTTTATTGCTTTTTTATTGCTAGTAATTATTATTTAAAATGTACTTTTTGTCAGGTTACTGAAAGCGCATTTTTCGGCAGACGACCTTTTTTCGCTATGTTTAGTACGATTAAGTTTTTTTACCTACGTTCTAAGAAATACTTTTAAAGATGAATAAATAAAATCTGAGTTCAAAAACTGATGAAAATTACCGATCCCACCAATTTTATTGAAGGTTCTACTGTTACGTTTATATTATAGTTAAGGCAAGCTCTGTTTTTTTTTTTTTTTTTTTTTTTTTTATTTATTTATTTATTTTTTATGCCGTTTTCTTTCGAATGCTCACTGTTTTCTATCTTCCTCACAGGTCCACTGTTCCGGCGTTTTCGAACTGCGGCTGGATTCCTTCTTCAACGACCTGGGGCGCGATGCCGATGGCACGTGCTGCCAGGGCGTCCGTCCGTCCGGCTCGTCCGCCTGTTCCGGCCAGTGCCGGACCAGGTTTAGGATCTGCCTCAAACATTACCAGGCCACTATCGACCCGGGGCCACCCTGTACGTACGGGGAGACCCTGACGCCTGTAGTTGGCAACAACTCCGTCAGTCTGGGACAGCCTGAAACGACTTTTGCCAACCCCATTAGCTTTGCATTCGACTTTTCATGGGTGGTGAGTACGCCTTTTCTGCTACTTTGTATCACTTAATCTTGAATCAGGTGCAATAGATTTAGCAATTATTTCTCGAAACGTTAAAATCATTCGCACCCTTGTACAGGGACAAAATCATTTGATGATGCTTAATCGTTACATCTCAATGTTGACGTCATTTAAGCTCAACAACAGTTCCATTATAATGAAACTGACCATAGCAATGTTTTGTTGCAACTCTGACGTGATTTCTTAAACCAGTGACTCTCAACCTGTGGTCCACGAACATTAACAAAGTGAAAATTAATCGATTTAATTTTTATAGTTGCCATTAAATAAAATTGCTGTGAAAATATTATTTTAGTCATATGTGGTTCGTTTAGAATTCGGAAAGGTACCGAGTGGTCCTGAGTAGTGAAAGGTTGAGAACCACTGTCTTAAACGGACACTGATTTCTTTAAAATGTATGCCTTTCAAAAACAGTTGCAATTTCAATTAAAAACAAGCACATATAATAGATATTTATATTTTTTATGTGTAGACGTACAAACTCAAAGGCATTCTGAAAATATGTTAACGAGACAAAGGCTAATCGCTTTTCTTTCTTTTCCCCTATAGGGCACCTTCTCCTTGATTGTGGAAGCTTGGCACGAGGGCGAACCCAGCACTTCGCCAGGTGAGCTTCTATTTTTTCCCTCTCCCTCATAGTCCCCCCAACAGCGGGGGGGATCGTTTGGCGTTTATTTATCGGAGGCGCATGCCAGCATGGAACCAGGCGCATGCGCACGGGGAGTACGAGCGTCGAAACACGGCCGGGCGTGGGAAACGACAATACGCGATGGAAGGAGGGGGGACGAAGACTTGCTCGGGGTCGAAATCGTGTTTTGTGGTCCGTGAAAGCGCCGGCCAGGGGACGAAACACCAAGTTAGCTTCCTTTGCTCCAGTGACGGATTTCTCCCATCTTCGACTCAATCATGTCACTTGATTTTGATGAAAAGGGTAGAAATTCCACTACATGTGACTGGGAAGTACTCGGTATAGTTCTCGACTTGCGTCGATATTTCTCAAGAAATGAAAATTTGTAGTTACTTTAATGTGTTTTCAAATGTTTCTCGTCACATTCAATTCTAAATGACAAAATTTACAGCAAACATTATTAAATAGCGACTTTAAGCGCATGATAAAGTCAAACGGAAAATAAATTTTACTAAATGAGATGCTCCCGAAGGTTTTTAGTTTAGTTCAGAATGTACCTGAGGTTACGGTTAAAGGTTGTTAGTATTCTTAATCATCTGCCAATTTTATCAAAAAATTAAAATCGATAAATTTTGAAATATTAATTGAATTACACTAAAAAACACATCCTTATAAATTCACAAAATTATCCGCTTATCAAGTACAGTTTAATCTTCTTCCATTAAGCTGTCATGTTAATCTAAATATAAACCATTAATTTAACGTATTCATGTACATTTGTATATTAAAAGAACTGCTCAAACAATACAAAGTAGGAAATAATTGACTTCTTTATTACAAATATCACATTAGATGCTCCCAATAACTCCCACAGATGCCCTTCTGTAATAAGTAATTTTAAGTTCTTTGAAATCTTGAAGTTATTACACAATCATAACCGGTATATATGTATATAAACTACCATATTACGTATTATGACTAGAAATGTGTTAAAAACAAGGGTTCTGGGGTAGTTACTCTAAAACATTCCAAGCTGCTCGAAATAATCCAATGTGAGCAATGTATACTATTTGTATATAGTAATTAATTTGATTAATGGAATATCTTTTCATTAATTGACTTTATGTAGGCAATATATATTTCTATGACGCAAGATCAGAAAAAACAAAAATTGCAAAAAAAAAAAAAAAAAACTGTAAAATCTTACGGACGAATGTTAACTAATTTGTATGCACCCTAGTTTGTGACTAATAAAAATGCCTTATTTTTCACATTTATTTCCAAAATAACAAATTCTAGTTTCTAATTTTCACGTTTCAAGAAAAATATTACTTCTATCATTCATTCAAGTAAAAATATGATCAATTCAAAACTGACATTTCAAGCACTTAATTTTTTCAAATTCTACCTATATATTTATTATTTAAGAAGAAAAACTGTCTTCTGTGGGAAGTCTTTTCATTCCTTAGTTCACTTTTGCATTGAAAAAGGCACTCCATGTAACTCCAAAACACGTGCATGCAGTTCACGGCAAATGTGTAGGATTAAACTTAGTAATATTTTCTCTTAAATTTATTGTTAGTTTTATTTTGCTTATTAAATGTGCGTTAAAGTTCTTAAATTTATTTCGCGAAATGAGCTGTGTCCTTGTTTTAGAACATCAAATTAATTAGAACTGCGTGAGGTAAACAATGGGTTAGAGACCGGCTTCGCGGCGAAGCGAAGACATCTGTGGGAACATCGCATACCTCAGACAAAGGGCCCCGGCTGAAATTTATCTCTCTGCTCGCAGCCGAAAGGATTAATTTTCGGGCGCATACCCTTGTTTTGTTCTTTCGGAGTGGGAAAAAAGTTCTAACTTTCTCTCTGGCAGATCTCGTTAACATTTTCTTACACTCGCTCGTTATCCGAAAGAATAAACATTCTTCTTTTCGAACACTATAATTCTAATTACATTAGTGTTTTTGTCTCTTTTTTTTTTTTCGTGTCAAACCAGTCTGCAATCGGATTTTCTTTTTCCCCCCCCCCCCCCCCCAAAGATGGAATCAAGGAAATTGTTATTTAATAAACTGAAAAGTTAATGTGAAGTCTAATAATCATCAAAATAACAATTTGTTGAGAATAGTGTCTACGTTCAGTCACTTAAAACTTCTTCTCCGCGCCCTTCAGCTAATTTTCTTGAGAAGTTTTATAAAAGAACAGCTAATTTTTACTTCGTTAAATTATAGTTACTGAAACTAATAAATGTTTCCACTTTTAAGTGCAAAAACTCGCCACGATTGTTAACAGCAGCCATTTTATTTGTTCCATGTTGCTGTAACATTTTGAAATAAAATCTATAAACTCTGTAGGCAATTTGTTTTCACACCTTGGAGTATCTACTGACGTAATGTATTGCAGCATATAAAATTTCATTTTTAAGTAGACCATAATAAATGTACATTTTACAAATCATGATCTGTGGTGTTAGTTTCAGTTCTCTGAAAAGAGAAATAAATGGTGGAAAAGATAAAACAAAATTCCTTATTGTAAATGCTTAGGTTTCATACTATTTGTCGATCGGAATTTAAAAGGGCAAATTTTTAAATAATACATTTGAAGGGGGGGGGGGAAACATGAATTTTATTGATTATTTATTAATATATCATTATTATTCAAAACGATAGAAATTCAATGATTTTCCTACACTTTTAGAAGGTATCTATGGAACACAAACAGGAACAATGGGGACTTTTTTCTCTCCTTTTAGTCGAAGAACAGGCGCTTGAATCGCAAACCCAATCTACAGTGGGATCCAGAGAAGTAGTGAAAATATGGTAAAGGGTAATTCTCTCCCCCCCCCCCCTCCGGTCCCTTTCCACAAACCTTTGTTTGAAGCCAAATTGGCTATCTTGGTATTTGAAATATTTTGTTTTAGGACTGTGTCCCCAAACGCTCCAGAAAAAAAAATCTAGCGCGTTGTTATCTCACCTACTCCTACCAGGATCAAACTTGCCATGGCTGAGCTAGTGAGCGGGACAAATCCCTGGAAAACGATTGAATTCCAACGTTCAGAGTGCCTGAAATTTACTGAATTTTTAGTTGAAAACAAACGAGAAAATCATTCTTCGCACCTTTCCCACCCCCAAGAAATCTAAAAAAAAATCGCCACCCTCTAAAAGCGAGTCCGGTTATGCATGCATTCTGCACTGAGTGGACGACCCCCGATGCTCACCAGCTGGTGGAGGAACGGAGAAGACGGTAGCCCGTCTTCTCTCTCTCAGGTAGCTGGCTGATAGAGAGGAGAGGGGGAGAGGAGATAATCCTCTGAGGAGAGAAGAGGCCCGAGTGTGGGAAAGGGCGCCGCGGGGCATCCCGCGCCTCGTTTCCGATCGCCCGCGTCACCCCTCCCCCCTTGCTCATGAAACTCTTGTGTGCTGTGTGTGCGTATGTCTCGTGGCTTCCGCAGTCGCGAATCAACGCACATTCAAGACGATTCGCGATCGGACTTGCCTTCGACGGTAATCCACAAGAGAATCACTTGTTCTATTTTTTTTCACTTGTGTTCTCTCCCCCCCCCCTTTTTTTTTAAAGTTCGAATAGAATGCGTATGAAAGTCACAACGAATTTAATCTAGCTGCTCCCGTTATTCTTTAACCAACCGCGGATTTAGGGGGCGGGTCATGGCCTCCCTCAAAGCGACCGAAGATGGTCTAAAACTGCGTTTCAGGGACTTCTGTTTCGAAACATTTCACCTCAGACCACCTACTGTGCTCCCTTCCCCACTCTTTTCCCAAAACCATTTCCATGGACCGAAAACAGAAGAAATCCGAGAAATTTTTTTAACTTAGGACTAGTAACTAAAAAAAATTTAATGTACTTCCAAGCTAACTACTAAATTGAAACACTCGGTCAAAATCATCCAAATTTTCACCTCCATGCCTTCTCTTTTCCCTTTATTGAACACTATTGCGGAGTGACTTATGTCAATGCTTTCTTTCTTTTTTCGTTTAATAGAACGTGAGGAATAGATCTAGATCCTATATTGACAAAAGCCATTTCAAGATAAGAATGTAGTTCCGAGCATAACTGAATCTTAAGTAAAGAAAGTATAAATATAAACTTATACTACTGCTCCGTTTAAAGAGTTCAGTTCAATAGTTTATACTGTTTACTTCGAAAATGTGTTCAAATCATTGAAACACAAATATTGGTTTTCAGGAAGAAATTTTATTTCATAAATAACTCATTGACTTCTTTTTTCAATACTCTACTTTACCGGTGAGCATGGCTTAATTTCTATCAAAAGAAGTGCACAGGCCCTATTGTCCCCACACTTTGTTTTCACGCGTAAAAAGCCAGAATTCCGGCTAGAGTGTTGAAATTTGCATAAAATTGAAAAGAATACAGAAAGTCAGCCCCCGAGAGTTCCTATTCAAACTGAGCCCTGCTTGTGAGTCTCGAGTCCCACAGAATCACCTTCACCGAAATACGTTATCCAAGAATAGTCAACAATATTTGCGCGAGAATCTAGATGAAATTTCTTCCATAGTTTTCGGCGTTCATAATACTGTCTTCAGCTCAACTATATCGGAGATTCAGATTGTTTTAATTTAATCAACCGCCAGGTCTCGTTGACAATATCACATAGCGTGTTGGCCATTGGGTGCCTCGGAAGCGGCAGAGGGTGGTCCACGCCGTAAAAATCATCTGGCTACCGTGTCGAGAATCGCAACCGGTTTCGCAGAAAAAAGAACCCCTGCGGCCAAAACAGGGGGTCCCGTAATGAGCGAGCTACCGATAGCCAACGCACCATTCATCAAAAGCTCGCATTCCTCAGTTCCTTTCACCCCCCAGCGCGAGGGGGGGGGGGAGAATTCTTCAGGTCGGTTCTTTCTCTCTGCGTCTATTGTCAGAGTTATTTATTTGGGCCATTAAATGCTCTTGCCTTTTTCTTAATGAAGTCGTTTGTTGCATTGCGCTTCTAGGGCCCAAGTGATCACCTTGATGAAGAGTCAAGCATTTACTTAGGGCAACAATGCTATTTCAATGCCTAAACATACAGGTTTTTCTTTAAACTGGAAGTTGAAATTAATGCTAAATTATACAAACTCGTTTTCAACAATCAATTACTTCCCTGGGCAAGTGGTCTGGAGGGAAATTACGGTCTCTCATTTTCAAATTAAATTCTTGAACCTCTGGTGAAGAACCTCTGGCTGGAAGACCGATAAAAGTTCTATTGTTATAGTGGTACCGAATAAATAAGACCAATTTAAAATTAAAAATATTTCGCTGAAAAGGTAAATTACGCTTTTGAAGAGCTTCTCTAAGTACTGAAATAACTTGATTTGTACTATACGAATTTAGAAAACGATTATGATTTTTTTTAAATGTAATTCCAGAGCAATTTATGGACAAATTCTCGAATTAATAATTTTTCATTAAATAAAAGAATCAATGTTAAAAGTACTATCTCAACTCTTGTCCATGTTTGGAATCATTTGAGACCTATTCATTCCTCTCTGGGGACAACTTTCTAAAGACTTTTAAAATAGAAGCAAGTTCTGTCGATATAAGCGTTCGATTATAGAACGCTTTAAATGAGCAAACTTGGGGTGTTAAGAGTTTTGGAAGTTTATGGATTAATGAATTTAAATATCCTCCAGATACTTTGTGCTGAGACGATTTTTCTTGGTCTTCTGAAGTTGGACATGAATGCATAAAGTCCCCAATTTCCTCTCCACTTTTTTTTTTCTCCAACTGGTCAGTTTTAAGGAATATGAGATGGCAGTACTTTTTCCCGAGAGAAAGGAATCCACCTGCTGCAGTGTGGGAAAGGACCACTGACCATCTGTCATGCGCCGAAGGGTCGTTTATCTTATTCCTCACCGTTGTGGTCTATTATGTTCGTAGGGGCCGTCTTTTGAAGCCTTTGTTCTCTTACATGTTCGTCCTCTCCCCTTACTAGGCACTGGATAGAAATTCGTGACTGCCTGTTCTGGGATATACAGAACCTTTGCGAAATTACTCATTGGATATTTAAAAAAAATGAAAACGTAAAAAGAAAGAGGCTAAAATTCAAATTTTTGATTGAAGACGCGAGTTTCCTCCAAGATTTGGGTTTGGAGAGGATCACAAACGATTAGGGAAGAAGAAACTGGTAAATTTCAACCTTTTGTGCATTTCCAGTTTCTTCCATTTTGTTTTGCGTAGCATTGTACTAATTCTGTACAATTGCTTATTTCCCTTCCACTAAAATTGCTTTGGCATTATGAAATTCATTTAACGTCTTTGCTTCCCATTGGACTAATGAATGGATTTTGATGAATATTCCCTAATTGGAAATTCTTCCAATTGGATACTTTTCAATAAATTTGCATAATTGCACCATTCAAAAACAAGAAAAACTAACGAGGAGTTTAATATTCTGATCTTCGAAAGCTAAAGTTCTTGCAAAATAATATACTTGCTTGCTTAGTTGCAATTGTTTGAAAAAAAAATACTCGAGTTGGGAAAGTTTTGTTGATTTTTTTTTTAATTCGAAAAGTTTTATTTGAAAGTATCTTTTGTGTTAGAAAATTTTTTTAATTTCGAACAACAATTTGTTGCCTACTTGTAGAAGTTTTTGATGTAATAGATTGTATAATACGATGCGGAAGCTATAAAGGATCAAAATTAAGACATTTTTGCTGTTTAAAACGCAGATTCATTTTTAGTAAACAGTACTCATCACATCAGAGATCTGGTAAAGATAACGTCCGTGCATGACAGATAAGCTCTCTGTTCAGCTGGGCTGTGGAAAAAGTTTAATCAGTGTTCTGGGGCATAAAGAATGCAATAGAACAGAAAAGTGTCCCTTATCTTCAGAAAGGAACTCTTGAATGGAGTGCGGAGTAAACCTCTTCCTGTGGGCTCAATGGGGTGGAAGAAATCGGGTTCTTTCGAATCGTGGGAATGGTCTGCTGGAAAAGTCAGAAATTGGACCCACATGGAGCAACGGGCACCTCCCTCCTAGTTGAACGAAGGGGGACAATCAGCCGTTGATGACCGGTGGTCATTCGTCTTCTTCATCATATCTAATGGAACAATGTGGGGAGGTTTTCTCTTTTGTTCCAGCTACTGGATAGGTTTAAGCTTGAGCCCCAAAAAGGTATGCCGTTGGAAAATGTTTATCGAAATAATGGAGGAACCGCTGGAAATGCTTGGCGGAATTTTCTTTTCATGGAAAAAATAGGAAAAAGAATTGAGGCGAAATTAGAGTTAGGTTCCGGGTGGAATTTTCTCAACCCCTTAGTCTTAAAATCAGTAATGGTCAGTCACTAAAAGGTGTACTACATTTTTTCAGATGATCACTAGAAACGAAATTACTCAATAATTATGTGACTCGTGCGATTACGAAGTACCTAACAGCTGATAATTTCAAAAACATTTTTTATTATCGAAGCTGCCGATTTGAGTTTCGTAACGATTTTTCCGTTATTAATCGTGGTAAAGTAGTCACCGCTTCTGTTGATTACAGTTGATCATTTAATGTGGGATGTCACTCATCCTAGCTTGATGATAATTGATCAAAATTTATTTTTTTCTTTGACTATTATTTCATCAAATCAATAGAACTTAAAGTTTTCTACATTTCGTTGTGTTCGATTTCAAAATAAATAAACCGATAGAAGACGTTTCTCATAGAGCGGGGGAGGAGTCAGTGTCATCCCGGAGACCTACTTTCTCCGGCACATCTGTCGCGTCACGCAAGCGGACTTGGATTAATGGAGGGAGAATCCTTCGTAACTCATGCGATTCACCCTCCTGTCTTTCGCTTTCCTTGAGGATGAACGAAAATGAACTGGTCCACTTCGAAAATTGGCAAACCTCCTTCCGAACACCGTTCACAGGATGGCAATGTCAGGCTTATATTCCGCTTTTTTATTTCGATCGAATCACGATATAAAAGAACGATTTAGTTCGCTTTAAACGAAATAGACTTTGGCTATTTTATGCACCGTGATACTTTTTTGTCAGATCCACCTAAAACGCATTTCGATGGTCAAAAGGACCAATTGCAATTTTATTAATTTGCTTATTGGAAAGTAATTATGGACAAGCTACTTGCATATTTTGCCATTGTGTGAGGATGTAAGACTAACGTTAGCTAGCGGCGAACGAACTTTACGAAATGTTTCTAAAACGGATTACGTGGAATAAATTTCTTTAAAATGGTAATGGCACGCAATGCCTCATCGTTCGAAATTTGAGGGGGAGAAGGCTTAAAGAGAATAAATTGCGAGAAGAAAATCGTGTTTTTATATTTAGACTCCACATCGTTAGTAGGGATAAAAATTTAATATTGTATTTACTTTTTTATACTTTTGTTCTTAGTTTTAAGCAAAAAGGGACTTTCAATAATGTCTATGTCTAAAAAACGGCAGTAATATTGATTCGATATATCTTATTAAGTTCAAGTCGTTTTTTTCTCTGACTTTTTCAAAAACTTTTTATTACATAAAAGAATAATTTTTATTACTTCTATAGTTGTGCCATGGTATTACTTAATGAACATTTTAGTTGCTGCCAATTTTATTCCTTATAATCCCAGTACACACAAAAGCGACTAGAATTCTGTCCAGACCACCTTTAGGACACTCTTTTGTTACTGATGGCGAATTCTAATCACGGATGTCTATTAAAAGAAGGAAAGTGCTCCATTTCGAAAATGTGTACCATTCTTCTTCCAATGACGGATCGATATTATCTTCTAGTTTACGACTTTCGTGAACAATCTTCCCTTTTTTTCTGGGAGGCGTTCATAAAGTTAACTGAATAGAGCGTGGACACTTCATCTGCTGAGACCCCACAGGAAAGTTTGTTTGCACCGGTTTGCACCTCTGGGGGACATCTTTTCTTCCCGGGGATCACTAGGATCAGCCGGTGAGCAAAACTGCCCCAGTTAGCAACATTGTGTTCCGAAGTCATTTGTTTGCGCTATTGGATATCTTCTTTGTCCTCTGGTGGAAACGACGCGGAGCGTGACTTCCAAGATTGGTCTCGGTGCCTTTTTGCCTTTCCCAACACAACACCTGTTGCTTTCGAGTGCTTCGCAAATGTACACTGCTGAAACTTTCTCAAATGAGCTCCCGAAGGAAATTATCTGTAGTTGATCGAATGATCTCGGGATGCTTTGGGTACTCTTTCACAATGCAGCAAGAAATTTGGCGAAACAACGCCATCGTTAAGGTTATGTCAATCCAAAGGAACTAAAGTGCAGGCAGGAAATAAACATTGATCTCAATCTCGCAAAAAATATTAAATGGCTGAATATAAAATACAGTTGGAACTTGATAACTTGAAGCTTATAACCCGAAAATTCCTTTACCTCAAAGTTTTCACTGGGTCCCAAACTCTTGGAAACTTTTCATAACTCGAACTACCAATAACTTGTACGTTTTAGTCGGTACCTTGGGACTTCGATTTATCGAGAGTTGACTATATATAGCTATTTACTCTAAATTTTGTATAAGATATGAATAAATTAGAATTTCAATGCTAAACTATATTACCTTCTACACAGTTGCACTGAGAGAGCCTCTGTTACACGAAAATAACATACTTTCCGATGCAAAAGTTAAAGATGGGGTCAAAAATAAAGATGAAGAGAATGGTTTAGTTAAGAGATAACATTTAATGAAACTACTCAAAATATAAAAACTGTTAGTGTAGTCATTGTTTGAACGAAGCTATCTGTTGGTTTGCTTGGTAACATCAAAGATTTGAATCACTGGATCTAATTTCTAGCCTTCCACGACGAACATCACAAATCTGTTTAAATTACAAAGAAGATCCGAACTTTCCCAAGTCATATTTCACGCGTTTCATTACGCCAAATAACTGAAACTGTTGTGGAATGACCCACATTCCAAGGCCAAGTTCAATGTGGCCATCGGGAGTCCCACTTTGCGGGAAGGGGTCATGATCATGAAGGGGAGGGGGAAAGTTGTTTTACCTCTTGTTCCCATGCTGTCTTGCACAAAAAGAACACATATTTGATCAATGGAAGCTTCAGGGTAAACACCCTCGCATTTTATGAACTCTTTAACAATGGTACATTTTCCCCTTTGATTTATATCGTGTTTATGCGCAAGATATTGCATTCAGAAACCTATTTGCAACTAATTAAATAATTAAATGTAAAAGATGTACCAGATATGATCAGGATTTCACATTATCACAACAGAAACTTGACGTTTAATTGATTTTAGTGTAAAATTAGCAATTGGTTGGCAATGCAAGGTAAAGTGACATTTTTGAGAGAGCTACCGAAGCGTTTTTTGTTCTGCTTCAAATGAAGAGCATTCATAGATAAATGCATCCATATAAGCGCGATATTATAAATGCGTAATACTACTACGTCACTCTATTCCTAATATTAATTAACTTATTTTTCGTTTTTTATGTTGCACTTAAATCTGTGTTCAGAAATTGTCGCATGGTGTTCATATGCATCCTTTTCTTCCAGGTGGTGGTGGGGGAGAGCGTCGCTTGATTGCCCGCCTGGCTACCCAGCGGTGGCTGGACGTGGGCGAGGGATGGACTCAGGAATTGCACCGCACCAACCACACCCGCTTTGCGTACGCTGTGCGTGTGCGCTGTTCGCCCCACTACTATGGTGAAGGATGCGCCCGACTCTGTCGTCCTAGGGACGATAAGTTTGGACACTATGTCTGCTCCTCCGCGGGAGAGAAGGTCTGCCTGCAAGGTTGGACTGGAGAATACTGCACAGTTGGTAAGTTTTATTTATTTATGTCTACATTTTTTTTAACGAAATGTTTGCAAGAAATAAATGAGAATAAATTCAGGGCCCGATTAATATGTCAGGGGGCCTCAAGACAAACGCTTTTTTTTGGGCCCAAATGTAGTTAAACCTTACAACTTTAGCCATTGCATAAAAACAATTTAAGTCATTTGTGGGCCCTAGGCCATGGCCTAGTTGGCTTATTCAGTAATCAAGCCCTGAATATATTGGCAAAAAAGAGGAAGAAAAACTTAAGAAGATCGTTTCATCACTTCAAAATAAAGCGCTTGCTCATATTTGGTAGTATAGGACTGTCATTTTAATTTCAAATGTGGGCCTCAATGCATTGTTAATCATAGGCTATGATCCTGAATTAAATTTTATATCTTTACTTCGAGTACATTACTGTGAGATTACGCTATAACTTATGTGCCATGATTAATGATTTTGCTTTTAACCGGTATTACTCGGGAATAAAAAGTTTAACTTCAAGGGAGTGTTTTCGGATTTTTCACGCTTTGGGTGCATTGCACCATATTCTTTGTTTCATCGTGTGAATTATAAAAGTTAGTGTATGCTATGGCAAGCAAGTGTCCCTTATAGAGAGGTGAAGAGGCGAGTGTTCCGAAATTCGAAGCGTCGGCATGTGCGCGCGCAGCTGGCCGGTGTGCGCCAGCTGGCCCCGAACAAGGACCTGGCCCCATCTGGCTCTCTTGCTCTTATACAATAAGAGCGGGGAGGGAGCAGCGGAAGCGCTCCTCAGCCCGACGGAAGTCGAAGACACACTTTTCTCCGGAGGACCCCTCTTGGGGGGGGGGGGGGGGGCTGTTTCTCGTGAGACTCGGGATATATTTTTTTCTCGCTCTCTCTTTCCTTCTTGGTGTTTAGCCCAGAATCAACAGGATCGAAATAAAGATCTTAGACCACTTCCACCAAGAATAGGGGGAAAAAATATGAAAAATAATCGAAGTGATGGGAAAGTTATTAGAGTCCAATACGTGCTATATGCATGAAAAAAAAAAAAAAAAAAAAAATTGAACTACACAAATTTCAAGTTCTAGAAATTATTCATTTTACTCTTTTTCTCTGTGAAACGCTTTCTAGATATGAATCTTGAATCGAAAGGTTTAATCATCAGTTTTCTATCTAAATAAATAATTACTGCAAGATAAAAATACGAAGTAAAAAGACAACTTAAAAATTAACTGTAAAATAAAATACATATTGTGTTTAGTAATTTAAATAAACAAGATATTGAAAACAGTGCTTTCCACCCGTCAATTTGTTAAAAACAATAACATACGCACCACGTTAACAAATGTATTTTTTTTAATCTTAAAGTTTGACCTAAATCCTCATATTGAAATACTGTTACTCGAAGGGGAAAAAAACTAGACGTATTTAGAAGAAAAAAAGTAATTTTTGGTCATAGAAAATTTGTTAAATAGAAGTGTGACATAATAAAGCTTAAATATTTTCAAGAAAGCATAAGCACAGAAGCATTGTATTTTACTGAAATTAAAATTGCTCAATATGCACTCGATGGCATTAAAGGTCGTCATTGTATCAGGATAAACCTTCAAATTCTAAAGATCGAACTTCCAATTATTAATCGTACTTTAATTTTTAAGTTCCCCGATTGATTTATGTTGTTAATTAAATTCCCTGCAGAAAACGGTATGGAGCTTATAAACTCAACAGCACTTGAATCTTTTCTCATGTGTGGCAACATATTTGTTTTGTTTTCTATAGCATTCGGAGAGGGGGACACGAGCGAATCTGAATCAACACGAGGGGTGGGGAATAGGAAATGTAAAGTGGCGGAAATGCTTGAATGTCGGCTTCCTTCCACGTCTGGAAAGGAGCTCTCTTCTTCTCGTGGGAGACTTTTCGAAAGGAGGAGAAAAAAAAAAAAAAACTCCACCATATGGGTTTCCTCAACTCTGCCCCATTGATAGTAATCCTATGCCCGTTTATTGGGTTCAGATCATCAAGCCTTAGGTAATGGTTGTTGTTAATTGTGGCACATAAAAATAAATGATAAATATAAATAAGTTCTCTTCTACTACAAATGTAATACAGTAGTAGCTTATTGGAACTATGATAATAATAATACTGATCTTTTAACATATTAGTCACCAAATAGCACAAAATGGTGAGCAGATTAAAATATGTTTGTCGCACTTGATTTAAACTGAAGTGATAACTAAAAAATTTCGAAGTTTTATCAAGTCAATGTTTATATTTCTGAGCACAGCTACAAAATTTTAAATACTTGGTAATTATTACTTATTCCGTGGTGGTCAAGTCGAATGTTTTCTGGTAATCAACAAAATTGTTTAAAGTAGTATTTACTAACGAGATCATTAATTTGTTCTGTTCATTGTTGAATTGTGCTCTGTTTTTACTAACAAGATATTTCTTCCACAGCTGTCTGCTTACCAGGTTGTCACAACGAACACGGATACTGCGACCAACCTAACGAATGCAAGTGAGTACGAAATCCTATCTGTTCATGTACAGTATAGCTTCGATTTAACGATACCCGAGATTTAAGGATTTCCTCAATTTACATTTCACTGATCCGGATATGACTGCATTGAATGTCTATGCTTCTAGATTTGACGATATCGTTGATTTGACGATAGCTTTTACCAGCCATTTGACAATCGTTAAGACGGGGTTGTACTGTATTTTTTACTAATTCATTTCCATAAACAATATGGACAATTAGGACTTAATTTGTATAGCAGTTCTGCTTCTGTACCTCTTTAAATTCTATACTTTTTTTACATATTATTCGGAACTCAGTCTATATTTCCCTATAAAAAAATAAGGTCTGAAGACTGTTGAACTCTCACACTTCTTTTGTTTAGAAGTGTAAGCAACGAAATTATTTCATCATACGAAATCAAAGTTCTCAAAACAAAATGCGGCCTTTTTCTGTATCAACTGCATCAGAAAATTGAAATTAAGTTCCGCGCATCCAACATCAAATAGATTCCGAGCGTGTTTTCGAATGTTTTGCGGGCTGGAGAAAGCACTCGCAGAAGCGCGCGATTCATTTGGAAAATGACGGTCATCAGGTCTGAGGAAAACACCATCCTCAAGACTGCGCTTGTTTACACCACACCCATTTGGGGCCTGACAGGCTATTACCTACCTATCTTCTGTTTCCGAAAAATATCCGCCGGGGCTCTCTCGTTATCGGAAAGTGCACAGAAGCCGTCTAGGGGGAGGAGGGCTCCCCTCCCCTCCCCCCATTATCTGACTCGTCTTCTCTTGTTATTTTATTGCCCTTCTTTTAAGGGACTGGGGGAGGGGGGGGGACAAGCAAACGGCGAGATAGTCCATAAACATGAAGAGGTTCACAACCAGCAGAGGAGAAAGATTCGTTGGTTATTTAGCAACCTCAGAATGAGTGCCACTTCTTGAGATAATCTTAGTTTCTTATAGATGCTCTCTATGGAGTAAGATAGTTCTAGCTCACCATTACCAAAAAAAAAAAAAGTTTTGTAACAATATACAGTGGGGGAAGAAATTCAATTTAACGTGAAGAAAAATAATAATTCGAACGATTATTGTTCTTTTTAATTGACTTTCGAAAGAACTTATGAACTCAAATATACTTATATTTTGACTGACTATATACAAAACAATTCCCTGTAATAATTTCAGTAACTGTTATATTTTACTTGACCTGACTTATTTAGTCATCTAGTTCTTTTAATGACTATAATTTATCTGATTCCTACGCAACCATTCGAAATTTGAACTGCCTAAAAATCGAATGTCAAATTTCACTTTTATTTGTTTTTCTTCTGTAATTATTCATGACTATTCTTTGAATGATCACGTATGTTCAATCAGTAAAGATGTTACATTACGTCATTATAATATATTTTGTGTAGCTTTAGATAACGTCGATGTCTTTTGCCACAAGACTCATGTGTGTATTTCTTGTGTACGTAGGTGCCGCTTGGGATGGCAAGGAACCCATTGCGATAGCTGTATCAGATATCCGGGCTGTCTTCATGGCACGTGCAGTCAACCCTGGCAATGCAATTGTGATGAAGGTTGGGGAGGTCTCTTCTGCAATCAAGGTGAGTTCAATTTCATAGAACAAAAGTTAATTTTCTTTATCACTTGAGTCATAAAAGCAGATATGTGTGAAAAGGTGTTTAAACTTTTTTTTTTCTTTTTGCCTGTCATGGTCGCGAACAAAATGGTACCCTATGGAAAATATTAATTTGTTTTTCAAGTTGCATAGTTCTTCAGAAACAACGAAACGTCCATTTTGGGATTAACTCTCATAAACGAGTCAGAAATAGTTTCACAATGTTTTACGCAGCTAAAGAGGTTTCTTCATAATTTCTTGAATCCCCCCCCCCCTTCTTGTACTTCTGCTTTCTGTACTTCTACCATCATATTAGTTATTAGTTTACTTTATTATTACTTTAACTGTTGCGTATTTTATTAACCATGGTCCCTATCAAGCCAAAGTGATGCCCAGGTCCTGGTAAAATTTGATTCCCTTCTTACATGAAGGTCCAAATTTTCAAAGTAGTTTCCGGAACAAAAAAAAAGGATGAAAGGAAGAAATGTCTTAATTTAGTGCCCTGGTCCACGGACATGCAGGATCATGCTTTAATCAGCACCTGAATTAACGTTTTGCTAATAATAATAATTATAACAATTAAATGTTGTGGAAATCCAAGACTTAATAAAAGTAGCTGGTCGAAAGCGTTCCCACGTCGTTCCTCCCGAATTCTCCAAATAAGCATTGTAATGAGGGAAGGAGAGTCACGAAGGGCCACCCCCGATCACCCTCAGATGAATGGCGTCCTTTGTCCGATCAGAAAGGGAGAAAGCATTCCCGCAATTAGCATTTAATGACTGGCCACTTTGACCTTGGCGAGAGTGAGTCGGACTCCATCTTTGTCTTAGCGCACCCCGACACAACCGGAAGCGCGGTCGCACGCAAACGATCCGAAGGTGAACGAAAGACGGAGTTGCCATAGATCACGTGATAAAGGGGGGAGGGGGGGAGAGAATGCGATCGGACATGGGAAAGGAACAGCGAGAACGTCGCTATGTTTCTTTTGTTTTGTTTTCATCGCGGACACGGTTTATTTACCTCGCTCTCGAAGCGACGGCTCTAACTGCGACCGCAAGGTGAATGATCATGTGGGAATCGCTACTCGCTCGGAAAACACCGTGCCATTTGTCCTCCAGTTCGAGAGGATGAGTCGAAGTGTCCGTTCTTCGAAATCTTCGCGTGGCAACACCAATTATAATTTGAAATAAAGATTTTTACTCCGGGAAGTCGCAAATGTTCAAAATTGCGATAAAGATACCAAATCGGGTCTAGAAAATGGGGTGTCGATTACGCCACTAAAAATTACACAAATAATTAATGGTCTAAAATCCAAGCATAAACAAATCCGACTACTTCATGGTGCATTTACGGAAACCTAGTAAACACTGAACCGAGCTATACTTTTGTCACACGATGCACCGTCATTTCAACTAAATCCCGTTTTATTTATAATCCTCTTAATTCGATGATTTTGAAGAGTAGTTTAAAACTTGCTGTGAATACTTCATATACAGATAGTTAGTCTTCATATTTATTAGCGAATATTTATCAATCCCCATCGAGTAAAATCCCAATAGAATATAAAACAGGAGGTGTTCTAGCCTCTAACCGAAGTAGTATACAAATTTACCGTATTCTTTTGCTACTGTCCTCTACAAACCCTTTTTCATCAGTGCTTTCACTATCTTATCTCTTGCATCATCATTCAAAGGATTCTTAAATACTGTAACCAAAAACAGAGACAAGCCTATAAAAGTAATAAATATGTGCTCTTATGAAAGTGATACCAACTTGACACTTACTGTTTTATTAAGTCAACTAGGGTAGGGACGAACTAATGATGTTCAGTAACTGAATTCAGGTGTGTATTAGGGCAGCAAAAAAGTTACAGAACTAAACACCATATCCCCTTTGTTATCTTGAACTATCCTTTGCTAATGTTTATTAAGTTGCTCATAAATAGAACCTCTCCTTATGTGTGACTTTCATTTCCCCTCAGATCTCAACTACTGCACAAACCACAAACCCTGCAAACACGGAGGGACATGCACTAACACCGGCCAAGGGTCATACACGTGCACATGCACGGAAGGATTCAGCGGCACCAATTGCGAGGAAGCCCTCGATCACTGTGCCGCGCACCATTGTCTCAACGGAGGAACGTGCAAGGTATGTCTAAGTCATTTTTTCTTCCTGCTCTTTGGAGATTCCTTTAGGTCGATAATATTGTGTTCTAACAAAACAGTGAATCACGTTAATTGGCCTTCGGTCTAACACTTTCGAAAACAATCATTTCATGTTCATCCTTTAAAATTTTTGAGCGAACTGGTTGAAATTTGGTAATAATTTTTGGTGCATCCTTTAATTGTTGTTCTACTAATTTTCAAATTGATAATGCATCAGTTCTGGTGCATTCTTTAATTGATGTACCAGTTCTAGAAACTAGTGATATGTCTTTTTGGTGCACCCATCAATTTTTCTGCAATCAGTAAAATTTCAGTTTTAGTACATCCTTTATTTCATGTACCGATTGCTAACCTTGGTTTCCTTTGTTTATAGAATGGATCCCGAAACTACACATGCGAGTGCTTTCCGGGCTTCAGTGGTGCCCGTTGCGAGAGGGCTGCAGCAGTTAACCCCTGCTCGAGCGCCCCATGCCAGAATGGAGGAACCTGTGTAGAAGGAGCTAACGGAGGCCACTTGTGCGTATGCACCCCAGCTTTCGACGGAGCTCTTTGTGAGACGCAGAGGAACCCTTGCGAACCGAATCCCTGTCTAAATGGTAAGTGTAAGATTCCTTCTTTAGATTAATGAATAATCTTGACGATTCCTATCAGGTATAGAAAAAGATTCTTTTATACCACTGTCATGATATGAACTGTAGCGCAGCTCTGGTTAGTTGGGCTGTGACCTTGACTATGTTTACCTGTTTTAGGGAAGTTAAGTGAAAAATAAAAGTGTTATTGGCTCGGATTTTAGTTGGAATATTTTTGAAATACTACTAAGAAAGTTTCTCAATTCAACTTAGCGCCAATTACCCCTCCCTATTTACCGAAACAGAGGTAAACATTGTCAGAGTCGGAGCTCAACTTCTCAGAGCCTCACAATATGTTCTTGAATATCTAAGTATCGAAAAAATTCAAATCTGTCAGTTTGTATTTTTTAATTTAAATTTGAAAATGAGTGCCAAGTGCATTCTGATTCATAGGAAAAAAAAAACTTTAAAAGCAACGATTTTTATTGAATCGATAGTTTCTTAAAGATCTTTCTTAAGTATCAAATGCTGCCTTTAGTCTTTTTATGTACCGTCTGAAGCTTCTAAGAAAACGGTTAAAAAGGTTTTCAGTGATGTGGCTGCTGATGTTTGAAAAAGGGACACATAGCTGAATAGTTGTCATGAAAAGCTGGAAATGTAAGGAATCAATCATCACTTCAAGCCCTCTATCAATTAACTGAAATCGTCCTTTTTTTTTTTTTTTTTTAGGCAATTAGATTATGTGACATGCTAATCAGGGTATCAATCTGCATAAGATATTCACTCTCACATGACAAAGAATTGATTTTGAAATTATGTCCCAGAAATCAAACAGAAAGTAAATTCATTTTAGAACAGCCATTGTAATAGGAACAAGATAATGAAGAAAGTTTCGTATGTGCTAAAAATCAATTACTCTCTATGTGGTGGATTATCTCGATATTTATTCATTCATTTTTTTCTGCAGATGGTAGTTGTCACAACTCTGGTAGGGGCGTGTCCTTCTCCTGCATGTGTCCGGCCGGCTTCTCTGGACCCCGTTGTGAACGTGACGATGACGACTGCGCCGGCCGCAACCCGTGTGCAAACGGTGGTACTTGTGTGGATGGCGCCAATACTTTCCGTTGCGCCTGCGTACCTGGATGGGTTGGACCGACCTGTGACACGCAAGTGGATGACTGCCTAGCCAAGCCTTGCGCCAACGGGGGAACTTGCCATGATTTGGTCAATGACTACCGATGCGACTGCGCCCCGGGATTCTCTGGCAAAGACTGTTCCATCAATGTGGATGAATGCAGATCTCAGCCCTGCTTGCACGGAGCCACTTGTGAAGACAGAGTCAATGAGTTTGTCTGCCACTGCCCAGAGGGATTCGCCGGCGCCCTTTGCCAGCACAGGATGTCCAATGGATGGCCTCTAGATGCCCACGAGGAAGTGTTCCTTCTGGATGATAACAATCTGCTACCAGCTGATCCTCGACCCACTTCTGTGTCGGAAATTGCCCATCAAATATCCGAAGAAGAGATCTCTCCAGAAGCAGTCCCGCCTTCGGCTTCTGAGCAAGCAGTGGTGATCGTCTGCGCATCTCTCGCCATGTGCCTCTTGCTGCTCCTCATCCCTGCTGCCTGGTGTATTCGCCGCTCGCGTCAGCGCAAGTTGGCACGACAAGCATCAGATGCCGAAGCTTGTCGCCAAAACGAACAAAATAGTGTCATGAACAATAAGTGTCTAGATAGACAGATAGTCAATACCTTGAGCCATAAGGCTCCTAAGGTTAGCAATGGAGGCGCGCCTCAAGAGGAGGCCTCCCTCCACAGGACTAAGTCCAACAAACTCCTAAACACGGATTGCACGTGCAGCATCCGTCACAGCAAGGTGCTGGACTCTGAGCATGACTGTGCTCCAGATAGGACGATAGAACCTCCTTCTATTTCGACCAAAAGGTGAATTCGACCCCCAAGTGTCGTGTATATAAAATTCCTTGTGCTTTCATCGATATGTCTCGAGTATATAAGTTTGTTGCCACCGATCCTCAACAGGGTATCGTAATCTCGAGTGGAGTAACGTGGTTTAGATAACGTGTCTTGAGACGTCACATTGATTCCCTTCATTTATGAAAAATGAGAGATTCGTGAGATCGTCGCCAGTCTATTCCAAAGAATCTGTTCCAACTACCGTTGCTCGATGTCTGCTGCCAACCTATTGCCTCGAGTCGGCCGCCTAGGCACTGCTGCAGGGTGCTTCAGCAGTTACAGCCAACAGCTGAAAACAAACGACTCAAAGCATTTTCCTCCAAACGGTTGTTGTTCATTTCTCAACCAAACAGCCAGTGGAAACGAAAGATCGGTCACTTTGCTAAACGACACGTTGTAGTTCTTGTTCCTCTACTACTTTCTGTCACAAGACCAAACATATCAATTATCTGAATCTTCAACGTTGTTAGCATGTCTCAACTTTCACTGACGGCCTGTTAAAAAAATGTTAGTCAGACACGTTGAGCCAATGAAGAGTGAGAACAAGTGTATGTGGTACTTACTACATTTCCACAAAAGTCGTTCTAAGTTTGTGTATCTCATTTACGTTTGGCGCAATCCTGGAGTGTAGCTGAAATGTCAGTCTTAGCCAGAATTCAACCTGCAATAATAATCTTCGACGATAGTTTCTGGCGTTCTTGCTCCACGGTGCGGAGCGAATTGACCTGACCACGCTGGACGAATGTTTGATAGCGCCACCAGCACTCGGTCTGTCACCGACCACACAGTCAAAATCTGTGATCTAGTTCCTCAGTATGAATGTAAATTTAATTTATTTGTAATTTATTATTTCACTACTGTACATAATAAATAGAATTTTTTATCATATATTCTCTGCTGTGCTGTGCTTTGTAGAACTGTTTTAAAACGTGCACACATAATGTGCTTTTCCGTTCCTTCAACAAAATGATGATACATAATGGTTTCTAATGTTTGAATAGATCAAAATTAAAAGCCAAAGTTAAAATTCTGGGAATAACGTGTATATGCGTAAAGATGTCTCATTATTGAAAAACGAACTGGGCATTTGGTTTGGTTTGTTGTCATAGTTCATGGCTGCACTTGATTCGCTTACGGGCATTGACAATTTATGACTTTTCTGTGTAAGATGATCTGCTCTTGAAATTCTCCAAAAATGCAAAACTTCATACCGTCGTCTCAGAGTAACAGTAAGATATCTAATCCCAGAAATAACAAAGATATCTTACTGTTGCTCTGAGGCGGCGATATGTCGTCCATTTTGACCGCAAGAGGCGCTGAACCTAATCCTGTGTATCCACCAATCAAAGGCAAAGTTTCAAAATATTTTTGATTGGGCTGGGATTGGACATTTTGTTTATAAGAATGGAAAACAGGGATTGCCTGTAGCGCCCTTCTCTTTGTGGTCGTAAGTTTCAGTGATCGTTACGGCCTATGAGAATCAAGTGCGACCTTGCTTCAACTTTCAATTATTGCAGGGGAAATTCATAGGTCGCGTGAACAGTTTGCGAACGAGGTGGAAATTCTTAATATTTATAAATGTTATCGAAACAATTACGAAAAAATATAACGAAGACTTAAATATGTTTTTTGTGTAAATACCACAATTACTGTCTGACCACGGATAGTATGGAAAGGCAAACATCCGTTTTACAGGCGGAAATGGGCGCATATATTAGTTCATAGGGATTACAGCGCTTGCAGGTATGTGTTCCTCTGAATTAAGCCTTGTCTCATTTAAATTAGGGGAACAGGCGCATCAAATTTTTACTTTTCCCCCTCATTTAGGTAGACTCGTCTTAACTGGACGTTTGTCAATTCCATACAATCCGTGGTTGAACAGTAACGTAAACACTATTAAACATCGAGACTCAGTGTCCAGTATCTAGGAAACATTAAGAATGTTAGTAACAGTAAACTACGTTTCATAAAAAATCAATGTAAATATAATTTCAATAACAAGAGGTTTACACTTAGGTAAAGGTTATGATAGGCATCACTCTCTCACTCATATATAAAAAAAATAAATATGATTGATCATGACCAATAATTTTCCTAATATAAATGAGCTCAGATTAATCCATAAAAAATAAATCAGTTGTTTTTAACAAATTTAATAGAAGAACTTTCCTTAATTCGGCCACTTTAGGGAGACTAACCTATATGGGGGGAGGGGGGGCACATGTGAATATGGATGGTATATGTGTTACTGAGATAACTTCAAACAAAAAATCACGAAAACTTCTCAAGCAATGGCAGTACCAGTCCACCAGTCCTACCACTTGGCCAAACTTTTAGGGCAATGAGCCATTTTGTGCTTCTGTGGCAGCAACCTTCAGCAGCGTTACTAGGGGTTGGCAGGAGTGGCTCTCGCCAGGGGGGTGGCATTTGAAAATTGCTTTAAAAATATGAAAAAAAAAAAGAAAAACTCGCACGAAAAAGAGACACATACATAACATTTACTGAGAAGGAACGTTGGGCATCATTGAAAACAATGGGGTTGTTTCCTTCAGTCAAAAGTAGTACTTTTTGTCACTGAAATTGATAAAATGAGCAAAAAAAAAAAAAAAAACATGGATTCAGAAAATACTTTCATTTTCCCAACAGTTATTTTTTAATTAATTTTTTAAAATGACTGATTCTTCAAACAAGGCGTGGTCTTTATGACGTCACAAATGATGCACTATGGCGCATCTTTCTACCGCATTTCCATGTTATGATAACAGGCATCGCAGCGTTCCTATATTCCTATATTTTCCTATATTTCTGAAAAAGGTTCCTATTTTCCTATAATTCCTATATTTTCCTATATTTTCAGTTTCCGCTTCCTTTTTTTTTTTTTTACTTTTCCCCCCGACTTTTTGCTACTGCATTTCCGCGAGCGACGCGCAGACGCCATTTTATCTAAGCAGGGCTCCCAAATGGTCCGCTTTTCCCGCCAAAATTCGTTTTTTATGGTAAAGTCCGCTTTAGACCGCTTTTTAACATTTCAGTCTAATTAGTCCGCTTTTACATAGTTTTTACTTAAATATCACATTTTAAAAGTTTTTTCATTTCGTTAAAAGTTACTGTACACCCAAACACGCCGCCGCAGCGCGTGTTAAACCAAGTTTGTACGCCCATTAAAAAAACCTTGAAAGGTTATTGGAAAAAAAAAGGTCTTTTTTTTTTCAAGTGCTTGAAAACCTTGAAAATGTATGAAAAGTTTCTTTATTACTTGAATTCTTTTAAAAATCATTGGATTGTGTTTCAATAGTGCAATTTTCTGAACATATATATATATTCGGTTTGATTTATCGCGAAAAATTGCTTTCTTGTTTAAGGTTTCAATCCCTTTGCATCTTGTTAATATTGATGTTTTTACAATCCAAAGTGATTTTGACATGACCTTAGCTTAGCTTATTTTTCGTTTAATTTCAATAATTAACGAAGGAATGATTTTTGAAACCATGGCAACATTTTCGAATTTCGCGGAAAAATGCTTCTCGCGTTTGAAATTTCAATCCTTTTGCATCTTGTAAATATTTTGATGTGTTTCACAATTGGAAGTTATTTTAACATTGCTGCCTTAGTTTAGTTTATTTTTCGTTTAATTTTGGTAATTAAAGAAGGGAAAAATTTGGAAACCATGACAACATTAAACTTATTTGTACTTCGCGGAAAATTGCATCTCGCGTTTGAAATTTCAATCCTTTTGCATCTTGTGAACATTTTGATGTTTTGACAATTGGAAGTTATTTTGACATATGCTGATATAGATTAGCTTATTTTTCATTTAATTTCAATAATTAACGGGGGAATTATTTTGGAAGCCATGGCAACATTGTACTTACTCGGATTTCGCGGAAAAATGCTTCTCGCGTTTGAAATTTCAATCCTTTTGCATCTTGTAAATATTTTAATGTGTTCCACAATTGGAAGTTATTTTGACATATGCTACGTTAGTTTAGCGTATTTTTCGTTTAATTTCAATAATTAACGAGGGAATTATTTTGGAAGCCATGGCAACATTGTACTTACTCGGATTTCGCGGAAAAATGCTTCTCGCGTTTGAAATTTCAATCCTTTTGCATCTTGTAAATATTTTAATGTGTTCCACAATTTGAAGTTATTTTGACATATGCTACGTTAGTTTAGCGTATTTTTCGTTTAATTTCAATAATTAACGAGGGAATTATTTTAGAAACCACGGTAACATTGAGCTTATTCGGACTTCGCGGAAAATTGCTTCTCGCGTTTGAAATTTCAATCCTTTTGCATCTTGTAAACATTTTGATGTATTTGACAATTGGAAGTTATTTTGACATATGCTGCTATAGATTAGCTTATTTTCCATTTAATTTCAATAATTAACGAAGGAAATATTTTTAACCCGTGGCAACATTGAACTTACTCGGATTTCGCGGAAAAATGCTTCTCGCGTTTGAAATTTCAATCCTTTTGCATCTTGTAAATATTTTGATGTGTTTCACAATTGGAAGTTATTTTAACATATGCTACCTTAGTTTAGTTTATTTTTCGTTTAATTTTGGTAATTAAAGAAGGGAAAAATTTGGAAACCATGACAACATTAAACTTATTTGTACTTCGCGGAAAATTGCATCTCGCGTTTGAAATTTCAATCCTTTTGCATCTTGTGAACATTTTGATGTTTTGACAATTGGAAGTTATTTTGACATATGCTGATATAGATTAGCTTATTTTTCATTTAATTTCAATAATTAACGGGGAATTATTTTGGAAGCCATGGCAACATTGTACTTACTCGGATTTCGCAGAAAAATGCTTCTCGCGTTTGAAATTTCAATCCTTTTGCATCTTGTAAATATTTTAATGTGTTCCACAATTGGAAGTTATTTTGACATATGCTACGTTAGTTTAGCGTATTTTTCGTTTAATTTCAATAATTAACGAGGGAATTATTTTGGAAGCCATGGCAACATTGTACTTACTCGGATTTCGCGGAAAAATGCTTCTCGCGTTTGAAATTTCAATCCTTTTGCATCTTGTAAATATTTTAATGTGTTCCACAATTGGAAGTTATTTTGACATATGCTACGTTAGTTTAGCGTATTTTTCGTTTAATTTCAATAATTAACGAGGGAATTATTTTAGAAACCACGGTAACATTGAGCTTATTCGGACTTCGCGGAAAATTGCTTCTCGCGTTTGAAAATTCAATCCTTTTGCATCTTGTAAACATTTTGATGTATTTGACAATTGGAAGTTATTTTGACATATGCTGCTATAGATTAGCTTATTTTCCATTTAATTTCAATAATTAACGAAGGAAATATTTTTAACCCATGGCAACATTGAACTTACTCGGATTTCGCGGAAAAATGCTTCTCGCGTTTGAAATTTCAATCCTTTTGCATCTTGTAAATATTTTGATGTGTTTCACAATTGGAAGTTATTTTGACATATGCTACGTTAGTTTAGCGAATTTTTCGTTTAATTTCAATAATTGACGAAGGAATTACTTCGGAAACCATGGTAACATTGAGCTTATTCGGACTTCGCAGAAAATTGCTTTTCGCGTTTGAAATTTCAATCCTTTTGCATCTTGTTAATATTTTGATGCTTTTTACAATCCAAAGTGATTTTGACATGACCTTAGCTTAGCTTATTTTTCGTTTAATTTCAATAATTAATGAAGGAATTATTTTTGAAACCATGGCAACATTGAACTTACTCGGATTTCGCGGAAAAATGCTTCTCGCGTTTGAAATTTCAATCCTTTTGCATCTTGTAAATATTTTGATGTGTTCCACAATTGGAAGTTATTTTAACATATGCTACCTTAGTTTAGTTTTTTCGTTTAATTTTGGTAATTAAAGAAGGAAAAAATTTGGAAACCATGACAACATTGAGGTTATTCGGACTTCACGGAAAATTGCATCTCGCGTTTGAAATTTCAATCCTTTTGCATCTTATAAATATTTTGATGTGTTCCACAATTGGAAGTTATTTTGACATATGCTACTTTAGATTAGCTTATTTTTCATTTAATTTCAATAATTAGCGAAGGAATTATTTTGGAAACCACGGTAACATTGAACTTACTCGGACTTCGTGGAAAATTGCTTTTTGTGTTTGAAATTTCAATGTTTTTGAATCATGTAAATGTTGAAATATTTTTCCCAATCGAATGTTATTTTCCCATATGCCACCTTAGATTAGCATGTTTTATGTTTAATTTAGTAGAAAATAAATGTTTTATGGGAAATGTTTGCTCTTGTAATGATTGTAGTCAAGAAAACTAGGATTTACTTAAAAGTATTATATTTAACTTAGCGTATGTACAGTAAATTAAAATAAAATAACATTATAAATAAAATTGAAACCGTTCTTGGTTTTATGAAAGTACTGCAACATGCAGTGTAATGGACGAGTGTCCAATGTGGTTAAGATACATCAGATAGGAATTTTTTCTTCTCATGGAGCTTAGCCATTTTATGTCTACAGTCACCTGTGCTGCCCTCTGCGGACAGCGCATTTGCATATTGGCGCAGACATACTCCCACCCTATCAGGAATTGAGTCCTGATAGGGACTTGAGTCCTGATACATAGGAATAGGAGATAGTTTGCAGATCGGTCTCTGGAAGATCCCTTTAGCTGTCTTTACTGTTGCAACGCGGACCAGGTCGTCCGCTCCCGGGTAAACTTCAAGAACCCTAGCCAAGGGCCACAAACCAGGTGATGAGGCTTCTTTCACTAACACAATATCGTTGACTTGAATGTTGGCATGAGGGGTGGTCCACTTTTGACGACTCTGCAGAGATGAGAGGTACTCCTTTGACTACTGCTTCCAGAAGCCTTTGCGGAGATTCTGGATAAGTTCCCACTTTCCTTTGAAGCTATGCTCGTTCAGGTTTGCTGGATCCGGAATTGAACTTATCACATCACCTGTAAGGAAATGCGAAGGAGTCAAATCATTTATAGAGTCGGTATCATTGACGTCAACACATGTGATTGGACGTGAATTCAGAAGTGCTTCAATTTGAGTAGTTAATGTAGTTAGCTCTTCGAAGGTTAGAGCTGTTTCTCCTATAACTCGTTTGAGGTGAAACTTTACAGATCGAATTCCTGCTTCCCAAATTCCCCCAAAATGAGGGGCAGAAGGAGGAATGAAATGCCATTCAATTGAGAACTGTGTCAAGTAATCAACGACAGGATCCGAGCTAAGAGCGTTGAGCCAGGATTGTTCTATCTCATTCAATTTTCGATGAGCTCCATGAAAATTAGTGGCGTTGTCGCTGTATACGTGGCGAGGGGTGCCACGGCGAGCACTAAAGCGTCGCAAAGCAGCGATGAAAGCTTCTGTTGTCAGATCGCTTACTACTTCGATGTGTAATGCCTTAGTGGATAGGCAAATAAAAAGTGCAATGTAACCTTTCGTAACTTTAGCACCTCGACCTTTACTAAATTTTATAGAAACAGGTCCGGCGTAATCTATTCCAGATTGAAAGAAAGCTCTTTCTAAAGTCACTCGTGGTTTAGGCAAATTGCCCATGAGTTGTGAACTGTTACCAGTTTTGAATCTATGACATTTTATGCATTGATTAACACATTTGTTGATCAATCTTTTTCCTCCTATTATCCAATATGATTGCCTTAATATATGAGATAATAAGGTAGGACCAGCATGCAAATAAGCTACGTGTTTTTCGCGAATTAACAGTTCACTAAATCTGTGTTGTGATGGGATGATGATAGGATGTTTCCTGTTCATGGGTAAGTCTGCGTTCTGTAACCGACCTCCCACCCGTAAGAGACCGTTTCCGTCTATGAATGGGAAAAATGAACGCAAAGGACTGCGTCTTTTCAGTGGCTTTTGAAGCCGAATGCATTTTTTCTCTTCAGAAAAATGTGTGTCTTGAACCCAGTGAATGAGTTTTTCTTCTGCAGCCCTTGTTTCTGCAGAAGTGAGTGAACCGAGGGTATTGCAAGAAGCAATATTGAATCCGATTCTTTTTTTACAAAGATTAATAAATCTGTAGCAATATGCCAAGATGCGAATAATTTTTGATAATGATGAATATTTTTTGAATAGAGGAACGAATAGGTCATTTGTTGAACTAGCACGAAAGTTAAACATTGGATTTGATTTTTCCTCAGCTTTAACTGCGCTAACAACGTCTGTAGAATGTAATTCAGCCGTAGGCCAATGCATTTGATTTGAATGTAGCCAGTGCGGGCCATGCCACCACAGATCGCAATTTGGTAGACATTTAGGGTCGATACCACGTGAAGCGATGTCTGAAGGGTTCTCTCTGGAGGATACGAAATTCCAGTGAGCTGGGGGTAGAACTTCTATTGTTTCAGAAATTCTATTTGCGACAAAAGTCTTCCACTTACGTGGATGAGAAGATAGCCATGAAAGAACTACCTTTGAATCTGTCCATGCGAAAACGCGAAGATTGAAATTCTTCAACGAGTTGAGAACAGTGAGAAATAATTTTGATAACAAGTGCGCGGCACATAATTCCAGTCTAGGAATGGAGATTGGCTTGAGTGGAGCAACCTTAGTTTTAGCAGCCAAAAGTGAAACTGTTGTGGACCCGTCGACAGTTTGACGACAGTAAATCACAGCCGCGTATGCTAGTGATGACGCGTCTGCAAAACCATGTAATTCAATTTCGCATTCTGAATCAATGGTGACACTTCTAGGAATAGTGATATCATTTATTTCGTTGAATGATGCCTGAAACTTTAACCATTCGGTTTCCATTAACTTCGGAATGGGTGAATCCCAATCCCTCTTGATAAGCCACAACTTTTGATAGAATATTTTGATTGTAACTACACAAGGTGCAAGTAATCCCAAAGGATCGAAAATACGTGCAGACTCCGATAGAATCCGTCTTTTAGTGTAGGGTGGTAAAAGAGATAAATTAACCTTGAATGCAAATGTATCATTTGTTGAATTCCAAAATAAACCTAACACTTTAGAACTAACGTGTGCATCACGATTGATTTCAAACCTTGTTTCCGAGGAACATTGCTCGGGAAATTCTTCAAAGAATTTGGAAGAATTTGAATTCCATTTCCTTAAGTTAAATCCGTAGGATTGTAAAATTGACGCAATATTTTTGCAAATTGAAGTTGCGTCTGAAAAATTACTCGAACCTGACAAAAGATCATCCATATATACGTCTTCTTGTAAAATGCGTGATATTTTAGGATTAGGTGTATCAAGAGCAATTTGTTTGATACATCTGGTAGCTAGGAATGAGGCGGAAGCTAAACCGTACGTTACAGTTTTTAACCTGTACGTTTGTATTTTATCTTTGGCATTGTATCGCCAAACAATTTGTTGATGAGGTTGATCTTCGTCCGATACTAAAATTTGACGGTACATTTTCTCAATGTCCGCAGTGAAAACTATTTTTGGAAATCTGAAGTTTAGCAATATTTCAAAAATATCTCGTTGTAATTTGGGACCCACTCCTAAAATTGAATTTAGCGAAGTTCCGTTTGAAGTTTTACAAGATGCGTCAAAAACTACGCGTAATTTTGTAGTGGTACTAGATGGCTTGAAAACAGTATGATGAGGCAAAAAACACTGTTCATTTAGAAGAATATCTGAATTCTTTGTTAAAGGCGACATGTGACCTGAATCTTCGTAGTTGCGCATAAATTCTTTATAATGTTTTTCGAATTCCGGTTTGAATTTGAATTTTCGTTCCATGGCAAAAAGTCGTGAAATAGCCGCGGGTTTTGAATCACCTAACTCGGCTTTCGACTTCAAAAACGGTAACTTCACAACAAAACGTCCATCGAAATTTGTTGAATAATTTTCTTTAAAGTGTGTTTCTACGAATTCTTCTTCCGGTGAAAGAATTTTACTTTTCACTACTGATACGTCTTCCATTTCCCAAAATTTTCTAAGCTCACTGTCAACATTTAATTCGTAAATGTGTAAGCTAGTTGATGAATTTGAATTCGACTGATTTTCTGGCAGTCTTCCCGAAACTAAAAAACCAAAAATTGAGTTTTGAGCGATTAAATTACTTTCCGAACAATTTATCTGACCCGGAAGAAAAATAGAGAATAGGTAATCAGCACCAAGCATCATATCCACTTTACTTGGAAGGTAAAAGTTTTCATCGGCTAAATTAATGTTACTTAAATGTGCGAAATGCTCCTTTTGAATTGCTTCAGTTGGAAGTGGGGCCGTCAATTTATCTAGAATTAAAGCATTTACGGGCAGTGTAATATCAGGGTTGAATCTGGAACTTAAATTGACTTCAACACAGCCTTTAGTCAAACCAATTTTAGAACCTGCAAGACCAGTGATAGGGAAACGTGCATTTTTTCTTTTTAATCCCAAAGAATTTAAACAGGAGTTGGATAGGAGCGTAGTCATGCTTCCTGAGTCACACAAAATTCTTAAGGTTCTCGATTCCCCGCTAGCATCTTTGACAAAAACACAAGCTGTAGGTAATAACGCAAATGCAGCTCTAACGGCATTCACAGATACGCTTTTTTCGTTTCGTGTTGAGATATCAGTTTGTTGTATACTAGAGTTTATTTGCGGAAAGTTTTGACTTGAACCTTTCGAATGAAATGCATTCGAGAAAACATTCTTTTGCTCATAACTTTCATGCAGAAGTGAATGATGTTTGCGTTTGCAAAAATGACATGAATGAGAAGAATTGCATGATTGAATATCCGAATGCTTGTTAGATAAACAATTAAAGCACAATTTGAATTTATTCACGAATTGCTTGCGTTCTTTTACATTCATTTCTTTAAATTTCGGACATTTTGACAAATAATGAGAAGTGTCCTTACATTTTATACATCTATTAGATGCACTATTTTTATTACTTCTGGATGAATTTCTAATTTCATTGCATTCGTTTGAATTGCATAATTCCAAAGATACACATTTATTATTTAGAAACTCCAGAAACATTTCAAATGTAGGAAATTCTTCCTTAGTTGTATGTTTCGCCCATTCTTCCCGTGTCTTGCTATCCAATTTTTGTAATAAAATATAAATTAGCCAAATATCTCTAGAATCTGCTTTAGAATCTATAGATTTTAGACCTCTGATAACTTCGACAGAAGTATCAGTGAGATTGCGCAAATTAGCACAGTTAGCGTTAACAATATCTGGTTGATCCATGAAGGTTTTAATTAAAGAAGAAATTATTTGTTTCTTATTATCATAGCGAACTAACAGTTTATCCCAAGCTTCAGTATAACCAGTTTCCGATATAGGAATATGCTTGATTATACTTGCTGGTTCAAAACACAAAAGCCCTTTAAGATATTGAAATTTTTGAATGTTTGAAAGCCTATTATTTTTATGCACTAATGAAAGATACAAATCTTTGAATGAAGGCCAGTCTTGATATTGACCAGTAAAAAATTCAATGTTTAACTTGGGTAGCTTAAAATTATTACTTATTGAATTACCTATAGGCATACAATCATTATTTTGAATTTGCACTTGATTTAAATTCGCAGATACATTTTCAAGAGCTTTTTGTAGCTTGACTTTGTTTGCATAATACGTTTCTTCGAACTGTTCGATTTCCGAAAGTTCTTCCGGCAATTCTGAATCAGCTTTGTTAAATTCAATGAATATAGAATCTAATCTTTCAAGTTTGTTTCTTAAATCAAATTTATCAAATATTTGTCCTTCGTCATTAATGAAGTTAGTTATTCTAGTTAGAGCCGCTTTGGCCCGTCCACGAAGCATTTTAACGGCTTTTTCATCAGTGCCGTGTTGAACTTGTGAAGTTTTATCTTCAGCACTATTGCCGGTCATTTTGAATGACGAATGGTAACCAAAGTCAAACTATTTGATTGAAAAGATATACTTATCTCTGAATTCTTTAAATGTTGAATCCTCGAGTAGAATCCATATGATCTCGCCTGGTGCCTCCAAATGTTTGCTCTTGTAATGATTGTAGTCAAGAAAACTAGGATTTACTTAAAAGTATTATATTTAACTTAGCATATGTACAGTAAATTAAAATAAAATAACATTATAAATAAAATTGAAACCGTTCTTGGTTTTATGAAAGTACTGCAACATGCAGTGTAATGGACGAGTGTCCAATGTGGTTAAGATACATCAGGTAGGAATTTTTTCTTATCATGGAGCTTAGCCGTTTTATGTCTACAGTCACCTGTGCTGCCCTCTGCGGACAGCGCATTTGCATATTGGCGCAGACAGGAAACATGCCAACATTGAACTTGGTTCGTGAAAATATGCTTCTGTGAGCTTTCAATAGTTTTGCATCTTATAAATATTTTTATATTTATGACAATTAGAAGTTATTTTGACATGATACGTTTTAATTTTTATTTAAATAACTAAAAATTAATAATTTTTGTGTTTAATTCGAGTTTATTTAGTTTTTCAAACTTAATTTTGATTATTCTTTGCTTATTTTCGTTTATTACTGTTTTTTTGTGTGTGGGGGGGGGGGATATTAAATTTAAATAATTTAGTACATAGCATTTTAAAGTAGTATTTGTATATGAAACAAAGTTGAAGTATGTAATTTCATCAAGTTGAATTTGTGTACATCATTTCATTGTCATGATGCCTGCTGTTGTTCTCATGTGCCAGCTAGGCTGGCAATTTGGGGTGCGCTGCTTCATTTTTCCAACCGCACTGTCATTTGGTGTGAAGTCCGACTTCCACAGTACACACATGTCATAAGGACCAGTTTATAGGGTAGGCAATTATTCACAGCATAACATTAGATTCACACAAAGAAAGGACAAAAGAAAGTACGTCCATGCCCGAGCCGGGATTCGAACCCGGACCTTCCTGTCGCAGTCAGACTTCTCTGACCACTAGACAAGGCAGGCGGCATTATGCCTGCTAAGGGGGGATTTGTTCCCCCCCATAAAAGTTCAAAGCACTCATGGCCCTGCAATCATGGAGTAATTTTTTAATGTAAGCTTTATGATTCTTGAAAATATACTTTGAATATGAAAATTGCAAAACTAAGCCTCATGTGATCTGCTTCCCTTTGTGATTGAGCATTTCAGACATTTTTAGGAAAACTTTGAATACAGTAGATCTGTTTAGTGTGTGATAGATTCATATCGGTTTTGAAGGGTATAATGCTATTAAGAAGCATTACAAGACAGAAAAACACAAAAATAATTTTAAACTAAGGAAAGATGAAGCACAGCTTCATCTATCCTTCTGTGAGACTACCAGCAACCCCCCCACCTCCCATCCAAATGTTTGTGTAAATAATATTATTATTCAATGGATAAAAAGAACAGTTATGCAGAAGATAAAGGAATTGTATCATTAAAAATCTCAGTATTATGGTTAATTAACAAATTATCTTCATGGATTTAGCAGCAGGCAGCTAATTTGCCTTTTGGTGATTCCTTGAAATTAAATGAATGGTCCTCCCGAGGTCATCTTTTTAATCCTAACTGGTCCTCTTTAGTCCTCTTTTTAATTGAAAATGGTCTCCTTCCTTTTCTAAAGCTAAAATGTGTTGAGTGCCCTGTACCATGTTTCTTCCTGAGTGGAGCAGCATTTGACTTTAGCTCGTCTCTGCAGCTCAATTCTGAGCCCTTGAAGCTCCTGCGCAAGTCCTCAAAACTTCACTTTCGAACTCGGCGTCGATGAACTTGGGCGATCATGATGGGCGCATGGGCTGTGTAGGTTTTGATGATGTCATTCTAGGAAGGGCTCTCCAGCCACTTACCGTTTCAGGTCTCCACACGCACGATTTTTTTCTTTTTTCGGAACTTTGCCTTTGGCTACGGTTGCAATTATTGCTACTTGCGGGATAGCTCATCTCAACTTCGATTGTTTTGGTTTTAATTGTGTGGAATGTAGGTGCTGCAGTTCGCGTATCAACTAAACGTTCATTTTAATAATAATGCCTCCGAAGAGGCCGCACAGCCAAGTTTTCAAAAAAGAATACGCAAAGCTGTTCTCGATTTTAAAAGAATTGAGGAAGTCGGAAAGACATGCACACTTTGGGGTCGTTCCAGACACAAATTGGGTCCGCTTTGCGGCCCCTTCACAAATTTACGCATCGTAAAAGCGGCCCCATTCACAAAATTCCACATTCAACAGCAGCTCATTCACAAAATAAATATACAAATAACATAATAGGGTAAATCTGGAGCTATCATTTTTTTTCCAACCGGAAAGCTACCGGACCAGCAGCTACTTGTAAAACATAGTCGCCATATTTGGTCATTCACGGGATGGAATCAGACAAGATGCTTAAGTGCTTAAAATTCTAAGTACAAAGCAGAATTGTATTTTTAGACTAATTTATGCGTATGTATTGCACTTATGTCAGGTAGTGTTATTACATGTTTGTAATCAAATAGTAGTGCAGTCGAACCTGTTTATCTCGAACCTGCCTATCTCGAAAACCTCTCTGGGTCGAAGTTTTTCATTTTC
Source organism: Uloborus diversus (assembly GCF_026930045.1). NCBI lineage: Eukaryota > Metazoa > Arthropoda > Arachnida > Araneae > Uloboridae > Uloborus > Uloborus diversus. The sequence goes on along the minus strand of NC_072736.1, from coordinate 59,887,846 downwards.
CCTGCACATAAAGTATTAATTCAATGTTTTTCCCCATGTTTGTCTTGAATGAAATTTTCTGAAAACCTGCATAACTCGAATTTCGACTTAAGTGTCTTTCTTGAATTCCATCCACAACAATCTTTATTGACTGGAATTTGGAGACAGAAAGCACTTTTCTTAATATTATCTGTCACATAATCCTCCAGAATTAAAACTTTATGTACAAAAAGCAAGTTTTCCAGCAATTAAATCCATTCTGAAACTGAAAGGAAGGGGACATTGTTGATTAGTAAAATTGCTCCCAAAGTTTTACTTTCGAGTCATTGCTCCAATTACTTATTTTTAGAACTTTTTTCAAAACTTCTGTATCTCGAAGCCTCCATATCTCGAATTTTTCTTATGTGCCGAAAAATTCGAGATAGACAGGTTCGACTGTATTGCATTTTGAAAAAAAAATGTCCTACTGGCCTGCCTTGTTATAAGAATTCCTGTATGTCCTCTTTTTATTTTCAAAATGTTCCTATATTATTTCGAAAAAATCCTATATTGTTTGCAAAAAAATCCTATATTTTCCATCAAATTCCTATATTTTTTTCAGAAAATTCCTGTATTTTCTATCCAATTCCTATATTTTTTTCAGAAAATTCCTATATTTTCCTATATTTTTGTTGGCAAATGTCACTTCTATCCCTGTGATAATCAAGAAGCGAATTACAATTGCGCTTTACGCTTGCTATCAACCATATCATTGCCAACACACGTGAGTAAAGATGCGAATTAAATATTTTGGACCGTGAACAGCAACACTAAATGGCATTTCATCATTTGTGATGTCATCGTCAGAAGCGTTAAATGACGAAAGAGCACCGATTTAAGTAATTTTTTTAAAAATAATAAACTTAAATTATTTAAAAAATGGTCAGATTCATGTTTTTAAGCATGCTCTTTCAGAAAAAAATACATTTAAAATTTTGGAAACGACCCCATTCTAAAAAAGAAAATAACACAAAAAATTACATTGCTGCCTCTTATTTGTCGAATCAACTAATCAAAAAGTCAAAAAAAAAAAAAAAAAAAAATCCTCCGGGGACTTTCCATGTGGATGACCCCGAGGGGGGGGGGGGGGGGGCGCAATTTCTTTAGTTCGCCAGGGGCGCTAGACCCCATAGTTACGCTACTGGCAACTTCTTTGTTTCAGCAGTTGTTGTATGCAATTTTATCACTGTCGTTTTCTCATGAGAACATACTTTTCACTAACTATGAAGCAAAACTTAATTATTGCAAACCATTCTTCGAACATTCAAGTAAATTTATGACAGCTTAATTTTTTTTATTAAACAAGGAAATCAGATTTTTTTTTTTTTTTTTTTCAAGTCAGTTTTAAGTTCGATTGTAGGGCACTTGTGAACTCATCATTTAGGAGCATATGTGAAAACTTTCCATTTTGCTGGTCCAAACTTGAGTAAAAATAACTTGGCGGTTCGTTTTAAGTTCAGGCCATTATGGCAATGATGAATTTAACTTTTTCCCAATCAATGTTAAACATTTCTCTCTCATATGTATCTATTTCAACAAGTCAAATTTACGGTAAATATCTCTAATAAAGAAGCAATTTGCACTAGTCATACCATGACGGGCGATTTTCGAGTTTTTCTAAAATCAGATGGTAAATTTATTGTTATGCAATACCTACAGGAAATAAAAAGACAAAATATTTTCATTTAGTTAAAAACAGAAGTTTAAAATAATTTATAACTAAATTATTATACTCTGTATGAAGCTTAAATGCAGTATATTTAGAATAATTTCTACGTAATAAATCTACATTAGGGTGTCCCAAAAAAATGAAAGTCGTTTTTTTTAAACGCATACCCTCTTATTTTTTTCCTTTTATATCAAAACCGTTGTAAAAAAAGTTTCATGCAATTTGAAGCACGGTAACCCGTGCCGACTTGCGCCTAAAGGACTAAACGTATAAATAGCACGTGTATTCATAAGCAAGCGAACGCTGGCGACGTGATACTTTGCGAAACTCAAAACAGCTGTAAATAGTGCACAGAAAACAAATGAAAACAGAAAAACATATGTTGGGGTGGGGAGGGGGGCTTATCCGTGGCAATTTTCAAACCGTCAAACATGTTAGTACGAATACATTCCGGTCAGCGAGCGCATTATAGTCCTTCCATAGGGAACGAAACATGGCAGTGGAATTGCAAAGTTTGAAAAAAGAGATATTTTTAAAAGGAGTCGTAAAACACCAAACTACGGGCTTGAAACTTTCCTCTTACGGACAAGTTCTGTCTGTTTTGTTTTATAACATTCGAAAAGTAAATTTAACCATCAGTAAAAGTGCAAATCTCGCTATTCGGGAATGCATCATCTTTTGGGAAAAGGCTCGCATTCCCACCAAATCGTTGCCAAATTGTGTGAATAAACTTAAAAACCTGAATCACATTTGGAGAGACTTACAAAAAAAAAAAAAAAAAGCAAAGAAACTGCAAGAAGTATTCAGGCAGAGCCAACAAGAATTTGAGAGTAATTTAAACAATTTATTCAATATTGCACATGCTGATGCACTTTGGTTAATCAAAATAGAGGAAGATGGGATTCTCTTGCAACTCCAAAGAGAGCCCGGCCGGTCACTTTAGGTGGAGTGGATAAAAACTGGCCGACAAAGAGGAAAGGGCTCGATTTTGAGCTGTCAAAGAAGAAAACAGGCGCATTAAATACGATTCCGCTTCAACATCCTAGGCATTGTATGAACCTGTACAAATAGATTCCTCTTCGAGCTCTAGTGAAAATATTAATTCAGAAAATTTCCCTAACACATATAAATCAGTACCTGGAACAAGTTTATCAGAACCTGGAACAAGTATATTAGAACCTGGAACAAGTATATTAGAACCTGGAACAAGTATATCAGAACCTGGAACAATTATTCCAGAACCTTTAACAAGTATTATCAGAACCTGGAACAAGTATATAAGTAATGAGGAGCGATTTTATTACTCCAAAGTCAGTTGCTGCATTGGACAGGTGTCCAAGTATACGAGATTATGTGTTTATTCTTGAAGATACTATTGATGCACTTGGGTGTAATATTGATTAATTTCCCATAGAAAAATTTTCAATTCAAAGAATTCGAACCGAAAAGCGGAAGGAGCACGAGGAAAGAATAAAAATTGATTTTTAGTACAAGGAACCATCTGTAGTGAATTTACCTTGGGATATGAAACTGTTGCCTGCTTTGAGTGCTCAAAAATCAAAAGAACATCACTTATCTATAATTATTTTATATGGATGTGACGAACAACTCATTGCTGAGTCTAAACTGGATAATTCCACAGGAAAAGAACAAACAAAGATTGTTTGAAAGGCAGTTTTTGATTGGAATTGCGAAGACAAAGTTAAAACTCTCTGTTGTGATGCTACAGCTCCTTTAAATGGTTCTTGCGCTATTCTTGAGCAAAAATTTGATAGAGAAATGCTTTTCTTTGCTTGCCGCCATCATATATATGAATTGATCTATCCCACTAAAATACAGGGCTATGGAGGAGCTGCGGAATTGTTCCGAACTGTACCCTAACTTGGAAAATTTACTTGACTTTTACCGTGCTCAACAATATTACGGTCAGGGCAGTTCTATCAAGAGTTGATAGAACTGCCTATAACTGCCTATCATATTTTTAGTTGGAGATACAGAAAATGAATTTAAAATAAGACCACCGGGAGCCATGCACAAAGCTCGATGGATGGCTTGAGAGATTAACTCCCTAAAACTATTACTATTTAGTTCACAACTAAAATTAGATAAGATGGAAAATGAAGCATTATTTGACGTCAGCTTGTTTGTAGTGACAATATACGTGAAACCATGGCTTCAATGCATTTTGGCAGTCAAAGCACCCAACAAAGATTTGTGCTTTTTGATAAAAGTGTACGAAACCAATTATCTCAATAGCTGCTCTACAAAAATTCATCCAGCTTTTATGGTAAGGTCAATAATATTTCATTCTTTGATGTGAAAAAGACTGTCACAATGCTTAGAGCAGTAAACGATGCAGCTGAAAGAGTGGTAAAAATGATGCAGGACTTTCATGGTTTGCTAACAGCTGATGAGGAACAAAAACAATCTGTGTTACGTTGCGTTCCAGAACAGCGGAAGCTAGCTCTATCCTAACTGCAAAAAGCAAACATTGAATTAAAAATATGTACAGTAATGTTTCTTGTAGTCTAATTTTGTTGTAAATATCTACTTTAAATAAATTGATGTCGCATGTAGTAAGGAATTACACAGTTAGCAATCTTTCCACTGTAGTCGCCGTACAGGATTTCAGGTCCAACTTTGACCTCAAGTCGGCACGGGTTCCCGTTATTTTATTGCAATGAAACTTTTTTCTCATGTTTCTGAGGTGAAATGGAAAAAATTTGGAGGGTATGCGTATTCAATTTCACAATTTTTTTTTTCGCCATTATATCTTGGGACACCCTAATCTACATAGTACAAAGAATAAAAAAATCCTTTATACTATGTCATCTTATAAGATTTTTCGGGTTTACCAGTGATCAGGGCAGCCTATGAGACTTTAAAATTTGACAGTGAGCAGTTAGTTATGTATTTGGGAAAAAAAATTTAATGACACAAATACTGTTCAGTTTAAACTGACGTAGTATAGTTACAAACCCTTCAATGTGATTGAAGGTAGACGAATATGTTTCATATGAAAGAGTATTTCTTTAAAATATGATGCATATAGCATTTCTTAATCGAGTTCATATGTGCCCTGCAGGCCACATGTGAGCAATTGAAAACATTTTTTTTTTAAATACCATAAAGTCAAGAAATATTTTTAAAAAATATCTCGGAAAATTCCTTGACACAAATAAAAGCCTATTCAAACATGAGAACAATTTTATGCTGAGAACCTGATAATTTTTTTTAAAATAAATTTGTAAAAAAATTTCACATGTGTCCCCCTTTCTCCTACATTTTTTTATAGTTATTTATAACAATGTGAATTTATTAATTAACCCAAGTAGCACACGTAAAATTTAAACATCTAGAAACGAAGTGCCTGAAATCTATCTGGAAAGTTAAGTACGTAGTTCTACGTAACTACGTGTCCGTTTTAATCTCAGTTGTATAAATTTTAATTTGACTTCATTCAGTGCATATCATCGTATTAATATGAAATACTTTAGTAGCAACCGTAATTATTTAAATTTTCTAACACATTTGAAGTAGTTAAGGAAGTTCATTGTTAGAATAAACTATTCAATAGGCTTCTTCGAGTAACGACATACTGAATTTGACCATTCAATATATGAGGCAGTGAGAAGCAAAAGGATGCAAGTGTACATTTTCAAGTTTTGGGTAAAACGCGTTTAAAGATAAGGTCCTAGGTAGACTTTCATTAAAAAGTTTTTCTAAACCATGCGGTATAATCAGGGTTGCCAGACGTCCGGGATTTCAAGGGACAGTTCCGTATTTTGAAAAATTGCCCCGCGTCCCGGGCAACTTCCATAGGGGACGGCAAAAGTCCTGTATTCTAGCTAATAACAGTGTTTTTTTAAGGGAAAAAAATTAAGTAAAACAAAAGATGTGATATAAAGAGCAATAAGAAAATCATGTGGCAGCAAACGGAAAAACTATTTTCCTTTTAATTTGTTTTTTCTTTTGGCGGCAGACCGTGAAAGAGTCGAACGATTCTTTGCTCATTGACTAATGATGGAAATATATCTCTGCGCATGCGTCATCAATCGCAATGCAAACGATTTTTATACTTTAAAAATCGTACATTTTATAAGATTTAATGCTTTGTAATAACTGAATTTTTCTGATTTATTATGAAGAGACGCTCTACGTCGAAAGCACCCTTTAAAAATGTACCGTATCCGGTAATTGCCGTCAACCTTAAAAATCCAACTTTCACTCATAGAAGCCTGTCCCGTATTTATTGTTCTTAAATCTGGCAACCCTGGGTATAATAGCTCCTACTAGGGCTGCTAATACTATCTCATGCCTCCTTGACAGAGGAGAGGTTCACCTTTGTGTACTGGTTATCTCCAAATTTTTAATATTGCCACTTACATCCCTTTACTTCTCACTGACTCAAGTCATATGGTCTTTAAAAACTGCTTTATAATTTCGTTACACATTTAAGGAAATAAAAGTCAAATTAAGTGCTGAAGCAGTACAACCTTTTTAATGGCAGCACAGTAGCCCTCCAATTATCTGAACGCTTGGTACCGGAAACCGGACCCCGTTCAGAGAATCAAGAATTTCGGAAAATTGAATTTTTTTCGAAAAAGGGTCTATTTTTATTTATTTATGTGTGTTGAAAAGGGAAGGAAAACTTATTTTTAAAGAAAAGGGGCTTTTAATTAATCAAAAGAAAAGGCAACTAACTCACTTACAGGCAACGCACTAACAAGTTCTGCTCAATAGTACACTATGTGTACGCACCGTACACCGTACTTTAAATGAAAGTGATTGCTTGCTCAATATCTCGGTCAAGTTAACTGTTTGTCAAGGTTATTGGAGGGAATAGCATGTAGACAGAATCATTCGGCCGCGGGAAGGTAAAGCGCGGTATCTGCAATTTTCTCAATTGTACTTTAGCTTTATTGTACAAGCTTGCTTAATTAGTTTTGGCTGAAATAAAGCATGAAAAATATGTCGATTTTCAACATTTCTCTACTGTATGTATGATGAAATCTAAAACGCGTTTCTTCGAATACAGTGGACTCTCTTTATCTGAACACTACCTAATGTGAACACCCTGATATTCTGAAAGCATTTTGATGGTCCCGGCGAAACTCCATAGACTTAACAAAGGCTGGCCTCTCTGTACTCCGAACACCCTATAATATGAACACCCCAGTATTATGAACGCTATTTTTAACCCCGCTCAATTATTACCTCTCTATATGCTGAACATGTTCACAATCGGTACTCAGGAATTCCTATGAATCAAATTAGAAAAGCTGAAATACCTTTCCAATTTTGTCACAATGATTGAAGAGCACTCTGCGCATTTCAAAAATACAACCATTGTATCAAGTACACTGTTATAACCAGGGGTTACAGATGAGTAAATGTATTCTCCCTAAGGTGAAAGCATAGTCCACTTAGCCCAAGGGTGCCATGCTGGCCCGGAAATACAGCAGGAGTGCCAGAACAGCAGGCAAGCGCAGAATGACTCGCTGGAGCAAGCGCTTTGACTTATACATACATTGAACCACTTTAATAATGGCTGACGAATGATAGGTTGAATGTACATGACTTTCACACTGAATGAAGTACACTATTGGATTAAAACTCAACTTTTCTAGGATTATTCTCCAAAATAACAAGTACAGCTTTTGATCACTTTGTAGCTTTGAGGGCTTTCAAACATAGTTAAAAGTGCTTAAAAGTACATTTACTGATTTTTAGTTACCGTTACTGACTTGAAATTTCCATCATTCAAAGCACTACTAGAAATATCTATCATTATTTTCTTGAGTACTCGATAAGCAACATTTAATCACCAAAATAATAACCGACAATAAGATTATCAATAATCAACAAGTGAGAACTTGGATAAAAATGATTCTTGCGCTTCGTAGATCATAACAAAAGAGCAAGCGAAAATAAAAAAAAAAAAATCTCTTTCTGTCTAGCTTTTTTTTTTTTTTTTGCTTTTTCATTCAAGTGTTTGAATCATTTCCTGTTAGCGGTTAATATAATGTCTCGATAGCGTTAAAAATTTCTTTATGTTTTTAAACTGTCGAAAAACTTCATGTGCATTTTATTTTGTTACTGTTGATTGAAATTTCGAACGTTTATGAAACGATTTTGTTTTTCCGTAACTGTAATGTCCCAGAATATATTTTTGACTCTTCATATAAATAATCCATAAGTACCTCTATACTTCATTTTCGGTACGGTTCATGTTGTAGTAAATGTATAATTTCTCACATTATTGAAGTAATTACTAGTCTTTAAATTATAATATATTTGTGACAGCTCTTTGATACCAAGTAAAGGCGTAGATATTCATTGTTTTATATATTTTTAATGTTACTTTGTAAAAAAAAAACCAGTATGCAGAATTTTTTCACAAATTTTTAACGGCCCCAGAGTCAATGTTGTTATTATTATTATTATTTATTTTATGAAGTTTTAAGAAAAGGATAAAAATTTCACTGGTCCACAATGTTTTTCATTTGCTTTTACCGGCCCTTAGGTCAAAAGAGGTTGAGAAACACTGAGTTAGAGCACGATCAGATAAATTAAAGCAATGAGCATTTTTTAACTATGTTGAAAACTCAAATATGATCAAATGCTGTAATTACAAGTTTTAATCATTTCCAGTACTGAATTCAATGTGATAATTGTCCAAACCGTAGAATATCATGAATCAAAACTATTAAAAAAATAAAATAAAATAGAAAACTATATTGAAAAACGCATACAATACGGGGGAGGGGGAAGGAGGATCTACAGTAGAAATCCTTAAGGGTGCCATTTCTCTCTCCGAAGGTTCCTTCTTTTCACCCCGACTGCGTATTTTTTAAAAGGTGCCTATTTTTCACCCTAGTTAGAAGTCCCATTTCGACTCCGTATTAGGTGCCGCTGGTGAACAAGCGTTTCACTTCTGAAAGGTGCCGAATGCAACCTGTAGTTTTAACAGTGAGTATTCAAGACCTGTAAAGTACGATTACCTACAAACCATTTACGGCTGAGAATCATCCGGATACCTTTTCACTTAAACAATTGAATGATAACACGTGCCTTGCATGAGAATACATAATTCTAAAACAAATTAAAATTACTCTTTTTTTTACTGGTACTGTAACGATAACTTTAGTGTAATATTTTATATTTGAATGCTACGCAAAACTTTTTAAATTAACAGCAAAAAAAAAATGCAATCGTTTTTGTGCTACTAAGCTTAATTAGACATTGCACTAGCTGCCAGTCCAAAACTCAGCATCTCTCTCAATAACTGGTATAGTTCACTTGGCAAAGTATTGAACATAGTCCATGAATGCAATCGAATGCATTTCCATTCTCATTATGAATGATCACGCCTATAATCTGAACACTTTTGTTCGGTTCCATGAGTGTTCAGAATGGAGCGAGTCCACTGTATCTCAAAAACTCATTTCTGTAGATACTGTGCTTTACCTTAACACGGCAGCACTATTTTGCGAATCGAAATACGTTTCCGTCTTTTCTTTCTTTATGAAATTCTGAAAGCGATTCGAATGGTTAGAAGTCCGGATAGTTGGACTTCTACTGTACTGCCTTGTGCCTCTTAGTTGTCGAAAAATCGGTGGTTAAAAAAGCATAATCGGTTGATGGAGATCATTCGAAAAAGGAGTAATGTCATTAAAATATTGAATAAAAAACATCATTCTCTAAGCAGGCTACTCATAAACTCACATTACATTCATAATAATGTTCAAGTTGAAAGTGTTGAAGACTCTACAAATTTAGATCCTGCGGGTCCGTGAAACTGTGTGTGTGAGCACCGAGTAAATTTCTTTCCCTTTCCTTTTTTGAAAACATTACTTTGAAAACATATTTTCTTGTGTGTGTGGGGGGGGGGATACCAACTTTTACCAGGAACTAGGCCCCACTTTGGCTTGGTCGGCCTTGAGTGGAGATGAATGATTATTTGAAGCTTGAAGCTGGACAGCATGAGAAATAAATTTCGTTTCAGAAGAATTTGTTATTTTGGGTAAAGAATCTCCCCGTAATAGTTTACTGCCTAGCACTAACTAAAAGAACATTATTTTTATCATTTTCACTGAATAAACTTCGGAGTAGTTTACCACAATGTTGCGTGTACATTAAAATTTTTATTGGTATGTAGGGGAAAGGAGGGGGGGGGGACTGAACCCTTCGTATGCGCCACCTAGGCTGAGCCTTATTAATAGGCAAAAGGCGGTTGTCACGGTCTTTGCGGCAGAGCGTAGGATAAGTTGTCACTTGTGTTTGGAAAAAATCTCGGGTTTATGGATGGTTGGAGGGCGGGAAAAAAAGGACAGTGCGGGCGTCTTGAAGCGACGGAGGTTCCGCACGAGATGTTCTCCGCATCCGCTTCCTGCTCCGCGAAAACCGTTGGGAAAAACGGTCGATCCCCCACCTTACACCTTGGACATCACACCCCTTCTTTTTTTGATTCGTTGAAAAGGTAAATAGGTCATAAAACTCGAAATCAACTTCTCTCGACTGTGGACACGAGTCGATGTGATCAATTTCTGTTTTCTCCGTGTCTTCAAACTCAGACGAATCTACCTCATTGACAATCAGAGAGGGTTTTTGAAGTGAAACTTTTTATGCGAGGGCTTGAAAATTCTGATCCTCAACCTTTTTGTGTGACGGAAATGACGTATGTAGTTGTATTTCAACCAGGGGCGTGCACGAGGGGGGGGGGGAGACAGAAGGGACACCTGTTGGTCCAGGTCCGAGCCTTAAAGGGGCCCCATATTTTTGAAACTAGGCGTGAAATATCGGGTAAACAATATGGAGGGAGCCCTCAAAAGTCATTTGTGACGGGCTCCAAAATTTCTGTGCACGCCCCTGATTTCCAACTACCAAAAACAATCTAACAAAATGGTAATTATTAAGTTAGTACAGTAAACTACCGATTGTCCGCGAGCCAAACAACAATCAGGAACGTGTGTTTTCGAAACAAAAAGCAAATACCAATGACTGGTTTTTCCGAAAATTTGTAAATTTAAACTCAGTTGTTTTCGTTTTATTTATTTATTTGCTTATTTATTTATTCTTTGTGCTTTCTTCATCGTACATGCTCTTGTTCTTTATTGATGTTAAGTTCTGTTACGCAAAAATGCACAACATTTTTACTGTACTGTATATATTTTCACTGTTTATAGAAAGTAGCATTATTAATCAATACAGCCAAGTTTTTGAAGACGGACAATTTTTACTTTAGTTGTCCCTCATTTTATCCTTTTTGTGGTTTTTCCCCGACTTCTATTATCCGCAGTAGTTGTTCTATGAGGAATGGATACTACTAATTACTCAAGCTTTGCCTTCAATTTACACGTCCAGCCGTACCATATGTTGACACTCGCTGGTGAAACGAATTTATTTTATATACCAGTTTGTTGGCGCTCTCAGCTTCAATAAGATGACATCTGCCTCGAGCTCGGTTATTCACTATTCCAGACTGAAGAGTTCTAATAAGAACGAAACTGTAGTCTCGGGATGTGATGACCAGCCTGTCTGGTATTTTGCATGTAGTTCTGCCTTAGCCCTGGCTCAGGGGCGGTAACTTAATGCTAACAAATACCATGTTTTGACTATCTATTTACCAAAAGAAAAAAAAACATTTTAGGTGTTTTAGTAAAACGTCTTTTTCTTGCAAAAAAATGCCATTTCATTAATACTTCCAGTGCATTCACGTTTTGTTGAAATATCTATAATCGCACTGCAATTGGTTAAAACAAACTTAGACCAATATCGTTTTGCTATTGGTCAAAGCTTAGTTGAAGCTCTCTCCGAGGTCCTAAATTTTCTCAAGTTAATCCTTTTCTTTTGTCTATATTTTATTTATTTATCTTGAATTAGTTGGTTTACATTACATGCATCTTAATTGATTGAATTACTAATTCTGAACTAAACTATAAATAGTCTCTGTGCTTACTCTGCTTTTGGGTTCTTTGGTTATTAAGTATTTCATTTATTGTCATTATTTGTGTAGTTACAGTTTCTTCAACACTAATAAATGTGTTTTTGATCCACGGCATGATAATAATTTAATATTCTCAACACTTTTTCAAAATTTTTATAACATTTTGGGTTTAACTCTTCGTTAAGCGACAGAGAATGATATAAACTTCCAATTCGTAAATAATCAACGAAAAACAGGTTTTACGGTTTGTTTGAAAATTTCCCCCGAGAAACGTGGATTTTGCCCCCTAACTTAAATTGATCATTATTTCATATTGCATGTCCAATAATTCAATTACCATGTGTGCAAAGATTCAACTGAATAAAGTTAATACATATTTTGCTAGAGCTGTTGGCAGAAAAACAAAAAACCCTGAAAACGGGGTTATGAGAAAATTAAGGAAGGAAAAATAAATTTCAATTATATGCAGTGCATTTGATTTCATTAAACTTCTAGTTTCCTCAATAATTCATTGATTAATTTTTAAAAATGCTGATTTTGAACGAAGAACGTTGAGACTCCCTAAATTTTTCTAAGTCTCAGAATCGACCTTTTTTGAAAATTAGGATGTTCGCTTACACTACATTTCACCTACTGTTTAATTCAAGAAGTGCAACTCGGATGCTTGAAAATGTAATTAGAAGCAGTCATAATTTGATAATTTATCTAGACACACAAATACATGAAATTCACAAGATGATGAAAAACATATTTTTTAAAAAAGAGAATAATTTTAATTTCCATTCCAGGAATTCATTTTATAGGAACTAATTAATTACTTTTGAGTTTCAAGCTAGGGGTCCGGACCTGGACACTAAACCTTTTCTTGCGCTACTGGTAAAATGAAAGAAAAACGATTTTCAATCTTAACAAATTATCTCAAAAACTTACAAAAATTTAATAATTGACTTATATTATGTTAATATATCAACACTCAATTACTAAAAACGCAAAAATAAACAAATATGAAAACTATCCTTTATGGTACTAGCATTTATTGTTAAATTCTAATGAATAAGCTATCCAAAATAAACTAGTATGCTGTGGCCATCACGAAACTTTCTTCTATATCTTTCTTATAATTCTGATCCCACCCCATGCTTGACGAGGAAACACTATTCCCAACAAAAACAAAAGCCAAAACTTGTTGACGACCATCCCAATTCCCGATTTATCTCAAAAGCAAAGCAAAGAATGAAAATTGAAAATTATTTAAAAGCCTTGCTTAAAATAATTACAAACATTCATTTGTTAACTAACACGATATGGCAACAGTTAAAAAGTTTAAGTCATCGCGATTTTCTTGTCATTTTTCAAGAATTAAAATCACGCGAATTACGCAGATGAAAGTTTATTACGATTTATATTGTTGCAATTATATAAAGCTATTTTTATTCACACAAAAAAAAAAAAAAAAATCAGCCCCTCATGGAGCGATTGGCACCAAAATTGAACCAACGCCTATTTACATATGGATTCACATTTATTCCAAATTTCATAAAGAACGTAACATTACTTCTTGAGATATGGCACTCACAATGGAAAACAAAGAACGTTCGATTGCGCCACCCCTTTTCAGCTATTGACGCCAAAATAGAATCAGCTCTTATACCCTCTAAGGGCTACTTGTCGATAAATTTTTGTTTGATTCTGTTCATTATTTCTTGAGATACAGTAGTCACAATTGCCGACAAAAAACGTTCTATAATTCAACCCCCGTTTGAGCTATTGACACCAAAATTGAATCAGCACCTGTACTTGTTAGAGGCAGTATATGAACCAAATTTTGTTTGATTGCACAAGATACGTCCTGGGGAATAGCAGGCATGCATAACTCAAGAAACGTCCCATTGCTCCACCCACTCTTGGAAGAACTCGCGCCAAAAACCAATGGGCACAAGTTAACATAGGGGCACATATTTGTACGGAATTTCGTTCGATTTCGTGCGGTAGTTTTTTCTGTAGAGCGGCCACAAAAAACTGGTCACACACATACACACACACCACCATTTTCCAACTAGTATGTTGTGGCCATCACGAAACTTTCTTCTATATTTTTCTTTTTTTTTTTTTTTTCTGATCCCTCCCCATGCTTGACGAGGAAGCAATATTCCCAACAAAAACAAAATGACACATGCAAAAACTTGACGACTATCCCAATGTCTGAATTATTGCAAAAGCAAAGCAAAGAGCGAAAATTGAAAGTTATTTTAAAAGCCTTGCTTGAATGAATTACAAATATTTTATTTGTTAACAAACATAAGATGGCAACAGTTCAAAATTTTAAATCATTGAGATAATATTTCCTATCATTTCCATACAATTAAAATCACGAGAAATACGCAGACGACAATCTATTACGATTTATCTTTCTTATTGTTGCATTAATAAAAATATTTTTATTCGCAAAAAAAAAAAAAAAAAAAAAAAAAAAAAAAAAATCAACACCTCTTGGAGCGATCGGCGTCAAAATAGAACCAAAGCCTGTTTACATATGGATTCACATATATTCCAAATTTCAACCAGAACGCAGCATTACTTCTTGAGATAGGGCACTCAAAATGGAAAAAAAGAACGGGTGATTGCGCTACCCCCCTTTTAGCTGTTGACACAAAAATAAAATCAGTTCTTATACCCACTAAGGGCTACTTGCCGATAAATTTTTCTTTCATTCCGTTCATTATTTCTTGAGATACAGCAGTCACAATTGACGACAAAAAACGTTCTACAGCTCAACCCCCGTTTGAGTTATTGACACCAAAATTGAATCAGCACCTGTTCCTGTTAATACCAACATATGGACCAAATTTTGTTTGATTCCGCCAGTAACTTCCTGAGGAATAGCAAGCACGCGTAACTCGAAAAACGTCCCATTGCTCCACCCCCCTTGGAGGAATTCGCGCCAAAAACTAATGGGCACAAGTTCACATAGGGGCACATATGTGTACTAAATTTCGTTCGATTTCATGCGGTAGTTTTTGTTGTAGAGCGGCCACAAAAAACTGGTCACACACAGACGTGACACACATACATACACACACACACACACACACATACATACACACACACAGACAGACAGACATTTTCCAAAAATGGTCGAAATGGACTCAGCACACCTCAAAACGTTCGAATCCGTCAAAATTCGAAATTCGAAAATTTGCACGAATCCAATACTTTCTTCTATATATTAGATATAGAAGAAAGTAAAAATGGTCGAAATGGACTCATCACTACTCAAAACGTTCGAATCCATCAAAATTCGAAATTCGCAAGAATCCAATACTTTCTTCTATATATTAGATATAGAAGAAAGTAAAAACAGAACTAAGAATGCTTAACTTGTGAAATACAGGGGTACACAATATGCAGGGGGGGGGGGGCGGAAGAGTCATTTGTGACGCGCTCCACAATTTATGTGCACGCCCCTGCACCTATGATTTTGCTTTTCGCTCTAGCACAGTTTTGGCGTTTTTTTTTTTTTTTTTTTTTTTTTTTTTTTTTTTTTTTTTTTTTGCATTTCTTGATAATAGCGATAATGCGGTGGTAAAATTCCTTTTCTCAATTTTATTATTATGACGGGCAACGCTGAGCAGTTTTGCTAAAATATACTGTATATATGCGCGTGTGTGTTTGCTTATTTTTATGTATGGACGTGTGGCATATGAGCATGTATATGTTAGAGATGAGACGGGCTCAGCCTGGACCCGAGAACCCGAGCCGGCTCGGGCTTAAATTAAAGCAGGTTTTGGGTTCGGGCAGGCTCATGGTAAGGTATTTAATCGTCAATCTCCATACACATACTTTCCATTACAAATGGATTCTTTTCTTTAAATTTTACTTCGCTGTAGTGTAAAAGTGCATGAAAGCTCAACCGTGGAAAAAAGTATTTCAATTTTTATTTTAGAATTTCTTTTTTGGGCTTTCCTCTTTGCAATAAACTTACTTTTTTTTTCCAAAAAAAAAAAAAAAAAGGATATTTGAATTAATATTTGCCTCACATGAAAGTTTAAAAAAAATAAAACAAAAAAAATAATTTAGTTACTCATAACATGTTTTTTTGCGGTTACTATTACAAGATGAAATATACTAATTCATCTGAAATAGAGCATTTTGAGAAAAATTTTAATAAAATGTTTTTTTAATAATAGACAAATTTAATGAAAATGTTTTGAACCAATCGTTGCAATATAAGAACCCATTTTTGGTTGACGTAAAATAAAACAACTGCTGAGGAACCATGTTGGACTCTAGTGGGCTTGGTTTTGAGAGTTCATGATTCGGGCTCGGATTTTGACACGAGGCAATGTCACCGGGCTCGGGCGGGCTCGACTTACAAATTTTCGGGCTCAGGCTACCAAAAACGAGCCCGAACTCATCTCTTGTGTATGTATCCTAAAAATGATTTTTGTAAAACAACTGTCTAGTCACTGACTTATAGATGGGCATTGAACGAATGCTCGCCAGATACTGGAAACAGCAGAACAGCTGTCATGCAGGTAATTCCAGAGATCTATGCCTTAAGTTCTCCATGACTCCACACGTATCCAAATACGTGACAAAAAATATATCCTCCATCCAGATGTATCAGCTAAGTCTCCAGATCACATCGACAGAGAATCGTCGGGCCTCCGTCCACCCCTCCGAAATTCAACTCACGTCCCGCGAAGACGCGCTCCGCCATCCGTGCAAATGAGGGTCCTCTCGCATCCCCTATCTCTGAGAGAGTTTCCAGAATAAAGGGCAAAACGATCCCCCAGACACGAATAACCAAATTATCAGCCGTGTGTGACAGAATCTGGAAACTGCCTTCGATTATGGACTAGCGTGAAGATTGAGCAGGTCACTGGATAGATTCAACAGAGAGAGTATCTTCAACATCACCTCTTCTATATCATCTCCCATTCAGCACCGATTTATTCAATTGGGTGCTTACCGTGGCCGTAGACCCTGCTCTGTTATTTATTTTCCCCCCAAATTCTTATGTAGATACTCTCAATTCATAGGGCTTGTGAATGTCTGACTGAAATTGCGAGGCTAAAACAGATCTAACAGTTACTCAAAAATGCAGTCTGAAAAAATCAATTTATATAGATCTTCTTGACATAGCTAAATTTTCGATATTTAATGGCCTAGTTATATTACGGGAGGAACTTTTCTCATTTTAATGTAACTATTAATCCTATTTTAATGAAATTCTTTCTTTAAAAATGAAACCATAACTTTCGAATTTCAGCAATATTCATTTTGGCAACTTTTGACGATCCACTAAGTGCATTGTTTCGACCAGTATGGAGAAAAATGAAAAAAATAGCCGTGATATACCAATAACGGTACAATTGTACCACCCTTATCTGTTTTTTTACAAGCTTTCGTGGCTTACAAAAGAGTACAAATTCCTTTCCGCTGAAATTTATCATTTTACCATAATTCAATAATGTTTGCAAAATCACAACTTCAGAAAGATTTATGAAATGCCAAAAGTTTTTTTAAATAGCTTATTTTTTATGTTTTAAATGGATAGACACCTTTGCATCCTCGAACGTGCTTTATCTTTGGTAGTATTGCTGAGTGTGGCGTACCTGAAGCGAGTGAGCTATGCACGCTGAGTCCGTGATACGCCCGTGGAGGGTTTTGATCCATGGACCTTTGGTACACGAACCCACTCTACCATTGCTTTTCAACCTGTGGTTCGCAAGCAATTTTCATATGGTTCATGAACAGCTATTGAAAATTTATACCATTTTATAGTTGTAATGAAATTTATTAAGGAAAAATGTTGGGATTCATCTTATTACACCTAATATAATTGTTGAAAAAATATTTCTCTCGCATGTGGTTCACTTTGGATTCAGAAGGGTACCAAGTGGTTCTCAGTAGCAAAAAGGTTGAGAACCACTGGACTAAATCAAAAAATCCTCAAGGTTAGGGACCAAAGTTAGATTAGATGCTCTCTGACCACACGCCACACTAAGTAACCTCTCTCTGAAGTTTGCAGATTGACATAGGTCCCAAAACACCCAACCTTCCCAGTTTTACGCCACCAGCTAATCACCAAGTCCATCAGGCAATTCATCAAAAAGTGAATAAAACGCTCGTAGTTTAATTGTCAAAGCAAATTGTAGAATTGTATTCACTGTGAGATAAACCGTACCAGCAATGATCACTCTGGTTCCAACTCTAATTCCTGGAATTTCAGAGCTTTCGATTCTTTTACCTCTATACCTTTCTCTTCGGTGTTGTATGACGGTCTTAAGGGCAAAATCCGTCATTAAAGGGTCAAGGGTCAGTTGACCTCCAGGCTTTGAAAAATTAATGTTTTTATATATAAGAGGGGGGGGGGTACACCCTTACCTTTGACTCCTTCCTTGGAAAAATTCGAAATGACGGGTCTGCCAAATGGCTCATGCTAAAAGACGGGAAGTTAGCCAAGACAAGGCGGGGCCCTAAAGACAGCTCAGCCTTTTCGATCCTGACCAAGAGCAGAAGACATCCCCGATTCAGTGCTTCCAGGGTATTGATTTGCAATGGGAGCTTGTAGGACTTTATGAGAACGACAGATTTAACGCGCAGCAGTCGCCATTATCTTTGATCAGCCGGTACCGAACCCAGGACCACTTTAACCTAACCAATCTAAAGCGGGAAAAATTTAATAGGCTTGAGTGCCAGTAAAAGACGTTCAGGCAACCAAAAATCTGATCTCATAGGAAACCTTTCTCTTTTTGTGAGTTGAAAGAGGGGGGAGGAGGATTTACAGACGACTTTGGTCTCAGACATTCGATTAGTAGAACTGCCAGGTGGTGCAGTGCTGTTTAAGATGCTGTTCGAGTCCGTCCGTCGCGTGCAGGGGAGAGCCCCTTCTCCTAAGGGGCCCCTCAGATGAGAGGTCACGACATGGCTCTGACACGCAAACACAGACGAGCTGCAGATCATGAAAAGTTTTACGTTTAATTTTAGTAGGGAGCACTGTGCCACTGTGTCACACATTTACGCCGACTACAGGGGCATTTCGGAATCGCTAATGAGTCTTCTGTCTTAGAACGGATCGACTTGAAGAGTGCAATTCAGAGTTGTTGAAAGAAATGGGCTGCCGATTTCAGGTCAGCTCATGGGCTTAACAGTGTAAAAACGATTCAGAAACGTTCATGGGAAATAATGGGACACGTCTGCCCCTGGATATCTGGATCTCTGGATGTCCGAATTTCTGTTACAAGCATAGCGCCTAGACCGCTCTGCCGATTTTCATGAAATTTGCACAAAATTAGTTCGTAGCATAAGGGTGGGCACCTCGAAGGGATTTTTTTGAAAATTCGATTTTGTTCGTTTTGTATTCCAATTTCAAACCACCTTTGGTGGGATTAATTCCTCTGCAGCAATACCGAGCGAGTTACCTTAACATGGACGAGCAAATTAACATAGCATATTGGCGAGAAATTCATTACCATTATTTGTAAATATACAGGCGAACCAAATGATATTTTAATTTTCTACTACGGGCAAAGCCGCGCGGGTACCGCTATTCTAAATACTACAGAAATATCTTCGGTTAAAACCAGTTTACTAGCTCCTGAGTAGATGAACCGCTTTGGAGAACTATCTTTTTGTTTGAAAGATAACTTGATCGAGAGTATTACAAGCTATATTTCTCATCTATGTTAGGACTTCAAATACCAAGAATAATATTTAAAAACCACGAAAAATCAGCATTTTTTTCGCAATTTTCGAAATGAAGACTTAGTCGCACGCTTAACAGATTCAAAAGAGCAGATATCTAAACAACAAATTTTCGTGCATAGGAAGAAACTTATTTAGAACTTTCAAGTTAGTAAAACTGGAATTGCAACCGTTTTAAACAAATTTTTAACACAATAGGGTTGTTTCCATCAGTCAAAAGTACTACTTTTAGTCACTGACGTTGATAGAATGAGCAAAAAAAATAAAGATGGAGCGAGGACAGTCTTCTTTTTTAAATGTCTGATTTTTCATTTTGAGACTAGATTCAACGTTTGTGATACCGAAAATTACCGTCCCGGGGAGGGGGAGCTGGCAACAATATTGCAGACATACATAGATGCGGTTGAATTTTAATACAAATCTAAATTTATTGTTTAGCTTGGATTACGAGGACGTACATAAAGGGCACGTGTTTCTCCCACAATCAATTTCAAGTATGCATTGTGAATTTAAGGATTTTAATATTTTCAAACTTAATTGGTCTATAGCCTCATATTATTGCCAAAACATTTCAAAATGGGAAAGGGTCGTTTTTAGGGCTTCGGTTTTCCAAATTTGAAGCCCTAAAAATGCAGTTGTAGGTCATCTTTGGTGACGTTAAGGGAAGTATAGGGTCCGGGGACTCTTCCCCGGAAAATTTTCAAAACTGAAGGTTTAAAACGTAATTTTAGAGTACCTTTGCTGATGGGGTTAAGGACGAAACCCTCTACCTTACTATTTTTTAACTATCTTCCTATCTTCTTTTATTTATAACATACTAACAAAATTTTTTCTCATGATGTGTTTTCACTAAGAAAGGAAAATAAATAATTTTAAAAAACATTTAAATAAAAGAAAAATATTTTCAAAATTTGCAAAAGGGCTGTAGCCCTATCAGCCCGTCTCTTGAGTACGTTGCTTAGTGATGGGAATAATCGAGAGCTTTTAATAATCGAGATCACGGGAATCGAGCACTTCTGATAATCGAGTGATGCATAATTGAGATTTTTCCAAGAATTCGAGGTGTGATAATCGAGAACTCGAGCTGTGTCAATCGAGAACTCGAGCTGTGTCAATCGAGAACTCGAGCAGTGTCAATCGAGAACTCGAGCAGTGTCAATCGAGAACTCGAGCAGTGTCAATCGAGAACTCGAGCAGTGTCAATCGAGAACTCGAGCAGTGTCAATCGAGAACTCGAGATGTGGTAATCGAGAACTCGTGATGAGACTATGAGAACTTGATTACGCCCTTGCCCATCACTAACGCTACTGCTTTAGACTTGAGAGTAATGAATGCGTACACAGACTCAATTGAACTGGCTCGACCCGTAACTTTCAGTTGTTCCCAAGGAGATTGTAAATGAAAATATTTAAATTTAATTCATCTTCCATTTTCATTATTTTTTCGCGCTCATTATAATTCGTGTACACGATGAAAAAATTTAAGTTGAATGTAGTTTTTAGTTTCCGGAATTCAAAGGGGATAGCGCCCTTTAATTATTTTTAACAATGCAAAGTAATCATCTAAATGATGTGGGGGGAAAAAAAACCTCTTCTGGTGGCCATAACCTACTTGTTTGAATAATGTTTGATGGTTGCAGAAATAAATTCAACGCATCATAAGATAAATTAAACAATTTTCGAATAGAGTTTGCATCAAATATATAGCTTCGCTTTAGATCCGAGATAGAATTTTAGTCTTTTATATTTAGTAAATGGTATTTAAATGAATGTTTACCACACTTTGCGGTCTATATCGATCGAAAAAATAAGATACCCAATTAACGATGGTTATGGAAATTGCTATTCAAATGAAAATGGTAGCGTTTAAGATAAAAATTTTAAAGTTACGCTGTATACAAAGAGCTTGCTTTAAATCTACTATTTATAAATCATTTTGGATGCCGTAAAGAAAATCAACTTCCCAAATTTTATTCTTAATCGTTTTAAATTGCAAAAAAAAAAAAAAAAAAAAAAAAAAAAAAAGAAAAGAAAAAGAAAGAAAGAAAGAAAAAAAATCGAGAAAGCGAGGAAGAAAATGCTTAAAGTATCCTCATATATATAATAGCTAATTCACTGATCGAGTAACGCTGACGTCACCAACAACGAAACTCGCGCCATAGCATGATAATATCTTTTAGTAATTGTTTGACATGCTTTATTTTGACAAGGCTGAACTGGATCCGGTAACTTAACTGTTTCACTGTCAAAACTGTCATTTTAGGAAAATAAAAAAACGAAAAAGTGGGCAACAATGAACGAACGCTATCTACTGGAGTTGTGGGTTAATTCACTGGAGTTAGGGTTAAAATTTCAACTATCAAAACGTTACTGAACAGGCAATAGCTTCGTTCAAATGTAGAAGCAATTTTCACCCGCCATATATTGACGGGAGAATTTCTGGTACAAAAAGAAATGTTTTCGGTCTAAATAATGCTTTTTAAATTTAAAGTGAAATTTGGGCATTCAAATCAAATTGTGAAATTAATGCATATGATCTTGAATGTGTCTAAGATAAAACGAATATAAGACACCGGGTCAATTAAGTAACGACAAAAAGTAGGGCCGAAGGCCATGTCAGCCTAGTCGGAAACTCGATAGAGACCTGGCTCGAAGTCGTATAGTAGTATAAGTTTGACCAGTTTTACGGGGGCAGGAGGACTTAGTTACCAAACTGACCGCTTTGGTTCACGGCGGTCATTACAAACGTATAGAATTGAATTCGAATTTTATTTTAGCATGCTAAAAATATTCAAAAACATTCAAACTTCGAAGGCAACAATTTCATCGAAGTTTAGTGTTACTTGATAGTTGACATTGCTTATGCCAATGCGTTTCACTAAAAAGAAAATCTCGAGATAGATTTCTCGAAATATTTTTGGGATGAAAAAGGATTGAAATCTCAAGCAATGAATGCTTTTTTTGGCGAAGCTGGGACTCATGTTGTTTCCAAATTCAGAGAGAGAGAATCACTTTTTTGGCAAAATAAACTTTTTCGCGCAAAATGAGCATGGAAGGAAATCCAGAAAAAAAAAATATGTTTTAAAAGTCTGGAATGTCCGGACAAAATACAAAAACACAGGACATAGTATTTTTTATTGGAAATATCAGGACAGCTATGAACTTTGCTACTAAAACGTTAAGTAAAATAAAACCAGGAATTCTATATTGAAAATTTTGTTCCTTCACATGTTATTGCATAGTTTGACCAGACGTCCGACGCGACGGACAAAAGATTTGGTTATGAATAGGGTGCCCATTGGGTAACGGCATCAGTAACAGACAGTCATAAGTAAAATAAAACCAGGAATTCTATATTGAAAATTTTGTTCCTTCACATGTTATTGCATAGTTTGACCAGACGTCCGACGCGACGGACAAAAGATTTGGTTATGAATAGGGTGCCCATTGGGTAACGGCATCAGTAACAGACAGTCATAAGTTTGGATTTAAATAATAAGAATTTCAGACGGGTAAAAACTGATGTTGCTGTGGCCCATGAATACGGTGCAGACATCTAGTGTTATCGGAATGAATTTTATGAGCCAGTTAGTATTTACAAGGCAGTGGTAAGGTAATGAACAGCCACCACAAGATCATGGCATTTCATGTTCATTTGAATTTAATAAGGCTTTAGTTCTAAAAATGAAAAACTCTTGCACATTTTGACGAGAAAGAGGGAATTTTGTCTATTACTCATCCTATCCTCATCCCATCTGATACTGGGTATTATCAAGATTGTTTCAGTATCTTTTACTGGGGGTTGGACCTTTTTTCGAAATTGAGCAAATGAAATAGAATTAACTAATTATTCAGAGGATTAAGAAGCAGCCAAATGTTAGATGGGATGTAGTTGCATGAGATAAAAATAGTTTAAAAAGTCTAAATACATTAAAAGGCTCAGAAAATGGAGTTAATCTGAGAGCGATGTCCGATACTGGTGCCGTTACCCTATATTTTTGATCCAAAATCAGGAGTTCTTCGACACACAATAATTCCCAAAATACTCCTCAAACTAATAAATATTATTTAAAAAAAAACACAATAAAACATTGCATTCAAACATATCTTGCGCTTGACAGTATCTTAATCAGCAAACTTATGTCTACCAAAATTTTTTTATACATTTAGAGATACGATAAAGAACGATGTACTTAAACGTGAAGCAAAGATTTGATCGTCATATGAATCAAATTCACACTAGCCGACATACAAAATTAACCAAATTATAAGATTGCATATACATAAGATAATCGGTCAGAAAATAAAGATGGAACTAGTACAAGGAGTACAAAAATAATTTTGTTTAACGTTAACGAATAAAAATGAAGCAATAGGCATTAATTGATAACAAACTCATTTTCCGGACGCATAACACGGTCAGATATACATACAATTTGATAGCAATGGAAAGATTTAGATTTGTGAAAACAATTTCTCTTGCAGTCCTGCATGAAAGGCTGGAAAACATTTACTATTTGCTGCAGTAAATCGTTGCTTTTGATTAGAAATTAATGAAATGTTCCATTATAAGGATTAAACGCACCGCTTTTAGCTTTATTGTTCGAAAATTGAGCAAAAGTTCTGGACAAATAAGGAAGATTGACTCAAATTTCAGGACAAAATAAAGATATTTTCAGAATCAGGACAAGCTTCTAAAAATGAGGAAATCCTGCTAAAACCGGAATATATGAGCACCATAGAAGCAGTGACCATATTTTCACCTAGTATTGTATGGCAATGATAACAAGACGCTTGATTTTGGACAAGTTTATAAATATGCTTGGATTTCGAGAATAAGAGAATTTCGTGCATTTGCACAATGCCAATAAACGATATTGGCCAGAGGCGTAGCATGACCAAACATTTGGTAGGGGGGAGGGACACCAGGGCTTTTGCCAAAAAAGGTTTTACTGATGTTGATCTACGTCTGTTGCTGATGTTGATGCACATCTGCAACAACTTCCATTTGAATAGCCATAAAATGGGCCTTGGTAGCCCGATCGGTAGAGTGTCGGATTCGGGGCCGGAGGGTCCTGGGTTCGAACCTCGATGGTCGAAGACCCACCGTCGTCATTAAAGGGGACTGGGCGACGTTAAATATGCTCGTGGTCTCAATGTCCTCAAAGTGAAACGATACCTCTAGGGGTGTTAGCACCAGGTAGCTATTAGCTCCTGAACTAGTTCTAAATTCTCATTAACTGTTCGATCCGGTGATGGTGCTGCCATCTGTCGGTATATAAAAAAATTGAGGCAAGGCACTTAGTATGCAGTCTTCGACATAAATACAGTTGTAGTCAGTTGTGACTCTGAATAGGAATAGGAATAGCCATAAAATAATGATTTGTAAATAAATATTGAACGTTTGAATACGTAAGAGAAAGAGAAAGGTGATTGGTGGTTAGATTTTTATTTTTAAAAAAAAAAGTAGAACCGACTTCAAAATTGCTCTAAATGAAAAATAATTTTGTTCTTTGATCACCATTCAGACTACTTTTAAACATAAGTTTTGATGTCGGCGCAAAAACTATAGATTAAATGACGCGTCGTTTCTGAATATATCGTTTATTAGAGAAAACACTTAAACTTACGAAAATTTTTAGATTTTACTCTGTGATGAACAAACTAAATGTTTATTATTACTGTTTTCTCGGCTGTCCTCAACCCCCGCGTTGCAGGGTCTGCGGGGATGAAGTTCGTTTAAAATATGTACACCTCATCACAGTTAAAAACCCCAAATGAAGCGACACATTTTTAATATAACTAATCGCAAAAATGTTTTTGTTTTGAAAATAAATTTAAAGATTGAATGCTATTTTAAATATATAATGTTTACAGTGTTATTGGTATCATATTGTATTATTTAACTCACTTTTCGTTAGGAGATTGCGTTATGTTGCGACGATCATCCATCTTCTGTTAGTTTCACAATTTTTTCTACTATCACTTAACGCTTAAAGCTGACCCAAAGAGTAAAGAAACAAAATTTCCCGACCAGGCGCGCTTCTGTCGCATGCGCGAACGAAAGGAATGCCAGACGAGAGTTGCGCAGTTACGCGCGTTATGTCACAACAAATCGGTTATACCCTCCCATAAGAAGTTATCACTTCAAAAAAAATATATATATATAGACACTGCCAAAAAAAAAAAAGAGAAAAAGGAGGGAGAGAGGTCTTGAACTCTATCTCTTCAACTTACGCTATCAAACCTAATCTAGAAGAACAATTTCGAAACTTTGACTTATCCGAAATTTTGGGTATCCGAACCCCACGTCTTCTCCCATCGCCATCAGAAAAAGGTCTAGAATTGCGTAAGGACTTCGATTTCAAGAAGCATCTAGGAATGAATCCCTACCCAAACTTAAACATAGTCTAAAACTCCATTTTTAGGACTTTGAGTAAATTCCGAAGGTTCTCGAACCCTTCCTACCTCTAATATCGCCTAGGACTGTCTAAAATTCCGCATTTATGGTTTAGATTCTGACAATATTCCTGGGAAGAGTCCCTGAATATACCCTGGTAATGTCATTGAATATCTCTACATAGTATAAAATGAAGTCGCCAAAAAGCGTCTGTGTGTTTGAACTCTCAAAACTCGAGAACTACCCGGCCGATTTTGCTGAAATTTTCACAGTTTGTTCCTTTAAGTCTTGAGAAGGTTTAGGGACTAGTTCGAAAACAATTTGATAAATAGATCTTTTTTTATTCCAATTTAGTCCAATTTTCACATACATTCCCGAATATGGAGGTGAAAAATTACTTGCATATATTAATATTATATATCGTTGGAAAGAGTAGAATTTTCCGCGTTCTACGTAATTTGTCTCAACGCTCTAACTTAATTACGGCGGGAGTTATTTGCATTTTTAGCTCGAAGTTTTTTAGGCTTAGTTGAAATTTAGGGATTACTTTCTTCATTAAATCCATCAATAAAAAGAGAAGGAATTGTCCCACAGTTTTCGTTTTGACTCCATTGGAAAGTGTTGCTTTTTTTACTCTAGATCTAACTCGACCAAAGGTCGAAAGTTTAACCCTCTATCTCCATTAGAAAAAAAGTTTCAAGCGAATTAAAGGAAATTTAAAAATCTCTTTTCTATTCAAATTTTTAACCATTTTATTTTGCGTTTCCACGGTAACGCTTTTTGAATCCATTGTTTATTTTCATCTTTCTTATTTTCGATTCTTAAACTTATTTTATTTTGTGTTTCCATGGTTACGCCTTTTAAATCCATCTTTCTCATTTTATTTTAATTTCTTCAAAGTATTTTAGTACCTGTCGTCATTGTTTGGCGGGGAAATTTTGCATGATGGCTTTTTTTTCCTTTCATTTAATCCTGGTTATTGAATATACTTCACTTGACACAATGGTTTTTTTTTTCAAGGTAGACCGGGCAAAGCCGGGCAACGCAGCTAGTCTTATATATGATGCCTCTAGCCTGTTTTTCTGTCACCCCACGATTTCTTATTTATTCCTTTATCAAATTCCATGATTTATTACTCATTTTAAAGCTTATCGTGTCTGCTAATGATGAAAAATAAAACAACGGTCTAAATATTGCCTTTTTTTTTCTTTTTTTTTGTGAAAAAAGTGTTTTTTTTTTCCCTATTTTTATTGCACATTACTTCACAGTCGAGAGCGAAGACATATTGACTCGGTCGGATAAAGCAGCGTGCTAGTAAGGGGAAGGGCCTGGGTTCAAATCAGGGTCGAAAAATATCGTTTTAATGAGGATTTTTTTCTTCAGCAGAATTCTTATCCAAGTTTCCATTAATATGCAAAATTATACCCATAGTAGAATTCTATGAGCAATTCTGTTGTTAAAATCAGGAAACAAAACATTGATTTTAACACTGTCAATCGCAGTTTAACTTTTAAAATATTTTAACAAATTAGAAGTGCAAATTGTAATTTATTTTGCTGCTTTACTACGCAATGGTTTAGTTTATAGCATCTCGTGGTTGCATTAAAATCAGACAATTCTTCCTTTGAGTGCAAATGCTTCACGTAGGCCAGTCAGCCATCTAAAGCTGCATTTCTGGAATTCCAATATCGCAAAAATTGGCGAAGACAGACCTCGAACCTCTTCTAACACTAACATTACCAAAGATGATCTAAAACGGGGTTTTAACAACTAACTACAAAAATTTTATGGGGGAGCGTCCCCCCTAGCGCCAACATCATTTTAAAAAGCCTTAAAGTTCGTTTAAGGGGTTGAATTTTGATTAATTACAGGGGTAAAGCTTCCGATAACTCACCCTAGCATTTTTGAAAGCCGAATAAAATTGTTTCTGGATTCCGAATTTCGAAAAATCGTCGGTCCCCATGACGATATCAAACATAGCCACAATTGTTTATGTTCGAAAATTTTCTGGGAGTGTGCCCCCGGATCTTTTCTCCCTTAAACATCTTTTAAGGTAGTCTTTTCTACTCCTTAATGAAATTAGAGAAAATATAACAATTGTGTTTTGCTGGGGAAACGCTCCTAGACCGCTTTTCCACCCTAACATTAGGAAGGATCGTCTAAATCCATTTTTAAGGCCATACAAATTAGAAAAAAATAGACACTCTTCTTGATTTTTGTGCTAATTTCTTTCTAGTTTTGGGGACAAAGGTTAAGTGTCCAGCAAGTTGAGGGGGCACGTGACCCCTCGTGACCCCCACCCCCGACGCAACGCCTCTGATATTGATAAACAAACAGACTTCTCACCCCTTCATACCAATGGAATCAGAACTGTCCAAGTGTCCTGTGTAACCGCGATAGAGCTAACCTCGAAATAATGCTTCCCGAGACAATATCTATGTTTCCGATGGAGGAGTTTAACACAGGAACGGAAGGGCAGTTTCGAGACCTGTCGGACGGATTGATATTTTTCCCATCGAATCTTCCGCAAGTCGTCTTCGAATGTGTTTGTGTGTCGCTCCCACAAAGAAAGCCTTAGCAACAAGGAGAAAGTTCACCTCGAAACGAGGTCCACCTGTCTACTGACGGAGAGAAGGGCAGGTGCGTAGCCGATAACACACACCTGTCGCTCGCCCCTCTCGACATCCCCATTCTCACGCCTCGCGGGAGATCGGGATCGACCGGAAAAGTCGACCCTTTCGGCCACTGATCGACAATCCGGACAAGAAGGATAGCTACGTAAACACAAGTGCGAATGCATCATCTCTAATTTCAGTGTAAATATCAATCTATCAATCAGCACCCCCACATTACTCTCTCCTCCCATTCATAATCATTATGAAGTTGCTCGATTTTACGAACTTCTTGGGACCTCGAAAAAGGACCGTAAAAACGGAAGTTCGTAATATCGAAATGCATTGAAAATTTATGTTCTATATGTTTAGTTCACTGATTTCCATGCAAGGGCGTGCACAAAAGGGGGGGGGGAGAAGGGACACTTGTTGGCCCGGACCCGAGCCTGAAGGAAGCCAAGATTTTTTAAATGAGGGGTGAAATATATATATAGGGACGTAGGGTAAAATATAGAGAGGAGAATAAAATACGTCAGGGCGCGCACGGGGGGGGGGGGGGGGCGGAGAAGGGGCACCTGTTGGCCCGGGTCCGAGCCTGAAGGGGCCCAATATTTTTAAAACTATGAGTGAAATATAGGGGAAAACAATATGGAAGGGGGCCCAGAATATTCATTTGTGACGGACCCCAAAATTTCTGTGCACGCCCCTGTTTCCATGGCAAGTTCCATCAAAACCAACAGATATTTTGTTTTTTGTTTTGGGTCAATTAAAGAAAAAAAACTTCTAAGCACCGACAGGCAAGAAATTCAGATCGTTACATGAAGGTCTGACGACCACTTTTAAACTGATTTGTATCTTTGTAAAAATAAAAGCAAAGACGGGAGAAGATACAATTACATGTGATGCAAAAGCGATTACGGTCTTACTTAAGATTTTCTGTTTCTGGTATCTTGGTGTTGGAATTCAAAAGGAAAGGACTACCTTGACTTTACACTTAAGTCGAGTTCGTATAAAAAGATATTTTGGCATTTTCCATATCATAAAGATTGAAACTTTTTATTGCTTTAATAGAAGATGTTTCAGGACTAACATTTTTTCATTAGTCTTCAAAATAGTATACACAGCTTTTTAAAAATGTTTTTATGAAAAATTTTACATTTTTTAAAAGCATTTTCATAGGTAGGGTTTTTTAAAAACATTTTCAGACAAGGGTCCAGTAACAGACAGTCATAAGTTTGGATTTAAATAACAAAAATTTTAGGCGGGTAAAACTGATGTTGCTGTGGTCCATGAATACGGTGCAACCATCTAGTGTTTTAAAAGTGAATTTTGAGGGGCAGTTGGTATTTACAAGGCAGTGGTGGAAGGTTATGAACAGCTACCACGAGATCTGCCGGTATTTCATGTTCATTTGAATTTAATAAGGTTTTAGGTTAAAAAAAATAGAACTTTTGCACATTTTGAAGAGAAAAGGGGAATTCTTTCCAATACTCAGCCTTCCTTTATCCTATCAGTTATTGGGTATCATCATCAAATTATTCGGTGTCAGTTACTGGAAGCTTTTTTCGTCGGACCTTTTTTCGAAATTGAAAAAATAAAAGTAGAATTAACTAATTCAGTGGATCCAGAAGCAGCTAAACGTTAGATAATATGTTGTTGCATATGAGAAAATAGTTTAAAAAGTCTAAATACATTAAAAGGCTCAGAAAATTAGTTACGCTGAGAACGATGTCTTAAGCATGTCAGTTACTGGTGCCATTACCCTAGGATACTACACTGCTTTTCGCTCAATTATAGTAAGATATGTAAACAATAAGTAAAACAAACCGTAAATAATAATGTATTTTATTGTTCTTCTTTCGTTTTATTTCATTCATTTATTTATTCATGGCAAAATAACAGGGAAGGAGGACTTGCAAGATAAAATCGGCACAGTATGGGTTAATACGTTATGAACCTGTGAAATATGAATGGACATTCCACGATGAAACCAATGTGAAATATGTTCAGAGACTGTTCAGTTACGGGGCAATGAACCATTAGAATCGATAGGAAGTTCACGAAAAAATTATGGGAAAAGGTGTGACAGTTATCAATGTATACATTGTACAGTAATACCTGTTGATGCTTATAAACGGTCAACAGATAAAACGAAAAAAATCATAAGAATTCTTGAGAGCAATGTGATAACACTAAAGAGAAAAGTTTAATGACATCAAGTAATTTGATCTTGTCAACCGATTCCAATAACCACATAATAACTTTGGCCAAGGGCGTATACAGCTCAACATGGAATGGAGGACCGCCCCCCCCCTCCCATTGACTAGTCAGGGGGTGGGTCAATGGCTTCCACCACCCCCATTTTGGTAACAATGTAATTATGTATTGATGTATGTATTTCGTTGTTTTTCTCAGTATGTGTAACCACCCCTCCCTACACTTTTGCAAAAGAAAGAACACTTTTTTTTGTGTGGGGAGTTTGTGGAAAAGGGAAATGTTTTGGCACTGAACTGCCTTGCGTTACTTTCGCAGCGGAATTGCGGTATTAACCCAACTAAAAACCAACAACTTCCCTTGTCAGTAACCTCCCATGGAAGAAAAAAACTTTCAAAATTAGTAACAATGTTACTAGAGCCAAACTTATCGATAAATTTTGAAATTGAAACAACCATCTATGAACCAATTTTAGTTTGATTTTTTTTAACCTTATTTAAAAGAAAAAAAAGTGTGAGGGGGAGGCAGTTGCTGCCCTTCTTGCCCCCTATGGATAAGCCAATTACATGGGAGCGATTTCTTTGCAAATGTTTATAGTAGGCAGTTTTTACACTGCCTTCAAGAGCCATACGTTTCAATAAATTGTGCTCAATTTTACTGATTTGACACAAACGGCCATCGGCGCGGTGTCCGGCGTGGGAGGTAGAGCGCTTGATTCCCGCGCCATTGGGCGCCTGTTCGAATTGAGGCACTACTCCATATTAGAACATAAAATTTCGGCATCATTGGCACTTAGCTTTTTCGATTCAAATGCCAAAACGTTCTGTTCAGGCAAAGTTTCAAAACAATTCAAATTGCGTAAAAAGAGTTGTCAACTGCTAAATGTCACGATAATTAATTATGCATTTGTTTTTAGTATGTATTTTTAAACGACCGACAACGGTACGTAAAAGTAAGTGAAAAGTTATTGAAACTTATTGAAAACTTTGGAGAAGTTGGTAGTGCTATTGAATTGTTTGCATAAGTACAGATGCTTAGTTTACTTTGCGCTCAGCAAAATAATCTTCTCAAAAAGTTTCACACGTATTTCATAAATAAGTAAAAATTCAAAATACTATGATTCAAAGTTAAAAAAGATCAACAAATATGGAAAATGGATACGATCTAGAATTTCACACGTGTTCTAAGATTATTCAAATGTAACATACCGACATCCCGGCCGCGGTTATCACGCCCAGAGACTGCAGTTTCGTTCTTGCTACGCACGGTCTGGAATAGTGAGCAACCGAGCTGGAGGTAGATGTCATCTCACTGAAGCAGAATGCCGACAAACTGGTAGCTAAATTTACTTTAACGTTTTGTATTTGACAATTGGTATGAAATAACATTTAAACGTGATTTTTAAAAAAAATCTTATTGCATTTTCCCCCTCATTTCCTGTAATGATCATTTTATATTTAAAAAAACACTTTCTTGCAGGGAATGCGTGAAGATAATAATCTTGTAACGGTATAGAACAGATACCAGCATATTCCTAAAAGTTAAAGAACCGAAGAAACACATAAGAGGGAAGCATGTCACCATCAATGATGATTTTTTTTCAACATTTTTAACCGCCCTCCCCCGCCCTCTCTTTGTACCAAATTGCAACACGTCCCCTTACCCCCCCCTCTCCTTGTCACATGTCACGCTATTTTTATAAGCATATTCTTATGTAAAAATGTATGATGTCACATTTCTTATTACCCCCTTCCTCCTTTTTCCAATCTGTCACAATTTTTCGAGCCCCCTCCCCTCAAAGTATGACATCATTTGTGGACAGCACCTAAGGCTTATTTCTCTGGGGGTTTTTCTGCTTCCGTACTTGTTACGAGGGACTTCATTCCAATAAGGAGAACATTCGATTGACTTTGACCCCGTACAGAGCAGGACAGACCTTGACCATCCCCCAAAGAAAAGCACTTTCTCTCCTCTGTCTCTCTTTCAAAATCCTCCCGACAAAAAGAAATAAATAAAATAAAATAGAATAAAAAAGAGCAACTTATGAAAATCGATTCCATCTTTTATTGTAGGCGAAAAAGGAGAGGCGGGGGAACGTAACGAAATGAAAAGTCGGGGAACAGAAGGATTGGGTTCTCGGGAACGGTCAAGGTTGAAGAAAATCGTCTGTCTTCTAATCCCCTCCATCGCATTCGGAAATCAGCCGGAACATGGCCAGACGGCGTTCCGGGAAGGGATGACGATCGGAACCGTTCCCTGGGGACGAGAGAGAGATGGAACGTCCACATTAACTCGTCTCTTACCTGCATCCTAAATCCCTTCTGATTAATTATTGATTATGAAGGGAATTATGCAAAGTAGTTAATGCAGCACAAACGAGCACAAAAAAAGTGATTCTTAGACACACCTGCTTAAAGATTTGAAGGCTAAACTCTGCGGCGTAAAGTGAAAGGAACATAATTCTAATTGATGCATTTATTACTCTTCACAACTAATCTGCTACTGTTTTTTCCTTCCCCCCTCTCTTTCTCTTTTTTTTTTTTTTGAAGATATAATGGTGCCTCTTGCAACCGAATTACATCGCATCAAAATGGTTTAGATCTATTGCTCTTCTCTTTATTCTTTAGTAATAGGAAATCAAAAAGGTATAGGTATGTGTAACAGTGGCGTAGCGAAATTAGCCATGATTCATTTATAAACACATGCATACATACACACATTTGTTTAAGTCACTAGTGCAGCCACAGTAAGCCTTTGTGTGTGTGTGGGTGTGTGTGTGTGTGTGAGGGTGGGAAGGGGGAGGACACGGCAGTCCTTGCATGTATTTAAACTACCATACTCGGAATAACAATAGGGTTGAAATGTAGGGTTTTAGGCAAATTGAGCTGAAACTCCTCTCTCGGCACCCTTGGTAATGTCTTACTTTTGAAGTTTGATGAAGTATTACGGAAGTTATGGTGTTACTCACAAAAAAAAAAAAAAAAAAACCTTCAAAAATAATATATATGCAGTTTATCATGATAAAATAAAGTATTTTTTTCCGATTTCAATGCAACAACACAACTGTGGTTTTGAATTCAGCCCGCAATGAAGCAAGATCATGGAAATTTGAACCAGAATTCAGCTGAGGAAGATTAGTTTTTCAAAAACTACATTTTCTGGCCTATGAGAGGATTGATCACATGCACCTCGAGTTATAAGCAGAACACTCTATACACTAAACAATGTATAACAAATAACAAAATAAATTAAAATCGATGTCTCTGTTTTGTCATATTATTTTTAAAAAGTTATATTACAACTTTACATGTTAAAATAAATGTCTTTTTCTTGATTTTGTCATTTAATCGATTTTTATCGGCCATTGGGGATTCAAACTCACCTTCGCATTATTAATACGACACTCTGTAATCAACGGAGTCAATGCATTTACTTTTCGGGATGCTATGCATTGAAGCGATGCAAAAGAAAAAACAGAATAGAACGATTTTTTTCGACAAAACAACTAAATTGTGGATTATTTCCTTATTTTTCGCCGAAAGCGGAGAAAAAAAATCTTTACAATGATGCCTTACTTATGAACATCGATAAAGTGTTGAAGAAGTTATAGCGTTGTGACAAAAAAAAAAAAAAAAAACCTTTGAAAAATAATCAATAAAAGTTGAAACTATGTTTTTCTTAGTGACGTAATATCTAGGCTTGCCAGACGTCCCGGTTTTCAGGCAAAATTCCAGTGTCCCGGCCGGTTTACTTCACGTTCCGGTCAGGGGCGGATCCAAACAGAATTTTCGGAGGGGGCCATTTGGAAAAATATGATGTTTTGGAAATTTTAGAATTTTACAAATATCAATATAGCTTACCTTTTAACCAGAGCATTTTTTAGGAATTTTCACTAGGCTACACAAGTTGAACATAAAGGCTGTATAACCTTCCCAATAATTATCCTCCTTTCTTAACAAACGTGTGCATTAGGGTGGGCCGAAAAAACTTTTTGAAAATCTGTTTTTGGATAGTGCGGAAAAGTTGCTATATGGACCCGTTATTACCCACAAAAAATTTCGCTAAATTTGTTTAATATTTAGCCGGCGCTATTTGACCTTAAAAAACTGAAAAAAAAAAGAGCAAAAATGCACTTTTTTCCAAAAAAACAAAGGGGGGGGGGGAGGGTCAAAAATAAAAGTTTGAAGCTAGTTTCAGCAATCAATAGAAGTATCTGTCAGTGAATTAGCTCAAATCTTCAAAGACTTTTATACATTTTGTAGAATATTTAGCTACGCTCCTTTAAGACTGAAACATGGGAAAAATAAAAAATAAAAATAAAAAATTGTTTCGAAATAAGTAAATACTGAAATGTTACGCAATACGTTACTTAGAAAAAACTGAAAATTCAATCCATTTTATGCGCCATTTGTACGCCAATTTTAAAAAATGCACACACTCAAATAAAAAATAGTTACCTAAGATGCTAATTTTTTAATCTTCGGTTCCAATTGTTTCTCCTGGATATAAACGGCGCTCAACTGCTTCTATTATTCCTGAGATTATTTTATAACTATTTTATATATGTTTGACGAATACAGCTCTTGAGTATTAAAAAAATGTGAATCTTCTGAAGTCCTTTAAACTGACCAATGAATTGAACGCATATATTCTTCCTTTTCTCAAGCCATTTCTTCGTCTCGACTTTAAGATGCTGTAATTCTACACATCCACAGCTGGGAGTTAAGCAATTAAAGAGGTCCTGTCTTGTGTCCAATGTCCATCTTTGGGGAAAGAAAAGTTTCTCGGCCGGATGCTCTCTGCGCTTCAGTCAGAACGAAATTCTGAGCATGAGTATCTTTGTTTTGGGGTACAACACGACTGTTATGGAGAAACGCACGAAAAAGAAAGTAACGCGAGCAAGCACAAGTAGTCTTCTATTTGGTCCTGGAAAAGATTTGTCTCCTCCCGATGCTTTATTTCTTCTAACATATGAGGACAGTATCAGATGTTATCAAATCACTAGAATGCAAATAAAGGGAAAAGGAAGTAAGCAACCATCTTCTGCAAGTGTGGCCGCTGTAGTTGCAAAAAAATTTATTGATATTTGGGAGCGTGCTTCCCTTCCCGTTGTTTCGATAAGGAGAGTGATTACCGTGATTTTATCTTATTATTCTAAATATAATAGCACAACAAAAAATACTAAGAATATAAAGACGCAACTTTTACAATCAAAGCTAAGCAAATTTAAAGCAGAAGCTACGACTTTGTTTGACATTTGTGCCTGCAAATGCACAGATTTATATTCGTGTAATTGCAGGAAAAAAGCAAAAGTCCCTGATAGAAAAAAAAAACAATTTCTAATTGATCAAAGGACAGTAAGAAAAATAGCTATTGGAAAAGTGGATAAGGTAACAACCCAGAAACTACGAAAAAGAGAAAAAAGATGCCAGAAAATTGAAACAAATGTTGCTTTGGATGAGAAAGACATATCAGTACCCAGAACAAGAGGATTGAGGGTTAAGGAAAGTCATATTACATTGAATGAACCTGAAGCAGAGCTTAAATCAGGAGAAAGCACAGAAAATAGAGATGACGATTTTAAATTTAATTATCCGCTTTCAAGAAAACGTAAGCGAACTGATTCGCCATCAACAACGACAAGTCAAATGAGACTTTCTATGCCTCATACAGTTTAGTAGTAGATCTAACTGGCGCACAGTGGAGTATTTGACTGAAAATCCTGGCCAAAAGTCCAAAATTAAAAATTTACCCGATTTTTATGAAAATTTATTCCATGATAGTTGACTAACTGGTGCATCGATCGGCACCTGTTTTGGAAACTTGAGTCACATACAATTGCTCATAGCCTCAGTGAAAGATGAGATTTCTATAAGAATTTTCGCTTTTTTGTTACGTTTCAGCTTAATTATTACGTTTCAATGTAGATTTTTTTGTGGCTTTCTAAATGAATGGAATTGAACCAAACCAATTTTACGGTATAAAGAAATGTCAGGGCTTAGTGCTAATTATAAATCAAAGTAAATATTTTTATTTTCTTTTAGTGAAAAAAATAAAGAAAACTTGGTACGTGAGATTTTTAAAGGCTTTTCGCCTTAATTTATAACTAGAGAAAGCTTTTTAAATGGGTGTCGGGCTTGGTCGGGCTGTTTTGAAAGTTGCATCGTATTTGGCAAAGTCTCTAGTGCTAATTTCATCAAAAAAATCTTCCGCCTACAACTGCCCTTTTTTTAAATGATTTTTTTTAAAAAAAGTGCATAATTCGATCTTTTTGTGTCAAGTCATGATTTTAAACTGAATTTACCTACAAAGATTTAATAAATTTGCAAAAAAGTTATCATAAGTACTACTGAATGAAATGATCGACATATTTGAGCGCACAAACAACAATAAAATTTCAGACACGAGTTTCATGGTTATGAGAAACCGCTTCATCAATGTGTAAAGATGTAAGTTATGGAATGAGAATCATCCAATTAATTTCGAAAACGCTTACCTTTATGCATCGCTAAAGAGATTCACTGCACCCCTAAAACATGTGTTTGCGTTCAGTTATGTTAATTTTCTCATGTACGTTAATGAGTTAATAAATTAAATTATTTTGTGATCTCGCTAAGAAAATTTGCTCTTCCTTAAAATTGAGATAGATTTTAGATAAAATAAATAAATATTTATATTTTTTCAGATCATTGCTGCAAATAATGTGCCGGTTGATTGGGTCTTTCCCCCTTATACGTAGCAAAAGGGGGGGGGGAAATACCCCCCCCCCCACACACACACTTGCTAGCGTTAGGAGACAATTGTAATTGTCTCCTAACGTTCCTACGCTAGTGAGCTATCCATATTTAAGACATTTTACCTACTCATTGTGAAATTAAAGTTATATAAAATTTTAGTTCCAAATTTGTTCGTACAATTTTTAGCGGGACACATCACACGATGTAAAACTAAGAATCGACCCAAGGTACGAGTACAATATATACAATTCAAAAACAAAGAGCTTTTGAATATCCATTTTCGAGTGTTTTTACAGTTATAATATCCTAGTTCATTTTTTTTTTCAATAGAAAAAAGGTTCTTTGTAACCCCGAAACCCTTGTCTTTAATTCTTTTTGTGCATGATTAACTCAGGGTTTTAATAATTGAAACCAAACGAAAAGAATAAAATTGATTATTTTTTTGGTTTCAAATTAGTGTTTTGTACAGAATACTAGGATTTTTTTAACCGCTTTTTGCTCTTTTCCCCCCTCGAACAGTGCATTTAATTACATATCTTCAAAGGAAAACAGCAATTCGCATCGAACATGTTTACTTATCACTTGTCTAAGCATTATTGGCAAAGAGCCAACCGTGGCATTCATTTCAGATCGAGTGAAAATTATTGAAAATTTTTATTTCAACTCATTGAAAAAAAATTCATTATAAATCAGTGAAAGAACATAACTTCACCGTTTTCGCTGTAAATGAAGGTAAGGTGTTTACATTATTTCCTTAAAAATTTTCAGAGCCATAACATTATTAGAATATTGGATGCAAGAATTTTAGTTTACATGGATTGAATAATTGAAAAAAGTCGAAAAAGTGACCTCCCTTTGTAAATTCTTAGAAATTCGGTTAATTACGTTAGAACTTCAAACAAACCATAATCTTGAAGAAAATTATTTTTCCTATCTAGTGATGCATTGGGTTTTTTTCTACGTTTACTAGGATCGTTTTTACGGTCGTAAACATGCAAAAGTCTAAA
This sequence comes from Uloborus diversus, assembly GCF_026930045.1. Classification (NCBI taxonomy): domain Eukaryota; kingdom Metazoa; phylum Arthropoda; class Arachnida; order Araneae; family Uloboridae; genus Uloborus; species Uloborus diversus. Next base: position 59,849,531 of record NC_072736.1, on the reverse strand, counting down.
CCGTGGATAAAATATTAAATATTTTATTTTCTAATTCAAATTTTAAAAATCGAGTTTCAAATTGTAACATTAGACATTTCAGACAACTTGTATACCAAGTTTCATGTCTATAAGTGGGATAGCTTCGCCGTACAGCGCACAAACGCACACAAGAATGTCGTCTTCAGAAGGGTGAAAATTTCAAACTAGTTTTGGCCAGGATTTTCAGTCAAATACTCCACTGTGTGGCGCTTCAAATAGAACAGTGGCTAAAATTGCTACAGCAGTTCTCGCTGATTTCGGCTTAGTTTCTCCTAAACAACAAAAATATATAGTCGATAAAAACAAAGTAAGGAGGGAAGTCGGTAAAAAAAAAAAGGAGCGAGCTAAGAAAAAGGGATTTAAGAGCAGTTAAAGGGGCAGCTATAAAGAGTTTGTATTTTGACGGTCACAAAGATGACACCTTTCAAAAGACATCTTGCCATCAAAAATTAGCATCTGAAGCACATGTAGAACTGATTGAAGAACCAGGTAGCAAGTACATCGGTCATTCATCACTAACAGATGGTGAAAGTGCAAAAGAAATTTTGCAAGGTATTATAGGCTTTGCAAAGAAGTATAATATGAGTTTCCTTAACTTATCGGTTATTGGATGCGACGAAACAAATGTAAATACGGGGTGGAAAGGTGGGGTAATTCGTTTATTTGAGACATATCTCAAAAGACCTTTACAGTGGAATATATGTCTCAAAATGTATGATACTATTGCGCGATAATAATTACTATGGTTAAAAGTGCTATTTAATTTATTAGTCTATGATTTAATTTCGAAAAATAATTTTCACATTGGTTTTTAAAGAAATTCAATATTTTTTCATTTTTCTCCAATTTTGGATGTCGGAAAGGAGCGGTTAAATGCTCATTAGTATCAATGAAACATTTTATGGGCTCTAACTGGCTCATTATATAACATTTTTGGTGCATTCCAGTAAAATGTTTGGAATTTAGTTTTTAAAAAAAAATTCGACAAAAATTCATTTTTCTCTTTATTTTCGGTTTTTCAGTGTCAAATAGCGCCGGCTAGATATTTTTTAATATCCGAGAAATTTTTTGTGAGTGCTAACTAGCTCACTACGCAACTTTTGCGCGCTATCCAAAAATTGATTTCGAAAAAAAGTTTTTTTTCGGCTTATTTCGGCCCACCCTAGTGTGCATATATCGTCGCCTCAAAGTGGTGTTCCTGTAATCAGTACAGAGAGGCGACTGTATAGGACTTCTGTTTTAAGAGGAAGTCAATATGAAGCAACCGTAAGTATAATATTAACTCCGAAGTAAAGGGGGCCCGAGGGTTTCTCCCCCGGAGAAATTTTCGAATTTGTAATCTTAAAAACGCATTTTAGACGATATCTGGTAATGTTAGGGGAGAAGAGATTCGGTGGCGCTCCCCTGCATATTTTTCGAAATTGTAGCGCTAAGAATGCAGTTTTAGACGATCTTTGATGATGTTAAAGGGAGGAGAGATTTGAGGATTCATCAAAGGAAATTTTTCTGATTTGTTATCTTAGAAATGCATTTTAACTCTTTCGTAATATTAAGGGTTCGGGTGCGACCCCCCCCCCCCTCCCCCATTTTTTGAAATTGAAACCTTAAAAACGCAAACATTATCTCCAATAATGTTAAGAAGAGGCAGATGCGGAGGTTTTTTTTTTTTTTTTTTGCAATTGTAGAGCTAAAAACGCAGTTTAATATGATTTTTGGTGATGATACGCGGCTGAGAGATTCGAAGGCCCACACAAAGAAATTTTTCTACAAGTAATTTACAATCTTAAAGATGTATTCTAGTTATCTTTGGTAATGGTAAGGGAGAGGAGGTTTGGAGCGCTCCCCCGGAAATTGTTTGAAATTGTAGCTCTAAAAAGGATGTTTTAGACGATTTTTGGTGATGTTAAGGGGCGGAGAGATTAAAAAGCCCATCCCAGGAATTTTTTTTTTTATTCATAGACTTCAAAACGAATTCTAGACTATCTTTAGTAAGGTTAAGGCTTGAAGAGATTCTGAGGTCCATTCCCAAAATTTTTTCAAAATTGAATTCTTTAAATTAGAAATGTAGGCAATCCGTGATTCATGAGTAACTCTTAGAGGACCAGCAATTTTTCGAAACAGAAGCTCCAAAAACATAATTTTTGAAAACTTTCAATGACGTAAGGGGGGTGGGGAGTTCTTCCTCGGAAACAGTTTGAAACTCAGTCGCTTAAAACAAAATTTAGGCCGATCTTGAACGATGTTGGCGAAAAGGAAACAGTGGTGTATATATGTTTTTATTTGGGGGGGGGGCGTATAATTAAGTTTAGCTCCCCTCCCCCCAGTTTTTTTTTGTAACTTCAATTTTTTTTTGAGGGGGAGCAACAATCCTCTCATATTTTCCTTTTTTTTTCGAGGTGGGGCAAGGACTTTATACTGTCACCCAGTGGCCCAACCAAAAACTAGTGTTAGGAGGGTACTCTTAAAAAATTCTCGCTTCTGTTGGGTAGGGGGTAAAGGGGGTCCGGAGCATTTCCCCCGGAAATTTTTTGGAATTGTTGTCCTAAGAATGCAGTTTTAGACGGTCTTTGGTAATGAATGCTACGGGTAGGAAAAATTCGTAGGTCCTTCTGCGGAAAGAAATTGAAATCTTAAAAATGCCATTAAAGGCTATATTTGTTGACGTTGGTGTAATGAAAGGAATGGGACTTTTTGAAGTTGCCCTGATTGATTATTTTAAAAAATAGAGCGAAATCTATCATTCCTCCGCCCAACTTTTCGAAATTGAAGTTCTGAAAACGCAGTTTCACACTAACTTCAGCACGGACAGGGCGGTTCTGGGGCTCTCCCCAAAAACTATTTTGAAATTTAAGTCTTAAAAAACGAAGTTTTCTAGAGATACCCAGTGATACTAGGTGGAGGGATTTAAAAGTTCTCCACCACGAATTTTTCAAAGCTGAAGTTTTTTTCATTTTCAAGTTTCATACGGCAGCTGTCGGACCCTCGTCTGAAAATTTTTCGTAATTGAAGTCTTAAAAGCGCGACTGTGGACTATATTTGGTAACGTTAGGGGTTCGGCCATCTTTCAAAATTGAAGCTCCATAGAAGCAATCTTAAACGATTTTCGATGCTTTCGGATGGCAAGGCGTTTGGTATTATCCCCTGAAAAATTTTCGACACTGAAGCCCTGAAAACGAGGTTTGAGAAGCTCTTGAGTGGTTTTAAAGTTTTAATGGGTGGTGGGGGTTTGCAAAGTGTAGTATTTTGAAGACTTTCTTATTTTTAGACCGACTAGGAAAAGGAAAAAAAGAGGGGGAGGGGAGGCGAAAGAAACAGGAGGTGTTGGACGAAATAACTTAATCAATTGTCAGTAACTTTTGAAATTTTTTATTTTAAGGTTCTTTCCAAAAGCAATTCAGGTTTTTTCCTAACATTAGGTAATCTATGGAAAGGAAGGGTTCGACAATCCTCCTCTGAAAGGTAAAACGCAATTTCAGATCATCTTTGAAGACGTTTAGAGGTAAGGAGAGGTTTTAGGGATCTTCCTCCAAAACTTTTCAAAATTGAAATCTTAAAGGCACAATTTCAGACTATATTTGGTAGTAACCTTAGTGAAGAGGAGTTGGGTCGGGGACCCTTCTCCAGAAATGTTTTGAAACTGATGTCTGACCTAAATAAATGCGTCTTTAGGACATCAATTTCCATCATTACTCCAACCGAACAGAAACTTATTTTAAATTTCTTGCAGGGAACGAGAGTTAAAGAGAGAAACATTTTGAAGACCCTTCTTTTCAGACAGACTAAGAAGGGGACAAGGGGGGGGGGGTGAAAGAAAGAGAGGAGAACTAAATTTGCTAAGCAATAAGCTTCATCTGTTACAAAAAATAAAAAAAATAATAATTTAAAGATTTCTTTTTGAAATAATTGAGATTTTTCCCCCAACATTATTTGCTTTTCTTTTTGTTGAAATAACTTCGCTTTCCCAAGACTTCTTCGTTGGAAGACGTTCTTTTCTTGAGTAAGGGGTATGGATCCCCTTGCTCCTTCTAAACACTATTGCCTATTCAGTAAGTTACCGCCCTATAGCCAGGACTAAGGCAGAAATACATGAAATACACCGCCAGCTCAGTCAATTCCAGCCGAGGACTGCAGTTTCGTGCTTATTAGCACTCATCAGCCCGGCATATGACTAACTGAGCTGGAGGTGGAAAACAGGAGGTGGTTTTCCACCTCCAGCTCAGTTAGTCCTATGCCGGGCTGATGAGTGCTAATAAGCACGAAACTGCAGTCCTCGGCTGGAATTGACTGAGTTGGCGGTGTATTTCATGTAACTATTGCCTAGTACCATGTAACGGAGGGTTCCCAAGCTTTAATGATTCACAGCAACCTTTGATGAATTAGAATTTTCTCACTGCATCCTAGTCTAGTTTTAAACACAAACTCTATTACAAAAAAAATCGACGCACCAGGAAGGAGTTGTCCAACCTTGGTGCGTCGATTTTTTTTTTTTTTTTTTTTTTTATAGTTTGTATTATTGTTACCATGGTCACTTCGCGGCACCCCTCACCTCTTCCTGCAGCACCCAGTTCAGAAATCTCTGATCTAACGTGTTATAATTATTATCACTATCATATTTATTTATTTATTTATTTATTTATTTATTTTGTAGCTAAAAGTTTGGAAATTATTTGTGAGCAACTAAACCAAAAATAACTACCTTTAATAAAAAAAGTTCCCAGATTTTGGAGGGAGCCCGGGCCCCCTCAGCCCCTCCCTCATATACGTCCTTGAAAGGAAAGGTGGAGAACCCTCCCCTGGAAACTTTTACAAGTTACTTTTTTAAACGCGGTTTGTAGACGATCTTTGCTCGCTTTGTGGGAGACACCGCGGTCATAAGTGCTAAAAGAACTCAAATATTTGGTATACAATTGATATTTTTGAAATGTTCCTGGGGTGGTTATGCCTTTCCTCTGGCATTGTTTCCATTCATGTTAGACTCACATGAATTACGATGAATTTGTTTTTCAATTTAAGCGAGGAAAGATGCTTAAAAAACTATACTTGAAACTTCCTCCAGTGTGGTTTTATGGATCCTTGGCGTTGTTTTTATATTCATGGCAGACTTTGAGGAATAATAAGGATTTTTTTGATATTCAACTCTGAAAAAGGTTTTTAACTATTTTTGAAATTTTCTGAGAGTAGCGATGCCCCCCCCCCCTCTCATTGTTTCCTTATTGTTAGACTTCGTATGCATTATAAGGGAAGTTTTTTGCACTTATGCTCAAAAAAGGGATTATTTTAACTATTCTTAAAATTTTCTCAGGGGGGCGGGCATGGCCCCCATGCCCCCCCCCCTCTGGATCCGCCCATGGTCCCGGTAAAAGATAAATTTGCATATACTTGTGAAATAATCATTGGATCAGCTTGTGAAGATTTTTACAAAATGATTTAAACTAAAAAAGACTTTCTTAAAAAAAGTCCTAACAAATGAAAAAAAAATGTAAATATTGTTCAAGTTTTTATTCCTCATTTAAAGTATTTCTTCTTACTAAAGTAAATATTAACATGCAAGAAATAAAATGTTTAAATTTATCTGCTTGTGCCATTTATTATTACCGCTGGTTTAGGCTCAAAATTAGCAACTATTTATTCATAGCATTGAGAATGAACTACCCTGTAAAAACAAGCTAAAAACCAAAAAACCAGCCAGGGAAGCCCCTTTTGAATACTCGCGAAGGGAAGTGGGGGGGGGGGGAGTGTATTCAGAAATCTGGCTAGCCTAGTAATATTCAGTAAGTTACCGCCCGATAGCCTGGGCTAAGGCAGAAATTGAATGAGCTGGCGGTGTATTTCATGTAAGCCTAGTAATATCTAACAGTCTAATAAATCTAACGCCCTTTTCAAGCTGGTTGGGGAGGGGGGGGGCATTATAACACTCTCCCATGGGAAAAATATCGATAAGACTATTTTAATAAATCTAGTTTTAACCATTATGGCAATGTTTCTAAATAAAACCGCTCAATAATACAGTAGTTTGGGAATATCATCTAAGAATTAATATTTAATTAGCTTAAAGTGTGAACTAAGATAGTTTACGTCTCCAAATTCGAAGCGTAATAGTTAATAATACACTAAAATATTTCTGTATTTAAAAATAGATTAATTGGCTCTAAGGGTTCTTAAACCACATTGTAAAGGAACCTTATGAGAACTTTTTTAAATAATTGTATGGAGGGTACTTTTAATTTTTCAGTGCCCTTCCCAAAACTATTTTTGTATCCACCCCCGCTTTGGAGCGAAAGGAACAGGAAGTTTTTAGATCCTCGATGAATCTCTCCGTGCTAATTCACCGTTATAATAAATCCGGACCCTTGCCCGCATGGGCTCTTGGCAGAGGCCCGCATTCCGATGACCTTGCCTCCGCGACAGGTGGCGACCTTCGGCTGTCCCTCCTCGCTGTTCCGACAACAAACGACGACGATGACAAACAGAAGTGCACAAAGAAATCTCGGTCATCTTGCACAGTGATCTCATGAATGAATAATAAAAAGTAACTGGATATGTGCGATTTAAGATGGAAACAGGCAATTCCTTTGATGAATAAATACATGGTGGAGGAGATAACCTGTGTTTCGAACACCCTCTGCTGCAGTTTGATTGCGACATAACTGGTATTTTCTACCGAAAATACTAAAGGCTTAAAATAAATATTTTAGAAGTAAAGGGGCGGACTGGGTCCCGCAAGAGGGCGCCAACCTTGGCCTCCAAAGGGCGCAGAAAAAAAAAAAGAAGAGTGCAGAGAAGTAAAATAATAAAAAAAATAAATAAATTAAAAAAAAAAAAAACGATGGTACACAGGTACACGGGGGTTAAAAAAAGAAAAAAAAATGTTAGAGCAAAAAAAATCGAGGAATTTGCAGCAAAAAATAAAAAAGGAAAATAAATTTATAAAATAAAAAAAAAGGGTGTCCATGCTTGAGGGCGCATAGACGGAAGGATGCATCGGCCCGCGGGCCAGTCCGACCGTCTCGATTACAGATCGTATGAATTCGAGGCGGAACATAATAATGCACTTGAATCAGTCGGGGGGGGGGGGGGAGAAAGAGATGAACCAGCCAACATTTATACGAGTATATTTAAAGAGAGTTATTTTTTTTTGACTACCATTGACATAGTCTATCATAGACTATGTCTATAACATAGGCTCGACATTTAGTTACATAGACATCATATTATTTTATCTAGGTTTTGTAAATCAGTGGGAACACTCAAATATAAAATGGGGGGAGAAGTTGGAAAGAGCTTTGAACTTCAAAACGTAAACCTTATGAAAATGTGCTTCGGGTATTTTTAAAATGAGAAATACTTTAGGAAAATTGTCAAATATTGTTATATCTGGTGCTTTTTTTTTCTACAATAACGAAAGAGTGAAAACGAAAAATCCACTTAAAGCGTAATGTTATTATTTTTTTTTTTACTCGTGAAAATGTAAGAGAAGAACTGGATGTAAAGCAACCTCACAAACATTCATTTTGGCAAGTGCTCTAACATCGCAGCTCTGGCGTCATCAATTACTTCATATTTGAGACGCAAATAAAAACATCGCTTTTCTTTACATTTAAAAGTGCTGTTCTCTACGTTTACTTTATTGGAAATTGACAGAAAAAATCATTATTTTCAACGCGAGTTCACGCACCCATTCTTTTGGAGTGTTAAAACATCAATCATTTAATAGACGTAAATAAGCATAGATTATTTAATAGGCGTACATCAGCATTTTTGCATTTAAGTACAAAGCCGCAATAGTTCCCAAAAGAGTAATATTGTGAAGGAAATAATTAAAGACACAAGACCACTAGAAAATTCAAAATTCATAAATAGTTCCTTTACCCTGTAAGTCGCACCAAACTAAAATTTTTGAAAAGGGGAAAATTCTCAACTTTCCAACTGAAATTCCAGTTTTATCGAATGATGAAAACAATTTTAAGGATTAAAAAAAAATGGATATCAAAGTTGCAATATTGTCTCCAAATTTCTCAAATTGTCAGCAAAATATGCCGAATTAAAGGAAATTTTTGGGAGGTCCAAGTGACCTTCCATCGGGGAGCCCCGGCAATAAAGTTCACAGTAAGAAAACTTTTACTTCACCATAATTCCAGCCCAGAGTCACAGTGTAAATTTCAAGCACGGATATTACTGCTTTTTCTTTTGTAGACCAAGTGATACGGAGGGGGAGTGAAAAACAACGCTATATTTGCTTCATCATGAGGGTACTTTGAGTGGAACACCTCCACCGCCCTGCATGAAGTTGGGCGCGTCACCTTACCCCATCTCCTCATTCTAGTTGCCCCATAGGCGAAGTCATTTTTTAGGAAGCAGCAAGTTTTCGACAGGTGCTCTCTGCCCTTGGATTTTTTTTCCCCATCAACGCGGAAAGATTTCTTGAATCATTAGAAACAGAAATTAGTATGATCATAAAAACTAATTTATACAAGAACGATTATTAGAAGTCATTGCGAAATTATATTATTGATATGCATTTATGAAGTCGAAGCTCTAGATGTCAAAATCGAACGCCTAGTAAAATAAAAAATGCTCATAAAACGTAAAAATTTTAAGCCCCCATCATGAATCATAACTTTTATTTTTATACTATCAAAATACTATAGGGTTGCCCACCCGGGGGGGGGGGGGCATGGCGCATAATGCACCATTGAAACTCTTAGGGGATGCTTTAACGGTTATTTTCTTCATTTGGGTGGGGAGTAGAGATGCAAAGTTTCCGGAAATTTTAAAGTGGTGGAAAAAAACATTTCTTTCGAGTTTTTTCTGGAAAAATTGGAAAAAATGGAAAATCTGATTTTTATGAAAAATAAATAAATAAATAAAGTTTCTTAATAGCTCTGTTTTTCTTGGAACATATAAAGGGTTAAGCATTAGAAAACATATGCAATTCACACATCTGATTTTTCTGCTTGACAGAAATACACATAAAAGTAAGTTTAATTAGGAAAAAAAAGCCCTTTTGTTTTATAACTGAGAGCTTTCTTGGTCAAACACCAGAAATTAGTCAAATCGTCGTTCAACCAATAATATTGGGTAAGGTGTGTCTAATCACAGGGTCGCATACAATGAGGGGGAGGGGTTCTTTGAGTTCAATCCTTCCGCCCAAAAAGTTTGGTTTGACATTTAAATGTTCGTTTATATTTTACAATTTCCAAATTCTTCCGCAAAGCTCAGCATGAAAGTTTTTAAACCCTCCCCGAAATTAGTTTCTGGTTATAGCCCTGTCTAATCATAACAATTACATTTTCTATTTTAGATTGCCTTTCAAACTTGAAATAATAATGGTAATTGTTGACTTTCAAACATGATTGATATTGTTTGAAAGAAAAATAAGTATGATTTCCTTTCCTTGCAATGTAACTTAGCTATCTTTTACAGTGTTAAAAAAGGATTGTCAAAAAAGTAGATCCGCGGATACGGATACGGATCATTAATGTCAAGATCCGCGGATACGAATCTCAATTTTTTTTTATTTTTTTTTAAAACTAATTCAACTATCCAAGTGTAAAATTTGTTACGGAAGGTATTCCCGTCAGAATAATGGCAGTTTCTTCAAAAAAGTCAACTGCAGCAAAAATATAATCAAGACTATGATTTGCTCTAAAGAAATCTCCATCAAAATTGAGGGAGAGTTGGAAGGAATGGGTCATCGCTGCATTAATGCTTAGATGGAATGTGAAAAATTATTTCTAGCTTACTCGGTAGATGTAAAATACAGGATGAAGAGTGTAAAGCTGCTACTGGGCAGGCTAGAAATAATTTTTCCCATTTTATTTCAGCATAAATGCAGCGACGATCCATTCCACCGAACTTCTCCGACCAACGAAACAGATAACAGAGCCGGGAACAATTTACAAACAGTAAATAGAGAATTTAGTCTCACTTTTTTTTGAAGGATTCCGAGAAAAACAAAAATGAAGAATAACAGAAATCTCAAATCAATAACAAAAACTAATATTAAATTAAAAATTAAAAAAAAAAAAAAATAAAACATGTCCCAGAGAGCCGACCTCATATTAAGATGAATTTCGGGGGTCAGAACACACATTTGTTAACAAATATGAACTAACAGCATGTAAAAACTTTAAATCATATTGAGCTTTTTCACCTTATCTTCCGACTATGAAATCGCTACCAATCACGCGTATAATGGTTTAGAATTGCATTTAAAATTTACTTAACAAGATTATAGCTCCTGCTCCTACTGTATATAAGTTGAAAGTTTCAAATAAATATCAAAGGCAGAAAACTTCGTTCTATCAATTAGGGCCAACATTTTTAACGTATGGGTAAAATTTTACTACCATAATTGCCAAAAACGTTAAATCGGTTTTTAATTAATATCTCCGGTAATTAAAGTTCTACAAAAACGAGGCCAAGCTAAGAACACTTTCGATCAAGCCACCTTTTGGACTATAAATGAACTATCAAAATCGGTTCATCTGTTTAGGAGCTACGATGCCACAAAAAGACACACACTTTTAAAACTTATTTCCCCTTCCTTTTTTGCAACAAGGGGGGGGGGGTACAGATTGGCTTTTGAAATGATACCTTATAATTTAAATAGGGAATAAAACCTAATTTAAACGGAATTCAAAAGTCTTTTATTCAAATATTTAAAAAAATTTAAAATAGAAATGATCCGTTTAAAATCCCTCAAAAAAGTAATGGATACGGATACAGATCTTTATTTTCCCTCGGATATCCGGAACATCACTACTTAAAAGCTCTAACCATACTTCATTTCTTGTCGCAAATAAATCACTTAAAAGCTTAAAAATGTGCTCTTTTAAGAAGTCAAACTAAACTAACAAATTCCATATACTGAAAAAAACTGCTGCTTTTCCTGAATATTTTATGTTATGAAATTATATAATAATACGTTAAAGCTATTTTCCACCCTTTAGTAGAAAGCTAGTAAATAATCATACAACTGAACGGTGCATAAGCTTTTTTCTTTACCTGAGTGCCGCAGTGCCACACTACATATTAAAATAATTCTCTCTGGTCAGTACCCCTATAAAATTTTTAAAAAATTGAATTTTTTTCTAAGTAGTATGGAAAAAACCAATGACCACCTTTTCCCAGAAACCAATTTCTGAATATTTGGCTCCAAATTTGTAAAATTGGTACGATTTGTGTCATTAAACAAAACGGCCACATGGAGCAGTTTTGCGGGTACATGAGACCTCGCAGGCCGTAGATGAGGCACCATTGATCTAAAGTAACAGTGAGTATAAATGTTACATCACTTAACAAGAACGTAAGCAAAACGTAACGGTTGTGTACGGCGAACTATTTCAATACTCTTTTTAGAATTCTATTCACTGGTAATAAAATTGCTAATGATTTTGTTCTAATCAAACAACAAGCGACACTGGGGATAAACAAAGCAGAAAAGTATGTCAAAAAATAGATTAACAATACTTGAATCGCAGCTGGTAATCATAAGAACAAAAAACAGAGAAATAAGAATTGCGTACCTTCTATAAGCTTGATCTAGTTAGCTGCAAGGAAGAAAAATCCCATTCTGTAACTCACGGGAACAAAGCATTGTTAGCATAAACACAGCAGTAAGCCAAATTGCGAATTCTAAAATTACTCCTTTCATTCCAAGTTACGCAGATCGAGTAAATTCAGAAGTCGAAGTTGCAGTTTTGAACACTGATGTTGTTTCATCAATGCAACTGCAGTTGCTGCACGGTCAGAGTTCTAGGCAAGTTGGCATGTCCAGGGTTTATTTCTTGAAACGCGCGTGTCCTGGTCTACTGATCTAGTTTTTATTCGTAAGTAGATTGAATTCCGTCTAATACAGTAAAAACACTTATTTTCACGAGACTTTAATTTTTGCAATTTTCGCGTGTCCCTCGAAATTGCGAAAGTTTAAGCCTCTCAAAACATTTCAACTTTTATATATATACAGTGAAGCACTGTTTATAGGGGCCGTGGTAGCCTGATCGGTAAGGCATTGGACTCGGGGCCGGAGGGCCTCGGGTTCGATCCTTGCTGGTCGAAGACCCACCGTCGTCATTAAAGGGGACTGGGCGACGTTAAATATGCTCGTGGTCTCAATGTCCTCCAAGTGAAACGATACCTCTGGGGGTGCTAGTACCAGGTAGCTATTAGCTCTTGAACTAGTTCTAAATTCTCATTAACTGCTCGACCCGGTGATGGTGCTGCCATCTATCGGTATATAAAAACAATGGAGGCAAGGCACTTAGTATGCAGTCCTCGACATAAATGCAGTTGAAGTCAGTTGTGACTCTTGAATAGAATAGAATAGAACACTGTTTATACGTTTTTGAAGGGACTGTATGAAAAAAGCGTACAAATGAAAAAAACGTATAATTGGTATAGGTTGATGTATATTAGACTCTCCAGGGACCAATTTAAAAAACGTATAATTGATAAAAATGTATAAAAGAGAAACGTATAAACGGTGCTTCATTGTAACTGGAAAATCGTCCGTCATGGTATAACGGGTGAAAATTGTTTCTACATTTGAACGAAGCATTTGCCTGTTTGATGATAGTTTGATAGTAAAAATTTTAACCCTAACATCAGTGGATTAACCCTAAACTCCAGTAGATAGCGTTAATTGTCTTAGTTTCTTCGTTTTCCTAAAATGAAAGTCTTACCAGTAAAACAGTAAGGTTACCGGATTGAGTTCAGCCTTCTCGCAATAAAGCCTTTCCCTGCATGTTAAACATTGCCAAAACATATTATCAAATTATCATGCCGTGGCGCGAGTTTCATTGTTGAAACACGCGGGTTACTCGATCATCGGTTATTATTTATATCAGGACGCGCTTCTGATCCTATAAATTCGCGAAATCACCGATACCTTCACTTTCGCGAAAATTACACCCCGCGAAAATAAGAGTTCATTTCTTTGAGCAGGAGTTGGTAAATGGAGGCAGCAAGTTCAATCATTTGCTTAGCAAAAGCTGAGGCAAAGACCCAAAGTCACGTAACTGAACAACGACGAATGGTTGACACGTTTTGCATGAAACAAGCGTAGGAAACCTAATTTCATTCAACACTTTGCTTTAAAATCCATCACCTGACTTGGGATCTTTGCTTCTTGAATGAATGTCTTCACTCCCTCTCTTTTATCTCTTCTTAACGGTTCATTTAGTTCAAACTGAGACATTCGCTTCACTTGTATAAAATAAGTGCTTTTACAGTTTGTAAATACTACCATAAAATATAAAACAAGTCTAGATTACAGGAACTGAGCACTCGTGAGCTCTTGCAATTTGAAAATGGATGGAGGTAAGAAACGATACAGATAGCCTCCATCGCCGAGTGGTCGTGCCTGCCTGCGAGTAGCAGACGTTGTCGCGCGTTCGATTCTCATCGCTGCTCTGGATGTGATTTCTTTTCTATGCGTTGTAATTTCCTGCCTTGATTATTCTGTTAACAAATAAAAATCTGGAAAAATAGTTTTTGTTTCTCATGTGGGACCGTCCACTAATGATGTCACCCTTTGATGGGGGATGGTGGTTCGTGATATTGTAACAGTTTGGGTAATGGGTATGTTCGAATAGAGCAACTGCTTAACCGCTTGGTTAATTTGACGTCAGTGGTGAGTGTACATCGAATGCTTTCATGTAGATTCGTCAACCGGTAGCTCTCTTAAAATGCGTCTGGTTAGGCACTGGTTCAACGATAGCACTATTCGAACATACCACTTGTGACAAGGGTGAGGAAAGGGGGAAATAAGAAGTGTGACATTAGAGTTTTAAAATAAACATATGCCAATGAAAAACAGCGTGGCATGTGATGAGGGGAGGGGGCAAGGTGAAATGTGACACTTTGTGACAAAGTCTGGAGGGGCCAAATTTGTACCCCGTAGGTAAAAACAGAGGTGAGACACCCATTACGCAAAGTCAACCTAAGGCTTCACGCTAAAAGGTGTGTGTGTGTGTGGGGGGGGGGGGAGGTGGAAAAAAGTCCTCATTAAATTGCGTGAGGAAATGCTTCAATTTGAAACCTGAAGAAGCAACACAGTATTTGACATCAACTTTCAAAGTATTTTTTATCTCTTCATAAATTTTCTGCACATAACTCCTTTTTACATTATTTAAAAAGTTCGTTTTTAGAAAGAAAAAAAAAATTATTTATGTGTTTCGGAACGAGCGACGCTTAAAAATACAGGTGTACAAAAAAAAAAAAAATTCGAATAAAAGTGTTCCTAAGTAAGTAGTAGTGACCAACTGCCTTCGGGTAACCGAAATTTTCAAATAATTGAGAAATTAAAAGCAAGTTTTCGCGTAAAGTAGGAATTAACATTTTTTTAAAAATCTGCTTTGAAAAATAAACTTCCGTTAACAGAGAGTTTCCAATTTAAAAAAAAAAAAAAAAAAGTCAAATAATCGTCACTGTACTGTACTCCATCACCAGTGCGGCAGAAATAAAGGAATGATGTAGAAGAAATACAAATACAAATACAAAAGTGACGACCAGCAACAGGCTCTGGGTCCAGAGGCTGTTCCTAGTCAATTTACAATCTCCAGTGAAGATCAATGGCCCTCTTAAAACTATCTACTCCCTTGCTCATTACCACCTCTTCCGGTAAGCTGTTCCAAGGTTCCACTTCCCTGCTAAAATAATAATTTTTCCTAATATCCAAGTTAACCTGAGATTTAAATAGCTTAAAACAATGACCCCTTGTCCTGTTTTCAGTGCTTAACTTTTAGCCCCGTAACATCTTTCATTTTAATAAATTTAAACAACTGAATCATGTCCCCTCGGTCTCTTCTTTGCTCAAATGTTCGGGCTTTACGGATACATTTCAAAATTAAGTTGCAAGATGCTTTACCTGCAGGTATAATGAAGCCATTTCAGGAGAAAAATCTTCTGTCTTCTTTTTATTTAAATCTGTGCACCATCTATTTTAGGAATGAAAAAAGAGGAGTCTCACCGCAACGCCTTTCAGCTTTCTCTGGCGAGATAAGGGTACCTACCTACCTAAACTTGAGGCAGTTTTAAGATAAAGGCTGAAGCACAAAAGAAATACACGCTGTATCCAGGGAGACTCGACATGGCCCGAAGGAAGGCAGGCGAACGAAAAATGGCTGATACCTGTCCTCCTTCCAAACACTAAATAATGAACTCGAAATAGTAAAAAAAATTGAACTTTCGCTATTACGCCTCTAACCCTAGAAAGATAAAACTTTCTCCCAGTTGATTATCTCATCGAGTCAAGCGATTTTAAACACGGCTATCTATTCACACACACACGTATGTATAGGGTGGTCCAAGGCAATTTCCTTTTAATACGAAGCCCTAGCGGTCTAATCGCTGAAAGAATCGAAACAAAATTTTAGATATGACTATTTTAATTCATGCGCACGAGTTTGGGTTTTATGAAACGCAAGGCTCAAGGTCACGGTAACAAAAAAATAATTTCGAAATTTTCGTACGGCAACATCCCTTTTTCTTAGCGCAAGTTGACCAGCGTATTGAAAAACTACAAATGGCTTTGGAACGATTGACGTGTGATGAAATTTGCTCGTTATCAAATTCAAGCAATGGACTGAAGAAAAACTCTCCCCACACTGCACCTAAAATTTTTTCCGCAAGCAGTGCTTTGTGCCTGGTTTTCTGCCACTAGTGCTTCTACTACTGTTTAACCGAATGAGTTATGCAGAGTGCGTCGAAAATCTCCTCTTTTGTGTAGCCATTAGACATAGAAATTCTCATCTTTGCAAATGCATAAAACCAGCAATTTTCGTAACACACTAATCGCTTCAACACCATTTGTGATTTTTCAATACACTGATCGATTTGCGCAAATGAAAAGCGGGTGTCGGCATCAGAAAATTTTGAAATTATTTCTATAACCGTAAAATTGAGCACTGTGTTTTTTTTTTTTTTAAATCACCACAACCTATTCTTGAACGTATATTTTCAAAAAAATAAAGGACTCCAGTCAATGATTCTGCACCAACATTGAAGATCTGAAGGAGTATGTTGAGGAATTCTCAAAAACCTCTCCGCACCGTTACAGCTAAGATTGATGTCAGTTTACGGGAAACTTCAGGTCAATACCTATTTAGTAGCCTGATAGGAAGAGTTATCGATTGATGTACTTTGGAAGGACCAAGCCAAGTTTGGCGGATAACGTACAGATGCTATAGCTTGTGAATGTATGTGCCAAAAGCAGGTCCCTTCTCAGTTTGGTCACCCTCCCCTCTATTAAGCTAATTGAAATCCTACTGCTCCTATTCCAAGCCCTCCCCCCCTCCTCAACAGCAGGGCCTAATTTAGCTCCATGCCGCCCTTTGGCAGATTTGAAATCTGCCGCCCCCTCCCCCCTAAAAGAAGCAAAATTTCCTTTACTCAAAAAAAAAAAAAAAAAAAAAAGGCAAAAAAGTGTTCCCAAAATTTAAATTGTGAGGCTTATGAAGAAATGGTGACGTTTCACATTCAGGGGCGCCCCTAAGGCCCCTATAGTGAAGCGCCCCAATGGGAGATCACAGCAATTCCTTATTCGGCAAATTTTGCTGACGATTTGTCAAATTTGGAGATAATATTGCAACATAGATTCTTTTTTCTTTTTTTTAAATTTTTAACCGACTTCAAAAAGGAGGCGGTTATCAGTTCATACCGTATATGTATGTTTTTTTTTTTTTTTTTTGTCCACTCACAGCGTCTCACCTAGCGAACCGACTTGGATGATTCTCTTTTTATTGGATAGGGAATGGCTCAACTTAGGTCTCATTACTTTGTTTGACCATATTTGTTCCTTAGACAAAAAGTTATGGGCAAAAAACAGTAAATTTCATGCAATTTCCTTATTAAATGATTAAATATGAAACCCATTGTTATAAAAGTTTGGTGCCATATAACAGTAACATTAATAGTAATTGTAATGATAATTTTGAATAAAGGTTTCTCTGAAGCAAGCATCAAGTTTCTTCAGAGTCATTGCTCCATAGTGGGGGGTAAACCTAACCTGGAAGCGAGGGGATGCAGTAATCGGGATCTGCTTAGCCTTCACAATACTACCAGGTGAGGGTTTACCTCAACTATACAGGATTGCATCACAAGTAACTTGTATGCTGTGAAATGCAAATTAGTTAGGGAAAACGGGATATTTAAATGGTTATAATTAAAGTAACAAACAAATTATGAATTCCAGAGAGAAACAAAGATAAAATTTTAGTGCCAATCGCTTAAAGTTTAATGCGTGCTTATAGTTTTCTTCCTTTTTTTTTTAGTATGGAGCACTTTTATGAAAAAAATATGCTGAAGTTTCGTGATTCTAATTTCTTACTTTTACTGAAATACCTACATTTACAAGAATAAAATAAAAAAATTTGAAAAAAAAAAGAAACGATTTCAAAATTGCTCTAAAAAGTGAAAAATAATTTTATTCTTTAAACACCACCGATAATACTTTTAAACATAATTTTTGAAGTTGGCGCAAAAACGATAGATAAGATCATTCACAGCCATAACTCAACTACAACTATAAATTTAACCAGGCCTAGTTTCTTCACTACCACATAAATTATGCATTGATGACAGCATATTTGAGCAACGATATAAATGTTTCGTTCCTAACTTTGGATGATTTTCGGAAAAAAATATGAACGGAGCATGGTCACACTGGATTTTACTTTTTGTTTTTGCGCCAACTTCAAAAATTATGTTTAAAAGTATCATCGATGGAGTTTAAAGAATAAAATTATTTTTCACTTTTTAGAGCAATTTGGAAGTCGGTTCTTTTTTTTATTATTTTTTATTAAAATTGTTTTTTAATGATGTCTAACTTTCCTTCTCATTAGATGTTATGTACGCATGTATGATATGCGTGTAAGCTCGTATTTTATCATTCGATAAATTTAGAATTTTCCTCCTCCCAAAAATTTTAGTTCGATGCGTCGCTGTTTATATTACTTTGTTTTGTACAAAGAGTTTAAAGTTTTCGCTTTTGAAAACTGCCCATTTGGAATATATATATATATATATATATATATATATATATATATATATATATATATATATATATATATATATATATATATATATATATATATATATATATATATATATATATATATATATATATATATATATATATATATATATATATATATATATATATATATATCACATCTAAAAGTGTTTTGAAAACTTTTTTAGGTTCTTCGGTTTTTAATTATCATGTTTCCTTTATTTAAAATCATTCAGCTATTTTCTCTCGTCGCTCATTTTCATTTGCCTCCGAGACCTGATATTAACAGAAAACAAGTTTAAAATATATTTTAATGTAAAAAACAAAAGTAACGTCTATCCCTCAAGAAACCAATACTGAATAAACTTCTAAAGTTTGACTAAGATTTTTCTGCTCTAAAAATCTTAGTCAAACTCTAATCTTGCGTCGACATATGGCCAAATGCAACACTTTCTGAAGTCGACACCCGCTTTTCGTCTTCACTTATTGTTTTTCGCTGATCTATTACCATGATTAAAAAACATTTGATTTTCATAAGATGTGTGAAAGCAATCATTATTAAATTAGAAGAAAAATTGCCTCTGTGGAAAATGAGAGAATGCCAATATTTTACTTTCAAAAATATAATAAATTAATTTAAAAAATCTGTGGTTAAAGCAAAATTTACCGCCCCTGAAAATTTTGCCGCCTTAGGCAGCTGCCTACTCTGCCTATTGGGAAATTGAGCCCTGCTCAACGGCCAGGTCCTTTGTTCCTGACTAGGCTTTACATGGCCTCTTATCGGCCCTGAACTTAGTCTTTGCAGTAGAGACATTAGATTTGTCTTCTAAATGTGTGTCTGTGTTTCCAGTATATTGAATTACACTGATAAACAAGCCACAGATATCTGGCATGATGTTTATTTTTTCTAATGCTGTTTTTCATGCTGGTTATAAATCTGAAAACTATTTTGCGTCAGGTTTTCAAGATATCAGCAAAAAAAAAAAAAAAGATTAATCCCCTTTCATTGGATTTTTTTTAATGCAACGCCGAATTTTTCCATTGATTGTGAGTACGGTTCAGCCCCCCCCCCCCCGAAATTTTAATACCCCAACAAAAATATATATGCTTACACTGTCATTTAAAAGTGTTTAGTCCCCCTTCACATTCCATTGCTTCCTAACATAGATATCTATCAGGAGAGAACCGTCTTATGAGCGAGAAATGATACTATATAGTTTAGGTTAACTAGTACTCTATTCAGCAGTATGTGCTCTACTGTAACTTGTCTGCGAGTTGTTTGCCTTGATACAATGTCAAACATATATAAATGGTTAATGTCAGCTATCTCAAAAACGGTGGGTGATAGAGACAAAAGGTTCGTATATCTTTAATCAGCATGTCTCAATGGGGTGTTTCCTTCAGTCACTGAAATTGATAGAATAAGCAAAAAAAAAAAACATAGACCCAGAAAATATTTTTATTTTCCCAACAATTGTTTTTAAATTTATTTTTTTAAATGTCCGATTTTTCAAACAAGGCGTGGTCTTTATGAAGTCACAAATAATGCATTTTGGTGCATCTTTCTACCACGGTTCCACGTTATGATAATCAACAAACGAATTAAAATTGCGTTCTACGCTTGCTATCAAACATATCGTTGCCAATACACGTGAGTAAAGATGCGAATTAAATATTTTGGTCTGTGAATAGCAACACTGAATGGCATTTCATCATTTGTGATGTCATCGGGCAGAAACATAAACAATGTAAGCGAGCACCGATTTAAGTAATTTTTTTAAATATATTGAACTTAAACAAATTATTTAAAAAATGGTCATATCCCATGTTTTTAAGCATGCTCTTTCAGAAAAAATACTTT
Organism: Uloborus diversus; assembly: GCF_026930045.1. Taxonomy (NCBI): domain Eukaryota; kingdom Metazoa; phylum Arthropoda; class Arachnida; order Araneae; family Uloboridae; genus Uloborus; species Uloborus diversus. The sequence continues at coordinate 59,829,636 of NC_072736.1, read as the reverse complement.
TAAAATTTCGGAAACCACCCCATTGTCTTAAAAAAAGTCTTGAATAACAAGATGTCCGCCGAAACAATTTTTTTTTTTTTTGTTTATCATAGTGTTATCGTCGTCACCTATTTAATGTTTTAATTCCTCCGTGATTAAAATAAATCCTCATATAAATAATAGCCGATGATCGAGTAACCCGCATGTTTCAACAATGAAACTCCCTCCACGACATGATAATTTGATAATGTGCTTTGTTAATGTTTAACGTGTAGGGAAAGGCTTTCTTGTCATAAAGCTGAACTGGATCCGGTAACTGAGCTGTTCTACTGAGGTAAGACTGTCATTTCAGGGGAATGAAGAAACAAAAAAGCGATCAACTATGAACACCATCTGCTGGAGTTTAGGGTTGATCCACTGGAGTGAGGGTTAACATTTCAACTCTCAAGATATCACCAAACAGGCAATTGCTTTGTTAAAATGTAGAAGAAGAGAAGCAATTTTCACTCATCATACCTTGACGTTTGACAAGCGACTTTCTAGTAAATAAATAACAAGAAGCGTGACGTTAAAAGAGAAAACATTTTGTAGGAACAAAAAGGTTCCAGCTCGTGTCCCGAAATGTGCCATAAACTGTTGGATCTTCTCCTTTTCAGAGGAGTGGTGATTTCGAATTCGGAAAAGCGAAGGCCGTGTTACGAGGAAAGATGGCAGGGTGCTTCAATTAAAACGAGTTCCCCCATTGAAGGCGATAGAATGGTATGTTCGAGGAAAGTTCTTTTATGCGGCGAAAAAGAGCACTTCGAACTCATTTTCCGTGTTTGTTCCATAATCTCTTTTCACGTTCTGATCGCCTCACACGAGACCAATTTGGTGAAGACCTTGATGCAGCTCATTGATGACGAAACAGCGAATAAATGGGTGACATCGTCTGCTCGGGAGAAAAAAATCGTTCCTTCCTATCGATGGATCACGTAAACTAAATATTCATGTAGCGTAAGCATTTTCAAAAAAAGAAAAAGTTCGAAATTAAAAATGAAAATAATAACATTTTGTACCAAGCTTTTTATGTGTTCTGAACACACTTTTTATTACACTTTCTACAATTTTCTATAAGTTTTTTCAAAGGTTTACATATTTACGAATAAATATCGAATGGCGCCGTAATTTACATTACATTTGAATACTACTGCAAGTGAATCACAATAAAAATCTTTCAATGCACTTATGCAAAACTTCTTCTTCCTTTTTTTTTAACGAATGCTTACTTATTTACCGATTGAAAAAAGGTTAAGAGACGCTGCATACAGAGAAAGAACTACAAATTTTATCACGGATTGATTAATCTTTACTAATAATAAAGCTGTAAGTCTGTATGTCTGAATCTCTGGATGTCTCTTACGCGCATAGCGCCTTAACCGTTCGGCTGATTTTTATGAAATTTGGCAGAAAAATAGTTCGTAGCATAGGGGTGACCTAGAAGCGATTTTTTCGAAAATTCGATTTTGTACTTTTTCTATTTCAATTTTAAGAACATTTTATCCAACAAATTATCATAACATGGACGAGTAATTACCATAACATGGACGAGTAAATTACCATAATGTGGACGAGCAAACTACCATGACATGGGCGAGAAAATTAACATAGCAAATTGGCGAGAAATTCATTATCCATTATTTGTAAATATACAGGCGAACCAAATGACATTTTAATTTTATACTACGGGCAAAGCCGTGCGGGTACCACTAGTACGAAATAAAAAAGGAGCATGAATGTTGGGATTTGCAAGAGTTTGAGAGTGTAAGGTAGAGATGAAAGCAAAAAGGTTTGGAAATTGGGTTCGATGTCCACATGTATCTAAACATTTATTATCTAAAAACGACTTAGTGTTTTTTTTTTTTATTATTATTATTATTACAGTGCACATGACTGAAGAAGATACTGCTCATCGAACCCTCTTATCTTCTTTTACAATAATTACTTCCTCCGGAAAGGGGCACTCAATTTTGGGTCATTTACTTCTGCTTGAGGATCGTTTGGTGATTCCTTGATTATGCTCTCTGAATTACAATCAGAACCCTACCGGAGACCGTTGTGGCCCTCGAAGAACGAAGATGAATACCGTTCTGGTTTCTGGTTCCTCGCTGAACGCTCATAAGTCATAAGTAGCGAGTTCATTTTCAAATTTGAAGATTGGACAAACGTTTGGATTTCTAGGGAATTCTGCACGATTTTAGTTACTCTGTCAGACAAGTTTCTTGCCGACTTTTGGCATTGATCGTTAATAGTCAATAGATTCAACGCTCTTTATAGAGCCATTCCATTTCAGATCAGGCAGGGTCTGTCACATGACCATCACCGACTAAAAGTCAGTAAGATTTTAGTTATTCCTGATAAAGTGCACCGTTATTGTAGCTATTAGGCATTAATATAATCAGAATTTCAGTTGCTGAAATTATTAGACATTTTTATTTTACATGCATGCAATGGGCGATATGATCACTTTCAAAAAATCATAAAACATTTTATGGGAAAAAATACGGGATGCGGTGTCTACCCACTTGTTAAGCATTATATGGGGTTCAAATGAGAAAATTTTTAGATTTAAAAAAAATGGGTTTTTTGAGTAAAATCACTTCAAAAATCGCTAATTTTTGAAAATTTTCAAAATTTCAAATTTTATTTCCGAGGTTGTATGCATCCAAGAATTATAATAAAATATATTATGAAACTGTCATATAAGGGCTTTAGATTGCCATCTCCGTTTAGTAAAAAAAACTTTTTTTTCATGGAGAAAAACATCATAAAATCGTAAAAATGCAGTTTTTTTCGCGGCAAAAATGAATTTTTTTCTTTATCAAAAAACCTAACTAAACTTTCGAAAATGATGTCTAGAGGATATATGGGTCCTTATTTATTTTTATAAAAAAGAATTATTCAAATAGGTTAAATACTTTTGAAATAGAGAGTGTCCATTTCAAATGGAGTGTTTTGCCGTTTTTTTCCAAAATGGCGGATTTTGTGCAGAATTTTAATAGGCTGTAACTGAAGAAAAAAAAATTTTCTTGCAAAATCCTTTTGGGATATTTCATATGTCCCTTAGTTGTAACTACTGTATTTTTTTCAAAAAAATCGGTGATGGTCATATGACACTTTTCATACCTGCCTGCCTGATTTGAAATGGAATGACTGTATAACGACCTACCATTACTGCGACCCTTCCCTTGCTAGGACTGATGCATGAAGTCCCGTTTGCTATTCCATAGGCATAATGTTATTTTAACGTCCGTTATAACGTCCAAACTGAACCGCTCATTCCAATATATCGTACCAAAGTTAAGTTTAGACTTTTTTGTGATTCTCAAGATTATCAATTTGAAAATTGATAGTTAAGAATTTTATATTTCTAAAGATTAAATATTTCGATTGAAAGGAGTTATTTGGGGTGAAAGGTTCAAAGATTTTATGAAAATTCGATAGATAGTATGAAGCATTTTTTTTTTTTTTTTTAAGTTCAAAAACGGAACGCAGCTACTATATTCTTAAAAAGTAGAAACTATATTTTTGAAAACAACGAAGCAGAAGAAATTATGGTCTATAATTTAAAAAGTAACAAATTTCTGTCAATTATTCTCTGTGTATATTTCGCTTAATGTATTCCCCCAAATTTAAGATAGTATTTAAATGTATGTATTAAAAAATAATTTTAAGTGCAACCATTTATTATTTTCTTAGTTTCTTGGTTTTCTTTTAAAATGAAACATAACTGGTAAAAGTTACTCCAGTATTTCTAAAAATGTGGCTAAACATTTTTTCTGTGTCTTCTACATTTACGTTAGTGATCTCTCGTTATAGCGACTGATTTTGTTTGAACTACAACTATAAGGGTCGTTTTAACGAACGCCGATTGTAATAAAAATTTATGTTTCTAAAGAAAACTGGGTGATTTTAGTTACTTCTCTTCTCGGCAAGTTTCTTACCGACTTTGACTTGTTCATAATTAATAATAATACTATTAAAAAAAAGCTTCTAAGTAAAACTGGGCGGTTTTATTTACTTCTCTTCTCGAAAAGTTTCTTACCGACTTCCACGAGGATTGTCCAAGATCAATTTAAAAAATTGTGAAGAAAACTGGACGATTTACTTCTCCGCTCGTTAAGTTTCATATCCACTTTGGCAAGGATCTTGAATAGTTAATTTTAAAAATGGGGTCGTTTCCGAAATTTTAAAAGCATTTTTTTCTGTGCGCTTAAAAACAAGAGTGCATAAAAACATAGGATTTGACCATTTTGCTAAATAATTTGACAAAGTTAAAATTTTTTTTTTTAACAAGTATTGTAATCGGTGCGCAGATTCAATTTCCTTTTTTACGTTTCTGCACATGACATCATAAGTGATGAAATGCCATAAGCGCAGATCGCGATATTTAATTCGCATCTTTACTTACATTCATTGGCAACGATATGGCTGATAAGCAAGCGTAGAGTGCAGTATTTAACTCACTTCTGAATCATCATAAGCTAGAAACGCGATAGACAGCAAGCGTCAGCATTCAGCGCCAGTGGACTAGCGCGCCAAAAGTTCATCACTTGTGACGTCATAACGACCATGCCTGATTTAAAAAATGGGAAAATAAACAATTAATTAAAAAATTAAACGTTTTGAAAAAAAAATCGCTCCATGTTACTTTTTTTTGCTCATTCTATTAACTTCAGTGACTGAAAGTAGCACTTTTGACTGATGGTAACAACCTCATAGTGTTTCTACGGAAAACTGGACGACTTTAGATACTTCTCTGCTAGCCATAATGAACACCATAACAAAAAAAAAAAAAAAAAGAATAAGTGCATGCTTTTAATCGAGAAGTACGTTCAATTTTTTGGGAAAATAAAAGTCATTTCGTTTGTCTATAAGAAAAACTGGGATAATGCTTTATAAGTAATTCAGTAATATATATATCCAACTTCAAGAAATTGTTATCAAGGCAACTAGTTCTGAAAGTGGACGTGAAAAGCACTCAACCGAAAACAAAGAAATAACCAGCATAAAAAAAAAAAAAAGAAAGAAATGATTACCTCACCCGTCACCCTGCAACAATTTTAAAGCCTGCAAGATTACTTCAGATGCAGAGGGGCTGTTGAATGCATCTGCGATTGAGGGGGCTTCGACTGAAGTCTTTTTTGAGCAATCACGATTGCTTATTGTTCTCACATGACCGTCCATGGTGTCCGGTTCCTTTTTCAGCTTGAACTAGGGACCTCTGCAGCACCACCGCCAACCGTCCTCCGCAGGCGTGGTTCCTCTGGTCCTGATCACTGTTTTCCGAAATTCGCTTTTACTAGGCGGTGGCGTCCATGTACTACACACACGCCCATACACACACATACGCCTACGAGCGTACACACAGGTCTACGCACACACACAACTATACACACGTAACCGCCCAGGAGCAGGGGCACAGGCTTGCGCGGTACAGGAGCCGTTTTTAGAAATAATAACCCCAATGAGTAGAGTTCCATCGCAACTCGTGATTGCGAAAAACATAATTTGAATTCAAAATTTCAGAATTCAAATTAATTTTAAAAATTCGAAAGTTTTTTTTTTTTTTTTTTTTTTAATCGAGAAGCATTTTCAGTTAAAAATTGAAATTATATATATATATATATATATATATATATATATATATATATATATATATATATAATTTCAAGAGAAGTAAGAAACGAGGAAAGTTAGAAAATCAACCGCCTTCTCCTTGAACAATTTCTGGATCCTCCCTCGATGTCTACCAGGTCAGTATTGGTACCGTTAAATACAGGACAGCAAGGGAAAGCGATTCTGCCCTGTCTCACTCCTTTAAACGTGAAGGGGTCAGCTATCCGCAGTCCTAAAAGATCCTGAGAACAGTTAAGAATGTCCTGACAAACTGAAAAGCATTAAAATACTGTTAAAATCAGCTCGCGTCAGTCTCTGAGTGTTTGTCTGTAACCATTCTCCACCACACTGTCAATGTCTACCAGGTCAATACTGGTGCCGTTCGACACAGGACATCCAGGGGAAGGCATTCTGCCCTGTCTCACCCTTCTAAACCTTATGCGGCTGAATTCATAAAAATGCCATTAACAGGAGCGCATATAGGAATTTATTTCGATAGGAGCCTAAGCCAAATATTATGAAAGCTTTCTAAAATTAAGTTTGAAAATATTGAAATACTTATTCACAATGAGTATGTTTATATCTATTTTAGGAGGGTCCCAGGCCCTTTCGGCTCTTTCATCAATTGTCACTCACTGCAGGTGGCGAACGGAGGTTGGTGAGCGAAGCAAGCAGGGGTGGAGCCCTATTATTATGAAATAAAATTTTGCGCAATACATAATCAGCAGGCCTTGCAGTGCGGGGAGCCCTGCGTTCTTAAAGGGCCCATGCTCCAAGAAATTGAAAAAAAAAAACTAGTTCTAAAACTTATTAACGTTGCAAATATACACGGCTGGCCTGTGGGGAGGAGCCTGGTCCAACAGATATTGTTGCGGGGGGGGGGGGCAAAACTTATAGATCCGGGCCTGACAATCAGTTTAGAAATTTAAGAAGTTCTACAACACCAGCAATACTCAATCTGCGATCCGCCGACTCGATCAAATGTAATCTGACAAAATTTGAAGCGAAAAACCACTCAAAAAATTTAACTATGAGCTGAATTTATATATATATATATATATATATATATATATATATATATATATATATATATTGAAGAATATAAATAATTTCAAGAATATTTTAAAGGTCTGAAAACACTATATGCACCTTAGTTGGATATAAAGCTACAAATTACCGCCCCATGGCCAGAGCTAAGACGGAATTGCAAACAAACACCGAAAATGTCAGTTACAGCATCCAGAGATTGCAACTGCGTTCTAGCTTTATGTTCATGAGTCTGGAGCAGCTAAAACCATGCTCAGGCAAAAACCTCTTCTAAAGGCTGAGTAGATTATCATACTGGTAAATAAAAATACATTCGCATAACAGAACGAGGTGTGCAAACATGGTATGGCTACTTATCGAAAAAACTCAGATAAAGCTAGGATATAACCATTATACCCCAGCTATTGCATGAGAAAGGTAGTAAAAAGACGCGGATGTGTGAAGCGGTTCAAGCCGTTCCGTAGAAATTTGAAAAATATATGTCAAAAACGCAATTTCCTTAACGTTTTGGCGGTAAAGTTAGGTGAGATGGGGTTGAGATTCCTTCCCTAGTATTTTCCCTTGCTATATAGTCTATTTCAAGCTTGCTTTAGCAATATAGGGAATCGAATGCTCTTGCCAGATATTTGCACAAATAAAAGATTAAAAACGCAATTTTAAGCTATCTGTGATGGTCCAGGGCAGGCCCGGATCTACGTACAGCAGCCCTAGATTTTGTTGTAGGGAGGCCCAAAATATGTAGATCCGGGCCTGGTCCAGGGGCTCTCTCTGAAAGTTTTTACTTGTAGAACTCGGGAAATCAAGCTTGTTTACTATCTTTGGGGACGCTAGGGGAGGAATTCTTTGGGATTTACTTTGAAAATTTTTCAAAATTGGAGTCTTTAACAAGGAGTTTTACGCAACTTCTGGTGAATTTACGTTACTAGGCGGCTCTCCTCCGGAAATCTTTCGACATTGAACACTCCAATTTAGGCTATAACTGGTGACGTTTAGGAAGTGAAGAGGGTTCGGAGACCCTCTCTGGAAAAGTTTCGTCTGTGAAGTCTGAAAGACACAATTTTAGTCGATGATTGGTTAAGTGTAGAAAATGGGAACTTTCGGAGGCTCTCTATGAAAATATTTTAACTACTAAGTCTTCAAAAGGCTGTCCTTGGTGGCGTTTCGTTTGGGAAATGAAAGAAGTTCACGGGCTGTCTCTAGAAGTTTTTTGACCCTAAAGATCGAAAAAAAAAAAAAAAAACTGAACTGTACGCCTTCTTCGTCATCGTTACGGGGGATCTCCTAATGTCAAAAAAGTGATGTCAGGTCTTTATTCCGGAATTTTTTCAAAATTAAGGTCCTAAAGATGTGACTTAAGGTTTAGCTTTGGGAAAGATAGAAGAAAGAGGACCCCCTGTCTCCTCTTGACTCTATTGGCCTCCTTCCCTCCCGAAATCTCTTTCAAAAAGTCATTTTCAGGTTGTATGTGAAGAGAAAAGGTTCGAGGATTCTCCCGAGGAATTTTCTAAAACGAAATTTAAAGCTATCTGTGCTGTTACTAGGGAGGAGGTGTTCGAGGGGACCCTCCGGAAGTTTATAAAAGTTGAAGTCTTAGAAGAGCAATTTTTGGCTCTGTTTAAAGACGTTAAACGTGTAGAGAGGAATTTAGGTATCTTCTTCGACTAAATTTAGAAATTGAAGTTTCAAACACACAATATATTCTATATTTTACAGTAATTTTAGGAAAAGAATGAGTGTTCGGAGATCTTCTCCACAATTTTTTTGAAACCGAAGTATTTAAAGCGCATTTCAGGCTCTCTTGAACGATGCTAGAAGACGCGTTGGGGTTCGGGGGCTGTCTTCTGATTGATATTGAAGTTCTGAAAACACAATTTTAATTTACATTTTGATGAAATGAGTTGTCTCTAAAGGAAATGTGCCAAGCTTGAAGACCTAAAATTGAATCTTTTTTAGTCACAGTGTTTGAGGACTGTCCCTACAAAATTTCTACATTAAAGCTAGAAAAGCAATATTAATCTTTTTTTATCGTATTGTTAAGGGGAAGGAGATTCGGGAGCCTTTCTCCATCCTAAAACCATATTTTAAAGCTCACTTAGGCTATGATAAATATATATAAGAGCAGTTTCACACCTGAAGAAGTTTGAAATTGAAACACCGAAATAAATTTAATCCTATGTTTGTGCAAAAAAGGGGTGAATATTATACAAATTGGGAAAAAAAATCTAGAAAATTTTCTTCAGAAATATTTGAAAATAGTGTACTGAAAATGCAATTTTAAGTAATCTTTGATGACATTAGGGGGAAGCGGGGGATCACCCAACAAAATATTTCGAAACTAGAGGCCTAAAAGCAGTTTTAGGCTCTCTTTGTAAAAGTATTGCAGTATTTAAAATCTCCGAAAATTCGGTTTTATCCTTTGCAAGTTCTGACCTCATTGGAAGGAGGGGGGGGGGGGGGGGGGAGGGGGCTATAGCCCCGTTAGCCTGAGAACGAAGTAAAATATAATACTGTGTGACTTTGAAACAGATAACTACAGATTAAAAAACCTTGACAGCATCAGGACGAAGCTATTTCCTCCAAGCCTTCCCATGCTATTCAAATCACATTGTAATCTGTTGTACGTTTTGACCGAATGGGAGAAGGAGCTATAGTTCCTTTAGCCCCCTCCCGCAATTAACATTAATACGCCACAGAGTATATATTTATTTAAATATAATGTAATGCTAAATATAACTTTCAGATAAAAAAATTAAAAAAAAAAAAAAACAGTGCAGAACGAAACTATTTCCTCCAAGCCTTTCCATTCCATTTCAGATCACATCATTTTAATCTGTTTTAAGTTTTGACCAAATGTCAGAATGGGAAGGGCTACAGTCTCTTAGCCCCCTCCCGCCGCTTCTATAAATATGTCACTATATATAGTAGTTATATTTAAATGTAATTCATATTTAATTCGCAAATGTATTGAACTATTGTCTAAGAACTTTTTAGAGCTCAATAATGGGTAGTGGTACATACCGGGGAGTGCTGCCGTGGGAAGGAAAAAACGCAATATCTGCAGAAATGAGTTTTGGAGATACTTGAAGAAACGCGTTTTTTAATTCATTCTAACAATAGGCAAATGTTGAATTTTTACGATTTTTTTCGACTTTATTTTCAGCGAAAACCAAATAAGCAATAGATAACAAAAATGCAAAAAAAAGAAGAGAGAAATAAAAAAAATTGCAGATATCGAACTGTACTTTCCCGCAGCAGAGTGAAATAGTGTAGTTTAGAGGAATTTTTTATCAATAAATAAATTCGTTTTCACATTTTCAAAGCAAGAAAAGCAAACAAATTGAATTCCAGATTAAGTTATCAAAACATCATTAGCCACAAACAGAAGTAAAAGCTCCGCTTCCTTACGTCCATTTTAGATTTTAAGTCAGCATATCTAATGATTCTTTTCTGCATTTGTTAGGAAAAAAAGTTTGTTTTCTTTTTATGTACAAGAGCGTCGTAGCCTGCGTGCGAAACTTCCAATAGTTTCGGTAGGCGTTGGCAGCGGCAGCAGGATCGGTTGGGAAGGTAGTCAAATTCGTAACTCATGCTGCCATCTACCGTGGGTAACGATCTTAACAAAAGGTGAAACGTAAATCTCTCTCGCAACTTTTTCTTTTTTTCTACCTTTCAAAGATTTTTTGAATTACATCCAATTTACGTGTCTACATGTCCTGTTCCTTGTTTCGAAGACGATGCGGAAAATTTAATTGACCTTTAAATTAAGAACTTTGCAGGAAAAAAAATATTTTAATTTTCTACTCTCTCTTTACAGATATTAATCATAAAATCAATCAAGTAAAGGTATAACACAAAATAAACTACATTAGAAAGATAATTTTTCCTTGTAATTCTTATCGTAATATATATTTTTCAGACATAATTATGCTGAAGCAAATAACTCCTTTTTGCATTCTTCGTCTGAAACTTAATTATCAATAAAATATTAATACAAATTTAAAACATGAAGAAAAAACTGGCTTTAAATGAGATTTCTTTCTGCAACCAACAATACAAAACGTTGGCTAATAACGATCACTATTAATTAAAAACTTTCAATTTTATTGGCCAATATTTGTACAATGTCTTTAAGTACACTCATTTTCTTCTACCTATCATGGGCCTGTGGCGCAACGGATAACGCGCCTGACTACGGATCAGGAGATTCCAGGTTCGAATCCTGGCAGGCTCGTGGTGAAAACGCTTTTTTGATAATTGCGCCAGCTTAGATCAATTCAATTAACTATCATTCATTAGAATCAAAAAAAAAAAAATAAAAATAAAAAATTACATAAATTTGAATTTTTTTTCATCTTGAATTCAAATTATGTTTTTCGCAATCACGAGCATGTGTGTGGGTGCGTGTGTGTATGTATGCATGTGTGTGCGTGTACGCGCGTGTGTGTGCGTGTCTGCGTGTGTGTACGTATGCATATGTGTTTGTGTCTGTGTGCAGGCATGACTGTGTGTGTAGGAGTGTGTGTTTGTGTCTGTGCGCTGGCATGAGTGTGTGTAGGCGTGTGTGTGTATGCGTGTGTGTGTGTGTAGGATATGGACGCAATCTGGAGATGGTTTTCGCAAGAGGAGCAGCATTGTAAGGCCGGTCGACGCGACGGTGGTGCTGGAATTCAAAACAGTCAAATGAGAACAATAAGCAATCGTGATTGCTCAAAAGCAAAAATAAATGAATAAATACTTCCTTTTATTATAAATGCGAAAGTGATCCTTACTGATAGAATGTGAGTTTGTTTATTGGTTTGTAATGTTTTCACGTCTTAACTACTCAACCGATCTTAATGAAATTTTATACACACGTTGAATTATCATCATTTTTAGCACGCTTTTATTAGCTTCACCTGTATGTATGTATGTATGTATGTATGTATCTTGTAACGGAATCTTGCAGCTCAAATTTCGCCCACTTCCTGCGATCGGATTCTTTTGAAATTTGGCACGCGACCTCAGACCCGATGACAACGCAATATTCTATAATCAAATTAATTAGTTAACTCTTTTAATTGTTAGTTTCCTCCAATTTTAATCAATATTTTGGCATAAATCCAACAATGTGAAAAAGGAAAAATTTAAAAAAATACATTAAAAAATGCTCGCAAAAATTATTTAAAAATCTCCACAAAAACCTTTAATTTTTCTGCATCAGACAAAATTTGTTCCAATGTTCCAAGCTAATTAGAACATGAAACATAATTGTTTTTAACTAATTTCATGCCAAAATTTAGGTGAGCCTTCAATTGGAAATTCATTGCTGATCAGACCATTGTTGAACAAAACTTTTATTCAAATGCATCTCAAATTTTCAAAGTAATATAAATATGATTTCCGCAAACATACATCGATGACTCACAGTAGCTTCCCATCGGAGTGCCCTTGTCTTAACTTTAAAATATTACCTCGCTTTCGTTTTAAAAATAATTTCGTCAATTCAACTTTTAGGAAAAAAAGTAATTGCAATTTTGCCTGATAATTCTCCAACATAAGACTAAAAAACATAAAAATAAAATAATAGTTTAAAAAACTAAAAAAAAAAAACACGCTTTCGTTGCAAAATGAACTAAAAAGTGAAAAATAATCTTTGGATGATAGTAGTTGATCAATCACTTAATTTTATTGTAATACAAAAAAGCGTGGGGGGCTTCTTATCAGTTGTCTTGAATTTCTTCCATTTGTTGTCCAAGCAGAAATGTAAATAGACAGCACCCCACGCTTTTTTGTATTACATTAAAATTAAGTGATTGGTCAACTAATATCATCCAAAGATTATTAAAGTACCGTCTGCGGTTTATGGTCACGAAATTGAAATCTTTACTAATAATAAAGCTGAAAGTCTCTCTGTCTGGATCTCTCTTTCTCTCTCTGTCTGTCAGGATCTCTGTGACGCGCATAGCGCGTACACCGTTCTGCCGATTTTCATGAAATTTGGCACAAAGTTAGTTTGTAGCATGGAGTGTGCAAAATTTTTGAAGTATGTTTTTTAGACATACGCTAAAAATATTTGAGAGTAAACGGCGTATATGGAGTGTACCCTATGCCTATGGGAACACCACTGGTTAAATGTCTGATTCGTAACAGACGATATTTCTATAAAGAAGAGTAATAAGTCACAAGTATGAAGAATTCAAATAAATAAATAAACTATCGTCTGTTTCGCAAAATAGTTCAAAATAAGCAATGAGTTTAGTTTTCAGTTTTTTTTTTTTTTTTTTTTTTTTTTTTTTTTTTTTTTTAAAGTAGTATCGTCTGCGCTTTCTGTCAGTTTCAATAGCTTTTGTGGAACACAATAGGTTGGCAAATTCTTCGTAGTTGATGCACATTAGTTTTAGGATTACTTTTAACTTAAATTTTTAAATATTTCTCTGAACTCTGTCTGTAGACGGTCTACCTAAAAGTTAAAAGTTGTCAAGTGACGCATGTTCAGCAATCAAGCTAAAAAAAGTGTAAGATTTCCCATCAACGTGTAGAAAAAGACATGTTGCTCAAAAAAAAAAAAAAAAAAAAAAAACACTGTCTCTCCCCCACCCCCTCTCCTTACCCCTGGAACATAGTCCTAAATTACCAATGCCATCAATGTGTAGAAAAAAGCAATTTTATGAGTCAAAATTTAAATTTAGATCTCTAAATTTTTTTAAAATTCCAAAACTTCAGTCATCTTTATATATTTACAGCATCAGGCACGATCTTTCCACCTTGACAGCAGTATGTGTTAATGAATTTAGTTTTGAAAATTTCAGAAAAATATTTAAAAACTTAAACTGGAAGTAATTATAAAACTAAAGTACACCAACTAATTTTGCTGATCTATTGTGTTCCAAAAAAGCTATTAAAACTGGCAGAAAACGCAAACGATATTTAAAAAATAAAATTAAAAAAAGAAAAAAACACCCAATGAGAATATATATATATATATATATATATAAACAATTAATTTTAATTTGGAAATTTTTAATTCAAATTATATTTTTCGCAATCACGAGTTGCGACAGGACCCTACTCATTGGAGTAATTGTTTCTAGAAACGGCTTCTGTCCCTCCAAGCCTGCCCCTCCCCCTGTGCGGTTACAAGTGTATAGTTGTGTGTGTGTGCGTAGACCTGTGTATATGCACGCAGGCATGTGTGTGTGAGTGTGTATGTGTATGAGCGTGCGTGTGTGTAGGACATGGACGCCACCGCCCAAGAGAAGCGGATTCCAGGGAACAGTGCTCAGGACCAGAGCACTGTTCCCTGGAGCGCATTGGAGAGGCCGTTGGTCCAAGCTGAAGAAGGAACCACAACGTCAAGGACGGTCAAATAAAAAGAATTAGCAATCGAGATTGCTCAAAAAAAAAAAAAAAAAAAAAAAAAAAAAAATCACTCGTTTTTCCACAAATAACAATAATGGGGTCGTTTCCGAAATTTTGAAAGTTTTTTTCTGAAAGAGCATGTTTAAAAACATAGGATTTGACTATTTTAAAAATAATTTGACAAAGTTTAATATTTTTTAACAATCATTTACAAGTGCGCAGATTCAACTTCTTTTTTTACGTTTCTGCACATGACCTCACAAGTGATGGAATGCCATTCATTGATGCCATTAACACAGAACGCAATATTTAATTCGCTTCTTTACTCACGTGAACTGGCAACGATATGGTTGATAGCAAGCATAGAGTGCAATATTTAATTCGCTTCTTAATTATCATAACCTGGAAACGCGGTACACAGCAAGCGTAAGCATTCAGAGCGGCAGTGAGCTAGCGCGCCTAAGTTCATCCCTTGTCACAAAGACCACGCCTTATTTGAAAAAATCTGAAATTAAAAAAAAATGATTAAAAATTAAACGTTTTGAAAATAAAATTTTTTTTTTCGTTCATTTTTTTTTTTTTTTTTGCTCATTCTATCAACTTTTGTGGCTAAAAGTAGTACTTTTGATTGATGGAAACAACCCCATTACGAAACAGACGATAGTTTATTAAGAGAGATAAACTGTACTCTTTTTTATTTTTTGAGTAATCACGATTGCTTAAAAAAAAAAAAAAAAGAGTCCGTCCTTGGCGTCTGGTTTTTTTTCAGCTTGGACCAGGGACACCAGCACCACCGCCACCGGCCTCTGCAGGCGGCGCGGCGCGGCTGCTCCGGTCCTGAGCTATACGCTATAGACGTCCATGTTCTACACACATGCGCGATCATACACATACACACACACACACGCTCATACACACAAGTCTTTACACACATACACGCCTACGTGCATACACACAAGCCTACACATGCACGCACGCGTGCCTACATATACACACACGCCTGCACGCACACACACAACTATACACACGTAACCGCTTAGGAGGAGGGGTAGGCTTGGGGGGACAGGAGCTGTTTCTAGAAACAATAGCCCCCAATGAGTAGGGTCCTGTTGCAACTCGTGATTGCGAAAAACAAAATTGAATTCAAAATTTCAGAATTCAAATTAATTTTAAAAATTCGAAATGTTTTTTTTTTCTTTTTTTCTTTTTCTTTCTTTTTTTTTTTATTCTTCATACTAATCATTTATTACTTTTCTTGACAAAAATATCGTCTGCAACAATCGGAAATTCAACTTCATTTCATTTCAACTCCGTGACCAGTAACCGCAGACGATACTTTAAAAATGAAGATATAAGCCTCGTTTTAGAATACGAAATCAACTCAAAATGAAGAATTAGGGGTTGTTCTAATTATCCCTCGAACTTCGGGTAAAGTTCACATTGTGCAGCTTTTTAAGGGCTTTACCAAACTGCAAAAGCGAGCAAAGATGACTGTTTTTCGATAAGATACTCGAAAACTTATGATTTTCTTCGAAATTGGAATAAAAATTTTGTAAAACTTTTTTCTGGATGTTCTATTCTACACCTCTGATAACGTGTATACATAATTTCATGATGATCCATGATCGGTTGAGTAGTTAAGGCGTAAAAACATTACAAAAAAAAAACACACACAAAGAAATATTCAGGATATTAAGAGAGGAGCAAAGAAAAGGCCTCATGATAGGTAACCCTATGAGACAGTAAGAAGCAAACGGATGTAAATGATAAACTTAAAAATTTCGATATAGTAACCAGCACAAATGGTAGGTGAATCTCTGCTCTGTTTTGGGACAAGAAATAGTAATAGCTGCTCTGGTAGACATTGCTATACAGCCTTATTTAGAAATTTTTTTGAATGAATGCCAACCTAGGACCGGAACTTAAAAAGCATTTTACTAAAAACTTGAAAGTGTGCACTAGCATCCCTTTGCTTCTCACTGCCTCATATGGCCCGAATTTTCAGCCCCTGCCCTGATTTTTAAAAACTCGTTTTTTGGTTTGAAATTACAGTGTTTGCCCCAAATTGTCCCGAAAATGGGTGTATTAATCACCAAAATAAATTTTGATGAAAATTAACCGAACTTTGGTAAGAAGATTAAATGACAAACAAAATGTTGCTCTTAGAAATATTCACGCTTCAGAGAAAGAGAGGATTACTTCATCAGAACAAAATTGAAGGTAACAATTTTATTATTTTGTTTAAAACTAAATACTTCGTTTGAGTTATTTTTTATTATTTTTTCAAAAATATTATTCACCACTATTATATTTTTAAAGTAAATATTTATCCCCCAAATTCTTATGTTTATAATCACAAGTGTATGTTTATATATTTGCGGATGCACCACCCCCATTGTTTATCACTATTGAAAGAACTGATAAGAAATAAGGGCGATTTGTATCCAGAAATATAAATATGCATTAATACTATATCATTAAACATACTTAATTTTATTTTTAATTGTAATTATATATGTGAATGTAACTTGAACAGATTTTCATAATACGGGAAGTTTCTTTACCGAAGATCTGCGGTGAGACTCGTATGCAGTATAATATCATTTTCAGAAATTCATAATTATCGTTAAAAACTATAGCATTTAATACATGATTCTTTCTACATTAAAAAAAAAAAATTAAAAAAAAAAAAAAAACACAAATTAAAAAAAATTAAAAAAAAAAAAAAACAATAACGTCTGAGAAATTGAGAAAGTGTATCTGTGGCTGTCCCGCGTCCAGACGACCCCCATGGCACCTACAGTCTTTAAATTTGGTACAAAATTAGTTCAGACCCCGGGGCGTTGCATTTCGGTCATCTGATTTGCTTTTTTTTTTTTTGGTAACTAATTTTTTTAAAGCTAAAATTTCAAACAAATTGCATATTAAGGGGATGAAAAAGCTCCACACCTTTTAATACTATCTGCGATTCCAAACAGCTTTTTGTTCTACACAAAATGGGAGATTGTTCCAATTTTCTCAATTAATAAGAACATGAGGTATAAGGGCTTCTACTTCAATGAAGGTCCTCAGGCTAAACGTAATTCAAAGGCGGAATTAAGTGTTATTGGAGACCACGAATTAGAAAACAACTTTTCAAGTGTACAAAATGTCCGTTTTGCTATGATCAGGAGCCCCTTAGTACCTATGGCTGTTCGACCGTCGCACTCAGCCGTGCGGGGGCCCCGCTACGCGGACCCCCCGGACGGTGGAACCTAAGGCATACAGCTAAGTGGTGGGGTGTGTGCGGAGAAAAGTACCTATGGCTGTGAAATTTGGTACAAGTTAGTTTGGACCCGAGGAAAGAGTGCTCTTTGAAACTTTTTTTAAAAAAATGATTTTGTTTTTATTTTAACATTTTTTTTTTCCATCGGGTGGGAGTGTGAATTTAATATTGTTCTAATCATAACGAGCTCTTTGCTCTTTACTTTAATTCTATTTTCTAGTGGGATTAACAAATTTTAGCAGTTATAACAAATGAAAGCGGTTTACCCGTGTTAGAAACATGTCTTGTTAGCAAGGCAAACTGTGAGAAAACGCCAAAAAGTACTATAAAACTTTTAAAAAACGAATTTTTTTTAATTGTCTATATAAAAACACATTACACCACATTTGTTAACTAAAAAACATTGCAAGGCATATGGCATATTAAATATTGGTGAATTCCAATGTAAATGCTGCAAAACGAAAATGAAATGCTAGGTTGAGTTGTAACTTTTTAGTAGATATGTGTTTTTATTTCTGCTTGGCTCATCTCTGGTATATTTTTGTAATCGGCTATGTGTCTCCAGTTCATTCGCAGGAAAATAAGTACATATTCGTTTATATTATTACATTCAAAAATATTCTGCTTACATTGAACTTTTGTTGCACAGAGAAAAGTTAATGCGGTTAAATATTTTTCAGGGTTACAATGTTATTTATCATGTTAATTTAATACATGAAATACACCACCAGCTCAGTCATTCCAGCCGAGGACTGCAGTTTCGTGTTTATTAGCACTCATCAGCCCGGCAAAGGAAGTAGCTGAGCTGGAGATGAGAAACCTCTTAAGGAAGCCAAGAGTGCCAAACAAACTGGTAGCTAATATAGAATTAGCTCTGACCAGACCGAGTGACAGAAGCAATGGTTCGGTTCAACTCGAAGTTTGGCATTCTTGACTTCCTTAAGAAGTTTTCCACCTGCAGCTCAGTCACTTAATATGCCGGGCTGATGAGTGCTAATAAGCACGAAACTGCAGTCGTCGGCTGAAATGACTGAGCTGGTGGTGTATTCCATGTATTTCTGCCTTAGCCCTGGTTATGGGGCGGTAACTTACTGAAAATGAAATTTAATGTTTAAGCTAATTTTATTGACTGAAGAAATTTATCGAACTCCGTCACTCATCGTCAATTTAACCTGTCATTGTTTGATCGAAGTATTTAAAATCCATTGAAAAATTTTAGCCGTACAATAATAAAAAGCAGAAAATAATTTATGAAATAAAAAAGGTTTATCCATCGTGTTTTTAAAATAAACTAAAAAATAGGAAATAATTTCTCTAAGCTCCACGCAGATTTAAATCCCCATATAGTTTCAGAATTCCTTACAAATTGTCTGGAAAATTTGAGGTTGTGAGTTTTTCACAGCTATCAAAATGCTTGTAAGCTTTAAAAGAAAAAGCATACAGCGCATATTGCATAACTAGAAGGGTAATAGATTATCAATGAAAAACTTACACCTCAGTTTATACTATTTTCAGAGCGATAAAGTTGTTAGTTAAATTGTACATAATCAATGGGATCGTTTCCAAAATTTTAAAAGTATTTTTTTCTGAAAGAGCATGCTTAAAAACATAGTACTTGACCATTTGTTAAATAATTTAAGTTTAATATTTAAAAAAAAAACTGGTTACCAAGATGTACCAAATTCCGCTCTTTGATTACATCGAGAATCAGATAAAAATATAAAGTATCTGCGCACGCAACTCAAAAGTATCTGCAAGCTAATAACTGTCTATCACGTAAAAGGGGAGGTAGGGGGCGTCCGGATTCAAAAAAAAAAAGAAAAAAAAAAGAACATTTTTAACCATAAGAAATAAATACATTTCGTAAAAGTTAGATTGGCTAAAACAACGTTATATAGCACAAAATTGCAAATAATTGCAGGTATAAGCTTTGAGGTTACAAAGAACTAATTTTCAAACCAATTATGTGAGCCTATAGATGCAAAGACCTAAGCTAAATTTCAAAATTTTAAAACTAAGCTTCTTTTAGCAGATTTTTCAATCGTAAGCTCATTTATTTTTGGGAATTATATCTCCATTACAGATCATACATTGGTGGGAACTTTCCCTTCTTAAGCTGTCAAGTCAAGAAATCAATAGGACACCCAAATTTCTGAGAATGAAGGAAAAACTAGCAATTCGCTGCTTCTTTGAATGCACTGTTGAGGGAGGAGACAAAAACAAGTGCAATAAATCTAGTAGCAAGTCCCCCATCTACCTTTGGTCCCTTAATAACCCCATGCACACAAAGATTCCAAAACTATGCCGTATTTTCGAGCGTAAGCGCCGTGGCGGTTACGATAAAAAAAAGTTTTTTAATTGCCGATGCTGCGGATACAGCAGGTGTGGCGCATACTATGTCCTTTTTCTTCAGTTTACAACATTTTACAGAAAATAAACTACTTTGAAAAGAAGGAAAATAAAATGTTTGGAACTTTCTTCAAAATGATCGGAAATGTGTTCAAAATGTGGTTTGAATAAAAAATAAAACTTTCCTTTTGAATTTCTGGTAGCATTAATAAACACGCTTTTTGTCCCCAAGCGATAAACTATGCGAAAAAAATTGATGAAATAACAATCGGTTTGTCCAGCCTTTTTCGCACAGTTTAGCTTCTACTGTAATTTAAGTCTTGAATTAACAGAAAGTAATATAAATTATGCCAGAATATGTTTCAATTCTTTAGCTTTTAGCTAAAGGCATTGAGCTAAAATCGGGAAATTTTCCAAATTTTCGAGTATTGATCGGGAAAATTTGCGGAATTTCATTTCGCATTAAAGTCCGAATCTCCTGCTTTAAGTATCGTTTTTTGGACTAAGTTACTGAAATTTAAGCGAGTTTATCCTGTAATTATTTCAAAGTAAGTTCATAACTTTTTTAAACATCCATAAAGGCGATCGTTCAAAGTTTTTTTTTACCGCACAATATCAAAATTTTCTGCAGCGATCCGAAATTCGGCAAAGTCCGTGGTTGATTTAAGGTAATTATAATTAGCTATCAATAAGGAGTTAAGATTTTTTTTTGAAACATTTCATTTGTTTAAATGTAGTCTGTTAAATGTAGGTCTTCAAAAAAAAAAAAAATAAATAAAACTAACAGAAAATACTTTTCTTTCACATTGGTTTGTTAAACTAAAAGCGTGGCGCGCGGGTGCCGTGCAAATTTCCAAAAATATGGCAAGTGAGAACTTGATGGCCCCATATGATATGCTTTAAAGTCACAGGTGCTTTTGTAATTTGATATGGGCGCCAAAAAAAAAAGAGGAAAAAAAGAAATACAAAGCCACATGAAAAGAATTGCTCAGTTATCACCACTTGATGAATAGGCATAAAGAAAGGAGGACTAACTTTTTCGTAATTTTTTAACAGAATTAAAAAACTATAGGTGGAAAACTAGAACATTACTCTCGATTGTGGCGAGATGCGCATGTCCGCAATGAATGTATCCGCAAAGCAGCAAATATTTTCTTAAGCAGCGAATGTATCTGCATCCGTCTATATTATCTAGCTACGATTACTGCGTTTTACATTAGCCATTTAAAAAAATGAGAAGAAATGAGAACCTGAATGAGATTGTCGCGAGATGCTCGTGCCCGCAACGAATGTATCCGCACAGCAGCGAATATATTACGCCTTACGCGCTTGCATTGTATACTATTCATTAATAATTTTTACAAAATTAATAAAACTAGGGGGCTATCGCCCCCTGCTCGTTAACGCTCGCCAACCCCCGGAACTGCTTACGCAGTTCCTTCGGATCGCTTCGCGATCCGAGCTCGCTACGCTCGCTCACCGGTCACCAAATATTGGTCTAGCTTTATCTGTATTAAAAAAAGTTTTTTTTTAATATGAATATCATAACACTTATGATTTTCATACATTTAAAAGGGGACAATTAGTTTGACATGCAACTCGTGGTTGGATTATTACAAAGCAAAAGTTTGCAATTCCATTATTTTTTGAGAGAAGTATGCAAAGGAACATTTTTGTACTAAAATTACAAACATAATATAATCTTTGTTTCCTACATTTACTGAATGCAAAAGAAATTGCAGTGAAAAAACCCTACCATGTTTACACACTTAAAAACACTTCATGGTCACTAACTATACTATGTTCAGTGTCAAAACATGTGTGTATATATGTTTTAATGTGTCTAACAGTTGCAAAGAGCAAGCAACTTCTGACATTCTCTGAAAGCAGTGATTTAGTAAAAAAAATGTTGGAATGAGTGGGTTAAGAGTCAAGAAACCAAATCCAATGGCACAACAGCTTATGAGGGCCCCAAGGTCTACTGCACCCATCTCACTCCTTCTGACAAAAGACTCTGGGGTGCTAGGCAGATGTTCCGGTTAAGAGGTCAGCCTAACGCGGAACCCCCAGGGTTTAGTTCCCAAGCATACTTGGTACTTATTTTATCGACCCACTGAAGGGATGAACAGCTGAATCAATCATGTCCAACCCGGAGCATGGAAGGGCTACCACTGAGCCTCTGGGCTTCGGAGCACTTAATGTAATTTACGAAGCAGGCTACGGAGTCTTCAGATGAAAGATCTGAACCCGATTGGTCAGAAATGCTGCCGATACGCTAAGGTGCACAAATGCATACCGTCTTCAAATCGAGAGAATTCCGCAAGTGTTTCCGAATACATTTACGGATTAATCATGCACTTTACTGGAGAAAAAGGGTTGATCTAAGACTGATAATTATAAAACTAGAGAAAAATATTATTGTAGTAAAAACAATATTGATTATTATATAACACTAATATTTGTCATACCTAAGATATCATTTATTTCATTCGATAGCAATGTGCCTTTTAAATTCAAACGTAAACAATTTCCCGTTAGATTAGCCTTCCTAATGACTATAAATATAGCAGAGGGTCAAAATGATTTTGTGAAAACATATTAGCAGTAAAATCAGGTTTCACGATTCAATTTGTTGCTTTACTTTGTCATTGTTGTTCAGTTCTTAACTTCAATGCATTGCAAAACTAAGTGACATATTTTGCAATGAGAATTGTCCAATAAATTCATTTTGTCTATGTGGAATAACATAATACAGCGAAGCACGGTTTAAATGTTTCTCTTCTATTCGTTTTTATCAATTATATGTTTTTTAAATTGTCCCTAGAGGGTCTAATATACATTTTCTTTACCAATTATACATTTTTTCATTTGTATGCTTTTTTCATTAGTCCCTTCAAAAACGTATAAGCGGTGCTTCACTATATATAAAAAAATGTGGTTGGAAAAAAAAACTTCAGTATTTACAGGTTGCAGTTAGTTAAGCTTGACCACGCACTCTCAGAAATGGACTTTCATATTCGACGAAATTTTCTTCGTGTTTGACGAAATTGCTTCCAGGGATATGCTCCGAGCGAACATTTCGTCAAATTGAGGAAACTGCTTTCGTCTCTGGTTTGAAGATGCGAATTTCGTCAAATGTAACGAAATATTTCTTCATTCTAGTTTTGTCAAATCGACAATCATTTTCGTAGTTTTCAGAGAATTAGTTTCGTCAAATAATTTCGTCATATTTGAGCATGTTAATTTCGTAATTTTTTGAGTTTATTTCTTTTATTTTTATTTTTTCTTTTTTGAGCTGATTAGTTATCTTTCTTTCTTTCTTTTTTTTTTTTGACTTTTTTGTATTCTCTGTCCCATTGTTTTTTGTTTTTCGGATAAGACGAATTTAATGATTTTTTTCGATTTTAATGATCTATTAAAGTTCGTTTTAACGAGGTTCGACTGTATCTTATCAAATCTTTACTTCAGAATCTTACCACCATAATTTCCCACTTTGATGCGCATAGTCACACTCACAGGCCCGTCATTTACGGGGGGGGGGGGTCATTTATGGGGGTTGACATTCCCCCCCCCTTTGATTTTTGAACTTTTATTCGTTACGTACGAAAGGCCGTGTTTTTAGTTGGTTCTCTATAAAAATTTTGAAGAGTGTACACCTTTTTCCACAATTGGAAAAAAAAAATCGAAATGACTGGCTTGCACTCCCCCCCTCTGCCTAAAGCAAAAGGCAAGTATTTGTTGAAAAAAGAGACACATAAAAGATGTTAAAATTTTTTTTATTAATGTAAAAATACAAGCAGACAATTTCTTTAAAATATAAAAATAATTATTGCAAATTCAAATTAAAGAACAATGTGAAATGATACCTGGGAATTAGGGCTTTACGATGCATCGATGCATCGTAAAATACCGATGTACAGTACACCCTACATCATTACACCGGTTTGAAATAAAAACCTCTAAACCGATAGATCAGTGTGCGCCACAAGTTTGCTTACATCCAAGCTTTTTTTTTTTTTTATCCAAGCAAAAAAAAAAAAAAAAAAAAAAAAACGGAAACCCGCATGTTAGTCCGGTCCCATAAACTCCCCATGGTATCTAACTAAAACCCCATAAGGGGGATTTTCCTGAAAAAAATCTATTTTTTGCCGGATCTTTTCCATATTTGGCACAGAGGTTCATTCTTGTTGCTCAGGAATACTCATTGAGCAGTTTTCTTCCCGCTATGGGGGGGGGGGGGAACAACCCTCATAGGGGATCTCCTTATAAAAGCCAAGTTTTTGTCTAATTTTTCCAAATTTGGCACAGAGGTCCTTTGATGCTCGGGAATGCACACACAATGGTTTTAGTCCCTCCATGGGGGGGGGGGGCAACGCCCATGGGGTTTCTCCTTACAAAAACCAAGTTCTGTCGGATTTCTTCTAAATTTGGCACAGAGGTCGTTTGATGCTCGGGAATCAAAAAGTAGTTATCGTCCCTCTATTGTGGGGGGGGGGGGGAGGGAACCCCATTGGGGGTGCCTCTTATAAAAACCACGTTTTTGTCGAATCTTTTCCAAATTTTACACAGAGGTCTTTTAATGCTCGGGAATTCAAGCCGGATAATTTTCGTTCTTCTATGGGAGGGGGGGGGGGCAACCCCTCATTGGGGTTATTCTTATAAAAACCAATTTCTGTCGGATTTCTTCTAAATTTGGCACAGAGGTCGTTCGATGCTCGGGAATTCAAGCAGATTAGTTTTCCTTCCTCTATGGGGGGGGGGGGGCAACCCCATTGGGGTTCTCCTTATAAAAAGCAAGTTTTTGTGGGATCTTTTCTGAATTTGGCAAAGAACTTCTTTGATGCTCAGGAATTCTCATTGGGGAGTTTTCGTCCAGCTATTGGGGTCTATTTTTTTTTCAAAAACCAGTTTTTATAAGATCTTTTAACAATTTGGCACAGAATTCCTTTGATGCTCGAGAGTTCCCCCATTTTAGTCCCGCTATGCATGGGGAATCCCCCGCGTGGGTTTTTGTCGGATCTATTCCAAGTTTGGTACATTTTGTCCTTTGATATTTGTGAATTCCCATAGGGTAGTTTTCGTGCCAAATTTGGGACAATTCTGACAAAAGCTTCGATTTTTGCAAGGAAAACTCCCCTAATCGGGGGTTTGCCACCTATAGCAGGAAGAATAATTCAAACTGCTTCAACTACTCGCGATGTAAGTTTGGCGATGCATCACGATGTAAAAATTCCTACATCGTCCAGTCCTACTGGAAATATAGAAGTGCTACTTCCTCAGCAGACATTGGGTTCTGGAAGAATAAGACATAGGTTACTTTTATGCAGAGTTACATCAATATTTGCTCAAGAGAAAATTGCTGGAGATTTACTTCTTCATTGCATCGCATAAAAAATTCCAGAAAAAAAAGAAAAAAAAAAGATTTTTTTAAAAACTAATAACATAAATTTTAAAGAAACAGTGCAATAAAATGTACAGCTTTAAGTTTGTATATCTTTGTTCGAAAAGTAGATACAGAAAATGAAATTAGATAATCTTGAAAAAAAGCTTACCTTTTTCTTTTTTCAATCGATTATTTATCTTATTAATTTTGCTTCTATGTAGAATGCTTGTTTGGCAAAATTTATGTTTAATACAGGAAGTGTATTATTGCATGCAGTACATACTTTATACTTTGAAGTACTTTGGTACATACTTCATATTTACCTGTCTGGAACTTCAAGGGAAATTAGGTACTTTATATAACATAATTGATTAGAACTTTACTGATTTACTAAGATAGCTCCATAAGCATTAATGCAACCATGGCCAACGCCAAGACAGAATTGCAAGTAAGAGATTCAAAGGTATGTAATGAAAATAGTGACTAGCGTATCGAGAAAAGTTTACTAGTTTTTATCATATACTTTTTATTTTCCTTTCAATTTTTCAATTGAAATTTTACATAGACATTTTACTTTGTCTGCAACAAAAACCATTACTCTAACTTAAATTTGCACTTACTAGTAGTTCATCTATGAAATGCTTCTGAAGAGAATTCCCTTTATTTTGCTGATAATTCCTTGAGGCAGCAAATATGGCAATATAATTAATGCTGTATTTATTTCAGCTGTAGAAACTATGTATAATGGAAAAATTCATAATTATCACAAATCAGGTAGCACAAATTAACATAGAATTTAGCGTACTAAATGCGAAAATAAACAACAAAGAACGCTTTATAATTGTTATTATTTCCAAAATGCTGCTAACTTAACTTTTTTTTTTAAAATCAAGGTTACCTTCAATAACTTATTTTAAATTTGGGATAAATTGAAAAAATATTGAAAATATTTAGCTGCAAAGCACAAAGATATAGTTCTTTATAGAAATTAATGTTTTCTTTGTAACTTAAAATGCTTTGTTTTAAATTAATACTTACTTTATTTCATGTTTTATTTTGCAAGTAAAACCATTCAAAAGAAAAAAAGAAACAGACTCAACAAATAGTGAAGTATTGATACAACATAAACAAGAGACACCTGCAGAAGGGGATGACATTACATAAACAACATGGGGTGCGACTTTAATAAGTCCGGTCAACGAGCCTAACAAAAAAAGGGGGGGGGAGGGTATCATTTCCGAACCGTAAGCTAAAAGCTAGTTTGCATTTATTTTTAATTGCATTAAGCGCTTTTTTTCCTCGATTTTTGTGGGCTTGTTTAAAAGGTTGTTAAGCAATTATTAAAAAATATTTTTATGAACACTTGTGAGATAAAGTTCTTAATACTTTCTGATTATTAATTTCTTCAAAATCATATTTCATTTTGCTATTAAAATATTTCATGTAGTTTTGTTAAGAACTAACTATAAAAGATCTATTGTTTACCCATTTCAAAATATTAATCTTACCTAATGGGTAGAGCAATATTTCATTGAAAATGATAAGTGTTACGTACACTTTTGTGAGAGAGCTACTGTATAAATTATTATTGTATTGAATAAAATATTACATGTAGAGTAGAAGAAGAAAAAATACCAATACTTAGAGAGGGGGTGGGGGGGGGGCGGAATATTTGTTTAAGAAAATAAAAATTGCAGAGGAAAAAAATTTTGAATTATTAAACAAAAACACTTCGTTCACCAGAATTATATTAGTAAAATTCATGAAGAAGAATGAAAACACATAACCATGAAACACATTCAACGTTGAAATTGAAAGCTTCAAAGTTCTATGCTATTTATCAAGGCGCTGTATTTATTATCTGCGTTGCTGTAGCGACGGTGGAATTTTTTATGTAAGTTTAAATTCGTAAAAATGCTTTGATCATCTTTGTCAATTGTCTAACGGGGGGAAATAAAGGAAGTACGTTTTCGGAAACAAATGTCAACAAACACACATTTTCATTTGCAAATAAAAAATAACGCTAGTTAAGCCTAACGTGGAGGTGACTCAAAGTTAGTGTATACAGAATTCCAAACCAAATCGAACAGGTCGTTTTCAATTTTAATGTGTTTTAAATCCAACAATAAACACAACAGTAAACAAAAATGTAACAATACATAAAAGAAGTCACATTGCACATACAAATTTAAATAAATACTAACCTTTATGAATCCTTTAGAATAACTGCCGTAAAATATTTTAACGAGCAAGTACAAGACTGAAACGAAAACTCCCAGAATGCACTGTAATGTGACGAAATCGGGACGAAATTATTTCTTGAAAAATTTGAGATTTCTGGTTTCGTCAAATATCACGTGATTCGGTGACGAAAGGATCGTAGAAAATAACGAAATAGTGCTCGAGGATTGCCGAATCGTTAAAATTGAGCGTTTCATTTTTGACAGTGCGAAAAGAAGGTGGATGACCTGGAAGCGAACCATCATTTGTAATAGGTAGAATCTTCCAGAAAGCACCAAATAGTAAGAGGCATGGTCTCGCTAATCCTATCTATTCCAAAATAATAACAAACAACCTATTACAAATGATGTTTTTGCATTAAGGTCATCTACCTTCTTTTCGTGGTAAGCTATAGCAGGGCTGTGGAGTCGGACTCTGGTTTTATGGTAAAAGAGTCAGAGTCGAAGGTGGAAAATTTGACGGAGTCGGTAATTTTCTTTCAAAATTCGCAGCTCTGCCAATATTTGCGGAGTTACAGTCGGAGTCAGACTAATTTTAGGTAAAGAAGTCGGAGTCTCAAAAAATCCTGTAGTCGGAGTAAGACATTTTTCCTCCGCCTTTGCAGCCCTGGTAAGTAAGGAACTTTATTTTTTGTAAGCACTATGGTTAAGGGAAAAACCTTTCGACATCAACATTAACTTTGCAAAGGATTTTTTTAAAAAAAAGAAGAAAATCATAATAATTCTCTGCATACACGAAAGAAAATTTCTGGGTTTTCAGATACTATGACTCTTGAATGCCTTACATATGACATGTCTATGACTGAAAAGTGGTTTTGTCAAATCTTAAAAAAATTTATAAAAAGTTTGACCCTGTGCGTTATTTATAGTCATTAGGAAGGCTAATCTAACAGGAAATTGACGCTTGAATTTAAAAGGCACGTTACTATCGGATAAAATAAGTGGTATTCGAGGCTAAGTATCAGTGTTATTATTAGCATTTTTTTTAAAAATAAAATAATATTTTTCTCCAGTTTGATTACTATCACTGTTATTTCAACTCTTTTCTCCAGTAAAGTGTATGATTATACCGGAAATATGTTTAAAACCACTTACAGAACTCACTCGATTTGCAATTCGCGGTTCACGGCGTGCGTTTGCGCGCCTAATCCTATCGGCAGCATTTCTTACCGATCAGCGTTTAAATCTTTCATCTAAAGACTCCTAAGCACACTGCTCTTTTCTTTGTAAATTATATTCAAGTGATTGGAAACACTCATTCAAAAATCAAAATTCTAACGCAAGACATCTAACGCTAGCAGCGAGTCTGCAACACTTGTAAACAACGATCGTAAACAAAGCGGATCGTTGACAACGGAGAGAAAGAAATAAAGGCTCGTTTTGCGCCACGCATAAGCGTTTTATACATGTAGATAATAACAGTTTAAAAGAAATTAGAACTAAGCAATAAGAATTTGAACGATTTTGGCGAGATGCGCATGACCGCAGCGAATGTATCCACCGAACGCACTTGTGTAAATACTGTCTTGTAATAATTTTTGCAATCTAAATAAATAATATCAATATCAATATCAATTTCAAACGAATTAGAAGTTAAGGGTAAGAACTTTAACGATTATCGGATGACGTGCAACTCCGCGGCGAATGTATCCGTACGTCAGCGGATGTATAAGCGCACGGCGTGCGTCTACATTATCTAGCTTTGATTGCATCCTGCGTAAAAAATGCAAAAATCATGATTCTCGCGTTTTTGTAGCGTATTTCTCAAGATAAATTTTTGTGATTCATATGCTTCATGTCTTGCCATTTATTTAATACCGAAATCATTATTTTGTAAGTTCTTTTGTGCTTGTTTTTATCTAACTGCATACTGTTAACTTCTACCGCATACTGTTAATATCTTAAGCATGAGAAAAAAATAAACCCCTTACAACAAACCTTATATACTTAACACCTATAACAAATATAATGCCACTCTATTTCATTTTTTGCACTACCTGTAAATTGTAATTGCAGAAAAAATTATTTGATTTGAGAAATATTTTGTTTCACTTATTTTTAACTTAAAACAAGTGTGTGTTACAAAGTTATAATTGCAAGACTGTACAATCAATTTTTGAAAAGTGACAATAAAGTGCTTTAAATAATTTCAACTGTTCTGGAGTCTTTGAAAATTATTTAAGTTTTTAAAATTCCATGAAAAGTAATTAAATTTGGTCTCTTATCAGAGGCGTAAAATGGCCACCTGAAGTGCGAGGGAGGGGGGGGGGAGCAAACTTTTTCTTAAAAGGAAATTTATTTGATTTATATCCCGCCATCCAGTTAACATAATGCAAGAAATATTTTATTTCACTGGCGCATCAGAAAAAAGTTTTTAGGGGGGGGGGGGGCATATCGAAAAAGGGAAGAAAATTTTTTGATCTGATAAGAAAGGGGGGGGGGAACCAGGGGTTCTACCCCGGAAAATTTTTGAAACTTGAAAGCTTTAAAAACGCAATTTTAGACTTTGTTCACAGATGTTAGGTGAACAAAATATACAGGGGTCTCAGCGGAAGTTTCCAGAAATTGAACCTTTAAAAACGCGATTGTCGGCCATATTTATCGACGTTAGGGTAAGGGATGGAGCTTAGGGACTGTCCCCGATCGATTTTTTTTTTTTTTTTTTTGATCGAAATCAATTCTTCCTCCCCGTGCAAGTTTTCGAAATTGAAGCTTCAAAAATGAAATTTTAGACAAACGTTGAAGATTTTTTGGGAGGAAGGTCCTGAAGCTCTTCCCTGGTAAAATTTTCAAAATTAAAGTACTAAAAACTAAAGCAATGTTTTATATTCAAAGGTTATTTCACTTAAAATTTTTGTAAGTGTAGTTTAAGAAACCAAATAGCTTATTATATTGGAGAAAAGTAGTACAGGGACATTTTCCCGAAAATTTTCTGAAATTCAAGTCCTAAAAACGCGATTGTAATGCCATATTTTGTAATATTAAGGCGGTAATTTTTCGAAATTAAAGCTCTAAAAACGCAATTTGAAACGCAATTTTCGATGTTGTTCGGTAATTGAGGGCTTTTCCCTGGAAAATTCGCGAAATTGAAGACCTGAAAACGAAATTTCAAATGCTCCATAATGCTTCCGGTGTGTGTGTGGGGGGAGGGGCTTTGGAGGAGCAGCATTTTCCTATTTTTAGGCGAGCTAGAAAAAAAAGAAAAGGAATAGGAAAGGGGAAAGGAGGCGATTAGCTGATCAATGAGTTGTAACTTTTAAAATTTTAAATTCAAAGATTGATTTTTTAAAGAAATTAAGATTTTTCCTAACATTACTATTAATTTATAAAAATCACTTCGTTTTCAAAAGACGTATTTTTATATCTTCTCATCAATAATAAAGAATACTCTTAAAAAGCATTCAACTCAGCATTCTGGAAGGGGGGGGGGGGAGATGAGCCCCGTGGGCCCCCTTTCTGGTTACGCCACTGTTCCGTTTTGGCTTGTTTATTACATGGTTGGTAAATTCATTCATGTGAACACCAGTTAAACTATTTAAATTTCGCTTTAAGAAAAACTTCGGAAATGCAGCAACATTTCCACTCTTTCTCGAAAACACTCATTTTTTTGGGCATGTAATCCGAGTTTACTACCTAAATTTAGTAAACTAAGATTACAGGATTTTAGTAAACTAGGCCTATAAATATTGGGAGGGGGGGTCATCATCACTTAGGGATCAGGTACACGGGCCTCTTCTGGGCTTATGATTGCGCCGCTGTGGTGCAGTTTGAAAACAGATAAACTACGGGTTGAAATTACTAATTGGTAATTGACTACAAGGATACAACTTTTGCATATAATTCATTACAATTGCATCAGTAATATACGAATTACATTTTATTATCATTTGAAAATAAGGTATATATCATTTAAAAAACAATTAAAATTTTCTTTTTGCTTAAAAGCTAAGGGGGCAAAATAAAAACTCTGCCCATGACTCAAAAACGTAGGTGCCTCAAAAACCTGTGCCCCCCTTCCTAGTTTACGCCTATGTCTCTTATCAAGAAAATAAAGTATGAATTGTCCGAATGGCCAGAATATTACTCTTTCGTTACTTATTTTCTGAATCCCTTCACCATTTCTTTTAAAGCATTTTGTACATTTTTTACAAAAGAGCATTTGATGAAATAAAGGGGGGGGGGAGATGTTGGTTGCAAATTAAACTAAAATCCGATATGAGCAGGTGACGACTTGCTTCCCTTTTCTCCTCCAGCTTTTCCTCTCTGTCATTAATGTGAACGATTTGTGGCACGAGCAATTTTTATTTTGATTGCTCTTGACTAGCAAAAGAATGCCTAACTTTCAAAAGGTTTTGTTTGCATATTTTTCTTCATATTTTTGTAGTCTCAATTATCCCCATATAAGGCCTCAAAATACAGATTTTTAATTCTATTAAAAAAAAAAAATTCTCGGGGAAGAAACACCCGGACCCCTGAAATAATGGATATTCTACATTCCACTTAAAGAACCACTCTCTTGCTATCCTTCCCACTACAAAGCGAATAAAATAAAAATATATAAAATAAAAATAAAAACAGCGAGAGCATTAAAAAACGAGACAAAAACATGAGAGCTGTGTCAGTAAAAAAGACATGTACACACACACACACACACACACATATATATATATACATACATACATACATATACGTGTGTGTGTGTGTGTGCTAGGGCAATGTGCGAAACTGGGCCACTCCCCAAAAAATTTCTGGATGCGACCTTGCATAGTGCTGCTCTGGTTAGTTGAGATGTGACCTTGACTATTTTTACCTGTTTTAGGGGAGCTTTGTGAAAAATAGAAGTGTTATTGGTTCGGATTTTAGTTGGAATATTTTTGAAAAACTACTAAGAAAGTTTCTCAACTCAACTTAGAGCCAATTACCTCTCCCTATTTTTCGAAACAGAGATAAACATTGTCAGAGCCGGAGCTCAACTTCTCAGAGTCTCACAATAAAAACTTTTTAGTTTATTTTAAAAACATGGGACATTAATTTTTTTTATTTCATTAATTATTGTAAAAAAAGTTAGGAACTCAGAAGTACTTCGATACAGCACATTGCGTGCGAGTTTGAATATGAAAATAGTTGAAGGGGCTTCACAAGAGGTTCTGTTCTTCAGGATTCTTTCGGACTGGCTTCTTCTGTGGCACGAAGCCCAGCTACAAATTCAACGTTCAGGGGATCGAGTGTAACAGCTTTTCTCATGTCCTCCAAGGCAGAAGCATAAAAACCTGCAGAAAGCGAAAAAAAAAATCATTTAAACGCCATTTTCCTTCACAAGGCGCTTTGTTTCTACACCTCTTCATAAACAATGAATTGTGTGTGCTTTTATGTTTGTGTGCATGTTCCTTTTACAAATCCGCAGTTTACGTTGGAATTTCCCCAAATTTGGTGAAGGTCTGACGTAACGGACTTCACACGAGGCAGGGAGGTATAATCCGTTTTCCACGAGAAGGCACTTCGCTCGCCTTTCTCGAATGCAGAGCTCTATTTTATGCGGGGGTGATCGGTAAACGTATCCCCGTTCTAGTAAAAAAGACAACTAGACAACCTTAACTTTGCCGTGCATTTTAACCCCTTTAGTCGGAATTACGAAAAAAATAACCAACAATTGTATTTGGTACACAGTGTACTATGCTTAGGAGTATCTTATAGACGAAATTTCAAGTTTGCAGGCAAAAAATTGAGTGAGTTATGATCCGTCCAATATTCCGGACTTATACTTTGAAATTAATATTTCAGACATAAAAACGACGAAATATCAAACAAATTTCATTGTAAAATAAATGTTCTCCAAACAATAATGAAAGATAATATATAAGCGTTTGAAATGATTCATAAAAATCGTACATTTTTTACAAAATCAGAAAAAAGAACCTCGCCTTTGCGACCAAAATCCATAATCGGAAAAATGAGCCACTATCCTCCCAATCCCTATATATTAGTGTTGCCAATCCCCCCCCCCCAAATCAAGTAATTTAATCAATTAATAAATGATTCGCAGCTGTTTAAAGCTTTTGTCCGATATACCGGACGCCAGGTCAGAAAGGGTAAGTGCGCAAAAAAAAGTCTTAGTGTCCTTTACATCACTTGCTTCACTTGCCTGTAGTTACTTTCGTTATTCTTACATTTTAAAAACTGCTGATTTTGCCACAAAATACCATGATCCGAATATGCATGCTGCCGAAAACAGCGAACTAGAATCAGCAGATATCACGTGACGAAGGCGGATTTTTGGTGCTTTTACTGAAAACCAAGCAGTTTGCATAACTCCCCCCCCCCACCAGATGTAATGCCAACAGGCCCGTCATTTACTTGGGGGAGGGGGGAGTCAAATCATTGAGAAGAAAAAAAAAATGGAGGGAGTAAAAACTTTCATACGTGAAGCCAAAACCCCAAGTCACGTGACAGCTTTTTAAGCAAAGCATTGGAAGAAATCAGGTTTCTCCCGCTTGTTTGACGCAAAACGTGCCAACCTTTCGCCGTTGTTGAGTCACGTGACTTGGGGTCTTTGGGTTAGCTTTTGCTAAGCCAATGATTCGACTTGCTTCCTCCATTGACTATTTCCTCCTTTTACACATAAGAGGGTGTGGTTTATGTTGTTCATCAATGATATTTGCCTGATCCCCCTTCGCCCCCTGCCATCGGGGGGCAGACATCGAATTGACAGGCTTGAATGTCATTAATTTCTGCTTCCTATACAAAGCTAATGTGCAAAAATACGTCTAAGATGTTTTGTAGGATGTGATAAGTCAGTAATCAGCGAGTCGACGCGAAGCCCCGTTAGCCGTGGGGTCCTGGGTTGTCCGGACTACCTGGTTCTGGAGGCGCCCCTGCGAGAACTGAATAAAGATTTAAGAAAATATAAAAGTCCAATAACTCACCGAGGCGATATTGGATTGTCCCACGATTGTAGAAGGCTGCAGCGAAATCATTTTTGAGCTCCGTCGCTTTCCCGTAGCAGCCCACTGCCCTATCGAATTCCACCTTCCGGTAAAACACTTGTCCCAGATTGTTGTATGCTTCGGAAAGAAACCGATTCCTGCAGAGAAACGAAAATTGTATTCACATGCACATGGAAGCTTAACGACTTGCAGTTCGGGTCCGGTAACTTAAAGCCCCCTGACCTTGAGAGTATTTCTTTCTTCTAGGGGAGTTAAGTAAAAACGGGAATCATTGAAGCTGATTTATGCTCTTTACCCTTTTGCAGTTACACTGTGACGACAATCTAACTCAACTCAGTACCGACGGTGTCCCCCCCCCCCGTTTCGCGGGGGCACGAAATCCCCCCCCCCCGTTTTTATTTTCAATCATAGCTTTTGATGCATGTATGGGAGGAATTTTAAATGTTGGCAAAACTGGGGATAAACCGTACCAACAATACCTTCCCCTTTCAGTGAGCTACCAAAGACGACATGAACAAGGTCAACATTTCTCTGGTAAACAAGTTGGAAATGTCCACCAAAGGTTTTCACTCAAGTGAACTTGTCAGGTTTCACAAAAATTAATTTCTATTTTTAAAACTAGGGATGCAACTTATATTCGTGATGAATACAAAAATATTTATTTCATTTCCTTTTGCATAGAGAACAAACTGAAAATAGGGCATTTCTGGTTGATACCTTGTATATTCGAGCAAGAAAATTCCTACTCAGAATTCACTTATTAAGTTGTGAGAAACAGTTCTAAGAAAAATCGTGCTCCTTAAAGTTAACTGCATACCTAATTATCGCAAAAATGCGTACATAGCCGCCTTTGAAGGCGCAAAAATGGTACATAAATTTACGGTAGTCAGTGCTCATTCTCTTAAATAGCGCATAGGTTTCAATTTCTATATTAAATTCGGTGACATGTATGAAGTCCCATAATACTTAAAAGGTGCATGAAATATTTTCGGATCGTGTCCGATACACCGACACTTGCAATCTTGAAATAACACCCATTACACGCAATACTTCCTTCACATATATCCCGAAAACGGGAAAGCTAAGAAAAATTAATCAGATCTGTATTTTTGTATCCGAAAAAAAGCTTACCCCAAAACAGAATTCAGTTGCTAATTTTTGCTTCAATGATGACGGCTTTATCATTCATTTATCATACTCTGCTGATTGTTGCTCACTTTCAAACATGCATTGAAGGCTAAAGTATGAAAAACCCACCCAACGCTTCGTATACGTGTTGTAATTTGGCGAAAGAGGCTAGAATTGTGCTTGTTTTGCTGAACTCTGCGAGTGCACCCCTGCATATGAATCTGCCGGTGCCTTTGATTAAATAAACACATTGACTATTCGAGTCATATAACGCTATTTTTATAATATTTCTTTTTATTTAATTATTTTTTAAAGCTTAGTTATTTTAGAAATTATGTGGCAAACAGTTGTCTTTCAATATTCCCATAGTATGAAACTTTCAGTAACTGATAATGATTGCTGTCTAAAAGCAATTCTGCGTCACGAAATAAGTAACTGAGTGCTAGAGGTACCTCTTAATGCTGTCGGGCTCATTTTCTAAAAAGTTGATCAACGCAGAAAGTCGATTCTCTGCCTCTAGGTATTTTCTCTCGTCGATTAGGTTCCGTGCCTCTTCCAATGCTTGAGAAACAGTCTAGAGTCAGAGATAAAAATAAGTCAATCTCATAGTAGTCAATCAGATAACTAACTATCTGAAGACAAAAAAAAAAAAAAAGTCACAGAAGCCAAACTAAGGAAATGCTTGGAGAAAAATTGATCTCTAAGGACTTTAAACTAAATAAATGTCTTAATACAGGGTGTTTGAAAAAGAACTACCCTATTTTGAAATGACATTACAGCAAAACCGTGTGAAATAGAAAGATGAAATAAGTATTATGCTGCACCAGTGCTCTGGAAATTTTTATTCAAAAATAATTCAAAAATTCAGAAAGCGGGGTAGTCAAATGTTTTTTAACGGATTTATGAGAAAGGACTCCCCTACTTTAAAATGATTTAACAGCAAAACTGGGTGAGATAGAAAGGTGAAGCAAAATGTATGTTGCACCAGCAGATCTGGAATTTTTATACAAAGATATTTAAAAATAGTTCGAAAATTAGACATCAGAGAGTGCTGTAGTCAAATGTTTTTTAATTGGTGTTTGAAAGTGTGCTTATTGAACAGAGGTCAAATCTCATTGATCATATAGAACCCATTGATTCGATATGGCTATCTTTCATAGCTTCATAGCTTTAACATTATGCAATCGAATGGTCATATTACTCCTGTGAAACGTGACCATATCAAACACATCGGAATGACCTCTGTTCAATAACAACTAATTAAAACTTTCATACACTAATTTAAAAAAAAAACATTTGACTACAGCGCTCTCTGAATTTTTGAACCATTTTTGAAAACCGGTGAACCATTAAATGCACTTAGAATGAAAACTATAAACTTTATGAGAAGTTTACTGCTTTTTTAGGACACAACATCCCAAACTGTTCCGATTCGCGGCACCATTTAAAGAACTAAAATCTTCTCACAGCACAATAAACTATACCTTTTGGAAAATTCGCGGCACCCCTCACTTCATGCATGCAAAATATATGCTGCTCTTGACGGATTTCTGTGCTAGTTAGCTCATGTACGTTGAGCTTGAAATAGCATTCATTAATTCACTGGCATAAAAAAAGTGCAGAAAGATAAAGCTAAATTTAAAAAGCATTAAATATGCTTAGAAGAAATAAAAGTCTTCATAAGTAGCGCAACGCTTAGTGCCGCGAGTCTAGTTGTTTTCCCTGTACTGCCACTACGCTAGCAGTAAAACAAGTTTTAAAGATTTTACTGGAGAATATGAAAAATAAAATGTTTAAGCTACAATAAAGAAATTATCTCTTGAATCTTCCAAAAATAAGCATGAGAAGGATTAATTTTCATTTACGATCTTGCATGGAACTACAAATAATTCGCCATCCTCATCATTCACATCATGCATGCAAAATTTAAGCTGCTCTTGACGGATTTCTGTGCTAGTTAGCTCATGTACGTTGAGCTTGAAATAGCATCAAATAATTCACTGGCATAAAAAAAATGCAGAAAGATAAAGTTAAATTTTATAAGCATTAAATACACTTAGAAGAAATGAAAGTCTTCATAAGAAGCGCAACGCTTAGGGCAGCGAGTCTAGTTGTTTTCCTTGTACTGACACTACGCTAGCAGTAAAACAAGTTTTAACGATTTTACTGGAGAATATGAAAAATAAAATGTTTAAGCTACGATAAAGTAATTCTCTCTTGAATCTTCCAAAAATAAGCATGAGAATGATTAATTTTCATCTACGATCTTGGATGGAACTACAAATAATTCGCCATCCTCATCACTCACATCATGCATGCAAAATTTATGCTGCTCTTGACGGATTTCTGTGCTAGTTAGCTCATGTACGTTGAGCTTGAAATAGCATCAATTAATTCACTGGCATAAAAAAAGTGCAGAAAGATAAAGTTATATTTTATAAGCATTATATGCACTTAGAAGAAATAAAAGTCTTCATAAGAAGCGCAACGCTTAGGGCAGCGAGTCTAGTTGGTTTCGCTGTACTGAGACTACGCTAGCAGTAAAACAAGTTTTAAAGATTTTACTGGAGAATATGAAAAATAAAATGTTTAAGCTACGATAAAGTAATTCTCTCTTGAATCTTCCAAAAATAAGCATGAGAATGATTAATTTTCATCTACGATCTTCGATTGAACTACAAATAATTCGCCATCCTCATCACTCACATCATGCATGCAAAATTTATGCTGCTCTTGACGGATTTCTGTGCTAGTTAGCTCATGTAAGTTGAGCTTGAGATAGCATCAATTAATTCACTGGCATAAAAAAGTGCAGAAAGATAAAGTTATATTTTATAAGCATTAAATGCACTTAGAAGAAATAAAAGTCTTCATAAGAAGCGCAACGCTTAGGGCAGCGAGTCTAGTTGGTTTCCCTGTACTGACACTACGCTAGCAGTAAAACAAGTTTTAAAGATTTTACTGGAGAATATGAAAAATAAAATGTTTAAGCTACGATAAAGTAATTCTCTCTTGAATCTTCCAAAAATAAGCATGAGAAGGATTAATTTTCATCTACGATCTTGGATGGAACTACAAATAATTCGCCATCCTCATCATTCACAT
Source organism: Uloborus diversus (assembly GCF_026930045.1). Classification (NCBI taxonomy): domain Eukaryota; kingdom Metazoa; phylum Arthropoda; class Arachnida; order Araneae; family Uloboridae; genus Uloborus; species Uloborus diversus. Next base: position 59,791,200 of record NC_072736.1, on the reverse strand, counting down.
CATGCGTGCAAAATTTATGCTGCTCTTGACGGATTTCTGTGCTAGTTAGCTCATGTACGTTGAGCTTGAAATAGCATCAAATAATTCACTGGCATAAAAAAATGCAGAAAGAGAAAGTTAAATTTTATAAGCATTAAATGCACTTAGAAGAAATGAAAGTCTTCATAAGAAGCGCAACGCTTAGGGCAGCGAGTCTAGTTGTTTTCCTTGTACTGACACTACCTTTGCAGTAAAACAAGTTTTAAAGATTTTACTGGAGACTGAAAAATAAAATGTTTGAACTACGATAAAATAATTCTCTCTTGAATCTTCCAAAAATAAGCATGAGAAGGATTAATTTTCATCTACGATTTTGGATGGAACTACAAATAATTCGATCTCTTCATCATTCACATCATGCATGCAAAATTTATGCTGCTCTTGACGGATTTCTGTGCTAGTTAGCTCATGTACGTTTAGCTTGAAATTGCATCAATTAATTCACTGGCGTAAAAAAAGTGCAGAAAGATAAAGTTATATTTTATAAGCATTAAATGCACTTAGAAGAAATAAAAGTCTTCATAAGAAGCGCAACGCTTAGGGCAGCGAGTCTAGTTGGTTTCCCTGTACTGACACTACGCTAGCAGTAAAACAAGTTTTAAAGATTTTACTGGAGAATATGAAAAATAAAATGTTTAAGCTACGATAAAGTAATTCTCTCTTGAATCTTCCAAAAATAAGCATGAGAATGATTAATTTTCATCTACGATCTTCGATGGAACTACAAATAATTCGCCATCCTCATCACTCACATCATGCATGCAAAATTTATGCTGCTCTTGACGGATTTCTGTGCTAGTTAGCTTATGTACGTTTAGCTTGAAATTGCATCAATTAATTCACTGGCGTAAAAAAAGTGCAGAAAGATAAAGTTATATTTTATAAGCATTAAATGCACTTAGAAGAAATAAAAGTCTTCATAAGAAGCGCAACACTTAGGGCAGCGAATCTAGTTGGTGTCCCTGTACTGACACTACGCCAGCAGTAAAACAAGTTTTAAAGATTTTACTGGAGACTGAAAAATAAAATGTTTGAACTACGATAAAATAATTCTCTCTTGAATCTTCCAAAAATAAGCATGAGAAGGATTAATTTTCATCTACGATCTTGGATGGAACTACAAATAATTCGCCCTCTTCATCATTCACATCATGCATGCAAAATTTATGCTGCTCTTGACGGATTTCTCTGCTAGTTAGCTCATGTACGTTGAGCTTGAAATAGCATCAATTAATTCACTGGCATAAAAAAGTGCAGAAAGATAAAGTTAAATTTTATAAGCATTATATGCACTTAGAAGAAATATAAGTCTTCATAAGAAGCGCAACGCTTAGGGCCGCGAGTCTAGTTGTTTTCCCTGTACTGACACTACGCTAGCAGTTTAAAAAAGTTTTAAAGATTTTACTGGAGAATATGAAAAACAAAATGTTTGAGCTACGATAAAGTAATTCTCTCTTGAATTATCGAAAAATAAGCATGAAAAGGATTAATTTTCATCTACGATCTTGGATAAAACTACAAATAATTTGCCATCCTCATTATTCACATCATGCATGCAAAATTTATGCTGCTATTGACGGATTTCTGTGCTAGTTAGCTCATGTACGTTTAGCTTGAAATAGCATCAATTAAATCACTGGCGCAAAAAAAGTGCAGAAAGATAAAGTTATATTTTATAAGCATTAAATGCACTTAGAAGAAATAAAAGTCTTCATAAGAAGCGCAACGCTTAAGGCAGCAAGTCTAGTTGGTTTCCCTGTACTGACACTACGGTAGCAGTAAAACAAGTTTTTAAAGATTTTACTGGAGAATATAAAAAATAAAATGTTTAAGCTACGATAAATTAATTCTCTCTTCAATCTTCCAAAAATAAGCATGAGAATGATTAATTTTCATCTACGATCTTCGATGGAACTACAAATAATTCGCCATCCTCATCACTCACATCATGCATGCAAAATTTATGCTGCTCTTGACGGATTTCTGTGCTAGTTAGCTCATGTAAGTTGAGCTTGAAATAGCATCAATTAAGTCACTGGCATAAAAAAAGTGCAGAAAGATAAAGTTAAATTTTATAAGCATTAAATGCACTTAGAAGAAATAAAAGTCTTCATAAGAAGCGCATCGCTTAGGGCAGCGAGTCTAGTTGGTTTCCCTGTACTGACACTACCTTTGCAGTAAAACAAGTTTTAAAGATTTTACTGGAGACTGAAAAATAAAATGTTTGAACTACGATAAAATAATTCTCTCTTGAATCTTCCAAAAATAAGCATGAGAAGGATTAATTTTCATCTACGATCTTGGATGGAACTACAAATAATTCGCCCTCTTCATCATTCACATCATGCATGCAAAATTTATGCTGCTCTTGACGGATTTCTGTGCTAGTTAGCTCATGTACGTTTAGCTTGAAATTGCATCAATTAATTCACTGGCGTAAAAAAAGTGCAGAAAGATAAAGTTATATTTTATAAGCATTAAATGCACTTAGAAGAAATAAAAGTCTTCATAAGAAGCGCAACGCTTAGGGCCGCGAGTCTAGTTGTTTTCCCTGTACTGACACTACGCTAGCAGTTTAAACAAGTTTTAAAGATTTTACTGGAGAATATGAAAAATAATATGTTTGAGCTACGATAAAGTAATTCTCTCTTGAATCATCGAAAAATAAGCATGAAAAGGATTAATTTTCATCTACAATCTTGGATAAAACTACAAATAATTTGCCATCCTCATCATTCACATCATGCATGCAAAATTTATGCTGCTATTGACGGATTTCTGTGCTAGTTAGCTCATGTACGTTTAGCTTGAAATTGCATCAATTAATTCACTGGCGTAAAAAAAGTGCAGAAAGATAAAGTTATATTTTATAAGCATTAAATGCACTTAGAAGAAATAAAAGTCTTTATAAGAAGCGCAACGCTTAGGGCAGCGAGTCTAGTTGGTTTCCCTGTACTGACACTACGCTAGCAGTAAAACAAGTTTTAAAGATTTTACTGGAGAATATGAAAAATAAAATGTTTGAGCTACGATAAAGTAATTCTCTCTTGAATCTTCCAAAAATAGGCATGAGAAGGATTAATTATCATCTACGATCTTGGATGGAACTACAAATAATTCGCCATCTCCATCATTCACATCATGCATGCAAAATTTATGCTGCTCTTGACGGATTTCTGTGCTAGTTAGCTCATGTACGTTGAACTTGAAATAGTATCAATTAATTCACTGGCATAAAAAAAGTGCAGAAAGATAAAGTTAAATTTTATAAGCATTAAATGCGCTTAGAAGAAATAAAAGTCTTCATAAGAAGCGCATCGCTTAGGGCAGCGAGTCTAGTTCGTTTCCCTGTACTGACACTACGCTCGCAGTAAAACAAGTTTTAAAGATTTTACTGGAGAATATGAAAAATAAAATGTTTAAGCTACGATAAAGTAATTCTCTCTTGAATCTTCCAAAAATAAGCATGACAGAAGGATTAATTTTCATCTACGATCTTGGATGGAACTACAAATAATTCGCCGTCCTCATCATTCACATCATGCATGCAAAATTTATGCTGCTCTTGACGGATTTCTGTGCTAGTTAGCTTATGTACGTTGAGCTTGAAATAGCATCAAATAATTCATATCCATTCAATCCATTCTGCATAAAAAATATGCAGAAGGATAAAGTTAAATTTTATAAGCATTATATGCGCTTAGAAGAAATAAAAGTCTTCATAAGAAGCGCAACGCTTAGGGCAGCGAGTCTAGTTGTTTTCCCTGTACTGACACTACGCTAGCAGTAAAACAAGTTTTAAAGATTTTACTGGAGACTGAAAAATAAAATGTTTGAACTACGATAAAGTAATTCTCTCTTGAATCTTCCAAAAATAAGCATGAGAAGGATTAATTTTCATCTACGATCTTGGATGGATCTACAAATAATTCGCCATCCTCATCATTCACATCATGCATGCAAAATTTATGCTGCTGTCGTCAGATTTCTGTGCTAGTTAGCGGATGCACGTAGAACTTGAAATATAATTGAAATTTAATATATAATTCACTAACATAATTAAAAGTACAGAATGATTAAGTTGAAATTAAAAAGCATTAAATACACTTAGAAAAAGTAAAATGTTTATAAGTAACGCAACGCTAAGGACAGTGAGTGTAGTTGTTTTTCCTGTACTGACACTACGCTAGGAGTAAAACAAGTTTTAAAGATTTTATAGGAGAATATGAAAAATGAGATTTTTTTGAGCAACGATAACGTAATTATCTCTTGAATCTTCCAGAGATAAGAGTGAGAGGGATTATTTTTCGTCTACGGTCTAGAATAGAACCACAAATAGTTCGTCATCGTCATCATTCACGTCAGGCAAGAACAATTTATGGTGTTTTCGTCAGATTTCAGTGTTAATTAGTGGATACATGTTGAGCTTGAAATATAATTTATTACTTCACTAGCGTAGAGAAAAGTATGGAATGAGTGAGAAAAGGAAAAGAAGTATTTAGAAGGAAAAATCAGAAATTCAAGATTTCATAAGTGCACTGCTTGGAACAGTGCGTCTAGTTGTTTTTTCTGCACTTACACTACGCTAGCAGTAAAAAATGTTTTAACGACTTTGTTGGAGAATATAAAAGAAAGGATTTTGGAGCCACGAAATATAATTCTTTTCTGATTCTTCAGCTGCAGTTTTGCCACAAGAAAATGCTGTTGAAGATGTAGCTAAAGGTGACTGAAAATTCCAAAAAGGTGAAGGGGAAAAATGCCGGAGAAGTTTTAAAAGTTTCAATAGAGTAGCATTCATATGCTTAGTTATTTGAAGTTCTAATGAAATTTTATTTATTTGCATTTAACAAAGCAAAATAAAAATTGAAAATGAAACAAAAAAAGCTATTTTACGCAGCAGATATGTCAAGACATCAGAGTCTTCAAATTATCAGTGTCAGAAGTACAAAAATTAAAATTATTGAATTTAAAATAGAAAAATCTACCAATTGGATTTTAATAACAGTACGATAATCAATATTAATAACATTAACACGATCGTTGGAATTTTGTTTTAAGTTTTAAAAAAAATGGGAAATGTCCTTATTTGAAGGAATATTGAAAATTTCTCCTACCTTTCCATCGATGTTAACATTCAATTTCCGAAATCAAAATTAAGGACTGCTTAAGCACTTTTTTAAAAATATTATGCATCCAATTACAAAATGCATAATAAATTGCAAGTAAGAAGTTGTATCCAAAATCACTAATCACTAGCGCTACTCAAATTATCATTAATTGATATAACAAAATGCTATTTGCAGCTCCCATTCACAATACAGTGGAGGAGTAATTAAAATATAATTAAAAATTAATTTAGATATCTTATTTGGCTGCCAAGCATTTTATAATGTTCCCAAATTCTCTAATGTTAGCATTAACGCACAGCAGACTTACTTTATACGTCCCAAAAGTTTAGATACAACAGGGTTTTCATGTTTTACAAGTTAAAAACAGAAGTAACGAATTCAAAACAATTTAGAATCATAAAAAATATCAATACAATATTAACACTTTATACAAATTATATTAAACATTCACATACTTTTAAAAAATTTTAACTTAAATTTTACTGTCCCAAAAGTTTATAGACAAATCATTATTTTTCTTCAATGTTCAAATTTTTAAGCCATTTTTCCTAATAAATTCAAAAACTCGATCAGGCATGCTTAAAACAAAAGTTTGAAGAACGTCTGGCTTTAATGAAAACCAACTGCGTTCAATTTGCTGCCTTAGATCTTGAACTGTTGCAAACTGCCTCCCATTAGCGTATACATTTCGAGCTAATATTCCCCAGAGGTTCTCTATTGGGTTTGGGTCAGGACTTAAGGCTGGCCAGTCCATAAGAGTTACTTGGTTTTGTCTAAACCACTGCAGTGTAGATTTAGACACGTGAATGGAGCAGTTGTCTTGTTGAAATATCCATTGGTTCCCATCCAGTATCCATTTTCCAAATGGAACTAACTGTTCTTCAAGCGTTTTCTGATAATCTTCGGAACATTGACGTCCTTCCAAGAAAGATATATTGGTTATTCCATTGAAAGCGAATTATCCCCACACCATGAGTGAGCCTCCCCCTGTTGTTTGCCGAAAAGTGTTCGGGGTTCCTTGCGAATATCATGCTGGTAATACGCCCAACCATCAGGACCATCTAAATTGAATATCTTTTCATCACTAAAAAGAACACATAACCATTCATTTGTCCAATTCATGTGATTTTGGGCCCACTGAACAGTGAACACGAGCATCTTTATGCGGTTTTGTAAACTTCGACGAACGACGTATTTTGCGATAAACAAGAAATGCACTTGCCTGCAGTCGTCGATGTACTGTTGATTTTGACACTGGAAAGCTTACTTTTTTTACAAACTGACCGTGTTGACAGGTTCTGGGTTGAACTAATCTCATCATCTCTCTGTCTTGTCGTTCAGTTGTTTTCTTTGGTCTTCCTGAACGAAAGTTTGTTTCAAAACAATTATCTTTTGACAAATTTGATAAATACCAGCGCTACTACGCTACTAAACTACAGCCCTACTGAAAAAAAGGAAAAGAAAAAAAATCGCCAAATTAGTCGCCAACATGGTGACAAAACTTGGCGACCAAAAGACTGGCGATACATCGCCAAGTGTCCGCCAAATTATAACACAACTTGAGTATACATCAAAATTAACAATGATTTCCCCCCAAAAAAGGGGCAAAAGACCCCTTTAGAAACACCCGAATGCAACCAAAAGGGGAGGTGCACAACTAGACCCCACTAGGAGTCTAAGGTACTAAATTTCAATTTTCTAGGACATACCGTTCTTGAGTTATGCGACATACATACGCACATCCGCACACACATACGGACGTCACGGGAAAAGTCGTTGTAATTAAGTCGGAGAATGTCAAAATGGATATTTCGAGTGTTTTACGTTCTTAGGCGTTCTTACATCCTTAAAAGTGTGGTTGGGTTGAAAAAAAAACTCAACATTGATTCGGAGGTCAGCAAAATGGAAATTAAGGCCCAACTTTGAGTGAAAATTTTTACGCGAATACAATACTTCCTTTTTTGTAAAAAGAAGTCAAAACAGTCGCGTTAAACGACAGCCCCGTTAGAACTTGGAATGAAAAGAAAAACAAAAAACAACAGTGTCATTGCAGGTGTTAAAAAAAAGAGGGAAATAAATAAAGAACTGCAAAACATTTGGTGTACATTTTTCATACGAACGAGCTCCCGGTCTAAACTTCTGATAAATAAGATAGAGAAAGTACTGAACCTAAGACTTTTCTGGTTCAATCAAACACAAGCTGATGGTATGCGAAAACCTACTTATGCTATCATTCTAGGTTACCTCTGTCATGTATTTCTACATTGGCAAAAGTAAAGGAAAATACTGAAAATTTGAGTACAGATCAGAAACACGTAATTGACAGTTGTGAAACTGTTTCAACTGGACTGTGCTCTACAGAGTTCCAAGACGGCCTATTATGTGCAGCTGACAACTGCCTACAGCACTTAAGTACCTCGAAACTCAACGATGCCTAACGATGTCTCGCACTGTTCGTAATATGAATTGATTTGCCCATATGATTCGCCTAAAGAAACGGCCAGGGTACGCAAAAGGGATTTAAAAAAGTAAATAACATGGCCATCCTATGAATTCACAACAATTCTACCACAACAATGGAAACTGACGAAAACAAGGTATCAAAAGATTGTGATGAATATTAATTGAATGAATGGATAGCAATTTAAAGAAGAAACAAGGATCAAGAAATTCTAAGGTTTAAGGTTTCAAAATTGAAGTTCACGTTAACTGAATACTACGATATTCTGATCCCCTCCTTCTAAACCAATAGCAGCCAGGGTTGGAATGGTTTTTACCACCTGTGGCATTTATCAGTTTTTACCATGGTTTTTAGCGCACTCGTAAAAACCTGTTTTCTCCATGGTTTTTACCATCCTGGAGGGAAAAAATATTCATGGTATGTTTTATTGTTTCTGTCATTTCTGTGCACATGTTTTTGTTTTTGAAAGAAAATTATGGTTAAAACTGTTCATGTTTAAGCTTGTAAACATGAACAGTTCATATTTTTAATTAAATTAAAATCAATTTTCAGTGACAGTGATCATTCATTACAAGTTACTACTTAACTTACAACAGCACTTGCTTTCCTCCCCCCCTCCACCTTTAAAATGAGTTATGAACACGGGGTGGGGGGAGCGGGTTATAAATAAAAGAGGCAGCAGCTTTTTACTTGGCGATGATGAAATGTAAATTTTAAATTGTTTTAGCGGGTTTTTGCATGCAAACGATTTGATAATTTTAAGAAAAAAAAACTGGTTCTACAACAATTATTTGTATCGATATTTTTCAAAATAATGTATAATAAAGAATTAATGAAAATGTTTGCCGACTTTCGGGAAAAAAAATGTTCTTATGACTTGATTATATATATATATATATATATATATATATATATATATATATATATATATATATATATATATATATATATATATATATATATATATATATATATATATATATAGTATATATTAAATTAATGCATAATAAATACGTAGTTGTAAAAAATTTCATGTCAAAAAGTACTATTTTTTTCTGTAATTTTATACAGATATTTAATTTTAAAAAATATAATCTTTAAGTTAATTCATACATCAAAATGAATGAAATTCCTTTCATTCATTTGCAACGCTTTGCGGTAGTTTGCTGTTGGCCGTTAAAGGGTACACAAGGGTACAAAACCAGGTGCTTCATGACACCATTGCACCAATGTGTCGCCAGAACCGCTACCCATTGACGATGGAAAATTGCCACATGGAAAACGTATAAACGAAATTGACTTGTACCCACTAACGTATAAAGAATGTTTAACGGCCAAGTCACACAACATTAACTATAATAATAAAGAAATCGCAGTAAGGAACCCTGGACTTCTCATGACTTTGTCTAGATTTCATTACTTTTTAGAGATAAACAAGCAGCTCCATCGAGACTTGGCTAGTTTTTTACAGAATGTTTTTGGTGGGATTAAGTTTACGATATCTACTGTTCAGTGCTGTTATAATGTAGTAAAAAACTTAATGTAAGTACCGTACTGTTTAAATTCATATCTCTGACTGATCATTGATTCTGTGCTTCATGACAGCAATTTATGATAAATAGTAATCCTTTTTTGAAATACAGTAAAAAGTCAGTTCTTCATAAAAGATGCGCTAATATATAGTTAAGAAAGGGTTTGAAACAACTTGAGGAGTGTTAACACATGTCTGAAATCATTGCGTATGTTTATAAAAAATTTCTAAACATATATTGTTTCACAACGCGAAATTTCGACTTGCGTGAGGGGTCTTGGAACGCATCCCTCGCGTAAGTCAGGATCCGACTGTACTGCATGATACTTCATCTGAGGCACAGCAGTTACACATTTAGTGACACATTTTATCTTTCATCAAGATTCTACTCCGTGTCACATCTCTAAATCGACTCACAGATTTTAAACAGAAAGAGGAATTTCGGTATTAAACAGGTCAAGCAACTCTACCAATTTCAATACGATCAAGAATTTGTGGTATCGTCAAATCTAAAAGAAAGTGGTTCAAGACCCGGTTCCCACCAACAAAATTGAGCTCGTTGCCGCATTGTAGAGGGTATGGAAACAGTATCAGAAACGATTAATGTAAACAGATGGCAGAATCCGTGTGAGAAAAGGTTAAAGCATTGAATCCAGCAAAAAATGACGCATTCTAGTATTGAATTTTTTTTTTTTTTTTTTGAAAGTGTTTTTCCCTCCTTTAATATGAATATTGTAATTTTTTGACTCAATGTAAATCTTCATCACTATAAACTTTAGGATTATTCTGTCCAAGATTATTTTTAATTGAGTATATTTGAAATGAAATGCACACTTTAAGGTCTAAAAAACGTGGCACGTTCATTTAAATACCTAATTTGCACTTATATTTGGTTAGAATAAACGTTTTTCCAAAAAGTGGGAAGTATTCAATTATTTTAAATTTGGGACGTATATTCAAGCATCCATGAAAAAAAGAGGGTTTTTCCAAAAATTAAAGTCTTATAAGTAAAAAAATAAAAAGAGATAAAAATCTAAAAATTTGGACTTTTGATTACCTTGAAGGGTACAATCGATAAACCAAATTGCAAAGAAATACAAAAATACGAGTGAAAAAATTTCTCAAATTTTGGATCACTTGACATGGAATGACCCATTTACAATTGATACAAATAAATTTTTATTTTTTGATACTCAAGTATTAATTGTTCTGATGTGGTTTTGGGATTTTTAAGGTTAAAAGGTCTTTAAAATTATAGAAAACTTGTATTTGAAGTAAATTTTCAGCAAAACAAACTTTATTTTTATTTAAAAACAACAAAAAACACCCTTTTAATTTTTTCTACACAGCAAGAGAAAGATTTAGTTATGCTGCAAAAAAAAAAAAAAAAATAATAATAATAAATAAATAAATTAATTAAATAAAAATGATGCAGATATTAGTTGGTACTTATACAACTAAATATTAGAACTATAAATGAAATCACACGATAATGAAAAATGTGGACTAGTTGTCTAATTATGTTCACCACGGAAAAAGTTTAAAACATTCCAGGATGCAAAATTTTATAAAGGTATGATTTTTCGGGACAAGCAAAGTATTTGAAAAATTGAGTTTTTGTGTTCATTCATAAGTTAAAGGTTCGTCACATCTGGTGTCAACTATTTATTTAGTTGTGTATGTATAAATTAACCATAATATCAACAAATGACATCAGTGTGGACTATATTACTTGAATAAATTATAGGAAAAAAAAAGAATCACACGAAAAAAAAATTGTTATCTAAGCTTCCTTTCCACTTACAATGCGCTAGTGGTTTGTGTGCCTCTTGCCTTCGCCCTCTGAAAATTTCCATTTATGTGCCCAGATGGCACGATGGAGGTTATGGATTAACTATTTCAGAAAAATTGATAGCTGACGAATTGTCTGGTTTTAAATAAAACGAAAGTTACATGCAGTCAATGATATAATTCGTCGTTACAGTAGGATAAATAAAAATTAACAATTGAAGATTACATGAGAATTTATTCAAATAATTTGTTAAATAAGTTCATTATGGAAGATCTTCGTAAGCTAATTAATACTCTATCAGTTTCATAAATAAATAAGGAATACAAGAGAAAATTATTTAAGGGCAGTAAGTTTTTTTTTTTGAGCAATCACGATTGCTTATTGCTTTCATTTGACTGTTTTTGGCGTGCTATCATTTTTCCCACCGGCGCGGCGCCACTCTCTGCCAGCACCACCAGTCGCGTCGGCCGGCCTCACGATGCTGCTCCTCTAGCGAAAACCGTCTCCAGGTTGCGTCCATATCCTACACACACACGCATACATACACGCACCAACACACACGCACACACAAACACATACACAAACACCACCATACACACACATACCCCTACACACATACACACACGCATGCATACAGACACCTACACATATACACAAATACACACAACTGCCCACACATTCATGCCTGCACACAGACACAAACACATATGCTTACACACACACATACACATACCCCGCCCCCACGCACACAAACACTCATACACACAACTACCCTTCACACTCATGACTGCACACAGACACAAACACACATGCCTACACACATACACATATTCCCCCCCCCCCCCACACACAAACATACAAACACACACTCGTGATTGCGAAAAACATAATTTGAATTCAACATGACAAAATTCAAATTAATTTTCTTTATTTTTTTTTTCTTTTTTCGACACTTAACCTGTAAAGAAAAGAATATACCTCATGGTGATCACCGTTCATCTTCGGAAGTAGAAATTAGGAAAATATCACATTATAGTTCTACGAGATGTAACAAATATCAGACATTCAATCTGTCAGACAAGTGTCAGTGTCACGATCATCGCACTGGGTCAGAGCAAAGCTGGAAGTAAACAAAGTTGAAGTAGAAGTGTCTTGACAATATTTGGAAAACTTTTAACTCATATATATAACGAAACAAACACTACACTGAATTAAATTATACTGCAAATTATGATTAAGAGCATAAAAAATTATACTCATTTGAATATTAATGCATATAGACTATATTTATTCACTTTATTTTAATATATCATTCTCATCATTCTATTATTAGAAATATTTTGGATTCTGATGGCATCGGTTATTTTGCACTTATCGGCATCAACATTGCAATCAATTGTCAACTTTCCATTAAGAATTAACAAATGGACTTTTTAATTTTCATTGAAAGATTCTAATCATTACATCGTTTCGCCATCGGTAACCCCATGCGTTCATCCCGATCTGATAGTTTTGTTCAAAATGACTTTGGAGCAAACTACATGTGAAGGTAATGCCATAGCTGGCATTGTGATATTCCTTTTTGCATGCTTTCTTAGATTATTATTTTATTGGTATTTATTTATTTATTCCTTGTGTGCTTTGATGTTTGCTACAGTAAGTAATTTTCATTTACAATTTGTACTTTTTTTTTCTGTTTTTTATGGAAAAAGTCCCCTGTAAGTATTTATTTTTTGTTAAATTTAAAAATTCTATGGATGCTGTGACTTTTAGCATGTTTTGAAAATTATTGCTCTGTTACATGATCATTTTTTTAGTTCGATTGTAATTTATGCTTTTATTTTTAGATTTAAAAGCTTTTGAGAGGCGTCTGGTTGAAGTGATTGCTTATTATCAACCGCAAACGAAGAGATGGAGAGGTAAGTGCATAGGCAATTTTTTTTATTTCGTTGGTATTGGCCTTTTTTAAAAATAAAACATTGTATAGCTCTACTATTCAATTAAAACTGTTGAATTTTATCATTCTGGAGGAAGTCTTAGAGGTCCTTTAATATTGTCCCCATTACTCAAGAACATTTTGGGTAAACCTGATTAATAGTTAAACTGAGAGTTATCTGCTATATTTTGTTTCACAAATGTACGAAAGCTGCAGAATTTGTGCAAAATTCTTTCCTGTTGAAAGATGTTTGCAGAAAGTCTGCAGAAACTGCAGATTTTCTGCAGAAATTTCAGAAATCTGTAGAATTTCTGCAGAAAGTTTGTCTGAGTTTTCCTCTCACATTTGAACAGATTGTTCTGCAGCTCAGGCATTGTTCTGCGAACTACATTGCAAATTTAGTAGTATTCTGCTTTGGGGCACTAGCAGGACCTTATGAGAAACCTGTTTTGAAAAGAAGTCTGATGATTTTCATTATAAAAACATGTGGACTCATTATATTTCTTTCATTAGTATTTCCCCAGTATCATAAAAAAGACAGGTACTTCATCATAAAAGGGCGTAAGAAGGCACTTTCTCAATGGAATTCTGAGTAAAAAAAATGCAAGGGTTTATGGTACGGGCAGTTCTCAAAAGGTGGGAGCAAACATAGACCTCAACTTTGAAGCTTCAAAGCCAAATAACTTTCGTTTTAATTAACTCAAAAATTTTTGAGTCAAATTATAATACTGTATAGAGACAAGAATGGACATAAATTATGGAAAAAATGCTCTTCAAATGCCCTTAAAAAAATATTTTCTTTGCTAAAAGGCACAATTTTGGACATATCAAAACGTTAACTGAGCAAATGTACCATTAAAAAAATTTTTTTTAAATTATTTCCATACATTTCAAAAAAAAATTAAAGGTATGAATCTTACACTGAATAAATTTTGTTAATATTTTACACAAATAACAAAAGTAAAGACAGATTATTTACTTTGTAAATGATTTTAGAAAAAAGTAAGTTTGAAATTTGATGCATGTCCAAAAGTTACGATCTTTACAATGCTATTAATTGAAAACTAAATATATGATGTTTTTGTTTTAAAGGTATTTATCGATCCTCAGAATTAATTTTTAATTGTTTAAAAGTGCTTTCATAAGCTTTTATGCAGTATCTTAGAAGGAAAATGATTTTTCTTAAACAAACATGTGAGATGTCCAAATGGCGTTACGATCTTGACACCGATAATTCTGTCCGTTTATTCATAATTTTTAATGATCCACTGTCTTCTAAACTCAAAAAAAAAGTTTATTATAATGTTATCTTCTTTAATCCATTGGTATTTTGCATAATTAATACGTTTTTCATTGAACAATACATAAATTACAGTAGAAACATGGCTGGTTATGATCGTAACGATAGCCATTTTGCGCTAAAATTGCCAAGCAAACCTCCGTTGGCGACAACACAGTTTATGATAAGCTAAGGTTACCAGAGGGGAATTCCAGTGTGACAAATATAGTTTATCGTTAGCTGCACCAGTTTTGGCGACTATCACCTGCGCTAGCAATTTTTTTCCCCCGCTTTTATTATTTTAGGATTTTTTTTCTCTTCTTTTTTTGGAAACAATTTAACGATCTCCAAATAGAAATACGAATTTCTTTTTTCAATAATTTTATTTTAGACATCGTTTTAATTCTTAAGACATAAGAAAAAATATTTGTTATTAAAACTGATGTCACTTTTTACATTTGTATTTTTTAATTTAAATAATTGTTTTAATTCTCGAATTTTTTAGAGTTAAAAAAAAAATTGTCTGCAGTTAATTTGTGAACAAATATCAGTTGGTAATTTTCATTCTATCTTGAGATTTGAGAGATAGTAAGTCTTTTGAATTAACAACATGTTTTGAAAAAATGCTTTAAATAATTTAATTAAGTTCTTTAATGGAATTTGTTGTATTTATATGTTTACTGAAGTCATTATTGATTTTTAATTCCTATTTGCAAAAGGATTTATTGCAAAGTTTAATGCTCACACGAGATTATGTCTCCTAGAAGTAGAACAAAAAGTGAGGTTCTGGTAGAAGCACATTCTAAGTTTGGAAAATATTTACAGAAAATGAAAGTTAATAATCCAGAGAAATACAAATGTTATTTAATAAAAGAAGAGTTTGTATAGTTTACCTTTTTTTTTACCTTTCATCAAATTCTTCAAAATCATTCCAAAACTTTATCATATGTATAGCCATTCAAATACTTCAATAATATCCTCTTTATTATTAAATTGCAAAATTCAAAAAGTAGTAAACAAAATTTTCATTGGAAAAGTTAAAAATCAGATTAACAATTGTCAAAAATGGTGAAACTTACATTATGATGATGTCCAAAATCCGTTACCTACAGGACAACAATGTCCAAAATCTGTTACCTACAGACAGCTGATTTAATTTGATAATTAACAATTTTTACAAATACCTGCTGTCTTTTCATGTTCATATATTGTGTTCTAGGTACGATACTATAGAATAAAAGCAAAATTGATGTCAAATTTGAAAATTTTTGAAATTGCTCAAAGTTAACTTTTTTGTTCCCGGGGCATTCCACGGTATTTTTGACATTTATGTAGAGTCCGTAACATGACCTTTTTTGCAATAACTTTTTAGATTACTGTTTGATTAGCATATTATTTTATTTTGATCTTTTCCTACCAACACACCAGCTCAGAATGGAATAATTTGCAAATCAAACGGTAAATTAAAAAGTTATGCCAAAAAAATGTCAAGTTACGGGCTCTACATAATGTCAAAAATACCGTGGAATGCCCCTCCCACCTTTTGAGAACTGCCCGTACAATCTTCCCACACCATTCTAGGGGAAAGGCTAATGAAAGAGCAGGGCCGTCCCAAGGGGGTTGTCAAGCGGGGCAAACGCCCCGGGTGCTACGAAATGAGAGGGCGCCGCAAGGCGCCCCTTGTTTCGACGGAACACGACGACATTCACACGAAAACGACATTTTCACGAGGAGCGCTTTGCTGCGCCCCTCATCGTATAAAATGCCATGATTGCATAAAATTAGGAGCGCCGTTCAGCGCCCCTTCTTTTCGTGTATCATAGATAAACAATCATAGACACACAAAATAGAGAATCATTGCATGATTCTCTGCTTTTTCCATGAAAATATTCCTCTCTCTAATTCTCCAAAACATTAGTTTTCTTTGTATCGTTGAAGCAGATGCAATTTCTGAAAATTTAACTGTTTAGAATCAAACAAAAGGCGATTCTCCTTTGTCTAGTTCTCACCAAATTTGCTTGAATTCTGCCCCTGCGTGCAGCGACATAAACATAAAAATGTTTTAAGGGAGCACATTCAAAAAAATTTTTTTGATTGGATAGGAAAAAAGGTCAAAAGCTGTTCGGTTAAAATTTTGAAACTTTTAGTTTTAAAAACACGATTACAGGCCATGTTTATTGACGTTACGCTATGGGAGGGAGCTCAGAGACTGTTTCCTATCGATTATTTTTAAAATAGATTGAAATCAATTCCTTTTCCCTCAGCGAGTTTTCGAAGTTGAAGTTTAAAAAACGCAACTTTAGACAAACTTTGAAGATTTTATGATAGGAGGATCTGTAGCATTTCCCTGGTCCCCGAAATTGTTCAAAATTATGGTTAAAAAGATTTGAGAGATGTTTTACATTCAGGGGCTATTCAACTAAACGTTTTGTAAGTGTCGTTTAAAAAACCCATTGCTTGTGATATTAAAGAAAGGCGGCATGGGGACTCTTGTACAAATATTTTCTTAAACTCAAGTCTTAAACTGCCATTTGTAAGGCCACTTGTATTACCAAGGCCAGTAATTTTTCAAAATTAGAGCTTCAAAAACGCTATTCTGAGCGATTTTCGATATTGTTGAGTATTTGTGAGCGTTTCCCTCAAACATACAAGTATTTGATGCAAAAGAAAAACATCTTTGTTTATAACATAAATGAAAGCTGGCATTAATGTTCGTACTAGTAAAACCAAAAAACTCTTGAAAAGCCTCATGACTCCAGATCAAAATTTAATTTTGATATAATTTACTTCGATAAATACATTTTCTATTTATAATCAGCAAATTATTTATTCGCGTTCTTAGTTTGATCAATATGCAAAACCAACTCAGTTTTAATTGTTTTTTATCTAGCGGGATAACATTTTACTAGATAAATATTTGGATTTTCAACATTTCCATTTTTCAAAAAGTTTTTGGGCATTAATGTTTTACAAATATTCGTAACAG
The DNA here is from genome assembly GCF_026930045.1 of Uloborus diversus. Lineage (NCBI taxonomy): Eukaryota > Metazoa > Arthropoda > Arachnida > Araneae > Uloboridae > Uloborus > Uloborus diversus. Next base: position 59,774,047 of record NC_072736.1, on the reverse strand, counting down.
ATTAATTGCTTGTGTTTTAATTTGTATTATGCATAGCCCTCTGATTGTTCTGTTCATTAATATGTAAAAAATTTTTTTTATGTATTATCGTTGATGTTATAACTAACTTGATTTTTCTGTGTGTGTATAGGGGGGGGGGCAGGAAACTTTCGCCCCGGGCGCCGTCAGCTCTTCGGACGGCCGTGTGAAAGAGTTACATTTTAAAGCCTGGCTGGTTTGAATTTAAACACCTTTTGAGAAAAATTTGTTTTTGAGATCAAGTGTTGATAAACAAAAAGGGGCAAAGAGGGTGCAAAAAAAGAAGGCGGGAAGCATTAAGGCTGCCCGAAAGTAGGACTCGACCGATGCATCGGCCTGGCCGATGCATCGGCGCCGATGGTTCAACAATTTTGCCATTGGCATCGGCATCGGCCGCCGATGCTAACTTGCAGGAAACATCGGCCCATCGGCCTTAACATACATCGAAAAGCCGATGGAATTGGCCGATGTTTTTGAAAAAAAAAGGACCTTTGTTGTTTTACTTTTTAATACAAAGTAAAGGGAGTTATTGTTTTCATATAAAGTTGTTTACTTAAATTTCAATATGAATTTCTTATTTAGTCACACCTGAAAGAGTTTTTAATACTGCATTCAGGTACCAAACAAGTTAATTATTGCGTTGTTTTTTGCGGCTGGATGTACGTGTGTATCTCTCATAAGTCATAACCCAAAAATGGTAAGCTGTAGAAGGCTAAAATTTTGCATGTGGGGTGTGCGTACGTTCCAGTTGTGCACTTCCCTTTTTTGTTTTCGATCGGGTGTTCTAAAAAGCCTATTTACTCATCTTTTGTGGTTATTTATTACTTATTTCAATGGAAAACTAATATAGCGTCTCAGACTGACGATCATTTGGTGATATGTTGCCGAATTGGAGATCATGGGGAAAACATTTGAGATGGCGAAACCGGTTCTGTTTCATTTTGTTAGATTCCCGTTGAACAGACGGTAATTTTTAATTTTTCGATATTTGTAATATGAATCACAGTAATGCATTCTTTTCTGTATCGCTTCGGCTGAATTAAAAGTTTGGGGCCCGTCGAAATGCATTTTGAGGCCCTATTTCTCTATCACAGAAGTTGTGATACATTTATCATAAGCGTTTTTGTAACTCTTACGGTGCTCCTATGGTTATGGGGCTTCTCGCGCAATTGCAACATTTGCTATGTTTAAAATTCGCCACTGCACGTCAAAACAAACTCGGGTGCAAGTTTTAAAAGGGTTTTTCAGCTCAATGTTTATGATTGTTTTGAACTCTATTTTTTACGACTATTTTTTGCATTTCCGAGAACGCTTGCGTGCCCCTCATCCCGCTCCCTCAATTTCTGAAATTAAACTCTAGTTGTACTTCTTAGTTGCTTAAAACTAACACTATTCATAAAATTAGAGATATTTTTTTCAAGCTTTATCTATTGTTTAGGAAGAATTTAGAGCATTAATGTAAGAAATTGATTAAAGACGCTTTGAATGGTGACGTAATTCGGAAGTCAAAGGGAGTTTTGAATTTTTTCTTCGATAGTGCTGAAGTAGATTCAGAATCTCTCGAAGCGTTGGTGGTAGCGTTTCTGTACTAAAAAAATGAGGCCGAACTTGTGACCGAAGTTTAATGTTGTGAGTTACTCCAAAATCAGAGGGTGACCCTCGTAACCCACCCTCGTCGTTTCAAGTATTTCTTAAATAATTAGCGATTATTTATTTTGGTCGAGAAATGTCATTTTGCGTATTTCTTATACTTGTTTTACCTATATTTCGTAATGCGCCATCTTCTTTGCATCAATAATAGCGATCGATTTTTTTTCTGTTGTAAGTTACTATTTTTATGTATTTATATATTTATATAAAATCAATGAATGAGTTATTTTCGTTTTCATCATATTTTTAATAATATGTTATAGAAAAGTTTCAAGGATTTTCTATTATGCAATTTTTTAAATTTCAGAAAATTATTGTTACGTTGAAAAGTTTAATTTGAACTTGTTTGTAGTGCTTCATGAAAGATTAAACAATCAATTTGTTCAATATTACGTGTGCAAACACCAGATCAAGTAGTATATGTATTCAGTTATTAACTTGGTGTAAATATTGAGTTTGTTTATTGTAGCTGCGTTTTAAGAACCTCGCTCTTTTCATGGCTATTTCTTTTTTCCGCATAATTTATGTCACTGTTTTGCTTTTATAAAAAATGCAAACTTTTCTATTCATAAATTTTAAATAAGTATAAAAATATTCCTATTATGATTTAACATTGTAATTTATCTGTTACCTTTTTTGTTTAATTTGATGACTAAAAAAAGTCTACGTGCAATCTTTCCACTTTAATTGTGTAATTTGTTGACGGTTTCATAGTTTTATTCTTAATTTTTTTTGAATGATTAAACAACATAATTTAATGTTTTTTAACTATGTTTAATGTACTTAAATCCATACATTATTACAATATTAATGAAATCTTAGTGTTCAATATATATGTTCAATTTAAAAACAAAACAAAAACAAATCAATTGGTTATCAAACAGTCTCTTTGTTTTTCTGCTTTTTTTTCTCTCTCTCTTGTTCTTTGTTTTCCATCGTACAGCAGTCAAAAAAGGAGAAGCATAACTACACCCTATACAGATTGTACGTATTACGATCCAAAAGTTCGGGGGACAAGCTGTATAATATCTTACCCAGAATAGTTTACAGTACCGAAGCACATCCACCTTCAAAAGGTCACCTTGAGGGACTATGTACTTCTTCTGTCAGTGTTCATATAACTTTTGGAAACACTCCTGGAAGCCATTTTTGCTAAGTTCTGTGATGCAGAAGAAAGCGGCGTCATTGATTTTTTTTTTTTTTGCTGGGAACAGGTAAAAGTCACACGGAGCTAAGTTTGACGAAACGTTATGTTATTTGTTTGTCATATCAGAGTATTGACCAATCGAACCGTGCATCCTCAACATGAAAGTCGCCTTCTTCCCCACGATGAAATTAAAGCAGCAGCGCTAGAGGCCTTACAGGAGGTTGCGATAAATTTCTTCCAGGAGTCCTTCTAAAAGTTATACGAACGTTGGCAGAAGTACACTCTCTTAAAAAATTCCAGCGATTTTAACTCAGACTGAGTAAATTTTCACTCCTTTACAGTTTCGAAAACGCACTTTCCTTATAGGAGTGAATTTCATTCCTTTTGCGGAGTGGTTATTTTCACTCCATTTGGATAAGCTAATTTCACTCCCTTTTGATAAGTGTTTTCCACTCTTTTTTAAGACTAAATTAATATCCTAAATGAGTGACTGCTTTCCGTTTTGGAAAGCCGCTATTTCACTCTTTTTTAGAATAAAATAGATTAAATCATTTCACTCTCATTTGGTGAAACTGTTTTTACTTTCTTCTATATCTAATATATAGAAGAAAGTATTGGATTCGTGCAAATTTTCAAATTTCGAATTTTGACGGATTCGAACGTTTTGAGGTGTGCTGAGTTCATTTCGACTATTTTTGGAAAATGTCTGTCTGTCTGTGTGTGTGTGTGTATGTATGTGTGTGTGTATGTATGTATGTGTGTGTGTATGTATGTGTGTCACGTCTGTGTGTGACCAGTTTTTTGTGGCCGCTCTACAGCAAAAACTACCGCATGAAATCGAACGAAATTTGGTACACATATGTGCCCGTATGTGAACTTGTGCCCATTAGTTTTTGGCGCGAATTCCTCCAAGGGGGGTGGAGCAATGGGACGTTTTTTGAGTTACGCGTGCTTGCTATTCCTCAGGAAGTAACTGGCGGAATCAAACAAAATTTTGTCCATATGTTGCCATTAACAGGAACAGGTGCTGATTCAATTTTGGTGTCAATAACTCAAACGGGGGTTGAGCTATAGAACGTTTTTTGTCGTCAATTGTGACTGCTGTATCTCAAGAAATAATGAACGGAATGAAAGAAAAATTTATCGGCAAGTAGCCCTTAGTAGGTATAAGAGCTGATTTTATTTTGGTGTCAACAGCTAAAAAGGGGGTAGCGCAATCGCCCGTTCTTTTTTTCCATTGTGAGTGCCCTATCTCAAGAAGTAATGCTACGTTCTGGTTGAAATTTGGAAGATATGTGAATCCATACGTAAACAGGCTTTGGTTCAATTTTGACTCCAATCGCTCCAAGAGGTGTTGATTTTTTTTTTTTTTTTACGAATAAAAATAGTTTTATTAATGCAACAATAAGAAAGATAAATCGTAATAGATTGTCGTCTGCGTATTTCTCGTGATTTTAATTGTATGGAAATGATCGGAAATATTATCTCAATGATTTAAAATTTTTAACTGTTGCCACTAATGTTTGTTAATAAATAAAATATTTGTAATTAATTCAAGTAAGGCTTTTAAAGTAACTTTCAATTTTCGCTCTTTGTTTTGTTTTTACAATAATTCAGACATTGGGATGGTCGTCAAGTTTTTGCATGTGTAATTTTGTTTCTGTTAGGAATATTGCTTCCTCGTCAAGCATGGGGAGGGATCAGAAAAAGGAAAAATATAGAAGAAAGTTTCGTGATGGCCACAACATACTAGTTTAAATGTGTTTTCATGTGCTTATGCTGTGTATTTGAATTTAAAACTGTTTTTAAAATTGTTATTTCATTTGAAAAAAAAAATTAGGTTAAAAAAGTGTGAAAAAAAAACTGTTTTTAGTGTTTCCGAAGAGGTTGCACAAAAACTGTATGGTAAGTACGAAAACTTTTCTAATTTATTAAAACTTTAACTGGTAATATTTCTTGAACTACTCGTATATCGTTACAAATCACCCACGTGCAATATTACGTACATTTCCGAATTTAAAGATTAAAATAAAATTAAACAAACCCACACAGTTCCAAATAAATAGATTTAAAATTTTGAAACTCTATATTGATATTCTCGGTATGCCTTTTAACATTAATAATGTTTTAAAAGTTACCTCAGTTCAAATTAATTTAAAAAGTCACTCATAAATTATGACAAGATACGTTTGAATTCAATTTTGTTTCTTCGGGGCCATTCATTAATTACGTAAGGACAATTTTGGCAATATTTTTGACCTTCCCTTCCCCCTATGTAAGGGTATGTAAGATTCCCTCCCCCCCCCATCTTACGTAAGATTCTTTTTTTTCTTCACAATAATAAAATAACAAGTATTACATCACTGGGATCATTCTTAAATTAACTATCATTATTATTTTTTAAAACCTTTTTGAGTAAAGAAATGTTTACTGTAAGGAATCTAGACCGAATGTTTTTTCGACAAATAATTTTTGTATATGATGCGATACTAATTAAAAATAAGACATGCAAAACACTGAGTGATTCTTTTATTATATTTTACACGTTTCATTGTTTGAAACACAAAACAGCTCATCCTATAATACATACTTTTACCTTCCTGAAGCAAATGAAATATAATATTTGCCAAACCACTTGACCGCGGATTTCTAATATAAAATATCCGCTTGGAAAATATTAGTAAGAATGGATCTACCCCCCCCTCCAAGTAAGGGTATGTAGAGAATTCCCCCCCCCCTCCCCGTCAGGACACTTACTTAATTAATGAATTGGATGTTACACATATGAATGAGTGTATTGTACAAAGTTTATGATACTCTTTAAAGTTTATTATACACACAAACAATATTCGATTAATTTAAAATACACGCAGTGGTTGGAGCTCCGACCATCGGGAGCGGATTTGGTATCCGACCTATAGATTTGCGCATGGTCGGGTCTGTAACACCTGCCTAAAATATATATACAGTACACACACACACACCAAAGATGGTAACGGCTGTTTCAAATGTCCTATTTTTGATTCGATGACCGAAACAAAATTGTTGATGAAAGTTTCATTCATTTGGAAGAAAAAGTTACAAAAAGTTCGCCGTAACATTGCACGTGGATGATTTGTAATGATATACGAGCAGTTCAAGAAATATTAACTGTTTCAAGTTTTAATAAAAAAGAAAATTCTTCGCACTTACCATGCAGTTTTTGTGCACTTCCTTCAGAAACCTCACTCGGCAACAAATATTGTTTAAATTCATTAAATGAAGCCATTTAGATAGCGAGATCCACTTGGTACTCGCGACCAACGTTGGGTAAGCCTAACGTGGAGGTATAGAAGATTCTCCCTAAACAAAATCACGTGACAGAATCGAACCAATGAAAATGTTTTTGAGTCCTTCTTTTAAAGAATGTTTTTATATTTCGCTCATCAAACGGAGTCTCTCCGAATTTCACGCGAATAAAGAAAAGTTTTAGTCTTGGTTTTTTCGTAAAGCGTCTTTTTTCGATAAAGCTAGCACTCAGAAAGAATGAATGCACCCGCAATAGATTTCACTCTTTTTAAGAATTATTTTTTCGCTGCATAGTCGTTTAAGATGACCATTTTGTAGATAGATCTACTTCGGTAATGTGAACAATTCAGGGTAATATTTTTTTAGGTACATATGAATGTACTCATAAAATAGAAATTTAGGTCGAAATCTGATTTTTTTTTTTTTTTTTTTGTGATTACAATTCATTATTCGTAGAAAGGAAGTAAAGTGAATTGAATCAATGAGTTAGGTTCCACGGCACACAGATTCTGGGTTAAATATCGATTTATTTAGTTATATCTATATACACAACAACTATTCACATATGTTCACGTTGATACCATATACGGTGCTCAGTCTTTCACGGTTTTTGTAAATCCACCTTGGGGACCGGGCACTACTCTATCGTTCGTAACAGTCCACCTTTACGACGGGCACAATCTCTCCCGTCTCTACAGTTCTCTTTCAGGATCACGGGCCCAACTCTCCCGCTCCTAAAGTTCAGTTCGGACCTCGCTTGGTCCCGTAGAAAAACCGGCAGCCTCCGCGACCGCAACTGTGTCGTTCTCTCTTCGGTCTTCTCCCCCTTCTCTCCGGTGGGTTCTATTTATAGGGGGTGCCTGACCTTCGGTCAACACGGAGGGCTAGGGGACGCACGTATGCAGTTTTTGGGTCTCGTAGCCCCTTCGCCCTGTCACGTACGCACTTCCGTATGTCGTGCCGACCTAGTCCTAGCCTGACACAATGATCCTTTAAATCCCTGACAAACTTATAAATTTATTTCTGTTAGATTTTTTTTTGAGCAATCATGATTGCTTATTGTTCTCATTTGACTGTCCTTGACGTTACGCTGATTTTATTCCCTCCCCCCGACTCTGCAGCACTCCCGCCCACTGTCCTCCGCAGGCGCGACTCCTCCGATCCTGAGCAATGTCCCCCGAAATCCGCTTCTCCTGGTCGGTGGCGTCCATATCCTACACACGCTCATACACACACACGCTTATGTGCATACACAAGTATATGCACACACAAGTCTACACATGCACAAGAACTTACACACGCAGAGAAACACACACGCCTACTTGCATGCACAGGTCAACGCACACATAAGCCTTTACATGCATGCGCGCCTACACACACACACACAACTATACACACGTAACCGCCCAGGTTCATGGCAGGTTTGGGGGACAGGAGTAGTTTCTAGAAACAATAACTTCAATGAGTAGGGTCCTGTCGCAACTGGTGATTGCGAAAAACATAATTAAAAATATCAGAATTCAAATTATTTTTTTTAACTTTTTTTTTTGCCATCGGCCAACGGCATCGGCCATCGGCAATCGGCCATTTGAGGGAAACAATCGGCCATCGGCCATCTTTGAACAATCGGCCAACAATCGGCATCGGCCCATCGGCCAAAAAATGCCATCGGTCGAGCCCTACCCGAAAGAAGAGGGGGCAAGGCGCAGTGCCCTTCTAAAAATGTATGATAGAGGTACAATTTTATTGAGAGGGCAATATGTTCTTGTTGTAACTTCATAGTAACGTTCTGGTTTTCCAGCCAATGATTTCTCAGTAATTAGTTCATCATTCTAACAATACAAATACAAATACAAAAGTGACGACCAGCAACAGGCTCTGGGCTCAGCTAGACTGGTCCTAGTCAATTTACAATCCCCAGTGAAGATCAATGGCCCTCTTAAAACTGTCTACTCCCTTGCTCATTACCACCTCTTCCGGTAAGCTGTTCCAAGGTTCCACTACCCTGCTAAAATAATAATTTTTCCTAATATCCATGTTAGCCTGAGATTTAAATAGCTTAAAACAATGACCCCTTGTCCTGTTTTCAGTGCTAAACTTTAGCCCCGTAACATCTTTCGTTTTAATAAATTTGAACAGCTGAATCATGTCCGCTGGGTCTCTTCTTTGCTCAAGACTGTACATTTTAAGCCTTCTAAGCCTGGAATCATAATCTAAGTGGGAAAGTCCACTTATTAGCCTTGTAGCCCGCCTTTGAACCCTTTCCAATACATTAATGTCTTTCTTAAGATAAGGAGACCAAAACTGAACAGCATACTCCAAATGGGATCTAACCAAACTTCTATATAAGGGCAGAAGAACTTCTTTAGATTTGTTTGAAATAGATCTATTGATAAACCCAAGCATCTTATTGGCTTTGTTGCTAGCAATGCTGCACTGTTGGCTAAACTTTAAATCCTGACTTATTAAGACCCCCAGATCAGTAACTTTGTCTGCCTGACTAATGACTGAACCTTGCAAATAATAACTTGTACACTTATTTCCATGCCCTAAATGTAGCACTTGACATTTCCCAACATTAACAGCCATACCCCATTTATCAGCCCACTCCGTAATATGATCTAGATCCTCTTGCAGCTGATTTGCTTGTTCTTCATTTTCTACAGTCCCCATAACTTTGACATCATCAGCAAAGCAATTCATGTTCCCAGAAATATTTTTGTGAATATCGTTCAAATACAAATACAAATGTGACGACCAGCAACAGGCTCTGGGCCCAGCTAGGCTGGTCCTAGTCAATTAATTAGTCCCCAATGAAGATCAATGGCCCTCTTAAAGCTATCCACTCCCTTGCTCATTACCGCCTCTTCCGGTAAGCTATTCCAAGTGCCCACGACCCTGCTAAAGTAGTAGTTTTTCCTGATTTCCAAGTTAGCCTGAGATTTAAATAGTTTAAAACAATGACCCCTTGTCCTGCTTTCCCCGCAAAAATTTAATCCATTTACATCTTTCATATTGATAAATTTAAATAACTGAATCATGTCCCCTCTGACTCTCCTTTGCTACAGGCTATACATGTTAAGCCTATTAAGTCTGGTATCATAATCTAAATCTGAGAGTCCCCTTACTAATTTAGTTACCCTTCTTTGAACCCTTTCCAATACAAAAATATCTTTCTTCAGATAAGGCGACCAAAACTGAACAGCATACTCCAAATGAGGTCTTACTAAACTCCTATATAAAGGCAGAAGAACTTTCTTAGATTTGTTTGAAATAGATCTATTGATAAACCCAAGCATTTTGTTGGCTTTGTTACTAGCAATACTGCACTGTTGACTAAACTTGAAGTCCTGATGTATAAAGATACCCAGATCCATAACATTTTCTGCCTGATTTATGACTGAACCCTGTAAACGATATCTCATACGCTTATTTCCATGACCTAAGTGTAGCACTTGACATTTCCCTACATTAACTGCCATACCCCATTTATCTGCCCACTTAGTAATATGATCTAAATCCTCTTGCAGCTGTTTTACTTGTTTATCATTTTCGTCAATCCCCATAACTTTTACATCATCAGCAAAACAATTCATGCTTCATAAAGACAATGAACAAAACAGGCCCTAACACTGATCCTTGAGGAACCCCGCTTAAGACCTCACTCCAATTAGAATAATTTCCCCTTACAACTACTCTTTGTTTCCTTCCGGTTAGCCAGTTTTTTACCCAAATGAAAGTTTTCCCTCCTATTCCTATATCAGCTAATTTGCTAAGTAGAGCAACATGCGGTACCTTATCGAAAGCTTTTTGAAAATCAATGTAAACAACATCTACAGGTTTCTTATTGTCCAAAGCCATGGTAACTTTGTCATAGAAATGTAATAAATTAGTTGCACAAGATTACCTTTCCTGAAACCATACTGAAAACTAGTCAATAGATTATTAGTCTCTAGAAAATTTACTATCTTAATTTTCATCAATGTTTCAAAAATTTTGCAAATCACCAAAGTTAGACTCACAGGTCTATAATTTCCCGCACTCCCTTTAGACCCTTTCTTGAAGAGTGGTGTAATGTTAGCCAGCTTCCAGTCCTCTGGCGCTGTCCCCGAATTATAAGAAGCATTGAAAATGTTTGCGATTACATCTGCTAATTCCTCTGCACATTCAACTAAAATTTTTGGATAAATATTATCTGGTCCCGGAGCCTTAGTCTCTTTAATTTTTTTCAAATGAAGTAAAATGTCATCCCTGGAAAATACAAAGTCCTCAAGCTGTACTATAGCTTGTGTCTTGTTAATGTCAACTGTTGAGATACAGTTATCGTTAAAAACACTCGAAAAAAAAATATTAAGAACATTAGCAATACCACTATCGTCCTGAATTAAAATTCCGTGCTCATCAACCAGTGGCCCAATTATGACTATTTCTAACTTTCCCCGAATTAGCGTATGCAAAAAACCTCTTGGGATTCCTGTTTATGTTATCTGCTAGTCTTTGCTCCAACTCTTTTTTCTGAATCCGTACCAAATACTTAAATTTACGCCTTGCCTTACAATATTGGAGCCTATCTGCAGTGTGACCTGTTTCTCTAAACCTATGAAAAGCAGCTTGCTTGTATTTTAGAGCGTCTTTAGTTTCCCTGGAGAACTACATTGGCCAAATTTTAGAGTTGACACCCTTTCTCCTAAGAGGAACATGATCCTTAACCGTATTCACTAGATTTTCCTTAAACTCTGCCCACTGAAGATTCACATCGCTATTGTTCAATCCAGAAGAAAAAACTGCTTTCAAACTCTGCCGAAGTGCCACAAAGTCGGTGTTTCTGAAATTGGGCACAAACCTAAAATTCTCTACTTTGTGCATATCAAATTTAATCCCAAACCTAATACTGTTGTGGTCACTATCTCCAATGTGTTCCCCTACACATAACCCCTGAACAGAGCCTTCCATGTCACAGAAAACTAGATCCAAAATCGGGTCCTGTCGAGTACCCTAAGTTACAATTTGATCTAAGAAACAGTCACCAATTACTTTCAAAAATTCCTCTTCTCTGCTATTACTATGGTAAAATTATTCCAATCAATTCCTGGAAAATTAAAATCTCCCATTATGATGACTGACCCCTTGCTAGAAATGTCACTAATAATACTAAACATCTGTTCGTCTTGACCCTGGCTTAAGTTGGGTGGCCTATAAATGTTCCCTAAACGTAGTTTTTTGCCCCTTATTACTAATCAACTCCAGCCAAATCATATCAATTTCATTAGGTTTATCATTAATTACCAATTCATTGCAAATTAAAGTGTCTCTGACATAAAATAAAACCCCACCACCTCTTTTACCTACTCTATCTTGTCTAAACAAATTATACCCAGCAATAGATAATAAATCATCATCACTTTCGGTAGCCCATGTCTCGGTAACTCCAATAATATCCAACCTCGCGTCTATAATTATGCTTTTCAATTCTTCCATCTTGTTCCTAATACTACGAGCATTTGTATAAAAAACCTTAAGTAGGCCCATCTTACTTTTATTTAATGCTGCACGATTATTTGAATCCCAACTGTTAAGATCTTTTCTCTTATTAGCCACCCTATTTCCATTTCTACTAAAATCCCAATAGTTCGTACCCTTTCGAGTTCTGCTCCTTAAACCATGCCCCCCATTCCAACTTAGTTTTTTGATTCTGAAGCCTCTAAAACCAAACCACTAACCATTTTGACACCTGTAGAACTCAGATGCAGGCCATCCCTAGCAATCCAATCGCGTTTACATTTACTCCACACATCAATAAACCTGATACTGCGCTTAACCCAAATTTCCTTGAGTACCAGGTTCATACACCTAGCCCGTTGGTTTAACCAACTCCTATGCACTCCATACCTGGGAAGCAAACCAACCACTTGGACATTTGCCGAACAGTTGGTTGCTTTGTCCAACAGGGAATCCCATTCCTTTGTAAACTCATCCTTGTTACTATGGCCTACATCGTTAGTTCCCACCCACAAAGTAACTACATCCTCTTTATTAAATACCCTCTTCTTTTCAGCAACCCTATTTACATCTCTCACCCGAGTCCCTGACAAACAACATCTAGCCACCTTACGTTTAACTCTGCCTATTGAGTTTCCCACCTCATGCACCATTGAATCTCCCAAAATTATACCCTTTGTTTCCCAGTCTGTCACCTCAGCAATAACTTTCCCCTTTACCTCTGGAATATTCCCACTATCTAACACACAGCTAATGCCCACCTCCTTTTTACTAACTTCCTCCTTTACCTCTGGAATGTTCCCACTATCTAACACACAGCTAATGCCCACCTCCTTTTTACTAACTTCCCCCTTTCCCTCTGGAGTGTTTACCCCATCTACACTCCTACAGCCTAATGCTAACTCACCCTCCAAAGTAAGCATCCTAACTCTGATTTCTGAGAGTTCAACACAGTTAGTGCAAATGAAATCCTTCTCAGACTTAATATTATTCAATAACCTCCTTTTCATTCTGTATTCTAGTACTGTTGTTTAACACTTAGTTTTTTTTTAATAATACTTCAGTATGGTTAGTGGTATGTTTTTTTGAATTACATTACAAGAAGCCAATCTTCTCTTCTTTTAGTGATGTTTGCTGTTGTCTCTCTCTGTACCGCCATAGGTGCTTGGCAGTGGCTTATGGACCCGCTAACATCACAGGTACGTGAACTTAATAGACTGATCATTAAAAAAAAAAAATTATTGTTGTTACAGTCAGGGTTGGCAAGTTTCTGCCGAGGTGGTTAAAACCACTGGTAGAAACCGGTTAAAACCGGCATGGCAAAAACCCCTTTCTGCCACATTTGTGGCAGAAACTGGCAAAAACTCAAAAAATGACATAAAAGAAATCTTTGATACCCAATAGGAATTTAGCATGGGAAAATAATGAAATGTTAGCCAAAGCACAATTTAATTACAATATCATTAAAAATCAAACATTATGTTTTTTTGCACTCTGCAGCTGTCTCAAAGAAAAGGTGGATTGAAAATAAATGATTTCTTAATTTAATATGAATAGAGGAGAAATAACAGAATACTCTCGCAACAGAAGAACTAGATGGCAATGCCATCAAGGATCCAGCAAAGATTCATGAAACTTTCATCAATTGTATATATTTTTTAAACTGGTCCACTATGTAGTAATTGGGATGGTTTTAAAATTTGACTAGAAAAATAAGTTTTTGGAAATAGGGTCAATTTGTTTTGTAAAGCTGTGATATTAGGTATAAAATCGAGGATCGGCAAGTAAAATTCTGGCATTTTCTTCTTGAGCACATGATAATTTTAGTTCCAAGCATTTTAGATGACGTGTATAAGTTAGCAAATGACAACCAGTAACTGCCTGTTTAAATCTGTATGTCACTTCTTTTTCTTAAGTGCCTTTAAGAATCTCGTCGTTTAGATTAATACAAATGTTTGGAGCATTTGCAGTTAAACAGTTCTCTTTCTGATCAAACTAAATCAAGGGCAATGAGTTTTATTTTTTACAATGATGAAATGGAATTGCATTTTTTAGTTTACTTAAACAAATATCATTTTGTAATTACTTGAATTAATGAAGATGCTTTTTTATTTTTCCCAGTTTCTGCTGGTTTTAACTGGTTATAACCAGTTTCTGCTGGCAAAAAGCCAACCCTGGTTACAGTAGGCGCCCCTTAATACAAATATACAAATACAAATACAAATGTGACGACCAGCAACAGGCTCTGGGCCCAGCTAGGCTGGTCCTAGTCAATTAATTAGTCCCCAATGAAGATCAATGGCCCTCTTAAAGCTATCCACTCCCTTGCTCATTACCGCCTCTTCCGGTAAGCTATTCCAAGTGCCCACGACCCGGCTAAAGTAATAGTTTTTCCTGATTTCCAAGTTAGCCTGAGATTTAAATAGCTTAAAACAATGACCCCTTGTCCTGCTTTCCCCGCAAAAATTTAATCCATTTACATCTTTCATTTTGATAAATTTAAATAACTGAATCATGTCCCCTCTGACTCTCCTTTGCTCCAGGCTATACATGTTAAGCCTATTAAGTCTGGTATCATAATCTAAATCTGAGAGTCCCTTTACTAATTTAGTTACCCTTCTTTGAACCCTTTCCAATACAAAAATATCTTTCTTCAGATAAGGCGACCAAAACTGAACAGCATACTCCAAATGAGGTCTTACTAAACTCCTATATAAAGGCAGAAGAACTTTCTTAGATTTGTTTGAAATAGATCTATTGATGAACCCAAGCATTTTGTTGGCTTTGTTACTAGCAATACTGCACTGTTGACTAAACTTGAAGTCCTGATTTATAAAGACACCCAGATCCATAACATTTTCTGCCTGATTTATGACTGAACCCTGTAAACGATATCTCATACGCTTATTTCCATGACCTAAGTGTAGCACTTGACATTTCCCTACATTAACTGCCATACCCCATTTATCTGCCCACTTAGTAATGTGATCTAAATCCTAATGATCCCCTAATGTTATCACAATTAATGTTATCATTTGCTTAACATTATCAGAATCACGCAGTCCTGGAAAACTTGTATATTAACATGTGTTAAAAAACTCTGAGTTTGTAATCAGTGTCTTCATTTATTGTTATCAGTTTTGTATAAACTTTCCATTTTTTCCCCTTTTTTGTTCTTCATTCAACAGAAATACAAAGGTTAACCCTGACAAGTAGCTTCCAGGAAAGCAAGTTCCCTTCTTATCAGTAAAGCTAGAGGATTTTTTCTCCTGCTCGGTTACATTAAAAACTTCACTCTAAACAGTCAAACATTTTAGCTGTAGAAAAATAGCGCAATGAAGCTGTCAAAGTAAAATTTGACACTTTAAAATGCTTTGACAATTTAACCGTGATGAGTCAAAGAAATGCTATGCTGCAGAATATTTAAGCATTTCTCGGCCGTTACTTTGTAAGCTACTAAAAAGTCGTGAGGGGATTAAAAAGAAAGTAAGTCTAAATGAAAATTTAAACAACAAGCAAAACTGTACTGGAAAAGAAGGTGCAGCTGAGACTGTTTTGAAACTGTGGTTTACAAATGTCAGGGACAAGGGTGCTGCTCAAGTTAACGGTTCGATAATGCAGCAAAAAATAGAGAAGATTTTGCTTTTAAAATGGGCAAGAAAGACTTTGTTGTATCGGAAGGATGGTTTAATCAATAGGTAAAAAAAGCTATTCCATTCTGCTAATTTAGTAATTTATAATTTAAAACTGCGTTTAGTTAAGTCATTGTAATTTTAACTTGCAGTTGTAAAAGTAAATGCTTCTTAATTGAATAAATCATTCTTTTGTGTGTCTTGCATTCTTTTCGGTTATTGTTTTCAAACGGTATTTGTCCCAAAGTGATGGCGCCTACTGTATTATTATTTTTTAGTTTAAATTGAATAAAGATACTGATGTAAACCTTGCCCACACTATTAAAAATTGATTTTAAAGTATTTATAGTTTGGTGTAAAAGTTTTTGTCTAATGCTGAAACTTTTATATGAACTGGAACCAAATCAGCATTTGTTATTTTATTGTAGAAATATCTGCGCTTTCAAATAGTCGTAACTAGTCCTTGAAAAAAGCTCATTTCATTCTTGAAAAGTATTGTCATGCTAAGCCTTCTCCAAATTCTATGTCATGAATGAGTTATGCATATTTCTCCTGTATAATTTTAAGATGGTTTTGTACAATCTATGATATGAATATAAAAAATGGTTTGAGGTAGTATTCTCTTATTCACTCAAATTGTGTTTATAAACTTTCATTTTAAAAATTATTTTACACAACATTTAACAGCTGCATTAAAATAGTGCAAATAGCAAATACTGTACTAACTCAGTAACCTTCAACTTAGTTTAAAGCATAAAATTTAGTAAAATTCATTTAAATTATAATTCAAGACATCAAAGTTAAGCTATGAATTGCCAGGGTTCGTACGCTCCTTCAAAACTCCTCCAATACTCCTTCATTTATGAAATTTTTTTGAAGGGCCTTTCAAACTCCTTCATTTTGGTTTTAACTCCTTCAAAACTCCTTCTTTTTTAGTTCAAGACTACATAATCTTCCTCTATAACAGAAACTTAAAATACTTCGATTGACAACTAACTTTGTCACGAAGGCAATTTTAATGTAGTAATTTCGTGCATTTATTTTTTTCGATTTACAAATTGATCATAGTTAATTCATAAAAGTTGAAGGTGAGAATTTTATTAGAAGACTAAGACATTTCATAAGTGAAGTAAAACATGCTTAAATGGTGTTTGGCTATTTTTTTCAAGTTTTATGATTATTGTTTTTCCCTCCATCACACTCTCAGCAGCAAAAGTCAGGTTGTCTAATTATTATTTAAATATTTAAAAATACATGAGTAGATATACCATATTAAGTGATTGCATTAAAAAAAAACAATTGTTTAGTTAATTGCAGTTATGATATTGTAAAAAGGGTCATCCACAAGTGATGGCATGCTTTGAGGAGGAGACGGGCTCATGAAATTGTGACAAGGGGAAGAGAGAGGGTGACAAAAAGTGACATCACACAGTTATTTTAACAATAAGTTTGTAAAAAATATAACGTGACAAGAGAAGTTTGGGGTGAAATTAGTGATGTAAAATACCCGGGTATTTATTTTTAGGGGTAAATACCCAGGGTATATACCCGGGTAAATACCCAAAATGGGTAAATACCCGGGTATTTATTTCAAAAATTTATATTCATCTAAAATACTTTTCTGTATGTATTCCATTATGTATATATACAACCAACCATATACAAAACAATAAATTTTTGCCCAAAAATTGCATTTTGATCACATATTTAAAGAATTATTGTGTGAAACAGCTTAGCAATCTAATATGATATTCAAATTAAATGTGTTGGATATGCCTAATCAATGTTGATAGCCAAATTTCAGATATAAAAAGCCATTCTACAAAAAGAAAAAAGCTTAACTGGTTACAAAAAAAAAAGCAAACATCAATTTTTTAAGGTCCTAGTCTTTTATAACCCAGTAATATGTCCCTGCATGACATCAAAATGTAACGAAATGTCGCTCAATTTATTATTACAATTTATTTACTTATATCTTATGCAGAAATTTCCTCCAAACTTAGTTCAATTGTTCAGGTGTATTCTGTATCAAACACACATATATATATACACACACACATAATATACATAAACATTTAAAATTCATTTAAAATTTTTAATCTTTTATTTTAGGGTTTCTGTTTAAAAAAGATAATAGTCACCTTTTAATACTACCTAAATTTTTTTGCAAAATGCGCAATTACTAGGGGATTTTCCCTGCCTTCGGATAAATGCCCAAAAAAATATTTACCTTCCCACCCTACAGGGGAGCAAATGCAAATGAGCAAGGCAACAGAAAAGAAAATTTTGCTTTTTTTTTTTTTTTTTGGTTTATTAATGTGAAAACTGTTTCTATATTTTCCATGATATCACTTAAATATCAATAAAATAAATAACACCATAGTTTCTTAATAACTTCTCAGTTTATTCTTCCAAACATCCCTCATGCTTCCTTTTTTTTTTCATTTTGGATATGACTAACCTAGATTGTGATTTTAAAATCCTAAAGTTCATAATGAATTGCTTATACTTCTCCAATTATGACATTTAAAAGAAAGGTTCTTTGGTTCACAATATGTTTCTTTCATGATTTCATCAAGTCTTCCAATAAAAAATATTATAAACTGTGTAAATACATATGTATATGTCAGTTTTACCAATTATTTCATATTTAGATTTAAAAAAAAAATTCTCATTCGCTTTTTTGCAATTTTTGTAAAATACCCAGTTTTTGGGTATTTACCCAGGCCTTGGGTAAATACCCGGGTAAATACCCAAAAAATATTTACCTACCCGCTGGGTATTTACCCGATCCACATCACTAGGTGAAATGTAACTTTGTGATAAAGGATGCAGATGGTCAAATAATATTGAAAAAAATTGTGACATTTAATGACACTCCATTAGTACTCCTTCAAAATCTCATTTTACTCCTCCAAAACTCCTTCATTTTATTTCTCAAATTGAGTACGAACACTGATTGCCATTTCATTCTAATTGTTGGGTAGAAAATCAACTACTTTTGACAGGATGGGAATAGTAAAAACTTTAGAAAGCAATTTTCTTGTAGATGTGAAATTTGTTTTCTTGTAGATGTGAAATAATACAGATCTTGTAATATGTGAAAAACAATATGTATGTATCCTCTAAATACATATGGGTCATTGTTCAAAAAGTAACTTTTCTGTCACACACCTTTTACTGTAAAACCTTTAAGGAGCAATTCATTGAACAATGCTTTTTAATTTCATCAAAAATATATCTACTTAAACCTGCCAACAAATTTTTAATAATAAGTTTTATTTTAATATATTTTTGGTTCACAACATGTGAATTTTCACCTCCGTGGCATGTCACACACCTGGTGTGACTGTTTATGTTGCTTAATAACTTGTTTAGTTAAAAGTACATACTTATTTATTTATTATTCCTTTCACAAATGTCTCAAATACTAATTGTTTATTGTGTTTTAGTTCGTTTTAGTAGCATAATGAATTATGTAACACAATAAATTCTCACCTTTGTTACCTAAACACAAAATGCCATTCCTCATTACCCGTGGCAGTACTGACATCACATTTTATTTTCCATGATACAGGAGAGCCCTCTTGTTTATTTTCAGGCATGTTTAACATGTGCAGATTGTAGAAACTAAGAAAAAAAATATTTCGCTGAAAAATGTATCCATTAGCTATGGAAAATTCCTCACCTCCATGACATACCAATGTCATTATTTCTGAGGTGAAAATAAATGGTGGAGGGGAAATACATCAATATTAGACATTCTACCAAAATTATAAATTACCAGTATGTTCTCAAACTTACTAAATAGGTACAGTAAAACCCCTCCTAACGGACACCACTCAAAGGTGGACTCTCATGAGGACAATTTTTGATTCCCTGATTCCATGGCAAATAACAATATTAAACTCCTGTCTTGCGGACAAAAAAAATTGTCCCGTTAGAGGGATTTCACTGTACTATTTTTTAATGCACATTTGAACTAAAAGGATAACTGAAAAATAAGCTGTACTTTAATTAAGAAAACTTAGTAATAGAATCCCACTAATCATTCATTGTTTGCACAATTAACAAAATTTCTACTTTGATATTAAATTGGTCTCAATTTTCAGACATTATTATTATTATTTATTTATTTTTTATTTATTTTTCTGTGAAAAAGGCATTTGTTTTATTTATTTTATTTATGAGTAAAATAATCGGAACTTAGCTAGGCCATTGTTTATGGTTACTTCTAGTAGGTAAAACTTTCATGTAAGAATGAGGGAAAAAAAAAAAGAAAACAAAAGGTTTCAAAGTTGAAAAATATTTGCATTCAAAAGTTATTTTCTGGAGAAAATGCATACTGTTTTTCAGCAAAAATGTAGCTTTTCACTTTTTTAAACTGAAACCATGATGATACAGCATCTCTTATTGGAATGATTACCCTGTATTTTATCTCATTTTAATCATTTTCAGCTTGACAACTCTCTTAAAAACTAGTGGTTTGGTTCAAAATTTTGAATGTTCCCCATATAGTTCCTCAATTTAATATTTCTGTCTTTGTTCTTGCAGGTTGGATTTGTCCAGTCTCTCCTAAATCATCTGTTTTTTAGTATCAGTAGTACTGTTCTCATTGTCCTCTTCCTGATGGGTATCCACAGGAGAGTTGTTGCACCGTCCATGTATCCTTAGAAATTTTCACTTTTCCTGTTCATTTATTTTTGCAGGGAATATGTTACCATGGCAAATACTTATTGTATCAGGGTAACTGTTATTACTATACCGAAAAAATCATTATCACGAAAATCTATACAAAAGATAGATGCTCAATCAAACATGTAAGCAGCTAAATATGTAAATGGTCATAATTTTGGTTACAGTATTTCTTTTCTTTTTTTTTGAAAGAACATGCTTGGATGCTCTGGGTAATTTAGTATAATGGGCCTAGTACTCATCATTCGCCAAAGTGCAACTCATTACAGCTCTAGTTAAACATGTATGTTTCAGTGTTCGCGCTCAACTATCCGTAACTTGGGTCCCAAGGACCCATTAATGAAATAGATTTGGGTCCTTTGGCGGAAAAAATGAGTCCCTTAAATTTTAAACAGAAAATCTTAGCATATAATTGAATAATATACAACTATTTATACTTAGGGAAAAGAAACTATCCACATAGTTATTTGAAAAAGGTATGAAATAAACTAAATTGGTTAATTTTGCCCTTTTTTTCTGTGATTATCATATGTTCAAATAATACACTTGCAAGATTTAGTTATTTGAGAAACTATTTAGTCAGTTACAATGAGGTAAACTTAAAATTTACTTTAAAGTTGGATTTTACCATGAAATAAAAAATAAATGCCTTTGATTGATCAAGCAGAAAGCACTCCCTTAACCTTTGCTTTCGTAAACATTTTTCTAGGTGAAAAAAAGCAAACAGCCCCCCCCCCCTCCATCAATTATCAATAGCAATTTCATAGAAATAGAAAAAAATCGCAAGCGAATTAACCCAACGCAAAAATTGCGATCGCAAAAACGAAACATTTTCTCACATGAGTATGAAAATTGCTCATTTGCAATCTTAAATTAGAAAATTTGACTTCATTTTGACTCTTTTAAAATATCTGTGTTGGCTTCGGTGCTACTTTTAAAATTTCGCCATTTTCAAAATGGCGCGATCGATTAATACGTGACTTTTGCAAGTCCTAATAAAAATAGCCCCTCAGAAATAGGTGAATTACTAGAAAATGAACAAGGTTAAAGTGCTTTCGTATAAAGTTCATATTCATAAGTAATTTAACAAGAAAAATGTTAAGTTCAGAACTTTGTGTTTTGCGCGATCGGGAAAATGTTCGCCATTTTTTTTTCACCCATCCTTTTATTGAGGATGCAAGATAATAATTTTCAAAAGTAATTCTGGTTAGATGAATGCAAAATAGATAAGCTTTTACTACTCAGTTGTCCTGTATCAATCCTGAAGATTGCATTGAAACCACTCTTACTTTTGATCTTTGTTGTTGTTTTCAGGAATTTCCCCAAGATAAAAGTTGAGGGAGAACTTATTCTTAGCATACAGTACAATGGGCTATTTATGAACTTGCAATATTTTGCTCCTTGAGCTCTGCCCAGGAGGTCACTGTAAGCTCCAGTCTTATCACTAACATTCCATTGACTGGTCAACAGTAGGGGTGTGTTTGAATAGCTGATAGAGAGATAAGGTCATTTTAATACTTTTCTGTTGATTCTCCTGGTCATTGAAGCTTAAAAGCATTCACTAGATAGATCTTCAGCATTTTCCACAATTTTTTTTCTGGATTTTATCTTTTGGGTGTTCTGGGTCCCTAGGACCGGAATTTTCGCGGAAGTTACGTCCCTTTCCCGCGAATTTGCGTAAAAAACCCGCTATAGCGCGTAAACGCGAACCCTGTTTAAGATTTTTTTTGCTCATATTTAATTCCTATACCATACTAGTATAGTATCTAGAGTACGCCAGGTGTTGGCCGATTTCAACATGTCCTGTGATGATGTAAGTGTTGTGTTATCTTATTTTTATATGACAATCTTGAAATTTTCTCAAATTTTAGGAAACAATTCAATTAAAATAACTCAATTCAAAATGTCTATATCTCACGTATGAGCCAACTGCCATAATAGCCTACTAAAAAAAATAATTTATACCAAAATTTAATGAATTTCAAATGGAGACTCATTTTAGTATTTAGAGCAACATAGTGCTAAAAATGGAATAAATAATTTTAACTTCTTTCTTTCACTTCACCAGCCAGGTCATTATTAATATTTTATGAATTAATTGTTTCAATGATATATTTGATACTAGTGATACCAGCATGGCTTTACCGTAATTGAATATTTAAAGGTCATTTGGTTTGCTGCACCTACAGTTAATGTTTACAATGCATTTTTTCCCCAGATCTCTTCATTCATAAATAAGACTTATAATATGGTTAAAATTAGCATTATTAGAACAGTAAAACATTTTCAAGCGGCCTCCTGTTTTAAGCGGCCACAACCCTTAATAGCCAATTTTTTAGCCCTTTGATTTAATGTTAAAAACAACCCTAGCAACAGCCAAGAAGTGAGTGCGTCCATGCCATTTTTCAGGAAAATCAATTCACTTCCTGTTTCTAATCTACAGTCTATCAGTTCAAGGGGAAGACTTACTGGCTATTAAGGAATTCTTATAATTTGAGTAAAAATGTCTCTTACGTTTATTTTATTTATTAGTTGGTCAGTGTGTGTATGTGTGATCTGGGTGGCAAATAGCACTGTCGAAGATCATTTATATGAATCTCAAACAATGTATTCAAGTTCTGAGCAATATAAGCACGGAAAATCGGCAAGAGAATTAAGAGTACGATTTTGAATTCATATCAGCACAGAACAGCAATAGAGTGCCTTGATAAATTACAGTGCCGACTAAGAAAAATGTCTTCTGGTCAACAAGTCTGTTAAAAAAGGCGTTTTTTCAAACAAATCTATCACAATCAATATATCAATCTAATCTCAAAACATTGGTTTGAGTTTGATTCAAATTAACTAATCAGTTCACTGTGTGCATTATTAACGTTTTTAGAACAAATAAACTTTAGTGCTTTTCAGGCACTAATTCCGCTTTTGACGATTAATTTACTAATACGTTTTGTAATCATCTGCAAGCTAAACTTTTAACTGAAATGATTTTGAGGACAGTAGATGAAGTCATCAGAAATTTGGATGCAACGACACATAAATTTGTTAGAGATTTTTATTTTGAACTGAAAAACAAATTTGAAACAGCTGTTGGAGAAGAATAAAAACTGTCACAAAATGTATCCTTTCTTCAAAAAATGAAAACAATAATTAAATAACATACCATTTCCCCTCTAAGAAAGATCTCAAACTTCACTTTTTATGTTAGATTTGCTTATATTACGCATTGTAGAAATTGTATTGCAACAGCCTAAATTTTACGGAACAGAGAGGGGCTGCGCCGAGAGGTTTCACTGTGTACGGAAAAACCAGGGCTGTGGAGTCGGAATTGAAGAGTCGGAGTCGGACTGATTTTGGGGTAAAGGAGTCGGAGTTGTTAGAAAACATGCCGATTGACTCCGACTCCGGGCTTCTTTTTCTTTTTTTCCTTTTCACTGACTTTCCTTGCATTTTTTAAAAACTGACTACCTATTTGTTCGATTACATGTATTAAAAGATACTAATGAGAAAATAACTGCCATTATGGCAATCAGCTAGCTTGAGTGCTTAGTGAACTTTCTGTAGCTGTCCACTAGTTTGCTTGCTTTTCGACTTAAGGGGTCTAAGGACCCTTAACCTTCAAAATTTTCGACTTTCTGGAAAAAATATATGTTATGCATATTTTAATTCTGAACAATTTGATACCTTATTTATTACCATACGCCAAAAACTTTTCAAGTTATTGTAAAAATGCGGTAACTTTTCCCATAGAGATTTGTGTTAACAGCAGCTGTTTAAGCCTCTTTTTCTCAGGTGCCGGTTTCTTCGGTTTCCTCGTTTTGCGCCTATAATATCTCAGAAAGTTTCTTACATATTGCCGTAAAACTTTTCATACTTGTTTGTCTGGTTTGTATTTATGACCTAAACCTAAATTTGTTTTATTTTTTTAAATTATTTTTTTATTTTTTGAAATTTTACAATCATAATCAAAAATTTCCAAAATTTTGGGCAAAAAAATATATTTTTTTTAATATTACCTTTCATTTTTAGTTAAAATTTAGATTCAGATCATAAATATATACCAGACGAACATGTATAAAAAGTTTTACGGAAATATATAAGAAACTTTTTGAGATATCATGCGCGCAAAACAAGAAAACTGAAGAAACCGGTACCTGAGAAAAAGAGGCTTAAACAGCTGCTATTAACATAAAGATCTATGGGGAAAGTTTACGCATTTTTACGATAACTTGAAAAGTTTTTGGCGTATGGTAAAAAATAAGGTATCATATTGTTCAGAATCAAATTATGCATAACATATATTTTTTCCAGAAAGTCGAAAATTTTGAAGGTTAAGGGTCCTTAGACCCCTCGACTTAACTAATAGCAACTGTCAGCAAACGGTTTTGTTGCCTAACGTTTTCAAGTAATTACTTTCAAATAAAAATAGAAATATAGTGTTTTGTTCGATCTCAGTTATAAAATAGAAAAGAAACGTAACAAATTAGTAAGTCGAGGCCCGTAGCTAAGGTTGAAACGTTTAAGGGTGATCGGCAATTCTGGCGCGAAAGCACGAATCCAAATGATCCGATGAAATAATCTAATGTTTTTTTCTTTATTAAGGCTATTTCTATAAGCTTGGTTCTCACTAAAAAGTATGGAACAAAATAAGTGTAAATGATTTCTTGATTACAACACTTAATTAATTGCAGTTAATCTTAAAATCTTCATATTAAGGTTAATTCTAAAGCAGCCAATAAAATTTAAATTAAAAATTTAGCGAAGAAGAAATATAGGTATAATAAAAGCTATTCGTACAAATTTGTATACCGCTGCATTTTGTGTAAAATTAGCTCCTGACGTATATGTGCCCGATTTTCGTGGAAATTTTATTGATGAAATATAATTTAAAATATATTCACGAAAATTTTCTGAATTAAAATATTTATATTTTTCATAACTCTGAAATTAACTTTGGGTGTCATCTACCAGATGGGTGTCACCCAGAGCAAACCACCCCCTCTCAATAACTTGGATTTAGAAAAAAAGCTTTTTTCTCTCAAGTTACAGCTTTTAAAAATTGAAAGCACACGATTTGATCAATATCTATTTGTTAAACATTAAATGGGGGCAAATTACAGATAATCCTTTTTAAATTTTTTAAAAGGGATTTTTAAGTCATCTCACTTTTTAACTCGTAACTATTGGAAAATTTGATTTTTAAATTGAATTTCTAACGTTGTATTCGTCTTGGGTTTACAATAAAAAACAAAATGCGAAATTGTCATAAAAAGGAATTAATATTTCAATCTCTGTTTAGAGGTTTTCCCCCTTCCCCTGAAGAGAGGGAGTTGAAAAAATACAATTAAAAAAAAAATCTGGAGTCGGAGTCAGGGTCGGCCATTTTCCTTCCGACTCCACAGCCCTGGGAAAAACTGGGACCTCATGAAAAAAACATGAAATGCGGGAAAACGTAAATTCAGCAAACCTAAAATTGGGATTTCACTATAGTATTTTTTCACTGAAAAACTAAGTTTCACAATAAGTGAACCACAGGAAGTAAAAAAAAAAAAGAGTTTTTGCTGTAAAAATTCATTTAAGGCAACTTTATGCCAGGTAGAAATGAAGCATTTTGGGTTTTTAAAATTAAGAAAATTAAAATAATTTTTTATGTTTTTAATTTTTGTCAAAACTAGTCTTCATTTATAAGAAACTAGCAAAAATACCCGGCGTTGCCTGGGTCAGTAATAATTATGAGAAAAAATTGTTACTTGCTTTTGTTTTCTGTTTTAAGTGAAAGAATTTAAAACACGTCTTTTTGACGTGATTAAAAATCGAGTTTCTTCCTTACCCATAAAACTAAAATAGCAATAAGTATAAAGAACGAAATAAGTATTGATTTAGAAACGAAAGCACGATATTTAAGCATATACAAATTTCCACAGTATGAACATGGAATCTAAAACCTTCTCTGTATGGCTATTGAAGTACGAAGTGTTTAAAAAAATGTAGCCGTGCTCGTAATCCCCTCTTATACTTGCTTTAGTTATTTTGGGAAATTTTAATCATTGTGGGCTCTTGGTGCGATTTTACCGAATTTGCGGGAATCGTTTTGGGATACCTTCGATGATGCTCCCCCTCCTTTCCTTACTTTGTAAAACGATATGATATTAATTTTTGTTACAGAGATATTGTCGCAAGATGCTGAGATACTTTTGGCCACCATAAAATGGCGCTAAAGAGTTTCATCCGAAATGCTCTCAAAATAAGTAGTAAAATTTGGCGATTGTTTGAAATTGTGCAAAAAGGAAAATTAATGGAAGTTTTTGTGTTGTTTATGGATTTGCCTAATTTAGTTGCTGGATTTTTTAACACCATAAAAAAAGTTTTTTTAAAGATTCTTTGATTGGCGATATTTTGTTTATATGGTGAAAGCTAAGAAACATTATGACGCAGTCTTTGACTTCAAAAACCGTGACAGTTGAAAAAACTGCCAAATGCATCCGCTACTGAAATCTTTCTGTATTAATTTTGACGAGGTTTCTGCTGTTAAATTGGATAATGATTGAAAAATCCAATCAGCACAAATAATAAAAGAAAAAACCCATTAATTACACTAAAATTCCGTTTAAATGGAAAATAATCAACCAAATCTAGTATTATTAGCCAATCTTAGGGAAAAAACGTTACTTTAAGATTTGACTTGAGAAAAGCCTCAAACAGTCAGACGAAACACAAAAACATTCAACAATTCTAACTATGAACTGGGAGTTGAGATGATACACTAAATAATGAATTGGGTTGAGGAAAGCCTTCGAACATGGACCAAAAAAAGCTCATAACTCGTTTTTCATACAACTTAGAACTTTCTAACAGATGCCATCTTCAGCAGAAAAATAAACGCTTTCGACGGACACACAATTTTAATATGTGCACCTATTTTTTCACCGTCATATTGGGGCATTTATGCAAAAATTTGGGCAAATTAGAATAAAAAAGGAACTATCAATCGGATTTTTTTCGACCTGGTCTACAAACCTCCCCAGTACCAAAAACAACAAACGGTGAAAGTTTCAGCCAAATCTGCCGGGTAGTTTCTGAGATCTTAGGGAACAAATTTACCAAACTCCATTTTTATATATATATAGATTAATGTTACATCTCCATCCCAAGTATATGAAATAGTAAAATGTATTTTCTTTTTCAGAATGGGAGATTGATCCTGAAGCCCAGGCCGACCACGTGACCCCCAGTCTGTATAGACCCCATTTAGTGATGATGGAAGGAATGTTTCTTCTTTTGTAATATTTGTAAATATGTATGAATGAGTCATTTTTACAATAAATCAATATTTAAATTTTGTGTGTGAGAGGTCTTTTATTTCTAGTATTGATCTCAATTCACTTTTCTTTTCTTTTTTTTGGTGAAAAAATTCTGATAGTCGAAAAGGTTTCAAAGAAATTCAAATTGAAAATATCGTAAAATATTATAATTCTATTAGGTTTAATATACAAAACCTGAACAAAATTCGATAAAGAAAACTCATTTAAAACGATTAGGAAATAAGATCGTCCAAATAACTCTTAATTAAGTTCTTTATTCAACTTATGTCATCACAAAACAAGTTTCAGAACAATGCGATATTCTGTTGTGCTTTCTAAATGGGGTATGCAATTTAATCTTCTTGTCAGTTGGAAAAAGCTTGAATAGTAAACTGAGTCTGAATACAGCTAAGTTACATACTGAGTTCAAACATTAATCAAGTTGTAAAAATAAGAGTTTGAGAAAACGTTTTGAAGAAAAATATCCTTTTATTCAGCTTCTAACATGTAAAAAGTTAAAATTAATGCAAAAGTATTAATTCCAGTTCAAGGAAAAATTAAGTAAGTTAATATTAAACATTTAAACACATCACATAGAATGATGTCGACAACGTTCTTGAAACAGTAATTTAAACTAGAGGCCTTTTTTTTATACTTGCTTCAAGCTAACACTAACTGCAACAACACAAACTGGATGACACATCACAAAAAAGTTGTAGAAAAGTGAAGAACAAATTTTCTAGCATGATGCATTCATTATATACCATTCATTCCATGTGCAGAAGATCAGCTCGTCGAATATGCATACTACTGCTGTTTCTAAACATGAAACACTCATGAAGTTGCAAATAAATGAACTTAGATAGAAACTAAGGAGGTACTACAGGTGAGAGCCGAATGGGCCTCCCAAAATTAAGTAAAGAAATTGATTGAATAAGAATTTAATATTTTTACATTAATTTTGGAAAATTCTCATAATTACCTTGAGCCCCTACCAAAATAAATTTCTATAAACGCCCCTGATGCAAACCTTTTCCTTTGAGTGAGTCGTCCGAGTGACTTAGAAAAAAAAATCAGGACAGTAAGTAGTCTGTAATGTTTGATAGTATTTTTGAATAGGACTACAGATTAACTCTCCTCTGAAAAGTTACATGCATCAATTGTTCTGTACTTGATTATCAGATGTAATCAAATTCACTGGTGCTTTTTTTTTAATGGAAAGATAGCATGAAAAAGGCCAATGAAGTTTGATTAATGTATAAAATGCGCAAGTTCCGATTCCTAGAGCCCTATTAATGATATGCAAAAAGTTGGGACGGATAACTGCCTCAAAATCATGCATTTATTTAGGATGGAAATTTGTTATTGAAACATTACTGTAGGAGCTTATGTGTATAAAGGTGTCCCTTCCATCCAACATTCAGTTCCGTAACATATATTACTGCAAAATGATTTTTTGCTAACATTAAAATGAAGTTAATATACTAACAATAAAATTGTTTTAATATGAGGCAGTGAGTAGCAAAGGGGTGTAAGCAGGGGCGTCGAAGTCGGGAAATGAAAGTTTCAAGAGTTGGAGTCTCATTCCCCTCAAAGTCCGCAACTCTGCCAGTGCTTGACAAGCCAGAGTTGAACTGATTTTGGGGTAAAGAAGCCGTAGTTAAAGGTTCTAAAATCGGTCTTTTTTCCTTCCGATTCCACAGCCCTGGATGTAAGTGGACATTTTAAAGTTTGAGTAAAACACTTTTAAAGTTCCGGTCCTTGGTAGGCTTTCATTGAAAAGTTTTTCAAATCAGGCTGTATAACTGCAACTAAAGTGTGTCCCAACAGCTTAGAGACAACAAGGTTTTCATGTTTTACAAGTTGAAAAGAGAAGTAAAAAATTCAAAACAATTTAGAATCATAAAAAATATCATTACAATATTAACACTTTATATAAATTATGCTCAACAATCAGACTTAATGATAAAATTTTAAACTTAAATTTTACTGACCCAAGACAAATCATTATTTTTCTTCAATGTTCAAATTTTTAAGCCATTTTTCTAATAACTTCAAAAACTCGATCAGGCATACTTAAAACAAAAGTTTGAAGAAGAACTTCTGGCTTTAATGAAAACCAACTGCGTTCAATTTGCAGCCTAAGATCTTGAACTGTTGCAATCTGCCTCCCATTAGCATTATATATCTCGAGCTAATTTTCCCCAGAGGTTCTCTATTGAGTTTGGGTCAGTCCATAAGAGTTACTTGGTTTTGTCTAAACCACTGCAGTGTAGATTTAGACACGTGAATGGAGCAGTTGTCTTGTGGAAATATCAGTATCCATTGGCTCCCTCCAAGTAATTGTCCAAATGGAAGTAACTGTACTTCAAGCATTTTCTGATAATCTTTGGAACATTGACGACCTTTTAAGAAAGATATATCGGTTATTCCATTGAAAGAGAATGCTCCCCACACCATGAGTGAGCCACCCCCTTGTTGTCTGCTGAAAAAAGTTCGGGGTTCCTTGCGAGTATTGTGCCTATAATACGCCCAACCATCAGGACTATTGATGTACCGGATCGTTAAAAAAGTAGATCCGCGGATACGGATCATTACTGTCAAAATCCACGGATACGGATCTCAATTTTTTTTTACCCAATTCAACTATCCATGTGTAAAATTTGTTACGGAAGGTATTCCCGTCAGAATAATGACAGTTTCTTCAAAAAATATCAACTGCGCAAAAATATAATCAAGACTATGATTTACTCTTTAAAGAAATCTCCGTTAAAATTGAGGGAGAGTTGGAAGGAATGAATCAGCACTGCATTAATGACTAGATGGAATGTGAAAAATTATTTCTAGCTTAGTCGGTAGATGTAGGATACAGGAGCAAGAGTGTAAAGCTGCTACAGGACAGGCTACAAATTTTTCCCATTTTATTTCAGCATAAATGCAGCGCTGACCCATTCCACCGAACTTCTCCGACCGACGAAATACAGAGCCGGGAACACCTTTACAAACAGTAAATAGAGAATTTAGTCTCGCTTTTTTTAAAGGATGCTGAGAAAAACAAAAATGAAGAATAACAGAAACTCCAAATCGATAACAAAAACTAATATTAAATAAAAAATTAAAAAAACAAAACATGTCCCAGAGAGCCGACCTCATATTAAGATGAATTTCGCAGGTCAGAACACACATTTGTTAACAAGTATGAACTGGCAGCAGGTAAAAATTTTAAATCATTGAGCTTTTTCTCATCTTCTGACTATGAAATTGCTACTAATCATGCGTATAAAGGCTTAGAATTGTATTTAAAATTTACTTAACAAGATATCCTCCTAACAAGATAACTCCTATTGTATATAAGTTGGAAGTGTCAAATAAATATTAAACGCAGAAAACTGCGTTCTGTCAATTAGGGTCAACGTTTTGAATGTGCAAGTAAGTTTTTACTACCAAAATTGTGAAAAACGTTAAATCGGTTTTTAAATAAAGATCTCCGGTAATTAAAGTTCTACAAAAACGAGGCCAAACTAAGAAAACTTTCAATCAAGTCACCTTTTGAACAAAAAATGAACTATCAAAATCGGTTCATCTGTTTAGGAGCTACGATGCCACAAAAAGACACACTGATACACACTTTTAAAACTTATTTCCCCTTCCTTTTTGCAACGGGGGGGGGGGGGGGGGGGGGGTACAAATTGGCTTCTAAAATGATACCTTATAATTTAAATAGGGAATAAAAACTAATTTAAACGGAATTTAAGAGTCTTTTATTCAAATATTTAAAATTTTTTAGAATAGAAATGATCCGTTTAAGATCCGTCAGAAAAGTAACGGATACAGATACAGATCTTTATTTCCCATCGGATATCCGCGGATACGGATACGAATTTTTTTATAAATTATTTTTTTGCCTAATTAATCATGAACATAAATCAGGTCAATATGCATAGTGCTGTATCGAATCTTGTTTTGTTGTACAAACCGAAATAATCTAAATCAAGCAATGTGTACCGTGTAATGTCAAAACCAAGTCTTACGGTACGAATTTTGTAATCATTAAAATTTCGGTACATTAAATTATACAAAAACGAAAACTGAGAACTAAATCATGCAATGACCCCACTGATCCAAAATTAGATGAGCTATAAATGATATAACTTAATTCTTTTACATACCTCAAATTAAAACTATATTATACACAACAAGAAAACTTTCTTTATTATAAGAACAAAACTCATAGCATCTGAGATTTTCTGTAGCAATGAAGTTTGTCTAAGCAACAACAACAAAACAAAAATCTTTACTAATAATAAAGCTGAAAGTCTGTCTTTGGATGTTATGCCTGTTACGTGCATAGCGCCTAGATCATTTGACCGATTTTCATGAAATTTGGCGCAGAATTAGTTAGGGGTGAGCACCTCAAAGCGATTTTTCGAAAATTCAATTTTGTTCTTTTTCTATTCCAATTTTAAGAACATTTTACCGAGCAAATTATCATAACGTCGACAAGTAAATTACCAAATTATCATAACATGGGCGAGCAAATGAACGGAGCAAATTGGCGAGAAATTCATCATCCATTATTTGTAAATATACAGGCGAGCCAAATGACCTTTTAATTTTCTACTGCGGGCAAAGCCATGCAGGTACCTCTAGTGTAAAATAAAATAAATGAAACTATTCTATTTATTTTATTTCATATTCTAAACTATCTTTCGACACCTTAATTTCCAGGATAATGATGACTTTTGAAGTGTCAGAAGAGACATTCTCTCCCATTCCTCCTGAACAGCTTTCCAAACGACTAGGGTGGTTCAAAAAAACTTTTTTTCAGCTAGAGTCCAGGATACCCCTACTTTTTTCAGACCTACTAATAGTATTACGCTGTAAAAGTTTTAGCTTCTAACTCAAATTTTAAAGACGGTGCTCAATGACTTCTTAATTTAACATTAGCCATAGCATAGAAATGTTACAAATTTAGAAACATTTAATTTCCCCAGCTATTTTTTTTGTAAATAATTATTTTATTGCAATGTCTATGCATAATACTAGTGTATATTATATGTAGCGTTTTTTATTTTCAATGAATTTTTTTAACCCCCCTCCCCATACTAATGAAGTTTGGCGGAAGGTGTTGAGTACTCTCTTTCAGTTGAAATAGGAAGCTAAAATTCTTCCAGTATATTGCTATCCAAAAGTCTAAAAATATTGAGGGGTGACCTGGTATCTACGAGAAACCTTTTTTTTTTTTACATGTATTTTTGAACCACCCTAGGGACGACATTTGGATAATGCGGATTTTAAAAGTACAAAAATCCACAAGTGATACAAAAGATTTAGTAGGGATATCAGTGAAGGGTATAGCCTTGATACCGGTTTTTTGTTTCATTTCTTTTAGGAAATTTACAGTGGATTTTGAAGGGCGACAGCTAGCTTTGTTTTGATGCAGTTCCACAGGTGTGGGTAAAGTAATGGTATATCATTCAGAAAAATTGGTGATAAAATATGTTCCTGATAGTATTTGGAGTTATTCTTGACATTTTCCCCACTCTCTTTGTTTTTAATTTGCCACTACATAAAAAACTAGCAACAATCATGAATACTCTAGGAAAGCCATCTTTCGATTCTTCGGACTATGTACTTAAGTTTTTTTTCTCCCTTTTTATGATAATAAATGGCTCTTTTTTTTTTGTTGCAATCATTTAAAGACACCCATTATTCATCTATTGTGAAACTTTTTTCTCATTTTTCTTTGGAGGAGAAAAACGATGCACATTGCATTTTTTTCGTTTTCTTAAGATTTAAATCAAGTTTATCATTTTGTTTACAGTTGACACCAAGCATTTTAATGATTTTGCAACTGTCCTTCGACTAGAGGGATTTTCTTTTAACATTAAACAATGTACTTTTGCAACAGCAGTTGCAGTACCTTTGCAACATAATTTTGCAAGGGGTTTGTTCTTTCCTTGGATACTTGTTTGGAATTTTGGTCCCACTTGAGATTCCAATTTGACTTTTTTTTTCCCTTTATTGTAGATGATATTACCTATCGACGTTTTAGATATCACAAAACCATGACTCTCGCATTATTTTTGGGTAACAGAATATGAATATTTCTCTTTGGAAATAGCGTAAATATAGCCTTTGAACCACTGCTTTGTTAAGAACGCCAAACAAATATTTTAAACTGCAGACGATAATTTTGACTTTTGAAAACACAGTAAAATTGTAATTATTTCTTTTGCAGGAAACAAATTTTTTATTCCCGCTAATCAAAATTGTCTAAAAATGTGCAAACAGCCTCTATATCATCCATTTCTTAACAGTGTATAAAACAAAAATAAAATTCAATCTTTTAAAGTTTGTTTTAACATCAAAACCATGTAGTATAAAATTCAAGTTTTGTAGCATGTAATATCAAAATTATGTGTTCTACAAGTACTGTGTTAAATGAGAGATGCCAGTACATTAAAATAGCTTTCAATTTTCGAAACAATTAAAATATTAGACACAAAAAGATTGAAATCTCAAACATCGCAGCAATTATTGCGGCAAAGTAAGCGTTCAACTTGTAAAATTTCAAAAAGAGAAAACATTAATATTTTATTTTATATTGCAAAAAATTATTAAAAATTGGTGGAAATTTTGTTCAAAAACTTCTGGACTCTAAATTAACAAAGTGTTGAAGAATTAAAATGATTGAGACATTAATTAGAAAGTAATTATCAGTGACGACGGGCCCAGCCACTAGCTTGCGAAAATAGCAGGGTTGTCTTATTAACTTAATAAAGTTATTTACTTTGTTTTTTTTTTAATGAAATACATTTTTGCCTTCAAATTCTGGTAATTGAATTGTTTTTAATATTTTAATACATTGAACTGTTTTTAATATTTTAAATGCATAATTTTCTTAAACTTATTTTTTAAAAATTATCTTATATAATAAGTACCTATTGGGAAGTGGGTCGCTGTTATTTTTAATGGTCAATGGCTCCCAGTTAACTATCATTTTGCAAAGTACATTACATTTTAAATTGATTGGTTTTAAATGTTATGCATCATAGAATGATAACTAATTCAGACCTTAATAGAGCAGGTGTTGTTGATTCAAACCTAAGTAATAGTCTGAGAAGCCACTTTATATCCAGATCAAAAACAAAAAGTAATTTTGTTGGTCCACAGAATAGGTCAAGCCCCAGATAGCCTCAGAAGTGATTTTATGCGTTATAAAAGATCCTCCCATACTCATTTCTCGTAAATATTTTTGTTTAGCAAAAGAGGAACATAATTCGGCAGAGAAACTTGCAGCATCTGTATTTAATGCTAAATAAATACATAAATAATGATGTCATAATATTCTGTTTTGAAAAAACATAGTATTTTGACATTAATTTTACTGTATGTTTGCTTAAAGGTATTTTAAACATGTATATACGTCATTTCCATCCTGCCATGATCATTACCATCCTTCCAGAGTCATTACCATCCTTGCTACAGAATTGCTTGTCCTCAAATTATTAATGTCTAATTTTTTAAATAAATGTATTTTAAATAGTTCGAGTGAAAATGAATGATGTAATTCATTCAATATATTTATAAAAAAAAAAAGAATCTCAAAATTATTTTTAATTTATTAAAAGACTTAAAATGATATATTTGTTTTTATTTTCTGTCAGGCTATTGCTGGTACTTAATTGTAAACCTTAAAACCACTAATTTTTTTATATTTTTTAAATTTCTACATGATTTTTTAACATGGTATGGTAATGACACTTTTTGTCCTTTTTACAAACTAAAGCATCATTATTTGCAAAATAAATGTACATGTTTCATGAACTATCGTAGTTTTACCAAGACACATATTTTGTCTTTCAAAAAAATGCCAAACTGCATCCTGCCTGAAAATTTCAAAAATTAAAAATTCAGGATTGCAAAATTCCACATTGCAGGAGAATGACCCATGAATGTCTCCAAGCATTTAATTTGACTGTTTCATTGAGTTAAATTTTTATTAATGTGATATATAAAAAGGAATCACACTCAATAGCCTATTCTCTTTATTATTATTACTTTTAAGTAAATTATAATCTAGAATTAATTGTACTAATACTGACGGCCCTGCTTAAACAAATACTGTCGGTTCCAAGAAATATTATTGGATTAAGTGGGGATTTTAAACATTGCATCTACGGCATGGGAAACATTGGGTTCCAGGATATTTTATTCGTATGAGCAGGGTATTCGTTTATATGATGTTAAGCAGGGCCAACAGTATGTAATTACCTTTTTTTTTTTTTTTGGATTTTTTAAAATAAAAATAATTATTCTATTTCAATGAAATGATGAATTGACAATCGATAATACATATATTAGAATTATATACTAATTTTATTACATCATAACAATAAATTTATGTATCAAACATATGGAAAAGCAGTTGATTTTCATTTCGTCCAATTTTGTCCATTTTATCCAATTCCTTCCGGCTTCCCAGAATTTTACAAAAAAAAGTGGACAAAATAGCAACCCTGGTAAATAGTTCCAACTTTCTGCTCCTGAAAGCTTAAAGTATTTTAATGGGATTTGAAGGCAACAATGCAAGTCAAATGCAGAAAATTATGTTGTAAAATTAATAACAGTGGCATGGTTGCTAAGTAAAACATATTTTCTTCCAAACTGCAAGAATGCACTTTGGCACAATCAAAAGTTAGTGCTTAAATGGAAAAAAAATCAGAGAATTGCTTTATTGGAGACAGAAATTGTTTTTTGACACAGAATCTGCACTACTGTGTTCTAGATGAGAAATAAATAAAACAAAAACAATATTTTTCTTTAAATCCAGGACAATATGCTAAAAACTAGAAAATCACCGGTCATGGTATGACAAGTACAAATTGCTCTTTTATTAGAAATATGTCCTGTACAATTTGATTTGCTCAAATAGATATAAATGTGAGAGAAATATCCAGTTAATTTGACTTGTTAGCTTAGTAACATAATAATAGCTTTGATTTCATATTTAATTTATAATAGTTTAAACTTACTGAGTACAAAACGCTCAGCAGAATAAAACATGCCTCTTGTTTTCCCCCAATATGTTCAATGCATATTTTTTTGAAAAACAAAACCTATCTCCCAAAGTACATCAATTACTCAAAACTGAGAGGCGGGGCAATTCTCCCTCCCCCCTTGACCACCTATTCGGCAGGTCAATTCAAAAACTTTATGTATAAAATTTATTTTTTAGAAATAATTTATTTTACTTGAAATATCTGCAAACCATTATTTGAACCTTTTATAGACATCCTGCATGGACAGATTTTCAAAAACTGGGACATTAAAATTGTAATTAAAACTTTATTTCAAATGCAACAATGTTGACAAATAAATACACACCAAATAGCTTATACAAGATATATTACATACAAATAATTAGCGCAACGGTTGACTTGTCATCAGAGATCACCTCAGGATGGTCTGTCGTCTCCACGAATGGCTCGATACTTGGCCATCTCGTTGGGAAACACTTTGCTTAGTTCCACCAGCAACAGGCTCTTAAAGCGCTGTAAAAGAAACAATAAAATCAAATTTGCCTTAAAACTTTTTAATCACCTTTAATGACAATATTCAACTATTTTAAAATATGTCAGAAATTTTGAGCAACCAAAAACGCTAGAAAAATCAGAAACTTTTCAGATTTAGAATACGAAATTTCTGCAGAAAATCAGCAGAAAATGCCAATTTTCTACTAATATAAGATTTGTAAGTGAATTTTCATATATCAGATGGAATAAAGGCTATTTTATTTATGTACTAGTGGTACCAGCATGGCTTTGCCCATAATAGAAAAATTAAAAGGTCTTTTGGTTCGCCTGTATATTTAGAAATAATGCATGGTGAATTTTCTCGCCAATAAGCTTGTGCCCATGATACGGTTTTACGTTATGATAATTTCGTAATTTACTCGTCCATCTTATGATAATTTTGTTCTTAAAATTGGAATAGAAAAAGAACCACATCGAATTTTCGAAAAATTGCTTCGAGGTGCACATCCCCATGCTACAAACTAACTTTGCTAAATTTCATGAAAATCGGCTGAACGGTCTAGGCGCTATGCACGTCATAGAGATCCTGACAGACAAAGAGACTTTCAGCTTTATTTTATTAGTAAAAAGATAATAATAAGTTCTGAAAACTACAGGGCCCACCCTTATTTTGCTAGAAATTAAAGAGGGTAAAACTGTTTGGAGAGTCACAAATACTGACTTTACTGACCAAAATTTATAAATACTGACTAAAATTTTGAAATTTAGCAAACTTTGGCACAACGAAAAAGAGTATCATACTAAATAAAATACATGCTAGCCCCAAAGTAGAATACTTGATGATGTTCTGCAATGTAAAATCAAATGACCAAAGTTGTTCTGCAAGTACTTCAAGCATTGTATATGTTATAGTTAAAGTATATTAATGTAGTTATTTTATAGAATACCTTGTTATTCCATGAAATAACTGATCGTGTTTCCGTTAAAGTGCGTAACATGTTATTCATTTGACATTTTAACCAGTTATTCTATGAAATAACTCGGTATTCTATAAATTAACTAATGAGAGACAGTTTAAGTGTAAAATAAACAATTTATCTAAAATGAAATAACTATAGGTATTCTATAAATAAACTAATGATAGACAATTTAAATGAAAAAGAAGCAATTTATCTAATTTATGCAGCGTATAAATGGTATTTATGAAAATGGTGTTTATGGCAATGTACGTGTAAGCAATCAATTAACCGGAATGAACTGGCGCCAACACGCTAAACAAGTTCTCTCCCTTTGGCCTGGAATAGTTCATAAATACAGTAGGGTTGGATGGTAAATGTATTTTTCATGCAAGATATATGATATAGATTATTTTACATTTTAACGGGCTGCAGATCTTTATTCTATGAAATAACTAGTTAAACCATGAAATACAAGAGTTTTACACTTTAATGGACAGTTACTCCATGAAATAACTAGGCATTCTATAAAATAACAAATTTCATACTTTAACAGTAACATATACACAAGCAACCAACGCATTAAATCAAAATCGTTTCACACATTTTTTTTTTTTTTCACTTTTTAAAACTTCACTGTTGCTATGTATTTCTGTGGACCTAAATCGATTGAGGTTTTCCCAAAATAACTCATTTGCTTTATAAAATGCATAAAAAAAGCTAAGATACAAAATTTTATGAAAATCCGAATGTAGGGTTTCAAACCATGTTTTTTCAAGTTAATTTTACATGGCATCAGGGTTGGCTTTTTGCCGGCAGAAACTGGTTTTTGCCCTGCCGGT
The DNA here is from genome assembly GCF_026930045.1 of Uloborus diversus. Taxonomy (NCBI): domain Eukaryota; kingdom Metazoa; phylum Arthropoda; class Arachnida; order Araneae; family Uloboridae; genus Uloborus; species Uloborus diversus. Next base: position 59,735,483 of record NC_072736.1, on the reverse strand, counting down.
GGCAGAAACTGGTTATAACCGGTAAAAACCGGCAGAAACTGGTAGAAACTGGCAAAAACTAGAAAACGTTTTTAATAGCTCTAGTAATTACTTAATGACAGGCAATTAAGTAAAATAAAATATATAACTTATTTCGTCATTGCAAAACTTAATATAATAGTTATTTAATAATTAGTGTAAAAATATGTTAAATAACAAGACTGACATTTCTAAAGCAAAGTAAAATTTATCGTAGTTGAAATTGCTATGTGTTAGAAATGTTAGCCTTGTAATGTTGTAAGTAACAAATTTTTCAGTTTGTTTATAATTATTTTGTTTGCTTTTAATATAAAGTGTGATATATCAAATATTTAAATAAATACAGATTTTTTTTTATTTCATTAAATTCTAAAATTCAGAAACTTGTCATTTTACACTTAATATAACTGAATAAAGCTATTCTCAAAGAACAAAGAGCTCTCCCCCCCCCCCCATTTTGATTTCTATGGAAAGCTAATAATCCAATTATATAAGTACTAACACAGTCTTCAACTTTGCTGTATGTAAGAAACAATATAATTGGTTAGATTCACTGACTCATAAATGTAAAGAGTTTTATTGGTTGAAACTAGGGGTGCAACATGGATGTCGATGTTTTGGAAACATCAATTTTTTTGTTAAAACATCGATGTTTTTAACATCGATGTTTAACTTTCAATGTTTTTGGACTATCGATGTTTTGGTTTCGATGTTTTTTCGATGCTGATGTTTTTGCATTTTAATTGAAAATTATCATAAAATTTTGCTCCAATCTTCTTGCTAGGTAATTAAGTTTACTTATGGAGTTGCCAAAAAAAAAAAAAAAAAATCATTTTTTTCACCCGTTTTATAAGAACAATTTTTCTGCGGAGAGGATGATTTTTGGGAAGATCACTACAAGATAGTAAAAGATTAACTAGAGAGTAAAAAAGAGATCAAAGCTATTGGAAGAACCTGGCACTGGTAGTCTGGTGCCAGAACTTGCAGTCTATTTCAAGGCTCCAGTTCTTAAACTAAAGGAAAATCCTGTACGCATTTGATAGTGATGGAAACTTCTGTTCCATCGAAAGAGATGTTTCTCAGACTGGTGGGATAGTCTGCGAAAAGAGAAATGCCCTTCTGGGGGGACAAAGTAAGGAAACTTCTTTTTCTCCAAACTGTCAACACCAATATTCGGGCTTACTTATCAATTTCCTCCAACAAGTCGTCCGTCTATTACCTAAAATTTGTGTTTAATTATTAACTAACAGTACAACACATATTTCTTACTCTTAAAAATTATTGTTAGAGTTAATTTTGTATTTTTAAAATAATTAGCACAACTTTTTCTCATCATTCAACTGACGGTAAGTGCATGATGCATTTTTTCTTAGATTCTTTTTTGATGTAAATTTACTTTTAGTTTAATTCAGTTTGAAAATATTTCCTTATTACTATAACTAGATTGTATTAACCGGTGCTTGTCTTATTATCAATTTTTGCCCAACTATAATACCAAGCTGTTGCGAAATTATTCTTATTAAATTATATTCATGATTTGAGGTTCAGTATTTTCAATATAATCGTCGGATACGTATTCTTTTGTATTGCTTAAATTAGTGTAGTATATTCAAAAATGTATGTTATACATTGATAAAAAGATCGATGTTTTAATTTCTAACATCGATGTTTTGATGGGTTTGAAAGAATCCTCTCAAATTTCTCCTTTGTGCACAACAAATTAAGAAATTGTTTAGGTTTAGAAACAGCGTCAAAACTTTTATTTTGTTACAGGCTGCTGCAGTGTGAAAATAATGTAAAATTTGATTTTGAATGGTGATAGTGTTGTAAATAAATTGTATTTGGGTTAATATTTAATTATTTCTCTTATACATTTTCTATTGTATGTCAGGAATTGCATTTATGTCATTTTTTTGAGTTTCTGCCATAAATGTGGCAGAAAGGGGTTTTTGCCATGCCGGTTTTAACCGGTTTCTACCAGTGGTTTTTACCGCCTTGGCAGAAACCTGCCAACCCTGCATGGCATGAAAGAGTAATTGAAATAATGTTAATAAATAAATAAATTATTAAAATATTAAACAAAATGAGTCGAGCTAGGGTAATGAAACACTTAAAAACTTTCTAAATAATTGAAATATTTTAAGGATGGGAAAGGATTGAAATCTTACACAAGACACGCATTTTTCGGCGGTGGACGTGTTTCAATGTTAGCATGTTTCCAAAACATACGTTTATGGAGGAAATTGCAGTGGATGAAGATCGGTTGGGAAAAATAAGGAAAAGGGGAACCAAAAACGCTAGAAAAATCAGAAACTTTTCAGATTTAGAATATGAAATTTCTGCAGAAAATCAGCAGAAAATGCCAATTTTCTACAAATATTTTCCAACTCAACATAGAATTTTGCACAAATTCTGCAGATTTTTTTAAGTTCAAAGAAAATCTAAAGTTCCTGCAGCTAATTTATCGAATACAACATTTTTTTATAGCCTTCTGCTGAATTATCCTAATTTCTGAGAATTTTAGATTTTCTTCTAATTTAAAGAAATGTGCAGAATTTGTGCAAAATTCTATCTTGAGTTGGAAGATATTTGCAGAAAAGTCTGCAGAAACTGCAGATTTTCTACAGAAATTTCACAAAAATCTGTAGAATTTCTGCAGAAAATTTGAGTTTTCGTCTCTCATTTGAACAAAATTGTTCTGCAGCTCAGGCATCTGTTCTGCGACGTACATCACAAATTTAGTAATATTCTGCTCTGGGGTATGCTAGCTTTACTTATAATGTGCAGCAATATAATGTAAAGCTAATTTGGGACAATTTTGACTGAAAATAGTGAGTTTAATTCAAATATTTTCTATATGTTGAATAAATATTTCTGAAACTAGGAAAATAAGTTAAAAGACCTTGCAATTGTTCAAAATACTATTAAGAGATTAAGAGCAGTTTTTTATTCGCTCTTTTTTTCTTTGAAAACTCACTGGAAAATGACTTCAAGAAATTTTTTGAAAACAGGAAATAAAAAGGGGAAATATATATATATATATATATATATATATATATATATATATATATATATATATATATATACACACACAAATTGTACATTTTACCCCATTAATTTTTAGTAGAACAAATCTTTTGATAAAACACAGAGGACGTTTAGAAGATTATTTTAAAAACTAATAAGCAAATATTTTTGCATGTACAAAAACTACACCAGTGGTTCAAAACCTTTTTGAGTTCATCGCCCCCGTCTAAAGGTTGACTGACACTTACCCACTGTACATTGATTTTCATATATTTTGTTACAGTGAAACCTGTGTAAGTTGACCACTTGCGGTGCAGTACTTTGGTGGTCAACTTGGACAGGTGGTCAACTTATAAAGGGGGTACGAAACAGGGAACCCCGCTCTGCTATGCCATCTAGGGCTTCCAGAGAACGGACCTTTCGGCCGGGGCCCCCTTACCCGTAAGGGAACGAGAACTAAACCACTTACGACTCTAGACACCGTGGACCCAGGTACGGACCTGACTCCGGTGGTGCCCATTGCCTACTCACTGTTCCACTCGATAGCCATTGGGCAGATACAAATCTGCTCAAACGCAAGTAAAGAGTGGTCGTTTTACATACGTGGATGCTACACCATCGTAAAACCCTCCCCATTTACCCGGGCTTTTAACCGGCATAGGGACGGGCCCGGTCCCCCAAAGACCAGACCCCACCTACGGCTGGGTTCTTATAAAGGGGGTAATGATTTTTTTTTTTTTTGTAATTCTTACACCATGTATTCATTTCTTGACTAATTGACACCTACTCTTTCTGTTCAACTCACTTTCATTGTTTAGCATTACTTAGAAACAATCTCTAAAAATATTTGAATAATATCTTAAATTATTATTTTCCCAGAGTGACGTATAATGTGTCATGCAAATTTAAATTTTCAGTAAATTGATCAAAAAAGAAAAAGTCTTATTGTTTATGGAAAGTTACTCATTTTATATTAATAGTTCCTAAAAATTTATAGCTAATCAAAAATTACAAATTTTTCGCTTAACAACAAAAGAAAAACAAGTTTGGAGAATAAAGGGGTTCTTAGTAGTTTTCCCAGGTGGTTAAACTCAAAAGGAGATTTAGTTATGCTGCTGTTTCATTTAGTTGGTAAAATGCTGGTCTGGCATCAAAAATATTCTTGGAAAGCTATAAAAAAATAATTTGCTAAATAAAATTTAAAAAAATAAACCAAGTGGTCAACTTACAAAGGGTTTTTTACAATACTCCAAACCAAACTTGGTGTTCTTTAGTGGTCAAGATAGACAGGTGGTCAAGATAGAGAGGTGGTCAAGTTACAGAGGCTTTCCTTCATTATATAAGATAGGACTAATTCCGTTCCTGACAAAAGCGGTCAATATAGACAGGTGGTCAACTTTACAGATTTTACTGTACTTGTTTTCTTGAAATTGGTTTTAGAAAATGTGTAGTAGGCAGAGAAACAGTGCCCCCTCTATATTTTATTTATGCAACCCCCCCCCCCCCATTTCTGATCTGTTTGAAATTTCAATCATCAGGAATGTACCAGCTGAAACCCACTTTTGGAGCAATCTCAGGTGCAGGAAAATAGTGACTTTGGAGCAGCTTCGCTCAAGAAATAATGACTTTGGAGCAGCTTGGCTCAGTTGGAGTCATGTGCAGGAAACAATACTTGAAGTTGAAATTATCTTGCTTTATTTTTCTCCATGTTTATAACATACATATAATTTCCTCAGCGAGCTATTTACATATGAAAAATATGCATTGCAAAACAATTTATCTCAAAGCATTTATAATTTAGTAAACTTGCAAAACCATTATTGATCAATTTGTAACATGATTAAATAAAAAGTCATTTAACTAGTCAAAGTTCAATTAAGTTAAAAGTTAGGTTTTCTGCAAAAGTTTACAATTTTAAATTGCCTATTTCAGAGCATGATGGCAAACAGCCAATTCGGCTGACCAAGTAACTAAAAATATGGCGCCTTAAAAAGAGAGAGAGCATATGAGCTAATGAAACATTATATATAGTCAGCCAGAGTCATTTGAATAGATTTCAGGTCATGTATTTGAGACAGGGTTGACCGGATTGGATCCAATTGGGTTGCACCCAATGGTTTTTTTTTTTTTTTTTTGAAAAAACCCATTTAAAAAAACACATTATTTAGCCCACTTTTGGGTTTTTTAAAAAATTTTGAGAAGTTTTTAAAAAAATTAATTAATTTAAATACTTTTACAATTTAAACTTCTTTTTTATTTGTTCTTCATCACAGACAATGTAAAAAAAAATGATCTTTGAACTTTAATAGTATTTCTTAACTCTTAACGCATTAAAAAAATACTTCAAAGATTTAAAATAAATATATTTAACTTTTTCTTAAAATGGACAATAAATAACTCAAATTTTCTTGACTAAGTCCTGTCACGGCTGATTTCCTCAATATTTGTAGATTGTACAGAGGAAACTACTCTAGCTAAAAGGCTTTCATGTGAATTATTTTCTGCAAACCAACACGTCACAAATCTCGAATAAACAAGGTATATTTTTTAGAAATTAATAGGTTTTACAAACGGTCGGACAGAAAACAGAATAGGATGTACAGTATTTATATTATTTTACGAAAAAGTTTAATATTTCTTACTCTGTGTACAGAAATAGAAAAACGGGCAACATAAAATTCAAAGAAATGTCTTGATGAAACTGGAATTCAGTAAAAAGGGATTTAAACTACTTGAGGTTCCACAGTAGTTTTGCATAACAAAATGAAATACAATAAAGTAAAATGCAAAAAAAAAAAACGAGCTGATGTGTGCATCACATGACTTCCTTTTACTCCAATTTAATGTCATTTCCCCATTATTCGCTATTTTAATGTGATTCAATATTTATTCTCTAAATATCACCAACAATGGCCAAATTGAAACCAAAAAAAAAAAAAAAAACTCCGCCAAATTTGTCGCCAAGTTGGCGACAAAACTTGGCGACCAAAAGACTGGCGATATATCGCCAAGTGTCCGACAAATTATAACGCCACTTGAGTTACATCGAAATTAACAATGATTTCCCCCCAAAAAGGTGCAAAAGACCCCCTTAGGAACATCCGAAAGCAACCAAAAGGGGAGGTGCACAACTAGACCCCACTACGAGTCTATGTACCAAATTTCAACTTTCTAGGACATACCATTTTTGAGTTATGCGAGATACATACGCACATACGCACATACACACATACGCACATACATACAGACGTCACGAGAAAAGTCGTTGTAATTACCTCGGTGATGGTCAAAATGGATATTTCGCGTGTCTATACATTCTTAGGCACTTTTCCGCATGTGGTCGAATCGAAAAAAAAAACTCAACATTCATTTGGGGGTGAGCAAAATGGAAATTAAGGGCGATTTTTGAGTGAAAATTTTTTCGCGAATACAATACTTCCTTTTTTGTAAAAGGAAGTAAAAATGTAGCAATTAAAAGCGAACAATAGATTTTATCACTCAAGAAGTAACTTGCCTTAACTGTTGGTAATCATGGAAACTAAAAACTCTGAAACTTCACTATTCTTGGGTTTCGTCGTCTTTTATACTTTTTTTTCAGAAAACGCTGAGTTTTAACTAGTTTTCCAACTTTTTTTTACCCCAAGACAATTTTTGCGCTTTGTCTGTATACTTACACTATAATATGCCACAAGTACCCCCATTTTGCCTAAATGGGACGAAAAAACCCAATTTCTTTAAAAAAAAAAACCAGCTTTAGTTGGGTTTTTTTGGGTTTTGGGTTTTATTTAAAAAAACCCTGGGCCCATGGGCTTTTTTAAAAAAACCCGGGTTTTTGCCAACCCTGATTTGAGATGCACATTTTCTGATGTTAGAATGGGGGCCAATCGAATGGAAAAGGAACTTCGTCATTTGAATAAGTTACTATCATTGAATTGGCATTTATGACCTTGCAAAATAAAAGAAGACCAGGAATTTATTAAAGCCAAATATTATATCAAAATAAACATATAGAATTCATAATATCATTTGGAATTTTCAACAAAAATAAACCTCTGTAAAAGTCTTTCAAGTATTTAAAATGCTCTTCCTCTCACTCTATGGTCCTATAATAATTTATTTTTGTACTTTTCACACATTCCATAAAACTTTCTTTAAAGCAATACCAAATTTCTTATGCCAACAAAAATATTGTATTTCTTTACATTTGAAAGTTCCATTCTCTATGTTCACCACACTCATTGTACTAGAAAAAGCCTAAGGCGGCTTTTTGCATCTAGCCCTTTTGAAAATGAAAAGTTTATTTATCATACTTGTATCTGCATGAATAATTAGCCCCATTCTTTTGAGTTATTGAAAATTATTAATTCTTTGATAGGCATACAAGGAATTTTAGTGTAGTATCCTCATTTGATTTTTTTTTGTTCTTTAGAAGTGTGTTTGATTATACAAATTCTCTAATAGTCAAGGAGAAACAAAAATGATGGATCAAAAAAGTTACATACCCGGTAAGCATCTATTTTGCCCTTGACAACTTCATTCTTATTCAATGCCTTTTCCATGCAGTCCTTGGTGTAAAGCTGGGGGTTGCGTCCCTGATCAATGTATCTGAAAGAAATAATATAGTTTATTTGATGCATTCAATTGCTCACTTTCTCTTCAAAAATAAAAACAAGATCACACGTCTCACAGATTCAGAATAAAGCTTGTTTCTTTCTTCATGGTCCAAATAAACCCACCCTTATCATTTTCCCACCCTAGCCTTAGAAAGATCATACAGAACACAATCCTTCCTGCCTGGTGGCGTTCCATTCAAAGATAAATGACCCTACTTTCCTACATCAACTTTCTAATATCTAATCAATATTTTATTAATTAGCCAAGACTGCAAGCTATGTCAAACATACCTCCTTAACATTTTACGCTGATTTCTAGAAACAAAATATGCTTTGCTCATCTGATGAAATAGATGCGTAAAAATAAGTATAAACAAATAAATAAATAAATAGCATATTTTAAACAATGCAGCAATTTTTTTTTCCATTTTAAATTTATTTTTAATTAATTTCTTTCCATAAAATTCTAGGAGTTAAAGTTGCAGTCGGGAGTTGTTCATTTTCCCTCCCACTCCACACCTTTGGTACAGGAGTGATTGTAAGTTCATCAAAAAATACCTGAAAGTTTCAAAGCGAGAACGGGGGAGGGGGTAATCTTTGACCCCTATTACTTAAATGCACCTTTGCCATAGTTTTAAATAGTTCTGAGTCAAAATATTGCGTGCACATTTAATTAAATTTTTAATGGATTACAAAGTTACTTTTGAGCTGGTGTTATACAAACTATCTTGACATGTGTCCATCTTAAGGGATAGGTGTCCATCTTAAGGCTCTTGCAGGTATATTTGATGAGTATTATATAATTTAAAATATATTGCGGAGGTAGGGAGATAAAAGCATAATGAAAAAAGAACATAATTCCGGTAATTTCAGACATGAAAATACCGGAAATACGTCCGAAAATACTGGAAATTCGGTAAAATACCCGACCACAATCACCCCTGGGTAAAAACATCTGAGGCAGTGAGAAGGAGAAGGAAAGGAATGTAAGTGCCCACACTAAAATTTTGAGATAAACAGTACAAATGGAAAGTAAACCTTTTCTATGTTTTGGGGCAAAAGTACTAGTATAGTCCTGGTAGGTGCTGCTACACAGCATGATTTAGAAAAACTTCTCAATGAAAGCTTACTAAGACCGCAACTTAAAAACCAGGGTTTGTGATTTTTTTTAAATTAAAAAAGTGGGATTTTTTTAATTTAAATCAGATTTTTTTGATTTTTTTAAAATTTTCAAATAATTGTAGACATTAATTACTTTACATTCATTAACTTAATATATTTCATACCATAGATGAATTCATTCAACTTACTTTAAAAATTAGGATAAGTTCTCTAACTATTCAAAAAAAAATCTATGATTTATAAATACGTTATAATGCTTTGAAGAGGTGTGATTTTGTTTTATGCTTTGCTTAAAGATCAAGTTTTCTCGTGTGCGTTTTAAGTGTAAAATAATATGTTGACAATTACTTTTCTTAACTATATAAGTCATGGTGCATAAGAAAACTGCAAATTTTTATTTTGTTCTGAACCGTAATTTTGGAGTAAAAGTAATTTTTCAAGAATGAAAATCTGTTACACACACACACAGAAAGAGAGATCTACGTAGTTTTGCCTGTTGAAGTTAAGATCGTATAACACAGTATAGTTAAATTTAGATCAACACATTCTAAAAGTGCAAAATTAATTTACAAAAATAAAATCAACTGCTATTAATTAATAATTTTGTAAAAAATCGCATGATTTAAAAAAAAAAAAAGCACTTCATTTAAATCAAGCTGATTGATTTAAATCAATGGACCCTGCTTTAAACGCATTTTACTCAAAACTTGGAAACGTTTACTTGTATCCCTTTGCTTCTCACTGCCTCATTTGTGTTTTCAATGTACTGACTTACTGGGGTATTCAAGTTATCTATGTGTCGAGTAACCAGAGTTTTACTGCATATATATATATATATATATATATATATATATATATATATATATATATATATATATATATATATATTAAACCCTTAACAATCGGATAATATTCAAGAAATCGCTCATAAAAGTATATATTTTTTTTATTTAAGAAAATTATATAAAAATAAGTGTATGCACAACATGTGCATTCCATTTTTCATTTTCAATATTTTTTAGATTGAAATTTAAAAAAAATATAAAATTTCATGAAAAGTCAACAAGCAAGCCCAAGCAAGCAGCGAAAATTTAAGAAATACATCTTTTAAACATTAAAAAAGAATTTTATTAATCTTTTGTGCAATATAAGTAAAGATAAGTAAATATTTCTTGTGTGGTAAATTTCAAAGCTTGAGATACAGAGGCCAACGTCACAATCTAGTAAGTTAGTACCAAAATTCCTTCCTGCATCTCTGCAATTACATTTAAAACCCGGAATTATGTTTAAAATTGACAGTTGCTGCCATCTAGTGCATAAAAAGAGAAAGTAAAGGGCCAAAGAAATGAATTGATTTTAATCGTTTCATCTCGTTAATATTGCACACCCCAACACGGCAATATCACGGGCGTGAGAAATGAAGATCGACACCCCCAGCCCGGCATATTCACGGGAGCGAGAGGAAAGGGATTAACAAATTTTGCACAACTTCTTGTTTAAGTAAATTCATTTATACAAAAACCAAACGCATTAAAGCTCAGTATCAGGGCTTCCAACAGATTTTCAGTTTTTGCTAGAGAAAATAAGAGACCTTGAGCTAAATCTATATGGTTAAAAATATTAACACCATAGTAATGGCAATTGGTAAGTAAAGAAAAAAATTCAAATCTAACCAAAAGCAATGTAAATTATTGTGTTAATTTATGCAATGCTAATGTAAATTATTATGTTATAGAAGGGAGTGATCTTAAACAAAGATACCACTCTCACATTTAAGATTTCAGGCTTAATATCTTAGCACTTATCAGTAGTTCTTAATACCAGAAATATTCCAAGAAATATTCAATATTCCAAGAAATACAGGGTTCATACTCAATTTGGATAAAAAACTTCCATGACTTTTTCATGACTTGACTTTATAAAAATTTTCATGACCTTGTTACATGAAGAGAATAATACTATTAAATGCTAAACTAGCCAATTTTCGGAAATGGGCTTTCGAAAAACTTTTATGTGAATACCACTACCTCATTGGAGGGCACTCACTTGTGACTGAAAAAATATCAGTGGACTGCAGAAACTAATAAATTATTCTTATTTGTCTTCATCATATCAATTCAAGTAAAGTAAAAATGCAATACACTGATGTTTAAGTGTCTAACAAATATTTAATAAATAGGGCAAAATAGAAATGAATGGGACAAAAATTGAATGGGTCATTACTAAGTTACCAATAATAAATTTACTTTATAAAAACATTGCCTTTTGGTGTCAATAGTGCATCTACTCACCAATGTAACAGAACAATATACTATATTCCATAGCTGCCAACCTCAAGATAAAAAAAATAGGAGCACTTAAGGGAAAAAATAGGAGCAATGAGGGTTAAAATAGGAGCTCCAAATCGTGGTCTGTGCTAAACCTTCCTTCTATACCGTAAGCTTCTATAAGTTCTAAACAACATTACAATGCGTTTCTGAATTTTCAAATTTTCATGTTATATTTTCAACAAAACTACAACCAAGTTTAAAATAAAATTATTTTACATTAAAAAAGCATCATTACGTAGGTACATATTGCAAAGTAAAAAAAAAAAAAAAAAAAAAAACAAGATTACTTTTTGATTTAATAAAACGGCAACCCTTTTTAAAAATATTCTTTCATACATATCCTACATGTATTGAAAATGCATTGCATAAGAACATATTGAAGATTTTTAAAAAAAAACATGATTACTTCTTATACTTGGAAATAAAGCAACTTCATAGTAAAGGTCAAGACTCGGAAATCTAAGTGGCCAGTGGCCTCTAGACTCCAGAAACTTAGTGGCCACCACTGTCGCCAAGTTTTGAAACACAAACTGGAGGGGGAGGGGCTATTTTTCCAACTTTCATTAAAAAATGAGATGAATAGGACTTTGCACATTCTAAAATAGAGTTATTCAATACTTTTTTTGTACATGGAAAATTCAAATTAAAACAGGTTTCTGCTTTATTAAAAAAAAAAATAAATAAATAAATAAATGAGAAGTCAGCAAGAACTTTCATTTTAGATGAAATAGCTTCAGTTTATAACAAAGCCTCCGAGACAATAAAGATCAAACACAGATAAAATTTCCCTTTCAAAAAAAAAAAAAAAAAAAAATTAAAAAAAAAAACATAAATTTTTGCCTTTTGTTATTTTTAATAGTTTACATTGAGACAAACAACCAATTCTGTTTTCGGAAACTTAGGCTAATAATAGTCTTGTCTACTTCCATGTTGCAAATGACCAAACACGGCAACAACGCGAAAAATTTAAGATGATAGATTTTTGAATTTGTTGCATTAAAATTATAAATAATTAATAATCCTTAAAAAACTAAAATTTAGATGAAATAGACAGTTTTTAGCACATTAGCATCTAAACCAATCAGGATAAAATAATATTCTGAAGAAAAAATTTTTGCATTTTTCAAGAAAAAAATTAAGAATTTTCCGGAAAAAAAAAAAAAGAAGCCCATTTTGCATTATTTTCAATAGTTTGCACTGCAATAAACATCTAATTCCGATTTTGAAAACTTGGTCACTTTAAGAGTCTTGTGTACTTAAATCTCGCAAATGACCAAATATGGCGACTAAGTCAAAAATTCAGATATAAAATTTTGAATTTGTTGCATGAAAATAATTTAAAAATAAAAAATCCCCATGACACTACAATTTATTGACTAATGAAGAGTCATTTATTTAATCGAGGTTCCATTAATTTAAACTTAAGGCTTGCTGACTAAGTTTACAATTTTAAAAATGCTTAATCGAGAGCATGATGGCAAACAGCCGGCTCGGCTGACCAAGAAACTAAAATATGGCGCATTAAAAGAGAAAGAGCAACTGAGCTACCAAAGCAACATATATAGCCAGCCAGAGTTATTTGCATGGATTTCAAGACATGAATTTGAGATGCGCATTTCCCGATGTTAGAACAGCGGCCAATCAAATGAAAAGGGAACTTCGTCATTTCATGACATAAGGTATGCACGTGTCTAAGATCGGGAAATACGTTACAATGATTGAATTTGTATTTGTAACTTTGCAAGACAAATGAAAAATGAGATTTAATTAAAGCCAAATATATCCAAAAAAACGTAAATAATTGATAATATTATTTGGAATTCCCAACAAAATAAGGATCACCCCTAATCCTCCCATAAAAAAACTAAATTAAAATATGTATTGCACAACTATAACAAAATATACTCCTCCCCCCAAAAGGAAAATGAATTTAATTAAAATATACATTTCAGTTTGAAAAGAAAAAACAAAACAAAAACATGCATGTGATTTGGGGGGGGGGGGGGGGGAATGAATAAATAAAGGTCACCCTCCCATAAAAAAAAACTCAATTAAAATATGCAATATTACAAACAAAGTATCTACCTCCCCCTAAAAGGAAAATAAATTTAATAAAAAACATTTTAGTTAGAACAAATTGAAAATTCAACCACCGCCCAGAAAAAAAAGGATTTTATTAAAATACTCTATGCATGAAAAGCAAAAAAGAAATCCCCCCTGCCCCCCCCCCCATGTGAAAAAAAGAATTTAAAGTACTGTCGAGCAAATCAAAGTTCCCTTTCCATACAATGAAAAAACAAATTAATTAGAATATGCATTTAGAAAAAAATCTATAACTCCTCCAAAGAGAAAAGATTTTTATTCATATAAGCACCCATATCTGAATAACGATTGGTCAGCCCAAAATACCACACAATTTATCAAGTATTCCATCGGTTTCTGCAACCTACGAACACCGCATATAAGCTATTTTTTAAGGGCCTTAATTAATCTCTCAACAGAGGTGAAAAAAAGCTTGAAAATAAGTCAGCGCAAGACTTTCAAACAACCACAAACATGTGCGTTGCGAAGCGAATGTGAAACCACTGTTCTTTGATCAACACAAGGGTTGCGTTCGCTGATTGACTGGTAGATTACCGGTCGGTTGATCACATGACAAATAATGATGTCAGCTCCAATGCTTTAGCATGCACTGACGTCATTAGCTGTCACGTGATCAACCGAGCGGTCGCTACCGGTCAAGCTCGTTGAACACAAGCTAGGTTGTTTCAAAATTGCTCTATGTGGGGAGAAGTTCCGGTTAGAACTGGTTTTTATCCACGCCATATTTCCCGATCTCCAATGTTGACTACTAAGGTCATCAATAATCGCTTGATTTGGCGCTCGCCAAAGTTTTTTTTGTTGTAAAGTACTGTCATAATTATTTTCTTTTTTGCAGAAAATTCCTTAAAAGACCTTTTCCTTAATTCGTAGTCAAGAGATACATATTTTACAGCAAACAGCTATCCTTAGGTATTATTCTGCAGAATGGTTTTATTGCTGACTTTTTTCCCCCCTTAGTGCAAAATCTTGCACAAACTCTCTCTCATTCTGCGACAATGTCGCCCTGTTGGCAGCTTTCTGCCACTAGATCACTGATTAAGCTGAAAAATCATACCAACCAGTTTAGCTATTGTTGCTGAGTTTCTATGATAGTTTAGGACTACGATGCGTTATTAACATATTGAACACATTTCTTCTTTTGTGTGATAAACATTAATGTTACATCAAAGGAAGAATCAGCCATCAAAACCTTTTTTTCCCCCATTAAATTGCAGTTTACTTTTATTTTTGTACTTGATATTCGTAGCAAATAAAGTTGACCTTATATATATGAAGTATTAGCTCAATCCCTTTTTTATACATTTCACAGGAGAGAAAAAGTTAGAGGAGAATAAGAAAATTACAATATTGAACACATGCATCATTAAAATTGCAACAGAAGTTTTTGTAATACAAACCAGTTCACCTCATGAATAGGACATGTTGATCCCCTTTATAAATTCTGTTAAAAACTTAATCTTAAAAATGTTCATAAATTGAATCTTTTCAAAGAAAAAAAAAACAGAACAAAGAATGATATTTAATGAAACTTATGGTAGAAAATCAAACTACGCATTAAATATATTCAGTAAATTACTGCCCATTAGCCAGGGCTAAAGCAGAAATATGTGAAATACACCGCTAGCTCAGTCATTTCCAGCCAAGGACTGCAGTTTCGTGCTTATTAGCCTCGGCTGGAAATGACTGAGCTGGCGGTGTATTTCACGTACTCATTAAATCTTTTCAAAAACTGATAAGTCATGATAAGATGAAAAATTAAAAGTTAAAAAATGGCCTAACGTGCTCCGACTCTTTCTGTACTACATTAAAACTTTTCTTTAAATTATCAGTTAAGACAGCAAGTGCTGAGAGCTCTTTTAACAAAAAATTATCATGTGAGCAGAATGCCTAAATTCTTTGGCACATTAAGCATTAAAAAAGGAAATTGCAAAAGAATTGTAATTTTTCTTAAGCAGTTCGTGTTTTAGAAAAAAAAAAAAAATCATGCATTAGTAAAAATTTGTTCTATCTATGCTTGTAAGTTTTTTCCCCTTACAAAAATATAGGGTCCCAAATGGTTTTTTGCACCCTGGCTCCTTAATAGAGAAAGTTGGCTTTGTAAGATCTATTAGGTTATAAAAAAAAAAGCAACTTCAAAAAATCACAGATTGAGCTTGTTTTATTACTTAACCCTTCATATAGATGATTTATAACTCATACTCACTCAAAAACCTCCAGAGGCACTTGAATATCTTGCACTTGACTCTTACATTTCTCTATCTCTTGCATGTAAGTCACCATCTGGGTACTAAAAACAGATTAGAAACTTCAATTTTTCTCATTGCAAATAGACAAAAAATTTTACATGGCAAAAAATAGGATACTAAAATTCCTTTTATAACTCCCCTAATTTTATAATTTATGCACTCTATTAGAGATTATAATAGGTCATTAATTTTCTCAGCATCCAAAGTATTTTAACTTTTTGGATTGAAATCAGTGGAAGAATGATAAAGATCTTAAGAAAAAAATTGTAGCTGCAAAAAAATACGAGGCATGTTTTTAAAGTATGTACAGTTTTTTGAAATAAAAATAGAGCAACTACAGATACAGCAAAGAAAGTCATTGGACAAAAATCTACCACCCTTACGCTATTTTTCAACATTGCTCCCGTGATTTTCCAAGCATTTTTCACAGCGTGGTACATGTTTTTGTACAGTGCAGATCCTTTTATCCGGGAACCAAAAAAACGGCAACTGTTTGCAGATTTTCCTGCTATTTTTTAAAAATACGCATTTTCGGCAATTTTTGAAAAACTAAGTTTTTTTTTTGGAATACCTAAAAGAATATGAACTGTTTCTTAATAAATACCATATTACTTACGTAAAACTGGGGAAAATGTTTACAAAAATGGACTTCAAAGGGTTAACCTTTATGCGGGGCAAAATTTCCGAAATATTTTCTGGAATAAAGAAGTGCATTCTTAAGTCGGAGATTTTCGTGCTTTATTCTAACTGAAAACTAAAGAAATGAATATTGTCGAATTCTAATGCAATATTTTATTGAATGGCCTTTAAAATTAAAGTCGTTTAGAGCGTCAGTGATGTAGCAAAATTGCGGGAAACGCAGAAAACCAGATTCCGGAATTTTCTTGATAGTTAATCGTGGATTCTAGAAATCATTAAACGCATGACTGTAATAATACTGCAAGAACTCATAAATCAAACTTTTGTAAAAAGCAATAGTTATCAATAACCACTGTAATCACTAACACAAAATCTTTATAAAAAATGAAAAGAAAAGGAAAAAAAATGCGTTTATGAAGACAAATTTTTTTATACAGAATAGCAGGAAAATCGCGCATTTCCGTTCAAAAACTTGTTTCTAGCCCTTCCCTTCATTTTTTTTTTCGTTTCAAAATACCGAAAAGTGGTTTAATTATTCTTTCACTAGTAGATTTAATATTTCAAAACTATTTATAAGCATTTCTAAACTGTTTTCTTATTTCAATGTGTATTACTATTTATTACAGTAATTTAAGTTTTGTAAACAATCGACCAACAGAGGTTTTTAGCGATTCAGAAAACCGGGAAATTCAGGGATAGCGATGGTCCCGAACTTCCCGGATAATTGGTTCTCTACTATACATCCATTTGTAGAAAGTTGCCGCCTGTGTAGTCACCTATGAGGACTCTTGACAGTGCTTTGGCTGGGCCGTTTTTGAACTTCCTCCGGCCTGCCCTGACCTCGCCTGCAGCAACTTTCATTTGTTTCGGCATCTGAAGTCTCTTTGGTGGTCGATGGCACATCAATGATAAGCTCAGAGAATGTGTTAACCCATGGTTCACAACTCAGGCGGCAAGTTTAAACAAATAGGTATACAAAACCCTGTATTACACTATGACAAATGCTTGGACAATCATGGGAACCATGTCCAAAAATACAGTTAAGGTGGTCAATTCATCGTGCAAAAATTTTTTTTGGTTCTTTTTTTATTTCAAAATGGCATTTAACTTTAAAAACATGCTTCGTACATAGCTCATTAAGACAACCAGAGACTAGAGTTTCACTTATTAGCAAACAGAACTCTGCAATAATCATAATAGAGCGAGTGGTCAACTTACTTACACTGTATTAGTTGTTCTGCCAACAAGGTAATGTGTCTGTCTTCAAGTAGGTACATATAAAGGGGCAGTTCTCAAAAGGTGGGAACAAAAAAGTTAACTTTGAGCAATTTCAAAAATTTTCGAATTTGATATCAATTTTGCTTTTATTATATAGTATGCATACCTAGAACACAATATATGAACATGAAAGGACAGCAGGTATTTGTAAAAATTGTTAATTAGCAAATTAAATCAGCAGTCTGTAGGTAACAGATTTTGGACATTGTTGTCATGTAGGTAACGGATTTTGGACATCATCATAATGTAAGTTTCACCATTTTTGACAACTGTTAATCTGAGTCAATTGTTTTGGAGGGGGGGGGGGAAACCTACAAAACAGTATATTAAATTTTTCTACATGGAAAGATTATAGAAAATTTAAAAAAAAAAACTTTACTTCCAGAAACCACTTAGCATAAGAATTTTAAGAAACTATTAAAATTACTCTTAAAACATATGTGTATTTATGATAGAGCTAAAAAGTAATTGAAATTATTTTGAACTAAGTTTTCAAACAGAAAAATAATTGTTGCAAAAATTACAAGTAACAGTGAAAGAATAGAAGTAATGTAGTTATTCTTATATAACTAATTGACATATTTATGCAAAACAGATGAAACCATTTGACATCCATTCATAGGGAGCTTTTCTCTAATAGGTATAACATAGGTTTTAATGAATGAATACAGCATTTTAACAATAAAAAAATAAAGATATTTACTTAAGTACACAAATTAACTCTATTTCAAATGATTTCAGTATGTAACGAAAAAAATCTTAGATTGCTTTATAAAATCAATTTTTCCTGATTTTTTGTTATTTTTTCAAAATTCCCTGATATTTCCCTGATTAATAAAGTTCCCTGACTTTTCCCTGATCGGTCGCCACGTTGAATAAAAAACCTATTTCTTTTTGGATGAAAACTTCCCAATGCACAAAAATGAATAACAAACATCCTGTGTTGAACTTTAAAACTTCGCTTCGGGATTTGCCTTTAACATTTGAAAAGGAAATACGGTAAGATAGTAGAAAGTAATCATGCATCAAACTTACATCTTTTGATTAAGTATTGTCTGACCTTGAGGCTGAAAATCACTTACAATGATACCTAATTGTCGAACATTCTCAATAAATAATTCCAAATAACCTTCTAAATTTTCCAAGTGCTGCGAAGACATTTTGAGTTTTTGTTTACAGGGTGCGTTCAAAAAGTCTAACGAAACTCACCGGCTTAACGAACGATAACTCTTCGGTTTTTCGTTACCCGCGTTCACTTTTTGAACGATCAGTTAAAATTAAAGATGGCGGACGTTAGGTTAGCAGACGATGCAGATCATTGCTTTTTCGGAGGATATGTATTTTGAAGTTAGTGATGAAAAAAGACTAGAGGATTCTTTTTTTGAATAAAATAAAAAGAGGAAAACAAATTTTCAGATTCCTTTCAACTAAATTTCATCTTAATTAAGATATTTTTTTATATTCCATCATTGTTTCCTAGCACAGAACAAAAAATAGTACTTTTTTTTTAAAAAAGAAAAAGAATATGTTCCCACACATTCTATTTTCTGCCCTACTGTTTGCAAATATTGTTAATTTCTAAAAAATCTTTAAAAAATTTATGGAAAACAGTCTCTTGTTTACTCTTAAATTGATGTATCCCCGGTATATGCAGAAAAAGTCACACCGACTCTTTTTGGATAGAAAACATTTCACTATAAATCTACTAACTTTTATAAAATCAGATATGACCCGTCTTAAACAAGGTATTTTGAATTATTTCTTGATGAGTTACAGGAAAATGCAAAGTGTGTTTTTGATTTAAAATTTCCGATTTCCGACACATCCCCCTCCCCCCCGTTAAGAAATGATAAGCAAAGGTGTATTTAAATTATTTGACTAAAAGTAAAGTACAATGCATCGGTAAAGGCTAGTAAAATTCAAAATGCATTATTATTATTATTATCTTGTGTCATAGTTGTCTAGAGCAAATGAGTAATTAAAGCATAAAGTATTTATTTCGATTTCTTTTACTGAAATTTTCTCAACCCTGTAAATTTTGATGTTTTATCGCTACAAGATTTTATATGCTCAACAATAAACTCATTATAAACCGCACATATATCGCATTTAAAACATAAACATTGCATGCACTGGGCGCCGCCATGTTTTCTAACTGAGCAAACCACCTCTTTCCTTCGTGAGCTTCGTTAAGAATTTCGCTTCACGAAACTAACCGAGTTACACTTTCTGAACGACCAGTTAGCTAACGCGTTCTCTTTTTGAACGCCTCGTTCGGTTAACTCGTTTCACTCGTTAAACGCGTTCGACTTTATGAACGCACCCTTAGAAAGGTATCGGGATCGTAACAATCATATCAAATGCAAAGTAAAAAAAGCACGAATATGAGTTTCTAAACTATCCACTAGTGGCGCTAAAAATGGTAGCCTCCATGGCTACGTTCGCCGCCGACCTGGACCGGTAGAACGCTGCGGTAAGTCACCGGTTGACCAGTCGAGGTCAGCAGAAAGGAGGGGAGATACCCAACTCAACAAAACCATGGAGGACAAAACGTGTCGCCAAAACCGTAACCGGTTTTTAACGGCTTCAACATCAACAACAGTGGTATCTGATTAGAATGTTGTTAATGGTGAATATTTTCTGTTCATTTTAATAATATGCCTTCTTGTGTTGCTTACGGGTGCACAAACAGACCGGGAAAGAAGATTCCGGGTATATCTTTCCATAGGTGAGTTTCAAATTTTTGTTTTAATACTGATTTGATCCGGGCCCGATTAAGATGTCAAGGGGCCCTAGGCCAAATACTTTTTTGGGGCCCCCTGTATTCAAACTTTATAACTTTACTCATTGGCTGCAGGGCCTGATCACTAAATAGACCAACTAGGACGTGGCCTAGATCTCCCGATAATTAGGGTCCCCAAAATGTTACTTAAAAATTACTTTAGTCTACGGCTAAAATTGTTTCAGCCAACGGCTGAAGTAATAAAGTTTGAATACGGATGGCCCTAAAAAGGTATTTTGCCCTAGGGCCCCTTGATATCTTAACTGGGCCCTGATTGGCTGAAACAATTTTAGCCATCCAAAGTAATTTTATCCACTTTTAAGGCCCCCAAATGTCGGGGGCCCTAGGCCAGGGCCTAGTTGGCCTATTCAGTAATCAGGAGTGTGATCTCACATAACAACTAAGATATGGGGCTGAAATGCGCTTGAAAGTATAACTTTTATATAATTTAATGCTGTGCCACAAACTGGTAACAAATTTATTACAATTACAGCGTCTAGAAATACATTGTTTTTAATATTTTTTTTGCTGAAAGATGCACAAATGACAACGCTATAGGAGCTTTCGATTTTAGCAGTATTTGTGATTTTTAGATTTGTTTTATACAGCACTAATAACGCACGTAAATATAACTTTTTTTTTTTGCATCAACACATTTTTTACATTGTATATTTTGTTTTTTTAATTGAAAAAGAGTTTACAATTGTTTCATCGTCACATCGATTCCTAAAAAAAACATCTCTTTTCAAGTTTGCAAATGTATGGGGGATTCTTTTTGGCAAAACAGAAAAAGAAAAGACAAGAAATAAAAAACAACTAGTGCATGATTTTTTTTTTTTTCAAAAGCTGTTACAGGGTCCGTGGGTCAAACATTGAGATATGCTGATTTAGAATGTAATTGTTTTTTTTTCTCCCCCATAAACATTTAGATAGATTTTGCTTAAGATACTTAAAAGTTATGAATTCTTTCAGGTTTCCCAAAAAACTTAGTGTAAGAGAGGCCTGGATTGCTGCATGTAGATGGGAAAACTGGCAGCCTTCATCAGTGAGTCTACTATGCAGCATGCACTTTACTGAAGATCAGATTGATCGGAGCAATCCTGTTCTTCCACGGTTAAAAAGAAATGCAGTACCAAATGTCTTCCCAGCTTTCCCATCTTACCTTCATAAAGTAAGATTGTTTGCTCTTTTTGTTAAACTATTTATTGAAGTTTCTTGAAGATCGAAGGATATTTAATCAAACATATATCATAGAACCCACTAGCATAAATAATATATTTTTAATATACTGACTATGATGTCAAATATTTGGATAGTTTTACATTATG
Organism: Uloborus diversus; assembly: GCF_026930045.1. Lineage (NCBI taxonomy): Eukaryota > Metazoa > Arthropoda > Arachnida > Araneae > Uloboridae > Uloborus > Uloborus diversus. The sequence continues at coordinate 59,713,997 of NC_072736.1, read as the reverse complement.
CTTTCTTAATGCTCTATTTTTTCTTTCCTTGTGGTCAACTCAAATAACCTTTTTGTTTAAACTGCACAAATTGCATCGTATTGTAGGGTTAAGTGGTGTAGGAATTTCTACATTGTGATACTTCACCAACATTATATCGTGATGTATCATGTTTTATTTATGTATGTATTTTTTCAGGCACATGCGGTGGCCAATAGGAGTGCCCAAGTAACTGTAATGTCCAATTATCTTCATGTTATTACTTATGCTTTATAATATTTGTTTGTAGCATATCTGTGTTTTCTAAGTAAAGAATTCTAGTAATGAATTCTATTAATTCTAGTAACTCATGGTGTATAATAGAACAATGCAGAAAACTTGTAATGAAAAATACTTCAGTGACAAAAATACAGAAATGCATATTAGCAACATGTTAAGAAATGAAATAATGACTGAAACTAGGGTCAAAATTATGCAACTTTATAAAATACTACTAAAATACCAGCAAGTTTAGAGTTTTTAGAAGAAAACATTGCATTTAATTTAACAGTTCATTTATAAATAATTTTCATTCTTTGTTCATTAGCAGCAAAATATTCTATTAGAATTGAAAAACGTGTTGGGTGAGTTGCTTTTAAAAGAGTATATTCTAGGAATGTATTTTCTGCAATACAGAATAGCTATCCACCATCTTCGTTGGTTAGTTTATTGGATTTTTATGGCGCAAGAGCCCTTGAGGGCTATATTGTGCCCTCAAGGACCATCTTGGAATAATAAATACTCCAGCGACCGAGAGCCATCGCCTGCGCCAATTACCAAAAAAAACTTTCATCATTAAAATTACATTAGCAATCTGAAGCACGATTAAATAAGACCAAATAATTTTTTTTTAAAGGTATGAAGAACTTGAAACAAATCTTAGTCTAAAAAACTTCATCTTTTATCAAAAGGTTATTTAAAATTATTTGAAATCTAAAGAAAAAGCCAAGAAGACATGATTTTTTTCAAGCCAGAAGATTTTAAAAAAATTCAACCCACATTTCTCGAATTTGGCTTGCAAAAATAAAAAAAAAGCTAATCTGACAACCCTGCTTCCCCATGCAGGGAACTGCTTGCTTGGTTTCAATATTAAGAAGTGCCAACAGTGGTCTCTTATCACTGTATAGGGTCCAGAGTGTCACTGTGTTGTCATGGCAACACCCCTTTATTTCTTTCCATGCGTGGGCTGCTGTGTGGATTTTACTTTCCTTGCCCAGGGATACTTTTTTTTGGAAAATTGCCATTTAAACGACTAATAAATGTTTTTTAAACTTTTATTCAGTGGAAGTCGAGAAGAAAAAACTTTTAATTCATACTTCCTGTCAATTATGAGCATACAAATGAGAAATGAAAATTTATGTTTGAAGTGCCCAGGGCCGTATCCATCGGGGGGGGGGAGGCTTTGCCCCCCTGAAATGTTTTGTACCCTGAAACAGAAGTTTTTTTTTAATTTTAAATTTCTTAGAAAATTTCTTCAGAAAAGGAAAATAACAAAGTTTCTTTATTCTTAATTTTGTAACTATTAAACGAGTGGAAATTTGAAGGCAATTGTAGTTCTCATTAGCTGCAAAGCATACTCAAAATTTAGACCCTTAATTAGGACTTCCTGCTCTCTTTCCCAATTCAACTCAGAGCCAAGGCTTGTCACCTACTGACCTTGTCAGTTTGGTAGACTTGCCCTCCTCCAGTGGCGTGCACAGAAATTTTCAAGCCCTCCCCCCTTGATAATGTTTACTCTTATTTTCACCCCTATTTAAAAAATTTTGGGCCCCATCAGGCTTGGGCCAACGGGTGTTCCTCCCCCCCCCCCCTCCATGTATGCCCCTGCTCTCCTTCTCCTAAAACCTCTTATAAAACTGACACTGCAACAATTTCGAGCTGGGTACTCCCCAAGGATCGGGCCCCTAGTTCCCGATTAGGCTAGTATGTATCAGGTTACCAAGATGTGCCAAGTTCAGCTCTGATACATCCTGAGCATATTTTTCAAGATGCCTGATATGTTCCATGTCTTGCCATTTATTTAATACCGAATTTGGTATTTTGAAAGTTATTTTGTTATTGCTTGTTTTTAACCCTCACACACAAAGGAAGGGGGTTATAAGTTTGACGTATCTGTGTGTATGTGTATCTGTCTGTGGCACTCTAGCACCTAAATGGATGGACCGATTTTGAAAAAAAAAAAACAATGTTCAAAAGGAGAGTTGATCTAGAATGTTCTTAGCTAGGTTGAGGTTGCATCTTTGGATGACAATAATTAACGAAGATATTAATTAAAAATCTCAAAGGTTTTTCACGATTTTGGCAGAAAAAACATATTTAAAATTTTTAAAATTTAATACCAAAATAAAGAGTTTTTTTTTCTGCGTCTGATAGAATATGATTGGAACTTCCATGTTTCATAGAATTCATAGTATAAGGTTTTTTTAAAGCAGATTTTGATAACAGCTAAGCCTTTGTTTATGCTATTGATAACCAAATTCATTGTTGACCAACAAGGAAATAAATGCAAGGATTTAAAAATTTTATCTGTTGCCAATTTCTATTTAATAGCAAATAAAATACTTGACAATGATTTTTAATAATATAAGACTTTTAAAAGGATTTTCAATTTTCCCTCTTGATTCTACAGTTGCGCCTCAGTCGTTTTTTTTTTTTTTAATTGTTATTTTTAATTTTATCGTTTTATTATCTTACTTTTAATACATACTGTTAATATCTCAAGCACGAGAAAAAAAACAACACTTACTCTACTCGATTTCATTTTCTGCACTACTAGTGATTGAAAAATAAAATGTTTGTTTTGAGAAATATTTCGTTACATTTATTTTTAACTTAAAATGTCTATGTCTTACAAAGTTATAATCATTTTGTAAGACTGCGCAACCAACTTCTGAGAAGTGCAAATAAAGTGCTTTAAATAATTTCAACTGTTCTAGTGTCTTTGAAAATTATTTCAGTTTTTGAAATTCCTTGAAAAGTCCTTCAATTTTGTCTCTTATTGAGAAAATAAAGTATGAATTGTCCAAATGGCCAGAACATTGCTCTTTTGTTCTTATTTTCTGAATTTCTACACCTTTTTCTTTTAAACCATTTTGTACAATTTTTTTAAAGTGTGAAATTCAATAAGAAATTCAGTTTACTTTAAGAGGCGGCAAATTATGCGATTTAAAATTCTTTGGAAAATATTAACACATGTTTCAGTGAAACAAGATTCGCTACTTTAATGTTAAAAAAGAGTTTCAAGTGTGTATCAGTGTTTGGATATGCAAAAACCAAACTGTAATTTAACTAGAAACTCGCTTTAATTTTAAGGGCGGCAAATTACTTGATTTATTTATCTACTAGCGACTTAGCACGGTCTACCTCGAAAATAAAAGTTATGTCAAGTGACGCATGTTTAACAACTGGGCTCAAATAATAGAGGAAAAAAGTATAATATAAAATTTCCCATCAAAAAATGATTCTTAAATTTTGTTAATTGTTAATCTTTAAGTTCTGAATAAATGAAATGCAACCCACCATTAATGCAACTAAAATCCTTGATTATCTTATGCTAGCAGTACAAAAAAAAAAAGCCCAAAAATATACAAAAGGGGGAATTTTTACCTCAAAGAGCAAAAGCAAGAATTTTGTTTGCTCACAGTTGGGAAAAAAATGGCAACAGATCCAAAATGATTTTATTCACGTTAATTTAAACTAAGCTCGTTGGCAAACGATAAATTTCCGACTTGATAAAGATGTTCCATTAGGCTTAAAAATGCTTATAACTCTTTTCCTGTTGATGAACAGCCTTGGTAGTTTTATTTATTTATTTACTTTATTTATTTATTTATTTATTTATTTTTTGTAATTTGGAGGAAGTAAATCAATTTGAGGGGTATTTTTCGCAGGTTTTTGAATGAGACCTAAGTCAAAAAAATCGGATCATTATTTCAAGTAGAAAGAGCCATTTAATGCCATTTTGACTCACAAAATGTTTGTGAGATTCTGGGAAACACTTTTCCATATACATTTTTATGAATTATTGTAGAAAAAAGTAACAGTGTTTTATAGTTTCCGTCAAGCACTTTTAATAAAATGTATCTGAAAAATGTAACATCTAACATTCATTTAAACACATTTCAGGCATACTGGTTCTGCACACTACTCTTTCATTTATTCCCCTTTCTCTAGTTCAGTGCTTCTCAACCTTTTTTACTTCGCGGCACACTTAAGAAATTTATAGATCAACGGGGCACACTGAACTTAATTTCGCAATGGTAATATAGAAATGCCTGGTAAAAAGACGTGGGGAGGGAGGGGGACTTTTTTTTCATATAAATAAAACAATTATAACTAACGTAGTGTATTAAAATTTATTTAGAAAGTAGAAATATTTCGAATGTATTGAGGTTGATAATGAACAACAAAACTACTTATATCAGATTTAACAGATAATTATACTTGATATGTTTCAAAGCAATTCAGTCAAACATGTCATTAAAGTGCACACTGCAGTTAAACGATTTATCAAAAAATGTTTCAAGAAAGAAGCAAGTAAGAAATTAAAACCAAGCACTCTAACTTCCGTTTGACACTAATGAGATACTTGAGCCTGCCTTGAGGAGCAAAGACGTTTGATGTTCGGCTCTATGCTGGATAGAGCTACACGAAGTTCTTGATCCAGGCTCTTTAGCGATGATCTTTTGCTGTTTTTTATAAGTGTGAGGGCTGAGAAGCTGAGTTCGCAAAGATATGTAGTTGAAAATGGCAGCAGCACATCAATAGCAAGAGAAGAGATGGTGGGATACTCATTTTTAACCAGCAACCAAAATTCGTCCAGAGGAACTTCGCTCAACTTAAGTTTAAGAGTGCGGTCGCTCTTGAGGTCCATAAATTCTTCTCGCGCCTTCAAAGAAAGGTCTTTAACTGATGCATCCGCAGATGAAGAGAATGGATCGCGAATCCAGTCATACTGTTCTGTGTTAGTATTCTTGAAATAGTGCTTAAACTTGTCCTGAAGTATTACCAAATGTTCTGCCACCACATTCAGCAGCTTTTCTTCCATTCCATTTTCTCCACATACCATGTTGACTGTCCGTTTGAACATGTCCAATGAGCCACGCTGTACTTCTTCTTTCCACAGCTGAATTTTTGATTTGAATCCGTTCAGCTTGTCCATACATGTAATCAAATTCTCTCCTTGTCCTTGCATTTTCCGATTCAATTCGTTCAGGTGTTCGAAAATGTCAGCCATGTACGCTAGTTTTGCCAGCCAATATTTGTCTTGCAACAAACTGGCGTACTGCATTTCGTTTTTTAAAATCAAAAACTGTCGTACTTCGTCCCTCAATTCAAAAATTCTAGATAGTACCTTACCACGTGAAAGCCAGCGAATCTCTGTATGAAGAAGTAAGGAGTGGTGATCTGCGCCCATTTCTTCACAAAGTACGGAGAAAAGGCGAGAATTAAGCGGCCTCGATTTTATTAAATTCACGATTTTCACGACTTCAGCCAAAGCTGACTTCAGCTCATCTGGTAAGTTCTTCGCCATGAGAGCTTCACGATGGAGGAAACAGTGTATGGTTTGAACACTTGGGTTACGATTTTTCACATTCGAAAGGAACCCTATGATAGGTCCTGTCATTGCAGCAGCTCCGTCGGTGCAAACACTTGTGCAATTTTGCCACTGGATCCCGTTACTTTTCAGATATTCATCTGTAACGCGGAATATCTCTTCACCGGTTGCACGTTGAGGAAGTTCTTTGCAGAAAAGATAATGATCTTTAATGCGTCCGTCATCAACAAAGCGCACAATGGCTATGAGTTGTGCACAGCTTCCGATGTCGGTAGATTCATCAACTTGAAATGCAAATTTTCCAGCTACTCGTAATTTCTCTACCAATGTTGCTTCTATGTCACCCGACATGTCATCAATTCGTCTCCTGATAGTGTCGTCAGAAAGTGGCACTCGGACCACCTCCTTCTCTGCTCCGGGTCCTAGCATTCCCCGTACAATTTCTCTGCACGCTGGTAAAATAAGCGTTTCACCGATAGTGTGTGGATTTTTTGTTTTGGCAATTAACCGTGCAACATTATAGCTAACCTCTTGAGCCTTTTCAGAAACTTTTGCGCTGGCTTTCATGAAGGAACTTTGCTTCGAGTTCTCTTCCTGCAATCGTTTGAAGTAACCGATGTCTTTGCCTAGGTAAGAAGGATGTTTAGTAGACAGATGACGTTTTAATTTGCTAGGGACCATCGCTTCATTTGAAAGTTTCTCCCCGCAAATGAGACACTCAGGTCTTGGTGATTTTACATCTCCGATCCACGAAAAACCGAAAGCCAGGTATTCTTCCTTGTACTGCCTTCTCAGCGACTTAGCCTTTTTACTTGGAGGTTCATCTGTATCAGTACATGCAGTCGCAGATTTAGCAGCTGATGAGCCGTCTCTAACCAAGAATTTTTCCATATCACATTCGTAATTAAAGCTGATGTTTTGCGCCAATCCGAATAAACACAATGAGCGTATGAAGACAAGCCAGAATATCACTGCTGATCGTTGAGCGAGAATAATTTGTGTCTAAAATAAGCCGAATAAATAATAATAATAAAAAAGCCAATAGCAAACATAAGTTTGAAAAAAAAAAATTTTTTTTTTCTTTTTTGCTGATTTGCTTTTTATAGATCAACAAAAAAATCTTCAAAAGCAATATATGTCTGATCGTTGGCGCCAACGTATGCAACCGATAAAAAAAAATATTCATTCGTCCTAGATTTTGTTTTTTTTTTTTTCAGTTTATTTATTTATTTATTTATTTATTTATTCTTTTCTTTTCTATTTTGCTAAAAGTCTCAGAATCGAGCTTTGAGAAACTACGATAAAATAAAATTGGTATCGGAACTGGAAAATAGGAAAACAAAAGCTAAAGCTGGGGCAAAAATTCTGGGCGGGAGGACACAATCCCTGCCTGGGAGAGCGGGCGATACTCCCGTTTGCGAATGATTCAGAAAAAATTCTGTTTAATTAGTTGACTTCGTGGAAATTAGAATCCGTTTTCAAAAACTGAAAGTAAAAGGATCACAAGAAGTTTAAAAGAAGTGCGCAGCAAATCCCGCCTCTCCCCTTGTCGGGTATGTCTTATTGCATACGATCGACAGGGTGAATTGAGAAGTTACAGAACGATACAAACGCTACTCGATCGTAAAAAATGAAATACATCAAGGCTCTTTCTTTTTATATAACTCGAAAATACCGCGGCACACCGGGTTACTTGTCACGGCGCACCAGTGTGCCGCGGCACACCGGTTGCGAAGCCCTGCTCTAGTTCTCAGAAAATAAAGTCTTTTAACGACCCCCGAAACTCATCTCTCTTATATCACCAAAATGACCATGAAAATTGAACTTTTAGTACTATAATTTCGAAAAATTTAGGGGGAATGAATCTCTGAACCTCTTTTGATACCATCATTGAAGAACGCTCTGTAGGACTTCAATTTCGAAAAAAAAATTTAGTGGAGAGCCCTAGTATCTCCTTTTCCCCTGACATCACTGAAGATTGGCTACAATTGCGTTTTTGGAACTTCAATTTCGAAATGATGTAAGAGAGATATAAATCAAATCCAAAAATCGATCAAATACAATCTGAGTCGTACAATTTTTCATAATGGCCACAAATATGGTAAGTAATCGCGTTTTAAAGAGGTCAATTCCAAAAAATTTCCAGGGAGGGTATTCAAACCTTTTCTCACTTAAACATTACCATATATACTCAAAAAATCAGTAATCCAACGTCATTAAGCAAAAAAATTGCAGACACGTGTTTCGGTGTTACAAGGAACACCTTTTTCAATGCAAAGAGGTGTGAGCTTCTGGATGAAAAGTCATCCGAGAAAAGCTTTTCTATGACTTTTCATCCAGAAGCTCACACCTCTTTGCATTGAAAAAGGTGTTCCTTGTAACACCAAAACACGTGTCTGCAATTTTTGTGCTTAATGACGTTGGATTACTGATTTTTTGAATCTTCAGCACAAAGGTATTTATTCGTTATTTCGTTAATTACCATGTATAGTCAAAAACTTCGTTTTTAGAAGTAGAATTTTAAAAATGTGTTTCCCGGGGAGAACCCCCTGACCCCTTCTATTTCTACGTGCTCCATCTTTGAGTACTGGGGGGTACCTTTGAGGGAGGTTTGCTTTGAGGGGTATTTTTCGGGTGGGGGTGGGTCTTTTGCAATGTTTAGAGGGGCTGAACCCTAGTTCTTAGGATGGTGGGCGCCCCTGCATCATATGTTGAATTTTAGAAAAACAGAAAATAGGGTATACCATACTTATGACACTCTTTATCATAGTAAAGTGGGGGGGGGGGGGAGTCATGGTTAGAAGTGAAAGTTGTGAGGGGGTGGCACTAATGAAGCTGATTTGTTTTTTTTTTCTTTTTTTAGAATTAGGCTATATTTTTAGGTGTTAATGCTAGCGTTCTTTTACTGATTAAAATTCTCTAAAAGTATTGAATGTGGCGTCGAAAATCAGGACTGATGGAAACTGTAAACTTCCCTTTTCCGATTCATTCTATTCTTATGAATTAGCACAGGAAAAGCCCATTTATTTGGCAATTTGTAACAAAAAATGAGCTTTCACAACTATTAGCAAGTGCGAGTATTAATGGATGATCTCATTCCAATACGGGATTTGCTGGGCAGACCACACTGTATTTCAGCAAGATAAAAGTGCCTACTGATGAATCATACTCAACAAATCTGTAGTTCAACATGAATAATATCATTGGCATGGAATGGCCATCGGTTGGTCCCTACTTAAATCCAATGTTAAACGTGTGGCAGCATCAAGGACAGATACAAGGGAGGAGCAGTCGCTCCTCCCTTAAAGAACCCTGCATCGGTAGTTTCTCCGAATTGAGGTACAAAAACGATAGTGTAGGCTATTTTTGCTATGACTTTAAGGAAAGGTATATTGCTCAAATATCCCTCCCAGAAACTTTTTGCAAGAAAAATTTCAAGAGGGCGATTTTAAACGGTCTTTGGGGAAAACCAACATAGTTACAGCACAAATACAGATTGTATATTTGTGCTGTAATTACGTTGGTTTTCGCCAGTTATTTCTCAGCACAGGGTTTTGTCTCAATCTTTGATGTTTGGATGCTTTCCGCAAGCATTTTTCAAAGTTTAAGTCTTGAAAGACGGGATCGTATACATCTCAAGTGATGTTAGGGGGAAAAATTAGTTCAGCGACTTTTCTCTGGTAATTTTTCGAACCTGAAGTTCCAAACAGTACAATTTTAGATGACCTTTGATGATGTTAGGAGGAGAGGGATCCGAAACATTTCCCCAGAATTATTATGAAATTGAATTTATAAAACGTAATTTTAGAGTAGATGTAGATCATATACGTTGGAGAGGTAATGATAAAAGGAACAATCGCCCACCTTGATAAATTTCTGGATCAGCCCTTAGGCAACATTGGGCACAAAAAAAATTATATGAAACTGGAAGCCACTGTTTTTTGACACAGGAATAACTTCAGGGTTGCCACGCCACAGGGAAACCTGAAGAAACAGGGAAAACACAGGGAATTCAAAAATCGACAAAAAAAAAAAGGGGGAAATCCAGGGAATTTCGAAAATTTCCTCAAAAACCTGGAAAATACAGGGAGTTTTTTTTCCTTCTTAAATTTAAGTTACAAAAATCAATTCCCAAATATATAAACTACCAAAAATTAAATAAATAGTGATAATTATAATGAGAATATTAATAAAGTCAGGGTTCGTACGGGTCATGGAAATCCTGAAAAGTCATGGAAAAAAATTTAACACATTTCAGACCTGGAAAAGTCATGGAAAATTAATATTTTTATTAAAGGTCATGGAAATTTATTTGAAGTCATGGAAAAATGTCCTAGGCAAAGAAAGAAACAGTAGCTAAAAAAAATTAAAAATCTTGAATGATCTGACAGTATTGCATTATTAAAACTGGAAAATTGAATGATCCTAAAAGCAAATCCGAATTTTTAAATCCTATTGCATCCTCTTCTCTAGCAGCCGCCTGTCTTTTTTTGCAATGAGATTTTACTGCTTCGACATCACTAAATTTGAGTTTACTATTATTTTCATCATTTCTTTTATTTTCTATTCTGTGGTAGCAGACTTGCACATTCTTAATTTCTCACACCCACTCAAAAATCACAATTCGATTGCATCCGAGTTCCTTTCAACTACTTCTAAAAACTTGATTATCGAATTTATCAGAGTTTATCTTAATTTGCTGAAGGTTTTAGAATGCAATTAAACAGGTAATATAATACAGAAATATGAGAATCCTAGTATTTTAAAACAGTAGTACCCAACATATGGTGGACAAAACTGCTGCCCTATGTTATGTTCAATGTCAGGAATCGAACATTTTCCTGGATTTTCCAAAACCTTTTCATTTATATGCATTTGAAAATATGTAAGTAAGTAATCAAATACATTTGAGTCAGAAGATTTATTCATTACTGAACGATGTTTCATTATTATAAATATGAATGAATTTACTGAAGACTGGCTTTGCTTTTAAGAACCAAAATACTGTCAAGTTAGATAGATTATCAGATGCACTGTTGACATAAAAAGGCAATTTTTCTTTTTTGAAGCAAATTTGTTGAAACTTAGTAATGGCTCATTCAACTTTTTGTGCCACATTCATTATCATTTTGCTCCGTTTATTGAATATTTATTATACATTTCATCAGTACATTGCATTTACTATATCTTTACTTTATTAAAATTTATATGATGAAGAAGTATAAAAATAGCGAAGAAGTATAAAAATAGCTTAGTTTTTGCTGTGTACACTGATATTTTTTCAATTACAAGTAAGTACTTTAATGAGGTAGAAGCATTGACATAGAACTTTTGAATGCTCATTTCTTAAAATTAGCGAGCTTGGTAGTAAATAGTTCGATACTCTTTGTATAATAGGGTCATGAATTTTTTTATGAAGTCATGAAAAAGTCTTGGAAAAGTCATGGAAATTTTTCATCCGAATAGAGTATGAACCCTGTAAAGTTCAGAAATAAAATAAAATAAAAAATGGTAATTTTGCTTGAAAGTTTTTTTTTTTAAGTAAATATTAAAATATTTATCATAAAAATAGAATCTTGAATTTCATGATAATTTAGAGTGTATGAAATTAGTCGTCAATAGTCATTGTTCTGGGTCACTTATACACTTTTAGGTCCATGGCTAAGAGAAGTTTTTTTTTTTTTTTTTTTTTGAATAAAAAATTGAATATATTCAACCACCATGCTATTATTTCAGTTACTATGAATTCTTATTTATTTTCCCTTATTTATTTAGAAATTTGTGTTTCGTTTTTTTACCCTGTGGTGAAATTATCAAGATATTAATGTTCTTTTCCAAATAATCAGTGCTCGCTCGTTTGTAATGTTTTATTTTCATACAGGGAAAACACAGGGAATTTCTTTTCCAAAATTGAGTGGCAACCCTGAACTTGATACTTGCGATGAAAAACTATGTGTTTGAAAAAACTAGAGGTAAAAGGAAACACAATTTCATATTTTCCTTTGTAACTGTGTTACTCAACCTTAAATATAATTCATAAATTAAAAAGTGTTTAATTAATTGCACACCCTATTCTCTAGTTCTGTAATAAATTCAATGCATGGTGTTTATAAAATAAATCACCTTAACTTGAGTTTCATGTACTGCTCATCATCACACATACACATATGTGATACAAATCCCATCATTCATGTTTTTACTGTGAATTGTATTTTATGCTTGTGTCTATATTTTTGGGACAGTGTGTAGTTTTTGTACATATGCAAAAACATTTCCTTTTAGTGATTAAAAAAAATCTTCTAAATGTGTTCAGAGTTTTACTAAAAGAAGTTTTTAACTAAAAATTAACAGGAATACGTGTTTAATTTATATATTTTTTCCACTTTGTATTTCCTGACTTCAGAATTTTTCTTAAAGTTATTTTCCACTGAGTTTTCAAAGAAAAAAATGAATGAGAAACGGCTCTCAGTCACCTAATATTTTAAACAGTTGCAAGATCTTTTAATTTATTTTCCTAGTTTCAGAAAAGTTTTATTCTTTACACAATAAATATATGAGTTAAAGTAAACTTTCAGTCGCGAAATTTGTACCAAATTAGCTGTATATTATGTTGCTGCATATTACAAACAAAGCTAGTATCTATTTCACTAAGTATGATACTCTTTTTTTGTTATGCCCAAGTTTGTTAGTTTTTAAAATTTTAGTCAGTATATGGTCGGTATTTTATACATTTTACAAATAAATACAAATACAAATGTGACGACCAGCAACAGGCTCTGGGCCCAGCTAGGCTGGTCCTAGTCAATTAATTAGTCCCCAATGAAGATCAATGGCCCTCTTAAAGCTATCCACTCCCTTGCTCATTACCGCCTCTTCGGGTAAGCTATTCCAAGTGCCCACGACCCTGCTAAAGTAGTAGTTTTTCCTGATTTCCAAGTTAGCCTGAGATTTAAATAGCTTAAAACAATGACCCCTTGTCCTGCTTTCCCCGCAAAAATTTAATCCATTTACATCTTTCATTTTGATAAATTTAAATAACTGAATCATGTCCCCTCTGACTCTCCTTTGCTCCAGGCTATACATGTTAAGCCAATTAAGTCTGGTATCATAATCTAAATCTGAGAGTCCCCTTACTAATTTAGTTACCCTTCTTTGAACCCTTTCCAATACAAAAATATCTTTCTTCAGATAAGGCGACCAAATTGGAACAGCATACTCCAAATGAGGTCTTACTAAACTCCTATATAAAGGCAGAAGAACTTTCTTAGATTTGTTTGAAATAGATCTCTTGATGAACCCAAGCATTTTGTTGGCTTTGTTACTAGCAATATTGCACTGTTGACTAAACTTGAAGTCCTGATTTATAAGGACACCCAGATCCATAACATTTTCTGCCTGATTTATGACTGAACCCTGTAAATGATATCTCATACGCTTATTTCCATGACCTAAGTGTAGCACTTGACATTTCCCTACATTAACTGCCATACCCCATTTATCTGCCCACTTAGTAATATGATCTAAATCCTCTTGCAGCTGTTTTACTTGTTCTTCATTTTCGACAATCCCCATAACTTTTACATCGTCAGCAAAACAATTCATGCTTCCAGAAATATTTTCATTGATGTCATTCATAAATATAATAAACAAAAGAGGCCCTAAAACTGATCCCTGAGGAACCCCACTTAAAACATCACTCCAATTAGAATGATTTCATCTCACAACTACTCTTTGCTTCCTACCAGTAAGCCAATTTCTAACCCAAAGTAAAGTTTTTCCTCCTATTCCAATGTCAGCTAACTTGCTGAGAAGAGCAACATGCGGTACCTTGTCAAAAGCTTTTTGAAAGTCAATATAAAAAACATCCACACATTTTTTGTCATCTAAAGCTGAGGTAACCTTGTCGTAGAAATGCAATAAATTAGTAGTACAGGATTTACCTTTCCTGAAACCATACTGCAAACTAGTCAACAGACTATTAGTCTCTAAGAACATCATGATCTTAATTTTGATCAAAGTTTCGAAAATCTTACAAATCACCGAAGTCAAACTTACAGGTCTATAATTCCCAGCAAGACCTTTAGACCCCTTCTTGAAGAGTGGCGTTATGTTAGCCAGCTTCCAGTCCTCTGGCACCGTCCCCGAGTTATAAGAAGCATTGAAAATATTCAAAATAACATCCACTAATTCCTCTGCACATTCTACTAAAATTTTTGGATAAATATTATCTGGTCCCGGAGCTTTAGTTGCTTTAATCTTTTTCAAATGAAATAAAACCTCCTCCCTCGAAAATACAAAATCCTCAAGCTGTATAATAGCTTGTGTCTTGTTAGTGTCAACTGTTGAGATACAGTTGTCGTTAAACACACTGGAAAAAAAGTTATTCAGAACATTTGCAATATCCCTATCGTTTTGGATTAAATTTCCATACTCATCAACCAAAGGCCCAATTTGACTGTTTCGAGCTTTCCCAGAATTAGCGTAAGCAAAAAACCTCTTAGGGTTCCCATCAATGTCATCTGCCAGCCTTTGCTCCAATTCCCTTTTCTGAATCCGTACCAAATACTTAAAATTTTGCCTTGCCTTACCATACTGGAGCCTCTCCGCACTCTGACCAGTTTCTTTAAACTTACGAAAAGTGGCTTGCTTATAATTAAGAGCTTCTTTAGTCTCCCTGGAGAACCACATGGGCCAAATTTTGGTATTAACACCTTTTCTCCTAAATGGAACATAGTTCCCAACGGTTTTAGCAAGTTTATCCTTAAATTCCGTCCACTGCTGATCTACGTCGCTATTTTCCAACCCTGACGAAAAAACCTCTTTCAAGCTCTGCCTAAGTGCAACAAAATCAGTGTTTCTGAAATTGGGCACAAACCTAAAATTATCATCTTTGCACACTTCAAATTTAACCCGGAACCTAATGCTGTTATGATCACTATCTCCAATATGCTCCCCTACACTCAACCCCTGAACAAAACTACCTATGTCACAAAAAACTAGATCCAAAATTGCCTCCTCTCGAGTTCCCTGAGTTATAACTTGATCTAAGAAACAGTCACCAATTACTTTTAAAAATTCCTCTTCTTTGCCATTACCAGGATAAAAATTATTCCAATCAATACCCGGAAAATTGAAATCCCCCATTATGATAACGGATCCCTTACTGGACATGTCACTAATAATACGGTACATCTGCTCATCTTGTCCCTGGTTTGAATTAGGTGGCCTATAAATGTTTCCAAAGCGTAGCTTTTTGCCCTTACTGCTCATCAACTCCAGCCAAACCATATCAATATCAGTAGGCTTATCATTTATGACCAATTCATTGCAAATAAAATTGTCTCTAACATAAAATAAAACCCCACCACCTCTTTTACCAACTCTATCCTGTCTGAACAAATTATACCCAGCAATATGTAATAACTCTGCATCAGATTCGGTAGCCCATGTCTCTGTAATTCCAATAACATCCAACTTCTCATCCATAACTATGCTTTTCAATTCATCCATCTTGTTCCTAATACTGCGAGCATTGGTATAGAAAACTTTAAGCATGCCTAAGTTGCTTTTATTTAACACCCTGAAATTTCCTAAATTACAATTGTTAACATTACTACTCTTGTTCGTCACTTTATTTCCATTTCTAGCAATACCCAAAAAAATTTCATTCTCTCGATACCTGATGCTTGAACCATGCCCCCCATTCCAACTTAGTTTTTTGACTCCGAAGCCCTTAAAATTATTCCACTAACCATTTTGACCCCTGTAGAGCTCAGATGCAGGCCATCCCTAGCAATCCAATCCCGTTTACAATGACTCCATACATCAATGAACCTGATACTGCGCTTTTCGCAAATTGACTTCAGTAGCAAGTTCATACACCTCGCACGTTGATTTAGCCAGCTCCTATGCACTCCATACCTGGGAAGCAAACCAACCACTTGGACATTCGTCGAAAAGCTGGTTGCTTTATCCAACAGGGATTCCCATTCCCTAGAAAACTCCTCATTTTTACTGTGGCCTACATCATTTGTTCCCACCCACAAAGTAACCATGTCCTCCTTATTCAATACTCCCTTCTTTTCAGCAACCATATTAACGTCTTTTACCCGAGCCCCTGGTAAACAACACCTAGCCACCTTACGCTTTACTCTCCCAACTGTGTTACCTACCTCCCTTACCATAGAGTCCCCCAAAATTACACCCTTAGTTTCCCAATCTAACTCCTCATTTGAAACTTCCCCCTGAATCTCTGGAACATTTATACCCTCTACAACTGGCCTACACCCTAATGCTAACTGGGCTTCCAAAACTAGCATCTTAAGTCTTAAGTCTGAGAGTTCAGCACATTTAGTGCAAATATAATCCTCCTCAAAAACAGACTAATTTTCCCCCTTATACAGGCAGAACATATGACATAAATCACAAGAGATCCACCTGTCCCCCTTCCCACTCTTTACCTCTTTCATAATGCATATAACACCCATTTCTACTCAGTGAATATGTTCCAAAAGGCAAAACAGAAAGATAAAAATGCAAAAAAACACAGAATAAATACTAAAAACAGCAGTAAATAAACAGAGTTGCTACACCCAATAAAGCACACAAGATCAAAAACCAGGAGATCACCACATGTTAGGCTTAGCTCCAAAAAATGCAAAAACACTTCAAGAATGCAATAACAGCTAAAATAAGCCCCCAAAACACAATAAAACTAAATTACATGATAAAGTGAAGTAAAAAAACCTAAAACTAGACAGTAATAATGAAAAATTATAGTAAGAAAACACTTATCAAATTAGCAGCAATAACACTCCCTGCATCACAGGCGCCCTCTAGTGGCCAATGATCGGTACAGTCAGTATTTTTAACCCTCCAAACAGTTTTAACCCCTGAAACTGGATTGACTGCTGACTACTAAAATTATTATTGAAACGTTTTTTTTTTTTTTTTTTTTTTTTACGAAACATTTAACTGCTAGAAATTTTATAGATCAATTTCTGGAAAGCCCCCTAAGTGAATAAAATATTCCTAAATTTTTTTATTAAAAGGTTTTTTTTATTCATTTATTTATTTTACTGTTTTTCTTTCAGAAATTGAAAAAAAGAAAATCTCCTATGAAAAGGAACAATTTACTACAGATCAATCGCTTTGAGCAAGGTGTTTCTTCTTCTATGTTATGTGATAAAGTGCCATTGGTCATTGATGTTGAAGAAGTAGTTCCAAATGCAGTGGAAGCAGTTGAAAACACTTTCACAAATAAAACTGATTCACCAACATTACCCATCAAAAAAGTGGATGTTGTGTTTCACCAAAAAGAAATCATAAAAGGATTGAATCATGAACTTGAAGTAGTTCCAGGTGCAGTGGAAGCAATTGAAAATACTTTCACAAGTAAAATTGGTTTGCCAACATTATCCATTAAAGAAGTGGATGTTGTGTTTCATCAAAAAGAAATCATAAAAGGGTTGAAACATCGTCTTGAAGAATCCAATTCCTTAATTTACAAGTATAGGAAAAAAATAAAAACCTTACAACAACAGACAAGAAGACAGAAAATCATAATCAACTCAATGAAAGATGTACTCAAAGCAATTCAGGAGACACATTTTATGGATGAAGATTCTCTAGAATCTCTGAGTGGGACTGCAAGCCCAAGTTTACAACTAATGAAGAGAGAAGTGGCAAAATGTAGTGGAAAACCAACAAAGAATTGCTCCAAAGAGCTATCCTCGATGTCGGATGAGGAGGATTGATCACATGACCATGGGCTTTAGAGTTGGAGTACAAAGCTAAGAGACAAAAATACAGCAGTGAAGCATTAAAAGCGCATTTACCAGCTGTCCCCAATTTCACTTTTTTTTTTTTTTCAGATATTTTCAGAGGAAAATTTTCAAATTGAAGGCTTGAAAATGCATTTTTAGACTACGCTTGGTGACGTGAGGAGAGAGGCGAGGATTCTAGATCTATTTGCGAGGAAAATTTCTCGGAATTTTTTTAATAAAATGTACAATAAAAAAAAAAAAAAAACAAGTATCAACAGCACATTCAGGTATAATTTTATTGTCTGATTCTTAAATAAAGAAATCAATAAAAAATTTACTACACATGAAACGCTAGATACGCCAGATTCAGGATATTAGTGCTCGAATCCACGTAATGAGGCTATGGAACATAAAAAAAAAAAAAGAAAAGACACGCATACAAAATAAAAAAACTTTCTGTACAAGAATATGATCACATTTCTGAATGTGAACACATTCATTACATTTCACTTTTTGAAAGAAAGGGTCTTCTCTTTTTTTTTTCCAAAAAAGAAGAAAAAAAAAAAGACCTTGGCAAAAACGCCCCCCCCCCCCCCCTCCCTGAAAAATATCGGCAAACTTGCAGAGGCAATTGAATGATAAATTGTCATTTTGATTAAAAATCTTAGAGTTCCATTCCAAAATCGAAATCAAAATAAAAAACATTAAAGCTTACTAACTAGGGTGTTTTCTTAAGGCCCATGAAAATAGTAAGGTTTTTCTGCTTTTTGTGTGATCTTTATTTCTACCTGGTTTCTGGAGACCCCAATAATAAATGGGCAAATAGAAAAAATACAAATTTCAATAAAAGAAAATTAAACAGTTAGGACCCCCTGACACTGCAGTGTCTAAGCATATCAAGTGCCTAAATGCAAAATCTAAGCCTAATGCAGGATTCCAGCTCAGCATTTAAATTTTGTCTGAAAATCAAGTCATACTCTAAATGTAAACAATTTTGATTAATTTCCCAAATCCATACATATTGTCATAATAAATTTAAAGTAACAAAAATAATAAAAATACTGAATAATTTATTAAAGTTTTGAAGTTAGTTGTAGTTTTAAAGCTTTATTTTATTACTAGTGGTACCCGCACGGCTTTGCCCGTAATAGAAAAATTAAAAGGTCTTTCGGTTTGCCTGTATATTTACAAATAATGTATGGTGAATTTTTTCACCAATTGGCTTGTATCCATGTTACGGTTCCACGTTATGATAATTTCGTATCTCTTCAATTGGATTGTGTTCATGTTACGGTTCCATGTTATGATAATTTTGTAATTTACGCGTCCATCTTATGATAATTTTGTTCTTAAAATTGGAATAGAAAAAAAACCACATTGAATTTTCAAAAAATTGCTTCGAGGTGCACACACCCATGCTACAAACTGATTTTGTGCCAAATTTCATAAAAATTGGAACGGTCTAGGTGCTATGCGCGTCACAGAGATCCGGACGAGAAACTTTGAGCTTTATTATTAGTAAAGATCAATAATTATAATATTGCAAGGGACCAAACATCACTTCAGAAGTCAGTGGTATTTCAGCGATTGCTTGAAATAGTTCGTTTAATGAATTTTGTCGGGGAAATGAGAAGCAAACTAACTTTTTTGCAATTTCTATTATTTCAAAGAAACTATACAAAATTTGGAGTAGTTGGGCAGTCCTGCTACTGTATAAAAGCTGGTAAGTGTGCAATTTCGAAATAACTGTCCAACCAAACAAAAACAGTAGTTTTCCTTTTCCTGAGCAATTGAAAATTTATTATCTGTTTCGAAAAGCAAACTGATAAAAACAGGGCAGGGAATGCTTTATAAAATATTTTAATATAAATTAATTTTGTGGGAAAACATCAATTCAAAACATAACAAAGACTGGTATTTTTTCTTAGTACTTCACTGATTTTTCAAATTAATCGAAATAAAACATTGAGCTTTGAAATTAAAAAGAGACAGATGATTGAGAAGAAAGAACAAACAGAATTATATATTTTTTAAGGATTTATCTAAAACAAATTCAAAAATAAAGCACCTTGTCAAAATAATTAAGAATTTCTGTTCAAAATTAAGCACTTTAAAAAGCCCTTTGCAACAGGTCACTGAAATAAAGCAGTTTCAAGGACCCGTGGGAACCTTTAAAATAGTCGCCATTGCTTCAAAAAAATCGCTTTCTCAGTCGCCAGTGATAGCCCTGAAAGCATTTTAATGCAACTCACTCGATGTTTCACTCATCAGATCAAAGGATTTGAAAGGAATTCCCTAACTTTTCCAGGATTTTAAAGATTTGTGATTCCCCTACCATTTTAGGTTTTCTATTTTCTCTTACCAGGGGTACCCACCTCCCTAAATATCGCAGAGCGCCCCCCCCCCCTCCAAAAAAAAAAACCCCTCAAATCAACCCCCCTAAAAATTTCAATGGCGCAGTGTTCTGAAAATGACCCGAATTTTCAGTTCTTATCTTGATCAGGGGTTGATCCAAAAACGTTTGTAAGGGGGGTCAAGTTTCAATGCCTCCCCCAAACTTTTCAATGGCGTAAACTGTACCATGAATCATATTCCCTCAAATCTTCATCAAAAGCCATATTTCTTTAGGCAAACAAGCTGGACATGTTACCGTAAGCTTTGAATATATTGCATCCTGGCAAGGAAAGTGACTCAACTCTAAATTTTGGAAAAATGTACTATTGATTTAAAATGGAAATTTAATGCACTTTCTTACCACAAAACTCACACAAAAATAGCTTACAAAACTGGTGCAATCAATAGTAACACATCATTAAAATTTTATAATTTAGAAAAAAAAATCATTAATAAATGTATGCATTATTAAATTAAACAAGAAAAGCTACTAGTGGACATCACATCATAATGTTTGTGAGCTTATTGTAATATTTGAGACAAAATCACTTAAATCTGCTATTGAGTAAAACCCCGATTTCATACTGTTTTAATTTTTTCTTTTAAGTTGTCACTTTTTTTTGCCAGGGCTTGATATTGTTCTTTTGAAAATTAACAAAGAACTCAAAATAGCAATAGCCCAGAAAAGGAACCCATTCAATCCTGTGAATTATGACACGCTGAGAAGAAATAACTTTCAGAACCAAGTAAAAAAGAGCTAATATTGATTCACTACTTTTTCGGACCTAAAAATTGACGCTTAATAATTGTAAAAATAAAATTCATGCCACAGAGGGGTCAGCTGACTGTTTGACTGATCCTGATTTGTTCAACATTTTTGTTAAATTTTGGGATAAATCAAGTTAAAAGTGCTATTCTTGATTTGTACCATGGAACATTTCATTAACGTCTGTGATTAAAAACCTCTCTTCTTTAAAACTTATTATTTTTTATACATTTATATTTAGTGCTTTGGAACAAGAAATATTAATGTTCATGAACATTAAACGAAAGTATTTTTTGTATTTTGTTTTGGATTTCAGTTGATCTCTTCATTTTCAGACATATTCTATACACATGGATAAAAACAGACCAAAGTCAAAAAAGAGGAAAAATATTGTGGAGCCATTCCATGGAAAACTGCCATTTTTCCCCCATGTGACGCATCATATATGTCATTAAAAATATTTTAAAATACTAATGAACAAACTTTTTCTGCTTAAGAAATTACAAACTTAGGTGTGATATCTTAAGCAAATTATTTCATCATTACTCTTTAAAATTATTGCTTTTTAATCAGTGGTGGTTCATGGGAGGGGGCCTGGGCTCCCTCACTTTTTTACCTTTTTCAGTTTTTTTCTTTTTACGCGTAAGTGCTTGAAATTAAAAAAAAAAGGATTATACTGTATTTTTCTGCGTGTAATCTGTGAATTATCTGTTAAAAAAGTAAAATTAATGAGGTGCAGATTATACACTGCCGCACATCTCTCTGTGTGTGTGTTTTTTCCCCTTAACACCAACACATTGAAAATCAATATCTACAGCAGTATTCGCCGAGACCATTACCCTGCCTGTATGCTATTTATTTTACGTAGCTTGATTGTTCTTCTTGCGTGATTCAGACTTTGTAAAATAAACAACATACAGTAAAGGAAGAAACCTTCATTTGCACTAGATCAGACAGTTTGCTCCTTTTTTGACTCTTATAGTCTTCAAGTAATAAGCGTTAATCCAGTCATATTAAACATTAAAATCGCAAAGTGCGATGTAGTTCTGATTTTTTAATATGTAGTTTGGGTCAGTAAGCGTAGTGAAAATCTTAAGTTTGCAGTTTTCAAAAAACTGTGCTCACTGCGTAATTCATGAAAAAATGCGAAAATTACAGGGCCGTATGCAAGGGAGTGGTTTATAGGGTTCAAACCCCCTTCGAAATTTTTCATCTAAAGAAATGCTTTTCATTATTTATTTATTTATATTTTGGTGACAAACATAATATTGTTGTTATTATTATTTTTTCAATTTTATTTGAGAAATAAAATTAGTATGATTCAAAAATTGTACAAACTCATTGTGTGTTTAAGATACTTTATGGTAGTTATTGAGAAATTCATTTAACATGTAACAATATGACATTTTGTAAGAACATTCTCTTCCTCTATTTAGATAATCTGTTGTTACAAAAATCAATAGCATACAGAGGAAACCAAATTTGATTGACCATATAAATGTTACAAAAAATGTGTTTGGTAAAACCCCCTCCGAAACAAAAGTTTGTTAACTGCCCTGGGAAATTATGGACTTTTTTTAGTTTTTTCTTTAAAACTCCTAAACTTTCCAACTTATGACACTAAATGTGAAGCAATTTAAGCTCAAGTGGCGATCTGTTCGACCAATAATTTAGGAGATATCATACTTCAAAAATTGGCCATTTTTGGCGAAAAATAAAAAAATGCTTCGATCACATTCCACGCCAATAATGGACACAAATGCCCACTTTAATTGAAAAAAAAACTGTATATACTGTTACAGTACATTTAATTGGCTTTCATTAAAGCCAAAAACGAAGTTTGTAGACTCAATAGTTCTTTTACAATCACAAAATAAACAATAAGAAAATTCGATTTTTGAAGAAATGAGACAAAACACTTTTCAGAACATTATGGAAGATCCTATTCTAAAATGAGCTGATGTGTGCATCACATGACTTCCGTTTACTCCAATTTAATGTCATTTCCCCATTATTGGCAATTTTAAGGTGATTCAATAGTTTACTCTCTAAATATATCACCAACATGGCCAAATTGAAACCAGATTTTAAAAAAAATCGCCAAGTTGGCGACAAAACTTGGCAACCAAAAGACTGCCGATATATCGCCAAGTGTTCGACAAATTATAACACCACTTCAGTTTATATCGAAATTAAGAATGATTTCCCCCCAAAAAGAGGCAAAAGATCCCTTTAGAAACACCCGAATGCAACCAAAAGGGAAGGTGCACAACTAGACCCCACTAGGAGTATGTACCAAATTTCAACTTTCTAGGACATACTGTTCTTGAGTTATGCAACATACATACGGACGTCACAAAAAAAGTTGTCGTAATTAACTCGGGGTATGTCAAAATGGATATTTCGGGTGTTTATACGTTCTTAGGTACTTATCCGCGTGTGGTCGGGTTGAAAAAAGGCCTCAACATTAATTCGGGGGTGAGCAAAAATGGAATTTAAGGCCGAATTTTGAGTGAAATTTTTTTCGTGAATACAATACTTCCTTTTTTGGAAAAGGAAGTAAAAAGGGAGCAAAGAATGATATAATGAGACTCTAACGTGTGTTTATGTAAGTTATGTGTGCTGGCAAAAAATGGCGGTTATAAAAAAATTATATAGGCCAATAGTTGAGTCCTATGCAGGTAACGCGTTTTTCAACTGGTAAGTTATCTACCGAGTTTGATTTTGAACAAAAGATTTTCAGTACAAAACACTTCCCATTACAATAAGATCGATATGAACAAAAGACAAAAAAACAGAATGATTTCAAAAGGGTGAAACTATTTACATGTTAGTTTCATCATTAAAACGTATCTTAAAATTTAACTACGCTTAATGTCTTGATTGTACTCTGGAACTGAAAAAAGGAACAATAGGTCGATTTTTTTTCATTTTATTATTTTTCTTTTTTTCATTTTTGTCAATTAGAATGGCAAAGATGTTGTGGGCAGTCAAGGGTACCCATATGCAAAATTTTAAGGGAGAACCCAGATATTTTCCCCATGGTTTAGCAGGATATTTTCCCCATAGAAACCAATTTCAGTACAGATTAGAGTTATTAAAATTTGACATTTTTAAAAACTTATTAATTGCTGGAGAAGAAATGTTTTTACATTTTTGCGAAGAAAAAAGTACTAAAAGCAAAGCTCTTGTGGGCAGTCTTTTAAAATGGCAGATTGCACAAAGCTGAGCAGCTAAGATCAGTTCTGCAACAACAGCGTACTCCCATATATCCCGTCTTGCACTAAAATGAGAAAAATCTGCAAAGGACGGGTCAGGCTGGATCGTTTAATGTAGTGATTGGTGACAAACGAATCTCAAAATTGGATGTCGGTCTTCGACCAACTCCAAACTGAGGCATCCTTCTCCTCTGCCAACCATTTGTGAACTTGTCGGTACCTGCGATACGGATGGAATGAAGCAACTCTTTTGGTTGAAGATTAACAAAGACGGTTCACAGTTGTATTACATGCTGCTTAAAGGAACAGGTGGAACTGAATACTGTCGCAGAATATCGAGGAAAGCCTCATTTCCATACAGAGCAACCAGCTCCATCTCTACATCTTCAGCTAAAGATTCTGGACTCACTTCAGAAAGGAAAGCTATGGTAGCCTGGTCATCCTTATACCAGTTCGTTTGAAAAACACCGGTCAGTTTTGTTATTCTTAGCCAGACATGGGAAGATGTGATATCACATCCACTAACTGCGTGAAGAAAGAATGAATCTAAGAGTTATTCCATTTTTCCCTCGGTTGAAAAAAAAAGCATAAACCTGAATACAAATTAACTGGAATTTGGCACTTTTATGGAAGGAAATATTTTGAATGTTTGAGACAAAAACAGCAAAAAAAAAAAAAAAAAAAATCCACATCCTCTTCATCATTGATTACGATCTGTTGAGATGTACTTTTTTCGACGGCGGTTCGGATAACGTTTCAGTTTCTCTAGTTGTTTTTATCTTCAATGCCCTCCAGTGAAAACCTAGGGAGCAACTCGTCATTGAGGTGTCGTTTATTACATGATTTGGAAAAAAGTTTCCTCAGGAGCAGTCTGATGTTGAGAAGTCTAATATAGTCATATTGCGCTAGTTCACAGTCGTTATAATGTATCAAAAGACAGTAAAAACGTCCTTGAGTCATTCCAGTTCTCCAACCCGAATCCGTTCCGAACCCTATATAAAATTTGGAAAGGCCTAATTTATATGAAAAATATAGAAAACAGATGCACAGTAATCTTATTTTTAAATTAAAATCGGGGAAAATGCCAGGATTTTGGTGGTTTACCTGTATTTAAATTTAGTTGGAACCTGACATAATCAAGAGATAGAGATGGCTGCTAATAAAAAATCTAGTATCAGAGAAACAGGGTTCGTACTCAATTTCAGAAATAAAATGAAGGAGTAAAATGAGATTTTGAAGGAGTACTAATGAGCTGTCCCTGAATGATGTCGCTCTTTTATTCATCCTGGTGGTACCAGCACGGCTTTGCCCACAGTAGAAAATTAAAAGGTTATTTGGTTCGCCTGTATAGTAACAAAAAATGGCTGATGAATTTCTCGCCAATTTTCTGTGTTAATTTGCTCATCCATATTATGGTAATTTGCTTGCCCACGTGAAGATAATTAGCTTGATAAAATGCTCTTGAAATGGGAATAGAAAAAAAATCGAATTTTCGAAAAATCGCTTCGAAGTGCTCACCAGTATGTTATGAACACATTTTGTGCCAAATTACATGAAAATCAGCCAAACGGTCTAGGCTTTATGCGTACAACAGACAGAGATCCAGAGACACAGACTTTCAACTTTATTATTAGTAAAGATATTTGACCCCCTTCCCCTTTGTCACAAAGTGTCATCCTACACCTTACTACTCCTCTTGTCACATGTTATAACATATTGTTACAATAACTATGTAATGTCACTCTTTGGTCTCTTCCTCTAGTCACAATTTAATGAACCTGTCTCTGCCTCAAGGCATGACATCACTTATGAATGTGGATGACCCTTTTTACAATATCATAACTGCGATTTACTACACAATTGTTTTTTTAACACAATCACTTAATATAGTAAATCTACTTATGTATTTTTAAATATTTAAATAATAATTAAACTGATTTTTGCTGCTAAATGTGAGAGAAAAGCAATAATCATAAAACTTGAAAAAATCAAGCACCATTTAAGCATGTTTTACTTCACTTATGAAATGTCTCAGTCATCTAATAATATTTTCACCTTCAACTTTTACGACTTCTACGCTCAATTTGTAAATCATATCTTTATGAAAAAAATAAATATATGAAATTACTACGTCAAAAATGTAATTATACTTTTGCCCTTGTGGCGATGTTAAATTGTCAATTGAGGTATTTTAAATCACTGTCACAGAGGAAAATTATGTAGTCTTGAACTAAAAAAGGAGTTAAAACCAAAATGAAGGAGTTTGAAGGGCCCTTGAGAAAAATTTCCTGAATGAAGGAGTATTGGAGGATTTTTGAAGGAGCATACAAACCCTGAGAAAGAATTGTTTTGCTCTTGATGAACATTTGGTCAAATAATGAATGTAATAAGGCCACAAGTTATTTAGCAGCCAAATTTTGTTGCTATTAGTTCAGAGTAAAAGCAATTATTAGCTAAAATCTCACTTGCAAAAACTCATGTTTTACAATAACTCATGTTCACAGAAAAGAAAGTTTTCAAAAACAGGAATATAAAAACCGCACCTCTCCAATTGTAATAATGTAATTGAAGCAATTTAAGATTTTTTTGGACTGAATATCTAAATATTATTCAACTTCCAGTTATACTCCACCGAAATTTGTTGATCTAATTTATGGTGATTTATGGTTGAAATTATTTATGACAGTGTTGAACCAAACAGTAAATAAATTTTAAATTTCGACAGTTGATAAACAAACATACTTTTTAAACAGCGAATTGTTATTTCAGCACTGAAGTAAAAACCAAAAATAATGAAAATTCATACTGTGAGAATGAAATATATTATTTATTAGAAATATATTATTTATAGAGTTATTTATAGAAAGGTTGACTTTTCTATAAATAACGCAAATACAAGAATTTTTCAGTTTCTACACTCTCTATAAAAATTACACTTTCATTACCACATATATACACATCAGCACGTACACTTCAAACTTTATTCATACCCGAGACATAAAAAAAGGAGGGGGAAGGGGAATGAGCATTGTAATTCTATGAAGTTGCACAAAAGTTGAACACTGATGCAGTTCCTGCATTTATGTGAGCACAAAATGCCAAATCATGTGATTCATCATTAAAAATATCCATATCTTGACTGTTAACTTGAAGTATGATCAATAGGAACATTTATTAATTGTTGAAGCAACTATTTTGTGTGCAGGGGTTCCCACCAGACAAAATAAAATTTTAAGACATATTTCAAAAGAGGGTGCACTTACTAAAATTTAACCTGTCTTAACCCTAGCGTGAATGACCAGGTGCCCGAGTAACTTTTTGCGACTTTTATCATATTTTTTACCCTTTCTAACTAGGTCTTGGTAAAATTGTTTTTAATCCCTGTTATTTACATGAATGTGAACTAAAGAAAGTTGTAACCGTGTATTCAGAAAAATTTTTGGGGGAAGTCTTTTAGCATCTAAATTTTTATACATATATTCAATAACAGGGCACCCATTACACTGCACATCAAAAAATACCCCTTCAAAATGCTTCTGACACATTTTTGATGATTCTCATGTATAATGAGCCTTTGAATTAAAACATGACCACTGTTTTCCCCATCACCCCTCCCCCTTTGATAGCGCGTCCCCTAATTTTATTCTGTTTTCGGTAGACATAGCAATTATTTATATTTGATAGGAAAAACAGCATTGAATTTACCATTATTCTTCTTCTGAAGGGTTATAGAAGTGTATAGTTCAAAAGCATGAACATTTGTAGCAAGTTGAGACACTCAAGGGAGTACCCTCCCCCCACCCCCCAAAAAAATCTAAAACATCCTCATGACGATTTTTTCTTTTTTTTTTGATAAAGGTTCATTTTTTTTACTTATTTTCTTTGCGTAAAACCAAAGTACTGAACTCACTTTCCATGCCCGAAAAAATTTTCACGCTGTAAAAAAATAAAAATTAATAAACACTTGAAAACATTGCATATTACATACCGTCACACTGCAGATCTTAGACGTAACTCAAATTTTTGTATTATTGACGTTTATTCCAATTACATTGACAGATATAATTAAGATTTTAAATGAAATTAAGTATACTCATAATATGGATTAATATATTTTTATATTTCAGAGGTTCCCATTGTTTATCACCATCTGATTAAATGCATCAAAATTATCGAAAAATTTGATCAATCGTCTCAACATCAGATTTTGTTTTGCTTTAAAACAAAGTAGTTGTGACTTTTGGTTTCTCCAGGGTAGCTTTTGTAATGATGTGAAGTGGAAAACAATATTACACGACTTTTTTACTTTTTGTTGATGTACAAACATATTGTTACATTGTTAGTAATACCGAATTAGGAACTTCGTATCTCTCGATATGTAGACAATATTTCAATTGGAATATATGATGTCTTTTATTTTTTTGAGTATACCTACGAATTTAGGCGGCATGACAGCAAAGGTTGAGCAAATGACAGTGAGGGTAAAAATTACAGATAATATTTTTCGATTCAGTGGGCCCTATGTGGTCCGCGGGCCGTAAGTTGAACATCACTGGTATAAATAAATAAATAAAATACTAAGAATTCACTATGAAATACCAAAGCGTTAGACCTAATACATCCAGTATTACAAAAAAACTGGAGAAAAACATTTTTTTCTAATGGACCATTTTAGCGTGTAATGTTGAAGCTACACACATTTCCCAAGATGAGGGTGGAAGAAAACGTTTCAATTAAATAGAAGAGGTGTCAGAAAAACAAATATTTTCCTGCCCTAAATCTTTGAAATTCAACATGGGTACCCGGTTATTGAGAGTAAGGGAAAATTTTGGTTATTGACGCTAGGGTTAATATATGCATCAAAAATGAACAAGATAATTAAATTCAAATATATGATTTAGCTATTAAGACATTGCATAATTTGACAAAAAAATCCCTACCTCATGTTCTAATACATTAAGAATTTAACAAGTGCAGTATGAATATTAATAGATTCTTTCAGCTGGCGAACAAATAATATTAGAACATGATCACACAAAATTTTCTTTCTTTATGTCAAGCAATTTCATTGAATGATTAAATTTTCTACCAATATTGAAAATTGAACTTGTGTTCTTTCAATGCTAAGTACAATTCTAATTTTTTATATATATATATTTCAAATTTAAAAAAAAAAAAAACTATTGTGTGTTTATTTTTGTCAGTTCCAACTGGAGATGAAAATCATTGAGACAGTTCGAAAGATATGTAAATGTATTCCTTAACCTTTCGACATTTTAGCATTTTGCTAAAGCTTTTTCTCCAGCTTTAGCTTTTTTGCTAAAGAACTTTTGAACTCAACTTAAACCCTGGTTCATTCTAAAAAACACTGACAAAATATTTTGAAATCATCTTTGAGAAGCAATGACTCGGATAATATTTTTTATAAATGAAAGGTAAAAAACTTTGCATCTTTGGATACTTAGAAATAAATATTTTTAAAACACTGCCATTTGGTGAAGTAGTGCAATATCAAAATGTTACCTCATAAAAACATCCTAAACAAGAAACTTTTTTTTTTTTTTTATTTTTGCTTGACTTGTGGGAACCCTCACAATGCAAGTAACTATGACACTAGCTAAAGGAAAATGGAAGCAAGACACGGGGTGCTTACAGGGCTTTAATTAATTTTCCAGGATTTTTCAGGACTGTGCAAAAGATAACAGACAAAAGAAAAGAGATAAGGTGGATAATAAGAAAGTCAAAACTTTTAATAGCAAGAAAGGGAACTCCTCAAAATCTTATACAAAATAATTTTGATGCCATCTGAAGTTTTTTTCTCTCGGGAGGGAGGGAAAAACTTTTTAAACTAAAACATTTTACAAAACTAAAGTGAAACATAACAAATTCATTCAAAAGTCCTCATCATTTCTAAGATGCAAAATTTAATTGAAATTATATACAATTTAAATCTTTCGTGACCTGCAGACACCCTGAAAAAAGCAATATGCAAGGAGAAAAATAACATAGGATTTTTTTTTGTATTTTTCTTGTAAGAATATTATTCAAGTCTGAAAATTTGCCAGAGTGAGAGTTCGACATGACATCACTCCGGACATCGGAAACGGGGAGGATGATCATGATATCTGACGAGGGTTTCTTCTTTTTATGCTGGGTTGTACTCATGAGACTGCAAGAGTCTTTCCACTGCTGCGTTCACATCTCCAAAAGTCACAATTAAAGCTGAAGAAAGAAGAAAAAGAGCATGAGGCAAGAAAAAATCGTTTGCTACATACAAGGATGGACAATAATAACTTTAAACTAAGGTCATTGAGAAGTAGTTCTCGGTGAGGAAATATTTTCCCCTTAAGTGGAGAGAAGGTGCTATCTTACAGCGGGTTAGCATGTAATCAATGTAAGTTAGTACATACGTTAATAAAAGAGGAAGATGTTTAAAACTTGAGTCCAAACTTAGATAAGATGTATTTCTTAAACAAAAATTTGGATATTTGAATTACCGCTGACAAGTGCAAATGTTTCAAATGGGTCAGTTAGTAATTTTTATTAAAGAAATGAAAGAGTTTCACTGCATGTGTTGCACCTGAAGTTACGCAATTTAATAGTAAAATTGTTCTTATTTGCTGTTTTTTGAAG
Organism: Uloborus diversus; assembly: GCF_026930045.1. Classification (NCBI taxonomy): domain Eukaryota; kingdom Metazoa; phylum Arthropoda; class Arachnida; order Araneae; family Uloboridae; genus Uloborus; species Uloborus diversus. The sequence goes on along the minus strand of NC_072736.1, from coordinate 59,683,646 downwards.
AAAATTAGAATGCAACCTAAATGGATTAAATGTTGCAAAGATTTTTTTTAAAATAAAAATGTATTACATTTACTTATAGTTAAGGACCGTAAATACATCACTGCCGGAAAATTTGACAGTGTGGATGTAAAAACACGTTCGTCTTAATGGACATTAAAATGAGGTATGAACTTTCATTGAAATAATTACTGTACATACTCACTTAAACTTCAGAACTTCAGTCCAAAAAAAACAATGTTTAAATTTGGAAGATCAGACTTATTTGAGACATAAAAGTTCCAAATTTTTTTCCCGAACTACAGTCTTTGTACATTTTTCAGATTTTAGCTTAACCCTTTTGAACATTAAAGTTTTACATTGAATACTTATCATTCTTCTGATATTCTTGTGCCAATACCAACAGATGTGTTCTCCGACAAATGTTTCTCTGCATGATTTTCCAGGTCATTTCCTCTGTTTTCCAGGTTTGAAGGTCAAATTTGAGAAATTTCCTCACTTTTCTCTGATTTTTTGCGGACAAAATGAATTCACTGACATTGCCAGGTTTTCTCGGAAAATAAGAAACCTACAGAAATAGGTCTGAAGCCCAGAAGACATGACTGCCAACTTCCATCATTTTTGACTAGGTTTCATGGATAATCATGGCTTTACAGGAATTTTGATCATGTTCAAACTTGGAAGACTTTCCAGACAAACAGATATTATTTGCATATCCTGTTCAATAAAAATTCAAGGGCTTGAGTTATGTTACTTGTTAGTGCCGGAGCAAGATATGCTTGCTCCGGCACTAACTTTTTGTGAGGACAACACCATTGATTTATATTTTATTCCATTGCTTTTTTTCTTTTAAAAGGATTTTAGTGCTGGTTCAGCCACATGCTTGGTGAGGAATTATTGCCATGGAAGAAACAAAATGCAAATTATTTATAAACCTTGCAAAAAATATTTGATAGATTTAATCAAAAAAAGTAGAAAAAATGATCATTTCATAATACAAGTAATTTCTTGCAATAGTGACTGCAGAAAACCCTGATATTATTACATTACGTAAAAAAGGATTGAAATAAATGTCACCTTTATTTAGCTGTTTTTTATAAATACTTAAGCATAATTTATAATAAACAAGTTTAAACAAACGTTGATGTTAAACTATGCCTAGCAAACTACTCACCTTGTAAATTAGCTTCTCTATTCACAAATCCCATGCTGGCAAGTTGCTCCAGTTGAGAACGATAGCGCTCCTCAGGAGGTTGATGTTGCTGTTGCTGCTGTTAAAGATATACATAAATATGTAATTCAACACAAATAGTATGATAAGACAAACATTATCAATACATCAATATTGCTCTTTAAATCAATCAAATTATTCCATCAAAATATAAAAACAAAATTATACAATGTGAACCATACTAAATTTTACACTGTGGTGTTGCTACATCACTGACAAAAGTTCTGGATTCCAAAAGGCAGACAAACTATTAAGAAAATAATTAAGAGCTGTTTCGCTCACCGAAAAGATTCTGCTAAAGAAATTACCTTGTAGTTACCAAGAGAGAATATCTGAGACTCAAGATAAACTGACGGATAACAATAAATTTTTAAAATTTTTGTATGCTAAAGGATTAATGATGCTAATTAGGGTCTTGTGAAACTAATATTCTTATTTTGATGGCAACAATTGGGAATATTGTTATAATTTTAAAGGGGAGGGGGAAGGGGGCTTTTCATAACATGGGGCGTTGTCTGATGAAGATTTTCAGAACTATTCTAGACTAAGATTTTTAGAGGGAGGTTGACGTTATTTAAAAACTGTTACCACATTATTGTAACAAGAAGTTTTAGACACTGGTCCTTATCATCATAGTGTGGATTTTAGGGAATGTTTTTCTTTTCCAAATAAACAACTTAGTAAACATTTGTCCTCTTTCAAATGGGAATTTTTCGAGACTGATCGGTAGTTTAAATGGGATCATTTAAAGTAATTAAGAACAATTCCTTCTAATAGCAATTTTTAAGAGCTGTTATTCCCACTCTAATGGGACTTTGTAGGAACTGTATTCGAATGAGGGTTTGTAGGGTCTGGCAATGCTGTATTGAGACTGTTGTCTTAATTCTAATGACAATTTCTCTCGACTTTATTTCTACTTATTACTCAGGAGGAACATGCGACACATGATCTTGGTTCCTTCAACTGCCAGGGAATGATGCAACAATCAAAATAGGCTGCTTAGAGATAGGCACAATCTGATGGGGATCGGGACTTTTACGGGAAATGTTAACTTTATTTAGGGATAACCTGCTCAAACTACTTTGCTACTCCTACATTTAACTTATACATACTTGCCAACCTCTGAAGGAATAAACACAGGAGATTCCACTAGAGGTATATAGATGATTCACCAGCGACATATCTTCACAACAGAATTATTACATTATGCTTTTAAATAATATGAATACTAAATTTAAAGTGAAATGGGGATATTTTGCAGATGTAAGCAAATTGGTAGCAGCAAGAAAAATATAGTGCAAAGGAAAAACCAAATAAGAAAGGAATTTGCTTAAAGTTTCATACATCCCCCAGTCTCTACCAAAAAAAGTATAGCTACAAAAATTTAATTACTAAAATCCCCTCCCCCCTCAAAAAAAAATCAATATATAGTAAAAATGAAATAAGTATGTATAGGGTAGTACATGTTAAAACAACTTCAAACTTTTAAAATAATTGAAATATTTTCAAGATGCAAAAGAATTGAAAACTGCTGTAATTTTCGGCAAAGCACGTGCTTCGTTGAACATACAATGTGGAAATCTTCCAAAAAATTAATATTTACTAAATGAGTTATTAATTGGACAAATTCTTATTCTCGGACATTGGTATACTAGAACAGGGCGCCATCTAGTGAGAAGAAAGTGAAATTTCTTGATTTATGAAAAAACTGCAAAAACGGGAGAAAATGGTAAAAAAAGGGAAATCGGGAGATGGAAGCAAAAAAAGGGCGTCTCCCGTTAAAAACAGTAGAGTTGGCAAGTATGCTTATAGCTTCTTCTTTTTTTTTTAATTTTTTGTCCTTTACCTCTACTTGTGTTGATCAACCAGAATTAAGTGAAGTTAATCGTTTTTACGTTAATGTTTCCTGTATCAATTGACAACCTGGATTGATTAACCTAATTTACATTAATGCGAGAGATTCACAGGTAAAAGCTAGCTGATTATGAAGGATGAAGTTCTTATACATTTTTATTGAAGAAAAATGATTACACAAGCATGTTATTTAATATGCAGATACAAGCTGCTGACCTGAACTAGATAAATTACCCTAATATTTTGCTAAAAATTAAATAAGAAAAATACGACTGATTAAGTTTTACATAGGTCATTGAAAGTGTAGTTAAACTTACTCTTAGGTGGGTAATGAGTTGAGTCAGGATGTTGACAATTAATTGGATGCTTGTTTATTATTTCTGTACAATTCCTTTTCTAGGATTTTATTTTACTTTTGATGAATTTTATGATCTATTAACTAAATATTTCTTGTTATTTTTAAATGTTGCGCTTCGTTCAAAATTACATGTTCCCATAAAATTCATGAAAACTGCTAAAACTTCCTAAAAGAGGTAAAAGTCAAGTCTATGTATTCAATTTTGTATTATCATGTTCATGAGACTCTGAGAAATTTATTTCAATACAAAATTTTCTCACAAAAAATGCACAGTATGCATAGCACTGGAAGCACTGGTATGTAGGATCGTATATGAAGCAACCCTCACTCTCTGAAAACATTACTTGCATCTCTACAAAGTCTAAGTATAAAACAATATGACCACTTTTTTGCACAGTTCAAAGCAGTCCTGTTGGCACTATTATTCCAGAAGTAGACAAGTAAATAATGTGCACTTCCGTGTGTATCTGATTTCCTTACCTGTGTCTGTTCACTAATAGCCATGGTAGAGAGCATGTTGGCCATGAGCTGGGTGAAAGCATCTGAGCCTCTAGTACCAGATCCACTCGTGGGTGACGTAGTTGTCGTAGGAGAAGTTGTGGTGGTGGTAGCGGTACCTGTTGCTGTAGTTGATGATGCTGTTGTAGTAGTAGGAGCACCAAGTCTAGCGACGAAGAAAAAAATTAGGAATTATAGCACAAAGACACAACTCAAATTAAAAAAAAGCATTTTTAAAGAAATAACATGACAAAAGGCATTCCAAAATATTCAAATACTGTCTTATGAATATGAGGCCTGTTAACGTTCCCCTTTTATTTGGCATGGAAACATTTGCCGAAATTAAAGTTCTAATGCAATTCACAACATAAGAGACCCAGGTGTGTCCATCTCGTGGGAAACACTGCATCAAAATTCTCAAGTGGTAATAGCTAATTGCCAATAGCATTGTTACATGAAAAAAAAAAAAAAACAGCCAGCCCCTTGGAATGGCCTAGGTCTGTAAATGGTGAGAGACCAACCAATATGCAGCTACATTATGAACCATGATCATTTATGTAATAAGTAATATTAACACAGAAACGCAGTTGTAAAGTTAATAGAATAAAACAGTGGAGAGGAGAGGAGGGCTACATACAGGGCATCTGGTGATCCAAAATTCCAGTACATATCCAGTTTACCATTGAAATATGCAACATGCATAAGTAATTTGTAAGCAATTTAGTTTCAATGCTAATATATTTTTTTTCCTTTGTTTTGTGCCAAATAAAAAAAAGCATCTTAACACAAGCATCCAGAAATCCTGATGTCAAGAACAAGTTCTGCTGAATGCATTTAAACTCATTCATTTCTTAATTTAAAAAATAACTAAATTAAATTTAAAAACAGATGGATGAAGGTAAAATGACAATTTAACTGAAAGCAATATCTTGTACCAGATTTCTATTCCCTGGTGCTGGAATTCTCAAAAAAGAGTTACTTTGACTTTACATTCATAGTAGAGAGTTTGCTAAAAAGAGATAATGTTAGAGATATTGCTAGGGGCTGTATTCCAGCAGGATAATGCCTATCCACATGTCGCCAGGACTGTCAAATCCTACCTTGATTCGCAGCAGGTACAGCCTTTTCCTTGGCCTACATATCCCTTGGATATGTCATCGATTGAACATGTGTGGAATTTTGTTCGGCGGCGTCTCGCTCGTGATCCTTGTGCTGTTGCTTTGACAGACGAACTTTGATTGCGCATACAAACAATATGGAATACTCTTCCGCAGGCAGATATTCAAACTTTGTTTCACTCCATGCCGAGTCGTGTAGCAGCTCTTATTGCAGCGCGTGGTGCTACTAATTTCTATCTCATACTAATTTCTATCTCATGCTAATACTAATTTCTATCTCATTTTATTGTTAGTTTGATTTTAAAATGTAATCATTTATTTGTACTATTACCACTCAAGTGTGTAATAAATTTCATTCAACTATGATGCTTCCTTCATGGTGTTGCAATTTTTACAAAAAGGAGTGTATTTTAAAATTGCGTTTTTTAAATTCAATTTCATAATACCGAAGAAATGTATCGGATCCCACTCCTCCTAACATCATTGAAGGTCGACTAAAATTGCACCTTTTGGAACTTTAGATTTGCAAAATTACCAGAGGAAAAAGTCACAGAACTCATTCTTTCCCCTAACACTACCCGAGATATGTACAATTTCGTCTTTCAAGACTTAAAATTTGAAAAATGCCTGGCAGAAGGCCTCCAAACATAACTAAAGATCATGAAATAAACCTTGCGCTGAGAAATAGCTAGAGAAAACCAACTTAATTATAGCTCAAATATATAATCTGAATATTTGTGCAATAATTACGTTGGTTTTCTTCAGTTTACCTTTTAAAATCACCCTTTTGAAATTTTATTTCCGAAAAGTTGCTGGGAGGGAGATTTGAACCATATTCCTTTCCTTAAAGTCATATCAAAGATGGCCGACCTATCGTTTTTGGACCTCAATTCGGAGAAATTACTGGTGCAGGGTACAATTCAAGGGAGGGGCGATTGCCCCTCCCTTGTATCTGTCGATGTTGCCACATGTTTAACATTGGATTTAAGTTTGGACTAACTGATGGCAATTCCATGATATTGACAGGGTTCGTACGCCCTTGAAAAACCTTGAAAAGTGCTTGAAAAAAAAAAGTTCATTTTCAAGTGCTTGAAAACCTTGAAAGAGTTTTAAAACCTTGAAAAAGTTTCTTAGTGCTTAAATTCTCCCAAAAATCAACGAATTGTGCTTAGAAGTTTTAAAAAAGTATTTCACCAATGCAATTTTCTGAACATGTGTTCAGTATGCAACATCGCGAAAAATTGCTTCCGTGTTTGGGATTTCAATCCTTTTGCATCTTGTAAATATTTTGATGTTTTTTACAACCGAAAGATATTTTGACATATGGTACCTTAGATTAGTTTATTTTTTGTTTAATTTCATTAATTAACAAAGAAATTAATTTGGAAACCATGACAACATTGACCTTACTCGGGTTTTGCGGAAAATTGCTCGTGTTTGAAATTTCAATCTTTTTGCATCCTGCAAATATTTAAATATTTTGGCTAATCAAATGTTAGTTTCGCATATGCTACCTTAGATTAGTATATTTTTTGTTTAATTTTAATAAAAAAACAAATAAATTTATTTCATGGGAAACGTGCCACGTCGAACGAACTCGGACTTTGCGAAAAATTGCTTCTCGTGTTTGAAATTTCAATCTTTTTGCATCTTGCAAATATTTAAATATATTCACTAATCGGATGTTATTTTCATATTTGCTACCGTAGATTAGCATATTTTATGTTTAATTTCAGTAAAATATAAGTTTATTTTATGGGAAACATGACAACATTAAACTTAATTCGCGAAAATTTGCTTCCCTGGTTTGAGATTTCAATCCTTTTGCATTTTGTAAATATTTTTATATTTTTGGCAATAAGTAGTTATTTTGACACTGCTACATCAGATTAGCTTATTTTATTTTTTATTTTAATAACTAAAGAGTTAAAGAATTTATTACCTTGGTCTTGTTTAATTATTTGCTAATTTATTTTTGCAATTTTGAATGATTATCTTTACCTAATTTTTGGTCATAGCAGATTTTTTTTAAAAAATTTAAATTTCAGCAGTTGAGCGCCTAACAAATTAACTTAAAGTTTGTATTTTAAATATAAAGTTGATTTATATAATTTTATTTATAAGTACATCATTTTTTTATGTCTGCTAAAATAAATAAGGTGTATAACAGGGGTGGTTGTGTTATGATTATTCACTTGAAATCCAGTAGTGTTTGTTTTTATGCTTTTACCTCCCTATATCTCCAATTTTCCCCTTTTCCTCAAATGTTCAAAATTACTACTTTATTAAGGTTGTGGGTACTTGGAGCTTACCGAAAGAGGCTTTAATCAGCAAAAAGGTAGATAGCTTAAGGAGGGTCATTCATCTTCATTTGGATCTAATAAATTGACCAGTACAAGCCTAGCTAGGCCCAGTGCCTGTTGCTGGTTATCAACAGGCACTGGGCATGGTATTTCTATGCAAAATATTTTGACTTAATAAACTATTTTATGAATTGTATGCATAGCAAAAGTTGTTGTTGTACATATGTATATTCAAGTAATAGGGGTCTTAGTTTTAAAAATTATTTCCCCCCCCCCCCCCTCGCCCCATTTTGCTCTTTGAAACTTTCAGGTAATTTTTTATGAACTCACAAATCACCTGAATATTATTGCCTTTCTAAATTTACATTCTAATTTCAACAATAACCCATTTTTTCCCAAAATAAAACTACTTTTGTCATAATATATGTCAACTTCTTGTGAATCTTTTCAATTTCGAAATATGGCTCTATAAATCTGAACTTGCACATTTATTGTCTATTGCAAGTTAATCAATGAAAGCTGAATAGGCTCAAGTTTGCATTCACAGTATTTATCACTGCTTAAGCTGCTTTTGTATATTTTGAGGTGTAGAGACTGGACTGTGGACTTTCATAAACTTTTCTTACTTCCTAATTTTTAAATTTACTCGAGGACAGTTGAAATGCCTTATTGTCTGAACAGCTAATAAATACATACGAATAATTGATTTGCAAACCTAATATTTTTAGAACTTAATAGTGAAAACTGAAATAACTTTCTGTGTAGTGTTTTTGTCCTAACCGCCCTTATATTGTAATAAACCACTGTATAGACATTGGAAATAAATGTTGAAACCCGGGGGGGGGGGGGGGTAGTGACTTCAAAAACTCCTCTCTGGCAATGCCATTGAACTTGGGTATTTTAGTTTCTTCCCTTAAAAGTTAAAAGCACTTATGAAAGGTTTTTTTTTTTAAGTATTAATTTGCTGATTCTAGAACATATACAAACCTCTGACTGCTGCAACCTTTGAAAAACCTCAAAATTAAACCTTTTGGTATCTGCTTCTCTTTATGACCAAACTTTTCAAACATTTTCAGAAAAACTTTCAACGCAGTAGATCTTTCATCAAAGCGTCTCTCGTTGTAGAAAAAGCAATTTTGCTTTCCTATACTTTTTTGTATTATTGCCTTATTTCTATGTGTTTGTAGTAAATGAAATCTGCATACAATATTTTTAGTACAAATTTATGATATTGCCTTGAAAACAAAATTTTTTACCTTGAAAAGTACTTGAAAAGTGCTTGAATTTTTTTCTGCCTAAAGGGTATGAACCCTGATTGATATTATTCACGTTGAACTATAGATTTGTTGAGTTGGATGCATCAGTACGCGCTTTGTCTTGCTGAAATACAGTTTGAACTACTTAGCAAATCCTGTGTTGGAATAAGATGGTCCTCTAATACTTGCTAATTGCTGAGAAAGTTTATTTTCTATTTACAAATTGTCAAATAAATGGACTTTTCTTATGTTAATTCTTCAGAATGCAACTTTGAATTGGAAGAGGGAAGTTCACAGTTTCCATCAGTCCTGATTTTTGAGGCCACATTCTCTACTTTTATGTTTTAATCAGTAAAGGAAACGCTAGCATAATATTAATAGTATTATAAAAATATAGACTAATTTTGCAACAAAAAAAAAAAAAAAAACTGGCTTCAGGGGGCCACTATCTTACACCCCTCACTTCCGATCCCCCATTTTTTGTGCACCAATTGCCTATGAGAAAAAGTGTCAAAATTATGGGATTCCCAAAAAGCCCCACCCCCACCAAAAAAATGAGAAAAATAATCCTTAAAACAAACCTCCCTAAAAATTTCAATGGTGCCATGACACCATTGAAAAAATCCTCCTAGGAGGGCAGCCCTCATGATGTTTTTCCTAATAAATTAACCTTATCTTGTGCTTTACATACTGTTTATTATTAGTATACACATATGAAATTCAACCAACCATTCATATTTTTACTGTATTTTAAGTTTGTCTAAATTTTCAGGACAGGGTGTAAGTTCACTTATACTTCAAGAACTTACGATGAAAGTTAAAGGGCGGGGGGGGGGGGGGGGGGGGGAGCTAGGTTTTCTATATAAAACTAGATCATCCAAATCCAATAAAATAATAGCAAAGATTTTTATCAAGTAAAACAGACTATGAGGTTGGCGAAATTGAATTGCTATATTAGCAATTGATTGCTTTTTTGGCATTTTTAAAAGTTTATCAGAAAATGAAAACAAATTGGCAGTGAATATTATCTTAAAATTAATTATATAGTAAATTTGCCAAACATAACTGACTTTACTGACTAAATTCTGTAATTACTGACTAATACTGACCAATTTTTAAAATACTGACTTGAACTGACCAGTTTTATGCCCTGAATCCTATCACTTTGATTGATTTAATTTGCTCATCAAATCTCTCAATTTTGAAAATTGTAAATATAAAAACACAATTTTAGACGGTCTTTGGTGATGTTAGAGGAAAGAACGGTACAGGGGACTTCGCAGAAATTTGTAGAAATTGAAGCCTTAAAACACAGTTATAGGCCCTATTTATTGACCTTACGGTAAGGAATGGAGCTCCGGGACTCTCCAAGAACTGTGTGTTTTTTTTTCTTATTTGGAGAAATAAATAGATATCAATCCTTCCCCACCCCCTCCAATTTTTTGAAATTACAGTTCCAAAAATGGAATTGTAGACGAACTTCGAAGGTTTTTGCAGGAAGGAGTTCTGGAGTTCTCCTCTGGAAATTTTTCCTAAAAACTTAAGCACAATATGCTATGATATTATGAGGATGGGTTCAGTGACTATTCCACTTAATTGTTTTATAATTGGCCGTTTGATAAAAAGAAATCTTTTGATGATATTAAAGAAAAGCGTTTCCGGAGCCCTTGCCCGAATATTTCATGAAAATGAAGTTTTAAATACCCGATTGTAGGACCATATTTGGTAACATCATTAGGGACAGCAACAGGATTGCCAACTGCTCCGCAAAAATGGTGAAACTCCACAAAGAAATAAGTTTGCTCCGCACTTCCCAGCCAAAGGTTTTCAAGTTTATATTTAGCTATTATCATATCAAAAATAAAAATATAGGAAATTAAAGATGCTTATACTCAAAGATTGAAAAAGTGTTTGAAGCTGTTTTATATATGTTTATTTTTATAATAGTGCTTAAAATGATTAGTAAAGCTTTAAAACATTTTTACATAAGCGGTTTTAGTTATTTTTATTGATTTTTATACAAAATACTGAACTGCTCTGCAAATTTTCAAATTGCTCCTTAAAATTACCACACATGCTCCTCAAACTGTTCCTCCAAGGTTGGCAACCCTGGACAACAATCTTTCGAAATTGAAGCTTCAAATGTGCAATTTTACACAATTTTCGAATGCAAAATTTTAAGTGATGTTGCAAGGCATTCAGAGTTTTCCCATGAAATTTTTACGAAATTGAAGATCTAGAAATGAAAGTTGAGATGTTCCGTAATGTTTTTGGCGGGAGGGGGAGGGGGAATTGGAGGAGAGACTCCCTTATTTTCAGACGAAATTGAAAAAAAAAAGGAAAGAAATAGAATGGGGGGGGGGGGGGGGGGGGTAACTAACTGACCAATTAGCTGTAACTATTGAAAATTTTTAATTTAAAGATTTTTTTTTTATTTTGAATTAAATCTCTTCTGCCCTATTGTGTTTCTCAGATACATTTTTAGAAGTTTCAAGGTGCAAAATGCTCTTTGACAAATAAATGTATTATGTTAGTGATCGGCCGACTTCGCGCCGATCTTTCTTGAAGGAAAAGTTGAGAATATTAGGATATACATTTCAGGGGAAAAATGAAACAAAGTAAATTTGGAAAAAATATGTTTTGACCTCTCCTTTCCCTTCCCCGCATATACAATACTATTTTTTTTTTTTAAATTTCAAGCACACATGCACACACACAAAAAAAGGGGGGGAATTAAAAAAAATATATAAAATTCTTCTGAAAAAAGTGAGGGGCCCCGGGCCCACCTATGGCCCTTTCCACGAGCTGCCACTGTTTAAAGTTGTTTAACCAGGTAAAACGACAATTCATTTGCTCGTTGTGTCTCCGCAAACAGTACTTGATGAGGTAAGCCGCTTCAAGTGGCTTGGAAATGATAGTCAATGTCCGGAAAGTGACCATTTCAGTTAATCGTCAGGTCATCCAAAAGTGAGTTCAATGAAATCTTTGGGTTCACACGAGAGAAGTCTTTTGTAAGATGAGGAATTTGTGACCGATAAGTGCGACTAAGGGCAAAAACAGCTCAAACAGAAGTTTTACGAGTTCCAAAAAGTTCAGGGATTCATGTGACTCCAAAAATGCCAGAAACGTTCGAGACGGGCTGCAAGTCTACGCTTATAGAAGAGATACCTTTCACTGATTTACAGTTCAACCAGCCCATAACCCCCAGAACAATAGGATTTAGTCTGCAAACACTCCAAGCACCTCAGTAAATGTTAAACATCACCAAAATCCGAAGTCAGGCTTTGTCTGTGATGGAATCAGCACAAACAACAAAAAATCTGGGGTTTTTTGTACAAGAGGGCCATAAAATGATTCAAAAAGTGCACCAGAAGGACATTTTAAAAGCTGTTGTACTTCTGGGGACCTAACAGCACTTCAGCACAGCAATGTAGACTGAACACTTAAATTTGACTCCACACCAGTTCATACAGCCAAAAAGACAAGAGTGGTGCAAGGTACATTTTTTTTGAAAATGATATCATGTTTAGAGTGGACACTAGGGTGGTCACAAAAAATTGATTTTCGAATTTCTTCGGCGGCACCCCCCTAAAATGTGCCAATGGACTAGAAACCATGATTTGCAAAGTTTCAGCTCAATCCAATAATATTAACACGTGCCGCAATGAGGCTAAAGTTACGAAAAACAGTGATTTTTAGCAAAAAATCGTAGTTTTTCTTCTTTAAAACAGAAACTTTTCATCCTAGAAATTTCGTTCTGGTCTTGTTTTATAGGAAATTTTATTCTCGTGATGAGTTATCTCATCCATTTTTTAAATAAAATTTATAGAATGGGACTAGGCATTTTTTCAGGTCAGGTCATGGAAAATACCATCAATAAGTAATTTTCATGCAAAAATCTAAAAGCATTACAATATTCGATTACATTTATTTGCTCTTTGTTGATTTTAATTTATCCATTAAAAAGGCTTCATTTGGAGGTACTTTAAAAATTAAATGCAACAAATTGTTGATTTAAAATTAAATTACTAAGCAGTTCAGAAAAGAAAGCAGTGTTAAAAAAATTATAAAAAAGAAAAGAAAAAAATCTAAGGCATTTTATTGCTTACACTGTTAAATTATACATCATTATGTTATTACTTTTCATTGAGAAGTTAAAGTGGTAATGGCTTCGATACGACAGATTTTGATGAATGTGGAAAAATGTGCCTGCATTCGGACATAACTTGTAATAGAAACTGTCGTTAGTTAGAAATTAGTTTTACACCAGTTTCAGCTGTGCCATTGACAGCCCTTAAACTGTTTATTATTTTTTTAGCTTTAATATAATATTGGTTTTCACACTATTTATCAAGATCACAATTTAAAAGCTTTGTATCCATTTCAAATCTCTGTAAAAAAATTGTATCTCTTAAAAAGTTTGAGGAGAAATGAAAAAATCTACTTCTTTGTCCAATAAACTAAGCTTCTTTCAGATTGAGCTGTGCTTTTGTATCCCTGTCATCACAATCATGTTTATTATCTCCTACTTTGGATTTTAATTTTGCAGCCTTCTTTGTTTTGATCTTTTTTTTCCTTCCTAAAGTCACCAAAAAAAAAAAGGGGGAAATGCAACCTTCTCTGAGTTCAGGGACCACAAATGATTAATTATTTTAGGTAGTTTTATGCCTACATCATCTTCATAAATACTCTTATATTGAATGAAAGATTTTACTAACTGCAGATTGGTTGGGGGCCAAAGCTGGATCGCAGACAATAAACTATACTTTTCCATAAATATTGTTGGTAAACAACTAAATATCTTCAACATCTTTTATCTTTAAATCAATTAAGGAAAGTTAATCCCTGAGAAGATATATTTTTAAAGAGTATATGAGGCAGTGAAAAACAAAGGAATGGGATTGACAAAATTAAAATTTTTGAGATAATCATTACAAATAATAGGGGAACATCTCCTCTGATTAGGGGCAAGAGATGGTAATAGTAATTCTGGTAGGGGCTGTTATATAGCATGATTTAGAAAAAAAGTGCAACGAAAGTCTACCTAGGATCTGAACTTTAAAAGGCATTTTATGGGAAACTTTAAAAAGTCCACTTACATCCCTTTGCTTCTCACTACGTCATATGAGGTAGTGAGAAGCAAAGGGATGCAAGTGGCAAAATTAAAAATTTGGAGACAACCAGTACAAATGGTAGATGAATCTCTCTTCTGTCTTGGGGCAACATATTGTACTAGCAGCCCTGGTAGGTGCTGCTGTATAGCATGATTTAGAAAAAAAATTTCAATGAAAGCCTACCTAGGATCTGATATTTAAAAGCGTTTTACTCGAAACTTGAAATAGTCCAATTGCATCACTTTGCTTCTCACTGTCTCATATGGCCATCATATAAGTTTAGCAAACTGGAATGAACTTTTTATAGGCATCCCTAAGCTGCTACTGTTTTTATTTCTCAAAAAGAAAGCTTGAAATTTCACCTGGATTGCTTATTTTGTTTTTAATCTTCTATACTTGCTTTGAATTGCCTCTTATCTACACCATTCATCCTGAAATTCTTGAAAAATTTCTGGTTGAGGACTAGTGGACGTACCTATTTTGCAAATCAAAACTGCTTTCAAACCAACTTCTAAAATGTGGTAGCGACATGCTAAATACAAAAACTTTTCCTGTAATAACTGTATTCATAAAATGCAGGTTTGTACTGCAGAAAGGAGCCACAAAATGACTGTCATTTTAACGAAAGCCCTAACAAGTTCTCGTCTAAGAACACAGGTCACTTTCCTGGGAATCTTAATTTTTAATTTCTCTGGGGGGTGGAAAACCCTTACAAGTCTGGGATTTTTCAGCTAGTTTTTAGCGCTGACCACCAAGGAGGAAAGCAACGTTCCGTATTTATGGCCTCTACAGCTAATTTCATAAGTTTTACATGCAGTTGTTTGTTTTAGCTTTGAGGTTTAGAGACATAACTCTATTACAGTGAAATTCTGTTACAACGAACTTCAAATTACCAGAAATTTTCTTCAATGTAACGAGGTTTTAGTAGCAATGAAATTCAAGCAACGTAATGGAAATCAAATCGGAGCAGAAAATTTCTTCCGTTGAAACAGATATTTCGTTGTATCGTTGTTCGTTGTAACAGGATTTCGCTGCATATATTTCTGATACTATTGCTGTTTTTGCTCTGATAGCTAAACATTGTAAGGGGGTTACAACCATTAACTAAAAGAAGCAATACAATTTATATTATAATGATTTGTTCTTTTTACGCGATTTTAAGGACCTGACTTGAAAAATCCTGAATAATGTTCAATCAATTTTTACAAGAATTTAGATGAAATTAGACTTAAAGAGAATAAAATTCCCTATAAAATGAGACCAGAACCAAGATTCTAGAGTGAATAGTTTTGGTTTTACAGATGAAAAACTACGTTTTTTTTTGCTAAAAATTGCCATTTTTCGTAACTTTCGACTCCTTGTGGCTCCTCTCCCGTGTTAATATCATCGAAATGACTTGAAACTTTCCAAATCTTAATTTTCTAGTCTTTTGGCACATTTTAGGGGGGTGCCGCAAAAGATTAGTTTAAAAAAGTTTTCCCCCATGTTATACCTCAAAACTCAAATTTTGAATTGGTAGCCAATGGCTACCAGATCCTCACAAAATGGTAGCCAAATCTCAAAAAATGATAGCCAAATTTTATTTTAATTTAAATTTTTTAATTTATTTTATTCCATTTATTTATTTAGTATGTGTGTATACGTCATTGGCGTAGCAAAGAACGATTCTTATTAAATAATAATTAAAAATAAATAAGTAAATAAAAATATCTAAAAAAAATAAAAAACGTGCTAAAAACAAAAAAGGAAAAGAAGGTTGAGGAAAAATTTTGGAGGGGGGGAATTGAACTTGGGGGGAACGGGCACCCCTGCCCAGATATTATTTAACACATCTTTTGCAAATTATAATCTGCATTAATTTATCTTTAAGCAAAACACATCCCGATAAAAAAATAAATAAATAAAAAAGATTATTATTATTCTTAATTTTTTTCAGCTTTCAAAACTTCTAGAAACATCATAGCTTTCAACTAAAACACCAGTTAGTTCCTTGATAAAGAAAACAACAAAATACCAAAAACTTGAACAGAATGTAAAACCTAAACCATTTGCGATTCTACAAAAATATTTTTTTGTTTTTACAAATGCATGCAGAATTTTATAAAAATCGAAGCTTGAGTGTCAAAAAATGAATAAATAAAAGAAAGGTAAACAATATAAAACAAAACGAAAAAAAAAACAAAAAATGAAATAAAAGATCCAGCAGAAGAAAAAAAGGGTTTCAGCCGTATTCTTTCCACCTTCTCTAGACGCAAGGGTGCCATTTTTTTTTTAAAATTATTTATGTGTTTTATAAATACGATTGTACTTCTCGATTGTACTTCTCGTTATTTATTTTGGAACACAGATTTTCCTCTTCTAACTGGTGAAAATGGCCAATCTACAACGCGGCGCCATTTTGAAAATTTCCGCGAAACTTAAAAATAACAACTTTTTTAAGGAGAAATAAAATAAATAAACGGATATGTCCTCTCCTCCAGTAGGTTTTTTATTTTAAAAAGAAAAAAAAGGAAAAACAAACAATATGATTAAAACAAAAAATCAAAAATCTTGCAATTTTTTTTTTTTAGCGATATCGTTTTTACCTTGTCTCGGTGCATTTTGACTCAAAGGCGCCATTTTTTTTATTCATATGTAAACCAAATGTACAAGATTAATTCTTTTCAATTCTTTTCATTTTGGAAAGGATATTTTCGTCTTTACTGGTAAAAATGAACAATAGCAACGCGACGCCATTTTGAAAACGCGTAGTTTAAAAATACCGCAAAACGAAGAAATAGCCATTTGTTAAGGAGAAATAAAGTTGAGAAAATGAATTTAAGATCAAAAAAGCATAATTTACGAAATTGGTGTATGAAATTTGTCTATTTTTACGATCGCGTGTAAAGAAAGCCGAGTTTTCGAAATAGAAGTTTTGTAACGAATTTGCCGTGATTGCGATTTTTGTTTTCTATTCAGAACAAGAACACATAGCACAATTAGCCACAATTGGACAATACTCCCCCCCCCCCTTCCCTCCTTCATCCCCGGCGATCCGATAGCCGAACTTTTAGTGGACAAAAGAATTTGGGGAAAGGTCATTTGTCAAGACAGGTCAGGGAAGGTTGCATTGGCGAATGGTAGCCATATTGGCGACTGAAGTGAAAATAATGGTTGCCAAAATTTGAAAATTGGTCGCATTTGGCGACTGGCGACCGCGAGTTTTGAGCTTTACCCCATGTACCTTGTGACCACCCTAGTGGACACTCTACTTGATCCCATTTATTACACTGTATGGCCTGTTTTAGAGTCAAAAGTCTACCCTAAACTACACATAAGTTTGGTCTCTCTAAAGCAATTTCTTTATAGGGAATAGGATTGATTAAAGGACTTGTGGCCCTTGAATGAACATTTCAATGAGCAGCTGCACCTCTGTACTACTTCAATAGGCGGCCAGTTTGAAACCAATTTATAGATTGCTAAAGGTCTTCTCAAATTATTATTTTTTGTGTTTTGTTTATTTATATATTTATAATAAAGTTGCATGGAGAATTGCTAGTTTGCCTGGGTTTTTTTCTTGCCGCACCCTGTACATTTGGTTAGCACAGTCAGCAGAAACATAGTTCTGTAATTAAAGTTATGCTTGTTTGTTTCATGAAGAAGGAAAATAAATTTTTCACCAAGGATACTGGTTTAATTTCATTTGCCAAAAGTATTAAATGTTTTTTGATCTACTGTATGCAAATTATATTATCATACAACAACTTGCATTATCAAAGTTACAGTATTTTAACATACAAGGAGGGGTGGGGGGAAGAAATTGCATCAGAATTTAAGTATGAAAAATTTCTAATTACTTTTTGCCCAAAATTTCAATTAAAACTTAATGAAAAGTCGAAAAAGTTCCTTTTTTTTCCAATTTTTCTGGAGTAAAAAAAAACCATTTTGGAAAAAAAAAAGTTTTTTTTTCTCAAAATTTTAGTTTTTTTTTCGACTGCTTTCATCTCTAGTTGCTACACACTTACACACACATAGAGAAAAAAAAGAAAATTACCCAGTAAATACATTGGGGGCCACCTGCTGGAGCTGTGAGAGACCTTGTTGGATCTGCATCATAGCCTGGAGGGCAGCCGGATTGCTGAACAAGTTCTGGTATTCAGGATTTTGCAACTGGAAGGAAAGAACACACCAGAATATTGAATGTGCATTGATACGGCAGTATTTAGGGATCCCACCCAAGTATTGCCATAGTTGGATACATTTTACATCGAGAACAAATCTACTTTTTAAAACTAAAAAGGCAAATTTTGTTGAAATTTAATGTATACAGAAATTACAAAAGAGACCTAGTATAAAATGTCAAAGCCTATTTATTGAAAAAAAAAACTTTTACTTTTGCTTTTTTTTTGCTAATGATTTTTCTCAGTTAAATCAAATAAGAAATTATGCCTTGCAAACATGAATTCATATGTTAGAAACAAAACAGAGCTCTTCAAGAAATATTTTTTTAAATGTAATTACCATCTTATTTCCTCCTTAGATGAATTAATATGTTTTATCGGAGCACAAATATACAGTTAATGGTGTGAGTTAATGTGTGGTGGTGTGAGTTAATGTTTCTAGTAATTCATAGCTAGCAATGGAAAAAGTTTTAAATCCATTAAAACTCAACAAAAACTTGAAAACATAACAAAAACTTAACTTAGTTCCCAGATTACATAAGATAATAAACAAGAAAGTTTCAGCACTATTTTGTAAATTTACTTTCACAAAAAAAAAAAAAAAAAAAAAAAAAATCTAAATTTAAGTGAAAATAATGTAGAACAGCAATAGGAAATTATTGCTATATGCTTTAAATGTTAAAATTGCAGTTTCTGTTTAGTTTAGGATGCAAAGATTGAGCATTTCAACATACACATGCTCTAACAGAAATAACAGGGCACCCCCCCCCCCCCCCATTTAAGATGCAAGTATTATATATTTATTTTAATCTGAAGATACTCAATTTGTTAAAATAGTTACAAGCAGTCACTCTCTAAAAATCTTATTTTGAGCTCTGTCAAGATAAACAGGGATGATGGCGTTCCGCGAATATTTCAAGATTTCTAGCATTGGTTCGCAGTACTAACATTTGTTTCTCCTTTGATTGCACTATTACTATCACTGAAAGACACAAATTGTGTGGTATAGAATAAATATCATCAATAACTTTTCTGGCAAATTAGAAAATTGGAAGATTTTGTTTTTTAGCCAGAACATTGGAAAAAAGAAAGAAAAGTTGGCAATACTTGATTATATTTTATCATTTCAATTTTCCCAGAAGTATTTTGTTGAAAAGCTTCTCCCCATGAACACTTAAAAGAACAATATTTTCCTGTCCAACAGTTTTAGAAATCTTTTTTTCTCCACAGGGGACTGGGGACCAACAAGAATTCTGATGCTTGCCAAATAATGTAACTTATATCTCCACTTCTCATAAAAAAATAAAAATAAATAATAAATAAAAAAGGTAAATCCACAAAAACATTGGCAATTTTTCGGTCTGAAGAAAAATAAAATTAAATAATTTCTAAAAAAATAAGCAAATTTTCATTTTTCTTTCGACAACTTACCTGGGACATCATCTGTGGCATCATGCTACGGATCTGTTGCTGGAGAGCCGGGTTGTCTGCAAGCAAAGGATTCATCGAAATCATCTGAAAGAAAACTTAACTTGAGTCTCTCTGACTAAAACTCATTTTTTCAACAAGGATCCCACTATTTATGAATAATCAAATAAAATGAGAAAACTATGTAATGACATTGTTAGCATAAAATATTATTTTATTTTATTTAGTTTTTATTCTCGGTCCACAGCCGATAATTTAAAGAAAATAATTTAAAGTTAAGTGTACCTACTTTAAGCCCAGTCTGGTAAAAGTAGAACCTGTCAACTAGTTGGTGCTAACACTTCAATCGACGATTCCCCCCACGCCATAATTAATGGCGACTGTTTACTGAAACCATCGGAGATTGCATGTCTCGATGTGTCGATTCAGAAAAGTTGAGTTGTCACCTGATCGACTCGAATTAATTCCACTTGTTGACCGCACGTGCTATGGAGAGGAGTACGAATATTCGCGGTAGTGGAATATGCAAATGAGTGATGGTCGAAGTAGAAGTTAGTGTGGTGACGTCATCGAGGCATGGAATCTCATTGGTTGATAAAACATATATATTGTGGCGAGTGGCAGCAAGCGATCACTCTCGTCTCTCGTTTTTCTTCTTTCGACTATCCCCAGTGGTTGGTTCTGAACGTGAAGCCTAGTCCGGCTCACGTGTAGGGGGGTTTTTCCCCGCGATGCTAGCGGGGGGTTTTGTGGTATGTGATGTTTAATATTCCAAGTCCTGGAATTAGTGAATCCAGGTGAAGAACCTGTTGTGTTGTGTCCGGCCAATTAAAATGTCGGGGATGTGAGTTCCATGTGTCTACCTGTGATGTTCACCGATCTACGAATTGTGTAATGGTGCTTTTCATTCGGACATTCCTGAAGTGTGATTCGGCGGACCTTATGTGAGTTTTCTACCTGATCCTTCGGAGTGGCAAGTGACTGCATCGACATCTTGGTGACATTTTTCTTTATATTTTGGAACCACTTTTGTTATGATATTTTGGGGGTGTATTTTATGGGGATGTTATTCTAGTCATATTTAATAAATGTATTTTTCTGAAACATGTTTTTTTGCTTGTCTCCAACTTGACATTACACGGCCAGTTAATGTTGGCTTAGTTTAAATATCTTAACTTCTGGATTTTAAACTTAACTTTAATTTATGCCAACAAAGTGGTAGCAGAGCTCGGTCGAATGTCATTTTGGTTGGAGACAAATTTGCAAAAGTTTTCAGAATAATGGAAAGGGACTATCGAAACATTAAGAAACTTAACTCCTGCAATTGGGCAACATGGTCGAAAAATATGAAAATGGTACTGATAGAAAGAGATTTATGGGAATTAACCCAAACAAAATTAGAAGAAGGTATTTCAGCAGAAATAAAGAAACGGAGGGGCCAAGCAGTGGCGATTATTTACCTCAACATAGAGGATGAGTTAAAACAATTAATAGATGATTTAGACGATCCATATGCTGTATGGACGTCATTGAAATTGAATTTTGAACCTCCGTCTTTAGCCCGTGTTGCCGGATTGTGGGAGGAGTTTTTTTCTAGCAGAATTAATGAAAAAGAAACTATTGGAATGTTCGCGGCTCGATTGAAGTGTTTGCTCCGACAGTTGGAGGAGAATGGCTATAAAATGGATGAGAAATTAAAGGGATTTCAACTAATACGTAGTTTAGATCAAAATTTTAGGGGAATAGTACAAAATATTTATAGATGGGATGAAAGTAAATTTAACTTTTCAAATGTTTAGGATGAACTCTTAGCAGAAGAGGGGAGATTAAAATTTTTAGGAAATGAAAATTTTGGAAATAGTAGTTCAAGTGTTAATGCTTTTTCTGTTCAAAATAAACACCAGACTGGGCGGAAAGTTGAAAATGTAAATAAATTTGAAACGAGAGTTTGCTTCACATGTGGGAAAAAGGGGCATATTTCGGCTCGGTGTTGGAGCAGAAAACCAACTAATCAAAATAAAGGTAATCGTAATTTTGTCAAACAAAGTAATCCCCCTAAGGCTGGAATGTTTTGCACCATCAGTAAAATATCAGGAGTGCAGGCCAACAACACAAACTTGAAGGAGGAAATACCAGTATTTTTACTGGATACAGGTGCCACGGCACATTTCTGTAAAGATAGGGACTTGTTTTGTGAATTGAGGCCTGTTAAAAATACAAAAATGGAAGTAGCTGTGGGCAATGTAAATAGTCAAGTCGAGGGGGTAGGAAAAATTGTTTTCGAAATTAAAACAGATGGTAAGCTAGTAACCATCACATTGAATGAGGTCTATTATGCTCCAACGCTTAGACGAAATTTGCTTTCCGGATCCAGGATAGACAGTCTTGGTTTTTCATTAAGGTGGTATCCTGGTAAAATATGTATTTTTAATAATGATGGTATCAAACTTTTTTCTGCATTTTTAATTGATAAATTGTATTTTGTAAAACCCACTTCATTTTTAAGTAATCAAAGTAGTGACTCACCACCAAATGTAAATGTAACCGAGGTCAAAGGATTAGACCTGGAGTTGTGGCATGAACGGTTTTGCCATATTAATTATGACAGTATCTTGGAAACTGAAAAAAAGAACTGTGTCAAAGGACTTAATATAAAAAATAGAAACCGGCCAGATTGTGAGCCTTGTATTATTGCAAAGAAAAGAAGGTGTTCATTTAAGCCCACTCCAGGGATAAGGTCTAAAAGACAACTTGAGCTCCTTTTCATGGATCTAGCAGGGCCATTTCCGGTGGAGTCACTAGGGGGGAAAAGATATATTTTTTCCATAATTGATGATTTCTCAAGGAAGTCCACTATTTACTTTCTAAAATCAAAAGATGAAGCTTTTGGATATTTCCTTAGATACCAGAGGCATGTAGAGAGAGCCCTCAACAAGAAAATTTTGGCCATAAGGTCTGATAATGGGAGGGAATTCACAAATTCTAATTTTGAGACCCACTTAATTAAAGAAGGCATCAGCATAGAAAGAACCAACCCTTATACTCCCGAACAGAACGGGGTAGTAGAAAGATACAATTTGACATTAATGAATGGGGTTAGGGCAATGCTGAAAGACTCTGGACTAAAGGAAGAATTTTGGGCGGAAGCCGCCTTATGCTTTAATTATGTCAGGAATAGAACAGTCCTAAAAGAAAGGGGGAAAACCCCATTTGAGCTGTTCTGGGGAAACAAGCCTTCAGTAAGGCATTTCCGAAGGTTTGGATGTATTGCCTACAGAGGCATGCAAAAACAAAACCTAAAGAAATTTGACTCGAGAAGTAAGAAAGGCATAATGGTGGGCTACGCAACCCAAGCAAAAGGGTATAGGATTTGGGACCCAGAGCTAAAGAAAATTTTTGAAACTATTAATGTGGTCTTCAGGGAAAATTTAATTTGGGGGAAATCAAACTTGAATGGGAATGTAGACAATGATGATGATTATTCTTTTATTAAATCTATTAGTGAAGTTATCTTAGATAAAGAGATAGATGAAAGAAAAGCTCCCACCCCTTGTGAGGAAATTGAATGGGTGAGGGATGCAGTAAAAAGAAAGACAGGGGACCGTACTGATATCTACTACTATGAAAAAGGAAATAAAACCAGGTTAAGGTCACCCAATGATGTAGAAAAATATTGTAAGAAGAATAACATTGTTTACAATCCTGAACTATTTGATTTCAAAAGTAAAAATGTGCCTTATAATCCTTTGTTTGATATTTTTAATTCCCCTAAGGAACAAATGGAACCCGAGCCAGAGGCAAATTTGTCAGAAGTGCTAATTCCCCAAAACTATAATCAATGCTTGAAAACCCCAGAAGTAAAACATTGGCAAGAAGCCATGTCAGAAGAAATGAAAGTGATTCAAGAAAGGGGGGTGTGGCAGTTAGTTCCCCAGCCAGTTGGTAAACCAGTACTTGGTAATAAGTGGGTCTATGACTTGAAGAGGAATGCTAAAGGGGAAATTGCCAGATTTAAAAGCAGATTGGTTGCGATGGGAAACAGGCAGGTGGCAGGAGAATCGTATTCTCAGGTTTTCTCCCCAGTTATCAATTTCTCCCTGATAAGAATGTTTTTCTCAATTCTGGTGATATTCCTGGGTTGGAGCCATTTTCAATTAGACGTAAAAAACGCATATCTTTATGCTGATTTGCATGAAGAAATCTATATGCGACAACCACAGGGTTTTGTAATCCCGGGAAAAGAAGACTGGGTATGCCGTCTAAAGAAATCGCTATATGGTCTCCATCAATCGGGGAGAAATTGGTACCTGGAAATTGATAAGGTTCTCCAAGGTCTAAATTTTTTGAAATTTAAATGTAGTAACTGTGTCTATACAAGAAACAGAAATGTGTTTTTATTGAAGTATGTAGATGATATAATAATTTTTGGAAAAAATGAAATCATAATTCAGGAAACAATTCAGGATTTATCAAAACATTACGATATTAAAGAATTAGGGAGAACTAAAAAATTATTGGGGGTAGAATTTGAAGAAATCAATGGGGGAATTTTTATACACCAAAATTCTTATATTAAGACAGTTTGTGAAAATTTTGAAAAGTTTCAATACCCATACTCGACCCTCCCAATAGCGAAAGGTACAATTTTGTCTTTAGGTGATTGTCCAAAAACGGACCAAGAAATAAAAGAAATGGAGAAAGTACCTTATCGCAATTTATTGGGATGTTTGTCCTATATAGCAGGGAAAACTAGACCGGATATTGCATATACAGTTAATTTATTATCTCAATTTCAAGCAAATCCGGGTAAAAGACATTGGCAGTGTTTATTAAGACTTTTAGGTTATTTAAAATATACAAATTATTATAAATTAAGTCTATCTGCAATAAATGAAATTAAAGTCAATGGTTTTTCTGACTCAGACTATGCTGCAAATAGGGACGATAGGATTTCGATGGGGGGAATTATTATTTACATTGACAAAGTACCTATTATCTGGCGAACATTTAAACAAAAGTGTGTTTCATTGTCCACCATGGAAGCCGAGTATATATCTTTGACAGAAGCAGCAAAAGAGGTGGTGTGGTTAAAAAGAATTTTAGAAGAAACATCACATTTTGAAATATCTGGATATAAATTTAACGGGTCTGTAATTAATTGTGACAATATAGCTGCAATAGAATTTTCAAATTCCCCTATAGAAAATTCCAGAACAAAGCATATTGATGTCAGATATCATTTTTTGAGAAACTTAGTAGAGGAAAATACATTTGAATTAAAATATGTGAAAAGCGCAGAAAATCCTGCAGATACGTTTACCAAGCCTCTGACTCGGGGTACATTGAAAAAAATGTGCAAACTCATTTTTGGTAATTATGAAAATGTAAAAGTTTAATATTCAAATGTGTAAATTTTTTCAATGTTTCTCAAAAGTGTTTAAAAAATTTTTTTTAATTGTTGTTTGAAATATGTCAGTTTTCATGTCGTTTTGAAGTGTATCGTGCTGTGTAACCGAGAAGGGGGGAATTTGTTAGCATAAAATATTATTTTATTTTATTTAGTTTTTATTCTCGGTCCACAGCCGATAATTTAAAGAAAATAATTTAAAGTTAAGTGTACCTACTTTAAGCCCAGTCTGGTAAAAGTAGAACCTGTCAACTAGTTGGTGCTAACACTTCAATCGACGATTCCCCCCACGCCATAATTAATGGCGACTGTTTACTGAAACCATCGGAGATTGCATGTCTCGATGTGTCGATTCAGAAAAGTTGAGTTGTCACCTGATCGACTCGAATTAATTCCACTTGTTGACCGCACGTGCTATGGAGAGGAGTACGAATATTCGCGGTAGTGGAATATGCAAATGAGTGATGGTCGAAGTAGAAGTTAGTGTGGTGACGTCATCGAGGCATGGAATCTCATTGGTTGATAAAACATATATATTGTGGCGAGTGGCAGCAAGCGATCACTCTCGTCTCTCGTTTTTCTTCTTTCGACTATCCCCAGTGGTTGGTTCTGAACGTGAAGCCTAGTCCGGCTCACGTGTAGGGGGGTTTTTCCCCGCGATGCTAGCGGGGGGTTTTGTGGTATGTGATGTTTAATATTCCAAGTCCTGGAATTAGTGAATCCAGGTGAAGAACCTGTTGTGTTGTGTCCGGCCAATTAAAATGTCGGGGATGTGAGTTCCATGTGTCTACCTGTGATGTTCACCGATCTACGAATTGTGTAATGGTGCTTTTCATTCGGACATTCCTGAAGTGTGATTCGGCGGACCTTATGTGAGTTTTCTACCTGATCCTTCGGAGTGGCAAGTGACTGCATCGACATCTTGGTGACATTTTTCTTTATATTTTGGAACCACTTTTGTTATGATATTTTGGGGGTGTATTTTATGGGGATGTTATTCTAGTCATATTTAATAAATGTATTTTTCTGAAACATGTTTTTTGCTTGTCTCCAACTTGACATTACACGGCCAGTTAATGTTGGCTTAGTTTAAATATCTTAACTTCTGGATTTTAAACTTAACTTTAATTTATGCCAACAGACATCATAGATCACCCCAGAAGTTGAAAGGTGGTGAGGGTGGGGTAAAGTAAAAGTATCTGAATAATGGCATTTTCAGGTTTTCAAGGCACTTAAATACAGGGTGTCCGAGAAAGATCCATACAACTTCAAAAATTTATTGAAAAAGAAACAATAGGGTTACAACGAAACTAATTAGTACATTAGATAGAATAACTCAAAAAGGTTTTTTCCAATAACTTAAGTTATTACCTTAGGAAATTTCTACATGAGACCCTTTCGTAGCACGAACAAGATCAAGACGATAATCCAATTTCATCCACGACCGTTTCAGCATGCTAACATCAACAGTAGCTACAGCTGTTTGGATGTTTTGTTCCGTTGTGTTTGCGTATTGGTGTGTAGTTGTGTGTAGATGTTTGTGTATGTGTGTAGGTGTATATATGTATGTGTTTGTGTGTGTGTGTGTGTGTGTGTACGTGCGTGCGTGTATGTATGCCCGTGTGTGTAGGATATGGACGCAACCTGGAGACTGTTTTCGCTATAGGAGCAGCATCGAGGAGCCGGTCGATGGTGATGCTGCAGAGGGTGCTGGTGGGAAAATAAAATCACAGGAACACCAAAACAGTCAAATGAAAGCAATAAGCAATCATGATTGCTCAAAAAAAAAAAAAAAAACATTCTTACAACAAGAATGTTAAATACTCCTGAAAAACTTTAGCAAAAAACTGAGGGTTTTTTTTCCTGCTTTTAAAACTTAATAAGTGAATTAATAAATACACAAATAAACTTTACTTGTTATTAAAGGAATTGTTACTGAATAAAATAAGTAATTATTGCAATAATTTTACAGAAGTAATGAACATTGTTGGAAAATTAAAGAAAAGTACAAAAATTAATCACAAAATCCACGTTAAAAAATATTGTATAGGGTATTATTTATTTTTTTATGATGCTTTTTTTTTTAGATAAGTAACATTTTTACACGTGAGTGATCAAAAATACCTAGGGACTGGTCAAATTTTTCTGTGAACTGGTGCGGGGTCGCTGGACTACTAGATGAGAATAGCTGATCTAAAGGATAACAAAATGCAAGTTTAAATGCTTACCTTTCTGAATGTTTTAATCCAATATTTATTTTTATAAAATTTCTTAGTTCTTTCTTTTTAAGATATTTCTTATGCCCTCCCTATAAACACAGCATCACATGTTTCTGTTAAAACTTCACATGGTGGAAATCTTAACGGTTCACATTTGAGTGACTATAACCTGACTTTAGGGAAAGAGATTATTGTGTATTGAACTAATCTTGTGAAAAAAAAAAAAAAAAAAAAAAAAAAAACACGGAAGAGTAATGCAATCTTCCTAGTTGAGATTTTGCTTCAAGAGAACCATTGGTGCCCACATCAATTTAAAGAAAATGTTTTGATGTAATACAGATTGTAGAGATTCAGCTCAAATATGTTGCAAAAACACACATATACGCCACTCATTCAGTACAGCTTTCAACGGCAAAAGTTTTATGATAACTGTTTTAGGCAGAAAGGCACAAAATCAGTTTCGACCAAAATTAACAGTCTGCTGTCACAATACAGAAAAAAAAAAGCATCTTTCTTACCCTGTTTGTGAACTCTGGGTTGGCTGCAAAGTTCTGCATCATGCTCTGCATGAGGGGCATATTTACGTTTGACATGAGGGATGGATTCTCACTCAGTTGGCGGAACAAGCTTTGCATTCCTGGA
This sequence comes from Uloborus diversus, assembly GCF_026930045.1. Taxonomy (NCBI): domain Eukaryota; kingdom Metazoa; phylum Arthropoda; class Arachnida; order Araneae; family Uloboridae; genus Uloborus; species Uloborus diversus. The sequence goes on along the minus strand of NC_072736.1, from coordinate 59,656,061 downwards.
CTGCCAAGGACACCAGGACTGGCAGTTGGAGAAGTAGCTGTACCGCCACCACCACCACCACCACCACTTGACCAGGGGTTTGGCAGTGGATCTCTGTTCTCCGTCCCTCGCTGTCCAGAACCATCTGAGAAAGAAACCATATGAGCACTTAGAATGCATTCACTACAATATACATAATTTAATTGATTACAGACAGCAGTATGTCAACTTAAGTTACAAGGATCAGGATCAAATAAAGTAATAAGATGTGTAGAGGGGCCTACTTTTTCAACCTGTCATCTGAAAGGAACATTTCTGACACAAATGCAGTACCATCTTAGCTCAAAATGTTAATTAAGGAATGTAGCATACAGAATAGAAATATTTAATGTCTTCATAGCAGAGCAGTCTATTTTATATGACTAGAAAGAAATAAAGTATTGGTTTTAACGAAGTAGCATAGAGGTTTTCCATTCTGTGCATCGGGGATCTCACAGTTAGGAATGAGTCACGTATCCATGCTGCAGGTAGTTTGCACTCAGAAGTGGGCGCATGCCTATATATGAGCATGGAACAAGACTTTTGACATCACTTCTAGTGAAAAAATTATTTCCCCACATCAGATAAGAGGAATTTTTTTTTTTGGAGGTTCAACTTTCAGATCGTGTTAAACTAAGAGCTCTGAAAAGGTGCTCCGATCAATCAGAAAAAGCACATTAGGGGTTTTGAAACCCCCAATCATTAGGGAGATTAACTTTCTCTAATATCATGACAGTGATGTAGCTAGTGTCACAAATAGCTAAAATGAAGTTGTCATTTTTCATGTGAAGTTGTTTCAGTAAATAATAAATACTTAGTCTAGAAAGTGTTGAACTTCTTTGAAAACATGCACAAAACTTTTACAATTAGAAACTGTCTATGTTTTTAGGGGAATAAAGTCATAGATAATTTGATATTTGTGTGCTCAATTATTTTTAAACGTAGCATCCTAAATGTAGAAAAGTTATCAATGGAAGGGGAAGATTGCTTCCACCTGATCCAGTAAATGATTGGCCTTCTTGTAAAAAAGTAAAAAATACAAGCATGACAGTTGATATTTAGAAACACATTGATTAGGAACATTAAATAAGCTTCAGATTTTCAAACTTCACAACTATTACAGAACATAAGAATTGCTAGAGCTATCTGACCATTCACCTATATTTCTTCTAATTAAATGTAACAGTGCTTATCTTAATATCTTCTGTGCGGATGTTTGTAACCATAAGGCTTTTAAACCGCTGGACCAATTTTGATCAAATTTTTTTTCTATAATTAAGTTGTGGTGAGAATGGTTTAGAAGCACGATGGATTGAATCGGAAATGTTTTTGTGAATTAATTTATTTATTTAAACATTGGATGGTTATAACTCCCAGATGATTAATATTTATTTTAACCTACAGTGGAGCGAGAATTAAAATAAATATTTAACCCCTTACCAAAGGACAAAAAGCAATTCAGCTCTGATTTTTGTGAGGAAAATTTCCAACTGTGATAATGTTAATTGAGAACAGATAAAACATAGAGAGAGTGAAGCCTTCATTTCTTGAAAGCAACGATTTTTAAGTCCCGTAATATATTTTAAAATAAATTACTGGAAGAAATCGGGTTTCTTTCACTAGGTTCAAGCAAAACGTGTATTGTTCGTCATAGTTAAACCTTGTGACCGGATCGGTGCTTTAGGTTTTCCTAACCAAATGATCAGAAAGTACCGTACCTAATAACATTTGTTTCTGAGTTCAAATCCATCTGAGTTTTGGTACCAATGGCAAGAATACTTTAAGGATTATCAAACTAATCAGTGCATTATTGAAGGAAAAGATGGTAGAATTTAAAGATGGAACAAATTTTATTTTCGTACAGATAAATTACTATAGGGTAGTTATGTATGCACAAGATCAGTGCAGTGGAAGATTTCTATCTTTGGTGGAAAGAACAAATTAGGTAATATATAAAGATCATTCAAGCACGCAAGGAAAGATAGTAAGTGAGACAAATGCTCAACGAGAGAGCGGAATTTCAAAGTTCTCTTTTAAAAGACCGGACCGTTAATTGGTCGGAGAAGGCTTCGCTTTATGATCGGCTGGATTACAGGAACGTGGTGGCTTGGCGACTTTAGCTATAAACAATGGAGTTGCGTGATTATTTGTTTATTACTATTAATGTAATTTATTGTACTTTTTGTTTATTTGGTGAAATATTTTAAATTGCAAAGAATTGTTTTTGGTTTTTAAAGAGTGTTTAGTCATTTTAGAGTAAGAAAGGGTTTATTTTACATTGGGAGGAGGGGGGGGGGTGATTTTCGCTTATTCAGGGAACTGTTTTTACCTTTATCATTTTTTTAAACGATATCATTTTGATTGTTTTATTCTTTTTCATATGGGGGACGTTGCAGCAGGATTTCCCGTTTGTTCTAGATGGGTAGTTAGTTTTTTTATGCTTAATATCTGAGTATAATTTGTATCCCTTGAGTATGGATGAAGGAACAAACCATACAATCTATGAAGATCTTTCAAGTACGCAAAAAAAATAGTTAATAAAACAACTGCTCAGTAGGCTTTAGATAAATCAAGTTGTTATAAATATACGCATTCTGACACCAAGCAGCTTAAAACATTTTCTTTCTACTTATTTTTTTTTCAACAAAATGGTTCAAACACTTAAATGTTTACTGAAATTTTTCAACTTTTCAACTGACAAAGTTTGAACAGAACAACATCTGTTGAGTCCTGTTATTTCAATAAAATTGGGTGAAGGGATAAAAATTACAAAAATTATCCATTTTCATTCATAAGCAAATGCATGTGCTTGTAGCTTCACACACAACATTGTGGCTCACCTCCAACATTTTCGTCCGTGACCAGTGAAGCAAAGGGGTTTGCACCAAATTGTTCTTGTGCTGCATTGTACATAGGCTCCTGGAGTTCTGTGTACATGCGCCTGAGTGCATTGTAACCTCCGGGTACACTCTGCAAACAAAAATTAAAAGTAAAATAATCTAATCTCATTTTTTCTTTGAATAGCATCAAAATACTCTAAAACAGAACAAATAGTAGAAGAGGTAATCTGACGGAAATTCAGATATTGATAATCCACTTTAAAACAAAAAGGCGAAATGAAAGTTTTTTGATATGTTTTTTTTTTTTTTTGTTTAAAATATTTTACAAACTAATCTATTAATTAGATCTTAAAGGGAAACACAAATGAAAAGTAAACAATAACATCGCTCATTTGGATATTTTGTCTTTGTCTCCCAAAAAATTATATTAAAAAAAATGTAGTTCTGAGGTAAAAATAAATTATTCCTTTGAAAGATTATTATCTCTTTCTTAAATGAAGGATCAAAACTGATATGTTTTCCATATTTTTAAATTCATTGCAGTTTAAGCTGCAACTTTTTATTTGAATTCCATCATAAAAATATAGAACTATTTTAAACTATTTTCTTTATGTGAAAAGAACAACTAGCAAGCTAATTTTCTTTTATTTTTATTGAGAAAAGCGTATCACAAGGAGACCTTACGGTCTTGGAAATTCAGATAGGGATGAAATTCATCAGATTAGTAGTACCCCTTAAGAATGTCCACACAGTAAAGTAATAAAGTGCACTAGCCAGTACATTTCGAGAAAACAGTCTCTAAAGTTTTATGCACAGCTTATATACCAGTAGAGATTTTTGCCAGTAGCAACTCGGTGGCTATGTGGTCAGCATACTGGATTCCCGTGCAGTCCATCCTGGGCTTGATTCCTCTTGAAGAATTATTTTTTTTAACCAAAATGTACCACGCTTGTTGAACCTTGCGACATCTCATTTTATAGACAGATAAAGAATCTAATATAGCACATACCAAATTGTGCGTATCTTGTTGAAAATAATAGAAAAATAAATACCTGTGAAGACTGAATAAAAATACAATCAATAGTCCATCATCAACTGTCATTGCCAACTTTTAATAAAATCATTTGGTATGCCCGGTATACTTCCAAACTTTCGGACTAAAGAGATATTTTCATGAACATTAATGAAGTATGTTTTCCTACGAATCTTTTACAGAAAGGTTGCTTCAATAAACAATCTTCCTTTATACATTGTGCAAGATGTCAAAACGTTTTTTTTCCTCGTGTTTTTATGATAATTATCACTCTGGCGTATGTATGAAATATATAATTGATAAATAAAAACTATATTGTTAAATTTTGTACATAAATTAACAAGTCCTACCCTAATTTTGTTGCCATGGTAATTCAAAGTAGAGAATCCCGGGTTAGATATCTCTCGAAGGATTTTTATATAAATTTATAAAGCGTCTGTTAGAGCGCAAATTGAAATTTGCATTGAATAAAACACTTTATTTTTAATTACGTAACGTATTTAGAGCAGAGAGTGTAGAGATAAATTCAATTGTTTATGAATTATACTTTGAATTACCACGGCAACAAAATTAGGGTAGGACTTGTTAATTTATGTATAAAATTTAACAATATAGCTTTTATTTATCAATTATATATTTCATACATACATCAGAATGATAATTATCATAAAAACATGGGGAAAAAAATTGTTTTGACACCTTGCACAATGTATAAAGGAAGATCGTTTACAGGAGCAACCTTTCTGTCAAAGATTCGTAGGAAAACATACTTCATTAATATTCATGAAAATATCTCTTTAGTCCGAAAGTTTGGAAGTATACCGGGCATACCGAATGATTTTATTAAAAGTTGGCGATGAGACAGTTGATGATGGACTATTGATTGTATTTTTATGCAGTCTTCATGGGTATTTATTTTTCTATAATTTTCAATAAGATATGCACAATTTGGTATGTGCTATATTAGATTCTTTATGTGTCTATAAAATTAGAAGTCGCAAGGTTGAACAAGTGTGGTACATTTTAATTAAAAAAAAGAATTCTTCAAGAGGTATTGAGCTCGGGATGGATTGCACGAGAATCCAGTACCCTGACTACATAGCCACCGAGCTGCTGCTGGCGAGAAATCTCTACTAGTATATATAAGCTGCGTGCAAAACTTTGGAGGCTGTTTTCTCGGAATACAGCTAGTTCGCTTTATTACTTTACTGTGTGGATACTCTCAAGGGCTACTACTAATCTGCTGAATTTCATCCCGATTTGAACTTCCGAGACCATAAGGTCTCCTTATTAATGTGGTAAACTTGTTTTTTTTGTAGGTGTATATGCTATTAATTTGTACTTTAATTGAACAGCTACTTTTTTTAATCTCGGTTATATCATGCTTTTTTGTTGTCTTCTGACAAGGGCAACATAACGAGGGATTACTGTACTAAGGAACAGTGATGCTCCCATCATTTTTTCTGAGGGTATACTCCTATTAATCCATTACACATAATGTGTACACGATTATATACATAATATGAAAATTTTATATTAAGACGTATTGACTTCAGTTTAAAAAAAAAAAAAAACAGTTCGTAAGGGCACACTGAACCTCTGCCTGCTCTTTGTCCCATCGTTATCAAACAATGCGTAAAATACAATTTTCTAAAAAACCTTGGAGGAGACAGGACACCTAACGTCACCAAAGACAGCCTAAATTTGCGTTTTAAACTTCAATTTCGAAAACTTTCGATAGATGATTGAATCTCCCTCCCTCTAGCAATGTCAACAAAGATAACCCAAAACCGCTTGTTTAAAACTTCAGTTTCGGAAAATTTTCTGGAAGAGCGCCAATCTTTCCTAAGCTGCGGTCACAAAAAATAGCTTCGAATTGATTTCAATTTTGAAAGAATTTTAGGAGAGAACTCCAAAATTACTTTTTCCCTGAAGTCTCGAAAAAGTTCCTAAAGTTGAGAAATTTGACGTCAATTTCGTAAATTTCTCCATGCACCATGAATATACCGGACTTTTTTCTTTCCTTGCAACCAAACACAACCAAAGATTATTAAAACTATTTTTCGTACGCTAATTTCAATAATTTCCCTGGGAGCAATCCCCCCTCCCCTGATTCCCCCCTCCTCCTTTTCTCTGATGTCTCCGAAGACAGACTATAAAATGCATTTCTACAACCAGTAAATTTTGGTATCTATTACTTTTTTCAAAGATATAAATTGCACCTAAGGAGTTTTTTACTATAAAACTTTTCTTCCTTTTCATGAGTTCATCATTCTTGTTTTTTTTTTTTTTTTCATTTTTAAATTAGAACTTGATATAGAAATTTGAAGAAATATTTATATGGACGTCAAATATTAGTCAAAATATGCTACTCTTAAGGGGCGGCACATTAGTTCTTTGCACACGGGCGGCCGACACCCTAGGATCGGCCCTGCATGCATATATGTTTTATATGCCAAATACATGTTAGTCATTTGATAACTTTTTTAACAAATTATCCCGGACCTGCCTCCTAACTATATCATGCATGAAAAAGTAAAAGGTAAGCATCGTAAAAGAGAGCAGACCTCTATATTACTAAGAGCTCTATCCTGGTTCCGCATCACCTCCTGCAACATGGCCGGATTACGCATGATCTCCATGGTATGACGTAACAATTCTGGATTATTGAAGATATGGCTGATTTCTGGGTTCCTCTGCAATGAAAAAACACAACCCTTTTAATATTTATAGGAAATTCATTTACTTTTTAGTGAGAAGAAGAACAGTAAAACCTTGTCAACTCATCAAAATTAGTGATGGTCTGAAAGTTCATGAAAGTCAAGAGTTCAGATTTAAAGAGGTTTCAACAATACTTTATACATGCATGTTTTAATGAAAATACATTTGAACTTTGAATAATAATAATAACAAATTGATTCTGTGCGGGTTTCCTTATTCCTAACCTTTTATCTTTTCTATACCTGGAATATGTCTTGGACGAATCTTTTCTTAGACTAACTTTTCATCTCCAGCATTTCAGAAAACTTATTTTCTGTCTAGGATTCTTACAAGGTTCTTTTGTTGTGAAAAACTAGACAATTTTGTGAAAAATCAGGTAATTTTGTGAAAAATCAAATAATTTAAAATTTATACATATAACAAAGTATTCGGGAGGCAAGTGTGTTATGGCCTTAAGTGGCAACATCAAGCTACAGTTGATTGCATTTTCAGAGAAATCTATAAAAACAGCCATTTTTATTGAGCTATGATAAACCTCAAGCAAAATTATAAAAACAAAACAACTTCCTTAAGTTGTTAATTTCCCTTTTAAAGAAACCAACAATAAGCACTATATTTCCCAGCACTAGTGCTTTATTGCTCGCACAAGCATCATAGAAATGTGCCAATATTTATTTTGCAAAATTGGCAGGTCCGTAAATAAGCTGCTAACCCTAACTTAACTTCAAAAAATATTCCAAAAATTATCGTCCCCCTCCCCCAGATTTGTCTTTTCAATAAATAATTTGAAAGTTCTGGTTTGGTTGATTAGGATTGTGAAGGTCCTACTTTCGGCAGAAGAGTCAAAAATACTGAATTCGTAGGAAATGAGGACAAGCAAACTAAGACTTCCACTAAATGCACCTCATCTGGGAGCTAGACATCAGTTTTCAGTTCAAATTTATTTCTTACTGTTACAAAAAACATTGCTTCATGGAAAAAAAAAAAACTTGCTTTGCCAATGCTTGATTACAGCAATCCATGCTTCTCTTGCTTTCAACTGGTTTTGATACGAACTTGTCCAATACCGCACACCAACAATGTTAAGCTGCAGTGCATTTATCTGCATTTGTTAGTTAGTTTGTCACACCATTTTCTGCTCCAAATTTGATGAAATACAACTAAGTAGTCGTCAAATGCTAGTCAAATTATAATGTTACTTCTGTCCTATTACTTCCGTGATTTCACCACAACTGAGATGTTTCACTCAAAATGTTATAAGGAATATTTGTTTGCATATCCAGGATATTTTATTCATTAGCTGCATCAGTATTATTTCGCTATGAAAGTGTGATTGTAAAATTACTGTTTGATGACCTATTTTACTGCACCTGACGTTAGTACTCAGGTTCTAACTGTGATATGGACAAGCACTGGATTTGCAAGAAACACTAATCCTGGAACACTAAAAATGGAATTTTAAGAATGAAGTGAAGGTAAAAAAGAGCGAAAAAAAATTTTTTTTTTAGTTACATCTTTTCTCAGGAAATCAATAATGATCTGCACAAATATTTTTTTTTTCTTTCACATAGGGAGACTGGGGATACTTGAACCCTATTTTAGTTTTCAATTTTTTTCTCTGCTGCACACACACACAAAAGGTATTTTTTTCCTCTACCTCAAAGTATTTTTTAAAGTTGAAATCAAACCAATAGTTTTGGTAAAATATTTTTTTTCAATAATTTCATAAAAGGATCACGTATCCCCACATCAGGGGAAACATGATCCCTTCATGGGGAATACTTGATCCCATTGAGAAAATACATACACTTTTCATCAGATCGGAAATTTATATATGAATTTTAGTTTCCTACAATGTTTCTAAAAAAACACACAATTTCTAATTTTCTTTATTAGATTATAATAATGTGAACACAAATTAACATAGTATTAAATTCCACTAAGACATTTGTAAAAATAATATACACAACTTTAATGAAATTATGCTTTTGATCAGTTACTTATTCTCCAATACAGTTGTGAAAAATATATTTAATAAATAAAACTAACAATTTTTTAAAGTAGTATAATGAAGCTAAAATTACAACAAATAAAAAAACTAGAATGAAAAGTACAAAAATCAACTTATTTGCTTCTTCTCTTGCAATAATAAAGTTAAGTGTTTTGTCAATTACATCAGTTTTAAAAAAGAGGGAAGAAAACTGCGGAAGTATCAGTGTACTTATAAGAAAGAAAAGAAAGCCTAGCATATGTTTTCAAAACCTGAAAAGTCAAATACAAACAATTCCTTTGTTGTACTTCTTGTTCTACTCAACCCAACTGGATGTGTGCAGCTTAAAACATTCAGTCAATTTCTCAAGGAAAAAAAAAACTGATGAAGCATATTACCTTTTTTTGCTTTAGAAAATTTATTTCAAACTCTAGAAATCCAACTTTGCATTCTATCCGTTAATGGGTCTACACAATGGGCGACTCACTTTTTTGTTGTAAATCTAACTGTAGCAGAACCTTTTTTTTTTTCATTCAAACAAAGATTTGACAACTATTTCAACTTGTTTAAGCTCATTTGGCTGATCAGAACATAATTCATCAGTAGAGTTCGTTTATGTTAATATGTGAGGCATATGTGGGTTACAAGTGCAAACTGATATTTTAATTGTTTAGCATATTTACTGCAGTGATTGTTTAAATCTATCACTCATACTATGATAAATTTTATTATGTTAACATGGGTCTGAATGCTTAAAATTCATGTCAACTAAGTAAACAACAGTTAAATTGTTTTCATTGTGTTTAGATTGCCATAGGGATACTTGCTCCCTCGGATCATGTATCCCTCTAAACGAAGGGATCAAGTACCCCTAATATGCGATTTTTACAAACATATTTGTTCTATTATTAACAATCAGTGGCAATTTACTAAAAAATATGTCTCAATTATTAAAGACTGTCTATACTTGAACATTACACTTCGGTATTTTTTTAAAAAGTTGTATATAAAGGATAATATAAACTTCAGAATTCATTTCTTGAGCTAAAACAAAATGGCTGAAAAAAACGAAATGTTGCTAGTTTTTATGTACCAGTTTTGCTTTAATATAATTGTCAGGTTTCAAATCTCTACTTGATGATTTTGGTACTTTTTGGCTGTGGGATCATGTATCCCCTTGGATCAAGTATCCCTAGTCTCCCCTAATACTAACCTCCATGATCTGCTGCATTTGTGGATGATTCATAATCATGTCCCTCAGGGTCTCTGGATTAGAGAAAAGAGTCTGGATGATGGGGCTGTCAAAGAGCTGACGCATCATCTCTGGGTTGCCCATTAGCTGAAAAGCAGGTTCACTTTTAATAATAAAACCCATTAAAAATGTTGTCTGATACATCAAACAAATTAAATGCAATGATCTTAAAAAAATACCAAAATAAAACTTACTTCCCTCTGTATATTCTGCTGCATTTCCATAAAGTTCCGACTACCACCCAGTCCTGAGAGACCTCCGAGAAATCCTGGAATCCCACCAGGGCCAGGCGGGGTGGTAGTGCTGGTCTGGGAGGATAAAAACACAATAGGAAAACTTAACTTCTGATCAGCAATACCAATAGTTTGGAAAAGAACACACACATACACAGAGGCAGATATTAATAATAATAAAAAGCCTTGGCTGGCAATACTATAATTTAGAATGTAATTGGCATGGAAAAACTTATAACATTTCTAATTGCATATTAACATACATTATCAGCCATTATTTAAAGCAAAGCAAGCAATATATGTAGTAAAGAAAATCATCCTGACATAATATTTAGCAATGATTCTTTTTATTATACAGTATACTCCCGATTATCCGTGTGCGGTTTATCCGGTTTGTGGATTATCCGTGTCTCATTTCGGAATCACACTTTTTTAAAGCTCTTTCAGGCGCTAAAATCAAGATAATACGAAGCGTACCCTACTATCCGTGCACAGAAGTCAAATCGAACACGTGTCCTACCCTCATGTGCTCTATTGTTGCATTGCCCATTAGAGGCCATCAGTCACGTGTAACCCCCCTCCTCCTGGTCTATTCTTCAGTCTTCTTTGTACTGCTAGACCAGTTTTAAAAGACTGGGTCTGGCACAATGCCAAGAAAATGAACCGCTTTATTTGGGAGTCTTCGGTTCCCGCGGAAGGCAAGTCACGTGACCTGTCTCTGAAAATTGACTAAGCAGTAAGCTACATTTATCATCAGATCACTGTGTGACTTTTCTGGTAAACATGGCTGGTGTGAAACGGAAGAGGAATGTTTTAAATGTGAAACAAAAATTGGAAACTATCAAAAAATTTGATAATTGTGAATCCGCTAGCAAATTGGCAAAAGATTATGACATTGGAGTGCGAACTATTCGCGATACAATGAAAAACAGAGAAAAACTTTCTTCTTACACTAGCGATTATGATGATAAATCTGCACTTTATAAATGAAAAAGTATGAAAACGTCAGCCTACAAAGATTTAGATTCCGCTATTCTACAATGGTTTAACCAAAAGAGAGCGGAAGGAATTCCAATTTCTGGTGCTATGTGCACAGAAAAAGCTAAATTGTTTCATGAAGCACTTGGATTAGAAGGGGACTTTAATGCGTCTTCAGGATGGTTAACGAGATTCAAGCAACGCTATGGAGCAACGCTATGCTCAAGCAACGCTGCCAACAAAAACACTTGCCCCACAAGAAGAAAAATCAGCTCCAGGTCACAAGTCATCTAAAGAGCGAGTAAACATCATGTGCTGTAGAAATGATTCAGGTGACCATAAAATGAATATTATAATGAATATATATAAACTCCTAATGATTGGGAAGGCCAAGAAACCCCGTTCATTTAAAGGTACAGAACAAAAAACCTTGCCAGTTATGTACTACAATAAGAAAGGAGCGTGGATGACAAAAGGTATTTTTCTGCAATGGTTTCACAAACATTTTGTTCCTGAAGTTAAAAAGCATTTAAAAGCTAAAAGTTTACCTTTGAAAGCAGTACCGCTTTTAGATAATGCTCCATCACATCCGGATGAAAGTTTGCTGAAGTCTGATGACGTGCTAATTACCGGTAAATTTCTCCCTTCAAATGTTACATCTTGAATACAACCCATGGATCAAGGTGTAATTGCGTCAATGAAATGACTGTACAGAGCTGAACTTTTAAAAGACTTGATCCACGAAGTTGTAACGCTTACAGACTTTTGGAAGCAGTACTCATTATTGGATGCAGTGCATGGTATAGCAGCTGCATGGTCAAAGGTAAAATCAGTTACCCTTGCACGATCTTGGAGAAAAATCTTGCCACAAGAGTCATTGGATGAAGAATCATCTTCAATTGCCGAAGATAATATTGATAACATCATTGAGGAAGTTAAAGAAATCGAAGGTTTTGAATCGGTTGACGCTGAAAATGTTGAAGATGGCTTAAAAGCGACGAATGTGAATCAGGATTTCAATGTCTAACTGACGAAAATATCATTGAACTTGTTACTGAATCAAAAGCAAGTGATGATAATGAAAATGAAGATGAAGAACATGGAGAAAATACAATTTCACATTTTACCCTGTGTAGATGAACCCGAAAACATTTTTAGTGAAACAACAGAAGATAATCTTTCAAACAAAGAAACATCACTTACAGGAGGTGGTGCTGTTGATGAAGAACTTGACTCCGGTTGCTAAAAATAATAATAATAAATTGGTTTTAATGTTCATAACCACAGCATAGCAAAAAAGTTAAAAGAGCAAATATAGTGGCTACGTTTTCACTTTTCATAAACCAGGGGTTCCCAATCTGTGGGTCGCAACCCCCTCGGGGGTCGCAAAAGCTTTTATTAGGGAGTCGCGACATTATCCCAAGATTTAAAAATTTTTCATTGCATAGTTTAAAAATCAAAAAACGTAGAGAAAAATAGTATCATTTTAGAGTAGCATCAATACTTGAGTGCAGTAGCGAATCCAGGAGGAGGGCTATATCGTCGCAGCGCCCTCCTCCTACCTCCCCTCAAACCAGAAACCAGTGTACCTGGTCCCCCAACGTCCTTTAATACTATCTTGCATTTTGGTTTAGAGACTTACATTCAGGGTTCGAAAATATATGAAGACAAAAACATTCGTCATCAAAATGACAACAGCAAGCTGAAGCACAATTAAAAAAGACCTAATTTTTTTTAAAAAAAAGTATGAAGAACTTAAAACCAATCTTGGTCCAAAAAAACTTCATCTTTTATCAAAAAAAAAATGTTTAAAATTTTTTGAAATTCAAAAACAAAAAAAGAAAAAAAAATATCAAGAATACAAGACTATTTTTGTCAAGCCAGCATATTTCAAAAAAGCCAGTCTGGCAATCCTACTTCCCCATGCGAGGAACTGCTTACTTGGTTTCGAATCTGAAGAAGCACCAACAGTAGTCTCTTCTCTTACCATTGGATAGGAGCGACAGCATACTGTGCTGTCACGCAACACCCCTTCATTCCTTGTCGTGCACAGCTACAGTGTGGATTTCACTTTCTTTGCCCAGGGATACCTTTTCTCAGGAAACTGTAATTTCAGCAACTAATGTTTTTTAAACTTATTTTTAGTGAAAGTCAAGATAAGGAAAAACTTTTCATAGTTTTTGCCAGTAATGAGCGTACAAATGAAAAATGAACCTTTATTTTTAGAGTGCCCAAGCTTGATTTGCTTAAGCGAACTCGACGTCACTGGTATTCAGGTTTTATGGACTAGCAGAAACCATGCTTATGATAATTGTAAAATTGAGTTTTAAATTATAACTAAATTTTTAAGACTGCATACAATGTCTACAACTGTTTTAAATTAAAAAAAAAAAAACTTAGTATGAAAGGAACTTTTATTTTCTATCTCATTGCGGGACCTAAACTGAAAGTTTTTTGAAACTGAAGTTTTAAAAAGGCAAGTTAGGCTGTTTTTAGTTTATGTTAATTGCAGGTTCACTAAAGTCTTTTTTATATTGAAACATAAAAAATGAAATTTTCCGCTTTCGACTCCAGGGAAAGAGGAGAGTACTATTTTCAAAATTGAAGAGCTAATAATGCTCTGTTGGCTAGGTTTTATGGTGTTAGGGGAAGCAAGAGGTTTGGAGGGCTATCATCGGAAGATTTTCCGTACAATGATCAAATACTAGGTTGGTATGATCAGGGGTCTGTCCAGGATTTTTCACAGGGTCCGTTTTTTGTGAAAAATCAAATAATTTTGTGAAAAGTGAATTAATTTTGTGAAAAATCAAAAAATTTTGCAAAAAAAAAAATTTTTTTTTTTCTTTTTGTTAAAACGAAATTTTAGAATTTAGAGATGGTACAAACTGCATCAATTAAACTTAAAGTTGAGTGTTTTCCTCTTCTACGTCGAGAAAATCATTCTGCATTTTTTTTACTAATATTTGGCGGGGGGGGGGCATCGCTCTTTCAAGTATCAATATTTATCTACCATTCTACATTATGTTAAATTATACTAGATATATTTCTGTACAGCACTTAAAATAATTGTAACAAAAATATAAATAAATAAAATTCAGAATAAGGTTCAGCATTCAACTTTTTGACCCAAGACACTCTTAAAAAGCACAGAATTTCGTTTAAAACTTATAAATTCTGTGATTTAAACAAAAATAAAAAGATATTTCAATTGTTTACCTCTTAACAAAGCGTAATAATCATTAAAAATTCGAAAAATCGGATTCCCATAGCGGATGCAAAGAGATCGCAATTCTCAAAGTGAAGGCATCAAAAGTATAAAAACGGCTTGTAAAAGAAATATTTTTGATAAAATTATTTTAAAATTGCATTTTAGAGTCCTATGATAAACATATCATTAATATCTGTGGGCACAGTTGACCCAAAAAATAAAATTAAATAAACCATCTACTTAGCATTTTAATTTTTGACTCATAACAGAAAATGGAATTTTTGCTTTAAAAACTTGAAATGAGAGTTCTAACAGAAATAAAGAGACTTTTCATTTATTTGAATCCTAATAAAGCTAAGTTAGCTTGAAAAAAGAACAAAATATGATTCTCATATCGGATGTTAAAAGATTGCATTTTTCAAAATGTAGACATCTAAAGAAAAAAAAAAGATAATTAAAAGAGTTTACTTAAAGTTAATCATCCTTGTGTTAGCATCGAAAAATCAAAACCCACATAATTTTCTCCCAAAATAACAATTAAACATCGCACCGCACCGTAAAAACGCAAATATTGACAAGCTGGCAAAATGATGAGAATATTTTCTAATCAAGTCATTATAAAGGTTCAACACCAGACGCTAAGTGGTGATAATTTTGAAGTTGGTAACACTATCTGAAGCAATCATATTTTTTCCTCACCTTTACTATCCCTTTGTAGTTCTAAGTTCATTTCGCAGATATATATTATTATTGTTTATTAAATCATGAGCAGAGAAAAGTGCTTACCAATGCCTTTTCAGAAAAGTTAACAAAAACACCGCTGCTAATTAGCTGTGATAAAACAAACAACCATTATATTTATTTGGCAGTAGCAATTATTTATCGCTTACAGGAGCATCCCAAGAGTGCCGATTTTTTTTTTTTTTTTTTTTTTTCAAAATTAGCCGATTTTGTATAAGCTGATCCCTCTAATTTGACTTAAAAAAAGGTTCCAAAAATTATCGGTTTATACACAGAATTATGCATTATTTTGCTTTCAGATTTGCTCTTTCAATAAACAATTTGACATCCGATCTTGTTTATCAGAATTTTGTGAAAGGTCCGTTTTGTTTGATCGGGATTTTGTGAAAGGTCCGTTTTGGTTGATCGGATTTTTGTGAAGGGTCCGTTAACGGACCCAAATATCCTCTGGCCAGACCCCTGATGATAGAGGAGGAAAAACCCTTAGAATGTTCAATGCCAAGAGAAAAGTTTTTTGATTGTTATTAGTAATATGGCATAGCATCAATAGTGGTGCTACGTGAAAGAGTGGATGCTATTCCGGGGGATAGCAAAAGGCAGCGCCTCTACCGCAGCCTCATTAAAAAGAAAAGAAAAAAAAAAAGAACTACTAGACATACAAATGAAGAAAGTAGGCTTTAAAACTTGTTTGCATTTTTTCAGGGTGCTAATAAGCTTTCAAGGGGTCTTAGTCCCATATAACTCTGCTCACGTTTTTGATGGTCCATTTGACAATCTGCAAAGAAATGTTTGGTTGCCATTTAAATTTTTTGGTAGCCAATTGGTGAGTGGCAACCCCCAATCTGCACCTTTAAAAATGTATGTAATGCAATCAACTTTGAACTTCAATAACTTACCTTATTTCCAGTCCTGATCACTAAATGAATAGTTAACCCATTTTTAATATCTGAAAAGAAAGAAAAATTACCATTTTTAAGGTATTGAACAACTGATAGAAACAAAATTCATAGTCAAACAATAAAACATGTTTTCAATAGTCAACTTCTGTTGTAATGAATGACACCAGGAGATCCAAGTGAATTAAGAATTGCAATGCCTTATCAAGGGGGTAGCAAACTTGGGCCCCTGTTCTGGGAGGCAAATTCACCACATTTCTGTGTGTTTTTTTTCTTTTTAACTCTTTATAAAAACTGTCGACAGGGCAGCCGTTTCAAGATTTGTCCCGGCTTGGAAAAATCGAAGAGTTGGCATTGAGGTATCACAACCAAGATAAGTTTTTTTCTCGTAAAAATTATTAAGCTTGTTTGATTTGAGTAGTTAGAAGGGAAAAGGCAGGCAATGAAATATCAGGGGTGCAGAGCAGAATAGGGTAGAATGCTTGAACTAGACCAGCAATGCAAATATAACAATTTTATGTCTGAAAAAGAAACTTTTTAAAGTTTGATTTCCCTCCATTGTTGCATTTTGTTACATAGGTTTTTTAATCAATCAAACCTGCCAATTTTCATGCATTAAGCCTAAAAACTATTAATGGCGGTTCCGATGTTTTCATGGATTTAAAAAACTGATTAAATTTGCATCTCCAGCATTTGCCTATTTTTATCTACTTATGTGATTCTATTACTTAGACATTAATGACTTAATGTTACTGGTTTATTTTCTGTTGAGAACTTCCATGTTCCTCATCCGAATAAAATTCTCTATTTAGTTACAACAAGCCGAAATTATTTTTAAAATTTGGCTTTATTTTTACCAGGCTTATCGAAGATATAATTTGTGCAGATTTTAAGAAAATTTTGTCTAAAAACTATTAAGAATATTTACGACATTGATAAATTTTTGAAGTAAAGAAGTTCTATTGTTCTGGAAAAATTAGACATCTAGAAAAGGGATTATTTTTAACTTTTCTTATAAGTTTCGACAGTTAATGGGTTGTACAAAATGAAGAAATGTAAAACAGCTCAAAGAAAAAATAATTCCTATTACTAAGTGGGCAGATAAGTGGCAATAGCAGTTAATGTTGGGAAATATCAAATGCTACATTTAGGTCATGGAAATAAACATACAGCTTATTATTTACAGGCGTCAGCCACTATTCAGCAGGCCCGGATCTACGTACTCGCAGACTCCGTAGTGCGGGGGCTTGTCCTAAGGGGCCCAATGGCCCAAGAAATTGGAAAAAACTAGCACTAAGACTTATTAATGTTGCAAATATACACAGCTGGCCTCTAGGAAGGGGCCCTAAAGATTTTGTTACATGGGGAGAGCGGGCAAATTTTATTGATCTGGGTATTTCAATAAATCAGAACTTAGTTTAGTCAACAGTGCAGCATTGCAAGTAACAAAACTAACAGAATGCTTGGGTTCATCAACCGATTCTATTTCAAAAAAATGTCTTGATATAGAAGTTTAATAAGACCTAATTTGGAGTACCCTGTTTAGTTCTGCACACAACAGTCACAAAAGCGTCTTACCATGGCCACTGCGGTCATTGAGACTGTGCTGCTGTGTCTCGAAACCATCACTATTTGACCTCGTAATGCCCACTTGGGTAGTTAGGCATTGTCACTGCTATGTACCTTTGTGACGTCGGCACGTACAGCCACCTGTTAGTGACTTCACTTGTGGCGCACGACAGTCACAAACCCGTCTTATTATAACTGTGCCATTAGGGTTGAGTAAGAAAGAGTAATTAAATGTTCTTCACATTGAAATATAACTTTAATACTGAAAGATATATATAAAAGAGTTAAATATTATCTAAATTCAATTTAATTCCTAACATTAAAACACATAATTTTTTAAAAATTAACACTGCAAACATTACAAAAAGCTAGTGTTGAATGAGGCAGTGAGAAGCAAAGGGATGTTTAAGTGTCAAAATTTAAATTTTGGAGACAACCAGTACAAGTGATAGGAGAACCTCTCCCACAGGTGTTCCCAAAGGGAATCAGTTTCCAATTGGTGGTTTGCAAGCCCCTGAGGGTTCTAGTGAGGTGTTCAAGGGGTTCGCGAAAATATTGTAATGGCGGAACTTTAATTCAAGTATTTTTGTTTACCATTCATTTATTTCTCTTTTGCAAGAAGGCAAGGGTTTTTGCCATTTCATCGAGCATTACAGAATTGAAGCTATATGGAAGAAGTTCAACTTTTGAACGCGTGAAGATGAAAGCATATGAATGCTTTGGTTTTCTCAGAAGCTTTTGATCAGAAAATTCAATTAGACTTGATGAAAACTTTACATGAAGCATGTGCAAATGCCTGCTTTAGTATTAAAGTGCGACAGAAAGGTAAATCGCTTGTGCTAAAAATGCGTAGAAGTGCAATCTTGCTGTTATGAATTGCAATATTTTTCACAGTTCCTACGCTACAATTTCTTTTGAATTTTTATTGATGAAAAAGAGAAGGAATGGTTGGCAACACAAGAATACTACAGGAAATGTGAAAAAATATTTGTACTTAAAAAAAAAAATCTTGGGTGAAGATTCCTAGTGTGAGGTACGCAGTAAAAAAAAATAAAGGAATCAAAGCATGCAACTTGATTTGCAGTGTATGTAAAAAATGAATTTATGAAATGCTTTCAGAAAGAGTTTCCTATAACAAGTGGACATAAAAATATTTCTGTTAGCGAAAATTACCTTTTATGTAGAGTTAATTCTAGTCGTTTCTATTATTTTTCAAAGACAAAATAAAAAAATAACTTCACCTTTGATTCCACACTTTTAGCTTAAGGACAAGAAAGTTTTTTCAACACTCAAACTTGAAATCGTAGTATGATTATTAGAAATCGCAGTCACATGATTAATATGTGCAGTATATCCCTAACAAACAGCTAAACTCGTAGTCTTTTTCAAAAAATTATAAATTTGAAACCTTCTAATTTTATTACAAGAAAAAAGATCATATAGTTAATATGAGACAGTTATCTAAAAAATGCTATTAAAAATAATTCTGTAACTGACATGTGTACTGTAATTAAGTGTGACTAATAAAAGTATAAATACAGAAACAAATTAAATGCTGAAACTGTCAGATATTTGAGTCAAACTTTGAACTCTTTTGTTCTACAACTATTGGGTTT
This sequence comes from Uloborus diversus, assembly GCF_026930045.1. NCBI lineage: Eukaryota > Metazoa > Arthropoda > Arachnida > Araneae > Uloboridae > Uloborus > Uloborus diversus. The sequence goes on along the minus strand of NC_072736.1, from coordinate 59,636,966 downwards.
ATCAACTGATCTATATCAAACAAATGTCTTCATATAGAAGTTTGATAAGACCTAACATGGAGTACTCTGTTTAGTTCTGCATACAACGGTCACAAAAGTGTCTCACCATGGCCACAGCCGTCATTGGGACTGTGCTGTTATAGTTCAACAAAGAATAATCAGTAGTCTTTGTTGAATTTGCTTTACATTCAAGTTTTAGATGTGATTTTGATTTGTAGAAATGTTAGTGCTTCTACAATATATTTTGCTGCTATGTTTTCATTTTTGTAACGAACTATTGAATAATATCAAGCTAAATACACTTCTGTCAAATTGCATTGTATATGCATAGCTTTCCTTCTTTTTTTTTATTTGCTTGTTACTTATTATTACTCACTGTACAGGGGGCTTGCCAGCTTCTGCATTTCACAGGGGGTTCGCAAGGGGGGAAAAAGTTGGGAACTGCTGCCATAGGGTATACTCCATATTCGGCGTATAGTTTTAAACACTTTTTTAAACATATTATGTATATGAGCGCATATACATGTTGTACATAACAGATTAGTGAGAGTATACTCTCAGAAAAATTGATGGGAACATCACTGACCTCTCCTCGATATTAGGGCAAGAGCTAGACCTGGTAAGTGCTGCTGTATAACATAGTTTAGAAAAAAATCCAACAAAAGTCTACCCAGGATCTGAACTTCAAATGTGTTTCTCTCATAACTATTAAACGTCCACTTTCATCCCTTCATTTCTCACTGCTTCAAATGTTATCTGTAGCCAAACTTTGAGGTTTGTTTGAGTATTATTTTAAATTCATTCAATTACCAATTAATATTTCAATGAAAATAGGGATGAGAGTGGTCAGAGAGCAAAAAGTAAAAAATCCAAAACAATTTCCTAAAAAGCATGATATCAAAACCACATCAAAATAGAACCTGGAAGCCATGATATTCAGCAATTCAACAAAAAATGGCTAATTTACCAGTTTTAAAGATAATAGGTATTTAATACATTATTAAAGTTAATATATTATTTAAGTATTATTAATAATTTTATACAATTTGCTGCATTGTACCATTTCTTGCAAGAGGCTTTATTCCTAAAAAAATCTAAATTTTTAAAAAGGGGCAACAATTTCTAACCCCCGAGTCCTTAACAAAAGGTTGGGGGAGCCCGAGATCAATCTTGGCTGCATCACACAAGAGTCAACTTTTCATATTTTTAGAGAAAAATACATTTTTTCATTAAAAACTTTTGAGTTCATAGTATTAAATGAGTGAGAACATAAATTTTAAAATTAGGTCTGTTTGTAAAGTAAAAATTTACAACACAGAGAAAAATCTAAAATTTCTTTATGTGGTAGAACATACTTTTTATAGTAAGAATTGAAAATAAATATATATGTATAAACGATTGGTTATCTTTTTCCTTGCGTTAGAACCCAAAATTTGTTTTTAAAAACGTGCTAATACGATTTCGGAATCAAAAGAACAACTTGCAGCTGCCTCCTTTAATCATGAAGTCTCAAAACTTTTAATAGGCTGTAAAGCCCAAACCATTTGAGATTCACCATAAATATTTTTTACACTTTCATAAACACACAAAAAAAAGTAACCATGCCAAGTTTCAATAAAATTCGAGACTGTGGGTGCTATAGACCATGAGCCACCAATATGAAACCCTGCCCCCCCCCCCCCCCGGTGGGAATTTATGACTTATACTTTTTTTTGTTGGTATTACCTACCAGATTAAGAATTCAGTCGTTTGCCCTTTTTAAATTACAGCATATTCAGAAAAATAAAGAAAATTGAAAAAAAAAAAAAAACGAAAGTCAAAAAAGTTTAATTTTTTGTTCATTTAATTATTTTAAACTATAAAAAGATGCAATAATTACCATATTTTTGTAAATTTATTCAGAATGACTAATAAATGACTCTTAAAAGAAAAAAATTTAAAAAAAAAAACATACCTAGATCTACTAGCAGCATAATTATAACATTATAGTATGATTTGTAATTAACTGTTATTTTCTTCATCCTCATATATTATGTCGTCTAAGTTTAGTACTTCATCTTCATCTTCAAATTCGTTTGGTTCAAAGCCCTCTGGAACGTCAAGCAGTTCGGGTGGCAACGGATCTCCTTTAATCCAGTCAAACTTCAGTTCACCATTCTTCAACTTCCATCCATGTCCCACTGGAGTTGGGATGGAGGGTTTAGCTACATGTGCGTTATTCCATATGTAACATTGGTAGTTGACACGTTTTATGTGGTTTTCTAATGAAGTTTTGCATGGAGGCAGTAGACTTAAATCCACACCTTGATTGTTGGACAGAGAAAATGCAGTTCTCGGAGAAAACTTTTGTGCGAATAAATCAAACCGCAGTTTGTTTATATTTGTATATTCCTTACTGTTGTACAAACAACAAACAAATTCCTCCAACCCTGTCAGTAACATGTCTGTAATTGTCGGTGATGCTCCTACTGATGTAAGAATAGGTACAAATTTCGAAAACTTTTCCAATTTCGATTTCACAGACAACTTTCCGTGACGAACAAAGGAACTAGTGGTGTCGCAACCGGACAGGGCATGCACATTCAACATAGCGTAGCTCATTTCTGCACCTAAGTTATGAGAAATGGCGGTGACATTAATAACCCTTCGTTTGTTACCTGTTCCTGTATCAAAGAAAACTATGTTTTCAATGTTGCTGGCATATCTTACCAACAACATAAAAACATCTGTATCCGGGGATCTAACTCTGATGGGTGAGTTATCTTGACAAGACTGTGAAGCTTGGATACAGTGTAGTATTATTTTGGTATCCGCTTCCTCTTGTGAAGAGCATAGGTCTTCTTGTGTACTATATTTGATGGTCAACCCATCTTCGCTAGTAAACCATGTGATAAATAAAGATTTCTCCCATGTAATATGTGGGCATGTTTGTCCTGAACCCATTCACTATGAAGTAGGTTGATCAGTTGCTCTTTATTTTTGCCATTAGCAAGGAATTTTTTCCAATCCCGTGGAATCTTAGTTTTGGGTCCTCTTATTAAAAAAGTATCTCCAAAACCCCTTCTTTGTCTTTCAATGTTTTTAATAGAAACATCTTGGTAAGTATCTGTTACAAAATCTATCCTGCTGCACTTGGGGAAGCGGCTCAAGACAGTCTCTGCAATTTCACCAAAGGTTTCTGGAATATTAGTGAGGGCCTGAAAGTAAGCCATGGCATCTATCACATATATATACATTCTTCAATCTTGGGAGATTCGTCGACTATACCCTTGACCTCCAAAGCGTGGAGTAGTTTTGACTTTTCAGTTTTTGTTGGACATCCATCAACAGTGGCTAATGCCCACAGTACTGGACCTAATGGGTATGACATCAGCTTATCCAGGTTAATTTCACGTTCTTGTGACAAAAGTAAAACTCGAGCAAAAATATTCCTTTCTGCTCTTATCTCTAATAATCTGTTTTGTGCAGTAGTAACAGTGATCGTTTCTTGAATACTTTTGAAAGTTTGAAGCTTTTGTCTCTTAAGTGGTACATGAAATTTTTTATTCTTTACAATAAATCTGTCATGTATAAAGCTTTTGTAGGAAGCTTTCCCTAGATTATCAACGTTGAGCAAATTTTCTTCTACGGAATCGGGGACAGGTCTTCCAGATGATAAACAGCTTATCGTGGTTTTCCAACTTCAAATGGATTAACGTATTGTTCAAAAGCGTCAAGTATATTCGAAATACTTTTGTCACTTCGTTTCATTTCATTTGATTGCATGTCACGGTGAGAGTAATCTGATGACTGAGGCATACTTGCATTTTCAAGTGCTAACTCTACATACTTAGCACGTTCATGTCTTGTAATGCACCATCGTGCATATGCCCAGAAATTTCGGCTAAATCCTATTATTCCGCCAGTACATTTGGCATGTCTATTGGATAAATTCATATGACGTCAGAAAGTCACGTGATCCTTTGAATGTGACGTCACGATAACCAATGTGAGGGGATATTTATTTAGCTTTGTTTCGTTTTTCGTTGGATTCGTTTATTGTTCATGTTGGTTTGTGTTTATGTTTTTTTTTTACTCCCTTTCCTTATCGGATCTAGAAAAAAAAAATAATATCGGACTAAACAGAAATACTGCTGTGGTTCTTTTTCTTGATCAAGCTCTCACCCCTTTTTAAAATCGAACCGTTTTCGAACAGTTTTTTTTAAAATCATTTTTAGTAGTTTTCATGACTTTTTTGTGTTTTTTCAGGAATATGCTGTAATTTTCAAGTGGCAAACACCTAAAACCTTAAAGTATATGTCAATACAAACACAAAAATGTATGTGTCGAGAATTCCCACGGGGGAGGGAGGGGGGTATACACCAGCCTCCGCTCTACTAAGCCACGCTTTTTGATTGACTTATGAGTTTTTTCTAAAATGAATTAAAGTAAAAATATCATTGAAATGATGAATAAAATAAGCAGATATAAGGTAGCATATAGTAAAAAACCACCCAACATTAAAAATAAGTGAAATACTTGCAGGATGCAAAAAGATTAAAAGGTACAGATGTGATATACCCCCCATTTGGCGACATCCGATTTTTTGCACAAAATTGAAATATTTTTCTCGCCAATGAGGCGATAATTTTTTAAGCATGGCATCCCTGGCGAAACTAACCTGTGTTTAGCAACCTGAAGGCAATCTTACAGATCTGTTCAAACTTGTTTACTTGGGTTGTTTACTCGGTTTCACGCAGGAGAGATACGTGGTGTTGTTTCGTGCAATATACCTTACAGGAATGCTTATTTTGTGTTAGTTTAAATTCAGTAGCTATGTTTTGAAGTAAAAACATTAGAAAATGCCAGTTTCTTCAAACTTGAAGGTTAATTAAAAGTTATCTCCAACGTGGTGTGTATCTGTAACGTGCCATTGTCATATGATGTATTGTTTTAGACTGAGTGTGAGGATTTATACCATAAAAAGGTAAGTTCTTTATTTTAGAATTAAAAAAAAACTCTCACTTCTGAAATTCTTTGTTTTTACAAATCCTTGAGAGGTTCTTGTAGTTTTTAACTTGACTTTTACTGTATGTAAATTAGTTTTACAAAAATAGTACGGTTATTTTGTTCTAAAAGTTAATTCTTATCGATGCCACGAAATATTTAGACATTCTATTAACGTGCCTCCTTTAGATACTGAATTTCTGAAAATAAGTTGACTCCAGCATTTTATAAAAATATAAAGGTGTTATTTTATGTAAAATATAATAGGTATTTTGAAAGCATGTCTGGATAGCAAATAAATGTATAGTATTTTTGTATTGTTTACGTTTAGGATGTTCTGTTGAGCTATTTCTACTTTTCATACATCAAAATTTTAATAACTAAGCGCTTTTTTGGCTGAAATAGTTATTGATTTTGGGGATGTTTTCCACTTTAAATATTGCAATTTGAATCGCTTTGCTCTTTTTTTAGCAGAGTATGAGAAAAGTTTTTGTTCGATGAAATGCATGTTGGAAAATAGCTTTTATTTCTATTAGTACACTGGTGAGCTGTTATAGTAATTTGTCAATTTAAGCATTTTAAATACTTTCTAGTAATTGTTCTTTGTGTACAAAAACTTTCTAGTTTCTGGTATTTTTGAAGCGTATATTCGTGATGTTTTTTGTTGTGGTTTTATGTAGTTTTTATATATATTGTGTTCTAAAGTATTTTGATCATGTTTTTTTATCTGATTTTTTCCTGTTGGCGCTAAAAAAAGCATCGCTAAGAACGATGTATCACATATGTCGTTGTACATCGTTTTCTTGGCGACGCTTTCTTGGCGCCAACAGGAAAAAGTCGCCAAGAGTGGGGTATATCACATCAGTTTCGATTAAAATCTCAAACGAGGCATGCAACTTTCAACGCAGCAAGTGACGTCGTTGGCATGAATTCAAAACATACGTTTTTGGTAGATATCACGGAAAATGAAGATTCAAGGGGGGAAAATGAAAAGAATAAGAAATGGCAAGAGTGAAATTTTTTAAAAAATCTGATTTTTTCTGATTTTTGAGAAAAATAATGCCTGAAAGAGGCAGAAAAAGGAGGAAAAGTTTTAAAAGCCACAGAAAAAGCCGGAATTCCGGCAAAAGCCAGATACATCTCATCTCTGAAAAACCTAAGAAGTTTCATACCGATTATTAACAAAATTATACCTATTGTTTTTTTTCTTTTCTTTTTCATATTTGAAAAATCCAGCAAATTTTACTTGTTTTTGCCACTGTTCTTGCAAAAATACCATTCTGCTGGCAAAATGACCAACCCAGCTATTTATTACATGTACGAAACACAATGGTTGTTGATAAAAGCAATGAGAAACCAGCAGAGTCTATACAACATAAAGAAGTTTTTAAATCCTAATTTGGCAATTTTTTTTTTTTTTTTGGCACAAACAATCAAGTCACCAAGGAGGGATTATGTGACACATAAGTTCCTTTTGATACATGGTCTTAAATGTAAGTTCAGTAAAACAGACTTCAATTTAAAGTTAAAAAACATTCAATCCATCAGGTGTTTTCTCAGAATGATCTGTTTAATTTTACTGAAATTCAACTTACTGTGACTTTTGATGTCTTCATGATCCTTGAGAATCTTTCCAGCAAAGATAAGACAGACCTGTTCGGCCGAAGTCTCAAACTGTTTAGCCACCTCTTCTTTTAGCTGAAAAACAAAGCTCATTAAAACAGTGCAGCATGCAAAACAAAAAAAAAAAAAAACTTGTAAACAATAATTCTGTCAATAGGCAATAGAAGTTTAGACAGTAAGTACCCTAGAGTGGCAAATTTTTGAGAGTGACAAAAATATTAAAAAATTGTCTTAAGACTCAAATATTAGAATTCTATGAAAGTGTAACCATAATAAATAGATAAACAATACAGGTGAGAATGAAGGAAAAGCTGAAGCTTCTCTTGGTGACTTGCTCAGCCTATGTGTAGATTTCTTTTATAAGAAATCTGCACATTTAAAAAGTCAAATAATCGTCACTGTACTGTACTCCATCACCAGTGCGGCAGAAATAAAGGAATGATGTAGAAGAAATACAAATACAAATACAAAAGTGACGACCAGCAACAGGCTCTGGGTCCAGAGGCTGTTCCTAGTCAATTTACAATCCACAGTGAAGATCAATGGCCCTCTTAAAACTATCTACTCCTGTGCTCATTACCACCTCTTCCGGTAAGTTGTTCCAAGGTTCCACTACCCTGCTATAATAATAATTTTTCCTAATATCCATGTTAGCCTGAGATTTAAATAGTTTAAAACAATGACCCCTTGTCCTGTTTTCAGTGCTAAGCTTCAGCCCAGTAACATCTTTCATTTTAATAAATTTAAACAACTCCCCTCAGTCTCTTCTTTGCTTAAGACTACATTTATGAGGTCTTACCAGACTTCTATATAAGGGCAGAAGAACTTAGCTTTAAGCAAGCTTTACAGGCATCAAAAGTTTATGAATAGGTTAAGACTTAATCCATCGAGACTTTTCATTCTTAAATACCTGCTTGGTTAATGGATAAAAGCAATGTATTGCTTGATTTTAAATAGATGGTAATTTAAGAAATGAATTTAGATCATTGATGGTCACGATTATGATATCCGGTACCAAAACCTCATTTAAATAAAAGTCGAAATTGCTGTCTAGTTAGGAACAATATTTAACTCTTCCAACAGAATCAAATCCTACTGTGCTTGAAGAAAAGACAAATTATAAGAAAAACCAAAGAATCTTAAAAATTTGAACTGATTTTCCGTAAGTAAGCTCAAGATAAGAAACTTGGGAGAATATGAGATTTGATGTCAGATAATTTATAATACTGAAATTGAGGTGGGTACCAGTTATATTGAAACGTTGCTTAGATAGAATGAATAATTCAAGCCAAAACTGTGAGGTCTAAACATGTTTTCGTGACAAGGAAAAAAATTTACTTATTGACGCAATATGCATCCAAAACTTCAAACAATAATTGCTCTAATTATTGCTAGAAAAATTTAATGTGAAATCAAATATCGACGGAAATCTTACTTCTTTAACGGAAGCAGTTTCTTCGATTTCTATAGATTTTTTATCTTTTGCAGTTTTTACAAATAAAGTAATTTTGGAGACAACTTCTTCTTCCGCCATCATGAAGAAATTCACAACATATTAGTACAGTACTGCCAGATACGTAAATCATTTACTTGCATACTTGGCAAAAACAAGGCTTAACAACACTTTCAAATTTGCCCAACTGTTAGTAAGTGGAAAATAAATATTTAAGTCTTTTCCTCATTTAGTTTTCAATTTTCATCGAAAGCGTAATTGCTTTTGTATTTTTAATTGATTATATTAACTTTCAGTTTGTAAAACAACTTGTACTCCTCTATCTTTACCCCCTCTCCCTTCTCCTGCGCTCACATGATCTTAGCCCACCCTCATCATTGGACCAAACCGTTTCGGATCCGCCTACTTTTCGACAAGAAGAATGCATATCTTAGCACAGACGCACATATGATTTTATGAGAAATTTGGTTTTGGTATTCTCCAGTGAAAGTATGTGTATTGTTTATGATATTAACAACGTGGAAACCTTGTAATTTTTTCCTGAATTGTTAGTACGGAATTTAAATTTACGATTTGAAAGTTCTCAATTTCTCAACATACGTTTCCAACATAGAAGAAATGAAAAATATTGTCTAAAGTTTTTATGATGATCTGTTGAAAAAAGAAAAAAGGGGGGGGGGGGAATAAATGCTACTTTTTCTTGGAAAGATTTCGATACTTGGGAAATTGCTGATCCTTTGGCGTGAAATTATGACACAATGTCTGCACGAGCAATGTTTTTCCTTTGCATGCAGAAACAAAGAGTAGGGGGAAATCTATTTGCATAGGGTAATCATAATGCAAAACAGGGTTATCAAATACAAATTATTCACGCCTAAAATGTGACGACCGTGCTAAGTTCCCAATGATCGATATATCCTCTATTCTCTTTCTGCTATTTTATTAGCAGAAGTCTTAATAATAAATCCTTTTTTTTCAGGAGTGCGAACAAGGGGATTTACTCATTTTGACAGCCTCTTCCCTCAACCCCCCCCCCCCTCTTATTTCTCCCTTTGTATTTTTATTGGTGATTTTAAATAGGATATTTTTATCAATCTACTAGTATGTTTATGCTTGTAGATGTGTGCCTACTGCTGCTTGTTTTAAATTTTACAATCTAAAGGAGGAACAGCTCATAATAAGAAATAGACCCAAGTGATCTAAAAATGGTTTAAACATCAGTCAAAGTAACTTTTTCTTAAGTTGGCCACTTATTTATTTTTTCAAAACGGGACACTTGAACGTTTTCCGCACCTACAAGTATATATAGAAATAATATTTAGAAAAAGACACATATGAATAGTTCCAAGCTTATTACAGAGAAAAGAACAGAGATGAACCCTTAAAAAAGAATTGGTGTAACATTATGTTTTTAAGGAACAAATTGAGGACATTTAGTGCTGGTTTTGAATAAGAATCGAATTTTCGGCAAGATTTCTTGCCTTTATATCGTGCAAAGGCGGAGCAAACATAAAGTATAATAAATAATTATGCATGATTTAATTTATTAGTATGAAAACACTAAAACAGCTCTTCCCAATGACTTTTAGTTGAAGCAGTCCAAGTGTTTTGTACCTACAGTATTTAAAAAAATAGGACATTTCAGCATAGTCGGGAGCAACAGGACAGGATGCCTCAAAACTTCTTTCCCGTTCAAAACAGTCGCTTTGCTTATTCTAAGGTGAAACATTGCTGTATTGAAATGCTTTTTAAAGTCTTATGGCCAAAAATTATCAAAGAAACTATTCACAACTTCATGGTGATTGAAAGACATTAACTGGGCTTGTGTGATTTAATCAATCTGTTCAAATAAATACTTAATATAATTTACACTGTCTCCCGCTGAGAAATTTTTGTTGAGAGCTTGCTGCTCTCATATAATTATAAAACTTGTATACAATTGCTATGTGTGACCTATATTGTTGTATCATTTTATCACTGCTATTAACAAAATTGGGAAAAGATGCCTAACATCGCACAGTAGGTATGATAATTTTTGCTGTTTTTTTTTCTTCTTGAGCCAGGATTAAATGATCTGAATTTTCCTAAAAATCCGGAAAGCTTACGGTCCTGAGCATTCTAAACTTAGACTCTTATTATACTATATGCCAAGGCCGTATCCAGAAATTTTTTCGGGAGGGGCCCGGATTCGGACATTGCCCTAACACACTCTCATACACACATATGTATATACATATAGGCACACATAACATGCATAAAAATATAGAACGTTTTTTGTCTCGATTTTTAATGATTCCACTGTTGGACTTGTTATTTTTATTATAATTTCTTATTGTTTTTTTTTATTTACCTTGTAGTAGTAAGGATAACAGGAGAGTATCCCCTTTAAGTAGGATGTAGAATATCGATAATTTAAGGGGGGTCAGGGGTTTCTCCAATGGTAAATGTTTTGAAAATAGATATAAAAATCTGTATTTTGAGGCCTTATTTGGGGTAATTGAGACTACTAAAATATGAACAAAAATAGACAAAAAAAGTCTTTCAAAAGTTATTCATTCTTTTGCAAATCAAGATCAATCAAAATAAAAATTGCTTGCTCGGCAAATCTTTGACATTACTCCACATAGAGAAAAACAAGAGAGGAAAAAAGAGAAGCACATTGTCATTTGCTCATAGCGGCTCTTAGTGTTTTTGTTTTTGATTACTTCCATAACCCTCCCTCCCCCCCCCCAATTTCACCAAATGTCCTACAGTATAAAAATTGTACAAAATGTAATGTAAGACGAACAACGTTAGAAGAAGCACAACTTTGTCTTACATTACTGTTCAGCACAAAGGTATTTATTTATCTTATTGTACAAAATGGTTTGAAAGAAATGGGGTAGAGATTCAGAAAATAAGAACGAAATAGTAATATTCTGGCCATTTGGACAATTCATACTTTATTTGCTTGATAAGAGACAAAATTGAAGATTTTCTCAAGGAATTTAAAAAACTTAAAAAATTTCCAAAGACTCTAGAACAGTTGAAATTATTTAAAGCACTTTATTAGTACTTTTCAGACGTTGATTGCACAGTCTTATAAAATGATTATAACTTTGTGAGACTCACTCATTTTGAGTTAAAAATAAATGCAACCAAATTTTTGTCAAAAGCATTTTTTTTTTTCAATCATAAGTAATGCAGAAAATGAAATAGAGTAGTGTAAGTTATTTTTTTTTTCTCATTCTTAAGATATTATCAGTATGCAGTAGAAGTAAGATAAAAACAAGCAATAACAAAAGAACTTCCAAAATACTGAATTCAGTATTAAATAAAGGGAAAGACATGGAACATATTAATCACAAAAACTTATCTTGAAAAATATGCTACAAAACGTGAGAATTTAGGTTTTGGCATTTTTTTCTAAGAATGTATCAAGGAGCTGAATTTGGCACATCTTGGTAACCAGATACTAGCCTAATAGGAAGCTAGGGGCCCGACCTTGGGGAAACCCCCAGCTCGAAATCGGTGCAGTGGAAGTTTTATAAAAGTTTTAGGGGGTGGAGGGCAAGGGGGAGAAGGGACACCTGTTCGCCTGGGCCCAAGTCTGAAGGGGGCCCAATATTTTTAAAACTAGCGGTAAAAATATGGGGGGAGGACCTGAAAAAGTCATTTGTGATGAGTCCCTAAATTTTGGTGCACTCCGTTCGAGAAGGTCAAGTCTACCAAACTCTGACAAGGAGCCTGCCTTGACCCTGGACGGTCCTGAATTGAATTGAGAAAGAGAGCAGGAAGTCCTGATTAAGGGTCTAAATTTCAAGTATGCTTTGTAGCTAATGAGAAATAGAATTGCTTTTTGTGTATTTCTTTAAATTTTCACTTGTTTAATAGTTTTAAAATTAAGAATTAAAAAAATTTTCCTTTTCTGACATTAGAAATTAAAAAAAAAAAACTTTGTTTTACGGTACAAAACATTTCTTTGGACCCTTTGCTACTTCCTTTTAATTTAGTAAAACCAATTGCAGTGGAGTCACAGCACGTGTTTTCATCAAGCACATTATTTTTAGAGTAAAAATCCTTCACCATCCCATATGAGTGGCGCACTTTTGCTTGCCAAACGATGATTGCTAATTAAGATCTGGCTTTGAAGTACTTCCCAATTGCTGTACGGAATTCAAGAAGACTACTAATTCAAGTAATAAAAGCAGTCCATCCTAAAAAGCGCAATTTTTTCTCATTGTCATAAAAGTTTAATTTTTTGTAGAAGAAAATCAATCCCGCGGGATTGGCCCCCTCAACAATCCCTAAATCCCACGGGATTTAATTTGGCGTGAAATTGGAAACCCTATCTTCAAAGTGTTGGGAAAAGGCAAGGATTGGCAAGAACGCTCTTTAAAAAAAAAAAAAAAAGTTTAGATAATTTTTTAAAATAATAGTGGAAGCGGGTGAATGGAATTTCTTTGAAGTTTTTACGAAATTAAAGTTATAAAAAATGCAATTTTAATCTACCTTTGGTAAAGTAAAAAGATGTGGTTTTGCTCAGAAAACGCCTCCTTCCCTTTATTTTGCTTTGTTCGCAATCTTTTTTAATTTTTAAAAATATGTTGTAAAACATCCCGCCTCCACTTTTCTTTTCCTAAAATATTTAACTGTTTCAGTTTCTCCATAATGTAATTTTCAAATTTCTCCCTCAAATTCCTGTCTGTTTGAAAAACAAACGTTTTTGGCTGCGGAAGAAAAACTTTTGACACTTTGGACTGAGGTGATCTTTAGCAGTGATATCTTATGTAATTTTTTCCTTTTAGTTTAAATTTAAATATCATGGCTCTTGAATTTCTTGATACACTTATGTGTTTCATTCATTTTTTTTTTACCTTAAAAAGATTTAGAACTGCTGGTATCTTTTTCTCTACTTTAATTTTTAATCTATTTAAAACAAATTTTGGGGCGTCCCAAGCATTTTTATCCACTTTTTTTGTGATCTTCGTGATGATGTTTTAAGTAAAAATATATTCACAAAAATGATATGATGGAAGCAAATTTTGCGATAGCCGATATAATTAGAAATAAAAATTCATAAAATAGTGTATAATAAAATATTTATTAGGAACTGTCATGCAATGCATGTATGTGTGGAGAATTAAAGCAGTCTATGGTGAAAATTTTGTGCAAAACGGATGATATGATTGCCAGAGGCGCCCCGATGGGGGATCATGGGAGGTCACTGTTACATCCAAACTCTCCTTATTTGACAAAAATATCCGACAGTTCGGAAAATTCGGACGAAACATAATAATGTGTTTGTAAAGATGCCTAATTTCTGATTTCTCTTTTCGTTAGATGTTAGTATGTGATGTGCATGCTCGTATTCTGTCATTCGGTAAGATTTAAAAATTCATTCGGTAAATTGATAATCCCCCCTCCCCCCAAATAATAACTTTCGGTGATTGGCAGTCATAAATAAATATGAATTAAGAAATTATTAATTGCAAAACACGTAGTTACTGACGCAATTTAAAGAATCAACTGAAAAATAGTTTCAGTAACAAATTTTATGACTGATCATTTTCAGGATCATGATTTTTACTAATTTTCCTGTGTGTGATTTACCTCTAATAAGTTTTTTACTTTAACAAAGCCAGGGGCAAACTATTCCGCCGCCGACACATCAGCCCGACGAACCTGTGCTCCTTCTTTTTCTTCACGCCCTCAAATCTGTGAGACTCCTTTTTATTTTTTGGCGCCCTCAAACCTGTGGAACTTTGCTTTTTTTTCTTTTTGATTTTGCCCAGGATCCCGTGCGATTTCGGGCTTTTTTTTTTTTTTTTTGCATCCCCCGAACCTGTGAGCCTTTTGGGAGTTAAGGTTGGCGCCTTCTTGGACCATCCACCTCTGGTCAAAGCTGCATTTTAAAGAAATTATTGTTCAAATCAAAGATATTGAAAATTATATTCCTTGATCGAAAAGGACCTGGACTCAAGCACCATTCCCACCCCACCCTCAATTGCTGTTTTTATGCCTATTGCGCTGGTTGCAATCTTTTCTAGATAAATTTTGTTTCTCCATATACTAACGCGTCACTTTTTATTCCCCCAGCTAGCTATTTATTTTTTCCCCCTCTGCGAAGTGCGCCCTTTTCGGCTTGTGCCCCTAGGTCAGGGCCTAGGTTGGCCTATTGGGAAATCCGGGCTTGGACGAGTGTAACCCTGTTATTACATACTTTGATTTTTTCCATAGAAACATATAAAGCTATAAACATGATGATTGTCTACGGTATGTTATGTATGCATTATATTTCAGAACAAGGATTCCCATCCCCCTTGATCAATGGTGTACCCTCTCAAAAGTTATAAAAATTACCCCCCCTTAAAATTTCTTCAAATTTCCCCGTGAAACTTCAGAGCCACAATCTGCGTCTTGGGGATCCCTCATCCGAGAGAGTTGACTGGGGTGCCATACAGGGGCGGCATTTCAGCATTTCGTTTGGTGGGTCGAGTTTTTTGAACATGAATTTTCTCAGTACGATAACAGGAAAGGATAATAAAATGATTTTAATGTTAAGAACAATAAAGCAATATTGAAGTTGAGACGCAAATGTTATCTACTATAAAATGACTGACCTGATTGAAATAGTCAAAAAACAATGGAAGCAATTCACAAAACAATTCTTCTTCCCTCAAATTTCACTTACTATAAGTAAGTGTAATGTTTTTTTTTCGCTTTCTATAACCGATCTACATAATATTGAACAGACCAATGATAAATATATCTCATCAAATCCTGTCTCAATTTCTTGAGAAGCTGAATTGGTCATTTTATTTAAAATAGTGATTTAATATTTTGACTAAAACTTCATGTGGTTTTGTTACCTCTTCTACATTGGCATACAGTAAAAACTGTTATGGAAAGTTCTGTCAAAGTTTTACACTTTGTTCAAGGGCTCAAGCATGCATTAGTGTGAAAATTACTAAGAGTTTCAAATGTCAGTCCAAGAATTAAGGTTAGCGGATTGAAATTTTTGTGATAGAGTGTAGCATTGATCAAAAAACGCTCCGTAGTATAAATAAAGTAGACAATAATTCAAACAAAGTCACACATATTAAAATGACATCAGATTTTCTATCATTGAAAAGGTCGTTTTCCAGTAATTCTTCTATGGAGCTTTTGTAGATTTAACTTTTGAATACCATCGTGTGTCACTTAGAGATTGTCAAGTAAAGAGCCTCAAAATATATTTGTTGATATGAAAGTATTTTTCGATGTGGGATGTTTTCATAAAGAACATATCTTTACAAAGAGTTTCTAAGAAAGCATATAATGCATTGAGTTGCTAAAATATGTTTCTAGTACAAAGAATCAATGAACACTTATTAGCTAAACATTAAGTTATAATATGAGCATAAAAATTCATGTAAAATGACATGGAGTTTACGCGTAAAAATTGCGCAGTCTAAACACTGTACGGGCATCTCATAGAAGATGCACCAGCATAACATAGAATACACAATTTTGAAATATTTAACCCATATGAAGAGATTACTTCTTTAGTTAAGGCAAACAATTATTCTCCATCTGTTTTTTTCTGTTCTTAAAATGCAAGCAAATAATTTTCTAAGTTATCTAAATTGAATTTAGCCATTTTTTTTATTATTCTTAGTGAAAAATTTGGGGGTGCAACCGCCCCCTCTCGCTCCCCCTATTTGCCACCCCTGGTGCCATAAGAAAATTCTGATTCTTCAAAGGGTGGCACGACTTGCAAAAGTTTAGGAACCCCTATTATACAACTCTTGGGTCATTATTGGAGATGTATTGTGCTACTTTTTAACTTTTGAAAATTTTGGGATCACAACTTTATTTTCAAGGCGTAATAAAATAAATCTTTAGAAAATATCATGAATGAATACTACTCTCCATATTTTTTTTCAGTTTTAAGCATAAATACTGCTGAATTTCTTGCTTAAAACACTGCTGAGAACTAATCTATGTCTTTGATTTTTATTTGTCTAGCTTTTAGGGAATAAAATTGTAATGCCGCATTTTGTTGATTCTTCAGTGTGTACAAGAACCTGTTGTAAATGAAATACATAGTACAAATATTTTTTAAGTCAGCAGTTCATTTCTTGCCTATGTTGAATACTTTTCTGTATTTTTTTTTTTTTTTTTTTTGTAAATTTTGGTACTGAAAGAGTTGTTAACTTTGCAGCTGACTATTGTGGATGACGGAAAGAGGACATAAAAGTCAGAATGGGTGGTGGTCGGCGCGAGAGTGGTACTTCTATCATTGAGATCCCATTGGTCCATGTGCAGCAGCACCTCTCCTGGGATTGTGGCATCTCTGCCGTCATGATGGTACTAAGGTAAATCTTGTGTTTATACAGTCATAAATTTATTGGGCCGTTGTTGCCTGATCCGTGGGGCATCCGACTTGTCACAACCAGAGTGTCCTGGGTTTGATTCTAGCTGGTCCAAGATCCTCCGTTTTCATTAATAGTGACTGGGGTACATTAAATATACTTGTTGTCACAAAGTCCTCCAAGTGAGACAATATCTCTGTGGGTGAATGAATATCTTGGTTCATGGTCTGGATCAAAAAATCAGAGCCGTCTTCTGGGTTCCATCCAACTGGTTGAACCACAAAATAGTGGTAGGTACCGGGGACCCTGGAGTAAAAGTGAAAAGTCATAAATTTATTCTTTAACAAAGAGAATATCAACCAGTAATAATGAAATTCCTCAGAAGACCTACTGTACCTTATCATAGATCAAGGATAGACCCAGAAATATTTCAAGGAAGAGACAGACCTACGGGCTATACGCCGACCTGGATAATATGTAGGAAAATACAGTAAATTGCCTGCAGTGCTGGAGCTCAGCTGCTGTCAGCTCCCATTTCAAGTTAAGCCCTGCATAAAATACATAATTATAGGGTAAAAAGCAGGATTTGATGTTTTTTTCTTTTTATAAAGTATGAAATGCTTGTTTATTGTAAAAAATTCTTCAATTGCATGTTCTAAATTTTTCTGTTCTAAGAACAATCATGTTTCTTTTTAATAGAGATGAAGATAGATCTTTTATGAAAGAAAATTTAGATGCCATTTCCAGAGAGGAAGGATTTTACAAAAGGTAATATTTTCCTTAAACGTTAAACAGTTTCATTTGTATTAATCATTTTTGGTTTTTGTTAAACAAAAGTGTGAGTCAAATGTAGAAAAACTTGTTAAGCCTCAAAACAGAATACTTGACTGTGTTCTGCAATGTAAAATCATTTGACGAATATTGTTCTGCAAGTACTTCAAGCATTGTGTACAAAAGCAAACAGCGTTACCTTTTCCAGAAATCGGGAGCCCTAAATCAAAATCGTTTCATACAGGAGGTTTTTTTCCCCCAGTTTTTAAATCTTAACTGTTGCTGTACATTTCTGTAGGACCTAAACCGATTGAGGTTCTCCAAAAGCATTTTATACACTTTCTAAAATGCATAGAAAGAACAAAGTTAGTTTATTTTTTAATCCGAACCTACGTGTTAAATCAGTTTTTTTTTTAGTTATTTTTGCATGCCATGAAGGAGCAATTAAAATGTTAATAAAAAAACTAAAGTATTAAATAAAATGAGTCGCGTTATGGTTGCATACAATGAAACACTTCAAAACTTTCTATATAATTGAAATATTTTCAGGATGCAAAAATATTGAAATCTCAAACAAGACACGCAATTTTCGGCGATGGACGAGTTTCAATGTTGACATGTTTCCAAAACATACGTTTATGGCGGAAACTGCAATGGATGAAGATCGATTGGGGAAAAGTAAATAAAAATGGAACCAAAACTACTAGGCAAAATTAGAATCTTTCAAATCTAGAAACGAAATTTCTGCAAAAAAAAACTGCAGAAACTGCCAATTTTCTACAAATATCTTTGAACTCGAGGTTGAATTTTTCACAAATTATACAGATTTTTTTAAGTTTAAAGCATATCTAAAGTTCCTGCCGATGCATTATCGAATTCAACATTTTTCGCTAGCTTTCTGCCTAATTATTTTAATTTTTAAGACTTTTAAATAATCTTCTAATTAAAAAAAATCAGCAACATTTGTGCAAAATTCTATCTTGAGTTGGATGATATTTGCAAAAAATCTGCAGTTTCTGCAGATTTTCTGCAAAAATTTCTCAGAAATGTGTAGAATTTCTGCAGAAAATTTGTCTGAGATTTCCTCTCACATTTGAACAGAAATGTTCTACAGCTCAGGCATCTGTTCTGTGACGTACGTCTCAAATTTAGTGATATTCTGCTTTCAGGCTGTTATGTGTGATGTTTTCAAGAGTGTAATATTACGTGTAGTGTTTTTATTAAAAAAAGTCTTTTCCTTCTGTTCTGTTTCATATCCTTTTTTTTTGGAGCAATCATGATTGCTTATTGCTTTCATTTGACTGTTTTGATGTCCCATGATTTTATTTTCCCGCCAGCACCCTCTGCAGCATCACCGTCGACTGGCTCCTCACGATGCTGCTCCTATAGCGAAAACCGCCTCCAGGTTGCATCCATATCCTACACACACACGCATACATACACAACTACACACACACAAACACATGCACACACATACACCTACACACACAAACACATACACACACGCGTACATACAGACACCTACACATACATACATGCACACAAACACATATGCCTACATACACATACCCCGCCCCCACGCACACAAACACTCATACACACAACTACCAACACTAATGCCTGCACACAGACACAAACACACATGCCTGCACACACACATACCCCCTACACACAAACATGCATACCCCCCCCCCAACACACACACAAACACACACGCCTACATACACACACACTCTTGTGTTCGCGAAAAACATAATTTGAATTCAATAGGTCAAAATTCAAAATAATTTTTGTTTTGTTTTGTTTGTTTTTATTTTCTGTGGTTCAGATTTTATTTTCAATTTACAAAGCATCATGTATAAAAACCAGGGGCGGATATAGACCATTTTAGGGAAAGTGGGGGGGGGGGAGCATGCTGAAGAATACTACTAATTTTTGGGTACGAAAAGTTTCTAAAACTGCTTTGGTGTTAATAAAAAGCATCAAATCAGCCAGGAATAAGACCTCTAGTAGGGCATAAACATTACTGATTACTTAAATTCTCAATGAAAGGAAGTAGTATTCCAAATATTTACTTTTGTCTCACTGTGAAGACCCGTGGCTGAGTGGTAGCGCTTCCTGTTCCCCCCTCCCCCGCCCGCAGGCCCGTGTTCTATTTATGGGTCTGGCATGGTCGACTCAACCGTTCATCCCTGCAGTGGGTCGATAAAATGAGTGTTGAGTGTGCTTGGAAATTAAACCCTGGGGGTTTCGCGTTCGGCGGACCACCTAACTGAGAAAAGCTTTCTTGGATGACTTTTCATTCGGAAGCTCACACTTCTTTGCATTGAAAAAGGTGTTCCTTGTAACACCGAAACACGTGTCTGCAATATTTTGCAATTTTTGTGCTTTATGACGTTGGATTACTGATTTTTTGAATCTTCAACACAAAGGTATTTATTCGTTAATCTAGAGATGTTTGTATTGTCACAGAAACCAAATTCAGACTTTTTGTTTTATATATTACATGTCAGTAATGCTGTGCTTGTATTAGGAGGTTTCAGTTTTATATACTGTTTTGATTTGATCCTGATTCAGCTCTAAATTTTTCATAAGATAATGCTTTTATGTTTTGCATAACCTCAGTCTTGTAACTTATTATTAACCTTGCAATCTTACTGACTTACAGTTAGTGTTGCATAAATAGAGATACAAAAAGATATGAAGGCATGAGACATCACATTCTTAAAATTGGGTTGCTCTATTTATGCTAGAACAAAAGCCTTTCAAGAACTGAGTTCATCTCATGGTTCTTTGCTTAAGATTTAAAATGAAATAACACCAAATGATAACAGAAGACTTTTTCTTTAAAAAACAAACATTTTTCTTTCAAAACAGTGTTTCAAATGGTAACTAAATTGCATTATAAATTTGTGTTGGTCCTTAATAAATCGCTTTTTGATGATCTTTCAAATGACTCGTTTAAGATGATTTGCTGTAAATATATTAAAGTAGTATAGTATACATTGAGCAATCCAGCATATGATTATATTAGTTAGTAAAAGGTAATTTGGTTGCTTGAATGTTAATTTTTCATATTCATCTTTTCTTTAATTTTGTAGTTTGCTTAACTCATTTGCACAGATTTAAGCATGTACTTGCAGATGACATTTTTAAGCATATATTTCACTTTATTCCCAGAATTTTAAACTTTGTCTTTTAATTGTGATGTCTTTGAATATGAGGAACCATTATGAATAATAACATAAAGTACAGTGGAGTCTTGACTTGCATGAAGGATGCATTCCTATCTCACGTGGGTCAAATTTCGCCTTATGAAAAAGGATATATGTACGACGTTTTGATAAACATGCATTTTTATTTTACACCTTGTAAACACCACTAAAAACTGTCTCAAACAATTCCTTAACTTTATGTTACTGTGTCCTACATCAATCACTAAATTTGTACAGTATTGCAAAAAAAAAAAAAAAAAAAAACTGCATTTTTCAACTTAAAGTAGTGTTATGATGCACAAAACCAATGATCAATAGGTGAGAGACAGACATAAAAGTGCAATACTGTATGTACAGTATGTAATAATAATAATAATAATAATAAAATGCAGCACTATTGTACAATTGTTTTTACGGTAGATAGAATAATAATAATTATAATTTAAATAATTCAGAAGATGGTTGGTGCTTATCACATCTTAGTGATCAAACCTCCTATTGAGGATCGTTACCTTTTCCTTAATTGTAAGAAACTTTATCTTTCGTAGCTCTAGGATGCACCACACTCAGGTGCCATTATATTATGAATTTACTTCCACATTTAGAATGAAAATCAAAATGTTTGGAAAATATGGAGTGGTTTTTTTGTACACACTAAAAAAGGAAGGTTAGACAGAGGGGGGAGTCTTTGGGAGGCAGGAACTTTCGCTTTTAGTAAGCTAAATGGATAAAAGTCCATTCACAAAGATAATATTTTGTAACCAATAACAAAACCAATACTGAAGCCCCTCACATTGCTTCAGAACAATCTCACGTTATGGACGAGGAAATCGCAACTGTTCTGAAATATGTTACTAACGAAAAACTCCCGTTGTATCCATTTCAAGTAATTTGAATCGCAAGTCCACTGTATCAGCTTTGTAATGAAAAATTTTGTGCTTGAAAAATAAATGTGTGTGTTGAGGTTGTGACTGTACGGTCAGGCCCGCAACCTGTACAAATCATTTTTTAAGTACAAGAAAACTTTTTGGAAAGTTGACACTTCATATTATAATGCATAATGGTTCCCTTTATTCGATTAATGTAAAAATTGAAAGACAAAGAATAAAATCTGAGAATAAAGTGCAAATATGTGCGTAAAAATGCTTAATTTATGCAGATGGATTGAGCAACTTATAGTTTATGATTAGTCATTTTTAAAATTGAAGACTTACTAATCAGGTTCTTTGACTTTTATGCAGCACTTGGACCATCGACCTAGCTTACCTACTGCATAAATTTGGTGTGAGACACATGTATGCAACTGTTACTTTAGGAGTGAACCCCGGCTACTCTCAAGAGGTGAAGAAATTTTATAATTTTATGTTTATTCATCTTGCACTGTCATACGTCACATTTTTCTGAAAGTTTCATTTTATGTAACGGGGTTCAGGGATTCAGTGTTATGCGTATAAGCTCAGTAAGAGCATTTATTTTAAAAATCTGGTTTCTAAATATACTATCCCATTCTTCCAGGGCCTTTATGCATGTCCTTCAGGATTTATGGTTACTTATACATAGAGTATTGACAAAAACACATGCACAGAAACAAATATTGCTTTCAAATTTATTCTTCCTTATCCTCTACTTCCAATGACCTGACTAATTGGTGTTTGTGCTTTCAGAATTGTTCCATACAGTGCTTCTGCTTCAATCGTAATACGGAATTGCACTTTCAGTGCTCATAAACTAGTGAAGAATCTTGTGCAACTACATTGTAAGAATTTACAATTGCACATAAGCTTCAAAAAGGCTTTCTTATTTGCATATGTAAGTCTGGGAATTGTGTTGATAACAGGGTTCGAAAATATCATAGTATTTTCGAAAATATCGAAAACATCTGATATTTTGATATATATCCGATATTTTCAATTAGCACAAACTAAATTCTTCAAAATAGTAAATGCACATCCTCAAATCACTCTTAATTTTCATATATTATAATTACAATATGTAGACTTAAAATTAAGATTTCTTTCATTTTTAATACCTAATATTTCAGTTAAAATTTGATAATCAATTTTAATGGAGTTAATTTAACATTAGCTGTTTTACTCATTTTTCTTCTGTTAGTTTCTTTTGCAGTCATATGATTCAACAATAAATAATATGTATTAGTCAGTGCACTGTCATAAGACATTTTCTTTTTTTCTGAGCAGTGTTAATTAACCACTTTCATAAATTAAAATTGTTACATTACTAATAATTTTATGAATATAAAAACAAGTAAAAAATAAATATTATATTAATTTGTTATATTAATGATGTATTAATGCATCGTGAAAATATAGTATTTAATATTTTAGTTATTTTTCATAATAAATTAACAGCATTACTATTAGGGCTCGACCGATGGCATTTTTTGGCCGATGGGCCGATGCCGATTGTTCAAAGATGGCCGATGGCCGATTGTTTTCCTCCAAATGGCCGATTGCCGATGGCAAAAAAAAAATCTAACAGAAATAAATTGATAAAATTGTCAGGGATTTAAAGTATCATTGATTCATTTCACTTTACTTCCTTTCTACGGATAAGGAATTGTAATAGTCCCCCCCTCCCCAAAAAAAAAAATCAGATTTTGACCTAAATTTTTATTTTACGATCATTACTTCACAAGTTTTTTTTGCGCATATGTACATGCATATGTACCTAAGAACATATAGATGACGGAAATATCCATTTTGAAAGCCTCCTTAGTTAAAATTATCGCAAATTCTCTTGGGATGTTTTCATGCGCGTAAACTTACGTCACTCAAAAATGTTATGAAATAGTAAGTTGAAAACTCGTACGTACGTAGTATAATCTAAAAGTTCGAGGACAAGTTGTATAAAAATTTACCGTGAATCCATCTACAAAATAGTCGCCTTGAACGACTATGCACTTCTGCCACCGTTCGTATAGCTTTTAGAAGGACTCCTGGAAGACATTTATCGCAACCTCCTGTAAGGGCTCTTTCGCTGCTGCTTTGACTTCATCGTGGGGAAGAAGGCGACTTTCATGTTGAGGATGCACGGTTCGATTGGTCAATGTTCTGATATGACAAACCAAAAACATCGCTTTCGTCGGACTTAGCTCCGTGTGACTTTTACCTGTTCCCAGCAAAAAAAAACATTTGCATGGACGCCGCTTTCTTCCGTCAGGAGAAGATAAAGCTGCATCATAGAAGGTAGTGAAAAATGGCTTCCAGGAGTTTTTCCAAAAGTTATATGAACACTGGCAGAAGTACATAGTCCCTCAAGATGACCTTTTGTAGGTGGATGTGCTTCGGTAATGTGAACTATTCTGGGTAAGGTTTTATACAGCTTATCCCTCGAACTTTTGGATCGTACTACGTACAATCTGTATAGGGTGTAGTTATGCTTCTCCTTTTTTTGACTGCTGTATGATGGAAGACGAAAAACAACAGCCAAAAAAAAAAAAAAAATGGAGGAAAAACAAAGAGACTGTTTAATAACCAATTGATTTTTTTTAAATTGAACATATAACTAAGATTTCAGTAATATTTTAATAATGTTTGGATTTAGGTAAACTGAACATAGTTAAAAAGCATTAAATTATGTTGTTTAATCATTCAAAAAAAAAAAAAAAAAAAACTATGAAACCGTCAACAAATTACGCTATTAAAATGGAAAGATTGAATGTAGACATTTTTTAATCATCAAGTTAAACAAAAAAGGTAACAGATAAATTACAATATTAAATCGTAATAGGAATATTTTTATACTTATTTAAAATTTATGAATAGAAAAGTTGGCATTTTTCATAAAATGTATAACAGTGACGTAAATTTTGCGGAAAAAAGAAATAGCCACGAAATGAATGAGATTCTTAAAACGCAGCTACAATAAACAAACTCAATATTTACCCCAAGTTAATAACTGAATACATATACATACTACTTGATTTGATGTTTGCACACGTAATATTGAACAATTTGATTGATTAATCTTTTATGGAGCACTACAAACACGTTCAAATTAAATTTTTCAATTTAACAATAATTTTCTGAAATTTAAAAAATTGCATAGTAGAAAATCCTTGAAACTTTTCTATAACATATTATTAAACATATGATGAAAACGAAAATAACTTATTCATTGATTTTATATAAATACATAAAAATAGTTACAACAGAAAAAAAAATCGATCGCTATTAATGATGCAAAAAAAGGTGCCGCATTACAAAATATAGGTGAAACAAGTATAAAAAAATACGCAAAATGACATTTCTTGACCAAAATAAGTAATCGCTAAATATTTAAGAAATGCTTGAAACGACGAGGGCGGATTAGGGGGTCACCTTCTAATTTTGGAGTAACTCACAATGTTAAACTTCGGTCCCAACTTCGGCTTAATTTTTTTAGTACAGAAGCGCTACCACCAACTCCTCGGAAGAGTTTCTGAATCTACTTCAGCGCTTCCGAAGAAAAATTCAAAATCTTTGTTTTCCGAATTATGTCACAATTCAAAACGTCTTTAATCAATTTCTAATTAATGCTCTAAACTTTTCCTAAACAATAGATAAAACTTGAAAAAAAAATCTCTAATTTTATGAATAGTGTTGGTTTTAAACAACTCAGAAGTACAACTTTAGTTTAATTTCAGAAATTGAGGTAGTGGGAGGAGGAGCTCGCAAGTGTTCTCGGAAATACAAAAAATAGTCGCAAAAAATAGAGTTCAAAATAATGATAAGTGCAGTGGCGGATTTAAAATGTAGCAAATGTTGCAATTGCGCGAGGGCCCCATAACCATAGGGGCACCGTAGGAGTTACAACAATGCTTTTGATAAATGTTTTACAACTTCTGTGATAGAGAAATTCAGCCCCAAAATGTATTTCGACGGGCCCCAATCTTGTAGCTCCGCCGAAGCGATACAGAAAAGACTGCATTACTGTGATTCATATTACAAACATCCAAAAATTAAAAATTACCGTCGGTTCAACGGGAATCGAACAAAATGAAACAAACCGGTTTCGCCATCTCATATTTGTTTCCACGGTCTCCAATTCGGTAATATATCAACAAATGATCGTCAGTCTGAGACGCTATATTAGTTTTGCATTGAAATATGTAATTAATAGCCACAAAAAATCAGTTAATAGGCTTTTTAGAACATCTGATCGAAAACAAAGAGGGAAGGTCACAACTGGAACGTGCGCACTTCCCACAGGCGAAAATTTAGCCTTCTACAGCTTACCATTTTTTACTTATGACTTATGAGAGATACATACGTGCATCCAGCCGCAAGAAACAACGCAATAATTAGCGTGTTTGGTACCTGAATGCAGTATTAAAAACTCTTTCAGGGGTGACTAAAATATAAATTCATACTGAAATTTAAGTAAACAATTTTGTTTGAAAACAACAACTCCCTTTACTTTGTATTAAAAAGTAAAACAAAGGTCTTTTTTTTTTTCAAAAACATCGGCCAATTCCATCGGCTTTTCGATGTTTTTAAGGCCGATGGGCCGATGTTTTCTGCAAGTTAGCATCGGCCGCCGATGCCGATGGCTAAATTGTTGAACCATCGGCGCCGATGCATCGGTCAAGTCCTAATTACTATGATTAATACACTTTTTGCATTGAAAATACCGTAGTTCAAAAAATAAATATCAAAAATATAAAAATATCATGATATTTTCAAAATAAACATGGGGTATATATCATGATATATATCAGGATATATATTGGCGAACCCTGCTGTGGAATAATTTTGAAGCTCGGTAATATTTAGGCAAGTCTTTTTAAATTAAGTTTTCCGGCACTCTGGCTGAGCTACCAATATATTTGTTGTTACTTTTATTGGTAATACTATATGCAGGATTCGAAAATATCATGATATTTTCGAAATTGTCCAATATTTTGATATATATCCGATATTTTCAATCAGCTCAAACTCAAGTCTTCAAGATAGTAAATGCATCTTCAAAACACTCTTTATTTTCTTATATTGTTATTACAATATGTAGACTTAAAATTAAGGTTTCTTTTATTATTTATATCTATAACATTTCATTTGACATTTTAATCAATTTTAATGGAATTAATTTAGCATTAGCTGTTTTACTCATTTTTCTTCTGTTAGCTAGTTTTACACAGTTATTATATGATTGAGAAATAAAAAATATATATTAGTTGGTGCACAATCATAGGACATTTTCTTTTTTTCTGACCAATGTTTAATACAGTAAAATCCCTCTAATGCGGACACTAACGGGACAAAAATTTTTGTCCGCAATAGAGAAGTGTCCGCAGAACAGGGGTTTAATAATGTTATTTGCATTGGAACTGGGGAATTAAGAATTGTCCGCATAAGAGGGGTGTCCGCTTTTGAGGGGTGTCCGTTTGGAGGGGTTTTACTGTATTTAAATTAAGCACTTTTAATCGGAGTTTAAATAGTTACATTACTAATAATTTTATGAAAACAAAATAAAAAAGGATTACTATATTACTTCGTTATATTACTGATGTATTAATACATCTTTAAAATATAGTACATAACTTTTTGGATATTTTCAAAAATAAATGAACGATATTACTATGATTAATATAATTTTTATATTGAAAATACCGTGGTTGAAAAAATAAATATTGAAAATATCAAAATATCATTTCATTTTCTAAATAAATATCTGATATATATTGTGATATATATCATGATATATATCAACTGATATATATCGGCGAACCCTGATTAAAAAACTTGATTATTTTTTACATTTACTTTTTTAAAATCCCTTTCTAAAAACTGCTCTTATTATTCAAAGAACCATGTAACTAAACTCAATCAAAATAATTGGTTGCAGTTGTTATTTGAGTAACAAATTTATAAATTATGCATCTGAAACTATATGTTGCTTCAAAATTTCTCCATAAAATCATACAGTCATGCCTTGAATTTGAAATGCTGTTTAACGTGCCAGACTACTGATTGGGAAATAAACAAGGGTAATGGTGTGACATATTTTTTAATGCAATGTTACTCAGGGTGGCGACAGATCAGGGAGATCAGGGAAAAGTCAGGGAACTTTATTAATCAGGGAAAAATCAGGAAAATATCAGGGAATTTTGAAAAAATAACAAAAAATCAGGGAAAATTAATTTTATGAAGTAAAAAAATTTTTTTTTGCTTTACAAAATTGAGTTATCTAATTCCCTAAGCATTTTCTGCCAATTATCAGTTAAAAAAAAAGTAAAATTAATAAGGTGCGATTATACACTGCCGCATATTTGTTCATCTTTTTTCCTCAACGTCAAAGTATTGAATCTTACTTATTAACCAGAGGATGAACTTTTGAATTAATACTATAAAAGCTCAAAAGTTATTACTTCTTCTTTTAATTTAATTGCTAAAATTGAACTTTTAATTAAAAAAAACTTTGTTTTTTTGCCGTTATTCTATTTGTTGTCACCGCAGTTTATAAAGGTTTTCTTTTCTTCAGACTTAAGTAATTTTTTAATTTTATAACCAAGTTGTATTCTTCTTTTATATATTTTGATATTAACTAATTGCTTTTTTTCCCTTGCATTACAAAGTTGTTTGTTACAAAAAGCAATCTAAGATTTTTTTCGTTACATACTGAAATCATTTGAAATAGAATTAGCTTGTGTACTTAAGTAAATATCTTAATTTTTTTATTGTTAAAATGCTGTATTCATTCATTAAAACCTATGTTCTTGATTAGAGAAAAGCTCCCTATAAATGGATGTCAAATGGTTTCATCTGTTTTGCATAAATATGTCAATTAGTTATATAAGAATAACTACATTACTTCTATTCTTTCACTATTACTTGTTATTCTTGCAACAATAATTATACTGTTTGAAAACTTAGTTCAAAATAATTTCAATTACTTTTTAGTTCTATCATAAATACACACATATTTTTAAGAGTAATTTTAATAGTTTTTTAAAATTCTTATGCTAAGTGGTTTCTGGAAGTAAAGTATTTTTTTTTTAAATTTTCTATAATCTTTCCATTGTATAAAAATTTAATATACTGTTTTGTAGGTTCCCCCTCCCCCCCAAAAAAATGTCTTTTTTTACCATTTTATTAAAAAAGTAGCATCTTTTAAAAATATATCTTTAGTTTAACAACTTTACACAACTTAAAACGTTTAAAATACTGTATTTTATGTAAAAATACAATGGATTTCAAGTAGAGCAAGGAAAGAAATCCATTATTATTGGTAACGTAAATCAGGGAAATTTGGTGAACTTAATCAGGGAAAAGTCAGGGAACTTTTTTTCACAGTTCCTGTCGCCACCCTGTTACTGTAGCAGACTTGCCAACTTTCCGGATTTAGCCCGGTAATGCCGGATTTTTGCTGCGTCTTCTGGGTTACCGGATTTTTGTGATTGTTTTCCAGAATTCCTCTAATTTTTCCGTCGGTAATCAAAAGAACATGTACAGATTCGAATTATCTTCCCTTGTGGAGAGCGACCCTCCTTTAGCTACCGCAAGTCTGCAATTGGTTCACCCTTCTAACGACTGCTATTCAACCTGACGTCTTAGATCGCTCTGTGGCGGCACCAAACTCAACGCTGTTCCCCGTTGCTGGCGACCCCAACAAATCTTTTCACTCAGCAGGATGGTTTGAGATGATTGGCATCGTGCCAAATAACGTGTTCGCGCGCGCTTGTTACTTTGCTTACATTAGCTACTGCAGACTGCGGAGTGCGTAGGCAATGGATGTTAAGAAAGTTTCGGAAAAGTTTTGAATGTTGGTGGAACTTGACAATGTCTAGAAGAAAATATAATTATATCTTTAACATGTCTTACAGTGTTGATCATCCATTCATTATAGAATCAAGGAAAGGTCAACACTTAGTGTTTTGCTCTCTGTGCTGTTGTAATTTTTCCATAGCCCATAAAGGAAAAGGAGATGTTATTTCTCATATCCGCACGAAAAAACAACTGGACAGTAAACAAAGTGTTGAAAATAATCAAACTTTGAGTTTTTCCTGACCTAGTAGCTCTTCCAATGCTGGTATCCAAGCTGAATGTTTGTTCACATCGTTCTTAATTGAACACAACATACAAGGGGTCACTGCTGTGATCAGAAATTTGACTCTGATTTTTTGAGAAGAGACAAATCATGCACTGCAAATGCATCAAATAAAAATTAAAGAATTATTTAAATATGTATATAAAATGTTATTCTAGAATAACAATAATTATTATTAATCAAGATGTTAATAAAATATATATTAAAGTAAGAACAACAATCAATGGAATGTATTCAATTATTAGGGATGTCTCAATAAACTAACTCCGGTAAATATTACAGAATTTGTTTCCTTAGTATTCAATGCAATTTTGTTGTAATATGTATTGATCACAATTTTTTAGTACTCGTTGGAATAGTTGCAGGATTTTCTCATGCAAATTGCAAGATTTTTCATTTTTCAAGGTTGGCAGGTCTGCTGTAGTGTTTCTCCTACATGTAAAACAAGGCATGGTACTGCCTGATAAAAAGGCACTTCTTCAAATAATAGGGCACTTTCTCAAAATAGTTTTGTGGTAAAAAAGTACGAAGTTTTGTAGTGTAATCTTCCTACACCCATTCTAGTGAGAAGGGGAATGAGAGAGTTACCTATCAAAGCCATGCTGAAATGAATTTTTATCTTTCGAGCAAGAAAATTTTCTTTTTTGATCAAGTGTTGATTAATTTTAAGGGCACTTCGAGGAATGCCTGAAAAGGGGCAGGACGCAATGCCTTTATAAAAATGTCTGGGAGAACACTATTAATGTATTTATCATCATTTGTTTTACCTTTGATATCTTTGAGTTTAGGTTGTTTAACATTTGTCTTATGCTCAATTATTGTCTAATGCTCAATACTTTAAAAATGAATGAATATAACTAAATATTGATAATGAAATAATTGAATAAATAAATAATAATGAAAGCTAGGTGGAAGAATTAATCTTAGCAACATCTATCCTAATATAAAGCAAGTTTTTTGCAAGAGTTGCGTATAGTTGTTCAGCAAATCCAAAAAAAAAAAAAAAAAATTTTTAAAGTTAAAAAGTTTATTTTCCCTATAATCTATTTAGGAAGTATTGGGACTTGCAAATAATTATAGTCTTCCCCAATAAGAGAATGCATTAAATGCTGCCTTGTCTAGTGGTCAGAGAATTCTGACTGCGACAGGAAGGTCCGGGTTCGAATCCAGGCTCGGGCATGGACGTACTTTCTCTCTCTCTTGTCCTTTCTTTGTGTGAATGTGTTGTTATGCTGTGATTGGTTGCCTACCCTATAAATGGGTCCTTATGGCATGTGGTACTGTAGAAGTTGAACTTCACACCAAATTATGGTACAGTTGGAAAAGTGAAACAATGCACCCCAAATTGCCAGCCTAGCTGGCACACGACAACAACAACAACATCTTTGTTAGTTTTAATGTACTTGTGTTACATATTTAAAACCAAAACAAATATTTATCATTGCGTGCATATTAGGGTGGAACGATAAAAACAAAGTTTTTATTTTCGAATTGTAATAGTGCAGAAAAGTTGCGATTGGTGAAGACTTATAAAACAAAACAAAAATTTTTAAAATCGGATAAAATCTTCCAATCCCGCAACGAGCCTAAAAATTTGAAAAAAAATGGAAAATTTCATGTTTTTAGCGATTTTTTAAAAATTTTGCTCCAACGTTTCTTTTTAATACTCTAAGACGGAAAATTTACGATTGGTGAAGCCTTCAGAAATTAAAAAAAAAACATATTGAAATCGAATAATACCTTCTGAACCAGGAACAAGAATGAAAAGTAAAAAAAAGGGAGAATTTCATCTTTTCTTAGTGATTAAAAATAAAATTGTTCTTGCTGTTTTTTCCCCCGGTGTTACAGGGAAAAGCCTTTTAAAAAACCCTATATTACACATAAACATTAATTTATTTCTTGACTTTTAAGGTATCTTCTAAACATGCAAAAATACCATTCTTTACAATAATGAAATATTTTCAAATAATAGAAAGTTATAAAATATTTACCAAATTTACAATCCAGAATACAAGTTTTATTGTTTTAAGTGTTTCTTGTTGAAGCTAATTTTTAATCAGATTTTTTTGGAAAATTCAGGCATAGTTGATCTGGATTTCAATGTTGCTTTTATGTAGCCATCTCTTGATTTAAATCCACACACTTTGAGTGAAGCCTCCGTCACTAACTTCACACATCTTTTGACAGCTTGCGTATGGCAAGGGAATAGTTTTATATCCCAGTTGGGTATAGTGCCTGTTACAATAAAATTTTCAATGTCTTTGTTATGACCGTTTCGAAGAAAAGGTGGAGAAGATAGCTTTGTGGTGTTCCAATTAATAATTTCTGTGTAATCTTCTGCTTTGAAATTTAGAGATGGAATGACAAAGTTTCTAATGCTTTTGCCTTTAGAAAGAAACTCTGGCTTTTAACACACTTTTAAACGCTGGTTCTCTTATGTGCCTCCTTTCATCAAACACCACTGCCATCAATAAGTTTTCAAGATGCGCAAATAAAGAGTTTCTTTCAATGACAGGGTAAACAACTTGTTTTAGATTGTCAGGTAAGTATCGACAGGTTTGAATTGTTCTGTAAACATGAATGGCACCATCTGTGAAATTTTTGCGGTTCTTTATTTCAAACCAGACCGGCATGTAACATCGCAAAATAAAAGTCACTATGTGTTTTAACTCTCCTGACAGGATCGATACACTTACGTACAGTCTAAGAACTCTATTTGCACAAGTGAGCCATCTGGAATGTGAGAGTGGGCCGGGGTCACGATTTGATAAATCATTTGGACAATTGCCACCCTTTATCGCTTGAGATATATCTGAAAGATATCTTTGATCCTTGCTCAAGCACTTTCTGTTTACATCTGGAATTGTACAGTCAATTGCTTGAAAACCTATTACCGGCAATTTTTTGCAACCTCTGAGTTGTTCTCCTATTGATCCAGAAAACGAACTTGGGCCAGTTGTTACACCATACAAATGCCGAAAAATACTGCGAAAAGGAAACTCAATGAAATGTAATAAACAAATAGCCCATTGCAATGGTCGTCCAGTATAAATTTCAAATTAACGAATCGCGCCACTTTTCCACCCAGTATTGATTTTAGTACCATCGCAACCTACGATGGCTAAACCATCCAGTGAAATTCTTTGTTCATTTAGATATAATACAATGCTATTCACTATGTCTTTGGCTGATCCAGAGTTTGGAGACACGTGGCCAATATAAACGGAATCAGGTTCTTTGATAATAGAATAATGCTCTTAAGGACTTTCTCGTAATTCTTTTCTGCAAAGATGGATTCATGTTTGAAAAACGTTAAACAGAGCAAATAGACATCACACGCACATTAGAAACATTGAGAAATACTGATGCCAGCACGACTGCTTTATTCATTTAAGTAAGATGCCTATAGACACAAACCAACTAAAAAGCTCATAAATTCAAGATCGTGAAGCGCTAATGGGCCGTATTAGATGCATACACTGTACTGAGCGGCATAAACAAATATGCGTCTCGCGAGAATAAAGGGCCATGTGGACAATTTCACAGGCAGGCTAGTACTAAAATATCACATTTATTTTATAAACAAACGTTCTTTCATTAGTATTTCATATCGAACTTATGAGGATCGTTAAACTAAAAGAAAAAAAAAAGCTGAAAAAGAGCTTAAAGTTTACATTTTTTTAGGTTCGTTGCGCGATCGGAAAATATTGTTTTATTTCAAAAAGATTTTTTTTTTTGCTTTGAAGTCTTCACTAAACGTAACTTCTCCGTTCTGTAGCCTGAAAAAGCACATTGAACCAGAAATGTTAAAAATTCGGAAAAAAACCTGGAATTCTCAACTTCTTCGATTTTTTAGTCTTGTTTCTGGATCAGAAGGTAGTATTCGATTTCAATTTGTTTTTTTTATTTCTGAAGGCTTTACCAATCGTAACTTTTCCGTCTCAGAGCCTTAAAAAGAAACATTAAAACAAAATTTTTGAAAAATCACTAAGAAAACACGAAATTTTCCATTTTTTCAAATATTCAGGCTCGTTGCGGAATCGGAAGATATTATCCGATTTTAAAAATTTTTGTTTTGTTTTGTAAGTCTTCACCAATCCCAACTTTTCCGCACTATTACGATTCGAAATTAAAAACTTTGTTTTTTTCGTTCCACCCTAGTGCATATACTTTGCACTTTAAGTTTTTGTACTTTTGCTATTTATTCATTTTATTCAATTTGAAAGTGAAAGATGTTTAATTATTGTTTTTAATATTTTGACAATGTTTCACAAAAAAATTATAAAGATTGCCCCTATGAAATTAATCCAACTTGTCCATGAGAACATTTTTACTAAGTATTTATATACATTTTTTAAGAAAAGGAAGGGGAGGCGTATGATATTTCAAGACGTCAGTGTTATTTGGTTTGATGTACTACCATCATTGATATTTTGATTTGAAAAACCAGTGTGACATCTGTACTGCATATTAATTTTTGGTGTTTAATAAGATATTCAGCCCTCTATTTTCTGTGTAATCGATGTTATTTTTCTTGCAGTTTATTATGTAATTTTGTAGGGGTTTTTTTTTTCTTCTTTTTTCTTGTCAGACTGAGAGAAATCAGTGTCTCTAGAGGTATTCTTTTTTAAAGTGCTTTTTATAGCTAAGCCTGTGAATGCATTGATGTACTATGAATGTTTTTATCTTTTATGCAAATACAGTTGGCTCTCTGTTTAAAGACTTTCAAGGGACCACAAAAATTCGTCCTTAAGTAGAAAGCATCCTTAAATAGAATGCTTTTAACACTACAGTGAACCATCTGGGACCGTGAAAAGCCGTCGTTAAACAGAGAGTCAACTGTAAATTCAAATCCAAAAGGGATGCTCAGCAACAAGCTCTGAACCCAATTGAACTGGTCTTACTCAATGTATCAATCCTCATTGAAGATCTAAAATGCCTAGAACAATATTAAAGTGGAAATTTTAGCTAATTTTAAGATAAGCTGGACATTTTGATAAGCTTAAAACATTGGTTACTAACTGTTTTGTGGGATTAAATACATCCATATAATTATACAAATATTTTTATGTGTAATTCAAGGGTGTTAGTAATCCAAAAGTTTTGGGTTGCCTTTTTCGAAACATTTTGGGCTGACAACACATTTTAAAACTGAAAATTGTTATGAAAGAAAACTTTTAAAATATTTTTTCCAATGATTGTTTTATGTATATTTAAAGAATTTTTATGGGAGGGTCTTCAGAAAATTTTTCTTAGTCCACTATCACCCCTGGTGTAGTTATACAACATCCAATATGCATTGTTTCCTTGGGAAAAACATTGTTTCACTTTAATCCTTGTTAATAATTTAGCTTTAGAGAGAGGGAATGAGATGTTTCTGTAGTTGTTCTTTATTGGTTCCTCCTTTTAGATCAATATATGTTTCATGTGGCTGTTTTTTTTTTCTTTTTACATTTGATTTATATTATTTTTCCTTTTCTCTTGTAGGATTTTTATCAGCAAGTTTTGAAAAAAGATGCTGATAGAATCAATGAGAAATTTCTTACTGCTGCAGTAAATGGAGTAAAAGTGGAGAAGAGGTGACAAAATTTCATTTGACTCTCTAGTTCTTTATTATTGCTCGAATGAGTAACCTTTCCACTCAATGTCAAGTAGTATAAGTATGCCTTCATAATTTTTTGGCATAATATGGATGTAAAAGATTCTTCCCCTGAAAAACTTTCAAAATACATTTTTAAAAGTTTTTTTTTTTTTTGAAAACATCAGTATAGTTTTAAAAATCCAAAATATTTTATTTCTTCTTTTTTTTTGCGGTGGGGGGGAGGGTGTTTAAAACTTTATTTGTGCATAAAGATTTTATTAACAAAATATTCTTGCATTAATAAATTGCTAATTCATCACCAATGATGAAATCAAGTTATTGTTTGACACATAATGTGAACTGTATGAATATAAATTCATAACTTGATGTAACATCAAATCTATTGTGCCAAATGATTTTAGAACCAATAGGGATATTAAATGGAGGCTTAATTGTATAACTTCTTTTAAATTGAGTCTTAATTCAGAAATTTATTTCAGCAGTAATTTGAAACGGATTTTGAATTTACAAAAACCAATGTACTGCTATTTGCATAATCTATCCACCTTATTCCCCTTCATCAGCCAACGGGATTGTGAAATCAAGAGAGCTAAACTTTTTTTTTTTTTTTTTGGCATATCAGAAATTATGAGATTTTTGAGAGATTTCTTAAACTGTCAGATTCAACATTGGAAAAAATATTTATAAAATAAAAAAAATCAATAAAAATAATAATATTCAAGGGAATTAAAATAAAGCTAGTTAAAAATAAAAGAATTAATGTCACTTGTTTGGAAAGATGCTAACTATCAGTCATCTGTTGTTGCTAAGTTGTATTCTTTTTTAAACTAGTTTGATAATGTGAAAAAAAAAAAGTTTTTTCCCCCTTAATTTAAATAGTATTTCTCCATTGAGTCTTTATGTATTTTTTAAAAAACTTCCAGCCATACAGAGTTGCCAACTGCTCCGCAGCATCTTGCAGAGTTGCTCCACAAAAATAGCAAAACTGTGCAACTCTGCAAAAAAGTTATTTCGTATTTCCTGGCTAAGCATTTTCAAGCATGACATAGTATTTAAAGCTTTTTTTTTTTATTTTTTAATCCTAGTGATTAAAATGATTATCAAAGCTCAAAAACAATTTTAGATAAGTAGTTTTAGGCTTTTATTGAATTTTATGCAAAATACCTAACTTCTCTGCAAAATTTCAAAATGCTTTTCAAAATCACCACAGATGCTCCCTTTCTGAGGTTCGCAACATTGCAATGTATGCATGGTTGGTTTGGTGCACAATATTTAATTTTTTTCTTTCAGAGAGTATTCAAAGACTTTTGAAGGATAAAAAGAGCTTGTTTAAAATCTAGTTAGGGAAATTTTCAGCATTAGATAAATCCTTTACATCCCACTAAAAAAGCTTCAAAGTCAATCTTTAATAATGGGCAGTAGTGATCAGATTTACTACCACAGATATGGGGGGTCAAACCACATAGAGCCCTTAATTTTAACACTATTTGAAATCCTAATATGTTAGTTTTTATTCAGATAAGGACTTATGAGATTTTTGACTCCCCCCCCCCCTCCAGTCCCCATCCCCAAAAAGGTAAATAATGACTGCATTAATGAAATATTTGGTATTTTTAATACCATATTCTTTTCTTATGCATTTTTCTCTATTAATGTAGTTTCCTTTTTGCAATTTTTTCTTAGTATCTTTTTCTCCAAAATTTCTAAAAATTATACAGTTTATTATACTTTTAAAAGACAACTGCAAATTTTATTATATTGCTTGCCACTCCTTACTGATTTGCAGGGAAACTAAACTACTTACAAAGTTGTTCTCAGCCAATTTATACAAATACAAATACAAATGTGACGACCAGCAACAGGCTCTGGGCCCAGCTAGGCTGGTCCTAGTCAATTAATTAGTCCCCAATGAAGATCAATGGCCCTCTTAAAGCTATCCACTCCCTTGCTCATTACCGCCTCTTCCGGTAAGCTATTCCAAGTGCCCACGACCCTGCTAAAGTAGTAGTTTTTCCTGATTTCCAAGTTAGCCTGAGATTTAAATAGCTTAAAACAATGACCCCTTGTCCTGCTTTCCCCACAAAAATTTAACCCATTTACATCTTTCATTTTGATAAATTTAAATAACTGAATCATGTCCCCTCTGACTCTCCTTTGCTCCAGGCTATACATGTTAAGCCTATTAAGTCTGGTATCATAATATAACTCTGAGAGTCCCCTTACCAATTTAGTTACCCTTCTTTGAACCCTTTCCAATACAAAAATATCTTTCTTCAGATAAGGCGACCAAAACTGAATAGCATACTCCAAATGAGGTCTTACTAAACTCCTATATAAAGGCAGAAGAACTTTCTTAGATTTGTTTGAAATAGATCTATTGATAAACCCAAGCATTTTGTTGGCTTTGTTACTAGCAATACTGCACTGTTGACTAAACTTGAAGTCCTGATTTATAAAGATACCTAGATCCATAACATTTTCTGCCTGATTTATGACTGAACCCTGTAAACGATATCTCATACGCTTATTTCCATGACCTAAGTGTAGCACTTGACATTTCCCTACATTAACTGCCATACCCCA
Source organism: Uloborus diversus (assembly GCF_026930045.1). Taxonomy (NCBI): domain Eukaryota; kingdom Metazoa; phylum Arthropoda; class Arachnida; order Araneae; family Uloboridae; genus Uloborus; species Uloborus diversus. The sequence continues at coordinate 59,599,349 of NC_072736.1, read as the reverse complement.
TTTATCTGCCCACTTAGTAATATGATCTAAATCCTCTTGCAGCTGTTTTACTTGTTCTTCATTTTCGACAATCCCCATAACTTTTACATCGTCAGCAAAACAATTCATGCTTCCAGAAATATTTTCATTGATGTCATTCATAAATATAATAAACAAAAGAGGCCCTAAAACTGATCCCTGAGGAACCCCATTTAAAACATCACTCCAATTAGAATGATTTCCTCTCACAACTACTCTTTGCTTCCTACCAGTAAACCAATTTCTAACCCAAAGTAAAGTTTTTCCTCCTATTCCTGTGTCAGCTAACTTGCTGAGAAGAGCAACATGCAGTACCTTGTCAAAAGCTTTTTGAAAATCAATATAAACAACATCCACACATTTTTTGTTATCTAAAGCTGAGGTAACCTTGTCGTAGAAATGCAATAAATTAGTAGTACAGGATTTACCTTTCCTGAAACCATACTGCAAACTAGTCAACAGACTATTAGTCTCTAAGAACTTCATGATCTTAATTTTGATCAAAGTTTCGAAAATCTTACAAATCACTGAAGTCAGACTTAGAGGTCTATAATTCCCAGCAATACCTTTAGACCCCTTCTTGAAGAGTGGCATTATGTTAGCCAGCTTCCAGTCCTCTGGCACCGTCCCCGAGTTATAAGAAGCATTGCAAATATTCAAAATAACATCCACTAATTCCTCTGCACATTCAACTGAAATTTTTGGATAAATATTATCTGGTCCCGGAGCTTTAGTTGCTTTAATCTTTTTCAAATGAAATAAAACCTCCTCCCTGGAAAATACAAAATCCTCAAGCTGTATAATAGCTTGTGTCTTGTTAGTGTCAACTGTTGAGATACAGTTATCGTTAAACACACTGGAAAAAAAGTTATTTAGAACATTTGCAATATCCCTATTGTTTTGGATTAAATTTCCATACTCATCAACCAAAGGCCCAATTTGACTGTTTCGAGCTTTCCCAGAATTAGCGTAAGCAAAAAACCTCTTAGGGTTCCCATCAATGTCATCTGCCAGCCTGCGCTCCAATTCCCTTTTCTGAATCCGTACCAAATACTTAAACTTTCGCCTTCCCTTACCATACTGGAGCCTCTCCGCACTCTGACCAGTTTCTTTAAACTTACGAAAAGTGGCTTGCTTATAATTAAGAGCTTCTTTACTCTCCCTGGAGAACCACATGGGCCAAATTTTGGTACTAACACCTTTTCTCCTAAATGGAACATAGTCCCCAACGGTTTTAGCAAGTTTATCCTTAAATTCCGTCCACTGCTGATCTACGTCGCTATTTTCCAACCCTGACGAAAAAACCTCTTTCAAGCTCTGCCTAAGTGCAACAAAATCGGTGTTTCTGAAATTGGGCACAAACCTAAAATTATCATCTTTGCACACTTCAAATTTAACCCGGAACCTAATGCTGTTATGATCACTATCTCCAATATGCTCCCCTACACTCAACCCCTGAACAAAACTATCTATGTCACAAAAAACTAGATCCAAAATGGCCTCCTCTCGAGTTCTCTGAGTTAGAACTTGATCTAAGAAACAGTCACCAATTACTTTTAAAAATTCCTCTTCTTTGCCATTACCAGGATAAAAATTATTCCAATCAATACCCGGAAAATTGAAATCCCCCATTATGATAACAGATCCCTTACTGGACATGTCACTAATAATACGGTACATCTGTTCATCTTGTCCCTGGTTTGAATTAGGTGGCCTATAAATGTTTCCAAAGCGTAGCTTTTTGCCCTTACTGCTCATCAACTCCAGCCAAACCATAGCAATATCAGTAGGCTTATCATTTATGACCAATTCATTGCAAATAAAATTGTCTCTAACATAAAATAAAACCCCACCACCTCTTTTACCTACTCTATCCTGTCTGAACAAATTATACCCAGTAATATGTAATAACTCTGCATCAGATTCGGTAGCCCATGTCTCTGTAATTCCAATAACATCCAACTTCTCATCCATAACTATGCTTTTCAATTCATCCATCTTGTTCCTAATACTGCGAGCATTGGTATAGAAAACTTTAAGCATGCCTAAGTTGCTTTTATTTAACACCCTGAAATTTCCTAAATTACAATTGTTAACATTACTACTCTTGTTCGTCACTTTATTTCCATCTCTAGCAATACCCAAAAAAATTTCATTCTCTCGATACCTGATGCTTGAACCATGCCCCCCATTCCAACTTAATTTTTTGACTCCGAAGCCCCTAAAATTAATCCACTAAAAATTTTGACCCCTGTAGAGCTCAGATGCAGGCCATCCCTAGCAATCCAATCCCGTTTACAATGACTCCATACATCAATGAACCTGATACTGCGCTTTTCGCAAATTGACTTCAGTAGCAAGTTCATACACCTCGCACGTTGATTTAGCCAGCTCCTATGCACTCCATACCTGGGAAGCAAACCAACTACTAAAAATTTTGCGACTTTTAATTATGCACTTTAAATTATGCTCTTTTTCAAATTTTTAACGTGTCTCAAATGATAATTAGCATTGACTAAATTGAAGTTTTGTGATAGAAAATTCATGGCTTGTGATGCAGCATCTACTACTAATCTGTATTTTTTATCCTTACTGTATTTGCAGAGAAATTCTCCTATATTTTTGCCAAAAGTCACTTAGGTCCTTGGTAGGTGTTATTGTTTATGCAACTTATATTTGAGTTTCTGTATTTGTCACTTTCTCTATATTTGAAATACTCTTATATCTATATAAGCATGTACATATATGTGCTCGTAAGTAAATCCATACTTGTATAATTTCTTACTGTATAATGAAATTGTATTGATGGAGTCATAACGGAATTTTCTAGATGACTTTGTAATTGTACCTTCTTAACCTCCAATCAAAACTGTTTCAATTAGAAATCGTAACAGAGCACTCCCTTGGATGCTAGAAATTATAGCACTCATGAATAATACCTACTCTTTTATTCTTGTATTGTTCATTTTCGTTCTCCAGTGATCGATTACTGGCTGATCACCCTACTCATAAGCACTTGCTGTAATAATAAATAAATTTCATAAAAATGGACATCTAGTGTTAAATACTTGTTGAATTTATTCAAAAAACGTCTGCTCTTTCTTCTGAAGTTGTAGAAATTATGAACTACTCTTCTGTTAATTTGAAGCTTGTGCCATCATAATTTCATATTTAAAATGACTTTGAGAACTCAAATCTTTCTGGAATATCTTCAGAAGACTCTGAAGATCCAATTTTCGGTCCTTAATAGAACAATTAATGCAAATACAAATGTAACGAACAGCAACAGGCTCTGAGCCCAGCTAGGCTGGTCCAAGTCAATTTATTAGTCCCCAATGAAAATCAATGGCCCTCTTAAAGCTATCTACCCCTGTATTGACAATACTGATCCCCAAACAAAAGAATACTGATTAAAAGAATTGTGATTGTTTTATTGAAATTCTAAGCATTAATTTTGAAGACTGGAAAATGTTTAAGCTAGGCGAATTTTTAATAAAATATTTAAATTTCCTTCATAAAATACTTTATCATAAAGTCATTATAGATGTTTATTTTAAGTGGAGGCAATGTTACTGAGATGTTTGTGACATCCTTTAGTTAATCACTGGGTGGTTCTGGATGAGTAATGGCTACAGGTATTGGATACTTGCACCAGAACTTCCTCCTGCATGTGTCTGGCATTAGGCTCTGGTGTTTTAAAGAATATTTTATAAATATTCCTTTAAATTTTTATTCTGTTCAGTTTTGAGTTTCTAGAGTTAGTTAATCTAAAGTGATTATTCTGAGTTATTTAGATTAAGCTCCAAATCCCTGCTAGAAGTAGCAGCAGTTTTTGTATTACCTGTGGGCGGGAGGGGGGGGGGGCAGTATTTGTATGCATGCATATAGGTTGAGTTTTACGTATAAAAAAGCATTCATAATTTCTATACTGGGCTATAGTTGGACTATTGTGAGGAAATAGGATATTGCTCTCAATCCATCTTATTGCAGTTCTGAATTTCTTACTGCATTTTAACCACAAAAATGTGAAACTATAAGGTGTAGTTCTGATATTGAAAGAGTTTGAAAAATTAGATAATACAGTGCAACGTATATAATTAGACACCAACAATGTTTTTCAAATGTTGCGTGAAATTCATTTTAGGTCAGTGAATATAGAAGAAATCCTATTGCACCTGGAATCCGGTAACCCAGCAATAGTGCTTGTGAACGCCAATTTGCTCTTTTGTGACACTTGTCACACCAAAAAGGTTTGTTACCTTTTTTCATTTTGTTGATAATTTTTTGTTGGCAAATTACTTGTTCATTAGCACACATACACACACGTATTTAATTTTAAATTCATAGTATTAATACGAAAAATAATAAAATAAATAAAAAATGGGAATTATGGAAAAAACAATAACACAAGTATTATCCCACTAATCACTCAGAAATTCAGATTTATTTGGGGGTATTTTTTGAGCAATCACATTTGTTTATTGCTTTCATTTGACCGTCCTTGATGTCCGGTTCCTTTTTCAGAATGGACCAGGGGCCTCTGCAGCACTGCCGTCCACCGGAGGACGGAGCTGCTCCTCTGGTCCTAGCCTCCAGTAGCAGCACTGTCCCCCAGAATCCCTTCCTCCTAGGCAATGGCGTCCATGTCCTGCATACACAAGCGACTGCACACAAACAAATCCTTCACACATACACACACGTAACCGCCCAGGAGGAGGGGCAGGCATGGGAGGACATGAACCGTTTCTAGAAACAATAGCCTCCAATGAGTAGGGTCCTGTCGCAACTCGTGATTGAGAAAAACATAATTTGAATTCAAAGTGTCAGAATTCAAATTAGATATATATATATATACACACACACACACACACATATATTTTATGATTTGAGGTAGAAATAAAAAAATAAAATGCACACATTTTAGGATTGAAAATTTTTGAAACATTTATTACTCATTAAGAAAATTAGTTTTTCCACTGATTGGTACCGGTCTGTTGAACCAGTGCTTGAAAATCTCTGGATTAGAGAGATTTGCCCATTTTTGCTGCCTTATTCATTACTGTGGCCTTGGTTGTCTAGAGCTGTTCTTGGGAATCAAAGATGAGGCCATGTTCACACAAAAATGCTTAATTATATGGACAAAACATGCACCGAAAAAGTACTAACATCAATTCGTACATCGTCATCTTCCACACATCATGCATCTAAATCTGAATCTAACCATGTTACATCACTTTCTGTTTGCGTGATATTATTGCATGCATATGAATTTTAAATGATGTACTGTATATACAGTGAAGTATCGTTTATACGTTTCTGAAGGGACTGTATGAAAAAAGCGTACAAACGAAAAAACGTATATTAGGTATAGGTTAATGTGTATTCGACTTTGCTGGGACCAATTTTAAAAACGTATAATTGATAAAAACGTATAAAAGAGAAATGTATAATCGGTGCTTCACTGTACTTGCATATAAATCGATAAATTTAGTGCAAAAAATGAGACTGAAAATTAGAAGGTCAACTTATATGAATTTCTGCAAATTCTCCTGGAACTTGGGAAAAAAACACTCGAAAACGTGAACATTATCCCAATCAGAGCCGTGTACAAGGGGAGGGTTTTAGGGGTTAAACCCCTCCCATTGGGGAAAAAATAAGAAAATAGATGAAGAATTGTGCATGCTTAACAATTAGCTTTAATGTTAAAATTTGTGTACAGAACTCTTTTTAAAAACGCATTCTCTTTGAAGTTGCCTGGCAACTTGCGACTGTCTTCTCTTAATCAACTAAAATCATATTTTGGAAAAACAGAGATGGAGGAATGGTTGAATAAGCTGTCAATACACGTTTAATATTGCTTCTCATAAGGGGTTTTGATCTGGGGCGTGTCACAAAAAGCGATGAGTGCTGCTGCTCTGTAGATGCATAGTAATTGGGTTTGTTTATGTAATTTACATCTGCATCGAAACTCTTCCTATTTAGTTTGCTAAGCATTATCTTAGAATATTAAAACCTGAAAACATGTCATAAAAGAATTTGTGAAATTTTCTCAGTATTTGTTGCAATATATTGCACATTAAACAGATAATAGGTTGGAATCTAAACAAGCAGTAAAGTGGATAAATACTGAGGTTTTCTTGCGCAACCAGAAATTTCCTTCTGGGAGGTGGGGTTCATAGCAATCCTTACATGTATGTACAATACAACCTCATTTATCCGGACTAGATGGGACCAAAGCCAATCCTAAAAAACAAAAATCCTGATAATAATCAATAATATTCTTAAATATGCAGACTTATCTTTTATTGCACCAAAAAACAATGCTTTCTAACAAAACTATATCATACCGTTTTTTCTCAATTACTTCATCAGTTATAATTCAGCTGCAACAGCATTGGGCTGACATCCAAAGTATATCATATTGTTTGCTAAATTAGTACTATACTTTATTGTATGTCCCTTGCAGGAATAGTATGCTTGATCGAAATGAAACCGAGTATTTGTCGATTTAAACTTCCCTTCTTGAAATCATAATTTAAAATGATTATTTACGTAAATATATTTTTTCTACAAATTTGATCCGGATAAACAGGGGCTGGATAAATGAGGTTCTGATGTGTATAAAATATATTAATAGAATAGGTAGTATATAACTTAAAATCTAATCTTCTGCGGATTTGAACCATCCCCCCTGCCCTCTGAACCGCTAAGCCCCTCATTGTGACCATTAAACAAATGTTTTGCACCCCCCCCCCCCAAAAAAAAAATATTTTGAAATGACAGGCCTGCAAAAACCCCTCCCTTTATGGAATCCTGGACACGGGCCTGATCCCAATTTTAGACTTACCTATTTAAGCTGAAGAAGCAAATACTTACGTATTCTGCTAGAATTTCACACTGTCTGACTGTGAAATAAAGACTAAATAATTACAATAAACGGCTGACTATGCAAACAGTACGGGGATCGCCGTATTTGCGTATTTTCCTGATAGTCTCGAATTACTGCTCATTTTTCAAAAATAATGTGATATGGCTACAGCACAAAATTTTATTGATATTAATGCATAACAAAAATCGTAACAGCAAAATTGAATCCGTTACAAAAATCAGGATCGCAAAAGTGAACCCTTTAGTAAAATAAAAATAAAAATCGGACCTTTTTTAACATAAAATGGTTCATTGCATTTCATTTTCGTCCTTTTTATAACGTTTTATATTCAAAATTAGTGGCAAAATGTTCCCAATTTTTCAGAAAGTAAGGGCTCGATTTATATGCGAGTTCGCCTTATACGCAAGTATGTACATTAGTTCTAATCATTACGAGTTCTTAATGTCCATGAGAAGGTCTTTAAAAACATCATATAACTGCTAAATTTTGCTGGAGAATTAAGTTAGGAAGGAATTTTGACATTTTATAGAAGCTCATTCACATTAAAAGTTCAGTATTTTTCATATTGTGATTTTGATAAAATATTATTTGTTTTCAAGAAAAATCCACTTACATGACTAGTATCACAATGTCTTCAGAAAAATCATTCACATAATTGAGCTCATTGTAAAGGTTAAGTACACTTTAGACGTATTGATTGCTGTATGCTTTTATGTTTATTTCATTGCTTGAAAAAATTATTTCTTACAGTGCCTGATGCAGATGCTTAGCTGCTGTAACAGTAGTTTTTCCTACCAAGGTGCGTATGATATTACATGATGTTTCTCATTTATTTATTTATTTATTATTTACTAGTGGTACCCGCACGGCTTTGCCCGTAATAGAAAAATTAAAAGGGCTTTTGGTTTGCCTGTATATTTACAAATAATGTATGGTGAATTTTCTCGCCAATTTTACCCATATAATGGTTCCATGTTATGATAATTTCGTATCTTGCCAATTGGCTTGTGCTCATGTTATGGTTCCACGTTATGATAATTTCGTAATTTACTCGTCCATCTTATAATAGTTTTGTTCTTAAAATTGGAATAGAAAAAGAACCACATCGAATTTTCGAAAAATCGCTTCAAGGTGCACACCTCAATGCTACAAACTAACTTTGTGCCAAATTTCATGAAAATTGGCCGAACGGTCTAGGCGGTATGCGGGTCACAGAGATCTAGACATCCAAACATCCTCCTGACATCCAGACAGAGAGACTTTTTGCTTTATTATTAGTAAAGATTTTCACTAGTATCCTAGCACCATTTTAAAGTAATGATAAAACCTATACACTGTACAACATTTAACTCTGGGGTTTTATTTGAACAAGTTGAAGGCAATGATTACTTTGCATAACACTATATAGTTATGAAAGTAAAAATTTCAGGCTTTGTAAGTATTTTCTCCGTTAAAGAAAAAAAAAAGAAGTTTGTCTTAAAATCCCTATGTAAGACTTTAAAAGAACCACTTTTAATCAGTTGCAATATTCTGTTTACAAAATGTGTTTATATTTTTCTTCTATTGTCTGTGCAGCGATGCATGTGTCATTAAATTTTCATGCATCTTCTACAAATAAATTTTTAACTCATCTTAACTGGGCATGCAATAGGACTGTTCATAAAGATGCATTCATTTTGGAAATAATTATAGAAAATGAAAATAATAAATGTACAAATGACTAGATATAGACATTTTAAATACAAAATAATAATTTAATGTTTACCACTAGTAGGAAGTGTAGCTGCTATTACATTAAATAATAACATGGGATTCCTGGTTAAAAAAATAATAAAAACAAAACTTGTTTTCTAATTTGTTGCATAAATGTTGTGTTAATAGTGTTATTAAACTATTTTAGGACATTACATAGTTCTCTGTGGCTATGACAAGCGAGAGACCAAAGTGCTGTACAGGAATCCTTCTGTTTTTAACAGTATGTACTCCTTTACACTGTTCATGTATTGGAAATATTTTACCAAATTTGTCTGCAAATTATTTTTTTGTAACTGCAATGACTGCTTGGTGGTCTGACTTTTAAGTCCCTAAAACTTCTTTTATGAGAGTTGAACCTATTTGTTTCTGGGGAGTTTAAATTTCCCCTTTTTTAAAAAGAGCCGGAAAGAATTCTTAATACTTTATAAAAAATATCTTTAAAAGCAAAAAAGTCATTAAATGAAATTGATTTAATTAATATTTTAAAATGAAAATTTTGAAAATAATAAGATGAGGGAAATAAATACTTTTCTGTCAATACCATCCTCAGAAAATGTGGACAAGAATGTTTTTAAAATGCATATTAACTTCATACATAATCCATATTGTGAAGTTTTAAGAAGTTTTATGCAACTACAAGAGGTTTAATCAGAATAACTTTTATTTAAACATAGTGAACATGTAAAAAAAAGTTTCTCCTAGATAACAGGACACCCCTCAATATTTTTAGACTTCTGGATATTAAGAAGAATTTTAGCTTCTGATTTTAACAAAAGAGGGTGCTCAACCCCCCTCCCTCAAACTTCATAAGTATGGGGAGGGGGTTAAAAAATGCATTGAACTGACAAAACAATGCTACATATTTTAATATACACGAGTAATATGCATATACATTGAAACAAAATAATTTTTTCAAAAAAAAAAAAAAAAAAACAGCTGAGGAAATTAAATGTTTCTAAATTTGTGACATTATCCATGCTACGGCTAATGTTAAATTGAGGCGTCATTGAGCACCCTCTAAAAGTTTGAGTAAGAAGCTAAAACTTTTACAGCATCATACTATTAGTAAGTCTAAAATAAATAAGGGGTGTCCTGGACTCTAGCTGAAAAAAAAAGTTTTTTTGAACCACCCTAACAGACCCCACCTTTTCCATGCGTGACACTTTCAGTATAAAGGTTGCTTGTATTCTTAAAATACTGATGAAGTCATTGATGTTAAGATACATTTTATAGATTGACTTTAAATATTTTTTAACTGAAATAAATTGTTAATTTTCTTTTATAGAAGTGTGTCAGATGCCATATGATTCTTTTGAATTGGCTAGGAAGAGTTTTGGAACAGATGAAGATGTACTATTTGTATTTCTGCGATGTTGATGACTGCATTTGAATAATTAAATCTCAACATTGACTAGTGTATTTAATGCATCTGGATTGCTGTGCCCAGCTCTTTCTCCTAAGAATAAAGTTGAGAAACAAAAGGGTGTCTATGGTAACGAAATGAAAATTTAACTTAAAGTATTATTTATGAAAAAAGTAATGTTTTGAAGATTTTCTTTTAGAGCAATACACTTTTGTGTCTATATTGTTAAAAGTTACTATAAATCCAGAAAAATGGAACGTCCTAGCCATTTTTCTTTTCTTCTTGATAAATATTAAGTGGTGCTTCAAAGCAATTTTTCATGTTTCATCTTGCGATTTCTGAAGTCTGATCCATTTATAATCAGACGAAAAAGTTTGGTGGTTATTGAGAATGTTTACCTTTTTATTTATTTATTCTTATGACTGATGTATTTCCTAGATCTTAAGAATGATTGCTATCTAATGTTTTCTAGAAAACATTAGTAGTTAATATATTTTTAATGTTATGCAGAAAATTTAATTTAAATTATGTATGAATCAAAAAATCTAATCTTCTTTTAAATAATCAAGTTAAAGATTAACTGACAAATCAGCTTATGAACATTTGTATTTCCAGTTAAACAAAGATTATATTTATTTATGATTATTTTCCTGATTGTATGTGCTTAAACTTTTCTTTATATCTGATATTTAGTCTTTCAGCTCTCTATTAGAATGTATTAATGTTTAATATATTAATCACTGCACAAAATATGTCCCAATAAAGCTATTGTGTTGGAGAAAGATCTCCGTTGGATGTACAATTTACACAATCCATACAGCAGCAATAAAGGAATGTCATTGGGGCAGCATTTGCATCATCATAAGTAGAGAAAAGATTAATGGTGTTAAGGTGGTAGAATGGGTGTAAGTTAAAGAAAATGTTTTAACTGATATATATTGTCAAATCAAGTTTTTTGGCATGATCCTGAAGAGTTTAACTTTTAATAAGATTTCTAAAAAGTTACTGCCATTTTTCTGAAATCAAGTACCGTATGTTGGCATTAATTTAGGTTAAGGTTAAAATCCAAAAGTTAAGATATTTAAACTAAGCCAACATTAACTGGCCGTGTAATGTCAAGTTGGAGACAAGCAAAAAACATGTTTCAGAAAAATACATTTATTAAATATGACTAGAATAACATCCCCATAAAATACACCCCCAAAATATCATAACAAAAGTGGTTCCAGAAAATAAAGAAAAATGTCACCAAAATGTCGATGCAATCGCTTGCCACTCCGAAGGATCAGCTTGAAGACTCACAAAAGGTCCGCCGAATCACACTTCAGGAATGTCCATACTGAACAGGCAACATTACACAATTCGTAGATCGGTGAGCATCACAGGTAGACACGTGGAACACACTTCCCCGACATTTTAATTGGCCGGACACAACACAACTGGTTCTTCACCTGGACTCACTAATTCCAGGACTTGGAAGATTAAATATCACATACCAAAAAAAACCCCGCTAGCATCGCGGGGAAAAAAAACCCCCACACGTGAGCCGGACTAGGCTTCACGATCAAACACAACAACTGGGGATCGTTGAGAGAAGAGAAGACGAGAGTGATCGCTTGCTGCCACTCGCCACAATATATATGTTTTATCAACCAATGAGATTCCATGCCTCGATGACGTCACCACACTAACTTCTACTTCGACCATCACTCATTTGCATATTCCACTGCCGCGAATATTCGTACTCCTCTCCATAGCACGTGCGGTCAACGAGTGGAATTAATTCGAGTCGATCAGGTGACAACTCAACTTTTCTGAATCGACACATCGAGACATGCAATCTCCGATGGTTTCAGTAAACAGTCGCCATTAATTATGGCGTGGGGGAATCGTCGATTGAAGTGTTAGCACCAACTAGTTGACAGGTTCTACTTTTACCAGACTGAGCGTAAAGTAGGTACACTTAACTTTAAATTATTTTCTTTAAATTATCGGCTGTGGACCGAGAATAAAAAAATAAAATAAAATAATATTTTATGCTAACAAATTCCCCCCTTCTCGGTTACACAGCACGATACACTTCAAAACGACATGAAAACTGACATATTTCAAACAACAATTAAAAAAAATTTTAAACACTTTTGAGAAACATTGAAAAATTTACACACTTGAATATTAAACTTTTACATTTTCATAATTACCAAAAATGAGTTTGCACATTTTTTTCAATGTACCCCGAGTCAGAGGCTTGGTAAACGTATCCGCAGGATTTTCTGCGCTTTTCACATATTTTAATTCAAATGTATTCTCCTCTACTAAGTTTCTCAAAAAATGATATCTGACATCAATATGCTTTGTTCTGGAATTTTCTATAGGAGAATTTGAAAATTCTATTGCAGCTATATTGTCACAATTAATTACAGACCCGGTAAATTTATATCCAGCTATTTCAAAATGTGATGTTTCTTCTAAAATCCTTTTTAACCACACCACTTCTTTTGCTGCTTCTGTCAAAGAGATATACTCAGCTTCCATGGTGGACAATGAAACACACTTTTGTTTAAATGTTCGCCAGATAATAGGTACTTTTTCAATGTAAATAATAATTCCCCCCATCGAAATCCTATCGTCCCTATTTGCAGCATAGTCTGAGTCAGAAAAACCATTGATTTTAATTTCATTTATTGCAGATAGACTTAATTTATAATAATTTGTATATTTTAAATAACCTAAAAGTCTTAATAAACACTGCCAATGTCTTTTACCCGGATTTGCTTGAAATTGAGATAATAGATTAACTGTATAGGCAATATCCGGTCTAGTTTTCCCTGCTATATAGGACAAACATCCCAATAAATTGCGATAAGGTACTTTCTCCATTTCTTTTATTTCTTGGTCCGTTTTTGGACAATCACCTAAAGACAAAATTGTACCTTTCGCTATTGGGAGGGTCGAGTATGGGTATTGATACTTTTCAAAATTTTCACAAACTGTCTTAATGTAAGAATTTTGGTGTATGAAAATTCCCCCATTGATTTCTTCAAATTCTACCCCCAATAATTTTTTAGTTCTCCCTAATTCTTTAATATCGTAATGTTTTGATAAATCCTGAATTGTTTCCTGAATTATGATTTCATTTTTTCCAAAAATTATTATATCATCTACATACATCAATAAAAACACATTTCTGTTTCTTGTATAAACACAGTTACTACATTTAAATTTCAAAAAATTCAGACCTTGGAGAACCCTATCAATTTCCAGGTACCAATTTCTCCCCGATTGATGGAGACCATATAGCGATTTCTTTAGACGGCATACCCAGTCTTCTTTTCCCGGGATTACAAAACCCTGTGGTTGTCGCATATAGATTTCTTCATGCAAATCAGCATAAAGATATGCGTTTTTTACGTCTAATTGAAAATGGCTCCAACCCAGGAATATCACCAGAATTGAGAAAAACATTCTGATCAGGGAGAAATTGATAACTGGGGAGAAAACCTGAGAATACGATTCTCCTGCCACCTGCCTGTTTCCCATCGCAACCAATCTGCTTTTAAACCTGGCAATTTCCCCTTTAGCATTTCTCTTCAAGTCATAGACCCACTTATTACCAAGTACTGGTTTACCAACTGGCTGGGGAACTAACTGCCACACCCCCCTTTCTTGAATCACTTTCATTTCTTCTGACATGGCTTCTTGCCAATGTTTTATTTCTGGGGTTTTCAAGCATTGATTATAGTTTTGGGGAATTAGCACTTCCGACAAATTTGCCTCTGGCTCGGGTTCCATTTGTTCCTTAGGGGAATTAAAAATATCAAACAAAGGATTATAAGGTACATTTTTACTTTTGAAATCAAATAGTTCAGGATTGTAAACAATGTTATTCTTCTTACAATATTTTTCTACATCATTGGGTGACCTTAACCTGGTTTTATTTCCCTTTTCATAGTAGTAGATATCAGTACGGTCCCCTTTCTTTCTTTTTACTGCATCCCTCACCCATTCAATTTCCTCACAAGGGGTGGGAGCCTTTTTTTCATCTATCTCTTTATCTAAGAGAACTTCACTAATAGGTTTAATAAAAGAATAATCATCATCATTGTCTACATTCCCATTCAAGTTTGATTTCCCCCAAATTAAATTTTCCCTGAAGTCCACATTGATAGTTTCAAAAATTTTCTTTAGCTCTGGGTCCCAAATTCTGTACCCTTTTGCTTGGGTTGCGTAGCCCACCATTATGCCCTTCTTACTCCTTGAGTCAAATTTCTTTAGATTTTGTTTTGGCATGCCTCTGTAGGCAATACATCCAAACCTCCGAAAATGCCTTACTGAGGGCTTGTTTCCCCAGAACAGCTCAAATGGGGTTTTCCCCCTTTCTTTTAGGACTGTTCTATTCCTGACATAATCGAAGCATAAGGCGGCTTCCGCCCAAAATTCTTCCCTTAGTCCAGAGTCTTTCAGCATTGCCCTAACCCCATTCATTAATGTCAAATTGTATCTTTCTACTACCCCGTTCTGTTCGGGAGTATAAGGGTTGGTTCTTTCTATGCTGATGCCTTCTTTAATTAAGTGGGTCTCAAAATTAGAATTTGTGAATTCCCTCCCATTATCAGACCTTATGGCCAAAATTTTCTTGTTGAGGGCTCTCTCTACATGCCTCTGGTATCTAAGGAAATATTCAAAAGCTTCATCTTTTGACTTTAGAAAGTAAATAGTGGACTTCCTTGAGAAATCATCAATTATGGAAAAAATATATCTTTTTCCCCCCTAGTGACTCCACCGGAAATGGCCCTGCTAGATCCATGAAAAGAAGCTCAAGTTGTCTTTTAGACCTTATCCCTGGAGTGGGCTTAAGAGAACACCTTCTTTTCTTTGCAATAATACAAGGCTCACAATCTGGCCGGTTTCTACTTTTTATATTAAGTCCTTTGACACAGTTCTTCTTTTCAGTTTCCAAGATACTGTCATAATTAATATGGCAAAACCGTTCATGCCACAACTCCAGGTCTAATCCTTTGACCTCGGTTACATTTACATTTGGTGGTGAGTCACTACTTTGATTACTTAAAAATGAGGTGGGTTTTACAAAGTACAATTTATCAATTAAAAATGCAGAAAAAAGTTTGATACCATCATTATTAAAAATACATATTTTACCAGGATACCACCTTAATGAAAAACCAAGACTGTCTATCCTGGATCCGGAAAGCAAATTTCGTCTAAGTGTTGGAGCATAATAGACCTCATTCAATGTGATGGTTACTAGCTTACCATCTGTTTTAATTTCGAAAACAATTTTCCCTACCCCCTCGACTTGACTATTTACATTGCCCACAGCTACTTCCATTTTTGTATTTTTAACAGGCCTCAATTCACAAAATAGGTCCCTATCTTTACAGAAATGTGCCGTGGCACCTGTATCCAGTAAAAATACTGGTATTTCCTCCTTCAAATTTGTGTTGTTGGCCTGTACCCCTGATACTTTACTGATGGTGCAAAACATTCCAGCCTTAGGGGGATTACTTTGTTTGGAAAAATTAGGATTACCTTTATTTTGATTATTTGGTTTTCTGCTCCAACACCGAGCCGAAATATGCCCCTTTTTCCCACATGTGAAGCAAACTCTCGTTTCAAATTTATTTACATTTTCAACTTTCCGCCCAGTCTGGTGTTTATTTTGAACAGAAAAAGCATTAACACCTGAACTACTATTTCCAAAATTTTCATTTCCTAAAAATTTTAATCTCCCCTCTTCTGCTAAAAGTTCATCCAAAACATTTGAAAAGTTAAATTTACTTTCATCCCATCTATAAATATTTTGTACTATTCCCCTAAAATTTTGATCTAAACTACGTATTAGTTGAAATCCCTTTAATTTCTCATCCATTTTATAGCCATTCTCCTCCAACTGTCGGAGCAAACACTTCAATCGAGCCGCGAACATTCCAATAGTTTCTTTTTCATTAATTCTGCTAGAAAAAAACTCCTCCCACAATCCGGCAACACGGGCTAAAGACGGAGGTTCAAAATTCAATTTCAATGACGTCCATACAGCATATGGATCGTCTAAATCATCTATTAGTTGTTTTAACTCATCCTCTATGTTGAGGTAAATAATCGCCACTGCTTGGCCCCTCCGTTTCTTTATTTCTGCCGAAATACCTTCTTCTAATTTTGTTTGGGTTAATTCCCATAAATCTCTTTCTATCAGTACCATTTTCATATTTTTCGACCATGTTGCCCAATTGCAGGAGTTAAGTTTCTTAATGTTTCGATAGTCCCGTTCCATTATTCTGAAAACTTTTGCAAATTTGTCTCCAACTAAAATGACATTCGACCGAGCTCTGCTACCACTTTGTTGGCACCGTATTTTCGGGAATGAGCGCCGCGGCGCAACAAGGAAAAAAAAGCAAAAAAATTGCCATATAACGGGTGCGGCGGATGCAGTCTCTCCCCCCCCCCCAGGTAAAAAAATTCCAAACTTTTAAAAAACATTGAAAATTCTGCAAATAGATGGCAACAGGTAACACAACATAACCATTAAAGTAGAAAAGGTATGTCAGTCTTGTCACAGTAGATCAGTGCTTCAGTATTTTTTTCTAATATAAAACAACTTTTTCGATGTTTGCAATTTTCTCTACTTTGCTTCTCATTTCTATATAAATAACAATATTACTATACAAACACTGATTAACGATTGATTTCAAACAAGGAAATGAGCAGTAAAAAATGACTTTGTAAATCAAGTTGGCAAAAAGAATACTTTGACATAATTCTATATTTCAAACGTCGACCTATGTCGTTTCTACATCGATTGATATTTTTATTCAAATTTGTCCAGAGAGTTTGACATTAGCGAGAGGACGACATTGAAGAAGGATCCGCGTCCCTCGCTCTGGATAACCAACTAATGTCTCCTCTCAAGGTAAGAAAATTACATTGACAGTAAAGTATATATAGTTTTGTTAATTAAAAATATTTCTTACATTTGCATTTCATTCCAGCTTTATTTACTACTAATTGTGCTTTTAAATTGCTTAATGTTGGGTGTGGCGCTTATATTGGATGCGTCACATACATTAATATTTTTCCTTGAGAATATATTTAAATGCACCGCTTACTCCTGAAAATACAGTACTGAAATAATGTTGATGTTTCATTTTACTACTTGACAACAAAATAACAATTGTTATTTGATCTTAGCTGTGTTACATTAGATAACAGAGATCCTGATGACTACTCTACAAAAGGTGCTAAGATTTGAAGATTTTTAGGGGATGGCACAAAAACTTTACAAATTTCCAACTTTTTGTTTCACAGGTTACTGTCAAAAGAGGAATAAGCATTTTTATTTGTAGTAAATGCTGATTTTATTTACTGCCTTAATTTCAAGGGAAAAAAAAGACACATATCCTAATTTGGATGCCTTAGTTGCCAAATCGATTAACTCCACTTTTTTTAAAAAAAATCCTAATTTCTGCTTTAATAGTGCTTCATCAATGCTTAGCATGTGAATTTATATCAAAGTTTTGGTTCAGTACATTTCTGATGCTGCAATGGCAGAAAATGTAATACGAGGGCCCATTCACTCCTATATCCACTATCTTCTTCACCACTTTTCTCGACTTTTCGTTTTATGTCAGTTAATCAATTTGGCAAGTGAAGCATCCATTTATTAGTGACACTTTTGACCAATGTTTAAGTCATTACCATAAGAACGAGATTGTTTACCTAATAAATACACATATACTGATGTCAATAAACATTAAGATGACCAGACTTCAAAGCTCAAAATCCAGAATGCTATGTATATGCAGTTGAACTTGTTTAATACAAAATGTCAAAAATTCACAAATTTGTTCGTGTTAGCCGTTATTCATAACAACCATAGATGAGTGATATGGTGAAAA
The DNA here is from genome assembly GCF_026930045.1 of Uloborus diversus. Lineage (NCBI taxonomy): Eukaryota > Metazoa > Arthropoda > Arachnida > Araneae > Uloboridae > Uloborus > Uloborus diversus. The sequence goes on along the minus strand of NC_072736.1, from coordinate 59,581,411 downwards.
TACGAAGGAAGGCTTACCTATATAGTTAAAAAAATATTACTACTCATATACTTGTCAAAAATTCCAAAATTTGTTCCTATTAGTCGTTATTTATAACAACCGTGGATGAGTGATATGGTGAAAAAACGAAGGAAGGCTTACCTATTAGCATTATTACTAATATACATTGTAATCTAACTATTAGTACATTCAGAAAAAAATCACTCATTTCCAATAAATGAATGTTTTTGGAAAATATTGAAAAAGACGGATCATAATCGACATTGTTATGTTATTTTAATTACTATTTCGGGTGTCTCAAAAACGCATTAATTTTTATTTTCGGGATGTCGAGCTTCGATTATGTTGAATCTTTTTTTTGGTCTCTATCACTTCAAGGTATGGAGAATTGACTGCATATTTATATGTATAATGTACACAACTTCCACTGCCATCCTTAATCACTCTTGCTTTTAAAGATGCCTCTATGTCCTCTTTTCTTTTTAGAAAGTTGGTGCCTATTGTTTAGTATTTGGCATTCTTTTTAGAAATGTTTTTAATATTTTAGTATTTTTCAGTAACTGTTTATAATCTAAAAGCTTTTTGAGTGTATTTAATCAATCAAATATGTTTTATTTGTGCGATATGGTATTATGTGATAGTTTGTTTTACTTTGTAATTTGAGATAAAAAATTTGTCTCATCAAATTAAATTATTTTTGTTACAAAATTGAACTTTTGTTGTTATCTGAGATGTAAAGTATCATTATTAACATTTTGATCTTTTGTTCTTTTTGAAACTTTGTAACTATTACGTTTGTGATATGTGACATAAAACCATTGATCTATGTATATGATAATGTAAAAAAAATAATAATTAAGCTATTCAATTGTGGGAAAAAAAAGGTTTTTATGATTCACATGTTAATATGCTCTTGTTATGGTTGCCTTTGCAACAAAGAAAATAGAGAAATTCAAAGTTCATGGTTAAGAAATAAGTAATTCACGTCAAAGTTATTTTATGGAAGAAAATGTTGTATGTTAAGTTTGATTTATATTCCCTATTTCAAATAAGTGAAACATCGAGTAAATTTTATTCTAACTTTGTTCTGTCAAAAAAAAACTGCTTACTGCTCTTTTGAACCATTTCTCGAAATGCTTGCTTGTGCCTCCTTCAGTAGAATTATGTTTAAAGTGCTTTTAATTGTTTGCAAATCATGTCTCAAATATTATTAGTTACTATAGGAAGTTTTTGAATTATATATTATAGTTGTTAAATGTTTACGTCTTTGAATATTACTCCAAATATTATTTTTCTAGCATTAGATGTTTTCATGTTTGGAAAGGATAGATATTTTATTGAATATTTTTATTTTTTTGTAGAGTTTTTATATTTCTGTTATCTGCTTGCTTAAAAAATCATATTGCATTAAAATTTGTTGATGAAGTAACTTTGCTGGCAAACCTAGTCTATTAAGCTAACATGTCAAACATGAGGTCTATATTTTAGCTGACAAAGGGGCATGAAATTTCTGAATTTCTCCATGAATAAAAATGTGGACAGGGTATATCTGTGTAAAAGTTTTGCAATTGTGAGAATTGTTTCAAAATAAATTACATGTGTTTGATGTTGATTTAAAAATGAATAGTGTAATAAAAACTAAAGTTTCAGAGAATAAATGTTTATTTAATTATTCAATGAAGAAACAGGCTTAGTTTCCTTTTTTATTGTAATTTTTTGAAAAAGCACACATTATTTGCGCTTCCTTTTTTTTGTTAAAAAAATGTTTTGAAGTTATCTGACTTTTTTGTAACTGTGAAAACATTACTCTGATGTTTTAAACATCCCTTGCATTTAAAATTTCAAAAAAAAAAAGAAAAAAATAAGTTTAAATGATTAATTTAAATCACTTTTGTTTAAGAAAAATGATTGCTCTAAATAAATTGTTTGCTCTAGATAAAATGATTGCTGCTTTTTCATTGATATGTTTCTCAATGTCACCATTTCGCAAAATATTGGCCTCAAGACTTTGTTAAATTTTTGCTGCTAAGTGTGCTTTTTGAATTTTTATGATCTCTTCATAAGTCACTGACAAATAATATTACTGAACAGTAAATCAACTCAAGATAAGAACAGAATTTGGAATATTTCCACCTTGCAGAAAATCTTATCTAATATATTTGCTAAACCTTGTATTTAACATGTTTATTTCTTACTTAACATAGATTTGCAAAATACAATAGGCATAATTTAGCTTATAATGCATAAGAAATGATATGTAAACAGTGAAACTGAATCAAAATATATGTTTTGAGTATGCATTTTCTGAAAAAGATGTACTATTCAATAGTAATAATAAAGCAAAATGTGTTTTAAACTACTATTCTTTTTATTTAAGCTTTAAATGTCAATACATTTAAAATACCTGGCTTAGAAGGCTAAAAATGTACAGTCTTGAGCAAAGAAGAGACCGAGGGGACATGATTCAGTTGTTTAAATTTATTAAAAGGAAAGATGTTACGGGGCTGAAGTTTAGCACTGAAAGCAGGACAAGGGGTCATTGTTTTAAGCTATTTAAATCTCAGGCTGACATGGATATTAGGAAAAATTATTATTTTAGCAGGGTAGTGGAACCTTGGAACAGCTTACCGGAAGAGGTGGTAATGAGCAAGGGAGTAGATAGTTTTAAGAGGGCCATTGATCTTCACTGGGGATTGTAAATTGACCAGGACCAGTCTAGCTGGGCCCAGAGCCTGTTGCTGGTCGTCACTTTTGTATTTGTATTAAATTCTGAAAATGAAATGGAGAAAGTTTATGATTCGGATGTAAAAACAAATATATATCATTGGGGTGAAAGGATAATGGTGAAACATTATGCAAAATTCAAATATATGAGGGAAATTTTCATAAAACTACCATGTTTTATTAATTTCTGTTAGAAGACAAGTAATCGAAAATAAATGTAAAACTGTTACAAAATCTGTTAGATATATATGAAGTTTTACTTCTTATTTATCAAATATTATTTATGTTTTTGATACTCTTATTCTGATAGGAATGAATACAATCGACTCCGTAGCAAAATATTGATCATGTTCTGCAAGGTGTAAATTAATTTAAATTTTGCATATCATTGCAATCATTCTATAGCCAGTAAACTGATTTACCATGCTGCAAATGTCGCAGTTGCAAGAGACTCCTATGACAAAAGAGGCTCGAAAGGAATCCAAAACATGCACATGAAAAATTGTTTACATTTGACAAAAGGGCCCCAAAAATGCTTTGCAACAAATCCTCAAATGAGTAAATCCACCATTGTCTGTAGCTTCCAATATTTATTGTTATGGCTTTCCTTCATATACATGAACTCTTTGACCCAGGTGAGAATCTGACTGTGTTGTATTTCAATGGATAGGATTTTTCACAAACATAGTTGTTGATGAATTATTCAAGAAAAAACTGTAGAAATGTCCCTCAAGAAGTCAATTTTACATTAGAAACGAATGTTCACTCAAAGTGCCGGAAAAGTGTGTTAAGTAAATTTGAGGTTTCAACAAGAGACAATGCTGTCATAAGTTGTGCAACCACTTACTAATCAATAAAAGCCCAAGTTCAGTAAAACCCTAAGCATAGTTCACATCAACAATTAAAAGGTTGTTGTGTCCTGGTGAAACTTACCATATGCCACATTTAACCTTTTTGCTGAAACATTTGTTGTCAATGCTGTTTCTTTTTATCAAAAATTTGCATGTACAGACAACTCGCGATAACTCAAATATTTCTTTATCTCTGAAGTTTTCATAGAGTCCCAAACTCTTGTGAAAGCTGTCGGAGCTTCCCATAGCTCGAACTACCAATAACTCGAAGGTTTCAGCCCTGCCCTTGAGACTTCCAGCTATCGAAAGTTGACTGTAATTAATTCTTGATGATAATGCTGTAAAGACGTATATTTTCTCTGGGAAAGAGGAAATGGTTTTAGTCTTGTGCTTGTTAGGTATCATTCTAGAATTCCTTTTCTGTCATTCTGAGTGGAATGTGAATGTACACTGTTATAAATGCCGCTCATTGTTTGTTCAATAGGTGCTTTAACTCTTTCGGGATTTTCCAATTTTACCAATACATTCTTGTCTTAATCTCTTTTGAAATATTTGTTCAGTAGGTAATTAGAGTAGTTCTTAATCATCTCTCTAGTTGCTTTCTTTTAGAAACTTAATTTTGCCATAAACCTACTTTAATGGTGACAATTTGAATTCTCCTGCCTGTTTGCATGAATCTGAATTCGACCTCCATCCTCCAATTATGAACAATTGAGGATACTATATGGACTTCTCATGGCATGAGAAAGCTAATTCTACTACAAATTGATAGCTAAAAGGTATATCAACTGCAAGTTCTACAATGAAATCAGATTATTTTCTTTTGGTGGGTGTATGTTAATAATAAACTGTTTAGCATTCCTGAAGTTTTTATAGATTATATTTGAAACTGGTTTTTATGTTTCCATGTTTCTTCTAGGAGCTAATAAATAATAATGCATTTAAGAAAACAATGTCTCTGTTTTATTGACTGAAGTGTTGTCTCAATATGTTAATTTCGTTTTCTAATTTTCTTTACCCTTTTCAAGAGCACAAGAAAACAGTATGGAATATATTGTGATTGAAAACTGAATTTTTTGTATGTTCCTGAAAAAACAATATGGCAAATATTGAAACATATTTTTAAAACCATACAATGGCACCAAAAATATCAAAAGTTTATTTATCGCCGCTTGTCATGAGAGAGAGGCTTCTATTCTTGTTGCAAGTACTGTATGCTGACTACTGTGCTGGATTACTAGTACGTCTAACAGGCGCCAATCCAGAAAAATACTAAAATTGTCTCCATATCATATTCTTTATTCCAACAAGAACTTAATCTACATTTATTTTGCATAATGAAGATTTATATAAAATAGACTTAAAAGATAAATATTTAAAAAAAAAAACTTGATTTTAATAATTATAGTAACTATTATTGTTTTGTTGGTTGCTCTATTATTCTTATGATTAAAAAAGGTTTAAAAGCCTATACATTTTACAAGAACATTTTATGAGAACATTTTACGAGTACATTTTATGAGAATCAATAACACCTAATTAGGTAAAATTCTTTTTTCTTAAAGTTTAAAGAATCAAAACAAGTGTTAATAACTCAAATTCCAAATAAACATTGCTCACACATGTCAGGGGTTGCAAAACGAACAAAGAACCCTTTTTTTCAATGCAAACTATAAGAGTTAATAGATGAAAAGACATCAGACAAAAGTGGGGGTTGGTTAAACAAATTATGAAATCGCAAAATGTTGAAGAAAACCAGTGCATTTTCCCTTGCTGTTTATTTAATTAAAATATGCATGCATAAAAGTACAGTAAAACCTGTAAAGTTGACCACCTTTGTAAGTTGACCACCCGTCTATGTTGACCGCTTTTGTCAGGAACAGAATTAGTCCTATCTTATATAATGAAAGAAAACCTCTGTAACTTGACCACCTCTCTATCTTGACCACCTGTCTATCTTGACCACTAATGAACCCCAAGTTTGGTTTGGAGTATTGTAAAAAACCCTTTGTAAGTTGACCACTTGGTTTATTTTTAAAAATTTTATTCAACAAATTATTATTTTTATTATTATTTTTTTAACTTTCCAAGAATATTTTTGATGCCAGAGCAGCATTTTACCAACTAAATAAAACAGCAGCATAACTAAACCTCCTTTTGAGTTTAACCACATGGGAAAACTACTAAGAACCCTTTTATTCTCCAAACTTGTTTTTCTTTTGTTGTTAAACGAAAAAAATTTTATTTTTTGATTAACTATAATTTTTTAGGAACTATTAATACAAAATGATTAACTTTTCATAAACAATAAGACTTTTTTTTTTGATCAATTTACTGAAATTTTAAATTTTCATAACACACTATACATCATTCTGGGAAAATAATCTCTAAAAATATTCGAATAACATTTTATATTATTGATTCAAAGTAATGCTAAACAATGAAAGTGAGTTTAACAGAAAGAGTAAGTGTCAATTAGGCAAAAAATGAATGCATGATGCAAGACTTACAAAAAAATAAAAATAATATTAATAATAATCATTACTCCCTTTATAAGTTGACCACCTGTCTAAGTTGACCACCAAAGTATTGCACCGCAAGTGGTCAACTTACACAGGTTTCACTGTATAATAAAATATGTAATAAATTAGAGACTAAATAAATTCTGAACAAAAAATCTGATAAACTTTAAATTTGTAACCGTGCAAACTAAATTGAATTTTTAGATGCAAAAATAGCTTGAATTTAATACATGACTTTTACTTTGAATATTCTAGTGTATATCGATTATTTACAAAAAGTAGACATAACATATCAAAATTAGTATGTTGTGGTCATCACGAAACTTTCTTCTATATCTTATAATTCTGATCCCTCCCCATGCTTGACGAGGAAGCAATATTCCCAACAAAAACGAAATTACACATGCCCAAACATGGCGACCATCCCAATTCCCAATTTATCTCAAAAACAAAGCAAAGAATGAAAATTGAAAATTATTTTAAAAGCCTTGCTTAAAATAATTACAAACATTTATTTGTTAACAAACACAAGATGGTAACAGTTAAAAAAGTTTTAATCATCGAGATTTTCTGGTCATTTTCCAACAATTAAAATTGAAATACGCAGATGACAGTCTATCACGATTTATCTTTCGTATTGTTGCATTTATAATGTTATTTTTATTCACACAAGAAAAAAAAAAGATAGCCCCCCATGGAGCGATTGGTGCCAAAACTGAACCACGCCTGTTTACACATTGATTCACATTTATTTCGAATTTCTTCCAGAACGTAGCATTACTTCTTGAGACATGGCACTCACAATGGAAAAAAAAGAACGTTCGATTGTGCCACCCCCTTTCCAGCAGTTGACACCAAAATAGAATCAGTTCTTATACCCTCTAAGGGCAACTTGTCGATAAATTTTTGTTTGATCCCATTCATTATTTTTTGAGATACAGCTGTTACAATTGACGACAAAAAACGTTCTATAGCTCAACCCCCGTTTGAGCTATTGACACCAAAATTAAATCAGCACCTGTACCTGTTTGGGGCAACATATGGACCAAATTTTGTTTGATTCTGCCCTTTACTTCTTGGGGAATAGCAGGCATGCATAACTCAAGAAACGTCCTGTTGCTCCACCCCCCCCCCCCCCTTGGAGGAATTCGTGCCAAAAACCAATGGGCACAAGTTCACATAAGGGCACATATGTGTACCTAATTTCGTTCGATTTCATGCGGTAGTTTTTGCTGTAGAGTGGCCACAAAAAAACTGGTCACACACATAGGTGACACACACACAAGGAGACATTTTCCAAAAATTCTCGAAATAGACTCGGCACACCTCAAAACGTTGGAATCCTTCGAAATTCGAAAATTTGCACAAACCCAATACTTTTTTCTATATATTAGATATAGGAGAAAGTTTAAAAACAAAAAAAGACAGACATTTGGCAAGTAAGAGAAGTTTGTTTTAAATGCTGTGAAGAAACATAATTCAAAATTGTTTGAGCTATTGTAAGTATTGAATTAATTTACTTAGATCATTCATTATTTCTGTTCTGATTTGCACAGAAGTTACAAACAATATCATTATTAGAAAAATCCAGGCTTTTGAATGGTGTAAAAGCCGTTATTTATTTATTTTTTTTTTTTTTTAATTTTAAATGTTTAAGATTTTTTTTTCATCTGTAACATATTAGCTAATTTTTGTGAAAAGTTTCCAGAAATTGAAAGTAAAACCAGAAGTTCTATACAGAACTAAACAAACCTACTCTTCCGTATACCGGCATCAACTTTCTAGCATCTCATCAATATTTTCTTTAGTGACTAAGACTGCATGTTATGTCAAAGATGCCTTTTTTACATTTTAAGCTGATTTTTAAAAACAAAATATGCCTCTCTCATTTGATGAAATCATTATGAAAAAAATAAATAAACAAACAAATAAAGTAGTAACATCTTTTAAACAATGCAGGTGATATATTTCTTTCTCTAAAAAGATTCTTTAATCTTTTTCAAAAATAAATAATTAAAATAAAATAAAAATGAAAAGCATGTCAAAATAAGTACATTTTTTCATAAAGGATAATTTGTAGCTCTTCTGAGAAAAATAAAGAATATCAGAATTTAGTTTTCCCCCATTGCCAAAAACTAATAAATAAATATACTTCAGAAAATGAATAGTAAAATGCCCTCACTAAATAGCTTTCATTAGAAAAAAAAAAAGAAATTAAATTAATTTGAATTCTGATATTTTGAATTCAAATTATGTATTTTGCAATCACGAGTTGCGACAGGGCACTCATTGGAGTTATTGTTTCTAGAAACGGCTCCTGTCTCCACAAGTTTGCCCCTACTCCTGGGCGGTTAGGTGCGTATAGTTACGTGTGTGTGTGTGTGCTTAGGCGCGTGCATGTATGTGTAGGCTTGTGTGTATGCACATAGGCGTGTGTGTATATGTAAGTGTGTATGTGTGTGAACATGTGTGTGTACAGGACATGGATGCCTCCGACCAGGAAAAGAGGATTCCGACGTGCCTGCAGAGACCAGTGGGCGGTGGTGCTGCAGAGGCCCCTGGTTCAAGCTGAAGAAGGAACCACAAGGCCAAGGACGGTCAAGTGAGAACAATAAGCAATCGTGATAGCTCAAAATGTTTGCACAGCTCTTTCTGTTAAAAAATAACATACTCCAAATTTCCTTTTATTTTCAGTAACCAAAAATAAAATAAATAAATGTAAAACTTTAAAATGGAAATAAAAACAAATTATCTGAAAAATCATTTCACAGTAAAAACCAGGTCATAAAGTCAGAAGTTGGACTGATTGTGGTGTACAGAAGTCGGAAACCGAAGGATTTAAGTTTAAAAAATTCAGAGTCAGTCATTTATCTCTTCCAGTCTGTGTTTCTACCAAGGCTGCAGAAGCGTGCCCATCCCCCTCCCCCCCAAGTTCGATGGCGCAAATCCCCTCCCCCTCCAAAAAAATCTCATCCCTTTAGCCATTTTTTACTTTGAGCCCTTTTTTTATTTTATTCATTTAAAAAAAAAATTTTTATTTGTTTATTTATTTAAAATTATTATTGTTATTATTATTGTTTTGTTAGAAAAGTTCCGTGCTACACCAATAACATACAGACACACACAAAAGAATTAAATAAATGAAATTAAAATAAAATAAAATAAAATAGTTTAAACTAAAAATAAATTAACAAAAAAATTTAAATAAAAAAAAATCCCCCCCCCCCCAAAAAAAAACCTTGATGGCGCTTTGAGGGATTATGGCGCAAGTTGCGCCATAATCCCTCCCTGTGGGCACCACTGGTTGCAGAGTCAGAATTGAAGTTGCACTGATTTTATGGAAAAGAAGTTGGAGTCGTGAGTCGAAGGCTTTAAAACTCTTAAGAGTCAGAGACACTCATTTTCCCTCTGAGTCTGTATTTCTGCCAAGGTTGGGCAGTCAGGAGACGGAGTCAGACTCCACGACTCTGTCATTTTAGGATATTCACTCCGACCGACTTCCGTGATTTTGGGGTAAAGGAGTCAGCGTCGGGAGGCTTTAAAATTTAGAGTTGGAGTCCTTCATTTTGCCTCCTCAGTCTGTGTTTGTTCCTTATACAAACCCTTATTTTTCATCAGATTTTTGCCAAATTTGGCACAGAGGTCCTTTGATGCTCAGGAATTCACATAGGGGGTTTGCTTTAGGTTTAAATCCGATCTTTGCAGAGTTTAGCACTTGAAGCTCAGAAATTCAGGTAGAGACGAGGGGTCTCTCCCCAGTAGGGGGAGGGGGGATAAAACTTACCATAATTTTGGAATTGAAGAAAAGTACGAACTTTATATCTTTTGAGTCATGAATTTGCTCTTTTCTACAAGATGACAGGAAATTTTGCCTTAAAAAAAATGTAATCCTGATTGTTGAACGTGCGCAGAAGAGGGGGGAGGGGGATTCGCAGTTCCCCGAAATAATTGTTTTTTTATTGTAAACATAATGGAAAATTGATTTCAAACCACCTTTACTGCTGGTGAGTCCACCCAAATCCCAAGGTTCCTCCAAATATTTTATTCTCAACTACAGCACCACCTGTGCCCCACAAGCCTACGACCTTAATCCGGCCGAGTCCCAGATCTCCATTTGTGCACTATTGTTACTTTTAACTCCTTCTTCCGATTTGTGTGCTCAGCTTTTAAATTCCCCGCTGTTTTGTGTCGATCATTAAGTCACCCATTAAGCAGGGGTGCCCACCTAGGGGGGGGGGGGGTTGTTTGATGGGTATTTTTCTTATTTTTGGAGGGGATCTTCTCGATATGTAGGGGGGTGCCCCCTAAATATCGAGAAGATCTGCATGAAGTGATTTTTTAAAAAGTTCGGGCGAAGGAGCGAGAGAGGCTCATTTTTGTTTCAAAATTCCGAAAATTCAGTGCTAACTTCAAAAAACGTATTCAAAAGGTATGCAATGCATATCGCATTCCAGATATAAAATCTGCACTTTCAGAAATTCAGATTTTGGAACATTTGTGTGGTGCTAAAAACGCGTCATTGTTGAACTTAGAGGCCTAGTCTCTGCCCAATACGTAAAAATTTAACGCATGCAACGCCCACCCGTGACGTCACTTTTACGTACGCAACAAAATTCGCTAGTCTCTGCCCTTTCTTACCGGACGCAAAAGGCAGCTGCCAAAACGCGAACGTACGGTAAATTAACGCCATGATTTTTCTGGCGTAAACCTTTCGTACGTACGTTTAAGAGTCAAAACAAAGATGGCTGCTGTATTCGCCGCGCAATGAGTTTTATGAAACTTGCTGAACTATTGGAACTTATCGAAAGAAAAGTATTGAAGAATCATCACACGCGTTGGATATTTTTGATGCAAGGTTTGTCAAACTTTATAAATGGATCAAAAGTTAAGTAATTAACGCCACAGAAGTGAAACATTGCTTTCCCTCCTGTATATAGGGTTACCAGCTAATTTGCGAGTACATTCTTCGTCACTGTTCTACAAACACAACATCATTTTTAATTCTTAGCGTTCATTTATATTTATTGATAAGAGTGAAGTAAAAGATCTTGCACCATGGCCCTACGAAATTTGCTGTTGATTTTGTTTGTACAGATTAATTATTTTCCGACAGGTAAGTGGGTCATTCCATTTTAAACCAAGCAATAAAATAAACAAAATTCTCAAGCTGATCGTTTCAGATTTTCAAGAAACTTTGCGAAATCCTACTACTCTCTGACACCTCAAATGTATATAAACTTTAAAAAAAAATCTATCTTTCACAAGTGATCAGTAACTAATGTCTGAGTTTGTTAAACACTATTTTCCCGGCAGTGTTTTGAAATGTTATACCTGACTCAAGTTCTATGGGAGCTTCAGAGTTGCATAATAGCTCATTTTAAAGAAAACTGCATATGCCTTACTTTGATGTGTAACAACACAAATATTTCAGATAAAAATATTTTTTCACAATTTTAAATTTTGACATTGTGTCTCAAAAATTCAGGTTTTTTTTTGTAATGTATTATAATGAATGCATCCCAAATGTTCAGAGTGGGCTCAGAACAGTTGCAACAAATATTGTAGGATAATTTTTACAAAAAATTGGCTTAAAAAAATCCTGACTAGTGTTATGCCGGATGACCGAGGGAAGATAAAGATGTGTATCCTTATCTGTTTTTTCCAGATCTTAAACAAATCTTTTATATTCTTAAATTTCAACACATATTTGAATTCTAAATATAGATAGGCATGAAACACTCTTAAATTCTATGTAAGTTAAGTGTTTTCATTTTGTTAAAAGGTATCATTTCAGAAATTAAAAAAGTTAATTTTTAAACCCCGACTCTATTAGGAAAGAGATAATAAGTTTGACATGTATATTTGTGTGTGTTTGTGGAATCGTAGCTCCCAAACAGATGAAACGATTTTGTTCATTCTTTTTTACGCTCAAAAGGTGACTTGACCTTTGTGTTCTTAGCTTGGTCTCATCTTTGTAAGACTAATTACCCAGGGGTGTCCACCTCTTCCCCAAATACAACAGAGAAAAATACCCTTGAAAACAACCCTCCTAAAATTTTCAATGCCGTAGTCTGACCTTCCCTTGGTGGACACCTATGAATTAATGAAGATATTAATTAAAAACCAACGTAGTGTTTTTCGCAGTTTGAACAGTGAGATCTTATATATGTGCGTTTAAATATTGGGACTAGTTGAAAGAATGAAATTTTCTGCGTTGAATATTTGTTAGGAATTTCCAAGTAGGAGTTATAATCTTGTTTACACAATAAAAGAAAATTTTGAGTTCAATGTTAAACCTTTATGCTTGCGAGTAATAGCAATTTCTTTGTTGCTCCACGATTTAAAATTTATCTACTTTCAGTTTCTGGCGTGTACTGACCCAGAAGTAGTTCTCACGGATCTAGACACTAGTGATCCCTATCCGCAGATCTGAACTTTTAACGATCCAGCACATCACTAGTTATAAGTTTTTTTTTTGAACTACAGAGCTGTACAATAGCGCATTTTAAAGATAATTTCATTATCTTTAATCTCTGATTTGTAAGTTAAACATTTTTTTATTCCAATAATTTTAAAATTATGTACTTTTTAAAATTTTTTTGTAGTCCCACTCTGAAAATGTTTGGCCCTATTCACTAAAATACAGTAAAAATCATGCTCTTTTTTATAAAATGACACTATTCTCAATTTTTTTTAATTTGAAAATTTTGGGAAAGGGGATTTTTTTTCCGAAAAGTATTTAAGTTACACATTCAACTGAAGTGCATGTCTTTCTCTTCAAAGTGAGTTATAATACAGCTCTGTAGCTCTCATAAAGCTTGAATTATAAAATTTTACGCACTGCCAGCAAGTTAGAAAGAAGTGCTGTGCTTTTTAACAATTTTCAGAAATTAATTACTAATCATGTATGAAAGTTTTTTAAAAATTATATACAGTAAAACCCCTCTAATACGGACACTAATGGGACAATTTTTTTGTCGGCAATAGATGGGTGTCCGCAGGTCAGAGATTTAACAATGTTATTTTCTTTGAAATCGGAGAATAAAATATTGTTCACATCAGTGGGGTGGCCGTTTGGAGGGGTTTTACTGTTACATTTAAGATGTCAGAGTAGGGCTTCTGAAACTTTCATGAAATTTGAGACGGTCAGGTTGAGAATTTTATTTATTTATAGGTTTGATATATGATCCATTTGCGTGTCGAATAATATTAATTTGTACAAATAAAATAAACAACAATGTTTCTAGGGCCAAGCTGCAAGATCTTTTACTTCACTCCCATCAGTAAATATAAATGAATACTAGGAATTAAAAATGATGTTGTGTTTGCCGAATGATGAGGTAAATTAGTTGGTAATCCCATAATGATGAATGAGCAAATGAGCTGGTAATATTGCTGATGGAAAGCAATGTTTCATTGCTGTGAGGTTAATCTGAACATTTTGGTCAGAAAAAAAGTTTGACAAACTTTGCATCTAAACTATTCAACACATTGTATAAGACTCCTGAAATACTTGTCTTTTGATGCATTCCAATATTTCTGCTTCTTTTTGTTGAACACTCAAAGCAGCAAATTCATCACTCAGCAGCCATCATAGACTTTGCACATAATAGCTGTAAGCTCAGGTACACATGTATACTTCCGTAGGACTCCCTTAAGCTACATTAGGGTCTCATTTCACAATTTTCCATGGGTGGGGGGGGGGTCTAAAGATTTGTGCGCAATAGATTATATAGGAAGAAAACAAACTGCGTACACACAATAGTGCCAAATTTGATTGTTTCTAAAATTCAGAGGGTTCCCTTACCACCCAATTGATGGATCTGGAATTCCTGTTCTTCACTATACATATCATCATTCCCATAATACACATCACAAAATTTTACACAGTTGCGGAACCAATAAATGCACATTTACATCAATGTTCATTGTTGTTTCTTCAATATGCACTTTATTTGTATACCTTCGGCTGATTTCAAACAAATTTCTTTATTTAAGCTGTCATTTTATTATAAAAAGGAATATTAAAACATATTCTGTACAAACTGCAGTATAGTTGTAATGGAATTTTAGAGGCTCTGCCTCCTGCTCGTTTGGCTCGCCAACCCCCGGTTGCCACCTGTGGGCGCTCAAAGCCACTTGCAGCAGGTGACTATTAATGATTTTAGGGGTGTCGAGACATCCCAGAATATCCTCAGGAATGGAAGCCCCTAAAGGTTTAGAGGGGCGTTAAAGAGTGGAAATGGCTTCCCCTATTTGCCCTGTATCCAGTGGTACAGGTAGACACAGCCAATCCGGAGAAGATAGACACAGAAATAAATAGTTTAGACTAGGGGGCCCGACTCCCCTGCTCGCTTTGCACGCCAACCCGTTTGCCATCCGCCTCAAAGATTTTATGCTTTTTAGGGTATCATGACATTCTTGGATATCCTCAAGACATAATCAGTACTGGATATCTGGCCCCTCAAGGTTCAGAGGGGTGAGACAGGGTGCAATAAATACAGAGATTAACAACCCGTATCCAAAGGTGGGGTGTGTTGGCCGGATTCGTAAGGTGTCAGACTCTTAACTCAGGGGTGCCCACCTGGAAGGGGTCATGGTACAGACTGCGCCAATAGAATTTCTAAGGGAAGGGGGGGGGGAGAAAATTGAGAAGTATTTTTTGGGGGGTGCTTTTGCTCTTGGGGGAGGACCCCTGCTTACCCGAAGGGTCCAAGGTCCGATGTCAGCCGGTCAAAGATCTTCCATGTTTGTTAATGGTGACTGGGGCAAGTTAAATATGTATCAGTCAAAGTCCTTCAAAGAATTAATACCTCTGGGAGTGCTAGACCAGAGATTACTCGTCTTCTGACCTGGATCAAAAAACAGCTGTCTTCAGGTCCCCATCCAACAGTTTAGAACAAAAATGGTAGGTACGGGGAATCCTAGAGTGTGATGTATTCAACGGTACCAGTATTGACTTGGCAGACATTTCCAGTTCAGAGGAGATGCGGTTAGGGACAGGCAGTCACAGAAATTAATATTATCGACTATTAGATAATCTGTTATGCAAATTGTTCTGAATGATGTTTTAATTTTCAAACTACAAATAGAAAGAAATTCACGAAAAAACATTTTAGCAATTATTTTTCTTTTCGTAATTGCATATGTAAAGCCTAATAAATACAAATTAAATTTCATTCATTGGATACTTATAGAGAGATGGGTTTCTAAACTCCTTGTGCCTGGGCTCAGTTAGCCCCCGCTCCAGATCTACTTACCTGCAGCGCGGGGCGGCTCACTATACTAAATGGGCCCCCGGCTTTCAGTGGCTTAGAACTCCAGTAGCCAGTTAGGGGCTCTGCTAATTTTTTGCCAGGGTTGCCTAAAATTTATAGATCAGAGCCAGACAAGGGTGTCACCATCTCAACATGGAAGGGGAGGGCAGGCCCAGGAAAGTCCCAATGCAA
Source organism: Uloborus diversus (assembly GCF_026930045.1). NCBI lineage: Eukaryota > Metazoa > Arthropoda > Arachnida > Araneae > Uloboridae > Uloborus > Uloborus diversus. Next base: position 59,565,865 of record NC_072736.1, on the reverse strand, counting down.
AGTCGTTGTGACCTCCCAAAATTTTCCTTATTCGATAAATTTTTTTGCCGCTTCAGCAAAATTAGGAGTTTTATTAGGTAAAATTATCCTCATTCAGCGACAATATTTGTGGCATTCCATTCGGCAAATAATTGAAGACTTTTTTTCCTCCCAAAGATTAAAGTTCAGTGCCCTCCTGGGCAGGGCCATAATTTGGACAGTTTGGGGACTGGTCTTTTAGCCCCCCCGCCCTCCCCTCAAGATTTTGGAAGCAATGCAATTCTAAAATGATAGCAGTATTAACTCAACACCAGTAATTTTTCTTTTTTAATGTACTTGGAAGAAGATGTATACACTTTCAAACTCCATTGACAAATGCCCCCCCCCCCCCCCCGGTGAATATGTCCATGGTGCCAGAAATGCCTGTTTTTTATTTGAGAGTTGGCACAAAAGTACTTTGAGCCAAATTCTTAAAAAATATTATAGTGTTAAAGCTATTTTGATAATTTACAAAACAATTCAAAATAATGTTTCAAAGAATGATATTTCGCTACATTAGGAATATTTTGTAATTTCATTATCATATTGACAGATCAATGAAGAAATATTAAAAATGAATTTAATTAGAACCTTCCATTGCTTTGTTTTCTTTGCTAGTTGATATTTTAAATTTTAGGAATTTGTTACTGAATGCTCAAAAAAAAAAAAAAAGGTAAAAACTCCAACAAAAATGCTTTTTTTTATTATCATTATGATTCTTAGGTCAAAAGGTTCTTCTTTTGTGCTCCTTTTTTTCTGATTTCGGTACCCGAGTGGTGTAAGTAATAACAAGAATTTTTTTTTCCATCTTTCTATGATTGAAAGCAGACGTCGGAAGGAGAATCAAAACAAAACAACTGAGGCTAGCCTCGTCTCCTGAGCGTTCTCATGTCAACGATTCTAATTTTCCATTGGCTTACAGGGACAGGAAGAAAGGCGTGGTTTAATGCTTACCGTACGTTCGTTATCCCAGTGAGTATTAACGAACTTCCGGTATTTTTGGGCAGAGACTACCGCAGTTACCGTACGTACGGTGAGTGCGTAAGTTGCTAGCGTCCGATACGATGTGCTCGTGCGATGACGTCACGATTAACGAATGCTATTTACGTATGGGCAGAGACTAGACCTCTTATAAACCCCGATGAATATTTTCTGCTCCATCCACGCAATCCACGCCCACCAAGGGCATTTAATTTTGACGTAGGAGATTGCTCTTCGTTTGAGGCTATCGATCAGTATGAGGGAGTTTAAGATGGCGGAGCTCTCCGTGGAAGCTCCTTTAGCCATGACGGAAGAATGGTCAGATTTCAGTGATTTTCATACGTCTGACGACATCGAAAATTCTAATCAAAAGGAGCTCCGTCATCACGAAACAAGTAATTTTAATGAAACCTTTTCTGCTTCCCTGGAGGACCTTGTCAATACTTTCGACGACAAGATCACAAAATGTTTCTGCAATTACGAAGAAAAAGTTGAGAAATTTGCACCCGTACAGGTCCGAACACAAGAAGAAATTATGAATGAGTGCCAGTGAGTAACTGTTTCATGATATCTTCAATATTTTCCCTTTTCTATTTATTGTTAACTGCTTCGTACACACGTACATCAACACTAGTACACAATCGCCACAATTACGAATTCGTCAGCTTGTTATGTTTATTAAAAAGACAAAACCTCATGTTTTCTTAATACTCGCCAGAACTCCTTTGTTTCTTTTTATAGTTGTCATTACTTCAATATGACAGTTTTCAAATTTGCTGTGTATTTCTTGCCAAACAGGATTGCTTCATCCAAAATCAAAGACATTTTTAAAATAAATTCTGTGTTTTTTCGATAAGGAAACATGTAAGAAAAGTATGTAAATGTTAAGAAAAATACAGTATTAGTATATTAATTTTACAATGAATACACCATCTTAATATTCATTATTCAGTTAGGGGAGAGGGGGGCACATGTAAACATGGGGCACATGTGAACAAACCATATTTTACCCAGGTAACATGAGGAAAAAAATCTGAAAAAAATTCATGTAGATGACAGCAGTAGTACTGTCTGCTGCCTGAAATTCCAAAGATCTCAACCATTTTGTTTTTTAGTTATCATAATAACTTCTGTTTTGGAAGGTCCCAATAAACTTTCATGTTCCAGTTCTCAGAGTAAAAACACATTCAACACTATCTTTATTGTGATTTGAACTTTATTCATTTTGAAGTGAGATTTATAAAATAAGTTTTTGTACTCTATTTAAAAAAAAAAAAATTGAAAGAAATATTGCTTTTTATCAGATTAGGCTTAAGTTGTTATATGGGGCACATGTGAACACACTATGTAGGGGCAGGTGTGAACTGTTTACATGTGCCCCATACTCAGTGGCGTACCGAGACGGATGGGGGCCTGGGGCGCTACTCGAAATGGGGGGCCTATCTGGTATTCAAACTGAAGTTTCGCAAACTATGTGTACATACCATATACAATTACAGTAATTACTTTAAGTGGTACATTTTTACATATTTCAGGTAGTGTTGGTTTGATTTCGGACACTATTGTAAATACCACAGTAAAACACATTTTAAGTGAAATTAAGTAAATACTATATTTTTAATAAAATTGTGCTTTGTCAAAAAATATCAAAAACAGAAAAAAGTCTTAAAATTATATTGTATCTTAAAAATTTATTGCATCTGAACATCCAAGTATATATTTAAAAACATATAAAACAAATTAAAGCAACTAATTCTAATCTAGTTGTATAGAAGCAGTGGCGGATACAGCCGGCGGGTAACCGGGCGTTTGCCAGGTGGGCCAGTCATGCTTCGGGCCGATCAACTAACAGCGAAGTCTTTCGGGCCTTTCTACTAACAGCAAAATGTAAATTTTGCGCGCATGTGTTTAGCATAAAGCAAATTCGCAAAACACACCTCAGCTCCTCTTTACGCATGGCCTAAAGCTTGTTTGTGGAGGGAGGTAGGGCCGTCACCAAGAGGTGGGGAGGGGGATTTCTGAAATGGGGGGGGGGGGGGGACTTCCCAGGGCCTGATTAACACACAGGCTGACTAGGCCAAGGCCCCCATGTTCCTAAGGGGCCCCAAAATTTTTAAAGACTTATGCATAGCATTGCAACGATATGAAAAATACATGTATTTTTTAAAAAATAAAAAATTATGACTTATTAATTGGAAAAAAACTTCTTTAAAGGGGAATTTTTAATCATTCTGCCAGTAATGAATTTACTTGGTCACGATTATGAGGGGGCCCAAAGGGGATTCATAAATGCACATAAGTGATTTATACATAGTTGTGTGATTAGACAAAGAGGCCTCCAAAAGTGCATTCGTGCTTTAAAAATGTAAATCAAACACTGCAGTCTCCAGGGGGGCTCCAAATTAATGTGGGCCCAAGACATCTTTTTTAGTTAGACGGGTCCTGGGGCTGCCAATATATTTTTACTGGTATAATAAAAAATTAATGAATAAATTAAAAAAAAAAAAAAACAGGGAAACCTCAGCGGTTGAAAAAAAGTTAAAATACTTTTGGTCTCTTTGACGCTTTTATTTATAAATGACAATTCAAAATTGCTATAAAATGCAACTTACAACAAGAGTCGACGTGAGGTCATGAGGCAATCTTAAAGTACCAATGAGGAGCATGAAATACTCTACATTATTAAGATTACCAAATCAAAGACCAAAGGCCGCCGAAATGTGAGTTTCAAACAATTTTGACGAAACATGAAGTATTCTGTACGCTGTACAAACTCACGGTTTCGGGCCCCTCAGTTTAAAAAGAAAATAAGTTGATAAAAACCAATGTCGAAAGAATTTCGGTGGTCCCCAGAACCTGCCCCCCCCCCCCCCCCCCCCCCCCCCCCCCCGCCTAATATCATCAAAGATCGTATAAAATTTAAATTTTTGGGCTTCAATTTCTTCAATTGGGCTTCAATAACTTCGTAAGAGAGCAGCCGAATCCATTCCCACCATAACATGGAATTCCAGTTTCGAAAATTTGCTGGAGGAACATATTCAGATCTTTCCAATTTTTTTAAACATTCCCAAAGATGGTCTAAAACTGTGTTTTTAAAATAACATTATCAAATTAACATTATCAAAAATTTTCTGGGAAAGTGCCCCGTCCTCTCCTCTCTCTTGGCATCATCAATGAAGAACGTTTTAAATCTCGTTTTTAGTACTTCAATTTAGAAAATTTTCCGGGGTGAGTCTACTGAAAACTCCTTTTCCTAACATCACTGAAGGTCAGCAAAAATTTCGCTTTTGGAACTTTTCGAGTAACTGCCGGTGCTCTAGTCTTTACCAAAAAAGGCTTTGAAGACTTCAATTTGAAAATTTTCTGGTGGATGGCATCGGAATCTATCTCGACTTGAAATCACCAAAGATCTTCTGAAACTGTGTTTTCAGAAGATAATTTAAAATTCTGTTTTTGGATTTCCACTTTCGAAAAACTGCAGCAGGAGAAACCCTGAACCTACACTTCCCTAACATCACCAAATATTGTCAAAAATTGAGTTTTTAAGACTACAATTTCAAAAAATTTTCCGGGGGAGAGACCTCCCGGACCCCCCTATTTCAGACTCAATGTTAATATTTCTATTAAGTTTATATTGCTAATACTTTAATGACTCCCAGAAGCCAGAAAGCTAAAGTCCACTCTCTCTCTTTGTATTGATACATGCGTTTGAAAAAAAATTAAGGGGCTGCCAAACTCGTACCCGAACCCTCCCACCAGGTTTTTGACCTCGCATCGAGTCTGGGGGTCGTCAGGGTATGGCAGTGTAAAAAAAGTAATGTTTATGACAGGGCCCAGTAATACATGTTTGTGTCGAGGGACCCATCACGTTCTAAGACGGCCCTAAAATTTCACTCATGAACATTGTTAGATCAGTTTCATAAAAACAGGGCAATTAAGTTACTTGTTATGACCGCAGAAAAGGACATACTAGCCAGTGTTATCATTACGGAAATATTCAATCAAGTTCCGGGCATTTTAAAAATACTTAAAAATGGACAATTACAATCACAATTTCCCCCCAAAATAAGGTTTAGCTAATACTGTACACCATTAAAGTGCAGAAGTGTTCCTATCTGTTGAATCTTGTTTAAACAAAACATATTTTGTTGTTAAGAATAATTTCCTCATATTTAAGTGATATCCCAATCGTTAAGTTTAATACCTATAAGAGCTATGGGGCCGCTACATCTAATAATGCCAGGGCCGATTTTTTCAACCAATCCGCCACTGTATAGAAGTTGCAATTCTTCATTACAAAATTCAATTAGTACTCATGAATTGAAATATTTTTTTAAAATATTAGTAACTACATTTTACTGACCTTTTATGCATGTGTAGAAATGAGAGCATTCAAAATATAAAACCGATTTCTAAAGGGAAGAGCGTAATTTCCCCCAATTATCGGACAAAGCGCTAGGAACTATTTCTTTCGCTTGGGCGCAGCTCATTTCTCCATAGTCAAGTAAGCTTGCAATCGAGTATAGAATGGATGGGAGGAGGTATTATGCAGTCAAGGTCAAAAGTCCCGAAGGATTGACCAATTACACAGTTTTATGCTGTCGAAAGGGGCATAGCAAAAAGGAAGTCCCCTTTGCTTGAGTCAGAAGGGGTCCGTCCAATTTGCTCTTAGAAGTTATATATATATATATATATATATATATATATATATATATATATATATATATATATATATATATATATATATATATATAGCTTCGGGCAGAAGACGAAACTTAAAAAAAAAAAACCACAGAAGTGCAGCTGGTAAAAAGAAAAATTTATCTGGCTGATTCTTCCAACGCTACAAAGGAGAGACAACTGCTCATTTAGGAATGGATTTTCTTGGTTATATGTTTGAATTTGGTTTCAAAAATAGTGTATGAATTAAGACTAGACCATCGTAGTCTTAATACACAAAACAAAACATAAAACAGATATTTTAGCTGTATACTGTAATGATCAAAAATTATAAACGTGCATCTGTTATGCATTCGTTTTTTTTTTTTAAATAAATTGTTTGAAAAAAAAATGCATAAAACTTTGCTGAAAGCACTTAACGAAATAAAAGCAAACGATTTTTATAGGTTTGGTTAATTTAAAAATTTGGGGCCCCATTAAATTAGTGACCCAAGTGCTCATGTGCCTTTGTACACTTTGACGGGTCACTGTGAAAAAAAAGTCATATTTAACAAAATTTATGATATATACTCGCATATATAGGTAACTGATTAATATTTCTAATCATGATGTATATGACAGGTCTATTGGGAAAAAATAAGATACAATTTCGGGGCCTATGTCAAAGCGGGGCCTGTGGGACATAATTTGTCCTCTCTTTGTTTAGGCAAGAGGCACTGAGAAAATATTCATTCTACGTAAAAAGACAACTTTTTATTTATCTAAACCATGACATAAGGCAGGTCTGGCGAAAAAGAAAACGAATTAAAACTTTGGGGCCTATGTCAAAGCGGGGCCTGGGTATCATAAACCCTCCATTGATCCCGAAGAGGAGTCACTGTGAACAAATATTTGTTCTTTAAAAAAATTATGATTTATTAAGCCAACTTGTTTAAGCATTCAAATCAAGATATGCGACAATATTGGTGAAAACCAAAAATTGAAATTCAGGGGCCTATGTCAAAGCGGGGCCTGGGGCGGACCGCCCCCTCCGCCCCCCCTTCGGTACGCCACTGCCCATACTGTTTTTTTTTTCAGTTATTTCAATTTCAAAAATTGTTTAATTTTTTTATTTGAGTAGGCTAATTAAGAAACATTGAATAATTAAAAATTTTAATAATTGAAGTTAGTATCAGCTGTATCGCGACTGTGTTGGAGGCTCCAAAAGTGATCGCGGTTTGTGGAGAGAAACAAGTTGAACAAAATGTTTCAGGCGAGAGAGGTGAACTTGTATAATTTTGTGGTATAGTTAATGCAATGGGAAACACTGTACCTCCTGTTTTTGTATTCCCAAGAAAAAGATAAAGATATTTTCTTAAATGGAGCACCATCAGAAAGCTTAGGGTTAGTATCCAAAACTGGATTGATGACAACAGATATCTTCCTAGATGTTGTAAAACACTTCCAAAAGTACTCCCGCTGTACCGCAGCAAATCCTGTTTTGCTTCTACTTGATAATCATGAAAGTCATATCAGTTTGGATGTAATATTATTTTGTCGTGAGAATGGAATAGTACTCCTTACATTCTCCCCTCATTGTTCACATCGCTTACAGCATTTGGATGTAGGTGTTTATGGCCCCTTTAAATCTGCACTGAAAACTTCTTTCAATGACTGGTTGACATTACACCCAGGAAAAAGAATAACTATATATGAAATTGGTCAGTGTTCTTCACCAGCTTTCACAGCAGCCTTTACATCCAAAAATATTAAATCGGGGTTTTTCTAAACCAGGAATTTGGCCGTTATCTCGGCTTGCTTTTACTGACACTGATTTCATCCCAATTCAAATAACAAGCTTAATGCCAGTTAATCCTGAGGATGCCTCCACCAGCTGCTATGCACATTCAAGTCCTACCCCAGAATGTGCGAGACCATTGCCTTGAATAGAATTTCAGGATTCCACTCTAGGGAAAAGTAAGCAGCGTCAAAAAATAAAATCAAGAATTTTCACAGACACCCCCGAAAAAGATATTGTTGTCAAAGCTATGGAAGAAAAGGCAGAGAAAATGAAGATAAAATGTGAAAGAGTTGCAAAGAAAAGAAAGTTAGAACTTGCTGAACTGTTGAAAAAGGAGCAGTCAAAGCTTGTAGTCAGTGACTCCGAGTCCGACATTAGCTTTGAAGAGAGTAGCCATCAAGAAATTTGTGCTGAAGTCAACCTTGCACCAGAAAATGTAGCTGTGAATGACTTTGTCCTCGTAGAATTCACTACAAATAAGACAAAAATTCACTATGTTGGCCGTATCGAGAAAAGGGAGAGTGATGAAGCAAATGTTAAATTCATGAGGAAGCAAAAGAAAGAAACTTTTGTATTTCCAGAAACAGATGATACATCGATGGTAAACACTGATGATATTCTGCTAAAATTACCCCCACCTACAATTTTAGGTAGCACATATCGAGCTGCTTCTTCAGTTTCTTTTTCTGTAAAACTTGAAGACTATAATGTTCGTTGAATCAAGATAATTTATTATGTACTCAATATTTTTATTTTCTTTGTGTTTATTATTGTGTAATAAAGAGTACTTAAAGATATGCTTAGGTGCATTTTATACCATTTATGTATCTGTTCACTTGTGCCCCAGGTGTGTTTACAACTGCCCCCCTACTGGGGCAGATGTGAACAAAATTTAACATATTTTAGAATTAATTTTTAGGTTGGAATTTACTCTTGTAGAAGGGGGATAACTGCATGAAAATATTAGCAAATGTTTGATTTATCATATTTAGCACCTTTTTCTTTTTTTATCTCAAATCAATAATGAAAAATATAGAAAAATGTCGTTTTTGTTCACATGTGCTCCCCTCTCCCCTATTCCTTTTCTTAATTCAAACTCGACAGAGCAACCTCTAAGCCTTTGTTGTATTTTTTTTTTTTTTTTGTAAAATGTGTTTGCCTTGCCTACGATACATTTTAAAATTTCGAACATAGTTAAGTAAGGCATGCGAAAATTTCTTTCAATTTCATTGGAGCATTTTTTTTACATTTGTTTTTCCAAAGTTAAAATGTCTTTCGCTTAAAAGTATCTGGTTTGCAAAATGTTTTGCTGATCAGATCATTTGAGAAGCATGATCTTCCCTCTCTCAAATCTTAATCTGTCTCGCTGTTTGCGAGGTGTAATTGTTGTATTTATGGCAATGTTGAGGCAGATGTATGTTTTCAAGGTTGATTTTTATAGATCATCAGTACTAAATACATGTATGTTTTGCAGTGTTTTCATTAATATGCAATAAAAGAAGAGGTTTGCCCATGCGTAAGTTTTATTCTTGTATTTTCCACGCATCCTATCTAACAGGCCATGCAAAAATATTTTCGAAAAACCTACTCTGGACATTTTATGGACGATTTCATGACACCTAACATTGCCTCAAAGGCATTTCTAAAACATATAAACCTAAAATCAATGATACAAGATATCCTACTGTTGCTCTGCAGTTACAATATGCTCAGCATTTAACAAAAATATTTTGGTTAAAAAGAATTGGTTGACATGTCTGTATTTCACAAAATTTAAATGAAACAACGAAAGGAGGTATCAAACTTCTTTAAAAATTAGAGTGATGAGAGTTTGTATCAACTCGGAGGTAATTCAAATCGAATTCTTGAATGATCCCAAGTTAAAGTATAAAGAGGGCAAAGGTGTCCAAGATGTCCCAAGCCGAACTTTTTGGGAGTGGGAAATTCTCAATTTACTGAATGAAATTCAGATTTTCGCCAAATGATAAAACATGAGTGTGCTCATGCCTCGGTCTAAAGAGAAGACATATGTGAGGCATCACTAAAAAAATATGTATGCAATATTGCACTATTGTCTTCAAATTTGCAGAATCCTCAAGCAAAATTTTCTAAAAGAATTTTTTGCAGGGATGCTCACCACACCCCCTAAGGGAAAGGATGCACCCCTCTCAATATTGCGGAACACCCCCCAAAAACAAGAATTCCCCCCCTAAATGAGAAAAATACCTCTCAAAAACAACTCCCCTAAAAATTTTAATGGCACAGTCTGCGCCATACCCCCCCCCCCCCCCCAGGCGAGCACCCCTGTTTTTTGGCAGGTGACATTGACCTCCCATTAGAGAGATTTTCTAGAATAGATCTGAAATTTTAGCTGGATACCTACCATCCTGTCTCTTAAGTTTCTGATTAGTTGTTTATAGGTATTTGATATAGTATAGGTATTGTATCAGTTGTTTGTCAATCAAATATCTTAGAATAATTTCATAGGAATTTTCTATGATAGCCAACCAAAATTTTAAATTTATCTTCAAATGTTTCTAATTTCATCTTTGCTGTGTATTGTTTCAGAATATGGTGGACCCTGACTGGAAATTTTGGAAATATGCTACCTATTGATTGGTCGAAATCCTATGCAAGAAAGCTTCAAATCAACTGTCTTAATTTGAATGAGAAAATGGTAAATAATACCTTTTGGATATGAAGTTATTTGATTTGGTAGTATTTTAAGCAAAATGAATTAGACAACTAAAAATGCTAGTTAGTGGCTGAAATTTAGAAGGGATGTCATAAGAAATTAGTGTTGAATTTGAGAAACGTAATGTTTTAGTATTTGTGAAAAGAAGTAATATGATCTTTTTACACTCCTTCATTTCTCATGGATTGTTATTTTGTCATGCTTTTTCGTACACAGCCAGTACGCAAATTAATATTATGTTACACAATGTTCTGTTAACCTTTCCCTACTGCAAGCACTAAGAAATGATTTATTTATTTAATATGTATTGTGCTATTTACATATAAGCTTTTATATAGCGGGATATTATTACACATGCTGCTACATATTTTTTTTACTAAAAAATCAACTTATATAGATTTTTAAAATATGAACATTTAAAAAATATAGCTGTTATACATTATATTTTCAAACATTTGTCCTGTTTTTCTGTATGATAGTTATCGGCAGTTCCTATGCTGCGCTGTAGCGATAGTGCTTTGATGCAAGTTCTACAATGTATTATACAGAAAACAATACACATTCAAACATTTATTTGCAGGAACACTAAGAAGGTAAAAACTGATAAAAGTTGCTCACACATCCATTCCTAAAGCAAAACGTTAAGATCTGACACCTTTTCCCTTTCATCTTGACTTCCGGTGAAAACTTACTCGCTTCACTTTATTTCGTTATCCTCAGGCTTGCTCATTTGCATGGCATTTTGTGTCGCCACAATAGTCACAAACCTGAATTTCATCTATTTTTGTGATTCTTATTGAAATTTGAATTGCAAAAATTGTTGAACCACTATCTTTTTTTAAGAAAAAGTTGCTTAGAAAAAAAATTAACTGTTGATCAGTTTAAAGATTCAAATTTAGTTGCTAATAAATATTTAATCGTGTGCAAAGTACTATACACAGTTGGCATAATGTTTGTAGCATGAATTAGTACTAAATTTTGAATCTGATCATACATTTATTTGGAAAATTAGTCTCGGGCATAGAATCATGCGTGTCTCTAATAACTTTTATCTGTTCTGCAAGGATGCAGAATCTCCTGACGAAGAATCAAATGGTTCTTTGGATGATGATATGGCCAGAGATTTAGACCTGCATTCCTTGGTCTTGACCAGTCTTCAGCATCAGGAACCTCTCTTCACAGCAGAACAAGTTTTGCAAGAAATCGATGAAATAATGCAAGTGAGTCATGGAAATTTCTTTATCTGCTACTCCAACTAACATTAGTTATTTGAAGTTGTTCACTGATTTTTTCCCTTTCTTCTATTTTCTAACAGGAGGAGGCTCCAGTCGTTGAGGAGGTAGAACCCGAACCTAAGGAAACTGATAATGGTATTTCCTCAATACTGTACGAAGAAAGTGAGTCTTGTTTTAAAAATAAAATGGTTATTAATTATTTTACAACCCTTAATCTTCTATACAAATAAATACAGATGCAAAGGTGATGACCAGCAGCAGCCTCTTGGCCCAGCTAGACTGGTCCTTGTCAATTTATTAGTTCCCAATGAAGATCAATGGCCCTCTTAAAGCTGTCCACCCCCTTGCTCATTACCACCTCTTCCGGTAAGCTGTTCCAAGTACCCACAACCCTACTAAAGTAGCAGTTTTTCCTTATTTCCAGGTTAGCCTGAGATTTGAATAGCTTAAAACGATGACCCCTTGTCCTGCTTTCAGTGCAAAAATTTATTCCATTAACATCATTCATTTTGATAAATGTATGCAACTGAATCATGTCCCCTCTGATCCTTCTTTGCTCCAGGCTATACATATTAAGTCCAGTATCATAATCTAAATCTGAACCCTTACTAGTCTAGTTGCTTTTCATTAAACCCTTTCCAATACAAAAATATCTTTCCTCAAATAGGGCGACCAGAACTGTACAGCATATTCCAAATGGGGTCTTACTAAACTCCTATATAATGGCAGAAGAACCTTCTTAGATTTGTTTGAAATAGATCTATTGATAAACCCAAGCATTCTGTTGGCTTTGTTTCTTGCAATGCTGCACTGTTGACTAAACTTGAAGTTCTGACTTATTAATATACCCAGATCAATAACATTTTTTGCCTGACTAATGATTGAACCCTGTAAACGATAACTCATACACTTATTTCCATGACCTAAGTGTAACCCTTGACATTTCCCTACATTAACTGCCATATCCCACTTATCCGCCCACTTAGTAATATTATCTAAATCCTCTTGAAGGTTTACGTGTTCTTCATTTTCTACAATCCCCATAACTTTTACATCATCAGCAAAATAGTTCATGCTTCTAGAAATATTCTCATGGATGTCATTCCAAAAAATAATAAACAAGAGAGGCCCTAAAACTGAACCCTGAGGAATCCCGCTTAAAACATCACTCCATTTAGAATGATTTCCCCTCACAACTACTCTTTGTTTCCTACCAGTCGGCCAATTTGTAACCCAAAGTAAAGTTTTTCCTCCTATTCCTATATCAGCTAATTTGCTGAGAAGAGCAACATGCGGTACCTTATATTGATTTTCAAAAAGCTTTTGATAAACAAAATCCACGCACTTTTTGTTATCTAAAGCCAAGGTAACCTTGTCGTGGAAATGCAATAAATTAGTGGCACACGATTTACCTTTCCTGAACCCATACTGCAAACTAGTCAACAGACTATTAGTCTCTAAGAAATTCATAATATTAATTTTGATCAAAGTTACGAAAATCTTACAAGCCACTGAAGTCAGACTTACGGGTCTATAATTCCCATTATGCTTGCTACAGACTGGGATGTAACTAAAGGGGGGCAGAAAGGGGTTGTACCCTGTGCACCAGATTTTAGGAGCATTAAACTAACAAAGTATATGAACAAAAATATTTGTCCCTTTAAAAACTGCGGGAGTAAAGAAGGCAATGTCTGGGAAGTAAACCAAATAATAATTTTTAAAAAATAAAATAAATAAATAAAATAAATGCTGGGGGGGGGGGGGATAGCATGGGTGGATAAAATGGACACAGAGAGAGAAAAGTGAAGGGTATGCAGTAAATAGTGGGAATGTAGTTTGATCAGTCCGTGCTATATCTTAAACAGTCATAGCACTCAAAGCAGGTATCTGCAAACAAAGGCCCTTTAAAGTAGCACTGCAAAGCGATGCAAATACTTAAATAATATCTTCCTACCATAAACTCATAAAACCTTCAGCTTACAATGAAGAGAGTGATTGTCGATCCTGCTGGGCTGACTAAGGGATGGCAGGCAGTCAAGTCAAAACTTCTCATTATCTTCAGCTAATCAAAATCCAACAGGATCATTCTCCCCCATAATTCCTCTTTGTGTTAGTATCATTTCTTTTAGTTTTTTCCATTTCATTCCCCAGCATTTACAATTCGATTTTCAATGTAAAAGTATTCCAAAAAAGTCTTCTATAGATTAGTTTAGACGAGCTAAAAATGGAGAAAAAGAATCTCCCCAGCCATCTTCACAAAATTACTCATTTTCCTTAAATGTTAAAGACAAAAAAGAAGTAGGTAAGACATTGTTTATCTACTTTGAGTATTATGAAATAAATTTGTTCCATGTTACTTTTATTTTAATCTTTTTCAATATAAATTGTAGCAAAAACCATGTTTACTTACATATAAATACATTAATTTCCCAAAGCCAGGGGAGCCAATAGACTCTTCTAAATGACAGACCTGCAAACCGTTTTACCTGGTAGGAATTAAAAAAGGATTTAGTTCTGATTTTAATCATCATGAATCATTTCCTAAGCTCCCTTAGAAAATTCTAATTATATTTTTTCTCAATTCTGGTTTGACTAATTCTTTTGAAATTTGTTTGGCAAGAAAACTGGAAGAATGTCTTTCAATTTCCCCACTTTTTTTAGTAAGTTTGTTTCTGTATTGAGCTATTTGAGAATTAAAAACAACTTTTCTGGTGCTTGTGTTACATACTTCTTTTTTTACTATTTTGTACATTGTCTCATTTTCCCATTTCAGAACTTCGCTGCCTGAGCACTTGTCAACTGGGGGAAGTGTATGGAGAGTTAGAAAGGTTGATTCGTCAGAACTCCGAAGTTCTGATCCATGAATTAGCCCTCAGAGATGAGCTAGAGTATGAAAAAGAACTGAAAAATACATTCATCTCATGTCTACTGAGGGTTCAAGACCGGAAAAGAAGGCATCCGGCTTCCGGAGCTGGGCGTAGAACACGCAATGCTCATGCATCCAGTGCTGATGCCAAGGTAAGTTACAAATATCTTTGGGATGGCAGGACAAATGAGATAGTTGCAAAAATTTAAAAAGAGTAAGATTTGGGGGGGGGGAAGCTTTAGGAAACCGCTAAAATATTGAAAGTTAATGAATGGGTTCATATTTTTCTAAATGCCTCTTTTTCCAGTTTAAAACTGAATTCAAAATTGTATCACAGCATCTTTAAAAATTAATTAATAGTAGTAGAAATATTTTAAATTTGAAATAAATTTGGAAGTGAACTTCCCAATGAAAGAACACAAGTTTGATTTTTAAAACCAAACGAGTCCCCTCCCCCTCCATTGTATATTGCATTTATTTGGGGACATAAGGTTCATTAAGACAAGTATTGTTGAACTTAATTGTAATTTAAACATCTTACAAGGAGACGGCACGACCGTGGGGTCGGAGATTTGCGTCAATTTTTTTTTTTTTTTTTGTGATGAAAGAAGATTCCTAGTACGTTACGTGGTTAAAGTAATACGATGCAATACTCAGAAAAATATGAGAAAAATCGATTTAAAATCGCCATAGAGTCTGCTAGGCGCTTTATGATTTTAAAATATCAGTCTCTTGACAAGCCGCAGCTAGCCTAGTTGGTTAAGGCGCGATCTTGTGCTCCAGAGATAGCATGTTCGAATCCCACTCTGGACCCTTTTCTCTTCTTTTTTTTTTGCTATCACTAAAATTAGTGGTAACGCTTTTCACCCCTATATTACTTTCTAAAACTTATTTTTGACAAAGATGGCAAAATTTTCCATTTGCTGAAAAACATTCTTGCTCGCTATTCTGTACGGTTTGTTTTGCCTAGTAAAGGTTTTTGACCTGTGGTCCCCTTACGGTTATAAGGAACATCTGCTCATAAAACATTCGGATTTTTTTTTTTTTTTTTTTTTGGCTATCACAGCAATTATTGAAAGAATTTCTCTTCCCTTCATAATTTTTAAGAATTTCTTTGCATCATTTTTTAAAATTATTTTCTTTTTCTTCGGGCAAAACAATTTAAAACAATTCATATTTTTCATTCTAAAATATGTGAGGAGGAACATTCAGTTTTTAATGAGAATAACCAAGTCTATAAGGAAAAATTCAAATTTTTTTTAATGATTACAGTGGCTCCCAAAAGTGTTCGTAACCCTACGACTTTTCAATGAAATAGGCCCTTACCCATTGGTTAGAATTAATATTTCGAAATAGGTATTTTATTATAAGATCTATGATCTATTTTTAACAAAACTGCATGAAAATTTTTAATAAAACATTAAAACTTAATTTTTTTAAAAATCAAAAACCAAAAAGTGCTGGAAATTTTATCTCACAAGTCTTCGTACACTTTTCAAAAATGTCAAAAAAAAAAAAGTAAATAATCTAACTTTTAACTAAGTTATTATTTAAGTAGAATATCATGCAGTAACAACAACAGCTTTTAAATGTCTGGGAATAGATTTCAATGTTTTTTCTTTCTTTTTTTGTGCGATTTCTGAGTAAGTTCAGCCGCACTACGAGTCTTACTGTTTCTAATTCGCTATTCGTTTCAGTGGTGTATTTAATCCAGCTAATCAGAAACCTTGGCGAACAATTTTAGGTAAAAATTAAACGTAAAAGGTTTCATTCAATTCTGCAAAAAATATTCTTCAGTTCTGAAATGTGTTTTTCATGTTTTTTTTTAACTGTAAACCTCCGATCACGCTTTGTTAACATTGCCAGTTTACCTTTTCTTACCTTGTTTTCGATCCAATTCTTGTCTTTAAAGCATTTTATCAAGCACTTCATTATAGAATGGTATAAATTAACCAATTTAGAGACATTTCAAACCAATTTACGGCTACTGTGAGGGAAAAAAATCAAGTTTCGAATCGTGTTTGTTGTTTTTTACGCGTACCTGCCATTTTAAAATAAGCAGAATATTAGGGAATAAATACACAAAAAATTAAAGGCAAATGACTTTATAGTATCATTACAATGCAAAAATAAAAAAAACACATATGATAATTTTAATTATGAATTTATTCGAAAATATTTCAGTGTATGATGACTTTTGTGGTGTATCTTTTCTCTGTCTCTTCGTTCTTTGATAAATTTCAAAAATAAAATCTGGCAATATTTTGAAAAGAACTACTGGATTTTATTCAAAATGGCATAAGAATGGTGTAAAAAAAAAATTGGACTTCATATTCGAATTCAGTTTTGCGTTATTTTGTTTTTACTACAAAATTTCAAGGTGTAGGAACACTTTTGGGAGCCACTGTATGTACAAAAACCGCAGTGGTAGTTATCATAGAAACAAACAAAGCAATAATTTTTGTGACATCTTGCGCAACAAATGAAAGCATTTTTTTTTTTACAATTGCAGAGAATTTGCAATATATCAGTAGTAAAACATACCTCATTAACATTCATGAAAATATTTCGAATAGGGGATAATTTAGACGCAAACCATGCATATTAAATCATGTCTTGGAATATTGGTGACGATACTGGATGGTGAATAATTGAATTAATTTTTATATAATCTTCCCAAGAATTATTTTCTCTATTTTGCTCTAACAATTCGCTGCAATTTTGCAAGTGCTTTATGAAATTTTTGACTTGTCTAAAGAAGTAAACATTACAAGGTTGCACCAAGGAAGTGCATTGTACATGGATTCTATGGGAATTTTCTCTTCTATTCCAGAAGAGCCAGCAACTTCTTCAGCCAACATTTTTATGTTTGAATGTACGATAACTTTGCGTTTAATGGAATAGACACATAGATTCTCGTTCACCACGAAATAGAAAAATTAACTGCAGTGCAATTCTCACAGGGTCGCGCAGTCTTATGAGCAGAGTCCCTTTAAGTGGACCACTGGTCAAAAACCTTTACTAGCAGGGATGAAAATCTTACGCGATTTTCCGCTTTTTGTATTTTTTTCATTTCCCGGACGCGGAGCATTTACCAACTGTTAGCAAAAATATGAAATTTTAGTTCTTGAAGACAATTCCCAAAGGTTTAAGAAAGTTCTAGTAACTTAATTCATTGTATTACAAACATTGAAAATTATCCCACTACCTAACCGGCGGACGAATTGTTCCCCAAAGTAGAAACTCCAACAGAATGATGCGTTTGTTTACACAACGCGATGATGTGACGTCATTGTTACCGAGTTGAGTAACGTTTTGCTGAGTGCAGGTGAACAACTATTTTAAAAGGTTTCACAGTTAAAATATAAACTGTTGTGTTGTTTCACAGTGATAATTTATGCATGTGATTCGATAAACGTCACATCATCACGTGGTGGAATTGGGAAATGTATTTAAGTGAGTGCACCCAATCAATCCTCTTGTTATTCTTATCTTATCAGTTTTGATACATGTCGCCGTAACTGCAGTTCGGTGGTTACTGGGAGCGGTGTGCTCCAGTTTCTCATCAGTTTCACGTTGTTGAGTGGACTTCATTTTTAGAAAAATGTAGGAAATAAGTTTGTTGTGCCCGGCTAAAAGAGCGGGCAGGTTCCATTGGTCACCTTGAGGCATTTTAATGGTGAAGGATGAAAAGGTGAAAGATTGTGGAGTTTCTTTCACGGAAGTTGATGTTGTTGGGCGTAGGCTTCACAAGACTGTCGAAGGTTCACGCTGGATTGGATTAAAAGATGTCCTGGAGTCTGGCTGGACTGGATGTCTGCATGTAAGGGTTCTTCACCGGATGTGGCGGTTCTTGGTGTCCGAGAGGTCAAGTCTATGGAAGGTGGCGGCTGGCCACGAGTGGTACGGGCTGCAATCAATTTTCACGTAGGATGGAAGGATCAGGCCTTCACGTTTTGATATGCCAAGTATTAAAGAGTGAATATCCTGAATGGTATGAACTTTCATCATGAATATTATCAGGACTATTCTATTTTTAGGCAATGGACTCAAGGTGGACTAGCGTTGACTAGTCCGTTAAGTTTTGGAATCGAACGATACAGTATTATATAATGTGTTCCTATAAATGTTCTTGTGGGGGGGTTTTATTTTCAGTCAAAATGTTTGGGTTTTAAAAGTACTTTATTTACCCTTGTTGATATTACAAATTTTAAGATATATTTATCGTTATTGAATAAAATTGTTTTTGACTGTTAAATGTGTTTTTCAATTCCATTTTTTCCCCCGAGCAGATCACATCACAATTTCTGTTGGGCTTGCAACAACCCGTTTTAGTTCCTTGAACTTCGGGTATTTCATCCACGGTAGTACGCGAGTTCCAACACCAACGATCGATCGCGATCGCGATCGATCGCGATCGCGTTCTTCCCGTCAAGATTTTTGCTGACTCACGTGTTCTTTCTAAGGTAGAAAGAAGAAAGGAACTTCGTTTTGTGGGTGGGGAGAGGAAAAGTCTCGAGAATGACATAGAAAGCGTCGGCGTTTATGCATTTCGAAATCCGATTGCATCCGCTTCCATAACACTCGCTCATTTTTGTCTACTATGCCATCCTATCACTTAAACCTTTATAACTTTTTGTGGACTATTATTTTCAACCCTTCTTGTATGTATTTTGTTTTTTGCTGAAGACTTGTACGCTCATTGTTTTGCCACGCCCATTTCATAGTCACTTTCTAGTGATCAAATACCCCCTCACCTCCTTTCTGCCCCGACCTTCCCATCAGGATTCTTGCTGAGGCATACATTCTTTCTTGAGTAGAAAGAAGCAAGGAACTTTTTGCTGTGTTGGTGAAGAGGATGAAATAGGAGTGGAGGGAGAAATGCTGGAGAGTGATGGTGGGTGCAATCGTTAGATGTAGCTTTTGAAATCCGATTGCATCCGCTTCTGTTACTCTCTCATTTTTATCTGCTATGCCATTCTACTGTTTAGACATTAATACCTTTTTGTTGACTAATATTTTCAACCCTTCTTATACTTTATTTATTTTTTATGAAGACTGCCGCGCCCATTCAAATATGTTTATTCTACTCTATCCGAGTTAATTTAAGCCAACATCATTCTTCAAATTTAGTTTTAATGCTTATCAGGCTTACCAAAGATATAGATCTTGAAGATCTTAATACATTCAAATTTATTTTAATTATAATGTGCTATTTTATTATAACAGACATGTTAATATAGGAAATTAAAGATGCTTATCTTCTCAAATCATGACATAGTGTTTGAAACTTTTTTATCAATTTAAAAATAATCATTTTTATGCTAGTGCTTAAGATGACCATCAAAGCTCAAAAAGTTTTAGATTGGGTTTAGTCTTTTAATGATTTTTATAGAATATACCCAGTTGCTCCACAAAAAGGTTAGCTACACTGATAATGTCATTTTGTAATCATGGTGTCCAATGATTCAGCTTGTATTAAGTGTTTAATTATATGGAAGTTTTATAGCATTATATGTCACATTATAAAGTTTTAATTTCACCTGATTTGTGGGCTATGGGAAAATGAAAGTGGTAAATGGAATTGATATATCTGTTAAAATCTTAAATAAATGCAAGCTTATTTTATTTATTCATTTGTTAGCATTTCTACTAGTAAATATATATATATATATTTATCTATTAATATTTGAAAGACAGTATAGTATTGATATAATTTCACTTAATGTAAAATATATATATATATATATATATATATATTCAAATTTTAAGTCTCGCAATTTTTCCTCTTTTTTGACTTCGGACTGTTTTCATCCCTGTACTAGGCAAAACAAACCGTAAAGAATAACGAGCAAGAATGTTTTTCAGTGAATGAAACATTTTGCGATCTTTGGCAAAAATAAATTTCAGAAAGTAATATAGGGGTGAAAAGCGTTACCACTAATTTTTGTGATAGCAAAAAAAAAGGGCAGAGAAAAGGGTCCAGAGTGGGATTCAAACATGCTATCTCTGGAGCACAAGATCACGCCTTAACCAACTAGGCTAGCGGCGGCTCGTCAAGAGTCTGACATTTTAAACTCATAAGGCGCCTAGAAGACTCTATGGCGATTTTAAATCGATTTTTCTTATAATTTTCTGAGTATTGTGTCGTATTACTTTAACCACGTAAGGTACTAGAGGTCCTCTTTCACCACAAAAAAAATTGACGCAAATCTCCGACCCCACGGTCGTGCCGTCTCCTTGTTAGCTAAAATTTATAAGAAGATTAAGTTCAGGTCTGTCATGCTTGCTTCCTCTTTTGGATCAGTTTCTTAAATTTTCTTTGTTTGAGCTAAAAAGAAAAAATACTGTGCTACATTTTTGTATTTTAGATAGTAATTTTTCATTTTTCAAAAAAATAAACTTTTGAGTTATGTGCTGAAATAAAGTATAAAAAATATTTCTACTGCTACATCTACTGTACAAGATAAAAACTTTAACCATAATTATGTTAAAATGATTTTTCTTGTGCTCTGTGAATGTAAAAATTGATCTTGGAGCTTTGAAAACTAGATCTCACTATTCAACTTTCACAAAAAAAAATCACATTCCATATGTGCGCTTGTTTTCTAAAATAGGTAGCTGTCATAAGCAGAGTTCTTTAAAAAGTTTTTTTTCTTTATATAGTTCATTAATATACTTACAGAAATGTTTTTTATTCGTAGCAAATGAATATCCTTTTTATTCTGTTGTAAACCAGAAATTTTCATTTGCTTAGCCTGAATTTATGTAAAAGTTAAATCTCAAATCTAAGTACTACAAAAATGATAGAATTATATTTCTATCTATGAATTATTTTTGGGGCTAGATTGCATTCAAATTGCTTTTGTATATGTTTGAGATCTTCATTCCACAAATTTCCATAAAGTCATTGATGTATATTGAGAATTTATTTTGACTTCAATTTAGAGCCATTAAAACATGTTCAAGTTACTAACTTTTTATAGCAAGTGTTCTAAACTACTTAATACTAAAAAGCAAATCTCTTTCGAGTTCTGTACAGCTGAAGTTATAAAACTCGACTAAGCATTTCATAATTAAAAACTAAGTATATGAAAGAATTGATTTTTGTGGCACCCATAATAAAATTGCTAAAAATACGAAATACAGTCAATTTTTTTTAGGATGATCTCCCATTACTGTGACCCTTCCGTTATATCGACTGATGATTGAAGTCCTGTTTGCTTTCCATTGGTGGAATGGTATTTTAACATCTGTTAGAATGTCTGAACTGAACCTTTCATTCTAATATAACATACAAAGTTAAATTTCAAGTTTTTTGTTATTCTCAAGGCTATCTATTTGAAAACTTTCTAGAGGTTACGTATATCCATTGAAGGAAATTATTTGACGATGAAAGAGTTGAAGATTTGGTGAGAATCGCATACAGGAAACACAAATGATCAACATTTATAAAATAAATTTGTAAAATGAATCATAACTTGCAAAACCTACACCAATATTTTTAACCATGACTAAAAAATATGCAATGTATACCATTGCATTCTAGCAATTGATTTTGTTTGGCCGACAAGGGTTGTCATTATTAAGTATTGTTTAATTCTTTCTTGTCTTTAGTTAAACCTTGTTTTATGAATATTATTTCATGCGCTTTAATTTCTTTCATTTGTTTCTTTAACAAAGCTGAAAACTATATAGTGTTGGGTAGATTTCAGCGGTACTGTGTGTACGAGTTAACTTTGTTGTTGTTCAGTTCTTGATTATTTATTTAGATAAATACAACTTTCTTAATTAATCTGTGATTAATGAACAGCCATAATGAATTTTGACTGTAGCATGATGGCATATGGGCAAAAGCTTTTGTTGAGTGTCTTTGCATGCCAAAACTGGCATCTTTTAGCATTGGAAAAAGGCTCTTTGTAACTGAAAATAATTTTTTTTTTTTTTTTTGCAAATTTTGTACTTTTTTAAAGTTTATTTTTACTTATTGCATTTCAATGTCTACATTTCTAGTTCCTAACAACGGTGATCCCATACAGCATGGAAAATGGACCACCAGATAACCCGACTCTGCAGATCTTAATCAAGAGTAAGTATTCTATCATTAACCATCAAAGTGCAATGGAATCCGCTTAATTGGACCAAATGTTAATCAAACCAGCTGCTTATTCGGAACAAATCTTAAAGAACCAATACAAATTCCGTTACACAAGACTAATATTATTCGCTTATTGGACCAAAAAACATGAGACGAAATCGGAAAAAATTAAAAATTGCCCTGTTGAAGCAAGTTTCAAGTGGGTCAAGGAACTTAATAGTTAGTGCAATAAAAATTAATAATGGTTCCATGTAACTTTCAACTAAATCCAACAATATCTGCAGGAAAAATTGCTAACGAAACTGCCATTGCATGGCGGCACTGTTCCAGCAAAGATCAAAATTTCAGTGAAATTTCAAATTTCTTAAGTTCAGTAATCACGTTCAATATTTACGCAAATTGTTTGAAAAAAAATTTTGAAAAAAAAGGAATAATTTTCAGTTCATTGAATTTTTAATGACGGATTAGTACTTTTTAGCACTTATTTTTTACTTCTGGTTATTGAATTGAATCTCTACTGACAGAAAGGAATAACTAAAACCGTATTTGTCTGAATACAGTCTTGAACTAGTGTAAAAATATTTCTTATTTTATTTTTTAATAGAAAATTTTTGAAAGCAGCGATTTTTCTTCTTTGTATGCTCACCATACATATGGGGCTCACAATAATAATAAGGGAATTTAAATGTTTTGCGTATATTCGGTTAAGCTGCACAGGTCTTGTTCACTTAATCAGACCAGCCGGTTAAACTACAGTATTTTCAATGTAAAACTTAAATTAATCACTGTAATATTGTTTATTTATTGTTAAAAATAACCAAAAAGTTATGTACTATATTTTTATGATGTATTAATACCAGGGCTGCGGAGTCGGAAGGAAAATGGCCGACTCCGACCCCGACTCAGACTCCTGGATTTTGAAACGCCCAACTCCGACTCCGGATGTTTTTGATTTTTTTAATTGTATTTTTTCAACTCCCTCTCTCCCTTCAGGGGAAGGGGGAAAACCTCTAAACAGAGATTGAAATATTGATTCCTTTTCATGAAAATTTCGCATTTTGTTTTTTATTGTAAACCCAAGACGCATACAACGTTAGAAATTCAATTTAAAAATCAAATTTTCCAACAGTTACCAGTTAAGAAGTGAGATGACTTAAAAATCCCTTTTAAAAAATTTGAAAAGGATTATCTGCAATTTGCCCCCCTTTAATGTTTAACAAATAGATATTGATCAAATCGTGTGCTTTCAATTTTTGAAAGCTGTAACTTGAGAGAAAAAAAGCTTTTTTTTTTTTTTCTAAATCCAAGTTCTTGAGAGGGGGTGGTTTTCCCTGGGTGACACCCATCAGGTAGATGACACCCAAAGTTAATTTCAGAGTTTATAAGTACTTTAATTCTGAAAATTTTCGCGAATATATTTTAAATTATATTTCATCAATCAAATTTCAACGAAAATAGGGCACATATACATCAGGAGCTAATTTTACACAAAATGCGGCCGCTATACAAATTTGTACGAATAGCTTTTACTATACCTATATTTCTTCTTCGCTAAATTTTTAATTTAAATTTTATTGTCTGCTTTAGAATTAACCTTAATATTAAGATTTTAAGATTAGCTGCAATTATTGAGTGTTGCAATCAAGAAATCATTTACACTTATTTTGTTCCATACTTTTTAGTGAGAACCGAGCTTATAGAAATAGTCTTAATAAAGAAAAAAACATTAGATTATTTTTCATTGGATCTTTTGGACTCGTGCTTTCGCGCCAGAACGTTTTTGAATTTGTCAATCACCCTTAAACATTTCAACCTTAGCTACGGGCCTCGACTTATTAATTTGTTACGTTTCTTTCGCTATTTTATAACTGAGATCGAACAAAACACTATATTTCTATTTTTATTTGAAAGTGATTACTTGAAAATGTTGGGCAACAAAACCGTTTGCTGACAGTCGCTATTAGTTAAGTTAAAAAGCAAGCAAACTAGAGGACGGCTACAGTAAGTTCGGTAAGCATTCAGGCTAGCTGATTGCCATAATGGCAGTTATTTTCTCATTAGTATCTTTTTATACATGTAATTGAACCAATTGGTAGTCAGTTTTTAAAAAATGCAAGGAGAGTCAGTGAAAAGGAAAGAAAAAAAGAAACCCGGAGTCGGAGTCGGCAAGTTTTCTAACGACTCCGACTCCTTTACCCCAAAATCAGTCCGACTCCGACTCCACAGCCCTGATTAATACATCATTAATATAACAAAGTAATATAATATTCTTTTTTTATTTTACATTCCTGAAATTATAAGTAATGTAACAGTTTTAATTCTTATTAAAAGTGCCTCATTAAATATTGAAAATTGGTCAGAGAAAAAGAAAATGTCTCATGACTATGCACCGACCAATCTATATATTTTATTTCTGAATCATATAACTGTGAAAGTAACTAACAGTGAGTGAAACAGCAAATGTTAAATTAACAACATTAAAATTGATTAAAATGTAAAATGAAATGTTAAATGTAAATAATGAAAGATACCTTAATTTTAAATCTATATATTGTAATTATAGTATAAGAAAATAAAGATAGATTTGAGGATGCGTTTACTGTATTGAAGACTTCAGTTTGTGCTTATTGAAAATATCGGATGTATATCAAAATATCCGATACATGTCAAAATATCGGTTATTTTTGATATTTTCGGAAATATGATATTTTCGACCCCTATGTTTTGCACGCATGGTATATATCTTATCTGTGAACTTCTTAGTAATTCTTTTAAGTTTTTGTCATTGCAAGGTTTTGAGGCATGATTTTCCTATGCTCAGAATATATCCCTTCCTGAAACTTGGAAATTTCTCTGGTTTGGCCATAAAAAGTGATTAAAACTAACTATATCCCCTTCCAATTTTTTTTTCTGGCTAGGCCACTGGCATTTGTTATGTAGCAATGATTTGTTTAGCACCCCCCCCCCCCTTCCTATCCTCCACCAAGCACTTTTGAGGTGTTCAAAAGCGTCACCCACTACTCCCCGAGTTACTACCTCGATAGAAAGTAATAGTAAGCTGAAAAATAATCGTTTAATCTATAAGTAAAGCTAAACAAGTCATTAGAACGTTGTGACCCATGAAAAATTGATTTCGAGACTCCCTTTAAGCCACTTTTTTTATCAGTTGGTTTTTAAAAAACAGAATGATGATTGTATCTAGTTGTTGCTGAAGAATTCTTTTCTAATAATCAATCATTCCTATTTTACAAAAATCCTAAAGTCAGCCAGAATATTGGTTTATATCGTTTTTTTTTTTTTTTTTGTAAATGTTCTGAATTTTGTACATGAGAAGCCAACTTGCATGTCTCCTTTATTGATATGTAAATGGTCTTTATTTCAGTTTTGAAAGCAATTTACGAAGATAATCCAGCTGTGCCTGCTTTGCTCACAGATTACATTCTTAAAGGTATAGCTATTATAATTTTTTCGCAGTTCTTATTTTTGGATAAAATTATGACTTTTTATCAACTGATATGATTTGACAAAACTTAATGCAGAAGGAAACTTACTGTGATTGATTGAAGTAATTCAGTTTTTCAAAATTTATTTAGAGTGTGAAAGGCATTTGTCTACAGAATTTTCGCTGCTTTCGAAAATCATAAAACTCCTGCAAATGCCACAGTTAAAAAAATAACAATCCCAAAAAAGCTACGAATTTCTAAAAGAGGTCACAAATTTGTTTTGACACTGAAAAATGCATCAACGAAATAAGCATAGTTTTTTTTTTCATTAAACCCTAGAACGGCAAAAAAAATGCTTTGTAAAAAATGACTTTGAATTTTCCATAGTTTGCTTTGTGCCATCTACTATGTGAGAAATGACAGTTAATATCAGAAACTAAGGGCTAATGTTAGAAGATTGCTACTCAATTACAGCAATGCTAAAATTACCCAAGCCTACTTTTTACATGCAAGCCAAGAAATGCTTTCTTTCTGCATCCTTTGCCAAAATAGAACTTTAATCCCTTGAACTAGTTATTAAATTTTATCAAAAGGTAAATAAAGGAAATTTCCCTTAGATTTCATAAAAATCTTAGTTTTAAATTTTAAATATGATTCGGAAATCATTTAAAGATAAGCTCTCAAATGTAATTGGGTTAAACTTTGAATTACAGTTGATTTATCTATCCATTTTATCTGGTTTTATCATCTGCAATATAATTGTTAAAATTGCTTTGAAAAAAATTTAACGTAAAAATAAAGTCATGCTTTGCACAGATGCCAGAATGAATGAACAACTTATTCTGTTTTTTATGGATGAAGCATCTTTGAATGTTTTCATCAGTAATTGATAAAGTTTTGCTATGTGTTTCTTTTTCCATCAATTCACTCTCTTAGCAGGTCCCATTATATGGGACCTGCTAAGAGAGTGAAGTTGGTACAAGTTACTGTAAACTTTCTATAGAAAGCTTACGATCTGGCTTTCAGAGTTCTGATTGAAGATTTGGTCTTATGGAGTTACTAAAACCACTCCTAAAATGCATGTCAGGGCGGACATGCACTTCACTAGAGCATTTTTCGTCTTCAAAAAAAGACATTTATTTTCCGATGGTTAAAACCAGCTATTATGCAATCAGTTGTATCGATACCTTGGATCTTGCTACTTGCTTCACACTTTTTCACTCCATTGTCCCCTGTATCTACCACTATTTGTGGTTTAGCCAGTTGGATGGGACCCTGAAGACAGCTGTGATTTTTTGATCCAGACCAGAAGCTGAGCAATCCCTGGTCCAGCACCCCCAGAGGTATCGTTTCGCTTGGAGGACTTTTTGACCATGAGCATATTTAACGTCCCACAGTCACCATTAATGAAGACGGTGAATCTTCCACTGGCTAGGATCTAACCCGGGACCCTCTGGTCACAAGTCCTTACTGATCAGCCCTCTTGCTTCACACTCACTCATTGTATGACAGAAGTTGCTTGTTTTGTGGTATTACAGACCTGCCAACTCTCCCGTTTTTCACGGGAGACTCCCGTTTTTTACTCCATTCTCCCGGTTGTACGTTTGAGTATCCATTTCTCCTGTTTTTTTTTAAATTCTTTTTTTTTTTTTTAATTAAACATTATTTTCTTTCTGAAAATAGTTACTCACAGCCCTAATAGATGGCGTGGCTAACAGAGCAAACCCGCCTCTGCTCAGTGAGCGGCAAAACATCCGATGGGAGCGTTCGGAGTATCGACTGATACGCTTCCATTTTGGTTTAACTCTACGTTCGCACTTCGACATCTACTTCTATCTCACGCATGGGCCATTGCTATTTTCGCGGTATCGTTCAGTTTTCAGACGCATGCTAACTGCGCCGCGTGTTTTCGTCTTGGTCTACAGCGTGCGTTGTAGTTCATTCATCTTTAGCAATGTCTGAAAAAAAGAATTGTTTACAAAAGTTTAAGAGTGATTATACGAGTGAGTTTCCTTTTATGAAAAGATCAAATAAAGGTCTGCATTACGCGTTTTGTGAAGAGTGCGCTACGGACATTAGTATCAGCCATGGAGGAAGAAATGACATCGTGCAGCAAATTCGAATGAAAAAGCACATCAACAATGTGGAAGCAAGAGCCAAAGCATCCAAAGAGCATGCTGAGATAAACAGTTTTTTCAGCAACAAGGATGAAGTAACTAGAGCAGAGTGTTTATTTACTGCATTCCTCATCGAGCATAACTTGCCTATAAGTTGTGCGGACCACATAGGACCTCTACTGCATAAGATATTTCCGAAAAACAAAATCTCTCAAAAGTATAGTTGCGGCCGCACTAAAAGTAGTGCCATAATTTCGGAATGGGCATCGTCTAGTAAAATGGATGTAGTAACTGCGTTGAAATCCCGTCCTTATTCGTTAGCCACAGATCGTAGTAACGACTCAGGCAGCAAGCTGTATCCAATTGTGGCAACTTATTTTAATATTTGCAGTGGAAAAGTTGAAAATAATTTACTAGCCATACCTGTGCTGCAGGGAGATTCTTCTGGTGTAAATATTGCAAATCTCATCATCAATAAATTAAACGAACTCAATGTGCCAGTTTCAAACTGTATTGGATTTGGATCAGATAATGCCAATGTAATGGTAGGGAAAAAAATAGGTGTTGTGAAATACTTGAAAGAACATCAGAATAATTTGATCAGTGTTGGATGTCCTTGTCATCTGCTTAATTTAGCAGCAGAAAAAGGTGCCTCTAGTCTACCGCTAAATGTTGATTAACTTCTTGTAGATATATATTATTACTTCAAGAGAAGTTCGAAGAGGAAAGAGGAATTGGAAAAATTTCAGGAGCTTCATAATGAGGAAATTAAAAAGATTTTGAAGCATGTTCAAACTAGATGGCTCTCTACAACAAAATGTCTATAAAGAATGATTGATTTGTGGGAACCACTAGTTGCCTTTTTCAAAGCTGAAAAGCAAAACTCAAGCTACAAAGGAGCATCTAAAAGCAATTTAAATTTTTTTACAATTCCGAAAATAAATCTCAGTGGTCCAAATGTGTTACAGGAACATTGCAAAGCTGCAGTGGATGAAAAATCTATGAAAAGAAAATTGGAAAACTGCATAACTGCAGTGGATGAAAGATCAGTGAAAAAAAATTGAAAACTAATGATAATACAGCTTCAGTTCAGCAGAAAAAACGGGATTGTTTTGAACAGCGGCATCAAATTCAGTCAAGGGAAGAAAGACTTAAATTTATTAACGTCTGATTTGAATAAAGCGTACTGTTTATTTTTGTTATATATCTCACCAGTGTTTGATCAGCTGAACACTGTCTTGTAATGTCAAGCTCCTTTGATTGATAGATTATTATCATTATTATATGATTTCTTAAAGCAAATTTTGTTGAAATTTGTTAAAGCAAAAGCGATCAAAGAATGTGCAAATTTGCTTGCTCTAGACTATCATAGTGATTTCCATCAAAGAAACAATTGTGATAATGCATATCACATTTTTTACCCATTTACATTTTTCCCATGTTTTCGGTCATTTTAATCGTTTTTTTCCCCCATTTTGTTGTTTTTTATTTTCTTGTGCATTCCACGTTTTCCCCGCGTTCCCCCGTTAAATTTCGCACACTTTACGATATCAAAATATGACTTGTTCACTTTTCCCATCGTTTAACTTTTTGTCAATTTTTCAAGCGTCGATCCAATTTTTTGCATCTTCTTGTCGGCCATTAAAATGGCGTAGCGTCCCCTTCCCTTCGTTGTTTGGGCGCCAAACGCACTCATTGGTTCCCGCGCATCACCGCGTACCCGGATCTGATCGCTCATTTGCCGATTCATTTTTCCACCCCACTTCACTCGACTTGCTGCTCTCTGTCCGCTCGGTCGCATTTTCTGCGGCTCCG
Source organism: Uloborus diversus (assembly GCF_026930045.1). Taxonomy (NCBI): domain Eukaryota; kingdom Metazoa; phylum Arthropoda; class Arachnida; order Araneae; family Uloboridae; genus Uloborus; species Uloborus diversus. The sequence goes on along the minus strand of NC_072736.1, from coordinate 59,536,137 downwards.
GTTTTTGTTCTACGATGGCGATAATGAAGCATCGGTGCACGGCGTCTGGGGACGGCCGTTGCTCGCCGCAAAATCGTTAATAACCTCAACATGAGGTGAACGTTTCATTTTTTCATATATGTTTAAAAAAATATTAATCAAGACCGTACTTCGTCGCAGCTGAAGATGAGTGCATTGATGATCCATCACCTGTTTGAATGATGGCGTCCGATTGCCAGTGTATGTGATAATGCATATCACATTTTTTACCCATTTACATTTTTCCCATGTTTTCGGTCATTTTAATCGTTTTTTTCCCCCATTTTGTTGTTTTTTATTTTCTTGTGCATTCCACGTTTTCCCCGCGTTCCCCCGTTAAATTTCGCACACTTTACGATATCAAAATATGACTTGTTCACTTTTCCCATCGTTTAACTTTTTGTCAATTTTTCAAGCGTCGATCCAATTTTTTGCATCTTCTTGTCGGCCATTAAAATGGCGTAGCGTCCCCTTCCCTTCGTTGTTTGGGCGCCAAACGCACTCATTGGTTCCCGCGCATCACCGCGTACCCGGATCTGATCGCTCATTTGCCGATTCATTTTTCCACCCCACTTCACTCGACTTGCTGCTCTCTGTCCGCTCGGTCGCATTTTCTGCGGCTCCGGTTTTTGTTCTACGATGGCGATAATGAAGCATCGGTGCACGGCGTCTGGGGACGGCCGTTGCTCGCCGCAAAATCGTTAATAACCTCAACATGAGGTGAACGTTTCATTTTTTCATATATGTTTAAAAAAATATTAATCAAGACCGTACTTCGTCGCAGCTGAAGATGAGTGCATTGATGATCCATCACCTGTTTGAATGATGGCGTCCGATGGCGGCACGCAGAGTGCACCTGAATCGTCCCCTTAATGTAACTACTTCTTCGATGATCTACATACCATGAGGTGACGGCATGGATCCGCAATTACCTTGAAAGTATCCTGATTCCTTTTTAAGCGTGTGACGAGCTCAACGTTGTCACCATGGTGATTACAGCCTGCACCATTTTCGTCTCAACGTACATCGGCCTGCAACGGACATTTTTTGTTTATCAAAAGCCATCCCTCGATAACATCCCACCATATTCATAGCGAACTGTACGTCCTTCGTCCATTTCAATTTAAATATTCCACCACCCTCCGCGAGAACTCTACCTTTTTTTTGATCGTTAACGAACTTAGCAACAATACCCAGCTCCATTCATGAACTCTTAAGTCTGTATTCCTCACATTTGTTTTTTTTATACTAAGTGAAATGTTCTGGTGATCACCATGCCTAGTGCCTGTCTTCATGTCTGCTTGGAAGTAACGTAGAATAAAGAATGTGTGGTAATTAATTTTGTGTTTTCTATCGTCAACAAACACCACCCCCGGGTAAGTCTCTTTTAAATTTTTGTTCTTGGGCATTCAAGGCAGTCGTTGGTCTGAGGTTATGCGCGGCAGCGATGCTTCCACTTCCACGGCCTAAAATCGCTTTCTCTTTGGTTTTCGTATGATTTCACAAAATTAAACGCGCGCATCACGACAACAATGATGATTTGCTCATTGGAGAAAGCACTACTGAAGTGGTTCAGACTTTGAAATCATCTGAAAAAAAAAGAGTTTTTTTCCAATGGAAGGAAATATTTTCTCAGGTGTTGTGATTATGTGATTTTAAAATTTCCTTTAAAAGATGAAGTTTTGCGCCATGCTGAGGTGTGCAGTATTGAAAAACTTGAAACAGCATCCTTCTCGAGTATTAAATTTTTTATTGATCGCTTTCCTATATTTCTCGAGGGAGATGTTAATGCGAAAATTTATCAATTGAAGGAAGAATTTGTTGCTCTTCAAATTGCAGAAATTCCCCAACGTATTACAGAGGAAGAGAGAACTGATGTTAAATGGCATTTAATTAGCCAAATAAAAAATCAGATGGGTAAAGAAGTATATAAAAACATTTGTAATGTTATGCTTGGTATTTTATCTATTCCTCATAGCAATGCAGAATGTGAACGAATATTCAGTTTGGTTAGGAAAAGCCGCACTGAATTCCGCTCATCTATGTCGGATGAAAATTTAGAAAGCTTGTTGCTTCTTAAAAGTAATTTTTCAGGCAAATGTTATGAACATAAATTCGATTCAAATTTTCTGAAAAGAGCAAAATCTGCAACTTCCTTAAGAGTGAAAAAATGAAAAAGGATTGTAACTTGCTAGGTAAATTTAAGTAACTTAGGTTTTTTTGTAATTTAATATGTTTTGTTAATCTAATATGTTTTGTTAATAATGTTTGTTATTACAAGTTAAAATGTGTTGTTATTATCTGTTAATTTGTAATTTTTTTTTGTAATATGCAGAACTTGGAACTGTTCTAAAGTTTTCTTAAAAAAAAAAATTAACTTGAGATTCAACATGTAATATACTACATGGAAATTGCATTAACAGGAAAACAAAAAAAGGTTGATTTTTGTGACTTTTATCTGATATTGAGAAAATTAATAACTTATAATAGAATATGATATTGTATTTTGAATAAGTGTTGCGAATATTTAAAAAATAAAATAAAACTTAAGCAATTGATTATATCTGTATTCATTATATTTTTTTGAACTGTCTGTCAACCGTTTTCAATCTACAGTGCATGAGTTTTTAAAGAACTGCACTGGAATGGTACTAAATTAACACATTGTGTAACATTAATCTACTTTAAACTAGAAATACTTGAAATAACAGTGTTTTTTATTCATTATAGCATCGTTTAAAATCTCCCCTTTTCTCCCTTAAAGCTTTGAGTGGATCTCCCTTTTTTTCTTTTCATAAGGTTGGCAGGTCTGGTATTATATAGTTTTTGAAAATATTGTATAAATAATGCAAAGTAATCCTCTGTGTGTGTATGTGAATATATATATATATATATATATATATATATTTATATACTGATATTTCACATTTTGACATTAAATCAAGAAGATCTGTTCTGTTAATATGTTTGAAGATTGTTTTTTAAATATAAATTTACTATTCAGACTTTGTAAGTGAAAAAATGCAGCTATTTTCTCCCTTTTGTCCATCAAAAGGAAAAGTTTAACTCTTATGTATTTCATGTTAACATTTTTTACTTTTATTTTTTTATGTATTGTAATTTTTTTTTCTTTGCAGTATTGTGTCCTACGTGAAGTGGAACACAAGCTCTTTCCCTCACTTCTAGTCTCTCAGAGTCTTTGTTAGGTCAGCGTCGGAGCTTACAGTCGATTAGGAACTTGCACTCAAAAAAAAAACTGCTTTCCTCCCGACCAGATTCATGGCCGCTTGCTGCCTTTCTTTGCAAGAAGGGTGAGCGAAAAGAAATATTTTGAGGCTCATTAAGGGACATGTAAATGATTAGAGTTAATGTGATTTCTCAACATTTTCAAAATGGTAGAACCTCGGCAATTCAGATAAATTCAGACCAGTGCAAGTACTTACAAAAATCTGTATTGTCCAGTATTCCGTTATCCTTCTGAAATTTAATGTCAAGTTTTCTTAGTGTCTTAAAACTATTTTAAATAATTTATATTGTCGCCTGCTTTTGTCCTACAACAGCAAAATTTGCACTTAATTTAAAATAATTATTTTCATTAGATATTCTGTGAAGGTAAAAATTATGATGCATAACTGCTGAAAAATTTCAGGGAGAAATATATGAGCCATTCCTGAAAATAAATTCTGTCTAGGTCTTGTTTCCAAGTTCAAATTACTTGCCACTAGTAAGAGTTCTGAAAGTATAGTAAATATTTATCTTTACACTACGGTTTAAGGTACTCTTTTTGTGTTTTACTATTTTTTCTAATTAAAAATAAATACTCTTACTGACCTCTAATAAACAATTGGCTCCCAAAACAACCAACATTTTGTTTAGAATTATTAATTTGAAGGAATTTGCAAAAAGGTTAGATTTAGTAGAATCAAAATTTTCCTCCAAAAATTATGTTCTGTTTAGCAACCACTTTGCATAAAATTATATTTTTCAACCCATTCTAGTCCTATTAACAATACTTGGACTATATCAAGCTCAATCACAATAATCATGCATTTTTATTGTATTATTTCAACCATAAAATACTCTATTTTTTACTTCTAATAATTGCTTGCTGCTGCCTTTAGTCTCTTACTATTGGAGATTTATTCCTTGATTGTTGTTTCACAAAATCTAAAGCAAATTTTACCACAGTGTTCAACATTATGTTTGAAATTGTTTTCGTTTTATACTGTTAATAAATTGTATGCATTTATCAAGAGATCTCCATTGTTTAAATACATCTCTTAATAATCGACATTTGTCGATTTCTCTAGAGAAGCTTCACTGTAGGAAATACCATTTTTACTTTGTAAAAATAGTGCTTGAAGAAGATTTTCTCGATTTTGGCCCGTATTTGCGAGGTTCTTCCATTTTTTCAATGTCTGCAGCATAAAACATGACATGAGTGTATGTTCTGGAATATTGTAGATATTTTAATTAAATGTTTTCTTTCAACATGCATTGTAAATTTGTATGATAAGAGTAGCGATATAGATGATGCTTTTAGTTGAATGGTTCGTAATTCAAGTTTCAGGTTCAGAACTTTGATGCACCTTATTATAAAATTAGTAAGGTTGGGAAGTGTTGCAATTAGAAAAGTTTTTAATTCTTGTCGATTTTGGTATTTTTAGTAAGGAATAGGCATTGATTAAAATTGCAATTAGATCAGAAACGTTTTACAAAGTATTAAAAGAAACTATACATAAAGAAGAAAAAGAAAAGTTATTGTGACACAATGTGTAGTGACTCAGCATTCACTATGCTATGTATATTTTTAAAGTAATTTGTATTGAATATTTCAATTTAGACTTGACTGACCTGACTAACAAAAATTGATTTTTGATGCTTTTTCTTAGATGAACCATTTGTGAAATTGTATTGCATTGCCGAACACAACTTCACCATTTCTATGAAAAGTAAATTAACTATTGGTAAATAGGTTTGTTGAATGGCATCAGCATCCACTATTAATGATTTTGTATTAAAAGTTCTGGTTCTGTAATTTACTCACTTGGGTTTTATTTGATGTTAACAGTTAATTCCAATCCATTCTGTTTGATTTTAGACATCCAATTGCTAAAACATATTTCTGCACAGAAAAATGTGGCAATTTTCCTAAAATTATAGTTAATAATCAACAGGCCCGGATCTATAAATTTTGGGCCCCTTTGCAACAAAATCTGTAGGGCCTCTCCCCGGAGACCAGCAGTTTATATTTGCAACATTAATAAGTTTTAGTGCTAGTTTTTTTTTTTTTTTTTTTTTAATTTTTATTCTCAATTTCTTGAGATATTGAGCACCTTAAGGATGTCCCCCCCCCCCACTGTGGGGTGTGTGGATTCGCAGCCTGATAATCAACATTATCAATTTTTTTAGTGTTTCTGTTCTGTTAGTCTTGATATTTTATTTTTAACATATTCCTGTCACCATGAAAAATGTTCTTGGACGTTCTTTCTGTGTTTTTTCAATTTTGTAAGCCATGCTTGAAGTAATAAAAATCATCTTTCATTAAAGAGTCAGCATTTCTTTTCAGTACATTCTCATTTAAATATTTATTTGCCTTACACTGCCAAAGAGCTAAAAAAAACTCTTATTTTTTCAAAAACTGGAAAATGGGTTTAATCAAACCTGCAAGAGTTATTAGAATCATTCACTTTCCTTGCATACTCTCGTAACTTGCAAATGTTTAAAAAAGATTTTACAATCTATTTATATCACAAAAATGAAATTAACATTGTTCAGTAGTGGAGATATACTAATGGAGCTCAAGTTGTTGCATTTCTGCTGTTTTTTAAAACTTTCTGACTTGTAATAAAAGTGCTAAAGATTTTGTCTCCTATGGCAAGATCAGTGGTTATATGATGTGACTTTGAGCAAGATATTTGATGTTCTTGTTTCCAAATAAGATGTGATGCTAAATATTTCATTTCAAGCTTTTGGAAAATATTGATTTTTACAAATATGGATAAAGAGGAAAAACCTCAAACGTTTTTAAATATTTTTTTTCCCCAATTCATTATGAAATTTCATTGTTAGAATTGCTGGTTCGTAAAATCATAAAGAATTGCCACCAGTATGTTTTTAGAACTCTTGTTTTTATCAGCATAAAATAATTATCAGTCCTTGGAATATTATACTTTTTCCTAACTATTGAGTTCCAAAAAATTACTGAGATCTACTTTCCAACACATCCTAGTTTCAATTATGTGCCAATTTTATTTGTTAAATGTTTGCAGTAACTACATATTTCAAGGAGTAGAAAAAGCAATGGAAAAACTGCATCCTCTTTGTTTAAAGTTTTTTGTTGTTTTTTCCTCCACTCTTCCAAAAATTCTATCGATCTACTTATGTCATGCTTGTATGTTCATTATGTGAAAGTTTATGTATAGTAAGTACTGTTATAGTTTTATGTATCATACGTGTGGTTATTTCATTTTAAAAAGTTTTGCGCATTCAGGTTTTCTTTTATGATCAGTAGGATCAGTTTACTCCCTCCCTTTTTTATGTAATTATTTTCAGGCGACATAAAATGTACCTGTGTTTCAAGGCTCAGCATTTTTGCTTGTCATTAAAGTGATAGTTTATAATGATATAAAGTAATCATGCATATGTAAATTCTTTAATTTTATTTGTATAGCATTATTTTGAATACACTACAACTTGTAAATTCTTAGAGGTATCAAAGTGTTCCTTTTATGTACATATATTGATGAATCATATTTATTTGTATACATGTATTTTCATTGACTTTTTACGTAAAGCATTGCATTTCAACATTCATGTATAATATTTTCTTCTGTTTTTCTTTCCAATGTGTATGTGTGTTTTAAAAAGCTGGAAATACAAACTTACATGGTCCTTTATTGAAATTTATGATTTTGTGTTATCTGTATAAATGTATTTTAATGCTGTTATGTGTTTTGTATTTTAATGAAAGACAGATTATACTATCTTAAATGGCTCATATTAATTTAACTAATATTTGAACTGTATGGTTATGCATTAGGATGCAGAGCCTAAAACAAGTTGCGTGGAATTTTTCAAACCCACAAGCCTCCCCCCTTATTTATAAGTTATATTGATAAAGTGTTTAATTTTAATGTGATTGCCGAATATTTTTAAAACTGCTATTGCTATAAATCTGCGTTTCTCAGACTATTTATGCTGTAAACCTACATCTTAAAATTCCATTAAATGGCAATTTTCATCCATTTCTTAACTTGTACTAAAGAAAACTTGTCACTTATACTCAGAAGAACTTATTCTGCTTAAAGTTTTTCAGCTAAACAAAATATTGCATGGGATTAAATTTTTTTTTTTTTTTTTTTTTTTTTTTGAAGCTCCAGCTCTGCTCCTAGATAAGCTCTGACTCCTGCTCCAGAAATGCTCCAGCTGTGACAATATATATTTATGCGTTCTTTTGAGTTTCAAATTTTAACTTGCAGCTTTTTTCTTTAATATGAAATGGAGTGTTCAAAGAATACATAAAAGATTTAAAACGTTTTGTTTTTCAGTCTTTTTTTCATTTGATAAAGCATTCTACTAAATGTATTTTGTTTTTGAATCATATGAACATGCTTCAACTTTTTTTTAGCAAAAATCGATGGCTGGACTGTTTTTACTATTTTGCAAAAATATATATTCAATCAAGCAGCTGGTCTCATACGCCAAACTTTTGATCCACTTCTGTCTTTTGACATTTTAGCTTAAGACTGCTTTAATATTTTCATTAAAGAAAAAACTCCCCCTCCCCAGATAAAGTTACTATTAATAAGAAAAAGTGGCTTCTAAAATAAAAGTATCTTCTGGGTAGTAATTACAAATTTTATTTTTTAGATCTATTAAAAAGGCTGAAAAGTTAATTTTAGAGCAGGGGAGAAATTTTGAGCTCTAGCTCAGCTCTGGGTCCTTGGATATTTCATACTAAATTTTATTAATCTGTTGCTGATACATAGTGTAATGCTATTAAAATCAGTCAGGGTTTCAGTGAGAGCCTGTGACCCTCTTGGTGTGCAGCCATATTCCTCCCAATCCTAGTATGTTAATATATATTTATTTGTAAGGGGTGTTATGCTAAAAGCCTCATCCGCATACACAAGTGATATTACTAGCTTGTTAGGAGACCTCAACCATTTCAAGAGACAGTTCAGGTTTCGCTAATGATAGCAGTTTAAGTTCTTGTATTAATGCACTGTTGATAACATATATGAGGTTAAGCTGTGTAATCTTTGAATTGATGCGAGTTACAAGAATAATAAGTATTAGGGAGGCTTCAAGTTTTTTCTTAGGAAATATTACATTTGGTCTCGTGTTTCTCTCAGGTGTGCTTTTGTGCAATATATGGAGTATGAAGCTCTAAACTGGAAGTTTCATTGTTTAGGTTTTTGTCACATGCCCTGGTTTTGATTTAAATGTAGAAACAGTTTAAGCACGGTTCTCTCAATAATATAAATGATTTTCACCTTGTAAGAAAATATGTGAATCTAAGGTAAACACCAATAGTGGCCAATGCTTAAGTAGTTGCCACTTCAGGTTTATATTCGAAAAAATAGGATTCCAGGTCTCCCAATGGATTCAAAAGTGCATCAAATGCGTAGCAGGTATTACCTCCTGCATGTTTGAATCCATTGGGAAACCTGGAATCCAGGGTTGGGTTTTGGACTGTCCAAAACTGGTTTGGGACATGATAGGTGGTTTTTACCGTCCAAAAGTGTCCGAAACTGTCCAAAACTATGCTAAAGCTAAAGGGGTGTAATCTAATCAATTTGTTTTAATGCAGTATTCATAATACATAAATATGGATATTAATGAGGTTTAATTAATGAGTATTCAATAATATTTTTCTCCAAATGTTCATTTAAAAAATATTTTACTTAAAAGAAATGCCAGTAACTACAGTACATAAAAACTTCCTTATGTAACAGTTGGTAGAGTTATGAAAAGAAATACACAACACTACCAAGACAACTAATTTCAGTTCCATTTATAACTCAAAGGAATGCTATTAAAATGTGCAATAAATATTGAGGTGAAAAAAAAATTATTTTTTTAATGGTTTTTGGAAATAATTTTTACATAATGTTTTAATAAAAATTTCTTTTTTAATAATAGATTAAAGAACAAAAATTGATGATTAAACACTTAATTATAAAACTCTTGTGCTGTTCTTTTTTTAGTTCATATTTTTAATATAATACATTCTGTAACTACAAAAATTTGTAATTTATTGCATTTAAGTCAATTTTAGAACTATATTTTGAACCCTTTCTTTTGCACACATGCATGGATGTCAAAAAATTTAGTTAATGAAAAAAAAAAAAAACTCCTGCATACAAATTGAAATTTTTAATGAAGAATTTAATTTCTACGTAACTAGATTAAAATCAGCTGCATAAATAAGTTATATCTTTATACTTGAATATCCACATTGAATAAATGTATTAAATAGTCCAAAAAATAGTTTTGACACATTTTGTTCCGTTTTTGATATTTTCTCACAAAATATAGTTTCTCAAAAAATACTTTTGGACACTTTGGGACACAAAGGTTTTGAACAGGATGGTAAAAACCTTGCCAATCCTGCTTTCATTTGCACACATGCATAAACATAGGGAAATTTGGTTACTATTATCAAAAAAATAATTAATAAAATAGACTCATGCATACAAATTGAAATTGTAATCAAGAATTCAACTTCTACGTAACTAGATTAAAATCAACTGCACAAATAAGTTGAATGTTCTTAATGAATAAAAGTTCAATCTAAAGCATTACTTAATACATTTTATTCTGTTTTTAATGTTTTTCACAAAATATGATTATTCTAAAAACATAGTTTTGGACACTTGGGCAGTTTTGGACACGAGGGTTTTGGACAGGACGGTAAAAACCAGGGGTTTTTACCGTAGTGTCCAAAACCTTGCCAACCCTGCTGGAATCCTATTTTTTCAGGTATAAACCTTGAAGTGGCTACTACTGGTGTGTTTACCTTACTTGTTTCTTATAAATTGTAAACTGTTTTAAGTACAATAACGGATACAAGTTCAATGAGAAGTAACATACAAAATTACAAAATCTATTTTAATCTCTGAAGAGAATTTTTATAAGACCATGAATCCCAATGTTAATTGGATGCCTCAATCGCCAAATCGGTTTAACTCCACTTTTTGAAAAAAATCCTTATTTCTGCTTTAGTTGTGCTTTATCAATGCTTAGCATGTGAATTTATGTTAAAATTTTTGTTCAGTACCATGTGGTAGCAGAGAATGTAACGCGAGAGCTTATTTACTCCCATGGATAATCCACCATCTTCTTTATAACTGTTCTCTACTTTTTGTTTTATGGAGTTAATCGATTTGGCAAGTCAGGCATCCAATTATCAAAAAGATTGAATTTAAAAAAAATGTTTAATATTGTGGATGAGATTAATTTATCCCTGTAGCATTTTCTAATTTTCATTTTGGCTTTTTGCAACAGGTTCATGCTCATTCTGTGTCAAATAAGAAATGCAACTTTCTTTCCTATTGTATCAGAATAACAGTAGATGACGAACTTTGTTTTGTATTGATTGTGCCAATTTTCTTATTTCACCACTGGTACTCTTTCACTTAGTAACGTTATAATGATAACCAAAACTGCTTGCATATTTTAATCTCAAGCTGCTTAACTTGCATCACAAATTGGTTTTAACTGTAACTTGTATGTTGTATTAATTTACAGCTGTCGAGTTGTGTACTCTCCAAAATAAAGTTATCATTTAAACTACTGATGTTCATCTTGAATGCTTATTTTCATTAATACACCTCATTAACAATCAAACGCTCATTTTTTCCTACTACAAAATTTCTTAATATACTAGCTGCGTGCCTGGCATTGCACGGGCTACTTAAAAAATGAAAGAGATGTACAATTGATGTTTTTGTATTACTCTTACATCAGTTTCTAAAGTGCTAAGGAGTAAATAATTACGCGTAATGCAAGAATTGCAAAACACCAGTAGAGCATATTTTTGGCAAAAATCTCTTTAACGTTAATCGTATTTATCAATGATACAAGTTATGAGTATTTTCAATTAGCACAAAAGATGAAAATATATGCATTATCAATTCTAATCTGTGCTCACGTTAAAATGAATTACATCTGATAGACTAAATCTGAAAAATTTATGCACAATTACAATCAGCTTTTTACATAAAATGACACACACTTTTTGGTTGATTACGTGAAACTAAAGCACCAAGACGAAATAAATTCCAATAAGCATAAATTTAATACCAAGTCATTAGATTCTAATTAAGCTTCAGTTAAAATCCTTAAAAAGAATCTTTCTTGCTCAACTCTGTTTCACTTAAAGAAATCTAACCAATCTTAATTTAACATCTTCTTTTAACGATACAAACTTTATTTCAAAAATAGAAACAGGAAGGAAAAAGAGAGTTATTACAGTTCGAAAACTCACCCATGTGACGGGGAAAAAGTCCAACAAAATAAACATAATTAGTCGCACATCCTTAAGTGTACCAAAATATGAGGCCGTGAATGATAAACTTACACTACAATCAATAAACATAGCTAAAGAAACAACTTTCATATGCTGAAAAGAGTTAAGAACGTTGAATGTAAAAAAAAAGACAGACGATAAAATAAAGGCTGTGTCCGAATAGGGCAACCAATTTTAAACTAATTTAAAATGAAATTCTAGATGGAAACGTTGTTTTAAGATTTGGACAGCAGCCAAAAAAATTACTTTTAAAACAATTATTAGAATTTTACTTGCTCACCCATATGCAAAATGGCAACGGGAAAGAAATAAAAATTCCTGAATAACGTTATGTTAATTAACGTTTTAATTAATATCTCCGATAATTAAAGTCACACAATTACGAGATTGGTCCTATTGTTTTCTTTGGAAAATTTCAAATTGATCGGTACCTCGTTTGACTCTCAATTCGCAGCGGTTCTCGAGAAGATCGATCTTCAGACAGACAGACGGACGCGAACAGATTTAAATATAGTAAATAGATTTTTGGAAAGAAATATGTTATTCATATCCTATACACTTTTTAATTCTGCAAAGTAAAACATTTTTTGAGCTGAATTGAAATGAGCCGGTTCGTTTTTGTCTCTAATCGCTCCAAGGGCTGGATTTTTGTCATCTGTGCGAGTAAATATCGACTTAAACAACCAAAGAGAAACATAAATTAGATTTAAATATTTTCACTCACAAAGATTCCTCCGAGAATCGTCAGGAGTAAAGGAGCGAACAAGGTATCAATAAATTCGCAACTCCAGCACTCGAATACGCTACCTTGCGGTGATTTACAAAACTGCCGGAAAAACTAAAACATTGCCACATTGCGTTCCACGTAAGTCTGTTGACTTAAACATAGGCAGTTTGTTCTAAGTATTTATTAACGCAATCGATGTGTCTTCGATTGCTTTCAGCAACAGAAAGTGTTCGAGCTCCTCAAAATAATGTTAGTTTTCATTATTTCCCTCTAAAAAGTGATTTGATTGAGAAATGGTGAAAGCGCGTTAACACCAGAAAACTCTGGATTAACAAACTTGGATAACGTTATACCAGGTAAAAATTTTATTGTTTTGTGTGAATTTGTAAGAATATGGGTTTTTTTTTAATCTTAAATTAATTTAACAAACCATATTTTAGAGCAGCATTTAGTGGAATAAAATGGTAGTAAGATTACAGAATTCGATAAGTAAAAAGAAATAATGGTCAATCAACTGAAAAGAAAACTACCACCATATATCCGTGAGAATTTTGTTGATGATTCGCATAACATGACACAATTAAATCGTAGAGCTCAGAAATTAGAAAAATCGAAACAGAAAAATTTTAAATTAACCGATTCGGGAATTCGAGAGAAATAACTCAGCTACAAATGCAAAACAATAAGCGCTAGCCAAGCAAGGCAAAAAAGTATCATCTTCTTTCGATAATAATTTGTAATGTCATATTGAATTTTCTAGCATTAATTGTTATTCTTGTCAGGCCACAATTATTATTTAGTTTTATCAAGAATTGATAAATATCGAATTCAACATCGTGGAAATAGCTGCTTAGACTTCATTCGGATGGCGTCATTTGATGGTAGAGCTTAATGGCTCTTTTGATCAGTCTCAGTTTGAAAACTTAAAAGTTAAACAATATAGTAAGCTAGACCTAAAAAATAGGATAATTGCCTACCACACTTAACTTGAAGATCGTGGGTTAGGCCCACGTCTATAAAGAAGACTTCAACCAATAATAAAAATTATTATTGAGCGGCAAGGGAGGGAAAGAGTGACAATAATTATTCTTAAGAACATTCGCAAAGATTTGAAATGGAACGTCAGCTGAAACAAGCGATTTCCACCTTCAGTGATGGGAATAGTCAAGCGGCGTGCCTATTGGAGGTCATAAATCCGCTGCAGTAAGCCACGCCTACTCAACAGACAGTAATGGCAGATACAGATACAGATAGGAATTTATACTAGCCCTTCTTTTCCAAACTCACTCCTTACGGGAGTGGATCGTTCCATTTCCCTTACAGGTGGAGAAGGTAGAGATATTCGCTGCTCTCGAAGCAAACTAATGCGCATGCTCAGAAACTTTGCGCTGAAGAGCGGGGGAATTGTTTCTTTTATATTCTGTGGTTACGATTTTGTTTACAGCGTGCTATTTTGCCATGTGTGACCATTTTAAAACAAAAAGGCCGTTTTCAGGGCCAACTTCAATTAATTTGGATGACGACTCGGAACGGATTTTGGATAATGAATTAATGGATACGGATCAAATATTGACTTCAGACAATAATGTTGACGACTCGGAACGGATTTTGGATGATGAAAGTGAACTGAAACATTAAGGTTATGACAGTTTATTACTGCACCTAAGCCAGGGCTAAGGCGGAACCTCATGCAATATAACATATATTTGCATTAAGTTGATGATTAATGATGCAGAATGCTTACTTTAAAAGGAACTAAGATAGCATGTTTAGTTAAACATTTGATTGTGTATAAAATAATTTGGATGAACTTCAGTGATGAAAACGTTTTGGGAAGTTATTCATAAAAAAAAAAGAATAAAAAATTGAATCTTAAATTTAGATAAATTCAATCAATAATATATTTAACTATATATTCTAGTAGATTCTGTGTCATGATTAATCAAAGACAATTGATCAATCCTTTAAAATACAGCTAATACAAATACAAATCAAAATTTTCATGAAATTCTTAAACTAAGTGTGTACTATAATCAAGTATTCATAAGTCTTGCCAAAAAATTCAAAAAATGAACCGAGTACAGATTTAATAATTTTCAGTAAGCAAAATATACAGTTCATTTTTTGCTCTTTTCTTTCTTTTTTTTTTTTTGTTTGTTTGTTTTGCTAAAAAATTAATTAGGTAGAGAAGAAAGTGATTTTATAATAATAATGACTCAAAAGTACAATTTGAACAAAAGAAATGTAACTCGTAGGCAGGGCGCCCCAAACTTAAATTTGGGAGGGCAGAAATTCTTAATTTGCGGAACAGAATTCCAACTTGTGCCAAATGATAAAATACCCTACTAGCAAAATTTCTTGTATCAACCTTGACAGATCTTGATATTATACTGACGGCGTCAATATTGACGTGTTTCATACTGCATAAAGCTTGCATAAAGATTAAAAAGCAATATTACAATAACAACACGTATGCAACATTGCATTCATCTTAAAATATCAATATTGATATTACCTTACAATAACAACATTGCATACATGTTGTCGCCGTCAAGATGATATTGATTTCATGCTGTCGCCGTCAAGGTAATTAGTACACAATAGAACAGGTGGACCTTCGTTGCTACTTGCGCATGCGCACAGTTCTTTCTACCCAGCATCCCTCGTATTGCTGGCACATTCTTCCTGCTTCGACCTCAATCGGTTCAGAGGTGCTGCACGTGGCGTTGCATTCTTTTAGGCTTCGTTAAGTTGGTTGCTTAGTTATTAGTCTAGAATAGTATTGTTTTAGGAAAAACTTATGAATGACTGATAACTGTATTTGTTTATTAATATGGTACTAAACAAGTCATATCGCAGACGATGTGCGATCAATGTTAGAAATGGCGAAAATAACTTTTTTCGTCCCTAGACTTTGAAACAAAGGACATGAAGCTCAGAATTTC
This sequence comes from Uloborus diversus, assembly GCF_026930045.1. Lineage (NCBI taxonomy): Eukaryota > Metazoa > Arthropoda > Arachnida > Araneae > Uloboridae > Uloborus > Uloborus diversus. The sequence goes on along the minus strand of NC_072736.1, from coordinate 59,520,911 downwards.
GTATTATCACTTCAATCTCACGTAAGATTAATTTTATTCAATGGTATTTATGTGATTCTTTAAGATAAATTCATATGTTTTGTCCATGGGATATTTTCAATGCTGACATCTATTTGAAAATGTACTTATTTATTGTATTTATTTATTATTTTGCTACCTTTAGTGCTATAAAAACTTCCGCAATTATTCCTAACTAAGCATTTTATGTCTTTATAATACAATTAGAAGCATGAATTTAAAAAATAAGTCAAGTATTACGCAAAACGAAGAAACTTTCATTTTTTAAATTAAATCGCGAGTACTATTAATATCTTTATATGAATTTCCGATCAGATGTCAGCTTTAAGAAAATATTCTCAGGCTAGAAAACTATCTTGAAGAATAACAGAAATAATTAAAGAATGAAATTTAATTCTCGAGTTTGAAGTGAAAATAATACAAATAAATAAATGGATAAAACACCTTGCAAACGTGCTGATTTCATACTGTCATGTCAATGTATCCTGACATTTTCCTGTCATATCAATACGTATGCAATATTACAAAAGCAAGATCATCTTGCCTAGACCTTGATTTCATGTTGTCATGACAACATCTTGATATTATCCTGTCATATCAATACGTATGCAAGATTACAAAAGCAAGATCATCTTGCCTAGACCTTGATTTCATGCTGTCATGACAACATCTTGATATTATCCTGTCATATCAATACGTATGCAATGTTACAAAAGCAGCCTACCTTGATATTTTCCTGATATTATGCTGCATACACCTTGTCAGTCAATATTGTGGCAGCCTGCTGACAGCATAAAGGGAGTAACATAACAACATTGAGGCAGTATTAATGCAAGATGATTTTTCTTGCATGTCAACCTTTATGCAATACTGAGGCAAGATATTTTGCTTACTGGGATACGGTTATACACATATCGATCTTATAAAAACGGATATTCTGACATTGGAAATCAATCTTGCAAAGATGTCGCCAAATCGTCGTTAGAGAATATTTGCCGAATAAGGAAAATTTTCCAGGAGTGAAGTAGTACCTCAGCTTGTAGAAAAATTTTATTTTAAAATATAAAAAACTTGAAAAGCATTATTGCTGTTTCAATTTGAAACCAGTAGATGGCGCCACTATTTTAAATTCAGGAAGAAATATTCTTCTTTTCCCCACCTGCAATAGTAATGGAACGATCCACTTCCATAGGGAGTGAGTTTGGAAATGAAGGGCTAGTGGAATTTATATGGGCCAGAGCGGAGCTCTTTTACCCTGTATGAGGGAAAGTCATGAAGGAGTTGATTAGAAATGGTGTGAGGGGGGGGGGGGGGGTTGGAGTAGGAAAAAAAAGGGAATCTTTTCAGAGCCACATACATATTTACAGGTATTACATAATTAAAATGACAGGAGAATAGAATAATCTGGAATATGATAAGAACTGAGTATATACAAGTATTTACATGGAATGTACAAGTGGAAAGAGAACTGATAGGCCTAGTCCTATCAGTGCCGAGAATGAAAATAAGCTTAGGCAAAACCTACGCAAATAAAAATCATCAACAGATGAACATAGCATCCGACGGCATATTTTTGCCGCCAGAATTAAACGTGAAGAAGATTTGATCGAAGATCAGTGGGTTATCGATAGCCTAGTTTGGTGAAGAAGTTAGTGGTGGTGTCGATAATAAAATGTTTGATGTAAGATATCCCTGAGTCCTTATGCAGGGTTTTATTTGAAACAAACCATTGGAGCTCTAAAAATTCTCCTGAGAATTTTATTTTGGAGAATTTGAATTTTATTGATGTTACTAGCAGCTGCATATCCCCAGCAGGGGATACTGTATATGAGAGCAGGGCGAATGATCGTGGTGTAAAGTAGTAGTCTGCTTTTAGTGTTCAGTGAGTTATTTTTATTTAGGAGAGCGTATAAATAGCCCGCCTTGACATTGGCCTTTTTGATAACTTGTTCAATGTGATATTTGAACCTGAGCCGTCTGTCAAGATAGACGCCCAAGTATTTGACATTCTTAGAGTATGGGATAGTGTCTTTTCCCACCATGATTTTCTTGGGATAATTTTTGATGTTGTTAGGTGAGAAGCAAATAGCTTGTGTTTTATCAGTGTTGATGGCTATACGCCATTTATTTAGGTACTGAGTTATGTTGTTGACATATTTTTGGAGGCGATGCCTAGCGAAGCCTTTGCAGCAGGGCTGTGGAGTCGGAGTCGGAGTCGAAGAGTCGGAGTCGGACTGATTTTGGCGTAAAGGAGTTGGAGTCGGTAGAAAATATGCCGACTCCGACTCCGACTCCGGTCTACTTTTTTTTCTTTAATTTTCGCTGACTCTCCTGGCATTTTTTGAAAAACTGACTATCAGTTGATTCGATTACATGTATAAAAGCCTACTAATAAGAAAACAACTGTCATTAATAACCAGCTGGCTTGATTGTTCATCGAATTTTCTGTAATAGCCACCTACGCTGTTCCTAGTTTGCTTGTTTTTCAACATTCTTGAAATAATAGCAACTGTGAGCACGGTTTTCTTACCTAACATTTTATATTTTTTTAATCACTTTAAAACAACAATAATAAAATTTTTTAAAATCACTTTAAAACAACAATAATAACATTTTTTTTACTTCGACCTCAGTTATAAAATTGTAAAAGGAATGTACCCCTTGAGCAAGTTGGAGCCCGTAGTTCGAGAGGTATCTTACGGTGTTCTGTAATTCAACTTAGTGTTGGCGTGCAAAGGCGCAAATCTAAAAGACATGATAAAATATATCTGTCTTTTCAATTTAAGGACAACATCTACTAGCTTGATTCTCAACAAAAGTATGAAATAGAACAAATATCTTGGTTACAACACTCAAATATTTGCAGGTAATCTTAAAATCTTCATTTCAAGATTAATTCTAAAGCAGCCAGTAAAATTAAAATTAAAAATTGAGGGAATAATTATAGGAAAAAGAAAAGCTATTTGTACAAAGCTGTATATTGCCGCATTTTCTGTAAAATTTTCTCCAAGCGTATATGTACCCCATATTTTCCCTCAATACAAGTATAGGGCCTTATTTTCGTTGAAATTTTATAGATGAAATATAATTTCAAATTTATTGGGGATTTTTTTTTCAGAATTAAAGTATGTGTATTGTTTTTATAAACTCTGAAATATACTTGAGGTGTCACCCACCAGATGGATCTCGGCCGGAGCGGACCACCCTCGCTCTAGAAAGGTTTTTTGACTTAGCAAAAAAAGCGTTTTTGAAAATCACACGATTTGATCAACATCTATTCGTTAAACATTAATGGGGAGCAAGTTAAACCTTTTCAATTTTTTTTAACAATAGGATGGTTATGTGATTTCAATTTTAAAATCGTAATTATAGGAACAATTTGATTTTCAAATTCAATTTCTGACGTTGTATGCTTCTTAATTTTACAAAAAAATTACAGCGCTTAAATTTCATAAGAAACAAATTATATTTCAATCTCTGTATAGAGGTTTTCCTCCCTTCTCATGAGGGGGATAGGGGTTGAATTGAAAAATAAATAAATAAAAAAGCCGGAGTCGGAGTCGGAGTTGGAGTCGGAGTCGGGTGTTTCGAAACCCCGGAGTCGGAGTCGGCTATTTTCCTTCCGACTCCGCAGCCCTGCTTTGCAGTAGTCGGTTGTCAAGATGCTGGTTTCGTCGGCGAATAAGCAAGTGAGATGGTCCTCATTATAGGGGAAGTCATGGATAAAAATATTGTAGAGGGTGGGTCCCAGGCCACTACCTTGTGGTACACCAGCCCTGATAGTGTGTTTAACTGAGAAACTGTCAAGAATTTTCACTTGGAATGTGCGATTGTGTAGGTAATGATTCAAGATATGGATAATGTAATATGGGAAATTTAGATTGATGAGTTTGAATAAGAGTCCTTCATGCCAGACTGTCAAAAGCCTTGCTAATGTCAAAGAAGACTCCCACCGTAAATTTGTTATTATTGTTATTGTTTTGGATATAGTTGACCATGCGGATAAGTTGGTGGGTGGTGGAGTGTTTTTCCTTAAACCCAAGACAGTAATGGCGGGAAAACCTAATTCAGTAGTATCAAACGTAGAGAGAAAATGAACTGGTAGCTAACAGAGACACAATTTGAATCCGCTATCCACGCAGTTCAAGCAGAAGATTTTGGAGGGTAATTGTTAACTTATCGATAACAGTGTTATTTGATTTGGGAGAAACGGGGGGGGGGGGGGTGGACCTGTTGAGTTTCATTAGCAACATTTGGAATTTTAGGCGAGGGGCCCAAGTAGGTGCAAGTTTCAGGTTTATTTCTCCGATTCAAGGAGATGATGAGATTTTGTCGTTTTGGACAACTTCTAAAATTTGCAAGATGTTCAACCTTGCAGTGAAAACATGAGGGTGTTGAGTTTGAGGGTTTTCTGCAATTTTTAGTTTTGTGCTGTCCTGCACACACAAGGCAAAACAGGGGGTCGAGCACAGCTAAAAGAGGAGTGGAAGAATTCTTGGCAGTTCCAACACTGCATAATGGCTTTTCTTCTGAGAGATTCGAGGCTGATATCAAAATCCCCTAATTTCTCAAGTGACCAAATTTTTTCATTTTCAACTTGATCTTTCAAGTAAATGAGAAAGAGGGGCAGTTTACATTTGTCCTGTCCAATTTTACGCAATTGCGTAATATGCTGGGGGACATATCCTAGTATGGCTAATTTATCGGCGATCCACATCAAGTCTGTTTGAATAGGTAGACCGCGGATAACAATCTTAAGTTATTTTTCTTCAGGTAGTCTAAGCGTATGGTTTCCTATGAAATTTTCATCAAGGTATGTTTTTAATTTTTTGTGCGCCTCAAAAGTAGGCAGAGAGCACATTATCTTATCATTTTTAATTTTGCCGGTGATAGTAATTCCGGCCACTTCAGAATATAATTTTAGCCGACTATCAGAGTCGTGAGTACCATCAACCCAGATCGGGGGAACTTTAATTTTCCTAGATCTGGAATTCTTGACAACTTTGAATGAGTTTTCAGTTTTTATTTCACATTGGTCAACAGCTTCCGAAGAAGCAAATATTTCATTATCGGGGTCGGTTGGATAGCCAGAAGAGCTAACAGAAGCAACCGAGTCAGAATCAATTTTTTCATTTTTAACTTCATTTTTATTAATACTTTCCACATTAGACTTATGGATAAATACGCTTTTAACTTTTTTCTTCTTTTTGTGCTTCTTAGCACTTCTTTCAATGGGAGGATGTTCACGGTTTGCAGTTATTTCTTCACTAGGATTCTCGTCAGGAATTGAAACACTGCTATCCGTTTGAGTATCATTGTCAGTAAATGGGGGTTTCACTACAGGCTCAGTATTTGTAGTAGAGTCAATAGTTTTAGGTTTAGAAATAAAATCAAAAATAAAGTCCATTTTTGAATTATTATCTTCAACTTTTGATTGCAATAAATCAAGTCTATCAATTTGAGTATCAAATGAAGTTGAATGTTTCAGCTGAATAGCGTTACATTTCAAATCAAAAAGTCTAAATAGTAGCGTCAAGTCGCCAGGGTTTAACAAATTAATATTACATTTATATTCAAAGATTAGATTATTCACGAAATAGAGTAATTCCTCATAATTAATTGAATTAGAGTTAGAATTAAGTTCGGTTTCTAGCAAATTAATTTTACTTAAGTATTTCTGCATGAGACTTTGATCAATAAAGGAGCCAACACTCACCACACTTCCTTCGGAGTCGGCAGGCGGGTCCAGTCGTAATGAAGAATTGGAGTTCGGGGTTGCGTAATTGGCAAGGGGCTTGGGAGTAATTCCTTCTTCAGAGTTCATTAAAGCATTCCTTTTCGGTAAGCCCCAGCCATACGTCTTACTGCTCCCATCACCAGGTTCAATCACTGCACACGGCGAGGTGTCGCTTTGTCTTCGAGATTTACTGTAGCTCATGGCGGAGCTACCCTTACGAAAATGGTTGATAGAGCTTAATAGAATTTTATAGAAAACTATATAGAAGTCTATAAGAAAGTTCCTATAGAAATTATTTCTATATAACTCTATAGATATCCATATAGAATTTGAGAATGAAGATTCTGTAGAGAATTTTTTCTATAAAGTTCTATAGAAACAGCTATAGAATTTGAGCATAAGGTTTCTGTAGATAATAATTTCTATAAAATTCTATAGAATTTGATCAAAAAAACTTCCTTTACTGTAGAATTTTGTAAAAAGTTGAGAATTCATTCATTTTGTTTACAATTATAGTTTTCATTAGTGCTTATACAATACTTCTAGTTTGGAAAGGCTAAAAAGCCCTAATTAATTAGAAAGTTTAATCCCTAAAATGAAATAGTTTAATTCCTAATTAATCTATTTAATTTTAAGAATAAATAACTTTAACAATTAATTATTTGTTAAGGTCATATTTTTTATTACAATGGCGGATTTAGTATGGTCTTTAATAATATTACTGTTGCATTTTGTAATAGTTCGAAGAAAAAAAATCAAACTTAATTAAATATTTTTTAAAAAAATCATAAAAGATAAAAATTATTTATTATTTACAATGTTTAAGTTATTTTATAGTAATAATAAAACTTCTAAACATTGAAATTAATTGTAAGTGTGTGAGAAATTGTATAACTTCTTGTCATTGTTCAGTAAATAAAATAATAAAAATTCCAAGATGCAATCTCAGTATTTTGTTGCGAGAGCTTCCAGCAATATTTCCCTCAATCTCTTTGCGCATGCGCCAGTCTGTTTTCCCCTTTCTGCCCCGAACGGCAAATCGTCCATTTTGCATTGCACGTGCGCTGAAAATGGCCGAAAATTGCCGAATTCGTTAAAAAGTATGTATTATTTTTGTGTTGTTTTGTTATATTTATATTTTTATTGTTATTTTAAGCCATTTGGGATTGAAAAAATTTGTGAATAGTAGTTGCAAAACAAAACTTGAATTTTAAATCCAGAATGAATTTTATTATCGGAAATAGCATTTGATTTTACTAAATAGAGCTCATGACTGAGTAATGACATTAATTTACTAGTGATTTTTGCATTATTAATTTATATGTAAGTAACAATAAACGAAAGTTTAGACGTGTTAACACTGTTTTTTTTTTATACTGATAGAGGTTTTAATATTTAATCAGCACTCCCAAATGGCACCACTGTTCAGTTTTATGAAGTGTCTTTATCTAACAATAATATGTAATCGTTGTAATACATTGCTGCACCTAATATTTTTAGGCATAATTTGGTTTTGTCAAGCGTATATTAATTATGTAAAGCATTGTCATTGTGTTTTATGAAGCTCTTAATAGGATCTAGAGGCTGTATAGGAAGACCTGTAGAGGCTCTATAGAAGTTCTATAAGAAGATCTATAGAGGCTCTATAAGAAATACCTGTATAGAGTTTTATAGAATTATGGCCCAATTTTCTATAGCATTCTATAAAAAAATATCTCTATAGAATTCTATGAGAAGCGTATAGAATTCTATAGAACTAATTTTTATAGAAACCTATAGAATTTTCACTATAGAATTCTATAGAAAACGACCTATAGAAAATTGGGCCATAATTCTATAAGACTCTATATAGGTATTTCTAAAGATTTTTTTTATAGAATTCTATACACCATTTTCATAAGGGCTGTCTCAGGGACGTTCGTTCTCAACGAGAGCTGGCATCAGAATGATAGCTGCTTAGAACTACGAACTACGTAGTTTGCATTAATCTTTGAACGTTTAGTAATTCTTCTTGAATTCTCATTTCTTTCTACGTGGGCCAGAATATCCACAAGACTTTGAAAATTAATTTCAAAAGAATAAAGCGAAAAAATCATGCATACGAACAAAATTTACTAGACTTATTACCATTTTCTTCGTTACCACATGCGTTTGTTTTAGTTTTTTCGTTCGCCATTAGTCAGTGACTGCAGTGCCCCCTATAGTTCGTTGGAGTTGCGAATTCGAAATTTTACAAGGATCCCATTTACCCCATTATCATCTTAGCAGGACTTAAAACTACTGAAGTTATTTATTAGAAACTGAGCATTCTTGTACGGTTTTGATGGTGAAAACATGTTTGCACATTTCAAGTTTTGACACCAATCGAAAAAAAATGGAGTCTTATATTCTGCTTAATGTTTTTTTTTTCCTTTTTCAAAATTCGAAGTTAATTAGAACGCAAAATTATAACCTCATTTTTAGCAAATTCCAAAGGCTTTCACTTGATTGTTGGCTTTCGCGTAAAGAAGAGCTCAATGATTTGAAGTTGAATCTGTTGCTATAACTACTTGTTGAGGTACTTGTTGAATCTACTTGTTGAGAAATGAAATACTTGTTCATTGATTTTTTTTTTTTTTCACATAATACGAATCTGAGGGCTTTTAATAGGTATTTACAACAATCCACCTTGATTCTGATTACGCTACTAGTGATCGCAATACCGGTATACTGATATTTCGAGCAGCTTTTAAATTTCGTGGCCGAGTTAAAATAATAGTTTATCACAGAGCGACGTGGCTGTAATTCTAATCATTCGCATATCTTATCCTGCTATACATTTCCTGTGAATTTTGGTTAATTTTTATAATTCCTTCTTCACTAAGACTTACTAGTCGACCCGTGCGGAACTCCGCTCTGTGCTTCGAATCGTTTCATAAGGCATTTCGCTTTTTAAAAATTTCAAAGGAAGAACCGAAAAAAAGTAAGCGCAGAAGAGAAGGTATGTAATTAAAAGACATCAGTAACAAAACCTCATTAAATACAACGTTGTGATACTTTGATCATCGCTCACCTTTTGGTCGTACATATTTTCAATGCAAACATAAATATCATTAAAAGTAGCTGAGTAGTGACTCGTGAAAAAGCCATAATTGTGCATGGGAAAAAACAGATTGTGGCAAATACAGTCCTGCCCATGTGAGCATCTGACAGCAAAAAAAGAAACATTAAAGAGATATTTATTGGCACGGATTCGAATTGGCGCCATTCTGATTAACAGCCTAGCAATTGCGCCTTCCTTTTCGAAAGCTATTCATTGAAGGAATGCGTAGTAAAAAACAGCAAAAAAGCTTTTTGACAAAAAAAAAAAAATAATTATAAGATCATGCTTCTATATTTTGTCATTAACCAGCATGATACGATTTAAAATTATTCGTAAAGCATGGAATTTGATTAAAGAATGACGAAGATCTCACGTAGCGATTTGAAATAAACATTCCAGAGAAGTAATAAATTAGATTGAAAATAAGTGTTTTTATCTTTGAACATTAAACGATTTCACATAGAAGGTTGCTTCAACCGTTATGGCTTAAATGCTTGCACATGTTTCTCTTTTAATCGAGCACTTAAAATTCGAAACCAAAACCAGTTGAACTGAGTCCGTTTTTTAAGTGTAATTTTTCGAACGTAGACAAAATGTATTTCTTTTTATTCAGCAGAAAGCAGAGGAGTAGAAAATGATTTCTTGCTAATGAAGTTGATAATAATTTTAATGCTTTATATCGTATTCGCCCGAATAAAAAATTAAAGGTTTACTGGGTGCTGAAACTCGTAGTTTCAATTTGGCGTAGTATTTTTTCATTTGTACAACAGGTTGAACACTGCTATTGGAAACATCTACATTTCATCATACAATGAAAATGTTTTTCTGCACAAAAATGATTTCCTTTAGGTTAAATCTAATACTTTTTTATGCTTACATTATGCTGAATGGTCTGGATGTAGTCAAAGCTTAAAAAAAGAAAGAACACCCTTCGATTAACAGTCAACTTATCCGAATGATAACTGTAGCCTGCATAAAGGAGTCGAAACACCAAGTAGCATTCCCACTGCATTTATTTTATTACGTGTGTATGTTATGAGTACATGTAATGCGTAATACTTTGATATTATGTCGGACAGCCCAAGCTTGCCCGAAGTTCAGATAGTTTATAGCCAAACGCTCTACCGAAAAAAACTTATCAATTTAACCGAACAACTAAGTCCAGTGCTTTTAAGCTTTATTAATATATAAACACACACACAGGCATTTTTTTTTTTTTTTGCCGAAAGCGACGTAAAAATTTGGAAAACTGCATTAGATTTTTGCTTTAAAAAATGCATAAGAACTAAAGGCTGCATCAAGGTTTTGGAACAGCAAGGGGCGTTTTCGAAAACTTGATTTTTCGACCGTAAGTCTAGTTTTCGTCATTAGCCAGCCTGATAAGTTTTAAAATGAGAGGGGAATAATATATAAGATAAGATATTAAAGAGAAATGTTTTTTTTTTTTGAAAATTTTTACAATTTGTTACCGCAGGCTGCTTGAACCGTTATGACTTAGATGGCGGCACGTGTTCATCATTTAACAGCACGGTTAAAATACAAAATAAGTTGAACTATGCTCTTTTTTAAGCGTAGCTTTTCAAATGTAGTAAAAATGTGATAAGCTTTTTTTTTTTTTTTTTGCAAAAAGAAGAAAAAATATATATTTTAACCTTCAAATTGAGGTAGTAATTTTTTTATTTGTACAAAGAGTCAAAAACAAATTAGAAGAATATACATTGCAATGTACGATTTATTATTTTTTTCTTAACAAAAAACAATTCTATTGTAGTCTGAAATCTTAAACCTGTTACTTATATTTTCGCTTACATTATGCTTTAATTTTCTTACCAGAGTCAAAGCTTAAAAAAAAAAAAAAAAAGTTCGCACAAAGTCACATCAAGTTTTCATAACAGCAAGGAGCGTTTCCTTCTCATTTATTCTATTCCCTCATATTTGTTATTCACTTAATTAAGTGCTCATGAAATGTAATGCGCGATATTTCTCTAATTTCTTGATGCAGATTGTCCGCAGGGCCGTCGCCAGGTACATTCGTTTGGGGGGTGTTGAAACTGATTTTGCCGACTGACTCCTAACATTTTGCCGACCCGACAGATACATGCGTACACACATTATATATATATATATATATATATATATATATATATATATATATATATATATATATATATATATATATATATATATATATATATATATATATATATATATATATATATATATATAAATAAAATGTGTGTACGCATGTATCTGACAGATACATGCGTACACACATTATATATATATATATATATATATATATATATATATATATAAATAAAATGTGTGTACGCATGTATCTGTTGGTATATATATATATTTAGGGTCTCAGCACTCTCAGAAATGGACTTTCAAATTTGACGAAATTTTCTTCGTTTTTGACGAAACCACTTCCAGGGATATGCTCCGAGCGAACATTTCGTCAAATTGAAGAAACTGCTTTTGTTAGTGGTTTGAGGATGCGAATTTCGTCAAATATAACGAAATATTTCTTCATTCTAGTTTCGTCAAATTAACAATCATTTTCGTAGTTTTGAGAGCATTAGTTTCGTCAAATTAATTTCGTCATATATGAGGACGTTAATTTCGTAAATTTTTAAGAAAATTTATTTTCTTTTTTTTTTTTTTCCTTTGAGCACATTAGTTTTTTTTTTTTTTTTTTTTTGAGAATACAGTCGAAACTCGTTAATTCGAACACGCTTAAAACAAATAACTGCTGAAATGAACTTTTTTGCAATCCTTGTCTTATTGTTTATTGTTTTTTGGATAAAGCGAACCACGTTTTATAATAATCGATTTTAATGGTCCCTTTAAGTTCGTTATAACGAGGTTCGACTGTATTTTATAAGATTTGTGTGCGTGTGATCAAATCCTACCTTCAGAATCTTACCACCGTAGTTTCCCACTTTATTGCGTATAGTCACTTTCACAGGCGCGTCATTTACGAGGTGAGGGGGTCAATTGACCCCCCCCCCTACCCGTCTTGATTTTTGAACATTCATGTTTTTACACACGACTGGCCGTTGTTTTAGTTCGTTTTCTGTAAAATTTTTATTGAGTATAGACTCTTTGTCATATTTGGGAAAAAATTGAAACAACGGGCCTGCAGCCGCCCCCCCCTCCAAAAAAAGACAAGTAATTTTTTAAAAAAGAGGCACATAAAATATGTCAAGCAAATTTTTATTTATGTAAAATTGTAAACAAACAACTTCTTAAAAAAGGTAATACAAATCATTGCAGATTAAACTCCCCATGGTATCTAATTAAACCCCCCATAATGGGGGTTTTCCTTCAAAAAATCTAATTTTTTGTCGGATATTTTCCAAATTTGGCACAGAGGTTCGTTATTGGAGGCTCGGGAATTCACACTAGGTCGTTTATGTCCCTCTATGTGGGGGTTGGGGGCGGGGGACAGACAACCCCGCATTGGGGGTTCTCCGTATTAAAAAAAAAGTTTTTGTCCGATCTTTTTTAAATTTACCACAGAGGTTCTAAGATGCTCAAGAATCAAGCAAGGTAGTTTTCATCACTTTATAAGGGGAGGGGGGGAGGCGTTCCTTGAAAAATCCATTTTTTGTTGAATCTTTACAAAATTTGACACATAGGCTCTTTGATGCACGGGGATTCATGCAGGGTAGTTTTCTCCTTCTATGGGGGGGGGGAGGGGTAACCCCTATGGTAGTTTTCGTACAAAAAATCCAGTTTTTGTTGGATCTTTCCGAATTTGGCAGAGTTTGTTATTTGATGCTCAGGAATTCTCATAGGGTGGTTTTCTTTCTGCTATGGGGGGCAACCCCCATACGGGAGGGGTTCTTATAAAAAAAAAACAGTTTTTATTATATATTTTCCAAATTTGGAACAGAGGTCCTCTTGTACCGTTTCCACCTCTTGTGTAAAGACGACAAGAGATTTCATGGTCTTTTAGAGACGTTTAATCAGCATATCACTATGTACAGCTATATTACAAATTACAGATTATTTAATGTTACAAAGATATTTTGAACTGCGAGAGCCGCACTCCGCGACTACTCTGTCCTTTGCATCACAAGAGTCTCCCCCCTTGACCTCTTTACTTTCTCTTATATACGGGGATTCGTTTGGCGGGGAATGCACCCCTGTTTACAACAGTTAGACGATGTTGACAAAATGCGTTAAGATCTCTTCCTCCTGCTCTCTGTGGTTTTCAACCGCGTTGACAAGATGGCTGAAAAATGTTCCCTATAGTGTCACAGACATCATATCACACCAAACGGAGAAAGTTTATGTGCACAACAAATGTCCAGCTTCGGATGGAATTCAGCTATTCTGAAGATCTAATTTCGAACATTTCTCAGAAAAGGGGAGCAAAAAGCGTATTTACGTGTGGTCTTATACTTATCCAGCTCCCATACTGGTGACAGATATAAAACACCCGCGTAACATGTTTTCTCACGATGAGTGTGGTCTGGAAAAGAATTTCTAGACCGACCCCACACATTGAATCACAACAGCAAACAATCTGGAGAAATCGCATCGGTATAGCTCCTTCCCCCTTAGAAGAACTTTTCGATTAAGAGAAAAGTTTCATTTTTCTGGTGATGACACTCAAGTACAGTTGATTACAAAAATAGCACTTCTATAGGCAGTACTATGCTAATTCTGGAGTTGTAATTGACTCAATAACTCAATTTCCATTTTAAAACAAATAAACTACTTTAATTATTCATAAACATTGTTAACGTGCTATTCATTAGAACGCAGTACGAGTACACACAATTAACCAATCCATGCAATGAAATTTATTATACAATTTGTTATAGTTAAGATTAACAACATTTAACAACTATATTCAGCATATTTTACCGGCATCCTGACATATGCTAGTCTTTCCCCCAAGTTAGCAAAACATACTAGGTCACTCGTTTCTTTCGTTCCAAAAGGAATCCTTCCCGCTCGCGACACTTCGTATAATGCGCAAAACACAGTAACTTGAGAAGTATCCTAAGTTGAACCCGCGTAAGGGGATTCCGAAAAACGAAGAAGCAATGATCTTTTACTTGCAGAGCTACTGCGTTCCCTCTTTCTCGCCCCGGAGAAACTCTACACTTGGACGTGCTGATAACAGTTAGTTTTGCTTTCGAGATCCTATAAAGAAACTTCCCTATGCTCGAAGATGCCTCTGTATTATCCGAACAAAGTACTACCGAATTTCCAAAACTCTTAATTAAATCATTTACTAATTCTGTAACGAGAACCGGCACAATTTCCTTTCCTAATTTTATAAAATGTGTACATTTTAATGGAATGTTTTCCCGAGGATTGCACTTCATTACGTTCTCGAATGAATCTGTTTGATTCGTATTTTCGGCTTCGGAGCCGTTCCTCTTTCTAATTTTCAGATCACGATTTGAGCCCCTGTTGCGAGCTGTGCTCAACTCATTACTATTATTATCAAAAAGGACCACTTGCGAGGAGTTTTCCTCTGTTCCGGAAACCAAAACCTGCTCCTCAACATAAAGACAAGTTTTTTTCTTGTCATCAAGGACATCCTTCAGATCTGAATTTATATCAACTGCTGCCCCATTCCCACATTTGGTGAGTGAGAAATTTATATCAGAACCTGGGGGGCTCCCGCTCATCGAATCTACCAGGGAAAATTCATAGCCGGTTCTTTCTTTGATCAACGCGACCGTCCGATTTCCCAACAGGTACCGATTTCGATCAAACACATCTCCGCAAACTGCGGCTTTTGTTTTCACTGTACCGAAAGGTCCTGAAATTTCGATTTGAGCTAAGGGTAATGTTACTAAATCCAGACTTAATGGTTGCCTTATCCTTACCTTTTGATCGCACCAACTCGATTGTTTTACATATTTAGCGTTGACTAAATCAATGGTCGATCCTGTATCCCGATATAAATATATCGGATTCCCATCCACGGTACCCTCGGTGTACGAAATCAAGCCCTCTGTTAGTTCTGCCGTCTCTATAAAATTTATAGTTTCTATTTCAGAATAGATACAATTGAGAGATTCCACTCCGGCTCCCTTTCCCAGTTTTGGACAGGCAGGCTTAATGTGGCCTACCTCATGGCAGTAGTAACACCGTGGAGCCGCGCGTTTTTCGAAATCTTTCCGAATTTGCACGTTAGAAGAATTTGCCGACTTAGATGTCTGATTTAATTCTCCCGTCTTATTTCCTGTTTCTTTAAAACCAGTACCCTCCGCAGAAAATTTAAAATTTCTCTTAGAATTTTCCTCAGATTTTGAATTATGTTTTCGGGCTTCGTCGTAATTATCAAATTGTTCTGAAAGTTTGGCGGATGATTTGTAACTAGTCCAGTCGTCTAGAAAATGACTTTTCATTTCGGGACCGGCACGTTTTTTTAACTGATCCACTACCATGAGCTCTTTCAATTGGTCAAAAGTTTCTATTTCCAGCCCCGCTAACCATTCATTTAAATAATTAGTGATTTCAAAAGTGAAATCTTTCCAGGAATTTTCGGGTTTCTTCTGATGTTGAGTGAACTTTTGTCGAAAGACTTCTGAACTTAATTTATATCTTTTTAGCAGCACTTGTTTTACATGATGGTAATCCGATGCTACTTCTTCGGGTTCCCTCGTGATCAGCTGCACTATATCCAGTGGCAACAAGCTAAGCAAATGAGCGACCCAATTTTCCTCGGGAATTTCAGCTCTCTTTGCTTGTCGCTCGAAGATCACCAGATATAGGCTGATGTCCGATTGTTTCGCATCAAATTCAGGAATTAGTTTCTTAATGTTTAAGCGCGACACGATAGATGGCGGTCCTACATTATTATTTTCAAAAAGGGAAGGGTTTTCACATTTTAATTTTAACATTTCTAGCTCGTGTTTCATTTGAATTTCTTTTTCTTTTAATGCATGTTCCCTTTGTTTCTCCTGTTCAGCCCTTTGTAATTCTTCTACCCTCGCCTTTTCAGCCCTTTGTAATTCTTCTACCCTCGCCTTTTCAGCCATTTCTTCCGCTAATTTCCTAGTGGAGATTATATTTTCGAAGAGGGTCCTAACAAAATCCTCTTCGTAATCGTCGGAACTCGTAATTGCCCTTTTAAGTTCGACAAGTTTCCACTCCGGAGTAACGGTTACCCCTAAATTCTCCGCCAGGATTAGCAAATCCTGCTTCTTTCCTTTTCCGAGGAACGCCATTTCAAAGAATACAAAATTTACAACAAGAAATTACTTAATTAGCTAATTAGAAAGCAAAAGAAAGTTAATGTACTCGTACTTGAGTTCCCACAGTTAACTTTTAAATGACTTAAAATGTACACAATTTTCCCGTACAAGATTTGCACTGTCATACATTTAACTAATTAGAATTAAGCAAATTCCAAAACTTAAAACTTAATATAGCAACAAGTCAATGACAACTCAAGAAAAAGCAAAGGTACATACCCCAGATTTTCTTGAGCGCCTTTCTTCTTTTTGTAATCCACAATTGGCACGTGCACAATAGATTTTCTTCGGCAAGATTTGCCCACTAACACACACACACTTTTTTGAAGGTCAGCTTGACCTTTTCACAGTATGGTCAGTTTGACCATTTATCGGTTGATCAATATGATCACAAAAGCAGAACGTTGACGGCGTTTCTGCTCTTAAACAGGTCCGGTTGACCCTCTCTTCAGCGCGAACACAAGCCTCCGTGACTGGATTCCGCTACAGCAACTTGCGGCCAGTTTGACCGTTTCCAACGTTGCACAGATCAAGGTGATCTCTTCAGCATATGGTCAGTTTGACCCTTCCAGCGCAAACAGCGAGATCCTGGAGAACTCAGAAACCTTCGGTCAGTTTGACCGTTTCCAACGCTGCAATCCTAAGATCAGGGTGATCTCACAATCTTGTGGTCAGGTTGACCACTCACAAAGCGAACAGCAAATCTTTAAGAGACGCGAAAGTTTCAGTTTCGTTTGTCATTTTTCCTTTTTCTCCGCTTTACAAGAAGACGAAAACGAAAAGCCCCCTTTTCGCAAGAAGGGAAACAAACTCCGCTTCAAATAGCTGTTCGGGAATTCTTCGAGGAGCGGGAGAAAGCATCGACTTTTCTTCTCCCCTCGTTTTCTTTATGAGCAAAGAGTCAGTTCAGGGTTATCTTTAGCAATCCCACTTCTGACACCATTTTAAGCTGTACCGTTTCCACCTCTTGTGTAAAGACGACAAGAGATTTCATGGTCTTTTAGAGACGTTTAATCAGCATATCACTATGTACAGCTATATTACAAATTACAGATTATTTAATGTTACAAAGATATTTTGAACTGCGAGAGCCGCACTCCGCGACTACTCTGTCCTTTGCATCACAAGAGTCTCCCCCCTTGACCTCTTTACTTTCTCTTATATACGGGGATTCGTTTGGCGGGAAATGCACCCCTGTTTACAACAGTTAGACGATGTTGACAAAATGCGTTAAGATCTCTTCCTCCTGCTGTCTGTGGTTTTCAACCGCGTTGACAAGATGGCTGAAAAATGTTCCCTATAGTGTCACAGACATCATATCACACCAAACGGAGAAAGTTTATGTGCACAACAAATGTCCAGCTTCGGATGGAATTCAGCTATTCTGAAGATCTAATTTCGAACATTTCTCAGAAAAGGGGAGCAAAAAGCGTATTTACGTGTGGTCTTATACTTATCCAGCTCCCATACTGGTGACAGATATAAAACACCCGCGTAACATGTTTTCTCACGATGAGTGTGGTCTGGAAAAGAATTTCTAGACCGACCCCACACATTGAATCACAACAGCAAACAATCTGGAGAAATCGCATCGGTATACTCTGATGCTCGGGAATTCACACATGGTAGTTTTCAACTCTCCATGATGGGAGGGGAAGGGGGGAGCAACCCCGCATTGAGGGTTCTCCTTATATAAAAAAAAGTTTTTGTCTGATCTTTTCTAAATTTGCCATAGAGGTTCTTTGATGCTCAGGAATTCACGGAGGTTAGCTTTCGTCAATGTATGGGGGGAGAGGCAACCCCGATGGGGGTTTTCCTTGAAAAAAATTCATTTTTTGTCGGATCTTTCCAAAATTTTGCATAGAGGTTCGTTCATTGATGCTCAGGAATTCTCATAGGGTAGTTTTCGCCCCGCTATGGGGGACAACCACCAAATGAGGGGTTTTCTTACAAAAAACCAGTTTTATCATGTCTTTTCCAAAGTTGTCACAGATGTCTTTTGACGCTCGGGAATTCCCGTTTTCTTCCCACTATGGAGTGGGAAACCACGTGTGTGTGTGTGGGGGGGGTCTTATAAGAACCCAGTTTTTGTCTGATCAGTTCCAAATTTGGTACATTTGTCTTTTGATGTTTCGGAATTCTCATAGTGTAGTTTTCGTCCTGCTATGTGTGGCAAACCATATAGGAGTTTTCATTTTAAAAATCCAGTTTTCGTCGGATCTTTTCCAGATTCGGCCCAGATATCCTTTGATGCTGGAAATCCACATAGGATAGTTTCCCATGGGGTTGTATTCATATGGGGTACTACCCCATGTGATTAAAGAAACTATGTGCCAAATTAGAAAAAGATCTGACAAAAGCCTGGATTTTTGTAAGGAAAACTCCTCTAATTGGGGAGGGGGGTTATGCCCCTTAAGCGAAAAGAATATTTAAACTGTTTGAACTACATCGCGATGTAAAGATGGCGATGCATCACGATGTAGAAATTCCTACATCGCCCTGCCCCTACTGGGAATATAAAAGTGCTACTTCCTCGGCAGACATTGGGTTCTGGAAAAATAAATCATGCGCCACTTTTATGCACAGTTAGATCGATATATGCTTGGGAGAAAATTGCTGAGAAGTTTCTTCTTCATTGCATCGCATGAAAAAATTCCAGAAAAAAAAAGAAAAAGATTTTTATCCAACTCATACCTCAAATTTCAAAGAAAAAGTACAATAAAATAGACAACTTTAAGTTAGTACATATTTGTTCTAAAATTAGATACAGAAAATAAAATTAGATAATCTTAAGAAAAAGCTTACATTTTTCTTTTCCAATTAATTATTTGTTTCATTAATTTTGCTTGTATGTAGAATGTTTATTTGGCCAAATTTCTGTTTAATGCAGGAACTTTATTATTGCATGCATTTCATACTTCATACTTTGAAAACAATTCTCTGCCAAAATTGCAAAAGGCATTTGAAAATATAAATCTTTAAAAAATGCAGATGTGAAATACATCTTTTTGTAAAATTAATTTAGTGTAATGTTTGTTAAATAATTATAAAAATATACCTTTGCTTTTTACCCCTAAGTTTTTATTTTTATTTCCAAACATGTGTAACATGAAATCAATGTATAATATACGAACATTTAGAATATTGTTATAATTATGAAAAAGTCTTCGTCTGTCCTTGTTCCGATAATCTCCGTGATGTTGGATCCATCCTAAAAAAGTTTTAAAAAGAGAATATATACATAATAAGAAAAGGTTAAGTCCATGGGTGTATGCCCTCATGCACATGGATCTTTTTTCTATTTCGAGGAAAGTTTTACGGTTAAATTCAGCAATTTATTTCTGAAATAAAACATGTTTTCACGATTTCTTTCAAAATCTGAGTTTTTTTTCTTTTTTCTTAAGTTAAAAAGCTATGATTCGCTTGTGACTTTGAAAAGCATCTGATTTAATTTTCATATTTTTCAAAATATATGATTATTTCGATGCTGACAGCTTTTTTTCAAGCAGAGTGCAAGAATGAGTTATTTTTACAGCGGATGAACAAAATTTTTATTTAGGCAGCTAAACTCTTAG
The DNA here is from genome assembly GCF_026930045.1 of Uloborus diversus. Taxonomy (NCBI): domain Eukaryota; kingdom Metazoa; phylum Arthropoda; class Arachnida; order Araneae; family Uloboridae; genus Uloborus; species Uloborus diversus. The sequence continues at coordinate 59,501,267 of NC_072736.1, read as the reverse complement.
TTAGTTTCTGAAATTAATTTCTGAATAATATTCTAGAATTAGAGTTTCTTCAATTTATCGAGAATCAGCATTATTTAGCCATTAAACGAGTTAATTCTTTTGCACATCAAATCGTAAATTTTCATTTTTTTTGAGCTATAAAAAATCAAAAGTGCGAAAATTGTTGATCTGTGATTTTTTTTTAAAATTTATTTTTTATTTTAACCGATAGCCAAAATACACCGTTTTTTTTTATTTTCGTGTTCCGTTTTCTTCACGAATGTTTTCTGGAGTATTCCCCCCCCCCACTTACCCAAATTAGTTCCAATAATGTAGTTATGAATTAAGTAGTACTGAAACTGTGATTATGATTTTATTTGCACTTTTTTCAGAGATTTTATTGTGCTATGTTATCAATAAACAACATTTACATACCGAGCTTTACCTCCTTAAACCATTACCAAATTAGAGTCAAAAAACCCAGGGCTCCAACACTCGAAGCCACGCTCCATTTCATAAATTAACTAGTAATTACATAAAGCTACCTTCTAGATGATGGATAGGGATTTAGTAGGAAAAAAACTGATTTTTCTGCAATACTGGGGGTAGAGTACTTACAAAATGGGGCGTAGCTTAAGGGCGTGTGTACTTCGGATTTTTTTAACTCAGCTGGTAATGATTTTAAGAGGGAATGCTTGCCAAGTAAAGTTGTTAATTGATAGTATAGTACCTTGAAATCTTTAAAAAATATTCGAACAAAATCATAAAATCATCAGAATCAATCACTAGTACAAAAATATTCAAACGTAGCTCTACTTACTAGTTTGGGACGGAGACGAAGGGAGTATCACCTTTTAACTAAGCATATTTGATTTTTAAAATATGCAATTTTCACGCAGTAAATAAAAAAACGCCAAGGGAGAAGAGCTGCCAAAGATAGGGGAAACCCAATAAAAAAGTGCATTTTCTTGTTTGTTTGTGTCTTGAGGACTAATTGACTGATATCAATGGATTTTTTTTTCAAAGGTATATAATGAAAATAGGGACTAGTGTGGTGAGCAAAGCTTGTTACATATATAAAGCTTATCATATATTTTCATTATCCTTTTAATTTTTCATATATTTTCATTATCCTTTCAATTTTTCAATTGAAGTTCGGTTAAATTTTCAGACATTTTACTTTATATCCATCAAAATCACAACTCCAACTAAAAGATTTAGATTTATTGGAAGTTCATCTATAAAATGCATCTTAGTCTGATTTAATGTAGACCGGGATTTCTCACTTTTTGTTGACAATGTCTTGAGGCGGCAAACATGGCAATAAAATTAATGCTGCATTTATTTTAGCTGGAGAAACTATGTATAATGGAAAAATTCATAATTATGACAAATCATGTAACACAAATTGACATAGAAAAACTTATAAATTTAGTGCATGAAGTGGGAAAATAAACAACAAAAAATGCTTATTATTGTTATTACAATTTTCAAATATGCTATACTATCTTTTCTTTTATTCTTTTTAAATCGAGGTTAAACATTAAAACTTCACTTCAATAATTTATTTTAATTTGTGGAAAAATTGAAAAAATATTCGGAACTCCAGCGCTCGAATACGCTACCTTGCGGTGATTTATAAAACTGCGAATGCAACTAAAACATTGCCACGTTGCGCTCCACGGTGTCTGTTGACGTAAACACAGGCAGTTTGTTCTGAGTATTTATTAACGCAATCGATGTGTCTTAGTTTGCTTTCAGCTACAGAAATTAATTCTTCCCTTGGTAGTATTCTCCAGCTTTTCAAAATAATGTTAGTTTTCATTATTTCCTTAATAATTGGTGAAAGCGAAAATTCTGGATTAACAAACTTGGACAACGTTATACAAGGTAAAAACTTTTATTGTTTTGTATGAATTTGTAAGAATATGGGGGTTTTTTTAAATCTTAAATTAATTAAACTTACCATATTTTACAGCAGCATTTAGTTGGAATGGACAGTATGCAAAATATTTTCTTGAATATATTCTCGTAGAACAAAATGAATAACCGAGAAAGAATTTACTTTATTCCTTTTATTCTCAGCTGAAAGGTTTCGCCAAATTTGTTTAGGGTTATAGTTCTATAGTATAGTGCGAGCAAAGTAGCCTTGGCGAGATTTCGCGTTTTTAGTTAAACCATTTTTAATTTTTATCATGAGTGGAATAAAATGGTAGTAAGATTACAGAATTCGATAAGTGAAAAGAAATAATGGTCAATCAACTGAAAAGAAAACTACCACCATATATCCGTGAGAATTTTGTTGATGATTTGCATAACATGACACAATTAAATCGTAACTTAGAAATTAGAAAAATCGAAACAGAAAATTTTTAAATTAACCGATTCGGGAATTCGAGAGAAATAACTCAGCCAACAAATGCAAAACAATAAGTGCTAGCCAAGCAAGGCAAAGAAGTATCATCTTCTTTCGATAACAATTTGTAATGTCATATTGAATTTTCTAGCATTAATTGTTATTCTTGTCAGGCCACAATTATTATTTAGTTTTATCAAGAATTGATAAATATCGAATTCAACATCGTGGAAATAGCTGCTTAGAACTACGAACTACGTAGTTTGCATTAATCTTTGACGTTTAGTAATGCTTCTTGAATTCTCATTTCTTTCTACGTGGGCCAGAATATCCACAAGACTTTGAAAATTAATTTAAAAAGAATAAAGCGAAAAAATCATACGTACGAACAAAAATCACAACACTTTTAGCATTTTCTTCGCTACCATGTGCGTTTGTTTTGGTTTTTAAGTCCGCCATTAGACAGTGACTTCAGTGCCCCCTATAGTTCGTTGGAGTTGCGAATTCGGAACTCCAGCGCTCGAATACGCTACCTTGCGGTGATTTACAAAACTGCAAATGAAACTTAAACTTTGCCACGTTGCGTTCCACGTGTGTCTGTTGACGTGAACACAGGCAGTTTGTTCTGAGTATTTATTAACGCAATCGATGTGTCATAGTTTGCTTTCAGCTACAGAAATTAATTCGTCCCTTAGTAGTATTCTCGAGCTTCTCAAAATAATGTTAGTTTTCCTTATTTCTTTCAAAAAAGTATTAAATGGTGGAAGCGCAAACAAGAAAACTCTGGATTAACAAAATTGGATAACGTTATACCAGGTAAAATTTTTTATTGTTTTGTATGAATTTGTAAGAATATGGGGGTTTTTTTAATCTTAAATTAATTAAACTTACCATATTTTACAGCAGCATTTAATTGGAATGGACAGTATGCAAAATATTTTCTTGAATATATTATCGTAGAACAAAATGAATAACCGAGAAAGAATTTACTTTATTCCTTTTATTCTCAGCTGAAAGGTTTCGCCAAATTTGTTTAGGGTTATAATTTTTAGTATTGTGCGAGCAAAGTAGCCTTGGCGAGATTTCGCGTTTTTAGTTAAATCATTTTTAATTTTTATCATGAGTGGAATAAAATGGTAGTAAGATTACAGAATTCGATAAGTGAAAGGAATTAATGGTCAATCAACTGAAAAGAAAACTACCACCATATATCCGTGAGAATTTTGTGGATGATTTGCATAACATGACACAATTAAATCGTAACTCAGAAATTAGAAAAATCGAAACAGAAAATTTTTAAATGAACCGATTCGGGAATTCGAGAGAAATAACTCAGCTACAAATGGAAAAAAAAAAAAAAAAATAAGCGCTAGCCAAGCAAGGCAAAAAAGTATCACATTCTTTCGATAACAATTTGTAATGTCACATTGAATTTTCTAGCATTAATTGTTATTCTTGTCAGGCCACAATTATTATTTAGTTTTATCAAGAATTGATAAATATTGTTACAAATCCTGTAAATAGTAATTATTGTAGTAACGTAACCTGTAAATAGTTTCCCGTAATGAGTATACAACCCCTTTTTCATATGGCTAAAATATACGACCCCTATTCCCTTTTTGTTCATTGATAAAATTTGATAACGGTCAACGCATTTCGAGAAGCGTGTGGAATATTTGAGAAAATTCTTTTCGGTGTATTTAAGCCGTTAGCGATGGATAAACAGTCAGTTTCGTTTGATATTTCGAACCGAGAGGATTTTTGCTCTGTTTATAGCGAGGCATTTCGCTGTGTTGTTTTCGTATTTGGAAGTAAATACGTGTGTAAACGTTGAGTTTACGGTGTTGTGTGATAATTGCTTAATTGCTGATGAATAATTTGGCAGTTGTTGAAGATCTTTCCTGTACATAGTGTAAATAAATTTCCTGTGTTTTTATCAAGAACTGTGTCTTCATTTCAAGAAAGTGGAAGTCGCACCGAATCCGTTACAATTTTGGCGCCCAACGTGGGGCTACTTCTGGACTTTCTTGGAGTAAGTGTGACTTTGGACATTATTTTCATAAAGACTTTTTAAATTTGGACTTTGTTTTTATGGTGATTACTCGCGCAATGGATGAACAATTAAAACAACTTCTTGACGCAATCACCTCTGTGAAAAGTGATTTGACTGCAAGTTTTACTGCAAATCAGGAACAATTGAAAAATGAATTAGCGACTAACCAAGAACTGTTAAATAGTGATTTAACTGCTAAAATCACTACAAGTCACGATGAAATGAAAAGTGACCTAACGTCGATGAAAACCATGATGGAGAATCAACTAACCGCCATGGGAGATAAAGTCGATGCCCTGGAAGAAAAATTTGATACTGTGGAAGAGCGCATCGCCAATATGGAAAATAAGTTGGAAGAAGAAGACAAGAAATTGACTTCATTTAAGGAAGAAATAATTAAGGACGTGGAAAGGAGATTGGCGACCGCGGAAAGCAGTTCTGTACAGTTTGGCGCTCCCACATCGGTTGCTCGACCGTCCATTAAACTTGCCACATTTGATGGGAAAACTTCGTGGCAGGTTTACAAAACTCAATTCATGATAGTGGCGGAAGCGAACGGATGGGACTCTGCTACCAAGGCCTGCCATCTTGCAGCATCCCTGAGAGGTGACGCAGCGGACATTCTTCAGACCCTTCCGGACAGCCAGCGACTGGATTTCGCCGCCCTCACGGCTGCGTTGGAGCTTCGCTTCGGTGAGAAGTGCCAGAAAGATTTCAGCCGACTCCAGTTGAAGTCCCGTTTCCAGAAAACCGGGGAAACCCTGCAAGAGCTAGCGGCGGACGTCGAGAGACTGTCTCATCTTGCTTTTTGCGACTGTCCTGCGGATGTTCGGGACAACCTGGCACTCAACTACTACATCGACGGGGTTCGAGATCCGGAAATCCAGAAAGCTCTACGGATGGCGGATGTCAAAGACCTGAACTCTGCTGTTGTGTATGCGATGAAGTTGGAGGCCGCCCAGCAAGCAACCCGCAAGGATCGTCATTCAATCCGCGGCGTGAAAACTGATGAGCCTGATCCGGTTTCGTCACGCTTTGCTGAACTGGAAAAGCAAATAAAAGAAATTGCAGGAATCCTCAAAAGGACTTCGGCTCCCAAGGACCAAAATGGACAATCACTTAAGTGCTGGAAATGTGGTGGCGAGGGTCACTTACGAAGAAACTGTGAAGCTCGCCAAGAAGCCAGAGGGAAAAGCACCTCTCCCTCGCAGGTCCAGGAAAACTAAGCCATGGCAATCTCGCGGGGCGGAGGTCGCCAAATTGGAATGAGCCCCATCTTAAAGTTTTCCAGATTTCATCGACGAGTGGCGGCAGTAATGGACTGTTTGTTTACGCATATGTAAACGGGTTTCCCTGCGAACTGATTATTGACACTGGAGCCAATGTTACAATCATTAGAACAGATGTGGCTCGTCAGTTTGGACTCAACATTCTATGGACGCCGCCCTGCGTTACCCTCCAAACTGTGACAGGTGACAAGATCGAGATTGAAGGTAAAGTGAACTTAGAAATTGTGTTTGGAAATGCCACTTACCATCATACGGCATTCGTTGCTGCTATCACAGACCCCTTCATTCTCGGATTGGACTTTTTAAAGAAATATGACTTCAACCTCGACTTCAAGACTAATGAGCTGCACTCGATAAGAGAAGACATAGCCGTTTTCCCCGCAGAAAGTGATGTAAAATCCGCTCATCAAATAATAGCCCAAACAGATTTATCGATTCCCTCAAGGTCAGAATCATTAATACCCGGCTCCATTGAAGAAAGCAATAGTTTTCGATTTGGACTCATTGAATACCCTAACCTAAGCAATAACCTAAAAGGAGTGCTGGTAGCATCTACGCTTGTGGACCTTTCCAAGGATGTAATTCCTGTAAGAGTCGCCAACGTGAGTGAAAGGCCAAGGAATATTCGGAAAGGTGAAGTGTTAGCAACTTGTACTCCAGTAAACTGCATCATTAGAAGAATCAATTCCCCCGAAACTGTGTCTTCTGAGTCCTTGACATCGAAGTTAATTGGGAATGCACCCTTATCGAAAGATCAAAGAACTGCTGCGGAACAATTGGTGGATGACTTTAAGCATCTGTTTTCATCTACATCGGAGGATGTTGGCCGTACGAATTTAACGCAGCATAGGATCTACACTGGAGAACACCCACCTATTAAACAGCATCCAAGACGACTACCGTTCACCAAGCAGGAAGAGGTTGAGACCCTCCTGAAAGAGATGAAGGAGAATGATGTTATCGAACCTTCATCCAGTCCTTGGGCTTCTCCCATCGTCTTAGTCCGAAAGAAAGATGGCTCCACCAGATTTTGTGTCGATTACCGACGGCTGAATGAAATCACCAAGAAAGACAGTTACCCTCTTCCACGGATAGACGACACCTTGGACACTCTTTCCGGACACAAGTGGTTTTCGACCCTGGACTTGAAGAGCGGCTACTGGCAGGTTGAGATACACCCTGATGACCGAGAGAAGACAGCGTTTACAACTGGACAAGGCTTATGGCAGTTTAAAGTAATGCCCTTCGGCCTCTGCAATGCACCAGCTACGTTCGAGCGTCTTATGGAGACAGTGTTAAGAGGACTCTCTTACGAATCCTGTCTGGTCTACTTAGACGATATCATCATCGTGGGACGCAGCTTTGAAGAACATCTGGCAAATCTTAGGAAGGTGCTGCAAAGGCTTAAGGAAGCCAATCTGAAGTTAAGTCCGTCCAAATGTAATTTGTTCCGCCGGGAAGTGAACTATCTTGGTCACATCATCTCTTCTGAGGGTGTGCAAACCGATCCAGAGAAGGTATCTGCGGTCAAGAGTTGGAGTCGTCCCGAAAACATCCATCAGCTGCGAAGTTTCCTGGGGCTCTGCACGTACTATAGGAAGTTTGTGAAGGGTTTTTCCAACATTGCACGACCTTTGCATATGCTGACGGAGATCAAGCAAAAGTTTGAATGGTCCAAAGAATGCGAAGATGCATTTCTACGACTGAAGGAGGCTTTAACATCAACGCCTATCCTCGCCTATCCTCAGCCTGAAAAACCCTTCATCCTGGACACTGATGCGAGCAACGAGGGCATCGGAGCTGTTTTATCCCAAGAAATTGACGGAAATGAACATGTCATCGCTTACTGGAGCAAATGCTTATCAAAGTCGGAGCGAAATTACTGCGTCACCAGAAAGGAGTTACTGGCCATAGTGAAAGCTGTAGAACACTTCCATCATTACCTCTACGGCCGAAAATTTCTGCTTCGGACAGATCATGCCTCGTTAACTTGGCTTTTGAACTTCAGGAATCCGGAAGGCCAGATAGCCAGATGGATACAGCGGCTCCAGGAATATGACATGGAGATCAAGCATCGAAAAGGGTTATCTCACGGTAATGCTGACGCTTTATCAAGGAGACCCTGTCCTGAGAACTGCCACTATTGTTCCCGAATCGAGAAACAGTATGGAACGACTAGCCCTACCGCCTATCAGGTGACAGTGACTCCAACATCATCAGAACCTGATCCATGGAGTGATGACCAAGTTCGAAAAGATCAACTTGAAGACCCCGACATAAAACCAATTTTAGAGTTCATGGAAAGTGACAGTCGACGCCCTAGCTGGCAGGACGTTTCCATCTTCAGTCCTGCAACAAAAAGATACTGGGCTTTATGGAACTCACTCCATTTACGGAACGGCGTGCTACACCGGAAATGGGAATCTGACGACGGCAAGGCATCTAGGTGGCAGTTACTACTTCCTCGATCCAGGATTTCAGATGTTCTGAAAGAAATACATAGTAGTGCGACTGGAGGACATTTTGGTGTCTTGAAAACTCTCAATAAAGTTCGGGAGCGCTTCTTCTGGAGCAAGGCGAAGGATGACGTGGAGAAGTGGTGCCATTCTTGTGACGCCTGTGCTGCTCGTAAAGGACCGAAGAAGAGAAGCAGAGGGAAGCTACATCTGTACAACGTTGGAGCTCCTTTCGAACGAATTGGGATCGACATCCTGGGTCCTCTACCAAGAACTGCTGATGGGAACAAATACATTCTTGTTTCCATCGACTACTTCACCAAATGGCCGGAAGCATATCCCATTCCAGATCAAGAGGCTACTACCGTAGCAGAGACTCTAGTCCAACATTGGATCTCGAGATACGGAACACCTTTGCAGATTCATTCCGATCAAGGGAGGAATTTCATCTCTGCTGTGTTTAAGGGCCTATGTCAAATTTTCGGAATTGAGAAAACTAGGACAACACCACTACACCCACAATCGGACGGCATGGTGGAGAGATTTAACCGCACAATCTTGAATAATCTCTCACTTATGGTATCCAGAAATCAACAGGATTGGGACAAGAAGCTACCTTTGTTCCTGCTGGCCTACCGCAGTGCTGTCCACGAGACTACCGGATATGCCCCATCTCAGATGCTCTTCGGACGAGAGCTTCGGCTACCTTGTGATCTCGTCTTCGGTCGTCCTCCGGATGCGCCTTCATCGCCTGAGGAGTACATCCAGGATCTCCAGGCCCGGTTGGAAGACGTTCATAACTTCGCACGAGAGCGAATCAACATCGCGGCGGAGAAGATGAAGACCCGATACGACACAAGGTCTACTGGACATGAATTCAACGAAGGCGACAAGGTTTGGTTATGGAATCCCATCCGACGGAAAGGTCTGTCACCCAAATTGCAGTCGCACTGGGATGGACCCTACAAAGTCGTTAACCGACTAAATGACGTCGTAGTGAGGATCCAAAAATCACCTAATGCAAAACCTAGGGTTGTACATTATGATCGGTTAGCCCCATACTATGGCCATAGTTCATGAGTATTATGTAAACAACCATGGTTGATAACATAAAAGTTGTAGATAATTAATTTTTGCTTTTAATGTTTAGTAATATTTCTTGTTATTATTGTGTTTTCTGTATCTGTTAGTTATTAATTAATGTGTATATTTGTGAACATGTGATAGAAGTTTGGCACCCTTTCTGGGGATTGTACTGCCCGGGACGTGCAGTCCTTAGGAAGGGGGGCAATGTTACAAATCCTGTAAATAGTAATTATTGTAGTAACGTAACCTGTAAATAGTTTCCCGTAATGAATATACAACCCCTTTTTCATATGGCTAAAATATACGACCCCTATTCCCTTTTTGTTCATTGATAAAATTTGATAACGGTCAACGCATTTCGAGAAGCGTGTGGAATATTTGAGAAAATTCTTTTCGGTGTATTTAAGCCGTTAGCGATGGATAAACAGTCAGTTTCGTTTGATATTTCGAACCGAGAGGATTTTTGCTCTGTTTATAGCGAGGCATTTCGCTGTGTTGTTTTCGTATTTGGAAGTAAATACGTGCGTAAACGTTGAGTTTACGGTGTTGTGTGATAATTGCTTAATTGCTGATGAATAATTTGGCAGTTGTTGAAGATCTTTCCTGTACATAGTGTAAATAAATTTCCTGTGTTTTTATCAAGAACTGTGTCTTCATTTCAAGAAAGTGGAAGTCGCACCGAATCCGTTACAATATCGAATTCAACATCGTGGAAATAGCTGCTTAGAACTACGAAATACGTAGTTTGCATTAATCTTTGACGTTTAGTAATGCTTCTTGAATTCTCATTTCTTTCTACGTGAGCCAGAATATCCACAAGACTTTGAAAATTAATTTTAAAAGAATAAAGCGAAAAAATCATACGTACGAACAAAAATCACAACACTTTTAGCATTTTCTTCGTTACCATGTGCGTTTGTTTTAGTTTTCAATTCCGCCATTAGACAGTGACTTCAGTGCCCCCTATAGTTCGTTGGAGTTGCGAATCCCAATGTCTGAATTATTGCAAAAGCAAAGCAAAGAGCGAAAATTGAAAGTTATTTTAAAAGCCTTGCTTGAATGAATTACAAATATTTTATTTGTTAACAAACATAAGATGGAAACAGTTCAAAATTTTAAATCATTGAGATAATATTTCCTATCATTTCCATACAATTAAAATCACGAGAAATACGCAGACGACAATCTATTACGATTTATCTTTCTTATTGTTCATTAATAAAAATATTTTTATTCGCAAAAAAAAAACTAGTATGTTGTGGCCATCACGAAACTTTCTTCTATATTTTTCCTTTTTCTGATCCCTCCCCATGCTTGACGAGAAAGCAATATTCCTAACAAAAACAAAATTACACATGCAAAAACTTGACGACCATCCCAATGTCTGAATTATTGCAAAAGCAAAGCAAAGAGCGAAAATTGAAAGTTATTTTAAAAGCCTTGCTTGAATTAATTACAAATATTTTATTTGTTAACAAACATAAGATGGCAACAGTTAAAAATTTTAAATCATTGAGATAATATTTCCTATCATTTCCATACAATTAAAATCACGAGAAATACGCAGACGACAATCTATTACGATTTATCTTTCTTATTGTTGCATTAATAAAAATATTTTTATTCGCAAAAAAAAAAAAATCAACACCTCTTGAAGCGATCGGCGTCAAAATTAAACCAGAGCCTGTTTACATATGGATTCACATATATTCCAAATTTCAACCAGAACGTAGCATTACTTCTTGAGATAGGGCACTCAAAATGGAAAAAAAGAACGGGTGATTGCGCTACCCCCTTTTTAGCTGTTGACACAAAAATAAAATCAGTTCTTATACCCACTAAGGGCTACTTGCCGATAAATTTTTCTTTCATTCCGTTCATTATTTCTTGAGATACAGCAGTCACAATTGACGACAAAAAACGTTCTATAGCTCAACCCCCGTTTGAGTTATTGACACCAAAATTGAATCAGCACCTGTTCCTGTTAATACCAACATACGGACTAAATTTTGTTTGATTCCGCCAGTAACTTCCTGAGGAATAGCAAGCACGCGTAACTCGAAAAACGTCCCATTGCTCCACCCCCCTTGGAGGAATTCGCGCCAAAAACTAATGGACACAAGTTCACATAGGGGCACATATGTGTACAAAATTTCGTTCGATTTCATGCGGTAGTTTTTGTTGTAGAGCGGCCACAAAAAACTGGTCACACACAGACGTGACACACATACATACACACACACATACATACATACACACACACATACATACACACACACATACACACACACATACACACACACACACAGACAGACAGACATTTTCCAACTAGTATGTTGTGGCCATCACGAAACTTTCTTCTATATTTTTCCTTTTTCTGATCCCTCCCCATGCTTGACGAGGAAGCAATATTCCTAACAAAAACAAAATTACACATGCAAAAACTTGACGACTCTCCCAATGTCTGAATTATTGCAAAAGCAAAGCAAAGAGCGAAAATTGAAAGTTATTTTAAAAGCCTTGCTTGAATTAATTACAAATATTTTATTTGTTAACAAACATAAGATGGCAACAGTTAAAAATTTTAAATCATTGAGATAATATTTCCTATCATTTCCATACAATTAAAATCACGAGAAATACGCAGACGACAATCTATTACGATTTATCTTTCTTATTGTTGCATTAATAAAAATATTTTTATTCGCAAAAAAAAAAAATCAACACCTCTTGAAGCGATCGGCGTCAAAATTAAACCAGAGCCTGTTTACATATGGATTCACATATATTCCAAATTTCAACCAGAACGTAGCATTACTTCTTGAGATAGGGCACTCAAAATGGAAAAAAAGAACGAGTATTTGCGCTACCCCCTTTTTAGCTGTTGACACAAAAATAAAATCAGTTCTTATACCCACTAAGGGCTACTTGCCGATAAATTTTTCTTTCATTCCGTTCATTATTTCTTGAGATACAGCAGTCACAATTGACGACAAAAAACGTTCTATAGCTCAACCCCCGTTTGAGTTATTGACACCAAAATTGAATCAGCACCTGTTCCTGTTAATACCAACATATGGACCAAATTTTGTTTGATTCCGACAGTTACTTCCTGAGGAATAGCAAGCACGCGTAACTCGAAAAACGTCCCATTGCTCCACCCCCCTTGGAGGAATTCGCGCCAAAAACTAATGGGCACAAGATCACATAGGGGCACATATGTGTACAAAATTTCGTTCGATTTCATGCGGTAGTTTTTGTTGTAGAGCGGCCACAAAAAACTGGTCACACACAGACGTGACACACATACATACACACACACATACATACATACACACACACATACACACACACACACAGACAGACAGACATTTTCCAAAAATGGTCGAAATGGACTCAGCGCACCTCAAAACGTACGAATCCGTCAAAATTCGAAATTCGAAAATTTGCACGAATCCAATACTTTCTTCTATATATTAGATATAGAAGAAAGTAAAAATGGTCGAAATGGACTCAGCACACCTCAAAACGTACGAATCCGTCAAAATTCGAAATTCGAAAATTTGCACGAATCCAATACTTTCTTCTATATATTAGATATAGAAGAAAGTAAAAAAAAAAAAAAAAAAAAAAAAATTAACTCCTCTTGGAGCGATCGGCGTCAAAATAGAACCAAAGCCTGTTTACATATGGATTCACATATATTCCAAATTTCAACCAGAACGTAGCATTACTTCTTGAGATAGGGCACTCAAAATGGAAAAAAGAACGGGTGATTGCGCTACCCCCCTTTTAGCTGTTGACACAAAAATAAAATCAGTTCTTATACCCACTAAGGGCTACTTGCCGATAAATTTTTCTTTCATTCCGTTCATTATTTCTTGAGATACAGCAGTCACAATTGACGACAAAAAACGTTATACAGCTCAACCCCCGTTTGAGTTATTGACACCAAAATTGAATCAGCACCTGTTCCTGTTAATACCAACATATGGACCAAATTTTGTTTGATTTCGCCAGTAACTTCCTGAGGAATAGCAAGCACGCGTAACTCGAAAAACGTCCCATTGCTCCACCCCCCTTGGAGGAATTCGCGCCAAAAACTAATGGGCACAAGTTCACATAGGGGCACATATGTGTACTAAATTTCGTTCGATTTCATGCGGTAGTTTTTGTTGTAGAGCGGCCACAAAAAACTGGTCACACACAGACGTGACACACATACATACACACACACATACATACATACACACACACATACATACATACACACACACATACATACATACACACACACACACAGACAGACAGACATTTTCCAAAAATGGTCGAAATGGACTCAGCACACCTCAAAACGTTCGAATCCGTCAAAATTCGAAATTCGAAAATTTGCACGAATCCAATACTTTCTTCTATATATTAGATATGGAAGAAAGTAAAAATTGCTGATTATAGCTGAAATTGCCGACTGAGTACAGGAAGGTGGCGCCCATTGGGAGGTCCCAGTGGCCTCCATAAAAGTCCTTATTCGGTCAAATTTGATTATTCGGCAAATTTTAAGACATTATTGCATTTTTTAAAATTCCTGAATGTCCCTTCTCATGTGTGCATTGCATATCCGTATTTTATCATTCGGAAAATTGAGGATTTTCCCCAAGAATTTAAGTTTGGGGTGTCCCTGGATATAGTGTCGGCAAAATAATACTTTGTTCAAGTAAATGTCGGTAAATTGAGAATACTGTGCAATTAGCAGTCGGCGAATTGATTATGTCTTTCAGGTGGGCTTTCAGATGAATAGTAGTCAGTACGCAAAATATACATGTTTTTTTGGTTTTTCCTCTTTCAATAAAAGGTGAAAACGTGCACATGGTCAAGCTACATACTACTTTACTCAAAGATTTAGAATACAGAATCAACTGAAAAAGAAAAAATGTGGACTCTAGCTGAATTTTCTGAGTGGACGTTTATTGTCTTGGCAAAATGAACAGTCGCAAGCTAAGCAATCGGCATAGTGTGAGCAATAAAACTGAATGTAAACGGAGACACCATTCATTATTTTCTCTTGCGCAAAGTATGAAAAGGTTAGATGTATAACTTTTATGAATATGATAACTTTTTTTTTTAATTTCTGTCAATTAAAGCTTTGAAATTCCGAAACATTGAAAATGCCCACTTATGAACTGATTTTGCCGACTGAATGAAATCACTGGGAGGGTGAGACACCCCCTCACCCCTATGACGACGGTCCTGGTTGTCCGGACGTGGGCCCGAACACTCATTCTCCTGGTTACGAGGAGAACGCTCTGCCGAACAAGCTATTCAGCTCTGTCGGGCACAGTGCAAGTTAAAGTTATAAGTTTAACCGAAAATCTCATTCTGGTTCTTTAAAACATGTTTTTCGGCTGAGAAAAACAATTTTTAGACCGTGGGTCTATTTTTCGTCAGTAGCCAGCACCATAAGCTTTAAAATAAGGTGTAAATCAAAGAAATCGATCAAGAATTGAGGAAAATCTGGCGTAGAAACCAAAAACAGGCTACAGAAATAATATATAAGGATTGGAAAAATTACAGCTGCTTGGGTACTCGCTTGTGCCACCGCACGTTCCTGGTAGAGATGTATTACTGATTTTTAAAGAAATATAAATACTATGATTTGCACACATATATGCAGATAGTAGGGGAAGGATTAGCGCATTGGGAAAGTGACATGTGTCTGTTTTATCACAAATGGTAGGATGGTTTAAAAATTTCCATCTGCTAGTTTGTTCTCTCGAGATTGTTTGTTGTTTCGACATAGAAAATCACGAAGCAGAAGCTGTAAGGTAAGTCACTGCAGTTCATTCTTTTATTCTAGCTTTGCTCAATTAGAATCAATTTCTCAAAATGAGATTCTTTTTTTTTTTTTTTTTACGGGCAACGTGTTTCAATCCGTGTCGAAGTCTTTGTCGTTTCGTTTTAAGAACCAATATCTTGAGAAACGGAGCGAGCAATTCAGTTCTTCAGAAACGTTGCTCGCCACTTCATAAGCAATACTTTCTGAAGCGGTACAAGCGAGCAAAATCAGAAATATTTCTATCAGGGCTTAATTTGCCTAGAAGCTCAAGGGAGTTCAGCTTTTTACTAAGCACTTTTATTATACTTGGCCTGATTGTCACGGAGTAATCTGAAGCCTGATTTTGCTTTTATCTCAACATCTAGATTACTTAGAGACTTCGGGATTTCACTAAATGATTTCACTGAATGTTCACCTGCCCTTATATAGAAGTTTGGTAAGACCCCATTTGGAGTATGCTGTTCAGTTTTGGTCCCCTTATCTTAAGAAAGACATTAATGTATTGGAAAGGGTTCAAAGGCGGGCTACAAGGCTAATAAGTGGACTTTCCCACTTAGATTATGATTCCAGGCTTAGAAGGCTAAAAATGTACAGTCTTGAGCAAAGAAGAGACTGAAGGGACATGATTCAGTTGTTCAAATTTATTAAAATGAAAGATGTTACGCGGCTGAAGTTTAGCACTGAAAACGGGACAAGGGGTCATTGTTTTAAGCTATTTAAATCTCAGGCTAACATGGATATTAGGAAATATTATTATTTTAGCAGTCAGGGTGGTGGAACCTTAGAACAGCTTACCGGAAGAAGTGGTAATGAACAAGGGAGTAGACAGTTTTAAGAGAGCTATTGATCTTCACTGGGGATTGTAAATTGACTAGGACCAGGCTAGCTGGTCCCAGAGCCTGCTGCTGGTCGTCACTTTTGTATTTGTATTTGCTTAAACCTAAGGTACAACTTAACGCTGAAAAATTAAAATTCTAAAATAAAATTATTATTTCGGTTAGGATGAAAAATAGTAAATTTCATGCAATTTCCCCATTAAATGTTTAAATATAAAACCCATTGTTACAGATTTAGTTGCCTTGCAACAGTAATGTTAATAGCAATCATAATGAAAATTTTGAATCAAGGCTTCTCTGAAGCAAGCATAAATATATTTAATATCATTGCTTTCTTCGGATTTTTATCTTTATCTATGCCCATAATCGATAAGATGACGGGGCTAAGGAAAGAGACATATTAAAATCTTTATCGCAAGTAACTTGTATGATGTGAAACATAAAATAGTTTGGGAAACCTTTTTATACATAAATGTTTCTAATAATTTAGCACACAAATAAATCTTCGAGAGGAACAAGGATAAATTTTTAGGCACAACTGCTTAAAGTTTTAGACACGAATGTAGGATTCGATTTCTTTTAGTATGGAGCATTTATATGAAAACTTAGGGTGACATTTCGTGATGGTAACATTATTCTACTTCTGAAATACAATTTACCCTAAAAAGAATAAAATAACAGAATTTTTAAATAAAAAAAAGAAAGAAAAGAAAAGAAGAATCGACTCTAAAATGTTCCAAAAAGTAAAAAATAATTTTACTCTCTAAACACCATCGATAACACTTTTAAACTTAGTTTTCGAAGGTGGCGCAAAAACAAAAAGTAAAATCCAATGTAACTATGCTTCGTTCATATTTTTTTTCAGAAAATCATCCAAAGTTAGGAATGAAACATTTATATCGTTACTCAAATATGCTGTTATCAATGTCCCCTATATAGGGTAAAGACCCCAGTAATTGGCACTTTAAGAGTTTGTCCTTAAACTTACCTCTGTTTTCAGTACTTAGAAAAAAAAATACTCTCTTGCAAATATTTTTGTCTCAAAGAGTGCACATTCTGTGCATCTATTTGGCTCACTAAAATCAAATATATTTGAATCGATACTTTTATAAAAATATGTATATAAAAAGTTACCAAAATCCCCAGTAATTGGCACCTGATACCCCAGTGTCTGACACCTTGTGATCCAGTAATTGGCACATGTTAATAGAACTGAAAAATCACTTTATTTTTTACTTTTAAATTACATACAAATTTTATCATCATAAGAAACATGAGTAATGTTAATGTAAAGTAGGTAATCTTTACTAATAATAAAGCAGAAAGTCTCTCTGTCAAGATCTCTGTCTGTCAGGATTTCTGTCTGTCAGGATCTCTGTCTGTCAGGATCTCTCTCTGTCAGGATCTCTGTCTGTCCGGATCTCTGTCTGTCAGGATCACTGTGACGCGCATAGCGCCTAGATCGTTCGGCCGATTTTCATGAAATTTGGCACAAAGTTAGTTTGTAGCATGAGGGTGTGCACCTCGAAGCGATTTTTCAAAAATTCGATTTTGTTCTTTTTTATTCCAATTTTAAGCCCATTTTTCATATAAATTTGATAATATAGGGAAGAATGTGTTTATCTTTCTTCTTCTTTATCTTTACTAATAATAAACCTGGAAGTTTCTCTGTCAGGATCTCTGTCTGTCAGGATCTCTCTCTGTCCGGATCTCTGTCTGTCAGGATCACTGTAACGCGCATAGACCGTTCGGCCGATTTTCATGAAATTTGGCACAAAGTTAGTTTGTAGCACGAGGGTGTGCACCTCGAAGCGATTTTTCGAAAATTCAATGTAGTTCTTTTCCTATTCCAATTTTAAGAACAAAATTATCATAAGATGGACGAGTAAATTACGAAATTATCCTAACGTGGAATCGTAACATGGGCACAAGTCAATTGGCGAGATACGAAATTATCATAACGTGGAACCGGAACATGGGTACAAGTCAATTGGAGAGAAAATTCGCCACACAGGCGAACCAAAAGACCTTTTAGTTTTTCTGTTACGGGCAAAGTCATGCGGGTACCACTAGTTTTATATAAATTAATGCTAAATCACTCTTCTTCACGTTGGAAAAGTATTTTAGAGAAATAAAAACATAAATTAGGAATGTTCCATGGAAAAGACATTGAAATTAATGCTGTTTCATCCTTCGGTTTACAGTTTTGATTTTACGAATGCTACCAAGTTAGGTTTGCCCCAAGTATAGTTAAAAACTCATATAGCATACTTTTTTGCATCGGTTTTCCTCTTTTTTATTTATCAAATGCAACAAGTCGGTTTTCTTTCTCTTGAAAAACCACCCGCTGCAGGCGACATTGAGATACCGTGGGTGGCGAATGGGGGTTAGCGAGCGAATCGAGCAAAGGACGGAGCCCTCAGCATAAAACTAATTACTGACTAAATTTCATTTGGATTTTTTTCTGGTGAAAGTCACTCCAATTGACAAAAAGCCGCAACTTCAAAAATTGATGATTTGATGCTTTTTTTTTGACAATTACTGTACAAAAGCTATCGATTTCAATTTCCGATTTATCATATTCGTAATCTGCGCAAAAAACTGAAGATAATGACACTTCACTCAGCTTTATCGCGGAAATGACGCTATTTCCCCAGTACTTGGCACACATGCCAATTACTGGGGACTAGCAAAATTGAAGCACCAGTAAATGGCACCCATCATTATTTTAAAATTCCAAATAGGGACGAAAATATACTTCTACGCAATTAAAGTAACACCTTTCAACTAAACAAAACTTTTGGCAACGAAAATTTAAAATATAATTTAAGTCAGATTTTAATGGATTTATGTGCATGCTTCCCTTAAGCCAGAGAAGAAGCTTTTGCAACAAAAATGGCTGATTTGACACAAGCCACAATTGTTTCTCTTTCCTACGAACTGCTGTCATTTAGTAATATGAATTGAAGTTATAATCTTTAAAATTAATGTACAATTGGTTGGTATATAGCCTTCTTTTTTGAAAAAATTGGATACGAGTCTTTTTTTAGGACATTTTTGTTGGAAGTGCCAATTACTGGTGCCGTGCCAATTACTGGGGATGTTACCCTAGTGACTCCAGGCCTGGTTAAATTTATAGTTGTATAGTTGAGTTATGGCTGTGAATTATTTTATGTATCGTTTTTGCGCCAACTTCAAAAATTATGTTTAAAAGTATTATCGATGGTGTTTAGAGAATAAAATTAGTTTTTACTTTTTAGAGCATTTTGAAGTCGTTTCTATATTTTTTCAAATTTTTTTTAATTTTATTATATCATTTCATTCATAGTAAGAAGTTACCATCACGAAACTTCACCTTATTTTTTTCATTAAAAAAAAAAAACTATAAGCATGCCTTACACTTTAAGCGACTGGCACGAGAAAATTATCTTTGTTCCTCTCTGGAATTCATATGTGTGTTAATTTAATTATAACCATTTAAATATTGCGTTTTCCCTAACTAATTTACATTTCACATCATAAATGTTGCTTGTGATTTAATCCTGTATCTCCTTACCTAGCCCAGATCATTCTGTTACTCGCAACCCCAACGAACTATTCGCAACTCCAACGAACTATAGGGGGCACTGCAGTCACTGTCTAATGGCAGACGAAAAAACTAAAACAAACGCACGTGGTAACGAAAAAAATGCTAAAAGTGTTGTGATTTTTGTTCGTATGTATGATTTTTTTGTTTTACCCTTTATAAATCAATATTTTAAGTCCTGAAAATTTTGGCCCACGTAGAAAGAGATTAGAATTCAAGAAGCATTACTAAACGTTAGAAATGAATGCAAATCAAGCAGTTCGTAGTTCTAAGCAGCCATTTCCACGATGTTGAATTCGATATTTATCAATTCTTGATAAAACTAAATAATAATTGTGGCCTGACAAGAATAACAATTAATGCTAGAAAATTTAATTATATGACATTACGAATTATTGTCAAAAGAAGATGATACTTCTTTGCCTTGCTTGGCTAGCGCTAAATTGTTTTGCATTTGTAGCTGAGTTATTTTTCTCAAATTGCCGAATCGGTTAATTTAAAATTTTTCTGTTTCGAATGTTTCTAATTTCTGAGTTATGATTTAATTATGTCATGCTATGCAAATCATCAACAAATTTCTCACGGTATGGTGGTAGTTTTCTTTTCAATTGATCTACCATTATTTCTTTTTACTTATCGAATTCTGTAATCTTTCTACCATTTTTTTCCACTCATGATAAAAAATAAAAATGGTTTAACTAAAACGGGCGGAATCTCGCCCAGGGTACTTAGCTCGCACAATACTAAAACTATAACCCTAAACAAATTTGGCGAAACCTTTCAGCTGAGAATAAAAGCAATAAAATAAATTCTTTCTCGGTTAAACATTTTTCATTTCGTTCTACGATAATATATTCAAGAACCTGGTATAAAGCAATCTAAGAACACATCGATTGCGTTAATAAATACTCAGAACAAATTGCCTGTGTTTACGTCAACAGACACACATGGAACACAATGTGACAATGTTTTAGTTTTTTCGGCAGTTTTGTAAATCACCGCGAGGTAGCGTATTCGAGCCCTGGAGTTGCGAATTGGCATAGATGATAACGGTAAAAATACTACTATAATTGAGGCAAACCGAACCTGGTGGCCTTATGAAAACTAAGCAGATCCTAATTACTGCATTACCTCACTTCCACGTTAGGTTTACCTCCCACTGAAGAGCAATCACAGTGAAGAAACTTGATGCTTGCTTCAGAGAAGCCTTCATTCAAAATTATCACTACAATTACTATTAATGTTACCGTTGTATGGCACCAAACTTTTGTAACAATGGGTATTATATTTAATTATTTATAAGAGAAATTGCATGAAATTTACTATTTTTTTGATCATAACTTTTTTTCTAAAAAACAAATATGGTCAAACAAAGTAATGGGACCTAAGTTGAGCCATCCCGTATCCATTAAAAAAAATCATCAAAATCGGTTCACTAGTTGAGATGCTCTAAGTGGACAAAAAAAAAAAAAAAAAAAAAAAAAAAAAAAAAAAAAAACATACATACATGAACTGATAACCGTTTCCTTTTTGAAGTCGGTTAAAAATACTAAGCACTTTTCATAATGCACTCAAAAAGGACAAAATAACGTTTCTCTATCAGAAAAGACAGTTTCAGTATTCCTGTAGTTTTCAATTATTCCAAGAGAAACACACCACAAACGAAGAAAAGTGCGGATCAAGTCATTTCAAACCAAACTCTCCCGTTTAAAAAAAATCATGTTTCAACACTCAACTTTATGATTGAAAGCTAGATAATAAGAAATTCTCTACATGACTTGAGCCGCACTCTTCTTCGTTTGTGGTGTCATTTTCATGGAATAATTGAAAACTACAGGAGTACTGAAACTGTCCTTTCTGATCAAGAAAAGTTATTTTATCCTTTTCAGTGCATTATGAAAAGTGCTTAGTATTTTTTTTTTTTTTTAAATTCTGTTATTCTCTTCCTTTCCGGTTTATGTAATTTTTTACATATTAGACGGAATGCAGGCTATATACACATAAAAATGATTTACTGAAGATTGTACGGCTTCTGCACTTTTTTTGTGAAAAATTAAGCCCTAATTGCCTGCTATTTATGATTATTCTCTTTAATCTTCTTTATCAATTTCTCTTTTAAAAAACTTTGAATCGCATACTTTGTTCTTATCCTGTTTCAGCAAATTTTGTTATAAATCTTAGTATTTTAATTAAGCAGGGGTAATTACATTTTTTAATAATTATATTTGTTAAAGATACTCTTGACTCAGTATTATTTTTATTAAGTACCTTTGTAGCATAAACTTTAATTAATTTGCATGCTTCACGTGCAGGACATTCAAAGTCAACCTCTTGTAGTTTGCTATTTACATTACTTAATATTTTTGTTCTATTAATATAGTAATGACGAAACAAGTTGTAGGCTTTGAAAGTTAAGGTTGCAACGGAAGGGAAACATGTATCTTTCGTTGAGAAATAATAATTTAAACCGTTGACAAAAATATAGAACCATTCTACTGAAAACGATCTGTCCCGCACTGGACGGTTCCTATATTTCATAAAAAAATAAATAATTTTAAAAGGTAATGACAAAAGTTTTGCTAAAGAAGTTACACATCCGTTTGTGATTTCTTAAGCAACCAAATTTGTTCATCATCCCTTTAAATTATTATTTTTAATGACATGTATGAAGCGTCACGTGAGGCATAATAATACCATTTTCCGTGGAATGGCCCTCTAGGATTAAGTCAATATTCTCCTAATTAGATTTTGGGTTGAAAAAGGGCATTAAAGTTATTGTATCTCCAAATCGTGATTTTTTGGCTTCTGAAAAAATATGTATTTCGATATCAGGATCATAACAAGAGAAAAATCATCACTTTCGTTTTTACTTCCTTTTACAAAAAAGGAAGTATTGTATTCGCGAAAAAAATTTTCACTCAAAAATCGACCTTAATTTCCATTTTGCTCATCCCCAAATGAATGTTGAGTTTTTTTTTTTTTTTTTTTCCGACCCGACCACACGTGCATAGATATCTAAGAAAGTACAGACGTCCGAAATATTCATTTTGACGATTCCCGAGTTAATTACTACGAGTTTTCTCGTGACGTCTGTATGTAGGTATGTATGTGCGTATGTACGTATGTGCGTATGTATGTCGCATAACTCAAAACGGTATGACCTAGAAAGTTGACATTTGGTACCTAGACTTCTAGTGGAGTCTAGTTGTGCCCCTTCCCTTTTGGTTACATTCGGGTGTTTCTAAAGGGGTCTTTTGCGCCTTTTTGGGGGGAAATCATTGTTAATTTTGATGCAAACTCAAGTGGTGCTATAATTTGCCGGAAACTTGGTGATATATTGCCAGCCTTTTGGTCGCCAGCTTGGCAACAAAAGTGGGGGATTTTTTTTTTTTAAATCTGGTTTCAATTTGGCCATTGTTTGTGATATTTTGAGAGTTAACTATTGAATCACATTAACATTGCGATTAATGGGGAAATAACATTAAATTGGTGTAAAAGGAAGTCATGTGATGCACACATCAGCTTATTTATATCATGGACACCATATTGTACTGTTTTTTTTTTCACTGTTTTTAATCAGTAAATATAACGATACGTACCAGGTGCCAACCTCTTCGGAAAGTTTCCTCAAAGATGCAAAATGTGGCTGAAGACGTAGCTTATATGAGGGCAAATCAAAAGTCTTTGTGCCTATTTTTTTTATAGCCACAATACGACTGTGAATACAAAGCAAACATATATATTCCCAACAGTGAGTTCCTTGAACCGTACCAGTCGTATCTGACTACTGCTCCGATGACCGGAGCTGCTATCAGTCATTTAAGATGACGGTTGTTCTGCAGACATACACAGCTTATGAGCAGCGAAGTGTAATTCGTTTTGTACGGAGCAACGGACAAAAGCCCATAGAAATTCACAGGGAAATGCACCTGCAGTCCAGACCTTCCCCTTAGTGATTTTTACAATTTCAATCCACTGAAGAAGTTTCTGGCAGGACAGAAGCCAAGAACGTGATCCGACGGTGACTCCACAAGCAGCCGCAAGAATTCTACGACAGGGGGATCTCTAATTTAGTGCTGCGATGGGACAATTGTCTAAACCTTTGTGGTGACTATGTGGAAAAATAGTGTAAGTGACATTGTTTACTACGTATATTTGTAAATACTTGTATGTATCTTTTTTTTTGGCAAATAAAAAATAGGCACAAAGACTTTTATTTGCCCTCGTATATGAAGCTGTTTATTTACATGGAGTTCCAGCACGGGCTCCTCAACTCCGGAACTACTTAACAGCAAAACGAAGAGATACAGGATGATGAAAACAGTGGTAGGTTGAGCAAATTGTTTTGAATTCGATGTACTGTCCACCTCTGGCAAGTTGAGCTCCGCTACCCGATCGATTATACGATTCCATTTGTTGAAATAGGGGTGAGGAAAAACGGCTTAAGAACTTGCGGATATAGTTTGTAGTGATATTGCCCATATGGCGAATAATATAATTCAGATAAGAAGTAGTAAGCGGTACAGGATATTTTGCCAATAAAAGGGTTGCAATGGTAGGCCAACTCTGCGCCTAACAATTCCTCTTCTTACTGATTGCTCTCCCTTGAAAGAAATGGATTTACTCAAGGCCATAGCTCAACTTCTCAGAGTTGGACAGTACAACGGATTTGAAAAAAAGTTCCAAGATTGGCCATAAGGGAGAGCTGTACTCAGAGGGTGGTACACAAAAGGGAACCCCGCTCTGCTGTGCCATCGTGGGCTTCCAGAGTACTGACCTTTCGGCCGGGACCCCCTAAACCCTTACGGGAACGAAATCCAACCACTTACGACTCTAGACACCGTGGACCCAGGTACAGACCTGACTCCGGTGGTGCCCATTGCCTACTCACTGTTCCACTCGATAGCCACTGGGCAGATACAGATCTGCTCAAGCGTAAGTAAAGAGTGGTAGTTTTACATGCGTGGATGCTACACCATCGCAAAACCCTCCCCATTTACCCGGGCTTGGGACCGGCATAGGGACGGGCCTGGTCCCCCAAAGACCAAACCCCACCTACGGCTGGGTTACTCAGAGGGTGGTGTCTTGGTATGTGTATTCAGGTGTACTTAGTGAACAGAGGTCGAATCACATTACAATATTAAGCAGTAGGGGCAATTCCAGTACTACAGGCGATATACCGACAGTCCGGTTGAGACATCCAGAGACTGCAGTTTCGTCCCGGTTATGAACTCAGCAGTCTGGCATACTCTGAGCTGAAGCTTATTGGCACTCTCAATCAGATGACATATACGTCCTTATTGACAATTCGAGACTGGTGAGGCGATAATAAAGACGTAACAACAGTAGTAACTTCCTTCCATATGTTTCCAGAAAGAAAACAACTAGAAAATGATGTGTTTTGTTTACTGGTTGGGGTGTTCATTCACTGGGTTGGGACACTTTTCTTTTTCATTTCAACCCCCCAAAACATCTAATGCATAACCATAAAAGTTCTCTCAGATTTTTAAAGATAATTTCACGTACCATCATCAAAATTGTTCTTACTGTGTTGTGCTAAGTGATACTATGTTTTAACAACGCTATGAATTTCCGAAAATGAAATTACACTTAATTGTTCATTCACTGCATATATACTACATGAAAAAAAAAAAAAAACTTTTTTCAAAGAAATTGCGTCTGTGGCTGTCCCACACCCAGAACCGGAGTCGAACTTAGCCTCACGCCACACCTAGACAGATTTGAATCTGCCCTTCATTTCGCCCCCCACGCAAAAAAGAAGTAAAAGTTCTTTGACCCAAAAAGCGCAAAAAATAGTGCTCCCGAAATTTAAACTGTCAAGCTTATGAAGAAATGATGGCGTTTTATGTTCGGGCGCCCGATGGGCAGTCACTGTGATCTCCTAAAAACATTTTCATTCAGCAAATTTTGCTGAGGATTACGCCTGTTTGGAGATAATATAGCATCATTGAGGTTCTTTTATCTTTTTTAAAATTTCGGTAATTCGAGAATTTTTCCCGGTCTAACAATCTTAGCTTGGTGCGCCCCTGTTTGTATTACAGTGAAGTACCGTTTATATTTTTGCGGGGACTGTACGAAAAAAGTAAAAAATGAAAAAAAAAAAAAAAAAAACTTATAATTGGTACGTATATGTTAATTTGATTAAGGCTCTGCAGGGACTAATTTGAAAAACGTATAATTGATAAACACGTGTAAAAGAAAAAGGTATAAACGATCCTTCACAGTATTTAATTTTGCACGTCGTCGTGGTTTAAGTACTATTCTGGGGTAGGTCATTAAACGCTCCAATTCACATAATACCAATTTAAATAACATTCACAATACATGCATTTATTTATTTACATGCATCGATTAACATATCATAATTATTACTTTCTCGAAGCCCTATATAAAAGTAATTAAAGCTAATTGTTTGTGACTATCTATCTATGTCATCGCTACTCCTGGTGAACGACAGATAACTGAGTATCGAATCAGGTATCAATAGATTTGTAATTTTCTTGGCTACATGTTTAGCTATGTGGAACTGCTGTGCGACTTTAATCAGCAGATATGTTAATTAAAAATGATTAAAAACCAAACTTTTCTCTAACGGCTCTTTTTTCGGGACACTTTTCCACATAACATTCCCCATCATTCTGGAAAGGGACCAAGCGGAAGTGACGTCTAACGCGCTTTCTCACGCCAGGTTGATCCTATGGTCATAATTTCCTCTTATTTCTGCTTAAAGCGGAAGTTATTGAGTGTTGAACCATTTTTTCATTCTTGTGTCAGCATGAACGTGTCATCGCAGATCGCCTGCGTTTTCCTTTGTCTCCTGGTGCTATCAGAAGCCTCATGTCCGGAGGAGGAGGACTTGTACCCTTGCGAATGTGAAGAAAAGATAGGCGGCGTGATTCTTACGTGTTTTGGGGATGGCATCACACAAGTGGACATTCAGAGGGCTCTCGATCTGATGCAAGGTGTGCACATTGAGGCTGTGGAACTTTCCCACATCCCTGATGTGGGAAAACTGAAGGTAGGCTCATTGTTTGATTTTGGAAAATATACCCTTCCGATGAACTGAAACCTATTTTAACTGCTAAAATTGCACACATCAGTACTGCCAAGTGACAACTACTTACCAGGGAACCACACGAATAGAGTAATCATGAAAAATGTTTAAATAGATTAGATAAAGTTTGACTGCGAAGAATTCGCCCTTGGCCCCGCCTTGTTTCAGAAGTATGTTTGTGAAGGGGCGATACGGAGAGGAAAGTTGAAGAACGGAATTGGCAAATGCGTTTTCTGTTCTAGAGCTTGAATACGTCACTTTGGAATTTAAGAAATTAGCCAAAGAGCAAAAACATTTCAATTTTGTGCTGTCAAGGCTGATGTCCCATTCGACAGGTCATGTTCCAAGTAATTAGTGGATCTTGGTTTTACTTTTCCAATGCCATTGGTTGAAGACAACAACGTCTCCTATAACTAATTTGAATTGAAAATTGGCGAGAGTAGGATTGCAATAACGAATGCAAAGCTAGTTATTTTTACTTTTTCGCTAACTCAATACATTTATTGCAGCAACTGAAGCATTTCAGGTCGAAATCATCACATAACGAAAATATTTTTCTTTTAAATTTCCGAATACATCGCTTTCGTATTATACTTTAATCAAGTAGAAATCAAATATAGTCCAGTTGCATACTTAAGGAAAAAGACCCTCCGTGGGAAATTTCGTGAGGAAATTGTAAGACCAATTGTAATACATTCCTTATGACCTATATAACTATGCCTCACCGGGTGTTTTGCTTGAACTTGTGTCAGATGGCCTGTGTGACGTCATTAATCCAAGATGGCGGCTGCACTAGATATTGATGAAAATCTTCCGATTTTAACTGATTTTAGGGGCATATTATGATGTTTTTTCAACTTATCTTACATATTTAATATTTTAATACTATTATATTTCAAATTTGAAAACTTATTGCCAATTTAAAATAAGTTATACATTTAGTTTTTTTTCCTTTCTTTTTTTTTAAATGCAAATTTTTAGTAGCCAATAACAGTTAAAAAATATTTTGGAAAGCTTGTCGATAAAATCAAATTTATTATTCCAAAAAAACTGCAAAATAATTTGCATACACGCGTTTCGGGGTTATAAGACGCATTTTTTTTTTTTTTTTCAATGCAGAAACAAATTACAACTTCCGTTACTTAATATTAGATATAATGATAATTTTATTTATGTACTCAAGTAATGAATGATTGATTTCATTATTTAAACTCTGATTTTGATTCAAAATATAGATTTAAAGGTAAACAGTTTTTACTTAAAGACCTTCATCTGAAGCGTTATCAATATCGCTTTGTTGGCTATGATTTTCACATAAGTCCTCATTATCTTCAGACACAAAGTTCAGTGCGTGAAATATTTTGAGATTTGCATTTACATGAAACAATGCATTTTCCCTTTACGCAGCTGCATCGAACCAGTTTAAAAATTTACTCAGAAGCACAAAAAAGTGTACACATAACTGAAACATAGAAGCTGTCTTTCTCTTCCCATCCGAAGTCTGACGGTGATGTTAAATTCGGGTGCTGCTGAGATCAGCAAGATGCCGTTCCAATACCTGATAATGCGCTCTTAAAATGTAAGGACACAAAGATGCTCTTGCAGGAGGCAAATTTTCATTTTGAGTCTCCTGCTTGGAAAACATGAACCAAAGAAATTCTCCAATATCAGAAATCTTTGTCAGCGGCAAATATACAGAACAAATAAAGCCTTCTTTCAATAACAATTTTATCACTTGTAACGAATTCTTCAGTTGACCCCCAGATGAGTCAGAGCGTCGAGAGTATCTTTGTCAGCCATCTTATAAATTTTCCAAAAAGAAGGTTTTCCCTTCTAAGCAAGTGAGCTTGTTATATTACTTCCTAACAGAGCATAGAGTCATAACATTCCTCTTGTTTTATCTAGTCCTAATGCGATCATAATGCTGGTCATTCTTCGGTTGCTACCTACCCCAGTCAAAGATGTGCATGGACAGTGAAATGATTTTAACCAGAACAATGCTAGCAAAAATACATCGGTGTCAGGCGAATATATATGAGTACTGGTTGCTCTTTCTCTTAGAAGCATGAAGATAGTCCAGTACTATTTTATCACCCGCCTTTCAATGACTGCTTTGCAGTACAGTCACATCAACTTTTAATGATGATTTAGCTTCATTTCTCCAGCTTACGATTAGGTTTTTTTTCAATGCTGCGTGCGTATATTAATGCTTTATTTACCTGATAAGCTGTTAAGTTATCCTTTGTTTTTACATGAGAAAGTAGGGTCTTCATGTGTACGTTTTTAATATTAGTACAATAGGTTACTTTGAACTCAGTGGCTGTTAATGTACTTCTTTTTTCCACATGGCAGATTGGCAGATTTAGCGAGTTTCAATGTATGTGTCAAACACAAAGTGTGTTTCATCATAATTTAAAAGAATTTCCTTGATTTTATTATTAAATTCTGCAGCTAAATCATTACATGTTTTCACTTGCTTTTTTTTCTTCTGTGATTGTAGCTGCGCCATTCCATAAAGAACAGCAACATTGTATGATTCTGTGTTCATTTGCTTCGATATGCTTGAGTCTTTCATGGGGTTCGGCAAAGAATCTTCGATGCTGCTGTCTACTTTTTCTAAGCCACATTCTTCTAAAACCTTCATTAACTTTGATTTGTTTTATGGCAATTTTATCTACCCATCCAGATTAAACGTAGACTGTGGAACAGCCTAAAATTCATATGCTGTTTTTAAATCAATATCTGCTCGACTCCTTGATACAACTAGCAGAAGTTTAAGTAATGATCGGCTTTTAAATGTAGAACAGTGTCAGCTATATTTGTTGCAACTTTCTTCGTGCTATTTTTACATAGATTTAGCTTTTCTTTTCTCATTGTGGCCCAGAAATTCGTGTTTTCAGTTTTAATTCTCAATTAGTTTTAATTGCCTTAAATACATCTGTTTGTATGGCTTCATTATGTTCAGACTTTGTTGTGTTAATAAGTTCACTTCCTTCATATATTATAGGGCTTGTTGATACTCTGATGGCACTATATGTACATTGCACATCTTCATGTATAGTCGCTTTCCTCCTGAAACTGTCAAATAATAATGTTTACTCTTTAACGCTAAACTATTTTTTTTCCTATTGAGTTATGTATTTACTATTCCACCAATTACTTTCATACTCTTTCTCTCTTGCTCCAAAGCTTCGTCTGACTCTAAAGCACAAAACGGTACAAAAGACTTTTTAACAGCCCAATTGCCTTCCATGAATTCATTCTGAAAATTTTGTTGCTTTACTTTGAGACGCTTCATATTAGTCAAGTACCATGATATCACACTTGCATAATTTGTTAAATTCAAAGCAAAGAAATGGGGAACGGAACCTTCGAATGAAGAAATGTGTAATTACCAATTTCCTGATCTAACAGACCGTATAAAAGTATCATTGTATCCATCATATGCATGTATAACAAAGCAAGTTTAAATGTTGGTCTTCCAATTGATTCTGTGTCTTCAAATCTTTAATTTTTTCATGTATTTTAGAATCTAGTAATACTGCACTATATTCGAGGAAAGTTCTTTTGCTTCATCATACTTTTTTTTTCTTAAAAGCAATTTTTGCACCCTTCATTGAAATTTCATTTCTTCATTGTGTATATAAAAAGCATCGAGGTAAAATTTAAATAGTGCAACCCTTAATGTAGAATGTGCTTCTGTAGCCCGTCTAACACACTTTCCTGCAAGAATTTTTGACACTACAGATTCACTGTATAACTCAGTCAAATTGTCGTCAAGACCTGTATAAGTTTTTGTTTGACAGGGCAAGTTTTAAAACTGGTTTTTATAATCCAATATCCAATATCAATCCCTGTTGATACATTTTCCACTAAAATATGTTTAGTTACATGTACCAGTTTCTGCATGAACGTAAGCTACGTTGATGAAATGAAACGAGCGTTCTAAAAAATGCAAGAAAAGCTCCTAAGGCATAATTATACAGGTTATAAGGAATTCTGTTAAACGATTATACAGTTGAAGCTTGTTAAAACGAACTCAAATGGACTTTAAAAGTGAATTTGTCTCTACTGTAGCTCGTTTTATTTGAAAAAAATAGTTTAAGTGTAAGTACAGTAGGACGGGGATCGCAAATATTGTTCGCTTTAGCAGTAATTCGTTATAAGCGTGTCTGAATTAACGAGGTTCGATTGTACTAATGTTTAATGATTTTATCCTGAAAATTAACAGTATTTTTTAACTGCAAAAACTCAGCCGAGGTACTTTTAAACTAGCTTATTCTGAATGCCAAACTCAAAAATGAAGACTTTAGAATTTTTTTTTAAAATGAGTTAACAAACAAATAAATTAAGTATTTTACTTTCAACTTATAATAAGAAAAGTAATAGAATATTAATCAAGCAAATTCACCAGAAAATTATCACAAAATACCCAAAAATTGAGTCATAATTGCAAAAACTCGTTACAGCCGCCATCTTGGATTGATGACGTCATACAGGCGGTCTGACACAAATTCAAGCAAAACACCCGGTGAGGCATAGTTACACAGGCCATAAGGAACATAATAGAATTGGTCTCACAATTTCCTTACGGAAATTTCTCACGGAATGTAGTATGCCCCCCTACTAATAGGTTAAATTCAAGTTATTGTATGCCACTGAGACTTTATTTCTCTTTCAATTTGACTTTAGGGAGAGCTGTTTGCCGGTCACAACATTCGCAAATTAGAGATCCGCTACTGCGCCGTAGAGGCATTGACTGACGGGGGAAAACCGCCCTTTTCTGGACTGGAAGACAGCCTGGAGGTTTTTCAACTTCTTGTCATTAATTCAGCTATAGATCCTAGAAAGAATAGTGTGCCGATCGGCGCTTTTTCCCCTTCGATTCTTGAAGACAAAATGTATGAAAACCGCTAGAGGGCAGTGCGGTCGAGGTGTACGTTCAATTTCGCGGTGTTTACATTAGTAGACGCGGAATTTTGTTACAATTTAGTTCCGCGTTTCTCTTTTTTACCTTTATTTCGTGAATATTTCATGAAACAGCGTTTAAGGCTTTTAATGGAGGCATCAAAGTTTAATATTAGAAGAAGTAAAGCTTTATCTTGTTTCGTACCAGGGTGCAAAAGTGGATACAAAACATGCAAAGAAAAAGTTTCGCTTTTTAAAGCTCCAGCAGATGAAGAAAAACTAAAGAAGTGGAACTCGTTAATTCCCAGGTTAGATAAAGTTTTTGATAAATATTGCTCAATTTGTGCTCTGTATTTCGAAAAACATTTTATTGAAACGCATAATGAGCATATTATAAATGGTGAGGAAGTTTAGATTCCCCGGGGAAAACTTTTTTTAAAAGACGAGGCAATTACGACAATTTTCCCAAATCTGCCAACATAATTTATTGAAAAAATACCAAAGCAAAGGTCCATCAGGAATTATGCAGTTAAGAAAAATGTTCCCTGTTTGAAAAAAATAAAACTTGATCTTTCCGCAGATGAAACTGAAATAACCACGTATAAATCTATTATAGATGAAATTGTTCATATTAATTTGCCTAACGAATATTGGGTTTGTATGAAATTTAAAAAATCTCCAAATATTGTAGCTTTTGTATATAATGAAAATTATGTGGAAAATAATATTGACGATAAAAAGATCATTATTGAAGTAGAAGAAAATTTACAAATCAATGCTACTATTTTGGTCAAAAGTGTAAAAGTAGATTATCCTGTTCTTCGACTCAGACTGAGAAGCCCTGATAATTTTAATTAGCTTCAAGAATTTAGAAGCAGTTTTATTTTGTAACTAGCGGTATCCGCACGACTTTGTCCGAAGGAGAAAATTAAAAGGTCATTTGATTAGCCTGTATATTTACAAATAATGGATGATGAATTTCTCGCCAATTGGCTATGTTCATTCGCTCTTCCCATGTTACGATTCCACGTCAGGATAATTTCGTAATTTACTCGTCCATCTTATGGTAATTCTGCTTCGGAAACTGTTTTTAAAATTTAAAAATAAAAAAAGAACAAAATCGAATTTTCGAAAATTCGCTTCGAGGTGCACACCCCCATGCTACAAACTAACTTTGTACTAAATTTCATGAAAATCGGCCGAACGGTATAGGCGCTGTGCGCGTCACAGGGATCCAGACAGAATTCCGGACAGAAATCCAGACAGAGAGACTCAGCTTTATTATTAGTAGAGAAATAAGAGACGTGCTGTTATTGAATACTTAGGGGCCATTCATTATTTACGTAAGGATGATTTTGGCAATTTTTGACCCTCCCTCTCCCATGTAAGGGTACGTAAGAATTTTCACTCCCCCCCCCCCATTCTTATGTAAGATTCCATTTCGTTTTTCAAAATGATAAAATAACAAATCTTGAGCCGTTACATCACTGGAATCGTTATTAAATTCACGTTATTAAATTAAACCTTTTGCGTAAAGAAATAGTTACTGAAAAGAATCTAAACTGAATGTTTTTTCGACTTTTTTTTTTGATGTAATATTAATTACAAATAAAACATGCCGTACGCAATGCGACTCCTTTATTATATTTTACACTATAAATTATTTGTAAAACAAATAAAAAAACATCTTATCCTAACACGTTTCTTACCTTCCAGACGCAAATGGAACATAATCTCTGCCAAATTACTTGACCGCGCAATGTCTAATGTGAAATATCGACTTGGAAAATATTATGTAAGAATGAGTTTGACCCTCCCCCCAAGTAAGGGTGCGTAGAGGCTTTTCCAACCCCCCTCCCCCTCGGGACCCTTACGTATTTAATGAATGGGCCCTTATAGTCTACTATTTTCATTGAAGTAAGGTAGTTTTATAATAAGGTAATTTTATATGCTTCAAAAAATAAACGAACACCCATGTAACAATTAGCACTTATTACAGAATTTGTCTTTTGCGCAGAAATAAGTTTTATTCGAAAAACGGGGTTTTTAAACTGCGAAATCAGCATGCAATCGCTGATTTAAAACGAGTCTGATTGAGGAGCATAACGTACTACTCGAGTACAGCGCCACCTGGATTTTCCTCAGATCTGACCTCACTTTTCCCCCGCCGATCGGCACACTACTCTTTCTAGGCACTATAATTCAGTTAAAAGTCAAGCGCACCCAAAACTCTAGAAAATGCTCATTTTCAAGTCTGTCTAAAACGAACTCTCGTTCACTATTCTCTCAGTCGTGAAAATATGCATCTTATTGGCTGTTGGATATTTCCCATCCCGGGAAAGGAGCTCTATGATTTCATTTTAAAGTCATCAAAGCTTGTAAAACTTTTTTACCAAAAAAAAAAAAAAAATGCTTTCAGATTCACTTATATCGCAAGTTTAAGGTCCCGTGCAAGAAGGATACAGTTCCACTTCTGTAAAACCTTCAGAAGTCCCCCCTCCCCCCTTTTATTAAAATTCATTTTTAACATTTTATCTGTATAAAGGGTGATAAGAAAAAACTTGGACACTTAATGCTAATTAAAATATTACGACCAAAGTTAAAAATAAATATGAATATTGTTTCATCTAATATATTTACAAATTTTCAAAGTGGCTACCTTAAGGATTAATACAGAGCTTTAAACGTGTCACTAAATTTTCGGCTCTGGGCCGCAACTCACTTATTGAAAATTTATCCTAACCCTTGCATACGGATTTCTTTAGAGATGCCAAAGTTTTAGGAAGTTTAGCACACAACCTTGTCTCCAGGATTTTGAGCAATTTTTCGCGGCGCCCGCCTCTCAAAGAGACCACAAACATTTCTCCCCAAAACCTATTCTAAGAAACTTTTCTTGCTTTCCTTCTTTTTTGTTGCGATTTTAAGTTCCTTATTTTCCAGTTTTTTCTACTTTCAAGATATGTTCACTACAGCGAGTTATTTCGCTATTGAGTAACATTCTCGTCGTAAACTTAGAATCAACCACCTGAACCAACAAAAACTAAAAAGAATAATTCCGCAGCACAAGTTTTAATAGGACGTGTGGTCTCCTCGACCAGCTAAGACTGCTGCACGCCTGTTTGTCATGGATGCGATGAGGTTATCGATCTGACTTTGGGGAATACTGTTCCACTCCTCAAGAAGTGCAATTTGCAAGTCTCAAACAGTAACAGGCGGTCTTGGTAGCACAGCAATGCGTCGTCGGAGCATGTCCCAAACATGCTCGACTGGATTCAGGTCAGAAGAGCACGCTGGCCATTCCATACGCTGTATTGTTTCAGCTTCAAGCATGCTCTACACCAGACGAGTTCTATGCGGTCTAGCAATATCATCCTGTAAAGCAAAGGAATCTCCAATGGCTCCAGCTTAAGGGATGACACGAGGTCGCAGTATCTCATCTGCATACCTTCGGCTCGTCAAAGTGCCATTCCGAATGATATGCAGGTCCGTACATCCGCCTATGCTGATTCCACCCCATACCATCCAGCCAACTCATCTGTAGGGACCTTATTCACGGTTTGGCAACGGTCCCATCAGCTGTCCGTCTGCGGGTATTTTGATCAACTATGCAGTGTTAGTAGTGCTAAAAAAAATCGTTTTACTTAAAGGTTACAGGACTTCATACGTATCATGAACATGCTTAGGGCTTATACAGACTTGTGACTGCATGAAAAATGCCGAGAAAAGAGAAAAGTAAAACGAGAATTCGAGTTTTCACCATGTTTCTGATGAGGAACCAAAAAGGCTTTAACCCATGAAAATACGATAATAAAGAGAGTATTTTGTATTAAATGAATCGTTCATCATTCTTTTACAACATTTCTTACTAAAAAACTTACAAAACCTCGCATTTTTTAATATAAAGAAGAGTTTATAAGCCGTATAAATACAAGTGTTATTATACGCTGTAGTACCGGATTTTCGTCTGCTACAGTTCCCACAATGCACTGCAGTGCCGGTTTTGACCCGCAGTGACGTCACATGAATACTGTCCATTGTGACCTTTCACGAATGAATGCGGGGTTATTTTGAGTGCCCCTGTCCCTCCATATACCAGAACACGTCGAATGTCACACTCCAGACTGATTTGGGACTCATCTGTAAAAAGCACTTGGCTCCAATCATCAAGGGCGCCCATATAGGGGGCAAGGAAGGGGGATCAAGCCCCCGCCCTAGAAATGAGAACTTCCTTGCTTTTAGTGCGTTTTTCTTTGCAAAAATGTATAAAAATTTCTTTTCAAGCCGTTAATGAATAAGTTATTAAAAAGTAGCAAATTTTAATATCTCTAATCTGTACTGAAATCGGTTTCCATGGGGAAAATATTCTGCTAAACCGCGGGGAAATTTTTTGAGCCCCCCTCCCCCTTAAAAATTTTGCATATGGGCGCCCTTGCCAATCATGTTGCTCCCAATCTCGATGTTCAGCAGCCCATCTTATTCGGGCGGCACGGTTGCGTGGGGTCAACGGAATGCAGACCATTGGCCTAAGTGCATAGAACCCTCCCTCATGAAGCCGATTACGTACTGTTTGGCTGGACAGTGGACATACTTCGAACTGTTGCCAAGAGCAACTGTATTTGCAGCTGCGTAGTATTCTCTGTTCTGTTTCGATGGACTGTTAGCAGTATATACCGATCATCTGTTGCTGCAGTGGCGTGTGGCCGACCTTGCCCTGGTCAACGTCTAACATTTCCTGTCTCTTGGAATCGATTCCACAGCCTTGCAATAACTCTTCTGGAGACTCCAAAAGCGTCCGCGACACAAACGTTATGTTTGCCCGGATTCCAGTTTGCCACACACCATGTCATGGATTCCGGTAAATCACGCTGTTGAGACATTCTCAAATAACCTTGTCTCAAGAAAAAATACTGCGCAATCGAATTTGCCAGTTACTGCTAAAAACAGACGTTTCTGCTACATCCCTATTTCTGCCCTTCCTTATCTCCTTTTTCTGGTTTTTGACGTCATGAACACTGATTTGTAGATAAAGTTTTCTTCTTCCGCTTCCTGGTAGGCTTTAAATTATGGATCATTCATTTTATGTTACTTATTATTATACATCTTTTCGTAATTTTGTTAAAACCATGTGCTCCCCTAATTGTTTTAAGCAGTGTATATCTCCCTTTCTTCCTCCTATTGGGTCCTTACTACATATTTTTTTTCGCTTTTGTCAATAACGTGCTTTCAGGACGTCCAAGCTTGAAAGTTTCCCACGCATCAACGACCGAGTAGTTGGTAAGTTTCAAGAGCTGCAAACGTGACTCCAACATTTGCTATAACGAAACTTATCGAACGAAGCAATTGAAGTGCAAGGAATCGTCATGACTTTGACATTTATCAAATATATCTCTTATAAAAACACCTAGACAGAAAAATGATGTGAGGTCATGGTTATCAATAGTTTTTGAAACTTGCAAATATACATATACATATGTGTGTTAGGGTGCGTCTTATTTTTGAAGATGTTATTTTTTCATGAGGCACCCTCTCATTTTGTTCCTTTGGATGAAAAAGAAATTCACATATCTTAAAAATAAAAATTGAATAAAATTTAGAGGTTGCTACCATTGCTGCAAAACTTGAAATCTATTTATTTATTTATTTTTTTTTTTTTTTGCATCGATTATTATAATATTTATTTATGTTTTCTTTTTATCATTAATTTTAATTAGTAATAAATTAGATTGTTACTGACATTGAAATTATTTCATATTTTATTAAATCATGTTAATTAACTGTATCTGCAATTAACTATCAACCTCTTTAATAACTGTTGGTTAGCAACCAAAAGAAACACAAGTTGTCAGTTAAGAACTCAAAAAGAAAATAGAAAGAGTTCTAATTCAATAATCAAAAACAAAATTATTGGAATCCATCATTAGATTATTTGCTTGACTTTGCGCTTGCTGATGATACTTTATGCAAGATTTCACTTCCAGGCGAAAAATTATTTCTAACTGAAAGAAAACTAGGAAGACAAGGCGAAATCGGTAACAAATAAATTTCTATTTAAAAAGGCAACACAACTTGCGTGAAAAGAAGAAATTTTGAAAGAAAGAAAATCATGAAGAATCGGAATGAACTCTAGTGAAAGAATTTTTTTTTTTTTTTTTAGCCTCTGTTGTAACTGAATGTACTTTGATTTTGAAGAACAAGAATTTGCAATAAAGTTAACTAGATTTGATCTTTTGTTGTTGAAAAGCATTTTCACTTACAAGAAGGAAACTGTTGTTTCAAGTAATTTTATTTGATATCTACGTGTCATTTTTGAAGAGACAAAACTCCAAATTGGTCTCTTTCTTAAAGAAAACAACTCCTCCAATGAAACACTGAACAACAGATGTTGTAGAACTAAAACCAAAGGGGTTGAAAAAAAGGATTTTATTACTAACATTCAGATTTTTCACCATTAAGATCTTTTCTCAAGTTTTTTTTTTTGAAGAGATGTTATCAAATAGTTTGGATGATGAGTAGCAATAAAAAAAAAGGCTTGTATATTTCACATTACTAGAAACAAAGGGGAAAAATTACAATATTGGTGAATGTAAAAGACTGAAATTGTAAACCAATGATACGTATGGCGTAGTGGAACTTTTGCATGATTTTTGTTCGACATTATTACACAGCATAGCAACCATGAAATGCTTATTATGTTTTTGTATGCATAGGAAATAAGTATTTGGGCTATGTTTCTACCTTAACCAACCCAAATTCATGTTGATGTCCAATATTGCAATAGAAAATTGGGGGAATATTTTTTTACTTTATTTTTTCATAATGAACGTAATTTTAATCGCTGGTAGCAACCTCTAAATTTTCTTCAAATTCTATGAAACTTTCAAGTGGGTGTTTTTTCATAAAAAGGGAGCAATTCAAAGGGTGCCCTATAAGAAATTCAAAATTTTTTGAAAAAGAAAATTATAAGACGCACCCTAATGTGTATATAATTTCAAATTAAAGCATTGAACAAGATTCTGATTTTACTTCTAGCACCCAAGGTTCACTTATCTCTACTTGCATTTACTTTTAGAAAATTCCTTAAAAATAAAAGTCTCATGCAGTTTTTTTTCCTTTGCAGGAACTGGATATCGTTAACAGCCTGGAAAGCACATCCTCGCTGCAACTGAGCCATTTACGAGGGCTTAAAGAGCTAGTCTTGTCCTTCAACCACCTAGACAAATTGGAAGCAGATTGTTTCCCCGCCTCCTTAGAGCTCTTGCTTGCTTCTGACAATGGAATCAACAGCTTGGATGATCGCGTGTTTGCTAATCTAGTCAATTTGCGCATCTTATGGTTGAATGGAAATGGGCTTAAGACATACAAACGCTCTTGGTTGCCTGAACCCATTGATGGGTTGCATATCCTTGATCTCGTGAGTACCATCAATCCTGTCCCGTGCTGTGTGCTATAAAGGTAACTGAACTGAACATATCAGCAAACCGTTTTACCTAAAGTCCTGAATTGTAGAATAAGGTGCGACACGTCCGCCATCTTGGAGCTAAACGATGCTTTCTTCCTATGTTTGCTTTGGTAAAGTAGCGTGTTTTGGTTCTCAATTGTGGTTTCTTATTAACTCCCTGTTAATTCACAATCAAGAGGCAAAAACACGATACTTCATTATAACGTGCATAGGAAAAAAGTGGCATTTATCCTCAAGATGGCAGACCTATCGTTACTGATTCTACGATTTAAAGGCTTTGGTTTAACCAAATAACGTAAATAAGCCCAAGATATGCAAAATCCGACCTACGAAAGGAAGCTTTTTAGAGTCAACAGATTAGATAAGTACGATTCTTACGAATAGTCAGGTGTCAGAGGATTGCACTTTCAAATAATAGTCATTGACAGGTGAAACTTTGCGTGAGCAATTACGCTAAACTTCTGTTACCCTGAAACTTCGTTTCCAAAATGAAAAACACTTCTCTTGAGAATATGACATCGGCACTCTAGTTAACATTGTAACTGATTGACTGTTTTTTTTTTTTTTTACAAAAGCCCCTTTAGGATCATTCGTACAAAGCTTCTCTCTAGCTGATATTGTCTGTTTTGATTGCCTCAGCTGATGTATCAGTACTGTTTGATTACTGCTAAAGTGGGAAATTTTGTGTCGAACCTGATTGTTAAATTAGTAACAATATGTCAAATTTCACAGCCTCCGAACAAGAAAACCAACTGATACAGTTTCAGTTACAAATTACAGATGTAGATTATAATAGATTTTCATGTTTCACTGGCATCTGTAAGCACTTTTGAATGAAAAATGTTCAAAATATCCACGAAAACTCAAAAAGAATTTACTAATATCGTTGAATTAAACTACCAAAATGCAGATCTTGACCACGGCAAATAGTATAGATCTATTGCAGTTGTAATCTCATTATTGTTCTTGCAGAAATGATACTAATGTGTTTTGTTTCTTCTCAGAGATAATAAACTGACGTCTACCTGAGGATGCCTTCTCAAACATGCCTTCACTCAAGACTGTGTATCTTCGGACGAATGATATTAGAACAATGGAACAAGGAACTTGGGAAGAGGTGTTTCAGCAATTGAGAACAGTCTCCATAGAAGGTATTATTTCTCTCAAATCCTTTTCACGAAGTAATTCTGCAGACAGTAACCCTGCCACTTAAGTTTCATTAGCATTGAAGACTTAACATCCTTGTGCAGTTACTGATTTGTATTGGACTGCTTAACACTCTTCATGTAATATATCCCTTACTGTTCTCCATTTCAAATATACCATCGTTTTCTTGCAGTTACCTGTTTTAAAATACAGAAAGACGGCAAATAGTTTTACAATGTTGAATAAAATCCATCAGGTCAAAATCTGTTTTTTATTACCCTACATGTCAATATTTCGACTTACTAAAAAAAGAGTACGCTTTTATGCTTGCTTCATCTGGAGATCTATATCTCAAATTTAAAAGAAATGATAAAGATGTACGTCGTAAAAATAATTCAATATTATTGTAGCCGGAAAAAATAAGTATGAAATTGAAGACTGAAACGAAAGTCATTTACTGACTTGATCAATAAAACCTTATCTGCACACAATAGAAAGTACAAGCTCTAAAATTAATTTAAAATCTTACAATGGATATCTAAATTGAATTTACTCTCCCCCTACGTACATGCCAATTTCATTAGCGTATTTTCAGGTGTGAACAACTGTTTTAATGTTAGAAAAAGAAAGGTTTTCTGCATTGTATCGTAACTGGCGAAGAAAATTGGATACACTCCAATAACCTTAAGCGTGAGAAATCGTGGGGTAAACCCGGCTATGCTTTAATATCCTCAGCCAAGCTGAATATCCATGGTTCCTAGCTTCTGCCTCGCATTTGGCGAGGTCAGCTGGGTATTGTTTATTATAAGCTGCTCAAACCAAAGGAAACCATCATGGGAGATCACTACAGGCAACAATTGTAACGTTTAATTCGAGAATTGAAGAAAAAATGGTCATTTTACTAGCAGAGACACACCACGGTCGTATTGCAGCATGACGACGCTCGGCCACATGTTGCAATACCGGTCAAAATCAACTTGGAAACACAAAAAGTGCGAAGTTGTACCCCCAGGCTGCTGTATTCACCGGGCATTGAAGGCCAATTCACATGGCGACCGAACCGTCCGTCCGTTCCGATATTTTTGCTGCCAAACTGGTTTTCGGAATCCGTTGCCATGACAGCACGCCGAATTTCTCGACTCCCGTCACGTTCTGGCGATGCTGGATTTTGACGGCCGTCCGATTCGGAGAGCGAATGTGATAGCCAATCAAAGGAGAGACGCCGTTTTTACTTTTGCGGGAATATTTCTCGTTTTGTTTACTGCTAGTTTCGTACAAAATTTGTGGTTATTTTTCAAAAGACAGTTGATGTTTTTCAAAATGAGAATGCCTTAGAAGTTATATGAGGGTTATTACTCAATTATCTTTATTTTGCGTGGAATGCTTAATTAGATATAATTACGTGAAAATTTAGTTTTGCAATTTGTTTTTTCGTTAAAAAATAATTCCACAGCTCATAGTAACTTGCAAAACCAGCTTCTAACGCTAAACATTGGCAGTGGGACCATTAACGAAACCCATTATTATTATTATTATTATTTAATTAGTCAGTAGAAGTTTTTGAATCTTTGTTTGAATAGTCATTGTTTCGAAATGTGATGAAGCAAATCATATTTTAACCAAAAAAAAAAAAAAAAAAGTCATACAAGTTAAATCTTTTATGGTTACGCGTTAAAATATCGTCAGATCCTTATGATATTAAACTGTCTTAAACATTTGCTGGACTTTTCAAACTTTTGAATAAATAGGCTTTGCCACGAGCTTATTCATGAATATAATATGTGCTATTTTGTCAGAAATATCCTGACATTTTCAAAAATTGTCACTTTTTTGGATTTCTGGATAAATATAATAATTTAATTTTTTTTGTAGCTTTTGTCATTTTAAGAGTATGCTTTAGCTCACTTCCCAGTAAAAATTTAGTTACGTAACATATTTAAGAATCCAACAACAAATTGAAGAAGTCAAAGTTTTTTTATCGATCATCCTGAATCGTAAAAAGAGGAAATTTGTACCCAAATTTATCTTAATATAAATATTTTAAGAATACTGTTTGTAAATTTAAGAAATAAATAGCAATTCAAGTGAAAATCCATGTTGAAATATAGAGAAAACTCTTTTATTTAAAGAACAATGTTTATATATTTAAGTTTTTTTTTTTTTTTTTTTTTTTTTTTTTTTTTTTTTTGCTATTTTAACAACATTTTTTCAGTTCTTAAGAGCATTTTTATAGATTTTTTAGGCCATCAAAGTCCAGGACCTAATCATATAACGCTCAGTTATTACTAAACGATTGAAATATTAGACCAAAAATTTTTTTAAATGTTTTAAGAGACGAAGAGTGCTCTAGCTTGAACTTATATGAAATATCAACACCTATTGTAGTAGCATCGAATCGAAGTTTCATCTGTTGCATGCCTAGATTAATTTCAAACTAAATACATTTTTTTATGTATAGTTGTCATTAAATTTTTACTTTTTTGCGAAAACTTCAACCAGCAAGTTTGTTCAAAATATTTGAACATTTAATCTTTCTCTCATATATTCTATTGAAGATCAAGGGGGGGGGGAGGGAGGAGTGGAATGTAGTACAGATGCTTTTTTTATGGACAATTCTCATTCAATTTTTACGTTTTTGCTAAAACTTCAATCAACAAGTTTTTCAGAAAAAAAAGTATAATAATAATAATAATAATAATAATATTTCTCTCTTA
Source organism: Uloborus diversus (assembly GCF_026930045.1). Lineage (NCBI taxonomy): Eukaryota > Metazoa > Arthropoda > Arachnida > Araneae > Uloboridae > Uloborus > Uloborus diversus. The sequence continues at coordinate 59,458,491 of NC_072736.1, read as the reverse complement.
AATTCTATTAAATATAAGAGGGTGAGGGAGGTGTGTAAACACGTTTTTGACAGAGATGTTGTAGACAGAAATTTGATAAATTTTCTGTTACACTACTTGCTTACCCTTATCATTCCGCCATTTTAATTTCTACTGCCCCAAATTCTTTTAAACGTTCAGAGTGATCCTACTAACCGCTTGCTTGACATTCGTGACAAACAATATTGTATTTTTAAAAGGCTTATTGCAATCACAGCAACATCGCTTATAACTTCTTGTTAATTTTATTTTGATTAGGAGAGCGACAAAAGAACGGCATTAGATCCGCGCTCTTCACCACTAGCGGATGAACACCTTCACGTGGCTATCGGACGGAGCTAGTATGAATGTTGCAATATTCATACTAGAAAAAAACAGCGAGAACTTATTTAATCTCCCATTATAATGGATATATATATATATATATATATATATATATATATATATATATATATATATATATATATATATATATATATACACAGTCGAACCTGTCTATTCCGAATTTTACGGGAGAGAAGAAAAATTCGAGATATGAAGGTTTCGAGATACAGAGGTTTTGAAAAAAGTTCTAAAAACAAGTAATTGGAGCAATGACTCGAAAGTAAAACTTTGGAAGCAATTTCACTAACCAACAATGTCTCCTTCTTCTCAGTTTCAGAATGGATATAATTGCTGGAAAACTTGCTTTTTGTACATGAAGTTTTAATTCTGGAGGATTATGTGACTGCTAATGTTAAGAAAAATGCTTTCTGTCTCCGAATTCCAGTCAATAAAGATCGTTGGGGATGGAATTCAAGAAAGACACTTTAGTCGAAATTCGAGTTACGCAGGTTTTCAGAAAATTTCATTCGAGACAAACATGGGGGAAAACATTCAATTAATACTTTATGTGCAGGGGAAATGAAAAACTTCGACACAGAGAGGTTTCCGAGATAGGCAGGTTCGACTGTATATATATATATATATATAGATATATATATATATATATATATATATATATATATATATATATATATATATATATATATATATATATATATATATATATATATATATATATATATATATATATATATATATATCTATATCTATATATATATATATATATATTGTTACAAATCCTGTAAATAGTAAATATTGTAGGAACGTAACCTGTAAATAGTTTCCCGTAATGAATATACAACCCCTTTTTCATTCGGCTAAAGTATACGACCCCTATTTTCTTTCTTTTCATTGATAACGGTCAACGCATTTCGAGAAGCGTGTGGAATATTTGAGAAAATTCTTTTCGGTGTATTTAAGCCGTTAGCGATGGATAAACAGTTAGTTTGGATTGATATTTCGAGCTGAGGGCATTTTGCTCTGTTTATAGCGAGGCATTTCGCTGTGTTGTTTTCGTATTTGGAAGTAAATACGTGTGTAAACGTTGAGTTTACGGTGTTGTGTGATAATTGCTTAATTGCTGATGAATAATTTAGCAGTGGTTGACGATCTTTCCTGTACATAGTGTAAATAAATTTCCTGTGCTTTTATCAAGAACTGTGTCTTCATTTCAAGAAAGTGGAAGTCGCACCGAATCCGTTACAATTTGGCGCCCAACGTGGGGCTACTTCAGGACTTTCTTGCAGTAAGTGTGACTTTGGACATTTTTTCATAAAGACTTTTTAAATTTGGACTTTATTTTTATGGTGATTACTCGCGCAATGGATGACCAATTAAAACAACTTCTGGAAGCAATTAATGCTGTGAAAAGTGACTTGACCGAAAGTTTGGCGGCTAATCAAGACCAATTAAAAAGTGATTTGACTGCAAGTTTTACTGCAAATCAAGAACAATTAAAAAATGATATGGCGGCTAATCAAGAACAATTAAAAAGTGATCTGACTGCAAGTATGTTGGCAAATCAAGACCAGTTAAAAAGCGATTTAACGGTGCTGAAAAAGGACTTAACGTCTAACCAAGAAGAAATTAAAAACGACCTTATTTCGGTAAAGACTGTGATGGAAAATAAATTTAATGACATAGAGCATCGAGTTGATGCTATTGAAGAAAAATTTGATACCGTTGAAAGCCGATTCAATGCTGTAGAAACTAAATTTGAAGAAGAAGATAGAAGATTTCATCTACTTAAAGAAGAGATCTTTAAGGACGTGGAAAGGAGATTGGCGACCGCGGAAAGCAGCTCTGCACAGTTTGGCGCTCCCACATCGGTTGCTCGACCGCCCATTAAACTTGCCACATTTGATGGGAAAACTTCGTGGCAGGTTTACAAAACTCAGTTCATGATAGTGGCGGAAGCGAACGGATGGGACTCTGCTACCAAGGCCTGCCATCTTGCAGCATCCCTGAGAGGTGACGCAGCGGACATTCTTCAGACCCTTCCGGACAGCCAGCGCCTGGATTTCGCTGCCCTCACATCTGCGTTGGAGCTTCGCTTCGGTGAGAAATGCCAGAAAGAGTTCAGCCGACTCCAGTTGAAGTCCCGTTTCCAGAAAACCGGGGAAACCCTGCAAGAGCTAGCGGCGGACGTCGAGAGACTGTCTCATCTTGCTTTTTGCGACTGTCCTGCGGATGTTCGGGACAACCTGGCACTCAACTACTTCATCGACGGAGTTCGGAATCCTGAGATCCAGAAGGCCCTCCGGATGGCGAATGTAAACGACTTGAAATCCGCTTTGATGTATGCGATGAGATACGAGGCCGCCCAAGAAGCAACCCGTGTGGATCGCCATCTAATCCGGACTCAGGAAGCTGATGAGTCTGATTCCAGGTCGTCCCACCTCGCTGAACTTGAGAGACAACTCGGTGACTTGACAAGACATTTGAGCAGCATAACAGCCCAAAAGAAACAAGAGCAGAAGTGCTGGAAATGCGGTAGTGAAGGACACCTGCGAAGGAGTTGTCCGGCTCGCCAAATTACGCGAGGGAAGGAAATCAACACCACTAAAGCTCTGCAGATTTCCTCTTCTAGTAGTGGCAGTGATGGACTTTTCATTTACGCACATGTAAATGGGAACCCCTGCAGACTGATTGTTGACACTGGAGCCAATGTTACGATCATTAGAACAGATGTGGCTCGTCAATTTGGACTTAACATTCTGTGGACGCCGCCCTGCGTTACCCTCCAAACTGTGACAGGTGACAAGATCGAGATTGAAGGTAAAGTGAACTTAGAAATTGTGTTTGGAAATGCCATTTACCATCATACCGCATTCGTTGCTGCTATCATAGACCCCTTCATTCTCGGATTGGACTTTTTAAAGAAGTATGACTTCAACCTCGACTTCAAGACTAACGAGCTGCACTCGACGAGAGAAGACATAGCAGTCTTTCCCGCAGAAAGTGATGTAAAATCCGCTCATCAAATAATTGCCCAAACAGATTTATCAATTCCCTCAAGGTCAGAATCATTAATACCCGGCTCCATTGAAGAAAGCAATAGTTTTAGATTTGGACTCATTGAATACCCCAACTTAAGCAATAACCCAAAAGGAGTGCTGGTGGCATCTACGCTTGTGGACCTTTCCAAGGATGTAATTCCTGTGAGAGTCGCCAACGTGAGTGAAAGGCCAAGGAATATCCGGAAAGGCGAAGTGTTAGCAACTTGTACTCCCGTAAACTGCATCATTAGAAGAATCAATTCCCCCGAGACTGTGTCTTCTGAGTCCTTGACATCGAAGTTAATTGGGAGTGCACCCTTATCGAAGGATCAAAGAACTGCTGCGGAACGATTGGTGGACGACTTCAAGCATCTGTTTTCATCTACATCGGAGGATGTGGGCCGGACGAATTTAACGCAGCATAGGATCTACACTGGAGAACACCCCCCTATTAAACAGCATCCAAGACGACTACCGTTCGCCAAGAAGGAAGAGGTTGAGACCCTCCTGAAAGAGATGAAGGAGAATGATGTAATCGAACCTTCATCCAGTCCTTGGGCCTCTCCCATCGTCTTGGTCCGAAAGAAAGATGGCTCCACCAGATTTTGTGTCGATTACCGACGACTGAATGAAATCACCAAGAAAGACAGTTACCCTCTTCCACGGATAGACGACACCTTAGACACTCTTTCCGGACACAAGTGGTTTTCGACCCTGGACTTGAAGAGCGGCTACTGGCAGGTTGAGATACACCCTGATGACCGAGAGAAGACAGCGTTTACAACTGGACAAGGCTTATGGCAGTTTAAAGTGATGCCCTTCGGCCTCTGCAATGCACCAGCTACGTTCGAGCGTCTTATGGAGACAGTGTTAAGAGGACTTTCCTACGAATCCTGTCTGGTCTACTTAGACGATATCATCATCGTGGGACGCAGCTTCGAAGAACATCTGGCAAAACTTAGGAAGGTGCTGCAAAAGCTTAAGGAAGCCAATCTGAAGTTAAGCCCGTCCAAATGTAATTTGTTCCGCCGGGAAGTGAACTACCTTGGTCACATCATCTCTTCTGAGGGTGTACAAACCGATCCAGAGAAGGTATCTGCGGTCAGGAGTTGGAGTCGTCCCGAAAACATCCATCAGTTGCGAAGTTTCCTGGGGCTCTGCACGTACTACAGGAAGTTTGTGAAGGGTTTTTCCAACATTGCACGACCTTTGCATAAGCTGACGGAGAGCAAGCAAAAGTTTGAATGGTCAAAAGAATGCGAAGATGCATTTCTACGACTGAAGGAGGCTTTAACATCAACGCCTATCCTCGCCTATCCTCAGCCTGAAAAATCCTTCATCCTGGATACTGATGCGAGCAACGAGGGAATTGGAGCTGTTTTATCCCAAGAAATTGACGGAAATGAACATGTCATCGCTTACTGGAGCAAATGCTTATCAAAGTCGGAGCGAAATTACTGCGTCACCAGAAAGGAGTTACTGGCCATAGTGAAAGCTGTAGAACACTTCCATCATTACCTCTACGGCCGAAAATTTCTGCTTCGGACAGATCATGCCTCGTTAACTTGGCTTCTGAACTTCAAGAATCCAGAAGGCCAGATAGCCAGATGGATACAGCGGCTCCAGGAATATGACATGGAGATCAAGCATCGAAAAGGGTTATCTCACGGGAATGCTGACGCTTTATCAAGGAGACCCTGTCCTGAGAACTGCCACTATTGTTCCCGAATCGAGAAACAGTATGGAACGACTAGCCCTACCGCCTATCAGGTGACAGTGACTCCAACATCATCAGAACCTGATCCATGGAGTGATGACCAAGTTCGAAAAGATCAACTTGAAGACCCCGACATAAAACCAATTTTAGAGTTCATGGAAAGTGACAGTCGACGCCCTAGCTGGCAGGACGTTTCCATCTTCAGTCCTGCAACAAAAAGATACTGGGCTTTATGGAACTCACTCCATTTACGGAACGGCGTGCTACACCGGAAATGGGAATCTGACGACGGCAAGGCATCTAGGTGGCAGTTACTACTTCCTCGATCCAGGATTTCAGATGTTCTGAAAGAAATACATAGTAGTGCGACTGGAGGACATTTTGGTGTCTTGAAAACTCTCAATAAAGTTCGGGAGCGCTTCTTCTGGAGCAAGGCGAAGGATGACGTGGAGAAGTGGTGCCATTCTTGTGACGCCTGTGCTGCTCGTAAAGGACCGAAGAAGAGAAGCAGAGGGAAGCTACATCTGTACAACGTTGGAGCTCCTTTCGAACGAATTGGGATCGACATCCTGGGTCCTCTACCAAGAACTGCTGATGGGAACAAATACATTCTTGTTTCCATCGACTACTTCACCAAATGGCCGGAAGCATATCCCATTCCAGATCAAGAGGCTACTACCGTAGCAGAGACTCTAGTCCAACATTGGATCTCGAGATACGGAACACCTTTGCAGATTCATTCCGATCAAGGGAGGAATTTCATCTCTGCTGTGTTTAAGGGCCTATGTCAAATTTTCGGAATTGAGAAAACTAGGACAACACCACTACACCCACAATCGGACGGCATGGTGGAGAGATTTAACCGCACAATCCTGAATAATCTCTCACTTATGGTATCCAGAAATCAACAGGATTGGGACAAGAAGCTACCTTTGTTCCTGCTGGCCTACCGCAGTGCTGTCCACGAGACTACCGGATTTGCCCCATCTCAGATGCTCTTCGGACGAGAGCTTCGGCTACCTTGTGATCTCGTCTTCGGTCGTCCTCCGGATGCGCCTGCATCGCCTGAGGAGTACATCCAGGATCTCCAGGCCCGGTTGGAAGACGTTCATAACTTCGCACGAGAGCGAATCAACATCGCGGCGGAGAAGATGAAGACCCGATACGACACAAGGTCTACTGGACATGAATTCAATGAAGGCGACAAGGTTTGGTTATGGAATCCCATCCGACGGAAAGGTCTTTCACCCAAATTGCAGTCGCATTGGGATGGACCCTACAAAGTCGTTAACCGACTGAATGACGTCGTAGTGAGGATCCAAAAATCACCTAATGCAAAACCTAGGGTTGTACATTATGATCGGTTAGCCCCATACTATGGCCATAGTTCATGAGTATTACGTAAACAACCATGGTTGATAACATGAAAGTTGTAGATAATTTTTGCTTTTAATGTTTAGTAATATTTCTTGTTATTATTGTGTTTTCTGTATCTGTTAGTTATTAATTAATGTGTATATTTGTAAACTTGTGATAGAAGTTTGGCACCCTTTCTGGGGATTGTACTGCCCGGGACGTGCAGTCCTTAGGAAGGGGGCAATGTTACAAATCCTGTAAATAGTAAATATTGTAGGAACGTAACCTGTAAATAGTTTCCCGTAATGAATATACAACCCCTTTTTCATTCGGCTAAAGTATACGACCCCTATTTTCTTTCTTTTCATTGATAACGGTCAACGCATTTCGAGAAGCGTGTGGAATATTTGAGAAAATTCTTTTCGGTGTATTTAAGCCGTTAGCGATGGATAAACAGTTAGTTTGGATTGATATTTCGAGCTGAGGGCATTTTGCTCTGTTTATAGCGAGGCATTTCGCTGTGTTGTTTTCGTATTTGGAAGTAAATACGTGTGTAAACGTTGAGTTTACGGTGTTGTGTGATAATTGCTTAATTGCTGATGAATAATTTAGCAGTGGTTGACGATCTTTCCTGTACATAGTGTAAATAAATTTCCTGTGCTTTTATCAAGAACTGTGTCTTCATTTCAAGAAAGTGGAAGTCGCACCGAATCCGTTACAATATATATCCCGAGTAGCATTAACTCATCGGCCGATCATCGGCCGTTCATCGAAATCCGATCAAACTTTGATCGGCCGATGATCGGATTCCGATTTCATCGGAAATTGCTCCAATATGTCTCATCGGCAATAGTAGAATCCGATCATCGGAATCCGATGAATTTTGCTCCCTATACCGATGAGATTTGGAGCAATATACGAGCAGTGCTGTTTCGAGGCGATGAATTTTGGATGGAAATACGATGAGATTTGGAGCAATATACGAGCAGTGCTGTTCCGAGGCAATGAATTTAGGATGCAAATACGATGAGAAGTAATAACAACCGCAATATAGGGACAAGCAGGAGGAAAAAAAATTAACGGTGGGAAGATGGGTCCGCCATCTTGGATGATCACGTGACCCTTCCGCCATCTTTAAAACTTTCAGAAGGGGTATTTTCGGATGACGTCATGGGACAATTATTTAATATATTTTAATTTCTTTTAATAACTTGTTTATTTATTTTCTAACTTAACAACTTTTGATGAGCGTGATTCATGAGCTCAATCTAAGTCGCTTTAGCCGGGAATCGAACCCTAGACCCCTGGAATACGAGATTCATATGCTAACCACTAGACAAGGAATGCTCTTTCCAAGGAGGAAAATAATTTGTTAAATGGAAAATCATTTGTGGCGCCATCTATCGGGGGGCAAGGCCATGACAGATTTCTGAACGGAAAGTGAGAATTTTTTTCAGTGAATATACTTGTGACGCCAGCTAGTGAAGAGTCGGAGTTGATCATTTTGCCCGCAAACCGAGTCGGGGTCGGTAATTTTGGGAGTCAAATTGAACGGAGTGGAATTGTTTTGGAGATAGAGAGAAATCATTCAAGAGTCGGAGTCTCATTTTGTTCGCAATTCCAGTGAGGTAATCGGGGTTGGAATCGTGGAGTTAAAGTTGAATTGATTTTGCAGCAAATCGGAGTAAATCCTTCCAAAATCCAGGAGTCGGATTCGGAGTCAAAGTCTCAGTCATTTTTCCTCCGATTCTCAACCCTGAATGTTGATCCGTATAGCCTTACGTTTGATCAATAGTCGGATATTCGAATAATAAAACTTATCCTATTTTAACAGTTGGGAGATTTCCAAAAATTTTAGATTGGGAAAATTTTTATCGGAAAATTTAAACGACCTACTTTTTTTAAGATGAAATGTAACTCGGCAAATTTTCATCGGAAAATCTGATCGTTACGATTTCGTTTTTCGATGAAATTTCGCTCGGCAAATTTTCATCGGAAAATTTGATCGTTACGATCTCTTTTTCCGATGAAATGCAGCTAGGCAAATTTTCATCGGAAAATTTGATCGTTACGATCTCTTTTTCCGATGAAATGCAGCTAGGCAAATTTTCATCGGAAAATTTGATCGTTACGATCTCTTTTTCCGATGAAATGCAGCTCGGCAAATTTTCATCGGGAAATTTGATCGTAAGGATATAGTTTTCCGATAAAAAACAGCTCATCGAAAACCGTTCTCGGATTCTGATCGCAACGATATCAGCATGCATTACGCGATGAGTTTAGGAGGAGCCGATGATCGACCGAGCAAAATCCGATGAGTTGATGCTACCTGGGTATATATATATATATATATATATACATATATATCTAGTATATATGTATATTTCTTGTTCTATTTATATAGATTTCAGTTTTTTATCCTCAAACTTCAGCATTGCTATCATTTTAAGTTCAAGTCTCACCCATGTGTTCTAAGATGTTGTATACTTGTTGTCTATTCCAGCTTTATGTAAAAACGACTCATGAAATTATTTTATATTTCGCAGAAAATCCCCTGGCGTGTGACTCTAACATGAAATGGATACAGCAAGCAGAAGATCGGCCAAATGTATATGGCGAGTGTCATGAGCCCGCAGATGTGAAAGGGATGGAGATCGCCGATTGGCTCAAACTGGCTTATAACTTGTAAGAGACCATCTGTCACAATGAAATCTGAATTACATAAGAATAATTCACTTTGTAGCATTATGTTCCCAGATTCTATGACATTTGAGTTTTTTAGATGTATAATAAATTGTGTCATTTTTTTAAAAAAATTACTATTGTTATTATTATTATTATTATTATTATTATTATTATTATTATTATTATTATTATTATTATTATTATTATTATTATTTATTATTATTATTATTGTGTGTGTGTGTGCTTTTCTTAAGTTTTTATTGTTCAGATTTTAAAATTTGATAACGTGAATACGAACTTAATTTTTGGTGAACTGTTATTCGTAACTGTGTTGGATTGTTTTCCAATTGTCAAAACATAAATAAATAAATAAAAATTAATAAATAAGTAAATAAAATAAAAATAATTGGGGGAAAAAAACAGAAATTTAACTTTAATGTAGACAGGTTCAGGTATTTTTGTATAAAATGCTTATTATTGTGTGCTTACCTTTGTTTCAATGCAAATGCTAATTCCTCGCTAGTTAAAAACACAAAAAAATTACGAATTACAAAATTTGCAAAAAAAAGTAGTAGTCCTATACTACTCTTTAAAGCTTTCTCAATATACACATATCTCTCCCCTTTGATTTTCATCTTTAGAACTCAAAATCGTAACTTACTCTTAATAAAAAATACTGACAGTGAGCCAGAATATTTGTCAGATGCAAGTACAGTCTGACCACCGATGCGATGGAAAGGCTAGTATCCGGTTTACCGCAGAAATGGACGCACCAATTAGTTTTAAGGGATGCTAGCTTTCGCAGATATGGTTTTTTTTTTTTTTTTTTTGAGGGGAGGGGGCTTTATTCAGGAAGATATTAATCCATATAAAAGGCAGCCAAGAACAGGAAAAGTAAGTACGATAAAGAATTGAACATCTAACAAAAGCAGCAATTTAAAATCAAAAAGTAATTTGTAAAGTAGAGGATTTCACAATTGTTGCAGAGTTAAAGAGAGAGGGGTCCATGGCAGATCGAACAGACCAATAAAGCTCTCCGAGTAATTTTTGTTTTTGATCAGCTGGATAAAGTGTAGAGCAGGAGAGGAGAAATATCCAGTCGAGGGGCCGCCTCCCGCGAGACACGTGGGAATCAAGGATATCACGGACGCGAGTAATATTATCATCCTATACTATGCGTTCGCCTCTTAAATAAGAAGAGTCACATTGAACCACGCGCATCAAAATTTTTTACCTTTCCCCCTCATTCAGATAAACTCGTCTTTGCTGGACGTTTGCCAATTCCATCTCATCGGTGGTCAGAGTGTATTACAGTAAAAACCCGTTTACCCGAATTAAATTTTAAACCTTTTTTTAAAATTTCGTATACATAGATTTTTTGAAATTATAGTAGACGAATGCAACATATAAATATTCACTTTGTGTTTAGAACAATTATTGAGAAAGCACATCGTCGCCTCAAAGCAACAGTAAGTTATCTAACTCCAGAAATAACACTTATCTTACTGTTGCTCTGAGCCGACGATATGTGTGACGGTGCTTCATTCATACGCATTGCAAGTACTTGAAACAAAAGACAGTCTACCAGTTTTTTGTCAAAAAATTAGTGAAAAAATAGTGAAATTAATGACTCGTAAACAACTCTATGCAACTTTGTTACAATTCGTGTTTTTTGTCGCAATGAACGAAAAGTTTGCTCATTAAAGGACTTGATTTGCTCGTTATTCTTACTATCCTGATTTTTGATTAACCGGATTGCTTTGGTCCCAGTACGCATAAATGAGGTTGTACTGTATAATGAATGGCTTCAAAGAGTTCGGACTTTACTAACTTTCTACTTATCAACTTTCAAAATGTTTGGAGGGGCATTCTTTATGTCCATAGTTATTTTTGCATCGTAGGGAGATTTCGGAAAATATGAATGAGCAAAATTTAAATTGTTTAAACCACATTATCACCACGTAAGCCTTTATCTAAAAATAAAGTTATAAAATATCACATAAAAACACTAGAAAATCGCCCGTCAAGGTATGACGGGTGAAAATTGCTTCCAAATTTGAACGAAGCAATTATTGCCTGTTTGGTGATATTTTGATAGTTAAAATTTTAACCCTAACGCCAGTGGATTAACCCTAAACTCCAGTAAATGACGTTCATTGTTGACCACTTTTTCGTTTCTTCATTATTCTAAAACAACAGTCTTACCAGTTAAACAGTTAAGTGACCGGTTCCAGTTCAGCCTCGTCACAATAAAGCCTTTCCCTGCATGTCAAACGTTACCAAAAAATGTTATCAAAGTATCATGCCGTGGCACGAGTTTCATTGTTGATGACGTCATGAGCGTTACTCGATCATTGGTTATTATATAGCTCGTTTGGATAAAGAGCGCTACAATACGAAATTTTTAATTTTCTTTTTTTTTTTTTTTTTTTTTTTCTTTTTTTTTTTTAGCTTAAAGGTTTTTGAAGGACGTTATCTTTTTGGAAACGAATGACAGATTTTTTTTTCTTATATTAACCACTGGAGAGCAAACTTATGTTTCTTAATGCAAATTGTCTGAGGAGTTCAACTTCAAACGCTTCGGTAAAATTTCGTTTCTTCGTATTGTGGCACTCTTCTTCCACCTGAGCGATATATATGAGCATGGGCGCCCATATGCAAAATTGTAAGGGGGGGGGGGGAGCTCAGATATTTTAAACATGATTTAGCAGGATATTTTCCCCATGGAAGCAGCTTTCAGGACAGATTAGAGTCATTAAAATTTGACATTTTTAATAACTTATTCATTAATGGCTGGAGAAGAAATGTTTTTACATTTTTGCAAAGAAAAAAGTATAAAAAGCAAGGAAGTTCTAATTCCTAAGGGGGGCTCCAGCCCCCCTTGTCCCCTTATATGAGCACCCATGTGTATGAGGATATCATACAAGTTATTTCAAACTGCTAGGTGTTATATTTTAGTAAAGTTCACAACCTATAAGATCTATGGGTTTGTCAATGATGGGATACTGGGATGAAAAAAAAAACCTTTTTCAATTTATTTCCGGAATGTCCTAATAAATCAGGAACTGTTCACGAAAGCATTCTATGACTGTATAATAGGGTGAAACGAAAAAAACAAAGTTTCTGTTTTCGAATCGTAATAGTGCGGAAAAGTTGCGATTGGTGAAGACTTATAAAACAAAACAAAAATTTTTAAAATCGGATAATATCTTCCGATCCCGCAACGAGCCTGAATATTTGAAAAAATGGAAAACTTCGTGTTTTCTTAGTGATTTTTCAAAAATTTTGCTTTAATGTTTCTTTTTAAGGCTCTAAGACGGAAAAGTTACGATTGGTAAAGCCTTCAGAAATAAAAAAAAAATTGAAATCGAATAATACCTACCAATCCAGAAACAAGCCTAAAAAATCGAAAAAAATGAGAATTTCAGGTTTTTTTTCCGAATTTTTAACATTTTTGGTTCAATGTACTTTTTCAGGCTACAGAACGGAGAAGTTACGTTTAGTGAAGACTTCAAAACAAAACAAAAAAAAAAAAAATATCTTTTTGAAATAAAACAATATTTTCCGATCGCGCAACGAACCTACATGTTTGAAAAAATGTAAATTTTAAGCCCTTTTTCAGCTTTTTTTTTTTTATTTTAGTTTAACGATCCTCATAAGTTCGGTATGAAATATCAATGGAAGAACGTTTGTTTATAAAACAAATGTGATATTTTAGTATTAGCCTGCCTGTGAAATTGTCCACATGGCCCTTCAATCCCGCGAGACTTATATTTTTTTATGCCGCTCAGTACAGTGTATTATGCATCAAATACGTCCCATTAGCGCCTCACGATCTTGAATTTATGAGCGTTTTAGTTGACTTGTGTCTATAGGTATCTTACTTAAATGAATAAAGTAGTCGTGCTGCCATCAGTATTTCTCAATGTTTCTAATGAGCGTGTGAAGTCGATTTGCTCTGCTGAACGTGTTTCAAATATGAATCCATCTTTAAAGAAAAGAATTACGAGAAAGTCCTTTGAGTGCCCTATATTTGGCCACCCGAGAGATTTGCCAACAAATAAGCTTCCTACTTATGAAAATGTACTTCAAAGTTGCTTTTAAGAGAGATTTGAGTTAGCTAGAAAAGTCAATAACACGAAAGTGAGTTTTTCCATTGTTAAGGACATAGTGGCGCAAAAAATTAAATGTAATCTTTCAAATGAAGAACAACCAAGTTCAGTAAGTTACCGCCCTTTTGGCTTCCTTAAGAGGTTTTCCACCTCCAGCTCAGTTAGTCCTATGCCGGGCTGATGAGTGCTATTAACATGGGCGGATTTATGGGGGGGCAGAGGGGGGCAATGCCCCCCCCAGTTTTGGGAGGACATTATGTAGTAACAACACATCTTCCAAAAATTAAAAAAAAAAACCATTATTTTTTCGGTTTTGAATAGTTTAGAAGAGCATGGGTGGATTTATAAGGGGGGGAGGCAAAGGGGGCAATGCCCCCCACTTTTGGGAGGAGTTTATATAGTAACAACTTATCTTCCAAAATCTTATAACAAAAAAAAATCATGATTTTTTTTTCTTTTTTGAACAGTTCAATTAAAATGAAGAGAATAGCGAATGTCCTTTTCTGAAGGGAGAAAAGAAAAAGAAAAAACCTAACATTAAATACAAATAGTACAGCTGTCACTGGGGTACAGAAAATTGGTCTAAATTCACTATTTTCGACTGAAAACCATTTGGGCAAGTATATGAATGAAAATATAGGCTAAACGAGCTATGCATTCAGCTGCAACACTTATAATAATTGACGTTTTTGACCCTCCCTCCCCCCTCCTCAATTTGCGCTAACAGAACGATCTACTCGTTACGATTTGTTTTCTCTCTTTTCTGAATGTTTATTTTCAATTTGCGTGATTCCAAAAACTAGATGTTATAGGTTGTTACAGACGAAAGATTTTGAAGAACCTTCTGGATTCACACGTTCAAATGAATTTGGCTGATTTGAAATGTATGCTGTTGCAAAAAAAGTACATAGCTAAAAGGTCTTTGTACAGCAAAATACTATCAAATGTAACAGTTAACACTGTAACACAACTCTTGTAAAGTCGCATTATTACCTGATGAAATGTTTTAATAACTGTGTTTTCTTTATTTTTTAAAGGAAAAAATTTGTATATATGAAACTAATAGTTAGAACTGTACTTCATGCGTTTGGTAAATTTTCGGCTTGTCTTTTTTTTTCTTGAGAAAAAAAGTAAATACTATCGCAAACTGAATAAACTTCAGTTATCTGAACGTTCTGATTAATTGAATCTTTTTACTTAGAGGGAAAGTACCATTTTCCTTAATTTCTAAATACTGTTTAAAAATTAAGATAAGTCATAATCATCTAAGTCTAAATGAGACAGTTATTGTCATTATTGAAATCTGAGTAATTCAGTCATTAAAAGTTTTGGAAAAATTTGCTGAAATTTGATAAAAACCAATAAAAACCTTACACAGATTGGTAACATCGAAAAAATCCTTTAACTGTAAAAACCAACGCATTTTCGTTTCAATTACGAAAAATCAAACAAAAATCTGCAGGTAAGAGTGAATTACATGCAGGGCCGGATTTGCCTATAAGATAAACAAGTTATAACTTAGGGCCCCTGCTTTGAAGTGGACCCCTAACTCCCAAAAAATTGTGATTCGTTCCTTAAAAAAATGGAAAGTGCTTGAAAAACTAATTTCAAGTTCTTGAAAACCTTGAATGTTTGGAAACGTGTGGCTACAAACCTTATATTTTAAAATTTCTAACAAATTGTTGGGGGAAGAATGCCAAAATGTGTCAAATTCAGCTCCTTGCTACATCCTGCATCAAAAATGTAAAAATCATGGTTCTCGTGTTTGTAACATATTACTTGAAATAAATTTTTGTGACTCACATGCTTCATATCTTGCTATTGATTTAATCCCGAATGCAGAATTTTGGAAATTCTTCTGTATTGATTGCTTTTATTTTACTTTTACTGCATATTGTTAATCTGTTTAGCACGGGAAAAAAATGATACATTACCCCTATTCCTTTTCGTTTTCTGTACTACTTATAATTAAAAAAAAAGTTTTGATGAGAAATTAAAAAAAATTAATTTTTTCTTTTAAATTTAAAATAGCCATTTCTTACAAAGAACAATACTGTACAACTGTATAATCTACTACTCAATTTCAGAGACTGGAAAGTGCAAATTATTAATAGGTTCTAAAATCCCTGAAAAGAATTGGCGCAGTATAGCCTACCAGGGCTCTTGAGCCAAAAACCCAATCTAACCAGCCAAATCTTGAAAATAATTAGACAAGTCTTTGAAACTCCTAAGCAAAGTGTGCTTCAATTTTATTTCTTATCAAGTGTATAAATTAAGAATTGTTCAAATGGGTAGTATGTTACTTTCTTGACACCTATTCTCTAAATCTCATTTCTTTTAAAATATTAATTTGCTTCACAAAGCACTTTTAAAGCATAAAACTTTAAAAAAATATATTTGCCTATTATTTCCAATTAACCCTTATATAGACCGGGATCTGAAGGGGGTTGAGCATGCATGGAAAGGCTGACGCAATATTATTTCTGATTATTGTTACAGGCACGATGGTGATTATGAAACCACATGTCGTCGCCCCCCTGGGTGGTCGACAACCCCGGGGGAGGGGGGAAAGCAGTGGGGGAGCCGTTTGCTAAATCACTTATAAGTCGCGAACTATTTGAGATAAAACACTGAAAAAAGTGGTAATCGACGCAACAGAACAAGGGCTTCATAAAAGCTAAATATGATTATGGACCTATCTTTGTTGGTTTCTGAGTAAAATTCCATCTTTTGCAAACAAGCAAATTTTTTGAATAAAATGCGCAAAACAAACTTTTTTTGACCAAAATAAATTCCAAATCAAAATTGTTTGATTTTTTTTTTCAAATAAAGTCCTAAATATCATTATTTAGTTTGTTGAAACTTTTAAGTACTGTTAACGCGTTGAAAATCAAAATGACAGTAGCAAGCTCGAACACGATTTGCAGTATAGTTCCGGATCTGAAGGGGGGTTTTGAGCATGCATGGAGACCTGACGCAAAATTATTTCTGATTAATGTCACATGCATTATGGTGATTATGAAACCACATGTCTATGCCCCCCTGGGTGGTCGACAACCCAGGGGGAGGGGGGGAAGCAGTGAGGGGAGCCGTTTGCTAAAACCCTCATAACTCACGAACTATTTGAAATAAAACACTGAAAATAGTGGCAATCGACGCAACTAAACAAGGGTTTCATAAAAGCTAAATATGACTATGATCATATCTTTGTTAGTTTCTGAGTAAAATTCTATTTTTCACAAACAAGCAAACATTTTGAATAAAATACGCATTTTTTTTCGAATTATCAAAATTAATTAACTGTTTAGGTAACCAATAAAATCTGAAATAACATTATCCAGTTTGTTTAAAATTACTTAATTATTATCAAAGCGCTGAAAAGTGAAATAAAAGCAAGCTCAAAAAGCGTTTGAGGTATTCACAAAGAAAAAAAAAGTTTCCGGGATTTACCTTGAAGACTCGACATAAACCAAAGAAAATTTTGTGGCTCTCCTGTTTTGGAGGTTTTATTTCTTAATATTATCAAAACAATGTCCCAGTTAAGTAATTACTTAATTATATAACCTTTAACGCATTATAGCTGCTTAGTATGGGTCAAAATGGCACTTTTTAAAAAATTAAAACATGCAAGTTTGCATGTACGAAGTAATTATGGAAAGGATAAACTATCGGGATAACCCTTTTTCCAGATTTTACACCTGAGTTATGAAACATAGTGAGCGAGGCTATTGCCACATAAGCAGCATCAAAATTTCAGTGGAACGTTAAAGAAAATGTGAATAGTCTCTTATCCAGAGAAGTCCTGCAATGGCAATGTCTTCAATAGCAATTGCAAAGCATCAAACGAAAACCAAAAAAAAAAAAAAACATTTAACCTGGGAAACGTTAGCTCAAAAGTGATGTTAGTGCATCTAAAAATCATTCCCATACAATTAGCCCAATGCTAGGTTTTAGGTTCATCAGAATGGTTCACTGAAGCAAAGCGAGAGGTCCGATTTCGTGAATGTAATTGAAAATGATACTTCTTACAGCAAAACTCTAGAAGAATCACCCTATTTTTTAAGTTATCGATGGAATGACACTGGTCCATAATGTCCCAAACACTACTTTCAAATGCAGCAAAGATTTTGCAGGTCTCCAAATAAAAAATAATAAAATTTTCTCTCTAAGAGTCAAACTACACGAGTGGACCTTAAACACGATCGGTACTTCTCACTGTCGTTTTCATAACTTGAAAACCAGAAGTTCAGGAAAGTCTCCTTCGCTTATAAAAAAATCACTACGTACCAAACCAGTGGTTTCGTGTCATAGCCATTCCTGAAAATAAAAAGAACTTTTAAAAGTACATTTCAGAGTATGTAATATGTAAAATATCCGTTCCTGCATCCAATCAGCTTCTGGTGTCTGGTAACTCTGAAAACGAAAATGAATATTATTTAAAATCTGAGAGTCAAGTAATAAATTTCTCTGAAATGCTCGAGTCCAACCAGGACGAAGCATGCAACAGAATCTATCTTCCTGTATACGATTCAGTGCAGAATAGGGGAAAAAGTAACTAATAGTTTATAGATCAGAAACTAATGAATTCTTATTGGCAATCTTTGTTAAAGGACAGAGGTTGCCATTTCATGTGCTAGTTTTGTGGAAAGGAAAAGAGCTGTAGGATGGCATCTATCTTCAGGAGCACTTTCGGAAAAAAATATCTAAAATTTTACAAGCTTTTGATGCATTTTCCGACTGCGATTAGAAGCTGTATTATAAAAAAATTGTCAAGAAAATAGGTATTTCTTCCGAATGCAACCATTACTCACACAATAATTTCTTGTCATTTCCATCAGAAATAAATGTAATATCAGCTCTCTACCATGCTCCTGCAATTTTTTCCAACATGTGCCAAGAAGTATTGCTCAACTGTACTATTGAATCAATTCCCCTGTACCTTAGCAGTGCCTTTAGATGTAACCAAATTTGGGTTTCACTTGAATGAAAATAAAACAATAAAGCCCCATACCTTATGATGCAGCCAGTGTTACCAGGGAGTTGAATTCCAACCTGTGCAGGAAAGAACTATAAATAATCTTGTAAATGTTTTATTAATAATTCATCTTGCTGTAAATATTGTGCTATTAAGGTTAAAGCGAAAACCCGTAAACTATAAAATACTCGGAAGAGAACGATTCAACAGAACAATTACAAGTCAACAAAAAAGAAAAAAAAGGAGTATGATCCAGCTTTCAGAATTTCTGATATATTAATGCTTTATGTATGCATATTGATATTCTGCAATTATTTTTTAATACGCATCATTTTACTAATTTTATTTAATTAGTTTTTTTAGAACTCTAGTGTATAATTTTATATTTATATTCGTTTTCATAAAAGCTCAAAGATGCTTCTCATTTTTTATATTTATTTAGAACATATTATTTCTTGTTGGGTAAATAATAAAAAACAATACCCGCAATATTCTTTTGTGCAAATTGAAAATATAAATTAATAGAAATAAATAAAAATTAAATTTGAATTGATACTACTGTAGGCCTGGTTCCCTAGTTCCTCTCAAATTTAAAGCAGTATATAACAAAATTAAAGCCATAATTGAATACTTTGCAATTAGAATAAGTTTATAAACTGAAGAATGAATAGTTTGTCATAAGGATAATAAAACTATTATTTTCTCCTTAGCATGCTGCCGTTTTATTCAATGTGTTAATTTAGGCAGTGCTTGCATTTTCTATTTCGCTTTTTAACGCTCACGTTGGTAATAATTAAGTAGTTTTAAACAAACTGAATGATGAAGTTCCAGATTTTATTGATTCCCTAAACCGTTAAATAATTAAAAAAAAAAAAAAAAACTTATCTTTGGCAAAAAAAAAGCTTTTCATATTTTATTCAAAATTTTTGCATGACTGCTAAAAAAGGAATTTTACTTATAAACCAACAAAGATAGAACTATATAAACATATGTAGGATTTTCAAGCCCTTTTTATGTTGCATCTTTTGCCACATTTTTAGTGCTTTACCTCCTACAGTTCGCGAGTTATGAGTGTTTTAGTAAACGGCGTCCCCCTACTGCTTTCCCCCTCCCCCGGGGATGTCGATCGCCGAGGGGGGGGGGGACGACATGCGTTTTCTTAATCATTATAGCGCCTTTAACAATAATCAAAAATAATTTTGCGTCAGGTCTTCCATGCATGCTCAAAACCCCCCTTCAGATCTTGAACTAGACTACGAATAGTGTGCGAACTTGCTACTGTCATTTTGTTTTTCAACGCGTTAACAGTACTTAAATAGTTTTAACAAACTGAATAATGATATTTAGGACTTTATTTGAAAAAAAAATCAAACAATTTTGATTTGGAATTTATTTTGGTCAAAAAAAGATTGTTTTGCGCATTTTATTCAAAAAATTTGCTTGTTTGCAAAAAATGGAATTTTACTCAGAAACCAACAAAGATAGGTCCATAATCATATTTAGCTTTTATGAAGCCCTTGTTCTGTTGCGTCGATTACCACTTTTTTCAGTGTTTTATCTCAAATAGTTCGCGATTTATAAGTGATTTAGCAAACGGCTCCCCCACTGCTTTCCCCCTCCCCCGGGGTTGTCGACCACCCAGGGGGGCGACGACATGTGGTTTCATAATCACCATCGTGCCTGTAACAATAATCAGAAATAATATTGCGTCAGCCTTTCCATGTATGCTCAGCCCCCTTCAGATCCTGGACTAATAAGACATGAAAAAAGGCAGAATTTCATATCCATTTTATATAATTTTCTCCGGGGGAGTAACCCCCGGGCCCCCTAAAATTAGAGATATTCTATATCCCGCTTAAAAGAGAGCCCTGCGTCACTTTCTTAATACCAGCTCTTTTAAGGTCAATTCAAACTAGTATGTTGTGGCCATCACGAAACTTTCTTCTATAGTTTTCTTTTTTTTTTTCTGATCCCTCCCCATGCTTGACGAGGAAGCAATATTCCCAACAAAAACAAAATGACACATGCAAAAACTTGACGACTATCCCAATGTCTGAATTATTGCAAAAGCAAAGCAAAGAGCGAAAATTGAAAGTTATTTTAAAAGCCTTGCTTGAATTAATTACAAATATTTTATTTGTTAAAAAACATAAGATGGCAACAGTTAAAAATTTTAAATCATTGAGATAATATTTCCTATCATTTCCATACAATTAAAATCACGAGAAATACGCAGACGACAATCTATTAGGATTTATCTTTCTTATTGTTGCATTAATAAAAATATTTTTATTCGCAAAAAAAAAAAAAATCAACACCTCTTGGAGCGATCGGCGTCAAAATAGAACCAAAGCCTGTTTACATATGGATTCACATATATTCCAAATTTCAACCAGAACGTAGCATTACTTCTTGAGATAGGGTACTCAAAATGGAAAAAAAGAACGGGTGGTTGCGCTATCCCCTTTTTAGCTGTTGACACAAAAATAAAATCAGTTCTTATACCCACTAAGGGTTACTTGCCGATAAATTTTTCTTTCATTCCGTTCGTTATTTCTTGAGATACAGCAGTCACAATTGACGACAAAAAACGTTCTATAGCTCAACCCCCGTTTGAGTTATTGACACCAAAATTGAATCAGCACCTGTTCCTGTTAATACCAACATATGGACCAAATTTTGTTTGATTCCGCCAGTTACTTCCTGAGGAATAGCAAGCACGCGTAACTCGAAAAACGTCCCATTGCTCCACCCCCCTTGGAGGAATTCGCGCCAAAAACTAATGGGCACAAGTTCACATAGGGGCACATATGTGTACTAAATTTCGTTCGATTTCATGCGGTAGTTTTTGTTGTAGAGCGGCCACAAAAAACTGGTCACACACAGACGTGACACACATACATACACACACACACACATACATACATACATACACACACACACACACAGACAGACAGACATTTTCCAAAAACGGTCGAAATGGACTCAGCACACCTCAAAACGTTCGAATCCGTCAAAATTCGAAATTCGAAAATTTGCACGAATCCAATACTTTCTTCTATATATTAGATATAGAAGAAAGTAAAAAGACAGCATGATTACACACAGTAATGAAAATGACACGTAAAAAAGTAAAGAATGGCCTTATGCATCACAGAAAACAGACAGAAACGTGGGAGAGGGGGGGGGGGCAATTCAAAATGTTGCTCAAAAAAAAAAAAAAAACCTGCCCCCCCCCCAGGAACTCAGTCCTAAATCCGCCTATGGCTATTAAGCACGAAACTGCAGTCCTCGGCTGGAATTGACTGAGCTGGCGGTGTATTTCATGAACAACCAAGTTGTTCAGTCAAGAAAGAAACTGATAATGATTACAAGTCAACCGACCCAGAGAAGAAAACCCGGTGACAGATGAAGATTAAGCTGAAAACTACGGCACTAAGTAGCGATCGTTACGGCGTATCTGATCGTGCAACTGCTGCCATAGCAATTCAGTGTGCTTCAAGACGTTGGCTTAGTGACTGAAACAGATACTTCCAAAGTTGTTGATAGACAAAAAATTAGGAGAGAAAAGAGCCAAAATAGAAAAGATCTGAAAAGTGGCATTAAACAAGACTCCGTTCGGGGTATTTATTTTGACAGAAGAAAAGATGATACTTTATATATAGATACGATTGAATCAAAGCAATTTCGGCGAACAGTGAAAGAAGAGCATTATTCTATTATCAAAGAACATGATTCCGTTTATATTGGCCACGTGTCTCCAAACTCTGGATCAGCCAAAGACATAGTGAATAGCATTGTTTCATATCTAAATGAACAAAGAATTTCACTGGATGATTTAGCCATCGTAGGTTGCGATGGTACTAAAATCAATTCTGGGTGGAAAAGTGGCGCGATTCGTCAATTTGAAAATTATATTGGACGACCATTGCAATGGGCTATTTGTTTATTATATTTCATTGAGTTGCCTTTTCGCCAGCTTTTTCGGTATTTGGATGGTGGAACAACTGGCCCAAATTCGTTTTCTGGACTATTAGGAGAACAACTCAGAGGCTTCGAAAAACTGCCAGTAATAGATTTTCAAGCAATTGACTGTATAATTCCAGATGTAAACTGAAAGTGCTTGAGCAAGCATCAAAGATATCTTTTAGATATATCTCAGGCAATAAAGGGTGGCAGTTGCCCAATTGATTTGTCAAATCGTGACCCCGGCTCACTCTCACATTCCAGATGGCTCACTTGTGCAAATAGAGTCCTTAGACTGTACGTAAGTGTATCGATCCCGTCAGGTAAGTTAAAAGACATAGCGACTTTCATTTTGAGATGTTACATGCCGGTGTGGTTTGAAATAAAGAACCGCAAAAATTTCACAGACGGTGCCATTCATGTTTACAGAACAATTCAAACCTGTCGATACTTACCTGACAATCTAAAACAAGTTGTTTACCCTATCATTGAAAGAAAAACTTTCTTTGCGAATCCCGAAAACTTATTAATGGCAATGGTATTTGATGAAAGGAGGCACATAAGAGAACTAGCGTTTAAAAAAGTCTTAAAAGCCAGGGAGTCTGTTTCTAAAAGCAAAAGCATTAGAAACTTTGTCATTTCATCTCTAAATTTCGAAGCAGAAGATTACACAGAGATTATTAATTGGAACACGACAAAGCTATCTTCTCCACCTTTTCTTCGAAAAGTTCCTAACAAAGACATTGAAAATCTTATTGCAACAGGCACTATACCCGACTGGGATATAAAACTATTCCCCTGCCATACGCAAGCTGTCAAAAGATGTGTGAAGTTAGTGACGGAGGCTTCACTCAAAGTGTGTGGATTTAAATCAAGAGATGGCTACATAAAAGCAACATTGAAATCCAGATCAACTATGCCCGAATTTTCCAAAAAAATCTGATTAAAAATTAGCTTCAACAAGAAACACTTAAAACAATAAAACTTGTATTCTGGATTGTAAATTTGGTAAATATTTTATAACTTTCTATTATTTGAAAATGTTTCATTGTTGTAAAGAATGGCAGTTTTGCATGTTTAGAAGATACCTTAAAAGTCAAGAAATAAATTAATGTTTATGTGTAATATAAGGTTTTTTAAAAGGCTTTTCCCTGTAACACCGGGGAAAAAAACAAGAACAATTTTATTTTTAATCACTAAGAAAAGATGAAATTCTCCCTTTTTTTACTTTTCATGCTTGTTCCTGGATCAGAAGGTATTATTTGATTTCAATATGTTTTTTTTTTTAATTTCTGAAGGCTTCAGCAATCGTAATTTTTCCGTCTTAGAGTATTAAAAAGAAACTTTGGAGCAAAGTTTTTAAAAAATCGCTAAAAACACATGAAATTTTCCATTTTTTCAAATTTTTAGGCTCGTTGCGGGATCGGAAGATATTATCCGATTTTAAAAATTTTTGTTTTGTTTTGTAAGTCATCACCAATCGCAACTTTTCTGCACTATTACAATTCGAAAATAAAAACTTTATTTTTTTCGTTCCACCCTACTGTATAAGAGATATTCTTAAAACGAGCCGAAGAAAAGAGCAACATTCACAAGCGTAATAATTCCAAAGTAATGAAGAAGTTTTTAAAACGAAACTTCCAGAATGTCCGATGCTAATCAGAAACTCTCTACGAAATCATTCTATGCAAGGGCGCCTATATGCAAAATCTTGAGAGGGAGTGCCAGATATTTTCCCCATAAAAACCGATTTCAGTACAGATTAGAGTTATTAAAATTTGAAATTTTTAATAACTTATTCATTAATTGCTGGAGAAATTTCTTTTTACATTTTTTTCGAAGAAAAAAAAAATACTAAAAGTAAGGAAGTTCTAAGGCGCTTTTGATTTTATGACTCTATGAGAGGTATTCTAAAAACGAGCCGAAGAAAAAAAGCAGCATTCGCAAGTGTATTACTAAGCAATGAAGTTTTAAAAAACGAAACTTCTAGAACGTTCTACACAAATCGAAACAAATCGCAGAGACTTTAAAATGAACTAATAGCATTTTACAAAATTCTAGGGCAGGCTTCGCCTCCCCTGGCTATGACCCTGTTCTGACGATGTTGCACAATTCGCAATTTTAATTTTATTGGAAGCGACTTGACGAAGCGAATTGATTCTCTCCTGGGAACCCATTGGTGTGTTACTCTAAAATGGAATGGATGAAGCGAGTGAAATTCGGAAGCAATATTATGGCCGCATACCATGAGCTCAAAGGTGTGTCGGGTATCTTTTTGAGCAATATTTGGCAATATCAGCAATATTTGCAGAGGTATCTTGGTAAAACTGTTCCCCGTGCTTATCGCTCAGGATTCCACAGTTTTTAGGCAAAATATCTTGGAGGAAGTGGAGTTTCAGAGACATGTATTGCATCCATGATCACAGAACTTCTGTAGGAGCTTTTTGACCAATTGAATGGGAGACGGGAAAAACGTTGTATGTTGGTTTTGAGCATTTTTTCTTTTCAGCACAAAAATTATGAATATAGTCCAGAGAATGAATCACGTGTGCTTTTAGTTCGTTTACACTGTCAGAGAATGCACAAGTTGGCATTGGCTTTGCAAATAAAGTGTTCAAAACTTATAGAAGGACGTTGTATGTTGCAAACCTGCTTCGGGGTAGTTGCAATAGGAAATTAGTAGGTAATTAAATGGGAAAACGTAGTGTGTTGCTCTCCGTGGCCTGTTTTGTATATTGCATTTAGCAGATTCGTCTTTTGGCTGCTATGCAAAGTTATTGTTTTCAACACACGCAACCTTTTCCCCGTCCCCCCCCTCTCAACTGGTTTTAGTTCACCTTTAGTCCCTTTAGGGGGTTTAGTTACCCCCTAAAACCTTCTCCGCTGCTTAGAAATACTTGAAACACACCATTTAAGGTTTCAAAAAGGTGCTTTTCTCTTTCCCTCCAATTTTTTTTAAATCAAAAGCAGTATCTTTATAATGCGCGTATTTGAAGTGTTTTTAAGAGTTCTCTCTTTAACCATTCGGTCAGTATATCTCTGGGAATTTCCCTCTTCCATATTAGAAAACTATCTTTGCTCATAGCTTTCATACTGTAAAAAAATTCCGAAACGTCACTGATTATTTCCGCGTAACGTGTCGGGATTTCACGGGGTTTCATCTATGTCATTATATCAAGTATCTTTGCAAAAAAGTTTCCTGAATTGCTAGAAGTTGCACAAATGCTGAATTTCAATATTGTGAAAAATATTTTTAGCTACTGGTTTAAAGATTAACTGAGCGTGTTTAATAAGTATATCGGCTTTAATTCGATTACGGCCCGTCCAGATCGACTATGCTCCCAATGAGAGCGAATAAGTCTCGGGATAGCTGCAATTTTTGCGAGGCAAGAATTGCAGGACAGGGATATACTAGGTTTATACTTGCACTCCTGCCTTAGTTTAGTTGTTGCTTCTGGAGCGTTCGCAGTAAATCAGGAAGGTTCTAATCAATTACATTAAACCTACCTAATTCCCTTTGAAGGTTCTAGACCCGAGGAGATTTCTAAATTTAAGAAGGTTACTGCCTTTTAGCGGAAAACGTTCCTTGTTTTTGCAAGAAATGCTGCTGGCAGAAATTGGGTACATTACCAGCCCGTTATTTTCCAGGAACGTTTCTGAATCATTTTTAGTGCACGAAGTTCTTCCTTATTCCCAGCAGAATGAGCATGAGTGGCAGCAGAAATGGGTGGATCTACTAGAGGCTCATTTTGGGCATTTCTCTACCCGAAATGTAAACTTCTTTAAGTCTATTTGTGTTTTATGTAGTGAGATTTTCCATCACAACGAGGGGTCGAAGTTTAAAAGACGGTCAGTTCCATAAAGGTGCTTCTATCTGCCTGGAAAAAAAGCACATTAGGCAGATTTTAATTTCTCCAGTTGGCTAATTATCTTGAAAAATAGCCAATCTTAACTTTGTATGGTGATTTTCGTGTTCAGCGAGACAAAATATTTCGGAAATAACTATTTTTGAGCCGGATGTATTTTGTGTGGGTATTGTAATTAGTTTATTCCAATTTTAAGTTGCATGTTTGTATAAATCCTCAAAGATGATGACGAAAAAATACTCGCAAACTACTGTTATGTGTCGATAGAAAGTCGATCGACACATAATAACTGCTTTTAAATGATTTCATGCTAAAATGTAGGGGAGCTCTCAATTGGAAACTCACTGTTAATCACTGTAATTGTCGAACAATACTTTTATTAAAATGTTCCTCAAATTTTTAAAGAAATATAAATATGATTTGCACATATATATATACAGACAGAAGGGAAAGAATTAGTGCATTGGGAAAGTGACATGTGTGTGTTTTATCACAAACGATAGGATGGTCTGAAAATTTGCATCTGCTCGTTCGTCCTTCCGAGATTGTTTGTCGTCTCGACAGAAGCATGAAGCAGAAGCTGTAAGGTAAGTTAGTGCCGTTAATCCTTTTATTTTAGTTCAGCTCAATTGGGATTAATTTCTTAAATGAGAAAACACTTTTGGCAGGCATAGTATTATAATATGTGTTCATTAAGCCTTCGTCGTTCCGTTCAGTATCTTGAGAAACGGAACTAGCAATTCATGAACAATATTATCAGAAGCGTTGCGAGCAAATTCATGATCAATAGTTTCTGAAACGGTGCGAGCAAGTTTATGAACAATATCAGAAACATTGCCAGCGGGGCTTAATTTACATGAAAGCTCACGGGCGCTGCTACTCTTCCTTTCAGGTCTATGTAATTTTTTACATATTAGACGGAATGCAGGCTTATATTCTTATGAAAACCAATTCTGAAGACCATATAGCTTCTGTACTTCTTTCGTTAGAAATTAAGTCCAGATTGCCTTCATTTTCAAACCATCATCTTCATTTTTTACATAATAAATATCATATTCATCATCGGAGTGTGGTGTCCTGGTATGTGTATTTAGATATGCTTAGTGAACAGAGGTAGAATCACATTAAAATATTAAGCAGAGAAGACAATGCCAGAACTACATGCAGTATACCTACTGAGTCTGAGAATGACTTCCAGAATCTTCAGCTTACATCCTTGTCATGGACTCATCAGTCTGGTATAGTTAATAAACGAGCTGGAACTTATTCTCCGGCACTTACATTTTTATTTTGTTCTAATCGTGACGTGTAGTTTAATTAATTCTTCCTAGCAGACGATTTCACTTTTCTAGAACCAAATAAGATTGCGAAGCAATCTTCGGGAATTGGTGAGAATCAGCAAGCAGGGGCGCAGGTACCTTGTATTGTAAAAATTAATAATTCATTGTGTCTGTATTGAAACTTCAAATGTTCAGAATCATCTACTGGTATTATGAAATGTGCTTCTACGTTGTTTAACATATATTTTAAAAGTTTAAAATTAAAAAAAAATTATATGTTTGAAAATAAATCAAAATCGGGAAAAGTATAAGAGATTGGCGGAGCAATTCCAAACGTTTGGCCAGCAAAATATTTGATGCCCCAACCCGCATCTTAAGAGTAACACAAAAATATCAACCGAAACAGCTCCTTTCAGATCGCTTGTCATGTGAACCATTTTTTCTTTTTTGTGCCCAGCATGAACGTGCCATCGCAGATCGCCTTCTTTTTCCTTTGTCTCCTGGTGCTGTCCGGAGCCTCATGTCCGGAGGAGGAGGACTTGTACCCTTGCGAATGTGAGGAAGAGGAAGACGGAGTGGTTCTCAATTGCTTCGGGGATGCCATCACACCAGCGGACGTCCAGAGGGCTCTCGATCTGATGCGAGGGGTGCGCATGGAGGCTGTGGAACTGTATGATATCCCCGATATGGGAACACTGAGGGTAAACTCATTGTTTGATTTTGGAAAATATATCTTTCCGATGAGCTTAAGCCTGTTTTAATTACGAAAATTGCTTGCATCAGTGTGCAGGGACGTAACTAGAGGGGGGGCAGACGGGGCTCGCGCCCCGGGCGCCAGATTTCAGAGGCGCAAAACTGACTAAATAAATACATGAATATATATTTTTACCCAAGGAAAAAGTTAAAAAAAGAAACAACTTAGTAGAAATTTAAAAAAAAAAAAAAAAACCCTCAGGACAGGCACAAGCTGACAGAATGAAAAAGATAGACGGAAAGCAGGTAGGCGCAGTAAATGGCATAAATGCATTTTCTTGTGACCAGTTCTTGTTACATCTCAGCTAAGAATCACCCAAAAACAGCGGAAATGCTTAAATCTGCTTCATCCACAGTAAAATCATAATAAAACTGTCAACGTGATGTCCCTTACTACATAAGAACGAGAACTAGTCTACCCTACTGGCCTCAGGTAAAATTGTTTTACAGCTTTCCCTCGGGCGTAGCCCCTTTTTAGAAACTGGAGCGAGTTTCCACTCCCACAATCTTGATCCTATTTAGAATAATTCGCTAAAGCGTTTCTCTGTGGTACGAGCTCTCGTACTACATATTTCTCTGATAATTTTGCCTTTTTCATTTTATTATTCCACGGTATTTTTTTTCACCTTGTTTAATTTTAATTCAATTAAAAAATATATCGAAAAAGCAATCTGGTCAGGGTCTGATTACTGAACATGCCACCTAGGCCATGGTCTCCCTAGGGCCCCCAAATGGCTGAAATTAATTTAGTCTATGGCTAAAATTGTTTAATCCAACGGCCAAATTTATATAAAGTTTAAATACTAGGGGCCATGAAAAAAGTATTTGGCAAAGGGGCCCATCGATATCTTAATCGGCCCTGCATCTTGTGCTGAATTTAGGAGGACAGCTAAAGCGCGCATGGAAAAAAATATCATCAGTCCTCATCTTAATTATCATCTTGGTTAAATGTTTAAGACGTTTGGTAAGAGATTGTTTAATTTAAAAACTTCGCACTATAATTATTGAGATTCAATTCAAAATTCTGAAGGCTGACAATATTTTCTTCAGATAAAATTGGTTTTTTAGAGAAAAATTGGGCTAAATTGAGATATTTTCTGCTCAGTATGAATATAGTTTGCCACCCATAATATTTAAAATTTCTTCAAACATCAACGTCAATAAACTTAAAATACACCACCAGCTCAGTTATTCCCTCCGAGGACTGCAGTTTCGTGCTTTTTAGCACACATCAGCCCGGAATAGGAATCACATGAGCTGGAGGCGAAAAACCTCTTAAGAGAGCCTTAGCCCTGGCTTAGGGCGGTAACTTACTACAAAATCAACGTCAATAGGTGGGAAATCAGCCAGTTTTCACAGCTCTCAAACTTGAATTTCGTTTCGGTACTTTTGATGTATATTTAACATCAAAACATTAAATGGAAGTAACTTGGAAAAAAGGATGCAGAAAAAATGTAACATACATAATAATAATATTTTTAAAATGCGTTTTTTTTCCTGAAAAAAAAAGAAAGGAAACTGCTGCCACAGATACGTGTTTCCGTGTTGCAAGGAACTCTTTTTTCAAAAGCTGATTCCTTTATACGGAGAAATGACCCTGCTCTTGTAGCTTGTAGCCCCCAAAATATGTGTTTTTTAAACAAGTTTTGCGGTATGCTAAAGACAAAATGTTTTCCTATTATTATAAAATGCAGGAATTCTTGTGCAGCAATTTTTGGTGCCTCCCCCTCCTCCCCGCTCCCATTTTTTTT
Organism: Uloborus diversus; assembly: GCF_026930045.1. Taxonomy (NCBI): domain Eukaryota; kingdom Metazoa; phylum Arthropoda; class Arachnida; order Araneae; family Uloboridae; genus Uloborus; species Uloborus diversus. The sequence goes on along the minus strand of NC_072736.1, from coordinate 59,428,629 downwards.
CTTTCACTCTTTTATCAGTTCTATGGAAACATGAAGTTCATGCAATTTCAGGAACAATACGCATTTGTTTTTGTGGAGTAACGAAAGTTACTCGTACATTATAAAATAAGTATTGAAAATTAAATTTAAATGTATTTTATGTAAATTTTACGCTTGATTCATGTGTAACTGCATCATCTGCGCAATGGTGTGCTCTATTTATATTTGAGAGATAAAATATAGATTAAAATGCTAGGGGTCTGCCGCCATCTGCTCGCTAACGTTCACCTATCCCCTATTATTGCTTTGAAATCTTATTTGGCTCTCGAAGATTTAAATTGTCTGTTAGGAAGAATTAGATTAAAATACGCGTTACGGTTAAAGCAAAATGAAATTCCCGCTCCTCCCTCTTGTGAAAAATAGAATTTAAGTTAAGAGCTCATTATAATTACTAACAACTTAATAGCTCATTATAATTGTAACAATAATAAAATCCCGCTCTTACACAACGAAAAAAAGAACTTGATAAAAATATGCATATAAAATTTATTTGAAAACAAAAGCGCTTCAAAGAACAACCCTACTCCGGGGTTTAAACTAAATTGCACAAACTTTCTCAGCTATAGGGGCTAAAGGGTTCCTGAGCAGTTTTGTACGTTTGAAACACCGTTTTCAAATTCATCTTCTCCAATAACATTTCCCGCAATAGCTCCGGGCTTGAATTGAGTTTAGCCAATGACATCCACATCCGATGAAATAGAAACTCCTATATTTATTCATTTACTGTTCTAATTAAATGAGAAAATTGGATCAAGTTTCACCTGATACAGAGAAAAATCTTTTTTAGACTGACATAAAAAAAGGGGGGTTGCGGGGCTGTGAATAACATAAAAGGGCTGTGAGAAATCTTTCATCCCCTTAAAAATATGCATGGGAAGTTTTAGATTAAGAAATGAATTTCAAAAAAGAAAAAGAAAAGAAAAAATACCCTTAATTCGGAAAAAAAAATACTCCGAGGTACAAACCAAAGGGGTCTGAAGTAATTGTGTCCGAAATGTCAAAGATGAGGTGGTTATGGGGGTCTCCTGGGCGTGGGACAGCCACAACCCAATTTTTTTCACGTTATGTTTTTAAAAATACGTATCGAGAGTTTTTGGAGAATTTTTCAGAATTTAAATCTTAGTATTTTTTATAAAACAGTTAAAAATCCACCTTTTGTTTTACCATTGAGATGGGTATCACCCGGGATGAGTCCCCCCCCCCTCCCGTCGTAGTGACGCTATTGATAATTATGTATGTATGTGGGCGTGTTTTCAGTGGATTTTCTGTGTAATATATATTGAAAGGTCTGATGATGACATTATCAAAGAATTTTTTTTTCAAGGGGGGGGGGGGGGGCGCCAAAGCGAGGTCTTGCTCCTGTTCGAAAATGACCTAGATACGTCCCTGTCAGTGTGTTTAGTGATTATTACCAGGGAGCCACACGAATAGTGCAATGCGGAGTAAAGTTGAAAGTTTATAACAATTAGGGTTTCCAATCACGAATCCCGCAGGACATTTAGCGGGATTGATCCCTCGGGATTTCGCTCTCAATCCGGCGGGATCCCCAATCCCGTGAATTCTTTTTTCTCCATTCAAGTGTTTTTTAGCTTTTGCCGCTCATAAAACGACTGTTTTCACCAGAATTATCTGAAGTTTGAATCTTCTTCCTCATATATTTGCAAGAAGAGCAAAAACTGAGTCTCATATGACCAACGATGGATTTATCATTTAAAAACAAAATAAAAATAGAGTATATTTTTCTGAGAATGAAATGAATTCCTATTCGAGGTTTCGGTTTTCATACATTCAGCAATTGAGAAAATGAGGCAAACTTATAAGCATTTTTGAAAACCATCACTAAAATTAAAATTCCAGTAAACTACATTTCAGAAAAAATGGAGAAATTGTATTATATATTCGAAAACCTGCTGGAGAAGCCTGAAAGCAATGTTGGAGCATAGGTAAGCTTTTGTAATGCACTCAAAACCTTTAAGTTACAAAAAGTGCACTCCAAAGAAGAAAGCAATGAAAAATCTGACAGTATTTATGTTTTCGGCACGACTTTGAAAGGAGCGACAGAAATTTGTATGAAACACAGGATGACTCGCATGACAGTAAGCTGCTCGAGTACGTTAAGCTGCTCGAGTTCTTGATATCGTCTTTTAAGTGAGAGGCCAAATTGGCGAAGTTATTCAAACATTTTTACTGAGAATGCGACTTGGTGAAATGATGAAATCATGCAGTATTCATCCCTTGATGTAATGAATCAAACTCACTGATACAACGACAAACGTTAATGAAGCAACAGAAGTATTATCAATACAAATTAAATTGGATACAGCAAAACACATATCCTACAGACATCGTTTTTGTCCGAAATTTGCTGTTCTTGAGCAAAAACTCAGCATAAGAAAAGAAAAATCTATTTCAGAAGATGATGAAGTAATGCGGTTCTTTTTCAGAATATCCAATTATTTAATTTAAGAAAAATCAATTGTGGTAGAGCTACAGCACGTGTTTTCATCTAGCACATTATTTTCAGAGCAAAAATCATTCAGGGTGGTTCTCGAAAAAATGTCCCGTGCATAACGCTAAGTTTTTTTTTTATTTTATTCAAGTAACTATTAATTAAATATAAGACTAACAGTTACGCTTTTATAGTATATTGAAGCATGTATTATTCCCAACAGCATTATTTATTGAAGGCTTTGGTTAGCTGGAAAAAATAAAAAACTTAGCGTTACGCACGGGACATCTTTTCGAGAATCGCCCTTTACCATCCCATACGAGCGGCACACTTTTGCTTACCAAACAATGATTGTTAATTAGGATCTGACTTTGTAGTGCTTTACAATTGTTGTACGGAATTCAAGAAGACTATTAATTCATGCAATAAAAGCAGTCTCTCTTAAATAGCAGAACTTTTTCTACTTGACATAAAATTTTAATTTTTAGAAGAATTAAGTCAATCTCGCGGGATCCCGCGGGATTGGCTCCCTACAATCCCGAAATCCCGTGGGACTGAATTCGGTGCGGGATTGGAAACCAAAAAAAAAATGTTGTAGGCAGTGAAGATTTTGTTTTTTAATTTCCGAATACTTCGCTTTCCTTATAAAACAGTGGAGCTGTTTCCTTCAATCAAAAGTAATACTTTTAATCACTGAATTTGATAGAATAAGCAAAAAAAAAAAAAAACATGGAGCGAGAAAAAAACTTTTCTTTTCCCAGCGTTTATTTATTTATTTATTTTCAATGTCCGATTTTGGAAATCAGGCGTGATCTTATGACGTCACAAGTGATGTACTTTGGCGCGCTGAGTGCTTCCGCTTGCTGTCTACCGCGTTTCCACAATATGATAATTAAGAAGCGAATTAAATATTGCGCTCTACGCTTGCTATCAACTATATCGTTGCCATTACATGTGGGTAAAAAAGCGAATTAAATCTTGTGCTCTGCGTTAATGACATCATTGAATGGCATTTCTTCACTTGTGAAGTCACGTGCAGAAGCGTAAAAAATAAAACTGAATCTGTGCACCGATTAAAATAATTGTTAAAAAATATTAAACTTTGTCAAATTACTTAAAAAATGGTTAAAGCCTACGTTTTTCAGCATGCTCTTTCACAAAAAAATACTTTTAAAATTTCAGAAACAACCCAATTTTGAAATATTAAACATCAAGTTTTCCTGTTTCGACGAAAATATCCATTTAAATTGTTCTATGCCACTGAGACTTTTTTATTTTTTCAATTTTACTTTAGGGAGACCTATTTGAAGGTCAAAACATTCGCAAATTAGAGATCAACCACTGCGACGTGGAAGCATTGACGGACGGAGGAAAACCGGCCTTTTCTGGACTGGAAAACAGCCTGGAGGTTTGTATATACACTTCTTGCCATTATTTCAGCTAATATTCGAGCGTATACTGCATTGCATATATATATATATATATATATATATATATATATATATATATAGAGAGAGAGAGAGAGAGAGAGAGAGAGAGAGAGAGATTTTAAACAAACGAAAAATTAATATAGACAAGGCGCAAAACTGCAGCACTTAAAACTATATCAAATATTTCGGATGCAAACGACAAAATGAACAACATTATTACTTAGTATGTTGTGGCCATCACGAAACTTTCTTCTATATTTTTCCTTTTCTGATCTCTCCCCATGCTTGACGAGGAAGCAATATTCCTAACAAAAACAAAATTACACATGCAAAAACTTGACGACCATCCCAATGTCTGAATTGTTGTAAAAACAAAACAAAGAGCGAAAATTGAAAGTTATTTTAAAAGCCTTGCTTGAATTAATTACAAATATTTTATTTGTTAACAAACATAAGATGGCAACAGTTAAAAATTTCAAATCATTGAGATAATATTTCCGATCATTTCCATACAATTAAAATCACGAGAAATACGCAGACGATAATCTATTACGATTTATCTTTCTTATTGTTGCATTAATAAAGCTATTTTTATTCGCAAAAAAAAAAAAAAAAAATTCAACACCTCTTTGAGCGATTGGAGTCAAAATTGAACCAAAGCCTGTTTACGTATGGATTCACATATATTCCAAATTTCAACCAGAACGAAGCATTACTTCTTGAGATAGGGCACTCACAATGGAAAAAATGAACGGGCGATTGCGCTACCCCCTTTTTAGCTGTTGACACCAAAATAAAATCAGCTTTTATACCCACTAAGGGCTACTTGTCAAAAAATTTTTGTTTTAATCCGTTTGTTATTTCTTGAGATACAGCAGTCACAATTGACGACAAAAAACGTTCTATAACTCAACCCCCGTTTGAGCTATTGACACCAAAATTGAATCAGCATCTGCTGCTGTTAGGGGCAACATGTGGACCAAATTTTGTTTGATTCCGCCAGTTACTTCCTGAGGAATAGCAAGCACGCGTAACTCAAAAAACGTCCCATTGTTCCACCCCCCTTGTAGGAATTCGCGCCAAAAACCAATGGGCACAAGTTCACATAAGGGCACATATGTGTACCAAATTTCGTTCAATTTCATGCGGTATTTTTTGCTGTAGAGCGGCCACAAAAAACTGGTCACACACAGACGTGACACACATACACACATACACACACACACACACATACACACAGACAGACAGACATTTTCCAAAAAATAGTCGAAATGAACTCAGCACACCTCAAAACGTTCGAATCTGTCAAAATTCGAAATTCGAAAATTTGCACGAATCCAATTCGCAACTCCAACGAACTATAGGGGGCACTGAAGTCACTGTCTAATGGCGGAATTGAAAACTACAACAAACGCACATGGTAACGAAGAAAATGCTAAAAGTGTTGTGATTTTTGTTCGTACGTATGATTTTTTCGCTTTATTCTTTTAAAATTAATTTTCAAAGTCTTGTGGATATTCTGGCCCACGTAGAAAGAAATGAGAATTCAAGAAGCATTACTAAACGTCAAAGATTCATGCAAACTACGTAGTTCGTAGTTCTAAGCAGCTATTTCCACGATGTTGAATTCGATATTTATCAATTCTTGATAAAACTAAATAATAATTGTGGCCTGACAAGAATAACAATTAATGCTAGAAAATTCAATGTGACATTACAAATTGTTATCGAAAGAAGATGATACTTTTTTGCCTTGCTTGGCTAGCGCTTATTTTTTTTTTTCCATTTGTAGTTGAGTTATTTCTCTCGAATTCCCGAATCGGTTCATTTAAAAATTTTCTGTTTCGATTTTTCTAATTTCTGAGTTACGATTTAATTGTGTCATGTTATGCAAATCATCAACAAAATTCTCACGGATATATGGTGGTAGTTTTCTTTTCAGTTGATTGACCATTATTTCCTTTCACTTATCGAATTCTGTAATCTTACTACCATTTTATTCCACTTATGATAAAAATTAAAAATGGTTTAACTAAAAACGCGAAATCTCGCCAAGGCTACTTTGCTCGCACAATACTAAAAATTAATAACCCTAAACAAATTTGGCGAAACCTTTCAGCTGAGAATAAAAGGAATAAAGTAAATTCTTTCTCGGTTATTCATTTTGTTCTACGATAATATATTCAAGAAAATATTTTGCATACTGTCCATTCCAACTAAATGCTGCTGTAAAATATGGTAAGTTTAATTAATTTAAGATTAAAAAAAACCCCATATTCTTACAAATTCATACAAAACAATAAAAAAATTTACCTGGTATAACGTTATCCAATTTTGTTAATCCAGAGTTTTCTTGTTTACGCTTCCACCATTTAATACTTTTGAGAAGCTTAGAAGCTTTCGAAATTATTTTGAGAAGCTCGAGAATACTACTAAGGGACGAATTAATTTCTGTTGTTGAAGGCGTTCTTAGACATGTTGAATGCGTTACTCAGAACAAACTGACCGCGTTTACGTCAACAGACACACGTGATGCGCAACGTGGCAATGTTTTAGGTGCAGACGCAGTTTTATAAATCACCGCAAGGTAGCGTATTCGAGCGCTGGAGTTCCGAATACTTTCTTCTATATATTAGATATAGAAGAAAGTAAAAATGAACAAAAACTAGTATGTTGTGGCCATCACGAAACTTTCTTCTATATTTTTCTTTTTTTTTTTTTTTTTCTGATCCCTCCCCATGCTTGACGAGGAAGCAATATTCCCAACAAAAACAAAATGACACATGCAAAAACTTGACGACTATCCCAATGTCTGAATTATTGCAAAAGCAAAGCAAAGAGCGAAAATTGAAAGTTATTTTAAAAGCCTTGCTTGAATGAATTACAAATATTTTATTTGTTAACAAACATAAGATGGCAACAGTTCAAAATTTTAAATCATTGAGATAATATTTCCTATCATTTCCATACAATTAAAATCACGAGAAATACGCAGACGACAATCTATTACGATTTATCTTTCTTATTGTTGCATTAATAAAAATATTTTTATTCGCAAAAAAAAAAAATCAACACCTCTTGAAGCGATCGGCGTCAAAATTAAACCAGAGCCTGTTTACATATGGATTCACATATATTCCAAATTTCAACCAGAACGTAGCATTACTTCTTGAGATAGGGCACTCAAAATGGAAAAAAAGAACGAGTATTTGCGCTACCCCCCTTTTTAGCTGTTGACACAAAAATAAAATCAGTTCTTATACCCACTAAGGGCTACTTGCCGATAAATTTTTCTTTCATTCCGTTCATTATTTCTTGAGATACAGCAGTCACAATTGACGACAAAAAACGTTCTACAGCTCAACCCCCGTTTGAGTTATTGACACCGAAATTGAATCAGCACCTGTTCCTGTTAATACCAACATATGGACCAAATTTTGTTTGATTCCGCCAGTAACTTCCTGAGGAATAGCAAGCACGCGTAACTCGAAAAACGTCCCATTGCTCCACCCCCCTTGGAAGAATTCGCGCCAAAAACTAATGGGCACAAGTTCACATAGGGGCACATATGTGTACTAAATTTCGTTCGATTTCATGCGGTAGTTTTTGTTGTAGAGCGGCCACAAAAAACTGGTCACACACAGACGTGACACACATACATACACACACACACACACACACACATACATACATACACACACACACAGACAGACAGACATTTTCCAAAAATGGTCGAAATGGACGCAGCACACCTCAAAACGTTCGAATCCGTCAAAATTCGAAATTCGAAAATTTGCACGAATCCAATACTTTCTTCTATATATTAGATATAGAAGAAAGTAACAAGAACAACAATATAAGCAATTGATCTGCTTCTTCGTCAGTGGGTGGGAGCAGCATACCCTAACCGAGCCTCACAGGTTTCGGAACGCGTCGCGAGTCAGCAAGTAAACCATATAATATACATAATCAAACAACGTATGCAAAAGATACAAAAATTCATTAATTCAATTTACGCTAATTGTCGTTATATATATATATATATATATATATATATATATATATATTTATTAGGGTGGTCCTTATTTATATGGGAAATTTTTATTTTTGGAATTCAACAAATGACGTCCCCTTTTTTTGTGACACTATAATAAAAAGTAACGTGTGCAAAATTTGAAATCGATCGGTCAATAATAACACGTGCTCTTAGGCCGTTGAATTTTAACACTTTTGATAATTTTCTCACAAATCTTCGAGTTTTTACTTCAGACCCAGTACATCGTTTCTCCTAGGTTTGCAAAATATTTTTACAGTGAGGTAGCATTAAAATTGATCTTTTTAATTACTTTATATCATCTAAAGATTTTAGGTTGAATAAGAATGAAATAATGCTTTAGAAACTTTCCTTAATCGTGCGCTTTTCTCAATGTATCTCGATAGTGTGTATTTTTTTCCGATAGTCTTGGACGGTCTGTAAAATAAATTGCTTTGTGACTCATATTTGGTAAATTAGTTGCGAAATTCTTCGATTAATTGTGCTCCTCTTTCAGTTGTATCATTCACAATTTTCTGTATTTTAACAATCTCTCTTCCCTTTAAATAGCTTAAAAATTTTGCCGTGAATCAGGATCAAATAGGAAAAAATCTTTTAGTATTTGTAACTTATCCCCAAACAGTTTTATTGACTCGTAATTGATTAGAAGAGGAAGATCTTTGCTAAGAAAGTATTCCAAATCATCTACTGTTATCTGAAATTTGTTAAACAGTCATCAGACACGTCTTCTTATCACAAGCATTTTTTGGACTAGTCTTTTCCTATCTTCAAAGTTAATTCCTTCATCCAATACGGACAAAGCTACTAGTTTATACCCTAAATACCATAAGTGATTTATGAATTTTCCAATCACTGCTTTTGCTGCAAGTTTGTCGTCATTTTGTACGCTGCTAGTTTTTCAGACATATTATATTATTCAAAGGAGCCTCGATTGGGTGGCTGTGAAAACCATATCTTCATACAGCATTTAATTGTAAAACAGCTTTGTAAAACAGCATTGAAGGGCTTTCTTTTCATGTAAGGACAATTTAAATAGTTTCCTAAATATAAAAATTTTCAAACAAAAATTCATTTTGCCACCCATGTGGCTCAGCGATAAGCTCCAAGTTGCCGAAAACATATCCCTGTAGGAGGAAATTCACCAGGAAATATTACAAGTTATGAGAATTCTCTGTAATCTTTCTCATTTCTGCTTTTTACGAACAATAATATGTCATCAATTGGTATTTGTACTTGATTGAAATGTTATAAGTTCTGAATGATGGACATATTTTCACAAAATTTTAAAGCGCTTAAATAATTGAATATCTGAATATCTGATCTAGAACTAAAGTGCATGATGATGGTAATCCAAATGTAATACATCACCGTTCAGTTTTTGCTCTAAAAAATTGCATGCACAATTTATACGGTTGGTATTGCAAGTCGTTGTATCAAACACTACAGCTAGAGTAGTTAGCAATAATCCTGTCACGGTAATCCTGTCGGCGTTCTTTTTCCAGTTACATCTGGATGTAGCTTTGTATCCCAGTGAATAACTACAAAATCTAAATTTAAATTCATGAAACTTAATTTTACCTCTCGAAGATTTTCTTTTGCTCTCTTAAGGAATGTACGATTGATCACTAGGTCATTTGGATTTAAATTTACTGCATCTACATAGACTGTAAATAAATGAACAGCATCTTTATCCCTAATATGGCATTAACAGTGATGAAAGCCGAGCAGATATAAGTAGTTGCCAAGCTTTTTTGCATTGTGGTAAACCAGCTGTAGAAAACAAAAGTTCAACAGGTTAGGATAAATACCCATTTCGGTTTCCAAATCTTGTGAATCGCAAGAACTTGATGATAATAAAGGACTATGTACTGAAATAGAAGAAAATTAATTTAAAGTATAGATTTCTACATTGTTCCGATCTGGATATTTTTTTATTTATATTTTAGCAATGGAAAATACAGTATATTTTTATGTTAGCAGTAATCGAGGATTTTTCGAAATTTATATTTTAAAAATTAAAAATTGCATAAGCATTTAGGTATGTTTATAACTAAAGAACATCGAATTAAAATATAATTGCAATTACTTATATTTATAGCATTGAAACCTTGCGACTCTATTTGACACACTTATTACATATACAGGGAATTTTGTAAATCAACACCCCCAAAGCCTGGAGGAGGCAATTAGTTGTTGTCAAGGATCGTTCATTAGTGGCCTAGGTCATTCATTAATGGACTATAGAATCCCTTGTGTCCATCTTAATGGGAAGAAACGTTCCCCTGTCGCTGGGTTGGAACAAGCGCATAAAAGCGGTACGCTTGACCCAATGCCATTGGTGTACATTTTATTCTCTGTAACATGTTAAATTTTACAGAATGAAAGTAAGAGAATGGTCGATCTGGAAGTAGCAGCACCTATTGAGGTTCAAAATTACTTTAAATATAAAACGTTAGAATATTTTTTACATAAAAATGAGAACATACGCAATTTTTTCTTCGAAACTCAAAAAAGGGGGCCCTAGGGGCACGTGTTAATATTCATGGATTGACTTTAAATTTTGCAAGGATCATTTATTTGTACAATGGAACAAATTGAGGGCGCGTCGCGGGGGAACAAATTGAGGGGGCGTCGTATATATATATGTATAGTATATGAATTCAAAGTACATTTAAAACATTGAACAGTATTCCTGATTTTCTAACACTCAAAATTCCCTTATGGCTCTATTTTGATTTGCCATTAGAAAGTTCTATAATAGTAAATGTCTCATACTGGTTTTTTTTTTTTCCTTTACAGGAACTAGAAATCATTTCCAGTCTGGAAAGTGCATCCTCGCTGCAATTGAGCCATTTACGGAGGCTTACAGAATTAGACTTGTCCTACAACCAACTGGACGAATTGAAAGCAAATTGTTTCCCCTCTTCCTTAGAGTACTTGATTGTTTCTAACAATGGAATCAAGAACTTAGATGATCGCGTGTTTGCTAATCTAGACAATTTGCGCACCCTATGGTTGGATGGAAACGTGCTTAAGACATACGAACGGGCCTGGTTGCCTGAAACCCTTAATGAGTTGCATGATCTAGAGCTCGAGTGAGTACCATGACTCTTGTCCAGTGAGCTATGAAGGTAAACTAAGCTGAACACATCAGCGAGCCGTTTTATTTAAAGTCCTGAACAAGGCCGTCCGAGGGGGGGGGGGGGGCAAGCTGGGCAATCGCCCTGATCGCCACTAAATGAGGGGGCGCCGCAAGGCGCCCCCTCATTTCGTGGATAATATATCGTATCATTTCTTGGATAACATAAGGGGCGCCTTGCAGCACCCCTCATTTTGTGTACCATAGATACACAAAATAGAGAATCATTGAAATGATTCTCTATTTTTTCCTAGATCCCGCGAATTCCTCCCTCTGTCTGGAAAACATTCGTTTCCTTTGTATCATTGAAGCAGATACAATTTCTGAGAATATAACTGTTTAAAATCAAACAAAAGGCACTTCTCCTTTGTGTAGTTCCCACAAAAACTTGCTTGAATTCTTTCCCCTGCGTGTAGTGACGTATATATATATATATATATATATATATATATATATATATATATATATATATATATATATATATATATATATATATATATATATATATATATATATATATATATATATATATATATATATATATATATATATATATATATATATATATATATACATATATAAAACAAGAGATACAATTTAAGACAAATTTAAAATAGAAATTCAAAGAAATTGAAAAATCAACGACATTTAAAAAACTGAAAGAATAAATACAAAAGTGTACCGCAATGCAAGCGCAAAGCTGCTAGAAACAAAAACAGTACAAACATATTCACACAAACAGTCAAAATACAAATGAAAAAAGCAAATGACAAAAGCGATAACATCGAAATGGAAAATGAAAAAGGTGAACCCAGGACCAACACTTTATCAAGGGGGGGATTGGTCCTTAAGTTCACAAGGCCCTTTCTGTCTAGCAAGAGGGAAGGTCCAATAGCTTGCTAACCTCCCCGAGAGTCTTAGAAGAGAAAGGAATCAGAGAACATACCTTAAGATAAAAGAGCACAAGAAAGTTCCGGAGTGCATCCAAACGGAACCGAGAGCCTTAGAAGAGAAAGGAATCAGAGAACATACCTTAAGATAAAAGAGCACAAGAAAGTTCCGGAGTGCATCCAAACGGAAAGTGCATCCGTTTAGATGCGCTCCGGAACTTTCTTGTGCTCTTTTATCTTAAGGTATGTTCTCTGATTCCTTTCTCTTCTAAGGCTCTCGGGGAGGTTAGCAAGCTATTGGGACCTTCCCTCTTGCTAGACAGAAAGGGCCTTGTGAACTTTAGGACCAATCCCCCCCTTGATAAAGTGTTGGTCCTGGGTTCACCTTTTTCATTTTCCATTTTGATGTTCTCGCTTTTTTCATTTGCTTTTGGCATTTGTATTTTGACTGTTTGTGTGAATATATATATATATATATATATATATATATATATATATATATATATATATATATATACCCTTCGTCTCCAAAATGAAAATTACTTCTCTTGTGTAAATGATATTGCCTTTCTAGTCAGCATTGTAACTGTTTAATTAAAAAAAAAATAATAATATTTTTTTTTTCAAACGAGCCCCTTTAGGATGATTTGCCCAAAGCTTCTCTCTAGCTGATATTACTTGTCTCGATTGCGACAGCTAATGTATCAGTACTGTTAGACTGCAGCTAAAGTCGCAAATTTTGTGTCAAACCTGATTGGTAAATTTGTACAAAGGTATGAAATTGCACAGCCTGCGAGCAAAAAAAAAAATCTACAAACACAGTTTCAGCTATACATTCTAGATGTAGATTAGAATAGATTTTACATATGCCATTGACATCTGTTAGTACTTTTGAGTAAAATGGGAAAAATATCAGAGAGAACTCAAAAAAAAAAAAAAAAAGATCTGTGACCCACTTCCCCCAATTAACTCTAATTTGAATTCCGAAACTTTGAATTCAAATTATGTTTTTCGCAATCACGAGTTGCGACAAGACCCTACTGATTAGAGTTATTGTTTCTAGAAATGGCTCCCCCCCCCCCAAGCATGTCCCTCCTCCTGGATGGTTAGGTGTGTATAGTTTTGTGTGCGTAAGCTTACGTGCGTGCACGTAGGCGTGTGTATGTGTGTAAAGACGTGCGCACGTAGGGGAGTGTGTATGAGCATGCTTGTGTAGGACATGGACGCCACCGCCCAGCAAAAGTGGATTCCGGTGGACAGTGCTCTGGACTAGCCGCGCCGCCGCCGGTGGACGGTGGTGCTGCAGCCCTGGTCCAAGCTGAAAAAGGAACCACAACGTCAAGGACCGTCAAATGAGAACAATAAGCAATCGTGATTGCTCAAAAAAAATTTTTGTAGTTAAATTACGACTACCAAAAAATGCAGATCTTGACAACAAAACAACAATTAGTACTGATACCTTGCATTATTATTCATGCAAAAATGATGTTAACGTGTTTTCTTTCATGGCAGCAATAACCATCTGACTAGTCTACCTCAAGATGCCTTCTCAAACATGCCTTCACTCAGGACTGTGTCTCTTCGGACGAATGGTATTAGAACAATGGAACAAGGAACTTGGGAAGGAGTGTTTCAGCAATTGAGTATAATCTCCATGGAAGGTATTATTTCCCTTAACTCCTTTGAACGAAGTACTAACATTTCTTGGCAATGAAGTATCTTTAATTAACAATGAACACTTTCCATCTCTGCGAAGTTACTGATTTATAATTGGACTGCTTAACAATCTCCATTTATTGTCCCTCACTGTCCTCCATTTCAAAGGGTACCAACGTTTACTCGCAGTTACCTGTTAAAAATACAGAAGGGTGGTAAATGTAATTTTCCTTTGTTGTATAAAATCCATTTGGGTCAAACTCCATTATTTATCATCATGCATTTCAATATTCTAACAGAAAGAAGAAGGACCTGCTTGCTTTATTAGTACAGTAGAAATAGCGTTAGGGGTCAAACAAATTGCAACAGAAATGATTCTTGTGGGAAATGGTAGGTAACATGCTCCTCATGAACATACATCCGTACTGTTGGACAAATATGTTTTTTGGCCGCCATTTTGAAAACTCATTAAAAAAAAAATGTAAATTTAAAAAATATCATTTGAAGGATCAAATAATAGAAAATTTCCCGCTAAAAAGGAATAAAATATGAGATATTAAAAGAGAAGTGAACATACTAAAAATATTCACCCGTACTATCGCAATAAATGGTCTTTTAGCTGCCATCTTGAAAAGTCATAAAAGAAATTTAAAAAATAAAAAAAATCATGTGTGGTATCAAATGAAAGGAAATTTCAAGATGAAAAGGAATATAGAAAGAGATGTTAAAGAGAAGTGAACATAGTAAAAATGTACACCCATGCCACTGCGAAAAAGTGATTTTTTTTTTTTTTTTTGGTCGCCATCTTGAAAAATCATGAAACATTTCATAAACTGAAAAAACAAAAAGAAAAAAAAATCATGGATGGTGTCAAACAAAAGTAAATTTCACACTGAATAAGGATATTAATCAGATTTTTGAAGCGATGTGTTTTTTAAGAGGAAATATGTAGAAAGTGGTAAAGCAATTACAACCTGCTTACATGAACTTGTGTTCGCACCTCAAGTGCTAATGCAATTCTTCGTAGACCATAATACATTTTGCTATTCTTTCAAGTGGTTTATGCAGTGGCCACACAGTGCACGGGCCGCCACCGTGGAGTGAGGGGGACCGGATCATGGGTGCATTCGCACCCCCCCCCCCCCTGATTTTTGAAAAAAAAAAAAATTTTTTTAAATATTTTTTTATATTTAAACTCTTTCTTAAAATGATTATTTGTGTTAAGTATATAAAATTAAATCCTTTTTAAATACAGGACAAACTACAAAATACTCAAACTTCTAAGTAAATCACAAAAGAAATGATGATTTATCATGATAAGAATCGAGTTTATTTAATCATGGGAAAAAAAGATATGTATCATAATTATGCGCATGATTGCCAGCAGGGTGGTGCACTTTAACCCCCTGACTTTCAAAAGTAAAATTTAATTCATGAGATAGGGAAAAGCTACAAAATATATCACGAAAATATTTAATCTCATATTTATATCCGGCGCTGCAGTATGCCTCCCTTGCAGAACCAGCAAGAAGCCTCAAAGGAGGTACTTTCATCCACTGGCTTTTCAAAATATATAAATAAATATTAAAAAGCAATATTAATCTAACATTTTTAATAGTAATATTACGTTTAATCTTTTAAATCTTTTAATAACTAATTATTTTGAATGAGTAAAATTAATTTTATTTTAAGCAAGGTCAACTTGCAAAAGTGCAAACATATTGTGATTAGAGAAATATGTAAAAATTGTAAATTAATTAACTTTCACAAAGATGAAAATACATCTCAGTACTCGCTTTAAATAAATGAAATAAAAATAGATAAGTTAAATTAAAAGAAAATTAAAAATAAATAAATTAAAAAACTTGTTTGAAAAAATCTTAACGATATACATACGGGTATACCCTGCTGCATATGAATCTGCCGTTACCCATGAGCCAGATTCAGAATTTTTACGCAGACAAAGAAAAAAAAAAGTCGAACTCTTTTTACTTTCTTCAAACTTTTGATAACTTGTCACATTTTCTTTAAAAGTGCAAGAGCAATACTTTAAAATAAGTAATAGTTTCTGTATAACAATGGTAAGACAATTTTGGGTAAATAATCTTGTAACGGTATATGCACAGACGTACATAGAACACAACGCACAACAGTGGCGCAACTAGAAAATAATTTTTAAAGGGAGAGAGGGGTGCACAATAGGGAAAAATCTCATCAATTTGACTGATTTGATTTGCTCATCAAATCTCTCAATTTTGAAACTTGTAGTTTTAAAAATGCAATTTTAGACGGTTTTTGGTGATGAGGAATTGAAGCCTTAGAACGCTGTGTTGTAGGTCGTATTTATTGACGTTAGGGTAAGTGATGGAGCTCCGGGACTCTTCTCGATCGTATTTTTTTTTTCTTCTGTTTTTTTTTTTTTTTTGGAAAAAAAAATAAATAAATAAATATAAATCAATTCCTCTTCCCTCCTCCAATTTTTCGAAATTACTGTGTTCCAAAAACGTTGTAGACACACTTTGAAGATTTTTACTAGAAGGGGTTCTGGAACTCTCCCCTGGAATTTTTTTCAGAATTGAAGTCCTAAAATCGGCTTGAAGAAAAACAAAAATTCTTCGTATAATCCACAGAAAATACGATGCAAAAAAATGAAGTTATAATTTAAAATTCAATTTTAGCAACTAAATTAAAAACTTAAAGAAGTAATAACTTTTGAGGTATATTAAAAACCAGGGACTGATTTATGGCGGGGCATTCGGAGCCCGGGCCCGGGTCACCAAAGGAAAGGGGACACCAAGTTTCTGTCATCATTTTTTTTTTTTTGCTTTTTTGAGCAAAAAGACAGAGTGCAAAAAGACAGAAAAAAAAATCCAAAACAGTTTTATGACGGACAATGTGAAGAAGTCATATTAGGCTCTAAGCAAAGTTTCAAGGTTTCCTGTTTTTATGTAATCTGTGATAATTTGATTATATAACTAAAATTCAGGATGTCAGCCTATGATGGCATATTAAAGAAATTTTCTTGCTTGTTTGAATGCGACAAGCAAAATATTCGAGAAAGTGCAAAAGATCTTCAAAAATCTTACTCCTGTGATTTGGAGGAATCTTTTCCTGGTGAATTTATTCATATTAGTTCAATAATCGGAAAAGAAAGTTTAATGACCGAAAAGTTAAAAAAAATCGATAAACTTTGTAAATGGATACTTTTGCCAATGTAGATACAGCCCTGAAATTGTTTTTGACTTTGCCAATCTCCAATTGTAGTGGAAAACGATCATTTTCGCTATTGAAGAGAACTAAGTGTCCTTTGCGTACTCTCATTTCTGGTGGTAAATTATCTTCATTAGCTCTCTTATCAATAGAAGGAAGTTTGACCGCAAAACTTGGTTATAAGGACATTATAGATGAATTTACTGCAAGAAAACAAAGGAGCAAACAAAGGAACGCAGAAAGCACATACATTATGATTTACTTTAACCATCATAGTTTCTCCATCTGCGACTGTAAAAAATTTTCTTACATGAAAACCAGGAATTTATTTTAGAGTTTTCTTTCTATCAAAATAATATCCAAAAATTACCTTCATATTTTTTCCGGGGGGGGGGGGGGGGGGGGGGGGGGGGCACCATATTTGTCACTGCCCCGGGGCACCCAAGTGTGTATATCGGTCCCTGTTCAAAACTAATATAAAAAAAAACAATCTAAAAAATAAGCTCTTCTCTAAATTGTTATCATAGTACGTAGTCCAGTCATATTATACCAAAAAAAGGGCTAAAATCGCAAAGAACTATGTAGTTCTGACTTTTTAATATATTGTTTGGGTCAGTTAGGGTAGTGTAAATCTGAGTTGGCAGTTGTAAAAAACCTGTGCTCGCTGCGTAATTCGCAAAAAACTGCGAAAATTATAGACTGTTTTTAGTTTTTCCTTTAAAACTCCAAAAACTATCCAACTTTTGATGCTAAATGTAAAATTATTGCTTTGACGCCAATAATGAAAATGAATGCCCCCACTAATTTTAAAAAATATTGGATATACTGTTACAGTGCGTTTAATTGGCTTTCATTTAAGCTAAAAACAAAGTCTGTAGTTTCAATAGCTCTTTTACAAATCGCAAAACAAACAAATAATCGGAAAATTCGATTTTTAAAGAAATGAGACAAAACACTTTTTAAGACAATATGGAAGATCCCATTCTAAAAAAGGGGGGGGGGGAGTATTTTATAATAAGACTCTAATGCGTGTTTATATAAGTATGTGTGCTGGCAAAACACGGCGGTTATAGAAAACTTAAAGAGGTCAATAATTGACAGTCCTATGCAAGTAACGCAAGCATTCCTTCCACTACGTATTTATGCCTTCAACATTGATGAATTTTTGGCCGTATTTTATTTTTCAACTGGAAAGTTACCTACCGAGTTTCATTTTGAATGGAGAATAATTTTGGTATCAGACGAATTTGTAATGAGATTTAATTATCCTAAGACGGACGAGCAGAGAAACAAAGAATGCATGAAAATGAAAGTTCACTCATTCTTTTTGAAAACGCAAATGAAACTATCCAGGTTCATCATATCAAACGTAAAGCTTCAGCGGGAAACCCAGAATGAAAAATGTACCCCCTGTACACTATAAGCGCAATACTGTCGAATGTTTATACTTATTGAAAAATCATTCAAGCAGAAGGTATGGAAAATAGGGATGCACCTAGGAACATTAACCAAAATGCTTCCACTTTTTCACTTAGCAGGTCCCGATTTCTACGCAAAAAACTCTCGCCTTCATTTACAAGAGATGTAAAAAACGGAATGAATTCAAAGGATTTTTATGTACACTGGAAGAAACTTCATGATTTTGCGAGTCACTAAATTTTCGCCTGGTTTGTGTTTTGTGAGCATACTTGTGTAATGAATGAACTGGTTCTAATGAAACTAAAGGAGAGTTTGAAAGAACTAATCCATAGTTGTAACATATTAAACAATTCAACTGCAACTGTGTACTTTTTCGGTGAGTTAAATGGATTATGATCATGTTAAGCTTTATTGGAGAACTGGAATGACTCAGGGACGTTTTTACTGTCTTTTGATACATCATAACGACTGCGCGCTTGCGCAATATGATTATATTAGACTTCTCCACATCAGACTGCTCCTGAGGAAACGCTTTTCCAAATCGTGTAATAAACGACACCTCAATGACGAGTTGCTCCCTAGGTTTTCACTGCAGGGCACTGAAGATGAAAACAACTAGAGAAACTGTTTGAAACATTATCCGAACCGCCGTCGAAAAAAGTACATCTCAACAGATCGTAATCAATGATGAAGAAGACGTGTTTTTGTTTGTTTGTTTTTTTTTTTTTGCTGTGTTTGTCTCAAACATTCAAAATATTTCCTTCCAGAAAAGTGCCAAAGTCCAGTTAATTTGTATTCAGTTTTATACTTTTTTTTTCAACCGAGGAAAAATAGAATAACTTTTAGATTCGTACTCTTTCTTCACGCAGTTAGTGGATGTAATACCACATCTTCCCATGCCTGGCTAAGAAAAGCAAAACTGAGCGGTGTTTTTCAAACAAACTGGTGTAAGGATGACAAGGCTACCATAGCTTTCCTTCCTAAAGTGAGTCCAGAAGCTTTAGCTGAAGATGTAGAGATGGATCTAGTTGCTCCGTATGGAAATGAGGCATCCCCCCAATATTCTGCGACAGTATTCAGTTCCACCTGTTCCTCAAAGCAGCATGTAATGCAAAAGTGATCCGTCTTTGTTAGTCTTCAACCAAAAGAGTAGCTTCATTCCAATCGCATCACACGTACCGACAAGTAAACAAATGGTTGGCAGAGGAGAAGGATGCCTCAAAGCGGAGTTGGTCGATGACCAACATAAGTTTTGAGATTGTTTCGTCACCGTTCACTACATTAAACGATCCAAAATCACCTGATCTTTTCAGATTTTTCTCATTTTAGTGCAAGAAGGGAAAAAATGGAGCATGCTGTTGTTGCAGAACTGATCTTAGCTGCTCAGTTTTGTGCAATCTGCCATTTGAAAAGACTGCCCGCAACATCTTTGCCATTCTGATCGAGAAAAATAAAATAAAATAAATAAATAAATAACAAAATGAAAAAAAAAATCAACCTATTATTTTTTTTTTCAGTCCTTGAGTACGATCGTACCCATCGACGACACAATACAATCACGACATTAAGTGTAGTTAATTTTTAAGATACGTGATAAATGTAACATGTAAATAGTTTCACCCTTTTGGAATTATTTTGTTTTTTTCGTTTGTCCATGTCTCTTTTATTCTAATGGAAAGTGTTTTGTACTGAAAATCTTTTGCTCAAAAATAATATCTAATCAAAATCAAACTCGGTAGATAACTTTCCAGTCGAAAAATGAAATACGGCCGAAAATTCATCAATGTGAAAGGCATAGTATAGATAAGTAGGGGAAGGAATATTTGCATTACCTGCATAGGACTCAACTATTGGCCTACTTAATTTTTTATAGCCGCCTTTTTTTGCCAGCACACATAACTTACATAAACACACGTTAGTCTTATTATATCATTCTTTGCCCCCCTTTTTTTAAGAATAGGATCTTCCATATTTTCCTGAAAAGTGTTTTGTCTCATTTCTTCAAAAATTGAATCTTCTTATTTTTTGTTTATTTTGCGATTGTAAAAGAATCATTGAATCTACAGACTTCGTTTTTGGCTTAAATGAAAGCCAATTAAATGTACTGTAACAGTATATCCAGTTTTTTTTAATTAGAATGGGAGTTCATGTTCATATTTGGCGTGGAATGTGATCGAAGCATATTTTTTTCTTTTTTCGCCAAAAATGGCCAATTTTCGAAGTACGATATCTCTTAAACTGTTGGTCATACAGAACGCCACTTGAGCTTAAATTGTTCAAAATTTAATGTGATTTAAAACGGGTATTCACATTTAGTATCAAAAGTTGGATAGTTTACGAGTTGTAAAGGAAAAGCTAAAAAAAGTCCGAAATTTTCGCAGTTTTTCGTGAATTACGCAGCGAGCACAGGTTTTTGAAAACTGCAAACGTAGATTTACACTACCCTAACTGACCCAAACAACATATTAAAAAATCAGAACTACATCGCATTTTGCGATTTTAATATCTAATATGACTGGACAATATGTTCAAGTAATTTCATATCATACTGTAGTTGGATGTATTTTTTTTTTTAATCACATAATGGGGTGGTTTCCTTCAATCAGAAGTACTACTTTTAGTCATTGAAATGGATAGAATGAGCAAAAAAAAAAAAACAAAAAACATGGACCCAGAAAATACTTTCATTTTTCCAACAGTTTTTTTTAAATTAATTTTTTTAAGTGTTCGATTTTTCAAACAAGGCGTGGTCTTTATGACGTCACAAATGATGCACTTTGCCGCATCTTTCTACCTACGTTTCCACGTTATGATAATCAAGCAGCGAATTAAAATTGCGCTGTACGCTTGCTACCAACCATATCGTTGCGTTGGTAGCAAGCGAGGGGGAGTAGCTGACCAATTAGTTAGCACGTGAGCAAAGATGGAAATTAAATATTTTGTTCTGTGAATGGCAACATTGAATGGCATTTCATCATTTGTGATGTCACACGACAGAAGTGTAAGCAATGAAAGCGCGCCGATTTAAGTAATTTTTTTAAAACTAATAAATTTAAATAAATTATTAAAAAAATGGTCAGGTCCTATGTTTTTAAGAAAAAATGTCCTTCAGAAAAAAATACTTTTAAAATTTTGGAAACGACCCCATTTTATTCTGTTTCACAAATTCCAAAAGCATTTCAAGCTTTACTCAAATTGCACTATTATTATATCTTAAAGCTATTTAACAGATGCTTGAAATATTTTTATGCTGCAAGGCAAAATTTAACGAAATCTTATGTTATTCCGTATTTTTATCGCGTACACTTTTTTTTATGTGATTGATACGTATACATATAATAATCCATCAAGCAGATTTTCAAGACATTGCCTAATTAGGTCAAGTTGCAATAATACGTAAATATCAAAATGTGTTATTAACTGTAAAACATTGGGGGGGGGGGGGGGGGGGTAACATCATTGAAAGTCTTCCAGAACTACGCTTTTGGAGATTCAATTTTGAAAAAATGCCGATCCTCTACAAGTTACTTATGAATCATGGATTGCTTACAGTGGTGCATACAGGTTCAAGGTCGGAACCCTCATTCTCATATCATACACCAATACGCCGGAAAACATATTGATTTGGTTTTATCGATTCTTGAGAACGAAAACAATTAAAAAATAAACTATTGAATAAATAATTAGTATTATTTAATGAAAGATACTTAAATAAAAAACCGGAAAACAAAATAATTTACGCTTTTACTTTTCTCATAATTAAAAAATGCATTATAGAATCTCATTTTAATCTGTAATTACAAAACTAAAAACATGATTTTTACAGTGTATTCATTTATAACCCTGCTTCTTATAGGAAAATTGCACAACACTTTTAAAAATCTTATACATTGAAGATTTTATTTTTTCACTTGTTAGAACTAAAATTATTGTTACCTTTGTTTGAAATTAATCTACGTACAAAATACATAGAAGCGTAAGCAATCTGGAAAAAAAAACCTATGGGAGTGGTTCGGCCCCCCTGACCCCTCCCTTGTGTGCGCCACTGATTGCCTACATTTGCAATTTTAAAAATTCAATCTTGAAAATAATTTGGGAGTAGACCTCAGAATCTCTTTAGCCCACCAACTTTACCAAAAATAGTCTAGAATGCGGTTTTAAGTTTACAAATTCGAAAAATTTCCTGGAATGGGCTTTTAATTCTCTCTTCCTCTTAAGATCACCAAAGATCATCTAAAGCAACATTTTTAGAACTGCATTTTCAAACTATTTCCAGGAGAGTGCCCAAAACCTCTTCTTCCCTACTACTGCTAAAGATAATTAAAATGCATTTTTAAGACTGCAAATTAGGAAAATTTCCTGTTTTATGCTCTTGAATCTCTCCGCGTAACATCACAAAAATATACTATTAAAAATTGCGTTTTTGGCTCTATAATTGCAGAAAATCCGACGGAGATCCCCCGAACCTCCCTCTTCTCAACATAATTGGAGATAATTCTGCGTTTTTAAGGTTACAATTTTGAGAAAAAGGCAGGGGGAGGGGGATGTCCTCCGACCCCTTAATGTTACGAAAGACTTAGAATGCATTTCTAAGATTATAAGTTAGGAAAATTTTCTAGGATGCGCCTTCAGATCTCTACTCCCTCTAGCATCATCAGAGATCGTCTAAAACTGCATTCTTAGAGCTACTATTTCGAAAAATAGGCAGGGGAGCGGCACCGAACCTCTCCTTCCCTAACATTATCAAAGATCCTGCATTTTATAGGCTACAAATTCGAAAATTTTCCGGGGGAGAAACCCTCGAACCCTTTCAGAGTAAGTATTGCACTTTCAATAAGTTTCATATAGCCAATATTTAGATCTATTAACGGCTTCTTCTTAAACCATAAGCTGAAACTGTTATCTGTCTCTGTATTTAGGATGCGCTCGCTTGAAATAATTAAAGGGCAGCCAGTTCCTTGCACCTCCCACATTTTTGATTTCGCGACGGATCTATCTCTATAAACTATAGTCGCCTCAGAGCAACAGTTAGACATCTAATTACAGGAACAACACTAAGAAATCCTGTCACCTCTTTTCAGGCGACGATTATACACACGTGTGTTAAAAAAAAATTATTGGGAAGGATGTTAAACTTGTGTTGCCTAGTGAAAATTCCTTAAAAAATGCTCTGGTGCCCTGCACCAATTGATTACCCACCCATCCTTAACACCCGAAAAAGAAGCAAACGTTATAAAGGGGCTGATACAGGAGGTCATTAACCCTCCAAAACCGTGCACAGTATTTTACCAGCCAGTAATATAGCCCTATGCCCCCCACCCACCCCCCAAAAGTAGCTTCACGAGAAACCCCCCTAGCACCCCTTTTTTTGGTGAATCAGCTATATAAATAGAGGGGGCGCCATAGTTCACCTTGCACGCGGACGCTCAGATGCCTAGCGGCGAGCCTGGATAAATTAGTCTGAACTCCATGATGCATGGTAACTATTACAGAAATTTTTTTTAGAACTCTTGCTAAAAATAGGGAGAAGAGAATTTTTTGAGGGATGAGACCTGAAATTATGCACAATCTCTTCGCTTGCAGATGCTTTGAAAGAGATCAAAAGTGAAGAAGATAGAAAATTCTTAATTCTTCAGAGCAAAAAAGACTCCCAGGCTCCACGATTGGTGCTGAAAATATAGCGCAAAAGAATGAAGTTATTCGAAAGAAAAGAACTGATGAAGAAATGAAATGACAATTTGTCGCATAAAAGAACTTATGATTTAGTTTCAAGCAACCCAAGCAATGATGGTTTTGACAACAGCAGTGGCGGATGGGGCCGGCGGGCAGCCGGGCAAATGCCCGGTGGGCCGCCTCTGTTTGAGCCGCATTCAATCTTTCAATTGAATAGCACAAAAAAAAAGCATGATTTTTCTATTTTTCCTTTTTAATTTCCCTTTAAAAATGTTTAAATATGTATGAAAATATTATAATGATCCGGTATATTTCTAAACGTCTTATAAGAAAATCGCTGCAAGAAAAGAAATGGCTGCAAAATTTAGAATAGTCTGTAGGGGACAATGAACGCGTAAAGGCAGGGCCGTCGTCAGGGGAAGCGTAGAACCGAGGCTACCAATTTTAATTTGGTGAAGAACAAAGAAAAAAAAGAAAGAAAACATTCTCAGTATTTAAAAAATTAAATAGCAGTAATAAAATACCAATTGGAATTCCAGTGATCAAAAGCATATTTTCAGCAAAATTTTAAAAGAAAATGCAACCCTTGAATATGAAACAATTCAACCTTTGAATATTATTTAGGAACATCCTCGGTTCTTTATCATTTATCTAACTAAAGGCAGCCGAAGTTTTTCGAGACATTCTGCCAAATTTCGAACTTTTTTCAACGAAAAAAGTGTTCAGCGCGTAGTACAAACCTATGAGAAATTTCAACTAAATGCAATAAATGAATAGAAAAATAATCATGTCAGTGTTATAGGGGCCGCCGAAGCATATTTTAAACAGAAAAAAAGTTAAAATGCAGTAAGGGAGATTTAAAATATTGTAATGAATACCGAGTGTTTGAATGTTTAAATGAAAGTAAACCAAAACTTTATGAAGAGATTCTAGCTGAAGGCATGATTTTTAAAATAAAATAAAGTTGGGAAAAGAATACCTACGGCGGCACTGAAAAGTACCACATCAGTCCAAAATGTTCCAAAAATTGTTTTAACGAATCCCAAACGCTTTAATTTCAAACAAATACAAATATCAGGAAATTGAAAATTTCACTAGGAAAAAAACCAAAGAACTAAAAGGGTCTTGGAAAAGAAATACTGGGGAGGAGGTTTTTCCACAACATTTGTGTCAATAATTTAATAAAAGAAGATAGGAAGGGAGAGAGGGCCTCGAGCCTTACCCTTCATTTTACACCACCAAGGTAGCTTAAAAACGCGTTTTAAAATTTTTCTCTTGAAAGAGTGTAGGTGACGAGTTTCCAAATCGGAACCTAGTCCCCTTCTCATGTCGAACTACCGTTATCAAAGATAGCCTACAATTCGTATTTAGGACTTCAAATTCAAAAAGTTCCAGGAGAGTGATCACCCAAATTCTGCAAAAACGCCTCCACCGATCTTTAAAGATCATTTAAAATTTCGTTTTTAGGACTTCAATTTAGAAACTTTTCAGATGTCAACGATTCTCTCCTCTCCCTTGTATCACTCAAGGTGGTCTGAAACAGAGCCGCGCCAAGTCTAATCGACGCCGTCATGCAAATATCTTTTGAGCGCCTTTATGCTCTGGCGTTCGAGGAAATTTAGTTAATACCTGAAGGGAGGTTTTGTAGACAAGTATAAAATGGAAAAGAACACGTTTGGCATTTAGTTTATACAAAAAATAATGTGTGAATAATTAATTTCGCAATTTTTACTTCACATCTCAAAATTATTCCGAGTCAGCCGCTCCTCTGATATGCTAATAATGCGTTTTGGAAGAAGGAAATATTTTAATATCTAAGTTAAAGCCACTTTGAATATCTATCTAATCTCTAAGTGATGAACAATTAATAAAACTTTTATGCCTGTCAAAACATGACAACAGGAGCAGTGGCGCAACTAAAGAATAGTTTTAGGGGGCATAAATTGAAAAAAATATATATATTTTAATAAAAAGGGTCCAGGGGTACTCCCCGGAAAAATTTTGAAACTTGTAGTTTGAAAAACGCAATTTTAGACTGTCTTTGGTGGTGTTATATGGGGGGGGGGGGGTACAAGGGGCTCCACGGAAATTTATAGAAGTTGAAGCCTTAAAACGTGATTATTATCCATATTTATTGATGTTAGAATAAGGGATGAAACTCTGGATTCTACCCGATCGGGTTTTTTTTTCTTTGAAAAATAGATAGAAATCAATTCCCCTTTTCTCTCCAATTTTTCAAAATTGAACTTCCAAAAACGCAGTTGTAGACAACTTTGAAGATTTTTATTGAAAATTCTAATTTTTGATGATATTGAAGATAGAAGGGTCGGAGGCCCTTGCCCGAACGTTTTCTGAAATTGAAGTCTTAAAAACGTGATTGTAAGACCATATTCGGTAACATTAGGGCCGGCAATCTTTCGAAATTGAAGCTCTAAAAACGCAATTTTAAGTGATTTTCGAACGCTGCTTCAAGCGATGATGTTTCGTATTCGGGTGCTTGCGCAAAATTTTGCGAAATTGAAGATTTGGAAACGAAATTTGAGATGCTCCGTAATGCTTTTGGAGGGGGGGGGGGATTCGGAGGAGTAGCAATTTGAAATTTTCTTATATTCTATCGAACTAGAAAAAAGAAAAATAATAAGGAAAGAGAAAAGAAATAGGACGGAGGGGGAGTAGCTGACCAATTAGTTGAAACTATTGAGAGTTTTTAGCTCAGATTTCGTTTTAAAAGAAATTGAAGTTTTACACCAACATCTCATTATTTTTTCTTATTAAAATCACTTTTTTTTCTTCCAAAAACGCGTTTTTTTCTCCCCTTTAATAGTAAATATTTTTGAAAAACATTCAACTAAGCAGTCTGGGGGGGGGGGGGGGTCACGGGGCGGTGGAACCAGAGGGGTCTCCTATGGACCACTACCTCCTGGTTGCGCCACGGAACAGGAGGGTACTGATTAATACATATTGCACGAATTATAATGTAACATATTCATCGCAGGAACCAAAATGGGGGTAAGCAAATTTCTTGCTCCTCGTATGCTCAACCTTGTGAAATTATAGACATACTGAAATAACATTCATAGTTCCACATATGGAGAAAAATGCTAATATATGCATTAATTAGCATCATGTGTTTTCAGTGTAAAAGATTGCGCTTTTGAATAGCATATTTAGACACAAGGCAATATTTTTTTTTTAATGGATATAGGCAGCAAGGAGTATTGCTTGTTTTGATGAGCAGTATAATTTCACCGCTACTTTTATAGAAAAATGAAAAGTTCAAAAAACTTTTTTTCTTTGGTTGGAAATTTCCCCCTCACTGGAGCATTTTTGATTGGTAGATTTCGGCGCCTTTTTTGACTTTTGGCGCCGTCGTGCGCCGCACGACCTTGCACATAGGGACGGCGCGGCCTTGGTCTGAAATTGCTTTTTTAGGGCTTCAATTTCGAAAAGATTTCTAATAAGAACACCCAAACCCTTGATAACATAAGAAAATTTCATCCACAACTGCATTTTAGAATTCAGGTTTCGAAAAAATTACCGAAAGAGGCTTTACCACCAACATTACCACAGATCGTCAAAAATTACGTTTTAATAGCTAACTTCGAAAATTTTAGTTGGAGCTTGCCCAACACGCTCGCCAGCATCACTAAAGATCGTCTTAAATTTCGTTTCATGGGCTTCAGTTCCGAATTATCTCCCGAAAACTCCCCCTCCCCCCCACACGTCATTGAAAGTCTACAAAAAAAAAAAACGTTTTCTAAGCTTCAATTTTGAAGAAGTTTCGGTTCCCTTTACGTTATCAAAGATCTACAATCCCTTTCTTTAGATTTCGATTTCGAAAACATTCGTGCAGAGCACCCTCGAACCCTCGAACATTTTCTCTCCCTAACATTACCTTAGATCATCTAGAATGCGTTTTTAAGACAACAAGTTAAAAAATTTCCCGGTGGGGGGGGGGGGACACCGTATCTTTGCTCTCATTAACATTGTCAAAGATAGTCTAAAGACGTTCATTAAAATTATATTCTCTTTACCTGCGATATCACGTGAAAAGTTCCCCCTCAATCGTTTTTGCATATAGAACTTCAGATGCTGATTTGGGGGGGGGGGATTAATTTATCGGTCTTCAGTTTATCGGTAACAAACTTGTTGAAGAACTTCAATTTCAAAAAACATCGCCCTCCCCCCAAAGAGCGTCAATTGTCATCTAAATTGGAGCTTTGGGAACTTCTATTGAGAAATTTTGCCTAGAAAGAATTTCTGAACCCCTTCCCTTCTCCCCTGTAGTGTTTCCAAACATAGCTTACACATACGTTTTAAAGCTCTAATTTAAAAAAAGTTTCGGGGGAATTCTTCAGATATCCCTTCTCGCAAACATCGCCCAAGATCATCTGAAAATAGTCTAACAATACGTTTTTGAAGCTATAATTTCGAAAATTTTCCGGGGGGTTGCCCCCAAACCCCTCATCGTCTGCACGAATATTACATTTTTTACTATGCACGTGTTCCTATTATTGATAATTTTTCTCCACATTCGTAAACTCAGTTCTCCTAATTTGAATCCTCAAATTCTAATGGGGACTCCCTCCTAATACTAGAAGATGTATCCGCTCTCTCGTTTACATCTGAAAAAACTAAAAGGGAGGGGGGGGGGATCTCACCTTCAAGGAGCCAGTCGTAAGGGACCAGCTGGCCTGTATAGATGCCAGGACCGGTTCATGCTGTCCCATCCGCCACTGGACAATAGTGACAGTTCTGTCACTGATAAGCAAACACCGGCAACTATCACAGCAGTCACAATACAAGCACGGAAATAACGACTCAAACAGAAACATGAGACATATTGCAGTTTTTACTCCTCGTTTTTTCTGAAGTATCACTGATAGACATGAAATTTACATATTGGTCGCTACTGCAGAAGCGTTTGGGCATGATACTGAGGATCTAATCATAAATCGAACTTGTCTTCAGTGCCTTCAAAAAATTATTAGAGAAAGAGAGACATGAAAAAGTTCTACAAAAATTTAACCTTAACGATTGTCAAAACTTAGTGTTACACTGGGATGGAAAATTACTCCCAGCATTCACAGGAGTTATAAGAGGATCAATAGCTTGGAAATTGTAATAAATTTTCAAGGCATGGAGCAATTGTTGGGAGTTCCTGAAATCCCAACATTACCAAGAGAAGAAAAAGTCATGTCTGCTTATCAAACAGTTGGAAAACTGGGCTTAACCAATGAAATTCGAGCAGTTTGACCGGGCAACAGCAAGAAACATAGTAGTTGATAAATACCCTTCAACTTGGAAGGATGACTCTAGTCATAAAAGTGGAATTGGAAAACCTGAAAAAATAATTGTTGTGATTGATACTGCAGAAAGGTGTAAAATTAATTTAGGAACACAATAATATTCTCACAAAAGATGAAATTGAGAAAAATTTTGTTTTACATTGTTGCTTAAGACCGTGAAAACTGTCCTAATTATGCTAAATCCTCACTTATGAAAAAATAATGTTCAACATTCGCTTGTTTACACTTTGTTTTAATTCTATAGAAATTTTTTGACACAATAATATGTATTTATTCTCTAGAAATTGTTGCGTTATTGAAGAAAAATGTAATCATTTAAAATTTTTTACTAAATTTCCACGAGTGGTTGAACTTTAAGGCATTTGAGGCACCTCTAGAAACCGTCCAAATGAAGGGAAATTTTGTACAGCCTATTTTTTTATTCATTGGAACAAGATAAGAGGGTGGGTGCAATAAAATTTTAACTTTCGAAAATTGCCCTATAGCTGAGGTCCGCCCTAATATATATATATATATATATATATATATATATATATATATATATATATATATATATACAAGCAAAAGTTTACGACTTTAAATTCATAGTGACACATAAGCATTTTCTAATTGACCCAAACTTAAGTTAGGTAATTTGCATAGTGGAACAAGGGCAGTACACTGTTAAAAGCAGTGGTTCCAGACGAGTGAAAATATTCCCTCTAAGGTGAAAGCATAGTGCCTGAAGGTGCATCACAGGCTAGAAAATAGAGCAGAGGAGCCAGAACATCATGCAATCGCAGAAAGACTCATTGCGCATGCGCTTTTTGCCTTAGACATACATTCAACCACCTCAATATGGCGGACAAATGATGATTGCGTTTGTGTGTCTTTCACATTGAATGAAGTACACTATTGGATTAAAACCCAACTTTTCTAGGATTAATTATCCGAAATTACAAGTAAGTACAGCTTTTGATCACTTTGTAGTTTTTAGGGCTTTCAAACATAGTTAAGTGTTTAAAAGTGCATTTATTGCTTTTCACAGTAACCGTTAGTCTTCTAGTTCTCGTTTACCGTTACTATCGTGAAATTTCCATCATTCAAAACGCTACTAAAAATATCTGTCATTATTTTCTTGAATACTCGATAAGCAGCTTTTATTAGTCACCAAAAGAACCTTAATAAAAATGTTTCTTGTGCTTCGTAGATTATAGCATAAAGATAGCGAAAAAAAAATATCTCTCAGTCTAGCTCTTTTTTTCTTTTTTTTGCTTTTTCATTCAAGTGTTAGAATCATTTCCTGTTAGCAGTCCTCGAAAGCGTTAGAACTTTCTTTTGGTTTTTTATTTAACTGTTGAAAAACTTTATGTGCAGTTTCTTTTGTTACTCTTGATTAACGTTTATGAAACGATTTTGTTTTTCCGTAATTGTAATATCCCTGAATATTTTTGGCTCATCATTTAAAAAATCCATAAGTACAGCTATGCTTCATTTCGGAATACGTCAAGTTTTAGTAAATGTATAATTTCTCACATGTTTTAAATAATTACTCGTTTTTAAATTATAACGTATTTGTGACAGATCTTTGATACAAGTGAAGGGGTAGATATTTATTGTTTTATTAATTTTTAACATTACTTTTTGTAAAAAATAAAAAAAAACCCCATCAGAAC
This sequence comes from Uloborus diversus, assembly GCF_026930045.1. Lineage (NCBI taxonomy): Eukaryota > Metazoa > Arthropoda > Arachnida > Araneae > Uloboridae > Uloborus > Uloborus diversus. The sequence goes on along the minus strand of NC_072736.1, from coordinate 59,397,706 downwards.
CCTGAATTTTTTCACATGTTTTTTAACGACCCCAGAGTTATTATTCATATTATTTATTTTATGATTCTTTAAGAAAACGATAAAGATTTCACCGGTCCGCAAAGTTTTTCATTTGCTTTTACCGCGCCCGTGGGTCAAAAGAGGTTGAGAAACACTGAGTTAGAGCACGATCAGATGAATTAACGCTATGAGCACTTCTTAACTATGTTGAAAACTCTGAAATATGATCAAATGCTGTAATTACATGTTTTAATCATTTCCAATACCGAGTTCAATGTGAAAAATGTCCAAAACGTAAAATATCATAAATCAAAACAAAACTAAAAAGAAAAAAAAAAAAGGTACACAACTGTATTTAAAAACGCACACAATACGGGGGAGGGGGGAGGAGGATCTATAGTAAGGGGTGCCATTTCTCTCTCCGAAGGATCCTTTTTTTCACTCCGGCTGTCTAGTTTTTAAAAGGTGCCTGTTTTTCACCCTATTTAGAGGTGCGATTTCGGCTCCGTATTGGGTGCCGCTGGTGAACAAGCGTTTCTCCCCTGAAAGGTGCCGAATGCATCCTGTAGTTTTAACAGTGTATGGACTTCAGTAAAAGATTTTTAATGTTTAAATAAAATCTTAGCATGTATAGTTTGATGCATGTGTGTATATTTTTACCTTTCTATGCGCATTAATAAAGATTTTTTTTTTTTTTTTTTTGCGTTGACTTAGTTTTGGATTACTGGACACATAACCAACTAGTTAAATAACTTTTTTTTTTTGTTCAATCAAAATGGCAAGCTACATTAGGGCACAAACTGCTTTTTAGACAATTATTTGTCAATAATTTGAAGGTATATTTTTACTTCTGCATTTTCCTCATTTTATCTGTAACTCCAACCAAGTTATAGTTACTGTCTGAACACGGATTGTACGGAAAGGCAAACATCCGGTTTACAGGCGGAAATGGACGCATCTATTAGTTTTTAGGGATTTCAGCTTTTGCAGATGAATGTTAGCCTCTAAATTCAGCAGAGGTATCATTCAAATGAGCGGAACAAGCGCATCAAATTTTTAATTTTCCCCCTCATTTAGATAGACTCGTTATAACTGGACGTTTGCCGATTCCATACAATCCATGGTTGGACAGTACACATATTCGAAAATTTTATTTTATTGGAAATGACTCACGAAGCGTTTGATTCATTCCAGGAAACCCATTGGTGTGTGACTCTGACATGAAATGGATGAAGCAAACAGACATTCAGTTAGACATTCTTTGGGGTACGTGCCATGAGCCCGAAGACCTGGCCGGGGTGGATATCAGTGATTGGCTAGACAATCTTCAAGAATGAAGGAACTGGACTTGAACGAGAACAGTACTTGTACCAGTATAATCCAACATTGTGTAATTGTTTTTCTAATAAAGACATGTTTTCTGACTGTCCGACAGCTTCCTATTTTTGATTAGGTTGTATGTACCGTACAATCCCGATTATCCGCGGAATTATGTGGTACAAGTGCCGCGGATAACCACAAGAAAACTAAAATGAGAGACAAATAAGGTAAAAATGGGGTGGTTTCCTTCAGTCAAAAGTACTACTTTTAGTCACTGAAATTGACAGAATGAGTAAAAAAAATAACACGGGCCCAGAAAATACTTTCATTTTCCCAACAGTTATTTTTTAATTAATTTTTTTAAATGTCCGATTTTGGAAACAATGCGTAGTCTTGATGGCGTTACAAATGATGCACTTTGCCGCATCTTTCTGCCACGATTCCACGTTATGATAATCAAGCAGCGAATTAAAATTGCGCCCTACGCTTGCTACCAACCATATCGTTGCCAATACACCCGAGTAAAGATGCGAATTAAATATTTTGCTCTGTGAAGGCAACAGTGAATGGCATTTCATCATTTGTGATGTCATCGGCAAGAAATGTAAACAATAAAAGCGCATCGATTTAAGTAATTTTTTAAAAATATTAAAGTTAAACAAATTATTTAAAAAATGGTCAGATCTTATGTTTTTAAGCATGCTCTATCTGAAAAAAATACTTTTAAAATTTTGGAAACGACCCCATTGTCCTACCTCAAAATCTTTGCTGTATATTTCTTTAAACAGAGAAAAAAAATTTCAGTACAGTAAAAATGTTTTGTAATTTTGCACAACAAAATTTAACATCAATAAAACACAAGTGTATGCACGATGAAGAAAGCTCAATAAATAAATAAATAAAACAACTGAACTTAACTCTAGTTTTACGGCAAAAAACAACTATTGGTATTTGCTTTTTTTTACCGCAAAAATACATGTTCCTGATTGTTGATTGACTCGAGACTCGCCGATAATCAGCCCCGCGGATAATCCACTATCGGAAAATCAGGAGTTTACTGTAGAACCATATTCTACATTGATCCAAACCAATCAATTCTATAAAGAAATTTCTTTTATAATGATTTACTAGTGTTACAAGAGCGTTAATTTCAGCTTTTGTATGCACCAAATAAGCATTTTTAAACTCGTTTAAAAAGTAGTGATACCATGATTTACGTTACTGTATCTTTGAGGTATAGAAATTGTGCACAGTTTTCCATCTTTTTCGGAAAGGATATGTAGCTCATTGCGATGTAATTTCTGTACTTCAGAGCCAGAAAAGTTTAAGTCTCATAATCATAACTTTTACAAGGAGAGAAGGAAAACGTTTGTCTGGCCAAAATGAAGAAAAGGTATGGTTTTTTTTTTATGAGTCTGACGAAATAAAGCATTAAAAATGATTCAACAGTTTCTTTGTGGGGCAGTGTTTTTTTTTCCTCCCCCCCCCCTTCTCTCATCATCCCTCCTCCCAAAAGAAGCATACACTTTTCGGTGAACAATTATGTTGTTAAGTAACATAAGAAAGATTTTAGGAAAGAAAAATAAGAGCCGTTGATATTAACAAATATTGATATTTCCCTACTATTAATTTTACTTTGATAAGAACAACAGTAGGGGAAAGTGGGGTAAAACCGGGAAGTCGGGAGCAAACCGGGTACCCCCTTCTAGCCCCTGTAAGCGCTGCAATCGCGTGGACAAGGGAGGAACTACCTTCCGCCTTGATGAAAAAGCAGTGACCATTAAATTAGAAAGCAATAGACTCGCTTCTTTCGTTTCTGTGAAGAAAATTCTGTTTGAGTGGTTTTTGCTTAAAATGTTTGAACAAAACTAGACCGATTATACAACGTTCCTGTTTCTGCAACAGTAAAGGTATGTAGCTCTCTTTGTACAACATTTACTAACCTTCATTATCGTTCTAAGTAGTTGTCTGTAGCGTTCTGTATAGTCATATGATGGCATTTTTTATGAAAACTGTACGTTCGGGACAAAACCGGGTACTACCCTCAAACACTGAGAGAAAGACGCAGCCGAAAGAGGCCAAGAGAAAAGGAAAAACTGTCATTTTGACGAGCTCCCCATACAAGATTCATCTTCAGGCAACATTAGAAGAAAAGAAAAAGAAAAATGATGGAAAGAAAACCAAAGATGGATGGCAGAAAAAAAAAACCCTGAAAGAAAGATAAACAAATCAAAGGAAAAAAAAAACATATTGATGCCAAAAAGGAACAGAGAGAAAATGGACGTCCAAAAAAAAGAAAACTGAAGGAACAAATAAGGTGAGCCAGTGAAGAGGATGACAATACTGCCTGCATTTACTGCAATGAGCTTTATTCGGACTGGAAGGGTGGTGAGGGATGGATCCAATGTCGTCGTTGGGCCATGAAAGCTGCTCTGGGGCCGAAGAGGAAGATAACTATTTTATTTGCGACTGGTGTCAATAGGCCATACATTTACAGCAAAAAATTAAAGGTAAAGACAATTAAATTTACTGTCAATTCATCAATATGTCTCCTTTTATACTTATTCTAGTATGTTTTGATAATAGTTCACATATGTTACTAAATAAAACTAGAATTTTGTGGAAACTTTTAATTTTTTTTTTATTTTCCCATAGCAATAACATGTCTACCCGGTTTTACCCCACTAGTCTGGTTAAACCGGGTAAAATGATTTTTTTTTACAAAAAAATTAATAAAAAAAAAAAAAAAAATAATTATGGTTTTGAAACTGTGGTTGCACTAATAGATAACTGCTGCATACTTTTGCAAAATTTTGTTCCTTTATGTTAAAAACTGTGATTTCTGAAAGCCTGAAAACCTTAGGGTCCCGGTTTAACCCCACTTTCCCCTATACTATTGATGGTGTTCTAAGTAAAAAAAAAATTTCACTCATTAGAGCCATTTCTAGCTGCAGTTTTGAGGTCGGTTTTTTTTCTTCAAAAATATCTTCTCAAGAAACAATTTAGATGACGTTACGCATTGAGGAAAAGGGGGTTCGTGAAATTGTGACAAGACGAGAGAAAGGGTGATAAGAAATATTACATTACGCATTGTTTTTCTAAGAATAGGTTAATACAAAATATCGTAAGACATGTGACAGAGGGGGAGAGTTATGGTGAAGTGTGACACTTTGTGACGGGGAGGGGGACAAAAATTAAAAAAAAAGTGACATCATTTATGGCTTCCCTTAACATATGGTGCTCATCTGAAGAATAAAAAATTCATGAAATTTGTTGTAATGTTTCTGAGGAAAAGAAATTGTGTTAAAAATATGTTGAACTATTTTATCTTTTCAGGTGTGAAATTTTGTAATTGATTCATGTTTTTTCGTTGTAATTCGTTACGCGTTTTGGTGTTAAAACAGCTTATTTGAATATTGCAAATCTTGATAGTGAGAATTTATATGTGGAACAAATTGATGGTACTCACTTTTGCTAACTAATAGCTTTTTTTTAAATATAAATGTTGCATTCTTTTACGAAATGAATACTGCCGAAATGAGCGTAAAAGTCTTTGTCACATGTCTTTTCATCCATCCGCTCATTTCTTTTGCATTGAAAAAAGCGTTCCTTGTAATCAGTGGTTTTCCCTCCATATACGCCGTATCCTCTCAAACATTTTTAGACACAAAGCGTATACCCTCAAGTTTAGGCAATAATCTGCAATTTGTGCTTTTTGACGTTGTTATTTCTTACTTTATATTCAAACTAGCCGCACCTGCACAGTAATGCCCGCGCTAAGAATTTAAAGAAAATCCGTTGAATAATAATAATAATAATAATAAAAACACGCCCTTTTTCGTATTTTCTATACCTATTTCCAGTTGCGTTTTGTGTCATTCACCTTTTTACGCGTAAATTGCCGCCTTCGGCAGTTATCTATTTATACGATCTATCCCTATTTTTTTATCCGTCTCTATTTATTTTAACCTCCCCGCCGCCCATTTCCTTATCTAAACAAAGATCATTCAAAAAACTGCGTTTACTCATTTAATTAAAAAGCGCGAAAAAAAAAAAAAAAGCTCTCTCCTTGTTCCACGTATATTGTTCCATGTATATATATATATATATATATATATATATATATATATATATATATATATATATATATATATATATATATATATATATATATATACATATACATGTGTGTGTGTGTACATGAATTTAATTTGAATTCTGAGGCTTCGAATTCGAATTATGTTTTTCGCAATCACGAGTTGCAACAGGACCCTACTCATTGGTGGCTATTGTTTCTGAAAACGTCTCATGTCCTCCCTAGAGTTCCTATATAGAAGCTACGCTTCAGAGTCGCGCAATACGCGACCCTCCGCTCATTGGTCGAAGCCTCCAGTTTACCCCCGCAGGCGATAAAGATTTTCCTCCCGTAAGCTTAACATGGAGCGTTCGAGAAGCTATCGAAAATACGCAAAATCTGATGAAATACAGCACTGAAGAACTCTTTTGCTATTCGTTATCAATATAAGGATGTTTAATCTATATGCATGGGCTATTTTTTCCTGGAAAAATCCCTTTCTTTATTTTTTAATCTTATTTTTTGTGTTCCGGTAGTAAAGCATCCATACTGTTTATACTTATTTTTTGCTCAATATCCTTATACAACCTGCTTATTTAGGTGCTATACGATATCTATGCATTCATTTTGTCATTATCACTTAATTATACTGCTGTAAACGTAGTCTACTGTTTTAAATTTTGCTTTTATATTCGTTTTTGTGTTCGCTTAGCTTGGCAAGCTTTTGAATGCATTTGGCGACAGCAATACTCGCCAAGGTTTTGCAACGTGCAAAGAGAATTTAAATTTACATTTTGTTACTTTTTTATGAATGTGCATAACTATCAAGTAAAAGTGACAAAACAACTTTAGATATGTGATTGCTATTAATGTCAATAATTGAACGAAATTTTGACGCATCGCGTAATTTATAGTTTTTTTAATTGATTTGAATTAAAATATAGAAATGTCATGCATAATTTTCATACCTGTTTATAGGCATATTGAATTATATTCTCTGAGAGTTTCAATTTTACTAGAATTATTATAATGAATTGTTTTGCTGTCCGGTAAGATGTACTGCAGTATATTTTTTTCCTGCAATTTGAAATGGAGTCCCTTTTGAAATGGCTTCAAGAAACCACAAGATGAAAAGATAAGGAGTTTTTGTCCGATGTCGTTTGATCCACAAGCTCACTTGTTCTGCCTTCAAAAAGACGTTCCTTGAAACCCCGAGACTCGGATATACAATAGTCTGCATTTTTTTTTTTTTTCAATTACTTTGTTATATTTTAGTTTTACTTTTTCTGCACAACGGTATTTATTGAACATTAAAACTTCCTTACTTAACATTTTATTCACAACTAGTGGTACCCGCAGGGCTTTTCCCGTAATAGAAAATTAAAAGGTCTTTTGGTTCGCCTGTATATTTACAAATAATGTATGGTGAATTTTATTGCCAATTGGCTTATGCCCATGTTATGGTTCCACGTTATGGTAATTTCGTAATTCACCCGTCCATCTTATGATAATTTTGTTCTTAAAAGCGGAATAGAAAAAGAACCACATCGAATTTTTGAAAAATCGCTTCGAGGTGCACACTCCCATGCTACAAACTAACTTTGTGTCAAATTTCATGAAAATCGGCCGAACGGTCTAGGCGCTATGCGCGTCACAGACATCCTACAGACATCCTCCGGACAGAGAGACTTTCAGCTTTATTATTAGTAAAGATTAAGTTCCCCAAATTAATTAACTTAATTATTCATATTTATAATAACATCTGCAAATTGTATTCTGTATTCTTTCTTCCTTTCTTTTTTTTATTTATTTTTTTAATAAAGAAAAAAGTCTCTTTTTTTTGATATCGAGTCAGACCATACACCTCTATTAGTTTTTTAAAAATCAGATTTCTTTAATACATTTTTTTTAAGCGCAGATATACAATTTCAAACTTTATATATTTAGTTTAAAGCATGTTTTTCTCTGAGGGAGGGTGCGGGGAATGATTTTTTTTTTCTGATGAATTCCAAATTTTCGCTATCAAGGATTGTAATCAGGTTTTGAAAGTTTTCTTAAACATTCTTGCTTCTCGCTATCCATATTAATTCTTTAACGTTGATTAATTCATTTCCCAAAGTTGTAATTTTTATTTACACTAAATATCCACGAAAAAAAATTTAAATGCCGGGTAATATTTCGAATGTTACACCATAATACATGAAGGTATCATATAAATATTTTAAACATACTGCAAAAATGTGCAATTTTGATGTCACAAATAAAGGTACTGGTAAAAATAGTTTTAAAAAGATCACTAAATTTTTACGCAAACAAAAGGAAAAAACATTCGAAGTAAACTCATTTAAATATAACTTTGGTATAAGAAACGCTTAAGAAAGTATAATCATTCATATTACCGTATCAAAGTCTTTACATTTTCATAATATTTTTAAAATATGAGGGGGGCGGCTGTATTTACGCATAGAATGGTGTTTTGCATAGTAATCTATAACCGCCCATGTACTGGCTCGGCTAAAGTTAAAAAAAAAGAACGGGAGGAATGAAGTGAGCGATTACGCGCCAATCTTGCACGCGCTTAGCCACAAAGCAACCCCTCTTGGTAAAGTCGCTCTTCGTATTGCGCGACTCTGAAGCGTAGCTTCTATAAAGGGACTCTAGTCCTCCCAAGCCTGCCCCTTCTCCTCGGCGGATACGTGTGTGTATGTGTGTAAGGACTTGTTTGTGTGTGTTTGGATATGTAGGAGTGTGTGTATGCAGGACATGGACTAGAGGAAGGGATTCCGGTGGACAGTGCTGCTAGTGGAGGCTAGGACCAGAGGGCAGCTCTGTTCTCCGCAGGGCCGATCCTAGCAGGTGTGCAGAGTGTGCACCGCACAAGGGCAGCCAAAGCAAGGGGCGGCCGCAGGCCGCATAATATAGTTCTTTTAATCAAGCAAAATTCCTCAAGAATTTATCGCAAGATAACATAATAAGTCGAATAAATATGCAGAATTTTAGGTGTTCAAAGTAAGTGCCACTTTTCCAACAGCATAGCATATTAAGAAAAATGAAATGTTAGAGCACATTGTGTTGCTCCATTATCCATTAATATCAACTCTTTACTCACATGCTACATTTGGTTGCAAAATTTGTGACAGATCTGGTAGTCAGACATGGATACAGGGGAAGGGCAATGACGGAAATCCCCCCCCCCCCCTGAAGCATGAAAGGGTGCCTTCTAAAGGCCACTATTGCTCATCCCCAGCCTAACAAGCTTTTATTGACCCTTAACAATGAAGACATATTTTATGTAAAAAAAAAAAACTCTGCTGATAGGATATACTCTCGCAAGTATTTCAAACAACAAATTCTGTGTTCAGCAGTCGTAGATACGTGGAGACAGGAGAGTCAATGCAAAATTGCGACTCCCCTGGAGAGTCAAACATCAACCTGTTCGTTCCCCTGAGAGTCAATCAACGAACTAAAATTTTTAATTTTCCCCCTTTACAGCAATTTTTTCTAATTAAAATCATGAATGAACTGCCCGGTTTCAGATCAGGCAAGAGGACTAGGCCCTTGCCCCGGGTTACAAAGTTTAAGTGTAACTTCAAAACGAAGATCCAAAAGCATGCCTTGACGAGACTAAACAAGGTTTAAAACTGCGTATTTAGAACTTTAATTCCGGAAAATTTCGCTGGTTGAACCACCGATTTTAAGGATCCAATTAAGTCTCTTATTCACCCTTTCTACCTTAATGTAATTAAACATAGCCGAAAAATGATGGCTCCAAAATCCAAAATGTCTTTTCTGTGGACAGCCCTTCCTAACATCATTGAAAATTGCTCAATGGTATTTTTCGAATTTCTTTTTTTGAAATTTTTGCGGTAGAGGGCCATGAAATTCATTCCCTGAGATTACTACCAAAGATGGTCTGAATTAGCGTCTCTAGAGAGGCCCCCAATCCTACCCCCTCTCACTTAACGTATTCAAAAACATACTAAAATTGCGTTTTTCAATCATCAGTTTCGAAGAACATTGGGGGAAATATCGCGGATCCCCCTTTTCTCCAACATAATCACTATAGCTCAAAATTTCGTTTTTAGATGGTTCCGTGAAGCCACCAAACCCTTCCTGCCTAAACTAGTCTGAAATTGACTTCAGTTTCAAAAAACAGTTCTTGAGGGCACACGAAATCCCCAACCGCTCTTTGTCCCATCGTTATCAAACAATGCCTAAAATACGATTTTGGGACTTCCATTTCTAAAAAATTCCGGATGGCTTACGTAAATTTTCGTGGAACTAGGGCATCCGGCATCCCCATCAATGCGAGAAAAGCCTTTAATTGTATTTTTCAGATATTAATATCGAAAAATATTCAGAAAGATCCGCTGAAGTTTCTCGGTTTCCTTAACGTCAGCAAAGATAGTACAAAATTGCGCTTTTTAGAGCCCTATAACCCTTCCTTCACAAAAATAGCCTAAAAGTGATTTTAATTCCGAAAAATATTTCTCTTAGTTCGGAATATTTTCCCGTTTCCCCTATCGTGTCCAAATTTTGCGAAAAATGTGTTTTTTGAAACAATAGTGCCGATAAATTACCAGAGGAAAGATGCCAGACCCCCTATCGTCACCAATGACAGCCTAAATTTGAGTTTTAAACTTTAATTTTGAAAACTTTCAATGGGAGACGACCGAATCTCCCTCCCTCCAGCAACGTCAACAAAGATAACCCAAAATTGCTTGTTTAAAACTTCCGTTTCAGAAAATTTTCTGGAAGAGCGCCAATCCTTTCTAAACTAAGGTCACAAAAAATAGCTGCAATTTAACATCAACTTTTAAAGAATTTTAGGGAAGAATTTCAACATTACTTTCCCCCCAAGTCTCGAAAAATTTTCTAAAATTGCAATTTTTGACGTCAATATTAAAAATTTCTCCATGGACCTTGAATGTTCCCGACTCTTTTGTCCTTGCAACTAAACACAACCAAAGATTCTTTTAATTTTAGCTATTTTTCATACGCCAATTTTGAATATTTTCAGGGGGCGATCCCCCCCCCCCCCCCCCGGTTCTCCTTACTCCGTTTTTTCTCAGATGTCACCAAAGACAGACTATAAAATGCGTTTTTACAATTAGTAAATTTTTTGTACCTATTACTTTCTTCAAAAATATAACCTTTACCTAAGGAGGTTTTTTTAAAACTTTTTACATTAATTCATCCTTATAGTCAAAACATGCAAATTGCTCTTCAGGGGCGGCACATTAGCTCTTTGCACACGGGCGGCCAACACCCTAGGATCGGCCCTGGTTCTCCGGTGGACGGCGGTGCTGCAGAGGCCCCTGGTCCATTCTGAAAAAGGAACCGGACGTCAAGGACGCTCAAATAAAAGCAATAAGCAATCGTGATTGCTCAAAACGAAAAAAAAAAGAAAGAAAAAAAAACACCTCACTATTTTCATTAAATTAAGTACGCAAATATGTAACATAAAATAGATACAGCGAAACGTCCGGCGGGAGGGGGGGAGGGGGGAATTGAAAAAAGAAAGAATTCCTTCACAAAAAAAAGTAAAGAAAAACACAAATACTACGTTAGCAATAGCAAAAAAAGAAAAGAAAAAAAGAAAGAATTGAAGCGGGTCATTCCATACAGATTCAACGGATGAATGCGCTCGATCATTTTTAATTTTTTTGAAACACATATCCCAAAAAGATGCATATGAATGATGTTTAAAACCACTTTTATTTTTTCTCTAACCTTAACCCTTGTTTTTTTAGAGGAGATCAAAAGTCATTTTCGTAGTCAAAATTGGAACTTTTAGACCTTTGCATTTCGGCCAAAAACTAATTAAATAACAATCATGGCATGACATTAAAAGAACCAGGTTTAATACGGTGCTCCAAAATTTTAATATTGGGATTGTGTTGTGCTTTCTTTCTTGGATTTTTAAGACATTTTACTATACACTTTAGGTATGTTTTTTTTTTTTTTTTTTTTTTTTTTTTTTTTGAGCAATCACGATTGCTTATTGCTTTCATTTGACTGTTTTTGACGTTCCTTTGATTTTTCCCACCGCCACCCTCCACAGCATCACCGTCGATCGGCTCCTCACGATGCTGCACCTCTAGCGAAAACCGTCTCCAGGTTTCGTCAATATCCTACACTTACACGCATACATACACGCACCTACACACACACATACATACATCTACACACACATACATACACCTACACACTCACATACACACAACTACCCACACACTCATGCCTGCACACAGACACAAACACATATGCCTACACACACATGCACATACCCCACACACATGCCTACACACACACACATACCCCCACACACAAACGCACACGCTTACATATACACACACACTCGTGATTGCGAAAAACATAATTTGAATTCAAGATGACAAAATTCAAATTAATTTTCTTCTTTTTTTTTTTTTTTTTTGCATAAAATGAGTAAAAACTTACTAGTGATCATTTGGGTAACAGAGAATTAACAACAGCAACAATAGTAGTAATACAGTAAGAAGTTAGAAGAAAGTTAAAATTCAAACTTTAAATTTATTTACATTAGAATTACGTTGTCTTGACATTTATTTCACCTATTTTCCTTCAAGTCCTTATTCTCTTTGGAAATAGTTTCTATTATGCGTGCTTAGTCATAAAAAACGAGATGCCTCATGTCCGGATAATTGGACAGTTAGGGCAGTTAGAGCTTGGATAACCGAAACCCTACTTTGATGTAACCCTAATTAAATGTATCTTTAAATTCTGAAATCAGTAATTATGTTATGAGGGGGGGGGAGGGATTCACGTCAGAGAATTTACAATTTAAAAATATCGATTTTTTTTAGAACCACTTTTTGTGAAGTTATTTCTAAATTCGACGTTTAATGGAACTTTAAATGGTAAAAAATCACGGGACGCGGGAGCGTCCCGCCCCGCCAAGGAAACCAAACGTCAGCAGCCAACAGAAGCAAATCCACCGCCAAAGACGAAAGAAAATAAAAACGACCAAGAACAAGATTACACGACAGAACAAGTTCGGGTTTTTTGGGTTTTTCACCCCTCTGTATCTCATCCCCATGAAGAACCCCGGAGTTGATTTTTGGTTCACTCAATCTCTAGTGGCCCCTGACGCCGTAAACCAAAATACAATCCCCTGGACCATCAGGGGGAGGAGGTATTAAAGTTATAAAATCGCTGTTCAAAATAGTTTTCGCTTTCTTTGACAGGGCTACAGCACAGACGAAAAAAGGAATCAAGCTGAAATTTCGCACACACATTCCTTGTGCTCTACTGATGTGCCTTTTGCGCCACTTGACCCCCTTCCCCCCTCGTTTTTACCCCCCTAATTGTACATTCCCGGGGTTCTATCACAGCCCCCCGGGGGGCTACGGGAATGATTTTTTGTATACATATTCTTGGGGGGCCATTGAGTACATATACAAAAATTCAACCCCCAGGGACATCATGGGCCGGAGTAATTGAAGTTTGAAAATCACTAATTTTCCCTAAATTATTATGTACTTACTCTCAGCTCATAGGGTTTGTTTATCCGGACAGCAATTGCAAGGTTAGAACAGATCTCCAAAGAGATATTCCAAATCTCCAAAGAGAATATCTGGGGATATTCCTCCTTTGGAATATCCCCAGATATTCCAAAGTTGTCTTAGGAAATGAAATTTAATCAAGACTAAAACATATCCAACAGTTGCAACTAGACGATAAATCGCGGATATCACAAATTTGCCACAGCGATTGCGAATGCGCGCAAACTTAGCTCATTGGGCATTCTGTTTTCAGATTTGTTGTTTGTTTATACTTAAGCAGAGAAACAAAATAATGAATGAGATTAGAATGCTGTCCCCCCCCCCCCCCCAAGTTTTACCGATACGAAATTTCCTTCCCCCTGTTTTTCAGTTTTGATATACAGTAAACTCCCGATTATCCGCGGAATAGGGTGGCATGGTAACAGCGGATTAGCGAAAACCGCGGATAATCCGAATAATAGTTAAAAAAACAATACTACTGTATAGCATAGCTAAAAAATATGAATAAAACTCACAAACACCTTTAAATTGTTGCTAAAAACATTGCTACATTCCATTTACTAACACTGGATGTAAAAAATATACATATGTAAACGCTAAAAACGAACAATAACACAATCATAAGTTTAAAAAAACGTTTAATGACCGTTGAAAAAATAGTGAAAAGACCCGCGGATAATCCGAGCCGCGGATAAACCGACCGCCGATAATCGGGAGTTTACTGTATTTATGGAGGGAAGAAATTTTAAATGTCGGCGCGAAACTGCACTGTTAAAACTACAGGTTGCATTCGGCACCTTTCAGGGGTGAAACGCTTGTTCACCAGCGGCACCCATTACGGAGCCGAAATTGCACCTCTAACTAGGGTGAAAAACAGGCACCTTTCAAAAAGTAGGCAGCCGGGGTGAAAAGAATGAACCTACGGAGAGAGAAATGGCACCCTTACTGTAGATCCTCCTCCCCCCTCCCCCGTATTGTGTGCTTTTTTTAATATAATTGTGTTTTTTTTTTTAATAGTTTTGTTTTGATTCATGACAGTCTACGTTTTGCACACTTTTCACATTGCATGAATTCAGTACTGGAAATGATTAAAACTTGTAATTACAGCATTTGATCATATTTCAGAGTTTTCAACATAGTTAAGGAGTGCTCATTGCTTTAATTCATCTGATCATTCTCTACATCAGTGTTTCTCAACCTCTTTTGACCCACGGGTCGGTAAAAGCAAATGAAAAACATTGCGGATCTGTGAAATTTTTACCCTTTCCTTAAAAATAAATAATAATAATTATAATAACTCTCGGGGCGGTAAAAAAACTTGTGAAAAAACTCTGCGTACTGATAAGTTTTTTTTTTTTTTTTTTTACAAAGTAATATTAAAAATGAATAAAACAATAAATATCTACAGACTTTATTTGGTATCAAAGAGTTGTCACAAATATATTTAAAGTTAAAGACGAGTAATTATTTCAATATCATAGTTAAGTTAATGATAATTTGTGAGAAATAACCGCACCGAAAGTAAAATGTAGATGTACTTATGAATTATTTACATGAAGAGCCAAAAATATTCTGGGATATTAAAGTTACGGAAAAACAAAATCCTTTCTCGAACGTTAAAAATTTCTATCAAGAGTAACAATAAAATAAAATGCATATGAAATTTTTCGACAGTTGAAAAACGTAAAGAAATAAGAAATTCCTAACGCTAACGAAACATTAAACGCTAGCAGGAAATGATTCAAACACTTGAACGAAAAAGAAAAAAAAAAAAAAAAAGCTAGACGGAGAGAGATTTCCTTTTTATTTTTTTGCACTCGCTGTTGTGTAGTAATAATCTACGAAGCACAAGAATCATTTTTATTTAGGTTCTCACTTGTTGATTAGAGATAAATTGCGGTTATTATTTTGGTGGTTAAATGTTGCTTATCGAGTACTCAAGAAAATAATGATAGATATATTTAGTAGCGTTTTGAATGATGGAAATTTCACGACAGTAACGGTCAACTGAAAATCAACAACTAACGGTACTACGGTATCGTAACGAACTACCGGTAACTGAAAAGCATTAAACGTACTTTTAACTATGTTTGAAAGCCCTAAAACCTACAAAGTGATCAAAAGCTGTATTTACTTGTTATTTTAAAGAATTATCCTAGAAAAGTTGAGATTTAATCCAATAGTGTACTTCATTCAATGTGAAAGACATTGAAGCTACGCTTAGATGCAACCTATCATTCATCCGCCATATTGAAGTGGTTGAATGGTGAATGTATGCCGGAAGCGCATGCGCTAGCAAGTCATTTTGCGATTGCTTGCTGTTTTGGCACCCCTGTCTACGATTGTCTGCTGTTTTGGCACCCCTGCTCTACTTCCTGGCTAGTATTGCACCCTTGGGCCCCATGCTTTCACCTTAGGGGGAACATATTCACTCGTCTGGAACCTCTGGTTGTAACAGTGTGGGGTTAAACCATTACAATATTTTACGTGACAAATTATATGAAACTGTACGCATATGAATACGGCACATATAACTTTTTAATTGAAAGCGAAAAAAAGCACTTTTTTTTATTGGTTTGCTTATTTTCTAAAGTAATGGATTTTTCACAAGCAAGACATAATGAATTATAAATATATATGAAATACGTGTGTGGATATCCGTGCTTTGCAGTAATTTGTTAGCTGAAAAAATTTTTGCAATTAATTTAAGCAAGTCTTTTAATGAGCTTAGTCCGCGCGCAACATGCGCAGTTGCTGTGGCAAATTTGGGATATCCGCGATTTGACATCGAGTAAAGTTGTATAGATCTTCTGACACATTCAAATTAAAAATATTTAATGGTTTATTTTTTTATTTTTTTATTTTTTTTTTTTTTTTTGCTTGGTGATAACATGCGTTATTTCGTTTTTTAAATGAACTTTTAAACAAAAATAGGTGTTAAACAAGACAAAGACTTCTATCAAGAAAAAGATAAATCACCAAACAATTAAAATTATCCCATAAAACGTAAAATAATCCACGATTTAAGAAAAAATATAAGTAAACAAAAAGTGAAAAGTTAGATTAAAATAGCCCTCAAACTGCAAAACATTTAAAGAGACCTTCATGAAAATGTTGAATAATCTGTCAAATAAAGAAACTGTAATAGAATTTATTACGAAGTCGTAAAATACTCGAAAACAATATAATTTAAAATATAGTATTTTATTATCCAAGAAGTTTTCTTTGCAACAGAGAGGACACAAGGATTGCAATAAAATTTAAACCGCCCAATTCTCGCAAAATGAACATAGAATCTGAATAGTCAGAAAATAACTACGTAAAATTAGGCTAGTAATTATTGTTCCTTAAAAACACAAAACAGCGTTGTTTCAATTGAAAATTTTCTGACTTGAAGTTCTCAATTCTAAAAATACCGACAAAGTAATAATATCAATGCAAAAAGATGTGATATCTCATCGAAAACAACCCTGTTGTAAAAATTTCCCCGCCGAGATAACCTTTAACTTTTCCGCACAAAAAAGAAAACCTGCATCTTAAACCCAAAAACCCTCAGCCAAAAAAAGTTATGATATCTAGTTTGCCCGCCAGGTATCTGCCAAACTATCATCCTCCCTCTTCTCCTTTTTCATCACAGTTACTTCCATTAGAACCTCCTCCCACCTTCAACTCCTCAGAAATATTAGTACAGTGCAATTAGGCATGAACCTCAACATCCAAAGTAAAAGTTTCCCGTCAACTCCAAATTGTTGTATACTGTCCACATAATGTTTGGTTAAAAGTTACACCGTTTTCAGCGTCGGGTTTTGGGGGGAGGGGGGGAAGAAGTTGGTAATTTAGCAGTTTTTATCAGTTTTTCCGAAATATTTAGAAAACTATGGTGTTTAGCGCAAAAAGTGCAATATACAAAATAATCTACACTAAATTACGAACAAAATGGTCCTAAACATTATTTTGTTAAGTGAACGGTTCCAGAGTTACGGCGGGTGTAAAAGTAGAAAATTTTCGCATTTTTAAGATTTTTTGGAAAATGCACTTCTAACTACTACGTAAACAGAAAAAACTAAACAATTTTATTAAAAAGTAATATTGTACAATCGTATTCAAGTCTAAAAGAAACTAAGAGGCACCACATGGGGTTAGAAACTTAGAAATACTGGGAACGAGAACCGGTTTTCTGCAATTTGTGTGAACTGTGATAAAGCACTTGAAGTTAGACTACTAGCTTCAAAAAAGATTGAGAACAAAACATTCAGAGATACACTTGAAAAGAAAGTTAGCTGTTCAGTCTCTAGCCTCTATTACCAAGTCTATGATAATTAACAACACCACTGTATGTGTGAACCCTAATACCAGGGGTGTTTGTGATCCGAAATTTCAGAAATTTCCAAAGCTTTTGGGTTGACAACACATTCTAAAACTAAAAAATTATTTAAAAAAAAAACTTTAAAAATAATTTTCATCAATGATTTAAATGATTTTTGTATGCATATTTGAAGAGTTTTTACTGGAGAGGGAGAAGGGTCGAGCTTCCTCATAGTTTCAGAAAATTTCACACTGCCTTTAAAAAAATTTACTTGAATCCACGCGCACTCCTGCCTAATACTCTTTCACATCGGATGGCGTGCACTGTAAGAAAATATGAGAGACTTTAAGAAATACTGTCGAACTCGCTTAAGTGAATAGCCATTTTGCCACGAAAAAATATTCTAATAAGCGGGATATTCCAAAAACCGAGATAAAAACAACCACATTACATTGGTTTGCTGCATTGAAAACATATTACTTTAAGCGGGATATTCTTTTAACCGATATTCTAATAAGCGGGCTCGACTGTATTTTAATTCGAATTATGTGCATATCCTCCACCCTTTTCGACGAATCTGGCTTGATAAGGAAGGGAAGCAAATCAATGGTGTCTGTTTTGGTTCCAGATTCAAATGAATCATCGGTCACCCCTTATTTAGAAAAAGCGTCCTACATCATTGATGAAGATCACCTTCTTCATCGTGTTTTCTAATGCTTCCCAGCTACCTTCAGACAGATTTGCGAGCAATACATAAATTACGTAATTGCTCATTATAGGCCAGCAACTTGTTTTTGATGAATACGAGCAAGGAACCACAAAAGATGAAGAACAATTATGTAGATCACGTTCTACGACTAACATTGAAGTCAAAGTTGAAGACTCAATCGATGTAACTGTTAACCAAAGTGAATTTCTAGCTAACACTAAGAACAAAATGGGTCTAATTTCTCTCCTGACAATGTACTTGCAAAGAGGCGGTTGCACAGTTCATTAAGCATCGGGTGAACGATGACTTATTTATAGTTTTAACAGCGATCGATAAAGTTAAGAATGGAGTTGAAGCTTGTGTGATCGGTGATGACATGGACTTACTAGACTTATTGAATGTTCACACACCATCAGAAAACAAATTGAAAATGGTGCTACCAAAGAAGGGCAATCAGCAGGAGAAGGTGTGCACTATTTCGGACATTCAGCGAAGCATTGGAGCATCAGCGAGCACTTTGCAATATACCCCTTCACAAAATGTGACATTGTGCCATCTTTCTACAAGAAGGGAAACATTTCACCGTATAGGAAAGTGTAAGCCAACAACGCTCTTCGTACGAAGCTTCTAAGTCTTTAACGATTCCAAAGCTGAACCCAGTGCGGTGGCTGACGCAGGAAAGTAATTCTTTCTTGCGATGTTTGGAGCAAAGAATACTGAAGATCTAGATAGCTGTCGCTGCCAGTGTTACTTGCAGGCTATTGCAAAGCAGTCCATACATTCATTGTTCAAGTTGGCTTACCCTCACTTCAACAGCTACCAGGCAGCATTCATACAAAACCTACCACCAGGTTCATCAGCGGCTGGATGAGAAAAAGAATTTACCTCCAGTGGGAGTGGAAGAAGACTAGTGAATACCTGAGACCAATTACAACAATGCTTTCTGCAACTCCCTAGGAATTACTTTCCCTCATAGTGCGCGAGCGCGTTTAAAAAGCCAAATGCGTCCCTAACTGCGAGTGTTGAAGTAGTGGTCTAAACTGCTCAAGCATGTGCAGTAATTGCTCAGGTCTAGGAAATAATAACAGGGGCACTAATATCATAGACGAAGATCTAGAAGAGGATGGTGGTATGCTTGAAGAGGACTGAATCCTGGTGAATACTTTACATCACAAATATGTCAGATTCAACGTTCTACATTTTTATTAAACATTAGTATTGAACTCGTTTACGAATGTCAAAAAGTTTGATAAAATATGGTTGTAATATACAGGCAAATATGCCTATTTGCTGAAGAAAAAACTTCAAAAGCTGCACTTATAATAAAAATGTTATTTTAAAAATGATATAACTATAAATCATAATTGTTATGAATTTTTATAATTTAAAGTCATCTATGTTTAAAATATATTCATTCTTATTGCAGCATTGTCTAGAGAAAGTTTGGGTTTCTCCGTGCCGCAGATTTATATAACCACGTTCCATGAATGCTTCTTTTCCCTTAAAAGTAGAGCCCCTTGAGTAGGTGGTGAAGTTGTCATTCCTTCAAGGGCTAATCACAAACATACCACCTGCCCCATAAATCGCAATTTGCTTTTACAAAACACTCCTCATACAAAAAATTAGTTTCCTGAGTGACAATGATTTTTTTTTCCGAAAATCTAAAAAAATACGAAAAATTTCTATTTTTCACCTATCGTAACTCTCCAACCGTTCACTTTACAAAATAATGTTTAGGACCATTTTATTCGTAATTTAGTGTAGATTATTTCGTATATTTCACTTTTCGCGCTAAACACCACAGTTTTCTAAATATTTAGGAAAAACTGATAAAAACTACTAATTTACCAACTTCTTCCCCCCCCTCCCCCAAAACCCGACGCTGAAAATGGTGTAACTTTTTACCAAACAATATGTGGACAGTATACAACAATTTGGAGTTGTCGGGAAACTTTTACTTTGGATGTTGAGGTTAGGCCTTTTTTCTGTCTATTTGCACCGTACTATATGGATAGATCTTTTAAATTGTTTATCTTGTTTGGCGGGAGGCTTTTCAAAGTGATGTAGTTGCTTGGTGAGCAAAAAGCTCATTTTAGTAAAACATCGCCAAAATCCGAAGTCAGGCTTTGTGATGAAATCAGCACAAGCGACAAAAAAACTGTTTTTTCTTAATTTCTTTCTTTCTTTTGCGGATGAGGGCTATAAAATGAATCAAAAAGTGTACCAGAAGGACATTTTAGAAGCTGTTGTACTTCTGTGGACCTAAGAGCACTTCAGCACAGCAATCTAGACTGGACATTTCAATTTGCTTTCACGCCAGTTCACACAGCCAAAAAGACAAGAGTATTGCAAGGCGCATTGTTTTTGACATGATATCATCTTTAAAGCGGACGCTCTACTCGCTAGACCTCAATCACATTTATTACACTGTATGGCCTGTTTTAGAGTCAAAGGTCTGCCCTAAACTACACATACATTTGGACCCTCTTTACCAAGGAAATAGGATTGATTAAAGGAGTTACGGCCCTTGAATGAAAATTTTCTATCAGTGCACCTCTGTTTTACTTCAAAAGGCGGTCAAATAATTTATTCATTGCTAAAGGTCTTCGCATATTATTATTTTTTGTGTTTTGTTAATTAATTTATTTTTAATAAAGTTATATGGAAAATTGCTTGCCCGTTTTTTTTTTTCCCCCGCACCCTGTACATTTGGTTCGCAGTCAGTAGAAACATAGTTCTGTGGTTAAAGTTATGTTTGTTTATTTTATGAAAAAGGAAATTAAATTCCTCAATAAGGATATTGGTTTATTTATTTATTTTTATTTATTTATTTTTTTTTCGAAAAGTATTAAATGTATTTTTATCTATATGCAAATTATATTATCATACAACAACTTGCATTATGAAAATTAGACAGTATTTTAACATACAAGGAGGAGGTGGGCGGAAGGAAATTGCATCCGAATTTAAGTATGAGAAATTTCTAATCACTTTTTGCTGAAAATTTCAATTGAAACATCCTGAAAAGTTGAAAAAAAAATCATTTTTTCAATTTTTTCGAAGTGGAAAAAAACCTCTTCGGAAAAAAAACGTTTTTTTTTTTCGGAAAATTTCCGGCTTTTTCCCGACTGTTTTCATCTATAGGTGGGGCGTAATTTCTTATCCCCACGTCAGTACGCAATGTGACGAAAATGTCATCAAATGCCGAAAATTTCGTCACACTGGACATTAAAACCAATGTACGGAAAAACAAGTACATGACAAATGTAATTCGAGGTCCATCAAGAATTGATTTCATTCTACGAAAGAAAACGAAGCATCCACCAGGGGAAATCAACCAAGCTCAGTAACACGAAGGAACTCCATCAAGAATTGATGAATTCTACATCGTGGGAATGGTTGCTTGAAAGCAACTTCTTATGTGATTTGCATTATTTTCGAACGTTCAATGCTTCTGGATCATAATTTATCATCTCCGGAATAGATTCTCTACATGAAACTATGTTTTCGTACAACGAACTCTAGGCCGGTACAAACAAAAAACTCATACATACGATCATAAAAGCAAAAATTACTGTCATTAATTAAGCTCAAAGCAATTTTTACGCTACGGCAGATGTTTTTTTTACCTGTTTCAACCGCCATTAGACAGTGGTGTCCCCTATAGTTTTTTGGAGTTGCGAAATGTTTTTCTTCTGTATCTGATTGTACTATTTTTTAGAGACACAGTATTAAAAACATCGAGCTATTATAAACTATTACATGTCGATGGTTAAAAATGCCAAGCTAAAATTAATAAAAGAGCGATCAGTCCTAGGTTTGTTGCCATTCCGCATGTAAGTTCCGTTGCTCCGTATTTACATGAAGGTATGCTTCTGAAGTTCTGACAATGACATGACAATCTCTTCTTCATCGCAACCGCAACTGTGACGCTGTTAACCGTTTCTTCACTTCAAACTCCCCCGTAGATTTTGTGAAAATTCTTGAATTAAACTAAACTTTAAAAGGAGTTAGAAACGTAAATATAGAAAGTAAAGTTGACTTGGTGTTTGTGTTGAAGAAAGATTAGAGTTTCTTTCAAGATAGATAAAAAAAGAGGCAAGTTGGTTCTAGACTAAAGTATCAATCTCTACTCAAAGTATTGATTTGCAAGTATCCCTTTTTTTTATTAATGAATAATTGTTTTTTTTCACATTCGTTTCATAGGAAGAAATGAGTGCTAGGGTATACATAGGACGTTTAAGTTACGAAGTAAGAGAGAAGCATTTAGAGAGGTTTTTTAAAGGATTTGGAAAAATTCGTGAAATTTTGATAAAGAATGGATTTGGCTTTGTGGTAAGTTGATTTTTTCGTTCTGGATATTATATGTTTATTGATACGACATTACACTTACGCTGCTCAGCAGTCTGAGCATACGTTTCCATCATAGTTCCCGAATATTATTATTTTTTTTACGTAATTAACCGGGCATGTGTTCTTTGTTTTCAACTTAGCTCTGTTTTTAGCTGTCAAAAGAATCGGTATTTAGATGGGCATAGTCGAGTGTTAATGGTCATGTCAGTCTAGTTTTCAAATGATTATTCAATTTGGTTTTGTCGTGATTGTAATTTGTGTTATTATTGCTTTATAATAGCATGAACTTACAGAATTTATAATGTTTAGGGATAAAGCCAAGTTTGTCTTCCTTTTTTTTCGATTAGGGGTTAGATTTTGTGGAAAAAGAAATTTGATTTTCAAACTCCTCCTTACGTCAGAAAATCTTTTCATACTTCTCCATGTCTTAGAATTTCACTTATCTGTCAAAACAATGTCAAGTGTGTTGAAAACCTTGTTTGAAATTTCAAGCAAAGACTGAAACTGGTTCTGGAGATTGTTGAAAGAACTGACGATGTGACGTGAAATCTTAAGTAAAGCTCTGAGTCAGGAAACCAGCCTGGGAGGAATGGCAACTTACACCTAAGTGACTGATAATGTTTGAAATATTTTTTCAATGTCCCACAAAATTGATGAGCTATGAGTTCCTCAGAATTCAGTGTGAAGTATACAACCATGTAGTGTGTGTTACAGAAGCATGCTTGTATGAATCTAGTCATAATTTTTTCAGATGGTTCGATTACAACACTCCAACAGTCTTTAGTGAGGATTTCATATTTGGAAGATTTTTTCCTGTTGCTTGTTTAAACTTGAAAATTGTCATTTCTGAATAAATTGCTTTCTCTAAAAATTTCAATGCCACAGCTTGCACCACGGACGTCCCCGGGCACCCCTGTTATATAATTATATGTACAATCTATGCATAAGCTGGTCATAAAGTCAAAAAAAATCAAATTTTCAAAATTAATTTGAATTTTGAAAATTTGAGTTAAAATTATGTTTTTCTCAATCACGAATTGCGACAGGACCCTACTCATTGGTTAATACCCCACTCACTTGTTTCTAGAAACAGTTTGTCCCTCCTTTTGAGCGGTTACGTGTACACAATTGTGTATGTGTAGGCTTGTGTGTGTGCGTAGACCTGTGTGTATGCACGTTGGCGTGTGTGTATGTGTGTAAAGATGCATGTGTGGATGTGTGTGAGTGTATTTGAGCGTGTGTGTGTAGGACATGGACGCCACTGTCCAGGAGCAGCGGCTACCGGGAGGAGTCGCACCTGCAGAGGACGGTGGGGTTGAAAAGGGGACCGGACATCGAGAAGGGTCAAATGAAAACAATTAGCAATCGTGATTGCTCAAAAAAAGTTTAGTGTTCTTACTGTTACGTTCTTGTTATCATAACTTCTCTCCTTTTGTTTGAGTATGAATGTTTTAAAAAACTCGACACATTTGATCCGAATGGGTTATACTGTTTCCTTCTTTTTGTCCCAATCAACATAAAAGACCTTGTATATTTTTGCTTGAAGATGACATTTAACGAAAGAACTAAAATGGAACCTCAATCAATGTTAATTCAAATTGTAAATTTTTTGACTTGCAACCGCTCACTCTCACTCCTATTCAAGTAAATTTTTTTGGTTCAAAACGTGTAATTGTCATTTTGGGAAGACACGTCTTTTCCATTTTTTAAAATTTGTTATTCTGTTCATCTTTTTCAGTACTAAAACTTTCATTTTAGTATAAAGTCAAGGTGTCATGTCAGAATGCACCAAAAAACATAAATTGCGGAATACTGAATGTGCAGCTAAAATTCTAACTGAACATTTAGCTGAATACTGAATGTTCGATTAAATTTTTTTTTTTATCATGCAATTTGTATTTTACTTTTATGCCAAATTAAAATGGAAAATACTTGTCTATATTGTGTCTTTCATGCAATGTAATGCATTTCCATATAGGGCAAAATCAAACTAACGAACGTACCATTTGCAAGAAAAATACAGTAAAACCTCGCTACAACGCTATCCGATACAACGATAAATCCCTCTACAACGATAATATTTCGTGGTCCCGGTGAACTCGCATAGGAATTAATGTTATCCTCCTCTCAATATTGCGATATTCTCTACAGCAATAAACCTCTGTAAAGCGATGTTTTTTTAAGTTTTCAACCCCTCTTTATTACGATAATTTGGTTTTCAAGTACAGTAAAATCATGAAAGTAACCCCTCCTATTTTCAAAAAAAAAAAAAAAAACTTAAAACTTTATTTTTTCTTTAAAAATGGTTAGCTCCAAGTTTCGCGCTACATTTTAAACAATGCGTTTCCAAAATGGCGTCACGCTGGAGATAGTTCATTTTCACAAGTCAAAACAAAAATGCACCTTCCAAAATAAATAAAACAGCAGTACAATCGTATAAATTTCTTTTGCAACACATATGAACAAAAAGAAAAGGCGCCCTTGTATCAAAAGGCGTCTAGACCAAAGGAGTAAAGAGCTGAAACTGCCCCCCCCCCCCCCCGAAATTCTTCTTTTATTTTGTTTAAACCACAGTGTTTTTTTTTTTTTTTCTTTTTTGGGAAAAGAAAACATGCACATAAAGAGGGAAACTAAACATCTAAAAATGCTTGCCAAGTAAAAAAAACAGAAAATGTTCATTTTTTTTTTTTTTTTGAGTGAGTGGCAAATGAAGATGATCCGAAAAGGTGTAACATTCCCGTCTGATTGCGTCATCACTGTCACATGATCGACGAAAACGAAAGATTTGATTTTATTTACTAGTGTATTTTTCCCTAAGATGGCAGGGAGAAAGCAAATTTCATTTCAAGATAAACTCAACGTCATCAGCGATATTGATGAAGGAATGAAGCAGGTTGATGCAGTTAAGAAATATGGATTATCTCAATCTACAGTTGAGTCATTCCACGTCAAATCAACACAATTTGGAGCAATTTTAGGACGCACCGTCACAGATCTGGATGAAACTTGGTACATCAAGAGATTTAACCTAGTTATGAATGAAAACGCTAAAAAAAAAATTTTCTTTCTCCTCATTTAGCAGTTATTAATTATTGATTATTCAAATTTTTGTTAAAAAATGCTACACTTTGAGACTGTTAATCCTTGTTTTCTCAGAAACTATAAAAGATACAAGCCTGATATTGGTCTTGTTTTAAAGCTCTTTTAATCTGCTTCAATTTGATATGCAACTTAATGAAATTCAAAATTTTTTAATTTAAAATTAAATTTAAATAAATTTTAAATTTTAAATTTCTCAAAAACGGACAATTTTAAAAATTTGAAAAAAATCACAAAATTACTTTGTGTTATCCTCTCACATCTCACTAAGTTTCATATTGGGATCTTAATGGGATCAGTTGATACAGGGAGGACAAGTTTCACATATCTGCCAAAATATGGGTTATTGTGCTGAATAGTTATTATTTTATGTGCAAAAAAAATAAATAAATAAATAAATATGCTTCATACATGTTCACTTTTTTATGCAGAACTGTCTACTAGAAAGTTTTTCTTAGCACGATTTGTTCCTGAAAAATAACTCATTAATGAAAATATTAATCATCTAAATCTCATTTTATTGAGAAAAATAAATTAAAAAGAAATAAAATTTTAAAATAGGAAACGAAGAAAGGGAAAAAAAGGAAAATATTTTCTCTTAGGATGTGAACTTAAAATAATCCACTACAAATTCAGATCTGAAACAGTAAGCTACCCTTTTCACCCCCTTTGCTAACAAAATGAAACAGACTGGGGGTGGCTATTGAGAATGAGATCCAATGGTTTGTTCTGCCTCACTGTTTTTTTCTCCACCTGTCACTGGTTTGGGATTGACAAATTTTTCAACATGTTTCATGTTTTTGCTTGTGGAGTTCAGTCAGCAGTACCGTAAAATCTCAAAAGCACCCCCCCCCCTTTAGTTTCAAAAGATAACTTACTAATTCCAAAAAAAGGGGGGGGGGAGGTTATAATCAAATTTTGTTTTTGTAAAATTTGCCAAAATAATTGTTTGTAGCAATATTAATTTTAGAGTACACAAAATAAATAAGTAAATAATAGTTACTATTAATATTAAAGAAAAGGGAGAAATGAATTAATAAAAGCCTGTCATAATTTTATGGCATGGGGGCGACAATATTTTTTTGAAAGAAAGGATTTTGCACCTTAAGTTACCAAAACCCCTTCCAAAAATAATCAAAAGCAGTACACTCACATGAACTTCTTTTGTAACACATATGAACTGAACAAAAAGAAAAGTGCCCTTGCATCAAAAGGCGTCTAGACTTTTGGAAGGAATAAAACTGAAACTATTTTTTTTTTTTTGCAAGATCCTTTTTTTTTTTTAAGTCATAGTGTTTTCTTTTCTTCTTGTTGTCTTCTTTTAGAAAAGAAAACCAGCACATGAAGAGGGAAACTAAACCTCTAGAAATGCTTGCCAAACAGAGCATAAAATGTTCATTTTTATTTATTTATTTGGGGAAGGGTGAAGGGATGAAGATGATCTGAAAATTTTTAGGAGAGGGGAGGGGGAGGGTATATTTGGGATTACAAAATGATCCTTCCACAAAAAAAGGGGGGGGGGATAGAGGGATTCTTTCTGGTGTTTATAATACTTTCTTGTTCTGTAATACACAATTCCTGTTGAAACTATCTTCAGTCAGCATTCAAGCCTTGTCTTCTGCTGTGCAAACTTCATTTCTTTAACTTTCAGTTATTTTATTTCATTTCCATTATTATTTTAATTTCATTCAATTTTAAAGTAGGTGTAAGACATTAGAAGGTTTTACATTACTATTAGCAGCTCATTTATAGTTTCCTGTGCTAATTTAATAACTTAGAATAATATTTGAGTAATCCATCAGAAAGGTATTTTGTCCAAAATGCAGAAACTTTGATATATGTAAAACTTGTCCTCCCTGTATCATCTGATCCCATTAAGATCCCAATATGAAACTTGGTAATATGCTAGAGGATAACACAAAGTAATTTTGTAAATTTTTTCAGAATTTTAAAATTGTCCATTTTTAAGAAATTAAAATTTTAAAATTTAATTTAATTAAATTTTAAAATTATTATTTTTTGATTTTATCAAGTTGCACATCAAATTAAAGCACATTAAAAGAGCTTCAAAACAAGACCAATTTCAAGCATGTATCTGTTATAGTTTCTGAGAAAATGAGATTTAACCGTCTCAAAGTGTGGCATTTTTTGATGAAAATTTGAATAATTAATATTTAATAACTTTTGAATGAGGTGAAAGAAATTTTTTTTTTAGCATTTTCATTCATAACTGGGCTAAATCTCTTCATGTACCAAGTTTCATCCAGTTCTGTGACGGTCCGTCCTAAACCGTGTGATGACCTGACACGGAATGACCCAGTTGCAACGTTCCTCAAGAAGAGGAAACATATTGAAGATGCTGTGAGATCAAATTCAGTTAATCCCAAGCGAAAACGACTAAAAGTCGCGACTAATGAAAACATTGATGCTGCCGTCCTGAAGTGGTTTCAAGAGATGAGGGCAACAAATATCCCAATAAATGGAATCTCTGCGGACATTTTTTTCAAGTCTTCCATCCACAAACGGGGATCATTTTCGTGCTTTGGACTCAATGTATACCTTGTTGGTTGACTTAACAGTCAAAAAAGTGGCCAAACAAACAAAAATATTGGATGTTTTTCGATAAAAACGGATTTGAGATATGTTTACGAGCTTATTCTCGGAATTTATTTCAATTGATAATAATATTTAATCATAATTAACACCTTGCCAATAAATGTATTACAAATATACTATATATAAAAACATTTACACCTAGGTAATGCATATACTATAACATTTAAATAAAAAGAACATATTGTATTATCAAAATATATAGGCCCTCGATATAACAATATATCCCTCTACAACAATATATTTCTTTGGTCCCCAAAATATCGTTATAGCGAGGTTTTACTGTATAACAATTCATTATGTTTTCTAGCTCATTTAGTTATTTGTTGGTTAAGATTTTGCCGTGTTTACATCAAGTCCAACATTTCCTTTCACCCTGTACAAGTTTTTGTCCTCATGCTTAAAATAAATTTGACAACTATACATTTTTGTGAATGGTAATGGATGTAGGTACTATTTTTAAACAAGACTTTCAATAGACGGCTAGTGTTGTTCAAAAATCTCTGATTCACTGTATCTCACAAGTGAAAAAATATTTTTCTTACAGGCTTAAGTGTACTATGATTTAAAAACAATCAAAACTTGGAAATAATTTTTTTTTTATTATAACAATAAAAATTATTTTGTGTCGGTAACGGACTCACCAACAGTGGTAACGGACATACCTTTTCCAAAAGATTAATAATAAGAATGAAAATAATTGATAAAAAAGTGTGATGATTAAATCAAAATTTTAATACAGGAATTTAAAAATAATGTTGAACTTGGTTGTCAATACTTGAAAAATTCAATAGATCCATAGTATGAACCAGTATCATAATAAAGTAGTACAGTAAAACCTCGCTACAATGATATTTTGGGGACCAAAGAAATATATTGTTGTAGAGGGATATATTGTTATATCGAGGGCCTACATATTTTGAAATACAATAGAGTACTCCATTTTTTAATGTTATAGTATACAATATCTAGGAAGAAATGTATTTGGGTGATAATAAAAATCCTAAAAATATTATGTCTCGGGAGCTTATCACAAGGATTGTTTGACCTACAATTTTATTTTCTTTTCTTAATAGGTAGAAATAATTTTTCCGATGTTATTACCTTCCTATTGAAACAATAACTCATTTTTTTCTTCCCAACAAAAGTTTTTGAATAACCAGAAAGTCACTCTTTTGTCATACCCCCATTCGTTTCTCAAATTATACTTAAATTATTCAAAAATGTTATATCAATATTCCCCAAATTTAATTTGTAGTACTAAATTAAACATACTTAAAGGTGTAAAAAAACATCTTTGAACTAAATTTAATTATTTAAATAATCAAGTAAATTCATTTTAAAGTTTGTCCCCAGGTTTCATGTCATTCTCCTGTCCTCCATAGGAATGAGTTCAATTATTATAGATTTAAAAAAATAATTTTTAATTTGTTCTCCTAAACCTTGCTTATTATCACCATTTTGTAGGATTTTTTGAGTATTTTGTTAATATGATTTGAATGCTGTTCTTACTAAAAATTTTGAAGTTCAAAAATGGGTATGTAACATTTTAATAATTCTTACAATGGTGAAAAGGAATAAGTACACAATAAGCAGTAATTCTTCTCTTGTCGGAGAAAACGGGAAAAAATGACAAAAGTTGATAAAATAGGATATTTTTCATTATGTTTTAAAACCAAATTATCGTAATAAAGGAGAGTTAAAAATTTTAAGAAAATCGTTTTACAGGGCTTTATTGCTGTAGAGAATATTGCAATATTGAGAGGAGGATAACATTAATTCCTATGCGGGTTCACCGGGACCACGAAATATTATCGTAGTAGAGGGATTATCGTTGTAGCGAGGTTTTACTGTAGTATAATGGAATGATAATATTCAGTACGTTGTCTAAATATCTCACTGTTTTCAGTTTTCTTTAAATATTGCACCTTATACCCAACATCCCCTCACCTCAGATTTGTAAGTTTAGCTATGAATAACAGTTCTTTGCATTTATAGTTGCAATTTTAACATTGACAAAATGATCCTAATTTTTTAGTATTATAATCATTTTCATCCTCTTCACAGTCTGTTCTGTAAAATTTTGCACTCCTTCATTTTATCTATTCCTGAAGATTCATCAGGTACAGGATTTGATAGTCTTTTATAGTTATATGTAATGTAGTATGATGTAATATGTAATGTAAACCTAGGATATTAGGTACAGCTATTATCGATTTAATTATGTATTTTTGGATTGACCTCCATTGCAAGTGGAACAAATTCTGAAGCAGCATTAACTATGCCTTGAACTTGGAGCCCCCCCCCCCCCCCTTTGCCGTTAAACATTCCTTTCCTAAGAAAAAATACAAAATAGTTTAAAGTGATTTTGAGTGTTTAATTTTTCAAATATGTGAAATTCAACATCAAACTTTTTCTGTTTAAGATGAAAAAATATTTTTGTTTGAGTTTCTGAGAAGAAACTCCATCTGTAAAGATTCACTCTTTAATATCTGAGATAGGTATAATCTCTTCATTTTTCCATAATCTAAACAAGCAGAAACGGATAGGATTCATGTATATCTAGTATATAAAGTATTTTGAGAATTATCCCACTAAGCACTTAGAATTTTCTTTTGACTTTTTAATTAAATTTAAGAAATCTACCTATGAAACAGCTTTGTTCACATGCAAAATACATAAAATTTAAGATATCCACCTGTGAGACAATTTTGTTCACATTCACTTTGCTTTACAAGTTTTCTGTACTTTAACCATGTTTACCATACACATGAATTAAGAATGGCTTTAGTATCTTTTTCAGTAATATTTCAAGAGCAAGAATGACAAATCAATATTAAAAACATTACCAAGATAAAAAAAAAAGCTTTACGTATTTAGAACAAAAAATAATCAAAAACCATCTAAAAATGGAGAATCTGAAACTGCCTAATTTTGGTAACGGACGTACTGGTACGTCCGTTTTACCATTGATTACTCAATTATTTTCATCAGATAATAATTATTTTTTAGTATAATGTTATTCAATTGAAACAAAAAGTAAACTCACAATTTGGGAGTTTTCTGCTAAAAATTAAATTAATAGCATCATTTTAAACCGAAATTAGTGAAGGACATACCAAAGTAATTCAGAAAAAATTTCCTAAGCATTTTCAGACATATTAAATCTATTGTTAAAAAAGTTGTTTGAATTATTCAAAATGTTTGAATATTATGCAAATAAGACATTTGAAAAAAAAAATATATTTGATATTTTCCTTTTTAAATACATAATCTAACTTATTACCCTTGCATACTGCTGTTTCTAACTCTATTGATAGATGCCTAACCATGAACTCAAAACCAAAAATCTATTGCAAATATAAGCATTATCAACACATTTTCAAATTCATATGCAAGCTTTCACTTTAAAATGAGGTATCATTCAAGTTTTTACAGCAAATTTGAATTTTTGAGAAGTAGTTTGATTTGAGATGATTTTGCCCTATAACGTTCTAAATTTATTCACATAAATTATAGTAATCAATATTTAAAACAATTTAAAATAAAATAAATCATTTCAAAATAAATTGATATAGTAAATTGCTAATTTAGTTTATGTTTATCTCCAAAATTACTTATTTTTTCTGATTTGTGATTTGATTACTAATAATCATGATAACATGGCATATTAGATCTATTTCAAATAAATCTAAAGAAGTTCTTCTGCCCTTATATAGAAGTTTGGTAAGACCCCATTTGGAGTATGCTGTTCAGTTTTGGTCTCCTTATCTTAAGAAAGACATTAATGTATTGGAAAGGGTTCAAAGGCGGGCTACAAGGCTAATAAGTGGACTTTCCCACTTAGATTATGATTCCAGGCTTAGAAGGCTAAAAATGTACAGTCTTGAGCAAAGAAGAGACCGAGGGGACATGATCAGGGTTCGTACGCCCTTGAAAAACCTTGAAAAGTGCTTGAAAAAAAAAAGTTCATTTTCAAGTGCTTGAAAACCTTGAAAAAGTTTTAAAACCTTGAAAAAGTTTCTTAGTGCTTAAATTCTCTCAAAAATCAACGAATTGTGCTTAGAATTTTTAAAAAAGTATTTCACCAATGCAATTTTCTGAACATGTGTATGCAACATCGCGAAAAATTGCTTCCGTGTTTGGGATTTCAATCCTTTTGCATCTTGTAAATATTTTGATGTTTTTTACATCCGAAAGATATTTTGACATATGGTACCTTAGATTAGTTTATTTTTTGTTTAATTTCATTAATTAACAAAGAAATTAATTTGGAAACCATGACAACATTGAACTTACTCGGATTTCGCGGAAAATTGCTGTTGTGTTTGAAATTTCAATCTTTTTGCATCCTGCAAATATTTAAATATTTTGGCTAATCAAATGTTAGTTTCGCATATGCTACCTTAGATTAGTATATTTTTTGTTTAATTTTAATCAAAAACAAATAAATTTATTTCATGGGAAACATGCCACGTCGAACGAACTCAGACTTTGCGAAAAATTGCTTCTCGTGTTTGAAATTTCAATCTTTTTGCATCTTGCAAATATTTAAATATATTCACTAATCGGATGTTATTTTCATATTTGCTACCGTAGATTAGCATATTTTATGTTTAATTTCAGTAAAATATAAGTTTATTTTATGGGAAACATGACAACATTAAACTTAATTCGCGAAAATTTGCTTCCCTTGTTTGAGATTTCAATCCTTTTGCATTTTGTAAATATTTTTATATTTTTGGCAATTAGTTGTTATTTTGACACTGCTACATCAGATTAGCTTATTTTATTTTTATTTTAATAACTAAAGAGTTAAAGAATCTAGTATCTTGGTCTTGTTTAATTATTTGCTTATTTATTTTTGCAATTTTGAATGATTATCTTTACCTAATTTTTGGTCATAACAGATTTTTTTTAAAAAAAATTTAAATTTCAGCAGTTGAGCATCTAACAAATTAACTTAAAGTTTGTATTTTAAATATAAAGTTGATTTATATAATTTTATTTATAAGTACATCATTTTTTTTATGTCTATTAAAATAAATAAGGTGTATAACAATGTGGTTGTGTTATGATTATTCACTTGAAATCCAGTAGTGTTCGTTTTTATGCTTTTACCTCCCTATATCTCCAATTTTCCCCTTTTCCTCAAATGTTCAAAATTACTACTTTATTAAGGTTGTGGGTACTTGGAGCTTACTGAAAAAGGCTTTAATCAGCAAAGGGGTAGATAGCTTAAGGAGGGTCATTCATCTTCATTTGGATCTAATAAATTGACCAGTACCAGCCTAGCTAAGCCCAGTGCCTGTTGCAGGTTATCAACAGGCACTGGGCATGGTATTTCTATGCAGAATATTTTGACTTAATAAACTATTTTATGAATTGTATGCATAGCAAAAGTTATTGTTGTACATATGTATATTCAAGTAAGAGGGGTCTTAGTTTTAAAAATTATTCCCCCCCCCCCTCGCTCCATTTTGCTCTTTGAAACTTTCAGGTAATTTTTTATGAACTCACAAATCACAATTACACCTGAATATTATTGCCTTTCTAAATTTAAATTCTAATTTCAACAATAACCCATTTTTTCCCAAAATAAAACTACTTTTGTCATAATATATGTCAACTTCTTGTGAATCTTTTCAATTTCGAAATATGGCTCTATAAATCTCAACTTGCACATTTATTGTCTATTGCAAGTTAATCAATGAAAGTTGAATAGACTCAAGTTTGCATTCAGAGTATTTATCACTGCTTAAGCTGCTTTTGTATATTTTGAGGTGTAGAGACTGGACTGTGGACTTTCATAAACTTTTCTTACTTCCTAATTTTTAAATTTACTCGAGGACAGTTGAAATGCCTTATTGGCTGAACAGCTAATAAATACATATGAATAATTGATTTGCATACTTATAAATTATTTGCAAACCTAATATTTTTAGAACTTTATAGTGCAAACTGAAATAACTTTCTGGGTAGTGTTTTTGTCCTAACCGCCCTTATATTGTACCACTGTATAGATATTGGAAATAAATGTTGAAACTGGGGGGGGGGGGAGTGACTTCAAAAACTCATCTCTGGCAATGCCATTGAACTTGGGTATTTTAGTTTCTTCCCATAAAAGTTAAAAGCACTTATGAAAGGTTTTTTTTAAGTATTAATTTGCTGATACTAGAAAATATACAAACTTCTGACTGCTGCAACCTTTGAAAAACCTCAAAATTAAACCTCTTGGTATCTGCTTCTCTTTATGACCAAACTTTTCAAACATTTTCAGAAAAACTTTCAACGCAGTAGATCTTTCATCAAAGCGTCTCTCGTTGTAGAAAAAGCAATTTTGTTTTCCTATACTTTTTTGTATTATTGCCTTATTTCTATGTGTTTGTAGTAAATGAAATCTGCATACAATATTTTTAGTACAAATTTATGATATTGCCTTGAAAACAATTTTTTACCTTGAAAAGTACTTGAAAAGTGCTTGAATTTTTTTCTGCCTAAAGGGTATGAACCCTGATGATTCAGCTGTTTAAATTTATTAAAACGAAAGATGTTACGGGGCTAAAGTTTAGCACTGAAAACAGGACAAGGGGTCATTGTTTTAAGCTATTTAAATCTCAGGCTAACATGGATATTAGGAAAAATTATTATTTTAGCAGGGTAGTGGAACCTTGGAACAGCTTACCGGAAGAGGTGGTAATGAGCAAAGGAGTAGACAGTTTTAAGAGGGCCATTGATCTTCACTGGGGATTGTAAATGGACTAGGACCAGTCTAGCTGGGCCCAGAGCCTGTTGCTGGTCGTCACTTTTGTATTTGTATTATAAAGAAGAGTGCATTTAACTGACATTCAAATGCAAATCTAAAAGTGTGTTCATGAAGTCTAACGAAACTCACTGCCTTAACGAACAATAACTCTTCTGTTTTCCATTACCTGCATTCACTTTATGAACGATCAGTTAAAAATAAAGATAGCGGACGTAGTTTAACAGACAACGCAGTTCATTGCTTTTTCGGAAGATATGTTTTTTGAAGTTAGTGATGAAAAAAATGACTAGAGGATTCTTTTGAATAAAATAAAAAGAAAAAAACAAATTACAAGATTCCTTTCAAATAAATTCCATCTTAATTGAGATAATTTTTTAGATTCCATCATTGTTTCTTAGCGCAGAACAACAAATAGTACATTTAAAAAAAAAAAAAAAAAAAAAAAAAAAAAAATCACACATTCTATTTTTTGCTCAACTGTTTGCAAATACTGTTAATTTTTTTAAAAAATCTGAAAAAAAAATGTATAGAAAACAGTCTCCTGTTTACTCTTAAATTGGTGTATCTCCCGGTATATATGCAGAAAATAAGTCAGGCCGATACTTTTTGGATAGAAAACAGTTCACTATAAATCTACTAACTTTTATAAAATCAGATTTGACCTGATTTGAACAAGGTATTTTGAATTATTTCTTGATGAGTTACAGGAAAATGCCAAATGTGTTTTTAATTTAAAATATCTGACACATCCCCCCCCCCATTAAGAAATAGTAGGCAAAATAGTGTATTTAAATTATTTGACTGAAAGTGAAGTACAATGCATTTGTAAAGGCTTTTAAAATTCAAAACGCATTATTATTATGTTTATTCAGGGGTCGAAGTAGTCCTATATTTCCTATATTTTCAAAAAAGGCATCAAAATCGTCCTTTATTTCCTATATTTTTCAAAAAATGTCCTATATTTCCTATATTCCCGTTTTTTACCCAATATATCTTTTAAAAGGAACAGTAAATAAACTTTCTGACATCGGATTTTTCGTTGAAAATATATGCCCAAATGAATTTCAAATTAAAAAACTCAACTGACTAAATCCTACAACAGGCATCTTCACTCATTGGCTACAGCAATGTGACGTCACTCTATAGTGGGTGGAGTTTCGAGAACTAAATCTGAAGTTGGTTTTAGAATTTTGCGTTTGGGGGGGGGGGGAGGGAGGGCAACAGCCATTTGTTTTGTTTTCCATCATGGTTTTCGTTGGTATATTTTGTGTTCAGTGCATTTTCTGATCGGAATGTTCTAATCTTCTTTTTGCAATTTTTTTTTTGTGGAATTTTGGGATCGTGGAATGTTAGTTCCTTATGATGTTAAAACATAGTTTGTGGTAATAAGTGGAATTATAATGGCAAAATTGCATCGCTCAACAAAATTTCGTGTGGAGTGATTGAATCAGGAGGACATTAATTTGTACAAATTTTGGTGCATAGTGCACTAAAGGCGAAGATGATTTTACCGCTTTTTGCCATTTTTGCAACTGTTCAGTGCCCATAAGCAATAGTGGATTTTCGCAATTGAGACTGCATGCTAAAACATTTAAGCATAAAGAAAACTCTGAAAAACGTCAGAAGGATCCTTCTCAAGCTCTGTTTGTTTTTAATATAAGTGGTAAAGGGTTCAGTTTAGATATAAAATCAAAGAGCAGTGGAATTAGTACTTGGATCATAAGTGGGAAAGAAAAAATAAAAATTTATCTTTGTTCAAATTTTGTTTAGTTATTTAGTCTGTTAAGTACACTGTTTTTTCAAAAATATTTCTTTCAACTACAGGAAAGTCATTTCAGATGTAAGTTATAATTTTGTTTGAAATTTTTTTTTAACGAAATGATTTATAAGAATAACTAAGTAATATATGATATGTATTTCGTTTTTCATAGCGAAATTATTCATATAATGTGTCCTATATTTGTCCTATATTTTTTGTGGAAAATGTCCTATATGTGACAAGTCGGTCACTTCTACCCCTGTTTATTGTCAGTTGGTCTAGAACTAGTGATGTGGATCGGGTAAATACCCAGTGGGTAGGTAAATATTTTTTGGGTATTTACCCAAGGCCTGGGTAAATACCCTAAAACTGTTTATTTTACAAAAAAATGCAAAAAGTGAATGAGAATTTTTTTTTAAAATCTAAATATGAAACAATTGGTAAAACTGATACATACATATGTATTACAGTTTATAATATTTTTTATCGAAAGACTTAATGAAATTATGAAAGAAACATATCACGAACCAAAGGATCTTTCTTTTCAATGCCATAATTGAAGAAGATGTTTGCTTTTTTTTTTTTTTTTTTGTAACCAGTTAAGCTTTTTACTTTTTGTAAAATTGCTTTTTATATGTGAAATTTGGCTATCAACATTGTTTAGGCATATCCAACACATTTAATGTGAATATCATATTAGATTGCTGAGTTGTTTCACACAATAATTCTTTAAATATGTGATCAAAATACAAATTTTAGGGAAAAATTTATTGTTTTGTATATAGTTGGTTATACAAGGTGTTTCGTTTTAACCTGCAAGACCTTTATTTTTGCAACCGTTAGTCCTAGGTGCTTACTTCCAATTGCAAAAATATTCAGATGCAGAGTAAAGATATTGGAAGTTTGAAGCAAAAATAAAAATGAGTCAAAAACTACAAAATTTAACTTTTTATACAGCTCTAGGTCCCCTAACTTATATTTAGAGAAATGATCTGAATTTAAAACTTACTGACACAAAAAAACTTGACATTTGTGCAATGAAAACTCAAGGAGATATTCCATTTGAAAGTTTTAAGGGACCATGCAGAAGAGATTAGAACTTATTACCCTTTCAGAATAATGACAGGTTGGCAAAGTAAAAAACACAAGGTATTACATTTTTCATTTCTACTCAAAAATTCATGCAAATGTTATGCCGTGATACGCAAAACATGCTGCAAAACCTTGAACAATTTGAAAAATCACTCTGCACACATATAATTTTATATAAACACTCATTAACTGCTATATTTTCCCCCAAAAGATGTTACTGACGGCGAGTGTAAAATGGTGTAAGTTACAAAACGCTGCGTTTCATATCTCAGTGAATATTGGTCGTACTAATGTCAAACTTTTTTTGTAATTGTTTTTCAGTGGAGATTATTTCCCTAAATATCAATAAGTCAGAGGATCTGGGGCCCGTGTAAAAAGTTAAAATTTGTATTTTTTTAATCATTTTTATTTTTACTTCAAATTTTCAATATCTCAAGTCTGCATCTGATTTTGAACATTTTTGCAATTGTAAGCAGTGGCGCCGACTCCATGGGGCTTGAGGGGGCCCGAGCCCCCTCAAAAATATTTTTGAGGGGGCAGAGCCCCCCCAATAAATCAAGAAAATTCTAAGTTACATTATGCTTTCTAAACTCATAAATTTATCTTTTATTTTCCTTGTTTGAAGATAGTTTACCTTGTAAAATATATTCAGTAATGAGTTAAAACAAATAATTATTACGGTTGTGTAAGCAGGTTAACTGAAAACGAGCGGTGCGAATGATGATAGTGTTACAGTGCTGCGAGTACTGTAAAAATTTGTCCCAGTGCGCGAACTTACGGGTCAAGTCTGTTGCCGGTGGGCAGCGCTGCGGCGCGCTCACCTAAGTGTTTCTGATCTGGAAAAATATATATGAGAGTTTGATTTGTATATAAAATGGGAGGCGTGATAGTTTTGAATACTTTTGGGAATCGTGTTTAAAAGAAAACCTTCACAAAATGATGATCCTCCCTTCCTCGGAATCGACGTGTACCAAAGAAGTATGAAAACAATGAAGGCAGCTCGCCGCACACTTTCAAAATCCCAAAGGAAAACATTTGACTCACGCTACTTATGCGAAATAGCTATAAACACGATTTTTTCTCCAGTATTCAGACCTAACGCGAATTCCTCACCGCAACACGAAAATTCTCGGAAGGGAATCGTGGTGTGTTCGTATGAGCTTTGTTACTGGTTACTAAAAAATTTTTTTTCATGAATGTATCTTTATCCTTTTACCATCAATGAGAGTAGAAGTTCCCTTTTCATTTTAAATGCGAAAGTTAATGAAATATAATGACACCTAAGAGCGCTGTTTCATCTAAAGTTTGTGAAGATAAAAAGAGAAAGTTTCATGACAATTAAAGAAAAGCTAGAGCTTCATGAAAAGCTGATGGTCAACTAAAAAATGCGTTGAAGGTAGCACGAGAATTAGGTATGAGTGATGATTCTTCCGTGCATACAATTACAAGTCAAGAAAAGGAAATCCGTAAAAATTCACCGTCTTGCAAAAATTTATGAAAATGGAAACTGCTCATGTATTGTGTACGAATATCATTAATTGATCGACTGTACAGTACAACTAAAGATGCATTTGCTTTTCTTACTATATACTGTGTCTACCGTATACCGGTTTATTTTTTCTTTCTTTCCCATTAATCATTGATTTTGTACATCGTAGCAGTATTTTATGTTGAATAAGACGTTTTTTTTTTAAAATACAAGTAAACATTCAGTTCTTTATGTAAGAGACAGTAATGTACAGTTAGTTAAGAGATGGTTTTTAACAGTTTGAGGGGGTGTTTACAAGTGTCTAAAATAATTGGGTACGTTTATAAAAAATTTTACACATACCCTTTTCCACAACGCGAAAATTCGACCTACGCGAGAGGTCTTGGAATGCATCCCTCGCGTAAGACGGGAGTTGACTGTACTACAAGGCAATATACATTGAGGTTTGTAAAATGGTGCAATTTTGCATTATTGGGCGATTTACATCAACTGGACGCACACAGGTCATTGCAGTTGAACAAGAGTGCTTGCTTTTATTAAACAGAGGTGAAAGAGAAGAGAACATTTTGAAAAATCAACTGAGTTTTTCAAAAATGACCTAGACATTGAAAGACTGCGTTTACACTTGAATATGTTAGCCGATGTCACTAATGTAAAAACAACTGGTCTTAAAAAGCATGCGTAAATTAAATTTCCTTTTTACAAAAATACTGTGTGTGTTTGTATTTATTTCTTCCGTTTTTCGAAGCCAAAAAATATGTGTCGGGCTTGTCGAGTTTTCGAGGTTCTAATGTTGATTATATGATTTTAAAAAAACTTTAAAATTCACTATTTTTCATCTCAAATTTAGAAAATGTCCTGCGGCATGCCCCCTTTCCCCCGATATTTT
Organism: Uloborus diversus; assembly: GCF_026930045.1. Taxonomy (NCBI): domain Eukaryota; kingdom Metazoa; phylum Arthropoda; class Arachnida; order Araneae; family Uloboridae; genus Uloborus; species Uloborus diversus. The sequence goes on along the minus strand of NC_072736.1, from coordinate 59,357,689 downwards.
TTAAGTCGGCGTCTCTGGCAGTGCCCTTCAATGCAAGTCAAGCGCCCTACCTTTTCCATGCCTAGCTACGGCACTGCATGACTCCCCATAAAATAGAACAAAAAAATGTCTCTTACTAAGACAAGTGACATGATCTAGTTGAACCAGAAAAATTTGTATACCAATTTTTGGATTGTTTTACTTTGAAAACGCCATGCCACATACTATTTGTTTTTTAAATTATACACACCAGAAAATATGTAAATTGGCATTTTCAAGGCACAACAATCGACCTTTTTTTTTTGGGGGGGGGAACCTCCATGGGATTACATAACCCCTTAAACCCCCGGTGATGACTGGGCCAGCCCCCCCCAATGATTTTTGCAAGTCGGCGCCCCTGATTGTAAGTATGCATCTAGGACTAACGGTTGCAAAAATAGAGGTCTTGAAAGTTAAAACAAAACACTCTGTATATATACATAGTGGAATACATACAGAAAAGTATTTTAGTTGAATATAAATTTTTGAAATAAATACCCGGGTAAATACCCATTTTGGGTATTTACCCAGGTATATACCCTGGGTATTTACCCCTAAAAATAAATACCCGGGTATTTTACATCACTATCTAGAACAAATAAATAATTAAAGTGTGAAGCATTTATTTCGATTTCTTTTATTGAAATTTCTCAATCCTGCAAACCCTGATGTTTTCTCGCGACAAGATTTCATATGCTCAACAATAAACTTATTATGAAGCAGGGTTCATGATTTTTTTTATTTAAAAAAAAAAAATCAAAAATGTCTGATTTTTTTTTCATTTAAATGGAATTTTTTTGATTTAAATCGGATTTTTTTTTTAATGTTCAAAAATTTGTAGTTATCAATTAATTACTTTACATGTATGAACATACTATATTTCATACAATAGATGAATGCAGTCATCTTACTGTTAAATTAAAATAAGTTCTCTTAACTATTCAATAAATTTTTAATATTTATAAATACGTTATAATGCGTTGATGTCATTTTTTTATGCTTTGCTACAAGATAAAGGTTTTCATTAGTATGTACTTTTTAGTGTAAAATAATATGTTGAACAATTATACTTTTCTTAACCTTTTAAATACGGCGGTACAGCATTAGTACCACAAAATAATTTGGACCTTACTACGGCGTCGGTACAGCAGTTGTACCAGGGGTAGTTCCTTCCCCCCTTCGGCAGGTTGCTTGCGAAGGGAAGTTTGGAGACATTCTTCGAAGGATTAGCAGTGCTCAGTGAAGCATGCAGAGCAGGTGCTGATGAGAAATTTGGCAAAATGAAGGGGTCTTCTTTATCTTGGCGCATTTTAGCTTACCTTTTTGTTGTATATTTGGAGCGTCTAAGTGGGAGAATTTTCTTCCCTTTCTTACTATTCAGATATCGAACTCGATTTCCTCATTTGCTCTAAATCTAATGCTTTTTCGAAAATGTATCGTAGAAAAGGACTTAGTGATGAAGAAATTGAAAAACTTATGAATGATTTAGATAGCGAGAATTATGCAGATAGTGATTCCGACTGCTTGGAAGAAAGTGATATTTCCTTATTAGAAGAATCTTTTAATGGAAATGAATCCTTAAACACAACGAATACATCTAATGATGAAAATAATTTACCTAATATGAATGCAGCTGATAAAAAATTTATTTGGAAAGGGCCAGCTGAAACAGATGAAATTCAAGTCCACGCATTTACTGGAAAAAATGGAGTGAAATCAGGAGCTGAACCCGGATTGAAAACAGAGATTGATTATTTACAGGTTTTTCTCTCAGAAGCCGTAACCACTTTATTATGTGATGAGACGAATCGTTACAGAAACCAAACAACTGCAGCAATATCTTCGATTCTCTCAAAAAAGAGGAAACATGCTCCTGATTGGACTGCTGTCACTGCTGAAGAAATTAATGTATTTTTTGGTTTAGTTCTTTTGATGGGTCATATATACAGAGACTCAATTTCTGATTATTGGTCGAACGATGAACTCATTGACACTCCAATTTTTAGAAAAGCCATGACTCGAGACAGATTTCTTGAAATTTTAAAATACTTGCATTTCGAGAACAATGAATCAAAACCTGGAAAAAATAGTAGTTATGATAGACTGTGGAAAATTCGAAGAGTTTTTGAATTATTAAACAATGCTTTTAAGTCGGTGTATGATCCAACGGAACAATTGGCAATCGATGAAGTAATTGTTAAATTTAAAGGTAAAGTACTGTTTCGTCAATATATACCAAAGAAACGGAAGCAGTGGGGGATAAAAATGTAAAAAATAAGCGATAAAAATGGATACACGTATGACATGAATGTATATTTAGGAAAAGATCAGGAAAATAAAAAGATTTCCGCATCCCACAATGTGGTAACAAAAATGGCCCAATGCGTCAAAAACCGCGGACACAAACTATACATGGACAATTTTTTTTCTTCACCAGAGCTGTTTTTAGAATTACATGAAGATTTTAAAATTAACTCTTGTGACACCATAAGAAAAAACAGAAAAAGTTTCCAGAAGGAAGTAAGCAAGAAAAAAAATGCAAAAAGGTGAAATAGTTTCACGTTATTCCTTAGGAACGACAGCATTATGTTGGAGAGATAAGAGAGAAGTATATATGCTAAGTAATATGCATAAACCGCCAACTAATAAGGAACTGATTGGTAACAACTCCAAACCAGAAATTATAAAGGACTATAATGAAAATATGGGCTTCGTGGATCTCAGTGATCGCATGGCAAACAGTTATACGTTTGGGAGACGATCCTTAAAATGGACGAAGAAATTATTTTTTCACCTCTTGGATCTTTCTGTACTAAATGCTTATATTTTATACAAATTAAGTCATCCTCAAGAGAAACACAAAGATTTCAGGATGAAGCTAATTCGTCAAATGATAGCTGCAAATGGTTCAAAATTAGAGAAGAAAGTTGAACGTGTAAACAAGTTTCCATGTCTTGATATGATGTCGCATTGGCCCTCTGATGGAAAGAAACGAAGAAGATGTGGAATGTGCGCCAAAAAAAATGTTCAGAAGCGTTCTACAATAGTTTGTAAAGCATGCAATGTTGCGCTTTGCGTGGATCAAAATTGCTTTGAAGAGTACCATTTAAGTATGCAACAACTGAATGCCTAAACAAATGAAAGCAAGTTTTATGAGTCTAAGAAAAGGCCGTGGTTGCTTGATTGGTAAAGATTTGGATTTTTTATTGAAAAATCATAGATCCGATGACTGCCGGTCGAAGTTCCACCGTGTACGCTAATGGTGACTGGTGCACGTTAAATCTGTCGTGGTCACAAAGTCCTCCAAGTTCCCATTCCAAATCAATACCTCTGGAGGTGCTGGGCCAGGAGTTGCTCGGCTCCTGGTCTAGATCAAAAAATGACATTCAAAAGCTTAATCCACAAGTAGTGGAGGGTACGGGGACCCTCCCCCGTACTAACCACTATTTGTCAATTAAGCTTAACATTCTGAAAATTAGATCACTTAATGTCACACACACACACACATAAATATATGCTATATGCCTACCACTCATTAATCCCACAAACTGTTTACACAGTTTCCATTGCATCGTTTCCTGACACTAAAACACTTAATATAGCTGTTACAATTAACATGTTAATAATGACTTCACTTTTTTTTCTCCTCGTTATGTACTGAAATGTCTAATTCAATTTTTATCTGCTTCCTAAACTCGAAGGCATAAAAAAATTTCAATGCGCAATCTCATACCCTGTCACAGTTAAATATTCCATAATCAGAAAAATTAATAATCACCTAATAGCTTTTTTTTTAATGCAAAATTTTCACATATATCTTTTAATTCGTAGAAAAGAAAAAGAGTCATACTATTAATATAGCACATCCCCTATAGAAAACCCTGATTTATCTTCGGGCGGTGAAATTTGTTTGAGTTTCTTAAATTAACCAAAATGTAAATTATAGTTGGTTTTTTTAACTAATTTCAAGCTAAAAAATGTTGACGATCTATCAATTAGAAACACGAAACACGGGCATTGTTTAAAAATTAACACCTTTATTTTGCGTCAAGATGTTTCAGCGATTTAATTGGCTGCTGTTGCACCTTAATCAAATTTTTATAATTTATAGTATCAAATTGGGATACATTACATATTAGGGATGCAACGAATAGTAATTTGGCCGAATACCGAATATTCGGCCATAGTCAAGGCCGAATATTCGGCTATTCGGCCGCCGAATAGTTAACTTGTTTTTGTCTAAAAACAAAGCACAGTTTGTATTGAAAGCACATTTGTGTGCATTAAACAGCTTAAAATACTATATGACACTAGAAAAAAAATGTTTTGGAGTGAATTAATTTTTTGAAAGCATTAGTATTATCTTTAACAATATTCGGCCGAATAATTACTAATAGCAGCCACTAAGAGCAATCCTATTCATCTTATGTAAACCTATTTAATTTTCTTTTTAAACTGGTAATCTAAAAAATAAAGAATCTATTCAAATAAGCTTCTTTTTTACCTCCCTTTCATAAGAACTTCCTTTTTTAACATTCCTCTTTTACTTTCAAAATCTGTTCTTTTGACTCCCTACCAAAGCTTGTTCTGTATCCTTTCCCCCTTAACCCCTTCTAACTAATGGACTGGTTCTAACTGATAAGGGTTGTAAATGGCAAGAAGGCAGTAGCTCTGTGCCGATCCAGGTTTTGGTTTAATCTGGTATTACATTTTTTTTTACTTTACAAACCTGTTCTTTCAATAGGCTCAATAGTTGTTCTGTCACTACCCTAACCCCTTTCAAAAGAGTGGACTAGTTCTAACTGATAAGAACCCCTTTCAAAAGAGTGGAATAGCTCTAACTGATAAGGGTCAGTAATATTAGTTGCTCTAAGCAAGTATTTTATTCTGTTCTGAGTTCAAAGAAAGCAAAATGGATTTTTCTGTCAATAAAAGAAGTATTGTTTGGAGCATTTTTGAACCTATACCAAATGATTGCACAAAAGCAAGATGTAAATTGTGCAAAAGTATTCTGTCAAGAGGAGGAGTTGGAAAAAAAGCAACTACAAGCTCACTGATGAACCATTTGGCTAAAAAGCATCCAGAAGAATATAATGAAAAAAGCAAAAACCAAACTTGTGATGCAGTTGTGGAAGCAAATATACCATCTACATCTACACCCAGTACAAGTCAAGGCGTAAAAAGGAAGCAAGAAACCATTGATTCACTTTTTGAAAAGAAAAAAAAATGGAACATTAATGACAACCGATCAGTAGAACTGCACACTTTAATTGCGGAAATGATAGCATGCGACAATCAACCATTTAGTTTTGTCGAAGATGAAGGCTTCATTAATTTAATGAAAGAAGCTCAGCCACAGTATAAAATTCCCAGCCGGGAATATTTTAAACAGAAAGTTATTCCTTCTCTTTATGAAGATTGCAAAAAAAAAATTGTAACATTAATATCAGATGCAGAATTCATATCACTAACATCGGATATTTGGACTAGTTCTGTCAGCAATGAAAGTTTCATGAGCTTTACTGCCCACTGGATATCAAAGGATTTTATTTATCATCACGCTGCCCTGGAAGCGAAGCATTTTCCGGGAAGCCATACTGGTGAAGCTATCTGTGATATGGTCAAAACAGTGGTTGACGATTGGAAAATGAATGACAAAATCCACATAGTATTACGCGATGAAGGATCAAATATCAAGAAAGGAGTACGTATTTCAAACTTGAAAAATGAATCCTGCTTTTTACACTCCTTGCATTTGACTGTATGCGATGGTTTAGCATCACAAAGATCAATAAGCGATTTAATTGCTCAAGGAAAAAAAGATTGTTAAACATTTCAGTCATTCTCCCTTAGCATGTTCAAGATTGAGAAGCATTCAAGCGAATGAGTTAAAAGTTCCTGAGAAAAAACTAATACAAAGCGTGTCTACTTGATGGAACAGCACATATTACATGCTGGAAAGATTATTAGATCAAAAAAACGCAGTTTCTCTATATGCCTCTAAATTTGGGGATATAAGCAACTTAAGTTCAAATCAGTGGACAGTTTTGGAAAAGGTGCTCCATCTTCTGAAACCATTCGAAGAAATAACAAAACAAATTTCACTATCAAAATCATTTATTTCTGAAGTCATCCCAATACTTACAACATTAAAATTATATTTGGATAAATTAAGCGACTTTTCTGGAGTTGGTACAATGAAGGATACTCTTAGCCAAAGTTTAGAGAAGAGATTTTCATCAATTCAAAACAATGAACACTACTGCATTGCTACAGTGTTAGATCCGAGATTTAAATTATTTTTTTTCAACAAAATTGAAGCAAAAGACACTGAAGTTAAGTCAAAACTTAAAGCTATTATGAAAAGTACCAGCACTAAACCAGCTGAATTACCGGAGAAAAATATTTCAAGTTCATTCCTTCCAACATCTGAAGCACAAAATTCTTTGTGGGCGTGTTTCAATGAAATTGCAACGCAACCACTAAGTGAAGCCCCGGAAGAAACCTCCACTCAAAATGAAATTGACCGATATCTTTCCCAACCACTTTTGCGAAGAACTGACTGTCCCTTAAAATGGTGGGCGCAAAACACTGAAGCTTATCCTAATCTATCTCAGTTAACCAGGAAATACCTTTCAGCACCAGGAAGCACTGTTTATAGTGAACGATTGTTCTCAGAAGCTGGAAACATTTATGAGAAAAAGAGAAATAGACTTTCTCCTGAAAATGCTGAAAAATTATTGTTCTTACATCATAATTTGCGTGCGTATAAAAATAAGTAACTGTTTTATGATAACATATGATAAAATTATGATATGTTCCCAAGTCCCCAAATTTTTTTTTTTCAAGTTTCAATTCATTTTTTCCCGCATTTCTTTTTTCTAAGTAATTGTGTAATATTTATGTTTATCATTTTAACCACTTCTCTATCTCTAGTTGTTGTGTCCATTCAATTATTTTTGAAGAAGCCAATCTACACTAATAGTTATTGCTTAATGCCAAGAGGGGCAGTTTTCACCCCCCCCCCCCCTTTTTTTTTTTGTTTAGTGCAAAAAATTCCATTTTTAAGTGATAGAATACTAGGTTAGATTAGAAATACTTGTACTCTAAATGATTTTTATTTTTCTCTGCCTTTCTAATTAAAATAATGATGCATTTTGAGATTTCGTAAAGTTTCTGAATATTTTTGCAATATTTTTTAATTTTTTATTTTCGTTTGTTCTAAAACATCCAAAGAAAACAGTTCCACTTTTGCAATCATAATTTTTTTTTATTTAGCTGAAATGTAATTTTTCATATGGTGTTTATAAATCAGTGTACTTCTGTTTTTGTATTGATATTTTTTCCCAAAATATGTTTATACCAAAATTTCTGAATCCTTTAGTTAGTTGTATTTTAAAACTTGATAAGTCTTATTTCCTTTATTTTGTAAATATCACATTCACAATTGACCATTATACCTATTCTTGGTCCCTTGATTTAAATTTTTATTTTTAAAATAATGATTTTGTCCCTCTATAATCATGCAATGTTTCTTTTTCCCTTGTGAAGGCTTTATAAAAATGTTCATTATTTGGTTAAAACAATTGAATCTAATTTTTAAACAATCATATCCTATTTTAATATGAAACAGAACTTCATTATCTTTGAAAAAAAAAAAAAAAAACTTATTGCAGTGTCAGGATCAGGATTATGCATATGCAATATTTACTGCTAATGAACCAATTGCTCTATGTTATACAAAATGAAAATTTATTATTTACAATTACTTTTTTTTTCTCATTCATAATCTATTACTTGAAAAATAGCATTGTCACACTGTATATATATTTTTAATGTTTTAGTTGGATTAGTATATAAAAGTGGATTAAAAGACTTTTTTAATTTTTATGTATTAAGTTTAGCTATTATACAAAGTACTAGTAGTTTTAGACTTCAGGTCCCTTTTTTCCCTTGCGGCTAATTAAAAATCTGGTTTGAACCTGGACATATCATACTACTGCAGACATTACAAAGGTGGTTTTCAAAATGTTGTAAAAGGAATCTTAATAGTTTATGTCTGGACGAAATTTTGTATTTTAAAGAATAAGAAAAATAAAAGTTTTTTGAGTCTTTTTATTTAAGTTATTCTTAAAGTATGGTTTATCAGTACATTATAATAACTTTAATAAGAAGTATCAACCCTTCCTAATATGTCAGGGGAAAACTATTTTGTGTGGTTTTTTCAGAGGTAATTTTGTAGATATATCTTAGTAACCATTCATTAATGTCCACCATTAAATATGACAATGCACTGGATAATGAACCTGACAATGTGCTAGAGGCTGACTTCATTGAAAATATTCAACAAACATGATGAATACAAATTTAAAGATGTAAAATTTTCAACGAAGAAGTGACAAACAAGCTTTTTTTTCAAGTATTCGGCCAAGGCCGAATAGTAAACTAGGTATTCGGCCGAAGCCGAATATTCGGCTGACAGGCCGAATAGGCCGAATATTCGGCCGCGGCCGAATATTCGTTGCATCTCTATAGCTTTTGTACCCGAACCAATGTTTTCTGAAAACATAATTTCCCTTTCTATAATTATATTTTCATTTAAATTTTAAAATAAAACATAGAAAAAAATGTCCTTGTATTTCATAATAAGAACTCTGTTATATCGTAAGGAATTGGGGTCATTGGGAGGGGGGGAGAGAATTGGTAACATTGAGAAAGTTGGGAAATTTTGACCAGAAAAAAAACTATTACATTATCTAGTTATGATCACTATATACTTTATGACAGAAAAAAAAGCCCGAAAAATTTATTTCGAGCATAACAGTGGTAATTGGAGGTTTTTATCGTGCAAAATCGTCTGTTTTTGCGCTATCTTACTAAATTTACATCCATGATACTTTAAAAAATAATTTAGCAGTATTTAAGATTTAGGAGTATATCGTCGTTATGAATTTTATATTTGTTACATACATTATTTGTACGTAACAAGTAAGTTGAACAAAGACTTTAGGCACAACACAATCATATTGTAAGGATATTTCCATCTCTCTTTACCACTAAAGTTTAAAACATGAATGCATATTTAAACCTGTAATTGGATAGACTATTGAAAAAATGTTTATCCCCTTGAAATATTTTAAGAACAATAAGCAAACAATATGGTTTCTAGTGAACCTTCAAAATCAATAACTTCTGGAAGTCAGAATACCTATGTGTACAACCTACATTATCATACCTTTGTGCCATACATGCTGGCACAAAGCTTTTAATTGTTCCCCGAAAATGGGAATTTTCCAAATTCCCGATTTTAATTTAAAAAAAAAACATGTGGGAAAACACCTAGAAGATTTTTCAATGGTTTTTATCTCTTCATTTCACGGTTTGTAAAATATATGAACTCCCCCTCCCCCCGTGTGTGCAGAAAACAATACTATGAAAACACTCAATCGATATTTGTTGGAAATAATGATCCAATTATTCATTAAAATGTTTTTTTTTTTTTTGCTGTTAGCTATCACATAAGCCACAACCAAGCGGCAGCCTCAATATATATACATAAAATAGCTGTACTTTTTGTGTGTATGTGTTCCACTATTTTTGTTCCTCATACAAATCTAGGGTTTAAATTAGATCTTCGACAAATTTAGTATATAGATGCTAAGTGCTTTGATGCTCAGAAATCCCCATAGAAAGACGCGACACCCTTGGGTGGGAGGGAGGGGGGTCACACCAAAAAATCTATGAAACAGAAAATTTACATCTATTCTACTTTTCTAAAACCTAAACTTAAAAATTATGCTTTATCACCTTACTTAGTTGTTAAAATGTTAACCGATAGTTTAGGTATTTCTTGTAACTTAAACTAATTCGTAGTTTTCAGGTAATTCGTAGTACTTGAAAACTTGATAACTAGGTATTATAAGCAATTTCCTGAAAGCAGTTTTATTGGTTACATTTGACCTAAAGAATCATTCTTTTCTTGAAGAAATCTTAACATTTATTTTTTTAGTTCTCATATAGTGTATCACTGCATCTGCCTCAGAAAAGTTAATAAATAGTCGGATTTCTTTCTCATACGCGCACGCGCAATAAGTAGTTTAATAATAGTAAAAATTTAGTACATTCATGGCGACATTTTTTTTTTATTTTGTAACTAACGCAAATTTTGAAAATACTCTGGATTTTAAGGCAATATAATAGCAATGATTTATTTTAGCTAAACCATCATTTTTAATACGCAATTCAGTCAAAAGAGGTAAGTTATCTGCGTTATATAAAAATTTGATTGCATTGATGCAAGCTATAATTTCAAGATTTCATATATTTCTGCAATTTAGTTTAGTTTTGAAATTAAAATTTATAAAAAAAAATATCTCAAAATATCTATTCAAAATAAGCTTTACAAACTAACTCAAAATCGGGAAAATGAATTCTAAATGGCATCCCTGCCTGGTCAATCCTAAACAATGCTGATGGTTGCAACCCTTTCGACTGCAATGCCGGAAGAAAGCAGCTTTTAGCCGTAGGGGGCCTTGCACCTGTTTCAAGAGCAGGGGGTGGAATTCCTAAACTTTCGCCGTTCTTAAGATGAATTTTGGAGATGTATCTGCCGTATTCAAAAAGTTAACTATATTAGTCATGGTGTATAAGAAAAACTGCAAATATTTGTTTTGTTCTAAACAGTAATTTTATAATAAAAGCAATATTGCAAGAGAGAAACTGTTACACACACAGAAAGAGTGATCTATGTAGTTATGCCTGCTAAAGTTAAGATAGTATAATGCACTGTAGTTAAATTTAGAGCAATACATTCTAAAAATGTAAAATTAATTTCGAAAAATAAAATCAACTGATTTCAATTAATGATTTTGTTTTTAAAAAAATCACTTGATTCAAATCAATTGATTTAAATCTGATTTTTTTAAAAAAAATCACTTGATTTAAATCAACAAACCGCACATATAAAACATAAACACTGCATGCACTGGGTGTCGCCGTGTTTTCTGACTGGAGCAAACCACATTAAAAATTTTGCTTCACAGAACACTTTCTGAACGACCAGTTAGCTAACACGTTCTCTTTTTGAATGCCTCGTTGAGTTAACGTATTCGACTTTATGAACGCACCCCAAGGTGCTTAAAATATAATAACAAATTATTCAAGTGAGATTTCATTTATTTTAATTTTACTGAATGTGATAAGACTACTGACTAACAATTTTAATTAGTTTTGTACTATGGTATTATACTATAGCTTTATTCATGTTGTAAAAAAGATATACATATTTGTTTACCAGTTGTTGAACATAGAAATTTGCATGCTATTTGGTTGGGAAATATTTTACGTATTTAGTCAAACTGAATATTTGTTTTGTATAACAAGTAGGCAGGATACCAAACATTTAGTACATCTTTATTTGTATGTCTTTTCTTAGTTGCATGTTAATTAAAAATTGAAAATATAAATAATAAACTTAATTGATAAAAGTTTGTCTTTAAGTCCTTTTCGGTATGTATTACAGGAATTCGAAGATTATCGTGATGCTGATGATGCTGTTTATGAATTAAATGGCAAAGAACTGTTAGGAGAAAGGTATGTTAATTTATAAAACTTGACTATCCTTCGTCCACGAAATTAAAGCCTAACCTAAAAGTTGGTCATAATGTATCTAGTATTCAATGAAAGTTTAGTATTTTGAGTTTCACAATGAAGGAATAGTTTGAGGACTTAGTGCAAACAGGATGCCATGTACTGTTTCATAATGACTTTTTTTAACTTTTGTTGATGCCATAAAAGGTCAAGAATGGAATAGAACATCTTAGTATCATTAAGCTTAATGATAAATATCTTATATCCTGCTTGGCGGGGGGTTTTGTTTTGCCTACAATGATGTCTGATATTTGTAATAACCATGGTTCGACTAATACCTGGTGCAAGGTCTGCTAGTTTGGTGACTAAAAAATACTTCACAGCGATTAGTTCCTTCAGAACAGAAAATTTTCAGAACCCATGTTACACTGCATATTCCTACAAACTCCAAGAAATAATTTGTTCAGAATTTTTTTTCTTATTAAGGGGAGGGGGGGGGGGGGGGTAAGGTTTTGTAATTTTGTTGATTTTAGTTATAACTAAGCTGAGAATCATGAGAATAAAAACTACAGAAATTATGTGCTCTATTTTGTGTATAATAACAACACTACATAGTTTGAAAATTTAGTATTTTCTATAGCATTTCAATCAGGGTTCAAAATTATCATGATTTTTTTTCCGAACTATAAAAAATATTCAATGTTTTGATGTACATACAGTAAAACCTGGGAAGTTGACCACCTGTCTAAGTTGACCGCTTTTTTCAGGCACGGAATTAGTTCTTATATAAATCAACCTCTATAAGTTGACCACCTCTTTTAAGTTGACCACTAAAGTGGTGCATCGCAGGTGGTCAACTTACACAGGTTTCACTGTATGATATTTTGATCTACACCGGACATTTTCAATCATTTGTTACCAATGTCCTAAGTCTCAATGGTCAAAATATAACCAAATAAAGAACTTTAACAGTGTAAATTTTTAAAATATATCCTGTCATGAAACATATCACACCCCGACAAGGAAAGTGAGAAAACCCAATAAGCAGTGAAATCAAGATTTTACGCAGTAGTAGTTTCAAGTGATTTAGTCTCAGAAATTATAATATGCTCAAAAAAATTTTTTAATTTTTTTTTTGTCTTAATGATGCTCACTTCAAGTTCAAAAATTTTCCATCTAAATTATAAAATTTCAATGATTTGTTGCTATTGGTTGCATTGTTTTTATGCCACCATGCTACAGTTAAGTATGCGAATTTTTTACAACTTTTGTGGTTAGAAAGAGCGTTAAATTTAGATTTTAAATTATAGTTAGTTTGTTTTTCCAAAATTTTGACTTGTCACTTTCCTTGCCAGGATGTGATAGGATGAATTATTTAATTTTTTTCCCAATCAATGTTAAAAATTTCTATTTCATATATATATATATATATATATATATATATATATATATATATATATATATATATATATATATTTTTTTTTTTTTTTTTTTTTTGAACACGTTATATTTTACGGGGCTTCTTTCTAATAGAGAAGCAATTTGCACCCATCATGCCATGGCAGGTGATTTTCTAGTTTTCTACAAAAGGCAATGCCTACAAATCCTGTTATAGAACATTTTTCAAAGATAACAAGATTCAATATTAATTTTTTTTATTTGTTTAAATTCTAAAGTCAATATGGTAAAGTGAAATTTGCTTTTCGCTGTATCCAGTGACACTTTCAAGTGTTTTTTCCTAAACTAACAATCATCCCTGATCAGTGGCTCTTTTTAACCCTTTTTTTAAGCAATTGCTTCCTCTTCTGTTGGGCCAAATTTCACTATATGACACTGCTTACTATTTTGAGGCCTATCTATATATATAAAAATGAATGTTTGTCTGTATGTCATCCATGAACTCAAAAACTACCAGGCAGATTTGGCTGAAACTTTCACCGTTTGTTATTTTTGGTACTTGGAATGTTTATAGACCAGTTCGAAAAAAATCCGATCAATAGTTCCTTTTTTATTCCAATTTAAGTCACAATCCATTGGATAAATACGAATAAAAGAAAATAAAATTAATTCGTGTGAAAGATCTCTTTGATAATCTCATTGATAAGAAGTTAGCTGTTGCCATTTTTCTTGAGTTTGAACAAATAAATTCTTTCTTTATTGTTTTATGGCTTTTCATGCAACAGGGGGATTTAAAACTTTTTCTGTTTGATATTTTTAGCGATTGATTGATCTTGCAAACTGCATGAGTACAAAATTTGAGTATAATCACAGCTTCACTTGATACCAGGACCGATTATTATGAAAATTGCTATATATATATATATATATATATATATATATATATATATATATATATATGTATGTATTTTTCCATGGAGAAGGTGCATAATATGCTCATTGAAGCCACTCGCTACCAGGTGGCACTGCAGAGTAGCAACTTCCGCCCCATTCAACCGATTGTCATGAAAATCAGTATAATGATGTATTTTTTTGCTGGCGTAGCAACGCGCATCGGGTACAGCTAGTACCATATGAAAAGTAGTTGCAAAAGCCTTGAAAGGTGCATGTGGGATGATGACACACTGATATTTGAAAATAAGCATGATAGAATTGCTCAATGTGTTCTGAACCACATGTGGAAAGGTTATTTTTTTGTAGATTGCAGTTTATGAAATTATAGTTTGACATTTGTTCCAAATTAATTTTAAACAAAACGTGAAAGGTAACTACTACAGTGAAACTTGTGTGAAGCAATACTGTCTATAATAATAAACAATTCTATAAGGAAGAAATTTTCTTTAGTCCCTACAAAATTTTCATTTGCCCAATGTATTTTCAACCTGCCTATAGCTAGGGCCGAATTTTGTCACCCCTAGGCAGATTTGAAATTTGCCACCCCCTTCCTCCTAAAAGAAGCAAAAACTAAAAAACGAGCAAAAAAGTCTTCCCGAAATTTAAAGCTTGTGAAGAAATGATGACGTTTCACATTCAGGGCGGTAACGATGGGAGGTCACAGAGATCTCTCAAAAATTTCCTTATTCAGCGAATTTTGTTGACTATTCAAAAAATTTGGAAGTAATATAACAACACATTCTTTTTTCTTTTTTAAAATTAAAAAAAATTTAATGATACTTAACGTTCCTTCTCATTAGATGTTATGTACTCATTAGATATTGCATATTTGACTGATGTTTAAAAAATTATTATTTGATGTCATTCTAAGTTTTTAAAATTGCTTCAAAAATAGCTTTCTTACTCAATAAGTATTTTGAATTTGACTGTTAACTGATTTTGACTAATGTTAAAAAAATATTATTTGATGCATTTTTGCTTGTATGATATGCGTGTAAGCTCGTGTTTTATCAATCGGTAAAATTAGACTTTTCCTCCTCCTCCGAAGTAATTTAGTTCAATGCGCCTCTGTTTATATTATTTAATTTTATACATCATTCATGGCTCAAGTATTGCTCTTGGGTAGGTTATCAAGCAATTCACATTCAATCAATTAAAATAATATCTACAATTTGTATATTTATTTACAATTATCAATTAATAGAGCATGGTTATTATTTTTTCATTGCCCCACAGTTCCCTAAAATGTGTTCTCTTTCATTCTTTGAAATTGCTACGCATTAAAATGATCGCATGAATACAAAACAAATTCACCAAAAAATAAACACAGTGATTATTCAGTGTTGGGCTTCAATCTACTTTGATTTTTTTTTAAATAGAATATTTGTGGAACAAAGAGCTCACAAAGTTTACCTGAAATTTTTCTGACACAAGGTTATATTTATCTGTATCACTGCATAAGAAGTCAATTAAAGAATGATCTTTAAAATATCTTTCTGGGTCTCATATTAACTAAATGAACTTTTTTCTTCCAGTAAAATGAGAAAGATCTCAAGGTTTGTTTAAGTTTTGAAAAAGACTACGAGCCTATCTGTTTGATAAGGATGTACTGCGCACATCAATCGTTTGATTGCTGAAAAATTTTCTTGTAATTACGCTATAAGTGCGAAGTAAAATGCGTTTATTGAAAAATAATAGAAGCATTTTTCAATATACGCATTTACTCAAATTTTTTCACAAAAGGTGATTTTTTACGAAACAGTTTAAGCTCACTTATTACAAGTGAAATTTTCTACAAAAATCTCATAAATTCCTCGTTTAAATTTAGCGCAAATTATGTTACATATTTAAATTCCATTGATTTTATTTTTACTGCTAAACCTCACACTACCAAACTTTCACCCACGAAAATTTTCTAAAGTAATTAATTTTCCATACTTCCTGTGATATTTTTGGGTTGCTAGCCATTCTTTTTTTTTGACAATAAAGCTCAAAAAAATTGTAGTCTATGTAGTGTGAAAATTATAGCAACAAACAGCGCGATCTCACTTCTATGTATTTTTGATTCAACACTGGGGAAGAGCACTAACTCTTCAGCGAACTCAAATGATAAAGAAACTAACTTCAAAATTTTTGAGACGCTTGGGGGGGGGGGGACATATGCTCCATGTAATGTTTCTACAGTCGACGCTCATTATAACGACCACACATTATAAAGACCGTCCCATTATAACGACCAATGGTTAAAGTCCCAACTTTGTTCCTATAAACTCTATGTTAATTTGCTTTCGTTATAACGGCCGTTCTGTATCGTCTAATCCAATACAATGACCGAATCAGCGGATGCTATTTCTTGTGTTCTTTCCAATAAAACAAATTTGTAGCTTGGAATGACATTATTGTTTATGGACATCTGCCTGAAGTTTTCAATGTCAAATCCAACTTTAAGAGAGGTGGAGGGGGGGATTACCATTCACCAAAGCTAGCACAGAAAAAATAATGGGAGGAAAAATCGAGAAATTTCCAGATTCCTTAGAAAAGGGAGTTGACAGATGTATTGGTAGTTTGGTGTTTGAATTTAGTGGTTTTAAAGATTTGGGGTTCTCGAGGGACTTTTAAATGTTTCTTTGGAAAGCAAGAGACATAATTTATCACCTATATCTGAAACAGAAAATAATGTTTTGCAAACATCATGTCTGCTAAAAAGGCAGACCTCTGTTTCTGGTTTTATCTTCAGAAATTGTTGTAGTAGTAGTAGTAGCAGATTTGAAAGTGTGTAACATTTTCCTCCCTATATTTTCTACTTTAAAACTTGTTTAATATTCTGTCATAATATTTTGCACACGACTTTTCTAAAAATTCCTATGATAAAAAAAAATTTGGGCATTTACTTGGGCATGCATGATGACGGTGTACATTTTTTAAATTTATACCTCTTATAACGACCACTCGTTATAAAGACCTTTTTCTCTGGGACAGAGATGGTCGTTATATCGAGCGTGGACTGCATCAAGTTTAATCAACTTTTCCAATCAAAAGCTTCTAAGGAAACGAACGCTTTCAAATTCCATCCTCAATGAAAGCACTAAAAATGGCGCTTTGCAATGACAGAGTAAATTCTTTTACTGTAAGATATCTCAGCAAGTATGTAAATATTTTCATGCTAAGAGTATCAAATGTGTGAAACCAAAATGAATAAAAGAGGAAAAATATTTGCTTGACTTGAACATGAGATTCATCAGAAACAGGCATGTTAAAACTCCGCCATTACAATATTTTTTCGAGAACCCCCTGAAAATCTCTCGCGAACCAACGGTTGGGAACCTCTGCTCTAGTGTAATGGAATAGAAGAATTATACATATCTATATATATTTCAAATTTTGTAATGGAAGGACTTGCTGCTCTTAATAATCGTCACAGAAACTGCTGTACTTGTCAAATCAGGCCTTTTTTTTAATTTGGAGATTCTTATATTTTGTACTGTAATGTAATATACTGTCTCTCAATATCTTGTTTGTACACACATTTTTCTTCAAGCAATAACATTTTTAATATTGTTCTTTCAAAAATTGCAGATAACAAAGAAAATGAACTGGGATTAGGCTTTCTTGTGTAATTTTCATACAAAAGCTTATATTGTTTTATGTATTCATTGTATCCCCATAACAAGTGTAAAGTGTTTTATCACCTCAGTGAATTTGTAATAATATTATTTATTTTAAAACTAATCTTCTAATTCTGTTTTGACTCTTACTTTTTTTTAATGCTTTTTCATTATATTATGGACTAAATGGAAACATAAAATCACTTACTGTCTTAATTCATCAATTTTATTATTTACTTATGTGTATGATGACAATTTTGTTTTTAACAACATTGGTTAAAAAAGATGAAGTATTTTTAAGCAATTATGCTCTAACTTTATGATGATATAAATTTTAGAGTTACCATCGAACATGCACGAGGTTCTCCGCGTGGAAATGATGCTTACCGAGATAGGAATCGTGGTTATCGTGCACCTCCTCAGAATCGCAGGCGTCAGGGTGGTGGACGTGACAAGTGAGTATACTTTCTCACATGTTTTTATGTTGCATCATAAAAAATGATTTCTGATTGAGTTTCCTGTAATTTTTTAAGTTTTGTTACAAGATAAATAAATTAAATTTTTTTAATATTTTCAATACAACAGTGGCAGCTGGTGGAAGGGGGTCACTTTTTTCAAATAATACTTTCTTCTTTTTTATTTATTTTTTCTTTTTGTGCGTACGTGCTTGAAAATAGAAAACATGAATTGTACCGTATTTCCCTGCGTATAATCTGCGGATATTCTGTGTTTTTTTCCTTAATACCAACGTATTGAACCTCAATATTTACAGCAGGATTCACCGAGACTGTTATCTTGCCTGTATGGTCTTTATTTTACATAGCTTGAATGATCTTACACAATTCAGGCTTCATAAAATAAACAACATACAGTGATGGAGGATGCCATTTGCACAAGATTAGAATGTTTGCTCCTTTCTTGACTCTTTGTCTTCAGCGTACTATGATGACAATTTAGAGAAGAAATCATAATTTTTTACATACTTTTAAATTAGTTTTGAATCTCAAAAGCTATTACCTTTTCATTTTTTAAATTTAGTTGCTAAAATTGTATGTTAAATTAAAACTTCATTTTTGTGCATTTTATTATCCGCGAATTATACGAAGAATTTTTTTTTCTGCTAGCCGATTTTAGGACTTTTGAAAAAAAAAAAAAAAACCAGGAGAGAGCATCAGATCCTTTTCTCATAAAAATTTTCAAATTTTGTCCACAACTGAGTTTTTGGAACTGCAATTTCGAAAAATTCAAGGGGGAATTGATTATTTTTAAAAGAAAAAAAAATCTAGCAGGGAGAGTCCCGGAGTTCCATCCTTTTTCAATAAATATGGCCTATAACCGTGTTTTAAGGCTTCGATTTCTACAAATTTCCCCTGTACTGGTCTTTCCCGAAACATTCCCTCAAAGACCGTCTAAATTTGCGTTTTTAGAACTACAAGTTTCAAAATTGAGATATTGGATGACCAATTTAATGAAATTGATCAGATTTTTTTCCTATTCTGTCCCCCCGCCCCCCTTAAAAATTATTTTCTAGTTGCGCCACTGTTGTGTATTGTAATGCATGTACATATGTGCATATATCGTTACAAGATTTTTTTTTTCATTCAAAAAACGTCTTACCATTGAAAGATAAATTACTTGTTCCAAATTACTGCTCTTGTAAATTTAGAGAAAATGTGACAATTTATCAATAATTTGAAGAAAATAAAGAGTTCGATATTTTTTTTCTTTGTCTGCATAAAAATTATGAATCTAGGCCCGTGGGCACCGGCAGATTCATATGCAGAAGGGTACACCTGCATGTAAATCGCTCAGAATTTTTTTCAGCTTCAAGGGAGGCGTATTGCAGCGCCGGAAAATCGTACTGGATATAAACGTGAGATTAATAATTTCGTGATGTATTTTGTAGCTTTTCCCTATATGATTAATTAAATTTTATTTTTGAAAGTCAGTGGGTGAATGTGCACCGCCTTGTCACCAATCATGGACATAAGTATGATATTAATATCTATTGTGATTTACTTAGTAGTTAAAATATTTTGTAGTTTCTCCTGTGTTTAAAATTAATTTTATTTTATCTATTTAATACAAATATATATTTTAGAAAGTTTAAATTTTAAAATATTTTTATATTTTAATTTTGTTTTCAAAAACAGCGTGGGGGAATGCACCCATGATCTGGCCCCCTCACTTTTTCAAAGCACGAGCCACCATGCATTACAATTTTAGTTTGAAAATAAAGATGAACTGTAAGCTCTATAAAAAGCTATTAAATCACATAAATAACTATGAAAATAAACCAAGAGGAAACAGTTTATAAGTAATCTGGTAATTAAAAAATAATGTACTAATGAAACATGTTTGCTTCCCTGGAATAAAAGTAGAGAAATGCATTTGGATTTCTTGGTAAATAGTAGAATTCTGCGAGTTAAATTTACCTGATTTCTTAAATTCCATAAAAAAAAATTCAGCTTTTTCTTTAGATTATCTGAATTTTCTACTCCTCATTACCTATGTCCATAGTTATTCTAGATGAACAAAGTTGTAGTATATTATTTTTTCATTCGATATTAGTATTTGAAAAAAATAATCAAAAGTGGTGAGTAGTAAAATGCAAATTGGTCAATCCGTGGTCTTTTCGTAAGAAATATCCTTGCAAGTTTCTTTTGATTCCTTTCTCTCACTGAAGGTACGGACCACCTACCAGGACAGAGTACCGTCTCATTGTGGAAAATCTCAGTAGTCGTGTTAGCTGGCAGGTGAGTGATTGATTTTAGTTCTCATCATTTTCTTTTTTGATTTACTTCATGAGGAAAAAATTAAAATTTTGAATTTGTTTCCTTTATGAATAAGTTTCCCCTTTTTCTTTTCTTTATTTTTTTAATAATCTCATGGCATTGTCTTAGTGGCCTCTCAAATTTAAATTTTTGTTGGTTAATGTCTAGAAACTTTCCGTCCGATGATCCGAGTTGATTCCCCCCCTCCTGCTTTTAATTACAAGAGGTTGTGTGATTGCATGATATGTCAAGTACATGGTTTGTAAATTTTGCACTTTAAAGAGGAATGTCTGGCACTTCTGTTAAAATGTTTTGTATGAAGTATTGTTAAAATAAATTGAAACATAGCTGCTGTCACCAACTTAATGGGTGCAAATGACTCTCAGATCTGCTAATGTCCAACACAGTTCCCAATGTTAAATATGAATGATGCAACTTTGTTTGAATATGAATGAGATTGAAGAGTTTACATTTTACTAAGAAGTAAAGATGCAATCAGCTGCGGAATTAAACTATTTTAATGTTTATGAAAGGCTTGTTACATACTTCTAAAATGTTTGTAGTGTAGCATAACACTATTGTTCTTCCAATGTATTCATTACATTTTCTAGTTGAACTTGTAATTTATGAATAGAGTAAACTTTAAAAATAAATGCAAATTAAGCAACCCTAAGACGGCAGTGTCTTTGTGACCTTTACAGATTTGAGATTGTTGACTCCGTTTTAGAAGTTGTCATTTCAAGAGTCAAAAATGCTTGAAGAATAGTTGATACACATTTGTCCTAAATTAACATTTGAACTATCATTTATGGGCATATTGGCTAGCCTGAAAACAAAATTGTTTCTAGCCATAGTCTATCTATGCAAGTAATATTTTGTGAAGATTTATTTTAAGTTTGAGCTGCACTGCAATTTACATTTGGATATCGAAAACGAAGTCTAATCATTTAATGCAAGATCTTGTCTACTTATTAATTCATAATCAATAAGCTATTCTTTATATCTGTTGAATTTGGGACACATTTTTGCGTTGAACTGGAAACGGCTAAACCTTTCAAAAAGATTTATCCAGATTAACATTGAGTATTTATTTTTGTATTATGTTATTCTCTCCCCCCCCCCCTTTTAGAATTCTTATACTTTGCAATAATGATTAGCTGATGCTGTCAATTCACACCATTCTGCAATGTAATGGAATGAGTACGTCAGCACAGTAGTAGATTTAACATCCATCTCAGCATGTAAAGTGTATTCTGGCTTCTGTCTTTTTTTTTTTAATTATAATTTAAAAAAAAAATATTTTGTTTGTCATTCATTTTATGCATTATTAGCAAGGGATGTGCCTACAATCTCCTTTCATGTTAACCCCATTGATAAATTACTATTCTTGAGGATTTTCGTAAAAGTTGTCTGACAGGCATGCGTGCCGTAATAGTTTTTATTTATACATGCGCTGTACTTTTGATTTTAAAAAAAATCTATACTAAAATGAAGCAGTTTTTCTCTTTTCAATAGACGACTTGATACCCAAAAATTTTCTTTCCCTTCAAATGAATTTTTTAAGTTTTTATTTTTATCAGTGATGTAATTATCCTTGTAATCAAAAACGTTTCGCCATTTAGTGTACTAACTTTCAATCTTAGATCAATAAAAAGCTATTAGTTTTGGAGCAAATTTCCCGGAGGTGGCATTTTAGGTACTAGCTGAAAATTTTGCTACATTGAAAGTGCTGCAGCGATTGGAATAAAGAAATCAACTGGTGCCATGTCAGATGAGCATCTTTTCTGCGATTGTGAAAAGAAAAGGTACAATTTGGATACATAATTGCGTAAGTCCTCAACGCTCAGGAAAACCCCTGGAAATATTTGATGAATTGCAAAGAATATTCCCATTCACCACATTGCCCAACATTGTATCACCGGATTTCTCTTTATTCTGGCTACTATGTGACAAAAAACTTGATGATGTGACTGTATCCAAAATGTCATCTCTTGATATTTTTCTCCAAAACCAATTGACTTTAATTGACCCAGTCAAACATTTGCATAATACATTGCAAAATTCTGTTGATGATAAGGAGAGTAGTTACATCATTCATAAAAATTAAACCTTGTTTGAAAAAAGTTTTTCAAACTCTTTGATCCTTTTGACAAAGGTAGTTTGACAGGATTTTGATAAGATTAAAGCGAGATATTTTTTATTAACATCAATTGTATAATTAATTCATTTTTATTAATTTAAATTTGTGTAACTTTTTTTCATGTATCCAGGATCCTTTGTTGTATGGATTGAGAAATTCATGCGAGAAAGGGTCGTTGTGGGCACACCCCTGGCGAGCAGTGTATGATGTGAACGAGATGGGCTATTCTAAACAATGTACCTTTCTTTCATTCATAAGTTGCCATCCATCTGGCCCGAGGTCGGAATAAGGTCCGTGCGATGCATAGCAATCTAAGGGGCAGTTCGTGCACTGTCTGTGAGCTATAATCGTGTGGTGCCACCACGGGATCCACCGCTCGGGTCCCATGCCGGACGGGAGGCCTTTTCACGATCCACTGCCCGGATCCCACGCTGGGTGGGATGCCGTTTCACTTGGATGCCATAACAATCTACCCCATGCCGGATGGAATGCCATCTCAAAATCCATTCCGACCAGTGGTCGGAGGGTCGTCTCCGTGGCCGGCCCGAGACGAGGGTCCGGGGCCCGGACCTCCCCCACGGATTGGTTCGGCACAAACGAGCGTTGGCACGGTGCCTGCCCCCTTCTCGGAAGCTGGTCTCGATTGGGTCTTTCTCTGTTGAAGTCACTTTGGTTCCTACCAGGTAAAGCATTGTATTTTCGGGTCTCTTCTGCATACTTGCCAACTTGCCTCCGTCAGGGATCGGGAAGTGAAATGCATACTTGCCAACCGACTGTACCGCTTTTAATGGGTCCTGTTTTTCACGTCCGTCTCTCGATTTACCATTATTACCACTTACTCCCTTCTTTTAAAGAGATTTTCTTGAAACTTATGAAGAAAGTGTAAAAGCTGAAGAAATTTTTTCTCAATAAACTATCAAAAAGTTTAACTTTCTTCTCAAAGTCCAATGCAAGATGAAATTAGATCTCTAAAAAGCGCATAAGAGTAGTGATTGAAGAAGCAGTAGTAATAACTAGTTCGTCTAGTAAATACAAGACTGCCAATTACGACACATTTGGGGTAGAAACTACGCGTTCATCTAGCTTATTACGCACTATGCATTCATACATCAGGTCGAAAGATTTCAATCCTTTTGCATCTTATAAATATTTCAGTATTTTAAATAGCTAGAAGTTAGTTTAACAGTTGCTACCAAAAATAAATTTAATTTTTTATTGTAATTATTATGAAAATAATTAGTTTTTTGCTTTGTTTGGATGACAGTACTTGACACTTACGTGGCGAGAAATTGCTATCTATGTTCGATATTCCATTCCTTTTGCATCTTGAAAAAAAAAATATTTTGTACAATTGGCAATTATTTTAAAACACTACCAATTAGACAAACACAATTCTGTTCTTTATTTTAATAATTAAGGAAATAATTTACTTATATATGGTGCCAAAGTTGTCAATGAATATTTACTTAGCTCAAATGTATTTGTTCTGTTTGAGATTTAATCCTTTTACATGTTCATTTGTACTACACATTATTGTCTGAAACAGGTTTGCAGCAATGTTAATGTATTATTTTAAAAACTGGAAGTAGTTTAACACATTCTACCTTATGTATACTTATTTTATTTTTATTTTTGCCTCATATTTTTTTTTTTTAATACTTGATCTTAGTTATTAAATTGTGACTTTTTTTTAAACATAGAGTATTCTAAATTTTAATCAAATACGCTCTAAGTTATTGAATTTTACTTTCTTTTCTTTTAAGCTGCTGCCAATTAACATAAATCTTAGAAAATCCTTGTTTCATTTTCAATTTAATGTTAATGGTATTTAAAAAGCTTAATAACCTTCAATGAAATTCTCTGATGAATCATCAATTTACCTCTAGTGGAATCTTTTTTTTTTCCCCCACTCAAAGGTTGGCAAGTATGGAAATGAGCTAATTATTTCAAAATATTTTCGATGGTTTTCTACTTTTGGGATAGGGAGGAAAAAAGGATAGTTGGGTTAAGTGTGATGTTGTGAATTATTAAATTCATATCTTAGGTTTTAAGAGCATACTGGAATGCCATTACAATGACTTACTCCTTATGGGTTCATTCCATAAGAAATAGATGCTTGTTTCTATCTTTAAAAATTTTTTAAAGGTGTGGTTTGAGCAGTATTCTGTAGTAGATTGATTGGAGGTGTGAAACAGATTTATTTGAACTCATGTGTAGTGTAGTTACAGGTAGGTAGAACTAGGTTCTAAGTTTGAGCTAATTGTTTTTTTTTTAAGGCTCTAAAATCATGCTTGATCAAGGAGCATTTAAAAATTATTTTTGGTAGGTTATTTTTGCCCTAAATTTGAAATTTCTAAGTAAATTTTAAGAAACATTTAATGTATTAAACCTGATATTTGATGAAATGAACCTCTTTTTAAGACTGGATCCCCCGCCCCTTCTTGTTATAGACTTAATACTCTTAAACACAAGATGTGCTTCATATTCTTACATTTTTCTGAAATATTTTGATGAAACAAACTGACCATGCTAATGGTCTGACAAAATATTTTTCCACTTCCCCCTTTTGTCCATTTTAACCCAGCAAAACCTGTTCCCCCTCAACACAATTAAACTTTTTAGTCTATGTTCACTTAAGGTACTGTACAACTTATTTTTAGGAAATTTTCAATTATTTTGGTCAGGAACTGCTGGTATCAAACCGTAACCCTAGGTTCTTAGCATTTTGCATTTTTTCTCTAAATTTAAAAGAATGTTAAATGTTTCTCAGATGTGTGTGTTGTTCTTTTTGAAAGGGACTATTCAAACCTACTAAAATAACTTTTTAAAAAAAGCAATGGTTAAGAGCAGAGCTGTAGTTGGGGGTGCCGTCCCCTGAAATATTTGTTTTTTCATTGTGAATTTATAATGCTATTAGAACTGAGCAAGAAACAGTTAACACTGACTGCAAAATCAACTTTTTTGCTGGTTTAATGTATGGGAGAAAAAATAATACAACCTAATGCTTCTGTTGGAGAGTTTTAGGTGAGCGTTGCTCATTACACTCTTTAAGGCAACCTTCAATGTGCCCTGTTGTCTTTTTTCATCTTTCAGTGCCTTTGCCACTTCAAAATCTATCAACACCTGCTCACAAAAAGCAAGTCTTTCGCAATAGGTAAAAATTTAACCCAGCACAATCCCTGAAGTTTCTCATTCCTCTTGTTCACTACAATAGCATGCAAGATTGTATTTTAAAGTTTGTACTATTCTGTAACAAAATTGTTCTGAGAAAGTGCCCTTTTTTTAGATCCGAGAGAAAATCTACATCCTTTTATAGATAAGGATCTATAACTTATATTTTAGTCTTTGGTGAGTCATTTATTTTCAGAATATCAAGGTAGTTATGATTTTGTTTCAATGAAGACCATGAATGTTCTGACATCTGGCTTCCTCTGGGTTTCAGCCTTAATATGTTTAATTGTTATGATTTTTTAGACAATGCTTTAAATTCTTTTTCTTTCTTAAGTTGGCAAGTATGGTATATTTCAAATATGGTTTGTTTTCGGTCTTCCACAAATAGTGCCGCTTTCCAAACTTGTGTGAAAGGGTTGCCTAACATTGAAAATGTATTTAAGCGTTTTGTGTTGAGTTAAACGGGTACAAAATTCTGTTCATTTAATTCTTCTTATCTGTCCTTTTTTGGGAGGTGTTAAGAAAAGTTGGGAGAAAAATTTATGCTCACAGTTTAGAAAATTATATTTTCTGTTTAAATTTGGCTGAAGTATATAGAAATTCTGATAGAATTTTTAGAAAATAAAATATTTTCTGCTTTAAGCTTTTTTTACATGTAATCATAATTTCAAGAAATTTCTTAAATATTTGAATTTTTTAAGTCTTAAACATTAAATATGAAATATGAGTGCGAACTTATTAAATGCTCATAAACTTTGAAGTTACTATTTTGGTATAAATTCAAAGTCGTTCTTTGACTTGAAATGTCACTTTTCTGTGGGTTTGTTTTGAAGAGCTACTACATTTAATAAAGTTGTTCCAAGCAACAAGTTTTTGATATGCATAAATAGAGGCTCCGCCATTGTATATCCTTACAAATCCCAGCTACGTTTAAGTATGATTCATTTATTTCATTGGTAATAACAGTAGGTCCTAGTTGGTAGACTAGGCGGGCAAGTTACAGTTGTTTAGTGAAAGCTAAACCCTAACTAGTTGGTCATTGCAGTTTCACGTTTACCAACAGTATCTGAATGTTCTTTTTTTTTTTTTTTTTTGATAAAATAAGTGAATGGACTTTAGTATCTCTAATAAAATGTGTCAATATTTAATTTTATCTTTTCAAGGAACATTTTTACCATGGTGTAATTTATGTTTCATTTACTTTGTTTTCCTTGCTGTATTGAAAAGCTAAATATTGTATGCACACACTAAAAGAAGAAGAAAAAAAAACCTCTGTAAAACATTTTCATTATAAATAAAAATGCTTGTGGTATAATATGGGAGAATTTATTTTTCTGTTTACACACTGGCCATTTCTCAACAATCTAGAAATATTAAACTACTGTGTGGAAGAAATATTTTTTCCATGAACTAAAACTAAGAGATGCTCTCTAATGGAAATTTTCTAATTTAAGTAAATACTGATAGTTGTACGATTTCATTTTAATGATGTATTTCTCTTTTCCATGTGTTATAGGATCTAAAGGATTATATGCGTCAGGCTGGAGAAGTGACTTATGCTGATGCCCACAAGCAACGTCGCAATGAAGGGTAAGACAGTTTTGTGTTATGAGTTAAAAAACAATAGCATCTCAGTGCATTTGTTTCCTTGCCACTTGCAGGATTTGTATTTACGCTACACAATTTGAAAAATGAACACAAAATATTTGAACCTGTGGAGTATTTTTGTGCAAACCGAGTTTTTTCAATGTGTCAAGGATTTTTCAAAAGCCCTGTAGAACTACGTGATGTATTTTGCAATTGCAAATATATATTTTTCAGATTTTTACTCGCACAATTCCCCAAAGCAGAATACTACTAAATTTGCAACATTACATCGCAGAAGAGATAGATGCCTGAGCTGCCGAGCAATTTTGTTCAAAAGTTAGAGGGAAACTCAGACAAATTTTCTGCAGAAATTCTACAGATTTCTGTGAAATTTCTGCAGAAAATCTGCTAAAATTACATATTTTCTGCAAATATCTTCCAACTCAAGATCAAATTCTGCATATTTCTTTAAATTAAAAAAAATCTAAAATTCTCGGAAATTACAATAAGTTGGCGGAAAGCTGGCGAAAAATGTTGAATTTGATAAGTCATCTGCAGGAACTTTAGATTTACTTTGATTTTAAAGTAATCTTCAGAATGTGTGCAAAGTTCTATCTTGAGTTGGAAGATATTAGTAGAAAAGAGGCAACTTCTGCAAAAATTTCATATTTTAAATCTGAAAAGATTCTTATTTTTCTAGCATTTTTGGTTCCCCTTTTCTTTATTTTTCCCAATCAACTTTCATCCACTGCAATTTCCTTCACTAACGTATGTTTTGGAAACATGTCCATCGTCGAAAATTGTGCGTCTTGTTTGAGATTTCAGTCCTTTTGCATCCTGAAAATATTTTAATTATTTAGAAAGTTTTGAAATGTTTCATTATTTGCTACCCTAACCCTACTAATTTTATTTATTACTAGCAAAAATACCCGGCGTTGCCTGGGTCAGTAATAATTATGAGAAACAATCGTTACTTGCCCTTGTTTTCTGTTTTAAGCGAAAGAATTTAAAACAAACCTTTTTGACGCGATTAAAAATCGAGCTTCTTCCTTACTCATTAAACTAAAATAGCAATAAGTATAAAGAACAAAATAGTATTCAATTAGAAACGAAAGCACGACATTTAAGCATATACAAATTTGAAGAATTTCCGAAATATGAAATTAAACTTTACATGTTTAAAGAGATTTATCTGTTAATACTTTTTTTTTTTTTTGAAATCTAAAACCTCTGTATGGCTATTGATGTACGAACTGTTTTAAAAAATGTAGAGGCCTGTGTTCCCCTTACACTTGTTTTAGTTATTTTGGGAAATTTTAATTTTTGTGGGCACTTGGTGCGGTTTAAAATCTTACCAAATTTGCGAGAATCATTTTGGGACACTTTCGATAATGCTCCAACTCCTTACTAATTTTTATTATGGAAATATTGTTGTCAGATGCTGAGATACTTTTGTTCAAAATAAAATGGCGCTAAACAGTTTCATCCGAAATGTTTCCAAAATAAGTAGTAAAATTTGGCGATTGTTTGAAATCGTGCAAAAAGAAAAATTAATGGAAGTTTTTGTGTGGTTTATAGATTTGCCTAATTTAGTTGTTGAATTATTTTACACAGTATTTTTTTTAAGTATCTTTGATTGGCGATATTTTGTTTAAATGGTGAATGCTGAGAAACATTATTACGTAGTCTTTGGGCTCAAAAACAGCGACAGTGGAAAAAACTGCCAAATGCATCAGCTACTGAAATCTTTCTGAAAAAATTCTGGCGATATTTCTGCTGGTTGGTTGGATATAGTGAGCAAGTGTCCAATCAGCATAAATAATAATAATAAACCATTAATTACATAAGTTCCGTTTAAAAGTAAAATGATCAGCCAAATCCATTTATTTTTAGCCAATCTTGTGGAAAAACGTTACTTTAAGATTTGACTTGAGAAAAGCCTCAAAAAGTCAGACGAAACGCAAAAATATTCAACAATACAACAATTCTTGGGAGTTGAGATGACACACTAAATAATGACTTGGGTTGATGAAAGCCTTCGAACAGGGAACAAAAAGCTCATAACTCGTTTTTTATACAACTTAGAAACTTCGAACAGATGCTATCTTCAGCAGAAAAATTGGCGCTTTCGATGGACATATAAATGTTAATATGTGCACGTTTTTTTCCACATCCATATTGGGGTATTTATGCGAAAATTGTTATTAAAATTGGAATAAAAAGGGAACTATCAATCGGATTTTTTTCGAACTGGTCTATAAACCTTCCCAGTACCAAACTGAACAAACGGTGAAAGTTTCAGCCAAATCTGCTGGGTAGTTTCTGAGATCTTAGGGAACAAATTTACCAAACTCCATTTTTATACATATAGATTTTAGTAATTTATTTATTAACATTATTTTAATTCCACCTTCATACCATGTAAAATTAACTAGAAAACGTGGTCTGACACCTAGGTTCAGATGTTTGTAAAAAAAAAATTTTTATCTTTGCTCTTTCAATGCATTTTGAAAGCATATAAAATATTTTTGGAGAATCTCAAATCTGTTTAGGTTTCACCGAAATGCATAGCAACAGTAAAGTTTAAAAAACTGAAAAAAAAAAAAAAACTTCAGTGTGAAAAGAATTTGATTTAGGGTTCCTGGTTTATGGAAAAGGTCACGTTGGTTGCTTGTGTATACAATGCTTGAAGTACTTGCAGAACAATTTTTATCGAATGATTTTACGTTGCATAACATCGTAAAGTATTCTGCTTTGGGGACACAATTTATTTCTGAATAGGGGTAAATCTTTTCTTCTTAAATGATCATGTATCAGGATAAAGAATTTTGATCATATTTAATACAGATATTTAACAGTTTTCTAATTCATATATTGTTTCTTCAATTTTAATATTTTGCTATGAGGAAAATAGTTACATGATTTAGAAAAGTAAAAGTAGCAGAACAGAGTAGTTTGGTTCGGTATTTAAACACAGATAGAAATTCAAATAATTCTTGGAAAAAAAAAACCTGTAAAACCCTGGGGGGGGGGGGGGGGCATTCCACGGTATTTTTGACATTTATGTAGAGTCCGTAACGTGACCTTTTTTGCCACAACTTTTTAATTTACTGTTTTATTAGCATATTACTTTATTTTGATCTTTTCCTACCAACACACCAGCTCAAATTAAAATAATTTGTAAATCAAACGGTAAATTAAAAAGTTATGGTAAAAAAAGGTCACGTTACGGACTCTACATAATGTCAAAAATATCGTGGAATGCCCCTGGGGCTAAACTTTTTCAAACAGCCTCTGGTTTTTCTAACAAAAATTTATTGCAGTCATGTCCACAATAATGACACCCTTTTTATTTCTCTCTCCTCTAAGTTTCCGCAAGCAGTAATTCAGATAGATTTGTACCCGGAGTGGAAAAAATGTTTTTTTTTTTTGTTGTTGTTTGTTTGTTTGTGTACCACAAACTTTTCTTGTCTGAATTATCTCTGAACTGAGGAAATTTCCTTTTTGAATTTGAACTTGCATCCAAAGTAAACATGATTTCTTTTCAAGGGTGGTGGAGTTTGCTAGCCTGTCTGACATGAAAAATGCTCTAGATAAGTTGGACGACACTGATTTGTCAGGCCGCCGAATCAAACTGGTAGAAGATAGAGCTAGAAGGAGGTAAGTTAAATTTTTTCTTATTGAAGAACTGAGAAGCAAAGGGATGTAAGTGGACATTTTCAAGTTTGGAGTAAAACGTGTTTAAAGATAAGGTCCTAGGTAGGCTTTCATTGAAATATTTTTCTAAATCATGCTGTATTGCAGAACCTACCATAGTTACTTGTACTATCTCTTGCCCAAAAATGGAGAAGTTCATCTACCATTTGTACTGGTTATTTCGGAATTTTTAATTTTGGCACTCATAGAATGAATTGTTTTGCACTGTCTCATATCACACCCTGGTAAGAAAAGTGACGCAACTCAAAATTTGAGAAAAATACCAGTTATTGATTTAAAACCTAAAATTTATGCCCTTTTTTGCCTCAAATCACATACAAAGTTATCTTACATAATTTTTATGTGGTGGCATCGAAACAATATCATAAACTTCGTTAAAATTTCTTAATTTAGATTGAAGAAAATTTTTGGAGTTTTAAAAATGCTCTTAATAATTTTGATAGCAGAAACCAGTAAAAATCACATTATAAATTTTTTATGCTTACTTGATGCATTGCTGAAATTTGATAAATCGCTTGAAACTTACATTACGTAAAACCTTGATTCTCTCCAATGCTGATGCTGTTTTTTTTTTAGTTCTATCCCTTTCCTTGCCGAGGTGCAATGTGTCTTTTTATCCTACGGCCGTTTGAAGTATTTCTACCATTAATTGAAAAGCAGCCCAATAGGATGAAAATTATAAACATGTGAATAAAATTTAGCAACCTTTTGAGTTTTCATTTAAAACCTTGAAAATAATGAGGCAATTCCTGAAATAATCACCTTTCATGTCTCTTTGGCAACACAGAGCACAACAGGGCAAATCTTTTTCTCCAATTCAATGCAGATGTTTTTTCAAATAGTCATGTCCGTGATTACACGAAAACAAGCTACTCCAACAGACCAAGGTGGTAAATTGAGGATTTCATTACTTTTTTTGAGCAGGGAGTTCTACTTTCTACCCACAGCTGCATCACTATAAGAAAAAATCATATTATTTTTTAGTTTGTTAAAAACAATAGTTTTTTTTTTAATTTGTTTACTGCACTGAGGCAGAGAAGAATCTGGTCGGAGAAGTTTTTTCAGAAATGGTGCCAAAGTTCTTAATTGGCCATTTAAACCACTTAAAAAGAAAGTGCATTAAGCATTTAGAACAAAATGAAGATTGTAATATTTTTGTGTGCAACCCTTGTAAGTGTTTTCGAAGGGGCAGGGATATTTTGCAATCCTTAATCATATTTTAATATTGCTAAAAATAACTTAAGTTCTTCATTTGGCATTTTATTTTCTCTCATAGGTCTCGCTCACGTTCCAGGACCCGCTCGAAGAGTTCTCGTAGCCGCAGTAGCAGTCGGAGCCGCAGCAAGTCTCGCTCTGCATCCAAATCTCGTTCTCGTTCAAAGAGCCCCGCCTACAAAGCTAGGCGCTCCTCCAGTCGAAGGCAGGACTCCCGCAGTCGAAGTCGTAGTGCTTCTGCCGATCGCAGACGCTCCCGTTCTGCATCTCCCCCCACTCGGAAGAGCCGTTCCAGGTCCAGATCCGAGCCGAGACGGAGTAGGTCCCGCTCCCCCTCCTCGGGCAAAGGAGGGGACTCCCCCAGGAAAGTTGCCTCCGATCGTGAAGAGGACAAAGATTGATTTTTTTTCCCTCTTTACTAAGTGGGGTTTTATAATCATTTTGGATTTGGATTTCAATTTTATAGGTGGGTGGTGTAAAAGTGCAGATTTTTTGTCTGCATCCAACTGTGGATCAGATGGAGTTTGTGCAAGTCCTCTCATTAAATTCCTAATCATTAACTTTAGTTGGTGCATTAAACCATCTCTCTTTTTTTATTTGAATAGCTTAGAACTTCAAGCTATTCAGTTTTAATAGTTATAATGTAGCTGGTATTTAATCATTTTATCTGAATCATTTCATCTGAGAAATTACATTGTCTGTTGTGGAGTAACACTTGTAGTGTTACTTTTCTTGTATTATAGAATCATATTAAACATATTGCAAAGCTATTTGAATTCCAAGAAATGTGTATGAATGTTCAATAAATGTAGGAATAAAACCTCTTGTTTGTGCAATGACTTTCAACCAATTTCCCTCTGATTTTTTTTTTTTTTTACTATATTGTTGCTAAATTTTATTTTGCATAAAATCTCTATTCTACCTCTACTTTATTTCCAAATTAGGTACTTAATGCATCAAATTGAAAAAGTACTTCCAATAAAATTAACTAATCAAATGTCTGACACTAATTTTATGAATGTATATCCTTCTTTTATTCCTCAATTATTGTAGATTAAATATTCAATTTCATAAACTTAAAAACAAATTTAATTAGTATTTTGGAATGAACCTAACAATTATTCAACCAGTACAATCTTCAATGTTTTTGCATTAAGATCAGTTAGAGATGTTTCAATATTTGATACAATTTTGTCATGACTTTGAGGGAAGAAACAATGTCGTTAGAAAGAAGTTCCAGAACGCATCTTGCTCTAAATGTCATGGCTAGTTCAGTGTTCTATAGTTTTTTTTTTTCTTTTTTTTCCCCTTGAAGTATAAGAAGCAGATGTTATAACTTGTGCAAATATTATGCTATTTGAATTCCATAGGCCTGCTGTTTGTCATCTTTTTAAAGGACCTAAACATTTCATGTTTCAAATTGTCTTTTTTTTTTGTAAATTGAGTTTCATTAATAAATGCCAATATTTCTCGCAGTTTCTTGTTATTCTTTCAACACTCCTATCACAAAATTATGTACAGCTAAGCCTTGTAAACTCAGCAGACGTTTGTGTCATAATTGTTAAAATGCTATTTCTTTGAGTTTTATTAAACTCTGTAATTGAAGTATGTAAATAAAAAGTTTGCAATAAGTAAACTACTGATTGCCTGATCCTTATCACAGTTTTTTGACTGAATGTTTGCAATTTCTTGGAACTTAACTGTGTTGGTACCTCTAAAAGGTGTTACTGTAATTTATACCGATACAGTAGAACTTTGATTAACCTAATTGATTGGGCCCGATCCACCTTTGGTAAATTGAAATATCCGGATAAAAGAGGGAAATAATTGTTATATGCAGTTTGAATAAACCCAAAGAGCAATATACACTCAAACCTATTTTTGTGTGTGTTTTTTGTTTGTTTGTTTTTTTGTGTGTGTGTGGTATATGAAAGTTTCACAAAAATTGGGACTCAATTGACTAACTTATCTTTAAAATTAGTGCTTAATAGTGTAATTTTGAGGGAATTTTTTTTATGCGGTCACTCTATTTTTTTTATGCATCTACTGCTCAAAAACTGGTTTGAGTATCTATTCTTTGATATTTTAAATTTTGCTAGTACAGTGAGTGCCGGATAACTGAATCAGTGGTTAATTGAATCAGCCTCTTTAATGAATCAAATCCTCAAAAGCAGAACAAAATCTAACTGTAACATTTAAAAACTGCCATATATTTGAATCTAAACATGCCGCTTAAATGAATCAACCTTTATGACTAACCTTCTTCCACAAACATGTGGTGCA
Source organism: Uloborus diversus (assembly GCF_026930045.1). Classification (NCBI taxonomy): domain Eukaryota; kingdom Metazoa; phylum Arthropoda; class Arachnida; order Araneae; family Uloboridae; genus Uloborus; species Uloborus diversus. The sequence goes on along the minus strand of NC_072736.1, from coordinate 59,323,238 downwards.
TCAGCACAGTCTTTTTTTTTTTTTCTTTGCGTTCTTTTAGTTCAATGAGTGTTTTTTCTTTTTGTAAACTGTTGAAGTTACAGTTTCTCGGGAAAAGTTGAACAAAAGCACAGAGGCATGGTGTGGATGAGACTTCTGCGCTGTAGGCTTTGTTACCGGCAGCGTTAACATTGGAGCAATGAGGTGCGAATTCTGAGGATTACAGGTAGTTTAATTACAGTGAAAAAAACAAGCCTAGATTAATTTCTGCCTATTTTCAGGGGTCGAAGTGGTCCTATATTTCCTATATTTTCAAAAAAAAAGTATGAAAATCGTCCTATATTTTTGGAAAATGTCGTATATTTCCTATATTCCTGTTTTTTTATCCAATTTATTTTTTTAACAACAGTAAATAAACTATCTGACTTCGGATTTTTCGGCGAAAGTACGTGTGCAAACGAATTTCAAATTAAAAAATGCTACTCACTGAATCCTGCAACAGGCATCTTCTCTCATTGGCTACAGCAAATATGACGTCACTGTAGTGGATGGAGTTTCGAGAACGAATTCTGAAGTTGGTTTTAGAATTTTGCGTTTGGCAACAGCAGTTTGTTTTATTTTCCAGTGGGTTAATTTGTGGTTTTTGTTTTCGCGAGTATATTTTTGTGTTCAGTGCATTTTCTGATCGGAATGTTCTAATAGTCTTTTTGCAATCTTTTCATTTTGTAGAATTTTATAGAACAAAATATCTGTATATTTGTGCTACAAAGCATTGGTTATTTCCTGTTAGTTCTCAACACAAAGAGGGTTTTTATTTATTTATATAAGCTATGTTTGTGACACTTCTATCCCTGCAAAAATTGTGAGTTGCTGTGTTAATTATCAATAAATTTCACTTTGTTCTTTTTTTTTTTTTTTTGTCTACAAAGTACACTTTTTTCAATTCTTTCAACTACAGGAAAATCATTTCAGGTGTAAGTTATAATTTTGTTTGAGGGGTTTTTTTTGAAACAAAATCATTGATAAGAATAAATAAATAATATGTATGTATTTCTTTTTTCACAGCGAAACTATTCATATAATGTGTCCTATATTTCTCCTATATTTTTTGTGGAAAATGTCCTATATGTGACAAGTCGATCACTTCTACCCCTGTATTTTCAGCATACATTTTTTAGAGCAGATTAGTTAAAATTTGAATTTTATTTTTTAAATATTTTTTCGTATAAAATTCTTCAAATATATTTTAGTGAACAGCATACTTCTAAATTATTGGGGACAAACATGATTGTTTACAGAATTAAGGGTGACCCATATAAGCCATTTTGATTTAAAAACCAAAGCATAAAAAACACATCTACTGGCTTCTGAGCTTCCAAAATTTTACACTGTCTTCAGAAAATTTCAGTTGAGTACACTATCAGCCCCTGAGAAGAATATACTGTCTTCTTATCATCCATATAAAGGGTTTTGAACTGAAGTTTTTCATTCTTACTAGGATATATTGGATACTTTTAGATAGCTGTTGAAAAGTCATTAAGTTTGTATCTTACTTTTCTGTACCTTTGCTCAGGCCTGCCAGGATAAATCCCGCTGCACCCTCTTCTTACGGCGGCCCTTTTCTTCTTTTTTAAAAATTTCAAAGAAATTGCCGCAAATGGAATTTTTAAAACCAGCAAGAATGAAAATAAGCCAAATTAATAAAAGCAAAAATATGTCCCACAAAAAATGTATGGTAGTGAGCAATTCAGTGCTGTATCTATGGGGACTAAGCAGAAGCCCTTGACTCCAGCGAAACTTCTGGGGGCGTCTAATTTGCCGTATTTCTGTTTTGTTTTCGTTGAAACTTGATATTAAGACTTGAAGAAAGATGTGTTGATGTGGCTTTGAATCAATTTTGTGCAAAAGGGCACGAAAGCTTTATGCCCTTCCTTTTACGTCACCACCAAATATTATCCAAAGTTGAGTACCCACATCCTAACCTAACATTTCAGCATGTAGCCTGAAAGTGCATTTTTAAAGCGAGTTTTCAGAAGGGATCGCTTGGCAAAGATAGCCTGAAATAGTGGCATACCTAGTATGGGTGACGCCCGGGGGCGGTAATTTGTGGTGTTGCACTCCCCCCCCCCCCACAAACACAAAAGAAAAAAATTGTAAACATGAAATTCATGCAATTTTCAGGAAAAACTTGATTTGTGTAAAAACGAAATTTTAAGTGGATTAATGTACAAATAAAAAACAAAAGTAGGGGGTTACCCCCAGAAGAATTTCAAATTTGTATTCTTGAAAATGGATTTTAGTTTCCTTTTTCTCAAAAACTTGCATTTCCGCTTAGGTTGTCACCCCCCTAGACGGGTCACACCCGGGACAGAGTTCCCCCTGACCCCGTAGTGACGCCACTAGTCGTTAATTCTCCAACTTGGAATAGTTTTTGAGGGGAATTTCTCCTCCACCTGACGTTTAATTTATTAGCCTAAAATTACTTTTTCTAAATTCAAATTTGAAAAATTGTGGCACCTCTGCCCCTTTCTTTCCACCCACCATGTTAACGTGACCACCAATAACTTAAAAAATTTCGAAAATATGAAAGAAAAGAATTACACTTTTAAAAAATTTTCTGAGGGAGAATCTCCGAATTCTCTCCTTTCTAGGAGTAGTCTAACTTAAGCTTCAATAACAATTGTGGGAGAGAATCACAACAAATGCCTCCCCTCCTCCCCCCCCCCCCCTTCCTTCAAACCAAACAAATCCTCATGCTACATTTTTAGAACTTCAAATTCAAACAGTGACCAAAGCCAAGGAGTCAAATCTCTAGCATTACCAAACATCATGCAAAAGTCTTAAAGACTTACTCTACACAATTTCCAAAGATCATCGAATCCTCTTCCTTTCCCTGCCCAATGTCACTAAAGATAAGTTCAAAGCCGAAAAAAACCTCCTAACTTTCCGAATTCTCTTAACAACATAAAGATAGCTTAAAATTGTTTTTAAAAGGTTAAATATGGAAAATTTCTTCGAATGGTCAGTGAATGCCAAAATCCACTAAAGATTATTTCATATTATCTTCAGTTAATTGAGCAATTCTTCATTTGCTGAAAATTAGCGATGTTTAAAGTCAATTTAGAAAAATTCTCTGGGAGAAAATCCTAATCCTTTTTTTTTTCCCACAAAAGATAGACATAACTTAAACTACGTTAAAAAATATTTCCAGAGAGTTCGTTCGATCTGGGATTCCTCGACTCCTGTCTCCCCCCCCCCCTGTTTCTGTCTTTTCTCTAGCATTCCACGCATGGGCGGATCCAAGAAGGGGGCCATGCCCCCCCCCCCCTCCTCCGAGAAGAATTGTTAAAATCCCCCTTTTTTGAGCAAAAATGCAAAAAATTTCCCTTATAACGTTATAATACATACAAAAGTCAAACAATAAGGAGAACAATGAGAGGGAGGCCATGGCCACCCTGAAAAGTTTCAAAAAATAGTTTAAAACATTTTTAGAGCTAAATATAAAAAAAATCCTTATTTTTCCTCGAAGTCTAACAAGAATATCAAAACAATGCCGAAGAGCCATAAAAACCTAACCATACCGAGGAAGTTTCTAGTATAGTTTTTTAAACCTTCTTTGCTAGCTTAAATTGAAAAAAACTTCATTGTAATTCATGTGAAGTCGAACAAGAATAGACACAATGCCAGAGAGAGGGCATGGCCACCCCACGAAAATTTCAAAAATATACCAAATATTTTGGGGTTCATTTGGCATAATGGGCTCGCCTTAGATATGTTTACTTCACCCATGGGGGAAGGAAAAGGGGATATGTGTTAGTAAATGTCCGATAAGAAGTTGTACACTTAATGATTGCGCATTACGTTAAAGTTAGATTTGACCTAGCTTTATGTAGTGTTATGTAATTATTCTTCATTCCCTTTTTAATATGGGAACCTCCAAACCATTCCTCTTCCTCTTGTTAATATTACTAATGATTGTCTACAAACCAAGTTTTAATAAATAACTTGAAAAAGTTTCCAGGGGAAGGTCCCCTATCTCTCATTTTCGCCAACATCGTTCAAGATCGGCCTAAATTTTGTTTTAAGCGCTTGGTTTTAAAATGTTTCCGGGAGGGGAACTCCTCCCTTTCCAACATCATTGAAAGTCTTCAAGAATTAAGTTTCTGGAACTTTAATTTAAAAAAATTGCTGGTCCTCTAAAAGTTATTCATGAATCAGGCGTAGCCTACATTTGCAATTTAAAGAGTTCAATTTTGAAAAAATTTTGGGAGTGGACCTCAGAAGTTGAAGTTCTGACCTCAGAAATTGTACCCCTAACCTTACCAAAGATAGTCTAGAATGCTTTTTTAAGTCTATAAATTAGTAAAATTTAATGAGATGGGCCTTTTAATCTCTCCTCCCCTTAACATCACCAACTATCTTCTAAAACAGCCTTTTTAGAGCTACAATTTCGGGGGTTGCGCTGCTAACCTCTTCTCCCCTAGCATTACCAAAGATAATTAGAATGCATCTTGAAGACTGCAAATTAGAAAAATTTCTTGGTGTGGGCTCTCGATTTTCTTATCACGAAAAGATCGTATTAAACTGCGTTTTTGGCTCTACAATAACCAAAAAAAAAAAAAGCCAGAGAAACCCCGAACCTCCTTCTTCTTAACATTATTGGAGCTAATGTTTGCTTTTAAGTTTTCAATTTCGAAAAATAGGGGGGGGGGGGGTTGCACCCGAGCCCTTAATATTGCGAAAGACACATTTCTAAAACACATTTCTAAGATTACAAATCAGAAACATATCCTTAGATGGGCTCTCAAATTTCTCCTCCCCTTTCTCCTGAAAGATCATCAAAGATCGTTTAAAACAGCATTCTTAGAGCTACTATTTCGAAAAATAGGCAGGGGAGCGCCACTGAACCTCTTCTTCGAAAATTTTCCGGAGGAGAAACCCCTGGGTCCCTTTTACTTCAGAGTTAATATTATACTTACGGTTGGTTCATATCAGCTTCCTCTTAAATCAGAAGTCCTATACAGTCGCCTCAGAACACAGGAATGAGGGAACGATATATGCACACATGTGTTAAGAAAAGAGGAAAATTATTGGGAAGGTTACGGCCTTTATGTTCAACTTGTGTTGCCTAATGAAAATTCCTTATAAAATGCTCTAGTTAAAGGTGGGCTACATTGATATTTGTAAACTAAGAAATTTTCCAAAGCATTGTTTTTTTCCAAATGGTCCCCTCCGAGAATTCTGTCTGGATTCGCCCCTGATTCCACATGCAAACCTAAAATTGTTCTTTTAGGATGTATAACTTTTGCAATGTTTTAATCTATCTTTTGTTCAAAGCAATGAATTGCAAGAATTTTCAGTTTTGAAATTCTCAAAAATTGTACAAGTTCACTCTATTTCTGTCCCCCCCCCCCCCCTCTTTAAATGAAATTTGATAGAAATTCAAAGGAAGAAGGGGATGTAGCTGTGTCAAGACATTACCAGGAGTAATGCCCTTTTTTTCCGAAAAATTCCTACAGAGACTAGTGTTCCATGCCCCCCTCTCCCCCTTGAAATTTAAATCGTATGATCAGATCTGAAACAGGATCAGATCCTCGAGAAGAGATAGCGGCGGCTAAGCCCTTAAATTGTTTTTCAAAAAGCTTGAAACTTCTAAAAAATTCCAAGATAAGGCTATCGAAACTATCCTCTCATTCCATTACATCACAAATAATGGTCTGCAACTGCGTTTTTACGGTCTAAATTTCTAAAAAATTCCAGGGAGTGAGCCCCCAAGACCCTCTTTGTCATCCCAGATAGCCCGAAATTTATCGTTTTGGAGCTTCTGTTTCTAACATAACTTGTTTCCCATATCTCCCCTTACATTGCCAAAGAAAGCATTCGACCGCGATTTTATCGAAAAACTTTTAGGGGAAGATCACAGAACTTCTCCTCTCCCTAACATCACAAAAAATTGACTAAAATTGCATTTTTGAACTTGAATAACAAATACACTGGTGTAAGAAATTAAGAAAATTTTCAGATTTGGTCAATTATCTCCAGAACTACTGGACCGATTTTAATGAAATTTGGTATGTTCATACATTGAAGCAATACAAAACAATTAACCCTCCAAAATTTAAAATACACACGCATGATCATAAATAACACTCGATAGAGTCGGATAGCACGAAACAGCAATTGCAAAATTGAACAAAAAAATGGGTTAGTAGGGGGTTCGGTCCTCTCTAACAGACATATAAGTCTCAGAGTGTGACTCCATACTTGAAATAAAGCAGTTCATGGGATCCTTAAGCAATTATTTCCACTCGTTCAACAACACCGTTATCAGGCTATGGATGGTCCTTGGAGGGGTGTTGCGAGTTGCTATTGCTCTTCCGAGAGCGTCTCAGACATATTCTATAGGGTGGGAGTCTAGAGATCTACTTGGAGAATCCATCGAGTGAATATCCTCCCCTTCCAGAAATTCGGCGACCAGAAGAGCTGTCTGCGCCTTTGTGTTAGCATCTGTTAAAATTAAGCTTTGAGAGAAGCTTTGTGACACTTGCGAGTTATAGGGATGTGGAATTGGAGCCCTACGCTCACCTCTTGAGGCGTGCTATTTGCCCCGAGTTAGTTTTAATGGATGTTAACACAAGACCGCATACAGCTGTTCTGGTCGACGAATTTCTGGAAAGGGAGGATATTCACTCAATGGATCGACCAAGCAAATCTCTAGACTCCAATTCTCTAGAACATGTCTGGGACGCTCTCGGGAGGGCAATAGCAACTCGCAACACTCCTTCGGAGACCATCCATAGCCTGAGAATGGCGTTGTTGAACTAGTGGAAATAATTGCCTCAGGATCCCTTAAACTTCTGTATTTCAAGTATGGAGTCACACTGCGAGACCTATACGTCTGTAATAAGGGACCATACCCCCTACCAACCCATTTTTTTTTGTTTAATTTTGCAACCGCAGTTTCATGCCATCCGACTCCAACGAGTGTTATTTATGATCATGCATTTGTATTTTAAATTTTGGATGGTTATTTGTTTTGTATTGTTTCAATGTATGTGCATACCAAATTTCATTAAAATCGGTCCAGTAGTTCTGTAAATAATTGACCAAATCAGAAAATTCTCTTAATTTCTTATACCAGTGTATTTCCGGCAGTGCTGAACCCCATTCCTTAGCCTAACGCCATTAAAGATGGCCTACAACTGCATTTTTAGGATTTATGGTAAAACATCCCCTCTACCTAAACACGAAGATTGTCCGAAATTGCGTTTTTGAAACTTCAATAACGAAAAGTGATTGAGGAAGAGTTCCCAAACTGATTCCTTCCCATGAAGCTACTGAGGACGGTTAACTTCCACATATTAACTTTCATAAATGTCCGAGGGAAGGCCAAGAAAGAACCTTCAATGACTGCGTTTTTAGAACTTAAATTTCAAAAGCTTTCCGAAGGAAGTTCAAACTACGTTCCTTCCCTCGATGCCATCAAAGATGGACGGAAATTGCGTTTTTAAAACTTCAATTTCAAAACAATTTAGGAGAAGATCTTTTAAATTCGTAATCCCCTATTTCCTAACATTATCGAAGATCGTCTTAGAAAGCTACGTTTTTAAGAGATCAGTTTTGAAAAACTACCGGTGGAAAGTACAGGGGGGGGGGATTTTTAAGTCTTTTTATCCATTCACATAAATTTATTTATAGATTTTTTGTTAATTTAAATTACTTATTTTATTCTATTTTTTTCTTTTTCATTTTGTTTGTGTGTGCCTGTGTGTATGTATGGGCATAATTGAGAACTTTTCTAATAAAACAATAATAATGATAATTAAAAATAAGTGAAAAATAAAAAAAAAATCAAAAAATAATTAAATTTATAAAAAAGAGAACTATAGAAAAAAAGGGAAAGAATGTTAAGAAAAATTTCATGGGGGGGGGGGGGAGATTTGCACCCTTTAACTTGGGGGGTGGGTACTCCTGGAAACATCCTTGAAACATATTTTTTCCGTCATTGCCCATAAAAATCACGTTTTTGGACCTTAACACTGAAGCATCTTCGGGGAAAGGGGGCAAAATCTCCCATTTCAGTAAAATCACAAAAAAATCATCTAAATTGTGTTTCAGAAACTTCAATATCGAAACGGGGGAGAATTCTGAACTCTATGCCTTCTCCAAGCATCATTAAAGACGGCCCACAATTGCGTTTTTTTGACTTCAGTTCCAAAAATTTCATTAAAACCGAACTCCCCATTTTCACTAAAACCGAAAGTGATGAAAACAGATGGCATCCTGGGTATTACTTCCTTTCCTTTACAAAAGGGGGGGGGGGGGAACCTACCATTAAGAATTTAATTGATTATCAAAAATAGCGTCTGAGTCCTCAAATGAATCAATAGTTGAACGGTTGGAGTAAAGTTACTGAATCCAGAATACCGGCAAAAATTTTATTTCTGGACGCTTAGTTCATTCTCGAAACACTTAATTTTCATTAAACTCATCACATGTATTATTTTCTGAAAGAAAAACTACATGCTACATTTATTAAATTCTTTTTTCTTTGAATTTAATTTATATTTTTATTGGTCCCCCCCCCCCCTCTCATTGTATAGATACATGCCAGACGAGTTAAACTTGGCGCCCTCTAGCTAGTCTTTCCACCGCCCTCTTTGGGCGCCCAGCACGGGCTTCTTTGCTGTTCTCCTGCGCGCAATTTTTTTGATCACTTGCTTAAAAAGTAAGTAAGAGGTCTTTATTTTTTGAAGGAGAAGAGGGTGATGGGGGATTATTCAGTTAAGTATGTTCGCACGAAAGCATAATCTGTGACATTTGTGTCTCAAATGGCATCGTTCTGTAAACTTGAATATTTCAGAGCATTTTTTAAGGAATTTTTACCTGGCGACTCAAGTTTATCATAAAGGCTGTGACATTCCCAATAAATTTCCCCTTTCTTCAACAAATATGTGCATATATCGTTGCCTCAAGGTGTTATTTCTGTAAGTAGAGTTTGTTTCTGAGGTGACTCTATAGGACTTCTGATTTAAAAGGAAGCCGATATGAACCTAACCTATAATATTAACTCGGAAGTAAAGGGGGTCCGGGGGTTTCTCCCCCGGAAAATTTTCGAATTTGTAGTCTTAAAAACGCATTTTAGACGATCTTTGGTAATGTTAGGGGAAAAGAGGTTGGGTGGCGCTCACTTGTCTATTTTTCGAAATTGTTGCTTTAAGAATGCAGTTTTAGACGATCTTTTCGATGATGCTAAAGGGAGGAGAGATTTGAAGGCCCATCCCAGGAAGTTTTTCTGATTTGTAATCTTTGAAATGCATTCTGTCTTTCGTAGTATTAAGCGCTCGGGAATGACCCCCTCCCCTCGGCCATTTTTCGAAATTGAAACCTTAAAAACGCAAACATTATGTCCAATAATGCTCAGAAGAGAAAGGTTCGGAGGTTCTCCGGCGATTTTTTTTTTTTTTTTTGCAAATGTAGTGCTAAAAACGCAGTTTAATACTATCTTTTCGTGATGTTTCGTGGAGGAGAGATTTGAAGGTCCGCACCAAGAAATTTTTCTAATTTGCAGTCTTAAAGATGCATTCTAATTATCTTTTATAATGAAAGGGAAAAGAGGTTTGGAGCGCTCCCCAGGAAATTGTTTGAAATTGTAGCTCTAGAAAGGCTGTTTTAGACGATTTTTGGTGATGTTAAGGAGAGGAGAGATTAAAAGGCCCATCCCAGGAAATTTTTCTAATTTACAGACTTAAAAACGGATTGTAGACTATCTTCGGTATAAGGTTAGGGGTTGAAGAGATTCTGAGGTCTACTCCCAAATTTTTTTTTTAATTGCAAATGTAGACAATCCATGATTCGTGAGTAGATTTTACAGGACCATCAGTTTTTCGAAATTGAGCTCGAAAAAAGTGGTTTTTGAAGACATTCAATGATGTTAGGGAGAGAGAAGTTTTCTCCCGGAAACATATTGAAACTCAAATACTTAAAACAAAATTTATGCTGATCTTGAACAATGTTGGCGAAAAGGAGGGGTGGAGGACCTCCCCCTCTGGAAACTTTTACAAGTTCTTTTTTAAAACGCAGTTTGTAGACGATCTTTGGTAATATTAACAAGAGGAGTGGTTTGGAGGGTCCCATATTAAAAAGGGAATGAAGAAGAATTACATAGCACTCACAGCAAAAAGCCAGTTTTGTTGCTATTTTTAAAGTAGATGATCAGGGTCGCAAGCAAGTAGGCTCCCTATGCAATTTTTTTCAATTCTCTAACTTAATTATGGTGGGAATTGCGTTAAAAACCGGAATTTTTCAAGACTTCGCTGCACCTCAGGCACTACTTGGGTAGGTAACACTTTTCAAATCCTTCGTTTCTTTCTTTCTTTTTTATTTCAATTTCTTAAAAGCATTTTATTTTGTAGTGATCCATAACCCTGCCTAAAAGTTGTGAGTCTCCGTGACACAGCTGACAAATTCGTGGAAATTCGTGATTGCGAAAAAATTATATAGTTCGCAATCACGAATTGCGATAGGACCCTACTCGTTGGGTTTCGTTTCTTGTTTATTCAAATAGAACGGCAATGGTCCAGAAATTTGCACCCGTGGTGGTACTTGTGACTTTTTATAATATGTAGCACAAGACATATGCATATCCATAAAAAAATGAAATGGTAATTAGGATGTCGTAATAAAAATTAAGATTTTATGACCGATATCCACCAGTACACTAAGCATAAAGATTATTTACAGCGTGTAACGTTATGTATTTTAATTTCTTATCAAACTTAAATGATGGGTATTAGGAATCTGGAAATATTACTGACGATTGGATGACGTTTTTCTGTTTAAGTTAATCTATATAGACGTTTTTTAATTAAAAAAAAAAAAGAAAACTTTTTTTTTTAAATATAAAGTTTGCTTGAGTTAAGGCCTGAAATAAATATGAATAAAATCAAACCGCAGACGATTTGTAACTATGACGGAGAACATTTTGCTCTCTAAATAAAAATTAAAAACGATTGTCGTCATAGTAATCTGAAAAATCAGAGCAGCATCAATTTTGTTAAGGTGAGGATATTAAGCTATTCGTGATTGCTCAATAATAACACTATGACAAACTACAGGACTACTGCAAACACAAGAAGTGTGCAGAATGAGAATATGTTATTTATTCGATGCTATTTTTGTCTGAACGTAATATTTAGATGGGAATCTAAAATAAGGTGTGACGCTCAAAATTGTAAAAAGAAAACACATTTCAAAAAAAAAAAAAAAAAAAAAATGCAATACAACTTACCTATTACTTTTGGAGTGCGTTGAATTTTTTTCTTCTGCATTTCGATTTTTTTCTTAATTTAAGGATGAAAAAGTTTGGCTACCGACACCAATAATGGAGATGAAGTGTGTGACCTCAGAGACGCACACGTCTCCTGTCGGAGCCCCTGGCACCTTCTAAAAATGTGGCGCTGTCTACAATGGCCCCGCTGCGGACTGCCCCTTCCCTGATTAAAAGCAGAGAAACATCCCCCTTTCGCTACATGGCCCAGGGCTTTGATGTGGCCTTCCCTCAAAAACATTCCCACATGAGAGTGGGGCGATTTCGAGGAAAGTTTATAATGGCTACTCATCATTGATGACCCATCAAATATTTCGGAAAGTCATAATAAATGTTTGTTTACACGCTGCTGGCAATTTTCATGTGCCGAGGTTCCCTCTAGTGTTTGGAAAAAGATAAGCAAACTACTTTTGCTGCCCCGGCCCCAAGAAGCGTTCCTATAAACAGATGAAAAGCTTATCGGCTATGATCAAGGGAAGCGCTAATGAGGTGGGGTACTGCCGAGTGCGAGGTGACCCCGTCTCCGGGCGGTTTTAAAGAAGACGAGGTTTTACAAAGATTTGAAATCCGTTTACAAAAATTCGTGAACCAATCTTGGATTTTCCAATTTCGCCCAGTGGTTTGATTTTGCATCTTCTAGGCGACAGATTTCTTTCACTACGCGACATAGGTGTCTCGTAGTCCCTATGTTAAAAAATGCTCTGGAATATTTTTCTCGAATGTCAGGGAGTGTGGAAAACGGAAATCACTAGGCACATATTTTAAACTTATTTGTTCACAACAATGTTTTTATATGTGAGACACTTCTTGTTAGGTTATTTCTCAAAAATCTTTTATAATATACCAAAAAAGTTGGGAAAATGTTTTGACTAGAGAATGGGGAACACAAAAAGTATTTTTCATATTGTTTTGGCAAACTCACTTTCCTCTTGTTTGTGCCGTCTTTATACATAAAGGGCTAATCTCTGTCCGGATGTCCGGGGTAAACTTCAAAACTACTGGACGGATTTTAACCATTTTTTCACCATTGATAGCTACATTATCGGGGAACAACTTAGGCTATAATTTATTGCTAAAAATCTTAGTTTCAAAACGGCGTGATCGAAAACTGAATGTCATGCAATTTCCACATCAAATGATTAAAGATTAAACCCATTGTTTCGAAAATTCGTTGCCTAACAACAGCAACATTAAAAGTAATCATAATGTAAATTTTGAAACAAGGACTCTCTGGAGCAAGTATGATATTTGTTGCTTTCTTAGGAGTTGCATCCTTATCTTTATACATAAAGGGCTAATCTCTGTTCGGATGTCCGGGGTAAACTTCAAAACTACTTGAGGGATTTCAACCATTTTTTCATCGTAGATAGCTACATAATCGGGGAACAACTTAGGCTATAATGTATTGCTAAAAAACTTACGACCAAACGGCACGACCTTGAAGGTCATGGATTTGGACAAAATTCTAGCTATAGTTCTATTACCACTAGATATGAGTGCAGGTAAAGCGGTTTGGCTGCATAGGCCCTAGTTTCTCTGCAACAAGTGTTCAAAGTTGCTACTTTGGCCCTAGAAATGCAATATCGCTTCCATTGGAATTTCAGAATTCGACACTATGTTCGATCTCTCAACACCTTTGGCATATTTTGTTAATAAATTGATTATAAGGGAGAACACGTATTTATTTATGGGCATTATCTTAGTTATTTGAAAAGAAGAAACGATCTTGTATTTTTGTTCCTTTGTGTGCCATGTGCAATAAATCAGAGCTTTTCCTCTTTTCCCATTTTTTGCTTATCAATGTGAAATATCTTTGATAGCCGACGATAAATATGATAAATATCGAGTTAAAATAAATGTTTTTATTGGCAAACGATAAACACTTTTTACTAGCAAACGATTAATATAAAACGAAAATAATTAGTTTCATTTGCAAACGATAAATATCCTGTAACTATGTTATTTTGTCATTCAAATTATTGAAATTAAAAGCAGTAGCCATTTGAATTTGAGAACCGTTTATTAAAAATTAGTATTCAACGTAATTATTTCCAAGGTGGAGCATTCAAACGGCTCATACTGCAGTACAATAGCAGAAAAAGCGATACAAATGGTAATTTTAAAGGAAACTCCATTGTATTTCTGGGTCCTATTTATCAACTTTGGACCCCCGTTGCAGTCGAACTAGGGCGTATGCAGTCAAACCGCTATATCTGGGATCATACCTAGTTAGAATTTACCTATATCTAGAATTTTGTCCACATCCAGGACCCTCAAGGTCGTGCCGTTTGGTAGTTAGTTTAAGAACGTCATGATCGAAAACAGTAAATGTCATGTCATTTCCACATCAAATGATTAAAGATTAAACCCATTGTTTCGAAAATTCGTTGCCTAACAACAGCAACATTAAAAGTAATCATAATGTAAATTTTGAATCAAGGCCTCTCAGGAGCAAGCATGATATTTATTGCTTTCTTAGGAGTTGCATCCTTATCTTTATACATAAAGGGCTATTTCTGTCCGGATGTCCTTCGTAAACTTCAAAAGTACTGGACGGATTTTAAGCATTTTTTCACCATTGATAGCTACATTATCGGGGAACAACTTAGGCTATAATTTATTGCTAAAAATCTTTGTTTCAAAACGGCGTGATCGAAAACTGTTAACAACATTAAACGTAATCAGCAACATTAAAAGTAATCATAATGTAAATTTTGAATCAATGCTTCTCCGGAGCAAACATGAGTCTAAAGTCATTTAAACATTTGGAAACTCACTTTTTACACACTTAGGTAAACATAGTAGAGAGCATTTTTTTTTTTTTTTTTTTTTTTTTTGTGTACTATTTAAGTAAATAAAGCGCACAGTTTTTTTTAGTGATCTTTGTTTTTGTTAGATATATTTTGGAAATTCTTCAAATTTTTATATGCTTCACTTTGCGCTTTCGTTTCTAAATGAATACTCTTTCGTTCTTTATACTTATTGCTGTTTTACTTTTATGGGTAAGGATGAAGCTCAATTTTTAATGACATCAAAGCGGTGTGTTTTGAGTTCTTTCAGTTAAAACAGAAAAGAAAAGAAAGTAGCGATTGTTTTTCACAATTATTACTGACCCAGGCAACGCCTGGGTATCTTTGCTAGTAAATAAATAAAAACACCATGAAGACCGAGTTTTCAAAATATTTTTTATTATAAATTTGAACATGAAACACAACATATTAGTATTACAGAGATCATTTGAGAATTTTAACAAAAATACCAACATTAGTTCAGCTCCAACCCTCCCAGCATTTGATATGTAGCACTCGAATTTATATTGAATGAGACCATTATTTTGATCCATGGGCTTTAGTTCTCATATAGATATCAACGATATTAGACAAGGAACGATTTCTTGGAGGGAAGAGGGTCACACTTTTGTTCTTCATTTAAGAAGCTATACTAAATATAATCATTAGCACCTACCTGTAGGATATCTTTCTTATAATTTGTTTTCGTACTCAAAAATGTGTTGCTGGTTTCCTTTAAACTTGTCATTAAGGACATATTCAGTACAATGAAAATAATATAATTTTCACTGCGCTATAATGACAACTGGGTGTGAGAAAAAATGAATCGATGTCGTAAACAAGAAAAAATTACTTTGAAATCTGATTTAAGAGAAGAAAAAATAATTATATTAAGAGAATCTATTGTAGTACAGATCAAGTAATTCACTGCCAGTTTTTTTTAATTTTATTTTGTCACAACAAATTCTGTAATCATTTTAATTAACTTTTTCTGAAGATCAGAGAAACCCATGGGACAGATTGGCTACTGTCAATCAAGAAATTTTGTGCCATTCCATCACACGTTTTTGTTTCTCCCTATTGTAGCTTCATTGTAGACGACTATATTTTCAACGAGTTATAGTAAAATATTTTAAAACTTTTTTTATGTATACTTATTTACAGTAGACCTCGTTTTACGCGGGTTAAGATTTGACACCTTTATTTTATTTTACGCGGATGAGTTTCGGTTTTACACAGATGCGGCAATGCAAGCAGATAAAATTTTCCCCTCTTTTCAAAATCCAAACTCCTAAAAATTGCAGATTATGCGTAATCAACGCCATTTTGGCATGCTTATAATAATCGAGCTTGGGCCACTGGAGACATTTTATGCGATTGGTTCCAGAGCTGTTTCCAGAAGTAAAGTTATTAAACTCATACAGTTCAGAACTCACTGGAAGAAGAGCTTTTAGGAGTCACAAACAGGGTACCGACGTCGGTGATGCACAACCAAAAACGTTCACATTGAAAATTTTGAACCATTTCTAGACAATATAAATGATCTCTCTGATTTGTTAGTGAAGGAAGATTCTATCATGGAAATGATGCAAGTGATCATGGATGCGTTAATGCTCTGCAAAGAACTACAGAGAAAAATTCTTAATAACTCACAAAAGACTGTCATAGCCAGCTCCTCTTTATAAACAGTACATGAAATTAATTTATATTTTCTTTATACATATTGTGCATAAAAGTCAATATAAGTCCACATTAAACTTATTATACAAATAGTCATCACTAGAACGATTTTTTTTTTAAATCTACGGAACCAAACCCTTATTTTAACATTAGTATGAGGTCTCAATTTACGCGGTTTCGGTTTACGCGGCATTTCCGTAGAATGTAACCCCCGCATAAAACTGTATTTTATCAAGTATTTATGGTTATCTAGATAACCTAAAAAATAAATCTAACACTTCAAACGAGAACTTTGCTAAAATTTAACATTTGCAACATTTTAATTATAAACATTTCCTGGTAAAAATGCTTATTACTTACAAAACAAAAAAATAGTTTTGAAGCGTTACAACAAATCCGAGGAAAATAATGTGGTATTTTCCTGACTAGTCTTTTTTTCACCATGTAATACTCGAAAACGCAGGAAAAATTATTTCGCTCTGTCCCTTTCATTTACGATGAACCCGTTTTGCCCGTAATCGCATATTTTGCTAAAGTTCGTCTCACCAGTTTGCATTATGGCTCAGTGATTATCTTAGAAGATTTCAAAACAGATGGATAAGAAAGCAATATGGGCTCTATTATCTATTTACGAGGCATCACTTCGGGTATATGCAACACTATCGCGAAAACGGTTTTTTGTTTTTCGGCGGCGTTGGTATACGACGTCACTGAGTCCTGTATCAGAGACACAGAGATCTTACTTATTTTGCCCTCCTAAGAACAAGGACTCACCCCCTCCCGCTAAATATCGCGAAGCCACCCCCAAAAGCAAGAGTCCCCTTTAAAAAAAAGTGAAAATTTCTCTTCACCCCCCCCCCCCTCTCCTAAAAATTTCAACGGCGCAATCTGCTCCATGACTCCCAGGTAGGCACCCCTGTCTTACTAAGGGTATACCCGTAAAATCTCTATGGTAACAGACGAAATTACGATTCTCCGGCATTCATTAACTTTTATTTTAACGGTTAATAAACTCTTCCAGTTAAAAAAATATTCATTTCGAAAGTATTTATCTTTGAATAGTTGAAAGGGAAGAATAACCAGTCATTTGACACGAAATTCTTTCTTCCTAATCGTATTTTCTTGCTTTTACCCCTTTTGTTCCTCATCAGAGAATCAGTGGAAACAGGTTTTCTTTTGATTGATCAATTTTCTCAGTTCTCTTCTTACAATTGTAAGACTCTATAAACCCTAAGCATGTTCAGAATGTATGCGAAGTCCAGTGGATTTTTAAATAAAACATATTTCCTAAACGCCGACACGTGATTAGTAACTCTGAACAATAGATCAAAATACACGCTGACGAAAAATTAATGGAACCGTGGCAGCTAGAGGGTCATTAAAATAGAAGTTTACAAAACAAATTTTGAAATTTAAGGAAGCAGATACGACATAACATGCAAGTTATGTTTGAAATATTTTTTGAATTTTATTTAATTCATTAAATTTTATTGTATTTACTATTTTTTTTTCATTTATTTATTTACTTATTGAAGCACAAACAAATCAATAACACTTTTATTTAATTTCAAAAAACGTCATTTTTCATTCTTTTTCAATTTGAGAGCATGGAAAGAGAACTTAGTCTATCTTCGCTTCATAGTGCTTCGTAAAAATAGGATTTTACTGACATTTATGCATGAATATTAAAACAATGAAAAAGGACGCAATATATGCTCATAATAGCTCATATTTTCAGTTTTGAACTTAATCATCAACAATATTTCAAAATTAAAACGTTGGTGATCGTCGTCTCGCTGTCTCCAATATTCACTAAAGAACAAAAGATGTCACACATACAAAAAGTCTTTTTGCCAAAAAAAAATCCCACAATGCTCATTTAGGCTCTGGTGGCAAAATAGCTGCCATGTTAGAACAGACGAGCGCTAAGATAAAGGTCAAGATATCATCTGTAGCTGTGGTGATGTTGTAGTTACCGTCACCAAAATGGCCGTATCTCTAAAAGTATTTGCTGACTTCCTCAACGGTTTTTCAAGATATAGACAGCTTCTGCAGCTTTTGTACATCACATTTTGCGAAGGGGAGAAAAATTGACCATGTATACATAAAATACACATAGTATATGTGCGCTCAATATATCCTCTTGAAAGACTTGCATAATTCAAACACGCCAAGTCCAATTTCTTTTGTACAGTGAGTAATCAAATTATAAGAGCTATAAAAACGAAAGATATTTTTGTGAAATTTTTCTGTTTGGTTAAATTAGAAAAAGTTACCCAGAGATTAATTTGCATTTAAAACTTAGTATAGTTAAAAAATAAAATTATAGTTACGTAATTATTTTTGAATTATTTAATAACCTAGCTTTATTTGTTAGTTTATTTATTTATTTACTGTAAAAATTGTGAACAAGGGAACACAAGTTTGAGTTTATTATGGGGAAAAGGAGATAGAACTTTATGAATAATTTTATATTAGTAAGTTTAGTAAGTTTTTTTTTATTAGTAAGTTTTTATATTAGTAAGCACGAGGGGAAAAAAATCAATCTGTCTATGGTTGATACTTATTTTAAGTATTTATCTAAAAGGAAAACGAGAAAATGTTTTGAAGGAGAGGCTTTTTAAGCCTTCTACTTAAAAAAATTAATTAAATTAAAAATACAAAATTATTTTGTTCAGGAACAAATTTTTTTAGATGTTTCTTTAAAGGATTCCGAAGGTGAGACAAAGTCATGTTATGACATCCCCATTGTGGGGGAACTCATTTTTCAAATATCATTCACTATATGAGGTAAATCAAAACATTCGTTTTGTTTTAAGAGTTTTAAATGGACTATTTCTACGGTTGAAATGTACTCGAACATGAAGAATTTTGTTGATATAAGTTTAAATTTCGGAAAAAAGAACTGATTAAAGTAAAAAACTTCCCCTCAAATAAAGATTTTAAAAAATGATTTGATTTTTGAGTTATACTTAGTTGGTTAAGCTAATTAAGGTTCATACTTTATAATTGTCATTGAAAAAAAAAATCATTCCAAAATAAAACTCAATAGTAAAACACTTCTTTTTAATATATTTAAGTATTACAAAACTCTTTTTGGTTGCACCATCAGGAGCTAATTACAATGAAATGAGAACTACTTTTAAGTATCATCGCATTTGCAATTTTTAGGCTCAAGTAATATAATTGCTTTCTGTATTAACATTACTTTGATTACAAAGGGTTACTTTTCTCATATAAGGAAGCAGAGGAACAAACAAAAAACAGTAAAAGGCAAAGCAGTTTTGAGGCAAAAATATTTTCTGCTGGTTTGATTTTCCCACAGTCTTAAAAACTGAACCACATAAAAAATGAATTTTAAGCTCTTAATTTTAAAAAGAGTACTTAACTCTGTCATACCGGTATTATAGCATGTATAGTTCAACAGCTGGGAAAGGAAAGACAAAGCAATGACAATACCATATTTGAAATACGTCAAGGCATATGGGAAAATTCCAAAAATTTGTCTCGTAATTTGGAAAGGTATTGCCTGAGTTAACACTAACGATCAGAAGATGAATGAGAGCTTAGTTCACAATTATTAAAGAGGAATATGAAAGATTAAATTGAAACGTAAAATATGAGTTTTGTGTTCATAAACTCTTAGTCATATAGGCACCTACATCAGTAGTGGAGCAACTTTTTCTCCTCACTTGCAGAAAATGCAATAAAAGGACAGTGTCTTAATACAGCAATCGTCAGATATTGATTGAGCACAAGGACCACTCATAAAGAAAGAACAGTTTCTTTTTAACTTGACTCATTGAATATTATCAATGATCAACGAACTAGAATGAGTGACATTGTCAAGAAAATATTCATATCGTATTATATTTGCTTTGGCTTTGGTGGTAAAATAATTGTCAAGGCAAAACGGCAGATGTCCTTAAACAGAAGATTGCAACGTCATATGAATCTAGT
Source organism: Uloborus diversus (assembly GCF_026930045.1). Classification (NCBI taxonomy): domain Eukaryota; kingdom Metazoa; phylum Arthropoda; class Arachnida; order Araneae; family Uloboridae; genus Uloborus; species Uloborus diversus. The sequence goes on along the minus strand of NC_072736.1, from coordinate 59,303,501 downwards.
TTGTTGTTATTGTTGTTTTCGGGAGAAAAAAAAACAGTACAGCTCTACGTAAAGAACCTGGTGATACACTGGTGTCTCGGCGGTGGGTGACGTCACCAGCAGCCTTCCAATATCTCCGCCCGTCGTAGTTTTTGCACTAAACTGAAGATGAACTCAAATGAACCAGCATTTTCTTGAGACCAAGTATCATCTCTCAATCAAATAGTCCACACTTGAACTTTCTCGGCAATGACGCACCAATTGGCATGATCATAATAGGAAGATATGATGTGCAAGCTGTCCACATGACTCTCTATAAGATCATCCAGTTCTCCTTGGCGGAAGACATGGTAGTACCGGTGACAGGCCATTGTCCCGCCCCCACCAGGGAGACTCTCTTGAGAAGTAGACTGACTGAGCGAAGATCCACGACTCAGCTCAGATCGACTGACCTCGTCCACGGATCTCTGTCGTGGTGGTCTAGTCCGTGGACTACAGGGGGCTGACTGCGAAGTGTCATCATCCAGAGAGTCCTGTTTCTTTTTATCAAGGCACACGCTTAGCGAACAACGATTCAACTTCTTATCTTGCCGGACAGTCTTGGATTCCTTGTGTTCCTTTAGGGGATTGCCGAGAGATTCCTCTGCAGAAGCCTGACGCACGATGCCTGATTGCTTCGTGCAAACACTCTGTGAAGATCCTTCAGTATGGCTTTGAAGATCATCGTTTTGTTCTGATTTTTTGACATCCCCTGAGGACAGTTGCCGCGTACCATTGCATAAAACTGAATCCTCTAAAGAGTGTTGTTTCATTATGGAAGACGATTTTGAATCGGTTTTTGCCGAGGAAATTTTACGTGAAGTATGATTCGACTCAGTATGATCTTTTCTTTTATCTAACGAATTGGATTTTAAAGAATTTAATTTTTTAACTTCTAAATGGCCAGACGTTTTGTGGTCCAATATATTTTCATGCCTTTTTTCTAGATTATTTGGTCGTGTGTGTGTCCAAAATTTCTTCTCTGATTTTTCTTCCGTTTCTAATGAATTGTGCTTCACATTTTTCAAACGGATGTTGTGCAAAGGCAGATTTTCTTTCTTGTCCTCGTCACTCAAATTTACGATACCATTCAATGTTCTACATTTTCCGTCACCAATGTGATTCGCTTCAACGCATTTAGTATCATCTGTTTGTTGCTCAATTTTTATTTTCCCTGAACAATCGACTACATATTTTGAATCTACATCCAGGCCAGTCATTTTATCTCTATTGGATATTTTGACGTCTGGTTTCTTACTATATTGTTTAAGTTTGAAAATTTTGTCATTTAATTTGTTAAAGGAAGAGTTAACAATTTTTTCGGAAGGCAGCTTTGTTATTGCTGGACTATTCCTGAGGTTCGTCTTTGATAAAACATTTATTTTTTCTGTTCTTTTCTCTTCATTATGCTCATTTAAAATTTCCTTGCTTTTTTGCCTGAAAATTAGAAAGAGACATTATAAAATGTTACTAAGGTTAAACTATTTTTCACATTTTCTAATGAGTCTGGAAGTGAAACTCGGAGTTTAAATTATCGGAAAGTTTTTAATCGTCTCATATTTGAAATGGGTACTACATAACAAATGTGTTGTGTAATAATTTTTCAAATAGACACTTGTAAATCTGAAAATATTTTACCCATACTGCAGACCGCAGTCATAAAATATATCTTCTAGTAATAAGTCGCAAGTGAGATAGTGGTATTAAGGTGAGACTCAAACCTTAAATCAAATTTTACCATTTTATTGAAATGTTTTATCGATTTTATGATAACACAAAAAGTTTTACTTTTTTGCAACGAGGGGTAAGACATTTTTTTAAAGAGATCTGTATATACTAATAACAATAAAATTCATTTCCAAAAATGATCTTTTAGTATTGGTATGCGTCTATTCCTGTTAATTAATGCATTCACATAGTGAGTTAAAGTAAAAATGAAAATATACACAATACTCCACTTAAGTAATTACTAATTTTATCAATCTTTGCTAATAATAAAGCTGAAAGTATCTCTGCCCGGAGGATGTCTGGATGTCTGTGACGCGCATAGCGCCTAGACCGTTCGGCCGATTTTCATGAAATTTGGCACAAAGTTAGTTTGTAGCATGGGAGTGTGCACCTCGAAGCGATTTTTCAATAATTCGATGTGGTTCTTTTTCTATTCCAATTTTAGGAACAAAAATATCATAAGATGGACGAGTAAATTACGAAATTATCATAACGTGGAACCGTAACATGGGCACAAGCCAATTAGCGAGATACGAAATTATCATAACGTGGAAACGTAACATGGGTACAAGCCAATTGGCGAGAAAATTCACCCTACATTATTTGTAAATATACAGGCGAACCAAAAGACCTTTTAATTTTTCTATTATTGGCAAAGCCGTGCGGGTACCACTAGTACAGTAATAAAGTTAAAGATTACATAAATTACTTCACTTTTGTAAAAGAGTTTGCGGGGGAGGATATCTATTCTTCTTTTCTCATCATGTGTAATTCAGAATTCAATTAACAGGTAAAGTTTTTACTTCAGTAATTTTTAAGAGTAACTTACTTGCTCTTAAAAGAAACAATGAAGTGGAACGCAGAGAATAATTCAATAGAATGAAGAAATCAACTAATAGAAACATCTTTATGTTTTCCGGTTAAAAATTTACCGCCAACACAAGCAGGACCTGATTTACCTATAAGCCTGTGAAGCCCGGCTTAGGGACTCCTTAGCTCCAGGGCCCCCAACAATCATAGATTACATAGAAATTCGTTCTCAATTATGGCTTTAATTTTTTCTGCTGCGGTGTTTTGCATCATTAGCGATTTATATAAAATGTATAGCAGTGTGGCTTTTAGTATTAAAACAGGTATTTATTGCTGTGTATCCTAGCCTGTATCATATACAATTAGAAAAAAGGTGTGCGGTTGCAATTCAACTACACACCCTGCAGTTGCGCCTGGATTACTGTCCTAAAATTTCTAAATCGGGCCCTGACCACAAGTCTAAAAAAATGTCATTTACAAAAGTTTACCTTTTGTCTTCTACTGGAATCTTGCTATAATTTCCACACCGTCCATTGTCGGAAGGATTTCCAACAGCATAACTCTCCAGGGAGGATTCGTCAGAACTAAAATTCTCCGACTTTGTATCATGTCTTGAATACATCTCTCCAAAAACAGATGTTATATCTGATATCGTCTCTACTAATGCAGCCAGTATGTCGGTTGGTACATCCTTACTATTTCTTCTTGTCGTCGAAACACTTTTGCTGGCTCCTGAAACTTCTCTGTCACACACAGCATCACCATTGACGAAGATTTTATCCTCAGTCGACTTCTTAACTTTCTCTGATTGGATAAGATCTACCGAACCTTTTGCAGCTAATGTTACAACTTTGTCTTGGACAGGAGTTGCTCCTTTAGAGTCGTCGAAACTAATCCTATAAATGTCTCTGCAGTCCAGAAAAGATTCACCCTGCTGGTCCGGATTGACATTTTCTACTACAGTGGCTGGAACTTCATTGATATTTACTGGCAACCAATGGGAAGTAGTTGCCTTCGAACAGGTAGTTATATCTTCAGTTTCGCAATTTACTGTTTCAGTCATTTCATCAATGTTATTCAGCAGCCATTTCGAAGTTTGTCGCATTGAACATTTGCTTTTGCACTGATCGTCTTTGTCGCCGACTGCATCTACGTCATCTGGCATTTCGTCAATGTTGCTGAGCACCCACGTGGAAGTAGTTGCCCCTCGTGGAAAGCCACATGATTCCAACACATCCAGCGACATGGACGAGGTGTCGATAGTTCGCTTGGCATTCGAATCATCAGTAGATGCATCTGGCCTAGCTTCCACGTCTGACAACTTGCTCAAGTTGTCACTGTCACTCTCCTTTGACGATCTATCATCCGATTTTTCTCTCTGCATCACCCCTCGCATCCGGTCTGATGTTGTGGAGAAGTCAGTAGCGTTGGAAGACGATGAAGCCGACTTGCCGATGGACGAAGATGAAGGCGTCTCGAAGAAGACACACATTTCCTTGTCGACGAAAACGTTAAACTTGGTCTCTGTCTCTGCCACGTTGACGTCGTCACAGGATATTTCAATTGTAGTTGTTACCGTCTCATCTGTTCTCCCTCCGAAGCAGGCGTCAGTTTCGATTTTGTCGAAATCGTTCCACTCCAGTGAGACGGAGGAGGACGGGGAAGTATCCTCTGATGATACGAACTCACGGCATTCCACCTCATCGATTGTTACGCAAGACCTGAAGGAGAAAAAAACAAAATGATTGTATACCGAAAGCAAAAATACGCAAAAAGATTAAGTATCAAGTTTTTCGTCGTTTAGGTTTTGGTCTGCTGTTCTTAAATAGCTCCCTAAATTTCGGTGTGAAGCTCTTGGATTGCACGATTCGGGAAAAGTAGAAGGCTATTGTTTTCGCCTAGGATCGATACTGCATGACCTGACTGGAAGACAGCGACTCTAACCAATAAACCACATGAGACAATATTAATCTTGTGCCGCATGATGGGGATTCTGCCGTCAAGGAAGAAATGCATCTTTGACGCACGGCAACCAATGATGTATAATCAGGAGCTTTTGCATTCAACACAAAAACCCTACTGCTTTCGGCAATGAAACAAAAACTTTACTGTTGAATCGTAGATGTGTTGAACGCACTTTCAAATCAGAGTAAAATAGAGTTGCTTTCCCCTGAAAAAAAGGGAAGTAATATTGGATGGACTCTATTCACGTGACGTCACTCAGATACCATCTGTAAACGCAATATTATCTAACAGATTTTGCTTTCTCGAGTGTCCTTCATAGACACTTTTGTGGTTCTTTTAGCTCTTTTTTTATTTACAAAAAATGTCTTTTCAATATTCATGTCGCAGAAATGTTGAAAATTGTTTTAAACAAAGAACGAGCTGTTCATTTGGCAGGAAACTTTTCCTTCTCAATTAATGTTTTCAGATTTAAGGCCAACTGGTACCTCATTCAAAAATCGGCGAAATGTCATATTCTTTTCGTGTATTACTTTTTCCAACATTTTCACTCAAGCATAAGTAAATCTCTATGAAAACTACTAACGTTCAAATTCTGGAAGGGCCAGGGAATATTAAATGAAATGCTATTCTTTAACGCAGTAAAACGATCTCTATCACTGAATACTGATTCCAAATACCCCCGGTCGAAAAATAAAATGGAATTTCACCACACCGTGGGAAAGGTCCATTGGGATATGTGTACTTGGGGAAAAGTCATTGTTGAAGCTGTGTCAATTTATTTACCTTCTTAGTCGTTTTCGCAAAGCACATCGGACACCAGCCTTCTTCTGACTCCTCCCTTCGTTATCGTTGAGAGAAGTTTTAGGCGGTCTCTCTGAGGGCCCCGCCCCTTCTCGTTTCCTGACGGTATCTTCTTCGTCCTCCTCTGTTCGAGGTCCGTCTTCTGACGTCGTCGTCACTACAGATGACTCATCCGAGAGGGTTACCTGACTGGACTCATCCAATGAGGATTGTCTGCTGTTATTGGCACTTTTCGGGCTGGAGCTGGGCCTCACGGGTATGGATATTTGTTCCGTAGTAGGTGGTTGGTCTGTGTCGGAGTTCTTCGTCAACCCCATACCTGAGAAAAAAAAGGGTATGTCAAAATGAATCTCAACTTCATTGATTCAAAGCTTTATATCATTATTTTGAAAATGTTCTTTACCTCTCAAGAAACATTTAAATAGATGTTAAGAAGAACATTTAGTTTTAAAAAGAATAATTTTAATGCATTTTAAGGTGCTTTGTAATTAAGTCCTGAAACAAGACAGGTAAAGCTCTAAAAATGACCGTTTTATCTCCTGGAAGTTTAAATTCGGAATTTTTAGAAAACTTTTTATGTCAATATTTTTTTGTTTTTTTTGTTTTTTCAGTTCTTTTTTTTTTCTTTTAAATTTTGCTTGAAGATTTTACAGATGCTTTTTACTGGCATTAAAATACTTTCATCGATTCAAAATATTTTTGTATTGTTTTCGTTATAATGTCTGTGCTTGTTTTTGTCAAAGAATATGTATCACACAATGCCGTTCGCACTTATATTCCCCCTATATAACCATGTAATCACCGAAATTGTGTCAGCACCCACTATAGGCAATATGCAGCAGTTGCGAAGACGTATGGCATAACTTCCTTGAAATTTATGAAACTTTTAGCCTCGTAGTTGTTATACGTATGTTTGTGTGTTTCGTCTTGTGCGAAATCTATACTAATAGTATAAAGCAGTAGAGTTTGTTTGAACGCGCTAATCTCAGGAACTACTGGTTCGAATTGAAAAATTCTTTTTGTGTTGAATAGTCCATTCTTTGAGGAAGGCTATAGGCTGTATAGCATCACGCTATGACTAATAGGAGTGGAACAGAAGAAAAAAAGTTATGAAAACGGGAAAATTTATATTACAATATAAAATGCTTGAAACGCAGAAGATGCGTAGCCACGGTGGCTCGACCTGAAGATGCGGGCTTCACGATCCAATAAGCGTAGGTTCGAGTAAGCCATGGGGCTAATCTCGAGGGACCTTTTCAGAGATAAATCCAAAACGATGCTAAAAATGATTTGTAAGTATATATATATATATATATATATATATATATATATATATATATATATATATATATATATATATATATATATATATATATATATATACAGATCATTGTCTTATTTTTCTTATTAACTATTAACTCGTTATATGAAGCTGAAGAGCTTGTTTGTTTGAATGTACTAATCTCAGGAACTACTGGTTTGAATTGAAAAATTCTTTTTGTGTTGAACAGTCCATTTATTGAGAAAGGCTATAGGCTATTTTTTTTTTTTAAAATCAGATTGACCGAAATGTTTGTAATTGCAAATTAAATGTTTAACTAATTGTTTAGTTCTATGAATTCCTAATAAATGGCGGGGTAAATTAACTGTTCGAGAGGGCGCCGGTCGATAGCTGCGGAGAACCATGCCTATGCTACGCTGTTGTGATCAGCGAACAGATTTTTGAATGCGTTTTTTTTCGATGTTCAGGTACATAATCTGACTTTTTAGGATATTTCTATTGGGTTTTGTTTTCCTTATTTCTTCAACGTTTGCTTTTGTTTTGATAGTTGAAGACAGTTACTTATCTAAGTAAATGATTTGATTTGTCGGATTATTCAATTGCGATTGTTCTTTATAACGTTTTTATTATAGCATTGTTTATGTGGCGAAACACTTTAAATTGCAGGGGAAAACCGCTTCCCTCGCTAAGGGGTAGGGTTACGATAGTGTGGTTGCTTGGCGCATTAAACGATGAACTATGTATTTGAAGGATTATTCTGAGTTTTTAAGCTACAGTTAATATTTTTATGTGTTTCGGCGAATAGTTTTAAATTTACAAAGAGACTTTAATAGGTCTTTTGAAAAAGTGTTTACGTATTTTAGTTGAATAAAAATGATCATTTCACATCAGAAGGAGGGCGTGGGCGAGGATATATTTTTTTTTTGTTCAGCGTACTTCCTTTAACTTCTTAGCACGGGCATCGCAGTGTGTTGTACTGCTAGTGTTTCAATGAAATACTTAAAGCTTTTACACGAAGTGTTACTACTCTGCCTAACAAAATGGACAAGACAACTAAACTAATAGTTTTGACTTTTTTTAGCTTAAAGAAAGATGGAAATATCTTTATGATTATGATGTCATTGATGTGCATAAAAAAATTATTTAACTGCTTTGCATCTTTAGAGATCTGTTCTGCCTTCAAACATAAAGAACAAATAACTAAGTCATCTTTTTTTTTTTTTTTAAAACTTTCAGCAAAATATTGTAGTCAGAATTTATGCTTACCTTGAATGCTATGACTGACGTTCTTGAATATATCAAAGCCTTGTATTGGACCAGGGCTTGAAGTTAAACTTTCTAGTCTCTCCTTAAGTTTGAAAAGAGACTTCCGTACTTCACTTTCATTGGGTTGTGCCTTAGAATCCCCTTTGCAATCGGAACTTGAAGCTTCTATCGGTGCAATATCCAATTCTTTCTTTTTAAGCACAGACGCCGGCATGCTCTCATTCGGCGATTTCTTAGGTGACTTATTGGGTGATTTATTTGAAGAAAGCTTCATATCTTCGAGATCAGTTACTTCTGAAGAAAATCTCAAACTTTTGACTCGAGATTCGTCTGTTGCAGACGAACATTCTACACCAGTGATGAAGGGATCCGTAATGTAATGAAAAGGCCCAACTGGGCTCGGTGTGCGAGACAATTCCCCTTCCTCCTGATCTTTTTTCTCTAACACCACTTCAGCGATCTTTGTCTGCAAAACTTGTTCTTCAACCTTTTTCGGTACTTCGAAACCAGTATTAAAAAATTCTCTTTCTTTGGCACCAAGTTCTACTAACTGCTCAGATGTTTGGTCTGAGTGGCATTGTTTGTTCGTAGATCGTTGTTCGACGTATATTCCATCGGGACATGTTTGTGCAGACACACATTTGTTTGCTTCTTTCATTGGGTTTCTCAGTTTCTCGAGTCTGCATAGATTCCTGTGACCACCGCGCGAAGTACGTTCTATAGTTTCTTTACCTTTATCTTCGGGGATTGAAGAATGTGGATGTGTAATGTGATGTTCCGTAGTATGATATGAAGAGATGTCATTTGATGGCGATGCTTCGTTATTGTAGGATGAATAATTTGCTTCTAACAGTTCTTGAGTCAACTGTTCGAGTTTCCACATGTTGCCATCTATATTCTCTGAGCTACTATCTGTACCGTAGGAATTATGCACTGATGTCTTTATGATCAGGTCATCCGTGGAAGATGTTACCGATGTACTGAAATCGCGAGGAGAACACATATTGCTCTGCTCTAGCAAAAGTTGTTCTACATCGTTTGGTTCATTGTGCAATTGGTTTTTGTCTGTTCTTGTGAAACTTTCAAACGTTTGATTTTTCGAGAACATTTGAGATTCTGAAGAAGCGTCCTGATTTCTATTCGCCGAATTATCTATGACGTAATTTTGTTCACTTTGAGAATATATTAAACCTTGCTGTTTCATGAGCTGGTCGAGGACGTCACTTCCTCTTGGTTCGGTATGTTTCGACAGACTTTCAAGACCTCCGTTTTTTGAAGAAAGATGGCTATCAGTTGATGCGGTTGCATTCCTAATTGCAGGATATTCAGGCAGGTAGCTCCTGTCACTCGGCGAATACATCTGCTGTTGCATCAGTTGGTCGAGGACTGTCGTAGCTCCAGGAAATCGTCCATCATTCTTCCCCGACTGAGGCGGTGACGACTCTGCCGAAGATGAAGTTTGTCCTCCAAGCACGGTGATGGGACTGGCTTGGGTAGAGCGACTGCCCAGGCGCGACAAGTTGTTCCCGCTCCTGCATTGTGGACCGGATACCAGTGCATCCACCTCGCTCGTGCTGCGCTGGATGACTGAGACCACGGATTCCTCGCTGTCAACACTGGTGTCGCTGGTGACGCTGCAGCTGTTGCCGCCGCCCCTGCACTTAGCGGATACCACAGACACGACGCTCTCCTCGCTGTCGACGCTGGTGTCGCTTTTGACGGAGCTGCCCCTGCTGCAACTTCGTGGCAGCGGGGCGTACGGGCGCAAAGCAGAAGAGAGAGCACCCTGCGCTGCAGAAGCGGAAAAACGTCGGGGAACCTTGAAAAGAAAAAAATGTTTGAAAATAATGCACCTACTATTTTCAAGAATTGACATGTTTCAAAATTTTTGAGGAATACCAGATAGATCTGTTCGGCTGTGTCTTCAAATCAAAGAGTATATACTTCAGCTCATTCTTTCCAGTAAAAATTGAAGTACTCATGGATTTATGTAACCAACAAAAAATTTAAAAAAAAAAGTTTTTTGGTCATTTTGCATAGCAAAAAAGCTGAATAAAGTTCAAATTACCTTACTTATTATGTACACATATTAAGTGCATCTTCGAGAAAATGTCATTTGCATTTATGAAGACATAAGCCTTTCTTTCAAAAATAGCACTAACCCTCTTAAATATTTGGTTCACAAAAAGCAGAGTTTTTCGTCAAATTTTCAGAAACATGCATTATACTCAAATTTGGAATCAAAAATTTGAAGATGTTATGAAATTTGAGCATTTAAAGCAATTAATTTTTCACGCCGCAAGTGTGAAGAATAACAATTTACAACCTTCACAGTGCCGAAACCAGGCTATGCGTATACGGCAACTAATTTAAAGAAAATCCAAGAAAAATATCATCAAAATTTAGAAAGATATCGGCGATCTAATAAGCTCTATTGTAACGGGTCTCTAATGCTCTATAAATCAAAGGATAATTCAAAATAATAATTATAATAATAATCATAAATAAAAAATAAATAAAGAAAAAATATCGTCAGTCATAACGGAGCAATACTGAATGGTTGCAAACAAACGCTATCGGATTAAGTGCAATCTCTTGCGGTTTGTCGCCTATCTTAGAATTGTGATATTTTTAATGCGATAACTGAATACTTATGGTGATTTTTTTCTAATAAAATAGTTTTGGATATCATGATCAGAAAAAAAATAAATAAATAAATACCCAAGTATAATTTTTCGCTTCAATTATTCTTCTCCTCAGGACATTTAATTCAGATCGAGATAGAAAATGTTCTCAGTAAAAATCATACGTTGTCTTCTTTAATAGTGTGAGATAATGAATGTCAACTCTTAAGGAACTGAAGACTGAAGACCAAAATTACAGATGGTGATTTTGCTTTTTATGGTGCTAGCAATCTTATAAAACTACTTAAACTGCGTGAACGAAAAAAAAGAAATCCACTCACCCGGTGTGAAGAGGATGAATTATCTCCGGTATCTACACTGAGACTCCTTTTGACCAGACCTCTCTGAGGTGGAGCTTCTTCTTGAATTGTAGGGCGAGCCGTATCGGGTCCCTCCTCTGTCCCGCCCTCCGATCGAACGGCCTGTTCGTAGAAACTGATGTGACGCTCGGCTGTTGCTGATTCTTGCTCGACAATCAGTTTGTACAACTCAGGCATCGAGTAGTATGAAGAAAGAGTGCCTGACTCCGCCTACAAAAGGATCTTACTTTGAGAAACAATCTGAAAATTGATTTTGATCGCGTCATCTGGCGCGACACCTGGACTCCTGGACATACATTAAAAACACATAACCAGTATTACAAACTCGATCAACGCTAGAGTTATCGAATTCGGCATGGAATGTACTGTTTTATTTTTATTTTATTTTTAAAGACTAATGAAGATTTACAAAAGCTTATTAAATAATTTGTGGAATAAACAAAAGTGCAAACACCTATTTCTCCATGCGAAGGAAGTGATCTTATAAATGAAAAGCTTCATTCATAGCTTTATTGCCTTTACATTGAAAAAGGGATAACATTTTCACCCCGAAACACATGTCTTAATTTTTATTTTTTATTTTTTCCAAATTTGTGCATTCCTTACGTTCTTTAATTGTCTTTTGCATTTCGATACAAAGTTATTTATTTATTTCTAAATGAAATTGTAATTTAATTAAATAGCAATTGTGAATGAATCAATTAAATTTATCATTTTATGGTAACGATATTCACCAATCTACTGTTGATTCGAATCTTTTATCATCCAATATTGAAACTTGCCTATGTTTATCATCTAAACGCGAGTACTCGATATTACTGAATTTCAGCCTTGAAGTAACACGGAGGATAATTTGTGAACCTGACGCTATATGATTGCAGCAAAAATAACAGTTGTTATTATTATTTTTTTAATCCTCCGCCTTCTTTAGATACCGAAGGCTGCTTTGCATTTTATCTTTTGGGTGTTAGTCATATATTCGAACATGCTTTTACCTTTTCTTTCTGTTCAGTTGGTGATTCTGCAACTGGAGCCTCGTTTGGAGGCTCAGGCGTGGTCTGCTCTTTCTCCGCCTCAATAGGCGGCTCATTGTTCTGCAGTTTTTCTTCCTCATCTTGCAAGGATACGTCTTGGCGAAGTTTGCGCAAAGCATCTGCTGGGCTAATGTACCTGAGCAAAGAAAATGACGATTTTTAAAAATAAGCTACTATTGTTTGTGCTAATGTTACTGAATGACAATGTTTCCGAATTGAGATCAAATGTTTCTTCAAACCTTGTTATTTAAATAAATTAACAGTACATTTATATATACATACATATATATATATATATATATATATATATATATATATATATATAGCACAAAGAAAATTGAAATTGCAGGGATTCTGAATATTTTCTTTTCCGCGGGAGCCTCTTCTTTGCGCCGTATACGCTATTTCACTTAGAAGAATTTGACGCTTTGACGCTCCAGAAAGAGCTGTAGTTTCCCTCAGAGTAAAGCGTATTTCAGCAATTGAAAAGATAAATTTGAAATAACCTAGTGCTTAAGCTAAACGAGAAAAAGAGATTATCGCAAGTTTGATGCTGGTACACGGAAAAGTAAGCTAATTGGAGGCTTTTTTAAAACTCAAATGAAAAATGCCGTTGTCTTTCGTGTAACTTCAGGGGGAAAAGAGCAAAAAATAATAAAATAATGTAAAGAAAACTTTTCTTAAAAAAAGGTTACAATATAAATTAAATCTTGAAAAAAAAAAGTTTTTTAAATTCAATCACAATAATTCTCAATGACATTATCATGAAGATATAAAATTAATATTTCCAAAAATTGGCTTATTTTTGGATTAATATGACACATTAGAATGACTTTGTTCTATTCAGTCGATAATTTACACAACATGAAATTACTTTTTACATTGTTTCTTCTCCTTTTTTTTTTTTTTGTTTTCCAGTTAACATCATTTTAAAAATCTTTTTGGAAGAATGGGCCTTAACTACCATTACCTTCTCGGATTGGTGCTGCCTTCCACTGGTTTTATTACTCCGCCATTTCCTTCTCCTAGTGAAACTAGAGAGGGAAGTTGTGCTTGTGACCGGGGCCCAGCCCTACAGTTTGGGTTTGCTCCACCCCCATGGGCGGGGTCTACGAGGGAGGCAGAGGCCATGAGCTCCTCAAGGCGAGACATGAAGGACAACGTGGATTTGGATCGGACAATGCCATTGGGCTGCGCCAGCCCCCGCGTCCTCACCACATACTCCCTTGGATCGCTAGCTGTCGAGATACGCTTGTGCAGATCCTGTAGGGGTTCTTTCTCGCATTTCTTCACCCGTAGGAGTCGAGGAATCATGTTCAAAAAGTCCCCTGAAAAAAAAAAAAACATTTAATCTGTTAACCGTGAAATAATTAACTAATCTCGTTGTTTTTCTGAAGAAAAATAATTTTTATTTCGATATACGTAGTCAGATATCGTTCATATCATCAAAACTAATCGCATTAGATGGCTAGGAACGATCAAGAAAGTGACTTTTTTAAAGTGACGTTTTTATACCTGATGTAGACCGAAAGAGAAGCTGACCACCCATTAGTTAGTTGTCTAGATAGTGTGGAATAAGCTTCTAAGTGATCGATTCAGGAGGATGGAGATGGAGAACAAGTCTGCATAACCGGGCAAGATGGCAAAAACTTATTGAGATGGTCTTGGCCTGTCTTGGGTTGTAGTGTCGAAGAAGAAAAGCATTGAATTTATTAACAATACTCTTTGCCCCAAAAAAGTAGGTATTCGACTTGGACAGTTGAAAAATTAAATCTATGATTAGTGAGAGTATTTTAGTACACCACATACCGCTGGTTCAGAATACTACTTCTGATCAAATTTTTTGGCTTCCTTGGCAAAAATAATTTACGTTGGCTTATGATTTGTGCGAAGAATTAAGACTATATATAATACAAAACATAATGTTTATTTTCACTTCAAACTGTTTCGCAGCATGTGCACTTTGTCTCGTTTCGCTTTTTTTTTTTTTTTTTTTTTAATGAAATGGGACACTATACAGTTTTTACATTCTGACCAGCAAACAAGTTGTGTATCATCAGGTACATTACTTCCAAAAAATAGAACATTTGTTGGGTGGTTCTGGCACTCATTTTCTGTCTTTAAATATTTCAAAAGATTAGAGGGATTTTTACATTTAAAACATTTTGTTTTAAAGAGCTGCTTTAAACATACTTAAAACACTGTTTAAAACATGTATGATTATTCTAAGTAATTCATGCTATGCTACTATACACTTCTTATACTGTCTCACCTAAAGATCGCGATTTCTTTCCTTCAGAAGTAGGCAAGCAGGACGTGCAGGAGGCGTGGTCGAGGGCGGAGCCACAAGTCTGGCATGTCTCATATGCCTCCAAGTGACGAATCTCGATGGGAATATCGTCTTCGTGGGGTAGGTCAGGGCAATCAGCGTCCAAGCTGTCCTTCAGCGTGAGAGAGAGAAAGCAATCACAATGGTTTAAAAGGGAGTTTAATTGAAAATTTCATTAATGTACCCACTTTTCATTTAAAGTAATGAAATTCACGTATCGCCAGATTACAAAATCAATGATGAAAAGTAAAAATTGATATGCGTAAAACGTTCCTGTAGTTGATACCCAGAAATAGCAAATAATCGTAAAAGGAGATAATTAGTTATTAAGGCATCTAGAAGCAATGGGCTGTAAGTGTCAAAATCAAAAATTTGGGCTTACTAGTACTACAGGAAACTCTCATCTGTTTTTGTGCAAAAGATGGCAATAATAGCCCTGTTAAGTGCTTCTCTACAACATGATTCAAAAAAACTTTTCATTGCAAACTTTCATACAACTTTACACGCATTTTACTCAGAGCTTTAAAAGGTTCACTTACATCCCCTTTGCTTCTCCTTCTCACCGCCTCAATTATTTATGAATGCTCAATATCGCAATCTCCAAGACATACCAATTATTCTAGCTTTCCCAATTAATAGACTTTAATAACTACACAATGTTCTATTATAACCAAGTGCTCATTAGGCTTCCAACGCGGTCACAATAAAAACTGAGACGCAAATTCACTATATATTTTCTTAATGTGTGGTAGTATCAAAGATAATAGAACTAGTGAAGATTGGACACTCGACGACCGGTTTTTACGCATGGCAAGGAAAACAAGCGTAAGTAGAATGAAAACTGGTGCTTGAAAAAAACTGACATTCAGAGCTATAGCCGCCAAGTTGAACTGGAGATTCTTGGAATTGGCGTAAAGGTTACAACACTAAGAATTCTTAGAAAAAGTGGGAAGAAAGGACGGGGATACTAACCACCGGTTTCAGTTCCCGCGACAATGATAACAAAACCTAATTGATTCCAGATGTTATCTACGGAATCTTGAAACTCAATTTACATCCTCTTCCCATTCTTTTGAAAATCTATTTAACGGGACGCTGATTAAGCGGCGATGTGTTCTTCATAATGCCATAGAAAGTCTAAAGTACAAATACGTTTGGAGTGGGCTGTCAAAAACTAAAACTAAACAAAATAATTTTTCTACACGCCCCTTTAATTCCAACGCTTTTTCTTATTAATGCTTTAAGTTTTTGCGAACAAACAAAAAAAAAAAAAGAAAAAAAAATGATGTTGTGAACTACTAAGAATTTTTTAATTTTAAGTTCAAATTTTTTCTTCTTGATCAAATCAAACTGTGCCAAAAAAAAAAAAGATGCAGTAATAGATCAAATATCAAAATATATTTTAAACAAAAATCTTTACTCACGTGTATTGGCAACGATATGGTTGATGGCAAGCATAGAGCGCAATTTTAATTCGCTTCTTGATTATCACAACGTGGAAACGTTGTGAAAGATGCGGCAAACTGCATCATTTGTGACGCCATTAAAACCACGCCTTGTTTGAAAAATCGGACATTTAAAAAAAATAATTAAAAAATAAGTGTTGGGAAAATGAAAGTATTTTCTGGGTCCAAGTTATAGTTTTTGCTTATTCTATCGATTTCAGTGACTACAAGTACTACTTTTGACTGAAGGAAACCACCCCATTTGTTTGTGAAAATTAAATAACCACGTCAAACAGACTGAATTGCAGATTACTGCAGACTCGTGTTTCGGCGTTACAATGGACGGCTTTCTCAATGCAAAAGAAATGAGCTTTTGGTTGAAAAGACACCCGACAAAAGAAACCTAACCATTTCTCCGATGTTTTTTCAAACATAAGCTCATTTCTTTTGCATTGAAAAGGACATTCATTTGTAACGCCGAAACACGTATCTGCAGTAATCTGCAAAGTGTGCTATTTGGCGTTGTTATTTCTCATTTTACTTTTTGCACATAAGTATTTATTTGACTTATAGTTCGTTTTTTTTAACCCAATTAATATACAAAGTAAAAGAAAAATAAATTGAAATAGAAGAGATCTAAAAATTCAAGAAAGTTACATTAAGATTTAAAATGTATCAGTTTTGTAGACATTTTTTTTTTTTTAACGAGAAATAAATTTTTAGGTAAACACTAGTGATGGGCATAATCGAGTTCTCATAATCGAATTACTCGATTATTCAAGATCATTCGAGAACTCGATTACGACGAGTTCTCGATTATCGTATCTCGAGTTCTCGATTACCACTTTTCGAGTTCTCGAGCGATGAACTTCTCGAGTTCTCGATTACCACTTTTCGAGTTCTCGAGCGATGAACTTCTCGAGTTCTCGATTATCATTTTCCGAGTTCTCGAGCGATGGACTGCTCGAGTTCTCGAATATCACTTTCCGAGTAATCGAGCGATCAACTGCTCGAGTTCTCGATTGCAACTTTCCGAGTGCTCGAGCGATCAACTGCTCGAGTTCTCGCTTTGAACTTCTCGAGATCTTGAGTTCTCGAGATGTTGAGTTCTCGAGATGTCAATCACTCGAGCAATGTATTTTTCGACCGATTTGATAATCGAATGAACCTCTCAATATAGTTGACTTCTGATAGGGGTGCCCACCTAGAAAGGGAGGGGGGGGAGGTCATGGCGTAGCCTGTGCCATTGACATTTTTAGGGGCGGTGTTTTAAGGGGTATTTTTCATTTTTTGGGGGGCTCTGCGATATTGGGGGGGGGGGGGTGCGTCTTTGACCTCAGGGAGGTACCCCTGCTTCTGAAGTGATTCAGTTGCAGGGGCGGATCCGTCATTTAGGGGGTCAGAGGGCTGGCTTTGAAAAGTTAATGATTTTACTTATGAATGGGCATGGTTTTTGTTGTCTTCTGAAAAAATTTGCATTGAATGTTAGAATTATTTATGTAAATTAGATCTGCACACGTGAACTAGTTTATATACTGTAACCGCACCTAATGCGAATCCTGATCATTCATTGAATTTCTAAAATTTGTCAGTTATATAGATAAGTTGTAGTAGTGCATGAAGCTACGATAAATGTTGTGTCAACTAATAAAGAATTAACTTGAATGCATTTGTGAATTACTCAATAGTTATCATGAAACTAGACTACTTGAAGTTAAATTATATCATTTTTTGGCGCCCAACTAGTGCGGCACGACTGCGAATGGAATAAATGCAGTTCAGAACAGTAGAAGTTGTAATTCGGAAGCAGGCGTATTGTTGAAAAACGCTGTTTTGAAATATCGAATGAAGATTGAAATATCGCATTAAGTTGAATTTGACAACGGAATGAATAGATTTGTACATCATGGCAGTTTTCGTCCGTTTCGATAAAATTACACCTACAGAATTTTCTATCGTCTGGATAGTACTGGTGTGTGCGAGTTTTTCATAAAGGTAAGCGATTAAAAATGTCAGTAGAAGGTAATATAGTAAAGACAGCTGCTGAACTTAATAAATTTAAAGCGGCTAGAAAAACAATTCGGATTGCAGTAACTAAACTTGTAAATTGTATAGAATCAGGTCTGCAAAGTGAAACTTTTGATAGAAATGCAATTGAGGAAAATTTATATTTGCTTAATGCTAAAGAATCAGAGTTAAAAATTCTTAATGAGCAGATATTTAATTGTTTTGTCGGGGAAGAAGATGAAATAGAAAAGGAATATAGTTCCGTGTTAGAGTATGAGGAAAAAATTAGTTTATGTCAATTTAGAACTAAAAAGAAATTAGATTCTATTTCAAATGCTGTACAAAATCAATCCACTGGTGACCACATTGTTTCATGCAAAAATGAGGTAAAAAATAACATTCGTTTGCCTAAGATTTCAATTTCTAAATATTACGGAGATCCAAGCCATTTTTTGGAATTTTTTAATTCGTTTGAAAATGCTATCGGGAATAATTCTGAATTATCAAAGATTGAAAAATTTACTTATTTGAAATCGTTATTAGGAGGAGCTGCGTTAAATGCAGTATCTGGGTTCTCACTTTCAGATGAGAATTATGACGCTTGTATAGGTTTGATTAAAGAAAGGTTTGGACGCGTAGATTTAGTTATTTCTTCCCACATGAATAATCTTCTTAATTTGGATCCTGTAAAGTATTCGTCTAATGTAAAAGCTTTAAGAACACTTTACGATTCTTGTGAAATAAACATAAGAAGTCTGAACTCATTGGGGATTGTTTCAGAATCGTATGGGAGTCTATTAGGACCAATTATTTTAAAATTGTTGCCTGATGATATGAATTTAGAATTTAATAGAAAACGTAATTCGAAAAAACAGTATAACGTCACGGAGCTTTTGGATTTCATTAGATTAGAGGTAGAAAGTTTGGAAGCCTCGAATGTAATTATAAATTCAAAGAAAAGGAAATCAAATAGTGAGTTTGCGCAGAATAAAAATAATTACTCTAGAAGTGTTCCCACAACTTCGGCGCTAACCACAATGACTAATTCATACTGCTATTATTGTAATGAAAATACTCATGATGTTAGAAAATGTGAGAAAACAAATGAACAAAAAAGGATGATTCTAAAGAATCAAGGGCGTTGTTATAAATGTTTTAGAAAAGGGTACGTTTCGTTTAAATGTAGGGTAAAAATTCCACCTTGCAAAGTTTGTAACAGTGTAAATCACAATAAATTGTTCTGTAGGAAAATTGTTTCAGATTCTGAAGATAAAGAAAATGCGATTGCATCTTTGTCGCTGAATTCAAACACAATTTCTGAAACTGCTGATAAAGGTATATATCTGCAAACTTGTACTGTTCATGTTTCAGATAAAAATAGCTTGTTAAGTCGAATCACGCGCATTTTGCTTGATTCAGGATCACAAAAAACGTTCATTAAATCAGAATTAGCAAAGGAATTAAAATTAAAATGTATAAGAAGGGAAAAACTGTACATATATTCTTTTGGATACATTAAGGGTAAATTGAAAGAATATGATGTTGTCGAAGTTAAAC
This sequence comes from Uloborus diversus, assembly GCF_026930045.1. NCBI lineage: Eukaryota > Metazoa > Arthropoda > Arachnida > Araneae > Uloboridae > Uloborus > Uloborus diversus. Next base: position 59,284,255 of record NC_072736.1, on the reverse strand, counting down.
TAAAAAGTATGCATGAACCTAATAGTTGTATAACAATTGAAGCCCTTGTAACAGATACAATTTCTGGAGCGCTTATAAAAGTACCCTCGAGAAGTATTTTAGAAATGTTGAAAATGGAAAATTTACAATTAGCCGATGATGGCGAGTCCTCTGAAATAGAATTATTGCTGGGTTCTGATTCGTGTTGGGAAGTACAAACAGGGCAAAAGAAACGAATTAGTAAAAGGTTATTTGCAGTTTCTTCATTGTTTGGGTGGTCGTTAGTTGGAGCTTTCGGGGAAAATCAATCTAGTGCTTCTATGTTTACAATTGGTGCTACGCAATGTGAAAGCGAGGATCATAGCTCAATTAATGATAGTTTGAGAAAATTTTGGGCTTTAGATCATATGGGTTTGGAGGAAAAAGATGATAAAAAAGATGAATTGGTCATAAAAAAGTTTGAAAGTGAATTGAATTTCAAAAATGGGAGATATGAAGCTGGTTTGCTATGGAAGTCAAATCATGAACATTTGGCTAGTAACTTTGAAAATGCTAAACTGCGTCTTATGCATTTATCTAACAAATTAATTAATGATGAGTGGCTTAGGGAAAATTATGATAGTATCATAAATGATCAGTTAAGGAACAAAATAATTGAAGAATGTGGCGTTGAAAGTCACAATGGTAATACAATGTACTACATGCCGCATTCTCCGGTCGTAAGAAAAAATGCGTCAAAAACTAAAGTCCGTATAGTGTATGATGCGTCATCAAAAGTTAATGATGAGGTATCTTTAAACCAATGTTTGATACCTGGCCCAAATTTAAACCCTTCAATTTTAGATTTGATATTGTGTTTCAGGCAGTTTAAATATGCATTTTCGGCAGATATCGAAAAAGCCTTTCATCAAATTGGGATTGTAGAAACTGATAGGGACGCATTGCGATTTTTGTATTTTGACAATGATTTAAATATAAAACATTATCGTATGACTCGTGCTCCGTTTGGAGTTGCTTGTAGCAGTTTTATTCTCGCATGTACTATAAAACATCACATAAAGAAATTGTCAGTGGAAAATCCAGAGATTTTTAAGATGTTAAATAATTTTATTTATGTAGATGACATTTTTTACGGTTCAGATTCCGTAGAACATGCCTTTAAGTTAAGCACTGAAGCTTATAACGTACTTAAAGCAGCGGGAATGAATTTGCGTCAATTTAGTACTAATTCAGAAGAGCTTGAAAAAATCTGGGATAAGAATGGAATTGTTGAGGTACAAAAAGAGCACAATGATACTTTAAAGGTACTAGGACTTAACTGGTGTAATAGTAAAGATGTATTGTTTTTAAATATAGATAAGTTGTCTGAAACACTAAATAAATGTAGAATAATCACAAAAAGAAACATATTAAAAGTAACCGCTACTATTTTTGATCCGGTAGGATTTATTTCACCTTTTGTATTGAGAGCGAAATTAATAATGCAAAATCTTTGGCAGTTGGGTTTAGAACTTGAAGATGAAGTTCCAATTGAATGCAAACAAATGTGGTCCGAGTGGTGCGATGAAATAGAAACTCTAAAGAAATTCGAAATTTGCCGCGAAAATTTTCCTTGCGAACTAAATCGTAATAAGAATAAAGAATTGCATATATTTGGTGATGCATCAATAAAAGCTTACGGTTCAGTAGCGTATTTAAGATCGGTTGAGGACTGTACTGTAGCATTTGTTATGGCAAAATCTAAAATTGCGCCGATTAAACAAAAACTCACACTACCAAGACTAGAATTGTTAGCTGCATTAACGACATCAAAACTCGCAAAGTATCTAAAAGATTTGTTTTCCATTCAAGAAGAGAACATTTACTTGTGGACTGATAGTCAGATCGTAATACATTGGATTCGAAGTGCCCCTGAGCGATGGAAATTATTTGTCAAGAATAGAGTATCTGAAATACAATCTTTAACAAAATTTAATGCATGGGGACATTGCAGTGGATCCGACAATCCGAGTGATATATTGTCACGTGGGTGTTCTGCTGAACATTTATTGTCATCAAAATTATGGAAATCCGGACCAGATTGGTTGTCCGAATCAAAAAACAATTGGCCCAAGAAAATGCCATTGACATCTGGGTTTTCTGATGTGGAGCTAGAAAAGAAGAAATGTGTTGCTGAAAATACAGTTCTACCTTCTGTTGCGGTGAATTCTGACAGTCTTCTGAATCTTGAAAAGTATAGTAAACTAAGTCGAGCTGTTAGGGTGACCGCATGGATACAAAGATTAATTATAATGTAAGGTGTAAAGCTGACAAGAAAAAAGGTCCCTTAAGAGCTGAAGAACTTTTCGCTGCAGAGTTAAGTTTGATAAAGGAAATTCAACATGAGCATTTTAGTGACGAAATTACTTGTTTAAAACAAGAACATCAAATTAGTAGAAATTCTAAAATTCGTGAATTGAATCCATTCCTCAGTGAAGACGGGATATTGTTAGTAGGAGGCCGACTACAAAAATCGACTTTGAGTTTTTACGAAAAACATCCAATTATTATTCCATCAAAAACTCATTTTACTGAAATCTTGGTGCGAGATGCACATGAAAAAGTTTTCCATTCGGGAATGGCAGGTACTCTTGGGTACCTTCGGGAAAAATATTGGATAGATAGAGGACGGCAGAATGTGAAACGTATTATAAGAAAATGTATCATCTGCCAGCGGTTTAATTCCAGACCAATGCAGCAAGACATAGCCCCTTTGCCATCTGCCAGAATCGAAAAATCAAATCCGTTCGATGTAATCGGCGTGGACTATGCTGGACCTCTGTTTGTTAAAAACGAAGATACGAAGTATTATATTCTTCTGATTACCTGTGCGGTGACTAGAGGTATTCATCTGGAATTAACTAAAAACTTGACTACGGAATCTTTCTTGCAAGCTTTCCGTAGATTCGTGTCAAGAAAAGGATTATGCTCTGTTATCTATTCTGATAATGCAAGAACATTCAAGGCAGCTGATGCAGAACTTAAAAAGATGTGGCAAGTATTAAGTCATCCTGACGTAAAGAACTTTTATGCCGCAAAAGGTATACAGTGGAGATACATCGTAGAAAAAGGAGCATGGTGGGGTGGCTTCTATGAGAGACTTGTACGATCAGTCAAGACTATGCTAAGAAAAACACTTGGTCGCGCCTCACTGCATGCCGACGAGTTGGAAACTGTTTTGATTGAAATAGAGTCGGTGATAAACCACAGACCTCTGACGTACATTGAGGATGATCAACATGAATACCAGGTATTATCACCTGCTCATTTTCTTTTAGGAAATAAGCCATTAAATTTGCCTCCAGTGAAATATACAGACTTTGTGCCTACTAGTAATAGGAAAATTATGTGTAAAATGTATCAATATCGTGAAAGACTTTTAAATAGATTTTGGAAGTTGTTCTACAAAGACTATTTGTTGCAATTAAAATCGGTAAACGGTGCGAAAAACCACAAAACTAAAACAGAACTAAACGTGAATGATATTGTTGTAATAAGAGAAGAACTTTTACCGCGTAACATGTGGAGATTAGGAAAGGTTGTTAAGACTTTTACTGGAAGAGATGGATTAATTCGCAGTTGCGAAATTAAAACGGAAAGAGGCATATTAAAAAGGCCAGTTCAGTTGCTGGTTAAGTTAGAATGTGAATGAGTTGTTACATGTATTTAAAATTGTAAATTATTGTGAACATTTGTTTTTAATTGTTGTATAAAGTTAAAAGTTTACTAATATTTGATATTCTTACTAGCAAGTTTATGCTGTAAAAAAAAATGTTTACTAATATTGTTGTTTAAACTAAATTTTGAACCTTTTTTCAATTTCGTTAATTTGAATTGTTTGATAAATTCTGATAAAATTTGAAAAATTTCAAATGTAAAAATTTCTTCATTTAAAGTTATTTTTTGAAGGTATTTTGAGATATTTCTGAGAAGTTTGGTAAGTAATTCTTTAAAAAAAAAAAAAAAAAAAAAAAATTGAAATTGTTTAAAAATAATATTTGAATTTGATTTTGAGCATCTTGAAGCTCTAATATGAAAGTTATTGGGTTCTTGGTGTTCTGAACATTCTGTTCAGCCGGGCCCAGTGTGTTAGAATTATTTATGTAAATTAGATCTGCACACGTGAACTAGTTTATATACTGTAACCGCACCTAATGCGAATCCTGATCATTCATTGAATTTCTAAAATTTGTCAGTTATATAGATAAGTTGTAGTAGTGCATGAAGCTACGATAAATGTTGTGTCAACTAATAAAGAATTAACTTGAATGCATTTGTGAATTACTCAATAGTTATCATGAAACTAGACTACTTGAAGTTAAATTATATCATTGAACCCTTCCCCCAGAAAAATTTGCAGTGACTGACGGGCTGCGCTGCGGTGCCCACAGGGGAGGTGAGTCATGGCACAGACTACGCCATTGAAATTCTTAGTGGATGTTAGTCTTTTTTAGGGAGTATCCTTCTTGAGGGGGGGGGGGGGTCCTGATTTTAAAAGGTGTGCCAGCACACTTGAGGAATAGATACCCTTGCGATCTAAATGGTGTTATTATTAAATAATTGTCTCTCGAATGTTTCATTCGAATATTGTTATACTAAATTAAGTAGTTCCTCCTAATAGCGGACACCTCCCAATAACGGACAAAACTTCTAGTCCCTTGACTGTCCGCTATTAGGAGGTTTCACTGTAATTGAATGTATGCTGTCGAATGCTTGTTTATTAAAAGATTCTTTGGGATGCTTTGGTAGTCTAATGATATGTTTGTTGATAGTGAAGGTTGGGGGCGCTAATAAGGTTCTAACTTGAGAGGCATTAAAATTAAAATTATATTTTAGGTAAAAAGCGGAATACTTAAGTTGAAAACCTGAGGGGACATCTTCCCCCTTACGTCCATCTTCGACCGTACCATTGGGCAATGATACAAGTGTAACAGGTGTTAACAAACGTTTTAGAGTCCAACTATACACATTACTGCAGACACGTGTTTCGGGGTTCCAAGGAACCCTTTTTTTTTCAACGCAAAATAAGATTATGGATGTAGGGACATTACTGGATGTCTTTAGGGACCATTCATTGATTACGTAAGGGTCTTGAGGGGGAGGGGATTGGAAAAATGTCTATATTTGGTGGGGGGGGGCGGTTCAAACCCATTCTTTTGCAATATTTTCCCAAGTCGATGTTTTACATTTGAAATTGCGCGGTCAAGTGATTTGACAGGGATTATATATTTCATTTTCGTCTGGAAAATAAATAACGTATTAGGATAAGCTGTTTTTAATTTGTTTTACAAAGAATGAATAATGTTAAACATAATAAAAGAATCGCACTATTGCATGGCATGTTTTATTTTTAATTAGTATCGCATCATATACAAAAAAATGTCGAAAAACCATTCAGTCTAAATTCCTACTTTCTAGTAAATATTTAATTACACAAAAAAGTTTAATTTAATAATAGTAAATTTAATTTCGATTCCAGTGATGTTAGATTTGTTATTTTATTATTTTGAAAAACGAAATGGAATCTTACGTAAGGATAGGGGGAGGGGTTTGAAAAATCTTCCGTACCCTTACATGGGGGGAGGAGGATCAAAAATTGCCAAAATCATCCTTACGTAACTAATGAATGGCCCCTTACATGCAAAAGCTAACTATTTTGTTGAAAAAAGAGCACCTTAAAACTCCAAAACAATATTTCTGCAGTACTCTGTATATTTGGGATACAAAACGTTTGTTATTTCATGTTACTTCTCGGCACAAAGGTATTTATTTATTTCTTAATAAAACAAGTTTTACTTCTGTAGTTTCTAACTGTAATTCCTTCTTATGGGTGCAAATAAGTTTTGACACAAACAGTAGGATTGTAATTTTTAGGAGATTTTATCTCTTTTGGGGGTATTGCTCTTGGGGAAGAGCTTCATAGGTGTCGCGCCTTCGCTCTTGGGATGGATAGATTTGGAATGATTTTAAAATCGAATGATTGCTTTTCGCTTGCTTTATTCGAATGGGGTTATAGTTGAATGTTTGGCGTCGAATTTTCGATAATTGAGAGATTTCATAATAATCGAACGATATTTTTCGAACGAAAATTGTTAATTATCATATGAGCGGATTTTTGGAGGGGCATGCGTTGTATGAGTGGCGGATACAACGGGAGGGTCATGGGGGTCATGACCCCCTCCCTCCCACCCTAAACCTACAGTATCCGTACGCATTGTGTTCAAACACTTCATGCATAAAATGCAAACGATGACAGTATCTTTTCATTTCATTAATTATTTTTTAAAGTAAATATTTGAACTACTACTTCGTTTCATTGCTCATGAAATTAATTTGCAACGTTTATCTCCAATTAGGTGCCTTATTCCTAATCGATTTGATGCTTTTTATTGACTCCCAAACACGTTCAGACATTTTTCGTATCAAAAACGGGAATTTCGTTCATGGGGGTGGGGGGGGGGCTTTCTTCAACACGACCCCCCCCCCCCCCATAATGGTTTTCTGTATCTGCCCCTGGTGTGATTCGGCGGTGAAATCTTGAAACAAAGGGTAGAGAAACGCTTTCCATACTGTTTTGAACTTGACAATTATTAAGATTAAATATGTACAATTTTTATTAAAAAGTGAGTGATAATGATAATATGGGCGGGTCTTTGGGCGACACTAGCAGGTTTAAACTTGAGAGTTGTTAAACTTAAAAATATATTGAACTAGTATTGCACAAACTGTGTAATTGAGAATTTAAGGTGGTCTTAGCTCGTTTTCGGATCATTGTTTCTTAGGGGGAGGGGGAGGTGGAATTGTCATAAGAGGCGCGCCATTGCTCACAGGAACAGACGAACACCTTTGTCATTCTATAAGGTTTCAGAATCAAATAATTGCTTCTGAAGTGCTTTTTTTTCGGATGGAGTTACTCAGAGAGCACACTTCGTTGAGATAAAGGTTTTAAAACGATTGTTAACGCTGTGACAACCATGTCAAAACGTTTGTGAAACGTTTTAACGCAATGTGTTTATAATGCAGTGGTGCACATCCCCCCCCCCCCCCCACCTGGCGATGACAATCATCCCTCAAATGCGACGAAGAACCCCCAGAACGAGAGCCCCCTAAAATAAGACGAAAAGCCCTCTTATAAGTTACCCTCTCTCTTCAAAACTTCAATGGCGCGGTCTGCGCCATGGCTCTTCCCCCCCCCCCCCCGCCCTCTCTCTCGTGGGAACCCTTGTATAATATATTGCCTGTTGTCGAATGTTCGGCTATCGAGCGTCTCGGATAATTTGAAAATCCAATACGTAATCTGCTTTTCAGAGAAACTTGGTAATCAATTTGTCCTTTTTGAGGACCAGCGCACGGAAAATGAAGAGCAGCTACGAAACCTTAAATTCCGAAATGGACCGTTGCGAACCAAAGCATTTTCAGCAGTTTTGCCTCAACACACTTTACAAAAAAAAAAAAAAAAACTCATAAAATCAGCACATCAATTGACTCCAAATTTTTAAGTTGAGTAAATAATATACTAATCAACATTTATGAAAATATAAGGAATATGACATTAAAAATATAAGGAATATGACATAACCAGAAGCGAGTAAAACAAGAAAAACATTTAAATTCAACTACGCACGCAAAAATAAATGCTACGCACACAAGAAGTCACAAATATCTTGCGCATGGAATTTAAAAAAAAAAAAAAAACAATAAGCTGTATAAAATATAATTTTTATTAAAAAAAATGGGTCAAAGAGTGGAAGCTAAAACTAATCCCACACGACAATCTTCAATATTTCTTTTTAATGCATTCAGAAACATTTCAACTTCACTCCCTGCGCTTTTAATTACATATTTAAGTCAGCGAATGAAAAAGAAATATAAAAAAGAGCGAATCAAGAAAGAAAAAAAAAATCATGAACTTCAATGCACTTCAAGCCACACTTGTAACTTTCAATGCGCCGGGAATCCTAATCTTCTGGAAAACGCAGCCAGAAATATTTTAACCTCCCACCTCATGTATCAATCCGATTAATATAATTCTACTAACAAGAACACACTCACACACACAAAAAAAAAAAAAAAAAAAAGCAAAAGCAATAAACAAGAATAAATGAGTCCTTTTGCGCAGAGCAACGATTCCCCTACTTGTTTACATAATTAACTTCATGTTTGAGAGATCGAAACCGTTCGAAATAATCACGTGATATCTGAGAATCATTACTTTAAATGCATAGCCGTTCGAATAAATCACTCAACATGATTGTAAAAAAATAAAAATCGAGAAATCAACCCGTTACACAAATTGAGATCGAAGGGAGAGGGGGTGATAGCGTATCATTTCAATCACTCCGGGGAATCCCCCTGAGGGCCACCAAGAGTCAAGGGACCGTTGCCAGGTTTTTAGCCGCCACCCATAAACTTATAAAAGTTTATACTACTCCAAGCCGGGTCGTCCAAATGCCGGGCTCCTAGTTTCTGATAAGCTAACAGTAGTGTTGACAAGCAATGAATACAATAACTTCTAAAAGCCAGGAGGGTTCGCCCCTTATTATACTCCTAAATGATAGGCTTAATGGCACATTCCTATTTTGAGTGTACCCCTGCCAAAACAACTCGGGAATTCAACTGTTCCAAAAGTTAAGGGTATCTCCCCACCCCCTTTCGCTTTGCGATATGGCGCACCCTATCATATGTTACGGGGCATCCGTCTAGAAAGAGCTCCCCCAACTCCCGAAATGAGATTTAAAAATCTCTCAAAAAATCACTTCTAAAAATTTCAGTTTCGCAGGCTGCGCTATGGACCCCTCCCCCCTCCCGAAAATGAGATAAAGAACCCTCTCAAAAAACTAGACCTCAAAATTTTAGTGGCACTGGCTGCGCCATGCCCCCACCCCTTCCAAAAATGAAATAAAAAACACTCTGAAAAAACCGGCCAATGGCGCAAGTTGCACCATGCCCCCTCCGCCCTTTTTAGTAAGCACCCCTGTAGCAGTAAACTCAATTCTGGAAAAGCTCAGAAAATGAACTACTTGAGTACTCGATTCAAACGTCTCGAGATCTCGATTTGAAACATCTCGAGATCTCGATTAAAAACATCTCGAGAAGTCAATCGCTCGAGTACTCGATTATAAAGATCTCGAGAAGTCAATCGCTCGAGTACTCGATTATAAAGATCTCGAGAAGTCAATCGCTCGAGTACTCGATTTCAAAGATCTCGAGAAGTCAATCGCTCGAGAACTCGATTCCAAAGATCTCGAGAAGCAAATCGCTCGAGTTCTCGATTTCAAAAGATCTCGATTATCTATCACTCGAGTGATCGACTTGAAAAGTTCTCGATTATCAATCACTCCGATTATCAGAAGTACTCGATTCCCGAGATCTCGATTATCAAAAGATCTCGATTATGCCCATCACTAGTAAATACGCATTTGTCTGTGTGTCTTTTAACCCAATCTCCTCTGGATTAGGAATGTCTCAGGTCGAAACTGGTCTCGTTGGATATCGAACATCCAGAGAAAGCCATTCCGCTTTGGGCTTTCAACATCCAGTCTTGAGAATATCATGAACCCTGTATGTCCCGAGGACACCAAGGAGTAAGCATTAAAATTACCAATCGTTACGCGCCACAAGTGGCGAGCGGAGGTTGGCGAACAAAACGAGCAGGGAGTGGAGCCCCCTAGTACAAAATTAACAGGAGTGAGAATTTAAAAAATAATTGTAAATTCATTCAATCTAACGAATTTGTCGCCCACTTCACAGTGAAAATTGAAGGGAAATCTTGCGAGATAAAAAATTTTAAGTAATGTAGTCGATGACTGAGAAGTTTTTTAAACCTTATCAACTTCTGCAAAATAGTGCAGCGAAGAGGAGAGCAAGCGGGGGGATCATCCCGGGCGCCAAAATATGAGACGGCTCCATAAATTATGGGTTTCCTGATATAATAATGGTATACCTGTGTATAATAATATAGTTTACATTTGAGAAATTTGTGAAAGTAATCTTTGTAAACAGTGGCGTAAATAGGGATTGGCCGGAGTAACTCTCTCCAGGGGCGCAACAGCGAACGGGATGGAAATTTCAAAACGTTATTCCCAAAAAAATTTTGATTTTTTAAAACTATTTCATAGACTTTTTTTTTTAGAAAAAATAGTAAAAATAGAACTAAGGGAGTGTGGGGGTTAGTTTGAGACCCTGCTCATTGGATTTCTTGTTTCTACTAATGGTTTTTATCGCGGCCGTAATTTGAATTCAAGACCTCAAAATTCAAATGAATGCCAGGAAGAGTGTTTCGAATTTCTATACTTTGTTACAAAAGATGGCTTGCTTTGGCATTTTTCGCACTTTACGACTTCAATTTGAAAAATTTCCTTCGCTTAGAATTACGATTTCGTGAAATTTGAAAGGAAAACACACGCACACGTATGTACATGAATTGCGTAAATGTTAATTAATTTGTTGATAAATCTAATTTGGAAAAACATATTTTTAAGTTTAAAATTTCAGTTAACATTTTGAAAAATTTCATGTCACGCAACCCCGTAATTGTGGATGAAACCTACTTTTTTTTTTTTTCTTTTTAATCACAAGACTTTCAAAACTATTTTCATAATTCTATACTTACGCTTGCTAACATTAACTCCATACCGAACTGCCTTGCATTCAAATTTCAAAGGATTGAGTTCATCTTCAGGGTGTAAATCAGTATTTCAAAGTGCAGTAGCCGTTTGCGTGAAATCTTCCCGCGTTTGTCCACAGCTTTGCTTATCTGCCTCATTGTCACCAATTTTTCTTTGTTATCTCCTATTATTGTCCTTTCTCCTTCGCAGCCGAAGACAGCGCCAGGCCCGTGTCCAGGATTTCATAAAGGGAGGGGTTGAAACCTTTTCCCTTTGTAACTTCCGTTGTCAAAGGAAAACTAACTACACGTGTTGAATAGTTCATTTTAGCTCGATAACTAGGCTTTTTTTTTTATATACGTTTTGCGTTTTTTTTTAATGAAATCTTATTTGTACAGTTGAACATTTTGTAAAAGCACACATATTTCTTTTATGCCACCTCATTTTCCTTCTTTTTTTTTTTCTTTTGTTTCTCCATCAAATAACATTGAACAGGAATTGAATGAAAATAAAAATTTTATTTAAAAAAAAATATTGCTATTTCGCATACAAACATTTTTCTACTGTGTGAAACGACTAATTCATTCAACACTAAAGGCGTACCATAAAAAAAACAAAAAGCAAAGTAACCATTTTCCCTGCCCCTAAGTTTTTTTTTTGGGGGGGGGGGGGCTACGTCATTGTCTAATATTCTTTTAAATAATTTTCCCCTGCATGCTTAAAGCATTGTCAGACTCTTCAACCATTCATCCATCGTTAATTTTTTCAAGCACTTAGAAGCGAAGGTGCTTGGGAATCCTACAATTGAGGAAAATGTTAATTGTTAAAGATGGGGAAATATTAAAGAGGGTGAATACTGTATCAGAGTTTAACTCTAAAATTAATAAAAACTTAAAATACGTTTTGGAAAATCGTTTAATGACTCATTGATTTTTTTTTTTTTCAATGGGAGGGGTTTAACCCCTAAAACCCTCCCCTTGGACACGGCTCTGGACAGCGCAGAAGCAGGGGCAGAAGAGTTTTTCCTACCCTGGGCTTCACACAAAAGAATCTATAAACTCTTATCGTCGACCACACTAATTTACTTCCTTCACAAAAAAACTTCTTAGGTGTTCTCATCCCATAAGAACATTGTCAAGTTAAGAGCCTGTGTCGAATTGAAATCCCATGTGGTGGAATAACAGAGGAACTTCCAAACTACTGAATCCGATATTAAAAAAATAGCAACACATCAGTCACAAAAAATCATCTTGGAAAAATGTGCTGCAAAAACGCGAGAATCATGATTTTTACATTTTTTACTCAGAATGTATCAAGGAGCTGAATTTGGCACATCTTGGTAACCAGATAATAGCCTAATCAGAAACTTGGGGCCCGGTCCTTGGAGAGTCCCCGGCTCGAAATCGGTGCAGTGTAAGTTTTATAAGAGTTTGGGGGGGGGGAGGCAGGGGCGTTCACAGGGGGGAGAAGGAACACCTGTTGGTCCGAGCCTGAAGAGGGCCCAATATTTTTATGACTAGGGGTGAAAATACGGGTAAACAATATGGAGAGGGGCCCGAAAAAGTCATTTGTGACGGGCCCCGAAATTTCTGTGCACGCTCCTGGAGGAGGGAAAGTCTACCAAACTGATAAGGGACCTACCTGCCTTGACCCTGGACGACCCAAAATTGAATTTGGAAAGATAGCAGAAAGTCCTATTTAAGGGTCTAAATTTCAAATATGCTTTGTAGTTAATGAGAACTAGAATTGCTTTTTCTGTGTTTCTTCAAATTTTCACTCGTTTCATAGTTTCAAAATTCAGAATTAAAAAAAATTGTTTCTTTTCCTTTACTGACATGAGAAATTAAAAAAAAAGAAAAACTTTCTTCTGTTTTACGCTACAAAACGTTCCGGATTTCTAGGGGGGGGGGGTTGATGGTCAAATTCTTTTAGGAGTGAGCGAAATACATAAAGTTCGGAATAACACATTTGAATACTGATAATCCGGTAAATATAGAATTTATAGTCCCCTTGAATAAGCAGTAGTGACCGTTTTAAATAATTTATCTTTGTATAATATAAAAAATTGAAACATTTAAGTACTCGCTCACGTTCTTTTTGAATCATTTATTCCTATAACATATGCTTTATTTATTTATTATTTTGTTTTTTATCATTTTATCCTGAAAATGAAATTTTTTTCTTCGAAATTAATTCAAATATTAAAATGCTGAAATACCTGTTGTAACAAGATTAGTTCGTTAAAAACGCATTCCTGTGAGATTCGTTTCATACTTTTCAGCAGTATAAGTGTTGCATTTGTCCCAAAGAGCCGATGAACAAAGTTTCTTAACTGTACAGTTGCAAATAAAAATAACTCATGAAATGTAGGCTAAATAAAGGGAGGAATTATATCTACGTTTACTGTTACAGTAGAATGCAACATTTCTACGGCTCAGATACCAACGCTTGGGCGCTGGGATGGATGGAGAATGAGAAAAAAAATCTATTTCTATTGCTTTATGTATCCTAATTTAATGAGATTTATAACAACAGCAGTTTGATAATTTTAATGATTATTATTAGTATTTTGTTTCACTTTTTATTTATTTTTTGAAAAACCTTCGCCAAGTCATAGGACATAACATGAAAGAACGAAATTAGGTTACTAAACTTTATAATGAAGGTATCCTTGAATTCTATGCCATGAAAGGAGGAATAAGAAAAAAAATCAATTGGTTGTCGATTAAAGATCCGATTCGACTGAATGTAAGAAATTAAACATAAATAGAAGGAAAATAAAGAACCATATGTAACTGCGGATTTCAGAAATAATTATTATTTAAAACATTGTTTTTTCCAGTTGTACTTAGAAACCTGTTGGAAAGATAAAGCACGCAATAGAACACGATTTCTTAATAGTAAGCACAAGAATCTTACGAAGTAAGTCGTGTTATATGCATTAAAAAAATCATTAACGTATTCTAACAAATATGCATCAAAAATACCTAAAATATTAGCGAAAAATTAAAAAATATGCATTAATAATACTTTAGTTTCGTCGATAATTTTATCTGAACTGAATACAAAATACTTAGCCATTCTATTTTTAAACTATTTGTTATTCACGCGATTGATATTTGGTATTGAACAGGGGTGTACAAGAAGAGGGTCATGGGGGTCATGACCCTTCCCAAACTGTCGACAGATTATAAGCCCACGTTTTGCTCAAACACTTTTTAGCTAACTTAAACACATTATGTTTCCCTATTTTTCATTATGCTACTTTCTCATCTTTATTGTAATTGTAACTTAACTGCAATTTAATACATGACTTGTCGTCATGTATTATATTACAAAATGTGATTAGAAAAATAAAACTTATAAGTTCAACAATGGGGTCGTTTCCAAAATTTTAAAAGTATTTTTTTCTGGAAGAGCATGCTTAAAAACGTAGGATCTAACCATTTTTAAACTAATTTGTTTAAGTTTAATATTAAAAAAAAAGCTTAAATCGGTGCGCTTTCATTATTTAAGCTTCTGCCAGATGACATCACAAATGATGAAGCCATTCTGCGTTGCCATTCACAGAGCTAAACACTTAATTCGCATCTTTATTCACGTGTATTGGCAACGATATAACGTGAAAATGCGGTGGTATGATGCGCCAAAGAGCATCGTTTGTGACGTCATCAAGACCATGCCTTGTTTGAAAAATCGGACATTAAAAAAAATAATTAAAAAATTACTGTTGGGATAATAGTATTTTGTTATTCACGCGATTAATATTTGGTATTAAACAGGGGTATACAAGGGAGGATCATGGGGGTCATGACCCTCCCTCCATAATTGCAACTTAATATAATTAACTTAACTTAATTAATTATTATAATCCCCCATGAATGCTACTTTCCATAAATTGCAACTTAATTGCAATTTAATACATGAATTGCCGTCATGTATTAAATTACGAAGTTTGATTAGAGAAATAAAAATTATAAGTTAAACAATTGTAACAAAAATGAAAATACATCTCGGCACTCGATTCAAAAATAAATAAATACAAAGTAAATGAATTTCATAAAAATAAATGTGCAATAAAAAATGAAAATAAAAATAAATTAAACAGCAAAGTAATAAATAAAAGAGATCTTGGTTTTACTCTTTGCATACTTGTAAACAGACTGTTATTGATACAACAAACTTCCCAATACTTTTGCTTTTTTATTTGCTTCCTTTCCTAAGAAAAAGTAGGAATAAAGGATGGGGATACTAACTACCCCTGACTAACCACCGTTTCGGTTCCCGCAAGAATGATAACAAGACCTAATTGATTCCAGGTGTTATTTAGTGTATTTACGGAATCTTGAAACTCCATTTACACTTTCTTCCCTCTTCCCTCTTCCTACGGTCGGATTTTTTGGAAACTCGGTCTAATGGCAGAAGGGTTGGGTGTCTTACTGGGACAATTGTATAGTGCGTGCGTAATTCATCACCCTCTTTTCTCGTTTTAATGTTTAAATGTTTCAGGGTTAATCTGTAAAAAATAATGAAACACAAGGGTAAATGTTTTCAGTCCCATCGACAGATTAACAGGCGATTAAAAACAGTAAACCTAATTAAAATCTACAATCCAAATTTTTAGTTTAATTTGTGTAGTTTTGGATATATACTTTATCCGATATGCGAGTTTTAAAGGGGTTGAAAGTTAAAATTTTGCATAATAAAAGTGAACTTAAAAAGAAATGAAAATAATTTACTGTGTTTGTCAAGTTTCCTCTTGTGTGCAATTAATTTTGTTAGTTTAAATTTAAAAAAATTTTAAAATAATATAATATTGCATTTCAAACTTATCTTGAAGACAAGCAACGATAAAATTAAAAAATTAAAAAAAAAACCCTTCTGAGTCACAACTGTAGAATCAAGAGGGAAATTTGAAAATCCTTTTAAAAGCCTTATATTATTTCACATCAATGTCAATGTATTTATTTTTTCGAAAAAATCCTTCCTTTTTTTACAGCGCCAAATTCAATTTAACTGAAGCAATTAGTTTGCTCAAGAATTTTAATTAAAATATTTGCTCCTGTAAATAACAGAATAAGAAAATTTGATTTTTGGAAGCCTTTCGTATTGCATGTTCAGCGAAGCAAAACAGTTAAGCCACCGGATCGGGTTCAGCCTTGTCACGGTAAAGCATTTCCCTGCATGTTAAATATTACCAAAACATATTATCAAATTATCACACCGTGGCGCGAGTTTCATTGCTGAAACACGCGGGTTACTTCCTCATTGGCTATTATTGGCATGAAGATGTGCTATTTCATATCTACTTATTTTTTATTTTATTTAAAAATGTTTATTCATATTTTTTCCGGATATTAGAAACTAAATTTTTGGTGGGGACTGGGGAATGCACTAAATTTTAATGAATGCACATCATTTTATTTGATTTTTCATTTTCAGTATTTAGTATATTTTTTCTTGCTGCTACTAATTAGCTTACATCTCAGAAAAATTCCCATGATTTTATTTTAAATTTGATATTCATGGCATTTAAAAGCATGATTTTAATAATTATGATATAAAGTATATCGCTGCGAATCATCTGTATACCTCTAGTAGAATCTCCTGTTTTTTTTTTCGAAGGTTTGCAAGTATGCATAATAAGATACAAAATATTAAATTTTCAAGTTTACTCACACCTGTTTTAGCGGGATTTTTTTTTTTTTTCGTGGTCAATCTCCAACGCACAGAAACAGGTATGTCAAAAAAGCATGTAAATGCTGCTCATTTACTCTAAGTCCCTCTTCTATATTATCTTTTTTTAATGCGATGTTTAAGTATTTTAAAGTTTTTTAAATTATTCAGATGAGATGTTTATTTTATGTGTTTGAATTTTTTAATGAAGTATTTTAAGTTACTATAAGCCACAATCTAGGTTATAATATATGTATCACCATTCAGTTGTGTGTAGAACGTTGTCAAGTTAAGATCTTCTGTCAGATTGAAATCCCATGTGGTGAAATAGCACTTGAGGGGTGGTAAATTTGCTAAAAGAGGCTTCACGAATCAACGTGCAGTATACTTAAAATTTAGCTAAAGTATTATTTTCTGTAACGATATTTTTGAATGAATTTTGTCTTGTTGAAAATGTGTTTATGTATACTTAATAAAGAAATGAACATTTAAAAAAATGACATTTATTTCTTTTGCCATGGCATTAACTAGTTGCAAGAAAACTTTTATAAGTGCAGAGTTGCAAGAGGTGCAGAGCTATATTCTGCTAGTGTAATGTACAAATCTGCGGTGTGCAGGTAAAAGGCAGTAACTGCAAATTTATTCATTTTTCCCTTCTTTTTTTCTTTTTCTTTTTTTTTCTTTTTCTTTTTTCTTTTTCTTTTTTTTTTTTTTTTTTTGCATTTTTGTCATCTATAGTACGTTATCTTTATTGTACAAGCACGGTTATTTAGTTTCCGCTGAAAAAAAGCGCGAAAAAAAGTCTAATTCCAACATTTCCTTATTGTTAGTATGGAATCCACCACACATTTCTTCAAATATCTCGAAAACTAATTTCTGAGGATACTGCCGCTTACCTGCACACGGTAGAAGTCTTAATTAGATGGAACGATTGTGAGGAATATTGCTCAGTGTTGACGAAGTTTAAACGCTTCGTAGGACGCAACGCTAATGAAATGCTTGACAAGAAATGCTTGACAAACGTTAAGAAGACTACAATTTCAACAGCTTTTTACGCTATTTAAACGATTTTAAGATCTGTTGTACCATTTGCCAGGTTAGCAGCTCTGTTTCAAATGTAAAATAATTTTTATGTAAAATTGTAACGTGACCTAAAGTGTGTTTTAATTGCATAGTTCTTGAAGTAGCGTGTCTTAAATCATTTAATTTTAAGTGAAAGGTGTCCAAAGGTGGCCAGAGTATCAGTTGATATTTTAAAAGGTAATCGATTTTCAGTCATTCAACGCGGTTGCAGTAAAGCTCGAAAAACTCCAATGTGAAATTAGCAGCAAAATTTCTAAAGCATCGCAAACTATCATGAGTTTGCTTTATAACAAAGGAAATAGAAATTACCGAGTGTAAACTTAGAATCGTTTTAGGAATAACAACAGGCACAAAAGGGAAAATTCTTACTTTCCGAAGTCTTTTTCTGCGAAACATAAAAAGTGAAAATAAAAAGATTTTTGAATGCAAAATGCACAAAAAACTTTTCCAATGACGGTAAACATGAGCGGAAGATATAAAGTTTAGGATAACACATTTTAATACTGATAATCGAGTAAACATAGAACTTGTTGTCCCTTGGAATAAGCAATAGTCACTGCTTTAAATAATTTATCGTTATATCTATAAAAATTTCAGACATTAAAATACTTGCTCACATTCTTTTTGAATAATTTATGCTTTATGGATTTTTTTTTTTTTTTAATCATTTTATCCTGGAATTTAAATTTTCTTCTTGGAAATCAATTCAAATTTTAAAATGCTGAAACGTGCAATGTAACAAGATTAATACATCAAAAACGCATTCCCGTGAAAATAATAAAAATAACTCATGAAAGGTAGGCCAAGTAATGGGAGGAATCATATTTACGTTTCCTGTTATAGTAGAATGCAAAATTGTACGGCTCAGATAGCAACGTGTAGGCGCTGGGACAGATGGAGAATGAGAACTAAACTATTTGTATTGCTTTATCTACCCTAATTTAATGAGATGTATAAAAACTTTTTAGAAGTTTGATACTTTTAATGATAATTATTAGTATTTTGTAATGATTTTTATTTATTTTTTGAAAAACCTTCGCCAAGTCAAAGGGTATAACATTAAAGAACGGAATTAATTTATTAAACTTTGTTGTGTAAGTATTCTTGAATCCCATGCCATGGAAGGAGGGGAAAAAAAAATCTAATAGCTGTCTATTAAACATCTGAAATACGCTTCGACTGAATGTAAGGAATTAAACATAAACAGAAGGAAAATAAGGAACCGTAAGTAACTAGGGATTTCAGAAATAATTATAATGGGGTCGTTTCCAAAATTTTAAAAGCATTTTTTTCTGAAAGAGCATACTTGAAAACATTGGATCTGATCATTTTTTAAATAATTTGACTAAGTTTAATATTTTTTAAAAATTACTTAAATCGGTCTGCTTTCATTGTTTACGTTTCTGTCGTGTGACATCGCAAATGATGAAATGCCATTCAATGTTGCCATTTACAGTGGATAATATTTAATTCGCATCTTTACTCACGTGTGTTGGCAACGATATGATTGACAACAAGCGAAGAGCACAATTTTAATTCGCTGCTTGACTATCAGAACGTGGAAACGCGAAGAAAGATGCGGAAATGTGCATCATTTGTGACGTCATCTAGACCACGCCTCGTTTGTAAAATCTGGCATTTAAAAAAATTAATTAAAAAATAACTGTTGGGAAAATGAAAGTATTTTTTGGGTCCATGTTTTTTTTTCGCTCATTCTATCCATTTCAATGACTAAAAGTAGTATTTTTGACTGAAGGAAACCACCCCATTTAAAACATTGTTTTCCTGCTACACTTGGAAACCAGCTGGAAGGATAAAACACGTGATAGAACACGATTCCTTAATAGTAAGTACAAGAAGCTTATGAATAGAGTCGTGTAATGTGCATTAAAAAAATCATTAACAGCAAATACTCTTCAAAATACCTAAAATATTAGCGAAAAATTAAAAAATATGCATTAATAATACTTTAGTTTCGTCGATAATTTTATCTGAACTGAATACAAAATACTTAGCCATTCTATTTTTAAATTATTTGTTATTCACGCGATCCAGGGCCGGATTTGGAAGTGTGGAGGCCCCGGGACAACGAATTAGTGGAGCCCCCCCCCCCTTTCTGATATATCCATAATAATATTATCTTGTGCAATCATTCTTTGTAGAAATACCAAAAAAAAAAGGATATTTTGTAAAAATTTTATTGTGGGGGCCCCTTTGCTGTGGAGGCCCCGGGGCAGTTGCCCCGCCTTCCCTCTTCTAAATCCGGCCCTGACGCGATCAATATTCGGTATTAAACAGGGGGATACGAGGGGAGAGTCATGGGGATCATAACCCTTTTCTAACCGTCGGCAGATTATAAGCCCACGTTGTGTTCAAACACTTTTTCCTTAACTTAAATACATTATAGTTTCATCTTTTTCTTTCTGCTAGTTTGACATCTTGAACTTAATTGTAATGTAATACAAGATTTGTTGACATGAAAAAAATAAAAATTATAATGTGAATAGAGAAATTATAAAATTTATAAGTTAAAAAATTGTGACAAAAATGAAAATACATCTCTGCATTCGCTTCACAAAGTAAATAAATACAAAGTCAATGAATTAAATAAAAATAAATAGGCAGTAAAAAAGGAAAATAAAAATAAATAAAACAGCAAAAAAAGAAATGAGAAAGATCTTTGCATCTTTGTAAACAGTCTGTTATTGATACAACACACTTCTGTGTTCCTTTTGCTTATTTATTTGCTTTCATTTTTTCTTAATGACCCTCTCTGAGGCTTAAATGCCCATATAATTACCACCCTTCGCCAGAGGGAGGGGAGAAGAACTGATTCAAACACGGCACACGGCGCACGACGCACAGTGGCTGAACTTGGCGATTAATCGCTGCACACAGTATAAAACATTTTTTCCTCCAAAATTCAATCGCCAACACGCCTGTGAAGTTTTTTTTATGTGCTCAACGACTTTCATTGAAGTGGGAGAAAACGCGAAAGCATTGATCTCTACGGGAGTGTCCAGTCTTATGCGAAGCTATATGGTCTTTGGTAGTATACTCTCAAAGGAAATTATCACAGGTGGCTAAATTGAATCCCTTTTTATGGTGCCTAAGTGCCGCAAACATGCTCTTTTTAAACTAGATTAGGGGGGACATGAAGGGTGAGCGACGCGCGTCCGTGGCGGGGTTTGGACCACGACCTTTGTGCTGCTTACCTAGCACTTTACCGATAAGCGAAAAGGACCTCAGGGATTGGGGACAAAGTTGGGTTTTCGTGCTATCTAAATGCACGCCACAAGCTCATTACACTCTGACAAAGCGAGAAATTTATTTCGGGTTGCTCTCCACAGCGGCTGAAAATCTCACGAAATGTGGTGAATGCGAAATATTTCCACTTTCAGAAAAGATAATGTATGATAACTTCGCCTATGTACACAAGCAACGTTCATTGGAAAGTTCAATTATATTTACCTGTTTCTGGATTTCTTTCCGAGATCCATTTTCCTCCGTATTCCCTTTGGACCCGAATTCCATGCTATCGGATACGCAGGGTCTCCGACAGGATCTGTAAAAGTATGGCCTAGGAGGGGAGTTTTTCTTGGCTAAACCTTCCGTTGAGGCGGAGGAAAGCTTCTGGAAGGCCCGCCTCACGAAGCTGTAGCATGTTTCGTTGGGGCTTGATAGCTCCGAGCTGCTCTGGCTGCTGTTGTTGTTCCTGTGAGCGTGGTGGGAGGTGAGATAGCGGCCCCGCCCATTCCGCGCACGGAGTCGCTTGCGGTTGGTCACTGCGTGCGGAGACTCCCCGTCCGAAATGTGTGAATACGCATGGTAGACAAGTACGTCGTCGTCGCTGGTCGTCGTACTTGTCAGCTCCCTCTCCACTGAAGAGCCTCGGTCTATTATGAACAAAATATCAGAGAGAACCTCAGAGCAGGTGCATCAAAAATTAACCAACAAGCAACAAAACTAAAAGTGAGATAAATTTTCATTGTTACAGAATGTTACAAATGTAGCCTAAAAATTACTTTTGGCGTGTTCACTGTAATTATGCTGCAAATTTCTTCTGAGCGTGAATGAAATGAACTGAATTTGTTTAAAAAAGTTTTATGAGTTTCTGTGTAATTACTTAGGCTCTTAGTCAATGATGCTAGTAGGATTTTTTCAGATACAGCTGATGGTTAAAAGCAGTTTTTTTCTTCAAATGAATTTTTATATGATTTAGTTACAACAATAACTTCAATGAGAAAATGTGTCCTGTACCACTAAAAATGTTCAGATTTTCTTTAACTTGCTATTTTTTCTCCTTTGTAAAATGTGTCGCAAAATTTGTTGGCAGGAGCAATTGCTACTGTTCATAGGACATAAGGATATATAGATAGAACAGCGGTCCGTCAAAGTTTGCTGTGCATCAAGTGCTGCCCAAAAATCTTAATACTTTTTTTAAATATTTGTTAATGAACGGCAAGATGTTTGAAAGTTTTTTACCCTTTCATCTACTTGCGCACTTGTTAGTCTATACCACACTGCTACTTCGACGGTAGAAAAAAATTAAATATTGGTACACCGAATTTAGGAATAGGAATGGAAAGTTTTTAAAAGGAAAAGTACAAAAAGTTACCTTCACTGCTGCTCTTCACAGGTTCGTGCCATGGCACCAGAACATCCTGGGCATCAAACTGTTGGAAAGAAATAAAATTTTAATTTCTTTTAAAGTAAATTACATTTGGAAGGTGTAAAATGTAATGGTATGCAATTTTCAAATCTTTCCATATAACATTACTTAAACTCAGGTACTTTTAAGGAACGTACCCATCTAGATTTGTCCTAGCTAAATTTTTATTACATTATATTTTTCACTTCAGGGTCCCCCGTGTCCACCACTATTTGTGGTTTAACCTATTGGATGGGACCCTGAAGTCAGCTCTGATTTTTTGATCCAGGCCAGAAGCCGAGCAGTCCCTGGCCCAGCACCCCCAGAGGTATTGTTTCACTTGGAGGACTTTGTGACCACGAGCATATTTAACGTCACCCAGTCACCATTGATGAAGACATTGGATCTTCGACCGACTAGGATCGAGTCCGGGGGCCTCTGGTCACAATTCCGATGACTTACCGATCAGGTCACCACGGCCTTTACTAAATTAAAAGGCATACATGCATTACGAGGCCTAGGGATACGTCACGCTGTATAGCTAGGTGTATGAACAAAACAATACATAAAACACTCAAAAGAAGCATCTTATGAAAATGAACAAATTGTCAGCATACAGCATATATCAAAATTGTAATAAGAAAATTTTAGAGGACATTAATATTTAAAGAAATAAGAATTACATGGGAACAAGGAACCTACACCTGGAAACGTTAGAGAAAGGTGCAGCAAAGGTAAGGAGTTGAAATGACACGAGTGAGATTAATAGAAATCACTAATGGAACGTAATTAGTACGAATGACAAGCTTAATTATTAGTTCTTAGTGTCAGAACAGAACCTTAAAGTTTCCATCCCCGCCTGCTAGAGGAGATCATAATTTCTCTCTAGCACACTGATAGCATAGTTTTTAAGTGAATCGGATAAATATCATATATCTTCTCGGGACTGGTTGCCTCAAAAAACCAGCATTGGTTGTTTTGTTTCTCTTATCGAAGCAAAAAACAGCTAAAGCTTGACCCCGAAGAGATGGCGGATGACCTTAAAGACGAAACATTATTTGCAATAGGTTGTTTGTTATTATTATGTAATAGATAGGATCAGCGAGAACGCTCCTCTTACTACTCGGTGCTTTTTGGCTGATTCTACTTATTACAAAATAATGCTTCCGCTTCAAGGTCATCAGCCATCTCTCTGTGGTCAAGCTTCACTGTCAGTCCACGGTTGCTATGGAATTGGCAAACGTCCAACTAAGACGAGTCTGTCTGACTGAGGGGGAAAGTATAAAATTGATGAGCGTGTCCCGCTAATTTGTAGGTGACTCTACTTAATTTATAGGCTTGCACAGATCAGTAAAAACTGTCATTCCTAAAAACTAATTGATGCAGCCATTTCTGCCTGTAAACCGGATCTTAGCCTTTCCATCTCATTGATGGACGCACTGCAGTTACACTATTGGCTTCATGATGTGAACATTTGTAGTTGGTAGTACAGCAGACCCTTGTTTTACGCGGGTTTATTTTGCGCGGTTTCGATTATACGCGGTTTACAATTTGACACCTTTATTTTATTTTACGCGAATGGGGCAATGCAAACAGATAACATTTTCCCCTCTTTCAAAATCTAAACTCCTAAAAATTGCAGATTACGCGTAATCAACTGCATTTTGGCGTGCTAATAATCGAGCTTGGGCCACTGGAGACATTTTATGCGATTGGTTCCAGAGCTCTTTCTTTCCAGACATAAAGTTGTCAAACTCACACAGTTTAAAACTCACTGGAAGAAAAGCTTTTAGGAGTGATAAAGGTGGCCAAAACAAACGAGGTTACCGACGTCGGTGACACACAACCAAAAATGTTCACATTGAAAATTTTGAGCCATTCCTAGACAACTAGAAATGATATTTCTGATTTGTTAGTGAAGGAAGATTCTATTATGAAAATGACGCAAGTGACCATGGATGCGTTAATGCTCTGCAAAGAATTACAGAGAAAAATTATTAATGACTGCCAAAAGACAATCATAGCCAGCTCCTTTTTATAAGCAAAGTACGAAATTAATTTATGTTTTCTTTGTGTATGTTGTGCATAAAAGTCGATATAAGTACACATTTAACTTCTTATACAATTAGTCATCACTAGAATGAAGTATTTTTTTTATCTGCGGAACCTAATCCCTATTTTAACACTAGTATTAAGTCTCAATTTACGCGGAGTTTCCGTGGAACGTAACCTCCGCGTAAAACGAGGGTCTACTGTATTCTAAAGTATTATCAGTATCTAAAATATCATCAGTATTAAAATATCAATGAAGCATAAAAAAAACACTCACCCTTCGATGTCCTTGTTCTGATGCCCATACGGTGATGAGACAGCGCCCACCTATCCTCAACAGACGTGCAAGCTCCTTCAGCGCCCCCACCCTCCTCTCGGCGGTGGCCAGGTGGTGGAGGACCGCCACCGAGAGGGCGGCATCGAAAGCCCCATCCCGAAAAGGCATTTTGAGGCAGTCGCCACGAACCACCTCCCCATTGTCGGAGCGACAAGAGAGGAGGAGCGCCGAGCATCGGTCCGCCCCGATCACCATGCAGTCCGGGTTTAAGTGAAGGTACTTTCCATTGCCACACCCTATAAAAAATGGGGAGAATAGTTGTTGTCAAGCTGAAAACAAGTTTAAAGCTTTAGCCATACAGATTTTACGGTGCAAGGGAAATTTTAAAGAAAAACACAAACACAAAAAACCATGCCACAAAAGGTTTTAGAAAACATAAAATAAGGCACCTTTTTTGAATGACATTAATGTATCTGGTTGCCCTTGATTTCTTAATAAAGCTAAAGTTTATCACATTAAGTGGTTCATTATTCCAATTCAAATGTTCCAAGCTCAGAGAGATTGGTCACTTTACAACCCCCCCCCCCCCATCCCCACTTCCGGGAAATTCTAGCTGTAACAATAATGATGATAATAATAATCGGGAAAGATATAGCGATGAACCTCCTCCACACACACAGTGGCGATGAACATAGTAATGCCTCCTCCGGAAAAACTGATGTCTTCATCCTCTATCAAGGTAATTTCTAAAGCATGGTGAAACCAAAGTATCTAAATTTTGACGACAAGGTTCCTTGCCCCTTTTAAAATATAATACAAGGAGTATTATAGTTTTCTTATTGGGAAGTATTATTATGGGGGCAAGGAAAAGAGCAAGCCGGAGCCCATGCCACCGGCGACATGTTTCTGGGAAATTCGCAAGCACGGGAGTTTTATACACTGCCAATAATTCAAATCAGATTTATTGGTAAAATTATCAAATTCAAATAAACAATTTTATTAAAAGAATTTACGAAATTTCAGAAATGTATAGAAGTAATTCAAAAAATTTCTGATAACTTCAATTTTGAGTTCAGTCATTTTCTTTTCTTTCTTCTTTTTTCACCTTAGTTCTAGTTTAACCATAGTTATTGAAATTGTGACTCAGACTACGCTTTGGGAACGAATTTCAAACAAATAAAGTTAATCCTGCTCCATTTAAATCAGCGGTAAGGATACAACTTGTACGTTAAGGAAAGGTTTCCTGAGGATCAGAAGGTAATGCGCTGTAATAAACGAGCTGATGTGTGCATCACATGACTTCCTTTTACTCTAATTTAATGTCATTTCCCCATTACTGGCAATTTAAAATCTGATTCAATAGTTTAGTCTCTAAATATCACCAACAGTGGCCAAATTGAAATCAGATTTAAAATTTAAAAAAAATCGCCAAATTTGTCACCGAGTTGGCGACAAAACTTGGCGACTGGCGATATATCGCCAAGTGTCCGCCAAATTGTAACACCACGTGAGTTTACATCGAAATTAACAATGATTTCCCCTTAAAAAGGGGCAAAAGATCCTTTTAGTAACACACGAATGCAACCAAAAGGGGAGGTGCACAACTAGACCCCACTAGTAGTCTACGTACCAAATATCAACTTTCTAGGACATACGGTTCTTGAGTTATGCGACATACATACGCACATACATACATACAGACGTCAAGAGAAAACTCGTCGTAATTAACTCGGGAATCGTCAAAATGGATATTTCGCGTGTCTATATGTTCTTAGGCACTTATTCATGGGGGGTCGAGTCGAAAAAAAAAAAAACTCAACATTCATTCGGGGGTGAGCAAAATGGAAATTAAGGTCGATTTTTTAGTGAATTTTTTTTCGCGAATACAATACTTCCTTTTTGTAAAAGGAAGTAAAAAGGATCATCAGATTTAAAGATGCGCGTCAGATTAAGATAGGTTAATTACTAGCTAAAGAGGGTACATTTAAAAAATCTGACGGTTTGAGAATAACGCAAGGGTGTGAAAGGGTTACAAACTTGTAAAAACAAGAAAATTCATTTTTTTCTCTTCTAGCTGTCAGATTAAGAATACCCCTCAAAGTAATCGTCAGATTTTAGGCTACCATGACTGGATCATCACACTGAACCTTCTGTATAAAAGTCTGACGTGCTCGAGTAAATCCATAGGACAAATTTTTTTTTTTTTTTTTTTGCATTTTCAAAAATTCGCTACGAGTTGGCGTCACTTTCAAAATGTCAGTCTTTTAAATGGTGACATTTTTAAAGATCACTTAACCTCCCCTCTGAATATATGACGCGCTCAGGAAAATATTTTATATTTTCGATTTTTATCTTTCCGGAAGGCCACACCCACCACGCAAGTCGGCAGATAAACATAACTTGAGAATGTCATTCACATTGAAGCATCAAATTTATCAATATCTGACACGCTCGAGTATGTCCATGTAATTGTTTTTTTTAATACATTTATGAATATCGGTAGACACTTTACCCACCACTGAAGTTCAACAATATGCAACATTTTCTTCTTCTTATAACCTAAACTACAAAATCCAATAGGCCCCCTTGAGTAAATCCACGTTTAGCATCATGGGCTCCCCTACTAGTATCAGATCCTGTATTTTTATTTTGCCCTCATTTGGAGCTCAGTTAATCCCTGAAGACCACAGTTGAGCTGAAGGCGAAACACTTAATAAAGACGCTGTTCTGACACTGATGGCCAAAAATGTTTTTCATAACAGTGAGAAGTATGCATTCATGCAACATGTCAGGAAGCTTTTTTTTCTTCAAAAATACTTCATTTTCACAGGAAACTGGTGGAAACCCGTGAAATCCCGGAACATTTCCCGGAAATAAGATGGAAAGTTTCGGAATTTTCTTATCACAGTATGACTTTGGGACTCACCCACGTCAACGACGAGACTTCCGGGCTCCAGGTCCATGAGGAACTGCCTGACCCTCGGCCAGGGCCTGTACCGCGTGTCTGCGAAGTGCCGTGCGATCCGGTCGTACACGTCGTGCACGTAAGCCTGCTCCAGAGCGAGAGAACGTGCACGACGCTCCTCGAGGCGTCGCTCCGCCTCTGCTGCTGCCTCCTCCGACATGGCGGACAAGCGGCGGAGGACAGATCCAGCTGCAAGAGACAGAATCAGATTCAGTAAAGAGTATATACTTAATGCATTTTATAGGGAGAAACAAAAAAATACGTACACAAATCCATACACCGTGTTAAAAAAATCTTGAAATTTTAACGGTAAAAGTTACTGGCATCCATGTTGCCAGTAACTTTTACAGTAAAATTCTCTTTTACGTTAGAATAAACGAGAGTAAAAAACGCAAAATTCGAACGTCTGGCTCGATCACAGGACCTTTGGATTGGCAGGTGGCTTCGCTCCCCTCCATACGAGTTGGGGCGCATCAAGTGAGGGGAAATACGATATTATATGCTTCACACTGTAAGTCACGTGGTGTATCAATTGGTGCTGCAATCATTTATTTTCTTCGGCACAATTTCATGCAATTCTTTTCTTTACTGTAAACACTCCATTTTACAGTAATATTAACCACAAAAGTTTCCTGAATTTTTAATAGTGCAGTAATGACACTGTTTCCAAAATCATGTCGAAAAGTAGTTGACCCGCCCCCATGATTACCCAAATGACGAGCCTGCCCCCTTCCATGCTGTGTTGGATACGCTCTTATCAACTCTCCTTTCCGAGTCCTCATCAAATTTTAACTAAATAATTGCATTACTTCTTGAACTATATCAGTCATATGTAATGATAAAAAGCGTTTGATAGCTCCAACCTCTTTTGAAATATTGGCACCTAAATCAAGATCACCACCTGTATCATCGTCTGAGGTCTACCTATGAATCAATTTTCGTCAGAATCCGTCCTCTACTTGCTAAGTTAAAGCAGTTGCGCAAAACTTTCGATTGCCCCACCCTCTTAAAAGAATTGGCGACAATAAATAATCAACACCAATTTACAAGGGGTACATACGTGTACTAAATTTCATTCGATTTCATTAGTAGTTTTTGTGCTGGATCGGCCACAAAATATCGATCACAAGTGCACTGACAGAGAGAGAGAGAGAGAGGTTTTCCAAAAATGGTCGAAATGATTTCAGCACGTCTCAAAACGTGTAAATTTGTCGAAATGTGAAGTTTTTCACGAATCCAAAACTATCTTCTATGCATTAGATTATAGAAGAAAGTAAAAATTAAACTTCCTAGAAAAACAGTTGAAAGTTTATGAAAAGTTAAAAAAGTAGAAATCCTTTAAACAATTTAACCTTAAAGAAAGCTTGAAATTGAGAAATTAAACGTCCTCAAGGGGATTTATATAAAAAAAAACTCTGATAACTACTAGGCTAAGAGATAGATTTTTTAAAAAAGAACTAGCAACACATTGTAATAACCATCCAACAGGGTGGTTATTACCAACATTAATAATAATGATTATCATCATGATGAACAAACACAATTAAATACTATTTTCCTCTTGGTATCGAAGAACTATTTGAAAGATGACTTAAAACTGTAGAACATGATTGCCTGTTCTTCAAATGCAAGGTGTCTAAAGTTTACAATGCATTACTAAAGAAGTAAAGTAAGTAATTTACTGCAAAATTTATTACTTACTTACTTTATAATAGAAGCATAACTTTTATTGCCAATTTGGTAATGTTTCGTTCAACTGCAATAAATTAAATATATTCAACAGTTTCTCTAAAAATTGCTCAACCAAAATTTCACCTAAGATGCAAATATTTAAGATAATCGTCCTTCTAAAATTAATGCAATTATTGATCATCTCTTATAGAAGGGATTAATAAAGTTTAAAATGTATTACTAAAGAAGTAAAGTAAGTAATTTGCTGCAAAAATTATGACTTACTTATTTTATAATAGAAGCATAATTTTTATTGCCGATTTGGTAATATTTCGTTCAACTGCAGTAAATCAAACATATTCAACAGTTTCTCTAAAAATTGCTCAACCAAAATATCACCTGAGATGCAAATATTTAAGACAATCGTCCTTCTAAAATTAATGCAATTATTGATCATCTCTTGTAGAAGGGATTAATAAAACTCCTCCACATACCTATTCAACTGGGATCATGATGATTTTTGAAGAAAATGTCTCATGCTTTTACTATAATTTCTTCAAGCGGTTCTGAGAAGAACAAAGGGTAGGTTTCCCGCACATAGCTGTGTCAGTGTGTTCTGTTTTCACAGATCCGGGTGTCATGATGTGCCTTCATAGACGGCGGCTGAGCTAATAGAAGATAAGTAGACTCTGATTGAAACACACTCATCACAAACACGGCAATGGCACGTGGGGAAAACATGAACATCGTTTGATGAGAACGGATTAAAAGACATCGGTTATTTACACACGGTATTATTATATTACTGTTTACCCAAAAACAGGATTTTTTAACTCGTAAAAGAAACAGAAAGAAGAAAATATCTGCTGGGTTTCCTTTTTACATGAAAAAGATAATAAAATAAAATTACAGATCGATAATTGACCCAAATTTGAATGTGAGACATCTGGTTTCTGGCTTAGAGATTCTTAATTTGTAACTTCGAGCCTTCTGATTTTAGACTTCGAGTCATCTGATTTGTGAAAATAGAGACTTCTGATTTGTGACTATGGGATTTTTGGCATAAGTAATACAATAAAGCGGATTGGGAAGGAAAAATGCTGTTTGACAGTCTGCTGTTCTGATTTTTTATTTAGGGATTTTTGACACTATTAAGACTGAAAAAGATGATGAAAGAAAAATACAGATGGATCAATGACATAATTTTAATAAATTGAATAAATAAATAAAAGAGAGCAAATCGAGGTACGTACATGTTTCTTTTTTTAATGGAAAGACAACAAAAAACAGTTTTATGTGGTAGATTGGGGTATTTTACAAGATCCCATATCAAGTGGTTCACCCACAACTGTATTAAAAAATAGCTTGCCGGTCAGTTGAAGCGAAGGCACGCGCGCATTGAGAGTATACAAATACTTTCTGTTGGTTAATGACAGTTTTAAGTCGTGTTTAAATGATTTTGTCATCCTGATTGCTTTGGTAAGTGCCTGAAATCATAAAAAAACATACTTTACTTAGTGACCTTAGCCGTAGTTTTGACAGAAGCGAAGCAACTCAGTTTTAGTTTTAGTAGGTTTTAAATGCGGGCTTTCTATTCCTTGTATGATGGGATCCGCTTGCTTCTGCTACACGGTGCTAGACGTCCCGCATCTTGCCGAATGCTTTGGAGAATGAAAATTAATATTCTTTGTGGGTGATATGCCGTAGTTTTCTGAGACGTTCTAGAGAAGGAAATGATCTTACTCCAACTAAAATCATAAACAAAAGTTCCCCATTTCCGGCCTGTAAGAGAACAAAGCCAAACAAGAGCTGACATCGGCAAACAAAAGAAGACTCGATTAACAAGCAAATTATGGAACAAAATAAGGCTAGAGGAACGAAAACAAACTTAGTTTAGGTGGGAAGAGTAGAATCACCATCCTTATATCCCAGTCCTTTCATTTTGTGATTTTCATGTTTTTTAGTCTCATAAAAGAAAAACCTTCAAAGCGACTTGGATCACGAGGAGAAAGCAGCAATGCAAGAATGGTTCTCTAGGATTGGACTGGATTAATTCGCAGAAGCCTTTGAAAAACGTATAGCAAGTGTTGAAAATTGGTTAATTAATGGAACAAATTATTCACTGAAGGAAGCAAAGACGAACGTGACAATGGTGTCTATATACATTAAATCACCTACAAATAACTTTTCCATCAATACTAGAAACTCCAATCATTCATCAGTCTTCCGTAGTGGCAAGCAAACTGGTGGTGCGCTGAGTGTTGTGGGTAACCGTTCATAACAGACTGTAATATGAAGACTTATAGTTGACATTCAAAGTATCTTAGATCTGACAAGGGTCAAAAGATCTAACCTATGTGTAAGAAATGTAGCACCTACGAAATGATTCCTAATCATTTTCTCTCCTCCTTGGGACTCGAGAAGGAACTATTTAAGACGGTGTCTCTTCTTGTTCTGGATTTTTTGAATGTCTTCGAACCTTATGTAGCTGATCTAGCCAATTGGCTAGACCAGTTGTTATAAGCAACAACAGCTGCAGCATGGAGGTAATTAATGTTGAAAAGTAGATTTTGAACAGAACTTGGAGCACCAAATAATTTTATTGCAAAATTCCTACCCTGTTTTGTTTTCTTCAGCAGTGCAGCTAACTTTCTGACTGACGTTCGTAGAATGACTAACAAAGGTTGCCCTGTCTCTCCTTTTAACCTGATCAAGGACGGATACGGGGACGTGTGATGGGGCGATCGCCCTTCCCTTGAGGGACTCTCCACTGGTTAATTTTCGAGTTATAAAAATGCAATTTTTAGACGATGTTTGACAATGTTAAAACTACGGGAAAAGAGATTTGGGACTCTCCCTAGAAATGTTTTCCAGAATTGAAGTCCGAAACATTTGCGAGGAATATTTGCAAACGTAGTAAAGAGCATGCAAACACTTCAATCACCCCTTCTTTAGAAAGTTTCTAGATCCACCCTTGAACTTGATTCTGATTAGATATCTTTAAAAAAAATTTGCAACACATTTGAAAGTTATTTGCCACGAAAGTAAAAAACGAAGTGGTTCAACGGAATCGAATTGGTAGCTAAATTACAGGGAGCAGCACGATGCGAAGAATGATTCCACTCGATGCTTGGAGCAACAACTTGTTGATTGAGACGGCGCCCATTCCGAAACAGTTCTGCAAACATCGCCCAAAATCATGCAAATATGAACGCGACGACAGCGCTCTTCAAACAAAGAGCGCAAACAGTTTTTCGATTTTCTAGGATCGAAGGAGCACTATATTTGGGAATAATGTGTTCGAGAAGCGCGGAAGCTACCAGGAAGAAATAATTTCCGTTGACTTCTTTCTGCCATGAATGGCTCAATTTCGATTCCAATAACTAACTCTATGTTGATACGAACGACTTCAGAATCCGTGTGACCCTTATTCTAATAGTTGGAGCAATGATTCAGAGAAAAGCGTATAATTTGACAATACGCTAACGATTATTAAAATTTAACCTCGCGTCACCTACTTTTTGTCGACACGAAATTTCCTTCTCCGCTCCCCCCCCCCCCCCCTGTTTTTCAGTTTCAACCTCACCATTTGATACATTTTAGGTGAGAGGAAATTTTCAGCGTCGGCGATAGGGTAAACCCTGATGACCTCATAACAATTCACTTTCAGTTTTAACTTATTTTATTAGTACTTTAGAATTTTCAGTTAGCAATTCTATAGCTTTTGTTGCAAAGAAAGCCAGTCGTTTCTTAGATTTTAGCTCTGTTAAATGCACTACTAAATACAAAATGTAGCGGCATGTACACTCTGCCCACAGATGATATGGAATTGGCATACGTCTAGTTGAGGCGAGTCTATCTGAATGAGGGGGGAAAGAAAAAAATGCGCGTGTTCCGTCAATTTCAATAAGACTATGCTTAATTTAGAAGAGGCTAACATACATCTGCAAAAGCTGGCATGCCTGAAAACTAAGGGGTGCGTCTATTTCCACCGGTAAACAGCATGCATGCCTTTCCATCTCATTAGAACCGCTATATAGACAGGCCGACGCATCGGCTTAAGTTTAGCCATTTTGGATCGGATCTTTCACTTCTGCACTGCTTGGGTTACCACAGCACAGTTTCGGATTTCACCAAATTTGCCGAAAATAGTACTTTATTTAATAAACAATTCACGTGCCGCTAATAATCGCTCGCATTGAACAATCACCAAACGCGAACAATCGCCAGAAAGGACAATCAATCAAACTCGCGCTCCGATCCAAAAAGGCTGATCTTAAGCTGATGCGCCGACTCGTATATATACCTTATATAATATACGTATATATACCTTATATACTCGTATATAAACCTTACATCTCATCGGTATTCAGACTGTACTTCAGTATGCGAGCTGGGAAAAAACATCCATAGATCAAAGTTTCATCTACACGCACACTGCAGAAGGGTCGGAAAACAATCGCTGTTGTTTATTAAAGAAATATCGTCGAATTTGTTGATTTTCAAGGAAGTTAATGTTGAAGTGAACTTTTGGTTTCAATCGGATATCTCAAGGGAAAAAACATGGTTAGTCGACACTCTAAGTCGCTGCCAGGGGAACCGAAGTGTCGAAGAATTTCAACTGGACGTCAATTTGATGACAAGTTAAGGGCAACAAATACCGGTTAAGAATTAACAAATCACATTGACTGAATCACAAACTAAATAGATCTGCTATTTGTCCTGTAAAGCGATCACCTTCACATTGGTAAGATGTTATTGATCTTTGTCATCATCGGCTATTTGGACGTGACTGTAAGTACTTCTACATATTTATAAATTTTGAGAAGGGCCAAGCACTTACCATCGAATCCTGCAGGATAATTCAGGTATGGGACGGGTGAGGTTGAATGGGGTCGTTGAGCACAACTTCAAAGCCGGTAGAGTTTTATCGCTGCATGGTTAGTAAACCTGTTTGGAAAAAAAATAAAAATATTTTAGATTACTGTCGATTAAAAAAAACATCTCCATCAAGCCTTGGATGGATAGTCTTGCGCTTGAATTAAGTCACTGATGCCCAACAAATGGCCCGCGGGCCACATCCAACCCACGAAGCTGATCCGTGTGGCCTGTTGTTCTGTTCTATGTTACAAATTGAAAAGCACGAGAAGTGACAATAGCTCACATTTGGAGCTAAATATTCTGAAATTGGTTTCTGAAAAACGTGCATTTAATGAAATTAATATCAAGTAATTGATAACGAAAATTATTCGTTTTTAATTTCCTTTCCTGTTCCATAGTTTCCCCTGTAACTTAGAAAATAATACAATATTTTAATGTGTTATGTTCTGCGAGAATAGTTTTAATATGAAGTGCGGCCCTCGGATGTAGTAAATGTTGGGTATCACTGATTGACGTGCATTCACTTCGATGAGGCCATTTTCTTGAGTAAATAGAACACATATTCTCTCTTAACTTGTTATAAGCAAAAAATATGTCGCTTCCGAAGAGGATCGGAATCAGTTTTCCTTACAGTTAATACGTCAGAAGGGTTTCGATTTGCCTTGTTTTTAGAAATGAAAGCGAAATATACTGCAAGCATTTTATGGCAAAATTTTTTACATTAGAACAAGAGCTGGTAGTAAACTGGTTGAAAAGAATTTTAAAGTTTTCACTCGATAATGGATAATCTTTTAATTGGTTAAGGGTGAGGGGGGAGGGGGAGAATTGACTTGTCGTGATCATTGTTTCTGGTAAACGTTTTGAAATCTAGTTACGAGATAATAGTTTGGCAGACAATACAAGTCAGTTCTCCATCCGTGACTCTCTCCCCCCCCCCAACAACCAATCACAATTTACAACTAAAAAGAAAGTGTCGAATGTCAAGCAAATTTCACGTGATTTTGTTTTCAGGTGATAGAAAAACTGAAAAGGTAAAAAAAAAAAAAAAAAATTCGCATTAGCAAAGCAAGATAATGCTTGAAACCAGTATAGGAAATCAAAATCGAACTGAAAACAAATCTTCGTGAGATACACCTTTCACCTAAGGGTCCCCTGCACCTACCGCTGCTTGTGGTTTAAATAGTTGGATGGGACTCAGAAGACAGCTCTGATTTTTTTTAATCCAGAGCAGAAGCCGAGCAATCCTTTTTCCAACACCTCCAGATGTATCGTTTCACTTGAAGGACTTAGTGACCAGGAGCATATTTAACTTCCTCCAGTCACCATAACTGAAAAATAGTGGATCTTCGACCGGCGGGGATCGAACCCGGGGCCTCTGGTCACAAGCCCGATGCCTCACCGATCAGGCCACCATGGCCTCATGTGAGATTTCATTTGTGTCAAATTTGCCTGAACATTGCATAATACGTGATATGGTCCTATGATTAAAACGCCTTACCAGTGGACAAACTCGAAATTCTAGTCAATGAGCAAATGGTATTTTTATCTTAAACCAAGGTTTCGTTGAGATTTTTTCATATCCTTGTATTTCATTTACATCATTTTTTATTTTCTTTCTTTCTATCTTTTGGCTCTTATTACACAGGTTTATTTTGATATAGACTATAATCTGAAAGTCTTGCCTCCCTTACGCATGATATATTTTTATATTCTATACAGTACAGAATACATATAAACAACACGTGAAAGAATTTATATCACAAAGAGAAGAAAGTGCATCCGGAGCGAAGTCATGGGAGTCGAATTTTTTATTTTATCCTCTCTACTTACTGCTCTTCTTTTGTTTTTATTCCTTTCTGTTTCATTTTCTTTCTCTTTTACTTTTTCAAAGCTATTTTCTTTCATATAGATTCGTTTCCTTTCCTTCTCCCGTGTAGGCATTGAATGGAAGGAATTTACTGCTGTGATTTCATCAAAGAAGAAACGTTTTAACCCTTATTTTCAAAGTAATGACAGCACTACGACAGAGTGGTGTAGTGATTGGAAGTTGGAATCTTATGCCCAAAAAGGCGCAGGTTCAGTCCTAGCTCCAGTTGGTGGATTTTCAAGATGCAAAAAATCAAGTGTTATGCTGTATGCATAAGATCCCCGAGCACTCGTTTGGCGAAAAGTGTTCTTGGCAAAATTAAATTCCTAGCGCAATTTCGCATCAAATAGAGCCTAGATGCCTCCATCTGATAGGGAAACTGGGAGTAAAAATTTTAGAGGTAAAAGCATTCGCCGATAGCGATGCTACATGGAAGAATGGATGCTGTTTCCGGGGAACGCTCTAGGTCTGCAAAAAGGCAGTACTCCTAACGCAGCAGCATTAGGGGAAAAAACGTTTTATTCACTAATCGGACTGTTACTCACAAATCGGACTACACTCTACTAGCAGAGAAACGTTTTAAACCATAAGGAGAAGTAAGGAGGGATGAAACAATTCTAATTAAAATATTTTTAACAAATTGTTTTCTACTGCTGCAACATTGTAACTTCAAATCATCAAATTAAAACATTTTAGCACATTTAAAATGCATAAAATTTATAGTAACTACTATTTTAGTAGTTTTGAAAAACAATTAAAATAATACTAATGATAGCCCATTCCTCCCTTAAGTAAGGGAAGGATGGAACTGGGGCATGCATACTATTATATGTATACATGAAATTATGCAAACGTTAATGAATGAGATTGAAAACTTACATCGAAAAATGATACGAAATAGCCTTTTCTAAGTATAACTTTACTGAACCCAGCAGCTAAAATGATTTACAGCAACGAATGCAGTGGTATGGCTGTTCCATCAGGTGGAAGAGTAAGAAATTATAAACAATGCTCCTTTCGGGCCTAATTCTAGGCATCCAATCCCCCTTATTCTCCCAATACATGTTAAATATGAGGAAGTGAGAAGCAAAGGGATGCAAGTGGACTATTTTAAGTTTCGAGTAAAACGCGTTTAAAGATCATATCCTAGGTAGATTTTCATTGAATTTCTTTTCTAAATCATGCTATACAGCAGCACCTACCAGGGCTACTAGTACAATCCTTGCCCAAGACAGAGGAGAGGTTCTCCTACCATTTGTACTGGTTATCTCCAAATTTTTAATTTTGCCACTTGCATCCCTTTGCTTCTCACTACCTCATATTATTTAAATGTTTTAAATGGAAAACGTTCAAAGTAAATTTTGAATATTACCACAGACTTTCTTTCCTTTGCAAAAGCAAAATCACCGAAGACAGCGAGTCATTAGGACTGTGAAGAAAGCTTTAAAACCCATCATTTAACCCCAGAAGCGGTCGTGGAAAAGTAAGATATCAATGTGCGTAATCATGCAAGAGAATCTCTCTAAAACGAAGACAAAAGGCTTCATTAAGCTCTTTAAAAAGGATATTATTAAAGTTTGATTTAGGAAGTCTCATGAGTCATGGTAAACAATGATTTCAGAATTTTGGAATATTTTAATATGAACCCAAAGGGGTTGCTGTGTTAAGCTTTATATGCGAAAGCATTAAAATTCTGATCTGTAACCTTTTTGTGTGACGGAAGTGACGTAGTTGTTTTATAATTGTTGCCAAAATCAATGAAAAATAATAGTAATTATAAAATTAAAATACTTCCGCTTTTTAATTGTTGCCAATAACAATGAAAAATTACAATAATTATAAACTTAGTTTTGTTAATAAATTTAACAAATTAATTTCAAGGCAACAAGCATACATTTGGATTTTGTTGGCTTTAAACTTTTCAAGTGATGCAGGTAGGTGTTCGGAGATTTATTTGATTCAAGTCCAGTCATCACTTTAAAAGCGTAATGCACATTGCTTAAGTTCAGCGTTGAAATTAGTTTGTTAACTTTCATTGAGAAAATTAACTAAATAATTGCTATTATTTTTCATTATTTTTGGAAAAAAATAAAAAACGGATTTCGAGTATTGTTCAGTTTTCTCATTGTTTAATATCTATTTTCATCATTAAAATATACAATTTGTTTTGTAAATATGCGTAGGTCAGATGCAGAAAGAACAAGAGCGTGGCTTGATAGAAAACGTGTGAGTGAAGTGATAGCTCAGAATGAAAAAAAAGAAAAGATAAAAATTTCTCTTCTATCGTGTGTCTTTACGACGCACCATTAAGTTCTTTTCTTTACCACGAATGGGGGTACTTACACTGCAAATTCTTTGTGTGCATTAAAAACACGCTTGGAATACTTAAATTCAGAAAAAGTTCGCTAGATGCCTGAATGTGTTCGAATCTAAACTATGCTCTGAATCCGTTGTAAAGAAAGTGCACTGAAATCTGTTTTTTAAAGTGAACCGAATCTGTCCCGTTCGAGATATTTGTTAATTTTAAACTTGAGAACAGATTTGAGAACAGATTGGGGACACCTTTGAAAACAGATTAGGAGCACCTGTGGGAGCAGTTGTAAAATCATCGGTTTTTGTTTTCGTAAAAACATAATTTCCACAGCTTTCTTTAACTACCAGCCGATGAAATCAATTTCATATGATATAGAAATTTTGTTGAAGTAAATCACTATTAATAGACTTCGCGAATGCTTTCATAAAGGATAGGTAGCCTTCCCTCATCGAAGACCGTTCATTGCTCGGTGACTGACAGCGGCCGCGAATATAACTGTAAAATTAACAGCAAAAACCACTAAAAAATTTTACGGATTAGGATAAGGATGAGGCTCTAAAAATGTGCGATTAAGTTCTAAACAGGGGACATGTGTACGTGTTTGAAAAATGTTCTCGAAAGTGAACAAAATGTGCGCTAAACCAAACAGGTCTTCTGAAAAGTGTTGTCATAAGTGTTTTTAAATCTACTCCAAAAAGTAGAGTTCGAAGTGTTCTGAAAAAGGGACAAGTACCCGTGTTCAAAATGTGCTGAATTTTGGTTATTGTCACGTGTTTAGTGACACTCCCAAGATTAAGACAAATCGACTGATGTAAGAATTACCAAAATTGGCCAAGGCGTTTAGCCCCTAGAACACCACATGGGAACAAACATACATAGACTTATAAACACATTACCCTTCTTTAAGTCGCGCACGTGCAGTCGGGTAAAAAGGAGTCTATAGTGGCCTTTCATATCGTTTTTTGAGGTCGTGTCCAGAATTGATTGAATGTTTGGAGGCCATGTAACAAACAAAACGTTTAACTTCAAACTCCAAAAAAAGTCTGCTGTAGAGGCACCTTCCACCTAACCTGCCCCACTCCTCCCCCGACCTCTTTTGACTCCCCCCCCCCCTATTTTTTGATGTACTTCCCGCCTACGGATAAAGAGTAGTATCTGCAGATATTATTATTTGCGATATTTAAAGAAGCGTGTTTTGTATTCTATACTAACCATAGGAGACTATTGGAATTTTACGTTTTTTTCGTTTTATTGTCATTGGAAACCAAAAAAGCAAGCTTGTCAAATAAAGCTTATGTGCAATAACCGTTAAAAATGCAAAACAAAAAGAAAAAAAAGAAAGAAAGACAGAAAAAGAAAAGAAATGAAAAAGGAAATAATTGCAAACATGTAGAGGAATGTGGGAAAAAGTGAAATGGCTGGGATGCCTGATTTTTTCCAAAACAAATAAATTGGAAATTTGTTTTGAAAATTACAGAACAAAAAGAAAGAACATTGTATTTTAAACAAAACTTGCGTTGAAATATTTTTTTTAAATTTTCGGTATTGATTTTGAGCCTTCAAAAAAAAAAAAAAAAAAAAGTGGCAATTTTTCACTTTTATTTTCTTGAGGTAAAGTGAAAAGTGAAATATTTTTCTAATGAAATATTTCTTTTTTTGATTATAAAATGTATTTTTGATCAAATGAATCTAAATAAAATTTTGAATGAATAAATGAAAAGAAAATAGAATAATAAACGAATAATTAAATTAATTAAACAACTAATATATGAAGAAAACAAATGAGTGAGTAAAATAGTGAATGAATAAGGAAATAAAAGAATAGATGAATAAATAGGTGAATTACTAAATGAATGAATGTAAATTAATTATTTAATAAATGAATACGGAAGTGTTTCAGTAAATGATTGAGTGAGTAAACGAAATGAACAATTTCACTTTGCCCAATCCACTTTGCCCCGCACGTACTCAGCTTTTTGAGCAAAATATTTAAAATGCAAATAGGCTTTATATTAAATAAATAAATACTGTACCGAATATTAGAAGGTCTCAATTCATGACTAAAATGTTAATAACTAAAACTTCATTATTTTAGAATATCAAAAATATTTTTTAACTGACAACATTACATTAGAATAGGAGAGTCAATTTTTGAAAATTGCCTGCAATTTCATAAGCTTTAATCTTCGGCGCTATATCCCCCCCCCCCCCCGACTGGAATAGACTACATGTGCAACTACATTGTTAAAATAGTAAAAGATAGGAAGCGTTAACGC
This sequence comes from Uloborus diversus, assembly GCF_026930045.1. Lineage (NCBI taxonomy): Eukaryota > Metazoa > Arthropoda > Arachnida > Araneae > Uloboridae > Uloborus > Uloborus diversus. The sequence continues at coordinate 59,243,917 of NC_072736.1, read as the reverse complement.
AGAATAAATATTTCACCTTTTCACTTTGGCCCATATTCCTCCACTTTTTTTACATAATATATTACAATAAGCGTATCAATTTTTAAAAATTGCCTGTATTATCATAAGCTTTAATCTTCGACGGTATTTTTTTTCGCTGACTGGAAAAGATTACATGTGCAACTACATTGTTAAAATATTACCAGAAAGGATAAACGTTTTACCTTTTCAATTTGCTCCACATTCCCCTACTATTTTTTGCCTTTACATGCAGCACAGTTTCGACCTCGGCTTTGAATGATTTTGAGTTCCCCCCCCCCCCCCCCCCCCCCCCCAGCGATTAAGCTTTTTGTGAAGCATATTTCAGAAATAGGTTTTATTTTTTATTTATTTACATTTAAACTTGTCTTTACTTATTCAAAAGTAAATTTAATTTTGGAAGAAATTTTTGTTACAGTTCATTTGTCGATACAAAATTATCGAAAATAAAAAGTTTCGCATAACCGAAATGTCGTGACATTCGCTTCTGTAAAACGTTATTCCCTGCTCAGAGAGTTGTGCAGAAAAAAGCCAACTTTAAGTAGGTTTGCCCTTTTTGTCGCTGTAAAGAAAAATCACTATTTTGCGATACTTGTCCACTACTTGAATTGTAGACTGCCGTAGGTTATCCGTACGTGGGAGGGAGAGGGCAACAAGGGCTGAAACTGCCCCCTAACTTTTTAAAGTAATGGGGTTTTGCCTCTCTCCACTTTTTTTAATTCAAAATTAAAGATAGAACAAAAAATTATTAAGTTGATTAATTCACGTGTCCCCAAAACTAAGAATTGACTTAATAAAGTATGAGTTTTATATTTTTATCAAGTTATTATTTCATGAAAAGTAAAATTGAGGTTTAAATGGGAAAAAACTATACTGTGGCCACATCCATCCCAATTTCTGAGGTCGTATCCCGAATTGTTTTGAGGCCAAGTAACCAATAATAAGGTTAAACTTCAAATTATAAAAACGGTCAGCTGTAGGGGCACCTTCCGACCAACCTGCTCCCCCGCCGTCTCCTTTACCCCCCCCCCCCCCGGCCGTCAATTTTTTGATGCACCACCCGGCTATGGATAAAGGGTAGCATCTGCAGATATTATTTTTGAGATATTTAAAGAAGCGTGTCTTTCATTCTATACTAACAGTAGGAAACTGTTGGAATTTTACGTTTTTCTCGTTTTATTGTCATTAGAAACCAAAAAAGCAAGGTAGTCAAATAAAGCTTATGTGCAATAGACGTTAAAAATGCAAAAAAAAAAAAAAAAAAAAAAAGGGAAAAGAAAAGAAAAGAAAAAAAAATGAAAAAGGAAAGAACTGCAAACATGCAAACATGTAGGGGAACATGGGAAAAAGTGAAATGGCTGAGATGACTGATTTTTTTCAAAACAAATAAATTGGAAAATTGTTTTGAAAATTACAGAACAAAAAGAAACAACATTGTATTTTATAACAAAACTTGCGCTGAAACATTATTTTTTATTTTCGGCATTAATGTTGAACCTTCAAGAAAAAAGATTTCAATTTTTCACTTTTTTTTGGGGGGGGGGGAGAGGAGGGGGGGGTTAAGTGAAAAGTTAAATTTTTTTTCTAATGAAATATTTCTTTTTTGATTATAAAAGGTATTTTTGATCAAATGAATCTGTAAATAAAATTGTGCGTGAATAAATGAAAAGAAAATGGAATAATAAACGAATAATTAAATTGATTAAATAATTAATATATGAAGAAAACAAATGAGTGAGTAAAATAGGTTAAATGAATGAGAAAATAAGTGATCGGATGAATAAATAGGTGAATTACTAAATGAATAAAAATAAATTAATTAATTAATAAATGAATACGGAAGTGTTTCAGTAAATGGTTAGTTGGTTGGTTTATTTATTTTCAATGGCGCAAGAGCCCTTGAGGGCTATACTGAATCAAACGATTTTTTAGTTTAAATTATTTGCCTAAATATAATGTCAGAATATGATAAAAGTAAACGTGTTTTGAAAAAAAAAAAAAAGGTAGAGGCATCAGTAGTTTAAAATAAGCAATAAAAAACATGCAAACATTAAAAACATTTAAACAACTTATGGAACAATATGTTGACAAAAAACGTGGAAAAAAGGAAAGGGATAAAATCAGATTTTGACGACACACACACTAAATTAAAAAGGAGAAGCCAATCTCCAGGAGGAAGGAGTACAAATTGCGATGGGGTGGGTCCCCCAGCAACTCCTTTAAATGTGGATTAAAATCAGTAAAATATTTAAAACGTAATTGATTAAAATTTGGGCAGTTACTTAAAATATGCAACACTGTTTGATTTACATTACACGTGATGCATGTCGGAGCTGGATTGCGGCATAAAAGGTATTTATGGAAGTATCTGGTATGCCCAATGCGAAGTCGAGCTAATAAAACTTGTTCTCTCCTAGTAAGTTGTAATGGTTTGAAACCTGTCGTCGAAGGCTGGATCGAATGCAAATTATTTTGTGTCTCAAGATTCCAGGTCCATTGCCAATGCGTGTTAAGACATTCAGATATTGCGTTTTTAATGTCATCAAGAGGGACACTATCATCAACCAGGCTATTTGTGGCTTTGGCAGCTGAACCGGCGGCTTCATTGCCGGCAATGCCCACGTGACCAGGGATCCAACAAAAGAGTATATGAAAATTATTTTGTATAAGATTTTTGTATAAGTGATATGACTGGGTGACTATGGCGTGGCTATTATTATTGCAGTGAGTGATGACTTCACTGAACTCCGAGTCAGTGTATATTACCCACTTTTTGTGGACGGATTGGGCTATTGATTGTAGAGATGAAAATATAGCTTTTGTTCATGAGTGAGTGAGTAAATGATTGAGTGAATAAACGAAATAAGCTATTTAACTTTACCCCACATTCCCCTACTATTTTTACATAATCTTAATATATAAAAATCAATGTCCTGAGATAACATATATATATACATATATACATATATATATATATATATATATATATATATATATATATATATATATATATATATATATATATATATATATATATATATATATATATATATATATATATATATATCAACGCACAGCCGAAACCGCTGATACCTCAGACTTGAAATTTGGCAGGCATGTTCGCATGATTACGAAAGTAACCACTAAGAAAGGATTTTTCGAAATCTCAATTAGTTCGGGAGAAATTAATTAAAATCCGCTAATTTCTGCGAAATTAAAACCTGTCATTGAAATTTAAATCCCTTATTTTAAGAGGCTTTCCTCCATTTAAATCATTATTCAGTACTTCATCTCAACTTTGGGTCGATAGCGAATTTTAAATTTGATATTGTTTTTATTTCTCACGTGATTCTTCGAGGCTTTTCTCAAGTCAAATAATGATGTTTCTGTCTTTTGCTTTCATTTTTTCAAAACTAGAAACGAAGTTTTTAAGAACATCATCATAGGCGGACTATCCTTTTGAATTTAGAAGAGTGCAGTTTCCTGTAACAGTTTGATTTGCAATAACCGTTAATAAGTCCCAAGGACAGACATTAAAAGTAGCAGGGATCAATTTAAAGAAGACTTTTTTTTTTTCACACGGCCAATTTTATGTAGCTTGCTCCAAAGTCTGTTCATCAAGCAGCTTAATAATTTTAGCACCAGAAAAAAACCAACCTAAAAATGTGTTATACAAAGAAGTTCTTGCTTAAACATAGGTATAACAATAAAATGTGGATGGCCTGTGTTTGCAAAGATAATCAATACTTTAAAAGGATCGTTAATAACAGTTAAAGATCGGTTAAGTACAAGGGCATATATATAAGGAGTCCAGGGGCCCCGGGATCCTCCCAAAATTAGAAAAAAATATAGGTAATAAGTAATTATTACAGGGGATTTTCGAAACTAGGTGCCCCAAACACTGTTAACCACCCTTGCTAATTCCATTACCCGAGCAATGCCGGGTACGGGAATGCTAGTATATTACAATACGCGTATCAATGTTTGACAGTTGCCTGTATTATCAAAAGCTTTAATCTTCGGCGGTATCTTTTTTCGCTGACTGGAAAAGACTACATTTGCAACTACATTGTTAAAATATTATCAGACAGGATAATCGTTTTACCTTTTCACTTTGACTCACATTTCCCCACAATTTTTTGCCTTTACATGCAGTACAGTTTCGACTTCGGATTTGAATGATTTCGGGTTTTTTTTTTTTTTTTTCTGCGATTAAGCTCTTTGTGAAGCATATTTCAGAAACAGGTTTTAATTTTTTATTTATTTATTTATGATCTTGTCTTTACTTATTCAAAAGTAAATTTAATTTTGGATGAAATGTTTGTTACAGTTCAATCGTCGTAATAAAATCATCGAAAATAAAAAATTTCGGCATAACCGAAATGTCGTGACATTCGCTTCTGTAAAACGTTATTCCCTGCTCAGAGAGTTGTGCAGAAAAAAGGCCAAGTTTAAGTAGGTTTGCCTTTTTGTCGCTGTAAAGAAAAATCGCTATTTTTTTGTGATATTTGTCTACCACTTGAATTCTACACTGCCGTGGGAAGGTAAAGGCATAGGCGACTCGTACGTGGGAGGGGGGGGGGAGAGGGTGATAAGTGCTAAAACTGACCCCTATCATTTAAAAGTAATGGGGTTTTGCCTCTCTCCACTTTTTTAAGTTCAAAATTACAGATATAACAAAAAAATTATAAAATTGATTGATTCACGTGTCTGAAAACTAAGAATTGACTTAATAAGTATGAGTTTTGTATTTTTATCGAGTAATTATTCCATAAAAAGTAAAACTGAGGCTTAAATAGGAAAAAAGGATACTGTGGCCATCCATCCCGATTTCTGAGGTCGTATTCCGAATTGTTTGGAGGCCATGTAACCAATAATAAGGTTAAACTTCAAGTGATAAAAACGGTCAGCTGTAGGGGCACCTCCAACCTAACTTGCTACCCCCGCCCCTTCTTTGACCCCCCCCCCCCCCCTCAATTTTTTGATGCACCACTTGGCTATGGATAAAGGGTAGCATCTGCAGATATTATTTTTGAGATATTTAAAGAAGCGTGTTTTTCATTCTATATTAACAGTCGGAAACTCTTGGAGTTTTACGTTTTTCTCGTTTTATTGTCATTTGAAACCAAAAAAGCAAGCTTGTTAAAATAAAGATTATGTGCAATAGCCGTTAAAAATGCAAAAAAAAAAAAAAAAGAAAAGAAAAGAAAAGAAAGAAAGAAAGAAAAAAAAGAAGAAGAAAGGAATTGCAAACATGTAGGGGAATGTGAGAAAAAGTGAAATGGCTGAGATGACTAAGCTTTTTCAAAACAAATAAATTGGAATTTTTTTTTTTTAAATTACAGACCAAAAAGAGGAAACATTGAATTTTATATCAAAACTTGCGTTGAAACATTATTTTTTATTTTCGGCATTAATTTTGAGCCTTCAAAAAAAAAAAAAAAAAAAAAAAAAAAATTCACTTTTTTTTTCCTTGGGGTAAAAAGTGAAAAGTGAAATATTTTTCTAATGAAACATTTCTTTTTTTGATTATAAAAGGTATTTTTGAAAAAAAATTAATCAGTAAATAAAATTTTTAATGAATAAATGAAAAGGAAATGGAAAAATAAACGAATAACAAAATTAATTAAACAATTAATATATGAAGAAAACAAACGGAGTGAGTAAAATAGTGAATGAATAAGAAAATAAGTGAATAGATGAATAAATAGGTGAATTACTGAATGAAGGAATGTAAATTAATTAATTAATAAATGAATACGGAAGTGTTTCAGTAAATGATTGAGTGAGCAAACGAAATAAGCTGTTTCACTTTGCCCCGCACGTATTCGGCTACTTGAGCAAAATATTTAAAATGCAAATAAGCTTAATATTAACTAAATAAATAGCGCACCGCATATTTGAAGGTCTCAATTCATGTCTAAAATGTTAATAACTAAAACTTCATTATTTTATAACATCAAAAATATTTTTTAACTTACAACATTACATTGCTATAAGAGAATCAAATTTTGAAAATTGCCTGCAATTTCATAAGCTTTAATCTTCGGCGCAATTTCTTTTTTCGCCTGACTGGAATAGACTACTGTGCAACCACGGATTGTATGGAATTTTCAAACATCCAGATAAGAGGAATCTATTTGAATGAGGGGGGAAAGTAAAAATTTGATGCTGGTATTCCGTTCATTTGAACGAGACTCTACCTCTGCAAAAGTTGGCATCGCTAAAAAATAATAGATTCGTCCATTTCCGGCTGTAAAACGGATGTTTGTCTTTCCATACAATCCGTGGTCAGACAGTACATGTGCAGCTACATTGTTCAAATATTATCAGACAGGAAGCGCTAAACGCAGAATAAATATTTCACCTTTTCACTTTGCCCCACTTTCCCCACTTTCCCCACTATTTTTACACAATATTTTACGATAAGTATATCAATTTTTGAAATTGCCTGTATTATTATAAGCTTTAATCTTCGGCGGTATTTTTATCCCCCTGACTGGAAAAGACTACATGTGCAACTACATTGTTAAAATATTACCACACAGGATAAATATTTCACCTTTTCACTTCACCTCACATTCCCCTACTATTTTTTGTCTTCACATGCAGTACAGTTTCGACTTCGGATTTGAATGATCTCGAGGTTTTTTTTTTCAACGATTAAGCATTTTGTGAAGCATATTTAAAAAATAGGTTTTAACTTTTTATTTATTTACTCATGAACTTGTCTTTACTTATTCAAACAGTAAATATTATTTTGGAAGAAGTTTTTTTTACAGTTCATTCGTCGAAATAAAATCATTGAAAATAAAAAATTTCGGCATAACGGAAATGTTCATTCGCTTCTGTAAAACGTTATTCCCTGCTCAGAGAGTTGTGCAGAAAAAAGCCAACTTTAAGTAGGTTTGCTTTTTTGTCCGGTGTAATGAAAAATGGCTATTTTGCGATACTTGTCTACTACTTGAATTCTATATTGCCATGGGAAGGTAAAGGCGTAGGCGACTCGTACGTGGGGGGGGGGGGAGGGCGACAAGGGCTGAAACCTAAAGTTTTAAAAATAAAGAGGTTTTGCCTCCCTCCACTTTTTTAAGTTCAAAATATAGATATATCAAAAAATTATAAAATTGATCAATTGACGTGTTTAAAAAACAAAGAATTGACTTAATAAGTATAGGTTTTATATTTTTCTCAGGGCATTATTTCATGAAAAGTAAAATGGAGGCTTAAATGGGAAAAAAGGAGTCTATTGTCACCATTCATCCCGAACTTTGAGGTCGTGTCCCGAATTGTTTGGAGACCATGTAACCAATAACAACGTTAAACTTCAAATCATAAAAAAGCCAGCTGTTGGGGCACTTCCCACCTAAGATGCCACCCCCCCCGCACCTCCTGACCCCCTCACTTTTTTGATGCACCATCCGCCTATATGAATAAAGGGTAGTATCTGCAGATATTATTTTTGAGATATTAAAGAATCGTGTTTTGGATTCTATGCTAACAATATAAAAATGTTGGAAGTTTACGGGTTTTTTTTCGGGTTTTATTTTTATTGGAAACTAAGTAAGGAAGCTTGTCAAAACAAAGTTATGTACAATAAATGTTAAAAATGCAAAAAAAAAAAAAAAAAAAGACATTAGAAAGAAAACAAATTTGCAAACATGTGCTATTTTTTCCTTCACATGCAGTACAGTTTTGACTTCGGGTTAGAATGATTCCGGTTTTTTTTTTATTTATTTATTTTTTTTAAGTATGGATTGCATGTACCCATAGGTCACTGACGTTTTAATTTTTACCATTCACCTAATTCATAAAATTACATCCGCACTCAAAGCTTCGTACCTTTGACTGAATGTTTGCTCGATCTTTAGATTTTCTTTCTCAACCGATTTTACGGTCTAACCATGCTACAGTTCATGTGTAAGGACTGTGCAAAAGTGACCTTATGAGTTGAGTAATAATATACACAACGAAAACATAGAGGTGAATTTAACCTCTTTTTTTCAGGTTAAGTACAGAAGCTAAATATAAAAGTGTAATTTAGTAAATGTCCAATCACATTAATGCTTATGTTATACAGTTAAGTGTTTTGCAATAAACTTACTGCGAAATTGACAATATAAGAATCGATGTATGGCGCATAGTAATTTCAGAAGAGATAGAAATATTTTTTATCACTGTCTTCAGCTGGTATTAACCTCACTCTTTTTATATCATCAACACTTAAAATGTTCATCTTATTTTCTGAAAACGCAAATTTGAAATGAGAGGCGTGGTTATTTGAAAAATTTCCCAAAACGTTTATTTCAAATCAATAAAACTTATGCACAACTAATGTCTCAAATCACATGAACCGTAAATCTGCGTATACCAAGTTTAGTAAAAGAGAGAGCTTCTTTTCCATCTCTTTCTTTCTTCTTGCTTTCAGTTCCGGTAGTTACCGCGTTTAATTTAGATTTGTTATGAAAGGTTCCCAATTTACTCGATTGATTTTTAAAAGAGCAGCTACGAGGGTTGTGTTGGGTTTTTATTGAAGAATTAAATTTTATTTCTGCGAAGAAACCTTTCATAAAATGGATTTACATGAAAGTGGGTGTGGTTTTTGCTGTGTTTTGGTATAGTTTACATTGAGTATACTCTCTTTACGCCCCCTCCCACAATAATTTTTAAATGACAGGCCTGTATTTATTTAAATAGTAAATTGCTAATGTTTTTAACTAAGTGAAACAATATATATCAGCGAACAATAATAATGAAAAGGTATTTCAAATTAGGAACACATTATAAGCTTTCTTTGATTATGTAAATACATAGATTTTTTTCATATATTGTAAATATTTATTGTGGTGCGCCAATCTTTTCTCCTTCTTTTTTTTCCCTTTTTTTTTAAATTTAGTTTTGCACGTTTAAATACGTTTATTAGTAAGTTAAATGTTCCGTAATTTGAATATGAAATCTTCTTTTTCTTTTACCCAAAGCGCGATGCAATTAGGCATACGAACTGTCTTATTACTGCTCTTTTACTTTTTGAAATGTCATCGCATAGCTAATCACTTTTTTACGACGTTAATGCCTCGTTAAAGCAGCTCGATTTCTCTTCAAAAAACGACATTTTTTGAAAAAGAAAATCATTCATAGAGCTTCAGCTCTTTGAAAGCAAACGGTCTATTATTTCAGTCTACGAATGTCAATTTCCGTCATTTAAAGAGTCGGGCATTTCACGACCCTGATGGAACACTACGGACTTACTGCAGAGCCTGCATGCACATTCGAAAGCCCAACTTACAGGAAACGAAAGAATGTATACTCACGCGATTATCATTCTCTGTGGTTCACTTCCTTATTTCGGTTCTTGGACACCTCGATATTCGCTTCAAAATTAGCGTTGAACGCTGGGGAAAGGGAAAAATATTCATCCACCTGACATCTTGTCCATCGGGATATCTTGTGCTAAGTGCTAATAACGGCCGCTAGATGGCGTCAAAGTAGTAATGGCAGCCTTCTATACTCGTTGTGGTTTGTTTACGCATCCGAAATGTGTGCAATGTTCTTCAGCTACAACATTCAAAACGGCAATTGTGGTAATATTTGCTAATATTTAAATATATTGTGCGCATTTTTAAATGTCCAGTTTTCTCTCTTATTTCATTGCAAACTCATATGCATAATAAATAATAATGAAAATAGTATGTTGCAATTTCTTCTGATAAGCTCTAAAGCAGCGGTTCCCAACCTTTTTAGTTGTGCAGCCCACCAGTTTTGTAGTTACTACCGTTGAGGCCCACTAACTACTACATATTACTTGCTCTTTAATATACCGTATTGGGATTGAAAGTGCGTTAAAAACAAGAGTTGACGTTAATCCCCTTTACTTCTCATGCTGCAACACTGATACAGGTATACTCTGATACAAGAACAATTTTCAAAATAGTATTTATGAAAGAAAATAACTTATTGCATTCACTTAGCTGGCATAGCTACTAAGAAGACTCAAAACAAGTCATTAAAGTTAAAGCTGCATGAGATTTTTGACGCTGTTTTTCCTCTACCAGGGAGTTGTCATCTAGGTTGAAACTAGATAAGTTTAGTCTCAAATAAGTCGCAACATTCAATGCATTTTTATATTATTTTTTTTAAAAAAACTTCAATGAAAAGTCTCATTCAAATTTGTTAATTGTCGAGAAGCCCCTCAAGTGTCTCAATTCACTGGTTAGTCACTCCAGTTCAACAAAGAAGGAACATTTTTAACTTCAAATTTGAAGCTAATACTTGTTTCTTTGGCAATTTTCTTTAAAAGCGTTTCAGAATCATTAGATTTCATCTTCAACTATAGGGGAGATATCCTAAGAAATATGAAAAATCTTAATCTTAAAGTTCTTTAATGGCTATGAGCCAGGGAGAGCTTTTGGGTAATGGTACATCTTATAGTTTTTATCTTCTATACCATCAGGGCCTGATTAAGATATCGAGGGGCCCTAGGCCAAATACTTTTTTGGGCCCCCCTGTATTTAAACTGAATAACTTTAGCTGTTGACTGAAACAATTTTAGCCCTAGACTAAAGTAATTTCAGCCATTTGGGCGCCCCTAAATATTGAGGGCCCTAGGCCACGGCCTAGTTGGCCTATTCAGTAATCAGGCCCTGTATACCATTCCTTCTGAATGCAAGTGAATTTTCGCAAAAAATGGAAATTAAGACATCTATATTTATTTAGGTCAGATTCTCAACCAATGTCCATGGCCCAGTAACACGCTGCTTGTGGCCCACAAGCGGGCCGCGGCCCCTGGGTTGGGAACCGCTGCTCTAAAGTAATCTAGAAAAGCTGGAAAAAAATTACAATTTTGCTGTGCCAGGGCTCTATTTTTATATTTACTTTAAAATTTGCCAGTTCTTATTTATCGTTTCAAAATAATATACCTATATTTAACAGGGGTGTCTCGAGCTAAAATTATTGGTAAAATTCTCAATTTACCAACTGAAATCCCAATTTTACTGAGTGATAAAATATAAGCATACACACTAGGTTTATGACTTTAAAAATGTTTTTAGCCTGTAGTAGAAATCAATGAACTTTTTGATGCATGTTCTGAAAATTAAAATTGTTTTCTTCAATTCGTAAAAAAGATTATGCACCAGGCCGTTGTTTCAAATTTTTGCAGGGTGTCAAACACACTCGATACATGTAAAATAGAAAAACAGCAAAAACCACTCCCACTTTCATATAGTAGTAAATATAATTTTCTCAAAGCCAAGGTGTGTCAATTGCTGCCTCCTGAATCCTGATCCCCTTAAGTTTCTGATCCTGTTCTGCACCAATGGCATTGAAAATTCTTACAGTTCAGTAATTTCATCACAGTTACAAGAAACTAGTTGAAATAAACTTCTGGTTGAAATTATCTTTCGTATTTTTAGTACTGTTCTGCCATGAATTTCACCCCTGGTATGGCAACAATAATCGTTTGTGAAGTATGGACAACAAATTTATCAACACAAGTTAAAAGTAGTTCCTGGCTGCAGAGCAATTTCTTTTTCATCCATCAAAATCAAGCTTCCTATCATGTATTTGAGATGAAAGAACACAATACTTCCATTCAGGAATCAAGTATGAATTGATATCACGATTGAAAGGTATGGTTGCCCTCCCCCCCCCTCTACATTGAGCAATGGCGTGCCCCCTCCTCAAATACCCCAGAGTGAGAACCCCCCTTAAAAAGAAAGAAAATACCCCTCAAACACCCCCCTTAAAATTTCAAACGCATAGTCTACGCCATGACCTTCTATGATGTAGGCGGATTTAGGCCGAAATATTTGGGGGTGCAACAATTACAGGGATCTGAGGAGGGGGGGAAGCTATTTCCGGAATAACAAGGCAGTGGCGAAATCAGAAAATAATTTTAGGGCGGGACACACTTTTAAGTCTAAAAAACGCGATGTAAACCATATATTAGGAGATGGGCAATTCTTAACATTTCAAACTGCAGAAAAAGTCTTAAACGAAAGTCAATATTAGAAGCAATGGGTGAATCTAGCTACTGGTTTGGAATGGGATTCACGCTCCAGAAAAAATTTGAAATAGTAGTTTTGAAAACGCAATTTTACAGTTCTTGGTGATATTTTAGAGGCAAGAAAGGTACGTGTGGCTCCAAGGCTTTTTTTAGAAATTTTAGTCTTATAAATATGGTTATAGTCCGTATTTATAGTTTGGGTTATGAATGAGACTCATAGACTGCCTCCAATCGATTTTTTGAAAAGCAGATAGAAATACGTAACCCCCTCCCCCACGCTACCTCTTTAACTTTTCATAATTGAAGTTCCAAAAATACTACGGAGGACAATTTTTGATGCTGTTACCGGATGAGGTGTTCTGGAGCTCTCCCCAGGAAAATTTTCGAAATTGAAGTCCTAAAAATGAAGTTCTTCTGCAATAATCCATGGTATTAAAAAAAAGGATTCTCCCACTTAAATGTTTCGAAATAGTAGTTTTCAAAACCAAAATATTAACATTCTTTGATGATAATAGAGAAAGGGGGGTCAGAGGCCCTTGTTCGAATATTTTCCAAAATTAATGTCTTAAACACATGAGTGTAAGACCATATTTGGTAACGTTAGGGACACTGCAGTTTTTCAAAACTGAAGCTCCAAAAACGAAATTTTAAACGATTTTCGATGTATTTAGGTGATTAGAAGATCTTCCTTGGAAATTTTACGACAGTGAAGCCCAAGATTTGGAGAAGAAACATTTTGAGGACCAATAGATAAAATGAAAACGAAATAGAAAAAAAAAATTTAAAAAAAAGGGAGGGGGAGATATGAAAGAAAGAGGATTGTGCGAGAAGGCACACAATTCACCGCCAATAATCTAAAGCTGTTGAAAAATTTATATGTCAATATTTCTTTTTGAAAGAGAAATTAAGATTTTTTTCCCAACATTCTTTTTTTTTCCGTAAAATAACTGCGTTTTCCCAAAATGAGATCTTTTCTTCTCTTCAATAATACAGAATATTTTTGTAAAAACTTCTACTCAGCATTTTGTGGGGAGGGTCACCAGTTTTGTGCCCCTTCCCCTCTGGATGCACAACTGCAGTAAATTGTCCGGTAGTCCTCCTTCAAAAAATTTTGATATTTTACCTTAAAATTTTTGGTTTTCGGTTGATTTCGGTGTAGATTTTATTGATCAAGTTTCTTGCAATAACCATGTTTTTTTTTTTTTTTTTTTGACTTTATTAGCCATTGTTGTTTTAAAATAGAAGAATTTGTATTGATATACGAATAAATACCCAATTACAGAACATGCAATTATTCTACACAATAACATGGCATAATAAATTCTTTGAGAAGTTTCTTTATTTGCATGAAATTATTTATTAGGTTTTTTTTCTCCTCGAAATGGACAAATTTACTTTAATTCTTAATATGAGCACAGTTATGTTTTTCTTTCACTAGGGACGTGTGGTGATACACTGGATTTAAGTAAATTTACTAGTATAGCAGCTATGAATTGTTTCCCCCAACTGCGTTTCTGAGTGAAATATACTAAACTAATTTTTTTTCAAAACCCAACCAAAAATTTTGAGGGTGCGGCGCACCCCCTGGCACCCCCGTAAATCCGCCTATGTGTTGGTGTAATTTTTCTGGCGCATGTTGGATTAGACCAACCTACCCCAAGTAATTTAAAAGTTTTTTTCTCTCTTAAATCTCAAGAATAATAACATTACTAGCTACATTTCCCGGCTTTGCACGGTTCACCTCGAAAATAAAAGTTATGTCAACTGACGTGTGTTCAGCAATCAGGCTTGAACAAAAAACAAAAACAGTAAACATTTTAAATCCCTCGATTACAGGAGAAGCCTTTAAAACAAAACCCAGAATTTTATTTGCTCATATTCAAGACAAAAAATGGCAACAGATCTTTTGTCTCAATGATTTTCTTCATTGCTATAAATTTTAATAAAAGCATTGTTGCAGAAAGTTGAGATGAAGCACTGAATAATTTGAATGGAGGCCTTCAAAAAATAGGAATTTTATGTCAAAATCTAAGTGTCATAATTAATAATTTTCAATTGATATCTCCACTAATTATTATCGGAGAATTATGTTAAATAGCCAAACATAAAGACGAGAAGATTACAAATCCATCAATACCTGGTTCGATGGTTAGTTCACTGTCGTTTGTGAGAAGAAACTTGGACATAGATACATATGTACATACTTAGATACATACGCTCAGTTTTTAATTATATAAGATTCTAATTGTTTGTATGTATATTCATTTCATGTTACACATACAGTCAAGCCTGCTTATTAGAATATCGGTTTAAAGAATGTCCTGCTTAATGTAATGCATTTTCAATGTACCAAACCGCTTATGTCTATTATTTTATGGAATATCCCGCTCATTAGATTTTTTTTTTTTTTGGAAAATTGGCTATTCTATTAAGTGGGTTCAACTGTGTATGGAAATAATTATAAAATAACTTTGGAAAAAAATCAAAGGCATATTTTATATTTATTTAACAAAATTATACAAAATTAATGTTATAAAAAGACTTATTGTACATTCTTATCTGCATGTTTTTACTATTTATATTTTCAAAAAATTCTTCTAGAATTCAGCAGACAATTGTTTTCAAAGAATAAAATATAATCAGAATAGCCAGGCGGGAAAAAAAACGGGAGGGTACTTACTTTTGTCCCTTTCTGTGGTCAAAATATTTACATTTCTAAGTTTTTTTAAGGGAGGATGATGTTTCCAAGCCTAAGGACCCATTGGGAATTAGTTCCCTTTGAGAACTAATGTTGCAGACGCGTATCCAGGATTCCCTGGATATGCTTCTGCAACAGCCTCAACAAAGTGCACCATCTCTGCCAGATGAAGTTTATTTTTATGCTCAGCACCTTTTTTTTTTCTGGAGTTCTTGCAAAACTTTTGATGGGGCACCCTTCCGCATTCATGCATCGAATTTGAGCAGTTTGGAAAAACTCCTTGGACAAAACGTTAAATAGCACAAAGTGCACTGCAGACGTGTGTTTCAACCTTACAAGAACGTCTTTTCAGTGCAAAAGAAATGCGCTTATAGATGAAAAGACATCCCTTCTGTCGGACATCTTTTCATCCATAAGCTATTTGTCCTTGTTATTTCTTAGTTTGCTTTTTATGTATTATATGCACAAAGTTATTCATTCAATTTAACTTGAAGAGGGTTGAAAAACATGTTTTTCTGAATTTGAGGTCTGAAAAGAGAGAATAATTACTAACCTCCCCCCCCCCCCTACCTCTCCCCTCACCTCCAAAGAAAAGAAAGCTGCAAGTAGAAAAGATTTCAATTTTTATTTAGTTTAAATTATGTAATGCTGTGGACGGTGGTTAATTGAATCGGTGGTTTATTGAATCAACCACTTTAATGAATCAAATTGTCAAAAACATAATAAAATCCAGCTTTACTGAACTAGCCGCTTTATTGAATCAGCCACTTTATGGAATCAAATTTGTTGAGAACAAACATGATTCATATAAGCGGCAGCCACTATATTTTGTCCAATAAAATCAAATGAGGGTACATTTTTGTAGGTCTTTAATGTAAATTACAAATTATGTTATTTACTTACAGAACATCCTTTTTGGTTTTAATTCTTTTCACATGGAATCAGTTAGTGCATAAACTCTACTGTTTTTACATTTGTGCTTTGTTTTGTCAGGGGTTGCAAAGTTGTCACTCTCAGAGGTGGAGCAGCTCCAAAAAATTAGAAGAGGGACCTGATCTGGAAGCATTCATTGCAGGCGTGATACCACGAGGTGCAACTCACAAGGATTATGAAGGGCAGTTACAACTGGACACATCAGATCGGAGAAAGTAAGCAGATTTTGTAACTTAATGTGCAGAAAAATCTCTTAGGAAGAGATAAAGTATGCTGTTGCTTAAACTCAAATCGAGTATCCGAGCCCGAGTTGACAATGCTACCTGAAAAGCAGATGTGTATGGTTTCTGTTTACCACCACTATGGTGGAAGTTTGACTTAGCTCAAACAGCCTGCAATAAATGGTAGCATCATCGATTGACATTTCGATAATTTTGATCCAAACCAGAAGCCAAACAATTCCTGGTTCAGCACTCCCACAGGCATTGATTTGGGATGAGGACTTGGAAGACTGTAACCATGACAGATTTTAACATGCATCAGTCACCATTAGCTAATACAGACTATCTTCAACTGGGTGGCATCTAACCTAGAGCCCTCCAGTTACAACTCCAACGCCTTACCCAGGGGTAGAAATTTAGAAAAATAAGTCACTGGTCTAATGGATGAGAAACAAAAAGAGCTTCACTGATCCATTCTTATATCCTAGTTTTAAGTTATGAAATAGTAAAGAAAAAAGACAAAAATATCTAAAACAAAATTAACATGACAAATGGAGTCAATTACAAATTTTAATAGATATGTCTGAGGACTGAAGAAAAGAAGGAAACTACTGGTTACATTATTGTTCACAAATATTGCTCACGGAATTAAGCCAAGAAAATCTTATCTGTGTTGCTACTTTGGGAGGAAAGCAATAAGGTGGCGAAAACAATATGTTTGTAATACAGGGTTCGTATGCTCCTTATCAACTCCTGCTTTTTAAGAAAAGAAAATAAGGGCCCTTAAAACTCCTGAATTTTGCTATTTTATCTCCTTACAAACTCCTTATTTCTTTATTCTACATGACTCTAAAGATTTTCTTCTATCACCAATCTGATACGAGTGATTACGTTACACCGAATTTCTCAGGAATTCTGCTATTTTTTTCGTCTGTTAATACCGGAAGTCCTATTTTTTCGTGAGACTATTTTCTTCCCCACATCCAAATTTTTTTTCCAAATTTCTGACGATTATGCCGATAATTATTAACAATATATCACCTTGAAGACTTGTTAAAGTACCATTCTAATTTTTTTTGTTTTAATACTTTTATTTGCCGTTTTTAGACTTTTGATGCTTGCATTTTGATTAATGCAATCTCTTTGCATCCGATATGAGAATTGATTTTTTTTTATTTTTAATGCTGATTATGCTTTTTGGTAGGGCTAACAAATGAAATTTCTATTTATTCCTATAAAAATCACAAAGTAAAATTTTCAAGCCAAATTCTGTGTCTTTTATGAGAGTCTAAAGTTACAATCTAAATCACTGGTTTAATTTGTTTTTTGCTTCAATTACGTCAATTGTTATTAATAATATATTTATTGTAGAGCTCTAAAATGCAATTTTAAAATAATTTACTTAAATAAATTCCTTTATGTGCTGTTCTTTATACTTTTATCGTGTTTACTTTGAAAATTGCAATCTCTTTGCATCCACCACGGGTATAAGATTTTTTGCATTTATGATGTTTACTAAGCCTTGTGAAGAGGCAAAGAATCATCAACAAAAATATTGATGTTCTGAGAAAGCCTTTCAATAACATAAAAGAGTGCCATAAACAATGATTTCCTTGTAACTGAGTCTTTAGTGTTCACAATTTTTTCAAAAAGGGGCAGGGTAAATTTCTTAGAGAGGGCATTTTCGATTTAAAAAGGGGCACTTTTTAGGAAGTAAAAAGGCACTCGGGGATGACCCAGTAGGAAGTCAACACAAGGGGTGCCCCCCCCCAAGAGCAAGGATGCATACCCCTCCAAAATCAGGAAGACCCCCCCCCCCCCCGCTCGGCCAAAAAAGAAGAACGTGAGCTTCTAAAAATTTCCGATTCAGCAAATTTGTTGACAATAATGCAACATACTTTTTTTTTCTTTTTAAACAACACTTAATGACCCCCTATTAGATCTAGGTATGAGTGCATGGTCGTATTTAATAATTGGGTCAAATTTAAGTTGAGTAAATTGCGAATTTCTTCTTCCTAAACAATCGGGTTTGGAGTGATCCTGAAGACACTTTTGTGACATATTAAACCATGTACTAACTATGTGTATTACAGTCATGAAATTAAAAGGAAGAAACTCACAGGAATATACTCATAATTTTCAAATTTAGATTAAAATTATATATCTAGTGATCTGGTCTAATCAAATTGTCTTGGAAAATATTGATAGCTGATTCCCTTATGCATAACATCAATAGGAACATCACTTAAGTTTTATGAAAGTTGTTTTATAGATGTGGTACATCCATCAATAATTCATTTTTATGACACTAAGTAACTCTCAAGATGTAAGCAGAGATTGTTACATTTTCTTTAAAAGGACGTTCTGGGCAATTCTATGGTGTCGGACGTAGAAAATGAAGAAAAATTTCTCAGTTTTAATTCTATTTACCAAATATAAACTGTTCCAAAATAACCAAATTTATTTACAAGATACTTACTACATCCCCCGTTTTCCAAATCGTTCCCCCCCCCCCAGCAAGGGCTCACCCCTCCCTAATTATCGCAAAGACCTTCCACTCAAAATAAACAGTCCCCACCCCCACCCCCCAAAAAAAAAAAAATGCCCTCAAACAACCCCATTTAAAAAATTTCAATGGCGTGGCTCAATCTGCGCTATGAACCCCCCCCCCCCAGGGGGCACCCTGCTGAAGTTCACCTTTTATTACTGTGCTTTATACAAATAGCCAGTCAATAAAAGAAACAAAAATAAATATGCGAAAAATATTTTTGTATTTTAGTTCAATATGCATAGTATTGTACACTAAAGTGCGAAAATAAAAAGGTTCGTAAACCCAAAGCGGAGATTAAAAGATGGCTATACGATTACACTAACATGGTAATGTTAAGCATGACATGCGACGCATGCAGCATTAAGGAATTATGCACTATTACCGTGTTTTCAGAAAGTTATTGCTGAATGTTAGCGGTTTTGAACAAATGAATGAAAATAATTGAGGTCTTCATGCTTTGGTTTACATCATGATATCATTGCAAACTGAAATATAAATTTTGTTCACAGTGAATGCTTTTGCTAAGAGATTTTTTAAGACAGCTGTTTCAAAAACATTTTGGGAGTATCTCCAACAGCCCCAGTGGCAGAAAGTTTTGTAGCTGTCTGCGAAAAGCTTTCATCGACAACTACATAATCTGTCTGCAAAAATCGTGCATAGTTCAACAACTCTTTGGGTCAATACCTTTCAGAAAAACTAGCTTCCATAAATGTATCACGAAAATTGCCTCCCGCCTCTGTATTGTTGTATCGCAACCTCCTCCTCTTCCCCACCACCATTTTTGAGACTGGCGACATCCAATTCTTTCTCTTTGGGCCAATGACTTTCAGAAAAACTTAACTCCCATAATTGCATCACAAAAATCGCCCCCACTCCTCCCTGCATAATTGCATCATAACCCCCCCCCCCCCATGCCCTCCTGCACCATTTTTAAGACTGGTAACATCCAAATTCTTTCTCCTTGGGCCAATATCTTTCAGAAAAAAATAACTCCCATAATTGTACAACAAATATCCCCCCTCTCCCATTATTGTATTACAAAAATTTCCCCCACTCCCCCTGGATCACTTTTGAGACTGGCAACTTCCGAATTCTTTCTCTTTGGGCCAATACCATCTAGAAAAACTAATTCTCATAATTGTATCACAAAATTGCATCCACTCCTCCTTGCATATTTGTATCCCAAAAATCCCCCCCCCCCCCCCGCCCCATTTTCGATACTAACAATCCCCCAAATTCTTCCACTTTGGGCTAATAACCTTTCAGGACAACTAAGTCGCACAATTGTATCAGAAAAAAAAAAAAAAGGCTGTATTCAGCTTTATTAAAAAAAAAAAGAAAAGGAACGGTTGGACTTAACACCTTCTCCTACGCTCATCAAAGATCGTCGCAATTAGCATTTCGATTATTGTTTTTATGGAGACTGTCTCCGTAGCCCAAAAAGAGCGTTTTATTAGGACTTCAGCTTGGATAGGGGAAAACCCCATCACCAGATTCCACGAAGATGACGTCATGCCACTCGGGACCACCGTGACAAAGCGCGCGCTCCATTCGTCGCCGCGCGAGCGCGCATTTTTGTCACGGTGGTCCCGGTACACTCCGTTGCCGATGAACTTCGGCGTGCGCGTAAAGATTGCAGAAAAATAAAAAGGAGAGAGAGAAAAAAAAGATAGTCACATGTGATTAAGAAATAGGGAAAAGATCGAAAATACACGAAATTTTCAAATAGAGACATAAAGAGACTAATTTTGAAAAATAGCGATAGTATAAAGAGCTTCCCCGTGGCTTACAGCGCTGTGCTAGAATTATGCATGTGTAATTAAAAATGAAAGTGAAATAAAGCAGCGTAAATAAATAAATCAAATGGTTATAGAAGGGGGGCTGAAACTTACATTTTCAGGAGAGGGTGGGGATTCTAATTTAACCGAATGAAATTTCTTGAACGATGCACTTATACCATACTTACATTATACTTAATTAGAAGAAAATCATCCAAAAAAGGAAAAGAAAAATCAAATGTTATGATTTAGATTTGATGAATAAGGACCTTTTGGGGAGGTCTTGGCGATCTCCCATCACTGATTCACGCCCTTTATTCACGACATGAATGATATTACGATATAAATGCGAATGGTTGCAAATATTTCATTTAATAAATATTTTCCTGAAAACGATTGTGGGGAAAGAAACAGTGCAATATTATAAAGCAATAAATTTAAAAAAAATCGCCGCGATGTACCCTTTCAATGAGAAATATAAAATACACACTTATTAAGTCAATTTTACTTTTGTTAAACATATGAATTCCTCAACAGTATTATTTTTTGATCGATCTGTAGTTTTGAAATTAAAAAAGTGGAGGGGCAAGGAGTTTTGAGAAGTGAGATTGAGTTGTCCCGATGTGCGAACCGCTTGTAGCTCCTCCTAAATTAAACCCCGGCTACGCCATTGGTCAACGCCTAAGGAAAAGCAACTGAATACAGAGTGCTAAAATACTGCACGCGTTTTTGCCACATGCAATCAAAAGCACGTGTTCAAAGATTGCTGCAAATGAAACTCATCCTTTAAAAATTAAATTTCACTCTGAATTCTCGATAAATACCTTTAATTTTGTTCACTAATTTGGAATATGGAAAATTGTCCAAAAGCAGATGTTGAAAGATTGTTGCAGCAAATGTGCTCAACAAACGAAGAAAGCAAAAATCAACTTTCATTCACGATTATAATGAAAAGAAAAAAAAAAGAAATTACTCATACTATTTGTTTCGTTTGGGACACAATTAAAAATTTAAAAAATGATGATCACAACAAATTGCAATAAAATACTTTCGCATCACCAAGGTTCGCACTTCTTGCGCAAACTAGTTCCTTTTTCTATTTTACTTTTTAAATCTTAAGTTCATTTTTGAAACATTTTTTTCCCCTTTCTTTATTTTATTTTGTAGAATGATAATTTCAGGTATGTTAAAGAGGAAATATTGTAATTCAATTTCTACTTTATAACAGCACGTGGCTGCTCCGATTTTCGACACTAATTGAAGCGATGTCGATCCTAAGATAGTATTAAAAATTAAAGTAAAAATAAAATTCTTGCACTTACTTTGACCATATCTACTATTTTCTTACAGAATGCTCCTTCCTTTGTTCTTGCATCTTCCCGTTTGCGATTCATAGAAGGCATGACGGAAAAAATCAGAATAGCGGTCTCAGAAAAACGTAGGCAGAGATCGGACCGCAAATTCGCACGTGCTTTGTCCAGTTCACCGCATGGAATTAAAAAAAAAAAAGGGTGCAAGATGTGAGGTGCTGGGTCGGTCAGTTCCCGCCCCTCCCCCTCCCTCCTTCCATCGACGTTCGATGGGGAGCGAAAGCGCTGACGTCATGATTTTGAATCTTCCTTTCGGACATCGTTTCCTCCTTTCTCCCCTTCGGATATCGTAAATATAAATTGTTTGTACACCAGTAAAAGAGCAGGGCGCATGATTAAAATTCTACTGCAGGGGCAGGGCGCGTTTCTTCGGGTCTAAAGAGGGCAGGGCGCATCAGCTCTTTAAAGAAAAGGGGCAGGGCGCCGCGCCCTTTGAAAAACGCATAACGGGAACGCTATGAGTCTTGTGAAACATGTTCAGATAACATAAACAACTACAGTTGATTATCCACAACACAACTCTTTGTTCCCCCCCCCCCCCCAATTATCCAAATTCTAACTGAAATTTAAGTTTTCTCTCATATTCCAATGTAGGACGGTTTGCTAAGAGCCATATGCAGTGCCTTATCAAAATCTGTTTGAATGTCAATATGATCAACATTTATACTCTTATTATACGGGCTATGATAACCTTGTCATAGTACACTAAAAATAATTAACTATTATCTTGCAGTCGCCTAAGGCTTCCTCCCTGGTTGAAGAGTAATATTCCAATGGGCAAGAACTATCACCATCTAAAAGATACTCTCAGAAACCTCAACCTGCACACAGTAAGGAATTTCTCTTTTTAACATCCTACAATTTAGCCAACACCTAATTTAAAAAAAAATTAAACTTATGTTATTCTGTATATTGTAAATTTTGTAACTGACTATCATCATATGTAATGCTGCCATAATTTAATACTACTGATACAATGTTATCTGGAATATTTCTTGCCAAACAGGGTTGTAAAAAAAACCCAAAAAAACTTTTTTTTTTCTGAAAAAAAAGTTTTTTTGGTTTAAACTCTAATTGTAAGAATAACGGTTTTTTTGGGGGAATTCATAAATATTTAATGATTTAATTGTTGATGAACACATTTAAATTCACATTTGTACTTAATTACTTGATGATTAATTAAATAATTAAATATAAAATTAAGTCCTGTAAATTCATTTCTTCATAAGATGCGCTTTCTATAGGAGAAATATTGTTTGAAATTCTTTAACTACTAAAAAAGTACATTAATTTAATAAAAAGACCTTGTCACAAATGAATGATCAAAGAAATAATTAGCTGTGAGAGTTGAGACATAATTATAAATAACCAAGAACAAAATCATGTAAATCAATTTCCTCATAAATATAGCTTTCTAGGATAAATATATAAATAAAAGTAGAATTAAAATCAAGGTATTGTAAGCATAGAAAGTAGTTTGCAGTATCTACAAATGAATCACAAGTCTGATGTACATTACACAATTTTAAAAATCAAAACACCAACATATTTTTTTTTAAGGATGAAAAAAAAAGTTACAGATAATGTAATAGTTTACGTAATGTATCATTGAGAGGACTAATACAAATAGGATAAATAAGGAAGTGAGAAGCAAAGGGATGTAAGTGGACATTTTCAAGTTTTGAGTAAAACACATTTTTAAGATACTGTCCTAGGTAGACTTGCACTGATTTTTTTGTATAAATCATGCTATACAGCAACCCTTATCAGGGCTACTAGCACTATCATCTCTTACCCCAAGACAGAGGAGAGGTTCCCCTATTACTTGTACTGGTTATCTCCAAATTTTTAATTTTACCATTTGCATCCCTTTACTTCTCACCGCCTCAAAAAGGCTTTAAAAAAATTATTATGTTTTTCATTGTAGATTTTATTTCTCTTAATTTAATGTACACTGGTGTGCAAAAATTGAGGACGAAGTCAAAAAATTAGCATATCAGCTGAACGAAGAGGCAGAGCGGACAGAAAGACCAATCAGAAGATTAAGTAAGGCATAGGCGGCTGGTGCCTCAAAAAAGTGGGGGGGCAAAAGCGATGTGAGTGCGTGGGCGGGGCACAACACCCTTCAAGCTTCTTTTCTTTTTTCTTTTTCGCATAATTGAGCAGTAACATTAGATTTTAACAACATAACAGATAAAATGACCTTCTCTTATAAATATTCGGTTCACAGTCATAGGCGGATTTAGGCTGTAAATTCTGAGGGTGCCACACCACGAGTCGAGGGAGAGGAAAACCCCAAGAGCGACAGGGGATCCAGCAGTGACGCCACCAGAAAATAATTTGAGGGAGGGAGGTCTGATTTTACTCCCCCCCTCCCTCATATGTTAGGGTGTCTAAAACAATTATTAGGAGAGAAGGTTGTTTTCATGAAAATAAAGCTGCGTTGTAGCTCTGAAAAATATAAATGACCAAACTATATTTCCTAATGAAATACATATGATTATTGATTGATTTATGTATTTTTTTTCAAAACGCAACCAAAAAATATTAGGCACCCTCGTAAATCCGCCTATGTTCACAGTATCAAAAATTGGAACGGATGCCTAACGTAGACGCTTTTCTTACATTTGGAAGTTTCATTTAAATTTTTTTAAAATAATAAATGCAAATCATACTTACTAAGGCAGTTCTTCTTTCTTTTAATCAATGAATAATGTCATCACATAACGGCACACTCCAAAACACCGAGAGAGCAGGTCAGCAATACATTTATTTATTTAATATTATATATATACATTTGTGTATCAAATTAGTAAAACGATAGCCTGCGATTTTTGTTTTTCGAAAATTGCTCTATTACTTTAGTAAAATTAATAGCTATAGTGTTTTCAATCTTCAAAACAGCAAGTGCAGAAAGCCTCTCTTGACACATACTGCTTCTCAGGTACGAATTTAACGATCTCAAGCATGAAAAACTTCTCTCACACGATGCAGTTGAGACTGGTATCACAAGGAGAATTCGCATTAATTGTGTTAGGTATGGGAATATATCACTGAGGTCCTTTTCCACAAGAAAATTGCATCTTTTTCTCAGTTCCGTTACCTCCGAAGATGCATCTGGTAAAGAGTCGATGTATTTTTTGTACATTTTCTGAAAAATTTGGGTCTCTCCTAATAATTTTTCCATGTCAAGATCATATGTTTCCGAGACTTTTTTAATGGATTCATCTTTTATAATCTCTGATGGATCGGAGCATACGACATCTTTTAGTGATTGAAATATATCCAATTCATTTTCTTTGAACTTTTCAGCTATTGTGTTTAAAGCAGCATCTATTACTGGAAAAGCAATTTCCGTTCTATAAAATGATTTGACATCTTGTGACATGTTGAAGGAACCCCCGCCGAGTTTCAAAGACACCTTTCTAGATCGCGGAAGTTTTGGTCCAGTAAAAGACTTTGCTTCACAAATATCGTTAGCATATATCCACAACTTTTCAAAAAAATCTTCACTTCGCAATTCATTTAAACATTCTTTTGTTGTATTTACCAGATCCTTCACAGTTGAAAAAAATAGCGATTTTGATTGCAAAGCTTTTGAAAGCGTATCTGTAACTTTCAAAACTCTTTGGATCAGAAGTAGGCAAAAAATGAATTGGAAATTTTCCATGTTATTTAGTAATGCTTCAGCTTGCGATCCATTTCTTGAATCCGTTTCTGATATTTTCTGTAGAGTATCTACAATTTCGTCAAAATTTTGCAACACTGTGTTGCAAGCTTCTACACGACAACTCCATCTTGTGTCGCTTAATGATTTAAGTGACTTGTTGCCTCCAACAAAGTCCTTGTTTTTTAAATTTTCCTTATATAAAAAAGTTCTTTTGGTTGAAACAGCAAAAAAACTGTGCAATTCTTTCAAGATACCCATAGAATTTCTAATTTGTACTTGTTTGCTGCAAGCGTCAACAATACACAAATTCAATATATGGGCATAACAGTGCACATAGAATGCCAGAGCATTTTCTTGAAGAATCCTCGCTGCCACTCCTTTGTAGCTACCCCTCATATTTGCTGCTCCATCGTAGCATTGAGCTCGGATTTTTGAAAGAGGAAGTCGAAATTTTTCCAACACATCTTTTATCAAAATGGCTAAAGTTTCTCCTTCCGTGTTGCATGTTTCGAAAAAGCCCAAAAATCTTTCATGTACGCTGAAATCTTCGACTTTGACGTAGCGGATTACGATTGCAACTTGTTCATTATGTGCTATGTCGGCAGTTTCATCAACAAGTATTGCATAACAACCCGACCGATTTGCTTCGCTAGCTATGGATTCACAGACCTGCTTGCTCATGAGCTCTAAAATTTCATTTTGAATTTCCTTACTACTGTAAGAAAAATATTTTTCTTTTCCTTTAAAGAATTTTTTAATTAGAGTATTGTCCTTTGAACGGAGATTCAACAGTTCTAAAAAAGTTCCTCTGTTGCTTGCTTCTTCCTTTTCGTCATGTCCTCTTAACGCAATGCCTTGTCTGGCACAAAACAACAAAGTTTCACAAACGGACTCGAGATACTTTTTGTTTTCCTCAATTTCGGTTGCTCTTTGGGAGATTAGTTGAACACACACGCTCCCTTGTCTCAATGAAGTTTTATATGCTCTGAGTCTCTCAGCAGACGACTTATGAGCTTCACTGTTTCCGTGGGCTTTGAATTTCTCAACACCTTTTTTCCAGTTTTGAAATCCTATTTCTGTGAATGTTTTTTCTGCACAACCTTGAAGTTCATTTTGGTACATTCGACATGGAAAACAAAATGCCTTGTTCAGTTCTCCATAATATTCCAACCATGGAAATTGGTCGAACCAGTTTTTCTGGAATTTCCTCCCATTATTAACTGGATATTGAATGTCCAAAGGCTGATGCGGGCCTTCATTAACTTCATTTTTTCTGATATCATGGTTGTCGCAAAATGTCGTCTCTTCATTAACTATCGAGTCTTCTGTATTTGTATTGATTGACGTCGTTGGCATGGAATCAGACAGTGTTGCATTGAAATTCAAAAAATCCGCGTCTTTCGATTGACTTTCACCTGCATTTTCCACAGTAGGAATCTTGCGGAAACATGCACTAATAGTAGGTTGGTTTTTAAGTCGCTTTGCTTTTCGAAACATTTTGCAAAAACAGAGACGAAACAAATGAAGTTTCTAAATGGAAAAAAAAGGCAGCACCTGCTTCGAATTCGCATTCGAAAATGAAACGTTCAAGTGCTCCTTTTACAGATGATCGCCCTTTGACTGTTTCGGGATTTCTCATCTCGACCCAGAAGTACATACCGGTTAACGGACAGGAGCTGGACACCTTTGTGTGGCACGCGTCAACGAACACTTTAAATAATAGACTAGACATGGAGGCACCTGCAGTGACACCGCAGAAAATTGAAAGATAAACATGGTGACCTTGCATGATGTCTCCTCTTTGTGTCGTGGCCGGACACTCCAAATATCTCAGGCAACGCTACACACAATGAGAACTGTCCATCGCATAGGGCTTAGTT
This sequence comes from Uloborus diversus, assembly GCF_026930045.1. NCBI lineage: Eukaryota > Metazoa > Arthropoda > Arachnida > Araneae > Uloboridae > Uloborus > Uloborus diversus. The sequence goes on along the minus strand of NC_072736.1, from coordinate 59,216,794 downwards.
CCTCTAGGGACTACGCGGCGCATTCGAAAAGGGTCTCCCATTTATATTGACTCCTAATGCCCAGAGTCTCGTAAAAGCTAGCACCGCTATTGCCGTATGAGAAAGGAGTGAATGTGTGGCGCCATTGGCACATCAAACTCCAGACTAAAAAAAAATTTCCGAACACTTCACCTGTTTTTATGAAGATAGGGACTTCAGACCAAATAAGAATTTCAAAAATGCTTGGTGGACCTGCCCGTTTTTTTTTCCAATGGACTATCTTGACACAAAACACAATAAGTATGAAATAAAGGTGTAATATTAATGTCAAAAATCAATTAAAATTTTAGATTATAGGTAATATGGAAATAGGAACTTTATTTTTGAAATTTCAACTTTTCAAAATTGGTTATTATTAGTTCATTCATGAGAGTGATAGTTTATTTTTTATTATTTTCATATTTTTTTGCAAATAATATTTCGAAATTTTACTCAAACTGTGCGCAATGTTTCTTATCATTGTTCATAAAATTTCATTCTGTTAATTGGACAAGAAAATTCAAATATTTGTTTAGTAGTCCATGATTAGCAGGTATTTTAAATTTAGAATCGATTTCTTTTATTATTAGTAGCCATTTAACAACGAACGTTTAATTATTGTAAAAATTATAAAGCAATCTTAAAAAGATCTACACCGTAGGTTAGATAGGACGAAAAGTACTAACACAAGAGACGTGTGCAGCCTTCCATGCACATATGTACAGATCAATATAATAAATTAAAATGTCTTTACCGTTAATTTTTGTGAAAAAACTTAAAGCATATTTACTAAATTTTATGAAGGCAAAATTTTTTTAATAATACAAAGTTTTGGTTGAATAAAAAGGTACTAAATTGGAAAATTGTTAAATGTACGTTGTAATTGTATGTATAAACTTTGAATGTAATAACTGAAAAAAAAGGAGAGAGATTGTATTGTAGTTTTCCATCAATTGCTTGGGGGACGGGGAGGGGGAGAACTAATCACAGTCACATTTTCTTTAATGCAAAATATTTCAGTAAACTATTTTTTAAAAAATAAACTAAGAAACTTGTTTTAAATTCTGTATATTTTTATTTTTATGAATTTATTTATTGCTACAAATCATCTTATTTAAGGAAAAATACATGTATTAATTGTTTTTTAAACTCATTCAGCATAATTTCTTGCTTTAATTAATTTAAAATAAAAAATGATGTGTCAACCAATTAATGGGTAAAATCTGCCGATTACAAATAATCAGAAAAATGTCGCTGGTTTCCGATTAATCCGTGTATTTGTGCAGTTTGATAAATTTTCTAACCTGAATTGCATTAGCTAAAAGGACTGGAGAAATTGTCAAATACTTTGTACTAAAAATGAAAAACTTCGTTTTACTACGTTATCTTATTTTGCTCTGTTCATTTGGAATCTCTCTCTGTCGTACGCACCATTTTCTACACAGAAAAGTCATACAAAAAAAAAAAAGAACTTTGTAATCCGAACACATTTGACGCTTTTCAACAAGTGGCACAATAACGTCCCTCCCCCCTCCCCTCGAGGAGAGCATTGCACAAGTTGAGAACAGCCGAGTTGAAGTTAATTCACGTGATTGCTTTTGGAATTATAGAAGTATTTTAAAACTGTGAATGCAAAAGTAGAGGATAGGAAGCTAAGAAGGATGGTATATCGGTCGTTTAGCTGGTTTATCTGAAATTATTCAAATGTAGTTTTTCGCTTTCCTAAAGTAAAAAAATGAAAAAAGTCACTTTTCGTCGATCGTTAATTTTGAGCTTTGAAAAGTGGGGGGGCAAGGTCCCTCCACTTTTAAAAGTGGAGGGGCGGTCGCCCCCCCTGCCCCCCCGCACGAGCCGCCTATGAAGTAAGGTGATGTACGGTAGCACATGCGCAGATATGCAGGTAGTCGTAATGGGGGAGTGTCTGAGTAGTATAAAGCATGTTGTCGGTGTAAGATCAGTATTTCTGGCAAAGAGATTGCACGCCGTATAGCAGTTAAAATCACACAGAACTGCTGCCTCAGCAAGAAATAGCAAATAATCAATCTGTTAGACGACATCTGGATGCTTTTACCCGAGGTCGAATCATTGGGAAGTTGGAGGAAGGCCGCAGTGTGACTGCAGAGTTCGGAATTGCTCACAGCATCGTTTCAGGACTTAGGGAGACAATTTCAAACTACAGGAACAGCTATCCGGGGGTTCAGTAGTGGTCGTCCACGAGGAACCACACCTGCAGATGACCGGGATATTGTCTTACAGGCCAGAAGAAACAGGCGGCAGACAGCGGGAGAAATCGCTAGACTCACGACACAGGCGACTGGACGACCAATATCGCGGCCAGGAGATTGCTTGGTGGTGGTCTGTTTGCAAGACGCCCTATACGGTGTGTACCTCTAATGCCTGCCCATCGGAGAAGGTGTTCTCTGTGGTGCCGGGAACACCGGAACTGGAGAGACAATGAATGGGGACGAGTACTCTTTACAGATAAGAGCAGATACAGTCTGAGTAGCGATTCTCATCGCATACTCATCTGGAGAGAGCGGGGAAGCCGCAATCATCCCTCGAACATCATTGAAAGGGACAAGTATGGAGGTCGCGGTGTTCTCGTTTGGGGAGGCATCATGCTTGGTAGTCGTACAGACCTTTACATCTTCGACGCAGGTTCAGTCAACGGGACCCGTAATTGTAACGAGATTCTTCTTCCATATGTGCATCTTTTTAGAGGCGCTATGGGTCCGCAGTTCCTTTTCATGGGCGACAATGCACCATGTCATCGCACAGTAGCTGCCGAACAGCTCTTAGAGAGTGAGGATATTGAACGTATGGATTGGCCGGCACGATCTCCGGATCTCAATCCCATCGAGCATGTATGGGATTTTCTAGGCAGACGCTTGGCAGCTCGTACTTTACCACCAGTAACGATTCGGGAGCTTCGATTGGCGAATGGGAGCAATGCCTCAACAACTCAGTGACACCCTCATTCTCAGCATGGGCAGACGCTGTAAAACCTGCCTAGCAGTCGGGGGAGATCATATCCCCTACTAAAGACCGGATGTTTCTTGATGGACACCCATCACAGGGATGTTTCGGCCTTCAGTCGCATTGCGCTCCATGCTACTTTTTAATAAAGCTTCTTTTTATCCCTCTGATTTCTCTTTTAGTAAGTTTTGCTTACATTACACATGTCCTTACGTATTGGGGATCTTACAGTATTAAATGTGTTGATTTGGAAAGCTTTTGTACAAAGTTATATTGAAAAAACTGTCTCGTCCTTAATTTTTGCACACCAGTGTATTTAGAAATACAATTTCTTTTTTTAAAAAAATCATTCCAATTAAAACCCTCAAATAAAAAGAAAAGTTCTGAAATTTTTTTCCAATCCTAAATGTATTCCTTATTTTTTACAATACAAATCCAAATGATGAAACTATTCTTTTAACACGTCTGAATAATAAGACATTTTACTTTTAAAAATTAATCTTTATTTATTCTTCTACTATTCATACATCATGCTTTTATTATATTGGGGTTTAAAAAGTTTTTTAAAAGGTTCTTAAACAATATTGTTATAAGAGCACAGAGTTATACACATTTTTTTTTCTTGCTCTGACTGCATCCTCTATCGTGGATGTCAGAAAGTATGAAATTTATGTTTTTTTTCCCTTTGTCATTTAAATATTCTACAGAGTTTCAATTTATAAAAACAACAGATTGCTTAAATGATACATAATTTATCTCTATAAAACATAAGTAATGAAGCAAATTAGGTAGTATATAGTAAAATGAAGTAATGACTGAAATATGCTTTTTTGGGGGCTATTTTGAAATGTAAAAGAGAAATAAAAAAAATATAAGTGAATAGATAAAGACAATAAACTACTGGATTTTTTCTCGATCTAAATTTAGATAATCATGGTTGGTCTGCTTTATATTTATGTACCTAATACGAAAAGTTGAATTGATTTAAGAAAGAAAAGAAAAACTATTCAGCAGATTTAAGTTGCGTTAAAAAAAAAAATAATAATGGCATACAGCAATTATTAATATGTAATTTATCTCTAAAGCTTTGCTAGTTACTTTGCATTAATTGGATTTTACATCTTCCAATTATATTTGAAATTTATGGAAACATTTGGGGGAAAACTATTTAGTTTTTCAAAAAAAAACATTAAAAAAATCATATGTTTTTTTTAAAAAAAACACTCGGTTTTTAAAAAAACCACTTTTTTTAAACCATGGTTTAAACCAATGTGGTTTAAACCAAACAACCCTGTTGCAAAATAGCAATATTGTTTTTAATTGTACACGAACTGTAACATTGTAATTGTAACAGTGAGTTAAACCTCAAAAAAACATGGACTGAATTTAAACAAATTAGCAGCATTTAAAAAAAGAAGAAACAAAGTATCAATGTACTTTATTATGTGTAGTATTTCTGTCACTTTTTTTTTCGTGAGAAATATTATTTCATTGATTAAATAGCACCATTATGACTTTTCATTGATACATAGAGATATTTATGTACAAATAGTTAGGAAAAAGCAAGTAAATTTTAAAAGAGCCAAAAAAAAAAAAAAGTTTTAGCAGCCATACATGACAAAATATTTCTCACAGTTAATCACTGTACAGGGAAAAATCGATCCTTTTGCTGCAATGAGCTTGGTGATCAAGTTTCCAAACAGAAATTTAATGTGCTTCAAATAATATCTTTGTTTTCCCATTTTTAAACATGTAATATAATTAATGACTAAAAATTGTACAACCTGTTTTATGTATATTTTAATATTGTTAGCATTTTAAATCAGACCAGAATTATGCCCCATATACTGTAAATGTTACGCAACTAATAAGAATTTCATGATCTGGATCTGAGTATAATGGAGTTTTTTTTGAGTTTTCCCTCCAATGTGATGACTTGTTTTCTTCTTCATTTGCTTTTCCAAATAAGCTTGTATCGCCAGACGCTACCACCATTCCAAATCAAAAGAAAACGTTTATTTGAGGCAAGTTTTAATCCAGAAAAAAAACCAGCTTCTGCTCTCAAAACTAAGTGAAACTCTTAAAGACCTTGCTAAACATCAGCCTCTTTTACAAGCAAACAATGACGAAGCATTCACAGATGATCTTTGTTATTCTAAAAGTTTGGAAGTGCAAATGACTAATCGTATTGCAGAGCTGGCAACTGCAAAGAAGAAATCATAGTTCCTACAGACTACAACAGCCTTGAACTACAACGCTACGAAAATGTGTCAAAAAATTAAGTCTTTCTTTTTTTTAAATCCTAAGAAACATTTTAGTCAGTTTAGATCATGGAGGTAGGAGTACTGGAGAGAACATGCCGTATCTACTTCCATTGACGCGTTAGAAGTAACTGTGAGTGAGCGGTGGCTATGTTGGTTGATGAGAAGGGGGGAAAAGACTTGTATTGCTCGCGCGAAAATTTGGCATGTTTTACTTTCACTCGCTCAAATTGATAATGAAAGCATTTGTTGCCTACCTAAGAAATAAGAAAACAATGCACAACACCATTATATTTTAGATAAAAATGGAACAATTCATCCATTTGTTCATTTCGCACTGAGGAAGGAGTCTATTGCCTCTGAAACATGTCTGCGTTTTTAATAACTTTTTATCCTTTTTGTGCTTTTAAACTGTTGTTCCATTTTTATCTAATTTACCTTGCACAAAGCTATCGCTTTTCAACCATTATATTTTAAGCTTTAAATTTCAATGAATAAACTAATTTCATAATTAATATCTTAAGTTAATTAAAATTAATTTAGTGACAAATGATTGATCAACTGGTTTTAAAATCTTATTCTTATTAATAAAACACAATGACTTTCCCATTGATAAGATTACAAAGTTATTGAAATTATCAAAACTTTGTAGCCTATGTCCATGTTATAAAATTAGAATACAGCACAATGACAAAAAAAAAGCTAAAAACCAACAAAGATAAATAAAGGAATAACATAGGGTAACGGCACTAGTAACAGACATGCTTAAGACATCGCTCTCAGGTTAACTCAATTTTCTGAGCCTTTAAATGTATTTAGACTTTTTAAACTATTTTTCTATTATGCAACTACATCTCATCTAACGTTTGCCTGCTTCTGGATCTTCCGAAATCGTTAATTCCATATTTTTTTGCTTAATTTCGAATGAAGGTCCGACCCCCAGTAACAGACACCGACAATGCTAATGATACCTAGTAACAGATAGGATGACGAAGGGATGAGTAATGGGCAGAGTACCCCTTTTTGCTTCAAAATGTGCCGAAATTCTTTATTTTTACGTCTAAAACTTTATTAAATTCAAATGAACATGAAACACCGGAAGGCCTCTTGGTGGCTGTTCATAACCTTCCACCACTGCCTTGTAAATACGAACTGACTCAAAAAATTCCCTCTGATAACACTACATGGTTGCACCGTATTCATGGGTAGCAGCAGCATCAGTTTTACCCGCCTAAAATGATTATTATTTAAATCTAAATTTATGACTGTCTGTTACTGGACTCTTGTCTATTACTGGTGCCGTTACCCTAAATAAGAAACTAATTTTTTGATAAAGTTACCAGAATGAGGATAAAAATAAACTAAAAGTGTAACAAAATTTAGATTAGTTTTTTAAAAAGGAATCTCCTGTAAATAAATGTTAAATAATATGAAATTCTAAACAACTTGAAAATTTACCCATCCAGTTCTTTGAATTTTGATGATTCATTCTTTATTTAGAAATTTTTTTTAGAGATGCACGTAATACTTGGTTGGTATTTGGTATATTGCATACTGGCAGACAAACATTGCGTTTGGCAGAGTACTTCAATATTCAGCTACTAAAAGTAAACAAATTTAAAACTTCGAAAATTCCAAAAGAAACATTTTTTTATGCAATGAAGGAAAGTATCAGTATAATACCATGTCCCAATATTAATTAAAATTCTTACTTATTACTTTTGTCACATCTAAATTAATTTTAATGTTTGAAAAAACACTCAGACCTTAAATTAGTCTTGAGCTTTTCAGTGTTTATTAAATCTTCTGACACATTACATTAGCTTTACAATCATAAACAAATATGACGCAATAACCAGAAAAAAATCCATAACATTAATTAGTAATACATGTAAAACATTAATTTATTACTATAGTTTACATTAACTGCTAATTTTTTTACTTAAAATCATGGATGCAGTAACCAATCTCCATGCATAAAATGTCCAACCCAAGATGCGTTTTTTTTTTTTTAAGAAAAGTACTTGGATTTTAAATTTTGTAGGATTTTAATTTCTAATTTTCATATCAAATGAAATATTAAATATTGATTAAAAAACCAACTTTTAAAAATTAATACTACTTGTAACCAAAGTTTAATTTACACTTAGTAACAAAAAATAAAAGCATCTGACAATGTTTCAAATTTCATTTCAATTTTATTGATAGAATTGTTTATAAGTTACTGAAGAGCAGCACAAATCACATCAATAAATTCTAATATGTAATGATATTATAAGCAACTCATATTGGTATTTGTAAGTAAGATAAATGCAATCATTATCTGTTATTGAATCATATTATGGAAGAAATTAATTATCCATTTATGCAGAATTAGATAGGAATCTACTTCCTACGTGCATTATTAGTGCAGTTGAAGGCTACACAAGACGCCATAAAGTCCAAAACCGTTTGAAATTCAATGAAAAAGTTTGACAATTTCCATATCTTAAACATTGCAGACACAGTTTCACGATACATGCAAGATGGCGGCCGATTACGGTTATTGCTTCCAGAAATTCCCCCTGTGCTCCATCCTGCTATTCCTACATGCATGGTTCAGATAGTATTCATATTGTTAATCATTTATATAATATTGCTTTTATGCTTAGTAATGTATAATGTTTCAAATTTTTCTTTAAAAATAAACAAAATGAATTTATCATAAAAAATGAATAAAAAATAAAATAAGAAAGTAAATATATTTTAAAAAAAAAAAAAAAACTCTTACTAATATAAATTATTTATTCTTTATGTTACATTCATTACTAAAATGTCCCGTTTTAGACCCCCCCCCCCTCTCTTTTCCACACACACACAAATCTCTGCTACCAATTTAGATTTTCAAAAGTAGGCAGCTCTGTCATATTGTGCATTGTAGTTTTAAAATCAGAAAAAATAATGTATGTAATGCTTGAAAGTGGGTTACATTTTTGTAACTATTTGTTTATTTATTCATTTACTTTTTGCAGGTTTGTGAGGAGGCAAGATGTCCAAACATCGGAGAGTGTTGGGGAGGGAGTGGGACAGCGACTGCTACAATCATGGTAACTCATAAAAAAGTTTTTCTGTTGAATTTGAATGAAAAATAATTACATCTTTCTAGGCATTGATTGCCTAAAATGTGTCAGATATTCCAAGCACTATCTGCTAAAAGTTATATTAGGCAGTCCTTAAATGCAAAACTATACTGAATATGTGATGTTTAAAATACAATTTCCGTTTTCAAATTTTCCATTTATTAAAAGAAAAAAAAATTGCTTAAAATTTTAGCTCACATCTTAATATTTTGAAATATTCATGAGATATCTTATCCTTGGTAGTTTATTTTAGTTTTCACAAAGGGAAGGAAACTTATTCATGTATAAGATATTCATTTCAAAGCACTCTTTCTTATTCTGTATTTTTGCTCATTTTGTACAAATCTAATGTTGCTGTCTAAAATAGCCACTTTTTTTTTCCAAAGTTTATACAATTGTTTTTGCATTTTTTCCCCTGGACACCTTCTTATCAATGTGGTTGACCATACAACTTGATTAAATGACTTTCATGATGAATCAAAGCCTATCTCACAAGCTGCTTTGGTCACGCAAAGTGCTCACGTATAAAAAAGAAATTTTGTGTAATTTTTTTATGTTTGAATTTATATAATAAAGACTACATCAATTGACTTTTTAGTTTCCATTTTAAAAATATAGGAATGGTTTTTCAAATATATTTCTAACAAACTCTTTTTACTGGCATTTTAAAAAACTTTCAATTATTATTCAAACTTACCCCTATTCATGTACGACCCTAACCATAATAGCCAAATTGTATCACCCTCTGAGCAACTTAGTCATACTCTAAGGAAAAAGTAATATTTTTCATAAAATCTGGGTTTAAGAACTTCTGAAATAGTCTTGTTGAAAATAAGACATTTAAATTAAAATATCTTTTTTTTTAATTCCTAAAAATATCTCGAATCTGTCTGGCATTCTTAAGCTTTTTGTTAATGTTTTCTCTAGCAGGTTCATACAAAAGAGTAATATCGTTATCAACTTTTTTTCTTTTAGTGTTTATTTCAAAATAAAAATTTTCATGGTTAAAGTTCCATGTCTGATGAAACAGTGAAATAAACATTATTCTGTCTTTACCTATGCTTTATTTTTCAATGACTTTCAATTTTCTGAAAAACAAAATGCTTTTCGCATGTAAATATTTACAATAGTTATAACCAGGATCTGACAAATCCCAGACTCAAGATCGCCCTGCCAACTAGTTCTTTCAGAACCAGACCTTTCAAAAGTCATGTTACATTGAATTTTCCTATAAATGAGAATTTTTTTTTCTTTTTTGGCACCTGAAGTGTTTTCCTGTTTTGTAAGATTTCACAATTTTTGTCATTCTCTGGTTATAACACATTGCACCCAAGCAATTAAAGTGACACAACTGGGGCAAAATGTACTAGCTATGGATTTAAAATCTAAATTTAATGCTCTTTCTTGCCAAATATCTTGCACTAAGATAGCTTACATAACTGGTGCTTGATGTCATAAAAACAATATAATCAGTAGTGGCACATCATTAAAGTTTCATTATTAAGAAGAAACGCCTTCAAACTTTAAGTGCACATTATTTAGACAACAAAAACTAACCAGAAAGCATTGCATCATAATTTTTTTTACATGTATTGTAATATTTGAGACTATTGCCTAAAGCCTTGATTTTCTCTAATGCTATGGTGACCTGATCAGTAAGGCATCAAACTTGTGAACGGGGGTCCCGGATTCGATCCTAGCCGGTCAAAAATCCGCCGTCTTCATTAATGATGACTGGGAGACGTTATAATATGCTCCTGGTCACAAAATCCTCTAAGTCTAACAATACCTCTGGGGGTGCTGGCCTGGATAAAAAAATCATAGCTGCCTTCAGGATCTCATCCAACTGGTTAAACCACAAATAGTGGTAGGTAAGGGGAGACCTGGAGTGTGATATGAAGTGTGAATGCTGTCTTTTGAGCTATGTCACTTTCTTTGCCGGGGTACAATATGGCAAACTATAAAAATCAATTTCACTATTGTATCATACTTGGGCATAGAATTTCTTTGCATTTTGGCTTGTGTTCCTTGGACTCATATTCTGTATATATAGTTCTTTTTTACAACTTTTCTCCCCCAAAGTTGCTGGGGGACACATGCACCAGGGGTTGTCGCTTCTGCTCTGTGAAGACATCCCGAGCACCTCCTCCACCTGATCCCGAAGAGCCACGCAACACGGCTGCTGCCATAGCAGAGTGGAATTTGGATTATGTGGTCCTTACTTCAGTTGACAGAGATGGTATGTCACATACTTTAATGCTTGTTGGCTTGCATTTCTCTGTTTTTATTTTGTGATTTGATAGTCTGAGTACCATAAGTCCATGAATCATTTTCCTGTTGTCTGTCAAAGCTTTCCATAGACAAAAGGAAAAGTTTGGTGGGCTGATGAGTAGTGACTGCTAGAAATCCAGTTTTTCCGAAATTTTGACTGGTGTATGTGTGGAGCTTTAGCATTAAAGGCACAATAAATGTATATAATATCATATTATAGTCCATATGGTTTATTTATGTACATGATGTGTGGATCAGATACATAACACAACATGTCACAAGTACTGAATGTTATATTTATGAAAATATCATGTTTTTTTTTTCCTTTTTCCGAAGCTGCTTTAAAGCTATCCCATACAAATGTAACCAATTGGTTGATATAGGGCAGGGATGTCAATTATGTGTCATGCCAAACTTGCCATATTCAAGAATCGAGAAATTTTCCTGGTGTGCCAGAAAATTTAAAGCAACAATTAAAAAAAAGTAATTGATTAAAAAAAATAATTGGTATCTTCAGCCTATTTTCATAGACGTTGTTATAGTGTTTGTTGTTGTTTTTTGTTATAGTGTTGTATAATTGCTTATGATACTTTTAAAAGCTAACAATACAAGTTCACAGAAAATTCAGCAGCCTGCATTACCTTGCAACAAACAGCCCAAATATGCGACATTAAAAATCTTGAATGTAACCTGAAGCAAAAAAAACTCTTTACAAGTTTCTAGAATACTCCATTCAAATTAAATAATGGTTTGTGTTTTTTTAACCTTAAATAAATACTGTCCTGTAATTGTATCCCCCCCCCCCCGCCCCCATTTCGTATTAGCAAATGAAAAATATTATGTTAGTAGATTATGTTTTAAATCAAGGTATTGACACTCCAACAAATTTGTATTTCAATTCACTTTTAATATTGGGATTTTGGTGAAATCTTTTTTTCCTTCCCTGGTAAGCTGTCTTTCCTTGATGGGACTCCTAAGTATGATTGTGTCTCTCTCATTTAACTGCTCAATAAGCATTTTGAAAATAATGTCTGCAATATCAAGAGCTAGATCTTTTTCTTGCTCTGAAAATACCATGTAGTTTTTAATTGGAACCTTCTGAAACTACCAAAAAATATATTATCTGCCAATGAGTTCTATGAGTTATTCTGTTGATATTTTTTAAATATTAAAAAATAAGGAAGCAATTCAAAGTTGTTTATTAGTTGTTTAACTCCAATTGAGAAATTTATTGTAGAGATGTTTACTGAGTTTGATGCAAGATGTTATACATCAGTTGCTTTCTTATATAAAATATTTATATTTTATTTATTTGTTTGTTTCTTTATTTTTTGAATCTAATTTCGCAGATATTCCTGATGGTGGTTCTAGTCACATTGCTGAAACTGTTAAGGAACTGAAGAAAAGGTAATTCTGTCTTCTTGATTGCAATTTTTTCTATAAAAAGTATTAACCTATTTACTGATTGATACCCTGTAGCACAAAGGGAGTGTACCAAATTCCATCTGACTGATCAAGTTTACATTAAACTCAGAAAGATAAGTATTTCTACAAGAGTGAAATAGCAGAAAAGACACTGGCCTGAAATGTCAAAAGTTGGCCATTGCTAATGAGCACCAACCTCTTTTTAATGAAATGGAAATACATACTTTCAACAAACCTTCATTACTTAGTCCATCTCCACAGAGAAGCTATAGTAATATTCAAACATACAAATAACTTCATCAGAAAAGATATATGCTTTAAAATTTAAGTATTGGGTTCTAGGACTTCAGACTGCACCAATCAGAAGTCCTCTCAAGACTAAAGAGGATAAACCAATCAAAATTCATTTCCAGATCAAAAAAGAAAAGCTAATCATAGGCGATAATATCATATCTGAGGTTAGTGTTTATCCAATGAAGATTAAGATCATGATCCAGATGGTTCAGACTTCTTCTGGTTCATTTGTGCAATGAAGAAGCATTGAAATGTGAGAATTTGATACTGATGAGGAAATGTCTATCATGAGCATCACTGTCTACAAGCCTAGAAAGTGGTTATGTTATTGACATTGGCCATGAAGCCTCAATTTTTGTATAATTAACTTGACGGTTTTTCAGTTTCTGGCATTATCTTTCATCATTTTGGTGATTTCCTGTACCTAGGAACTCAAATAAGTCATTACCACATTTAAATGTTCATGAAAATCAAATGTCATTTGTTTATATGTATGCAAGAAGAGGAATAAAGTGATATTTTATAATTATTTGAACAATGTCATGATATTGTATGAGTGAAAACATAGGGCACTTCAAGCCCCCCCCCCTTTTTTTTTCTGCTTTGATGTGGGAATCCTGTCAATAGTACTGCAAGATATTTTATGAAACTCTGCATCCAAAGCCTAAGCGTGCTTTGGGAAGGTTTCTAGAAACAGTAAAGAATCTGCATGTATCAAGTATTTTCATTGCAAGTGTGACATGCAATGTTCCCTACATGAATAAATTAAAATTTCCACCCCTTTTCCCCAACAATTACCCTTTTGCTTTTTTTTTTCGGGGGACTAGAAAAAAATATAAATTCTTGTTTCTTTAGCTGTTTTGCTGCTTACTTCAGCTTGAGGATTTTTATTTTAGAACTAAGAAAGTTTGTTGAGTGAATTATTTCATCATTTATTTTGATCTTTCTGTATTTTATCTGCTTATTTAACAAGAAATTATTGCTAAAAATTCTACTTCATTCCATATGCTGTAAATGATTCTTCTTTGATATTTGAAAACGTATAAAAGCTATTGGCCTTGTAAAATGGGGTGGACAACTCATTTCTCAACAATTTTTGATTGCCAAGTTGGTTTCAGTGAGCATAATTTGAGTAGAATAAATCTCATTGCACTCTGCATAAAAATGAAAAAAAAAAAAAGTTACGACCTTAACTGAAGCATGATTTGAAAGAAGAAAAGCATGAAAAGAAAAAAAAAAAAAACTTGTAAGTGTTTAAGAGCTGTAAAATCGTATCCCCTCCTCCCAATTTGTAACTGTTGACTTAGTTGGTGCATTCATTGACGCATTGGAGCGAAGTGGTTTGATGATCAAAATTTCTCTATAGATTTGATTTTCATTGAAATTCACTTTATAACCTTTAAAACCTCTCAGTTGTTAGTAGATTATAAATCATGTGTTTACCTCCAATTTTTACCTTTTTGGGGAAAAAGTGAGAAAGAGTGTTCTAGGGCTAGATCTAGGAAAGTACAATGACCCCTTGTTATATCACTCGTTTGGATATATTGTGCTTTTCTTTTGTCTCTCGAAAATTACGCTTAAAAAAATGTTGCTTTACATTTGATATCACAGAAAATAAACATTTCTGAAGTATTTTTTCTTTTTGAATTAATGAACAAAGCTGGTATGATTTCCATATCAATAATTCACTGCAGTTTAAGCTACAAATTTCATTCCCATTCCACCATAAAACAATAGAAATATTTAAAAGATTTTTTTTTAATTTATTTTATTTTATAAAATAATAGTAGACTAATTTTCTTTGGTTTTTATTCAGAAAATTGTCCTATTATGATAATAGACCAAAGTTTTTGTAGAGGTACATGTAACTCATTCTTTCATCAGTTAAATCGTTACTTTTTATGATCTCGGTTATATCGCGTTTTTGGATGAATCTCACTTTTGTTGTCTCTCGATAGGCTCGATATAAAGAGGGTTTCTGTATTTCTGTCGGATATTTGTTGAGTTTCCCAATGCAAATTGAGTTCAGTTGCAGGCTATATAGAGAAATGCAAAGGCTGTATAAACTTTGGTTGAATTTGTTTCCTTTTTGTCAATAGTTGTTATTCATTTTGTAAAAAGTATCAGTTTTTGTTTGACCTTTTTACACATTTGAATTTCTGTTGGTCTCCTCAGGAAAGAAGACATCTTGGTGGAGTGTCTGACGCCCGATTTCGGAGGAGACTTGGAAGCTGTGGAGAGGGTCACCCTTAGTGGTCTAGATGTCTATGCTCATAACATTGAGACAGTGGAGCATCTTCAGAGGTATATTCAAGATCAGTAGCATTCTTCAACTTAGGTGCACCCCCCCCCTAAGATTTTATCTTTTTTTTAATTTTACACAGTATCCACCCCCCTCCCCAGCAGGGGTGCTTTGTACGCCACTGTTCAAAATCATTACAAATATTACCTCTGCTTTGTCTGAGATTGCCTAAGCCACGGAAAGAAGCTATGGCAGTATATCATTTGCATATGCAAAACAAACTCTGACTATTCATGCAATTTAAATAAATTTCTCCTTTTTTTATTTCCCCATGCCAAGGGGTGCGCGGCACCCCCAAAATTTTTGGTTGGGTAGTGAAAATATTTAAAATTAAATATTTTTCAACAGGACACATTAAAATTAAAAATTTTTCAACAGGACACATAATTTAGAAACTATCTTACAGTTTTTCTCACAGCTAGAATGCAAGTAAGTTTACTTAAAAGCAAACTCGAAACTACAATTATATGCAGTTTATTGTGTGACCTGTGTGTGTCCCCAAATATTGCCAGTGTGAGAGAAATAGTGCTACTTGTAAAGAAGAGTATTTTTATCAATTTTAAGAAAAAGACAAATGAACACATTTCTTAAATTATTTAGTATTCAATGCTGTCTTATAGAATAATTGTATACTCTGTTACTGGGTTTTATAAGTAAAATCATTACAATTTCCTTTACTTTAAAACAGCAATGGCAAATAAAGTCAAAAAAAAAAAAAGAAAAAAAAACATGGCTATTGTTGTATACTTTATCAAAAATCATATAAGCTATTTCAAGTTCTGACACATCATTTCAATAAACATTTCTATAAAATCTGTTCTGAAATCAGTCAACTATTATTAATTAAATTCAGCATTTTTTAAGGTAAATTTTCAAAACTCTGGACTCCCTACTTTTTGTCTTGTGGGGAATATCCCCCCAGTTGCACCCCCAGAATTTACAGCCTAAATCTGCCTATGCTCCTGATCCAGCCAGGTCAAAGCTTTGTTTCATCTCTATCGTTAATGTTATGTAAAATTCAACCCTGAATCTTGACTAGTATCTTGATTTTCAGTTTTTCTTCTCTTATGACAGCCAGGTCCGAGACAGGAGGGCTAACTATAGCCAATCTCTAGAGGTGTTGAGGCATCCTAAAAGGGTCAGAAATGACATTGTGACCAAGACATCCATCATGTTGGGATTTGGGGAGACGGATGATATGATTAAGGCCACCATGGAAGGTAAAAATTCTTCTTGAAATTTCAGAATTTATATTTTTTTAGGGTTTAAAAAATTGTTACCGTTAAGTTTTTTCAAGGAAATCCCTTAACATTCTTCGAAAATCAGCTTTGTTGGAAGGTGATTTTTAGAAGATGGTACAACTCCTACTCTTAATTATTTTCTACTTCACCTTCATATTTCTCTCTTTTCTGATTCGTTAATTCATTTTTGATTTTTTTAAATATATTATTTCAAATTTAATTTAAAATGTTTTGACGTTTTGTTTTCCTCTTAGAACATTTCTTTATTATTTACTACAATTAATATTACTTTCTCTTCTCTGTTTTTACTGTAAAAGAATTTTTAAATTTATTTTTATGTAACAACTACTCTGAACGGGCAAAATTTCCTTATCCTGTAATAATGTGCTTCTTAAAATTACTATTTCATGCTTTATCAAAATCATGTAAATTGTACGTTGAAGCTCACTGCTTTGTATGTATATTTTCATATATAGTTGGAATTTATGTAAATAATGTAGAAATTGGATGGTATTCTTCATATAAGAGTACTAAGAATGTCCTGTTATCATTTAGGTACAGAAAGAAGATCCTAAGAGATTAATGAAAAATAACATTATTGTAAAATTTTTCATCAAAAAATCTTATTGGGGGGCTGGAAGTCTATGTATGCTACTGCTCAGAAATCACTGGGTATTAATCGTTTTGCAAAAGAATACTACTTTTTATTTTAATTTTATTTTTGTCCTTCTTCCACATCAAAGTTAGTTAGAAATCTTACTTGATCTTTCAATTGTTTAGAAACTGACTTGAGTAGATTTTTTGTTTCATATCATATTTATTTATTAAATACGTTTAGTCATTGAGTGTTTTCTTTCAGTTTTTGGACTTAAACGGGGGGGGGGGGAATAGTATGTACCTTGTAGTCTATGTTTTCAACTTTATTTTTTCATGGTTCAAATTGTATCTCATTTCATTTCAGATTTACGGCTAGCCAATGTGGACTGTTTGACGCTTGGGCAGTACATGCAGCCAACCAAGAGACACATGAAGGTGAGATTAATGGAAATGAAACATTCATTTATTATCTGGCATTCCGTTTACGTTTGAAAAGTTTAAAAATATTTTTCGTTAACGAAACACAAAGAGTGGAATATACTTTTTAATTATATGCAGTTTGATTTCTGAAACAGGTTCAAAACTTTATTTCAGTAACTATTATGTACCTTTGAAGTAAAGTATCATTGCTATCAAATATTGAATTGTTAGAAAGCTTTATTCCAACTATTTTTTACAATGTTTTTACTTTTGTTACTCCTAATTGCAAAAGTTATGTGTAAGCAGTTTGTACATTGCCTGCACATAACTTTTCCATTTGTGGCTAATGAAAGTAATATTATGTTTAAAAAATACTTTGTATCTAGTTCCTGAAAAAATCAATGTTTGCTGGTTAGACTAAGACTAGTCTTCTGATTTCAGGAATTCTATTAACAGGTAGATTTAAATGTTTTTAATTATTTGTTATTTTGAGTTTCCTGGACAAGTCTAATATTTTCTTGAATTATATGTACTCTTAATGCTGATTTGTGTGCATATAAATATTTGATGAATTTATGTCTTTTTTACTGAATAATCTACAGTTCTTAAATATTTTGTTTGAATAAATACAGAAGGTCATTGCATCAACAAGTAGAATTCAATTAGTGACTTTGTTTTTATTATTTTTCAAGAATTGTTATTGTATAACTGAGGATGATGTAAAATTTGTATGATTTTATTGATTTAAAAGTAATAACTTTTAACCCCTTGAGGACCAGCGCTCGGAAAACGAAGCGCAGCTACGGGACCGAACGTTCTGAAATGGAACGCCGCCATCGGCCCGAGCATTTACAGCAGTTAAGCCTAACTGAACAAAAATATTAATATAAAATCAGCATCTCAAAATAATGGCTTGAAATTTTAATTTTGCTTAAACAATGTACTACTGATTACTAATTATTAATATAAAGACGGTTACATTATTAGAAGGAAGTGAAATAAGTATAATAGTAAAACTTTAACCATGTGCACAAAATTAAATGATATGTGCACAAAAACAAAGTTAGAGTTTGACATCGTGAGTGTGGAATCAAAAAAAAAAAGAAATGTAGCAAAAAAAAATGTTCCTTATGTAATTTTGATTAAAACAACTTAGGTCAACGAATTTAAACTAGTTATATTTCCCATGCCACAAGTCTCAAAACTGCTTCATAATTCACTCGAAAACATTCCCTTTCACTCATTTCGCTAACCATTTTTATTGCAGTTTTCCATTCTCCAAATGAAAAAAAATAAATACAGAAGAACAATATCAGAAAGGATTTAAAAATAATCATAAACTTCAGGCCTCTTGAAATCATTCCTATACTCTCATTGAACGGGGAATCCCAAAGGTCTGGAACACATACCCAAAAATATTTTAACCTTCCTTCCCTCCCCCATAATTTATTTAGCTAGATGTATATCTCTTTCAATTACTCGTAAAAAAAAAGAGAAGCAAAGATATAAACAAGAGTAATTGAGACCTCATAAAACATATGCGCAGAGCAGTGATTCACTGTTGTTTACATTAAAAAAAAAATCTGTCCCATTGAGAGGCCCAAATAAGAAACTAAAGTGTGTACATAAAGGTCAGATACCATGTGACTCGAATATGATAAAAGTTATAGCCATTTAGCGCCATCTATTATCGTTTAAATATTCCATTCAATCGTTCTATTTCGAGAAAGCATATACGTGACGCTGGGACGTCAGCGTCAAACAGAGCGCGTAGCGTAGAAGTGACGCTGAGCTGATAGGAGAGGAATCGTTGCGTAGCGTCCGCGTGATGCTGGGTGCGAACAGGTTAAATAAAGACCCAAAAAAACCACTTATAATATCGGAGTACAATACTAGGCAACCCAATTGTTCACTGGCAAGTGCTATTAACTACATGAAGTTTTTAAAAACAAGAAAACCAACTGGTTGCCAAAGTTAGGAATTTTTACAAAAAGTTATATAAATAATCCAGTTGGAGTTTCTAAATGAAGTTTTTTCATAAGTAAGCAGAGTTGTACAAATAATTGAACTAAGTGGGTCTCGGAAAAAAATGTAAGAAGTGGTGTGAGTAAAAACTAAAAAAATACTCCTAGAGTTGAATTTGCATGTTTTTACGGATTCTGACTCCTGTACCCCGAAATCAGCCTAACTCCACAGCTCTGCTTATATCATCGCCTCAGAGCAACAGTAAGATATCTAATCCCAGAAATAACACTTAAGATATCTTGCTATTGCTCTGAGGGGACAATATGGTCACTCGATGTATATAGTTGAATTTTCCAGGTTCACAAAGATAACCATTTTCAACTGTAATAAATTAAATGACAATGTTTTTGTAGAAGTAAAATCACTGTTTCCTCACTTTCTGTGGAACTTTCTCCAATTACCTCCCATTAAGAGAGGGAGTAATTTTTTTTAAACTTTGTATTTTAACACTGTTGTATGTAATAAATTGACTAGATGCAATTTTAGTTTCTGTGTATATACATTTTGCTACTTGATACTTCTGTAGCAGTCTTGCCTTTATATACATTTTACCCCACTTATTGAACCATCAAGATTATTATTTAAAGGTCCATTTTGAATAATCTTGTAACGAATATAATTTCTAGGATTTGTTGATTTGACGGTCACTTGTTTTACATTTCAGGTATTTGAATATGTGAGGCCGGAGAAGTTCAAATTCTGGGAAGAGTATGGAAACTCGTTAGGCTTCTCTTACACAGCGAGTGGACCTCTGGTCAGATCATCCTACAAAGCAGGTGAGATGTTTTGAAGTTATCTTTAAGATGACCAACTTCGTTTGGATGGCATTTTTTAATTTACAGTCAACCCTCAATTACAAGCCCAAAGGACTGGCTAAAACCTTTGAGTTATGGAAATTTCCCACAGCCTTCTCAAATGTTTGGGACCTAGTGAAAACTTACAGATAGAGGAATGTTTAAGTTATAGCAAGTTTATATTGGTCAATTTATGAGAAAAACAGAAACCAGAAAATTGTAACCCAAAATAAATGAATTATTTAACTATATAAACTCCAGTAATATATGTGATATTTGAAGATTTTATTTTTACTATCAATCAGCATACCAATAAAGAAAGGATAAAAAAAAACTAGTGATTTATGACAAAAATTATGAATTATTGCCCAAAAATGATTTTTAAAAAATATATGTAACAAACACTAGAAATGTGTAACTTTTATTCTTTCAACTTTTCTTTCAACATTCCTTTGCACAATAATATAGAAACTATCTGTGCAGGGCTAGTATTTCAGGAAATAAATTTAAAATCTTTCTTGCTTTCTCGCCTACAATGAGAACAGATAAGAAAGTGTATCAAAAAAACTCATTTAAATTTTTCAAGTACTTATATTGTTATTAGTAGTAGTTAGTATGAAACTTCTTATACAAAACCATTTAATCAGAAATTAATCTTTCAATCAACTGTTGAATATTGCATTTAAAAGTGCCAATTATTCTACTAGTTTTTAAATTTGTTTTTAAAAAATCTTTTTTAATGTAATATTCTTAATGCAGTTGGAAATGTATAATTTTTTAGCCTAACAATCTGCATTCGCCATTAAATCCACATTGTGATTACTTGCCCCATACAATGTTCTTTGGATGGCTTATAAAAACATATTTATGCGTCAATTGCCAAATCGATTAACTCCACTTTTTAAAAAAAAATCCTCATTTCTGCTTTAATAGTGCTTTATCAATGCTTAGCATGTAAATTTATATTAAAGTTTAGGTTCAGTACATATCTGACCATGTGATGGCAGAAAATGTAACAGGAGGGCCTATTCACTTCTATGGATAACACTATCTTCTTCATAACTTTTCTCGACATTTTGTTTTATGGAGTTAATTGATTTTGCAAGTGAGGCATCCATTTGTACTAAAAAGATTAACCTGATTAAATTAATATGATTTGGATTGTGCTTAGGATATAAACTCAAGAATTTTCTTTTTGCTCTGCCTGCAATGAGAACAGATAATAAAAAATACAGTTTTTTACAAAAGCTCATTTAAAGTTCTCTATTAGCTATATATTATATTGAAAAAATAATTTGAAATATTATAAACCGAAAGCAGATGCTAAAAAGTTGCTGTACAGCTACAGCAAAACGTAATAGCTGGAATGACTCTTGGTGTTGAAGAAACACATCAAAGATACAAAGTATTTCATAATGTAAAAGCTAAATGTGAATGATTGTGAATAATGAAATTAAAACAAATTTCTTGAGACTTAAAAAAAAGAAAGCCATGTTTTTTCCTCATTTGAAATGGGCACTCCCTGTCACAGCAGTGGTTTCTTATAGAACAGTTATTACTTTTAACAAAAGATGTTTAAAAGTAACACCTATTTATTCTATGTAATCTTAGATCTTCATCTAAATTTCAAAATACTGATTAATCACATCTAGGCTCTGCCAAAAAAAAAAGAGTGTCAACGCTAAAAAGATAACAGAATCACATCTGGGCTCTTTTTTCCCGGTAAAGTTGGGAAATGAAGAATGCTAAATGTGTTTGTTTTACATTCATAAGGAAGTTTTACAATGCATAGTTGAACTTTCTTAGTTTACCTCTTACTGGAATTTCAAGATTTGTCAATTAAAAAAACTCAATAATCCAGAGAAGCCCCAACAAAGTTTCATGCCTAATTACAGAAAATCTGGTCCACATAAAAGTTGTTGCAAAAAGAAAAAAAACTTGATTTTCATCCCACAATTTTCGAAACTAACAATTATCTCTAGCAACTAATTTTCAACTAGCTCAGTTTTAAAATGAATCTGATCTTTGGATCATCTAAGTAGTTATTTTACAGCCGACTTTTATAAAATTTTATTCCTTCTCCGAGAGCAATCAAGATAAAAACTTCACAAAATTTTCAATAATATTGAAATTTGAATGAATTTAATAATGTGTGTTTAGTCTTCTCATATTTTGCATAGAAACCACAAACATATCTCTATAAAATTTGTAAATTAATGTGCATTAAATGTTCAAACCTTTTCTAGCCCATTGTTTCCTGTAGACTTATCAGTGAGAAGATACATTTAAAAACATACACAGGTTTTGTTTTTCACAAAATGTTTCGATAGGTCGTTTTGAATATCATATCTTTTAATATGCAGACTAACTAAATGATGAATATACTTGTTTCGGTGCTTCAATTAATTACATTTGAAATAATGCACAGAATGTTCATTTTGCAGGTGAATTTTTCTTGAAAAACTTGGTGCATCAGAGAACTAGCTTAAAAGTCAAGTGAACCATGGACACAAAATGTAAAGATATGCAGAATTTATGAAGATACAAATAAGATATATTTTATAGATAATATTATAGAGTAATATAAAATGCTTTATAAATATGATTTATTTTTTTCTCTTCAATGCCACTGTTGAAACTTTTCCTTATTTGAACGACCAAGTCTCATTCATTTCAAACTGTCACTGCTATGTTTAGAGTAAATTTATAGCAGCTATGTTTTTAACAAAACAAATAAAACATCAGTTTGTGAAGAACAGAAATGCTTATTCATAGTGAAGTACATGGGAAGAAAGAGAGACAAAGGGGGGAAATGTTGGATTTGTACTTTATTTACAGGAATACTTTTGCATGGTAGCTGTAGCAAACAGACTACAAAATTGGAAAAATGGCTAACAAAAGTAAAAGGCACAGACAGTGTCCCATTAGATATTGTCTAGCGTGCTACATGACTTAGAATTGTTGTTCTCTAGCTTGCTAGTTGTCTCACAGAACGATGAACTGAAACAAGAAATGTATGATTAGAGTTATTTTACACAATAGTTTTACATTTCACAAATAGGCAGTGAAGTAAAGGGCAAAGAAGTGGCAAAATTAAAAATTGAGATAGCCAGTACAAATGGGAGGTGACCTTCCCCTCTGTCTTGGGGCAAGAGACAGTACTAGTACACCTGGTAGGTGCTGTTATACAGCATGATTTCCAAAAAACTTTTCAGTGAAAATCTACCTAAGAGCTTATCTTTAAACGTATATTATCTTTAAACGTTCAAACCTTGAAATTAGCCACTTACATACACCCCTTTGCTTCTCACTGCCTCAAATATGAACAAAATTCAAAAAAAAAAAAAACAAGAGTACTAACAAATATAAAGGTTCCCTGTTGAGATCTTATTACGGATATTATATCGGAATAAAGTTTTGCTTCTTCACTGGTACTACAGCCTGTTACTGGCCAAGACCGTCGAAGTTTTTCCCACCCCGCACTATTCTGTGCAATGGGGCATGCTAAAACTCCCATAGTTCCTAGCGCGCCCGGGCGGATGTTGGTATGAATTACTTCCGGCTATTCCGCCGGCTCGTCTTGCCATAGAAGCTGTGAGGAGTTTCGCTGCGTCTTCAATGTTACGATGCTCTTTTTTTTTTCGACGAGATTAGTTTTTTCGCAAAAAGAGTTATGTGAATGTTTTCTCAAAACATCAATATATTTTTACCATAGACGTAATACCCTTCCTGTCGCAATTCCGATTGAAATAGCTGAAAGTGTCACTAAGTACAATAAGCTTTGAGCGTGAATCGCTTATTAACAAACAAATAAGGAATAGCATAAGAATTTCTACTCTGGAAGAAATGTGCATTTTTCTATGTACAGATAAATATGTATACATATTAGGAAACTTAATTATTTTATACCTAATGTTGTTTTTTTTTTTTTTTTTTTTTTTTGCTGTTAGAGGTGAAATAAGTTAAAAATTCAGGTTCGAAAAGATTAACATCGATGTTTTGCATTTTATGCTTTTTCGATGTTTGACATTTTAAGAAAAAAAAATGCATCGAACAAAAATAAAAACTGATTATTAATAATTATGATGATAGTAAGGGCATATTTCTTACAAGGTCCATTTCGTTTTATAGTTTTCTACTGAATGTAAATCGAAATTCTTAGGATTGGAAAGAAATATTATTGTTTTATATAGCATGCAGATGAAATGAATAGCAATACCACTTATTCCGCACCTTTCGGACAGAAGTGTACATATGTTTGAAATCTTAATAATGTATTATTATTATTATTATGTTATTTTATTTTTTTTCATTTGCATTATTTAGTTTGAAGATAAAGGTGTCTTGCCTAGTTGTTTTTATCAATATTTTGAATTAATATCTGAATATTTGTATTACTTAATTTGAAATTTAAACTTTAAAGAAAGTATTTATCATTTATATTAGTATTTGAAAATGTTCTATTTTAGTTACGTACATATTAAGTTATTTTTCTTAATATCATCTGAAATCAGAATTATATGCATAATAATACCAATAAATTTTTAGCAGTTAAAATTACTTTTTGTCTGTCTTTAGTTTATAGTCTTAGTTATAAATTAATGAATAAATTAGCAACTTTGGGAGCGGGTGCTAAAAATTCTTTTCCACCGAACTTAAAAAAAAATTAAATACATAATATTAGTTGCACACCGAGGGGTGAATTTGAGGGTCAACAATACAGAGCTTTTCATCTTAGCATACATGACCAATACCAGTACGGTAGTTTTTTTTTTTCTTTGCATGTGAGGCCTGTTAGACCCCCCCCCCCCCCAAAAAAAAAAGTAATTTATGTCTGCTACAGTGCATAAAATTATTTATGTATTATATTGTTAGTGTACTACTGGTACATATTTCACGTCTGTATAAGTGTTTGCATAACCTTTAAATATATTTTGTGTTTTAACTAATATATATGAAATTTATCCTTATAAAATGGTTGCAATGTTATTATACTTAGCTACTGTTATTAATACGTTTTTTCTTTAAAGCACGTGACATTTGTATTTAATTTGAATGTGCTTCGATAGAGCTACCCCTTTGCTTGATATTCTTCAGCATACCTGCTTTGAATAATTTATTTTTTGTCAAATTTTAAAAGTAAAAACAAGAGTCTTTGATAAGGTATAAAAATCTAACATAGCTTTCATTTTTCAATCTGATATAACAATAAAATTGTCATTCTATCTTCTATTGTCAAATTTTGCACATTTCATGGGAGAATAGAATTATAATTTGGATAAAAACGATTAATTGTTATGGAAGTTATGTAGTTAGATGTGTGAATGTAAAAAAAGAAAAGAAACGAAATTTTTGAAAAATACGAGAACGGTAACGTTTCAGGTTTTTTTACACGTTACATTTTGACCGTCAACTAGAGAAACGTACATTCTGCAAAAGAATTAAGCAGCAGCATATAAAAATTTATTCTAGTGATTGCAGTTTTGAACGTCGAAATAAAGATATAAATATTTTTTCAAATAAATAATTACTAAATAGTTGTTCTTTACAATGAGAAAATATTTAGCTAAAATGTGAGAAAATATTTAGCTAAAATATAAATAAAAATATTTAGCTAAATGAGAAAATATTTAGCTAAAATTTTATGTTATCAGCAGAATTAGTGAAAGATCATCTTTTTTTAATTGATACCATCATTTAAATACTATCCATACTTCCTGGTACTTAATTCAGCTTTAGACCTCTGTTTTAACGTCCATAACTTTTAGTTTTTCTCTCAAAATTGAAACAGCAATCTTTTTATTTTTTATACACTAAATTCAAAATTGATTTAGCTTCGTCGCGTACGGAAAATCGCGTATTTAACACTGGAAAAAATTAGACTTCTTCCTCGCTTACGCTCAAGCACGTTAACGGAATGACCGGAAGTAACGAATACCAATTGTACATGTTGCGCCACCTAGTGACCAAGTTTGTCCCAAGCATGCCCCATGCTCCATTGGTTCACTCCTATTACTTTTAAGTCTTTTTCTACCCCGTCCAGCCTTTTGACTGGGGGTCTTCCTCTTCAGCATTTTCCTTCAATGTTGGAGATAGTGATTGTTTTTATGGGGGCCACATCTTCGTATCAATATATGTGGTCCAACCACCTAATGCAAGACGCCTTTATAACCTTTAAGATGTTAGGTTCACCATAAATTTTACCTCTATTTATTGAAAAATTAATATTTCAATGTTTATAGTTTTGAGAATTACAAAAAAAAAAAAAAATGTTTAGACATCAGACATTATATTTGGGTGAACGATCCAGTTTGAATATTCTAATGCAATGGTTCTAAACCGTTACGCTTCTGAAATATAAGTCAACCACATACGATATCAATAACATTTTCACACCAATTATATTAGGTGGAATGACATGTATGTGCATTCATTTTCATGTTTTTAAAGAGCAGGTGTATTAATTTTCATCCCTGAATCCAAGTTCAATTTTCGTGGACCAGTTTAAGAATTACTGGTCTAATGGACAGTATATCTATGAAATATAGCAAAAGGAGCTTCATGCATTAGTTGTTGTCAGGGCCGGATACAGACCTGCAGTTTAGGGGGGGGGGGGGCATGATGGAAAATAGAGAGCTTTGGGTACAAAACATTTCTACAACTGTGAGTATCAATAAAAAGCAGCGAATCGCCCAAAACAAGGCATCAAACTATTTTTATGAATAAATTTCAGAAGCAATGAAAAGAAGTATTATTTCAAAAATAAAATAAAAAGATTATGGCAAACCTTTACATTCTATTGACAAATTATTTGAACACAATGTGCAATAATATATTTGCACAATATTCTACATCCATCTTGTGTGCAATAATTAAATTATAATCACACACAATAATGATGGAGGGATAATATTGTCCAGAGGTCATGAACTCCCATAACCCTTCCCCACGAAATAGTCACAGTAATCAGAGGTTATTCGAGAGTGTTAAATGTATAAGCAAAAAGAGTATTCTTTTTAGTATTTTGCAACCATTTTCTATGGAGATGTACTGGATAATCAACATGAATGCAATTATTTTGACCTATTATTCATAGATAAGATTTTATCAAATTTTAAAATTTAAAAAAGGCCAGTTTTTATCATTAAATTTTAAAATGTTGTTTAACATTGTGCAAAGGGATAAAATCTCACCTTTTTTTGTTTGTGCGTCGACCGATGTGCAGAATGACTGGACCTTGTTTGATTTTCTTGAAAGCAGCAATTGCTTCTGAATGTGACAATCCTTGTAAACTTTGGCCATTTAGAGTATAGATCTCATCACCTGTGAAAAAATGGAGAAACATTATTTGATAGGTCACAAAACCATACATGAAACAATAAATCAATACAAAAGTAGCCATATAAATGATATACATTTTTCGGTGTTATTTTTGTGTCTGTACTTTCTAACTGAAAATTCTGTAAAAGTATTCACTTAGTAGATTTTGCTTCAGAATATTTCACACCATATGCAAAATTATTATAGTGGCTTCCGGTTGTGTTAATATATATTACTGTAAGAAACTGATAGTAGGTGTCATTACTCGATAATGAATGTCAAGTACTTTGGAGAAAGACAATATTTTACTGTATGTGGATAACACTATTTTCACGAGTCCAACGTAATCATGAAAATTTAAGCCTCGTGAAATGTTTCAGTTTTATTTATGAAATTATAGATGTTTGTGCTTTTTGTTTGATCGACAGGGAATTGTGCTTTCCAAATTCTTTTTAAAAAAGTTCCGTAGATGAGTTATCTTTAACGAACTAATTTAATTTTATGTGCCCTAACGCCCCCCCCCCCTCCCCAAGGCATATTTGTCTAAAAATACATGCCCAAATAAAAAAATTTACATGCCTTTTTGTTGAGCTGCAATGTTAAACCCCATCTATCCTAAAATGGACTTCCTATAACCGTGATTGACTCGCATGTGACGTAATCTCAAAGTTAAATACGCTGTAGCTTAGTGAATGGTCAGTTGCAGTCTAACAATGTATCTGTTAGTGTGATGTCCGTGTTCTGTTAAATAAATATGTTCTGCATTCCAATCCCACTGCCTCTGCATCCTTATTTTGGGATTTCCAACACTTTTTTGTACATTAATTTAAAAAATTAAATTTGTTGTACAGCATGAAACAGACAAAAAATTAATTTAAAAGTTTTATAGCTGAATCAGGAATTATTTTAATATAAATCATTAAAAAAAATAGTTTAAATCATGGTACATAATATGCAGTTATTAAAAGTTACAAAATTTAAATTATATAAAGGGGAAGATTGCTTCCACATAAACTGGAGACAGCAATTGTCCAATATGTTTGTCCAAATATGATTTTAGCAGTACCTCTTGAAATAAATTTTGAGCTTTGGTAAGGATGTGGTAATTTTTCATTAAAATACTAAGTAATAAAATTTTAGGAAGAAATATTTTATTAAAAAATTACATGCCCAGCCAGGCATGTAAGGGTTAAAAAATGCATGCCCAATCAGAATTTTTACCTGCCCTGATACTGTCCGGTGCTATAATTTTTCAGCCCTGGGTGCAACCGGGATATACGAATCCGGATGAATCAAGAGTCTACTGTTAAGCTTTAAGGTTTAACATAGTGCTTAATAGGATCATTTATGTATAGCATCTATCTATCATATGATCTTTTGACTCACTAAAACACAAAACAAGAAATACATTCTAGATCATTCTCTGCAGCAGTTGGAAATCTATCATGAGATCTTTCCATTTTGAGAAAAATCTGCTAAAGTTTAGCATAAAGGCAAAATTAATAAAAGCAATAACCAACAGACAGTGTTGAATTCTTACCTTCCCTGAGACATCCCGTCTCTGCTGCCTGTCCATTGGCGAAGATGGTCTTGACATAGAAACCGAGCTGACCCTTGGGTGAATCAGAGCCACCTACGATACTAAACCCGAGGCTCTTGCGTCCAGGACCCTTCTCGAACACCACAGTGCGTAAAGACAACTGGGAAGACTTGGGGCGCCTGGGGAGCGTACAGATGCCGCCACTTCCCATCTGAAGAAAAAAAAGAAGCATATGAGGTACAGTTTTTTTTAAGAGTGATAGTAAAGGGCCATTCCATTTGACGGAACGGGACATTTTGAGTAGTTTTGTCACAAGATTTTGTTTTATATATAGAAATAATACCAGCTAGAAATTTTATTTTTGATAGCAACAGTAAAGATTTGTCATAAGAACTATGTAGAACATCAAACGTTTGTCAGTTAGAAGAAAATAATTGAAAGACACGCAATAAAATGCCCATGACGGAACGGGCATTTTATTGAATATTCATCAGTTATTTTATTTAAAAACTATAAGTTTAATGTTCTGTGGAATTCTTATAACAAATCGTTACTGTTGCTATCAAAAAAAAAAAAAAAAATTGGCTTGTTTTTTTTATATATTTTTAAAACAAAATTTTTGGAAAAATGTCCTGTAGTCCCATTTCACCAAATGCAACGACCCTAAAATAAAGAATTATACTAAAGTGGAAACAATTAATTATATGATGTCTTACAATAAGTTTTACACGGACTTTCCGGGAAGAAGGAACTAAAAGAGAAAATATATACAGGGTGTCCGAAAAGTCCTTGACACATTAAAAATTCATAGAAAACCAACAAATTGTCGTATGAATTTGCGGTTTGAACCATAATACTTCACAGGTTCAAGAGTTTTTATGACATCGAAAAAAAATGAAAAGGGGAAAAAAAGAAGAAGAAAGAAGGCATTTCGCAGTCAGGGTGTCAGTATATGCTGTGCTTGCAATTCTTCATTTAGTAATTTTCATTCCTTTTTGCATTTTTCCATGTCAACAAAAAGATTTAAAAGTAACTTTTAAATCGTTCATGTTGGGGGAGAGAGGAATGAGAGAACTCCCAAGGAAATTTTTCGAAATTTTACGTCCAAAAAACATATTAGTAGGTTATCTTTGATGACAAATGTGAAATGCTCGGAGGTTCTCAGCTGGAATTTTTTTAAAGTTTAAGTCCTAAAAACGAAATTTCATACGAGCTATAACTGTGCAGGGGGACAGTAGGCACCTATCCTGGAATTTTATTTATTTATTTATTTGAAATTAAAATCAATTTATCTATTTCTTCGCTTTTTTTAATGAAGTTAGGGAACGGGATGGGATTTGGGGCTCTTTCCTGGAATATTTCTAAAATTAACTCCTAAAAACCAGGGCTGCGGAGTCGGAAGGAAAATGGCCGACTCCGACCCCGACTCCTGGATTTTGAAATGCCCGACTCCAACTCCGACTCAGGATTTTTTTATATATTTTTTTAATTGTATTTTTTCAACTCCCTCTCTCCCTTCAAGGGAAGAGGGAAAACCTCTAAACAGAGATTGAAGTATTAATTCCTTTTTATGAAAATTTCGTATTTTGTTTTTTATTGTAAACCCAAGACGGGACCCCCAAGACCCAATGTCAGAAATTCAATTTAAAAATAAAATTTTCCAATAGTTACGAGTTAAAAAGTTAGATGACTTTAAAATCCCTTTTAAAAAATTTGAAAAGGATTATCTGTAATTTGCCCCCCTTTAATGTTTAACAAATAGACATTGATCAAATCATGTGCTTTCAATTTTTGAAAGCTGTAACTTGAGGGTAGAAAAAGCTTTTTTCTAAATCCAAGCACTTGAGAGGGGGTGGTTTGCTCCGGGTGACACCCATCTTGTAGATGGCACCCAAAGTTAATTTCAGAGTTTATAAAAAATATAAATACTTTAATTCTGAAAATTTTCGCGAATATATTTTAAATCGTATTTCATCAATAAAATTGCAATGAAAATAGGGCACATATACGTCAGGAGCTAATTTTACACAAAATGTGGCGGTATACAAATTTGTATGAATAGCTTTTACTATACCTAAATTTCTCCTTCGCTAAATTTTTAATTTAAATTTTATTGGCTGCTTTAGAATTAACCTTAATATTAAGATTTTAAGATTAACTGCAAACATTGAGTGTTGTAATGAGGAAAGCATTTACACTTATTTTGTTCCATATTTTTTAGGAGAACCAAGCTTATAGAAATAGTCTTAATAAAGAAAAAACCATTAGAATATTTCATTGGATCTTTTGGATTCGTGCTTTGGCGCCTGAACTTTTTTGAGTTTGCCGATCACCCTTAAACGTTTCAACCTTAGATACGGGCCTCGACTTACTAATTTGTTATGTTTCTTTTACTATTTTATAACTGAGATCGAACAAAACACTATATTTCTATTTTTATTTGAAAGTGATTACTTGAAAAATGTTAGACAACAAAACATTGGCTGACAATTGCTATTAGTTAAAAAGCAAGCAAACTAGGGGACGGCTACAGAAAGTTCAGTAAGCACTCAAGCTAGCTGATTGCCATAATGGCAGTTATTTCTCATTAGTATCTTTTTATACATGTAATCGAACCAATTGGTAGTCAGTTTTTAAAAAATGCAAGGAGAGTCAGCGAAAGGGAAAGAAAAAAAGAAGCCTGGAGTCGGAGTCGGTAGGTTTTCTCACAACTCCGACTCCTTTACCCCAAAATCAGTCCGACTCCGACTCCACAGCCCTGCTAAAAACGCAACTACAGGACATATTTCAGGATAAGGGTTGGGGTGTGGAGAATCTCTCACAGAAATTATTTGAAATTGAAGTTCCAAGAACCACATTTTAGACGATTTTGGGTGATTTTAGAGAGAGTGAATTCTGGACTCTTTCGCGGAAATTTGTAGAGATTGAGGTCCCTAAGCCAAAGTTTAAAGATAATCTTAAAGAACATTGGGGGATCAGATACTCTTGAATGAGAGGGTTGGAGGTGCTGCAGCCTCAGTCCTTCTCCTGGATTCGCCATGCACTTAAGTATTGATGTTACTCTAAAATGGTGCTAGATTTCCCCTATGTATTTTAATTTTAAAACTATGCAATGAAAAATTTTGTAATGTAGAGATTAAATCACGACCCCCTTTGATAAGGCTTCGCAACCCCCCTGGGGGTCGCGACCTTGGGAACCCCTGCTCTAGACAGAACGTTTGAGAGACAAGTTTTTCTGACATGGTACATGTTGTGGTTTCTGAATTTTCATCAAGGGGAAAAACTACCAAACCAACAACAGTGTGGCCATATGTGGTCATATTCATTTACAACACTAAAAATAAACACTAGAGAGTGAATTGTACTGACCCTTTCACCATCCGCCTTGTCCCTCGAGGGAGGATCGGAACACCTGTTTTCTGTTCGAGGTGTGACGTCGGAAGTCCAGTGGCGGAGTCGTGGACAACGGTCAGCAGTCTCATGCAGTTCAGGTACAGGAGGCAGACGGGCGTCCTCTTTTAGGCACATGGTGTCAGACAACTACAAAGAGAAAGAGACTGAGAATCTTGTCTAGACAGGCTGAACTGAAGTGGCCACTCTCATAAGCCTGTATTGTGTGTAATAATATTCAGAGCAAGTTTTTGTTAAAGCATCAGATCATCATACTGTCGTGTGTAGGTAAAGGACGGTAACTGCAAATTTTCAATTTTTTGCATGTTTGTCATCTATTGTATGTTCGCTTTATTGTACAAGGTTGCTTATTTGGTTTCCGCTGAAAGAAGGGCGCGAAAGAAACGTTTAATTCCAACATTTCCCTATTGTTAGTATTGAATCTTACACACTTTTTTTCAAATATCTCAAACTCATTTCTGGATACTGCCGTTTACCTGCTTTGCAGTATAGTTCTGCATATCTACGAAAATTGAATATTCATAGCTGCCAACTTAAAGAATCTTACAATGTACGCAGTGGCTATATTTCTATGCTTTTTTGACCATTATAAAGCAAAGTATTAAAATTTCAAGTATTATAATACTTTCAAATCCTTACTTTACTTGATCTGTGCTTTTATAAGCAAAAAAATAAATAAATAAATTTAAAAATAAGTAAATACTAAATAAACTTTTATTTCTTTGAACTTAAACTCTGAAAAGTTGCTGACTTTGCAGCTTTCAAAAATTGTCTATCAAAAACTTCTTCAAAACAATAGGTTTTCTGTATGTTCTTACAGATTAAAATGTTTTCCATGCTGTTAGTTGGCAGCTATGAATATGTTCCTAGAAAAGTTGCTCAGACTTTTCCTCAAACATTCTCCAACTCTTATCTGTTTTACCATCAGATTTAAGTGTAATGACTCGCAAAATTTTCATTGCAGTACGAGATCAACTTCCTAGGACTAAGCTCATTAGTTACTTTTTAAAGTTTTACCCGAATCAGGGTACAGCCTAAAGAGTTGTTGAGCAATTAGTTGCTGTATGATTAATATTTTCCCAAGCTCTAGTGTTTTTTTTTTTTTTTTTTAATTTTTTGATTTTATTTTTTAATGAAAATACTTTTTTTTGGTAATATTCTCCTCATATATTATGAACTGCATATTTATTTTATAATATTATTAATAATACACCTGTAGGAAGCACCAGTACTGTAGTTAAAGGAAATCATATTTGAGGGAACTCATCTTTTTACAGAATAGATGTCATGATTGACAGATGTTATAACAATAAATATTATAACAATGTCAATAAGAATGAAGTGGCTGTAAGATTTGTGAAAAAGAATAAAATGTTTTGGAGTTTTTCTTTTTCTTTTTTTTATACATTTAATCATTAGATAGTGCATTATGAAAGTTTGAATTTTTTACAACTTTAGCTACAGATTTGGTGCCCCAGAAATTCTAGAAGAATTTTAAAAATATAAAAAATAATTCAGGTGATTAAACTAGTCCTGACTCATTGAGCCCCCTTTCTACGTCCCTCCCTTCCCTCACAAAAAGATATGACAAATAATGGAGCCACTGGGGAGCTTATCTTTAAAATATCTTAAAAGATAAAAGATAAGCTGACTAAAGGAGAGTTTACCTCCAAAATGCAGAAGAAATATTCAAACATACAAATTCATTATTTTCATCTAAAACGAAGGCTATGAAGTCTGCTCTTTTTTAGTTTTTGGACCACAAAAGTCTGTACCCCCAAGGAAACTTACTTCTCTGGCTACCAGCAGGTGTACTTCTGTTTCAGGTACCCTCAGGAGTCTTCTTGCCTCTTCCAAGCTCACCCCTTGTAACTGTTGGCCATTTACAATCAGTAGCTCGTCGCCTTTCAGCAGTTTTCCACTCCTACAATGCAAATTATGTCATCATTATGGGTGCCTTTTTTTTAATTCACAAGTTGGTGCAAATACACAAATACATTGAAATCATAACAAAAGGTTCGATATATTATCTCTTAACAATTCTGTTTATGTTAAGACATTCTTTTTTACCTATTATTTGGGGTTTTGAGTGAACTCTTTCTGACCATACTTTTAATTTACAGGGGTTTTTTTTCTTCATAATTTGCTTTTAATTAAAATACAATAATTCAAAATGCAGCACACAATATATATATATATATATATATATATATATATATATATATATATATATATATATATATATATATATATATATATATATATATATATATATATATATATATATATATATATATATATAAAATTAAGCAAACAGAATTTCAAATATTAAACAAATTATAAATAATAAATGATGATAAAAAGGAAAAATGCAAACAGCTATTAAGTAGGAATAGATAAAGTATGAATCCTGAGCTCATCAGCCGTGGAGGATTCATTAACAATGGTCAAAAGACCAAAACTCATTAATGGCATTCTTTTCATCAGCAGAGAGATGGAAATATGAAGATTCTGTGAGTTTAAAAAAGCCTTTGTCTTTACAGTTGTTGATAAAGCCAGTTCTAATTACTCTATCTGCTGCAAAAAATTATATGCTAACATTTTGAAAAATGAATTAGAAAAAACTACCACTTATGTTTCCTCCAAACTTAATGAATCCTCCATCATCAAAAAATTTGCTGCTGCTTACAAACTTTTTTAATTGCCACGTCCTGATTCTGTTAACTTACCTTACTTATATGCAATTCCAAAATTTCATAAAACACCTGTTGGATTTCGCTTTATTTGCTCTGCCACCAACACCATTGGAAAAAATCTGAGTGTAAAGCTCGAACAGTTTCTCAAAAAAATTCTTGAACAACTTAAACTTCAACAAATGAATTGGTTCTGGATTGTTAATAATAGTGTTGAAGTGATCAATTTACTTAATATGCTTCATATAAATTACTTAGAAATTTTTGATTTTGAAAACCTCTTCACCAATATCCCACTCATTGAACTTTTTTCCTCTGTATCAGAACTTTTTAATTCGGTCAAGGATTCCCTTGATTTTTATGAATTGTTTTTTCTTGGTCTTTTTAAATTTTGTATTTTTAATAATTTTTTCAAAAATGGTAATTTATGTTTTCTACAAATTAATGGCACAGCAATGGGAGCTAATTTTAGCTCTACATTAGCCAACCTTTTTCTTTTATATTATGAGAGAAAATTGACAATCCTTCTTCTACACCTCTTTGTTGCAGATACATCGATGACCTTTTGTGTATAAATTTTCCTAATTTTTCTGAACTTAGCAAAACTATTTATCATAGTTCATTAACACTCAAAAAGACCAGTTCTAATCAAAATAGCTTTAATTTCCTGGATATCAACATACAAATCGACTCAAATTGTTCCACTACAATCTATGATAAAAGACACGAATTCAATTTCACAGTTAACAGCTTACAAGATTTTTCCTCCTGCTTAAGTAAAAAGGTTTTTATTGGCATTATTGTTTCGCAAGCTATCAGAATAAAAAGAATTTGAATACCATTT
Organism: Uloborus diversus; assembly: GCF_026930045.1. Taxonomy (NCBI): domain Eukaryota; kingdom Metazoa; phylum Arthropoda; class Arachnida; order Araneae; family Uloboridae; genus Uloborus; species Uloborus diversus. The sequence continues at coordinate 59,181,243 of NC_072736.1, read as the reverse complement.
CTGCATTTAAGCAAGAAATTTCAGTATTCAAAAACTTACTTTTTAATAATAACTTCCCTAAAAATCTAGTTGAAAACATTTGCTTAAGTATAGCCTTCGATGAGCATTTCACTTCTTTTGAAACTGTTTAACTGTGTAAATGTATGATACAACTGTGACAAACCATTTTTTACGAATCACCGGGGTGGATGAATTTTTTACACGTGGGAAACAGGCGACTCGGTATGTTTATGGATTGATTTCTGGACATGTTTTTATGTTTTTAATGTTACGTTGACAACTGGAATGTATTTTTATCAGGCTGAACAATGGATTGGGCTGAGTTTACGTGGATTTCAAGGTAAGACAATTTTGTTATAGGCAGGTACTGTCCCGTGGAAGGCTAATTATCGGAACTTGTTTTCCTAATTAGTCGAGGCGAAACCCCCTGCTTTTAGTTTTAGGTTTGAGCTCTAGTTTATTGCCTTTAGCTTAGCAAGTGGTGCTTTTGCCCATTGTTACTCTATATTGCATGTACTGGAGCTTAAACATTCTCTTCTAGCTCATAGTTAAAATTTTGGTCTTTTGACCATCATTAATGAATCCTCCACGGCTGATGAGCTCTGGATTCATACTTTATCTATTCCTACTTAATAGCTGTTTGCATTTTTCCTTTTTATCATCATTTATTATTTATAATTTGTTTAATATTTGAAATTCTGTTTGCTTAATTTTATATTTACTTGGCTTTTTAGTTTTGCTGCGTTGCGCATCTATGGGCTCTTGGTGTGGTCTTTTCAATATTTTTCACTTTTATTATTTATATATATATATATATATATATATACATACACACACACATAGTAACAAAATAACTCTTATCTCATAGGTCTGTTGATGATAAATACAAAGAATTTAATGCTAGTTGTCTTGCAAAAAAAAAGTAAACTTGTAATATTAAACCAATTTTCAGCAAAAATAATTTTAAACGCTTTCAAAAACTGGAGCTAGATGGGAATTGAGGAGATGCTGAATTGACTCACTCCTGCACAGTACACATGTGTAAATTGATTTTAAATCTTGGTTTAAAGGCAACTGGAGCGGCTGTTTTACATTTTAGTCGGAAAAGCAAGCAAAAAAAAAAAATGTTGAATGTTCAGAAAGTAAAACTCAACGAAAATTATTCCACTTGATCATCTCCTGAAATACAGTTATTTTATTGGAAAAAGAAAACACTAGAGTCGTTGATACCCGCACTAGTAGTTGATACTGTAATACTAGTGAGGGTCAGAGGCGGATACAGACTATTATTTTAAGGATGGGGCTCATGCTGAAGAATGACCACCTTTTCCCCCTTATGAACAAACCTACAGTTTTGGATACTAACAATTTCTGTAACTGCTTGGATGTAATAAAAAACACCAAACTGGGCAGGAATAAGGCCCCTAATAGGCATAAACGTTACAAATTAAGTTCATAAGCAATGAAAGTAAGTAGCATTTCAAATATTTACTTTCAAAAATAATTAATAAATTGAAAAGACAACTGAAATGGTTTACATTTTACTAATAAAGTGTTTGAACACAATGCAAGCGGATACTATTAACGACGGTTTGGGTGGGGGGTTCTTGAACCCCCTTTTGGTGAGGGTACCAACTACATACTTAAAAACAAACTTGACACTTATAAGCAAAAAAAAAATTAACAAGATAAACAGAGGCGCTAAAATATCAGCTAAGAAAAACCTGAAAGGTAACACTGCAAATTTAAACACTGTTTTATAATTTCTGTACTATTTCATAATTTCCTCTTGTTATTTATTTTTTCTTTTCAAGTGAAAACTACTAGTACAGTTTCCACTACTGGTAATTTTTCCTTCATTGTTTCAAATATATTTTGTAAAAGATTAAATGAAAATGACGCATGCTCCAAAGAGGTTTCATTTCTGAAATGTTCAACCGGCACCACGGGAATGACCCCCCCCCCCCCCCTAGCGTCGCGAGTATTCAAAAAGTACACTACCCTAGCTGATTTTTAGAGTGCTTTATACGATTGTTATTTTTTAATGTATGAAGAAATGGTTACTAATTATATAACCTAAAACAGGGGGTAATTAGAATTGACACAAATAGATGAATTTAATCATAGCATTTCTTACATTTTAATGTTTACAAGTTATTTTAGTAAGAAGAAACACTTTGAATGAGGAATTTTAAAAATGAACATTACTTTTCATTGGCTAGGACTTTTTTTAGAAAATCTTGTTTAGCTTAATCTTGCTGTAAAAATCTTTCAAAGCTGATCCGATATTAATTTTACAAGCCAATGTTACTAATGACAAAGTAATTATTCAAAATAATCCTTCACGGCTAATTATTATTTAGACTTTTTGGTCATCTATAATCAATATTTTTCTTTTACCGGGACGGTGAAGTAAACTGGCCGGGACACCGAGATTTTGTCTGAAAACTGGGACTGTTTCTGTCAAATCGGGACGTCTGGCAAGCCTAATTAAATGCCATTGCCTTTTGCCTCTTTGTACATTAAATAACATTGTTTCCCTTTGAAGTCACGCAAATGGAATTAACTGTAAAAATCAAAAGTATTTCGATTACAAATGTTATTCTATTCCACCTCATTCTGCCATCATCTTTTTTTTTTTCTCTCTTGAAACTCAGTGCTTTCATTACAAATTGTTGTATGGGATTGGTTGCATTGATAACTTTAAAAAGGCCATTGTATCATTAAAGAATGTTTAGACGAAAACGGTAAACATCAACTGGATGTTAATTCATTTGTTTGAAAAATGTTATCTCTCAAAAGGTAAATAAGTTGCCCGACTACTTCTGTTATCGTACCTACAACGAATATTTTAAAGGGTGGAATAATAGTTACAAAAAGTTTTAGTTATTTTAAACTGAAATTGCTATTAAAGAATGGCTGCTGTTGTTTCGCTCACGATGGTTAGAATTTATTTGCGGAATGCGTTAGTATATCGCTCTGGTATTAAATGGAAAGTGGGGTTGTTGAGCGGAGTTTATGATACAGTCAAAATACCGAGTTGATAAAAGTTCATTTTGTAATACAATGAACTCATGGGTGGGGAATGCGATGTAAAAAGCAAAACGAAACCTTTTTGAAAGACAAAGTAAATGCTATTTCTGAACAGCATTAAACCTAGAAAAATATTTCGATTTAATGAAACAGGTTACAATTGAAGGTCTCGGATCAGAAATGTGATAAGCCACAAAGAGTGACTTTTCGATCAAAATTTTTGTTTTTCATAACTAAAATTGAAATAAACGTGACAGTGGATTATGGCATCTGGAGAAAAACATACAGTGAAACCTCTCTGAGCGGCCACCCCTCTCAACGGCCACTTTTTTGCGGCACGGATTTTTTAGCCCATAGGTTAAAAACACGGCCACCCAACCCTTCTGAACGGCCGCCGAGTGGATGCGCCTATTCCATTTTTCAGGAAAATTTATTCACTTTCTGTTTCTAATCTGCAGTTTTTTAGTTCAAAGAGAAGAATTCTTATTGACCTTTAACGAATTCCGATAATTTTGGAGTAAAAATATCACTCACGTTAATTTTATGAGTTGGTCAGTGTGTATGCGTAATCTGGGTTGCAAACAACACTGTCGGAGATCATTTTATGAATCTCGAACTACGTATTGAAATTCTGAGCAATATGAACGTTTAAAATCGGCGGGAGAATTAATAGAGTACGATTTCGAATTCCTTTGAAACTGCCGACTGAAAAGCATTTTCTGGTTAACGAGTCAGCAAAATTAATCGTTTTTCAATCAAATCGAATATTAGTTTGGAATTGGTTTAAATTAACTAATCAGTTCGCTGTGTGTATTATTAACGTCTTTTGAGCAAATACATTTTTATGCCTTTCATGCACTAATTCGGCCTCTGACAATCAATTTACTAATACGTTTTGTAATCATGAGCAAACTAAACTTTCAACTGAAGTGATTTTGGAGATAATAAATAAAGTCATTGAAAATTCAGAGGCAATGACAAATAAATTGGTTAGAGCCATTTATTTATTATTTTGAATTGAAAAACATTTTGAATCGCAACAAGCAACATTTTGAATTTGATTTTGAAAACAATTGTTGGAGAAGATAAAAAAAAAATTAAGTCACAAATTGTATCCTTTTTTCGAAAAATATAAACATTAATTAAATAATCTACTATTTCCCTTTTAGAACGGTTTCAAACTTCATTCTGTGTATTAGACTTGCTCTTTTGTGTATTGTAGAATTATATTGCAACTTTAACGAAAACCCTTTAAAGCGGCCACCCTCCCCCTCCCCCCCTCAAAGGACGAAATTTTGCGGAACGGAGGGGTGGCCGTTCAGAGGTTTCACTGTATCTGGTTTTAGTATCGCAGAATATAGAATGTCGTATAATGCCTTTAAAAAACTCTATAAATATTTTTTATAAGTTGGAAATTGGCCTACTAAAAATTCACATCATGTGGCAAATCACATTCTTGCCCTAAGCCCTTCATTAAAAAAAATAATAACAATAAAAATAATTTAAAAAAAAACCTTTTTCAGACTAATTTTTGACAGAGAAAATGCCCACAAACCAGGGACGGATACAAGGGAGGGGTGATGGGGGCGATCGCCCTTCCCTTGAGGGACTCTCCAATGGTAGTTTTTCGAAAATGAAGTTTACCAAACGCAAATTTATACGAGTTTCATCGACGTTGGGAGAAGGGAGGTATTGGGTTTGGGATAAGACCCCGAAACTGTTTCAGAATTATTCAAGTCCAAAGTCTTTGTGATCAATATTTTAAAATCAGTATAACCAGTAAAAACTAAGCAATAAAAATCAATCGCCCCTCCCTTGAAAAAATTCTGGATTGTCCTTGCCGCAAACAGACTGTTCCGGATTTAAGGGGTTACAGTACCTCAAAACTGACCAAATTATCAAAAAAAAAAAAAAAAAATTATTGCTTATTTTGAAACTAAACACTATGCCAAACACAGGGGAAAAGTTTCATTGCTTTAGTTCAAATATTTAAAAAATTATGAATGGTTTTAGGTCACATGCTCGCTATGTGTTCTTATGCAAAAAGAATGATTTATCGATGATCGTTTTTTTTTTTTTTTTTTTGTGTGTTTTTCTGTCAAAAGAATCCCTAAGGATTTTTTGCTATTAAAGATACAGCTTTAAAGTAATACTTTTTACAATTAAGATAATATATTTAACAAACCTGTGCATTGGATAAGCATTTTATAAATTACTTAAATGTTTAGAGCATGTTACACCTCTAAAAACCAAATTTTTTTGGAAAAAATTACGATTTTTTCCGTTATTGATCACAGAAAATTTTCTGGTAAGCACAAAAGCAAATGAATGCACAGATTTTTAGAGATGATGATTGTGATCGTTTAGCAAAAAGATTTTTTTATATTAGTTTAAAAACAAAAAAGCCTAAAAGATTTTGAAAAATTGAAATTTTCCTAAATGTTTTGAATTTTTAAAAAAAGTAAGCAATATTTTAAATTTTTTAAAAAAATTATTGATTACAAAGTAAGTAAACATGTTATGGTTTCAATAAAAAATGGAATTTACTTAAATTAAAAAAAATTGCTTGAAAGGTACTGTGACCCCTTAAACATTCTCATGCATAATGCTAATGCAAAGCATATTACTTATTGCCAACGTTTAATTTCTAACAAAGGAAGTTCAGAAGCCCTGTAGTCTTTAGAACTATCTTTGATACATAATTAGCCTGAATTCATTTGAATATGTGAAAATTCACATGAAATTGAAAATAAGTGCAGGAGCTCGGCTCCCGTGAGCCACCGTGCAGATTAAACCCTGCTTATTACTTAGGGCAGTTTTACGGTTTGAACTGTTAAGCTATTAATGTCATCATTCTGGAGGAGGGAGGGGCATGATTAATGTGTATTCGATGAGATTTTTGAGATTATTCAGTAGCGTGTACTGGCATAGTGTTCATGCAAGCTCCCCTGATTTTGATGCAATGGATGTAGCTGCTAAAAGAAGATGTGTACAGGGGCGTGCACAGAAATTTTGGGGCCCGTCACAAATGACTTTTCCGGGCCCGGGCCAGCAGGTGTTCCTTCTGCCCCTCCCCCTGTGCACGCCCCTGGAAATAGTGGTTCAGACCAGGGACGGATACTGACTACCATTTTGCAGAGGAGGGTCATACTGAAGATTTACCCCCCCCCCCCCCCATGAAAGTAACTAGTTTTCAGTATGAAAAATTTCTGAAATTGCTTGGGTGTCAATAAAAAGCACCAATTTGACCAGGAATAAGGTACCTAGTTGAACAGAGACGTTAATAGTTAACTTCATAATAATTTAAAGAAGTAGTAGGTATTTCAAGTATTTATTTTTAAAATTATTAATGAATTGAAATGATTACTGAAACTTTACATTTTATTCATAAAGTGGTTGAACACAATGGGAACAGAAAATATTTCCGACGGTTCGGGGGGGAGGGGGGTATCATGACCCAGCCCTTGTATCCGCCACTGGTTCCCCAGACACGACATAACATATTCCATTTAACATCTTGAAGCGTGGTTTAAAAAAAAAATTGTGTTTTGCACTAAGGGGTTGTTTACAAATGATGCTCCGCTTTTAGGGGGGTCGTAAAAGTGGAACAGTTTGTGAAAAGGGGGAGAAAGAACGTTGGTAGAAGTGCAACATCGCTTTTTTTGCGATGAAAAATAGCAGGACGTGTGACAAAGATCAGGGATAAGGCGAAGTGGATTGTGACAAAGGAGGGGTGGGGGTCAAAAATAGTTTAAAAAAGTGTGACATCAACTATACAAACAGCCCCTAATGTTTAGCAGTAAGGCAGCTCTTGACGCAAAAAGTAGGACAAAGGTACGCCTAGAGCTTAATTACTGCATAAAAAGTGGAAAAGTGATGTGCTTTATAAGCACAGGTTTGAGCTATAATACTTTCGCAAAACTACGACGGAAGTATCCCAACGCAACTCGGCGCCAATCACACTTCCCTTTCACCACCCAAATAAAAGCAAACGTTGCCAAAGTCAAGCTTCAACTTATCAGAACCACTATATAAACTTCTTTATTTCAATCCAATATGTAAAAATTCACATAAAACTAAAAGGGGTGGGGATATCCAGAGTTAAAACTCCAATGCAAAGTAAACCCTGGTAGAAAAAGAGAAATGGTTTTGTCCTAAGACCGCAATTTTTGTGTTTACTGCAAAAAAAAACCGTTTGTTGTTATATCGCACCACTTTGTATTAATGAAATTGGGAAATTTTGATTGAAAAGGGGGTTTCTCTGGGAACTTTTCAATTCCCCGCAACAGAGACACGGGAAATATGTACACGTTTCTCTTTAATCGATGGGACTTGCATAGAGAAAAATCGTCACCGGATTTCGTTAAGATAACGCCCACGGTCGATCGGATACAAATAGCATTATGGGAGCTATTTATGGGAGCGTACGGCTTGAGCCCTGACCTCTATGTCTGCAGTGGAGGATTCCAGAGCATATTTGTAAGAGGCATTGCAAGATTGAGATAGAATATTGTAGCATTTTTAAGTCCTTGTGTTCGACCTGATGAACGAAAATATGCACGTCCTCAGAAATGCATCGCTCATTTTCGAGGATTCTTGAATGGGGTTGTTTCCTTCAGGCAAAAGTACTACTTTTAGTCACTAAAATTGATAGACTAAGCAAAAAAAAAAAAAAGCATGGAGCGAGAAAAACATTTATTTTCCCAATGCTTAATTTTTGATATATATATATATATATATATTTTTTTTTAAATGTTTGATTTTGAAAATAAGGCGTGGTATTTATGACGTCACAAATGATGCATCAACCGCATTTCAACGTTATGATGATCAATAAATGAATTAAATATTGCACTCTATTCTTGCTATCGTTGCCAGTACACGTGAGTAAAGATGCGAATTATTTATTGCGCTCTGTGAATGGCAACAGTGAATGGCATTCCATCATTTGATGTCATCGGCAGAAGCGTAAGCAATGAAAGCGCACCGATTAAAATAATTTAAAAAAAAATTTCTTCGTCAAATTATTTAAAAAATGGTCAGATCCTGTGTTTTTAACTATGCTCTTTCAGAAAAAAATACTTTTAAAATTTTGGAAACGACAAACGACCCCATTGTAAAACAAATTTCGTCATTTACGAGAAACTCATTTCATCTTTTACGAAATTTTCGCCAATTTGACTAAAGGTTTGCTCAATATGACAAGGAATTTCCAAGCATTTTTCACTAAGGGATTTCGTCAAATACGACGAAGATTTGAGGATGCGTTTCTGACAGTGTAGCAAATGCTGACATTTTCATATGACTTGAATGTTCAAGGCGATAGATAACTGGGCTTAGTACTAAAGTGACGATTTCGATTTGGTCATTGACTCGCGGAAGGATGCTTTTCTGAATACAATCGTCAAGAAAACGTCTCAAAACTGACGTAATTTTTATGTCATTCCAACATTCCAGTAACCTCTGCCGCAGTGAACGTGTATTGCTCTCGTAATTTTTTAAAACCGATTGCCGAACGTATACTTTCTTCGAAAGACACACGGAAATACTTTACTGATAAAATTTTAAAAATTAGAGTAGGTCAAGGTCACGTGACACAACCAGTCAAAGCAATCAACAGTCAACGATATTTTAGGCAGTGAGAAGCTAAGGGGATTTTTTTTAAGCTTTCAATAAAATGCATACAAAGTGGAATGCGTAGGTTGGCTTTCATCGAAAAGTTTTTCTATATCAGGTTTTCTCAACCTTTCAGGCTCTGCGTCTTTCTTTGTTTTGTCCCCCCCCCCCCCCCCGCTCCTCACATTTCTACACATCATTTTATTTTGAATATATTGTTATTAGAACACTTGAAATCAAAGACCTAAATACAAATTAACGTGAGACGATCAAGGTGAACTTGGTATGTAATACCAGCCAATTTAAAAACATCAATGGGAGGACTACCCAATTTTGTTTCCGAATATTAGTTTGTACATGCGACAAAAAGCACCTCAGGTCTCTTTCAATGCCGTCCATATGTTGATTTTTTATGTTATACTGATGCTCCAGATTCAGAGATATGCCCGAATGAAACTACAAAACACCTCAGAAAAGGATAGAAGGAATTATACGTGACCTCAAATTTGAGCAAGCAAATTATGTGGTTTCGCTTTTTATTTTATTTTTTCAAACATTCACGCCTTCCTTAAAATTTGGCTGCGCTCCCTCTCCTAAGGGGACTCTCCTTCCTTCCCCAGAGCTGTGAATCACTTTTTTAAACTATGCTGTTGGGCTGCTATTAAAGCTTGACCACTGAGACATGGCTGATGACCTTGAAGCGAAAACAATAGGTTGTTGGTTCTTATTTGTGCTGATAGGATCAGCGAGAACGTGCCTGTTACTACTCGGCGCTTTCTAGCTGATTCTACCTACTTCAAATGATGTTTCCGCTTCGAGGTCATCCGTCATCTCTCCGTGGTCGAGCTCTACCATCTTTTGTTCCGCAAAATCAATGAATGTTTCTCCTATCATTTAAATTTTGTCCAAATTTTTAATTTTGGCCTACTATTGTCCGTTTTCCAGGAGAAGGCACTTGACTCCGCCTTCGTCACGTGGTATCCGATGATTCTATTTAGCATCATTATATTTTCGGATTATTTGGTTTACGTGAAGATTTTACAGTGAAGTCAACTGATTCTTTCGTTTACTGATTTGAACTTGACTGTACCATATTTCCAATGCGCACTGTTTTTACTACGAAACGCTCCCTGAAATCAGCCTGCATCTTATGGATTGTTGACTTTATTTCATATGTCGAAAATAGCACTAGTTTGAGGTACCAAAGCATGAAAATCATACATGATTTTAGCAGCAGTGATTGGGCATTTCCGGAAAATTCTACTATGAAAAAATATTTGCCTTTTTTTTAATGTAACACCCGTTTCCTTCGTATGAAAGTGTTGTCATTAAATGAAGTATTTTGGTCGTTTTCTGTCCAACTAAAATATTTTTCGTATATTTTTCTCAAAATTTTTGAAAACCCAGTGATCCAGAGGTACAATCGGCACACCCATAGTCATTCTTCTGTGTGGCTTCCCCTTTAGACACGAGAGATCTAAAATGCCCGACAGACCGTGCAATGATCCTTTCTTACTCGGACACAATAGTGCACGGTAATAAGAGATTGCGTTACAGTTGATGATTATGCGTATATTTCCGGGATACACCCGTTCAGAATCGACTCAGTGGGTGGTTTTTACGCTTCAGGATTTGCCCTCAATACTTGATATAAAATTTAAAAAAAATAAACAAATAAATAAGATAATTAAAAACTAATACCATTGCAGAAACCATTAATCATTTATTATCGAAATATTGTTAAAGAAAAACTTTAGTAGCACTAACAACTTGTGGGTAAAGAAAGAATAATGTGTTACTCATCTCTATAAAATGAGAGGAAATCACACAAGTTGAGTAGCAACTTCGAAAAGTTGTAAATATTTTAAAGCTTGTGAGCTGTGCGGTTTTAGGGTATTAGAGCAAGGGCCCGAGGGCGCCAGACCTACGTCATAGCATAAAGGCCCAAAAAATTTTTGCTTAAGCACATCACAGCAGGTAAGAAAGTTTGCTATTATTATTTAAGATGTGTCGCTCTGGCTTTGGCAGGAAACAGGTAGCAAAGTTGCGTCAAAAACTAAACGTCATTGAGTCATTCCATGTCAAGTGATCTCGTCCTCTCCACCTGACTATCTCTGATTTGAACGAAATTTAATAGAGGTGCAGACATGCCTTAGAAACTAAACCTATAAAAAATTTTCATCTACCAGGACCTAAAATCTGAGGATCTAGGATCAATAAAAGAAAAGGAGGGGGGGAGGCTTCAAAATGGCGGATCGGCTTTCCAGAAACGAATAGCCATGTTCATGCAGGTTCCCCGTTGGAGCTCATTTTGGAGCCCCCCCCCCTTCACCCCTTTCTGTTTGAGGTATCTTAGGCCCTAATGATTTTTGTCTTGGAAGCTTAACATTTGCTTAAGTTAGTTTCAAAGGCATGTCTGCACCTCTCTAAAACGTCCTCTAAACCGGAGATGGTTGGATGGGGACCACCAGGTTAAGTGACCTGGAATAAATCTATGATGTTCAGTTTTTTGCAGCAATTTTATGAACCTTTGCTAACTGTTTCGGTTAAAGCCAGCGCGACACAGCTTAAATAATAACGAAGCTTTCTTACCTGCTGTGATGTACTTAAGCGAGAAAAATTTGGGCCTTTATACTTTGGGCCTTATATGACTTAGGCCTGGCACTTATAGGATCTTGAACTAGAATCTTTCATTAAACTGTCATAAAATTAAAAAAAAAAAAAAAAACTGATGTGTACACCTTCAACACGACGATATTAGGTAAGTTAAGTTGATCCATACCTTTAAAACTTGTGCACGTCTGTAACCCTATCTCTCCCGGACTATCAATCCTTATCAGGTTGGCGAGCAAAACAAGTAGGGGCGGAACCCCGTAGTACTCATATACGCAGGAGTTTCAAAAAAGTAAGGTGAGCTCTGACGAGTATGTAGATTCTCTGTGTGAATAAAAATAGAGATGCACCGAATATTCGGTTAGCATTCGGTATACTGCACATTCGGCAGACAAGCCGAATATTTAGTTCGGTTGAATACTTTAATATTCGGCAACCGAATAGTAAACAAATTGAAATATTCGACAATATTGGGAAACAAACACATTTTTTTCATACAATGACAAGTGAACCATAGTACAAAATTAATTGAAATCACTACTTAATAAAAGTATCACATTCAAAAAAGTAGTGTTAATGTAAAAGAAAACACTTAAATATTGGTCATAACTTTGTCGCTTTTCATTTTTAAAAAACCTTTTGACACGTTTCATTACCAGCGTTCTATTATTAACTTATTTAAGTAAGTCAATAGTAAAAAGGAAAAAAAAAAGGTAAGAATACCATTGGAATATTAAGTGTTCAGCTTGTTACTTTTTTAACTGTTTATAAAGTAAATGCAAGATTCTTCATTTATAACATGTTACCGTGATTATAAAGGGTGTCCCAAAATTAACGCAAGATTTGAATTTGCCACAATTTTTGCTGTGAATTGTTGGCAGCCACGGAAAAAGAACTATTTGACAGCTGGGAGTTTAGGGTTAGTAAAAATGGAGTGTTATGCTATTATACAGCCAGCGAAACAATTCAATCACTGCATTAGGAATTTCCTGTTCGTGTACTCTCTCGTTTCGGTGATATGAATTGTACCCTAGATCGTGTGATTTTACATCATTAGACTTCTCCCTCAATGGGGCTATTTGAAGTCAAACGTCTATGTCAGCAATCCCACAACCACCTGCGCATTACCTAATTGCGATATCGAGCGCCAATAACAGTAAACTGCTTGACCCGCCCAAACTTTCATTATTTTTCAAATAATTGTTCGATAATGAAAACGCATTATAGAATCGAAAATGCTCTATTTGTAATAACCCTAGACCCTCAGCTGCCAAATTGTTCATTTTTCAAGATTGCCCACAATTTATTGCAAAAATGGCGGCAAATTCAAATCTTGCGTTAATTTTGGGATACCCTTTATATATGCCAGTTATCAAATCATGTAATCAGGATATAAATTAATTATTAATCTGGGCAGAATGCAGATAAATGTAAACCAAATTAGCCACGTACATTTCAAACTATATGTAAGTTTTATTCCCCTCCTTTTATAATTATTACTTAAAAAAGGGCAGATAGTAAAACTTTCTCGATAGTTTCTTAATACATAATTAATAGTTTAAAATTCAGGAATAAGCTAAGATCAATAGTACTGTAAAATGCACTCAATTTTAACAGAAATTTTACCATAACAGCCAATTGGTTTTAGTTTCATTTTCTTACCGCAAAATTTTACAGTGAAATAGGCTTTTACGGAAAAAAAGTAAATAGCTATTAGCATAACGGGAGAAATTCTCTAGCAGCTAGTGGCCGTTAGTAAATTTCATTTGCAAACCACCGTTTTGAAATAATAGCTGAGGTTTTTTTTCCTTGAAGTGCTTAATAATATAATTTTACTTTGTTAAAATGAGTAACTCTGAATAACAAGTTAAATAAATTAAGTCATAAAGGGTGCAAAATAAATTGATTCTGGCACAAAAGATTTTAACAGTTGAGTGATTCCACGGTCACGTGTGGGACAATTTTGGGCTAAATTTTTCTCTTAATTTCGTAAAATACAAATAAATAAGGGCTGAAAGAAAATAAAAGTTTGTTGACCTATTTGACTTAAGTGATTTGTTAAGCAAAAAACATTTTTCTAATTTCTTTTTTTTTAACCTGTCACGTGTGGGACACACTTTTAGACATCAAACTTTATGAGTTCTTGATATTAATAATATATAATATTCTCCGAATCTGTTGCTGCAAATTTATCAAGTAAAATATACTTTGCTTTCCCACTAATTATTTTTAGTGCTAGTTTCAAAAAATAAAAAAAAATCAAGTAGTGGGCCATCCCACAGAAAAAAACAGCTCACGTCGAAAGTAAGCCATGAAAAATGAATAATAAACAAATTTTTTTTTTCCTAAGAAAACACACTTACACGTATGATTCCTTAGACAACTTGACAGATGATTTTTTAATCACCCCTCCCCCCTCCGTAGTCGTCCTGTGGCCGATGATGAGTGGTAATTTTGCCTTTTGGTAAAAGGTACTGAAAACATGAATGTAAGTACTTTTTACTGCAAATTGTCTTCTACTTTTTAATCAATAGCAGGTGTAGAATTTTAACAGTACAGAAAGCTATTATAATGCCTTCTTACCTTTCTGCCGGACCCGCTTTCTCGAAGTCTACGATGATGTATCCCAGAACACCCTTTTCTGAGTCCGTGCATCCCGTGATGTAGATGCCTAGTTCACCATGTTCGTCCTTCTGCAGGTCGACCGACACAATCTCATGCAGGTCCAACTGGGAAGGTATCCTCCGGGATACGTCCGGCGTGGAGGCCTCCGATTCCGGCGACAGGGGGTCCTCGCCGTCGGAGCCGGACAGCTGCGATTGCAGCCACAGTCTCCTGCGCGCAGCGGTGCTGGACGTGGACGTGCTCTTGTATCCGGCCTTCTTCAGGCGCAGTTGGTAGTTGAGATCACCACAGTTCGAGAGAGAGCAATCCGGCACGTCGGACAAAGTCGGTAATGATTTTGTCTCCAGCGGCTGGTGGGAGACGGGTGAGTCGGACGAAGGGAACAAAGAGGACTGAAAAATGCTACCGCGCCGGACGGGCACGCTGATGTCCAGTTTGTCGTCTGGCAGCGCCGTCTTTTTCCACCGGCTTCGCAACAACTTCCGGTCCAGCGTCCAGGCCTTGAACTGGCCGAGACGGGCGGAAGCGGATTTCTTGCCGTCCTCCGATTTGGGGGACGGGTCGGGCGGAAACGGGTCCTTCGGCGACGGGGTCTTGCTCCCGGAATGTCTCTGCACCAAGCCGGACAGCATGGCGGGCGTCCGCAGGCGCAGACTCCTCGCTTCGTACGATTTGGTCGGTCCCGACTTGGCCGGTTCATCTCTCTTGGACGAGTCTGTCAAACTCACGCTCGTGAGTCTGTGGAATAGGGCGGCGAATTTCTGAACGTGCGTGTCGGACCGCGAGGCCGTGTCGGGCAGCGAGTGCTCGTCGTTGCCGTTCTTGGTGCCATCGCTCTCGTAGCCGGATTCGTCGGATCGATGCTGAATCGAGCTGGCTAGACTCTCCGTGTCTGCCGGAATTGCCGGATCGAGAAACGCTTCTTCCTCCAGCACGGTTCCTAGCTGCTGCTGAACTGCGGCTTTCTGTCCGGGAACGCTCCCTGGCGGACACTCGCCCTCCTCTGCGCACGAATCGATGAGATCCTCGCAACTCAGGGTCAGTCGGTAGCCATCATTGGCCACGTAACCCCCCGGGGAGCGGACGGGGTCGTTCTTGGACGTGATGTGGACACTGAAGCTGTTCTGAACGTTGTCTTCGGTTCCGGAAGACACCCTCGAGTCCGAAAAAGCATGGACGTTGAAACTGTTCTGGATATTTGCCTCGTTTAGGGAAGCAGTCCTCATATTAGGAAAGGCACGCACGTTGTAATTGTTCTGGATATGGTCGTCGTTCCTGGAACACGTCCTTACGTCCGAAGACGTGCGGACGTTGAAATTATCCCGAAGATCGTCAGTTTTGGAGACATCGATGTTGACAAGGAACTCCTTGGGATCTTCCAACAGGGCGGACGTGGACACGCTGCGGTACATGGCCGGATCCTTACCGGACACGTTGTTGTTGAGGTAGTCGTTGTTGTTCAAGCTCTCCAGGCTGGGATACCCGGCATCGTCCGGAAAGGGCGCAGTCTGGAACGTCTTGAGGGACCACTGCGGGGCGTAGTCGTTGAGGGAGAGTTGAGACACGGCAGATCTCATGGGCGCCTCGTCATGCTGTGCCGGATTGACGGCGTACTTTTTGGGCGCGTTGTGCTTCCTGCTCAGCCACGGAAACGGGAAACCTAGGAAACAAAAGAACGTGAATGACAAACGCAGTTTTCTATCTCCCTCAATGCGGAACAAGAGCAGAGCATGGAGAACAACATTCGCTATTATTTGACCCAAGAAGTGTGCGTCACACGGTCGCATGCAAACAACCATATCGATGGTAGTTTTTATTGTCACCTTTATAAGAGAGGATCATAAAAGAGCACAAAAGTTTGCTCAGCGGGTTTTTTTCCCCTGAGGGCTCTATGTTTATGAAAAATGATCAAATACGCTTTGTGTTAAATTATGTTTGAAGTAAAAAATCAACTTATATAAAGCATAAATTTTCAAGAAAGTACAGCATATAGCTATTTCAAGGTTACTATGGAGCCTCTTAATCAGGACAAAAAAGCTCAACACGCAACAAGAAAGTCGCAAGAGAACCCGCACGTCTTTTTTTGGGTTATGTATAAATATTTGTCCTTAAAGGATTAAGGAATTGCATACAAATGCTGTCACACACTGAAGGGGAGGAGAGTCGTGAAATTGTGAGTTTGCATCATCACACACATTTTGATTGACGAACAAAGATTTTTCATTACAATATGTTTATGAAATATAGCGTATGACATGTGGCAGGGGAAGAGGTGGTAATGAGAAATGTAACCATTGTGACAGGGGGAGTGTGTCAATTTAATATATTGGAAAAAAGTGGGATATCATTTGGGTAACAACCCCTAAGAAGTCATCATGGGAGAAAACTATTTTCCTTTGGATTAAAAGAGGAAAAGAAAATTGACCTATTAAGCGTATTAAACTTCTGTAAAAAAAGATATTTTAAGCATCTTAGGCAACTGTTTTTTTTTATACCAATAAGTGCTAATAACTTTGCAAGACGACCACTTTGACGAACATATTTTTTCTGAACGATTCTCGCGACTGCAAAATTTCTTCAAGATCCAAAAGAGTAGAACATCTTTGAGAGTTTTCCTCCATTAATTTAAACTTTTTGAGGCTGATAAATGGCTGGTAAATGTACACAATGTAAAGTAATCAAATTTATTAGTTGTTCCCACTGCCTTCCACTGCACTTGTTTCTTTTTTAAAATTTTCAAATTAAATCGAGTGATTTTGAGTCTTTTTTGATTTTTCATTTTAAAACTACATCCCGAAGTTTTGTCCCGCTGGTAGAGTTTTCAGTCACTTTGAAAAGAAAAAAGAATAAAAACAAATACATCTCTCAAAGTTTTGGGTTACATTAAATCAGCTTATTTTTCTGAATAATAGTTTTTTTCTTTTTTTTTTTTTTTTTACAGCAATTTTCACTGCAAATGTATAAAGTTTATTTGAGAACGAAAAAAAAAGAGAAAAATTTGATACACAATCAGATTTAAGTAACAAAACAAAATAAAATTTCATATTTTTCAATACTTGAAGCCGATTATTTTCAAAAGAAAAACTTAGTGAAGCAAACATTTGCAAACACATTTCCGTGCTACGAGACCGTCTGAAACTTGTACGTACCAAGCAGTAAAATTGAATATCTTTTTTTTCCACACAACTTCGATATCTTGCTAACTGAAGGAGTTTCAACAACTCCGACACAATAGTCTGGGAATCTGATTTTTATGTTTTGTGGTCATCATCAGGTTCCCATCACACAAGTTCATAGAGCGAACTCAGCAGTTGCCGGATCACACAATTGAAGACCGAATGTACTCATCGGCGATTTCAATCAAGTATTGAGCCTTGACTCAACTCAACAACAGGAATATCATTCGCGATGTCTGGAGGAAGTGAATGATGCAAAAACTGAGTATCATAGTTTTTGGCGAATGAAAAGCAACAGTAGTCATTTTCCTTATCAGTCATTTCACAAGTTAGGAAGACAAAACTCAGACGAAAGAGACAAAGACTCTTATCTGGAAAACCTTGCTATTAGAATGTTCAACAATATTGTATGATTCAACTGAATGGCCTCAAAGTATATGAATAAGATAGAAATGAGTAAAGTTTAGGATTTTAAAACTTCAAATATCACACTTAATCATCATAAAGATCATTATTGCTTATTTGTAAGAACATTTTTAATAGTTTATGAACTCCATGATGCTGTGCTTTTAAAATAATTTGAATCGCACATTTGAGAAAAACAATTACAAATAAATTCATGCTTTACACAAAACGCTTTGACTTTTTATGCTCATAATTTACTTATTATCTACTATTTAAGAGTCAATTGATTTTTTATTTTTAATATTGGAAAAAAAGAAACAAAGAACGAAGGAAGAAGAAGGGGGACTGTTGAGTGTCAAATGTAAACCTACGCGGGAGGGGGGAATTTAACGCCTGTTTGCGGCATTTCTGCAAATTAATCGATGAGCAGAATAGTCAGAAAATAAAAATAAGGAATATAATAATATAAATATGCACAGATTAGTGTGCTTAGAGTTGTCGTTTAATACCTCTAAAATAATGGGGCAGTTCCTCAGATGATTTTAAGCCCATTAGGTCCCATTTTAGTCAATGTGCTATTAGGGTACTTTAAGAAATGTCCCATGAAAGTGTGTAGAGAGAAACAGATTTTATTCTAATAATTTCATAAAAGATAAGTTTTTTAATGGCCAAGAATTTTATGAAGAGAAGGTAATCAATATTGTTAACGAATATCAACAACATCAACATTTTTTCAATCGAGATCTAACTTACATTTCAGCGATATCATTTAATACTCTAAAAACATAGGGCCCAACTAACGGCCCGTGGGCCACATGTAGAACCACTGGTTCATTTTGCTCAATTTTACAAAAAGATAACAACGATTAGTCCTGATTTCACAAAGGAGTCAGATATTCAGAAATTGGTGTCTGGAAACAGATGCAATTAATAAAATAGGCAATAATTAATGATAACGACAAGTCTTGGTCTGTAATTTTCTTTCCTTTTTCCTGTAAATATTAAATGTTTTAAACTTTTATGTGTTCTGGTCCGCAAAAGTTGTTTTAATAAGAGGTGCGGCCCGCGGGTAAAAAAAAAAGGTTGGCCAGCAACAGGCTACAAATTTTTCTATTCAAATGCTGTGCGTTACGTCTCTAAACATTACAGATGATGGCCTGTCGTTGAACCATTCCAAAAAAAGTTCTTAACACTCACGTAACTAAGCACATTTTCCCGGTCGTTAAAGAATAAAAGAAGATTCGATCTCAATGCTATCATTACGCTGGAATATTGCAAAAACATTCCACAAAGGGCAGTCCATTCGCGCAAACAATTTCTTTTCCTCCCTAATAAGATGTTTTCAGGAACCGAAATCCGTCATTAAGAGCATCTAATGTCTAATTCTTGTCTCAGGTCTCGAATAGCATGGGTTATCTGAAGCAGCCGGCGATGTTGATATGAACCAGCTGTGGTTTGTTTGGTAGTGCGCGGTACAGCAGCCAACCCTGTCAAATGACATCTCTCATGTATTTTTCTCCCTTTTTGTTAATATAATACAGTACAACCTCGTTTCATCCGGACTAACCGGACCAAGGATAATCCGGCTGATCGATAATCCGAGTAGCACTTACGTTCAGTGCGACAAAAAACCATATTCTGCAGCAAAGTTACATAGAGTTGTTTAAAAGACATAAAAAAATATCAAACAATTTTTCACTTAATTTCTTGCCAAAGAATTAATCCACTGTCTTCTAGTTCAACACGTAACGCAAGGTCAATCTATCGCTTTATCATTATAGTTCAGCTGCAGTGGTGTTTGTTATACTACCATAAATTATCGTACAATTTACATTTAATCAAAATAAAAGAAAACATTCTGCGGAGCGGAGTTGTGGTAAGTTAGGTTTTTATTACTATAGTTTTTAATTATCTCTTTATAGTAAATAAAAGTAAGGTTTCAAAGAAATTCTGGAAGGAAGTTTGTGGCGGGCCTGCACCCAGGAGACCCCATAGTACCTACAGCCTTGACATTTTGTACAAAATTACTTTGAGCTCCGGGGGCGTGCACCTAAGCTGTTCTTTCTTCGAATTTCTTAAAATTCGAATTAGTTTTTTTGTAATTAATTTTTTTAAGCTCAAACTTCGCGTAAATTTCCTATTATTGCCTATTAAAGGGGTGAAAAATTACTTGCACATATTAATATTATATATCGTTGGAAAGGGTAGAATTTTCTGTGTTCTACGCAATTTGTTTCAATGCTCTAACTTAAACACAGCGGGAGTTATTTGCGTTTTTAGCACGAACTTTTTTAGGCTTAGCTAAAATTTAGGAGCTACTTTTTTCGTTAAATCTATCTGTAAAAAGCGAAGGGATTGTCCCAAAGTTTTCTTTTTGACACCACTGGAGAGAGTGGCTTTTTTTACACCAGATTTAACTCGACCTATGGTCGAAAAACTATGTTTCTACCTCCAAAGGGAAAAAAGTTACAAGCCGTTAAAAATCAAGTTCAAATAAACTCATCTCCATTAAAGTTATTGATGTTTTATTTGGCGTTGCCATAGTTGCGTCTTTTCGATTCTCATGTTCCTTTTTTCTTATTCACAAACTTTAAAGGTTTCGATTTTAACCGAAAATCTTAAGCTCAACTCAATTCAATCCCCGAGCTAAAGAGCAAAATATATTACTAGAGACCACGAATATGAAAGCGACTTTTCAAACGTACCAAACTGCAGTTTTGTAATGCTCGGAAGCCCCTTAGCGTTACGGCTCTGCAAGTTGGTACAAGTTATTTTGGAACCCGGGGAAGGGGTACTTTTTGATCCAAAGGGAGCTCGCGATGCGTTTTTAATCTGTTTCTTTCCAATTGACGATTTAAATCTTTGCGAATCAAATAAGATTGCGGAGCAATTTTCAAGGGTTGATGAGCGTTAACTAGCAGGGGGCAGAGCCCCCTAGTCTGTGTAAATATAAACTCTTTTAAAGCTACAAATTTGATCCGTAGATTTGGACAAACGATGGCCGGATAACGAGGTTCTGCTGTATCCATTGAGAAGAGATAAAATGGAGGGAGTGAAAACTTTCTTTCGTGAACCAAAGACCCCAATTCACGTGATAGATTTTAAAGCAAAGCATTGGAAGAAATCAGGTTTTTTTCGCCAGTTTCACTCAAAACATGTCAACCATTCGTCGTTGTTGAGTCACGTGACTTGGATTCAAACCTCAACTTTTGCTAAGCCAATCATTAGACATGCTACCTAAATTTATTAATTCCTGCTCTAAGACTGTACCATTAAGGTACATATGTGCCATTTGATGTCCTCCTTTCAACGCCTGAATAGACCAAGAGTTGGCTTGACATGAGGTTCGAGAAAAATTTTTGCCTAAGCAGAGCACTCTTATAGCCGATCATTGAGCAATCGGTCTACCAGGGTGCGTAAATGGCATAAAGTGAGGCTGGGTAGTCAAAGATGACAAGTTTTCAGCAGAAATTCTGCAGATTTCTTCAAATTAGAAGCAAATCTTAAGTTTAAACGACAAGTATCTATACACTTCCGTCCCTTTTCAGGAATTCAGTAAGAGTTGCTTGAGTGAAAGGCGGCTGTTCTAAAACCCTAGACATGGAAGACTGGAGTCATCAGAACAACCCTCAATCCACGCAACGTCTTAACTCAGAAATTAGGTTAATATAAAAATTTCTGAATTCGAGCATCTTCAATAAGCAGAGTTGAGTGATGCATTATTAAAAGATTTAACTCCCATAAGTCGATATAATTAGGATTTTTCGAACATGCAACCACGTACTCGGAGCATTTACGTAATAAATAAATTATCATTTATAGTCATTTGTATTTGAGAATCCATTACACACACACACAAAAAAAAAAAAAAAAAAAACACCATGGCGTTACCTCTCCTTTTCAGAAAAAACTTGATATCAAACAACTCCACTCGAATTTGAATCGTAGTTTGGCTCGTTTCAAAAGCACTGAATGTAATGGGATAATTTGGCTGTGTAATGGAGCCTTTAATGGCAAAATGCGATTAATGAAAAGGGAAGGGAAAAATGGGATGGAGAAAGTAAGAGGGCACGTTCTAATGAGCCCCAAAAGTAGGAGAACAGGTTGCGAATCACTGGTCAAAAAACTCAATGACGGGGAGATCCGCAGGGCAGAGCTGTCCACGAGGGATGGCATTCCACAGGTGTCTGTTTCGGATTCCCACCAACAGCTGTGTGGTCACGATTAAAAAAAACTGGGGCAGGTCACTTTTCCATCGGTGAAAGTTGCATCGATGGTGGGAAGACTCCTTTTGTCTGCAGAGGAAAGTCGGTCATCGCTCGAATCTTCCTCGATCAAAGACTGTTTTGTTGGTCTCCAGGCATTGTTTACATCAATAATCTTTCGCGCGAGATCGGTTCTTCTCTTCCTGAAACCGGGGCTCTCCAACTCTGTCTGTTGTGCCACTCGTCAATTGGCTTTCACTCTTACTCTTCTAGAACAACATTTCAACGGAAGAAAATTTCTAATAAACACTATTTAAAAACACTCGGCATTATCAATTACGACTTTTGTGTCAAAATTAATTTTCGCTAATTTTGGAAAAGTTTGTTTAAAATATTTTAAATCGTGATATCGTTAAACTGGAGAAGGGGATGGGAGACGCTACAAGCATTTGCGGCTAATTGCCATTAAAGAAAGATAGTAATAATAATTTGAATTCTGACATTTTAAATTCAAATTATGTTTTTCGCAATCACAAGTTGCGACAGGACCCTACTCATTGGAGTTATTGTTTCCAGAAACGGCTCCTCTCCCCTCGAGCTTGCCCCTCCTCCTGGGCGGTTTCGTGTGTATAGTTGTGTGTGTATAACCTGTGTGTAAGCACGTAGGAGTGTGTGTATGCGTGTGAGTGTGTGTGTATGAGCGCGCGCATGGTGCTGCAGAGGCCCCTGGTCCTAACTGGAAAAGGAACCAAACGCCAACGACGGTCAAGTGAAAACAATAAGCAATCGTGATTGCTCAATAACGTTGGAGGTCAAATTGTTCATCGGTGATGTACATTCAAAATGTATTCTTCTCTTTTACTTCCAGGGGCGTATCCGGGGGGGGGGGATATCAGGATGTAGCCCTTTCTAAACCCCATAATCTTTTTATCCATTGGAAAAGACTATTGCTAACCAATACAGTAAAACCTGTCTACAACGATACTGTTGGGACCTAAAATAAATATCGTAATAGACAAGTTATCGTTTTTGACAGTTTGATTACTCATGTTGACATTTTGCTGGGGCCAAAAAAAAAAAAAAATATTGTTATAGACAGGTTATCGTTACAGACAGTATCGTTATTCACAGGTTTCACTGTATATGCCTCCAAAATATAACCAATCCCCTTCCCAGTTTTTTTTTTTTTTTTGGTAACGCCACTTTCTACAATTTCTTCCTGTCTTTAAACTATTACACCAGTTAGTTAGATGCAATTGCAAATGTTCCGATATTAAACATAGCAGTTTGAATAATTGCTGCACTTAAGGGTGGAGGAAAGGAAAATCGCACTACAGTGGACGCCGGTTAATTGAATCAGTAGTTAATTGAATCAACCGCTTTTATGAATCTAACTGTCAAAGACAGAATAAAATCCAGCTTTATTGAAATAGCCGCTTTATGGAATCAAAACTGTTTAGAACAAACGTGATTCATATAAGCGGCGGATACTGTACTCACCTAATTTTGCAATATTTTCTCCATCCAGTTGTGGAAAATTGTTTAGCAAGATTTTTTTAGAAATAAGAAAAAACTAAGTTAATCTCCGCTTTCTACATCTTAATAGCTACTCCAAACGGAAAACTCACCAAGATTATTTTCTAAAAATCCAACTTTTTCTGGAAAAATTCTTGTTTGCATACACTTCCATTCTCACGGAGCTCCATAAATGCATTCACATCATCCGTTGTATCCAGTGAGATGTACTTGGGTCATACTTGAAGTGAAAACTTATGGGACAGTTCAATTAATATCAGATTTTTAGAAGGAACACGAAGCATAAAGATCCGGCTGGTATCAAAAGCGATCAAAACAATGCGACTGTTACAAGTCAGAAATGAATGGACTGTGGAAGCTTGCTTCTGTTCGACAGGATGTTTCTCTACGTTGCCATTCCAGGAAGTCAAAAAACGGAAGCAAGTCAGATAGTGCTGCTTTAATGATTCAACGGAAATGATTCACTAAAGAATGTTTTGGAAGCCCCATATAATTTTACAGCTCCATTTTAAATGCTAGCCGTGGTAGCAAAAGCTAAAAAATTGTCGACTGAACATCGAAAAATTTAATTTTGTCGTGGTTGTTGTTTAGAAATGCTTTTCCTCCCAAGGGGCCATAAAAATCAGGTGGGTGAATATTGACACTTTTTTACCTTTTAGGAAAGTATCATAGCCGACAACATTCGGACATTGAGTGGAATAAAGCAGGGGTCTCCAACCTACAGCCCGCGAACGGATTGTTCAGCCCGTGGGAAGCTTACAACCCTCCCCCCCCCCCCGAAAAAAAAAGCTTTTTGATTTTGATAATCTATTGTATTTAAAGAATTTAAGAAAACAAAATCCGGACAATCTCAAAAACTTCCACTGAGCGCTAAGTTGAAAAAATAAATAAATAAACACAAAAATCGTGAGAGAATGGAGCGAGGGGGAACACAACTAGATCGCCTAAACTGAAATATAGTTGGATTGCTTGCTGGGTCGCCTCGTTTCCAAAAATATATAGTATGGCCCTTCAGGAAAAAAGTTTGGAGACCCTTAATATAGAGTGTTCGGACGTCTGTTTGTTGAGCACAAGAGAAATTATTGCAATTAAATACGCCTAGCTTCGTTAGATAATTAGTATTTAGTTTTTTGAAAAGCAAAATAATAATCCTCGTATAAATAATAGCCGATGATAGAGTAACCCGCGTGTTTCAACAATGAAACTCGCGCCACATCATGATAATTTGATAATATGATTTGGTAATGTTTGACATGCAGGAGATTGCTTTATTGTGAGAAGGCTGAATTCGATTCGGTGACTTAACTGTTTTACTGGTAAAACTGTCATTTCAGGAGAATGAAGAAACGTAAAAATGGTCAACAATGAACGCTATCTACTGGAGTTAAGGGTTAATCCACTGGAGTTAGGGTTAAAACTTAAAACTACCAAAATATCCCTAAACAGGTAATGGCTGCGTTCAAATGTAAAAGCAAATTTTTACCAGTCATACTATGACGGGCGACTTTCTGGTAAACAATAATAATAAAATTTCCTAAAATTAAATGAAATGAGCACATAAAAACAAAACCTCGTGCCAGAACTGACAATCAACAGCGAAAGTCAATGAGAGAGGCGCCCCCCCCCCACTCTCCTTTATTCATTTTTTATTTCTTATTTTATTCATTTATTTATTTTGTTGCCTATTTAGGATCCAAAGAACATCCTGTCGATGAAAACCGGCGAATCAGTTCGCGCTAACGGTGTGACGTTATTTTGAAAACTACGAGAGGAAAAAGAGTGGGAAGGATTCACCCAGATTGGGTATAAAAAAAAAAGTTCTGGCCGTGAAAACAACCGTGGAAGAAAAAAAAATATCCTTAAAAGTAGGGGATAAAAGATGAACTCCGGAAGTAAGGGTTATCTGAGTTGGGATGCTCCTCCTCGAGTTATCCCTCTCCTCACGTCTGGAAATGGACTTCTTCGGAAAATGGGATTTTGGGTGTTCAAGATTTTCTATTTACTGACATCGGCCAGACGATTTTTTTTATCCCACAGATTTCGAACATTTTCTAGTTAGGTACGTAGTGTTTTGGTATGAATATGACGCTGGGAATAAAGAGAATTCTACTTCGTATGAGTTGAGAATCATTCAAAGGTTAGGACATATGAGAAGCAAAGGGATGTAAGTGGACATTTTCAAGTTTTGTGTAAAACGCGTTTTAAAGTTTCTTCCTAGGTAGGCTTTCATTGATTTTTCCCCCCTAAATTATGCTGTACAACAGCAGCACCTACCAGGGCTACTAGTATTATCTTCTTCCCCTAGACCAGGGTTGGCAAGGTTTTGGACACTACGGTAAAAACCCTGGTTTTTACCGTCCTGTCCAAAACCCTTGTGTCCAAAACTGTATTTTTAGAAAAATTGCATTCTGTGAGAAAGCATTAAAAAACAGAATAAAATGTATCGAAGTAATTTTTTATATTAAACATTTATTCAATGAAGAACATTCAACTTACTTATGCAGTTGATTTGAATCTAGTTACATTGAAGTTAAATTCTTGACCAAAATTGCAATTTCTTTCTTTCTTTTTTTTTTTTTTTTTTTTTTTGATAATAGCAACCAAATTTCCCTATGTTTATGCATGTGTGCAAATCAAAGCAGGGTTGGAAAGTTTATCATCCTGTTCAAAGCCCTTGTGTCCGAAATTGTCCAAAACTATTTCTTGAGAAACCATATTGTGTGAGAAAATATCAAAAACAGAACAAAATGTGTCAAAATTATTTTTTGATTATTCAATATATTTATTCAATGTGAACATTCAAGTATAAATATATATGTAGTTTATTTATGCAGCTGATTTTAATCTAATTATGTAGAAATTAAATTCTTCATTAAAAATTTCAATTTGTATGCAGGAGCTTTTTTTTTCCCCCATAAACCAATTTTTTCGACTTTTATGCATGTGCAAAAGAAAGTGTTCAAAATACAGTGCAATAATTGACTTAAATGCAATAAGTTACAATTTTTTGTCGTTTCAGAATGTATTTAAAAAAAAAATGAACTAAAAAAAGAATAACACAAGTTTTACAATATAAGTGTTTAATCATTAATTTCTTGTTCTTTAATCTATGATTTAAAAAATAATTTTCGTTAAAACATCATGTAAAACTCGTTTGCAAAAATCATTTAAAAAATTAAGCTTTTTTTTCCACCTAAATATTGCACATTTAATAATATTCCTTTCAATTATAAATGGAACTGAAATTAGTTGTCTTGGTGGTGTGAATTTCCTCTCAAAACTCTACCAACTATTACACAAGGAAATTTTTATGTAGTAGTTACTGCCAATTTTTTTAAGTAAAATATTTTTTTAAATAACATTTTAGAAACAAAATATTATTTAAAAAAAACTCCTTAATTGAACCTTGGTTATGTCTATGTTTGTGCATTATGAATATTGCAATCAATACGACTTGATTAGATTACACCCCTTTAACTTTATCATAGTTTTGGACAGTTTAAGACAGTTTCGGACACTTTTGGAACGATAAAAACCACCTGTCCTGTCCTAAACCAGTTTTGGACAGTCCAAAACCCTACCCTGCTCTAGACAGAGGAGATGTTCACCTACCATTTGTACAGGTTAACTACAAATTTTTAATTTTGCCAGTTACATCCCTTTGCTTCTCACTGCCCCATATCAATCTAACCGTAACAAAAAGGAATTCTTTTGAGAACTAGAGCAGAGTTTTTTTTTAACTCTTACTTAAAACAAAATACAAATGTTGATAAATTCTATGATACTTGCTGCAGGGCACCATAAGGTCATTTTACGTCAAAATTACTACAGGGTGAGTTTATAAGTTTAGCGCAACTCGGTATTTAAAATGCACACTTCTTACTAAAAACGCCATAAACGTCATATTTCTATATGGGTGTAATATATTTTGTAGTTTTTCCTTCTTTATACACAGAGTACATATACATGCTCTTTGTTCCTCCCCTTGAACCCCTATCCAGGTAAAAAAATTTAATGTCAGGTGTGCTTCTTAATTATTTAAGGTTTGGGAAATGTTGAAATAGTCACTTTTTTATTTCTTTCATTTTAGAGCAAATTTGAGTTTGAAGTTGAAGTCACATAACACGTAACTAAAAAATGCGTTATGTGACAGATATGTGCCCTTTTCATTTATTTAGTTTTTTAATAATTTATTTTTTATCGGAAAAGACGTTCAGTTCCTGCGTCAACAAAATACGTTTAACGAGAAGAAAGTCAGAGAGTTATAATATTTAAAATATTAATGTTATAAGCTTTCACAGCAACATTTTGATAACTGAAAAGCTAATAATAATAATAGTTCCTTTTTTAAATTAATTAATCAGTTTAGTTATTTTTAATGCAACGTCAAGTTTCAGATAAAAAAATAAACAAATAAATGAATAAAATTTTAAATGCAAGAATGAATTAATGATATTAATAATAATTTTCTTTCACAACTTATTTAATTTAATAAAATGGGGTGTTTTAACACAGTAATGAATTTTTTAGTGCTGTCAGATCAGAAATCAAAGAACTTGAATTGTATTTTTTTCATGGCTTTTATTTTGGAACGTGGAGTTTTTCGATTCAACAATGATACACAATATGTATTGATATATGAGCCGCTCAGAAGCCAATGCGGTTAAGTCCATTTTTTGATATTTTCTGATTTTTGGAAATTTTGATGAAATAAATAATAATCTTCTTAGTTATTAAAGGATTTACTCGTTGGTTACTTTTTTCTAGGTTAGACAGCCCTTTTTTTAATAGCTTCCGAAATTATTGTATAATAATTTCAGAAGCCATTGTGAATAAGTCCACCTTTTATCAATATTTTTTTACATAAACTTTGAAATAAAAATTAAATTCTTCTTCTTCTTTCGATATTTGTTGGCAATACTGAAAAACAAGAAATTCATTGTAACCGTTACCTTCTAATTAGAATTGTTTGAGTTTTATGCATGTGCGTCAGAACACAAAAATATTACGTTGAAGTGCTTGCGAGAATTATTGTGTCATCAAAAACATTAAATAAATTTTTTTAATAACTGTAAAGACTCTGACTTTTTTAAATAATAGAAAAGATTTATTGTAAGGGTATAAAAACTAAAAATGTCAATGGAAATATAATATAGTTAAAGTGATACGATATTTCATTCTAATTCAAGGAGAGTTAACTGTATTGATTCCGATACATTGTCAGATAACGAATATATAGACAATAATCAAAATAACGGAAAAGTTGGTAGAAAACGCAGCAGGAATCCTGTGAAATGGTCGAGAAATGTTGAGAAACAAAAAAAGATACAAGGTAAACAATATCAAAATAAAAATAAAAAAAAGAATACTTCCTGCAAAGAAATTTGATAATAAACCTTGTAACTGTTTACGACTTTGTAATCGCAAGATGATCTTTTATCAAAGAAAACAGGCGAGGAAATTTTTTTACAAGCTTAATGATCATCATAAGCAAAATTTTTTAAAGTGAGTTAGAGTTCATGCTATCAAAAGAAAACGACCCAGGAATAACACCAAAGGACCAAGATCTCAGTTTTTTGAATATTTTATTAGACTTAACTCCCAAGATGTTGGTGTTTGCAAAAAATATTTAAGTTCAAACAGAATTTTGACGAGGATGATACCTTTCATGTAATTGATATTAAAAAATAAATAAATAAAATACAAAAATAGGTAGGCCAGTAAATTTTAAAAATATAACTCAACCTATATTATATCCTAACGGCATAACATTTTCAAAAAACAAAACAAAAAAAAGACATCATATGTTTATTAAAGTATATACCTCCAATTAAACACGACTTTTACAGGACATTAAGGACAACACGTGGAGATCAAGATTTACATTTAAATACCTCGGAAGAAGATGATGTTTGTTATGATGAATAAACATAAAACTTATGACAATAAATGTTATTTTATTATTTTTACCTAAATTTCTTATCTTTTTCAGCTGCCAAAAGGTATAAGTCCTAAAATTTTTAAGATGATGTCATTATTTCAATAAATACTTACGTTTTCATTAACACATCCTGTACATATCTTGTCTTTTTGCAGAGTTTATACCTTGAAAAAAGACTTTATACACTTTTCTAATTAAAATAATAAACCAAGAATTTAAAAAACTAATGTATCAAAAAACATTAATTTTCTCAATTTTTGTGTTTTGGACTTAACCGCATTGGCTTCTGAGCGGCTCATATGTGAAAACTTTTCTTTTACCAACGAATTATTTTCAGTTTTTGCACATAAAACCTGTGATCGAAGACCAATAAAATACTGACTGCAAATACCGAAATATTGCGCCTAATTTCCCGTATTTTAGTCGAACAAACAATGTCTGCGCGAAAGCAAAATGCATGAAAAATGATATTATAGCAATAGAATTACAACCATCGAATTTTATTAAAACACTCCATTTCAAACGCTATAAAACATGAAGTATGTTCTCAATGCTTGAAACGATGTAGGTTAACAAGTACGATCTAATAAATTTAAAGAAGAATATCGACGTTTCAAAATACGGGCATAATTCTATCAGCAGAGCTTGGATTCGAAATTGCTGGAAAACAGAAGCTTCCTTTTTAAGAGATATTGCACTGATCATCACGCCATTAAAACGAAAGTCATGCGGGTTTATTTCTCCCAATAAACGCAGTCTTTTGCGGATGCGGGTACAGTTATTATTTTATGAAAATTTTGACTTTGAGTGACAGTCAAGAACCCACTGCAAATTTCTATCTAAGTGTTTTTTAGACAAAACACAATTTTTACGCATAATTATGGTCGGTGGAATATGTTTTTGCCTGGTTGCCTATCAAAAATGGCCGAAAGTAAGCGAAACTCGAGGCCGCCATCTTGGATTTGAGGGGTGCGATTTTTTCTTTCTTTCTTTTTTTTTTTTTTTTAAATTTTTGTTGCCTATCTCTAAAATTTTACTTTCGAGAAAAATCATTCATTGATAGCATTAAATTACCTTTAAAAAAGGCCAAAGGTACTTTTAATTTTATTAAGCTGTAAGAAAGGCGAAAATATTTTTTTCAAAGTTCGTGAAGTCGAACCAGAGTCCGAACGAAAGAAAAGTCATTTATAGCCTCTCGCAGAGCCCTAAATGTAGAACACGGGAGTGCGGGGGCAGGGGAAATTCTTTTTCAAAAATTCATTCAATATAAAATTAATTACCTTCGCATCCATTACACAGCTATAATAGAAAAGCACCTTTTTAAGGGGTCTAAGTATCTTTTACCTTCAAAATTTTCGAATTTCTGGAAAAATAAGTGTTTAGCATAATTTAATTCTGAACAATTTGATACCTTATTTAATACCATACGCAAAACACTTTTCAAGCCATTGTATAAATATAACCTTTCCTTATAGAGATTTATGTAAACAGCAGCTGCTTAACCCTCTTTTTCTCAAATGCCGGTTTCGCTGGTTTATCATTTTGCGTGCGTGATATTTCAGAAAGTTTTTTATATATTTCCGTAAATCTTTTAAAGCATCTTTTTCTGGTTTAATTTTATGATCTGAACCTAAATTTATTTATTTTTCTAAATTTGTTTATTTATTTATTTATTTATTTTCTTTCTGAAATTTTATAAGGTAATATCAAAATTTCCAAAATTTTGAACAAAAACATTTTTTCAATAATATCTTTCATTTTTAGTTAAAATTTAGGTTCAGATCATAAAAATAAACCAGACAAACATGCAAGAAAAGTTTAATGAAAATATGTAAAAAACTTTCTGAAATATCATGCACGCAAAACAAGAAGAAAAGAGGGGCTTCAACAGCTACTGTTAATATAAATCTCTATGGGGAAAGTTCACGCATTTTTACGATAGCTGGAAAAGTTTTTTGCATATGGTAATAAATAATGTATCAAATTGTTCAGAATTAAATTATGCATGACATATATTTTTTCCAGAAAGTCGAAAGTTTGAAGGTTAAAGTCCTTAGACCCCTTAAAGGTAATTTTAGGTCAACTTTATGGTTTGAGGCCGGAAAAGTTTTATAATCGATTCAAACATATTTTCTGGGGAAAAGTCTCCGAAATTGTAATTGAAGCTTAAAAAACCAAAATCATGCCCCAAAAATTTAAGGATTTTTTGTAGGTACAAAATCAACCTCATAAACATTATAGGTTTTCCAAAGAGAGTAGAGTCTTGTAAAAACATCGAGATTTACAGAATCATCCTGCACATTGCAAAAAAATGAGAAACGTTTTCATTGACTTACCAGAGAACTTTACGGTTTACGCCCTTTAAATTTAGGATATCGTCTTTAATCGTCTACCCAAACATATTTTCTGGAAACGTCTCCCGACAGTCGCCACGAAGTGTCTTTTGCAAAGAACGGAATGGTCTGGAAAATTTTCCGCTCCTCTGGGTATAGAACATGTGTATTGTGTGCAAGACAGTGAGTGAAACAGAGCGGACAACAAAATGTTCTGAGCTCATTCGAACTCCTCCCCCCTTTTCTTTTCCCGAGTTTCGCTTGCATTGTGGACGTAGCCGTCCAAGCATCCAGCCAAGAAAAACTCGCACCGTGAAATCGGACGGCATTCACATAGGACATAAATGCATGGTATTGCACACATATCGAAATAAATGCCGATTTAATGACGCTGGAGTCGTTAGCAGACGTTAAACCATAACAAAAACTGCCAATCCCCGCTAGCTTTTATTTTAAAACGACTTAAAGTACAACAATGAAGGTGAATCGACAAGAAGGCCAGGCTAATTTAGCAGAGCGCAGGGGTTCAGCCCCTGCTTTTTGTGGGGTTTTGGGGTCCTGCAGGGGGCCCAAAAGTTTATAACTCCCTGCAGGCTTTTAAAAACTTTTTGAAAGATCCCGCAGGCTTTTAAAAACACCTTGCATGTTTTTTAAAAGATCCCGCAGGCTTTTAAAAATACCCTGCATGTTTTTTGAAAGAGCCTGCTGGCTTTATAAAACATCCTGCTGGCTTTTTAAAAAATACCTACTGAAGCCCCTTACAACCAGGGTTGCGGACTCCGAGTCGGACACTCTAAAATTGTCAGAGTCGGTCATTTTTCCTTTAACTCCGCAGCCCTGCCTACAATTCCTATAGCTTCTTTTAAAGAGTCGGTCATTTTGACCTGCTCATCCATGAACGACACATTCCTATTCTGAATGTATTTTGACCGTTTTTAGAAAATTTGTTAAATGATTTTACACAGTACCGTAATAAGTACCGCGTCTACTACACACGAATTCTCCACGCTATCGGTATGAAACCCTGAAAACATGAAAAAAAAAAAAAAACTCTGTTTAGAATTTTAAGGAAGTTTTTATGCTGATGAGCGCGAATAATTGTATGAAGCACCACTGTGCTTTTCCTGAAGGATATTTCGACGATCCTGATTTTTGTGAAAGGTCCGTTTTCACGATATCTTTATAAAAGCAGTGAAGAATTTCAAAAATCGTGATACAAACTTGTGTTTGTGAAGGTTCACCGTTTTTTCTTCTTCTTTCACAAACAATGGGAGTTCGGTTTTGTTTTAGCCCTTAAAAGTTTCTTACATAAACACAGCAGAGACAATATCAAAGAAAGGTACATTAGTTTCATTAATTTTTTAAGTTAATGGTAGTCAATAGTAGTCAGCAATACTCTATGGGGTTGGAGAGAGAGGGTATGAAAGTTTAGTACAGGTACAGGTAATAATACGTAAGACCGCATTTTGCTAAGAAATCATTCTCACCTTAGACATAGAGGCTGCTCCGATTAGTCGAAAAATTTTGTGGCCAATATATGCATTTTTGGTTTCTTTTCCATTTCATTATTTATTTATTTTTA
Source organism: Uloborus diversus (assembly GCF_026930045.1). NCBI lineage: Eukaryota > Metazoa > Arthropoda > Arachnida > Araneae > Uloboridae > Uloborus > Uloborus diversus. Next base: position 59,148,178 of record NC_072736.1, on the reverse strand, counting down.
TTTGAAGAGTATAATCGCGAAAAACTAGAAGGGCGAAAAGGTTTTTACTTACTACAAAAGAGAGCATGCGACGGTTCGAGATATAAATGGAGGAAACGACCGGAAAAAACAAAGACGGAGGGGAAGAGCGGTTTATTATCTGTTCGATCCGGTAACGAGGCTGCTAAATATAAATGATGTCCGGTTGCCATTATCACCATGGAAACGGGGACGCATGATATAACTGGCAATCATGGAAGGCACTTCGGCAGAAAATGAATGTCGTCATAATCTCGGAATACAAGATATGAATTAGGTGAGTACAAATATTCCAGAGTGCTTGTTTCTTGAAACAGACATTACACATTTATCTGTTAATAATCAGATTTTTATTATCAATAATCGTTTACGCGTGTGTACATCAACTTTTCAAAATGGGGTCGTTTCCAAAATTTTAAAAGTAATTTTTTTCTGAAAGAGCATGCTTAAAAACATAGGATCTAACCATTTTTTAAATAATTTATTTAATTTTAATATTAAAAAAAATTACTTAAATCGGCGCACTTTCAATGTTTATGCTTCTGTCCGATGACACCACAAATGATGAAATGCCATTCTGTGTTGCCATTCACAGAGCAAAATATTTAATTCGCATCTTTACTCACGTGTATTGGCAACGATATGGTTGATAGCAAGCGTAGAGCACAATTTTAATTCGCTTCTTGATTATCATAACGTGGAATCGCGGTAGAAAGATGCGGCAAAGTGCATCATTTATGACGTCATCAAGAACTGGGAGGAAAATAAAAGTATTTTCTGGGTCCAAGGGTTTTTTTTTTTTTTTTTTTGCTTATTCTATCAATTTCAGTGACAAAATGTGCTATTTTTGACTGAAGGAAACAACTCCATTAACAGATGAACGTACCGGCTTGCAACGTTGAGAAAAAAGAAGTTTTATGCGAATTCCCGTTACAACGGAAAACCGATTTACGTTAAAAATTGCATAAAACACATTATTTCAGAATTCGTATGCATTTTTTACAGGAAATGAAAATATCTCATTACAACTTTTAAAGCACAGGTTCAAAGTACTGTGAAAGCACTTATTCTCGCTCGGCTTCATTTTTCGCAAGCCCATTGCAATCGCGAAATATATATATTTTTTTCTATAGAAAATTCGCTTTATAGAAATGAAATTCGCGAAATTTTCAGCTCGCAAAATCACCGACATCTTTATGTTCGAGAAAATTTAGGCTCGCGAAAATAAGTGCCGTTACAGTGCGTTATATGCATACGTTGTCTTACTCGTCCGTACAGAAGCGAAAACTCAGAGGGCTGATAGTAGAGGACCCCCCCCCCCCCCCCGATTCCCATGACACATCCCTTAAAAGAACGATAACCTGCCTCAAATGATCTCACGAACACACAAAAATAAACCTCAAAAATTACCGCAGGCACAGTCTGCACCATGACCTCCCGCCCTCCCCTTATGGTCACCCCTGATCATCATAGTAGGTTTTTAACAGAATACAAATTATCGCAACGTCAGCCACCGCTGACTAGCACTTAAATTTCCGTCCAGCAGGCCAGGAACTTTCCATTCAGGCCAGGCTTAATTTCTAACAAGAAAGGGCGGGAGCTCTTTAGTATTTAGAACTAACTTTCATACAAAAATAGCTTTAATTCTGTCTAATATTGTGAAAATTCACATAAAACTGAAAATAGGGGCAGGATCTAAGCTCTTATATAAAATAAGCCCTGGTTCAAGGCCTCTGATTTCCTTGGAGGCAGTGACGACAACATAAAAAGACGATATGAAACTTTAAAAAATTACATTGTTAATTTTTAATAATTTTAGGGTTGTATCATTGAAGCATTAAAATATTAACTTTTAAAAGGATGTTTTTGAAACAGTTTAAATAAAAAAGAAACGAGCTGATGTGTGCATCACATGACTTCCTTTTACTCCAATTCAATGTCATTTACCCATTACTGGCAATTTTAATGCGATTCAATAGTTTATTCTCTAACTATCACCAACAGTGGCCAAATTAAAATCGGATTTTTAAAAAAAAATCGCCAAATTTGTCGCCAAGATGGCAACAAAACTTGGCGACCAAAATGGCGATCTATCGCCAAGTGGCTGCCAAATTATAACACCACTTGAGTTTACACCGAAATAATGATTTCCCCCCCAAAAAGGGGCAAAAGACTCCTTTAGAAACACCCGAATGCATCCAAAAGGGGAGGTGCACAACTAGATCCCACTAGGGGTCTAAGTACCAAATTTCAACTTTCTAGGACTTACTGTTCTTGAGTTATGCGACATACATACGCACATACATACGTAGTACAGTAAAAATAGGGGTCGGACCCAAACATCAGAAAAAAAAAGAAGCTAAACCTGGTGCAAATTGTTTATTACCCTCCCAATAAGAACAGGTTAAAAGTCCCACCCCATTGTGCTTCGGGTTTCGGAATGGGGGGGCATCTAAAATTTGCTGTTTTGGGTATTTTTTCCAGAATTTTTAGAGTAAATTTCAAGCGAGAATATTATGTTATACTAAATTTAAAAGCATAAAACTACAGCTGTTTGTCCCCCAAGAGGGATGACATAACCCACCAATGCTACAGAGCCCCTATCCCCGTAAAACGAAGCAGTACCTCCGAACCCCCTCCATACATTTTTTATGGAAATATTATTTTATGCAAAGTTAAAGTTAGATATCAAGTGTGTCCATCCTCCAAGTGCGATGGTGCACTTCCTCCCAAAGCTTATAGCACCCCTCTCCTCCACCAAATAAAATAATACCTCAATCCCCCCCCCCCCCCTTCCATTTCAAGTAGAAGTATTATTTCATGCAAATCTAAAATGCATTAAATCAGGATTGTACACCCCATAAGAACAGTAGCGCTCACCTCCCGAAACGAAATTATATACTAAAAGATTCCCCCCCCCCCCCTGATGGCGCACATTTGATTAAATGGTCAAAAAAATGACACTGATCTGTTTTTTGCTTTCAAATGATTTCTCCTAAGCTTGTAACAAAAAAACTTCGTTATAAATATCTTTTTGGAACCTAGATCCTCAGCAAAATCGTTATTGTAGCAGCTATGTCTAACACAGTTTGTGCATATAATTGAGCACTTCAGTATACTTTCAGACTTTTCAAACATTCACTATATCCAATGAACGCCTCAGAGGAAGCACAAGATTTGAGGCGCAGAAAGCCTTCTAGAGCAGAAAGCTTGGCTGTTGTAATAGGACGCAGATTATATTTATGTGGTGCTTTCTATGTACTATGTACCCATCAAAAATGACACTAGCTTTCCCATACTTTCAAGTGACCTATACACTGCATCGCTGGCATATTTCCTTGAAGCTTGCAGATCATTACCAAAAAATATGATCGGGCAGGTATCTTCCATCTATTACATATGAGGCAGTGAGAAGCAAAAGGATGTATGTGGCAAAATTAAAAATTTGGAAAAAACCAGTACAAATGGTAGGTGAACCTCTCCTCTGTCTTGGGGCAAGAGATAGTACTAGTAGACCTGGTAGTTGCTGCTATACAGCATAATTAAAAAAAAAAATCAATGAAAGTCTACCTAGGATGTTATCTTTAAACGCGTTACTCAAAACTTGAAAATGTCCACCAACATCCTTTTGCTTCTCACTGCATATGACACCAGCTGTTCGTTCTGTGATGGTGGATGAATCTTTTGCTTCAGATAATAGAACTTTAACGATATACAGGATTTCTTTCCTTCTGAAACCAGATTCATCGAATACTGATGGAGGATCAGCGCATAACTCGTACTACAAGTTTTTAGCAATTTGTTATTCCATCCTTCATGTTCATATCATTCGGTGTAAAAGATGGTTTGGGCTTACACATCTTTACAGATCCCGCCCCGCCAAGAAAACCAAACGTCAGCAGCCAACAGAAGCAAATCCACCGCCAAAGACGAAAGAAAATAAAGCGACCAAGAACAAGATTACGCGACAGAACGAATTGGGGTGTTTTGGGTTTTTCACCCCTCTGTATCTCAGCCCCATGAAGACCCCCGGAGTTGATTTTTGGTACACTCAATTTCTAGTGGCCTCTGACGCCGTAAACCAAAATACAATCCCCTAGACCATCAGGGGGAGGAGGTATTAAAGTTATAAAATCGCTGTTCCAAAAAGTTTTCGCTTTCTTTGACAGGGCTACAGCCCAGACGAAAAAAGGAATCAAGCTGAAATTTCGCACACACATTCCTTGTGCCCTACTGATGTGCCTTTTGTGTCACTTGACCCCCCTCCCCTTCCCCCCTCGTTTGTACCCCCCAAATTGTACCTTCCCGGGGTTCTATCACAGCCCCCCGGGTGATACGGTAATGATTTTTTGTATACATATTCTTGGGAGGCCATTGAGTACATATACAAAAATTCAACCCCCAGGGACATCATGGGCCAGAGTAATTAAAGTTTGAAAATCACCAATTTTCCCTAAATTCTTATGTACTTACTCTCAGCTCATAGGGTTTGTTTATCTCGAACTGCAATCGCAAGGTTAGAACAGATGTAACAGTTATTCCAAAGTTGTCTTAGGAAATGAAATTCAATCAAGACTAAAACATATCCAACAGTCGCAACTAGACGTTAAATCGCGGATATCACAAATTTGCCACAGCGACTGCGCATGCGCGCAGACTTAGCTCATTGGGCTTTCTGTTTTCAGATTCTATGTTGAAGCAGAGAAACAAATTAATGAATGAGATTAGAATGCTGTCCTCCCCCCCCCCCCCAGTTTCGCGGATACAAAATTTCTTTTCTTCCTGTTTTTCAGTTTTGATATATTTATGAAGGGAAGAAATTTTAAATGTCGGCGCGAAACTGGGGTTAAACCATTACAATATTTTTTTAAGTGACAAATTATATGAAACTGTACGCTTATTAGTACGGCACATATAACTTTTTAATTGAAAGCGAAAAATAGCACTTTTTTATTGGTTTGCTTATTTTCTAAATTAATGGATTTTTCACAAACAATACACAATGAATTGAAAATATATGAAATACGTGTGTGGATATCCGTGATTTGAAGTAATTTGTTAGCTGAAAAATTTTTTGCAATTAATTTAAGCAAGATTTTTAATGAGCTTAGTCCGCGCGCAACATGCGCATTCGCTATGGCAAATTTGGGATATCCGCGATTTGACATCGAGTAAAGTTGTATAGATCTTCTGACACATTTAAATTTAAAATATTTAATGGCTTAGTTTTTTTTTTTTTTTTTTGCTTGGTGATAGTATGCGTTATTTCGTTTTTTAAATGAACTTTTAAACAAAACTAGGTATTAAACAAGACAAAGACTTCTATCAAGAAAAAGATATATCACCAAACAATTAAAATTATCCCATAAAATGTAAAATAACCCACGATTTAAGAAAAAATGTAATTAAACAAAAAGTGAAAAGCTAGATTAAAATAGCCCTCAAGCTGTAAAACATTTAAAGAAACCTTCATGAAAATGTTGAATAATCTGTCAAATAAAGAAACTGTAATAAAATTTATTGCGAAGTTGTAAAATACTCGAAAGCAATATAATTTAAAATATAGTATTTTATTATCCAAGAAATTTTCTTTGCAACGGAGAAAGGATACAAGAATTGTTATAAAATTTAAACCGCCCAATTCTCGCAAAATGAACATAGAATCTTAATAGTCAGAAAATAACTTGACGTAAAATTAGGCTAGCCGTTATTGTTCCTTAAAAACACAAAACAGCGTTGTTTCAATTGAAAAATTTTTGACTTGATGTTCTCAATTCTAAAAATACGGACAAAGTAATAATATCAATGCAAAAAGATGTGATATCTCATTGAAAACAACAATGTTGTAAAAATTTCCCCGCCAAGAAAACCTTTAACTTTTCCGCACAAAAAAGAAAACCTGCATCCTAAACCCAAAAACTCTCAGCCATAAAAAGTTATGATATCTAGTTTTCCCGCTAAGTATCTGCCAAACTATCATCCTCCCTCTTCTCCTTTTTCATCACAGCTACTTCCATTAGAACCTCCTCCCACCTTCAACTCCTCAGAAATATGGATAGATCTTTTAAATTGTTTATCTTGTTTGGCGGGAAGCTTATCAAAGTGAAGTGGTTGTTTGGTGAGCAAAAAGCTTCCTGCCATTAAGATAAACAATTTAAAAGATCTATCCAAATTTCTGAGGAGTTGAAGGTGGGAGGAGGTTCTAATGGAAGTAGCTGTGATGAAAAAGGAGAAGAGGGAGGATGATAGTTTGGCAGATACTTAGCGGGAAAACTAGATATCATAACTTTTTATGGCTGAGGGTTTTTGGGTTTAGGATGCAGGTTTTCTTTTTTGTGCGGAAAAGTTAAAGGTTTTCTTGGCGGGGAAATTTTTACAACATTGTTGTTTTCGATGAGATAGTAACTAACAGAAGCTAAAGGCATAACTGCTTACCTCCTTTACAAAGGAATGCTACCAAATTCTTTGCCTTCAATATCCTTTAATGTTACTACCGCAACGTTAAAGGCCTCGTCACAACTCACCTTATTACTTTTTTATGCTGCACTGGAATTTGGTTTTACAGCGCTCTAAACAGTTAAATAACTTTACTGAGCTCGCTTAGATCTTTTAGAATTGTCCTTCTGACATTATTATATCATTGTGTGGCATTTTGTGCTTCGGAAAAGTTGAAATCGGAGAAATTTTTTCACAAACTTAACTGCAATCGTTGATTTTAGAATGCAAATTCAGGCCCCCCCCCCCCCCCCCCCAAAAAAAAATAAATAAGCGATGGCGCGCCCCTTAAGTGTAACGGAGTACCCATCCAGAATAAAAGCCCTCAAAAAAAAAAAAAAACAAAGAAAGAAATACCCCTAAAAAACTGCCTTAAAAATTTCAATGACGCAAATCTGCTACATGGACCCCCCCCCCCCCCCGTGAACTCCTGTTAATTAGATTTTTTTCTGTGAGAGTTTATTATTTTACTATTTTACTATTATAGAGTGGTTTCTGCGAGGTTTGAGAATTTTTTTTTAAGTAATAGAAATTATTTTTATTTAAATAGAGGATTATTTCGTCCCCCCCCCCTCCTTCCCCTCAAAACCCGATGCGCAAAGTGCTGGAACTTTTTACCCCTTCTTGCTGGAAGGGTAAGAAGTAATTTTCAACAGGTTTCACCTTCTTTTTTTTTTTTTTTTTTGGATGTTTGGGTTTGGCCATTTTTTGGCCTAATTTTACTGTACTAACTAGGCACTTATCCACGTCTGGTCGAGTCGAAAAAAAAAAAAAAAAACCCTCAATATTCATTCGGGGGTGAGTAAAATGGAAATTAAGGTCGATTTTTGAGTGAAAATTTTTTCGCGAATACAATACTTCCTTTTTCGTAAAAGGAAGTAAAAACCAGCTGTCCTTCAATACCTTCGCAATGCGCACGTGGTCTGACCGGGATTTTCTCATAAATGCGCACGGCAGCTACCAATGCCAGAAGGAAAACGAGCATGGAAATGACCAATATAATTATTCAAAATCGTAGAAACGAATAATTTAATAAATACATAGCTGCATTTTATCAGTTTCATCTCGTGAAAAATAAAAAAAATAAAAAATTGAATCAGACAAATGCAACAGTTTCAAGGCTTCAGAAATATTTGAGAACCATATAGCATGTCCTCCAGTTTTTGATCACGTGGCAAAATTTTGCTTTCGGAACAACCAAAAGAAACACTAAAGATGTCTTCGCACGGGGAAATAACTGAACATGGGCCCCGAACTTAAACTTTTGGGAGAGAGGAAATTCTCAATTTGCCAAATGGAACTCCAAATTTCGCGGAATGATGATATTTTTGCCGAATCGTAAGGAAATTTTTGGGAGGTCACAGTGACCTCCCATCGGGACCTAGTAACTATGCGAAAATCTTATTTCAGAGTTCCTCTTTTCCCACTGTTTTTCAAGTGTCAATTAAATGGGAAAGGTTGGTCGATTTTCTTTTGTTATCGGTAAATATTGTTTAAGCTCAATATGATCAATAATGCATTCGTCAAGCGGACTTAACAATCAGTTAGTTGGAAAAAAAACAATTCATTTCCTCTGAATTTGATATTGCAATTACTTCACCTACTAACCTTTAAGAATTTGAAAAATGTGCGCTGTTTCGGCGGATTGGTCCAATTCAAAAGGCACCCTCACCCCCTAAGGAGTAGAAAAGGACGCCGCGGAATGCAATAGATTTACTCAAGCGAATACGACTTCAATCCATCGCTGAAGGTGGTCTTATACGTCATCACAAGTGGGTCAGTCGGTTCGTTCTATTCGGTAACGGTGGAGTTCGATAACCCTTTTTATGTGGATGGAAACGTAAATATTCCGGAAAAGTGAGACACAGACAATGATACCATTGGTCAAAAAAGAGATGATTCCAGAAATAAACAAGGAATTCCAGGGCCCGATTAAAAATTCGGAGGCTCTAGGCCAAACAGTTTTTCGGGTCCCCTTACAATTCCAAACCTCAACAACTACTGTTCAAACCTTAAATTTCAGCCTGCTGAAAAAGTAATTTTAGCCATTTTGGAGCCCTAGGTTATGGCCTATTTAATAATCAGGCCCTGGGAATTACGTATATTGGTTGAAGTGTTAGCTTTAATAAGCTATCACGGCTATTTTCTTAATTTATTAACCGAATTCATCAGTAGTTTCGCTTGAACGGTTGTTTCAGTCATTTAAATTGACAGTCAAATTGCTGTTGCCTTGCAACCACTTTTGCTTGCTATCTTTTTTTTTTTTTTTTTCTTTTCACAGTAACTCATCTAAGCGCAGATGTAATTTAAAAACGAAAACGTGAGCTGCAAGTAAAATACAAAAAATTCTGCCGAATCTACGGAAAGTAATCGTTGACGACTTTCGTTATTGCATGAACGATCAAGTTTTCCAAGTAGGAAGTAGGGAGTGTCCGAACGGGGATCTCCAGATTGCGCAACAACCATATTTCGTACTACGAAAGATAAAAAGAAGCCCGAGTGAGTGCCTTATCCTGCCAACAATATGCGTATAAGTGAAGAAAACACGATGAAACAGCGATCGATAAAAAAATAATTAAAATAATAATAATAATAAAATAACGAAGTCTACAACACGCAATAAGAGCTTCCGATCTTTTCTAACGCATTCTATAGCGTGATTGCGTTAAAAGAAACATGACACAAAATTTTGTAAAATTTCAGTACTAAATGGAGATAGAGAGATATGAGCGCTTAAATTTCACATTGGAAGTTATAAATGAAAAAACACATACACAAAACAAAATTCGGATTCTTACTTTCCGATGTAGCAATGGAATTCCGTTTTTTCGTCAACCACTTTTGTGATTCGAGCGATTCAACAAGGACTGCTCGATCTCGTCCACCACTCATTGTCTGACCCTCGGCACGGCAAGGTCAGAATGCCCCCGGTTTTTGTTTCGTCACGTGCAAGGCACACGATTCGCGGATTGCCAGGGGAGAGGAAGGGGGCCTTCCAAGAACCCGGAGGGGTTGAGAACGCGGGAAAGGTGTTGTTGACGCATCATTATCGCGCGAGCTGTGTCATTTTGGGGGGAAAAAACTATTTTTCTGGCAGCTACTGTGCGCTTCCCGGCTTCCTATAGCCTCCTTGCACAGGACTACTCCTTCCTTTGACTATACTTTAGTTCCTTATCTTTTTTTAAATTTCTGTATCTTCAATTTAAAATTTAAAAGACAGAAGAAGGATAAATTTGAAAAAATATGAAAAGTATTATAGATAGTCCTTATTTACAAATTATTATTGCTTTGAAGAAAGTAATACATACGAAAAATTACAAGTCCTAAAAATGCATTTTAGTCTATTTTTGTGATATCAGAGGAAGGATCATAGGTTATAGATTTGTAAACGAAAAAATAATGCATTTTATTGGGCATGTATTCTTCTAATCTTAGTGAAGAATTTAAAGTTCGTCATTGAAAATGAGGAGGAATTGCCTCTTTGGCCGTTAAGGCGAATTTACGAGGTTCCCCAACAATTTTGGTTGGATTTTGTAAAAAAATTGAAGTTAAATATATTTCATCAGGAAACCTAGTTTGGAAAGTAACTTTTTTTCACAGCTACAATGCAAGTTAACTTACTTGAAAGCAGCTCAAAATACAATAATATGCAGCTTATTTTGTGTCACCCTCACCACATGTCGCCAGCGCTGGAAAAATCGTGCTACGTATTAAGAATAAGAGTATTTTTATTCATTTGAGAGAAGAAAAAAAAGATGACAAACAATTACATAGTACATCAAATAAACACATTTCTTTAAAATATTTATTAATCAGTGCTGTATAATACTCTGCAGTAGGGTATTTACTGGTAGTGTATCACTACAATTTCTTTTACTTTGAAACGACTACGGCTAATAAATTGGAAACCATTAAACGCTTCAAATTCTTACACATCATTCGAGTCAACGGTGCTTTACTGCCGTGGGAAGGTAAAGTGCAGCATCTGCAGAATTGAGTTTTTGAGAAAGCATTTGAAAAAATGCGTTTGCGATTCCATACACTACTAACAATAGGGAAATGTTGGAATTTGGCGGATTTTTTCATGTTTTGTTTTCAGCACAAACCGAATGAGCAAACTTGTACAATAAAGCTAACGCACAATAGATGACGAAAATAAAAAATTGGCAGATACTATCCTTTACCTTCCCACGGCAGTATAAAATCTGCTGTGAAATCAATTAAAAAATAGCCTCTTTCGGGTAAATTTTCAAAATATTCCAAAGGAAGGAGTCCTAGACCTCACGTTTGTCCTCCCCCAGACCACCAAGATTGTTTCATCCTAGAATTCACAGAGTAGCCAAAATCAGCCTATGATTTTTGGCCCTATGTTGTTTTTTTTCTCACACATCGAACTAAAGCATTGAATACTGTATTTCTACCTTCGACTTAGATACTCTCTCCCTCTTTATTTATTTATTTTTTTTTTTTTCAATAAAAATTTTTCATAAACAACAGTGAAATTGAGAAACTAAGGTGTTTTTTCTATGAATACATATTTACAGCGATATCGAATAAATCAGCAGGAGAAAACAAAATCATTCATAAAATAAGTATCTGTCTTTAATTTAATAATTTGGCGAATATTTCAAATCATACTGCCTAGGTACAATAAAATCATACTGCCAATTCAAATCATGCTGCCATATCTGCGCCCTAGGTGTTAGGGCAGGGGCGGCAAATAGGGGGGTCAAGAGGGGGCGGTTGCACCCCCAAATTTTTTGAGCAGAATGATAGAAAATGGGTGAATTCAATTTACGTAAGTCGGAAATAAATGTTCACTAAAGGAAATCTCGCTGGTTCTCAGCAACTATTTGATGAAACTCGACACATTCTCAGACTAGAAGAAGTGTTTTTCGTTATTTGGATGATGACTTAGAAATTCATGAAGTATTTTCGGCTTTTTCAGAACATAGAAAACTGATAGAAAATCATGGTTAATTTTAACTAAAGACGACATTGCCTCATATAGGCTAAATATTTCACACTTGTGTGCCCAGTGTTACGATGGTATGTCCAATACGAGAGGCTCGTGAAAAGTGGTGTGGCAGCATGGTTTTCACAAGAAATTTCCTTGATATTTTACATTCACTTTTACGCTCATTTTTTAAGTGTATGTTTATTTAATGAGTGTTCATCGCTTTCTTCTGCTAGAAACACGTTTCAGCTGCTCAATACACTATAATGTTTTCATAGAAACTTCTTCAAAATGCATGTGATTATTGAAAAAAAAAAAAGACATATTAACCAAATACCTTTTATGGGGCTCTATAATTATGCAATCGCGGAGTGACACAAGATAATCTTCAAGAGTTAAAACGATAAAACCATTTCTCTATAACTTCAAAGCAGTGATTTGACGACTGGAAGAATTATTGCAAAACGATTCTTTCAATGATGAAAAAGCTCATGCCCTTTAGCATGTACTAGCAAAAATACCCGGCGTTGCCTGGGTCAGTAATAATGATGAGAAACCATCGTTACTTGCCCTTGTTTTCTGTTTTAAGTGAAAGAATTTAAAACAAACCTTTTTGACGTGATTAAAAATCGAGCTTCTTCCTTACTCATTAAACTAAAATAGCAATAAGTATAAAGAACAAAATAGTATTCAATTAGAAACGAAAGCACATTAAGGCATATACAAATTTGAAGAATTTCCGAAATATGTGAAATTAAACTTTACATGTTTAAAAAGATTTATCTGATAGTACTTTTTTTTAAATCTAAAACCTTCTCTGTATGGCTATTGATGTACGAACTGTTTTAAAAAATGTAGCCGCCCGTGTTCCCCTTACAGTTGCTTTAGTTATTTTGGGAAATTTCAATTTTTGTAAACACTTGGTGCGGTTTAAAATCTTACCAAATTTGCGAGAATCATTTTGGGACACTTTCGATAATACTCCCCCTCCTTACTAATTTTTATTATAGAAATATTGTTGCCAGATGCTGAGATACTTTTGGTCAAAAAAAAAAAAAAAAATGGCGCTAAACGATTTCACCCGAAATGTTTTCAAAATAAGTAGAAAAATTTGCCGATTGTTTGAAATCGTGCAAAAAGAAAAATTAATGGAAGTTTTTGTGCGGTTTATGGATTTGCCTAATTTAGTTGTTGAATTATTTTACACAGTTTTTTTTTTTTTTTTTTAAGTATCTTTGATTGGCGATATTTTGTTTATATGGTGAAAGCTGAGAAACATTATTACGTAGTCTTTGGGCTCAAAAACAGCGACACTGGAAAAACTGCCAAATGCATCAGCTACTGAAATCTTTCTGAAAACATTCTGGCGAGCAAGTGTCCAATCAGCACAAATAATAATAAAAAACCATTAATTACATATGTTCATAAGTTCAGCATAAGTTCAGTTTAAAAGTAAAATAATCAGCCAAATCCATTTATTTTTAGCCAATCTTGTGGAAAAACGTTACTTTAATATTTGACTTGAGAAAAGCCTCAAAAAGTCAGACGAAACGCAAAAATATTCAACAATACAACAATTCTTGGGAGTTGAGATGACACACTAAATAATGACTTGGGTTGATGAAAGCCTTCGAACAGGGAACAAAAAAGCTCATAACTCGTTTTTTATACAACTTACACTGTAACAAATTTCGGAAACGTTTCTCGATATATCGGAAACGTTTCCGAAATAGTAGGAATCCTTCATCCAATAGCGAACTCCTCAATATTCAGAAAGCTTTTTGTTATTTCAAGATATCTAGAAGCGGAAGTGATGACGCAACGCTTCGAAACCTATTTCATCCTTCCAACACAAGCGCCAATGAGTCGGAAATAACGAGAACTTCTTTTTTTCTTATCTATGGTTGCTGCAGTCAGCAACTGTGTAGCATTGGATTGCTTGGTATTTCATGTCTAGAGAGTAGTAAAATGTGTCGAAACTAATTTTACGCCTTTGCATTTTGGACTGCCCTTGATTTTTTAGACGATGAACGCAGCTATTAAGTTAGTTAATAACCATTTGCTTCTTTACAATTTCCAATGCGACCATAATTAGATATATATTGTGTGTTCAAGCGTGAATAGTTTTAACACCCGTGTTTATACTTAATAAAACGAAACCCTTTGGATTACTTATTCAGTTGTAATGGAGGTACTTAGATTTTCTTCCGCTCATGTTCACTTGTAAGTATTAATGAATATTTTAAAACATGTTGTTATATACATTTATATTTTTGTTGATTTGCATTTGATGAGGCTCCAATTGTAACCGTTTTTGGGTTTATCGAATTAATTTAAAGTTATTCTACATACCTATGTGCGCGGTGTACTATTTGTTGTAACCAACTGAAACTGATTAATTACGCAAAAGAAGTAAGATTTATATTTGAGAAGCAATCACAGAAAAGTTATTTCGAAATACTTGGATGTAGATACATTTTGGTTCAAAAAGAAAAAAAATCAATTGTTTAATTCATTAGAAATATGGTAATGCAAATATTTTCTAGTATTGTAATATGCTTCACAAAAAATGTGCCGGTATAATTTATCTTTTTTTATTATAATTTATTCATTCATTTAAAAATATTTATACCATTAGAAAATGACCATGTTATCTATTAGTAAGAATATAGTTATGAAATTAATTCATCTGCTTATTCATTTTGTTAAATGTGGTTAACAATTAAAAAATTCCTTGACATTAGTTCCGAAAATAACATTTCCTTCGTGGATATACTAGTTTAATGTAGGACAGTCAGGAGGAATGAGTCGGTGGCAAAAATGGAACAGCTGCATTTACATGCTGAAATAAAAAGTAATATTATTTCATGTCATCGTTTTAAAAGTGATCATTTTTTAAAAAACTATGTTATTAATATACAATGTACCTATGGGGAGAAGACGAGGGGCGTTCACCACGCAGACTGTGCCATTGACATTTTCAGGGGATTGCTTTTTTAAGGGGGGGCCTTGATAGCATTTTATGGGTGCACCATTACTCTTATGGTGGGGGGGGGGGATTCTCGTATATATGAAATGGAATAATCATGTAATAGAGTTCAATGTTTTAATAAATAAAATATGTATTGCATTTTGCGCACACTGTAAAAATAAAATTAATAACCTATTTTGATTAAGTATCTATATTTGTGATAAACTGGAAAAGGGCAAGAACAGAGGAATAAACCCGAATGGTTCCAGCAGGGGGACTTTGGTGTCATATTTAAATTCATCAATTTCTCTGTTGGTACTTTTCGGTACACGTTGTTCGTCAAAGAAATTGACTTGACGTGAGCGAATTTCGGAACGAAAAGTGTAGGTAAGTTCTGTCAAATTTTATCCGAAAATAAAAGCTATCAAGTTTGATACAAGATATGTTTTTAAGTTCTGCATTAAAAATACAATATGTTGATAATTTTGTCTTGAAAATATTGAGAGAAAAACTGAAGTTTAATATTGTTTAACAAACAATCCCACTTCTGAGAAAGTACTCCCCTTCCCTCCCCCGACGATTTTGTGATTATGAATGAAACTACTATATTATTTCATAAATTTTCAAAAATTTATAACTGTGCATATGTTATGCTGTTAACCATGCTATTTGTCATTAGAAATTCAGAAAAAAAAATCCAAGAATGATTCTAAAATTGCTTGTTTCATTGCTCTTAGATATGAAAGAATTGAAACTGATATGGCATGCAATACTATTAAAAAAGAAATTTTTTTAGAAAAAATCACGGAAAAAGGATTCCGAAATTCTCAGAAACGTTTTTGAAAATTGTTTGGAGAATTCCGAAATACTCGGAAACGTTTTTGAAACTTTCATGAACCACAGCTGCACAGAATATTCAGAAACATTTCTGGAAATTACGGAAAGAGGATTCCGAAATACTCAGAAACGTTTCTGAAAATTACAGAAAGAGGATTCGAAAATACTCAGAAACATTTCTGGACATTACAGAAAGAGGATTCCGAAATACTCAGACACGTTTCCGGACATTACAGAAAGAGGATTCCGAAATACTCAGACACGTTTCCGGACATTACGGAAAGAGGATTCCGAAATACTCAGAAACGTTTTTGAAAATTTCATGAACCGCAGCTGCACGATATACTCAGAAACGTTTCCGAATTTTTTTTACAGTGTAGAAACTTCGAACAGATGCTATCTTCAGCAGAAAAATTGGCGCTTTCGATGGACATATAATGTTAATATGTGCACGTTTTTTTCCACCCCCATATTGGGGCATTTGTGCGAGAATTGGGACTAAAATTGGAATAAAAAAGGAACTATCAATCGGATTCTTTTCGAACTGGTCTATAAACCTTCCCGGTACCAAACTGAACAAACGGTGAAAGTTTCAGCCAAATCTGCCGGGTAGTTTCTGAGATCTTAGGGAACAAATTTACCAAACTCCATTTTTATATATATAGATGACTTCGTTTGAATTTTTATCCAACTTGTTTGTATCGGGAAAAGGTTTTTGAAAAATGCTTTACTCTATCAAAATCTATATCTTCAATCCACTACTCGACTATTCAAACCACAGTTCAATCTACAATTGATCTGTGTGTACATTTCAATCAATCGTGAAATTTTTCAAAAAAAAAAAAAAAAAATTCTTCCTCCTAGCCAATTTTAAAAAGGCACACACACACAAAAAAAAAAGTGACAAAAATCCACATGTGAATGTGAAGTCAAACATTGATTTTTGAATATTTTGTATGAATTAATAGATTCAGTTTCGAATGAAATTAACACAAAATTTGATGATAATTATTTTTCTATATGGTTGGCTGAGATTATGGTTATTTGGATTGGATTTTGAAAACGAAAAATAAAATGTTTCAACTGTGAGTAAAATTTTTAGCATGAGGAAAGAACAATTACAAGCAATATACCGACAGAATGGTTTTCACATCCAGAGACTGCAGTTTCGTCCTTATTATGGGCTCATCAGTCTGGAATAGTGAATAACAGAGCTGGAGGCAGATGATATCTCATTGAAGCTGCGAGCACCGACATGACTAGATTATTCAATGATGAAAAGTTTAAGCCCCTCACAGTTTTAGAAGTAGCATGGGTGATTTTGAAGAGCAAGATATAAAAAGTGCTTTTATACATAACTTTGTGTTACTCCAATTATTTTTTAACTATTACAATCGGTTCAGCTAGTAGAGAAAGATTTTTTTTTTGTGTCTCAGGAGGTTAGAGAAATATTTTCGAGGCACAAAGGGGAAAAAAAATACCTTTTCTATTTAGCTGAACTGGCAAAACAGCACGACATTGGGCACTGATAGATTAGTAACACGATTCCCTGCTCTTCCGAA
The DNA here is from genome assembly GCF_026930045.1 of Uloborus diversus. NCBI lineage: Eukaryota > Metazoa > Arthropoda > Arachnida > Araneae > Uloboridae > Uloborus > Uloborus diversus. The sequence goes on along the minus strand of NC_072736.1, from coordinate 59,131,338 downwards.
TTCCAAAAATCATGCATTATAATTTTTCCAAAAGGTATAAAATCTTTAGCAGCGAGATGTTTTGTATGATAACTTTTTAGTCAATGAATCAAAATTTTAATTGTTTCTAAACACTAATTTTATTCATACTAGACCGATTTTATGACAACTTCTTGTTAGCTAATGTGTGTTTGGTTTCGCTTTGGGTTATACATATTTAAAAAACTCGACCCCCCAAATGAAATGGTGAAATGCCGCCCCTGTGTTAGGGGGTAGACACCCCTGCGCATACAGATATTTCGGATCAGGACATAGACTGAAGTTCAAGAACATATTCTGTTCCCTGGATGCAGTTCTTGTTTAAAATGGGGTTGTTATCTTCAGTCAAAAGTATTATTTGCAGTCACTGAAATTGATAGAATAAGAAAAAAAAGATAATAATAATATAACATGAAGTCAGAAAAAACTTTTATTTTCGAAGTAGTTATTTTTTATTTATTTTATTTACTTATTTATTTACGTCCGATTTTGGAAATAAGATGTGGCTTTAATGACGTCGGAAATGATGTATTTTGGCGCGCTACTCCATTGGCATGCTGAATGTTTACGCATTGTTGAAAGAAAAGGTTGCCATAAAACATGTGTTCTGCGCTAATGGCATCAGTGAATGGCATATCATCACTTGTGATATCATGAGGAGAAGCGAAAAAAGTGAAATTGAGTCTGCGCGCCTTTTAAAATATGTTTTTAAAAATGTTAAACTTTGTCAAATTATTTTTAAAAAAAATGGTTAAATCCTACGTTTTTAAGCATGCTCTTTCAGAAAAAACCACTTTTAAAATTTCGAAAATGACCCAATTATCAATAATTATCAATTAGTAAGAATATTTCACAATCATGATAAATTAGTAGCAATAAATGTTATTCATATAACAGTAAGATGATGATGCTTAAATGACACCTTAGTCTAAAATGCTGTCCAAAAAAAAAAAAAAAAATGGGGGAGGGGCAAATATTCTGTCGCATATGGCATTCTGTCAAATGACCACATCATCGATCAGATTGAAACAAGTTTTATTGGCGGGCCGAGACAAGGCTCGTTTCGTCTTTTTTATTCCTCTTTGTGCGGCTTGTAATTTGTTTCGAGTTTCCAATTCTTTCGGCTACCGAGAGCGCGGGGGGAGGAAGGAGGTAACTGACGCACACACCAAAAAAGTGAAAATTCCAAAAACATCAAAAAGAGATCTCGAACCCTGAGCCACCCAAAAACCAATCCGAATCCTGCAGTCGCCATTTTTCAGTTCGAATCGTTCAGCTGAGTAGAAAGCAGAAAGTATCGTGGAGAGAAGAGAAGTAGAAAAGCTTAGAACTCTTTGAACATGGGGATGCGGATCAATGTCACTAGTCTACAATAAAGAACTTTTTTTCTGCATCCTGGTTTTAAATAGTCAATTCCTACTAATTTTGAGTCGAGGAAAACGAATATGGTAGTGGATTTTTTTTTATTAGCTCTTGGCTCTTGTTTTCAAGACACATAAAAGCCCACTGGAGAAAGATGCTCAGTAACCACACATTGATTTGAAGGTAAAGTTAAAAAGGAAAAAAAAATTCTGTGCAATAACTGTTATTAAATAGGTCCTGTTTTATAAAATAATGCATAATTTTTGGAAAGCAGTGGTTGCTTTCGGCCTATTGCTGTAAACGCTTCATTTTCGATTATTTTTGGAAGGTCGAAGAACTCTTGTAACAGTTCAGAAGCATTTGGTGAGCATTAACTCTGCAAAATGAACTTGATATCTGCGTTCCATTGTAAATATATCTTGGTAAAACTTTTCCTCATGCTCACTGCTCATAGCTTTAGTTTTTAAACAAAATATCTTGGAAGAAGTGAACAAAATAGAGTTTCAGCGAAACAGCATTCATCAATGGTCACAGAACTCTTAGTGACTATTTGACCAACTATTTTTAGTTCTCATCTTTTCTGCTGCTTAGAAATACTTGTGATATAACCTTAAAAGCTTCCTATGTGTTTTTTTTTCTTTTTTTTTTCTCCCCTCGCATTTGTTTTTCTCCAAAAACATTCATTTTCATATTTGCGCTATTTGAAAGGCCGTTAAAAATTCCCCCTTTAACCTTAGCTTCAATATATCTTGGAAATTTCCCTTAAGATATTAGAAAATGGTCTTTTTTCACAGCTTTAATGAAGTTTTTCATTATTCCCAGCAGAATGAGCATGAGTGGAAGCAGAAATGGTTGGATCTACCTAGAAGTTCAAGTTTTGGCTGATTTTGGGCATTTCTCTTCCCAGAATTTTATTTTCTTGCAGTCCATTTTAGTTTTCATGTGTAGTGAGATTTTCTATCCCAATCTAGCGTCGAAGTTTAGAGTGCAGTCAGTCCCATGGGGGGGGGGGGGGGTCTTCCAGGAAAAAATAGCATTAGTGAGAATTCACTATCCTAGTTGACCCTGTATATTGAAAACTAAATGTAATATGAAATTTTTATGGAGATTTTCGTGTTTAGCGAGGCAAAATACTTCGGAAATAGCTACTTTTGAGCCAGGTGCATTTTTGGTGTTGACTAGTGTTATTTGTTAGCAGATTGCAGCAGATACTCGTACATTTCTGAATGAAAAGCTTGAATTCGATAGTGAAATGAAATTAAAAGTTTTTGAATCGGTTAAAATTTTGACATAAAATATGTTAAGGTAAGGAAAGTGCTGTTTACTCAGTGATGGAATGACCTTCTTTAGCAACATTCTACCATTCCATGTAGTGTGCTCATTTTCAAGCTCGGAAAAAAAATAATCAACTGGGTCTGGAGCAAAATATCTGAAGATGACACTTGAAAATCGTAGGCTTGCCAGACATCCCGGTTTGACCGAAGAAGTCCCGGTTTTCAGACAAAATCGCGGTGTCCCGACACAGCCAGTTTTCTTCATGTCCCGGAAAAAGATAAATTTGATTACAGATGACCAAAAAAGTCCAAAAATAATTAATTGGCAAAGATTATCTAGGATAATTATCTTGTCTTTTGTAACATTAACTTGAAAAATTAATATCGGATTAGTTTGTGAGGATATTTACAACAAGATTAAAACCAAAAAAGACTTTGTAAAAAGAGACCTTGACAATGAAAAGTGAATGTAAATAATGTTCAATTACTAAAGTAACTTGTAAATAACATGCAAGAAGTAAAATTTTTAAATTTATCAGCTTGTGACATTTTTTATTACCCTTGTTTACGGTTCAAAATTAGTAACCATTTACTCATAGTATTGAGAATGAGCTGCCCTATAAAATACTCTAAAAGCCAGCCAGGGGTGTGTACCCTTTTGAATAATCACGACGCTGGGGGGGGGGGGGCATTCCGGTATCCCGGTTTAACATTTCAGAGATGTGGCAAGCCTAGATATAGGCCACATTTCCGAACTTTGTTTCACGTAGCAATCATAATAAAGGGAAAACAGATGGTGCAATATCGGGTGGATATGGTAGATGAGGCAACTCACAGTAATTCATTAATATGTTTTCCAGTGTTTGTCCTGAACAGCACGGTCCTGTATAATCAGGTTTTATAATCACTCCTTTCTTGTTAAAAAAAGCTGCAATATACTCGGCAGGAATTGCACCATCTGATTTCCCTTTATTTCGATTGATACAACACTTTCTATGCAACAAAAATTTTGAAAACTGGCTAATACTTATAATATTATCTCCAGATATTTTGATCTTTCCAAAACGAATTGATTTTTTATCGATAATTGATTTTTTTTTTTTGGGATTGAACATTTGAATACAAGATGGCAAAATGTAGTTGATAACGAGGGTAATTATATCATTGATTAAAAACAAAAATGTGCCAAAAATTTATTTGTTTGAGAAGAACAGCATTACTTTCCAGCTAATGTAAACAGATCAACATTGGGCGCCAACATGGCCGATATTCAGAATGTTTGCATTTACCATTCCTCGAACCTGCTCTGCCGCGGGGAAATAACTCAAAATCTGCAGATAGAACTCAGAAGGTTTTCTCTTTTCTCCCACTTCCAACCTCCCCTCTCGGCTATGAGGCCAGTAAGACAACTCCGAGACGCTTGACAAAACTTGGGAACCCGACGTATTTAATTTCGTTTTTTCCCCCAATGATCGTATTTCGAAGAAAATGTGTTTTTGGAATGCTTTTGCTTTCATTCTCCGAGGCGTTCCACGTTCAAATCGAAACCTGACGATGATTTCTCTTTTCCCCTATCAGCCACACCAAGATTACAGAGAGCGAAAGGAACCAACCAACTCGTCATACCAGTTCGTTGAGATTCTACTCAATTTTGATCTTTAATACAATGTAACTTTGATTAAACGCTATTCGATTGATTCAACAAATTCCGTAATTCTATAAATCCACAATCTAAGTTAATGAATCGATGAGGTCTTCCCCAATGATCGTATTGAGAGGAAAATGTTTTTGGAATGCTTCGCTTTCGTTCTCCGATGCGGTGCACAAAAAATTCAATTTTCCAAAATCTGATCGTTAATAGTAGGAGAGCGTTTATTTTTTTGCTGATTAAAAAGGAAAATATGAAATTCGAATCCGACAACGGAGGAAGTGAGAACTAAAGGGATGGAAAATGGACATTTTCAAGTTTTGAGTAAAACGCGTTTAAAATTGCGGTCCTAGGTAGACTTTCATTGAAATTTTTTTCCTAAATTATACTGTTTAGCAGCAATTACCAAGGCTACTAGCACTATCGCTTGCCCCAAGACATTGAAGGTTCACCTACGATTTGGGTACTGTTTATCTCCACATTTTAAACTTTGGCACTTACTTACATCCTTTTGCTCCTCACTGCCTCATCAGTTCCCTGTAACATGAACTTGCCCCTCAAATATGTTTCACCGATATGTTTGACAAATCCAACCATTATTTGCATGTATTGGTTGAGTTTATCGAGAAATATTTATTTCAATAAAAAGATTTAGTATACAAAATGCTTTTTTACAACATCTGAGTAAAGAATCTACCTCCTTTTAAGTTTAAGACTCAATATAATACTACAACTAGGGGCGCACCGAACTCATTTTTGGAAGGGCATAAATTTTCAAATTGCGGAATGGAACTCCAAATTTTGCCGACTGAAGATAATTTCGCAGAATGGAACTTCAAGTGTCGCCGAAGATGATAATTTTGCCGAACGGAACTCCAAGTTTCGTTGAATGATGATAATTTTGCCAAATAGAACTCCGAACTTTGCCGAATGATGATGGTTTTGCCGAATCAACAGAAAAAATTTGCCGAATAAGGAAACTTTTTTGGAGGCGGCCACAGTGATCTCCTATCGGGACGATCCTGACGACAACTTTGCAATTTCTGTAAAGGACCAACACCATTTTATTTCTGTGTTTATGCTAAAAAGGCATCAACAACGCTGTTTAATTCCAAAAGGTGTAAATGAGACATGATTACTGTGAAGAATACTCCTTGAAAGATCCGGATGGTGCCAGGCGCGGATCTAAGGGGGGGGGGGCAAAAGGTAGATATTTAGAAAATGTACTTATTGTATTCAGCAGTTCTCAACGTGTGTGGAGTGGGGCGCGTCCACGTCCCCCTAGGGGGGGCGCAATATCCGTAACATAGTTTTCTCTCTAAAATTTAGAGGGAAAGTTTTTGAATTTGGGTTTAAAAAAAAAAAAAAGAAATAGCATTTGAAAAATTTATTTCTCTCATCCACCAGTTCTCAACCTGTGTGGAGAGGGGCGCATCAATTGCTTTTGCTAATTGCTTAAATTCCTTTACCTAATGAATAAAATGGTAATTTTTTGACTACAGGGTTTCCTGAAAAAGGGTTTGGCAAAGGGCCCCTCGACATCTTAATCGGGCCCTGCGCACTCGCGTCCGCCTGGTATTGGGGGGGGGGGGCGCAGTATCTGCAACATAACAATTTTCTCTCTAAAATCTAGGGCAAAAGTTTTTGAATTGGGTAAAAAAGAAAGATATATATTTAGAAAATGTACTTGTCTTATTCAGCAGTTCTCAACGTGTGTGGAGTTGGGCACGTCCATGTCCCCCAAGGGGGCGCAATATCCGTAACTTATAAGTCCTCTCTCTAAAATTTAGGGGAGAAAGTTTTTGAACTTGGATTTAAAAAAAAGAAACATATTTGGGAAATTTATTTCTTTCATCCACCAGTTCTCAACCTGTGTGGAGTGGGGCGCATCTGCGTCCGCCTGGGATGGGTGGGAGGGGGGGGGGGGCGCAATATTCGCAACATATGAGTTTTTTCCCTAATATTTAGAGAGAAAGGTTTTTGAATTGAGTATTAAAGAAAGGTACATATTTTGAAAATATATTTGTCTCATTCAGCAGCTCTCAACCTGTGTAGAGTGGGGCGCGTCCACGTCCCCCTCGTGGGTGCAATATCCGCAACTTATGAGTCTTCTTTCTAAAATTTAGAGGGAAAGTTTTTGAATTGGGTAAAAAAAAAAAACATATTCGGAAAATTCATTTTTCTCATCCTCCAGTTCTCAACCTGTGTGGAGTGGGGCGCATCCTCGTCCGCCTCGGGGGCGCAATATCCGCAACTTATGAACTTTTTGGAACTTCAGCTGATGTATTTGGAATTCGATAAGGGAAAACATCGATGAGTGTTGCATAAATTCTGTTTCGTGTGAAAGATAATAATTGCAAATATTATTTTCTTGCACTATATTTTATAAAGTCATCAATATCTTTTCGAGTTACTTTGTTGTTAGGGAACTATGCGTTCCCTGGGGGCGCAAAACCTGCAATTTATGAGTTTTCCTTCTTCATTTAGGGGGAATGTTATGAAATTTGGTATAAAAGGAAGAAAGATATTCGGAAGCTTAATTTGTCTCATGTGCCGGTTTTTTACTTGTCGGGAGTCGGACACGTCTGTGCCTCGTAGGGGTGCAATACTTACAAAATTAGTGCGTTTCCCCGAAATTTAGGGGTAAGTTTTGGAATCGGGTGCATTGCACACCATCAAGGTTCAATTCCATCCCCACAATAGATGATTAAGTGAATTATATGTTCCATTTAATTGTCTTCGGCTTGAGTAATTTACATTATCTGACTATAATTTCACCGCTTGCTTACCTTTTGGAACGCTATATTCAAATGTTTTAATTTATTTACATATGCTTTTTCTGACGCCCAGATTTAACGTCGCATTTTCTTAGTCTTGAACTTATGGAGTATATAATCTAAATGTTAAATGACTCCTGATTGTAAGTTAGTAAACTTCTGTTATCAGAACACTTTGTGGGTGACTTTGAGCTACTCAGACTCAGATCCTAATCGTCGCCTTCTCGAAAGCCACGCTCAGACCGGAACGAATATTTCTTTGGGATTAAAATACTTTCAGTAAAAGAATGAATACTTCTAGGAATGTTTTGGTAGGAGTTTCTGACCCTGACCAGCGATAACAAAACCTGTGTTAGTAGACACCATGTCTGTCAGCTCATGAATGGCGGGGCGTGTTTATTGGTTCTGAAAGCGATGAGCTTCAGCTTTTGACATGAGGGGCAATAAAAGGAACCCAAGCCAAAGTAAATGGATTTTAAAACTGGACTAGAGAAGTAACAGGAAAAGAGAGTTGGTCATTGTAAGCTTCTCCCATGAGAAATCATATGAGAAGGCGGAATCCTTCTAGGCGGCGAAGGCGGCCCTCAAATGAGGAGCTAAAAGCCCCTCATTAGAGTGAAAAGGCGAATACAACCTTAAAGTATAGAAAAGAAATTAGAATGCATTTTTCCCTTTCAAAAGGTGGGGATTAGCTTCCAGAATAGAATCAGGTTGCGTTCTGAAGTAATGAATACGTTGACAGGTTTCTTTCAGCGGCTAATTTGATTTTTCTCACTTGAGTAAATGGAGAAACATTTTTAGCGGTTGGCAACTATGAAGTGATCCGAATCAATCGCATGTTTGCTGCGACGTGAGAGTTTGCCGTTTAAAGTTGTTTTTTTCTTTCAAAATTGAAATGATGTCTAATGGCAAAAAGATCATCCGGAGCATTTAATCGTAAACGAATCACGACATTTAAAAGAAGATGAAAGGCATTCAAAAGTTTTGCAGAAGTTTTTTTCAGTTTCGGCTGTCTCCAATAAACTGGATGAAGCAATCGTATCTCAAATCGAAGATGATGATGAATCTACATCGGCTACGTCAAGACAGTCGACAAGTGAAGATATCAGTAAAGTTGTAAGTGGATTCAATTTACATCATTAAATAGTATAAATAAATTTAAATTATCAATTATATTAATTAGATTAGTAATCATTGTGAATTATGTATTAGTTTATTCTACAAATAATAAATTGCTTATTTCAGAAAAGTATTGTATCGTGACCAGGATTTTCAAACTAAAAATGAGGACATCTCACTGACAGGGCAGGGGAGACCATATCGTTTATTTTCATGAATCATGGCAACTGTTCTTAGCTAATAAATGAGAAATAATTGAGATGTACCTCTGAAATAAATTAAAAGGTTGCTCAATATGGCGTCAATTACAGCATCCAAAAGTGTCAGTCATATTTACTTTTAAAAGCAATATAACTATCAAATTTTCATCGTCTCACGAAAATTTAGCGCATTCCTTGAATTTAAAGTAAAGAATTAACTTGGTTTAAAAGAAAAAGATAGTTTAAAGCTAACGACTTTAATACGTATTCTGGTTTATAACATAGAGGCCGAGGTAACCTGATCGGTAAGGCATTGGACTCGTTACTACTGGAGGGTACCGGGTACGATGCCAGACGGTCGAAGATCCTCCATGTTCGTTAATGGTGACTGGGGCACGTTAAATACGTTCGTGGTCACTAAGTCCTCCAAGTTCCTATTCCAAATCAATACCTCTGGGAGTGGTGGATCAGGGGTTGCTCGGCTCTTGGTCTGGATCAAAAAAACAGAGTTGTCTTCAGGGTCCCATCCAACCAGTAAAACCATGTATGTGGGACCCTGGAGTAGGAAGTGAAGACAGTGTTAGAAATTGTCCGAAGGAAGGGCCGAACCTCTCTCCTTTCTTTCATTACTGAAGATTATCTAAAACTGAGTTTTTGAAACTTCAATTGCGGAAAATTCTAGAGAGAGTTTCGGACCCAAGCCTTTCCCCAAACGCCATAAAGGAAATCCTACATTTATTGTGTTTTTAGGATTTTAATTTTGACGAATTTCCAAGGGAGAGCCCTCTAACCTCTTTTTTTCCCAGTATCACCGAAGATTGTCTGAAATTGCATTCGCGGAACTTTTACAAAAAATTACACCTGAACCCCATCTCGTTCCTTAATATTACGTGGAATAGTAAACAATAGCGATTTAAAGACTTTAGCTTTCAAAAATACACCCGGAGGTAGGCCATGGAACCTCTCCTCACCAAAGGTAGTCTTGAATTGCAATCCTCTTAGAACTTCAACTTCCTGTAGGGAGTTCTAAACCCTATACATCCCCCTTACATCATCAAATATGGAATGCAATCGAGTTTTTAGTATAAAATTGCGATTTTTGAACTAAAATGTAGAATTATCTCCGGTGGAGACTCCCTCAAAAAAGGGGCGATCGTCCTCATCCCCTTCCCTCTGTATCTGCGTTTACCCTTTCTATTTTTGTAATCGTTACTAAGCCGATGGTAAAACAATTGTTTACATTAAAAATGTGTTATACACATTAATTTACTTTTATTGCAATAAATTTCAGCACATTCTTCAAGATTTTCTCCACTTCGAAATTACCACTTGTTATTTAATATCCATTCAACTTTTGTAAGTACGATTAAAGAATATTCTCACCATTTTTTAGGTCGTCCAATGCGATTTTTTTTTTTTTTTTAACTTCCGCGAAGTCATTGGAAAAAAAAGTTGACTTTGAAAATTATAGCTACCTTGTGTACTTGCGACGCGTTTTTTTGCCGGAAAGGGGTACATTACAAATTCCTATCCCGGGAATCACCCGTACTAGGAACGCCACCATAAAACCATTACGTCTTTCGTTTTTTTTTTCTTATATGTACCAGTGTATTTTTATTTCCTGTTTTTCTTTCAAAACGGATAAATAACAAAATGTTTAAAAGTAAAGACAATATGGACAAAATACTAAAATTTGATTTTTTTTTCTTTTCTGAATTTACGGGGGGGGGGGGGGGGCGCCGAAATTGGAAAAAAAAATGCCCCTCCCTGAGCGGAATCCTGGATCCGCGCCTGGATGGTGCAAATTTGTATCCATCACAAGAAGGACAAAGTTAGAAGAAAAAAAAACGAAATAATAGTCTAGCTTCAGGCCTGCTTGTGACTGATCTCGCAATCGAGAAGACCACAATTACGGAAGCTGTGAAACATTCATTCAAAGGATCTAGCTATTCATTAAGCGTAATGGATGAAGGTTTGTGCAATCGCGCCATTAACCACAAAATAACAAAGTAGGAGAAATTTGGCCACGCTATGAGAAGTGGCATAACCCTTTCTTGTCGAAACCCACCACCGAGGAGTAACTTAGGGCGGCCTTCACGTCTCGATGATCATGTACACAATCGAAATTCATTTTGGGGTGAAATTTATGTCGCGTGTTTTTTAAATATTTTTTTATTTATTTTTCTTTGAGAAAGAATTTCAGGTGGTTAAGTATAGCTGGATTCATGCGATAGCTTTCGACTAACAATGCGGTTTTTGAGTCAACAGAAAATTCAGATTATTGTATAGCTGTCTCGTAAAAACGGCCTTTTCCAGAAATAAAGAGGCTGTCCAAATGATGGCACATTTTTTACCCAATAGATTTGACAACCCTCCCCCCTCCTTTGTCATGCCGCACACTACGCTACGTTACAAAAACAAATTGATTGTTTCCCCCCTATGGCGCCTGGTATACCGGCCATAACTTCAAACAGCTGCGAATCATTTAATTATTGATTAAATTACTTGATTTTTTTTAAACATTCTGCTAATTATTATCTGAGCAAGGACTTTTCGTTTTGGGATTGACAACACTAACAGATAGGGATTGGGAGATAGAGAGTGGCTCATTTTTACTTCCTTTTTTTACAAAAAAGGAAGTATTGTATTCGCGAAAAAAATTTCACTCAAAAGTCGGCCTTAATTTCCATTTTGCTCACCCCCAAATGAATGCTGAGGTTTTTTTTTTCTGCCCGATCACACGTACATAGGTACCTAAGAACGTATAGACGCCCGCAATATCCATTTTGACGTTTCCCGAGTTAATTACAACGAGTTTTCCCGTGACGTCTGTATATACGTATGTATGTGTGTATGTGTATATGTATGTCGCATATCTCACAAGAACGGTATGTCCTAGAAAGTTGAAATTTGGTACGTAGACTGCTAGTGGGGTCTAGTTGTGCACCTCCCCTTTTGGTTGCACTCGAGAGTTTCTAAAGGGGTCTTTTGCCTCTTTTGGAGAGGGGGGGGGGGAATCATTGTTAATTTCGATGTAAACTCAAGTGGTGTTATGATTTGGTGGATACGTGGCGATATATCGCCAGTCTATTTATTGGTCGCCAAGTTTTGTAGCCAACTTCGCGACAAATTTTGCGATTTTTTTTACTATTTTTTATTTTTTAAATCTGGTTTCAACGTGGCCATTGTTGGTGATATTTAGAGAATTAACTCTTAAATCCACATTAAATTTACAATAATGGAGAAATAACATTAAATTGGTGTAAAAGGAAGTCATGTGATGCACACATCAGCTCGTTTCAAACATGGATTCCCGTCGCAAAGGCGAGGTTTCTTTTCTTGTGTTTTAAAAAAATGTAAAATATTTTATTAATCATTTCAAACGCTTACATTATGTTTTATTATTGTTTGTAGAACACTTTACGATGAAGTCTGTTTGATTTTTCATCGTTTTTACTTTCTTTTACAAAAAAGAAAGTATTGTATTCGCAAAAAAAAAGAAAAAAAAATCAGTCAAAAATTGACCTTAATTTTCATTTTGCTTACCCTCGAATGAATTTTGAGTTTTTTTTTCGACTCGACCACACGTGGATAAGTGCCTAAGAACGTATAGACACGCGAAATATCCATTTTGACTATTAACGAGTTAATTACAACGAGTTTTCTCGTGACGTATGTATGTACGCATGTAACTGCGTATGTGAGTACGTGCGTATGTTCGTATGTATGTCGCATAACTCAAGAACGGCATGTCCTAGAAAGTTGAAATTTGGTACGTAGACTCCTAGTGGGGTCTAGTTGCGCACCTCCCCTTTTGGTTGGATTCGAGTGTTTCTAAAGGGGTCTTTTGCTCCATTTTGAGGGGAAATCATTGTTAATTTCGATGTAAACTCAAGTGGTGTTATAATTTGTCGGACACTTGACGATATATCGCTTGTCTCTTGGTCGCCAAGTTTTGTCGCCAACTTGACGACAAATTTGGCGATTTTTTTTTATTCGGTGTCAATTTGGCCACTGTTGGTGATATTTAGAGAGTAAACTATGGAATCACATTAAAATTGCCAATAATGGGGAAATAACATTAAATTAGAGTAAAAGAAGTCATGTGATGCACACATCAGCTCGTTTTTATCTGAAATATTATTTTCAAAAATATAAGTTCGGAATGTTGTACGTATCATAACTCTATTAATTTTTTGCCTAAAAACTAGAAATTTTGTCTATAAGATACTTTTTACCAACACTGTGTACCAAATTTAAACATTTTTCGCTAATTATTTCACAATTCTGACTGAAGGGGTTAAAAAAATGTGTGTTTCACACTCTCATCTTCCCCCTCCCTCTCTTCCTAAACAGTCACAATTTCACGAACCTTCCTCTTACTCCTAAAGCGAGCCCTAAGTGAAATTAAGCTCTTCAAATTTCGTGATTGGTATCATATCCGCCAACGTTTTATTTTGTTGATATAATGGCCTTAGTATTGTTCGAAGAGAACATTTTCAAAAAGGAGAAAATTTTGACTCTTTTTCTAACTCTCATTTTATAAAAGTTTCTGATCTTTTGGTCTGTTGGGCCATTCCACGAAAAAGTCAGCCCTTTGTTTCGCACGTAACAGTTCATATATTTTATTAAAATAAAAAGTAATAATTTTAAGGAGTAATGACGATTTTTTTTTTCCTTAAGATACCACACATAAGTTTATAATCTGTTAAGGAGAAAAAATTTATTCAATAATATTTTAAAGTATTATTTTTAAAGACATATGAGGCGTCACGTGAGGGACAAAATGACCGTTTTCAGTGGAATGGCACTGTTGCTTAATTCCCGCACGATTATTATTATTATTATTTTACTTTATTTATTTTTTGCTACAAAAACAAAAAGTTTCCATTTTAATAAAAAATTTCCTGGGTGTATGATCTAATAAAGCTCATCATAAAAATACTGAAACCTTTGAAAAATTAATTTCAGAGGGGGAGCTGACTCTATGTAAAAAAAATCGGCTTGGGCACTGTGGAAAATCTCCATAAAAATCCTCAAGTTTACCTGTGCGCAGAGGGCGCTCGTTAATCGTTTTGTTTATGTTAACTTTCTGTTTTTTGTATCATGGCTTCTTGATTTCGATAGCTTGATTTTTGTTGATGTTGGTCGTCTCGTGGCAGTACGCATAGCAAGGGTAATTTGGAAACCCTTTCGAGTGTAGAATTCAAATCAAGTTAATTTACGTTTTTAGATAGTTGCCTCAGCATTTCCTTTAGAAACAAAAGGGTTTGGAAACCACTGAATTACAGGATGCAACTTGATTGCATTACAATTTAGATTTCTTTAAAAATAATTCTTAAGTATCAGCTGACGCATTAGACTCAATTCCTTTCTTTTGTTATGCACAGAGATTACGAGTTCAATTATGTAATAATCAAAACATAAAAAATATTCGGCACTTATCAAATAATTTTACGCCCACTACCCACTACTGTTGAAAGCGTGAGTTTGGCGGCTTTGAAGCCAATGTTCATTTCACTGGTACTAATGTGTTTTATAACGAGTTTCATTTCTCTGTATGGGGAGGGGGATGGCGCCTGAAAATATTCGCCCCGGGCGCCGACGACTCTTGGGACGGCCCTGAGGAATAGATTTTTGAGTAATGAATTTTAGTGTTGGTTGATTCGCTATTATGCGGTTTGGGAAGATTTTGCGCCAAAATAATGAGTGGAAATTATGTGAAAACTGATGAAAGATATGTTGGCTCATTTTGATGATGATTATTGAGGCTTTGATTGTTGAGTTGATACAATTTCAGCCAGGGACACCCTTGGGAGGGAGAAACCCTCAATTCACCGAACGGAACTCCAAATTTTACCGAATGATAAATTATGAACATGCACGCGAACTTACGTGAAATGAAAAGAGTTATATAAAAAAAAATGAAGCAAAAATGTTGCCTTAAGAAACATTTTTTTTTTTTTTTTTTTTTTTTCAAATTTGCTGAATAGGGAATTTTTTCGGTAGGTCACAGTGACCCCCCGTCGCGTCGCCCCTGATTTTAGCAGTTGATGAAGAACAAAGAGTCTAAAAATTACACTACACAGCAGTTTTGCTGTCTGCTGTACTGTTTGTGCTTTAACCATGGATGTAGGAATAGCAGGATGGAGCACTGCGGGAAATTTCTGGAAACGATAACCGTAACCGGCAGCCATCTTGGGTGTATCGGGAAACTGTGTTTGAAATGTTTAAGGTACGGAAATTGTCGAACTTTTTTTTATCGAATTTCAAACGGATTTCGACTTTATGGCGTCTTGTCAAGCCTTCAACTGCACTAATAATTCACGTAGGAAGGAGATTCCTTGCTAATTCTGCATAAATGGATAATTAATTTCTTCCATAATATATGATTCAAAAACAGATAATGATGGTAACATATTGTGTCATTAATAATCCTGCGTTTATCTTACTTACAAATACAAACCCGAGTTGCTTAAAATATTATTACAAATTAAAATTCATTGATGTGATTTGCTGCTACTCTTCGGTAACTTATAAACAATTCCATCAATAAAATTGTGAAATGAAATTCGAAACATTGTCAGTAGCTTTCATTTTTTGTTACTAAGTGCAAATTAAACATTGATTACAAAAATTAATTTTAAATAGGTTATTTTTTTAAAATCAATATTCATTGTTTCACCTTACGTTGATTATTCATTACATTCATATTTAAACTCGACGAATTGTTAATGAGTTTTCATTTAATTTAGGAAGAACGAAATTATATACTGCGGTAAATAATGACAGGAAACTCACTGAAGCACAAGTTGAACCACAGCCTGAGTATATCCAACAGCTAATAAAGGAAAAGACGTTTCGAAATCGAAACACATGTGCGCACACCTCTCCATCCCACCTCACTTCCTTCGTAGCAGAGCACCTCATCTTGGACGCAGATGGGAAGAAAACAACCCATAAAAAAAGAGGGCTCCCGGGACCACATTTAAGACTGTCCCATTTTATGAAAAAAACTTCCTTTACCCAATAGATGGCGCAAAATGTTGCACCCTGGTTGTGACGAAAGCATCATGCTCGTTGTACGTTTTAGCCGCAAACTAGTTTTACAACTGACAGGATTTACGCGACATCCAGAAAAGGGGACAAACCGGAATTTGTGTGGAGGAGATATTGTTCTTCAGAGGAGTCAGTGAGGAATGTCTTTCATTGTTCGAAACACACCCCTCAAGTGCCTTCAGGCATTGACAGCGCGAAGGAATCGGAAAAGCAAACAAAACCGCTGCAGAGAAATGAGATGAGAGCATTTTTGCTTCGATTTGAAGTTTAGATCAGAAATGATTTCGTTATACTAAGGGTTCATCTTTTTAACCGCGGAAACTTCGGTAAATTTATCGCAACATATTTTAGAAATGTCTTCTTTTTGGCTATTAAATCAACTAATAAAAGTTGTCAATCTAATGTATTTTTTTTTTTTTTAAATATTAATCTTTAGAAGCTTTGTTTCCTTCATGCTGCATTTATAGAAATTGCTAAATAGTAATAGAAAAGACTGGAAAGTTTGTTAAATCAGACTTGGACAGTTTAAAAGAAAATTGTGTTTGAAAGGTCACATTTTTTTAATCTTTACGAGGAATTTTACCTTTTGTTCATGACAAAGGTCCACAAAAATTACCATGGAATTACAGAGAAAACTTGGTGGTACGAATCTTTTAAAATTTTGAAGAAGAAAACATAGTTTTTTACGGCATTTAACAGGGCCCAGTCGTGCAAAGAGGGGGAGGAACAGCCCCCCCCCCCCCCCCCCGAGATCGATCTTAGTTTTCGCCTAACTTGGAAATAGTCGGGGGGCTACGGGGGAAGAAACTGCAAATTGTGATAAAATTATGAAACTCGGCATGCTTGTAGACATTGTATAAACAAAAATTTTACAAAGGGGAGGCATTCCAAAATCCCCCCCCCCCGGCTGCCATTTCTGGTCCAGAACCAAAAACGGCGATTCTTTTTAAATTTTCGTTATTATAATTTTTTTAATCATTGGTTGTGTCATTCCATGGATGTTTATTACATTTTTTATTATTTAAAACTCCAAAAAAATCTAATTTCAGAAATAACTTCACAAAAAATGGTTTTTTAAAAATAAAATCAATATTTTTAAATTATGAGTTCTCTGAAGTGAATTTTTCCCCCATAACAGAATTACAGGTTTCTGAGTTTGAAGATACATTACATTTGTGTTATATCAAAGTAGGATTCCAGTTATCCAAACTCTAATTGCCCGAACTGTCCAATTATCCGGTCATGATGCCCCTCGTTTTAAATGACTGAGCACGCGTAATTGAAACTATTTGAGAAGGGTATAATAGAATAAGGACTTGAAGAAAAAAGAGAGAAAAAAAATTAATTTTCAGACAACATAATTCTAATAGAAAGAAATTTAAAGTTAATTTTAAATTTCTGTTCATTATTATTATCGCTATTGTTGCTGTTTTTAATTCTCCGTCACCCAATTGATCATCAGTAAGCTTTTTCTCATTTTATAATTAAAAAAAACAAAAACATATATATATATATATAAACAAATTCAAGTTTTGGAGCACCGTATCAAAGCTGGTGCTTTTAAAATTAAAGTTTATTAGATCATAGATTTCAACTAACTTTAGTATCGTTACTGAAACTTTGAAGGAGTTGATTTTGTGTGTGTGTGTTATATACAAATATACGTGTACAATATACGAATTTTGTATTAACTTATCCAATTATTTAAGACATTTTTAAACACCCTTTAAACTGTTCCAGACCATTTCTTAACAATATATTACCGTTTCTTGCATAAACAGCTGAATTTTTACCGTATTTTAAAAAAAACAGCAGTATTCAAACGATGCACAATATCAATTATCAATGGGAGAGAGAGACATGAAAAAAAAAAAAAAAAAACAGTACGGTACATATACAGTATGCAGTAATAATAAAGCACTACACTGTAATAGTACTATACAGTATTGCTGTGCTATCTTCGATCAGTGGCGGATTTACATTCTTTTCAAGGGGGTGGCGGTTGAAAAACGTGGAAGCCATATTTCTCCCCTCAATCCACTATGTAGGGGGGAGGGAATCAATTGCCCACTTTTAGCCTGTATTTTAAATTTTAATCACCCCCTATCGCCCCTCACAAACTTATCGCTCCCCTCAAGAGTTAAATCTCCCTTTTGGTGGCTATCACCCCCAGGTTTAGAAACCACTGTTCTAAATCATAGCAAAATGTATCATCATACCAGTATAGTGTAGTCCATGGAAGAAAAAGGTTGGAAGATACATATAGAAATATAAAAATTATTAATGTTCAAAAAAGAGGGGAGGGGCGAGCTTCGGTTTCAAATTAAAAAGTGGGTAATGCTGTCCATCTTCGACTACACTGTCTCAACTTAATTTAAAGCAAATTTGTGGAATGTACTTGATTGAAATTAATAGCAAAAGCTAGTAATTCCTTTAATTCTATATTATTGGTTTTCGAAAATGACAGTTACGGAGGGGGCGGTCGTCTCCACCACCCCCCTGGTAAATCCGCCACTGCCTTCGAACCATTTTTTAGAGTTTCAAGCGTTCAAGAATTCCTTATCTAGTCACAAATTTTCACTTTTTCTTTCTATCTTCACAAACATAGCATGAAACAGCGTGCTTTGGTGCAGAATATTTCATCACCTTTCATATTTAGAATTTAAAATATTAAAAGAAAATTGTGGAGTTGTTATTTATACACACTAACAAAGCGATGTTTTGACTAGCGCTGGGTGGGAACTAGAGCAGTTAGTGATGCTAAAAGGATGAAAGTATATTCACGAAACTAATATTTAGTAGTAAATAGCGAAGCCGTCATTTTGCGCCACGATTCCTTTCCAAAAGTTTTCGTGTTGTGGGTGAGAAATTTGCGTTAGCTCTAACATTCGTTACTCGAGAAAAACTCGCGTTATAGGCATTTGGCGTAAGTTGAATCGCTTTGGAGCGGAAGCCGACTGTATATGAGAGATATAAATGTTCAATTTTGATTGGGGAAAATGTAAATTTATCATACATTTCACGACAGTATATTTTTGAGTATTATAGTTTAAAGTTGGTTGTATTCAAAACGTTGATCAGAATAAAACATGCGTCTTGTTTTGCCACAATGACTTGAGCAGAAAACGGACAACCAAGTTAGAAAAGTTACTTATTGGATTTAGTTCAAGCACTTCTCTGCTTCCCAAACGTGATGAAATTTTAACTAAATACTGATTTTTTTTCCTTTTGTTTTAGCAAGATTAGTGAACTCCCCCCCCCCCCCCTTCGATGATGAGTAGTCATTTGATTGTCATCATTTTTATTTGGAGGAGAATGGAATATATACTATGACTACGAGCATTCTTCGGAAGGGCTAGAGAGGTGAAAACCAGGAAAATATGTAGCAAAAAGAGAGATCCAATGGGGTATTCCCCCCAAAAATATTTTAAAAATCAATAAAACGATCTATCCTTCCTGGATTTCGTTTCAAAGTTTATTTCAGGTCCGTCATTTGGGAAATCAGAGTGAGGAGGGGCCATTGGAACCCCCTGGATTTTAGAAATATTTTTAAAAAAAGTAGTCTTTTTGTTCGTATTTTTTGTTTGTTCCTTTAAATATTAGGCAAATGTTTGGATAGGTAGATTCTCCCCCGGAATTTTTCCGGAATTGAAGTTACCAAAACGTATTTTAATCAAGTTTTAGTGATTGGGGGGGGGGGGGGGGAGAAATGATTGGGGGTAATATGAAGGAAACTTTGGAAATTTAAGTTTCAGAAATAGAATAGTAGATTATCTTTGATGGCAAGGCGAAACGATCGGAGACCCTCACCCGGAATTTTTTTTTAAATTTAAATCCTGAAAAGGAATGTTTGTACGGTCTTTAATTATGCAAAAGGAATAGAAGGCAACTCCTGTGAAATATTTCCGAAATTGAAAGCTTAAAAATCCATTTCTTTGCTATTTTTAGGGAATGGGATAGGGTTCTAGGAACTTCTCGAAATATTTCCAAAATTAAGTCCTGAAAACGCAATTACATGACATCTTTCAGGATGAGGGTTGGGGTTAAGAGACTGTCTCACAAAAAAATTCGATATTGAAGTTCCAAAAACGAACTTTCAGACAATTTTAGATAATGTTATAGTGAGGTTTTTTTCGACTCTTTCGCGGCAATTTGTAGGGATGCAAGTCCGTAAACCAAAATGTAATAATGCTGAGGGATCATCAGGCTCTTTAAATTCGCCACTACGCTCAAGTATTGATGCTTCTCTAAAATGATTTTTTTCCTCTACATATTTTAGTTTTTAAACTGTTTAATGATATGTTTTTGAATGTGTTCTCTTATAAGAAATTCTTCGCGACTCCCTTGGAAGTCACAACATGCTGGTTGGGAACCGCTGATCTGGAGCATTAGTAATTAACCAAGCTAGTCAATTAATGGTTAAAATATTTTTTTTCTCAATAAAAGTTGTACTATACACATTCATATCTTCAGCATAAAAATGTTTGTAATTACTTTGGTATAAAGAAAAAAGCTTTAAAACTAGCATTTAACTATGTCATTACTACAGGTAGATCGTGTTTGTTAATTACTGGCGTTGAAGGCATTTTAGATCAATGCATGTAATCGACCAACCTTCAATAACAAACAGCATAAATGGATAGTTATTAAATGCATTTTTTTTCCTTCACTGAGAATAAGCATTGATCAGCATATCTCAGTAAATGAACCTGTAAAATTAAATTTAACCTAGAAAAAGGTGATTCAACATTTTATCTGATAACAATTTGCACCAGTAAGAAAAGTGACTTCCTTGAAAACTTCTAGATGTCTCTGTAAGTATATCGTACGTAACCTTCATAATGGTCAAATCAAAACCTTTGTTACAACTTAGTTCAACTTACTGGCTGATGGTCAGTAACTCGCGGATCACACTATAATACTTCCTGTGCAATTTAAATAAACGCTTATCAATATCATGTTTACTTAATCTGTTACTTTTCTAAGTCTAAAACTTTAAAGTATAAAATTGAGATGAAGATTTACTTAATCCATTTGCACAAATTTGACATTTTTATGCTTGTATTTGCAATTTATTCCCAGAATTTTAAGCTTTGTCTTAAAATTTTGATACATTCAAATATAAAAACCATTAAACGTTACATAATATACGAAGTACCTACTTTCTAAAAAAGTTTCGTGTCTACAAGGTAATGATTTGAGCCTATTACGTGTACGCACACAATATGTAAAAATCTTTACTTTTCAAGTTCAATTTTTTTTTTTTTTTTTTTTTGAAAGTTCATATATTATCATACATAATACTTTGCTCTTTGTTATAAAGGGCAAATATATGCACAAAGATGTCACACCTGCGCAAATGGATTGAGCAAGGTTTTTTTAATTAAATAAGAACTATTTTCAGATCATCTTTGTCCTTCGTTAACATTAGAAAATATTAATTACTTCTTGAAAAATAGTTAAAATCGTTGTTGAAATAAAATATCACGAAATTTTAATGATCTCTGTTGCGTCAATTTAGAAAGATATTCATTGCGGATTAGGAAAGATTGTGTGGCGAGCACTCGTAGGCCAACCCTCCAATTCTAGTTCACCCACCTGTTTCTAATAACACGGAAAATACACACGGGGACGTCCTCCCTCCCCCCGTTCTCTTTCCTTGACTACAATCACTGCCGCCTCGAGCCCAAGCTACAAGCACTGACATCCGATACCACTGGCCATCACTTCGGGCACACGCATGGAAAGCCTCACTTTTTCGCAAAAATCTAGTTCATCTGCAAAACTGACTGATGGCGATATTTGTCCGGCGGGATCTCCACGCGATCACGAACAATTGGTTTTAGAGAAAAAAAAATCTAGACTGATTTATGAAGAATATGAAGGAATGAAACTTGTTACAGAAAGTTTATGGTCCATATGGAATCATTTATTAGCATAAAAATGAGAAAAAAGCCGAGCTATTAATAAAATAGACCTTAATTTCACGTATCCTTACTTATTCGAGTTTTTGACGCCATCTATTGGCACTTTAGGCAACTATAAGATTAGTGGACAGAATCGAGTAAGTTTCAGAACACGTGAGCATTGAAAATTTTTTTAATGATATTTACAAAATATTTCAATTGCAATGCGTCTACATTGTTTCTATGGTTCAGAGAAAAAAATCTCGAATCTCTGTGTTTAGATGATTTTTCATGAATGTGTTTAAGAGAAATATTTCATATTTGACAAAAAGTACTTTTTAATATCATTTTGTGATAAATGTAGGTAACTCAGCAGCAATTTACTTCATGCACGTAGTTTTTTACACATTCATCTGATATAGTAAAAAGTTTCATTGCAATCCGGCGATTAGATTTTTTTTGTCGCTGTTCCCAAAGAGTCAAGTTTAGCATGTTTTTCTACCGGAACAGCCTTAAATGCTTGGCATAACTCGGTGCATCCCTCCTTCCCCCAAGACGGGAAAATCATTCCATAACCCGATGTCGTCGTTCAAGGACGGGGTTGTCATAAACAGACGAGCTTGTTTTGAGATGCCGCCACCGGGCGACACCAGTGATAATGACAATAATGAATTTGATTCTGTCGCAAGCACAGTCGTCTTCTGCAAAAACAGGCGACTCGGAGTCACAGTATTCTTGGGTAGACGAAGTCGATTTCTACAAGGGATGCAGACATAATACGTTTCTACGAATGGAGAGGTAAATTTAAATTAAACTCAGGCGTGCCTCAGGGCTCAATACTTCTTCCACATTTAGTTACTAATGATTTTACTGATGAACTTATTTTATTAAATATTTATCGCTTGTAGGTAACCTTGAAGTCATCAATAAATCGTATTCCAAGGACGACTACTTTCAGTTGCTTAAAGGAATTTTGAGATTCTTTGGCTTGCTGTGATATAAATATTTTTTTTAACCATCCCTTCACTATCATTTTTCTAATAAAGTGAAATTTAAAACGTGATGGTTGTGTAACCAATTCGCATTTGTACGACTATTATATTCATATTGATTGTGAAATTAAAAATAGACTTTGAATAATAAGGTTTTTTATCATTAAATTTTTAATGCAAAATATTTTATGAAACCAAAACTATATGTTTCGATTTCAATCACTAATGCGTTAAGAATGCATTTTCACGCTTTAGAAATGCTATTCAGACAAAAAAATTTACATGTTTGATCTTGAAACATTAATAATTAAGAAAAATTAGATCGACAGAAACGTAAACTTTTGCGTTTATTACTGCAATCCCAAAACCGAGATCCCCTCTAAAATGAGATCAAAAACAGCGCAAAAATCACCTTTACCCTCTAAAAACTTCAATGACGCAAACTGTGTCAAGTCCCCCTCCCCCTTTCTGGCTCTCTCGTGGGAGTTCCTTTCAATACACCGCTAAAATCAATCGGAATTCGGATGACGAATGAATTCAGTTGATAGGGTTTTTATTACAGAGAATATGTGCGTGTACTCAATTTATTGGTTATCAACGACAAAATTGAAAGACCTTTTTATCGGCGAGAAAAACATCAGGAAGACATAAACATTTTGGTTGAAAAGTAACAGCTCTTGAAAATGAAACGTGCGATGTTTTTGAGATAAAATCTTCGATAAACCATGATGATCAAACTACTGACAATTTTGTGAGAGACAAGCTGCGAGAAGTGCATAATTTGGGTCGTTTCATGTAACCTAGCTTCTGCTCTTAGTTACAAAACTTTCTGATTTCTGACAGAAAAACAATTTCATGGCTAAAGTTGAAAATCAAAAAAAAAAAAAAAAAATTGAATTTTGACATCTGGAACAGGGTTTCCGCTACGGTCGCATTTTTCGCATAATGCGAAAACACTATCTGAATTGCGAAAATAAAGCAATGCATTTTTGCTTTTTTGCTCAAATAAAAAATAAATTAATTAAAAAAAAAAAGAAGAAATGTATGATCCTAGAAAGGAAGCATGTATGGCGATAATCAACTTAATCTTTTTTAAATCTTAGTTAAGATGTTTAAACTACAATTAAGTTCAATAACTATTAGTCTTATCTAGCATTATGTCCCCCCCCCAAAAACTGCTTTATTAGGAGGAGGAGACTGCAACGTTCTAAACATCAATCGTGTTTTCTTTTTTTATTTTATGTTTTAAAAAAATAGCTGTTGTACTTATTTCTTCAAAGATGTCACAGATGAAATATGAATTTTATTTTCAACTGGAGATGAAACATACTGAGGCATATATAAATATATGAGAATGTGTAACATTTTAGCATTTTGCTAACATTTTCCCCTCAATTTTAGCTTTTATGCTAAAGAACTTTAGAACGCAGCTTAAACCCTGATCTGGAATTCATATTATGTTTTTCGCAATCACGAGTGTGTGTGTGTATGTAGGCGTGTGTGTTTGTGTCTGTGTGCAGGTATGAGTGTGTAGGTATGAGTGTGTAGGTAGTTGTGTGTATGAGTGTTTGTGGTGGGGGGATGTGTATGTGTGTAGGCATATGTGTCTGTGTGCAGGCATGAGTGTGTGGGTAATTGCGTGTAGTTGTGGGTGTCTTCTGTATGTATGCGTGTGTGTGTGTATGTGTTTGTTTGTACGTGCGTGTATGTATGTATGCGTGTAAGTGTAGGATATTAACGCGACCTCGAGATGGCTTTCGCTAGAAGAGCAGCATCGTGAGGAGCCCGTCGACGGTGATGTTGCAGAGGGTGCTGGCGGGAAAATAAAATGATAGCACATCAAAACAGTCAAATAAAAGCAATAAACAATCGTGATTGCTCAAAAAAAAGGTCAGAATGTCAGCAATAAATAATCTATACGTTGAACCATTTAACAGTTATTTCTACAATTTAATAGTGAAACAAATACCTTTTAATTACATATTCCAGTGGCGTACCTAGCATGGGTGACACCCGGGGTGATAATTTGTGGTTTCAACCCCACCCCCGGCAAATTTTCAAATTTGTAGTCTTAAAAATGCATTTTAGTTTTCTAATTTTCGAAATTTGCAATTTCACTTCGGGTGTCGCACCCCAGACGGGTGACACCTGGGGAGGACCATCTCCCCACCCTGTAGTGACGCCAGTGCATATTTGCTGGTACAAGGGCTTGCAAAAAAAAAAAAAAAAAGCGCATAAGTCAAAATCAAGAAACTAAAATCAGAACCAAAAATCTTTCATTTAAGTTGCGATTACAGAATGCGAGTAACCCCACTTCCTGCACATTACATTGCTCGTCGTCCGCAATCGAATAAGCAAAAATTTTGAAAACTTCTTGTTATAATAAAGCTAGAAAAATTCGTTTCAACCGAGCTCGTTATAACGGAGTTTCAAGCAACGAGTAAAATGCAAAATACGGAAACGTGATATCGCCAGCCGATGCTGGAGGAATTCGTAAACACTGAGGTCGTGTTTACATTCGAGATAAACGGAGAAATGTTTACATAGAGCGAGATGCCTATCTCGAATAGCACGAGACTTGTCGGGAAGAAATGGGTAAACAAGAATAGCAGAATTCTTCGCGACCTAACTCTCTCTGTAGAGAAACCTAAGCTCTATGCCCCTTCCCAACTATTATTCCAATAGAGAGCGCTGCAAGCGCTTATTGAATTAAGTAAGTTGATTATGGAAAAATTTAGTGGCAACTCTGACGGTGGAGGAGATGAATAGAATTCGAAACACGAAGCGCAAGCTCCGTGGAAGCGAGTAATCGCTGTTTAGAATAAATGATTTGGTTTAATCATCAATGTAAATAATGTACATAGTCTTCAATAAAGATGTTAAGTTTTCTTCGAATCGTGATAATTTGAACCTATCACTGAACCACCGGATCTACATAGAATTGCACATTTTTTCCCACATGGTGCATCGGCATCGGAAAGATGAACTATAACTTTTAGTAAGTGAATCTCATTTGGATAGCATTTTTATGCGAAGACTGCAAAAGGTAGGAACTTTTGAATCATTTACATTGTTGAAAATCATTGAAAATGGAACCAAAATCATTTATACAAAAAAGAACTGTTCTTCGCTCTTCTACTACGGTAATCGTAAAAAATGTTGATAAATACATAGAAGAAGAGCAAAATGAAGAACTAGAAAATTGTTTAGAACTGTTAAATAGCAAGGAGATAGAACTTGATAACTTAGATGAAAAAATACAAATTTTGATAGAAGACGAGAAGAAACTAGATTCTGATATAGAAACTTCTATGAATTATAAAGATAAAATAACTTTGACTAAATGTCGGATAAATCGTTATTTTAAGAAATTAGAGCAGCGAAATGAAAATAAAACGTCCGTTAATAACGTATCAAATAATTCCTCTCTTATCGATGAAATTCGAAACCAAACACAAAGTAACGTACGGTTACCAAAAACTTCCATTCAAAAATTCAACGGTGATTACGGTGATTGGATAAATTTTTGGAATTCTTTCGAAGTAACTATTCACAAGAACACAACACTTTCAAAAGTCGAAAAATTCAACTATTTGAAAAGTTATTTGAGCGGAAATGCTGCTAGTGCTATAGAAGGTTTTTCGATTTCGGAAACAAACTATGATTCTGCGATAGACATTCTCAAAAATAGATTTGGTCAAAATGACTTGATAATTAACACGCACATTTCCAATCTCTTGAGTTTGACCCCGGTACAGAGCTCAAATGAAGTTACGAAATTAAGAAAATTGTATGATAAAATTAACGTGCAAATAAGAAGCCTTTTTTCACTCAATGTCCAACCCGAGAGTTACGCGAATATGTTAATTCCTGTTTTGATGAAAGTAATTCCTGCTGATATCGCTCTAGAATTTCACCGCAATAGAGAGAATTCAGCCAATATAGATTTGAATGCATTTCTAAACTTTCTCCGTTCGGAGATAGAATCTCGGGAAAAAATCGCTAGTATAAAACTTCCGCCTTCGAATAGCAGTGAACAGATTAACACAAGTACTTTGAATAATAAGCAGTTCAGAAAGATCCCTTCCAGATCACAGCACATTACAGAAAACAGATGTCCTTCAACACATGAGCTAATTGCTAAAACGTCAATAAATCTTGACAAGTGTCTATTTTGCTCAGAAGATCACGAGTCGGAAAAATGCGTAAATCTCAACGTGGATGAAAAAAGGAATGTATTGCGTATAATGACACCGACAAAAAAGAAGCAAGTTCACTTTCGAGAAATAATGATAATCAATTTGAAAAAAATAAGGAAATCATTTCTGCCGTATCACATTCTAAATCCAATTCGATGCTTTTGCAAACTTGCTCGGTAAAAGTCAAAACAAAACAAGGCATAAGCTATCCGCGTCTTCTTTTGGACAATGGAAGCATGAAGTCTTTCATTACACAAGAATTAGCTAATAAATTAGATCTTGAAGTAATTAGAAAAGAAAAATTATCGGTTTACACTTTTGGAATTACTGCGCCAATTCAAAAGACTTACGACGTCATTAGATTAGTACTTGAACATAGAAGTTCCCCTAATTCTAGAATAGAAGTTGAATTATTGGTAACCGATCACATATCAGGTTCGGACATTCCTCCACCAAAATCAAAAGAAATTAGACAAAATAAACTGCTACGAAATTTGATATTAGCGGATTCTCTTGACAGTCAACAACCTGTTGGCATTTTGATCGGAGCAGATTATTACTACAATATAGTAACGGGTCACATTAAACGTTTGAACAAAAATCTTGTCGCTGTAGAAACTATTTTTGGCTGGAGCCTACAAGGACGAGAAGGAGAAGATAACTTTACTTTATCATTTAATGTGATAGTAGAGGAAGATTTAATCTCGAAACAAATAGAAAAATTTTGGGATTTAGAAAATTCCGGTCTCATATGCGAAAATCAAAATTATAATTCAACCGAAAATGAAATCCTCAAACAGTTCGAATCTGATGTAGTATACGAAGATTGTCGGTATAAAGTTAAATTACCATGGAAAAGTGACACATCAAGATTGGATGATAATAGAGAAATCGCGGAACAAAGGTTCAACCGACTTAGAAATCGATTCAAAAAAAATCCGCAACTATTTTCTGAATACCAAAACATAATACAAGATTACTTGAAACAGAATATAATTGAACCCGTCACAGACGAAACGGATAAAGAAAATATCGTGTTTTATTTGCCTCATAGGGAAGTAATACGTGAAGATAGAACCACAAGCAAATTACGAATTGTTTTTGATGCGTCATCACATGATTCAAACTCCGCATCTTTAAATGACTGTCTCCACGTTGGCCCAAATTTGTATCCGGAGATATTCGAAATTCTGTTAAGATTTAGATATTATCCAGTAGCATTTACTGCAGATATAAAGCAAGCGTTCTTACAGATTCTCTTAGATAAAGAAGATCGAGACGTAACCAGGTTTTTCTTCACTGACTCCCCCACCAATGACAATATCCCGCCTCTTGTTTATCGTTTTTCAACAATTCTTTTCGGACTGAATAGCTCATCATTTTTACTATCAGCAACTCTCAAACATCACTTTAAAAAGTATAAACAACTCTACCCTGAAACAGTTAGTATTTTAGAAAATAATGTTTATGTAGATGATGTAATTTTAAGTCGAGACACAGTCAGAGAAGCCTTGACTACTTCTTTGGAAACAATCCAGATATTCAAGGAAGCGAGCATGCAACTGCACAAATGGCATACTAATTCGAGAGAATTACATGAACTTTGGGAAAAAGAAGGCATAATTTCAAATGCAAATTTTCAAATTTCTGATGTTGAAAACGCCGCCTTAAAAGTTCTGGGCATGGCGTGGGATAATTCGAGGGATTTACTGTATTTTGATATCCGAAGCCTATTGTCATTTTTATCGAAGCCAATTGAGATAAAAAGGTTTATTCTACAAGTGTTAGGACGAATTTTTGACCCAATAGGAATTTTGGGACCCTTCACTGTAAGAATCAAACTCTTGATTCAGAAGATTTGGGCATCACATATAGATTGGGACGAGCCACTTTCTGAAGATTTGATCTCCCTATGGAGAAAATGGTGCGAAGAGTTGCATCAAATGAATAAATTCAAAATCCCTCGACATTATTTTTTTGAAAGTTTGTGCTCAGACATTAGAAATCTCGAATTACATTGCTTCTCAGACGCTAGCACTGTGGCATATGGTACAGTTGCGTACTTACGCTTCAAGACGAATGATAAAGAAATTCGAACGACGTTCATTGCTTCCAAAAATAGGGTAGCGCCATTGAAAATACTCACCTTACCCAGATTAGAACTAATGGGGGCATTACTATCTGCCAAATTGGGAAATAATATAGTTAGAATTTTGAATTTAAATATTCCTTGTTATTTTTGGACCGATTCAAGCATAACGTATTTTTGGATCAAGAAACAGCCCGATGCATTTAAACCCTTTGTTAAGAATCGTGTTCAGGATATTCAGAAGTTGACGTCACCAAATAATTGGGGACATTGCAGAAGTTGTGATAATCCAGCGGACTTGGTCAGCCGAGGAGCAAAGATCTCAAAGTTGATTAATGAACCCCTTTGGACACAAGGTCCACCTTGGTTGAGACTTTCGCCTGACCATTGGCCAAAATTGATCCATGAGAAAATAGTAGAAGAATCTCAGCTAGAATATAGAAAAAAATCCCTGGAGACACATGAACTTGAATGTATAGTCGAAAATAGAGAAGACCCAGTTGATTTATCCAAATATAGTGACTTAGAAAAGTTGTTGAGGGTTACAGCATGGACAAAACGCTTTATCGCGAAATTGAGAAAATCTAGTAACATACAAGGAGCTCTAATTACAGAAGAGCTACAAGAAGCAGAAAATTTATTGATACGATGTGAACAAAAGAGACACTTTGGAGAAGAATTTAAATCTTTAATTGAGGGTAATTCGGTTGAAAAGAATTCCCCGTTGTACAATTTCGCCCCCTACATCGATGAAAAGCAAGTCATGAGATTAGGAGGAAGATTGGAGTTCTCAGAGTTTTCTTTGGATAATAAACATCCAGTCATCTTGCCTACAAACTCCGCGCTAACAAGACTGATAGTACTTAAAGAGCATGAAAAAATAATGCACGGAGGTACATCTGCTACTCTAGCCAAAATTAGATCTCGCTTCTGGATCCCGAAGGGGCGCCAGTTAATTAAAAGGATCATCAAAAAATGCTTGATTTGCCAGAAATATTTAGCCAAACCAGCAGATCAAATGACAGCGCCTTTACCGAAAGATAGAATCCAAGAGTCACCACCATTTTCCATTTGCGGAATTGATTTTGCGGGACCTGTATATGTAAAGAACTACAAAGATATGCATAAGTCGTATATTGTTTTGTTTACCTGCGCAGTAACTCGTGCCGTACATCTTGAACTTGTGTCAAACATGTCGACACAAGCCTTTTTACTTGCATTCAGAAGATTCTTAAGTAGAAGAGGAAATTGCAAAATCATTTATTCCGATAATGCTAAGACGTTTAAGAAAGCTGAAGAAGAAATGAGAAAGTTTTCTAAAATATTGGAAGATGATACATTTAAAAATTTCATAGCTAAAGAAAGAACACAATGGAAATACATCATCGAAAGAGCCGCATGGTGGGGAGGATTCTATGAACGCCTTGTTAAATCGGTTAAAGAATGTTTGCGAAAAGTAATAGGAAAAGCCCTTCTGACGTTCGAGGAAATGACAACGCTTCTAACAGAAGTGGAAACAGTTTTGAACTCGCGCCCACTATCTTACACCTACAACGAAATAGATGAACCTGAGGCATTAACTCCCTTACATTTTTTAAATTATGCAAAGAATGACCACAGCTATCCAGTTCACTTCTCTGATCTCATCGCCAAAACTTCTCCTGACCAATTGAGAAGAAGAAAGGAGTATCAGACAAAACTGTTAAAGAACATTTGGCTGAAATGGAAAACCCAATATCTTCTAGATTTAAGAACTGGACATCGCTTGGATTGCAGTAAAGAAGGAAAATCTCTCAAGATAGGGGACGTGGTACTTCTCGAGGGAAGTAACAAAAATAAGTTCTTGTGGCCTTTAGGTATTATTACAGAACTCTTTAAAGGACGTGATGGACTTGTTCGTGCCTGCACAGTTAAGACAAAGGACGGACAATACAGGAGGCCGATACAGCTAGTGTATCCTTTGGAAATGATCAATGGACCGTGAAAAAAAAAAAAAACTTTTGGAACTTTCATTTTATACTTTTCTCATATATTAGTTAAACGATTTGATAGTTTAGAACTTTAATTTCGTTATTTTGATTTTTGAATTTATCTAATTATTTTTCATTTGATATTCATTACTTATTGAAAAGCATAATAATATGAATATGGTATTACTTGTTTCTCTAAATACTTTTTTATATTGCTATATTCCTTTTTGTTGTGTAAAAATGTTATTGTTATATTTCAATATATTTTGATTACAAAGAAAATGTAAACTCGAGGAGTTTAGGTGGGGAGTGTGTAGAGAAACCTAAGCTCTATGCCCCTTCCCAACTATTATTCCAATAGAGAGCGCTGCAAGCGCTTATTGAATTAAGTAAGTTGATTATGGAAAAATTTAGTGGCAACTCTGACGGTGGAGGAGATGAATAGAATTCGAAACACGAAGCGCAAGCTCCGTGGAAGCGAGTAATCGCTGTTTAGAATAAATGATTTGGTTTAATCATCAATGTAAATAATGTACATAGTCTTCAATAAAGATGTTAAGTTTTCTTCGAATCGTGATAATTTGAACCTATCACTGAACCACCGGATCTACATAGAATTGCACATTTTTTCCCACACTCTCAAACATATTAAAAGGTTAACTTTCACAGAACTTCGAATTCGTTTAAATCTTTGGCAAATATTACAGCGCAGAAAAATAAAAAAATACTTTTTAAATGCTTCTGACACCATTATTGTAGTGTTAATGATTATGTGAAATGGTCCAATGGCGCACACAAGGGCAGGGTTCAAGGAGTCCAGACACCTCCATAGTCCTTGAGTTTTTTTAATTGACAATAATCCTATGTATGTAGCACGTAAAATAATTCCAAGCAAAGGCAACAATATTTTCAGATTTAATAAAATGTAAAACTGAACTTTATTTTCTCTCTTTCTTCCCCAACAAAATCGAACTGTGTGTGAACAAATTGTTCTAGAACAGTGGCGGATCCAGGGGGGGGGGGCTAAGGGGGCTATAGCCTCCTCCCTTGAGGTCCGAACTAACACTAGATAAAATCGAAATTTCTGAGACTTTTAATACTGCAATACATTTGCGAATTAAAATAGGCATTACATTTAAATATAACTGCAATATATAGTGGCATATTAATAAATGAGGGAGGGGGGGCTTAGGGACTGTAGCCCCTCCCATTCTTCCATTTGGTCAAAACTTAAAACATGTTAAATTGTGATCTGCAGTGAAATGAAAAGGCATCATGGAAGAAACCGTTTCGTTCTGCAATCTTTTTTTTTTTTTTTTAATAAATCTGAAAGTTATAACTTTCAAACTAAACCAGCCATATATATTTAACTTCATCCACAGGTTAAAGGAGCTACACCCCCCTCCCTCCATGAGATCAGAAATACCTCTAAACAAAACTGAAATTTCAAAAATTTCAAATACTTCAATACTTTTCCAAATTTAAATATGCATTATATTTAAATAAATATATGCACTGTGCATATTAATGGTGAGTTCGGAGGGGGGCTAAAAGTACTGTAGCTCCTTCTTTCATTCGGTCATAACTTACAACAGATTGCAATGTGATTTGCAATAGCATGAGATGGCTTGGAGGAAATGGCTTCGTCCTGATGCTATCAAAATATTTTGGCCCGAAGTTATCAATTTAAATTAACACAGTAATATATTTTACTTTTTTCTCAGGCTAACGGAGTGATATCCCCCCCTCCAATGAGGTCAGAACTCGCTCTGGATAAACCCGAATTTTCGGAGATTTTAAATACTGCAATACTACAGAGAGAGCTTAAAACTATTTTTAGGCCTCTAATTTCGGAAACTTTTGTTGAGTGAGCCCCGCTTCCCCCTAATGTCATCAAAGATTACTTAAAATTTTATTTTTAAAACACTATTTTAGAATATTTCTGGAGAAAATTTTCTAGCTGTTTTTTCCAATTTACATAATCTTCACCCTTTTTTTTGAACAGTAAGCATAGAATGAAATTTTATTTAGGTGTTTCAATTTCAAAGTACTTCTTATGTGAAACTTCTCCTATATTTAACGTCGCCTAAGTGAGCTTTAAAACATGGTTTTAGGACGGAGAAGAGCTTCATAGCTTCCAAATCTCCTTCCCCTAACAAAATCATAAAAAAAGCTTAATATTTTCTAGCTTTAATGTCGACATTTTGTAGGGAAAGTCCTCAAACACTCTCCGTTTCCTTAACGGGACTAAAAAAATTCATTTTTGAGCCTTCAAGCTTGAAACATTTTCTTTGGAGACAACTCATTCCATCAAAATATAAATTAAAATCGTGTTTTCTGAACTTCAATCTATCAGAAGACAGCCCCCGAACCCCAACGCGTCTTCTAGCATCGTCCAAGAGAGCCTGAAATGCGTTTTAAAGACTTCCATTTCGAAAAAGTTCTGGAGAAGTTCTCCGAACACTCACTCTTTTCCTAATATTACTATAAAATATAGAATATATTGTGTGTTTGAAACTTCAATTTCTAAATTTAGCCAAAGAAGATACCTAAATTCTTCTCTACACGCTTAACGTCTTTAAACAGAGCCAAAAAATGCTCTTCTAAGACTTCACCTTTTATAAACTTCCGGAGAGTCCCTTCGAACACTTCCTCCTTAGTATCAGCACAGATAGCTCTAAATTTCGTTTTAGAAAATTCCTCGGGAGAATCCTCGATCCTTTTTATTCACATGCTACCTAAAAATGACTTTTTGAAAGAGATTTCGGGATGGAAGGAGGCCGATAGAGTCAAGAGAAGGCATCAGGGGTCCTCTTTTTTCTATCTTTCCCAAAATTAAATTTTAAGTCACATCTTTGAGACCTCAGTTTTGAAAAAATTCCAGAATTAGGACCTGACATAACTTTTGTGACGTTAGATCCTCCTAACGTTGACGAAGAAGGCGTATAGTTGAGCTTTTTTCAAACTTTAGGGTTAAAAACTTCTAGAGATAGCCCGAGAACTTTTTCCATTTCCCAAACGAAACGCCACCAAGGACGGCCTTTTGAATACTTAGTTGTAAAAATATTTCCATACTTCCAAAACTTCCGGTTTCCTGAACTTAATCAAACATCGACTCAAATTGCGTCTTTCAGACTTCACATACGATATTTTTCCAGAGAGCGCCTCTGAACCCTCTTCCTTTCCTAAACGTCACCACTTATAGCCTTAAATTTGAGTGTTCAATCTCTAAAAATTTCCGGAGGAGAATCACCTAGTAACGTAAATTCACCGGAAATTGCGTTAAAACTTCTTAAAGACTCCAATTTTGAAAATTTTTCAAAGCAAATCACCGAAATATTCCTATCCTAACGTCCCCAAAGATAGCCTATAGTCGTGTTTTCCTGAGTTCTACATCGAAAAACTTTCAGAGAGAGCCCCTGGACCTTCCCCATCACCTTAACGTTATCACAGATAACATAAAATAGTGTTTTTAATCTCTTATTTGTAAAAATTTCTGAAAAGAGCATTTGAACCCCTATCCCTAATATCGCTAAAGAAAACTTGAAATTGACTATAGTAAGAAAAAATACTCGGGAAGGAACCTCCACCCCATCTCATCTAACTTCACGAAAACGTTCCGAAAAATGCATTTCTGACATCATTTTCTCAAATGTCTACGGAAGGGTCTTGACCCCCTTTGAGCATCCGCTTCTTTTTGCTGTACTTTTCTGTAGCAAGGGGTATAATGTTTATACCTAGTTTTTATCTTCACTTTTTCGATAGGGCGCCATACCATGTTTGCATACCCCTTCCTGTTATGCGAATGTATTTTTATCTACCAATGTGATAATCTACTCAGCTTTATATGAGGTTTTTGCCAGAGCATGGTTTTATAGTTACTCCAGACGCATAAGCACAAATCTAGAGCACTATCTTTGTATGCTGTAAGTGACGTTTTCAATGTTTGCTTGCGATTCCGTCTTAGATCTGGCCATGGGGAGGTAATTTGTAGCTTTATATCCAACTGAGGTGCATATAGTGTTTTCAGACCTTTAAAATGTTCGCGAGACTATTTATATTCTTCAGTAGCCTGTACTGTATAAGTTTATTTCAAGTAAAAAAGCGTATTTAAAGTCCTAAATTTTTCGGGAGAGGGACCCCTTGTAAAGAAAATTTCATATTGTTTAAAGGGGGTGTCTGTCCCTCTATGAGCGATGCCCCCCTCCCCCGAAATCGAGAGTTCCAGCAAAAACGACGAAAACGAAAAAGACCCTCTAAAACAGTGACTCCCCACTTGTACCGAGGTTAGCCCCCCCCCCCCCCCTTGCTTGAGTTCTAGATCCGCCACTGTCAGCACCTACCTTACACACAAGGCTGCTAACTGCTCCCTCTTTTCCTTAAAAATCCCTTTTTTGATTTAAATTCCCTAAAAGTCTTTTCTTTAACGTGGTCCCTTTTTCTTTTAAAATGTCGGTTTCATTTTGCATTTTCCTTGTAATCTCTTTTATGCATTTGGGTTTATTTTTTCTCATTTTCTCAAAAAATATGAGCGTGCTGTTCTAGCCCAAAGGCAATAATTAGTAAATTTTGAATGAAATGAGGGCACAACAGTTACAGTTCAAAACTATTGATAGATGAAATAAATTCGTTCAGCTATTCAGCATAGGTTTTTTTCGTTCTTGGAAGCAAAAGTGATTCTAACAAATAAGATTATTTTCCAGCCAATAAATCGGTAAAAACTGGCCTATTACTGGTTCTGCCGATTAATCGGTGCATCCCAAATTTTAATCATTAAAATTAAAAATAAAAGTTCGTTTTTTTAAAGAATATAGGTCCTTTATTTAACCTAAGGACTAACTAAAAATCTGTTGGGAGCCCTATAATGCTATATTACAAACAAACGCAATTTAATTTTTTATCTTAGGTTTAACTGTGAGTGTAATTTGAATAAATATAAAAAACGGGAAAGTTCTTTACTAAAGATCTGCGACACGACTCGTAAACAACATTGGATGCTTCCAAGATTTTTTGAAATTCTTTTTTCAACAAAGAAAGAAATGCTTTTTAATTTAAATTGTACCAAATCGCTCTTCGGCATCCAAGATATTTTGACCAAGAAGTCAAAAAGATGGGGATCTCTCCAACTCCTAACTGAAATCATCCTAGACTTACAACACTACGTGGAAAAAACTGAACGTATAAGAAAACGAAAAAAGAATGAATAATAAATTATCAGATTTTAAATGTTATTCGTCATTCAATAAATAGAGAGTGAATAAAGAAAAAAAAAATTTTTTTCTCTTTTTTTTCCGCTCCCGCCATCTTTTAAGAATCATTCGAACTCCATGTCCTCCTACGAACTCAAAACTTTCCCATGGCACTTGAATAAATCTAACGTACTTAAATTACAAACACATTCAATTTTCATTGCAAGTGTGAGGTTTGTTTACTTGGATTATTCAAGTGTACAATCGGCATAAATCGCATCCTTATCTTTTATATTTCCTCATTTAAAGTTCTTACGATAAAAAAAAAAAAGAGAGAGAGAGAGAGAGTTTTACAATACTAAAACAGCAAGTTTACTATACAGAGTATCGAGATGCTTTTATGAGCAGGAACTTCGCATTGAAAAAAGGAAACATTGGACAAGGAAAAGTCGCTTTCCCCCCAAGCCATTGAGGTTTGTTTTTCATTTTTTAAACGTTCAATGAATCCTTTGTTGAATTTGCATCTTATGTTTGCATTTTATGCCTACTTGTCTCGACATTTCAGACAGAGGAAGGGCAAAAAATCCTGAAAAGGAGTGTTCAGACTAAAAATAGCCAACTCTGATACTTAGATATGTAAATAAAGGCAGTTATAATTTTTTTTTTTTTTACATAGACTGTCAGACGTGTAAAAGTTGATTAGATTGTGAAATGTATATTTTTAAAGGGAAGAGAGAGTAACTTTTTTTTTCAGTCTTGCAATTAAATTTCAAACTTCCAGGAAAGGGTCTGGCCCGTAGATTACCTCATTTCTTACAACACTGGCAGATGCTTGCATGCTTCCTTATTTCTGTTTCTCAGAGCCAGGCAAACGTAAGTCACATAATCGCAAATTTACAGGAGAGAGGGAAAACGTTTGTCTTTCACATGCAAAGGATTGGACGCGCGCTTTTTTAATACTGGCAAAAAACTACAAAGGATGTTTTTTTAGAATTATGTTCACATGGCTCGATGCGGAAAAGGATTCTACGTACAGGGCCGCAGAGAGCCAAGGCGGGCCCCTAGTCGGTTATGTCGCCGGGCAACTTCCGCCCCCCAAAAAAGGGAAAAAGGAAGAAAAAGAAAAGGGGGAAAAGATGAGAAAAAGGGGGCGGGAGAGAAGAAATTAAATTTTCTTGCTACAAACCAATAAACTCTATTTTAATTGCCATAACAGTAAGTGCCAAAAGAGTAAATTTTTGCTTAATCATGTTTTCTCTTATTCGGAGTTTTTTTCTCCCTTTTTCTTTCATCCTTTCTTTCCTTATTTTCTTTCTTTTTTTTTGCGTCAGTGTCACAGGGCACCCCCTAAGGGGCCTGGGTCCCTTAGTTTCCGACTAGGCTGACATGGCCTCCCGTCGGGTTTGTCTACGTACAATGTACTAATAAACGGAAAAACAAAATTTTTGGACTTGGGCTAGTCTGGCTCTGAGATTCAAATCAGGGTAGTAATAAAAGGAGAGGGTTGGGGGATCTTTATTATTTCAGATTTACTATTTTTAATAAACATTATTCGACAGGAATTAAAAAAAAAAAGACTGTTGGTCAATAAAAATCGTCAGACGTACTTAATTGTTTTAGTTAAGTGATGACTAGAAAACGAATTTCCCCTATTTGCTTGTCATAAAATTCTACTCTTTT
This sequence comes from Uloborus diversus, assembly GCF_026930045.1. NCBI lineage: Eukaryota > Metazoa > Arthropoda > Arachnida > Araneae > Uloboridae > Uloborus > Uloborus diversus. The sequence goes on along the minus strand of NC_072736.1, from coordinate 59,093,856 downwards.
ATATATATATATATATATATATATATATATATATATATATTTATGAAGGTATAAATAATAAAAATAATATCTTTGTGAGTGTAACATACTTTAGAATTAATAACTTTCTGTTGTCTTCTTAAAAACCAGAACAGCAAAATTATCAAAAGAAGCTCACAACTTTTAGACTACCTTCTACCGACTAAGAGGACCTGGGCATGGGCACGTCAGGCGCTCCGCATGCTCCTGCCTGCGGTATGAGGAGCTGCTGAAATCCTTGGCACCTAAACATCATCATGATATGTGGAAAGTTTTCATCGTTTTTCGGCATCAATACAGAAACTTTATCTTTCTGACAAATTTAGTTATAAGTAGGCTTGCCAGATTTCTGAAATGTACAACCGGGACAGACCAGTGGCTAATTTTTGGAGTGTTTTATAGGGCAGTTTATTCTTAATGTTATGAATAAATGATTACTAATTATGAACCTTAACAGGGGTAATTAAAAATGACACAAACAGATAAAATTTGAACATTTCACTTCTTATATGTAAATATTAAAAAAATATTTGTTAATTAGAAAAAAACACTCAGAATGAAAAATAAAAAAAATGAACTATACTTTTCCTTTTTTATGATTTTTTTTTTATTTAAGCTAGTTGCAAAAATCCTCACAAACTAATCTGGTATTAATTTTATAGGTCAATGTTACAAATGATAAAATAATTATCCTACATAATCCTTCACTTCTCCACGCGTTATTTTCGGAAAAAAAGAAACAAAATAAATTTTGAAAAGTTCGTACGTAATTAAATAAATAACATTGACTACCCCCCCCCCCCAAAAAAAAAAACTGCAGAATTAATTTATGTAATTGTTTTCTTCCATATTTTTTCCTCTCTTTACTCTACCATAAATAAATGAACTGGAAACATAAACACTCATTGTTACAAAGAGAATAATCATTTGTACGTCTCTTCATAACTGAAAATATCCACAGTAAAGAGAGCCCAAAGAAACGTCCTTGTCTTGGGACGCGATGTTAATGATCCTCTTACTCCGCCGAAAGCGAGAGTATAAACAAAAAGGAGAAGCAAAACTTACCCCTCTTGATCTTGGGCGTCCCCGTCGACGCCATGAGCTCTTCTATGTTGCATTCGCTGAAGCAGCTCGGAAGAGACAGCCTAACTCCTGGCGCGGCCGTGCTGCCTATCGCTTCTCCACCCTCAGTTAGCATCGACAAGCGTACCAGCTGCGGAGGGGAGGCGCTCGATCGCTTGAACAGCCTCATGGCGCGGTTGCCTTGGCGACGACCTCGCGCCAAGATCGGCAGCGGTCGCCTCAGCTGGCGAACTTCAGCATGGTTGAAGTTGCGGAATTCTTTTTCCTTTCACTCGCTAAAGTTTTATTTTTCTCTCTCCGCTCCGCTCAACTTTTTTTATCTCCCCTTTTTGCTTCTGATGGCTTTTCTCCGATAGCGACACAGAGAAATGTTTTTGACTTTTTGTTTTTGAAAATGTTACGTTTTTTTCTTCGCAGCTGTAATTAGCTTTCAGAATTTTTTTTTTTTTTTTTTTTTAAGTTGGTCTTTAATCGTACACCTCTTTTGTTACCAGTTTTCTAAAAGAAAGATTAATTCATTTCTGAGGATGGACAACAAAAACCGATTTTTTTCCTTCTTTTCAAACGGTCAGTAAAAGCACATCCAGATATGAAATATTTATAATTTAAAATATTTTCTCTTTGCTTGTTTTCTTAAGGACTTTATCTCTTGTTCTTTACATGCAGCACATATACAAGATTTAATTCACAAAACATCAAACACATGAAGTTTTCTATTCTTTTTCATTCTTTCGACAACAGAATTTTCTGCAAATAGCAAACTACGAGTCAAAAACTGATATACGCGAATGTACTTGATTGGGGGAAGGCAGAATGTTTTTCCTTGTTAAATAACTTTTGAAAAATATCATTCAGGAATAAAAATGTATTTTCCATGAATTCATGCCTGCATGAACTTAAGTTTGCAAACAAAAAATAACCTCTAGCAGAGAAAAGCAAAATATGTTTATAGTCTTCAATGATTTGTTGAAGTTCTTCTATGATGGTTCTATAAATAATATGGGGCAATAAATAATATATGGTTGATGGGACAGGAAAGTAAATGCACTAATAATGTCAACGAAATGAGAAAAATCTCTTTTTATAACACTAGTTCATGACATTTCGGCAAAGGGTTCTAAGTATTAAAGTAATAAACACATAAATAATAATTTCATACTGTTTTTAACTTTTCAAGTCAAGTAATTTCTTGATGTCGAACATTATAAACTTCCATTCAAATTCGGAAAATATTTTTTAAAAACTTGACAGTAAAATGATCTTAACCTAGATCAGAAATATATTTTCCCCTCAAACGATAACATGTAATAAATGAAGTAGCATTACTACATCTGCTGTTTTCCGTAATATATAAATGAGCACTTTTTAAAACTAATTTGGAAGCTGTAATTGTACTAATTTAAAATAAAAATGGTCGCTAAAAGCTGTCGATCATATACTGATAAATTTGCAGAATAATAAGTTAATTGAAGATGGAATATGGGAAAAAATTTTCTTGAACAATTGTTTTAGCTTTCATTACTTGATGGAATGCATTCGTCAAATCAATTGTAGAAGTCGAATAAGTGTTCTTTCTGAGTTATGCTTGACGAAAAGCAATAAATTTCATGTGGTGATGTAGTTCCCGCTTGGAGAAGTAATCACTCGGATTTCTTGCTGTCTTGGATAACGTACAACGAAACATTGGCAGCAGACGAGTCCCCAAGGCAGCAAGTGCATCGTTCCCAATGGTAGGCGATGTTATCTCTACTCGGCCACCTGGAGAAAAGAGAAGATAAAAATAGCTCTCAATTTCGTTTGACACACATCATTGCATATATTTAGCGCGCCGCTTTGTTTCAAGACGCGATGCATAAAAGTGCTGTTTGCGGGTGTGTTCGGTTCGGAGGGTGTGGCGGGTGACGACACTGCCTGTTCCTCGTCTGACGGATCGTTCCTATAACCTCTTGGGTACGATCTGTTCTTTGAATGTGTTTTGGAATGTCTCTCAAACGTTTTCCGGCGATCTATCACTTTGGGCACTAAGTCAGTGTCATCTATTCAGTAACAAGAAAAAAGTTTTTAAAACTCGTGAATCAAGAAAAATCGCGAAAGCCTGTTTTATTTGAAAAGTTTCAAAAGTCCTAAATTCACTTATTTTTGCTTGTTATATATGCTTGCTTAAGATCGGCCTCTGAAAAAATTGGTTAACTTTATCAACAACGAATTTTATAACTTCTATTATTCATTTCTGTTTTGGCAATAATTAAGAAGCTTTTCCTACACACTAATGACAGAATAAAACACATAATAATGCACTTAGCCATAATTTTCTATCGGAAAAGGAGACCCAACGAGACAGATTATTTTTTTTTCCCCTGGGAGAGGTTTATCAGTTTTGTAACATAGAAACTTCCTCCCAGCATCGTCACGGCAGGACCGTTATCTCAAAAATTTCCAGGGGTTGAGGGTAAAGAGTACATGCTCGATATATGTTACACGGAAAAAACAAGAAAATGTATGCACAAGTGAAAAATTACATAGTTTCTAAATCCAGAGGGGGAAGAGCGATAAATTCGTTCAGACCTTTTGACTAGGGTTTCCAATCCCGATCCCGAATCCCACCGGAACCCTCACTGATATCTAGTGTTTCTTACTCGTTACTTCTATTTAAACCCGAGAGAGCAGTATCGGGTGTCGTTCGACCGAAGTGTCCAAAAAAAGAAGTATATGCCCAACTTCCAAACCACTCTGAATATTTTAATCTTGAAAATGTATTAGCACGGCCTGATTTTAAGTGTAAGTCCGTGAAGTACCGGCTTGGAGCCCCCAAAAATTTTTATAATGAATGCTTTCATTTGTTTTGCACAAAATTTTTTTCTAACTCTGTTTTAACAAGGCTTATGAGTTCAGCAGAAAACTAACTCTCTCCCATGGAGTGAGGAAACTATCTGGAGTGACATTTAGCATAGAATGAGACCATTCAGATGTAACTCCATGTTGGTACGGAGCTCACTACAACTCGTAACTCCAATAAGCTATAGGAGGCTCTGCAGCCAGTGTCTAATAGCGAATGAAAAAGGTGAAACAATCAAGTGCTGTAACTTATAACATGCTTTGAAGCTTAATGAATGACAGTAATTTTTAATTGTGTTTGTGGGAAGCTTTCTTTTCTATTCCTCTGAAATTACATTACACCACAAACTGTCTGAAACCTGTAATTTACCCCAAAGAAAACACGTGGAACGGAATGTTTTACCTTTTTCGGTAATATTGTTAATCACTGCAAGGTAGCGTATTCGAGCTCTGGAGTTGCGAACTACTTAAGTCATTTTTTTTTCTGTTGATTTACAATATTTCAAGATGTTTCAATCTTTTGTAATTGTTTTTTTTATGTAAGTTTCAAATTACAATGATTCAGAAATTAAATAGCTTCAGAACTTCCTTTCCAAGAATTATTTGAGATATTTAAAAACATTTTTGAAGCACTTTTTCTCTTTTTGCAAGCAACTGGAGACCGGTTTGGGGAAGGAAAAGACTTGATTCAAGGTATTCAGTGACATAATCAAAACATAATATGTTTACAATCTTGGTTTACTGCAGCCTATAGCCATGCAAATGTCAATGGGGTCAACCTAGAGAAAATCAATGGTGCAGATTGCACCAATGAGTTTCTTTTTTTTGGGGGGGGGGGGGGGGGGGGTATCAGTTTTTTAAGTCAAAGGGGCCCCCAAAGGTTTGCTGTGCTTAGAGTTCCAAAATTTCTACAACTGGTAGGTCATGAGCACTTCAGGAGTGCTAGGCGTTTTAAGTTTAGAGCACATTTCCAATTTAAATAGCGTCGGGTTGCTTCGCTGTCGCTAACATGTAACCGAGTTTTGCTTCAGAATCGCATGACATACGGTCGTGTCGCCGAATTTCAATGGAGTGCTATCTATCACTTGTTTTCCTGGTAGGAAATGTATAACTGGATTTTAGGTAATTAAACCAACAATAACAAAATATCGCCAAGGAATTATCGTGTCAAGCGAAATATAAGACCTGTCACGTGAAGATAAAGAAAGTGACACATGATGAAAGTAGAACCTAAGAGTTTGCATTCAGAAAGCACAGGGTGGCTTTTTTGTCGTCAACACGAAATTGGTTATTACTTGCTTGTCACGTGACATTCGGTCGAGTGGCTGAATCTTAGTGGAATGGGGTCGTTTCCAAAATTTTAAAAGTATTTTTTTCTGAAAGAGCATGTTTAAAAACATAAAATCTGACCATTTTTTAAATAATTTCTTTAAGTTTAATATTTTTAAAAAATTACTTAAATCGGTGCTCTTTCATCGTTTAACGCTTCTGCCGATGACATCACAAATGATGAAATGCCATTCAGTGTTGCCATTCACGATCTAAAATATTTAATTAGCATCTTTACTCACGTGTATTAGCAACAATATGGTTGATAGCAAAGCGTAGAGCTCAATTGTGATTCGCTTCTTGATTATCATAACGTGGAAATGTAGTAGAAAGATGCACCATAGTGCATCATTTGTGACGTCATAAAGACCACGCCTTGTTTGAAGAATCGGACATTTTAAAAAAGTAATTAAATAATAACTGTTGGGAAAATGAAAGTATTTTCCGAGTCCATGTTTTTTTTTTTTTTTTTTTTTTTTTTTTTGCTTATTCTATCAATTTCAGTGACAAAAAGTACTACTTTTGACTGAAGGAAACAACCCCATTGGTGTTTTTCACGACGCGCTTTTTATTAATTAATTTTATTTTATTTATTTATTTATGTTTTTGAGAATCTATTTTCGTCGAGTTTACATAAAACCAACAATAACGGAATATCGCCAATAAATTTTCGCGCCAGGGGGAATGCGAAGACCTACCACGTGACAGTGAATAAAGTGACAGGTGTTCACGGAGCTTTCCTCAGAGAATTCCATTACTCTCTCTCGACTTCCTTTGAGGTTATAAGTGCCAAGGACTTGCATCGGTCCCGATGGATTCGCCTCCACCATCCTTCGCTACGTGGGCCGCCGAGGGTGCACATCCAGAGTTTTGTTTCTTCCGCCATATGAGTGGCGCGAAACTGAGTCATTACAGAATTCTCTAACAGGGCCGCCCTTTTCCCATGCTCGTCCTCCCTGTGTAGGAGAGAGTGAAGTCTCCTTTCGCAAAAGTGATTATTTCCTATCTTCATTTACTGTTCACTTGAAAAGCATTTTCCTGGGGATTCTCTTCGACATCCAGAGCCATAGAAGAACAAGGGCTGGGTCTTAGCGCCGCGAAAGTAGGAACGAGGGGAAAAGTGCCAGTGACATCACCGGGTACACTCGATCTGGGACATTTGTATAGTGCTTGCTTGCGTAATTCTTCACTCTCTTTTCCGATTTTTATGTTTAAAAATTTCTGAGGGTTAAGCTTCAAAAAAAAAAAAAAAAATGAAATACAAGGGTAAATGTTTTGAGTCCCATCGACAAGTTAATAAGCGATACTAAAAACAAAAACATAATTAAAATCTACAATACAAATTTTTAGTTTCTCTTGTGTAGTTTTGGATATTCTTTATCCAATATGCGTGTTTTAAAGGGGTAGAAAGCGGAAATTTCGCACAATAAAATTGAGCTTATAAAGAAATGAAAATAATTTACTGTGCTTGTCAAGTTTCCTCTTGTGTGTACATAATTTTGTCAGTTTAGACTTTAAAAAATAATTATAATATTGTTTTTTCCAACTTGTCTCAAAGAAAATGAAAGAGATAAGATAGATATAAGGAATAACTAAAATATATTGGAATTTCGTGATACCCTATTTGAATCTAAATACTGCCGATGTTTTTTAGAGGAAGTTTTTTTTACGAAGTGACTATAACTCTGACCAAGAATCTTAACAAGTGTTGTTTTTAAAAACTGAAGTAGAACCTCATTAACCTGGACTAATAGAGGATCCATGTCATCTAGATTGTTTAAAACGAATTAAGCAAAATAACCTATAAATTGAACCAATGTTCATAAGTAAAATACTTGAACACAGTAAAAATTGTATTTTGAATTCAAGAGAATGAAATATAAAGTTGCATTAGAAAAAGTTAAAAAAATAAAAATACAGCCTTACAAAAATACGTTATTACGCTAACGCGTTCTTTATTTATAAAGCGAAGTTTAGATTAATAGGTGTTTACTGAAATTGTTAATCAGCATTTTAATCATTTCAATTTAAAAATAACATATTGAAATTTAGCAACGTAAACCAAATTTAAATCTTCAATGATTATCACCAAATTTATAAAGCTAACTTATTTGTAGACTGAAAAATTTCTTCACGTCTGAATTCTGCAAATCATTACGTTACAGTAATAAATGAAATCTTTCCGAATATTCTACAAAGTTTTTTTCTGTGATAAAGTCCATTAAAAAAAAATATTTTTGCCGGCTTACCTTTTGTCCTCAGAAAGTTTTTCTTTCAAATATCGAATTCTTCCAAATGTTCTTACTCGAAAAAAAAGTTCAATAGCATTCTTATATGGGTCAGGAAATTGGTCTTTCAATACAGAAGAACAATTAAATGGCCTAGCTTTTGTACAATCATAAAAACTCTAATGTATCTGATTTGAAAGCTTTAAATGATCACAAAAAAAAAAAAAAAATGCTCCTATACAAAATAGATACACGATTGAGATAATCAAGATATAGTGCTCATTTTCCATCTCCCCTCTCCCATCTTTAAGTCATTGTCGCATCAATGCGAATTATTAATTATTTTAAGCATGGGGATACAGTGTTCAAGAAATTAAGTTAAATCTATTGAATAATATTTACAAAGAAATTTCATGTATTGCATCTAAATGCATTGTAATTTTACGGTTAAAGGAAATTTATTACGGTCTCACAGTGCCATTACTAAGCTAATTAAATATCATTATATATAATATTAAGTTGCATTGTGACAGGGTTGAACCAAATCCTACATTAAAAAATAACTTCGTACACCACATTTTATGAAATTTGTCTTGCTCTTTACCTTAACTTTTTAAAATTCTTCCCCCAATTATTTATTGAAGCAGCTTCAAAGTTAGTCTTCCATAAAAAAAAAGCATTAAAAAACAGAAAGGAAGGTTGTTTTCCTAATTTTTTTGGATGTGTTTTGAGCTCTTTGAAAATCTTGAAGGAAAGCTTAAGTTTCCAGAACTTTTTCAGTAACTAGGCCATCAGCACGTGAAGGCGTTTTCAATACTTTCAAATATAATTACACACAAATATTTTCGATTCTAAAAAATGTGACTTTTTTGTCTACTTTAGCATAACATGAAGGAAAAATAACCTGCCAACTGATTTAGCGCAGGAGCAGGCGCTTATTTCTGAAGAAAGCCTAGTCAAATGTTATGAGACATTTCCAAATTAAAATTAAACCTTGAAAACAATATTCATATCCTTATTCATAATGAGTGATTTTTAGCCTTGTCTGGGAGTGACCTCGGCTACTTCAACTGCCTCTTAAACAACCCTTGTACAGAGTAAAAATTCTTAAATTGTATTTTAGCTAAGGCATACTACAGTTCTTTCGGCATACGCTGTGGATATTGTCCCGCGGAGTGTACCCGATGACGTCAAAAACGAGTTTTCTCCTCTCGCTGTCCACTTCGCGGCGGATGAAAAGATCAAAGGAACGAGCTAGCCCTTGTATTCGGAAGCCCTGTTCGACATCACTCTAACTAGCGTTTCTTAAATTGTATGCCGTGCAGGGCTGTGGAATCGGACTCCGAGTGATTCGGAGTCGGTTATTTTTACTCAAAGTCTTCCACTTTGCCAGTGCTTGCAGAGTCAGAGTCGGACCGATTTTGGGATAAAGGACTCGAAGTCGGAATCGAGGGTTCTAAAATTTTCAGGGTCTTAAGTCATTTTACCTCGGACTCCATAGCTCTGAAAATGCCAACTTAGAAATTTTTTTTTATATTTTTACCCAATTGACGATACGAAACTACAACTTCTGAGAGGTAACGCGATTCCGAAATTTAACAAAAAAAAGCGATATTTTTTATCTACCTTATTGATTAATACTGCTCTGCATTGTTGGAATCGATGCAGGAAAGATAGTTTTACAGAGATTCATATTAAAAACATTGACAATTTCGACATTGACTCGCGGGAGTCTAGCTAAATAGTGCCAATTTCACCCAATTCATACCAGATTCCATGCTTCAATGAGTGACATTACGACAGTCTGCATTGAAATTAAGATTGATTCGTCGTAAAACAAAATTCACATAGTACTTTTGGAATATCTGTTTGCAAACAAAATGGAGGTGTATAACTAAACCTTATTTGGAGCGTACATATGAAATTTCAATCTTTCACTGAATACTGTTTTCGAGATATGAGACATTGGTACATTGATTACACCTACATACATACAATACTCAAAATTCATTCAGGGATAAGTAAAATATAAATTTAGGCTGAAGTTTGAGAGAAATTTTTTTCATGAATATAATGCTTCCTTTGCTTTGTGTAAGGAAGTAAAATAATTTTTAAAAAATTCTGGGGCAGGAAGGAGGAGACCCATTTATTATTGAACTAGCGGTACCCGCACGGCTTTGCCCGTAGTAGAAAATTAAAAGGTCATTTGGTTCGCCTGTATATTTACAAATAATGGATGATGAATTTCTCATCACTTTGCTATGTTCATTTGCTCGCCCCTGTTATGGTAATTTGCTCGTCCATGTTAAGGTAATTTACTCGTCCATGTTGTGGTAATGCGCTCGGTGCAGAGGAATTAAATCCATCAATGATCGTTAAAAAAAATCATAGAAAAATAACAAAATCGAATTTTTGTAAAATCGCTTCGAGATGCACACCCTCAAACTAATTTTGTACCAAATTTCATGAAAATTGGTCGAACGGTCTAGGTGTTATGCGCATCACAGAGATCCAGACATCCAGACAGAGAAAGATCCAGACAAAGAGACTTTCAGTTTTAATATAAACTATTGGCACCCCACCCGCAAGGCTTTGCCCGTAATAGAAAAATTAAAAGGTCTTTTGGTTCGCCTGCATATTTACAAATAATGTATGGTGAATTTTATCGCCAATTGGCTTGTACCCATGTTACGGTTCCACGTTATGATAATTTCGTTGTTTATTCGTCCATCTTATGATAATTTTGTTCTTAAAAATTGGAATAGAAAAAGAACCACATCGAATTTTCGAAAAATCGCTTCGAGGTGCATACCCCCATGCTACAAACTATCTTCGTGCCAAATTTCATGAAAATCGGTCTAGGCGCTATGCGCATCACAGAGATCCAGAAATCCTCCGGACAGACTTTCAGCTTTATTATTAGTAAAGAAGATAAATATTATACTTTCGACTATGTTCATGTTGCAAATACATAAATCTAGTAATGACTCCCTCCTAAGTCAGAAGCTGCATCCTCTCTCTCTCTATCTCTCCGTATTTTAATACACGTTTGAAAAATTAAAGGGTCGCCAAACTCATATACCCCCTGTTCTATTGGCCTCCCGACTGACCTGGTGCAAGACTGCATGGTCCCGTGTTTGAATCCGCACGTTATTTTATGAATTTGCTCTAGAGAATGGAGAAAAAGGTTGTGCAATAAAGTATGTCACATCATTTTGTTAAATAGAAGTTTTCTTGCTACAGTGAGAGACGCATGTTCGTTGCTGCAGCAGCTTCCATAAAAGTCCTCCAGAAAGGCATCTCTCATATAAGCGAAAGGCAAAATCAAATATCAAGATTTTTTACACGCACAATATCGGAGCTTTTTCATTAAATTTTGCTTTTTCCAATATGTCAGTAACCGAAGTAGAAAATAAATTAATTGGGATTCAATTCCTTAATGTAAGCAAACGAATCTGTTTACGAAATGTGTTATGCCACCATATAAACTTTCTAATACCTAAAATTACGTTGTAAATAAAAACAGCGGCAGTAAGAAAGAGAAGGGAACTAAAAAAACATCAGCATATCCTGCATAAGAAGAATGAAATCAGCATAGCATGAATCAGAAGAATGAGTCAATAAATGAGTGGCCGAATGGTTTTCGTAATGGTCCTTTTGAATTTTTGCACGAGGCAGGCTTTCAAATGTGTTTTTGACAGTAAAAAGGTTTGCGACTGTACAAAAGATTTGGAAGTTGACTAATAAGCTGGTAAAAAATCTTCTTTTGGAAAATAACGGCGCTTCTCATACAATGTGATCTTTTGTGTTATCTATGCACTTACCTCGACACGTTCTCAATTATAGAATTCCATGGAAAATGGTTTAGCAGGAGCATTCAATGACATTTTTCTGATTCAGTAATGGTGGGAAAAGATTAATTATTTCTAGATGTATTTATTAATGAACAAGTATATGATGAAAGAAAGGTTTTAAAAAGGTTTTTAAACTGATGATTTGAATCAAGAAAAGCCTTAAAAACCTGCATTGATTGAAAGGTTCCAAAGGCACAAAATCCATAGTCCGATGTTTACCTTCAGCTTTGAAATGAATTTTTTAACGAACAATTAGCATCATTTATTCCTGTTTTTAGAACGACTACAAAATTTGTCCCACCCAGGACGAACCCATGGAAGGTCACTGTGATCTCCAAAAAATGTCCTTACTCGGAAAATTTCGTCTGATGATTTGGCAAAATCATCCTCATACGATGAAATTTGGAGATGCTTCGGCCCAAATTTGGAGTTCTATTCGGCAAATCGAGAATTTAAGCCTTCCAAAAATTTAAGTTTGAGGCGCTTCTGAAGGCAAATTACACTTAAAACTTTTTAGATAAATGGATAATTTTAATGGTGGTAAAGTACTGTTGGACCCCCCCCCCCCCCCCCACATGCAATGAAAATGCTAATATGAGGTTTACAGGCGGAAAAGAAAAGCGTCTATAAATTTGCAGGGATGATTACAGCTTGCCGTTAGTATGAAAAATGTGTGTTAGCCGCTACATTTACCAGAGTCACATTGAAATGAACGAAATACGCGCTTCAATTTTTTCTTTTCACCCTCATTCAGATAGAATCGTCTTAACAGGTCGCTTGCTAATTCCACGTTAAAGGTGGTCAGACTGTACCAAAATACATTGGTACGAGCAGAAAAAACGTTCCAAACCCTGAAAATTGCTTTATGTTCTAGGGACTAGGACATGAGCTAGGACAGAACAGGTTCACAGGCGATACTGGCTCAGGACAAATGTTTCTCTCCTTCCTCTTATGAAATTGAAGTTGTTTATCGTTATTTATATTCTGAAACTTAAAATAAGAAAAAAAAATTCTCACCACTTCCCAAAAAAACTTTCTAGACAGCTACTCGAGGAGAAGTATTACTAACAGATTTCAGGCTGGATTATTTAAGGCAATGAATTTTATACTTAAAATTTGCCATTTTGGAGGCATGTTATGACAATGTTATTCAAAAAATTTTCTTGCCGGAATCAATTTAAAACACTCGGAATTCCAAGTTTTTGGAATTATAAACAAAGGGGGTCTCAAAAATGCATCGCGACGGGCACCAAAATGAGTAAACATGCCAATATGTACTGTAAGTAAAACTGTCTCAACAAAGTTCGCCAAAATGGTCTCGGACTTTGGGGAAGGTGAAAATGTATATTTCGAATGACTATACGATGTCATGAAGAAATTAGTCACAACTGATTCAGGGGTAATTAAAACAGAACATTAGTTGATGAAACTTAAATGAGAAATCTTTAGTGAATAAAATGTTTTCTTACTTCGTACAAGAAAGTTGGATCAATGCGGTTGCCTCTAGAAATGGTTTTAAAAAAATGCTTCTTTTGAACACTTTAAGAATAATTATGTATGAGTTACATCAGTAAGATCTTAATTTGAGAGGAACATTATAACATGCAGGGAAAAAAATTTGTTTCATCTGCCTCGCTCGGCAAAGCTTTGATCCGATTTTTAAGATTCAATACTGTCTATGCTGGAACCAATAAGGTTCCTATGTAATGTAAGAACTGTATTCCATGGTCGTACTTCCTTTTCTTCAGTAAACAAGGCAAAGTTCGATAATGAAGTGACAGAACGTGAGATACTAAAGAACCAGCACTTGGATCGTGTTCTGCACTTCAATAATTATCAATTCAGCAACCTCAACTGTTTCAATTTGGTAAGCCTTTGAAATCATAAATCCGGTTCGCTTCTGATCAATAAATCCATTTGCATCCGAAAAGACTGCGGTCAGTTTCTATCCTCCATTCCGTTTCACTTCCCATCAATATCAAATCGGTAATTCCATATCCGGAAATTTATTGGCGAGTGAATGGAACCGGATGGCTTGAAAACAAAAGTTGGCTCTTGATTAGTAATCCTTTTGTAAAATCGAGACAAAAGCGAATGATGAACTTCAAAAGAGTCATTATCGATTCCTTCGACCACTATCAGTTTTTAATTAAGTCTTTGTCGAGATCTTTTGGTTTTATTATAATCAAAAAAAGGATCGTTTTTCTATTCATTAACATCTTAAAAGCAAACGTCAGGGAGGGAGGGGGCAGGAGAGGGAATGGATTGCAAATGGATAATAACAATGTTTACTGTGAATTAATAAATACTGTTAGATACACGATGTAAAAATTTCAATGTCAAGTCATCCCTATCTTACTGATTAATAACAAAACTAATAAGAATAAAATTTACAAGCAGTTGTATTGAATTAAAGCTACTATTTTGGTTTCTTCACCGGAAACAAAATTTATTTGCACATGTGTTGAGAAATCGTCGTAACGTATTGCAGATTGCGGTGGCAGTTCGATCTATATTCCACCGCTCACGAATAATCCCTCATATTTTTCTTCTCTTTCCCCGTTTTCTTCGTGGTATGTACCAGGAATGCGTGTTTTGAGCAATATTGAAAATCATTTTGCCTTTCAGTTGAATAAACTTTTCGACAAAGTATTTAGCTGAAGTTTCTGTAGCCATTTAATTATTTACTACATCAAAATTAAATTCTGTCTTTCTTGTCTGATAACACCAGGGCCTGATTACTGAATAGGCCAACTAGGTCGCAGCCTAACGTCCTGCGTTTTAAGAACCTCCAAATGGCTAAAATTGCTTTAGTTCTTGGCCTAGGTACCCCATATCTTAATCGGGCTCCGGATAACACTCAACTCTGCTATGAAAATCGACAAATGGAATGGTCATTACCGATTTTGAAACTATATTTACTTATTGGTTTGTTAGTTTTAGGGTCAAAGATAGTTATTGTTACATCAGTCAAATAAACCAGACCAACGCTACTTGTTAAATGCCCCCGCCCCCCAGGGACCGATTTACACACTTGGGTGCCCCGGGGAAGACAAATATGATGCCTCCCTACACAAAAAAATATGAATGTAAGTGAAATACACCGCCAGCTCAGTCAATTCCAGCCGAGGACTGCAGTTTCGTGCTAATTAACACTCCATCAGCCCGGCATAGGAGTGACTGAGCTGGAGGCGGAAAACCTCTTAAGGAAGCCTAGAGTGCCGAACAAACTGGTAGCTAATTCAGAATTAGCTATGTCCAGACGAGTGACCGAAACAATGGTTCGGTTCGACTCGAATATTGCAGGCAAGGCAAGGTACATTCAGTAAGAGTGTTGGATATTATTTTGATAGAAAGAAAATTTTAAAGTATTGATTTCATGCGAGAAAAGTTAATAATTAAGACGTTTTGCAAAGAAATTATTTAACAGAAATCTAAAATAAATTTATGGTTTTCATGTTAGAAATTTTTTTACAGTCACAGATGGAAAAACTATGATACAAATGGTAAAGGTAAATCAAAATGCACTTTCTTCGCATCAATGATTCTTTATATATATTCTTTTGTTTTCTTGTAGTAAATTCTTCTATAATGTCCTCATAATCAAGTTTTGCGGTCAAACTTCTTTCTGTTGATTATAGAGCTAATGAAGATAATTTACTACCAGAAATGAGAGTACGCAAAGGACACTTAGTTCTCTTCAATAGCGAAAATGATCGTTCTCCACTACAATTGGAGATTGGCAAAGTCAAAAACGATTTCAGGGCTGTATCTACATTGGCAAAAGTATCCATTATACCAAGTTTATGGATTTTTTAAAACTTTTCGATGATTGAACTTTTTTTTTTCATCTAATATGAATAAATTCATCAGGAATGTAGTCCTCCAAATTGCAGGAGTAAGATTTTTGAAGATCTTTTTCACTTTCTCGAATATTTTGCTTTGTAGCATTCAAACAAGCAAGAAAATTTCTTTAATATGCCATCATAGGCTGACCTTCTGAATTTTAGTGAAAAGCATAAGATCACTGATCACAACAAAATTATTTTAGCTCACTTCGTTTTTTCACCTGCATTCGCAGATGATGCTTGTGTTTGAATACAGTTATCAATTTACCGGGTTAGTTGATTGACGACGTGATGATGACGTCAATGGTTAGTGCGGTGATGCCTGTAATATGCTTTCATTAAATAAAAAAATCGTCAAATGACAACAATATTTCTTCCCTTTAGTTGGAGGCCCCGAACACTGGTCCCTAAAAAAAGAAAAAAAAATGATGACATAAATTTGGTGTCTCCTTTCCTTTGGTCCTACGAGCCCGAGCCCCGAATGCCCGCCGTAAATCAGTCCCTGCCCCCCCCCCCCGAATTTTAGAAACATAATGAAATTAAGCTTTTTGTGCATATTTTGTAATGTTTTCCCTATAAAATGCAGAGAACAAAAACTCTTAGTTCCCCCCACCCCCGAGAAATTTAGAAATGACGGGCTTGCCTAAGTTATGTTGAGCTAACTCGAAATAAAGGGAGAGAACGGAGCGTCAACTCTCATTATAGCCAGTTTATTGCTATTTAGTTTTTAGCATTATTTTTACACGTTACTGCAGCAAAAGCTAATGTGTATATTACTTTTATAATGAAATGTCTAATAAGTAACTATTAGTTTATATAGTACATTACTTTCGTTTTATACAATATTACAGTATCATAATGAAGTTTGAACAAAAAATTAGTTCAAATAATCAAAATATCTCACCCTTTTAACGCGTAAAAAAACTCATTGGATCGTATCGCAAACATGCTATAGTTTTATTTTAGAAATATGTTAATCTTACAAACTTTCATTATAAAATCATAGCAAAATCTAAAGTCAATATTTTGAGTGTGTATTAAAGTTTCAAAGTAAACCATTCGGTTATCAAAATAACTCACTCTCTAAACGCGCAAAAAACTTATCGGATCTTATCACAAACATGCTATAGTTTTATTTTGGAAACATATTAATCTTACGAACTTTCACTATAAAATCATAGCAAAATATAAAGTTAGCATTTTGTGTTTGTATTCACGTTTCAAAGTAAATCATTTTGTCATTAACATTTTCAACTTTCTTCGTGACAGTAGTGTACCATAATCATAATCGGTTTAGCGAGGAGAAAAGTTAAGACTACGCATAATTTTCTAAAATATTTATTTTGCAAACTTTAATTGAGAAATCGTAGCAAAATGCCAAGTCAAAATTCTGAGACTGCATACTAAGTTCAAAGTAAACCACTCATACTTGCATTTCAATTTTTTTTCGGAAACAATCATTTTAACAGGAAAAAAGTTTAGACTACGTCAAATTCGTTAAAACATGTATATTATAAATTTTTATTTAGAAAATCATAACAAAATATCAAGCTGAAATCCTGGGAGTACATACTGAGTTCAAATAAATCACTTACGCTTTAATTTTCTTTTTCAGAAAAGAGTCTTAATCTGTTAGGCGAGAAAAAGGAAAGGTTAACGAAATCTATATCGGTTAACGAAATACCAAGCCAAAAAACTGAGAGTACATGTTGAGAGACCAAAGAAATCCACTTTTCCATTTGGATTTTTTCGAAAAAGAATGCCTTTATCGGTTCAACGAGAAAAAAACGTCTAATTCATTTAAAATATTTAGCGTTTCCGGAAAAGTTGCAAATACTCACGGTTCATCTCAAAAGAACAAGCAGCAGACTATTCCATGGAAGTATTCCAACGCCGCCCGAACACAAACATTTCTTATGGGTAAATTCCCACCTATGATGGAGAAATCAAAACATTCTGTTCTTTAGCGCAACTCTCATCCCAATGAAGAGAAAATCGGAAAAGAATGGCGCAATAAAATGAGCGAAAACAGCTTCGGTAAACGGTGGCCGTTATTAAAGAGCACTTAACTGTGACCGTGGTCGTAAACTTGTAGGACGAATCTTTTGTCTGGAGTTGCAATTTTCGTGCTCAAGAAGGGATTGTTTGTCGAAAGAAGAGGAAAAATTTTAAAAATCAACGTTTTTATTCTTTTTGTGCGCGAGTGCTCTCGGAAGGAAAATAATAACGGCCTTCCGTCGATTAACTGCACTAAAAAAGTTCAGCAAATCATTTCCTTGTCTCCAGCAGTCCTACAATCAAATTATATTTCGATTTACTGCTTGCACTCACTACTTTGGTTTGAAAACTACTATGACTACTTAATTTAGTCGTTCTCTGATTTATAATTTTTGTTTACGAATAACTCCAAAATGTTTCACACTAAATTAAAGGCAATATTTTTAAAAAATGAACACATTTAGTCATCACGGATACGATTGATTTTTTTTTTTTTTTTACAGTTTGGTAAAGGAAAAACATTTGTGTGTGTGTTTGTCTGCACAGGGCTGTACTGGACCTGGTTCATTTTTAAAAACAGTCATTAAAAACCCTCTGGTTTTTAATGACTTCGATATTTTATGTTTTGTTCTAATACCAGAGGCGAAAATCTTTGAGAGGGCGGAAATTCCCAGTTTGCTGAATTTAACTTTAAAATCTGAAGAATGATGAAAATTTTGCCGAAAATTTCGATGAATGACGATAATTTGACCAAATCAAACTCCAAGTTTCGTCGAATGATCATAATTTTGCCAAATGGAACTCCAACAAATTTTGCCAAATGATGATAATTTTGCAGAATCAGACAAAATTTGCTGAATAAGGATATTTTTGGAAGGTCACAGTGGCCTTCCTTGACCTCCCTTCGGGGCGCCCCGTCTAATACTAATATATTTTTTAAAGTACAAAAACTATCGATCAGCAATACCTGATGGACATAAATACCTATTTTTCTATTTTAATTCTTGTCATTTATTTTTGTAAATTTATCAGTTTATAGATAAATATATATCTTGCTCTGCAATATCGTATTTGCAGATGAATAAAAATTCTTACAAGCTGTAACATCCTAACAAGAACTGTAGATTTGGCAAGCAGAACGCTTTCTCACCTTGCGGAGTACATAGGATGGGAACCTAGAACGAGGAGATCGCCATGATCCATGGAGAATCTCGAGATGGTGTTGTTTTGAAACCTAAAAATGTACACGGCTGGATTTTTAATTCCAAAGTTTATTTTTTGCAGTGTGTGGAATGTTTTGTGCTGTGTTGTGAACGTAATATATGTGTTGTCTTCGAAATAGTCGTCATTTCGATGCTCTACGACGCTATAAACCCATTATCTACATTTTAGTCTAACTTACACAGCATTAGGGTGGAGTGATAAAAATTAATTTTCGAATTTCGAAGCGCCTGGGGCCTCAAAATTTGCCTTTTAGCATCAATAGGTTATTCTTAAAATCTTAGCCTCCTAGGATAATATCTTTTGGTTCCAAAATCGCCCCAAAAAAAGTCCAAAAGTGCAAAAAATCGACCTTTTTTGTGCTTTTTTTTACGAAAAATGAAGTATATAATTTTGAAATTATTTGGAGGTGTAATTGCTAACTCTGTCCAGGCGAGACCCACGTGATAACAGGCCAGACAACTCCTCTCCCCCCTGCTTCGTTACGCCACCAGTCGTCGATCTTTGAACTTGGCGCGAAACTTTGAAAGCAGTGCAGTTTGCAGGCACACAGTAGTGCTGCTTTCTCTGGTTGAAATAGATGAAATAGGAAATATGTAACTTCGGATGCACATTCTTGAACACAATACTGTTGGATTTATCTCATCCTTTAAACGTACCGGAATGTAGAGGCAATTAAAATATATATATATATATATATATATATATATATATATATATATATATATATATATATATATATATAATAAGTCTTGTAAGTGTCTGAGTGTCTGCTAAGTGAAAGGGAGTCAGCGATTTGCGCTACCGAACAACCTGCATGAGAAGAAAAAAATCGGGCGCCTCATGGAATAAATTTTAAAGTTCGGAGGTAAGTACTTTTCTCAGATAAATAAATTAACATTTTATGCTTCATGCAGTTAAGGTAACTTAACTTTTCCTCCATTACACAAACAATTGTCAGTTTCCTTTCTGATATCTTTGTCTGTAATTTGTAATTTCAGCATACTGCTTTAATATTTGAAACGGTTAACTTGCAACTTTTTATTTCTTTATTTTTTCAACCTTGTACACGCACTTATTCGAAATGGATTTTCCAAGCTGACAATATACATATGTCAAAATTTTCTGCAAATATACTTGTTGCTATCAGAAGCAACGTAACTTGAGGTTGATATTCAGTTAATATGTAAACAAGTTTATTGAAACAGGCTTTTAACTGAACTAATCTTATATTTTCGGTTTCGATTAAATAGTTTCATACGCTAGCATGTGTTATTTTGATCAAAAAACATTCCTTGATGGGCTTCTGTAGTTCTGAGGTAAGAAGATTAGCTTTGAACGCCGGAGGTGGTGGGTTCGATACTCAAACATTTTCCCCCAACTACGCCCCTGCAATGTTATTCAAACAAGCTGGTTCTGTGCGCAAATTTAAAAAAATATGTTTTTTTTGGCACTGTTGTCTTTAAGTTTTATGATATTTATGTACAAATTGTGGTTGAGTTAACGGTATTCATGATTTCTGGGCTTGCGAAAGATTACTTTTTAGCAGTGGATACAACGTGTTTTTGCCAAATGCTCTATGCTTGTTTGTTATGCTTAAAAAAGGCAAAATGTATTGAACTATATAATTTTTGAACTCCTTGGGGTTTTCTGTTAAAAAGCTTTCAGGAACTCTGAAACTGTAACATAAATTGAATTAAGGGGCTGTCCATAAAGGATGTTGCAAAATTTTGAACAAATCCCCCCCCCCCCTCCTTGTTACATGTAACGCTGTTCAACATGAGCATATTGTTATAAACAACGCATGATGTCACACTATTTGTTATCCTCTCCCTTCCCCCTGTCACAAAAATGTCACACTGAATTCATAAAAGAGCCTACTCAGCAAAATGTTGATCTAAATTTAACATATATGAAGTTTTAAGTATTGAAGAAAGTTGATAAAATGGTCATTCTATGAGAAGTTTTTTGAAAAAGGTTACTTTGTCATCAGTTAATGCTCTTTAAAATATTTTTTCAAAGGCCTAAAATGATGAACTATTAAAGCCCCCCCCCCCCTACACAAGAATCATTAGCAGCAGAATCATTAGCAGCAGAAAAAGCTGAAGATGGAAAAGTAGCCAAATTCCAATTTAAAAAAAAAAGGCTGCTTTGATATTGAATACTTTTTTTTTTTTTTTTTTGATGTATAACATACAGTATTCATGATGTTGTATAATTCATTCTTTAATTAACGTTTTTCAAGTTGAATTCCTGTGTAACTTTTCGAGAGTGCCCACCGAAGGGGGGAGGGGTAGGAATCATAGTCTCATAATAATGATACCTTTTCGACGGCTATAGTTATAAATAACTGTGCCCTTGAAATTTTAAGGGAGATGGGGGAGATGTTTATGGGGTATTTTTCTTGAAGTTTTCATAATTGAAGGAGGTAGGGCACCGTTCACTTTGGGGGATGGCACCCAAACATTCATGTCTTTTTAAAAGCATAAATTTGCTAAGCTAAGTTAACATTAATAATCTGGTATTATGTATTTTAATTTGATGTTATGTCTTTGAAACATATTGCAGTTATGTTTCTCGTTTACTTTTGTAAAAATGTTTATTTATATTTTAAAATTTCATTTTATTCTTATTCAAATACAATGGTAAAATTATTTTTTGTTTTGATGTAATTGTAAAATGAAAGTTTATTTATTTATTTGAATACTTCTTAAGACTCAATGTTTCAATACAATATACGAGTAGTTAAAATGCGATTAGTGTTAAAAAATATTTCAAACGAAAAACTAGTATGTTGTGGCTATCACGAAACTTTCTTCTATATTTTTCCTTTTTCTGATCCCTCCCCATGCTTGACGAGGAAGCAATATTCCTAACAAAAACAAAATTACACATGCAAAAACTTGACGACCATCCCAATGTCTGAATTATTGCAAAAGCAAAGCAAAGAGCGAAAATTGAAAGTTATTTTAAAAGCCTTGCTTGAATTAATTACAAATATTTTATTTGTTAACAAACATAAGATGGCAACCATAGACTAATAATAAGAGTAGACCGAGCTTTCTCATTCTTGCTGATGAAGAAAATTGGTTCAGAGATGTATCATGTGACTAGTGGAAGGGCTTGGCGAAGACTTTGGCAGCATGGTTGCTAGATGGCAGCATTATCTATAGTTTGGCACTCGACATGTATTTTAAGACAATGTGTTTTCATTAAAAAAAACTTCCAGGTGCAGAGATTGAACTGTTTTTCTTTTAGTTATGCATTATTTTGACATTAGTAATAGTTTTTGATCAGTTTTCGGTAACTTTTATTTCATTTGGAGCTGTCAGCGTTGGCGTGAACGAAATGGCGTAAACGTTTTGCGTTAACGCAAAAATGTACTAATCGGTATCTTAAATTGAAACTGTAGGTAAAAATCTTACCATTTCCTGATTCTTCTTGGTCGCTTGCATCTTTTATTGCTTAGAGAGTTATTGAAATTGACCAAAGAAAATGCACAATACTATCTAAAGGAAAAACTCACTATATTAACAAAATATTTACAACTTAGAATAACAAATTTACAAATCGGACTCCGTAAAAGATCATTCTTCCGTGTTCCATCAATTCTATTTATTTTATTTCGCGCTGGCGTTGATCGTCTGCTACGATTAACGCCCGCTGTTGCTAGGATATCCACCAGTCACATGGTTTGGTTTATGAGCAGCAAAAGGGTTGCCATAGCTCGGTCTACTCTTATTATTAGTCTATGATGGCAACAGTTAAAAATTTTAAATCATTGAGATAATATTTCCTATCATTTCCATACAATTAAAATCACGAGAAATACGCAGACGACAATCTATTACGATTTATCTTTCTTATTGTTGCATTAATAAAAATATTTTTATTCGCAAAAAAAAAAAAAAAAAAAAAATCAACACCTCTTGGAGCGATCGGCGTCAAAATTAAACCAGAGCCTGTTTACATATGGATTCACATATATTCCAAATTTCAACCAGAACGTAGCATTACTTCTTGAGATAGGGCACTCAAAATGGAAAAAAAGAACGGGTGATTGCGCTACCCCCCTTTTTAGCTGTTGACACAAAAATAAAATCAGTTCTTATACCCACTAAGGGCTACTTGCCGATAAATTTTTCTTTCATTCCGTTCATTATTTCTTGAGATACAGCAGTCACAATTGACGACAAAAAACGTTCTATAGCTCAACCCCCGTTTGAGTTATTGACACCAAAATTGAATCAGCACCTGTTCCTGTTACTGGCAATATATGGACCAAATTTTGTTTGATTCCGCCAGTTACTTCCTGAGGAATAGCAAGCACGCGTAACTCGAAAAACGTCCCATTGCTCCACCCCCCTTGGAGGAATTCGCGCCAAAAACCAATGGGCACAAGTTCACATAGAGTCACATATGTGTACCAAATTTCGTTCAATTTCATGCGATAGTTTTTGCTGTAGAGCGGCCACAAAAAACTGGTCACACACAGACGTGATACACACACACACATACATACACACACACATACATACATACACACACACATACACACACACACAGACAGACAGACATTTTCCAAAAATGGTCGAAATGGACTCAGCACACCTCAAAACGTACGAATCCGTCAAAATTCGAAATTCGAAAATTTGCACGAATCCAATACTTTCTTCTATATATTAGATATAGAAGAAAGTAATAAAACTATGTTTATTTATCACTTTGTTTTTACAAGATTTTAAAATAAAATCGTGTTTAGTTATTTGAATAATTTGTAAGACTTATAAATGTTTTTATGTGAAATACTATGAATTAAGCTCAGTGTATTTTTTAATGTATGATTATTGGTTCCTTTTTTACTTTCTTCTATATCTAATATATAGAAGAAAGTATTGGATTCGTGCAAATTTTCGAATTTCGAATTTTGACGGATTCGAACGTTTTGAGGTGTGCTGAGTCCATTTCGACCATTTTTGGAAAATGTCTGTCTGTCTGTGTGTGTGTATGTATGTGTGTCACGTCTGTGTGTGACCAGTTTTTTGTGGCCGCTCTACAACAAAAACTACCGCATGAAATCGAACGAAATTTAGTACACATATGTGCCCCTATGTGAACTTGTGCCCATTAGTTTTTGGCGCGAATTCCTCCAAGGGGGGTGGAGCAATGGGACGTTTTTCGAGTTACGCGTGCTTGCTATTCCTCAGGAAGTTACTGGCGGAATCAAACAAAATTTGGTCCATATGTTGGTATTAACAGGAACAGGTGCTGATTCAATTTTGGTGTCAATAACTCAAACGGGGGTTGAGCTATAGAACGTTTTTTGTCGTCAATTGTGACTGCAGTATCTCAAGAAATAATGAACGGAATGAAAGAAAAATTTATCGGCAAGTAGCCCTTAGTGGGTATAAGAACTGATTTTATTTTTGTGTCAACAGCTAAAAAGGAGGTAGCGCAATCACCCGTTCTTTTTTTCCATTTTGAGTGCCCTATCTCAAGAAGTAATGCTACGTTCTGGTTGAAATTTGGAATATATGTGAATCCATATGTAAACAGGCTTTGGTTCTATTTTGACGCCGATCGCTCCAAGAGGTGTTGATTTTTTTTTTTTTTTTTTTGCGAATAAAAATATTTTTATTAATGCAACAATAAGAAAGATAAATCGTAATAGATTGTCGTCTGCGTATTTCTCGTGATTTTAATTGTATGGAAATGATAAGAAATATTATCTCAATGATTTAAAATTTTTAACTGTTGCCATCTTATGTTTGTTAACAAATAAAATATTTGTAATTCATTCAAGCAAGGCTTTTAAAATAACTTTCAATTTTCGCTCTTTGCTTTGCTTTTGCAATAATTCAGACATTGGGATAGTCGTCAAGTTTTTGCATGTGTCATTTTGTTTTTGTTGGGAATATTGCTTCCTCGTCAAGCATGGGGAGGGATCAGAAAAAAAAAAAAAAGAAAGAAAAATATAGAAGAAAGTTTCGTGATGGCCACAACATACTAGTTATGTTTTCAAATGAAAAGGTAGAAGTTTTAATACTACTAAAATAGTAGAAGACAATAATAAATAAACCAAATAGTTTAATTAAACCAAAATACTAATCAAAGCACTCACTTCCCAATATCATTGTGGATCGACGAACGATGACGTCATTTGCTAGTTGGATGGCCTTCCTATCTCGAAGGCCTCGGTCCAGGTAACATTAATATCTCCTAGAAGTTTTAGTTCAATAGAGTAATTTCTTTTAATTTTCCAAAAACCACAAAATAAACCAAAATTCGAAGTTTTTTTTATCAATTTTCACACGATCTTGCAAAACCAAACTAAGTTTAGTGCACACAATATAAATATTTTAAACACAGAATCTAAACTCATTTATCAGATATATATTTAATTTCTTATTTAAATAATATGTAACATTACTACTTTTAAGAACGTTTGCTATGTATCATTACTGTAGATTTTCATGCAATAGTAGTCCAAATAAGAAGCACCAACAAGAACAAATATATTTTTTTTTACCAGTAAAATTGTTTCGATCATAAAATTCTGTAAATCCATTTTACCGAATTTTCCCTCATGCGAGTCGAATTAACTGGACTGAATTTGCACACAGGGCCACCTTCTCTTTAGGGTGGAGCGAAAAAACGTAATTTACGAATTTCGAAACGTACAAGTGATTTTCTTCCCAAGTGAAAAAGCATTACATTTCAACTCCTATAGAATATCATTATACTCTGATAAAAGAACCCGGCTCAAACTACACAGGACATAAAACAGTTCCTCGCGGAGAAGTTGAAATGATACAGTACAACATTATTAACTTCTTAAAAGTCCAAAAGTGTGAAAAATCGATATTTTTTGAACATGTTTTGCGAAAAATAAAATATATAATTTTGAAAATGCTTGGGGTGTAAATGTTGACTCTAGGTTACATTAATATATCCCGAAAGTTTTAGTTCAATAGCGTAATTTCTTTAAATTTTCCAAAAGTCACTAAATCAACCAAGAATCGACATTTCTCTTCCTTTTTCACACGATTTTGCAAAACCAATAAGTGTAGTGCACACAAATAAAAATATTTTAAACACAGAATCTAAACTTATTTATTATTTCTATATTTAATTTCTCATTTAGATAATTAATTACATTACATTTAAGAATGTTTGGTTTATATCATTATTGTAGTTTTTTTTCCCAATAATAATACAATTCAATTAACAAGTACCCAACATGAACATTTTTTTCACTAGTAAAAAAATTTTCGATTTTAGAATTCCGCAAATCTTTTTTTACTGAATTTCTTTACCAGTCCGAATAAACTCTACTCAAATAGAGAAGAGAGGGCTGTCTTCTTTTTAGGGTGGAAAGAAAAAAAAGGAATTTCCGAATTTCGAAACGTACAAGTGATTTTCTTTGCAAGTGAACAAGAGAAAAAAACATTATATTACAACTGACACAAGAAATCGGTTCAAAATACACAGGACCCATAACAGTTCCACACGGAGAAGCTGAAATTATACAATATAATATGTATAATATATATTAATTTCTCAATTTCCAATGAGCAGAGACTTAACGACTTGGTTGTAATTGATTGCGACTTGGTGCAAACACCTGTACTGGGATAACAGGAGGTGTCAGTCGTCATCTACAGTTAAAACTGAACAAACCCATTCAGTGGTTGATTTTGTCTGCTGTATGCAAATAGACTTCCATTAATTAAGACAGTTAATGCAACATTTCATTGGAACAACAAAAGGACCCGCAAGTCTTTGAAGCATTTACCAGAAAAGCTATCAAAATCTCCTAAAATCCACCACTGGTGAATTTAAAAAAATGTTCTTAGCGAATATCCCTTCAACTTTGACTGGAATAAATCTTAGCACACATCAACAATATGTTCGTATAAAATTTTCCAGCATGTTTCATCCTGGAGATTGCTTAAGCAATTTTGGTACTAAAAAACCTTGTCTTGAAGAACAAGTAGATAGCGATTGCCGCTTGTCTTTTAAAGTTTACATTTCAAACAATCAGAGTGAAAATGTAATTGCACTGTACATACAATGTATATTGTTCAATGAGCAATCTCCAAATGAAACTTCTTGTTGATGTGAGCTAAGATCGGATCCAGTCAAAGTTGAAGGGACATTCTCTAAAAATATACATTTTAACTTCACCAGTGGTAGATTTTCGCTCGTTTCGGTGAAAAGTACCTACTAAAAAAACTTGCTGATCCTTTCGTTGTTTCGTTCAAATGTGCATTTTAATGTCTCAATCAAGGGATCAATTAATAAATTCATTTGCACACAGCAGACAAAATCAATCACCTGCATGATGTTGTTTAGTTTTAACTCTAAGACGACGAATGGCACCTACTGTCACACCAGTATTGGTGTTGCAACCGCTGCAACTAAAAACAACCAAGTTATCAAGTGGCTGCTCATTAGATGTTAAGAAATGAATAATGTTGTACTGTATCATTTCAGCTTCTCCGCGCGGAACCGTTTTATGTCCTGTGTATTTTGAGCCGGGTTCTTTTATCAGAGTACAGTCGACTCCCGCAACAACGCGATCCGACTTACGCGAAATGGCTATAACGCGAATTTTTCACTAGTAACGAATTTTAGAGCTAACGCGAATTTTTCGCCCACAACATGAATTTTTTAGAAGGATGTATTAGCTTCGTTATTGGCTACTAAATATTGATTTCGTGAATGTTATTACGTCTCTTTGAGCATCACTGACAGCCAAAGTTCCCACACCAAACTAGTCTAGTGCATCATATAACCGTAATGGCACCTTAGTGTCACCTTCATCTAAGTTTGAAAATGTAAAGAAAAAGAAAGTTTCTGATAAAAAAAATTTAAAAAGGCTAAGATTATCGATATGCTTTAACAATTACAAAACGTCGAAGGTAGCGCGACAATAAGTATGAGTGAATCTTTCATATGTACAATTAAAAGTCAAAACAAAAAGATATCCGTCAAAGTTCAGAACTTAGTTTCAATATTGAAGCTTGCAGAGCAGTCTAGCAAAGTAAAAATTATGAAAATGGAAGCTATGCGCGCTCTTGCATTGTGGATTAATAAAAAGATCAGGTAGAGGAGATGTAGCCACAAATTGAAACGTTTTAAATAAAAGGTGAAGCGTATTTAAAAATGTATTAGATAAGAATAACTATCCGATCTTGGAGTATAAATCATCACTAATATCCTCATTTTTAACTCGTAAATATTGCTACTGTATCTACTGTACAGTACTATTTTGTGCATCATTTTAATTTTACTGCATGCAGTGCACACCGTGTTGTTATATTTTATATCTTTTATTCCCATTGGTCATTTATTTTGTGCATCTTAAGTATTTCATGTTGAATAACAGTTTTTTATTTTTTACATACAGTAAAAGTTCAGTTCTTTATGGAAGAAACTGTAATGGTTAAGGAATGCTTTAGAGCAATTTGAGGGGTGTTTATAAGTGCCTAAAGGTATTTGGTATGCTTTAAAAAATTTCTATGCATATATTTTTCCACAACGCGAAATTTCAACTTACGCGAGGAATCTTGGAACGCATCCCTCGCGTAAGTCGGGATTCGACTGTATAATGATATTCTATAGGAGTTGTAATATAATGCTTTTTCACTTGGAAAGAAAATTACTTGCATGTTTCGAAATTCAGAAATTGATTTTTTTTTGCTAAACCCTAGAAAGAAGGTGGCAAGTTGGTTTGCAAGTTAATTCGACTCGTATGAAGGAAAATTCGGTAAAATGGATTTACAGAATTTTATAATCGAAAAAGTTTCACTTGTAAAAAAAAATTTTTTTTTTTTTTTTTGGAACCTAAAGACGTTATCTTACGAGGCTAAGATTTTAAGGGTAACCTATTGATGCTAAAAGGCAACTTTTGGACCCCAGGCGTTTTGAAATTCAACCCTACCCAGCATCTTCCCTCTAAAATTTCAGCAAATATCCTTTTACTTTTAAAATTATGTTCAGTATACCTCATGCTACTTTTACAACACTGGCTTCTGTATTTAGGACAACACTGATAAATGTATGTCATAAAACAGCACACTTTTATTAATGAATATCTACATGGCTCCTTTTCATCCTTTCGCTAAACCCATTGTTTCCTTCGAATGTCACCGCCGAATAAGATGGATTGAGGTTCTACTGTAAATCTATCATTCTTGCTAAGAAGTCACGCGTCCGAAACAAGTCGCAGATTAATCGTAATGGACCATCACTCCAATCAGTCGGGGTCAATGGCTGGACGGAGGATGGATCGAGCGATTATATGGCAGCAAGCGCGCGTGCAAACATTTTCAGCAGAGCTATACAAGGGGAAGATACAGAAATAATTTTGGGACGGGGCACGGGGAGTAAAAGTAAAACATTTTCTCATCTTTACTAATGTTTTTTAGGCTTCCTTAGTGTTAATTGCCGATTCTATCAAATAAGGACTATTGGATGAATCGCGATTTTATGTACCTTTGCATTCTAAGCTAGTTAAAAATATTCTTTCAAGATTTTCGTTTGTGATGTTTAGAAATAAGTTAAAGAATATTTAATGGGACAGTTAAATTTAATTTTGTACCTTCGGGAGGGGCCTGGGCCCCCATTGCCCCATTAAATTCTGCTACTGGGGTGAAAATAGGATTTTTTGCAAATCCCCAAGATTAAAATAAAACTTCCAAGATCTGGACAAGAAGGCTCAAGGATCATGTGACTAATAGTTCTTAAAAGTTATTCACTTTTTTTATAGTTGCCACTATTGTAGTTGATTTTTTTATTAATCTTAAACATGATGGAAGTAAAAGAATATAAATAAACACTAAAATTTCCGGAACAACTACCTGAAAAATGTTGTAAAAATCGTCTGTGACACAAAAAGTTTCATCAATGTCGAGATATAGTTATATACAGATAGTACAAGGTAGGAACGATTTACGACATAAGAGAGAAATGATATCTAGGAGTAGATAGGGGAAGTCCCCACCCCCCAACTCAATCTTTCTATGTAATCATAGCATGTGCATGAAAGAAACATCCATTCTACATTGTTTAGTCAAAAAATTATATTTTAGTAAAAATATGTTTTGTCGATAAAATATTTAATAAATATATATCTTTTTCATCAATAAAATCCAAATCCCAATAAAATCCCTACAACGCAAGATCTCTATCGAAAACTCAAGATGTTAGGGGGGGAGGGGGGAAGCTCAAGTTTTGACAGTTCTGGTGTTGTCTCAGGGAATTTTAAAGGAATTTAATCACAAAGCAAAAAAAAACATCGATACATAGAAAGAAAACGTGCAGGATCCAGGTGAGGAGGTAGAGTGCATTGCTTAATGCGCATTTGATAGCATTTTGCAGAATTGTGAAACGTGAATATATAGTGTTAATAGTGATAACTGGTAAACAACTACTTGACATTATTTTTTGGACTCGGTTGAAAAGCAGCTGTTTTTTGAATGTCCCATTGTATGACACACAAGTCAGGGTATGTTTTCCCTTCGCATTCCGAACATTGAAATATGGCTTCACTTTTGGTTTTCTTGTAACTAGTAGCAAAATATCTATTCTCTTTATGAATTGCACATAAATGGTGCCAAACTTTCCAATCTTAGCTACTCGTCTCAACATTGCTTCTTTGTTCATTTAAACGTCTTGCACAAAAACTTCCTGCATGTTGAAATGCATAGTTTTTCTTTATCCACAAAGAAATAGAGAAGTTTCTCTTCAAAAGCTCGGTGTATGTTCAGCGATTTTTTCGTTGCAGCCTTGGGGGATGCTCTGAGGTTGAGTTTGAACCCCTTCTTGTAATAAGGATCAGGATGAGGTTTGTTTGTCAGCTATGAGTTTTGTAATCGTTTCAGTTGAAACACGAACCTGTTTTGCCGTTATCTGAGAAGGATGTTGAAAAGAGTATCGAAATTTGTGTAATAAATTTAAACGTCAGAGCAAGAAAGAAAAATAAAATCTCAAAATATGCAAAGGGATTAAAAATTTCGCTCCTCAATTTACCAATCCAATCTCAGGAGCGTTGTGGATAAGATTTATGACAAAAAGGGCGAACTAGACACAGAAAGGAAGGACATTGTTTTGAAATGTTTTAAACAGGTTAAGAGTCATTTTTTTTTAAAGCTGGACAAAGTGAATGGGGGCCTGATAGTTGACACCTTCTATTTTCCTGAAACTTTCAGGATATTTTACTAGTATTGTGATAAAAAAAGTGAAACTACTTACATTACAAGTCACGTGGTTTAACCGTGAACGGTGCATTTTCACATCGAGGGCCATGGCGAAGGTTTTGTCTTTGTTTCGAACGATATTTAATTCTCGCGGCATTGGGATGATCAATTTTCACAGCGCCACCTGTTTATTTTAATCAAGCTTAGGTTCCATACTTTTGCTTGACCATATTTGTTCTTAAGAGAGAGGTTATGGGTAAAGAACAGCAAATTTCATGTGATTTCATTATTAAAGGATTAAATATAAAGTCCATTCTTAAAAAAAGGGGTTGCCATTAAGCAGTAATCTTAATGAAAATTTTAAATAGAGGCTTCTCTGAAGCAAACAAGAAATTCATTTACTATCATTGCTCTTGTGGTATTTTTTATCTTTGTCTAGAACAGGGCGAAATATAGAGACATACGATTTTTATCACTAGTTACGTGACACGCATTATCGTGAAATATGAATTAGTTTGGCTAACCGTTCACATTTAAATAGTCATCACTAAATTAGCACACAAATAAATCCCAGAGAGGAACAAAGTTTAGTTTTTAGTGCCAATAGCATAAAATTTTATGGGTGTTATAGTTATTTTTTTACCACTTCAAAAAAGGAGGGGGTTCTCAATTCGTCGTTCGTAGTAGCGCATTTGAAAAAAAAAAAAAAAAAAAACATTTCTTCGCGGTCTTCGGAAGACTCAAAGAAGCTGTGCATATTTCTTTCTCTATTGCGCTCATCTTTGTCGTTTTCAGAATCCTGTGCTCGACGCTTTCTCATTCGAAATGCACATTAGGAAGATCTCCCCATGATATATCACAAGCTCTATTCTACCCGTACCTATTTTTTTTTTTATTAAACCACTAAAAAGCAAAAAATAAATTATAAAAAAAATTAAAAAAAAAAAAAAACACGAACTAAAAGGCAAAAAAATAAGTGGTCACATCTACATTACTTCCCAAACCTATAAATCAAATTTATTTTACAATTCTAGTACGAAAATTCAA
The DNA here is from genome assembly GCF_026930045.1 of Uloborus diversus. Taxonomy (NCBI): domain Eukaryota; kingdom Metazoa; phylum Arthropoda; class Arachnida; order Araneae; family Uloboridae; genus Uloborus; species Uloborus diversus. The sequence continues at coordinate 59,062,192 of NC_072736.1, read as the reverse complement.
TTAAGCTAACACTCAGTTATAAAATAATCATAGAATATAATTATACTATACGATAAACTATTTCAATACCTAACTAATAATGTACGATTTATTAATTTTTAATCACCTTTTGAAGTCTATACCTCCTATAAACTACTACCCTCCACCCTTCAATGGCGCTCCCTCTTTAAATGTGCGCAGTAATCCCCAAGAACGGGACTCCCCCCCCCCTCCCCGCCATCCCGAAATGAGATCAAATCCGCTCCAAAATTGCATCTAAAAATTTCTATGGTATAATTTTTGCCAAGAACACCTTTCATGGGTATTATTGTTGTATTGTAATTGTAAAACAACAACCATGTTCTATATGCAAATACATTGATATCTCGAGTGCAGAGGAGTCAGTTGCCCCCTCCTGATCCCGCAAATGACAGTTCTGTAGATATCCCTAATAGTTACGATTCGTGTCACTATTATATTGTTTAAGAAATTTGCAGTCAAGCTATTGTAAACGTATCTATACATAAAATAACCATTAATAAAAGTCTTGCGGGTTATGGATTGGCGACTAAATCCAGACAGTTGCCCTTCCATCTTGACCGCTAAGCTTCTTATTCAAATCACCTTCCGACAAGACTTTCCTCTCTGACGTCATTTAAAACGGTGGCGTCTTGTTACATAATTAGGAAGGCAGATATGGTAAAACGCCATTTTGGAGAACAAAATTTGGCAAGAAAACTGCGTAGAATTCTTTAAATTCGGATTTTTTTTTTTCAGTTATTTCGTTAAAAGAAATGAATTTTCAAATCTAATTCCCTCTTCGATATATATTTTTCTATTCACCAATACAGCAGATTATGTATTTTCATAAAAACTGAAAACAAAGATTTAGGTAGCATTAAAATTTGCGAAAGGCAGCGATACATTTTATTGGTACGTAAAATGTGAGTAGAATGTTTTTTAGAGTTCAAAGAGAACGTCTCTTCTCTAGAACCAATAGTATCATCAAAAATTGCGTGCAGCCGTTATGGAATATTTCTTTGATGCCCGAAGAAATTGTTTACAACGGTTTCTATTGTTCGTAGTGATTTAGAACTTGGCAGAGGACATTACTAATGTCTTTTCGATCAAGTGGATTCAGAATATTAGTAGAATCACAGTAGATCGTAAAATGTGGTATTACGTGCTTACTTTTTTGAAAGTGATTGAAATTGATTTTTTGTGTGACTACTGTTTTATGCCATTTTTGGACGACCTTATCGGGACGGTAATCCGTATAAAGGCCTCTTCACGGAAAAACGGACATTTTATATTACACGTGAAGGCTCATATATTTCATTCAAAATATTAATTTAAAAAGGTAATTAACAAAAACTTTGTTTAAGAAATTACAAACGTACGTGCGATTTCTTCAGAAAAATTTTTGTTCATCACCTTTTAAAATTACTATTTTCGCTGAAACATATGAGCTGCCACGTGCAAAACAATATGGCGTCTTTTCGTGGAATGGCCCATGTGAGACGTTTCTAGGTGTCGGAAATATAAAGTTAACTCTAAACATAACTGAAAGAAGTAACTTTCTTAAAATCACTTCGTTTTCACCTTGGAAAATCTGAGCACTTCAAAAACGATAAAAACAACGTGGGCCTGCAAAATGTAACCATGATGCTGTCATTAGCACCATAAAAAGCCTAGCATATCCAAGGGCGTGCACAGAACCTTTGGAGCCCTTCACAAATGACTTTTAAGGGCCCACTCCATATTGTTTACCCCTATGTTTGTACATATATTTCACCCCTCAATCTGGGGCCCCATTCAGGCTCAAGTCTCTGGGCCAAAAGGTGCCCCTTCTCACCCCTTGTGCACGCCCCTGAGTATATCTATGATGATCTTGTTTGAAACATTTGAATCCGTCAAATTAAAAATATAAATAACTACTAAATTTTTTCTTTTCCTTAAGATATAAAAGAAAGTAAAACGACAAGAGAGAGTCGCGTTCCTACACGACGACGTTATCAAAAATGGCGCAGACGTCGGAGATAACATGGAATTATTTATTAGAAGAGCGAATCGAAACCGTTCCACTAGCTTTCCATCGAGGAAAAAGGGATTCTATTCATCCATATTCATTAACGAGGGATCAGAGCCGCTTCGTTGTCTACAACTCATCTCATTATCTTTATCCCCGGTACTATTTATATCACTCAGGCCCCGATGACGGGGCAATTAACTGCCAAATAATAATCGAGACAATCTCTGCATTGTTACAGCGCGTGTGCCGCGTCCAGACAGCAAATGTCGGCCACTTAGTGGCTATTAAAGTCAAGTAGGAAATGGGTCGATATTTTCCAATTCATTTAATTCAATTTTTCTACTGCAACGGAAAAAAAGGCTTGAAGAATCGGGTTTTGAATCCTCCTTCGTATTGAATTACACCAGTTGCGCAATCAGAATTTTTTCCTGGGAAGTGGGTTGCTTGATTCAATTCTTATGAATTGATGCTAAAGAGGGTTTCGGGGGCATTAGGATCCCCCTAAAAGCAGCCCTCTTGCTGAATCCTTGAATTACGCTCCTCAACTGACTTCTTGATATTTGTTCTTTACCTACGCCAATATAACGTCATACGATGGATAATATATATATATATATATATATATATATATATATATATATATATATATGTTTGATAACGTAGCAGTTACTGCCCATTCTAAAGTTCATATCGTTCAACTTCGCATAGTTTTTCAATTTATAGTGTTATTATTCTTATATATTTCTTGTTGTTTTTGTTTCATACACTTGCTAGTGTGCCACCTACGAGTGAGACTTTAAATGATATATATATATATATATATATATATATATATATATATATATATATATATATATATATATATATATATATATATATATATATATACAGATACAGATAGGAATTTATATGGGCCAGAGCGGAACTCTTTTACCCTGTATGAGGGAAAGTCATGAAGGAGTCGATTTGAAATGGTGTGAGGGGGGGGGATGGAGTAGAAAAAAAAAGGAATCTTTTCAGAGCCACACTATATACATATTTACAGGGATTACATAATTGAAATGACAGGAGAATTGAATAATCTGGAATATGATAAGAACTGAGTATATACAAGTATTTACATGGAATATACAAGTGGAATGAAAACTGATAGGCCAAGTCCTATCAGTGCCGAGAATGAAAAGAAGCTTAGGCAAAACCTAAGCAAACAAGAATCATCAACAGATGAACATAGCATCCGACGGCATATATTTGCCGCCAGAATTAAATGTGAAGAAGATTTGATCGACGATCAGTGGGTTATCGTGATAACAAAGTTTGGTGAAGAAGTTTGTGGTGGTGTCAACAATATAGTTTTTGATGTAAGATATCCCCGAGTCCTTATGCAGGGTTTTATTGGAGACGAACCATGGAGCTCTAAAAATTCTCCTGAAAATTTTATTTTGGAGAGTTTGAACTTTTTTGATGTTACTAGCAGCTGCATATCCCTAGCAAGGGATACTGTATATGAGAGCAGGGCGAATGATCGTGGTGTAAAGTAGTAGTCTGCTTTTAGTGTTCAGTGAGTTATTTTTATTAAGGTAATTATATATATATATATATATATATATATATATATATATATATATATATATATATATATATATATATATATATATATATATAACTTCAACTTTGAACACTGAGAAGCGCAGTTGTAGTCATACCAAAACCTTTCATTTCGAAGGGGGTTTTCTCCTTTGGGCCTCCAGGGATAGATTTAAAGTATGATTCCCCTATATATATTTTTTTCTCATCTAACGTCCAGAATCGTCATCCCAAAAGTCTGCCACCCGGGGTGGACAGCCCCCTTAGCACCACCCCCTCTGGATTTGACATATCAATGCATTTACATACAAGTGAGCACGACTTTTGTTGTTGTTCGACATAATTTGCATTTCCAAAGGGCTCCCTGCAGAGAGAGAGGAGGTGTGCAGCAGAATGATCATGACGTCAACAAATACTCGAGTAGAGAATTCTAATTCTTCAAACACTGCTGCGAAGCAGAAAAGTTTGGGAACTTTGCCCCCACCCCCTGAAAAAAAATTGATATGACGGGCCTGTGCTTATTATTTGGCACTTTATGACAACAGTCGACAAGTGGCGGACCGCGAGAACTGGGCCGTCAAAAATATTTTGAAGGTATAAATCACACAAATAAATTTAAAAATATTTTCATGCTGACAACAATATCTTTAGGCTTCCTTTTTATCACATTTTCTGAAGTAATTTCATTTTTGACTAAAGTTTCTAACGATTAAAGCAAAAATTTTCTGTGGACCTCTATAAAATTTTCCAAATGTATCCGGACCTCAAAGGAAATTACTTAACGACCCCAGCTTTACGACCACCCCTGACCAGTAAGCGTAACTAGGAATTCCTCAAGGGGATGGGTGTCCTGCCTCAAATCAGTAAATTCTATTACTTGGAAAAGCAGGGATAATTTGATTTCAACTTTACATACGCAGTATTACATACTTTAAATTAATTAGATGATGAAAAAAACTATTCTAAATGGAATGGAATATCTTAAGTTTTAGTTGCTGTAGATTAATTTTGAGTTTTAAGGGAGGGGTCCGGACCCGCCACTGCCCCTGACCTTAAAATTTTTGAGATCAATACCACCTCTCACCACACCCCTGCACTTCCTAGGCTTCCGCATCTCGCACTATCGCGTCGGAATGCACGATGCACGTGTGCCATCGGTGCACGTGAGGCTTCTATCCTCACTCCTGAACATACTCCGCCGTGCAGCTGCGTACACTGTTTGTAGCTTGTAGATCTCAGGCAACGATTCTGACCGTAGGAATGGCGGGGTAGTGTCGAAATGGACAGCTCCGCAAACATGGGCACAGAAGAGAGAGAGAGAGGTCGAAGGAATTAAAGGCGCACTTGAGTATAAAATCCGTCTTCCCTTCGTACCTAGAAGCAGGCTTGTTGATGAATGCGAGAAAAGAGTGCAACGAAAACATGACTTGCAGATTTGTGCCTGTCGAATGTCAAGCTCTCCGATGCCAATCACGGTATGATCATATAAATACAGCATCTTGGGCCATTGTCTGATATTTGCTCGCAGTCAGAGGCTTTGCGACAGGGGCGAGAAAGTGGAGGAGGGAGCATTCACTTATAACAATTTACATGCGAAAACACACATACATCATATCTAAAATTTTAAACTCCCATATACGTAGCCTTCCTCATCGCTAAGCCAACCGCTAAACGCATGCAATATCACGTTGGATAGAGAAAAAACGACTTGCAAGAAAAAAAATAAATAGCTGAAGCTTAGAATGAATTGTGACGAACCATATCAAGCTGAATAGCAATCAAACTAAGCGAAAACAGAAGTTCGATTGCACCTCCTACTCCCCTAATCTCCAGAAGCTATTAGTACCCAAAATCATTCAACACTGATTTTTGATTGAAACCAATTTTTGTACCATGCATTGCTTCATCAGATACAGTAGTCATGATAGGCGAGTAAAACGTTCGATTGTTCCATTCTAGTGATTAACGCCAAAAAATAATCACTACCAGATCTCATTGGCACACTTTTTTTTGGTTTCCTTGCATTACTTTTTGAGACTTGGCAGCTATGCCAAGTGGGAAAAACTTTCAATTGTACCTCCTCTTTGAAGCGATTAACACCAAAAATGACTCAACAGCAGTTCCTATTGAGGTCCATCTGTATACCAATTTTTGTTTGAATCCTTAAATTACTTCTTTAGATACAGTTATCATGCTTAACGGGAAACACACGCTACTTTCTGTTTTCTATAGAGGTACTTTATAGCGCTTTCTCTGTGTGAGTGGGAAAGGCATGAAGCGGTTGGTACCAGTAGCGATTCAGTATTTGTTCCTTTTCAGGTGATCTGATTTTTTTCAAATCTTGTATTACTTCTTGAGATATAGTCGTAAAGCTAAGAGGGAAAATGTTTGATTGCGCCATCCACAAAAAGTGTTCACACAGACAGCTATTTTTCCACAGAGATTAAAAGTTTTTAGCACCCCTTAACGAGAAAATCCATCAGAAATTCAAAAATAAAAAATGTGCACGAATCCTTTATTTCTGATGATATATTTGGAACAAAGAAGAAAGTAATAAATAATGTAACAAAACACTTACTGTAAGGATAATATACTTTATCACCTGAAAATGAGAAAATTAATGTTTCCTTCACTAACATCAAGATGGGTGGACAGAAAAATAACTCTTACCGCATCCAGAAGTCATAAACTAACATTATATCAGGTAATTTCTAACTTTCCTGGCAACCTTCTCAACTCTTTTTGATGGAAACCAGCACGAAAGGTTCTGGACTTAAGCTTCAGATATTAAAAATGGTTTCGGTAAAAATTTCTCCTTTCGCAAGACCACATTATCCGCCATTTTTGTTCGCTATGTGTTGTTCTATTACTTGCACTGCAATGCTATGGTGGGTGCAAAATAGCGTCCTTTTCTGAATGGACTCATATTAAAAATAATAAAAAAAATAAAAACTGGAATTCGTATCTGACAAATTCAAGTTTTCGCTATCTAGGATTGCAATAGGGAAGTTTTCGATTTTTCAATTTTATTTTTATATGATAGAGTAACATGTATGAACATCACAGGTGAAAAAATTTTTGCGATACGATAAGTAGTTTTTTTTTTAAATCAATTTTTAAAGTTCAAGCGCTTGTGACGTCAAATGGCATAGGAAGTGACGTCATGTGCTCTTCCGATAGGGGATAAGGCCCCTATATATACGAGCCGACGTATTTGCTTAAGTTCAGCCATTTTGGATCGGAGCGCGTGTTTGAGTGGTTATCTTTTCTGGCGAATTATCGCGTTTTGGTGATTGTTCACTGCGAGCAATTATTAGCGGCACGTGAATTGATTATTAAATAAAATATTATTTTCGGCAAATTTGGCAAAATCCGAAACTTTGCTGTGGTAACCCTAGCAGTGCAACAATGAAAAATCCGATCCAAAATGGCTAAACTTAAGCTGATGTGTCGGCCTATCTATATAGCGGCTCTAATAGGGGAGAAACCGAAGGACGTGCATTCGACTTCGGAGACGAAACGTAAAAGGCTTATCTCCTCGCATTTAACTCCTAGCGTTTCTGGAACATTAAACCTCTCATCCTCTCGGAAATATTCGAATATCATCATTGATGTTACTTGAGAAAGATTATTTAGATTGTGCTTTAACGAATCCGGCCTCCATAGTGTGTTCAAAAGGATTATTTAATTTCTAAAAAATAAAAATATCAGCGCGCTCAAAATGTTCCTAGCGAAAACAAGGGATCTTCGGCGGAAGGCTGCCCATTAATGCCCTGTGACGTAAGCTCGTGACGTTTCAGAAGAGCGCACTTTTGCGCGTGGATTTTTAAAAATTCAGTAAAAATCAATCACGGTGTTTTAAAATTCGGCGATGGTGAATTTTTTAGTTTTGATTGTCAATTAACAATATCCAAGAGCCAAAATATGAACATTTAATGTTGCAACTTCCCTATTAGGTAATTACTCCGCGTTCCCTAAATTTATTGTTTTGTTTAAATTTCTGTCTATCTCTTCAGATTTTTTATTAACTTCAATTACATTTATAAACAACTTGAATTAAAATTTAGAAATCAGGAAGCTGTAGAATGGAAACGATCGAATAGAAGAACGAGACATCAGTTCATACTTCTGGAATCGGTATGATATTTTTAAGTGCTGAAAAGAGTTAGAGTAAAACAAAATAAAAAATAAAAAATGAATGCCATACAAAAAGAACACTAATGAATAGTAATATTATGAAAGCTAATGCATGTTATATGAAGCAACAATCAGGATATAATACAGTGGTGATTCCATAAAGCGGCTAATTCAATAAAACTGGATTTTGTTTCATTTTTAACGATTTGATTAATTAAAACCGTTGATTCAATTAACCGGCGCCCTCTGTATTATATATGCAAAATGAGATGTGGATGATTGCAAAAATGATACTGTTAAAAATTGCAGCATTAAAAATAAAATTAATTAATTTCAATTTTGACTTCGTGAATTCAAATTATGTTTTCCGCAATCACGAGTTGCGATAGGATCCTGCTCGTTGGGTTTATTGTTTCTACAAACGGCTACTGTCTCCCAGAATCGACTTTATTTACACCCGACCCGCACGACTTTACTTTCCTCTTTGGACAAAAACAGCACCCAGCACACGCTGCTGAAGTGAAGGCAATGCTCACAGAGACCCGGGTACAAGAATAAAAGGAACATCAACTTTGGTCAAGTAAGGAGTAATAAGCGATTCGTTGATGTAAAAATGTTTTTAAAATATAAATTATAAAGGAGACAAAAAGGAAAAAGAAAACAGTTTCTAAATGAACTCATTTAAATGTCTTTATTTCAGAGACTTCTTAAGTCAAAAACATGATTTAGTGCAATAGAAGTAGTTTGCGGTGTTTTCAAAGAAAGAAAAAAGGAAAGAATTTTGACATCTTGAATTCAATTTGTGGTTTTCGCAATCACGGATTGCGATCGGACTCTACTCGCTATGTTTCTTGTTTGTACAAATGGTTCCTATAGCGATTATAATTGCGAAAAACATAATTTGAATTCAAGACGTCCAAACTCAAATTGATGTCAGGGGCTGGATATGTGACGGATGCTGGTTTTGTCTGAAGTCGAAAGAGTGAGGTATAAATAAAGTCGATTCCGGAGCAATTGAACGAAGAGCTGGAGGATGTAACCGCCCATGAGGATCACCCACACGCGGAGGCCGCTGGACCTCCCAAGGAATAGGACGCTATTCAACGACCAAATGAAAACAATAAGCAATCGTAATTACTCAAAAAGAAAAGAATAATTGACTCATTCAGAGCCATAAACTCTGAAGTAGAAGTAGAATATTAAAGTTTGTAGGGATTTCAAGGGAAAAAAAGGGATATATTCTGAACGATAGCTTTTTTTTTTTGCTAATACACTGGCCGCCGCTTATTGGTCATTCCATACGAAATGAGCAAAATTCACAAAAAAGTGGTGGCCGCATGGTAACAGATTTTTATGAAATTTGGTATACAGGTTCCTTTTATGCCTGTATAAAAATATCTAAAATATTTTTGCTTAATATTTTTTATTTGAATAGTTACATGCAATTGAAAATTGGTCAAATTGAACAGCATTCTCATTAATGCTAAATGTTGCATTTTTGAAGGCTTGTATCTTATTAACTATTTAATGAAAACATAAAAGTTATATGTTGTTGCAATCTATGGAGTAGAGTAATTAATCTGATATCAGTAAAATTTTCAAAGTTATTATAGTTGACTTTTAACCGAGTTTCAAAAACTGAAAATATTTCAGTTTTCTCATAATTAAGCATTTTGTTTTTCAATCTCAATCTTTAAGGAATGCATTAGCTTTGCTGAAATTAATACCCAATAATGTGCTTAGTATCATAAAAAAACTACCTTACTTTTGAAGTTGTATTTTAAATCCTTTGTCTTCATAATCAGTTTTAAACTTGGTGACATTTTGTAAAATGATGATTTTCCCCTTCACATACACACAAAAATTCAAATGAGGGAAAATTCAGACAACTTTAAAATTTTGCAAGACTATAGAGCTGTGTTTCTACTATTTGCTTGAAGAAACTAGAAATTGGTTTTCAATTTCCAAACTTAAAATAAAATTCAAAAAAATAGCATTTTCTTTGTGTTTTATGTGTCATCCATACAGATTTGACGAATGCGTGCGCTCGACCATTTTATTTTATTTATTTATTTATTTTTTTTTTTTTTTGAAATTCATATCCCTTAAAGCTGCATATGAAAGATGTTTAAAACCACTTTTATTTTTTCTCTCAACTGGACCTTTGATTTTTTAGAGGTCATCAAACGGGATTTTCGTAGTCAAAAAAGGGACTTTTTGCATTTTGGCCAAAATCTATTTGAATTACATTTATGATAGTTAATTTAAAGCTTTGATGCTAAAGTGCATAAGTTGATAGTCTTACATGCTGAGTTACGTAGCTGTAAGTTAATAATTAAAATAATTGCAACAGGTTGAAGTTCAAGGTCAAATGTAAAAATTTTACTCATTTCAAAGGGGGATAACTCGCGTAGGGGACGGAAACACAAAATGAAATACGGCAAAAACTAATTACTGGAACCATGCTAAAAAGAATATGTTGCTGTGTGTTTGTGTACCCTTTATAGATTACAGCCCCTCAAAAATCGAAAAAATGACAAAAATAACATTTTTAGACCCCTGTAAACCGAAAGGGGATGAAGTGTATTTCGTCAAATGTCAAATATCTTATTCATGGATAAAACAAATTTCCTCAAACTCATAGCCCAATCTCAAAAGCTATTGTGAATTAGACGAGATGGTCCTCTGCCCATATCTTTAAACTTAGTATGTTCTCTAAGAGCTGTTTTTTCCCTATATCACGAATGGAGAGGAAAATTCAACACAATAATTAAGGAAACATTTCAGCAAGTACTTAATAAACATGCTTTTGAGAAAATGAAACACGAAAGAAATGGTTATTTTTGCTAAACTTACAATAAAAAGAAGTAACTAATGAAATTTTACCTTAGTTCAAGTTACTCTAGCAACAAAGATACGCTGATACCAATGATTAAAATTTAGTAGCATCTAAAAGACACTTCAATGTGTTACGTAAAAAAAATTGAGTAAATTTAGAGCATTCCCTCATCTTCAAAAAAACATCTGAAATAGAGGAAAAAATGAAATTTTCGGAAATTTTTGATTTTTTAAAGTACGATTTCGTCATCAAGAAATTCATAAACAATTACGAAATTAGAGCAGATAGTCAGTTATAGATAGTTTTTCAATCTGAATCATTTTTACTGTTATTTTTTCATTAAAAGAGCTGAAAGAGTGAATTGAAATCTGAAGTAAATTGGCAAAATTTCAATATTTGTTAATATCTCAGATTCAAAAAAAGATCCTAATAAATTTTACTTTGCTATTTCCCAATAGAGATTTGTTTATAGAATATGGAGATGTTTATTTTTCAAGTGTACATTTATAACTTATGGAGTTATTGAGTCACAAACTGTCCGCCATGAACTCTGAAAATTTAGGCTTAGCGTAAACATCAACTTCTAATTTCAATAACAAAGCAACAAACCGTTTTTAAACTTCCATACTTTGCATTCCCTCATAGATATGCATGGTTTACCTAAATAAAAATTTTCATTGAAATCTGTGACATGTCAGCCACAGCTAATTTGCTCATTTCGCATGGAATGACCCTTATATGAATCACGTTTGTTCTAAACAGTTTTGATCCCCCCCCAAAAAAAAAAACAATTGATTCAATAAGGCGGCTCAATAAATCTGTATTTTGTTCCGGTTTTGACGATTTGATTCATTAAAGCGGTTAACTCAATAATAACCACTGATTCAATTAATTCAATCAATTTCTGCTGTATTAATATTCAGATGTATCAATAGCATGAAAAACTAACAATTTATAAATTATTTTGCATTCGATAATTTGCAACTGAAATTTGAGCTTAGGGGACAGAAATGTCCCATAATAGACTTTAAAGGATTAATGGCTTCTTTCCACCGCCATAAGTGTTCGTGTTCTAATCGCAAAGAACCAAAGATGGCGACAATCTTCGAACTCAGAGGAACATCACATTTTCTGTAGCAAGAAAAAAAAAAAAGGTTCGATGAGTAACCTCTTCACTTCATTTCCTTACAACTTCATTTATTTCGGATTTGCAATTAGCGCGCACCACCAAATTGACTTTGCCGGAGGAAAAACGGAACGGAAGGATTACGGAAGATTTCCCCGGGAGAGCCTCTTTCCGGAAAACTCGCTTACGCAGCGAAAATTTAATTTAAAGTTTTCTACTCCGTACTTATTTATTTTTAGTCGTGCTACCCCATTCTTGCATGAAAGTATGAATTTTTAAAAGCCTTTTCAGCGCAACGTTTAAAATATTTCTGACCGAGTCACTCAACCCGCATGTTGAAAAGCACTTCAGTGCGTATTAGAGACTTCAATTAAATTTTAGAAATCAAGAAGTTGTGGAAACGATCAAATTTTATTTTGAAGAAGAACAGGGAATTGGTCCATATTTCTGGAAAAAGTATGATTTTTTTAGCGTTGAAAAGCGTTACAGTAAAAAAAAAAAATTTTATGCTTTAAAAAGTAAGAGAAAAAAATGAACTTTTTTTTATTAAAATGATTAGAAAATATGAAGTTTTTTTTCGCATTAAAAAAATTACCATCTTCCAATAAGCACTTAAAAAGAGAGAGAGAGAGAAAGAGAGCGAAGAGTTTTTACTACTTAAAATGTTTTGGAAAAAATGTGAACATTAATTAATTATTGAAAAAAAAAAATCACCCCCCCCCCCCCCATCTCCAATATGCTAACTGCTGGAAGCAAGACCTTGGGAGCTTACAATTTATTCTACGCATACAATGAAAAACAGAATTTAAAACATAACAAAAAAAAAAGGGAGCAAAGATAAATTAAAAATAGTAATGTTTAATATCCGGTAAAAATGTTAAAATAAAAGTGCGCATGATAATTAATTTAAAAGTGTGCTCATGGATTGAGGAATTGACTGTCTGTTTGTCTTCTTCCCACCTCCAAAACTTTTCAGGGAATATCGCGATTGGAATAACTTTTTGATCGAAAGATTTTTGACATGACACTTCATTTTTGGAATTGTTTTTGAAAAATTTCATTAAATGTTGGAAAAGCTCAAAAAATGTCCTTCTACTGGGAAAAAGTCAAATTTTTTTAATTTAAAAATCAAGAATAGTAGAAAAATATTATTACAGCAAAAAATTTGACAAATTACAGTGGTTCTGGACATAAATATTTTGTTTAAAAAAATGTATAAAAGTTATAAGTAAAAGAAAAAATGACCTCTCTCCCATAGACGGGGCTGACGAAAAGCTTTGTCAGCCTAGTCGGAAACTAGCCCTTGAGGGGGCCTAGCTTGAAACCGGAGTTACATTCGGTTTATATATTTTTATGAGGGGAGGGGGGGGGCGACAAAACTGCCAAGGATCCATTCTTGGCTCTCAGCGGCTCTGTCCATAGACTTATTCCCGAAAGTAATCGAATTATTAAGCCAATTCTTCGAGCATTGTTGATAAACATACATCCTTACGCCATCCTCAGCATCTTGCGTCTCAATATGAAAAAAGAAGTAATTTCGCTCACAGTTACTATCCCTTGTACCAATGTAGACATTCTATTCTAACTCCAACGAACGAAAGCATCAACCCCTCTCTTTCTCTCTCTTGGGACAAAAATAGATAAACCCTATTCTTTAATTCTTTACATTCGTTGCAGAACATTGTCACTTCTTTTATTTTTACCATCAAGTTATGGTTCAAACAATGTTACATTCCACCATTTCCCGAGAGTTCTTGGCAGAAGAACAGTACTCCTTGTAAAGTCTCTGAGCAATTTTTTTATGTGTAAAAAAAGTAAGCCACATTTTAAAGAAAGATAGTTCAATTTTTGATAAATGCAGTAATAAAAACCGAACTGATTTTATTTGTTACACAAAAAGAAAAGGAATATATTTCCCATTTCATTATAAAAATTAATAGCTTAAGAAGAAAAATATCTTGGTTTTTTCCCCTTTAAAAAAAATTAATTAAAATTTAGAGTGCATGTGAAAAACAGGACTAAGTTGGTTACCGTGTAACGATAGCACAGCAAAAAAGGGGAGGGGGCGCAGAAATATTTGTTTTATCTTCTCAACCTGGTTCTCTTTTTCCACATTTTTCAAGCTATAGTGCAGACTGTACTTTCGTTGAGAGTAAATCGTTGAGCATGACATTAAATATTCAATTGCCTTTTCAGTTCATTTTGGCACTTTTGTTGGCAACGTAGTCAAAAATTCGTTTAAAAAAATTCAGTTTTTAAGAGCAGTATTGCGTAAGTTTCTTAAGGTTTAATAATTCTTAATTTTTCGCTTTGTTGCAAAAGTGTTTTGATATGAATTTTCGTTAATTATGTAAAAATGATCCTCTTTTGTTCTACAGAACTGCTCCCCTTCCTCCTCTCTACCTTTATTTTAGTATTATATTTTTTTACAGAATGTACTTGGCCACGAACCCGCATCTAGAAATGCCTATCTATATCACATTATCCAGAAACTGACTACCAAACGGCACGACTTTGAGGGTCACGGGTTTGGACAAAATTCTAGGTATAGGTCAATTCCAACTAGATATGAGCCCAGGTATAGCGATTTGACTGCTTAGGCCCTAGTTCGGCTGCAACGGGGGTCCAAAGTTGAGAATTTTGACCCAGAAATGCAATGGAGTTTCCTTTAAAATTACCATTTTTATCTCATTTTCTGCTATTGTACTACAGAATAAGCCGTTTGCATTCCTACCTTTGAATTAATTACATTGAATACTAATTTTTAATAAGCTTTTCTCCAATTCAAATTGGCTACTACTTTTAATTTCAATAACTTGAATGCCAAAATAGCATAGTAACAGGCTATTTGTCGTTTGCAAATGAAACTAATTATTTTCTATTTGTATTAATCGTCTGCTAGTAAAAAGTATTTATCGTTTGCTAAGAAAAACATTTACTTTAACTGTATATTTATTGTCTGCTATCAATGATATCCCACATTGATAAGCAAAAATTGGGAGAAGATAAAAAGTTCTGATTTATTGCACATGACGCATAAAAGAACAAAAATACGAGATCGTTTCAACTTTTCATATAACTTAGATAATGCCCATAAATAAATACGTGTTCTGCCATATACTCAATTTAGTAACAAAAGATGCCAAAGGTGTTGGAAGATCGAACATGGTGTCGAATTTTGAAATTCCAATGGAAACGCCATTGCATTTTTTGGGCCAAACTAGCAACTTCGGACCCTCGTTGTAGAGAAACTAGGGCCTATGCAGTCAAACCGCTTTACCTGCGCTCATATCTAGTGGGAATGTTCCTATAGCTAGAATTTTGTCCAAATCCGTGACATTCAAGGTCGTGCCGTTTTCTCGTGAGTCGTAAAAGAGGCATAAAGGGTAACATATGGGCCTCTTACCTCTTTTTGACAAGTGCACAATTTCCCCTACAATTTAATTCATTCCCCCGCCCCCTTATGATTTTGAATCCTCTCTCCATACATTTTGAGGTTATATTCATCCCAATTATTTGAATTTGGATTTGCTTCGCTCCTTTCCGTCTCTACCACCTTTCGGGGGGAAAAAAAAAACCACACAGAATAAGCAGGCACACGTGTTCGTTCACCGCCAATTGACCTTTTAAACGACTCCCTCTCTAATCCGAACAATATGTTTCATTTTCGCCATATCGGATTGAAAAGGGGAAAAAAACGAACAAAACATTCGATACTCACCGGGATGTCGTCCGATCATTCAGGACCAACCGCTCTGCACTCC
Source organism: Uloborus diversus (assembly GCF_026930045.1). Lineage (NCBI taxonomy): Eukaryota > Metazoa > Arthropoda > Arachnida > Araneae > Uloboridae > Uloborus > Uloborus diversus. The sequence continues at coordinate 59,046,728 of NC_072736.1, read as the reverse complement.
TCTCCCGTAGTTTGTACTCGACGAAGACAGGGAGTTAAAACCGTTGGAGGACGAGGACCATCTGCCTGGTGCCTGCCGAAACGAGAAACACACCGTGAACAAAATGAATAATAATTGAATAGTAAAAAAGAAAAGAAAACTGCATCGGAAACAAAGTGAAGTGGGGCACGCGAAGCACTTTCTCACGGAAGCGGTCAGCGAGAAGGTGGAATATCCACTAAAGGAGCGAGAGGAGGAACTGGGATGGCGATTCACTTAAACGAGAGAAGGTGGAGGCATCTATGTAGAACAGCGATGCGAACTAGTGTGGGCATAATCGAATTCTCATAATCGAATCAATTGATTACGCAAAATCAATTCTCATAATCGAATCAATTAATTATGCAAAATCACTCGAGAAATCGATTATCACGAGTTTTCGATTATCACATCTCGAGTTCTCTAATGACTCAGCTCAAGTTCTCGATTATTACAGCCCGACTTCACAATTTCAAAAGATCTCGATTATCAATCACTCGAGTTCCTGATTTGGAAAAATATCAATTATCAATCACTCGATTATCAGAAGTGCTCAATTCCTGAAATCTCGATTATGAAAAGTTCTCGATTATGCTTATCTCTAATGCAAACCTGCAGTCGAGCATTGATTAGTTATATTAACATTTATTTAAATTGAAAATTATTAGGCTTTAACAGCAATTTAAAAGCAAATTTGTTATTTAGTTACTTTTCTTGGTTCGCAAAAAAAAAAAAAAAGCTAGCATCCGGCCCTACGGCCCTAGCATTAATTTAAGTCATGACGTCGAGTTCAAATTACGTTTTTTTCGCAACGGCGAATTGCGATAGGATCGCTTGGGTTTTTTGTTTCTACAAATGGCTGCTACCACAATTATAATTTCGGGAAAACATAAGTTGTCAAAATTCAAGTGAACGCCAGGAGCTGGCTGATAGGTGTTATGTGCTAGCTAGATGCTGCTTTTGTCTAAAAAAGATTGCGTAAAGTCGAGAGGGTCGGGTACAAATAAAATCGATCGGGGACATGGGTGCCACAATCCAGTAGGAGCACCCACGCGCGGAGGCGGGAGGACCTTGAAAGTGCCCGGGAACGCCAATTTCAATCAAGTAAGGAAAATTAGCAATTCGTAATCGCTAAAAAAAAAATTAAAATGGCGACTTGAAAAAAGCATTCACGACTAATAAATTCGCATCTACTCGCCATTGGCGACCAGAAAATTTTCCCAATCTTTACCTTTAGTACGGTAGTTACACTCTGGGGCAAATCCGTGTTGACTGACCTACCGTAAATCGGGGCTATTTGAGTCTCCAGGGGCTACTTGAACCCACGGAGAAAAAAGTGTTTAAAATCCGTCCTGGTCCTATGAAACTCAATGTATAGACTTAAAAAACCTTTTCTATGACAGGTAACAGCACTAGGCAAAGGTTGGTGCATGGGGCAAAGTTTCTGCTATTCCCGCCTTTTTCTGATTGAGGTTATGATTACAAGTTGTCTAAACAGTTGTTTTTAGTGTCTGTGAACTTCCACATGTAAGTTCATACAAACACCTGATATCATCAAGGTAATGATAGTTTTATGTTTGCATTCTATTTCTTAAAAAAATAACAGTGTTTTAAGCTTTATAGCTATATAATGAATACATTAACTAATATAAATTAGTAAAAGTGCATTGGTTGCCTTAAAATGGGGCTACTTGAACCCAGGGTTCAAGCAGCTCTGCACCACATTTCATCACTAAATTATGATAAGAAAGGTTTGTAAACTTTTAAAATAAAGAGGTTAGTTACTATGTATACCCATTTACTTGCAGATCTGGGAATAAAAAAGGTCCAAAAGTTAAAAAAAAACCCTTGAAGTGGGAAATGTGCGGATTATTAAGAGGAAAAATTACAATTGTGTCCAGGTTCAATTAATTCCGGAGAAATATCTTAGAGAGTGGCATCAGCCCATTTTGACTTAAGATTCGGGCACGTTTGCGCATGGGGCACGTTTACGCAATGCCCTTTTTTCAAAACAAATTATAACTGGAGAGCCAACAGTCATAACATATGGATGCTGCTCCCTAGCAAATATCCTCTCAAGTTTTTGAGCATCAGTCGAGCTTCGGTCTAGCATGCAGAAGGAATAATATGTTTTCTACTAAGTCGAGTAAATTTTGAGTTGAACGTTTTGAAGCTTATTATGAATAAATAATGCTTAGTTAAGAAAGAACAAATACATAAAAATTAGCAGAATTTTACACTTTTTTAAGAATTGTATTTGTATGAACTGAAATGTTATTAAATTTTTTTGCACATTAAAAATAAATCCAAATTTGGCGACGGGACACGTTTACGCGTTGACGTCTGGGCACCTTTACGCACGTCCTTGCTGTGTCTTTCTTCTAAACAAGCCATGACGCTTTTTTCGCTCCGAACTGTCTCAAAACGTTTTAGCATTTTCAGGCTGTTTAGTTTTGAAAATCACCATTTGATTTTTAATTGAGTTGCAAATTCGTATTTTATAGCTTACAATATCATGTAGCGCTGTCTTCATGTTCCTTCAGCTTTTACTTTATACACTATTCAGTCTGTAATAAATTTGCTTTACTTTAACGATGGTAAGACATTATCTTCAAAACACAAACAGAACCACGTTAGGTGTCAAAATAACTATGCGTAAACGTGCCCTATGTTAGGGGCAAGTTTACGCAACCGACTTGGACTTAAAAATAATTTTTTTAATGGTTGAAAACGCAAACTGGACAACAACTGAACGTTCCAATTTTGACTCCATTAACTGCTTCATAAAACCGCAATGTCTAAAATTTCGTAAGTTAAAACATAAAATTCAGAAAATTCATTGAAAAAAATCCGCGTAAACTTGCCCCGGTCTAAACTACATCAACTCTAAAATAGAAATTAAAAGATCGTTCACTAAACAAGCCTGAGCACCCTGTAGCATTTAGTAGCGAGGAAGAGTAGGTATAAATAATATCACAGAAAATAAATCCACTCAAGTCATAAAGAGAAGTTTAACGTTTTCATTCTTTCTAATTAGAAAGAATGAAAACGTTAAACAATAAGTTTAAATAATGAGCATTCAAATTGGTTTTAGCTGTATTTAGATTATATTTCTATTTGAAAAATTATGTTCGACTAAAAATGTTTTTATGTGTACGTTGATTTTATGTTAATTTATATTAATAATTTGCATTTTATATAAATAGTTTGCTCACTAGAATGTATGATTTGAGTTTTCTTTCAAGATCATTGGTCCTTCTTGATACCACCACCTGTTTTACAGCTTAATAAGTTGTACCAATTAGCCACATTTAATTTTAAGAAGGGGGTGGCATAGGATTGGCAATGTGTATTAAAGTATGGAGTTTTGGGGATTCTCCCTCCCCCCTTGCTGAGCACCTGGTGTGAGGAATGGGGTATCCAATGCGACCGATCGACATTTAATCAATTTTTGCAGTTTGAAACGTGATCTACGTAGTGAAAAAGAGAATAATAATAAAAAATAATGAAGTAATACTTTTATAAAAATGTTTATGATGATTATGATGATGAATTAATAATAATAATAACAATAATGATTGTGATGACGATGGATAACTAATAATGATGATGATGTTGATGAATAACGATAATTAAATACCATTAATAATAAAAATAATTACAGTAACAGTATTAATAATAATAATAAATAACATTATGCAAAGAATGAAAACATTCAACAGGGCCTGCTTCAGTAGTATATGACCAAAATATTTCAAGTAGCATACGGTAGAATAACATATTTCTACAAATATTACATATAAATCTACATGAACAGCAATTTGTTAACGAAAACGTACAGAAAACATGCATAAGACAGCAAAATACATAGCATTTCTAAGCGAGAGATAGAACGAGGATTCTGTAAAGTAAAAATAAAAGCGTGTTAAAAATGGAGCGATTGTCAATCGAATTTGTAGTTATTGAACTTATCGGCCTCTCACTACATATCTTTGAAAGGTAGGCCAGCAAACAAACCATCACTCTTTGTATCCAAAAGGTCTTCGGATGCTAGGAAAAGCCAATCTGCAGGTGTTCTTACGCAACGGAACGGGGTCCGTTGAAGCGAACACCCACCCCTCGGGGTCTCTCCTAAACATTCGAAACCAGCTGTTCGGGAAAGCGAAGAGATTTTATTTCGTTTGACTAGCCACTTTTTTCTTCCGTCATTCCCAAAAGATGAAGAAATTCTGTCACTTACAGTGTTCTTGTTGTAGAAACTTGATCAAAATTTCGATTAAAAATAATCATAAGTAATTTTCGTTACACAATTGCTTTTTTTTTTTTTGATCAGCTTTTTTTTTTAAATTGCTTTTTGCTACTCTTTTCTTTTCCTTTTATTCTGAGTTAGCTATTATAACTATGGCAACTTTTTTTTCAGATGGAACTAACTAAAATCTCACAATTATTCTAGTTTTATAATGCTATGAATAATTAGTAAAACTGTAGCAAACTGATTTTGGGATAAAGGAGTCGGAGTTGGAAGTCGAAGGTTTAAAATTCCAACAGTAGGAGTCGATCATTTTTCCCTAAAGTCCGCAACTCTACTAGTACTTGCTGAGTCGGAGTAGGACTGATTTTTAGGTAAAGGACAGGGACGCCCCAATGGGAGGTCATTGAAACCTTCCAAATATTTCCTTATTCGGCAAATTTTGTCTGACGATTCAGAAAAATTATCATCATTCGACAAAATTTGGAGTTCTATTCGGCAAAATTATCATTCGGCAAAACTATCATCATTCAGCGAAATGTGGAGTTCCATTCAGCAAAATTATCATCATTATTCGGGGAAATTTTTAGTTCTATTCGGCAAAATGATCATTATTCGTCAAAATTTGGAGTTCTATTCGGCAAAACTACCATCATTCGACGAAATTTGGAGCTCCATTCTGCAAAGTTATCATCATTCAGCAATAGTTGGAGTTCTATTCAGAAAATTGGAAATTTCTGAAGAAACCGCCCACCGTCCTCTGCGGGTGCGGCTCCTCCGGTCCTGAGTTATCCGCTTCTCCTTGTCGGAGGCGTCCATGTCCTACACACATGCACACTCACACACATACGCACACACGACTTCACACACATACACTCACACACGCCTAAGTGCATACACACAGGTCAAAGCACACATAAAAGCCTACACACTTACACACACACAACTATGCACACGTAACCGCCCAGGAGGAGAGGCAGGCTTAGGGGGACAGGAGCCGTTTCTAGAAACAATAACGAACAGGAGCCGTTTCTAGAAACAATAACTCCAATGAGTAGGGTCCTGTCGCAGTTCGTGATTGCGAAAAACATAATTTGAATTCAAAATTTCAGAATTCAAATTAATTTTCTTTCTTCTTTTTTTTTTCTTCCCAGATTAAACGTAAAATCGTAAAATGTGGGAAATTTATAAGTAACAAACTTAGAATAGGGGTTAAATTAACATTGCTAGCATAAGCAAAAACTGGAACCTGATGAAAAAATCGTGAAATGTGGGGTATTTTGTAACATACAACGCAAAATATATGTTGTGCAAATTATCTTTTGTTCTGGAATATCGTACTTGTTAATCTGGATTTAATGATATACACTGCTTGAAAATTGCTAAGGAACAAGTGATTTATGCAAATTTGTACCTCAACCACCTGGCCAATGGAAATAAATTCAAGTTCAGATGGCGTGGTAGACCAAGACTCGTTATCTGTATAAAAGACAGTGCATACACGCTCAAGATTCGTACGAAAATTCACGCTCTTTGGTTTTTAACAAAAATAGTGCTGGATGTTAAAAAAGGTTTTTCTCTGAATTCTGTTTAGTTCTTGAAATACTTAAGAGTAAAATGTCAGCAAGATATCATTTGAGTATCTACGATCGTGGACGAGCTGTTGGACGACTGGAAGCAGGTCAAAGTTTCACCACTGTGACTGCTGCAATGGGTGTATAAAAAAGTGCCATCTCCCGATTAAAGACGGCCGCTGAAGGTGGAAATGTTTTGCAAAAGCATGACGGGGGTCGTGGTAGGAACACAACACCTTCAGAGGATCGCTATGTAGCCCTCGTGGCAAAAAGGAACAGAAATTTCACTCTTGGACGGGTAGCTGCAAATCTAACAACCGCTACCGGTACGCATGTTTCTACAAGAACCATCTCACGGCGAGTAAATAATGTCGGTTTGTATGCAAGGAAGCCCGTACGTTGCATCCAAGTTCAACCACGCCATCGTCGAGAGAGATTACGCTGGTGTAAGGAACATGTTGGTGGGATCATCAAAATTGATCTAGAGTGATGTTCTCTGACGAATCTCGTTTCAGTGTGACAAGTGATTCTGGTCACCACTACCTAACTACTGTAGAGAGAGCGTGGAACACGTTATGCACAAAAATTTGTTTGCGAACGTGATCGGTACGGCCCAGGCGTCATGGTGTGGGCAGGCATCATGCACACTGGCAGAACACCGCTGTACATTTTTGAATAAGAAAGCGATACGTCGCAAATGTATTGCAGATATGTTATGCTGTTATGCTTGACCATGTTCGTCTTTTAAGGACTGCTGTATGTCCAGACTTTTTCTTTACGGACGACGATTCACGGCCACACTGGAGCATTGAAGTGTCAGACACATGAAAAAGTGAAAACATTCTCCGTATGCAGTGGCCTGCTTACTTTCCCGACTTAAATCCAATTGAACTTGCCTGGGAGGCTCTTGGCAGACGTATTGCGCGAAGAACCGTCCTTCCCAGAACAGTACACGAACTCAAATCCGCATTGAGAGAGAAGTGGGAAAACATCCCCCAAGCACTCCTCAATAATTAATGGGGAGTATGGAAAACAGATGTGAATTGTGCATCGGTGTCCCTGGTAATCATACATCATATTAAGGTACTCATGTCTCCATCATTCTGACGCAGATCATTTTTCTGTGGTTGTATGAAAATCATCTAAGTAGGGTTATTTTTTTATTTTTATGTTTTTACTTCATTGATGCAGTAATATCTGTATTATTTTGTACTTATAATAAATTCACATCCTCCCTACTAACTATATATTTCATTCTGTTTCTTTAATCTTTATATATTCTTAACTATTCCAAAAAACGTAATTGTTCCTTAGCAATTGTCAAGCAGTGTAATTGAATACCCAAAATACATTTTGGAAGATTTTAATTTTATCAATTAATAAAATGAATATAATGTTAAATTAAATATTTATTGAAAACATAATAACTGACTGACATTTTAATAAGAAGTATGTAAATCAGTTACCATGTTTTGAACTTTTTTTTTTTTTTCAGATCGTCCAAAATGTATTTTGAGAATTTAATTATGCCATTGAGCTCAGCCTAAAAAATACAATATTCCGCGGGGAAAGTTTGTTTTCACAATTTATATTTTGCACTGAATTTTACAAAATACGTATTGTTTTACTTTAAAAATGTCAGTCAGTAACCCGTGGAGTTGCCCAAAAGTAAAACTTAAACTCAGTTTTCTAAACTGCGACTACTGCCTTTCCAGGGCCGTCATTTCGAAGCACTAGGAAGTTGCCTAGGTACGCTCCAGTTGAAGGAAGAAACTGGTAAAGATTCAATTTGTCTTGAGAGAAAAGTCAAGGCCCGATTAATCCTAAGTTTTTATCTTCTATACGATTTTCAAAAAGAAAATGACTAGAAACTTTATATTTATCCACTGATTAGCCGTGTTCATTTACTAAGTCACTGCAATCCTTTTTGATTTCACTCCCCTCCCCTCCCCAAAAAACAAAACTATCGCAGAATCGTAAAAATTCTCCCAAATTAAAAAAAAATCACAAAAACCAGCCAAGCGAGAAAACTACTAAGTTCAGGATATTAAATTATTCAATGCTGATTACAACATTGTTTATTGAAAGAAATATATCTAAATATGTATCCCTTTTAGTTTAAAACATTGTAGTACTTATTAGAAAAATTTGAAAACGAAGGTAAAAATGCTTTTTCGAAATTTTAGAGTGTGTCTCCTGACTAGTTTTTGAAATAAACGGTTCAATTTCTAAACAGTTGCATAAAAAAGTCTTGACTGCTCCCCCCTTTTTTTTCTCAATTCAGGCAATGTTTCTAATACAAAACCTTTTAAAATGATCCCCAAATTAACCCTCACGTAATTCTGTTTGAACAGACGCTATCTAAACGAGTAGATGTCTTCTTTTATTTTACATCCGTTAGATAGACAAAAAATATAGAACCATTTTTTACGCAAAAGAGAAAGCACGAGAGAAGTGTGAGAATAGAACAAGTTGCAAAACCTTCAACCGGTTTCAGTAAATTTTTACGTGGAAAATCCTTGGGGAAAAAGAAATATCCATAGAAAAAAAAAAAAAAAAACTGTAAAACCGTCTCCCTTGGAAATGGATTCCTTATCAAGAATTATCTGGGTTAAGTTTTTCTTGTCGTTTCACTTTATTCAATCTCCGCTTATTCGGTGAGTTATGAGACGGACTTAAGAGAGTCGGACGTTACAATGGACGTCGCTTTGCATTGTCGTGCGCCCTCTACTGGCGTCATCGAGTCCATTGTTTCAGAAAATGTTGCTCGTATATCAAAGGTTCGCCAATTTTTCAGAAAATATAGTTTCTCTGTGTGTGTTTGTGTTTCCTTCGGCGGGTACCAGCATTGACTTTAGAATGGTTTCCAGTTTCCATTCGAACTGTTTGGAGGATCACCACGGGAAAGAAAGGAAAAAAAAAAAAAAAAAACTGTGGAAAAAGTTAGTATCTTCATATAAAAATACAATAAATTTACCTTATCTTGAAAGTTCTGTAAATTAGATTTTTTTCAGTGAAAAAACCAGTTCATCTTTTCCTTTTAAAAAAATCGAATTAATTAGACCAAGCAGTTTTTATGAACAGAAAATGCGAAAACACTTCTTTGAATGAAACTCAATTTACTATATTTCAAAATATTCATACAAATAACAGAAAAAAAAAAACATTTCCCTTCATGTACTTTTTCACGTGATAAGCTAGAGTGCCACAGACAAACACACAGATACATATACAAATCAAACTTATAACCCCCTTCCTTTGTGTGTCGGGGGTTAAAAATAAAAAATATTTGCTGAAATAAATAAAATAATTATTGGGGGAAAAAAAACCCTAAAACTTTTTCCCCCCTCGGTGCGAGTATTTTGCTCACAGGTGTGTTCTGGAAGGTTAAAACAGAAAAAGTTTTTTATTTTATCAGTTGATTTTCTCAAAACATCATTAAGTCACATGTTTATTTCTTGAAAAGTATACTTAGTGTGTGCTGTACTTATTGCTTACTTGGTTTGTGAGTTTCAAGATTACTCAAACACATTAATCAGATTGCTGCCTTAGGACGTCTTAAACAGGTGAGTAACAGTGAAGGGTGCGGCTTTGTTTCTAGAACACCGTAGCGTGACCTACAGGCATCGCTTTGTTAGCGATATCATCAATAATTTAACTATCTTTCGAGAATGTTTAGCGATCGTAAAGTTAGGGAAATTTTAGTAGCTTTTATCTAAGAATTTTTTATCGTGTCTATAGTCACATTAGTAGCCTAATTACCGCAGATTATAAATAATATTAACTCTATCTACTATCGACAAGGTGGCCGATAGCCCGTACCAACCTCCGAAGAAATTTTTATGGCCTAAGAAAATGCATTTTAATCAAGCATACGCAACAAATACGATGCTCTAAATTTTAAACAGAGGAATGAAATGGGTAGAAGGCACAATTGTTAAAATTTTATTGAAAAAGCAAATAAACATATGCTTCCTTTTAAATAAAAAGCACTTACTAAAAATGTACAATTTTACTTTGTGCATAGTTCTTAGTACTTTTTAAAAAAATGTTCCTTTCATAGCAAAATTTGTCAATCAATGCATGAATATGGAACAAAGAAATGTCTCTGTGCAGAACAGTAAAGTAAAAAAAAAAATATTGCAACGTTAATTCGCACAAAAATACAGCGGACTTTATACACGTGTTTCGGGGCTACAAGTAACCCCCTTTTCATTGCAAAAAAACAAAAAAACAAAATGAGCATGCCTTTTCATCTATAAGCTCCCTTCTTTTACAATGAAAAGAGGTTCTTTTTATCTACTTTTCATTCCTTTTTAGTATCCTTGAAAACAAAATACCAATAAAATTTTATTTTGTATAATGACGTTTTTTTCTTTTTATTACATAATTTTTATCTCATGAAAACATAGTCAACCCGAACTTAAATTTTTGGGGGAGCGTAATTTGCAGTTTGCTGGTTGGAACCCCAAATTTTGCAGAATGGTAAAGTACGAGTCAAATAAAAAGGAACATTCGGGCATTTAAAAACTGCAATATACAATTAAGCTGCCAAATTTGCCAAATATATAAGGAAAGTCTTATTAACCTCCCTTCGAGGTTCCCCTGCATGAAAATGAAATATTTTTCGAATATTGACGTTAAGAGTAGAAACGGCTAATTTCAGGTCTGACTACGAAGGGGTCGGAATATCTACGAAAAGAAATTTCCTGCATTGCTGAAATACTTTAGTGACCCTAAGCCTTTGGGGTTTGAGCTCCTGGAAAGCAGAGCTGCGGAGACGGAGTCTTGCTGATTTTGAGGTAAAGGAGTCGGGAGTAGAAGAGTAAAAATTTTCGGGAGTCGGAGTCGGCCATTTTCCCTCTAAGTCAACAACTCTGTCGGTGCTTACGGAGTCAGAGTCTGATTGATTGTGGGATAAAGGAGTCAGACTCGAAGGTTCGAAAGCTCCCGAAGTCGGAATAAGAGTCGATCATTTTTCCTACCACTCCGTAAACTTGCAAGAAAGTCCATATGAAGGATAAATTGGAAATGTTCACCAAAGAAAAGCATGAATAAAACCACTCCATTTCATCCACCAGAGAAAGCAAGTGATTCAGGGTTAATTAATGCAGCTTTGCCGAAGCAATAGCTACATACCGTGAGCATTTGTGAAATAAATAAAAAGATAAAGAACTCCAGATTTTTTTTTTTCCTTGTAGTAAACAGAAGAGGAAGGGACCCCAGAAACAGGTTTGCGGTGGCCTTGCCCAAGTACGCCCGACATACTATTGTAGGTCGTCCGCTCAGAAGCTCCCTCCCCCTCCTCCTCTTCTCTTCTTCTTCGGAACGGAGGAGACCGCAGAGGACTTTCCAACAGGTTAAGAATTAGCAGAGAATGTGATGACGCAACCGCCTGTTGCACCTGCATTTAGTAACACCTGGCAGAGGCAATCCTCGAGAGACGTTTTCACTTTAAAAACTACGATGGCGGAGGAGTGCTGGAATTTAAAATTCTTATAGGCAGAGATGAAGAGAGTATCAAGCCACAGCCTGAACCCTTAAACTCTAAATCCCCCCTTTATTAATATTAAAAGATAGCAAGTAACGCAGCCCAATTTTACAAAATAAATAAATAAATAAAAGTAAATAAATTAATTTAGGAAAAGGGAAACAATAACAGACTCAAGGGCCACGCACTCTAATCCCCACTCTTCCTTTTACCCCCCCCCTCCCCCCCTTTTTCGTGCACCAGCCGCCTAGGAAGAGTCGACTGTATTATGTTACCGTGAAAGATCAAAATTACAGAATGTTAATATTCGGCGGTGATTCACTGGAAATATTTGGTCTTTCGTTTTCGTTGATGTGTATGTGAATATCAACCTTTACCAGGTTTCGGTTTGTCACAGCAACAACACATGAAAGAACTGTGACCGAAAATCCTCCTCTACAAGAGAAAATGTCACTCGATATGCTCCAGCCCCTCCTCAAGAAAATTCTGTCTTCGTTAGCAAGGGGATTTCAAAAAAATTTTCTCACATTTCGAATAATCAGGCCTAGAAATAACAATAAAGAGGCTTCTTGACTATATCGGTAGCGTTTTGCCAATTGATACAATTGACACTAAATTCATCCTGCATAAGAATTTTATCAGTTCTCAACAACATTGTATTTTCCCCAGTACTGTACAGACGGCCAAAAGTGAAATCTCTCATGTTACGTATAAATTCTCCTGGTACAGAAATATGGCTCCAGTTCTTACTTAACTTAAACTTACATGCAGATAAAATAAAATATGTTATTAGACTGTCAAGATTTTGTAAATATAAATTTAAGGATCATCTACCAGACACACAGGACAGCGTTTCTCAACATTTTTAGTCCACGGACTGGAAAAAAAGTTCTGAAAATTTTTTGCGGACGACAGTGAGGGTTTTCTTTTTTTTTTACCAAAAAAATTTACGGGACATTCAAGAATTATTACTTAAAGTATTTTAAAGATCTTTATGGTGATTTACTTGAGATAATACTTCAATGCAAATATAACCTTCGTAAATAGTACACTTGATTAAATAATTCTTTCAGAAGCATTAGAATATTATGCAGTGTAAGAGAAGAATCAAAGTAAAAAAATAGCTATATTATTATTATTATTATTTTTTTAGTAGTTATTTTTGACAAAGAAACTTTTTTTTTATATGTAGACAGCTGAAAATCTCCGAGGGCCAGCAAAAATTTTTCGTGGACCGGTGCCGGTCCGCCGGTTGAGAACCGCTGACCTCGGAGGTCCTTGGACTACTCGATGATGGAAGGAACATCTGTAGTTAATTCTACTAAATCCAAAATGTATAATTGAACCTTAACACCAATGCTGTCGGGGACGGGTGGATGCCGCCCCCGTTTTTTTTATTGTGAAAACAATGCAAATGAAATGGAAATTGGTTTCAAACCACCTTTAATATTGAGGAATCCTCCCCCCCCCCAAACGCTAAATTGATGTCCCCCCCCCCCCTTTTTTTCAACTATAACACTGCTTAACACTATTCATTGAAGAGCTCAACAAACTGCTTACTCCGAACATGCAGTTTATTTTATTTTTGCTACTTATTTTTTTGAGTACTAGTAGTTAGTTTTATTTCCCGTGAAAGTGTGTCAGTAATCTAAAAAATATCTAGCACAGCAGAAGCAGAGTTCTGTTCCCACTAAAACAATATTTGAACAAAGAATATCAAAGAAAAATTGATGGTTAATCCGAAAATTAATGAAATCGTTTGTAACTGAATTAGATTCAGTTGTAAAATGAAGAAAGATACGCATCAAACTTTTTCTTCGATTCAAAATGATCATTTATGTAATTTTGGCACATGATAAAGCATATTTACTTTATTTAGCGATCTGCAACGGACATCTTTGTCGTATTTGAGTACACCATGCCCAGATTTGAGTATGACAAATAGTGCGTTCGAAATTCGAAATGCATTGCCAAACGAAGCACCCTGGAGCAAATTCGAAACCATTCGTAACTATACCCAATGGGAGAGAGGCAAACGTAAACAAGTGGGTAAATAAGCCACCATCGTAGATAATGGAAGGCGTTTCGGCGTAATAAGATAATAAGGGGGAAATGGTTCAATTCTCGTTCAATTTATCGCACGAGTGGGCACTGCACTTGGAATTCCACAACCGCCTTTTGTTCGGAATTAGTTTCCATGTCGCCATCCGTGTTTATACACCAGCGTCTATTGGACTCTTTCATGCCATAATTTTGCTTATAAACTATAATACATGACGTCACCGTTCTATAAAAATTCTCCAGGAGAAAATATCTGGCAATAAAACTTTGCAAAAGATGCATGTTCACCAACACCATACACTGAGCTGTTTTGCTTGAGGACAACTCTTCAATGTAAAACACTTCAAGACAAATATCTTCACCAACACCATGCACTGAACTGTTTAACTGTTTTGCTTGAGGACAACTCTTCAATTTGAAACACTTCAAGACAAATAAATAACTTCACCGACGACATACACTGAACTGTTTCGCTTGAGAACAACTTTTACATGTGAACCACTCCAAGGCAATGAGAAAAATTAGGAGAAAAATTTGTTGACACAAACTTTATGCTGCATGGTTAAGACAAAATATGTCACATATTCTGAAAAACTACCACTTATATGCGGTGAAATGAGTAATACATGCGACACTGTGCATGACAGACGAAAATTAATTTAAAAAAAAACACAAACTGAATCAGCCAAGATTCATTTAAGACACGTTTCATTGAGAATATTAATACACTGAAAATCGCCCGTCATGGTATGACGGGTGAAAATTGTTTCTAAATTTGAACGAAGCAATTGCCTGTTTATTGATATTTTGATAGTTGACATTTTAACCCTAACACCGGTGGATGAACCCTAAACTCCAGTAGATAGCGTTGTTTTGGTTTCTTCGTTTTCGTAAACTGAAAGTCTTACCAGTGAAACAGTTAAGTTACCGGATCAAGTTCAGCATTGTCCGAATAAAGCCTTTCCTTGCATGTTAAACGTTACCAAAACAAATTATAAAATTATCATGCCGTGGCGCGAGTTTCATTGCTGAAACACGCGGGTTACTCGATCATCGGCTATTATTTATATGAGAATATTTATTATTCACGTAAAAATGGTCGGTCGCATTGCTTTTATAAAAATTTAAGCTTTTGATAAGAGTTATCTTTGTATGCTGCTTTGCAAAGCCACCGAGAGGGCATGTCAACCAAGTCGGAAACTAGGAGCTCGGACTTGGAACGGGCCTGCTTCAAAATTGAAAGTGTAGATGGCAGCGTGTAAGGTTATGAGATCCCATCCCAGAATCCGCACCGACCATGAAACATGTGGCTCTCGGTGGCCCTTTTGCTTTGATGACCACAGATGAATGTTTCCAAACTATATGCGGACAGGTCTATAGCTAAAATATTTTGTTCTTTACGAACTAAACCGTTACGGATGAAATGTTAGAAATTGTTACTCATGAAAGGTATGATTTCTTTGGCAATGAAAATCAAAGTAAACAAAACTTAAAGTGTCCAAAAATTTGAACAAATATTTAGTTTAAAACTACAGTTGTATTTACACCATCACCATTAAGCATTACTCAAAATGTTATACAATGCTAAATTTTAATGGTGATTGCAAATCTGGAATAAAACGAGGACTGATATTCGTAATTTTTAGGTTGATGCTCGTTTTAATGTGAGAGCGACTTCTTGACTAAGTTTTTTGACTAAGTTTTATAATAGGCATTTTATACTGTAGTTTATTTTCCGATAGATTCACAGCTTTCGTGTGTCTTTTGTGTTAATGGTCCTTTTAAAAAGAAGGCGTGTTTAATATTTCTCTCTCTTTTCTCAGTATTGTTTTTAAGCATAAAACCATAGAGATTTGCCGAAAAATTATGCATAAGCAGTGCTGTAGCTGGAGGAAGAGAGGAAAGGGGGGGGGGGGGGGTTGAAGGTGGCATGCCTCGAACTATTTTTTTTTTTTTTTTTTTGTAATAGTAAGGCAAATGTAAGGTGATTTATCTTGAAATCATCTTTTGTTATGATGAGTCCCCCCCCCCAAACTCCAAAGTGAGTTCCCCCAAACATTTTTTCTTTCGACTATTGCACTGTGTGTAAGTATGTGCGCGTGTTGGTTGAACAACAGCCCTCGAATGTTTGTCGAAAGAGCTAAAAGGATATAAAAGAATAGAAATTGCTTCTGGATTAGATTATCGCGATTTCCCTTCTTTTATTGAACGATTTGTAGCTTTCAATCCAGTTTCACTCACCCGTTTCGCAAACAACCACTTGCAAAAGGTGTTTCACAAATCTGCCAGCCAACTGCGATTTCTAACGCAATGGTTCATTTTTTTTACGCCAGAAAAGTTTTATGGAACAACATACTTTTCCGTGCAAGTAGAATCCAAACAAAAGAAATCGGGTTTATTTTATTCGATATCGAGCTTCGCTTTTCTCCTCCAAAGCTTTTAAAAACATATTTGCCACTATCATTGAAGTAATTTCTTCATTTTATTTTTTAAATTTATTTACAAATACCGCGCATAATTTTGTTTTTCCTTTTCCCAAAAACGCTGCAGGCTATTATTATTCAGAAGTTTGGCAATTTAATCCCTAAATTCTTATTTTATTGCTACTTTGAATTTACCTGCAGGGCATTCTGGTATCGCAGCGGCCTCAGGTTTTTTGAATGGTTTCTGAGAGTAGCAGTATATGACTACCGGGGATTGAGGACTAGCGAAAGCTTAAATCGAAGTTAGTTTTCCTTTCCAAATAACTTTTTTTCTGTAGATTATTTTTATTACTTTAAATAAATAAATAAATAAAAGGCAAACAGTCCTCTCCTCAGGGCCGTGCACAGAGGGGGGGGGGGAGAGAAGGGACACCTGTTGGCCCGGGCCCGAGCCTGAAGGGGCTGAGATTTTTAAAATGAGGGGTGACATTTTTGCAGAGATGTAGGGGTAAACATTATGAAGGGGGGAGGGGGCGTAAAAGTCATTTGTGACGGTCCCGAAAATTTCTGTACACGCCCCTGCATCTCCAGGGTTTTAACGAAGGGGATCAATGTTTTTTGGACTCATTGATTCATATAACATACAGACAGAGGCGGCGAGAGGGGCTCATAAATGCAGGGGCAAATTTGTTTAGGAAGTTGAAGACTATTTTAGGCTATCTTGAGTGATTTGGGGAGGGGGGGGGGGCTTTTGATGTTCTCTCGCAGAAATGTTTTGGAGTTTTAGTTTTAAAAACGCCATATCAGTTGAGTTTTGTTAATGTTTGGGGAATGGAAAAGAGCTTCCAGGGTTGTCCGCGTAATATATATTTTTTAATAAAGTCTAATTGTTAATAATAATAATAAAAGCGAAGAAGTTTGGACTATCTTTGGTAATGTAAGGGTAAGGAAGGCTCTTCCCGGAAAAAAATCTTAAATTGAGGTCTTAAAGACGCAAATTAAAGCCATCTTTAGTAAACTCAGAGCATGGGGTTTAGGGTTCCCTCTTATAAATTTTGCAAAGTTTAAAACATTTTTTAAATGTCTTTTAAAACATTATTTCAGAAAGAGGAACAAAGGGTTCGAAAGTTCTCCCCGTATTTCGTTTTTTTTTCTTTTCCTTCTTAACTGATTAAATCCTAAGAACTTAGTTTTAAACTTCCTTTGGGGGTCTTCAAAAATAGATCTCCGGATTTTTTTTTAAATTTTATTTTTTTTAATTCTAAATTGAAGTCTTAAAAACGCAGTTTTATGCTATCTAGGGAGGTTCTCTTCCTGAATATTTCACCCCCAAACTGGAGTCTTAAAACGTAAATTTAGGTCATTTTTGAAATGACTAGAAAGGAGGGAGTGCGCTCGGGGATTTTCTCCTGGAAAATTTTCAAAATTGAACTGAAATTTTAAACAGTATTTGATGACTTAAATGTTCGGGTAACCTCACCCAGAAGGTTTTGAAATTGAAATCTTAACGTTGAAGCAATCTTCGATGATAAAAAAGTGCGGGAGTGGTCTCCCCCCTTGCCCCTCCCCTCACCCCCGATTCGCCGCCACTGTATACAGATACGGACAAAAAACTGCATCCCTTGCGGAAAATCCCATTTAAAAGAACTTCTCGAGAATTAAGAGAATGTTCCTGGGTTTGTTGATTCAAATCAAGAGATTTATTTTTCAAAAAAAAAAAAAAAAAAAATCATTGACTCAAATTATTACTGTTATTATTACTTTTAATACTCTGCAGTTTGAGTAAGTTGTTCTCAATATAAATTGCATTTTTATCTCAGCTTCTGATAAAATAACTGCACAATTCTATTTCTGTATATCTTGTGTAAGAGAGTAATAGATTTCAAGAATTTAGCTAATTTTTTTTCAGAATCTTGCAAAATTTCTGTTATTCTTCAGAAAATTTAAAAACCGAAAATTTTTAATGTACCGTATCATGTCGATCTTTTTGATGCTATGATTTTTATTTTTTCTAATCGTATTGTCTACTTTATGGCGTCCTTTGAGCATTGTCGTCCAAATAAGAGTATAACCCACGTCTGAGGGAATAATTACTTTCAAAATGTTTTGCTAAGCTGATCAAAACGAAACGCTTATTTGCTTCCATTAAAAAGTAATAACTGCTTTAAGAAAAATGACGCAATGTTTTGCTTAAGAAATCCCACATAAGTTTGTAATTTGATAAGCAGAAAAACTTTATTCATCAACTAGTGGTACCCGCACGGCTTTGCCCGTAATAGAAAAATTAAAAGGTATTTTGGTTCGCCAGTATATTTACAAATAATGTATGGTGAATTTTCTCGCCAACTTGCTTGTACCTGTGTTACGGTTCCACGTTACGATAATTTCGCATCTCGCGAGTTGACTTGTGCCCATGTTACGGTTCCACGTTATGATAATTTCGTAATTTACTCGTCCATCTTATGATAATTTTGTTCTTAAAATTGGAATAAAAAAAGAACCATATCGAATTTTTGAAAAATCGCTTCGAGGGGCACACCCCCATGCTACAAACTAACTTTGTGCCAAACTTCATGAAAATCGGCCGAACGATCTAGACGATATACGCGTCACAGAGATCCTGATAGAAATTCGGACAGAGAGACTTTCAGCTTTATTATTCGTAAAGATAAAGATATTTCGAAGTATTATTTTCAATGAAATATCCGAGGCGTCACGTGCGGAACAAAATGACCGTTTTCCGTGGAATGACCCTTTAGCTTTAATGTGATTTATTTATTTTATTTCTTTAAATGAAGTTTATTCAATTTTCCTGACAACGAGGGCTGTTGCTGCTTAGTTGAAATTCCTTTCCTAGGATTACTTTTGGATAACCGAGTTCTGTTTTAACCTTGCAATTTCAAAAACACATTCGCAAACCCTATGAGCTGAGAGTAACTGCATAAGAATTTGGGGGGAAAATTAGAAAAAAAAAAAAAACAAGTAAAGAAAAACAAGCCAGGTATCTGCCGCATGTATTAAAAGTGAGCCTCCGCCCACGGGGTTAGTGACCGTCCTTCTGCATTGGGGTTAAGTGGCATTTACAGACAGAGATCATTCCTTCCCGTGCCTCCTTATCATTCCTTGCTTCCCATTGTTAGTCGAGAAAGAGTGCTTATTTATGGAGGGGCACTTCCTCTTTAATGTACAGTCGCTAGTGCTCCCTCATTTATCAAGGATTGAGACATTGATTAAAGAGCTCTCCCCCCCTCTCTTCGTTCCTCTTCTGTTTAAGCTATTTTCTCCCCCCCCCTGTCCACTTAATATTATTCAGATGATTCATGACTGAAATTCAACAACATCGATGAATTCTGTATTAATGTTAGTTTGGTTTAATGAGAAATTTAATCAAGTTTGGTTATTTTGGCTTATTTTAAAATTAGTTGCAGTTATGTTTGCTTCATGTTGCTCTGTTTTTGTTTAATTTTGAGCAGTTTTGAAGATTAAATTTTAATTAAATTTAGTCTGAGTCATTAAGTTTTATTTTAGCTTTAAATAACTTAATGTAGTCTGGTTATGTTTGCTTTCGTTTCAGTTCAATGCTGTTTCATTTCGTTTCATTATTATTTTCTTCCCTCGCGATTGTTCATCCCGGAAGAGTTTCAATCAAAATATTTTTATTACTGAAATCTTGAAATTATTTCTAAAACTATAATATGAGCAATTAATTTGAAGTTTCGAGTTTTCTTGATTTTAAATTTAGTTAACGCTTACTTTTTAATTAATTTCATCCAGTCTAGTTTTATAAATTTATTTTTTAATTAATTTGTTTGTTTCATCACATTGATGAAAAATACTAGTGGTTATTAAAAATGTTTACGTTTGCGCCACTCACAGATTTTTATAAATGGTTGTCCAGTCCATGAATGATGTCACACTTCATTTCAACACTTTTAACCCTTCTCTCCCCTTCTTTGTCGCAAAGTGTCACACTCCCCCACTTCATCTACCCCTTCCCCCTCCTTGGTCACATGTCACGCTATTTTTCATAATTTTTTTTATTAACGCGTGATATCACACTTCGTGTTACCCCCTCCCTCCCCCTTGCCACAAATTGACACTTTCACACCCCCCCCCCAACCTCTTATAAAGTGTGACATCTTTTGAGGCCAGCCCCTAATGCGCAAATTTGCGATAGGGAGTGCCAACAGGAATGCATTGGAGTCACAAGGAACTTTTTCACAAACCATTCAACATCGAGTAAAAAAAAAAGTTTGAATCATATTAATGTTTTTTTTTAGAAAAATTCTAAATTATATCAGATAAAGAATGTCCAACACACGGCCTGATTACTGACTAGACCAACTTGGCCATGGGCTAGTCTCCCCCTTCTTTTTAGGGGCCCCAAAATGGCTATTTTTTTTAAACCAAAAGCTCAAATTGTTTTTCCCAATGACTAAAATTGTTACATTGGAGAGTACACAGGGGCCTCGAAAAAGCATGTGGTCTAGTGCCCCTGATATCTTAATCGGTCCCTGCCAACAAGAGAATAAATTTGCAAGATTATGAAACAAATTTTAAAGGCAAAATCCTCCACGGTAAACATAACGTTGAGAACCATCTCTACTCTCATGGAGGAAGACAGGATACTAAGGAGCAAAATATACCTTTTTTTTTCTTTTTGCATTAAAAAATTATGCAACCACAGTAATATAATTAATGAAAACTTTTAGTCAGGTATTTCGCCAATCTAAACTATTTTTAATAGGTTTTAAACAGTATTTTCATTAACAAGACTAATAATGCGTAACACTGTTTCAATGTACTTCGTCTTCGTCTACATGGAGCGCAACCATAAGAATTTTTTCAGCCACCGTCTTCATCAGAACACTTTGTTCGAACCATGTTGCCAACACTGGAATGTTACTTAAAAAGAATGTAAACGATTCACCCCTTTGGTTGAGCCAATGCATTCTAATTAATAACAAATCGATCAATAACAACCAATAGATTTTATTAACAGAATAAATGTTGATGAAATTAAAGATTTTTTTTTATTTATAAGTTGTAAAAATATTTCTCTTACTCGTATAATGTTTTTAAATTCATGTTTGTATTTAATGTTTGAGTACTAAATACAGAACGGAAAAAGAACACAACAGGAATGAAGGGGGGGGGGGGGGTTTGCATTGCTTTTCACAAGGAAAAATTAGTTCTATGAGAAATTTTTTTTATTTTTGTTACCTTTGTTTTAGAACTTTAATGATATAAAGATCAGTTTAAGTACTCTGAAGTTAAAATATTAAAAGGTAGAAAAATAGAGTGCTTTGATTACCCCCCCCCCCCTCTCAGGAGCACATTTTTTTTTTAGGTTTTTAAAATTTTATGCCCAAATACGTATTTACTCTCTTATAATTTAAAATGTCTGGATGAAGATTTTTTCCTACATTAAAAAGCTAAGATTTATTTAAAAAAAAAACTACAGAGAGATTTGTAGAACAAGAGAAAAGAGAAATTCCTGAGCATTAAACGTGTGAATAAACTTGAACCTATTTCCTAGCAAATGAAGCAGTTCGAAACCGAAATCAAATCGACACTTTCTCTTGAGCCATTTTCTTTTTTCGTCCAATCTTTTCAACTCCTTCTCAATTTCCTCTTTATGGCTAGAATCGTTTTCCTTCGAGAAGCCAATGATTCTCGATCTCGTTTCTTTTTCTTTTTTAATGTTACGCGCGGAATTGAAACGGATTCTTTTCCGTATCGGGAAATTACTTTGTAGCGATTTTGCTTCAAAACCGAATTCGACTTCCTCGTTGCTTTGGGAAAGTGCGGATTGTGGGATTGTGGCCAATTTCGGGGTGGAACAGAAACCAGTTTGTACGTTGCTAACCCGCTGTGGTTCCGTCGTTGTGAGAAGGTCTCTTTTCTAAATATTCCGAACTCATTTCCTTGCGATAGGAATCTGCAAGGTTGATCTTCTTTTCTGCAATGCTCTTACACTTTAATTTCGACACCAGATTAAACTCATTTTAGGTTAACGAACCGGATATACAATTTCAAAAATATTTTAATACTAAAACAACTTTCATCAGTTATCGTTTTTTGTTTCGCAGATACACAGACACACATACAGACACACATTATTATATATATATATATATATATAGAGAGAGAGAGAGAGAGAGAAATTGAAACAAACCAAAAATTAATATAAACAAGGCGCAAAATGCAGCACTAAGGATTATATCGCGTATTTACGATTCAAAAATGACTGAAAAGTGTAGGTATGTAAACAAAGCAAAGACCACAAGAACAAAAATAAACATGCTAACAATTAACCTGCTTCTTCGTCAGTGGGTGGAAGCTGTTCCGACCCAATGATGAAGAAGCAGCTTAATTGTACTTATATTTGTGTTCTTTACTTTGTTTACATGCCTACACTTTCCCGTCATTTTAAAATCTTATATAGAGGTAGCGTATCACAATCGAGTTCTGTTGAAAATTGGCTAATAGGACAGAAAATAATTTAAAATGGATGTTTAATGACTCGTCAAGGTAAACCAACTCCGATCAGTTAAAAAAAAAAAAGATTTTTCCACTAGCCCATAGGGCTTATATTAGCCCTATGGGCTAATATAAGTGATAGAAAAGCTACTTTGATAGTAGCAGCTACAGTAGAAAGTTTGAGGCAAAATGTGAAAGATTTTACACTTATTCACTTGTCTATAAGATAACAAATGCAAATTATCACCCACTTTTTCAATTTTTCGTTTCTTTACGAAGCGTTATGACGATCGGAATAAAGAGAAATCAGATGATGCAATTAGGGCCCGATTAAGATATCAAAGGGCCCTTGGTCAAAGACTTTTTCAGGGTTCTCATTAGTCAAACCTTACAGTTTTATCCATTAGCTAAAACAACTTTAGCTCTTATGGGGGCCTCTTAAGAGCAGGGACCCTAGGTCCCGACGTAGTTGGCCTATTCAGTAATTAGGAGTAAGTTTGACTATGATTAAGCAAGACCACACTGCTCAAGACGAACCCACGAAAACTGGAAACATTAAAGCATTTCGGTGGGTTTGCTTACCCCTCCTTCGCCACCACCATACTCGCCCGACATTGCACCTAATGATTTTTCTTTATTCCGTTCGCTATGCAAAATAAATGAATAAATAAATAAATAAAACATGAAAATGGGGCTGCAATCCAAAAATGTTACCACTACAAAGCCAACTGACCTTTTTTTGGTTGTCACATGCGAACAAAACGTCCGTTTTTCCGTAATATATACATATAGATGCAGGATGATCAGCGAATAAGCCCTGATTTCAAAATTAAATATCTCTACAACAAAGATCGATAGAGTTATGCGGTAAACTGCACGTTTATTAGCAAAACTGTAAAAATGGTGCTCAAAAGTTTACAAATTTAGTTACAACAGTCGTCAGCAGATGTCACTCTGGCTGAAAACTCTTTCTCTGAAAGAAGTCCTGGGAAAAAAAAAACCAATAAAGAGAGAAGCAGTCTTTGCAATCAGAATACATTTTTTCAAAGTGTTCACCGTTCGAAGAAATGACGTGGCGTAAACGAACAATGAAATTCGACGTGACGTCTTGCAACGTCTCAACGGAGAGGAAATGGAATCACATGCAACGCCAATCAACGATTCAAGACCATCTAGAGTAGCGGGATTGTTTCCACAGGCTCTGTCTTTCAATGTGCCCCATAGAAAGAAGTCACAAGGAGTCAGATCGGGAGAATACGGAAGCATACTATTCCTGTGTCAGTAAAACCAGCCGATACCTGGTCAATTCTCCAACGCTAGTTTATTGCTGACAAATTGTCCCAAAAGTTTAACGTAACGTTCAGTAGAACATTGAATCGGTTTTCAAAACTGCGACACGTTGTCGTGGGACTGTGTTGTAATTGGTGGAATTCTAGTACCAAAAGCACTCGTTCTTCAATGAAACACATTTCATATTCTACGCTAGCCTCTTTTCAATGTCCAACAGTTGCATTGATCGCTTAAAATTTCGTAGCCCATTTTAAAAGCTATTGGTAAGTCATTGTAATTACAGCACCATCTGTTGACGATTTTCATAACTAAATTTTCTAATTTTTTGTGCACGATTTTTACAGTTTTGCTAATAAACGTCAGTTTACCGCATAATTCTATCGATCTTTGTTGTTGAGATATTTAATTTTTAAATCATGGCTTATTCGCTGATCATCCTGTAATATAAATGCATTTTGTGTAGATATATATTATATATGTGTGTGTGTATTTATTCTATTAGATAAATGGAAAACATTAATTGTTTTTTTTTCCCATTTTGTGTTATATTAAGGTATTTAGGTTGTTGCTGTTTTGAAACGAAGAAACGATGTACGGGCGTCATTTCCAAATGCAAGTAAACACGAAAATCGTGATCAAGAAACTACCGGGGCCCCTGTTTTGGAGCTGTTCGAAATCGTTTACGGCCAAGAAGGAAGCAAAAAGGAAGCCCTTTTTTTTACCTTCTTTTTTTTCCGGCGCTGATGTTAATGCCTGTTTATGATCCACCTATTGTTCCAGATTTTCCCGCGGTTCCTCGATGTGCTTCGTCTCGAGAACCGTTCGTTTTCCGTCCTCGCATTGCTGAGGAAAGTGGCAGAAATTTGAAAAAGAAATAGGATGTCTACTTTCAATCGATACTTTAAACATGAGTACGTCTGTGTTTGAAATTGCAATTAGGTTAATGAGAAAAGAATAGTTTATGCTTATTAATATCTACGCCGTAAGTGGCGGTGACACCCGGGGCGGTAATGTGTATTGTTCTGTTAAGATATTAAAGGGCCCTTGGTCGAAGACTTTTTCAGGGCCCCTTGTAGTCAAACGTTACAGTTTTATCCATTAGCTAAAACAATTTTAGCCCTTTGGGGCCATCTAAAGAGCAGGGGCCCTAGGCCACGGCGTAGTTGGCCTATTCAGAAATCAAGTCCCCCCTCCCCTCAAAATGCACAATAATAATAATAACAACAATATTCTATGCAGGGCTCTCCAACCTATGGCCTAGAAATATAGTTGAAACATTATTTTTAATTACAAATAATTGTGCAAAATATTCTTGCCGTTAATATAAATCATTTTTTACCGTTAACTACGTGTGCAGAAACCCCATCTCTCTTTTTGCTCTTTCCGAGAACAAATATCTTTTGTCCGCGCCACATTCTCCCATCAGTCCCCTGGCATTGGGCATTTCCTTGTCCCAGGGAAAACATGTGCTCACTCCTCTCTTCATATGTGTTTAATTCGTTGTCAGCTCAGCCTGAGATCCAGCCCTCAAATTTTATAAAAACAGTTAAAAGTGTTCAACCTATGTTTTTTCACTGCATTACCCATTAACAAGCCTTGTGTGGGAAACACTTGAAAGAAGCTGAAGTAATGAACGTAGTTGTCAAAACAGTTAACTTCATTAGATCAAGTTCCCTCAAACACCGTCAATTCAAAAATTCTCTTAATAAAATTGCCAGCGTTTACCAAGATGTTCCGTACCATTGTGAAGTTCGCTGGTTAAGCAGAGACAAAGTATTGCGGCGGTTTTTTGAACTTCGAGAAGCGATTGACATTTTTATGACAGAACGGAGTCTTTTTGTACCTGTGAACTTTCTAACAATGTATTTGTATTGAAATTGATTTACGTTGATCTCACGATGCATATTAATTCCCTGAATTTGAAACTGCAAGGTGAAAACTCTTCAGTTTGTAACTTATACTACCATGTCAAAGCTTTCAGACAAAAACTTATACATTCGAAAAGTATTTAGTATCTACGAACTTTGACCACTTTGAAACATGTAAGAACTTAAGTGCACTAAGCACTGCTACCTTTTCCAAGGATTACGTTTTGGAAGTCATGTCTCAGCTTCGACATGATTTTGAAAACCGCTTTGAAGACTTTAACCGTGTATCAGACGAAATTGAACTCTTACAAAACCCTTTTAAGTGTGATATTGACAAGGTTCCTTCTGAAATTCAACTTGAAGTCAACCAGTTAACAAGTAACAACTAATGTCTTACTTAAGACAGCTTTCCAGGAATGTCACAAGGAAGGTAATCTTCTTCCAATTTACAGTTCGCTACCAGAAAAAGACTTTAATAACTTAAAAAATCATGCTAGAGCTATGTTTTCTCTTTTTGCACCCACTTATACGTGTGAACAGACGATTTCAAAAATTGAATTATATTAAATCTGAGTGTAGATCTTCCTTATTAGACGAACATTTAAAATCCCTCTAAATGATCGGAACTACGGAGTTTGTCCCTGAAAGGACTGAAGTTTTAATAGCTGTAAACAAATGCAATCTTTTCATTATTTTTTTTTACTTTTAAAATTTTTTTTAAAGTTTTAGACGTGTTGTGTCCGCATTTATTTCCGAATTTTTAATTTTCATTAATTCAATAAAGCACGGCCCGATCAAGCCAAAGTGATGCCCAGGTCCTAGTTCAATTTGGTACCCCAGTCACAATAAAATCTGCACGTTATCAAAGTACAAGTTAAAAAAAAAAGAGTAGAAATAAATTTCACCATTTTTACCATAAATGTGATTTTTTCCAGTTACTTGTTATTTTCAATATTGACCTTAGATTGAATGCTACAAATTTATTTATTTGTATAATCTTTTTCAATGATAGTGTAAAACGATATTTTAAAGAAACATTTTGCTTTCTTATTGCATGCATAGATATAATATCGGAAAAAATATGTACAATAAGAGTTAGTTTCGTTCTTTTCTATTTTAGTGTTATATATATATATATATATATATATATATATATATATATATATATATATATATATATATATATATATATATATATATTACGATCAGTTTTTCTCGTAGTAGTTGAGTGCTCAGAAAATTGAGCCCCTACATCACTAGTACCGATGAAAATGTACATTTTCTGAAAATGTCAGGGACAGGACCCAGTAGTCTGCAATTTCAATCCAAGGAGAGAAGTATACTTTGAGTACAGAGAGGTACAAGGAGAGGGAGGGTCCCTTTTGGAATCTCAAGAAAAGTTCCGTATAGACGTTTCGTTTTCTTCATTGTCACGCGGCAAGTCTCCTCACTTCAAATGACGCGATAACATCGGCGATCATTGGTCAATACAATACTGGTTCATTTATGTCAACCCGAGATATCCGAAGTATTTTGCGCCATAATAGCAATAAATAGCATTACAATCCATCAACATCTGACGGCGCGATGGAATGTAAAGTGAAAATCAAATTAAAATCCCTTTCCTGTTGGTGGCTGGGATAGCAAGCTAAACCATCAACTTTCTGTAATGGATTTCAGTTCTGTGCGTCAAACACACATAATGGATTACATGTATTTTTTAAACTTTGCGTTACGCATATTTATGAATGCAATTTCAAAAGAGATTCATTCCTCTCACATCTTTAAGCCATGAGCATAAGTTCTGTAGGCACCAATCGGCCCATCTCATCAACTAAAGGTCCATCTCTTGACCCCGAAGAACACACAGAAACAACCGCAGAAACCACAAGAATGTAGCAAAAGGTCCGGCTGCTCAAAGGTATACAGACACGATGACTCTTGAAAATGCGCGTAGATTACAGACTCTATGTTATATAGAGATTCGCTGTAGTGTATTCGTAAGACACATCATTCGCAAATCGGCTGCATAAAACAGGACCCTTGACTGGCCAACCACAAACCGCAGAAAGTTTGCACCATTTTCCAAAGGAGTATTTTTGCTCTTTAAAGCTAATGCTAACCTTAATTGTCCAGCGTACAAAACATTCATGAATGCGGTAATATTGTCCGTTAAGCTGAAATCACATGTAAAAACTTTTGAAGCTACTCAGTTTTTTTCCGTTACTTGTGCTATATACCAGTGGATTACTTTCTCGAGCAATCGTTCAGTTTCTGTTTCCTTCATCTCCAAGATTTTGCTCGTGTTTATGGTAAGGTCACCAGTAACAGACAAGGGTACAGTAACAGACAGTCATAAGTTTGGATTTGAATGATAAGGTGGGTACATCTGATTATGATATCTTTTAGGTGGGTACATCTGATGTTGCTGTGGCCGATGAAAAAGGTGCAGCCATGTAGTGTTATCAGAGTGAATTTTATGAGCCAGTTGTGGTCCAGTCAATGGACACATTGTAGCGTGCATGGAATATGCGATAATTTTTGACTTCAGAATAATGTTAGGGGTAGTTAATAAGTAAACATACTAAAAGTCCCCGCCCTTAGGAAGTGACCTAAAGGTGGGAGGGAGGGGGGAAGAAAATTTTGGGCTTTTCGAGAAAATGTTGGAAACGGTGGAAAAAATGCGTTTAAAACAAAAATTCAAGTTAAATAAATTTACTATGAAACTGTGTCTACACATATGTGTCAAATTTCCACTAATTTTCCGGTTATATGTTATGAAAAATCGATGATTTTCGGAAAAATTATATCTCTTTTAGACAAACATTTGCTCTTAGTGCCTCCCAGGATCAGTACTCATGAAAATTGTTAATGACAAAGTTGTAGAGCTTCAAATTTCCTTCTATTTGATGTGCTGTTTTGTTATATTTTATTCAACCAATCAAAAGTTACAGAATTTCAAACAGGCACTTTCATGGCAAAAAGTGGAACACTTGTCATTCACAAATTGCAAACTGACTCGAAAGGATCGATAACTTTCTCTTTCCTCAATGAATTCGACAATTCTGATGGACAATAAAGAAGTATTTGGATTACTACAGCACAAATGATGTTTGGGGGGGGGGGAATTTGTGACAAGGAGGGAAGGAAAGAGTAAGAAGTGTGACATCAAACATTTTTTAATACGAATATGTTTATGAAAAGTAGCTTGTAAAACGAACTTTGTGACATGAAAAGGGGGAAGGGGGTCAAAAATGTTGAAAAAAAGTGTGACATTATTTATGGACATCTCTTTACCAAGGAATCGGACAAAGATTTGTAAAATTACGTATATGCAGTATGAATTGGTGGACTGAGAACGTGCAGAAAATCAGCACGATACATACTGTTTAAGGAAGTTGATAACGACAGTGATTTAATTTAATTTGAATTTGTTGTTACTGAGGATACTTAGTCTACAAAACTGTTAGGCAGAAAGAGACGACTGTATAAACCATATGGACATCAATATCAGTTAGAAAATTGAAAATCCGGTCAAACAAGAAGGTTTCTATCCAACTTTCATAATAACAATCAACAGACAAATCCGCTAATGATGAAGCTGTTAAAAAACGAGACAAATACGCTCCGAGTTTTAGGTGATGTTGACGTTGATATTGCGAAGACGGCTATCATCAGATGGCAAAATTCTTCGGTAACTATCATTTGAGGGGAAGTCCTCCTGGTTGTTCTCTTGATATCCAAATCCCGAACTGACCATCACATTCTGCTTTAAAAATGTACTAGAAATCTAAAATCATACAACATGTACATGAAATACACCGCCAGCTCAGTCATTTCCAGCCGAGGACTGCAGTTTCGTGCTTATTAGCATTCATCAGCCCGGCATAGGAAAGTGACTGAGCTGGAGATGGAAAACCTCTTAATGAAGCCAAGAGTGCGAAACAAATCTGGTCTGCTAAATCTATATTAGCTACCAGTTTGTTTCGCACTCTTGGCTTCATTAAAAAGTTTTCCATCTCCAGCTCAGTCACTTTCCTATGCCGGGCTGATGAGTGCTAATAAGCACGAAACTGCAGTCCTCGGCTGGAAATGACTGAGTTGGCGGAGTATTTCACGTATTTCTGCTTTAGCCCTGGCTAATGGGCGGTAATTTACTGAACATACAACATATATCTATAAGGTATATGTCAACAGTTCTTCTTCCCCTGAATCCATTCAGGCAGGATGGTGGGGCTTGCATAAACTATCATGGAATTGTGCTTTAGCCACAGAAAAGTCCCTCAACGAGTTCCGTTACAGACAATTTATCAAAGTAGCTGCAAACATCAAGACTGATCTATAACTCTGCCGTATCACCAGGTATACCGACATTTTCTGGGAAAACTCAAAATGTTCTTTTCCCCTCCCTCCCACCTTTAGCTCACCGCCTAGGGGCGGTTTTTAGTATGTTTACTTACTAACTACCCCTAACAATATTCTAAAGTCAAAAAATTATCGCATATTACATGCAGGCTACACCCCTGTTTTGAGCACTTATTGAATGGACTATTTGTTATTTACAAGGCAGTGATGGAAGGTTATGAACAGCCACCACGCGCTCAGCTGGTGCTTCATGTTCATTTGAATTTAATAAGGCTTTACTTCTAAAAATTAGGAACTATTGCGCATTCTTAAGAGAAAAAGGAAATTTTGTCTATTACTCATCGTTTCTTCAGATTTTTCGGTGTCTGTTACTGGGGGTTGGACTTTTTTTTTTCGAAATTGAACAAATAAGATTAGAATTAACTAATTCAGAAGATCCAGATGCGTCCAAACGTTAGATGAGAGGTAGTTGCATAAAAGAAAAATAGTTTAAAAAGTCTATACTCATTAAAAGGCTCAGAAAATTAAGTTAACCTCAGAGCGATGTCGTAAGCATGCCTATGACTGGTGCCGTTGCCCCACCTGTCAGCCAATCACAGTGGTTGCAATTACGTCATTATTCGAAATAATTTTTGCATTTATTCACGTGAATATCATTACTCCTAGCGTCATAGTAATTTGTTAAAATACGGTAGTCTAAACAAATTGATTGAAAATTTGCCCAAAGATTTCTCGAGGGTTGAAAACTACACTGCCGCGCTAAGCATAAAAGTTGTATCTACAGCTGAGCTCAAATTGAAAAATTGCTTTTTAAAATTTTACGTTTCCATATACTTGATTCATATTTCACTTTTTCAAACTTAAAAAAATATATATATTTTCCTTTCCCAAACTATTTTAAAACTTTGTACACAGGAAAAATATGTTGTCAAGAACTACTTCGTAACAATAACTCAATACTGATACAAAGTGCAGATACGATTTTTGTGCAAAGCGCGACAGTATAAAGGGGTTGACGATTGAGAGGTATTGACGCTGCATTAATGGGGTGATTTGGACAAAGGAGATGATCGTAGAAAGAAGAAACAAATTATCATTATACAGAAAGCGGTAAATGTTATGTTGTTTATCAGCAAGAATAACGATCGAGATGCTGATTATGATTGCAGTGTAGTCATTTGTAATTTTCGTTCATGCATGATGATGCGTTTTTATAATGATTCATTTTCATTCAATGACATGACCGTTTCGCTGACAGACTTCACAGGTGTGTTCACTACAGTTTTACGCGCTGGTACTCTGCCCTTTGAAAACAAGACTTGTGCTGCAAAATGCAGTATAACTTCGATTTAACGATACCCGATTTAACGATTTCCTCAATTCAATGATATATTTCAGTGGTCCGAATCTAACTGCATTGAGTGTATATGCTCCTCGATTTAACGATATCCCTGACTTAACAATAACTTTTTCCAGTCCTTTAATGATCGTTAAATTGGAGCTATACTATATGTTTACTTCCCCATGCCTCCGCTAGGCATATGTTCTCTGATTCTCTCTTTCGCTGCGCACACACACACACATACATTTATACATACATAAATGTAACATTGGGGGTAATTTGGTGCCGAAACGCTGTTCTGGTTTTGCTTTTCTGGAAAAATAAATGTCCCTTTCGAATTAAGTTGTATACGACTTTGGATTTAATTAGCATTCCGGTTCTTGGAAAATTTTAAATTCACACTTGATATATGTAAGTAGTAAAAAAAAGTTATTTCGCGCAAATTAAGCATGCCAAAACTTCTCAAAGGTGCGTAATGCAAGCTTTAGAGCCAGTGATTTTCCGTGGCGGCCTTTCCTGCCCTTCTCCCCCCATTTCTATTTCAAGGTGAGCGAGACAGGTAGCTAACAACAGGTGCCGGCTACCGACTCGGCATCCTTCATTAGAGGGGCCTCCCAAAGAGAGAATCCCTTTTTAATGAGTGCCTCCCCCATTTCTCGGCAAACTTCCTCCTTCGTCAAGGTTTTGCGCTCACGGCCGCTTCTCCGCACTCCGATGTAGCCTGTTGTCAGTTTCGCCGAATAGAAAAAAAAAACTTCACACTCAAATAAAGGTTTTACCTCAAGGAAGTGGTTAAAATGTTTACTCTGGTGGAATATTCAGTATCCTCATTTTTATAATAGCGAATTTACCGATAGAGTAACACCCCTGACGTCATCAACAATGAAACTCGCTCCACGGCATGATAATTTGATAATATTTTTTGGTAATGTTTGACATACAGGGAAATGCTTTACATTTACAAGGCTAAACTGGATCCGGTAACTTAACAACAATTTTACTTGTAAGACTGCCATTTTAAGAGAATGAAGAAACAAAAAAGTGGTCCAACGATGAACGCTATCTACTGGAGTTAGGATTAAAATTTCACCTTTCAAAATATCACCAAACAGGCAACTGCTTCGTTCAAATGTAGAAGCAATTTTCACCCTCATACCTTAACGGGCGATTTTCTAGATGAAATGAATAATTGTAAAACTTTAGAACAAAAGTAGCCAGCGTAAACGGGAGAACATGCGAAAGCAATGAAAACCAGTTTGTAAAATTAAAACAACAAATCGAGGTTAAGTCAGAAAACTTTTAAGTTTTCTTTGACCCGTTGTGCTAATAGTTAAGTTATTTTCCATACTTTGTTGCAATTAAAATCTTTCAGAAATACTTTAGGTATTTTGACTTTGTTTTCTCTATTTCCTACTCCGTTGCGAATTTCTTGTTTTCAGAGTCCTAAGTTAACCTGCATTTGAATGTTTTATCTTTTTAAGTGCTGCGTCAAAATACAAGAAAATTGTTGAACTATTTGCACTTCTGCGAATTAAAATAACTTAATAATGAAACAAAATCACAATGGTTGGCTGAAAGCAAAGGATTAGAAGACAGCAAATAGCTGTTAGCAGTAACTTTTTAAAATCAAGATAACATGAATATTGCCTTTTTAAAACTAAAATAGCTAACCGATAAAACAAAATCATTATAGCTTACCAATCAGAGGAGTACACTGTTAAATCTGCGGGCTGCATATGGCACTTTTTATGGTGAAACACGTGTGACACTAGCGCGGTATTCCTTTAAAGGACCATTTTGGTTCCCTATGGTGTTACAAAGTGCTGGCGCTACAAGTGTTTCATCCAAATATGTGTCATATGCAACCCGCGGTTTAACATTTAGACAATGATTTCGAAAGGCCAAGTCACCCAAGTCAGAAACAAGGAGTCAGAATCTTTGAGGGGTCCCGCTCAGAATCGGAGTTGAGTAAATTTTATAAGTTTTATGAGGTAAGGGGGTCAAGAGTGACCAAACTGACAAGGAATCCGCCTTGGTTCTCAGCGGCCCTGAGCGTAGAAGACAGCGTATCTAAGATTAAAACAGGAACATAAGGTATAAAAAAAGAGATTTTATTACCAGATTATCAATCAACTGTTGGACAAAACGTCTGAAATTTCTGAACCAATAGTAAAAAACTTGAAGAATATAATATTTCGACAATATAAAACTAGTCCATAAGCCCGAAAATTTGGAAGTTCGATGATTTGGCTCCCATGACGATTTATAAATATTATTTTAGCTTTTTTGCGGCACCAACAATTGTAGGGCTGATTGCTAGATATGGTGACTGATGCCACAGATTACAGGGGTGTATTTTAGTGTGCGTGCGTTGTCACAATTGAATAACAGGTAAATAACGCCTGAAATTTCGAAGATCCAGTATAACGTCTCATTTCATGTAGCACTCTATCTAATTGACGTATTTACTCGCTAATGGAATGTTGAAAGCTGACAATTGGGGCGTAATTTGCATGGGAGCATACAGGAGCTAAGCTCCAGCACTTCTTTTCAAATTTAAGCCTCTTTTTAACATATGTATTTGACGACAATACAGGCTATTCACGTATGAAAATGAGGTCTGATAACTACTAACTGTAAGGCTCTTGTACTTTTTTTCCCGTCAGGAATTAAGCACTGGAAACCACAATTCTGGCTCTACTTGTTTTTTATGCTTCTTTTTTGCGGAGTTTTGCGTCTTGTAAATACGACTTAGGACAGCTGAACTGCTCTAAAGCTGCTCTTGGTCAACTGCTACCGTTTCTTTAATAATTTCCCCTATTTAGCATTATATAATGGTGTTAATCAAACAAATAAGAAAACTTTACCAGAATAAAAACTAAATATTTATATCTCAAAAAAAAAAAAAAAAAATAAATAAAAAAAAAATAAAGAAAAGAAAAGAAAGAAAAATAAGAGAACAGTTTTCAAAAAATTCCATTTATGATTTAGAAGTACAGAGTACAATGCCGTTAAGGCATTGAAAGGTAACAGAAAATCATCATGAGGCTCCGGTTCGTTCGAAACGCCCCAGGAGTTTTCAAAATGATCTCATAAACCGAGTAAGAACAGAATTTCACCTCTTGACTCGTCTTTGTGGGGTGTCTCTATGAAATTCCAAAACAGTTGGAATCAAGCTCGCAATTTCCTACAGTTACTTTTGTTCTCCGAAAATTTCAATCCATAACCATCCAGCCCTCCCTCATAGATTTGATTTTTTAAGGAAAACAATCGGTGTGTTTGCCGCACTTAATTATGCAACACAAAAATACAACTAACGTGCGATTATTGTTGTTTAATGAAATACACAGAAACGTGGTCATCAGTAAAGATCAAAAAGAGAATTTAACAACCATTCTTCGTTTATGACAATGTAATTTTCAAGTGTTTCATCATTTCTTAAACCCCCTCTGGTACTACTATATTTATTGAAATTATTCCATTGACTCAGCTTTCTATGTATGCATCTCATGATAGTACAGAGTATTTCTGGGTTAAAGATCCTAGAAATACTGGACGTTGGCCCACCGCTCATGAACACAACATGTCGCCTCCACCATATTCTACCCAGAATTGAGACTTCTTATCGTGGTGCTGCACGAACTTCAACCTTTCTGTGGCACATGGGTCCACAAAGCTTTGAGGAAAACTGCTAGAACAGAAATTTTTGGAGAATTAGCAACTTTGGACGCAAAGATGATCACCAATGCCCGATCTCTTTCTATAAAAGAATAAAGATTATCCTGAAGTTAAAATCCTGGTTTAAAAACACACATGCATCCACAGAAATTTCTCAAGGCACAACGATTATCCTGACTTGGCCACATCGAGAAACATCCTCACAATCGAGTGGCAAAACTTCTATACTAGAAGAGAGACCTAAGGAACACCAAAAAGGTGATAACTAGATGATGTTCTCAAGGACCTGCAAGACGTGAAAATCAAAATTGAGGGAAAAAAAAGTACCAAAGACAGACTTGTCTGGAATAGAATTGTGAAGCAGGGTAAGACCCCTCCCAGGGTTGTAATGCCAAATAATAAGAAGAATTTCATACTGAAGCGATCTCTAATGCAAATTAGGTTTTCCAAGGCTAATCGTCAGATATTTTTGCTCTTGACGATGTGCTTAATGGGTGAACAGATGTAGGCGAGCAATTCGACAGATCTCATTTCTGCTGAGAAGGCCAGTGTGCCTCTTCAAATACCCATTGTCCCAGTTCCCGCTTGGATTCGGTTCATCCTCCTAATAGCCACTTCACCGTCGGTCTGCAATCGGACGTTACCGTTCGCCGCTCGGTCAAGCAGTAAGAAGATGTGGGAAATCATTAGCTTAGTCCCTAATGATACATTTCCGGAAAGTTCTGCTTGGAGAACTCGTAACAACCACCCAAATATTTTGACAGCGGTTCCTCTCCTCTAATGGGGATTTGTTCCTGAGCTCATCGATTATCTCAACTTGTGCGTGGAAGATGAGGAACGTACTCAACTTGGGGATGATGTTCCTCTGTGGTCTGTGAAGGAGAACACAAATTCCTCCTGGTAATAATAATAGTGAAGGAGCTTTGTTATTAGAGTTCTGCATGCCGCTTACAAAACTCGCTGGTTAGGCACCTCAAGGATTTCTCATCTCATGAAAGCAAATGATGTGGTACATTTAGTGGCGTACCTGATTGGTCTAGCGCCCCTGGCGAATTTCGGAGATTGCGCCCCTCTCCCCTCTCTGCTCCCATTTCAGAGAAATTTAATGAAATTGATGACATTAGCGATTTGTTATGAAACATTAATAGTGTTCGTTCTTGAACCAAAGACAGGGTATTTTTCTGTTCCACTTATAACAATGCATTTTTTCCCCTCAAAAGGGCATTAATTTGGAAATTTTTGTCTAAAAGCACCAGATGAATATGCCTACAGTAAATAATGTATAATAATATAATTTACACATTAGTTAAAAGAATTAAAAATAAAGAACTTAAAACAAAATGTAAAGTTAGAATTAAAAATTTTCAAAGATTGTTTTATGATTAGAGAATTAAAACAAGGGTAAAAAGTAAAACCTTGTTTAAGCCGACTCGGTAACAACTTTATTACTTCCTTGTAAAAGGAAGTATTGTATTCGCGAAAAAATTTCCACTCAAAAATCGACCTTAATTTCCATTTTGCTCATCCTCGAATGAATGTTGAGTTTTTTTTTCGACCCTACCACGCGTGCATACATAATTAGGAAAGTATAGACTCCGGAAATATCTATTTTGACGATTCCCGAGTTAATTACAACGAGTTTTCTCGTGACGTCTGTATGTACGTATGTATGTGCTTGTGCATATGTGCGTATGTATGTCGCATAACTCAAGAACGGTATGTCCTAGGAAGCTGAAATTTGGTACGTCGACTCCTAGTGGGGTCTAGTTGTGCACCTCCCCTTTTGGTTGCATTCCGGTGTTTCTGAAGGGGTCTTTTGCACCTTTTTGGGAGGAAATCATTGCTAATTTCGATGCAAACTCAAGTGGTGTTCTAATTTGGCGGACACTTGGCGATATATCGCCAGTCTTTTGGTCGCCAAGTTTTGTCACCAACTTGGCGACAAATTTGGCGATTTTTTTTTTAAAATCTGGTTTCAATTTGGCCACTGTTGGTGATATTTAGAAAGTTAACTATTGAATCACATTAAAATTGCAATAATGCGGAAATAACATTAAACTGGTGTAAAAGGAAGTCATGTGATGCACACATCAGCTCGTTTCTTTTCAAACGCATAAATAATTGCAGAGAGAAGGAATGGGTTCTGCTTCTGGCTGAAGAGGGAGAAGGAAATCATTACTAGACCTAGAACTAAGTATTAGCTATATGAATCTATTCGGAATTCATTTACAAAAATGTCTTCCGCGGAAAATTTTCGAACTTGTAATTTTAAAAACAGACTTTTAAGGGGATCTTTGGTAGGAAGGAGAGGTTTAGCGACCCTTCCCAGACAATATTTCGAAATTGAACGCAGTTATCGATTCACTGTGCGGCAAAAAAAAAAAAAAAAAAAAAATTCTTCATAATGCTTCTGACATAATTCCTGCTGATTCTTATGTAAAATGACCCCCTGAATCCAAGTACGACCACCATTTCCCCCCCTACGTGTCCCACTTTTTGGAATTGGTGCCCCCTCTCCCCATTTTTTTTAAGTTTTCGGCAGTTTTATAGTCATTTCATAAAGCATCAAAAACTTTTTTTTGGGGGGGGGGGGGGGAGGAGTCTTTGTTTTACAATTTTTTCATTTTTTTTTGGCATAAAACTAGAAAATATAGAAACAACTCACTCCTGTTAGCCCCATATCCGGAAAAATTTTCAGGTAGTAAAAATTTTTTTAAAAAGTTTAGAAGCATCTTATATTGCGTAGTCAGAGACACATAGGAGATCTTTAGTAAAGAACTTTCCTGTAATATTCAACTTGCTGTCCCAGATATAATTTTGATAAAAAGTGAACTTAGGTACGCTTATACTATATTTATATTTCTAGGACGCACCTGCTCTATTGTATATTACTTCTTTGTATAGTGGCAAGCAATGGGAGCAGTGCACCCCTAGAAATATAAACATACCTTAAAGTTATAGTATAAACATACCTAAGTTCACTTTTAATCAAAATTATACCTGGAACTGTAAGTTGAATAATACGGAAAAATTCTTTACTGAAGGTCTGTGATGCGACTCTGACTATGCAAAATACGATGCTTCAAATTTTAAAAATGATTCCGATGCCTCCAAATTTTACTATCGGAAATTTTTTCCGGATATGGGGCCAACAGTAGTGAGTTTTGTACCCTAGTTTTATGCCGAAAACTAAATGAAAAAATTGTAAAAAAACCCTAGGGAAAAAATATCGGTTTTGATGTTTTTTGAAATATTTTAGAGGGGTATTCCCCCATGAGTCTCCCGACGTGGTCTAAATATTCACGCCTTTGAACTTTGCTTGGGGAAGGGGGGGGGGGCACTTCCAAGAAGTGGGATGTGTAAGGGGAAAACGGTGGTCATATTTGGATTCATGGGGTCATTTTACATAGGAATCAGCGAGAATTATGTCAGGCACTACAAGGGGTTCTCCCCGGAAAATTTTCAAAATTTTAGTTCAAAAAACGCAGTTTTGCACGATTGTAAGTGATGTTAGGAGATGGATAAAATCAAGATCCTTTCAGGAAACTGATCGAAATTGAAGTTCCAAAAACGAAGCTTTTACTGACCTTGGATGATGGTGATTTCGGAGGCGTTCCTCAGAAAATATTTTGTGCTGTTGGCAAGAAGCCCAGGGGTTTGGGGACGAGGGAGAGGGGAGCTCTCCGGGAAATTTTTTAAAAGTGTCATTAGCAGGGTTTAATTTCTTACAAAAGAAGTGCAGAAATCCTATAATGATTTAAAATATTTCATTTTCCATCGAGAGGTAAAACATCGCCCCCTTCCCTAGAAAAAGGGATCATCTGGTGCGGCATGTCGTCCCTCAAACGCCACTGCTGAGTAATTTCTTTTTTCTTTTTTGAGAACTTTGGATTGTAACTTTTGCCCATTTAGTTCTATTCTTACAAAATTTTCGACGAAAAAGTCATTAAAGAGGGTAAAAACCATTTTAGGTAAAAATGATTTTTTAGGTAAAAATTTAGGATCATTTTATGTAAAAATCACTTTTTTTTTGGGGGGGGGGGGGATAAAATATTGGAAAATTGCCGCTCCTCTGTTGTTGCTCCCTTGGCGAGAGCCACTCCGGCCAACCTCTAGGTAAGCCATTGAACACTAGCACACTTTTTTCTCGCGGAACCAGAAAACAGACCATTTATTTTCTGTAAAAATAAGGAACTTACACTGTCTTAAAAAAGTGCACATAAAAAGTTTTTGATAACAATATTTATATACATATAGTTGATTTAACTTTTTTTTTCAATTAATTTTATTTTCTCTTGTATGCAACTTTAAACTTTCAAACCTTTTTCTTTTCAAAACTCACAATTAATCACTTTTTTTAAAAATACATTTTTTATGCAATGAAAAAATACTTTTTTCGATAAGATACATAAATACATTTAGTCTTCATCATCGCTTGAAACAAA
The DNA here is from genome assembly GCF_026930045.1 of Uloborus diversus. Taxonomy (NCBI): domain Eukaryota; kingdom Metazoa; phylum Arthropoda; class Arachnida; order Araneae; family Uloboridae; genus Uloborus; species Uloborus diversus. The sequence continues at coordinate 59,007,441 of NC_072736.1, read as the reverse complement.
AGCATTATTGTCCACTTCATTAGGTTTTAATGTCTGATAATGATCTTATTTGAGTATCAACAGTGGTGTAAAAATCAAGCTTTGATTAGGATGGTTTTGAGAACTTTCCCTCTAGTTAAGGGGTTACAGTACCTCAAAAATGATCAAACGACCAAAAAAAAAAAAAAAAAAAAAAAAAAATCGCTTATTTCAGAGCTAAAAATTATTTCAAACACAGGTAAGTTTCATCGCTTTAGTTCAAATATTTGAAAAGTAATGAATGGTTTTAGGTCACGGCTCGCTATGTGTTCCTACGCAAAAGAAAAACTTTGAATTGCCCTTTCTCGATGATCGTTTTTTTGTCATTTCATGTCATTAGAATCTCTAAGGAGTTTTTTCTATTAAAGATACAGCTTTAAAGTAATACTTTTTGCGGTCAAGATAATATATTTAACAAAACTGTGCATTAGATAAGCATTTTATTAAAAAACTCAAATATTTAGAGCATGTTATACCTATAAAAACAATTTTTTTAACAAAAAAATACGATTTTTTACATAATTAATCACAGAAAGTTTTCTAATATGTAAGCAAATGAATTCACAGATTTTTAGAGATGATTTTTGTGATTGTTAAGCAAAAAACTTTTTTAAAAAAGGTTAAAAAACAAAAAAACCTTAGGAGTTTAAAAAAAAAATTGAAAGTTTTTTGAATTTTTAAAAAATGTGGCCATTTTTTTTAATTTCAAAATAAATTATTGAATGCAAAGTAAGTGTGCATGCTACGGTTTCAAAGAAAAACAATATTTACTTAAACTAAAAAAAATGTCTTGAAGGTACCGTGACCCCTTTAAGAGGCTCGAATATTTTATTTCTATTAAAGACGAAATATAACAGTAGTTTCTATTTGCAACTCTGTAGCCAGAAATTATGTTCAGAAAATTCTTTCATATTTCGTATCCAAGTATTTTCCAATCAAAAGTTTTCCAGAGTGATTTAATTTCTCGCAATAGAATATTCATTTAAAAATAAATGGAGATTTTGCCCGTATGCTGCGACAAACAAACAACAAAAAATACAGTGAAACAGTATTTTTTTATCTTTGGCAGTAAATTTAAGCCTTCAAAAAAAGTGAAAATCTTTCAATTTTTTTTAATGGGGTGAGTGAAAAATAAAATATTTTTCTGATGAAATATTTTCTATTTGATTAAATGAATCAGGAAATAAAAGGCTGGGTGAATAAACGAAAAGATAATGAAACATTAAACGAATAATTAAATAAATTAATTAAATATGAAGAAATAATCATACACGAAGAAAAATGAGTTAGTAAAAGAGTGAATGAACAAGAAAATAAGTGAATGAATGAATAAATATAAGTGAATTACTAAATAAAGGAATTTCAATGATTTAATTAATAGTTGAGTATGTAAGTTCAGTAAATGAGTAAACGAAATAAACTATTTCACTTTACCCCGCATGGACTTGAATAATGATACAAAATATTTAAAACACAAATAAGCTTAATATTAACTAAATAAATACTGCACCGAATGTTAGAAGGGCTCAATTAATATTTAAAATGTTAATAACAAGAACTTAATTATTTTATACTTCCAAAAAAATTTTTTCACTTGCAACAAATATTGCAATAAGGGCATCAGTTTTTGAAAATTGCCTGTATTATCATACTCTTTGATAATCGGCGGTATTTTTTTCGGACTGGAATAGACTACATAGTTAAAATATCGCCGGAAAGCTGGCGCTAAAAACAGAGCAAATATTCAAATTACCATTTCACTTTGCCCCCCCCCCTCATACCCCTATATATATATATATATATATATATATATATATATATATATATATATATATATATATATATATATATATATATATATATATATACTCCAAAACATTAACGTAAACTGCATTTTTAACCTGGACAATTCAAACAAATTAAATTGCACTAAACTTCACAACTCAGTTCAAAAGGCAGCACTTTTATACTGATAGCTGGTAAATTTATTAGCAATATAAAATTTGAACAAGTAGGAACGAAAATTTGAGCCAAATCCTAAAACACCCAGAAGCCTCCATCAGGGGAATCCCCCCCCCCCCCGATAAGGCCCCAGGGGGATTTTAGTTGTGAAATTCTCGTTCCTACTTGTTCAAATTTTATACTGCTAATAAGTATACATATTATATCTATATCTATCTATCTATCTATAAATGTCAATTAAAGAAACAATTAAAGAAACTTACCCCCATGGTTAAGTTCCGATAATTCCACAAGTTGTATCAGACTCCGCCTTATGAAATATCACCGAATGATACGGAAATGAATAATGAGCGCAGTGGAAGAAAGAAGCGCGAAACGTCAGAACGGGACTGTTCGATTCTTCGGATGAGGCTCGCCCGTTGATGCTCTGATTCCTTACCGGTCATCGGGGGTCGGGCTGGCCCGAAACAGACGATGCAACAGACGATTGAAAAGTTATCGTGTTACCAGATTAATTAGGATCTTTTACGTAGAATGAGTAGGTTTATTTACTACGTATATATACTCAAGCTTCTAATCCTCTCAACCGTTGAAGCATCCATTACGTGTCAGACACAGATTACTGCTTTATAGATGTTTTTCTAAGCAAGGATCCGTTTCTGTAAACTTTTAATTATTTATGTTTATTTTTATTTTTTACTAGAGGTACTTGCACGGTTTTGCCCGTAGTAGAAAATCAAAAGGTTATTTAGTTCGCCTGTATATTTACAAATAATGGATGATGAGTTTCTCGTCAATTGGATATGTTCATTCGCTCTTCCCATGTTAAGGTTCCACGTCATGATAATTTCGTAATTTACTCGTCCATCATATTGCAATTTTGCTCCGTGAAATGTTCTTAAAATTGAAATAGAAAAAGAAAAAAATCGAATTTTCGAAAAATCGCTTCGAGGTGCACACAAACTTTGTACCAAATTTCATGAAAATCGGCCGAACGGTCTAGGAGCTATGAGCGTCAGAGAGATCCAGACAGAAATCCATACAGACTTTCAGCTTTATTATTAGTAGAGATAGAGAAGAGATGTAATTATTTTTGATTTTTTGCTGAAAAAGTCCAGATCTGATCTATAATGAATTCATTAAAAAGTAGTTAGTTAAACACACAAAGTTCGGCATAGACTTCGATCTGCTGATCCATGAAACTCAGCAAAGAATCGGATTTTTTGTTTGAAATTGATACACTTATATTATAACATTTAGGAATTATGTTTCAAAAGAATGATTAAGATGCAGTCCTAATAGTGGGGGGGGGGGGACGAAATTTTTTTTTTAAAATTTGAATGCTATTTTCACTGTAGACGTAGAATGTGTTACTTAATCAGGAATAATGAACAGTATCAACTTTGATAGGGAGCCATGGCACGCCAAAGAAGTACGGGGAGATATCCCGTATCTCATGGCGAGCAAGGTTCACATATTAAGGGGTAAACTCCCAGCTGGACTGACGCCCAGCGCGGGGACTTTCCCCGGCGCAATAAGCACCAAGACCGTCCGTGGCCCAGACGACTATCGACCGTCGCACCCAGCCGTGCGGGGGGCCCGCTACGCGGACCCCCCCGAACGGTGGAACCTAAGGCTTAAAGCTAAGTGGTGGGGTGTGTGCGGAGAAAAGTATCAACTTTGATACCTTTCAATCAGCAATCCATTCGGGCAATCAAGATTGCTTTTTGCTGTCACTCTGTCGGGGTCTGATCTAGCAGAAATCTTTACGTCCCAATATTATGAAACAATGAAATCATAATCCTCAAATACATAACAGCCAATGATCGAATAACGCTCCTGACGTCATCAACAATGAAACTCGCGCCAAGGCGTGATAATTTGATAATATGTTTTGGAAATGTTTAACATGCAGGGAAAAACTTAATTTTGACAAGGCGGAACTGGTAACTTAACTGTTTTACTGGTAAGACTCATTTCAGGGGAATGAAGAAACGAAAAAGTGGTCAATAATAAACGCTATCTACTGGATTTAGGGTTCATCCATTGGAGTTAAGGTTAAAATTTCAACTATCAAACTGTCACCAAACAGGCAATGGCTTCGTTCAAATGTAGAAGCAATTTTCACCCGTCGTACCATGAAGGGCGATTTTCTAATGTATTAATATTGATTTATAATAGTGATTTTCTAGTATTATAAAACTGAGAATGTCCAGAATGTTGGTTCTGGGTCTTATTGATGTTACTAATTAGCAATTCAAGGTTTAAAATCATAGAGCATTAGACGATATGCCTTGAAGAGGAACAGTTGCAAGGTTCGTCACTTAACTCGCGAGTTATCCTTCAGGTGCAAGTTCACTGTTACAGGTTGCATATCGTCGCCTCAGAGCAACAGTAGGTTATCTTAGTATCATTACTAGGATTAGATGTCTTACTGTTACTATGAGGCGACGATATGGCACTTTTTTGAGTGAAACGTTGCAGCACCTCTTATGAGTGTTATTTGACTTCCTATGCCACGCCAATGGCACCCTTAAAAAAGTCATTTGGTTCCGTATGGCATCTCTAAGGATGTCATTTGACTCCCTCTGGTACTTTAAGGTTGCCATATGTGGAAAATGGCACCTTTAAGAAATGTCTCTGGTGCTACAACGTTTCATCCTAAAAAACTCCCTATGCAACCACCGTTTTAACAGTGTAACAATTGATTTGGAAGAAAAACGTAGGTTATGAAAGTTGCAGTCAGAGTTTTTCGTGTTGAAAGATTTTTCCATTTCATCACAAGAGTTAATCGTAGATAACCCATGGGTTACTCTCGTGTCAATCTACAGTTGTTAACAACAGCATTAATATGAGTTGCTAGTATTTATACCTCTTTGCCCATGTGGTGTCCATGTGGTTGACGTTCAGTTCTCTCAGGACGTTCTGGTTGTGTGGTTAGTTTTTCGCACTGATGAAGAGGCTCCATTGAAGTCTTGAAATAATCATATGCTGTATTTTCTTGAGAAATTGTGCTTTATTTACGTTGATATTTCACTTTAAGCATATTGTAGCACAAAGATCATTTGATCATTTTTCATTTAATGGTATTTAGCATTAATTTTGTGAGGTTTTAAAACTGCTAATCCAGGATTAATCCAGTGAATATGAAATGCTCTTTACAGTTAGTTATCTTACACATTCTGCAGAAGGTTCTCCTTTTTGGTCGTAAACACTCCTTACATGGATTTCGACAAGTCTCAAGCAAAATGAAAGGACGGACACTCGGCGGGCTCGGCTCTCCATTGTACAAAGCCGAGATAAATGGAGGACTCTTAGACCCTTTATTTATTATTCTGGGCACCTTCTCGACATGGGTGTCATCGGGATGACCACAGACACCCACGACCACCTGCGAGACAGAACACTCCCTACCAAAGCTGACGGATGAGAAATTACCGCCAGACATGTCTCACTTATGAGCCAGATTTATTCCATGGGCAATCACTTCATCAGAACAGAAACGGGTCATCAAAATAAAACGAATGACGGTTCATTATTTTATGAAAGCACACCTATCTGGTTTAATTGTTTCAAACACCGAAAATGATGCAATGAACCCCAGAGGCGTAGCCAAGAGATTTTTCAAGGGGGTCCATGATAAGAATAGCCAGCTCTGATGCTTGAAAGTGCAAACAGAAGCTGACAGAATTTGAATTTAATTTTACATAAACATCAGTCTTGCATGCATATAAAATTCATTATACTCGTGCAGTCAACTATCGATAGCTCGATGTCCCAAGTGATGTATAAAGTGTATAGAAATACGGCTTTTAACATCAAAACAGCCATTTTTTTCTACCTAATATTTCGCTTAGGTGGGGGAACATGGAGCAAAGTGAAATGCTGAAATATTTTCTATGCTTTTAGCTCCCCCTATCTGGTATTAGTTTGACTATGTAGCACCATACTGTCTGACCACGGATTGTATAGAACGACAAACAGCCGTTTTACAGCCGGAAATGGACGAATCTATTATTTTTTACCGATGTCGGCTTTTGCAGGAGCAGAGTCTCATTCAAATGAGCGGAATACGCGCATCAAGTTTTTACTTTTCCCCCCTTATTCACATAGATTCGTCTTATCTGGACATTTGAAAATTCCATGCAATCCGTGGTTGGACAGTATGTAGTCTATTCAAGTCAGGAAAAAAATATCGCCGAAGATTAAAGCACAGGCAATTTTAAAAACTCGATACTCACATTGCAATATTTTGTTGTAAGTAAAAAAATATTTTTGTTACTATAAAATGATAAAGTTCTTGTAATGAACATTTTAAATATTAATTGACAACTCCTAACATCAAATGCAGTATTAATTACTTAATATTAAGCTTATTTGTATTTCAAATAAATTGTACAATTAGTCAAGTACATACGGGGCAAAGTGAAACAGTTTGTTTCATTTACTCACTCAATCATTTAATGTAAATCACTTACATTTTTCTGGATTAAATAATTCATTTCCATTCCTTCATTTAGTAATTCACTTATTTATTCATTTATTCACTTATTTTCTTATTTATTCATAAATTTACCCGCTCATTTATTTTTCGTCAAATATGAATTGATATATTCATTTAATAATTTGTTTATTGTTTCATTATCTTTTCATTTTTTCATTCAACCTTTTATTTACTGATTATTTTGATCAAAACTATGTTTTATAATCGATTAGAAAATATCTCATTAGAAAAATATTTTATTTTTCACTTTGCCCCATGAAAAAAAAAAGTGAAATTTTCCCACTTTTTTTTTGAAGACTCAACTTTACTGCCAAAGCTAAAAAAATACTGTTTCAACGCAAGTTTTATGTATATAAAAAAAAAGCAAATAAAATAAAATAAAAACAATGTTTTTCTTTATGTACAGTAATTTTCAAAACAAATTTCCGATTTATTCATTTTGAAAAAACTTAGTCATCTCTAAACCTTTGCCCCACATTCCCCTACTCTACACTCTCGGTGTACCCTAGCCTAAACAAAAAGTATGCGGTTGAACTTCTAAGGAACATTCTTCTGTTGTACTTTTCACAGGGTTCCCTTTTAAATCTCTAGAACCTATAGAACTCCAACAACGAGATGAGATATTTCTCATTTGAGTTTTCACCGTTTATTGATGACGGAAATTGATCTCTGCATGAAAGCATGCCAGAGACCAAGAAATAGAAAGATACAAAAGGAACACGTATTGAAAATGTTGAAACATTCAGTAAATTAGAGAGAGGCCTCATAAATATACGCACACAGTATTTGGAGAACCAACCAAGTATCCAACATCGTGACGTTGTCAAAACTTTCAACGATACAGATTCGATCAAGCCATAGCGATGCCCACGCCCTGGTTAATTTGATGCCCCCTTCACAAGAGAATCTGTACATTTTCTCAAAGTAGTTGATTGAAAAAAAGGGGGTAGAAAAAAGGAATTTCCCCTATTTTGGTGCCCCTAAAATTATGGTACCCCGTCTGCGGACCCGCAAGACTGTGCGTTAATCAAGCCCTGTGCGACGTTAACGACTCCATTCTATGCTAGTTTCTTATTTATGACGAGAAAAAGAAAAACACATTGCAACTTTCTTGGGAAAATTCTTCATATCAATGCTTTCTACTACTAAAGTTTTCACAGATGTTGAGAACAAAAAGAAAAAACTTAGATAGTGAAAGGATAAAGCATATGATAAAAAAAATGAGTATGAAGTAGAGGATTCTAGTACCAGTAGCCTCACACAATTCCCTCGTCTCATATTTCTGCTCAAATTTATAGTACTAGCTCGAAGTATAACTGCCTCATTATAACAGTGATGACGTATTAACATTGCATGTTATGGACTTTTTTCCTCGAAGACAATTCATTAAAAAATAGGGTGACTATTTCCACGTTTGCGAAAATTATTTCAACAATATTATGTGAATGGTAAAAATATTTAAAATATTCACGTTAGCATTCCCTTTCAAGATATTGGAAAATATGTTTTTGAAAAATAGCATAATTTGCAAGCAGAATTTATGATCTTTAAAACAGCAATAGTGAAGATACAAGACACTAACAGAAGTGCAATTTTTGTAAACTTACTTTCTCAAGAGGCTTTCAATCTGAAGCGTAATATTCGACAGTATATTTAACATCCCGTTATAGAAAGGGAAAGTTCTCTCTCCAACCCCCTACACGCATTTAACAAAATTGTTCTAAATACACAGGGGGATCTAAAAAATAACCACGCTTTTTAGTGATAGAATAAAATAATGGTGGTAATGTGTTTTTATGTCAATATTTATTTTTAAAAATATTTAGATCGGTCAACCAATTTTCTCATAGATTTTTTTAATTCGGGTTTTTGAATGTTCTTCAGCACCTGCGTCACGACTGCGTGGATGGCTGGAACATCATCGTAAAAAGCTTCTTTCATTGCAGTTTTCAGCTTCGGGAACAGAAAATAGATTTGTGCTCTCGATCACCCTCCGTATTTGCCTGATTTATCACTGAATAGTCACCGTGTGACTATTCTCTATTCCCAAAACTGAAAACTGCAATGAAAGGAGTTTTTTACGATGATGTTCCAGCCATTCAAGCAGTCGTGACACAGGTGCCAAAGAACATTCCCAAAACCGAATTTAAAAAGTCAATTGATAAAGTAATTGCCCGTTCAAAACGTCGTATTAAAGTTATATGGACCCTGTTTTTAATAAATATTAGCTTTAAAAAATGTTTCCACGCTTATTTTAATCTATCGCTAAAAAGTTCGGTTATTTTTAGACACTTTAGATTATTACTGTGTGTATAATTTTGTTCAGGTGGTTCTGAAGTTTGATCCAGGAACAGAAATTATTAAATGATGCGAACTTTTTCTTTTGTCATTTTGTAATAGACCAAACAAAAGCAAGAAGGCCCTAATGTGAACGGGGGACACATTCACAATTCGGAAACAACTCCTTCGGGCTGTAGAGGGCATTCTGCGAGGGTTCGAAAGCCTGTACAGTTGATTAAGCCAGCAACCTTCATGAAATTAACCTGGAATCTATCTGAAAAATTCAGAAGCCTTTCCAATCAAAGTCAGTCACTGGAATAACTCAGGAACCTTCAGTAAAAATTGATGTATATTTATAGTAATAGCTAAGCACCTTCCCGATTTACCAGGAAAGCTTCTAAAGCAAATCTGGCTGAAGCTAAGGTAGAATAGCTAGCAAACCTGTAGCAGCTTATTTGCTAACAAGTCCTGCAAAGCTATACAGAGATTGATTGCATTTCACTCGTGTTTGGGGCTTAGTTAATCCGGAGCCGTCACAGAGCTGACGCCGGAACACCCAATAAAGTTGTGAATATATTTTTACACTGGAAGCTAAAAATGTTCGGCATTTGGGAACACTGACTCAGGAAACGTTTTCGCACATGTACTTGTTTTTCACAGGAAACCGGTGTATACCTGTGAAAGTCTGGAACGTTACCCGGAAATAATCGGTGAAGTTTGGAATACTTTTGCAGAGTAGTACTATGTACACAAGTTTAAAAGATTGAAAAATACAATTACCTTTCACTTTTTATTTTCATTATGAATATTTCCATTCGTTTTACGTCGGTGAAGAAAAGTTTTTGGGTACTTACCAAAGTACACGAGGTGAATTGGAAACGTCGCCAAGTTACTGCAAGTTTGAAGACAGTTTATCGGGAAGATTTGAAAAGTCATCATTTTGCCAAACGAAGGGTCACAGTGACAGCTATCATTTATTAATCATTATGTTTATGTCCCAGGTCCCACTATTTGCAGAACATGTTTCACTAATAACACAGATAAGGATAGGAATGTGTTTGTTTATGGGAATCCTTATCGGAAGAGGGGTGGATGCCACTAACGAGACACACACCGTTAAAAAGATACGAGTTTCCCTTCTCTAGAACTGAACACATTTTATAGCTCTTATTGTAACAAGGCGAGAAGAAGACACCACATGCTATTTAACCTATTTAATCGTCCTTCCCAAGGGCAGATCCAGCTTCTGGTTTTAGTGGGTATCACATTGAAATATGAGCCCACTAATGGAAAGAGGGGTCCGTAAATGTAATATTAGGGCACTGATATACGGTCAGGTACAAGGGTGGAACCAGACATTTTTCAAGGGAGGTGCGTTTTTGAATTCCATTACTTGTTCTTTACTACGTAACATGGTTTACAAACGCTAATCCCAAATGTTTCGAATTTCAGTTATAAAACATTTCCGGTGACGAGAGCCCCTAACTCTAACCTTCCTTTTCTAACTTTATCGTTTTCAGGGATCGCCAAAAATTGTGCTTTTTTTAAACTTTAATATCGAAAAGTTATCAATGGAGTGTCCCTAAAGGGAGTAGAGGAGCGATCGCTCCAGCCTTGTACCCACGCCTGGTCGGGCATCTTTATTTGTTTCAAATGTATCAAATTTAATGTTTATTAATAACTAGAAAATCATCTGTCAAGGTATGACGGGTAAATATTGCTTCTGCATTTGAACGAAGCCATTGCCTGTTTAGTGACATTTTGAGAGTTTAAATTTTACCCTAAATCCAGTGAGTTAACCCTTTACTCCAGTAGATAGCGATCATTGTTGACTACTTTTCCATTTTTTCACTCTCCTAAAATTACAGACTTACTAGCAAAACAGTTAAGTTACCGGATCCAGTTCAGCCTTGTCAAAGTAAAGCATTCCCCTGGATGTCAAACATTACCAAAAATGATTACGATGCTGTTACGCGAGTTTCCTTGTTTCATTGTTGGTGACGTCAGGAGCGTTACTCGATCAGTGAATTCGCTATTATATAGATGATGATAATACAGCATAACTTTATAAATTTCAATCAAAAAGGTAGGTAAGGTCAAATCCTCATTCAGCAACCTGGCGACCAATGTGCAATCAAAAACAGGGCGAAACAAATTTGTCTCTCTCCCTGCTGTATGGAGTGTACTTTCAGAAAATAAAAATTCTTAGTGCCTACTTTCTACATTTTAATTTAAGGTTACTTTTCATCTTCCCTTTTAAATTACTGAGTATACCCTCTTGTTTTTTTTAACTTATGTACAGCATATCTTCTGTTTTTATAAGACTGCAGCACTGACCGTTAGGTATTCCATCTTAATTTAATGCGCATGATACGCACTTTGTATTCACAATAAATTAATAATGGGGTCGTTTCCAAAAATTTAAAAGTATTTTTTTCTGAAAGAACATGCTTAAAAACATAGAATATGACCCTTTTTCAAATAATTTGTTTAAGTTTAGTATTTTTAAAAAATACTTAAATTGGAGCGCTTTCATTGTTTACGGCTTCTGCCGATGACATCACAAATGATGAAATGCCATTCAGTGTTTCCATTCACAGGGCAAAATATTTAATTCGCATCTTTACGTGTATTGGCAACGATATGGTTGATAGCAAGCGTCGCGCGCAATTTTAATTCGCTCCTTGATTATCATAATGTGGAAACGCGGAAAAAAGATGTGCCAAGGAGCATCATTTGTGACTTCATCAAGACCACACCTTGTTTGAAAAATCAGACACTTAAAAAATTAATTAAAAAAAAAACTTTTGGGAAAATAAAAGTATTTTCTGGATCCATGTTATTTTTTTTTTTTTGCTCATTCTATCCATTTCAATGACTAAAACAGGGGCCAATCCAGGATATTTTTCTCCGCTAGGGTCAGGTGGGGTAAAATGGGTAGTTGGGTAAAATGGGTAGTCAAAATATATGGTTTTAAAAACAAATTATTTTAAATTAAATTTGCATTTTTTCGAGTGGGACATGATACTTGGCTGTTCTGAATTCTGTTTCACAAAATATATTTTTCCAATAGATTATTTTTTAGTGAGAGGTAACTCTTTAAATTGAAGTAGATAAATTCAAGCCGCATGTTGTCTGCTTAAACTTCTATCTCCAGCTCCTGATTTTTGAGAAATTTTTATTACTGTGTCATAATATCTTTAGTTGGTCATTTTTGTTGCTGCTTCAACTTACAGGGAAGAAAAAAAAGATTTTTTTCTATTTTTAATCTCATATTTTAAAAATGGGGCAAAATGGGTATATGGTTAGGGTTGTCATTCCAGCAAGTTGTTTTAAAAGATACAACAGCATATTTTCCTTTAAATGAATATTATTTCATTTGTGATTAATTTAAAATGATTGAAACATAAAAGTATGCAATGCCATGACTTTATAAAATAAAATTCACTCCATCATAACAAATAATAAGAAGCCAGTGGTATGCTTATTCTAGAGTTTTTGTGCACTTGCGCATAAAATAACAATTTCCTCAGAATATGCTGGGACCAGCCTGTTGCTGGTAGTCACAGTTGTATTTGATTGCAATCAGATGCTACCAATTTCTCTAATGTACCTTTAAATTCTCAGAACACATCCTCATTTCAATCCGAAAATTATACGTCACAAAACACGATTTCGTCACCTTATAAAGATTTGAATAGTGCAATTTCAACAAGAGCTTCAGATTTGACAACTACCTGTATGAGTTATTTAAAACAACTTAAATGTATGCTGGCAAATACAGGAAGTATTGACAAAAATGTTTCAGAAAGGCTAAGAGTTGAAAGTGAAAAAAAAAAAGAATTAAAAAAACAAGAAAATAAAAAATAGTGGAAAAAGAAAGTTTCCATTCAGAGGAAGTATCTGAATAGAAACTGCTAAAAATATGCTTATGAAGCAAAGTTTAACCACAGGTGCCTGGGTATAAATATTATACTTAGAGGAAACAAGCAAGAAAGAATTTATTGGCAAATATGTGGCTGTTGAGGGAAATGTTATGCGATGAGATATTTTTAAAAAATCCGAGATGGGGAATTTTGCTTATTTTTCCTGATGTAGACGACATGGATGTCATTGAAAAACATTAAATAATAGAAATAATTAATGAGCAACAATTTAACAATAGAGGCCATTATTTTTTTTAAAAAGAATGACAAGTATGGAAATCATGCATTGAAAGAAACCTCATTAATATTTTGTCAAATTTACTCTTTGCACTATTTTTTTAAATTAAATTGTAAAATTTTACTAACTGACTCTTAAGTCTATATTATCACACTGCATTGAACAAATAGTATGCTTTTTTATCGCTTCTTAGACTTTAATATCCATTTTACCCCACAGGCTACCCATTTTCACCTTGCGTGGGGTAAAATGGGTATAGAAAACAAATAGTCATAAACACTCCTCTCAACAATAAATTTGTATCAAATTATGTGTGAAAATCATTTAATTCTACTCTCAACATATGTAATGTATACATAAAACAAAAAAAATTTAGAAACAAAATATTTTGACAAAAATATTTGAGTCAAAATCCAAAAGTAGGCTATTTTGTACCCATTTTACCCCACCTGACCCTACCTATTTTTGTGAAAAATTGCATCATTCTAATTTTGTGAAAGTTTTATTTATTTTTTTTATCAGCATTGTTTTTGTGAACTTTTAGAGGCATCCTAGCATCCTAATTTTTGTAAAAGAGAAGTAGAACAAGTGAAATTTTAGTTTGAAAAGTGTAAATGTCATTTAGTATTATTTTTAACAGGTTTTGTTTTTGGGGAGGGGGGAGCTAAAAACCTAAGAAGTACCAAAAATACCATCGTAATTTCAGCTTAATGGGCTATGTACTGTATACAATATTGGAAATTATGAGAAAAACGGTTCCCCAAAACATGTTAAAAGATTGCGATAATATTGCGTAAACACACTTTGGCGAGAAACATTTAAAAATTAGTTAAAATACCACAAAAAGGTTGTTATTTAAGCGATTGTTCATACAAACCTGCTTAGAATTTTATGTTATAAGTAAATTTTGTTTTAAACAGAGAAACAAATTTTATATTTTAAAATGCGAATTTTTGTGAAATTTTCGATGTTTTTGTGAAGCTACCTGATTTTATTACTTGATTTTTGTGAAAGTACCTATTTCAAAACAAGATTTTTGTGAAGGTACCGAAAAACGGTAGCAAAATCAGCTTATATTGGGCCCTGTAAAAGTAGTACTTTTGACTGAAGGAAACCACCCTTGAGGACACACAAGATCTGATTTTAAAAAATAAGTAATAATTTATAAAAATCGGTTTCTATGCCTCTTTAAATGGAGACTTTTCTTTAAAATCATCCAGTAATATATAATTACAACTCTTTACATAGACAAACCAATGGAGATACGTTTTCTTTAAATGAAGAGAAAAACAAATTTAGACCAAAAATAACGGATGGAAATTTTAGGGAAAAGTTATCTTAATATACAAAGAAAATGAATCCTATTGAAAAATGCGCCACAAAAATTATTTCTACGCTTTGAATTTTAACTAAAAATTTCATATCGTGGTAAATTTTAAAAAAGTACTCGTCATTTTGAGAATATTACATTTGAATGTTTTGTTATTTCTTAAAATACAAAATGTCAAGCATCCTTAAGAGTTAAAAATTAAATTTGTACATATATTTTCCTTCCCAGCTGTCTTCCATTTTATTTCTAAAAAATTTTTTCTTGATCTGTTCTTATCACTACTTGATGCTTATTCTACCGTGGAAAGGTAAAACACAGTACCCGCAGAAATGATTTTTTTTCCCCCCCGAGTCATTTGAAGAAACACATTTTGGATTCCATACTAACAATGAGGAAACGTTGGAATTAGACGTTTTGTAGGTGTTTTATTTCAGCGGAAAGCAAATAAACAAGCTAGTATAAAAAGGCTAAAGTACAACAGATGACAGAAATGCAATAAATAAATAAAATACACGGCAGTAATATAGCTTGCAACTGTTTTTATTTATTGATTGTTTTTAACGCTAATTTTAGAATAGTTGGTTCTGAATTCGTACAACATTGTGACTATTTTCCTGCATCTAAAAAAAGGGTAACAGAAGATATGAAAAAGAAAATTCAGCAGCTATGGAGTGGAGAAGTAATTTGATTGGTGAAGATTTCGGCAGGGATTGCTGACTGAGTGTCCGGGGTGGTTATGCGGCTTTTTGAAATGTTTTAGAACGTGGTCAATTTGTAACATAGTGCATAACGGGCGCGTGGGCCATAGGTTGCCACCACTAGTATGGAAGCTCTTAAAACTTTTAAAACTACAATAACCTTTAACAATTTAGATGAAAATATTATTTTCGAATATACCAAATTTAACCTCTCATATGGGTTATAAACAACGAGAAAACTGAACAATACTCGAAATCCTCTTTTTAATTGTTGCCAAAAACAAAATTTGTTAAATTTATTACCAAAACTAACTTTAGAATGACTATTATTTTTCATTGTTTTTGGCAGCAATAGCAATGGTAGAATGGAAGTATTTAAACTTTATAATTACAAATATTTTTTATTGTTTTTTGGCAAGAATTAAATAACAAAGTCACACAAAAAGCTTGCGGATCAGAATTTCAAAGCCATCACATAAAAAGTTACACTTCAATAATCTTAATGACTTATTTGAGGAGTTATAGCGCAATGCCTTGCATTCAACGGTTTGAGTTACCATATGTCGCTCAAGATGTCACTATAACTAGTTTCAATAAGAAAATAATTAAAATTAAACTTTTATATAGCTTTGCATTCAGTGGATGACGCGTACGTCACGCCCACTTCAAGAAGCAACTAGTGAACTAAGTGGGTTAATGCCTTCGTCCGCAGATCGCCGACTCTAATGTTAATTCTAAATTCTACGACACATGTTGCACTCAAGTTAGCTATATAAAACTCAAAAGAGATAAGAGCTCAAACTGTGTAGGTTTAAAACAGGAAAATTATATTTATGTCTTTTATCATAGACTGTAATGTGAGCAAAGCTTAACCCTTAAAATACTCAAACCAAGAAGAGGAAACAACTTTTAGTTTTATTTTGTTTCATCAAATATTTTACTTATTTCAGCAAGTACTATTATTTTACATAAGGGGCTGTCCGCAAATGATGTCACGCTTTGAGTGGGGAGGGGTTTCGCGAAATCGTGACAGTTTGTGACAAGGGGGAGAAAGGGGGTAACAAGACGTGTGACATTATGCATTTTTTAAATACAAATACAAATACAAAAGTGACGACTAGCAACAGGCACTGGGCCCAGCAAGACTGGTCCTAGTCCATTTACAATCCCCAGTGAAGATCAATGGCCCTCTTAAAACTATCTACTCCCTTGCTCATTACCACATCTTCCGGTAATCTTTTCCAAGGTTCCACTACCCTGCTAAAATAATAATTTTTCCTAATATCCATGTTAGCCTGAGATTTAAATAGCTTAAAATAATGACCCATTGTCTTGTTTTCAGTGCTAAACTTCAGCCCTGTAACATCTTTCATTTTAATAAATTTAAACAACTGAATCATGTCCCCTCGGTCTCTTCTTTGCTCAAGAATGTACATTTTTAGCCTTCTAAGCCTGGAATCATAGTCTAAATGAGAAAATCCAATGTATGAAAGAATATGTTTATGAAAAATTGCGTGGCATATGACAAAGGAAGGGATATGGAGAAGTATGACACTTCGTGACTATGGAGGGGGAGGAGTCAAAAAGTTTTAAAAAGTGTAACATCATTTATGAACAGCAGACCTGGCATTTTTAAAGGCCTTTCCAACCGTATCAAACTCCAAAAAATTGAACGTAGAAACAGCGATTTGAGGCAAAAATGCATATTTAGTTGAATCGATTATTTTAGAAGGACTAAGTCCAATTGATTTGTATAGGACTGATGCCCTATCTGAAGTAATCGATTTAACTAATATCGCTGTTAATAAGCGTCCGTTAAAAAAATTGACATATTGGCAACCCTAAAATTCGGCAATAGTTACTAAACAAAAAAAGAATGAAGTTAATCGGTTGAACAACAGAAGAGAAAATGGTACCGAAAGGATTCCCTTCACGTATTAATAAATTAAGGATTATGCTTACTATTATTGCACAAATGTTTTAATGCACGTGACTGGATTTTGATTGCAGGTTTGTTTTTGGAATTTAGGCGACAAAAAAAAAAAAGTTTCCGATTTTTCTTTTTTGCAGAAAAGGTAGTAACTACAGGTACATTTAGTTTAAAACTCATGTGGTTTTACTGAGGTTTATGCTTAAGTAACGAGCCCGCCTCTGTTAAGTAGTTCAATAATGTTAGTAGCATTCGTTATTAATACATTAGTTTTTTTTTTTTGGTTGGGGGGGGGGGGGGTACTTTACTTAATGCATTTGCGCTCCTTGTCAATGTTTACGAATAGGCATTTAACGAGTCATCGGTGTTTAAGAAGCCATTCAAAAAGCAGAAAAATATATCCAACCGAATTTAAAGCCCAGATTTTATGCACAATAAAAAAAATCAAAATATGTGTGCAAATATACACTAGAAATGCTTAAAATATGCACGAAATTTTTTAAAAAATGCACTAATAATTTTTTTATTCCGACAAATAAAAGTCTTCACAAAAAAAAAATCCAGAAATAAGAAGAAAACGCTGCAATGATGCATTTATTTTGAAAAATCGCCGTTTTTATGCAATTGTATGCATTAACGTCAAAATAATTAAACATATGCAATTGCATATGCACATGTCGCCCCCCGGCAAAGAAAGTGCCACAGTTCAAAAATTTTGGGAAAACTTGCTGATTATGGATTTAAAATTTTTAAATTTAATGCTCTTTCTTGTCACAAAACACACAAAGTTAGATTACATAACTGGTATGCGGTTAAAAACAACATAATAAATAATGACACATTATAAAAATTTCATAATGTAGAAGAAACATTTTTGAACTTAAGGAATGGATTACTAATGCAGGCAACAAAACTAAGTAGTAAAAATCACATAATAATTATTTTGTGCATATTGTAATATTTAAGATTAAATCACTTCCTATACTATTGGGTGAAACCTTGATTTTTACCAATGCTGCTTTTTTGAGTTGTGTCAATTTCGTTGCCGAAGTGCAATGTGCATTTGCATATAATCCTGGCTCTAAATATTACATTCGAAATCATTGGTAATGTTCTGCCAGAATAGCAAAATTTCTATTTCACTCTGAAAATGCTCCTTGTACCTTACATGGGCGCCCAAAACTAAAATTTTTGGGAAAGCATAAATTCGCAATGTGCCGAATAGAACCCCAAATTTCGCCGAATGATCATAATTTTGCCGAATGGAACTTCAAACTTCACCGAATGATGTTAATTTTATCGAATAACAGACAAAATTTGCCGAATAAGGAAATTTTTGGAAGGTCACAGGGACCTCCCATCCTGGTGCCTGAAGAACAGCAAACTTTTCCATTGCGAATTGCTACCCTAAAATATCCCTCCCGAAATCTACAATCGGCAATCGCCACACAGATAATCTCACGTTTTATAGCCAACTCACAAGAAATACGATGACTCAAAATACGCTACTGAAAAAAAAAAGAAAAGAAAAATGAGACTCACCTGTTGCTCGAAAGAGGGAGAGAGAGAAAATCCGTCCGGTAAATCCGACCTCAACAAGTGTGAGACTGGACGGAACAGAAAGCGAAAACTGTGGGCGGGGACTCGAGCAAAGTCTTGTTTGTCGGTTTCGCTCGAAGGGACGTTAGAGTGGGAGAGAGATGATGGCACTGCGGAGGGAGAGCGGGCAGGTACATTAGCCCCAAGCGATATACACCTGTAAATAAAGGAAGGAATAAGCACCGAGAGCGTGTTTTTCTACGTTCTCATCACCCTTTATCGTGTCATCTTTGCTTAGTTTGGCGGACAGGGGCAAATTAAGGGAAGGGCAGGGGAACCCCGAACTCAAATTTTTGGGAGGGCAGGAATTTTCAATTTGCCGATGGAACTCCAAGTTTTACCGAATGATGATAATTTTGCCAAATGGAGCACCAAATTTAACCGAATGATTATTAATTTTGTAGAATGGAGCACTAAGGTGGTCGCAAGGTAATAGGGAAAAACTTTTTTCAATTAATCTTTTGCGGCCTCCCTCCCCCCCCTAAAATGTGTCACTAGATTGGAAAATGTGATTTGCAAAGTTTCAAGTCATTTCGATGATATTAACACGTGCCGCAAAGAGGCTAAAATTACAAAAAATAGCAATTTTTAGCAAAAAATCGTAATTTTTCATCTGTAAAACCAAAACTATTCATTCTAGAAACTTCTTTCTGGTTTCATTTATAGGTAATTTACCTATTCCCTACAATAAACCTTTACTCTTTTTAAGTCTAATTTCATTTAAATTCTTGTAAAAATTGATTGAAAATTATTCAGGATTTTCCAAGTCAGGTCGTAGCTAATATCCTCAAAATCGCTTAAAAAGAATGAAACATTAAAAAATAAATTGTATTAGTTCTTTTAGTTAATGGTTGTAACCCCCTTACAATGCTAAGTAATCAGAGCAAAAGCAGCAATATTATCAGAAATCTATACAGTAAAAACCCGTGAAAACGAAGACCGACACAACGAAATATCCGATTTAACGAAAGAAATTATCAGCCCTGATTTGATTTCCATTACGTTGCTTGAATTTCATTACTACTAAAACCTCGTTACAACAAAAAGCTCTGGTAATTCGAAGTTCGTTGCAACAGGATTTCACTGTATAATTGTTATGTCTCTAAAACTCAAAGCTAAAACAAATAACTGCGTGTAAAACTTTTGAAATTAGCTGTAGAGGCCATAAATACAGAACGTTGCTTTATTCCTTGGTGGTCAGATCTAAGCAATAGCTTAAAAATCCCAGTCTTGTAAGGGCTTTCGACCCCCTAGAAAAAGAAAAATTTACGATTCCCAGGAAATTGATCTGTGTTCTTAGACGGGGACTTCCTAGGGCTTCTACAGTGCAAAACTGCGTTTTGTGAGTACAATTGTTACAGAAAAAGTTTTTGTATTTACCAAATCTCTACCACATTTTAGAAGTTGGTTTAAAAGAAGATTTGATTTGCAAAATAGGTACGTCCACTAGTCCTCAACTATTATTTTTCAAGAATTTTAGGATGAATGGTATAGATAAGAAGCAATCCAAAACAAGTACAGATTATTAAAAAGAAAATAAGCAATCCTGGTGAAATTTCAAGCTTTCTTTTTGAGAAATAAAACCAGTAGCATCCTAGGGATGACTACAAGCAATTCATTCAACTTTGCCTAACTTGTTTAGGAAGTCTTTCCCCAAACAACGTTACTTTTCGAGTACCTGGCGCTGTTCATCACACCACATGGATGACAAAGGCCATATGACGTAGTGAGAAGCAAAGGGATGTAAGTGGACTTTCTTAAGTTCTTTATAAAACGCGTTTAGAGTTCAGATCCTAGGCTTTCATTTGAACTTTTTTTTCTAAATCATGCTATATAACAGCCCCTACCAGAGCTACTAGTACCATCCTAAACTAGTGCCCCTAAGCAGAGTAGAGGTTCCCTTATCATTTCTAATGATTATCTCCAAAATTTTAACTCTGTCAATTACATCCCTTTGCTTCTCGCTGCCTCATATACTCTTTAAAAATTTATCTTTTCATGGGTCAGCTTTCCTTAATCAATTTAGAGATAAAGGTATTGAAGATATTTTGTTGTTTATCATCGATATTTACGGAAAAGTATGGTTTATGTCTGCGATTCAGCTTTGGACCCCAACCAAGATCTACAGTTAGTAAAATCCTTGGTTCAATACTAGAGTATTTATGAAGATGATGTAGGCACAGATAAAATAATTAGCCATCTGTGGTCCTGAACTCAGAGAAGGTTGCATTTCACTTTTTTGATGATACTTAAAAAAAAAGAAAAAAGAAGAAAAATCAAAACAAGGGAGGCTGCAAAATTAAAATCTGAAGAAGGAGATAATAAAGATGATTGTGATGATAGGGATACAAAAGCACAGCTCAATCTGAAAAAAGCTTAGTTTATTGGACAAAGAAGTAGATTTTTTCAATTCTCCTCCAACTATTTAGAGATTCAATTTTTTTAAAGAGATTCGAAATCGATACAAAGTTTTTAAATACTGATCTTGATGAATAGTGTAGAAACCATTATTATATTAAAACTAAAAAGATAGTAAACAGTTTAAGGGTTGTCAATGTCACAGCTGAAAGTTGTGTAAAACTAATTTCTAACTAACTTGTTTCTATTACAAGTTATATCTGAATGCAAGCACATTTTTCCACATTCGTCAAAATCTACCATATCGAAGCCATTACTACTTTAATTTGTCAGTGAAAAGTAATAAGATAATGATGTATGTCTTTTCAGTGTATGTCATTTAACAGTGTAAGTAATGAAATGCATTAGATTTTTTTTTTCTTTTTTGTAGTTTAAACTCTTTGTTTTCTCTTCTAAACAGCTTAGTTCCTTTTTTTTAAATCAGCAATTTGTTGCATTTAATTTTTAAAGTACCTCCAAATGAAGCCTTTTTAATGGATAAGTTAAAATTAACAAAGAGCAAATAAATGTAATTGAATATTGTAATGGTTTTAGGTCCTTCCATGAAAATTCCTTATTGATGATATCTTCCATAACCTGACCTAAAAAGTATCCAGTACCTTTTTTTTTTAATTTTTTTTTAAAAATTGATAGGATATCTCATTACAAGAATAAAATTTCCTATAAAATGTGACCAGAACAAAGTTTCTAGGATGAAAAATTTTGGTTTTAAAGAGGAAAAATACGATTTTTTGCTAAAAATCGCTGTTTTTCGTAGCTTTAGCCTCTTTGCGGCACGTGTTAATGTTATCAGATTAAACTGAAACTTTGCAAATCATGTTTTCTAGTCCATTGGCACATTTTAGGGGGTTGCAGCGGAAGAAATTCGAAAATCGATTTTTTGTGACCACCCTAATGGAGCACCAAACTTCACCGAAGGATTATTAATTTTGCCAAATAGAGCACCAAACTTCACCGAATGATTATTAATTTTGCCAAATGGAGCACCAAATTTCACCGAATAATTGTTAATTTTGCCAAATTGAGCACCAAATTTCACCAAATGATGATAATTATGCCGAATGGAGCATCCAATTTCACCGAATTAGTTTTGCCAAATGGAATTCCAAATTTCACTGAATGATGATAATTTTGCCGAATGGTCAGAAAAATTTGCCGAATGAAGAAATCTTTTGGAGGTCACAGTGAACTCCCATCGGGGCGCCCCTGGGCATGGGCACATAGGGTTCAGGCAGTGGCGGATGGGCCCGGCGGGCAGCTGGGCAAATGCCCGGTGGGCTGAGGCGGCCCACCGGTGTTTGGGCCGCATTGAATTTTTCAGTTAAATAATAAAAATAAAAATAATAATAATAATAATAAATAAGTTTTCTTTTCTGTTTTCCTTTTTTCTTCCTTTTGTAAAAAAACTATTTTGTCTCTGCAAATATCATAATAATCCGGTATATTTCTAAACGACTTATAAGAAAATCGTTGCAAGAAAAGCAATGGTTACAAAATTAAAGAAAAAAAAAGAACTCTATAAACTTATGCTGTGATTAATAAGATGTTTTACGGTGTGTCTGTAAATTCATCAGCCGATATGATAACTTTGTTGCATAACTGTCGAGGACTTTCTAAGGCCCTAACAGCTGCTTGCAATACTCTTTAGGGGACAATGAACACGTAAAGGCTGGGCCGTCGCCAGGAGAGGCGTAGAATTGAGGCTGCCAATTTTAATTTAGTTATGAACCAAAAAAAAAAAGAAGAAAGAAAAAGTTCTCAGTATTTAAAAAAATAAAAATAAATAGTAGTAATAAAATGTCAAGTAGAATTATGGTGACAAAAAGTATTTTTTCAGAAAAATTTTCAAAGAAAATGCAACCCTTGAATACTAAGCAATTAAACCTTTGAATACTATTTAGGAACATCCACGGTTCTTTACTATAATTTACCTAACTAAAGGCAGCTGAAATTTTTCGAATCATTCTGACAAATTTCAAACATTTTTTTTTTTTTTTTTGAACAAAAAAATGTAATCAGTACATAGTACAACTCTATGGCAAGTTTCCCCTTATGCAATAAATGAGTAGATAAATAATCATAACAGTTTCATAGTGGCCGCCGAAGCATGTTTTAAATAGAAAAAAGGTTAAAATGCATTAAGGGAGTTTTGAAATATTGTAGTGAATACCAAGTGTTTGAATGTATAAAACGAAAGTAAACTAAAACTTTATCAAGAGATTCTAGCTGGAGGCATGATATTTAAAATAAAATAAAATTGGGAAAAGATGACCTACGGTGTCACTGAAAATACCCCATCAGATCAAAATGTTAAAAGATAATTTTAACGAATCTCAAATGCTTTTACTTCAAACAAATACAAGCATCTGGTTGGAAATTGAAAATTTCACTATGGAAAAACTGAAGAACTAAAATAGTCTTGAAAAAGAAGTACTGAGGGGGGGGGGGGGCAAACGCGTTTTAAAACTTTTATTTCGAGAGAGTGCAGGGGAAGAGTTTCCAAATCCGAACCCAGTCCCTTCTCTTATCGCCTACCGTTATCAAAGTCGGCCTACAACTCATATTCAGGACTTCAAATTCGAAAAGCTTTCAGAAGAGTTATCACCCGAATTCTGCAGAAACGCCTCCACCCCATCCTTAAAAATAATTTAAAATTTCGTCTTTAGGACTTCCATTTAGAAAATTTTCAGAGGCAACGAAACTCCCCCTTGTATTACCAAAGATGGTCTGAAATTCTTTTTTTTGGGGGGCTTCATTTCCAAAAGATTTCTAAAAAGAGACCCCGAACCCTTGATGCGATCAGCGAATACCATCTACAACTGCGTTCTAAAATTCAAATTTTGAAAAATTACCGAAGGAGAGTCTCCAAACAGTTTCACCCACTAAAATTCACAAAGATCGTCAAAAAGTGGGTTTTAAAAGTTAACTTCGAAAATTTTTCGTTGAAGCGTGCCCAACACGCTCGCCAGCATCACTAAAGGTCGTTTTAAATTTCGTATTTCGTTTTATGCGCTTCAATTCCGATTCATCTCCCGAAAACTCCTCCCCCTCATGTCATTGAAATAAACGAAAATAACGTTTTTTATGCTTTAACTTTGAAGATTTGTCGGTCTCCTTTACATTCATTATCAAAGACCTACAATCCCTTTCTTTAGATTTCAATTTCGAAAACATTTCTGGGGGGAACACCCAAGCCTCTTTTCTCCCTAATATATTACCTAAGATCATTCAGAATGCATTTTCAAAACAACAAATTAAAAAAAAAAAAATCGGGGGGGGGGGGGGCAGCGGATTTTTGCTCTCATTAATTACGTAAGGATGATTTTGTCAATTTTTAACCCCCTTCCCCCCATGTAAGGGTACGTAATATTTGGTCCCCCCCCCCCTATTCTTACGTAAGATTCCATTTCGGTTTTCAAAAATAACGTATCTTACATCACTGCAATCGTTGTTAAATTCACTATTATTTCATTAAACCTTTTTGTGTGAAGAAATATTTCCTAAAATCTAGACTAAATGTTTTTTCGACATTTCTTTGCATATGATGCAATACTCATTAAAAATAAAACATGCCATACATAGTGCGATTCTTTAATTATATTTTACACCAGTTCATTCCTTGTAAAACAAATAAAATACAGCTCACTCTAATATGTTTTTACCTTCCAGACGCAAATGAAATATGATCACTGCCAAACCATCACTTGGCCGTGCGATTTCTAATAAAAAATATCGACTTCGAAAATATTACGTAAGAATGGATTTGAGCCCCCCCCCCCCTCCAAAAAAAAAAGTAAGGATACTTAGAGATTTTTTCAACCCTTCTCCCCCTCGGGACCCTTACGTAATTAATGAATGTTGTAAAAAAACATCGCCCCCCCCCCCAAAGAGCGTCGATAGTCATCTAAATTGGCGTTTTGGGAACTTCAATTGAGAAATTTTGCCTAGAAAGATTTCCTGAACCCCTTCTCGCCCTCCCCCCTAGTGTTTCCTAACATAGCTTACGCATACGTTTTAAAGCTCTGATTTTAAAAAAATGTTTAAGAGAATTCTTCAAATACCCGCTCCCGCAAACATAGCCCAAGATCATCTAAAAAGTGTCTAACAATACGTTTTTGAAGCTATAATTCGAAAATTTTCCGGGGGAGGACGAACGAACCCCCCCCCCTTCTCCTTTCCCCATCATCTGCACAAATATTACACTTTTTACAACGCAGTTGTTCGTATTATTAATTCTTTTTCTCCACATTCGTAAAACGCAATTCTCCTAATTTGAGTCCTCAAATTCTAAATGGTGACTTCCTCCTAAAACTAGAACCTGTATCCGCTCCCTCTTTTCCACCTGAAAGAAACTAAAGAGGGGGGGGGGGGCGGTGCGTCTTCTCTTCAAGGAGCAAGTCTTAATTAAGGGGCCGGTTGTCCTGTAAATGCCAGGGCCGGTTCATGCTGCCCCATCCACCACTGGATTCAGGTCAAAAGCATCAAAACCTAGGGAGCACCAAATCTGTGTAACTTAAGTTTTAAAGAAATTCATACTTCCCTACAGCAAAATATAAACATTAAATCCAGGGGAAAAAATAAATCTTTAAAATTTAATCACTTTCGCAAATTTTAAAACCAAAACCATTCCAAGTTTATTAAGTCTTTATTTATACTGTTTTTACGTTTGAATTTTATATAACATCCACTTTTAATATTTTAAGGTAAATATCACTGCATTACACATTACTATCAGTACCCGCACGGCGATGCCTGTGCTAAGAATTTAAAGGAAGACCGTTGAATAAAAAAATCCACCCCCCCCCGAATGTGAAATGATCATTTTTCAAAAAAACCTTTTATTTTCTTTTTAGAATTTAAAACTATTCGCCTAAACATTTAAAAAGATTTATAGAAATTTTAAAACTTAAAACCATCGTCCAACTGTATAGTTTATTGCTTAACGCACTAAGCAACCTCGCTACCGTAACCCTGCCCTTTACCGAATAAAGCGGTTTTTACCTGCAATTTGAAATGTTTCAACAAATAACCAAGAAAGACATCAAATAGTATCTTTCAAATGGAAACAATTCCGTAACTCTATTCTTTGTCGCTAAACTCGCCAAGCGATCACGCTACCGCAAAACAGCTCTTAGCGAGCGAAGCGAACCCCGATTGATTAGCTATCCCATCTGTCTGAAGAAAAAAGTAAAAAAAATCCCGTGAGACATCCGAAAATCGTCGACAAAAAAAACTTTTAAATTTTCAAAATTAATTTGAATTCTGAAATTTTGAATTCAAATTATGTTTTTCGCAATCACGAGTTGCGACAGGACAATACTCATTGGTCACTCCCCACTCGCTTGTTTCTAGAAACGGTTCCTGTCCCTCCTCTTAGGCGGTTACGTGTGTATAGTTGTGTATGTGTAGGCTTGTGTGTGTGCGTAGACATGTGGCTGTGCGTATGCACGTTGGCGTGTGTGTATGTGTGTAAAGGTATGTGTGTGAGTGTGTATGAGCGTGCGTGTGTCTAGGATATGGACGCCACCGACCAGGAGCAGCGGCTACCGGGGGACAGTGCTCAGGACCAAAGGAGCCGCGCCTGCAGAGAGCGGTGAGGTTGAAAAGGAACCGGACATGAAGAACGGTCAAATAAAAACAATTAGAAAACGAGATTGTTCAAAAAAAGAAGAAGAAAAAGTCGTACATTTCATTCGGTTAAAAACAAATCAAAACTTTCTTTGGAATTCAAAACAATTCTCCAAAACATTGAATTACATTTACAGTTGCTTCAAAACTTAAAATAATCATCCAACTATTGTTATCGCCTAACTCGCCAAGCGACCACACCAAAATCTCTAAGTTCTGCTACATCGGCAAGATTATTTTTTTTAATCAATCATTTACTAAACAACGCGCTAATTAAATGCTCTCAATGGGGTCATTTCCGAAATTTTAAAAGTTTTTTTTTTTTTTTTCGTAAGAGCATGCCTAAAAACAAAGAATTTGACTATTTTTAAAATAATTTGACAAAGTTTAATGTATTTTTTCAATTATTTTAATCGGTGCGCTGATTCAATTTTCTTTTTTTGCGCTTCTGCTAATGACATCGCACGTGATAAAATTCCATTTACTGACGCCATTAGCGCAGAGAGCAATACTTAATTCACTTCTTGACTCGCATGTCCTGACAACGATATGGTTGATAACAAGCGTAGAGCGCAATCTTTTATTTGCTTCTTAATTATCATACCGAGGAAACGCGGTAGACAGCAAGCGTAAGCATTCAGCGCGCCAGTGGAGTAGCGCGCCAAAGTTCATCACTTGCGACGTCATAAAAACCACGCCTTGTTTGAATAATCGGACACTTTAAAAAATTAATTAAAAATTAAACGTTTTGAAAATGAAAAAAATTCCTTGCTCCATGTTTTTTTGTTTTTGCTTATTCTATCAGCTTCAGTGACTAAAAGTAGCACTTTTAACTGATGGAAACAGCCACATTTTGCTTGACGAAAGCACTTTGGTGCAACTTTAACGCAAAATGGGTTTAAAAAATACGTTATGTTTGATGCAACTAATAAGCAGAAGATAAACTCAAAATTCCGAAAAGTTTTTGAGCATTAACTAATCCCAAAGAATAATGTTCTTCTCAGTATTTTCTCAAACGTAATGGCTATGTTAACTTTTTGTTATGGGTACAAAAAAGTTTTTGCGTAAGCCAAAATGTGTGATGTCACACATCTTGTTACCTCCTCTCGTCCAGTTGTCACATAGGGCAGTCGCGAAATCAAAAAAGGAGGGGGGTTATGAAATTGGGGCCCCTTAAGTATTTTAAATGCATCTTAAATACAGAGAAAAATAAAGAGTTTAAGTTTTTTTTATTTACATATGAGATGGAATCATTACTAAATGTAAGTATTAGACATATGTACCCAGGGGCGGCAAATAGGGGGGTCAAGAGGGGGCGGTTGCACCCCCAAATTTTTCACTGTGAATAATAAAAAAATGGGTAAATTTAATTTAGATAACCTAGAAAATCATTTGCCTGCATTTTCAGAACAGAAAAAACTGATGGAGAATAATGGTTAGTCTTAACTGAAGAAGTAATCTCTTCAAATGGGTTAAATATTTTAAAATTGTGTAATCTGTGTTATGATGGTACATCTTGTATGAGATGCCTGTACCGTGTTGAGACCGTGCAATTTTTACACGTGAACTCCATGTCATCTTACATGAATTTAATGCTCATATTATAACTTAATGCTTAGCTAGTAAGTGCTCATTGATTCCCTGTACTAGAAACACTTTAGCAACTCGATATATTATATGCTTTCATAGAAACTTTTTGTAAAGATATGCTATTTTTGAAAAACTTCCCACATCAAAAGATACTTTCATATCAACTAATATATCTTGAGGCTCTTTACTTGACAATATCTGAGTGACACAAATGGTATTCAAGAACTAAACCTATAAAAGCTCCCTAGAAGAATTACTGGAAAGTAATCTTCCCAGTGATGGAAAATCAAATATTATTTTAATATGTATGACTTTGTTTGAATTTTTGTTTACTTTAATTCCTGTGGAGCGTTTTTTGAAGAATGCTACACTCTAGCATAAAAATTTCAATCTCAATTATTGGATTGACAATTGAAACTCTTAGTAATTTTTGCACTAATGCATACTTGAACCAAGTGTGGAACTTTGTGGCAGAACTTTCTATAACAGTTTTTACTGTATGCCAATGTAGAAGAGGTGACAAAACTCACATGAAGTTGTTGTCAAAATATAAAATTAATATTTTGAATAAAAATATCAATTCAGTTTCTCAAAAAATTGAGGCAGGATTTGATGAGATACATTTATCATTAGTCTTAAGTTCAATATTATGTAGGTTGGTTATAGAAAACAAAAAAGAAAATATATTACACTTATACACTAGTGCAGCCAAAACAAGATAACTTTAAAGCTTTGGTCGCAAAAATTTTAATTGTTATTAACAAACCTACTTAGTCTTAACATTAAAACCATTTTATTATTCCCTCCTGTTAACCAATATTTATTTTGTACCGTACTGAGGAAATTCATGTTCAAGAAACTCGACCCCCCAAACAAAATGCTGAAATGCCGCCCCTGTGTGTACCTAATCATAAATGGGTCATTCCATGCGAAATGAGCAAATCAGCTGTGGTTGACATGTCACAGATTTCAATGAAAATTTTTATTTAGGTAAACCATGCATATCTATGAGGAAATGCAAAGTATGGAAGTTTAAAAACTGTTTGTTGCTTTGTTATTGAAATTAGAAGTTGATGCTTACGCTAAGCCTAAATTTTCAGAGTTCATTGCTGCCAGTTTGTGACTCAATAACTCCATAAGTTATAAACGTACACTTAAAAAATAAATATTTCCGCATTCTATAAACAAAACTCTATTGGGAAAGAGCAAAGTAAAATTTATTCGGATCTTTTTCTGAATCTGAGATATTAACAAATATTGAAATTTTGCCAATTTACTTCAGATTTCAAATCACTCTTCTAGCTCTTTAAATGAAAAAAAAAA
Organism: Uloborus diversus; assembly: GCF_026930045.1. Lineage (NCBI taxonomy): Eukaryota > Metazoa > Arthropoda > Arachnida > Araneae > Uloboridae > Uloborus > Uloborus diversus. Next base: position 58,977,997 of record NC_072736.1, on the reverse strand, counting down.
AAAAAAAACAGTAAAAATGATTCAGATCGAAAAACTATCTATAACTAACTATCTGCTCTAATTTAGTAATTGTTTATGAATTTCTTGATGACGAAATCGTACTTTAAAAAATCGAAGAAAATTTCCGAAAATTTCATTTTTTCGTCTCTATTTCAGATGTTTTTTTGAAGATGAGGGAATGCTCTAAATTTACTCAAATTTTTTTACGTAACATATTGAAGTGTCTTTTAGATGTTCTAAATTTTAATCATTAGAATTAGCGTATTTTTGTTACTAGAGTAACTTGAACTAAGGCAAAATTTCACTGAACAATTTAAGTTCAAGTGGCTTTCTATACAACTAATAGTTTAGGAGATATCGCACTTCGAAAATTAATCATTTTTGGCGAAAAAAAAATGCTTCTATCACATTCCACGTTAAATATGGACAGGACACGAATTCCGACTCTAATTAAAAACAACTGGGCTTACTGTTACAGTACATTTAATTGGTTTTCATTTAAGCCAAAAACGAAGTCTATAGATTCAATAGTTCTTTCACAATAACAAAACGGACAAATAATCGAAAAATTCGATTTTTGATGAAATGATGCAAGAGGGCATAAAATAATATAATACGACTCTAATGTGTATTTATGTAATTTATGTGTGCTGACAAAACATGGCGGTTATAGAAAACTTAAATATATATATCAATTATTAATAGCCCTATGCAAGTAACGCAAACATTCCTTTCCCTACGTATCTATGCATTTAACATTGATGAAATTTCGGTCGTATTTCTTTTTTGGACTGGAAAGTTATCTTACCGAGTGTGATTTTGAATTGATAATATTTTTGAACAAAAGACTTTTATTGCAAAACACTCCCCATTAGAATAAGAGAGATATGGAGAAAAGAAAAAAAAAACAGAATGATTTCAAAAGGGTGAAACTGTATTTACATATTAGTTTTATAAAAATTAACTACACTGGTTTTTATGGTGTATTTGATAAATACGATCGTACTCCCGAACTGAAAAAATAAAGTTAGTGATAGGTTGATTTTTTTTTCCATTGTATTATATTTCTTTCTTTCATTTTTGTCGATTAGAATGGCAAAGTTATTGTGGTCAGTATTTTTAAACGGCAGATTGCACAAAGCTGAGTAGCTAAGATCAGTTCTACAACAACAGCATACTCCCATGTATCCCTTCTTGCACTAAAACGAGAGAAATCTGAAAAGGACGGGTGAGGCTGGATCGTTTAATGTATTAATTGGTGACAAACCAATCTCAAAATTTATTTTGGTCTTCAACTAACTCCGCTCTGAGGCATCCTTCTCCTCTGCCAACCATTTGTTTACTTGTCGGTACTTGCGATACGAATGGAATGAAGCTACTAAAGAAGACTAACAAAGGTGGTTCACAGTTGCATTACATGCTTCTTTGAGGAACAGGTGGAACTGAATACTGTCGCAGGATATCGGGGGATGACTCATTTCCATGCAGAGCAACTAGCTCCATCTCTACAGCTTCGACTAAAGGAAGGAAAGCTATAATGGCCTGGTCAACCTTATACCAGTTCGTTTGAAAAACACCGCACAGTTTTGTTTTTCTTAGCCAGACATGAGAAGATCATATCCACTAACTGCGAGAAGAAAAAGTACGAATCTAAGAGGTATTCCATTTTTCCTCTGTTGAAAAAAAAATATTATAATGAAGCTGAATACAGTTGGGGTTTAGGAGATAAAAAGGAAAAACTAAAAAAAGGCAGAAAATTTCGCAGTTTTTCGCTAATTACGCAGTGAGCATAGGTTTTTGAAAACTATAAACTTAGTTTTGCACTACCCTAACTGACCAAAGCAACATATTAAAAAATCAGAACTACATCGCACTTTGCGATTTTAATGTCTAATATATGACTGGACTAATATGTCGACGGCCCCAATGAAGCTATCATACTATTTATTTATTCATTTTTGTCAAAACTGAAGCTTGTCGTGCTCGCACTGAATACTTTTTTTAATTAAAAAAAAGTTTTGAAACATACATTTCGACGGTCGTCTGTTTGGTAAATAAATTATAATGCAGAATTTTGGATGTTCCTAAACAATGTTAAAAGATTTCATTTTGATATTTAATTTTGAAGAATAAATACTTTCTGTAACTTTTCTTCCCATTTGTTCATTTATTGTACTTCAATTTTTTAGGACAGTGAAGGATTTCTTTCTTTTTTTTTCCCATCACTTAAATAAAATCAGCGGTCCCATTTCTGGAAAACTGCCTCTTCCCCCATCCTTGGCGATGGTCCTGTTTGCAAAAAATGCCAAAAAATTCACAAATCCTCCTTTCCCCTTTCAAAGAGTGACATCCTTTTATACGCGTTTTTGTACTCTTATTTCTTTTTTATCAATAAATTTTTGTTTTTGGAGCTCTTAATTATCAGTTTTTAAAACTTAAAATGCATTTTTTTCTTTCGGACATATTTTCTATCTGCTATTTGTTTTACGAACTGATCCATTGAACAATGCCAATGAATACTTCGAGTAATTAATTATACTTTGGGGGCAATCCCGTCCTGATCAAGCTAAAGTGATGCTCATATTCGATGTCCCTGTCACAAGAAAATCCGCACATTTTCAAAATAATAGTTCAAACAAAACAAAAAAAGAAATAGGTTAGAAAGAAATATATCCTATTTTGGGGCTCAGGTTCAGACCTGCAGGACCGTGCGCGTTAACCAGGCCTCGTGGGCAATCAAAAACATCAGAATGCGTTGAATGAATTAAAAAGTACACATTAAAAACTGAATAAATTTTGCGAGGAAACTGAAAGGGAAAAAATTGCAAATCTGCTTTGGAATTCTAATTCATCAAACGCTAAGTCTAATTGCGGGCACATATTCTGGAGCGTCGAAGTGTAACCGTCCGTAGATGTGAAAGTGGCGATGGATATCTCCCATTGTCCGTTCCAGTTTGACACTTGGAAGACATCCAGAGATCTTCTCTTCAGTGTAGGAGGATGCGTGGAGACTTTAGGCATTGTTCTGCTGACGACATTCGATCGAAATCTGAGGAAACTTCCAATTCTGAACGAGAAAGGATGGGAAAACGCGAGATAACGGTTTCGAACGGACAGTCGGAACCGAAATCAGCTGCCGGAAAAGTTAAAGTAACTGATTGACTAACGATAAAACTAAAAAATAGCGAGCAAAGTTTCGTTGACCTCTAGCAGTGGGAGAATAAGTCGCGATTTTTAGAAAATTATTTACTAATTTGTGAAGTACTTAATCAGACATTCAGCTAATGTATTCACCATTCATTTCAGCCTACGTTAAAGTTGAAAGGTTAAGCAATGTTTGGACATTGGTTATGCATCAGTTGCTCCTTTATAAGCTTGCCCTTAACTGTGTTGTTGGTATTGTTTCTCAAAACTGATCCACACTAACAGGTGATAGCTGCAGCACAGATTGTCTATGGTTACAGCTGTTTAAAAGTTTGTGGTTATGGGTATTAAAGGTTAATCAACGATTGGTCATTGGTTACGTCCCAATGGTTCTTTGACAAGCTTGCCGTTTGCTGTGAAAGTGTGAAAGCTCGACATGCCATCAGCTGCATGACAGCCATTCCAGGATTGTGGAGTCGGAGTCGAACTAATTTTGGGGTAAATGAGTCGGGATCGAGAGTCGAAGTTTTAAAACTCAAGAGAGTCGGAGTCAGTCATTTACCCCCAAAATCCACAACTCTGCTAGTGCTTGCAGAGTCAGAGTCGGACTGATTTTGTGGTAAAGGGGTCGTAGTCAGAGCCCCCCGGTCGTTTTTCCTCCTATTCCGCAGCCCTGCTATATTACCAGGGCCGTATTTCGACTTGATGAGGCCCTAAGCTAATTTCAGGTGAGAGGGTTCTTTTGTAATCCAGACAACTTTATATCGCCGGCAAAGTAGGTTATGTTTTAAGATTTTTTTTTTTCTCACTATGTGTGTCTTCTGTTCTGGTGCATTAAGTCATGTACTTTTTCGTTTTTTAATTTTAAAATTCAAGATTTAAAACTATTTTTTTCAAATTTGCAAGGTTTTTAAGCACTTGAAAGTGACATTTATTTTTCACTAGCAGTACCCTCACGGCTTTGCCCGTAGTAGAAAAATTAAAAGGTCATTTGGTTCGCCTGTATATTTACAAATTTTGGATGATGAATTTCTCGCCAATTTGCTATGTTAATTTCCTCGCCCATGTTATGGTTCCACGTTATGATAATTTGGCAATTTACTCGTCCACGTTATGATAATTTGCTCGATAAAATGTTCTTAAAATTAGAATAGAAAAAGAACAAAATCGAATTTTCGAAAAATCGTTTCGAGGTGCTCACCCCATTCTACGAAATAATTCTGTGCCAAATTTCATGAAAATCGGCCGAACGGTCTAAGCGCTATGTGTGTAACAGACATACAGAGATCCAGACATAAAGACTTTCAGCTTTATCATTAGTAAAGATAAAGTACTTTTTATTTTTTAGGAACAAATTATGCAATTTTTCGGGAGTTGGGGCACCCCATTAAAGCGGGACCCTTAAACTGTAGCTTGTTTAGCTTATAGGTAAATCCAACGCTGCCTTTTACCAAATAATGGTTTCGAAAATTCTCATTGGTTAAATTCCAGTAGAAGTCTGATTGACTAAACAATAGATAACCCTTGTTCTGATAAAATATTTCGGGAACAAATTTGAAGGGCGAAGGAATCTCCCGAGTTCAAAGAGTTTAATCATGGGTAATGGCAAACCAGTTTTGCATAACATCAGCAGGCTCAAGCACCACGGACATTTACCCCACCCAGTGCTTAGGTAAAAAAGGCTTTATCCATTGTAAAATGCTTGAAAATTTCTGATGAAATAGTGGGTGTTTTTCACATAAAACAAAAAAAAAAAAAAGGTAGAAGATCACTGTATTACAGCGGAAAAATGGCAAATATGTTTTCATCATTACAAAAGGTGAAAATTCAGAGTCAGAAACAGTTGCCAGATTTAAGAACAGTAAATACGGGACAGACTTCTAAAGGTGAAAGGGTGGGGGGGGGGGGGGGGGGAGATGTTTTTGTGATTGAGGGTAATTACTGGTTGTGGTGTATTTTTAAGGGGTGATAAACAATCATGTTTCAATAGATTTCGAAAGATTTCTCTCAATATGTTTATGGTTGAGGACATTTTTGGAGGAACTCTAATCTAACTCAAAGAATAAAGCACGCAATATAACGAAGTTCAATACACAGGTCGACGTTGATAGGAACTGGTGCTATTTAGTTAGTCACATATTTCGTTTTACTTAATTTTTTTACCATAAAAATCTGTCTCGTATTGTAAAGTTATTATATCGTTATTAGTTAGAATACGGGACCTAAGCCGTCCCGTATGGAAGTTCCCCGGGACGGGGACAATTTTTCGAAATCCGGGGCGTCTGGCAATCCTGGTCAGGACTGCCACGTTTGATATACGCAACACATTTTTGGTGTTTTGGTGGACAATAATTTTTATATAAGTCCTCTCTCGGTCTCTGGCAGGGATGAGCAAAACACAAGAAACTGCATAGCTTAGGTCAAGTTACCCTTGGAACTACTTCCTTGGGTTACAATTACAATCAAAATACTATGTCAACAAATCCTGAACTAAGCAAAAAGTCAAGGTGCAAATGGAAACGCGTTAATAATCACAACTATGTGCAAGTGTAAAAGAGTAATTGAAAATTTCATCCAGAGAAATTTCATGGAGCGAGTGAAGAACTGTAGAATAAACTGGCGGGAGTGGGAGTTGATTATATCACACTTGGAAGATCTACTTATTACAGAAAATTGACTATTTTGTTGTATGGTAATAACAGTATGTATTTTGTTACAAATCTTAAATGTGCTCTTCTGTTTAAGAGATTCCATATTATGAGACTAAATATTAGTCGTTGTAGAATTTTTTTTTTTTTTTTCTGACTACATTAATACTAATTCCATGTTAAAATAGAAACCATAATTTTATGTACTACAAGAGCCCACTGCTAAAATAGGGCAAAGTTCTAAGTTTTAAGACCAAAAAGAGGTTCAAAACCAAACGATAAAAGCACATTAATTAGAATAGATAACAGCTCAGTCCAGTCATTAAGCCCTTTGGTAATGTATCAAGTAGAAGTGCATCAAGTATAGAAATCCGCGCCTTCAACGCAAGAGGGGATTCACATGTAAAACCGATTTTTTTTGTTCTTCAAAATCGAGATTCCATTCTTTGTCGAAAATCAAGAGACCGAATAAAAAAACCCCAAGATAAGAAGACGAGAGAAAAGAAAAAGAAATCTTAATTGGAAAGAGTATTATAAGAGAGGGAGGACCCCATCTGGGGGACACATAAAAAAAAAGGCTCCTTTTCTTCACGCCAGGTGACGTCACGTCCGGCTTCCATATCTCTGGCGTGACTTCCCTTTGTTCGAAGAAGGGTGGGCGGGCCCCTGCATCTCTGGACAGATCAAAGACACAATTAAGAGGGGACTGACACCTTGCCGGTTCAAATCTGTTAGAAGATTTGGATAACATTTAAATGAATAACACCATTCCTTAGTTCAGTCCACATTATTTTATCTGGAAGAAGGTCCAAAGTTGTTGAAAATAACTCAAATGTTATAGTTGGCAGTCAAAATTCATAATAATCTTCAAAATTCACTGTAATCATTAATATTTTACTAACATTATTTCTTACATTTCGCTATTGTAGGCTGGGTGGCGTGGTTGTAAGCTGCAGGCTTTCTAAGCCTTGATTCCGGGTTCTGATCCGCGTTGGCCAATCGATAGCTTTTTGAGATGTAGAAAATCGTCAGCGCCCATGTCGTATGGTTACGCGGCATAGAAAAGATCCCTTGAGCATTCGTTTGGCTTTGAAAACCCTCGGCAAAATTAAATCTCTCGTGCAGTTTCGCATCGAAATGAGTCAAGGTGCCACCATCTGGTGGAAACTGGGAGTCAAAATTATCTGTGGCATTGATATCCGCGCCTTAGTGTTGGCACTGGATGCCAAATAAGGGGAACGCACTAGGTCTGCAAAAGTCAAAGGCGCCTAACGCAGCTCCATTGGAAAGAAAGAAAAAGAACGTTTCGTTATTCGACAGTTTTTTACAAGCTCATTTATAACTATCCTGTTCGAAAAACAAGTAACTTCTTGAACCTTTCCCAAAATCTGTTTCAATTTGGGGAAACTTCAATGATTTTCAGTTGTGGGCAACTTGTCTTTTCTTTAAATCCCTAGTCTGCCCAAATTCTCAATTGAAACCAGTAAACTATCATCTGAGATTTCCATTTAACATTTTCCTCAACTAGAACTTGCTGAGTTAATGAATAGAACACTATTAATAATGAATAATGAAACTATTGCCTAATAGTACGTTATTTTGAGAGGGGATATTTATTCATTGCCGATAAAGTGATTGATTCCGGATAGAGTTATTCTTTATTTCATTCAAGCTCGTGTTTTAGGCATTTGGTATCCAGAGTTTCATGACTTGCGTTATTCTTTGCTCAATTTTGTGGATACTTTTAGAGACTTCGTAGCTTACAATACAAAATCCGGTTCAAAAGACTGAACGACCAAGACATTTGCAAAACTCAAGAGTGGGTAACGGAGAAAGTAAAACATTAAATTAAAATCTGGGAAACTGAAAAAAAAAAAATCATAAGACGAATAGGAAACTTTTCATTGTGATGAAGTCGAAACATGAAAATGAAAAAACTTGAGTTTAAACATTTCTCTGCTTAATTTTACCTGGCTTCAACTCGGACGGCTTTAGTTTCTATTTTTACCAGTTTCTATTTCTTTGTAGCTGATTCTGATACCTATCGTATTGTTTTTCGCACATTAACTAACAACAATCAGTAAGGAAAGGCAAAATTAATCAGTTACATATCATCAAATTGTAGTCAAAGAATTTTTCGAATCTATCGTTCGGTAACTTTTTATACAATCTGGAGAAAACGGCTAAAGTTCGTTTAAAACATCGAAGAGTATTTAATAAACAAAGAATCTGTGGGAAATATCCTGAAAGAAGTCAATAATGCTTAAAAAGTCTTTTAAAAGTACGAAAGAACATTCATCAAAACTTGCAAATCAATAGAATTCAAATAAAGAATGTCTAACGGGAATTCGAAGAGCGTATTTAAGCATAATTGCATAGACTGGACTTTGGTCACCTGGATATCGTATATCGAATTCACGACTATTACAAACATTTGTTTTAATATGTTTACTTACTTTTCACAACATCTTATCTTAACTTCATTGACGTCCGTGATATTTTCCGTGTTCTCCGCCTGATAAAGCTTTTTTTCACGTCATATGTATCGCTCGCTGTTATTGTCAATAGCTTGTGTTGAAACGGTGCTTTTGCTTTTTGGCAATACATATGCGCCCACATGCAAAATTTTAAGGGGGGAGGGGACATTTTTAATAACTTGTTCATTAATGGCTAGAGAAGAAATGTTATTACATTTTTGCAAAGAAAAAAGTACTAAAAAGAAGGAAGTTCTAATTTCGATGGGCGGGGACTGGAGCCCTCACTTGCCCCCCCCCCCCCCCATATGAGCGTCTATGTGTGCACAGCGTTATATATCTATCTCCCTGTTTTGCAGAAGATGGAGGGGGGGGGGCAATCTTCTTACGTAACACAACGATTATGTCGGATTTCCCCCCACTAATTACTTTAGTGCACTTAATCAGTGTTCATAGAGTCTTCAAAGTCAAGATAAAATATTTCAGCTATTTTTTCACTCTATCGCCCGATAAAAAATGAGAGGAAAATCCCAAGTGTTAGAATAAAAAAAAAATAACCATATAGTTCATTATCTCTACAAAACCATAAGTTTGTAAGCTACGTATTAAGATTCTCATTTTTGATATATAGCACTTAACACCAAACGAATTACAGCAGTCGTACTTGGCGGGATAACCGAGTCTCTAGACTGGGGCAGGGGTAGCCAACCCACGGCACATGTGCCACAGTGTGGTAGTCAGAGTATTAACAGTGGTACGCGAAGTCTAATTGAAAACTAATGAATAGCTTTTTTCAGCAATTTCTGATGCCACAAAGAATAAATTCAACTTCTTCCGTCTGTTTGATTGCCATTTATTTTTGGAAGACGATCGAAAAATACTCTATCATTCGTTTTATGTGGCACAGTTTTTAATGTTTGTAACAAAAGTAAGATTTTTGTTTTAGTACATATTCTAAAGCTTTTCGGCAACAAGGAATAAATTTTTCCTTTTGGTCCTTCTTTCACCACTAAGTATTTATTTTTTGCAGTACACAGACGATCGATCTGTCAAGGAAGAACTTTATTTTGAAATTTAATACACTCTTTTAATGTTATCCTTATACAAATTGGAATGAATACATGAATAGAAAAATCCATCATGACAGTAAATCTCTCTAACGTGGTTGGCGTAAAATGTAAGTTTGAAATGATCCGAAGATTTCAAATCCTAGTAGTTTCGATTCTACGTCCGATCCGAGCATGCGGAAGAAACTTTCACACCAAAACTTTCATGTTCGAAAGAAACTTTTGTGACAACCACAGCACACTAATTCAATACACTAGAAAAATTAAAAGTGGCGCCTCGAACCAAAATTTTTGAAAGGGCGAAAATTCTCAATTTGCCGGATGAAACACTAAATTTGCCGAATGATAAAACAGAAGTATGCACACATTAGTGCACCAAATGAAAAGGGACATTTGGGCATTCAAAAAATTCCAATATTGCATTTGTATCTGAAAAGACGCCAAATTTTCAGGCAAAATTTGCCGAATGGCGACTTTTTTGGGAGGTCACAGTGACCTCCCATCGAGATGCTCCTGAGTGGCACGCATGTAACTTTTCTCCAGATAGTGACTTTTTCCAAAAAGGTTGGCCACCCCTTCTTTAGGAGGTATGGGAGATAATAACTCAGGGGAGCCTCAGAGCAATTTGATCCTACTGCTTTACATTTTTGCTTTCTTCTCCCCCATTTTTCATTTCTAAAGAGGCTTTTTCGACCAATTTATGGCTCCTGATGAAGCCCATTTTCCCCATCACTCCAGCCGGCATGGCATCAATTCCATTTGCTCTTTCCGCCATTATTGCCTAGACGGGGTTTTGTGATATCAAAACACAATTTCTGTTTCAAATTACGAAATAATAATTTAAAAAAAAGAAAAATGATCCAACAAATGGACCTTTCTGATTGCTTAGACGGGATTTACAGTGATATCAAAACACAATTTCTCTTTCAAATTACGGAATAATAATTTTAAAAAAAAGAAAAATAATTCAAGAAGATGGACCTTTCTGATTGCTTCTGAGCCGACCATTTTAAAAGATATGCAGAAGAGAGAAAAAAATTCATTTATTTCTCCCAGCAAATACATGAAGCGTCAAAGCAGCGCGCTAGTTAATGAGCCTCCATTTAGAAAGTCCACTTCTCATTTACCTGCTGACAAAAGCCGACAATGCCTCTCGCCTTGACCTCAGGCTTCTCTTTTTTAATGAGAATTCCATCCAGCATCCCTTTTATTAGGTGTTGTTATCATCGACTTTCACTATGTCCGTGCACGCTTTCTTAATAGGGTATTCCTTGCAAGACTGAAATCATCCTTTTGTTCCAGATTTGATTTGTTTTTGTCTTTAGTTTGGCGGATTGGATTCGCCAATAAATTTATCGAGTTTTATGCCTGCTTGGAATGACTAACCAAGGAGCAATAATTTATTAATTGGTGGATTGACTTATGTAACAAGCAAGGGCGGAAACAAGAGGGGAAGAGGGTCGATCGTCCTTCTCTTAGGGGCCATTCATTAATTGCGTAACGATGATTTTGGCAATTTTTGACCCCCTCTCCCCCATGAAGGGTACGTAAGATTTTTCAAACCCGTCCCCCTATTCTTACGTAAGATTCCATTTCGTTTTTCAAAACAATAAAATGTTGTTAGAAAAGGATCAGTCCCACTAAAATCCCAGTTAGACGTGCATCAGAGATTTTTACTTTTCAAATACATTATATGATTCAATACTAATTAAAAATAAAGATTGCCATGAATAGTGTGATTCTTTAATTATTTACACTATTCATTCTTAGTAAAACAAGTAAAAACCAGCTCATCCCGACTCGTTTTTTACCTTCTAGAAGCAAATGAAATATGATCTCTTCCAAACCGCTTGACGGCGCGATTTCTAATATAAAATATCGACTTGGAAAATATTACGTAAGAATGGGTTTGACCTCTCCTTCCCCCAAAATAAGGATATGCCGAGATTTTTTAAATCCCCCCCCCCTCCGCCTCGGGACCCTTATGTAATTAATGAATGGCCCCTTAAGACAGTTTTTAGGCAAACTTTGGTGGTGTCCAGAGGAGAAGTTTAGAGTCCTTCCCCCCTGAATATTTTGCAAAACTTAAATCATAAAGACGCAATGGTACGTAACTAAAAACAATGTGACTACCCCGCTTTTCCTAAGCATGTGTAAACTAGATATACAGAGTAAGGGGTACGTAAAAAAAACAATCGCTCCCTCTTTGAAAAATTTCTGGACCGACCTTGATAACAAATACAGCTAGTAGTGAATGCGCAATTCCCCCCTTTTCTCGTATTGCGCACTGACTTGTGTACTCGCACACTGAGCGGTTCGCGGGGGGGAGGAGGATACGTCTTTAAAGAGCCCAAAAGTATAAAAAATGAAAAAAAAAATTTGAAAAGAACCTACAATATACTTTAATCATTGAAAATATATGTGCAAGACTTCTATAAAGCGTAAGGGGGAAAGTCAATAACTCAAAATTACTATTCAAGAACAGCAGCGAATCTTACGTACAGGACAAAGTTTTCTCGCAAGTGATTCACAAAAACATGCATTTCAATTACATTTTATAAACAAAAAATAAGCTGTCAATACATTGTAGAAAGCAACACATAAAGCTTAACCACAGAGAGATGGCGGATGACCTTGAAGCAGAAACAACATTTGGTACAATCAGCAGGAAAGCGCCGAGTAGTAAGAGGTGCGTTTTCCTTGATCCTATCTATTACAAAATAATAGCAAACAACCTATTACTAATGATAGAATTCACGTTGCCGCTCCAAGGTCATTCGCCATCTCTCCGTGCTCAAGCTTTACTCCAAAGCTTTAAAATAATAATGCAAAATAAGCTTCATTTTGGCTGCTAACATTTGCAAAGAAAAAAACTTTCTCTGAATATCCTTTCGAAAACTCAAAAATTGTAACAGTACTGAACGTAAAAACAACGACTTCGATAACCTCTAGAGCTTAGGAACCAAAAGAGCATTCAGCGAGATGTGATAGCGGAAGTGAACAAAGCAACGTGGAATTTGGCGATATCATTGTCTGCTTGAGAATGGGATGTTGAAATAACGCGAGTCAGATACGCGAAATTTTCATCAATAGAATCGCCGATCCAACGAGTAATTCATGAAAGTGACAAATGTTGGCGCTAAAGAGCAACCCTTTCTGCTTGCTTCTGCCTGCTATCACTTCTCCCTGAATGCACTATAGAGTCCATAACTTTGTTATATTAAAAATGGAAATGCTCAGGTATACTATGAGAGTGCTGATACATTGCATTGTATGCGAAAAAATTTCCCCACAGATTCGATACCCAGCCACATTCTGCTATCTCTTGATCTGAAGCAGAGGATATTTATTTGAGGAACTCATCCGGCTAAAAAAGTGTCAAATGGAATAACCTTGCCTTATGACCAGCTTATCTCGTGTTCATCCCCGTAATAACACTCTGATCTAAGTGGCACTGAAACAAAAGGGAAATGGCCATCATCCCCCCCCCTTCCCCCCCGTCAATCGCGTGCAGCCCGTCTCCATCGGACAATGGGCAAGGCTGGAAAAAGTAAAAAGATAAAGGGGGCGCAGTTCGTTCGCGTGACAACATTTAGTCTCATTGCTTTTTGCACGGACCCCGAGCAACAGTCGTTTATAGAGATCAGGGCCTCGTCTTCTGATGGACGAATTCAACGGACGACTGAGGACAATAAGTAGTGGTGTTGCCAGACAATACGTGATAAAGGTTATACTAAAATTGTTGGGTTTACAAAGAGGCTACTGCCTCAAGTGAGCCCTGATTAAAAGCACAATATTATTTCTCTCAACAAAATCTTAGCAAGACCGTAGATAGTTAGCTTTTATTTCCGAATAAGCTGAATATTATCTTGGAAATGTTAAAGATTTTATGGAACATTTTCATAGCTTCTTTATGACTTTGCTTGTAAATACATGTGAGCATATATTGTAATACAAGTTGTAAGGATTAGATTTGTAAATTCATCAACGATTAAGTGAAGCACGCAATAAATTTGTCTCGTGTGGACTAAACAGAAGGATACACGGGGGGGGGGGGGAGGGGGAGGTTGAGGGGTAAGGCACAGATTTCGTCATTAAACATTTTCTAGGGAGTTTTTGTGGGTAGTGTGCTTTTCTTCCAAGGTCAGTGTCGTCGTTCTTGAACGGCTTCGTGGTATTTGAGAGGGGGAGCGGCATTGTTCTTGGGTGATTGAGCATCCCTGGAATAAATGTTGCGAGGAAGTCCATCCAAAAAACATTTACAGAACTGCCCTTGCCCGCTAAGTACGTTTACGGGACATCGTTAATTTTCTCCAAAAACTCCCTACTACTTCGGGCAAACCTAACCTGGCAGCATTGTGAAAGCTGCAGATCCTATCACAGCATTACGATGCTGTCAAGTTTGGTTGCCCCAGCTATAGTTGCGTGAAACCTTGGAATCGCCATACAGCTGAGGAAAAGTAGCCCAGTACTGGGTTCTTTTCACGAACACCAAACCCCAGAGTATTTAAAACATTTATTTTATTCATTTTACATTGCGATGGCAACATAAAATGCTGCTTTGTTTCTCCTAATTTTATTATTTGACACACTTACCTACACAGATATTTTCAACGGTACAACCGCGTATTCCACGCGTTGAAAACTGCAAATTTCGGTTCTAAGATTTAACCAAGTGTATTTTTACGCTTTGTATTTCACTCAAAAATTTAGCACCATAGAAAATGAGGGAAAAAGCAATTAAGTTTTTTAAATATTAAATTTGAATGTTTGTTATTTTTTAAATACAAAGTAGTTGAAATGTTAAAAATCAAAGGTTTACGCATGTATTCTTTTTCTGCCATTTTCCATTCCATCCTTAAAAATTTTTTTATGGAATTGGTTGCTGTTATGGTTTTACTGTTTTCGTGGTGTTACACACTTCTCTGAAATTGTCAAGGAGTATTTTATCACCTTGAAAACAGCCTTTTTGTTTTAGAATCCATCAAATGGCCGAAGCAGTTCGTACTCTGTACTTCGTAAAAGAGCAACATACGCTGTGATAAGTAGATCGATGTCCGTTCGTCCATCAAGCGTCCATCGCGTTTTCGAAGAGCCCGAGCGTGACAGGGCTAACGACTCTCGTCGGCGCCCGTGTCAATGCCCCGCCCCGAATAACGATACCCGTCGTTATGCAAAATCCTTCTCCCAGATTCCGAAACGAGAGACGATAATGGTGGCGATTTGCCTTTGTTCGCCGACCCTTCAATTGAGGAAATCAAATGGAAGTGTGGGAAAAAATCAGAACTCCACCGCATAGTTGACCGAAGGAAAAAAACTCTGCTGTCTTTCTTCGTTTCCAGGATAAAATGATGCTTTCCTTAAACGATGGGGATCACTGTGGGACAGCTCCGAATATGGGGTTCATTTGAACCTCGAATCTGAACGTGAACACATAATGGTCATTACGTCATTACGTTCCCGAAACCCGATTCCTACTGGCATTGGTTGCATCAAGTGAACCTTCTGCATTACCCGTTTCGTGAACGTTATGTAAATGCTACATTAAGCAAAATTTTCTTCATAATTTATTTCTGAATTTAGTTTAAACAATTAAAAAATACAGTCTCTATTTCAGATATCGGTAATTTAAAAGGAAGGGAATTTTCAATTTCAATTAATCAGGCACAAAAGCGTTCAGCAAATTAAGTAGAAAGTGCAAATATGTTAAAAATTAGACAAAATTAGGGTTACAGATGTAGGATGAGGCAATGAGAAGCAAAGGATAATAAGTGGACTTTTTTTAAAGTTTTGAGTACAACGCGTGCATTGTTCAAACCGTAGGCTTTTATTGAAAAGATTTTCTGAATCATAATTATGCAGTAGAGCAGCACACTACCACCAGGGTTACTGCAGTAAAACCTGCAAAGTTGACCACCTGTCTAAGTTTACCGCTATTCTCAGGCACAGAATTAGATCTATATCATATAATTCAACCTCTATAAGTTGACCACCTGTTTAAATTGACCACCAAAGTAGTGCACCGTAAGTGGTCAACTTAATACAGGTTTCACTATAGTACCATCTCTTACTCCAAAACAGAAGAAAGTTTCTCCTTCCATTTTCTACTAGTTATCCATATTTTAAATTTTGGCCCTTACACCCCTTTGCTTCTAGGCGCGACCACATAAATAGTCTCCGTTCGGAGGGAATGTCCTCCATTTTCTGGAAAGTTTTATTAGTGTTAAGAGTTCGCCTTTGCTTCAGGTGTGCTTGGAAAGATGATCCGTTCCTAAAACAAACACATCAATTTTATTCACGAATAACGTTTTTGCAATAGCTAAAATTATCTATCAATTAGACAAATTTCATAAAAACACCGTAGTCATAACGGTAAACATATAATTATTTCCGAAAACGGTAAAACACTACAGCAGGAACAGAACACAGCTCATAGCATGAAGGCTTGACAACAGAGATAAACTAAACTGTAATTAACTAAAAACTAACTAGAAATTTCAACAGTTCTGTTTATATTCTCGGAAGAATACACTTAAATATTCTAGTAAATTATAGAGATCAATTAAGTGGGAAAAATCACCAAATGTCGCCAAACTAGGTGACATTTGGAGAATTCTTCCCAAATTTGGTGTTAGAAAAATGTTGGCTTGGCAATATTTCGCCACCTCCATTGTTAAGGCCCTGGATAGCCCAATTGACAAGACGCTGGACTAGGAATTAGATGAGGGTTCTTAGTTCAGAGCCCGGCGCAGCTAAATTCCCATCGAGTGAATGCGGAGTGCGTGCTTGTAAAATACGTGAATCCGAAAGTCCTGGGGTCGGTCGGTAGCTGAGTTACCTTGTGTGCAGAATACGGAAGATTTTCCCTCCCAATCAGCACTGTGGGAAAATGGGGTTGTTTCCAAAATTTTAAAAGTATTTTTTTTTCTGAAAGAGCATGCTTAAAAACATAGGATCTGACCATTTTTTAAATATTTAAGTTTAATGCTTTAAAAAAAACTTTAATCGGTGCGCTTTTATTGTTTACGAATCTTACCAATGACATTACAAATGATGAAATGCCATTTAGTGTTGCCATTCAAAGAGCAAAATATTTAATTCGCATCTTCACTCACGTGTATTGACAACGATATGTTTAATAGCAAGCGTAGAGCGCAATTTTAATTCGCTTCCTGATTATCATAACGTGGAAACGTGGCAGAAAGATGCGCCAAAATGCATCATTTGTGACGTCATCAAGACCACGTCTTGTTTGAAAGATTGGACATTTAAAAAAAAATAATTAAAAATAACTGTTGGGAAAATGAAAATGTTTTCAGGGTCTATGTTATTTTATTTATTTTCTGCTCATTCTATCAGTTTCAGTGACTAAAAGTAGTACCTTTGACTGAAGGAGACAACCCCATTGTGGAGGTCTCAGTGACCCACTTGCCACGGCACACGGCTTACTGTAGCATTTAAACCCGGGGGGAAAAAAAAAAAATGGTAGGCGGTGATGGTCGCTGGAGTGCCAACGTGCTAAACCCCAACATTGACTGAGCTTAACAGGGAAAACAAATTTCAAGTAAAACTTCAAGACGTGATGGAATTTTGAATGAAAATTAATGGAATAAATGTCAAATCTAGCAATGTAACTACTTAAGCACATAAAAAATTTGTAAAAATATCTTATATTTGTACTTTTAGTGTAGATACCCAATTCTGTTTCATGCGTGTAAAGCCAATGAATGAGGTGGTTCTAATTTAAACTTCGAAACAATTGACAGTGCTCGAAGTGCATGTTTGTGTTTTCTCGGAATATGAGTAACATAAGTAGGGGAATGTGGGGCAAAGTAAAATAGCGGGGCAAAATGAAATGGTGGAATATTTACTCTGCTTTTAGTGCCATCTGTCTGGTAATATTTTAACGATATAGTAACACATGTAGTCTGTCTCAGTCAAGAAAAATTTACCTTTGAAAATCAAAGAATGTGATATACTAGCAATTTTTCAAAAATTGATGCTCATATTGTAATATTTTGTTGTAACTCAAAAACTATTTTTGAAATTATTAAATGATAAAGTTCTTGTTATTAACATTTTAAATATTAATTGAGGTCTACTAATATTTAGTGCAGTATTTATTTGCTTAATATTAAGCTTATTTGTATTTTAAATGCTTTGTACAATTAGTCAAGGGAATGAGGAGCAAAATGGATAGGGCAAAGTGAAATGGTTCATTTCATTTACTTATTCAGTTTCATTTACTTTTATCAAATCACTTACGTACTAATTCTTTAGTAAAATATACGTAATACGTACGTGAAATAGAAAATATTTCATTAGAAAAGTGTTTTATTGTTCACTTTGCCCAAAGAAAAAAAGTAAAAAATTTCCAGAACAAATTTCCAACTTGCTCACTTTGAAAAGAGTAAGTTATCTACTGTTTCACTTTTCCCCACATTCCCCTACTTGAAACTGTATTACTTCGGTTATCATGTTTGGCTAAAATCGGTCAATTTAGCTCTTTTTTTTTTTCATCACACTTGAACAAGATTATAGAAAATTTTTAAAGCAATTAGCCAAAATATTATTTGTGCATTTTAAAATTTCATAGACCTTTATGTGATTCTAAATAGAGCATCTGCTTTGCTCAAAGTAAAAAAAACAAGCTTCAAAGTTAAAGAAGAAATCAACTGCTAGAAGGCAAAACAAATTCAAATGTAAAGGCGCAGAAAACATGAATATTTATCCAGGATATAAAATTTATAGTACAAAAATATTTCTTTCTTCCATGCTAATGTATCGTATGAATGACAATATTTTCGATTTGACTCCTCCACTCCAAAGCAGGGCTGCCACACGTACCGGATTTCAAGAAACAGTCCCGTATTTTGAAAAATTGTCCCGCGTCCCGGGAAACTTCTATACGGGACGGCTTAAGTCTCGTATTCTTGCTGATAACAATATTTTACAGAACGACACATTATTTTAAGGGAAAAAATAAAGTAAACAGAAAATATGAAATAATGAGCGAACGCAAAAATTTTCTTCGTTTTGATTTGGTTTGTATGTTTTTGTTTTTGCAACAGACCATGAGGAGCCGAATGGTTACTTCTTCTTTGCTCATTGACTAATATTGGAAATTATATCTCTGCGCATGCTTCGTCATTCGCAATGAAAACGATTTTTTATACTTTGATAGGCGACATTTTGTGAGGTTTAATGCTTTGTTGAGATTGAATTTACAGCGACGTCTCAAAAATATCCCCCCCCCCTTTTCACTAATACAGGGGTCGAAGTGGTCCTATATATCCTATATTTCCTATATTTTCAAAAAATATATGAAAATCGTCCTATATTTCCTATATTTTTGGAAAATGTCCTATATTTCCTATATTTCTGTTTTTTATCCAATTTATTTCTTTAAAACAACAGTAAACGAACTATCTGACTTCGGATTTTTCGTCGAAAGTACGTGTGCAAACGAATTTGCAAATTAAAAAACACAACTCACTAAATCCTGCAACAGGCATCTTCTCTCATTGGCCACAGCAATATGACGTCACTGTAGTGGGTGGAGTTTCGAGAACGAATTCTGAAGTTGGTTTTAGAATTTTGCGTTTGGCAACAGCAGTTTGTTTTGTTTTCCAGCGTGGTTTTTTTTTGGTTTTGTTTTCGTGGTTTTTTTTTTTTTTTTTTGGTTTTTGTTTTCGCGGGTATATTTTTGTGTTCAGTTCATTTTCTGATCGGAATGTTATAATAGTCTTTTTGCAACTTTTCTTTTTGTGGAATTTTATAGAACAAAATATCTGTGTGTTTGTGCTACAGAGCATTGGTTATTTCCTGTTAGTTCTCAACACAAAGACGGTTTTTATTTATTTATATGAGCTATGTTTGTGACACTTCTATCCCCGCAAAAATTGTGAGTTACTGTGTTAATTATCAATAAATTTCACTTTGTTCTTTTTTTTTTGTCTACAAAGTACACTTTTTTCAAAAATTATTCTTTCAACTACAGGAAAGTCATTTCAGGTGTAAGTTATAATTTTGTTTGAAGGGTTTTTTTTAAACAAAATCATTGATAAGAATAAATAAATAATATGCATGTATTATTTCTTTTTTCACAGCGAAACTATTCATATAATGTGTCCTATATTTGTCCTATATTTTTTGTGGAAAATGTCCTATATGTGACAAGTCGATCACTTCTACCCCTGCTAATAGAAGCCTGTCCCGAATTTACTGTTCTTAAATCTGGCACCACTGCTCCAAAGTCAAGTTCATATTTGTGATCGTATCGAGGGGAAAACCTTTCTTCAGAACGTTTTACAATCAGTGAGTGCAATGGCAAAAAAAAAAAAAAAAAAAAAGGAATTTTTCGCAAACTGCCAGAAGGGTTAAGTTTTATTTTATGTTATTTTTATCCAATTTACATTCCCGTCATTCTTGACTGGACACAAAAGCAGTTTAATTTTTAGCGCTTGCCATTTTTAAGAGCAAATAATGTTATTTATATTGAAAATAAAATTCGAAAAGCTCTTAAAAGTATTTTACTGTTTTAAAACGAATTTCGCAAAAAAAAAAAAAAAAAAAGATTGAAAAATAGCGTCACCACACTGCAGCGTCACCTTAGAGATGAATCTATAAATTTAACAGACCGTTGCCACTCCGTCACCTATATAATACAGCAAAAATAGAGGAAAATTCTACTATTGACGAAAATGGAGCCCTTTTGAAAAGAATTAAAAAAAAAAAAAAAAACGCAGTGAATGGAATACGTTTAATGAAGTTGGCTCGAAATGGCCGCGCTATTTTATTTTAGAAGCCGCATGTCACATTTGCTGAAATAGTAGAAAATTAATGACCTGTAGCGAATACGAAATGACCAGCGATAAAAAGGTCGTAAATGTCCCACTTGAATAAGGTTTGAGGAAATTATTGGGAAAAGAGGGAAAAACATTCGTAGTTATTAGATTCCATGCTCACCGACTACTGATAACGAATTTAAATATTTGTTTTTCCCCGTAGCAAAAAATCGATTGAATATTCCAAGTAATCAGTGACGGCGATTCAGGGGGGGGGGGGGAACCCCACTCTACTTTTTATGGTTCATTTATTTATTTTATTTTCCAATTTAGGAACTAAAGCTGGAAATCTTTAAAAAGCAGAAATCTCAAAATTTTCAGAACATAATTATTTGTTTTACTTTGTTTACGAAACATTATTTAACACAAGCAGTAACTTTCAATTCATGTCTTCATTGTTTACATATTAGTAAATCAACAGTTTTACTTAAACAAACCGTGCTTGTTTAATGCAGTTATTACCAAATGTTTGCGACATCTCATAATACTTTGGGGTAGAGTCATTCATTCCACGAAAATGTCAACC
This sequence comes from Uloborus diversus, assembly GCF_026930045.1. Classification (NCBI taxonomy): domain Eukaryota; kingdom Metazoa; phylum Arthropoda; class Arachnida; order Araneae; family Uloboridae; genus Uloborus; species Uloborus diversus. The sequence goes on along the minus strand of NC_072736.1, from coordinate 58,957,291 downwards.
TGCAGGCCAAAATTTCAAACTCAATCAATATTAATGTGTTATACATAATTTTAGAGATAACATTCTTAATTTTCGAATCTCGTTAAAGTTTTTTCAAGATGGATGCCGTGCGTAGAATAATTACTGCTTGAAGATCTTCAACAACAGCATGTAAATTTTAACTATAAAGCATTCAAGAAACGCGAACTGTAATTTTTTAAGCATTCATTCGATGTATTTTTTTATTAATCACACTTACGTGTGATTAATTAAAAAAAAAAAAAAAAAGTGTTGTAAAGACCCAAGGCAAAAGAAGAACTTTTATCTTTTCTTCTTTCTGCCATTTCACCTGTATGTTTTCTCTCACGCCAAGATCTTGTTCTTTCCGCGTCTGACTTAGGCATATTCACAACATGATTGCATATTTTAATGAAGAAAATATATTATAAACATGAGAAAACTAAAAATTACCCGAAATCCGCCTTTAGCTGTTGCCAAAACAATGAAAATAATAGTAACAATAAAGTTAATTTTGATAATAAAAATTAACTAAATTCAAGGCTAAACCTTAGCAATGTGGATTACACTCTTGAACTTGAGTCAAAGAAATCCTCGAGAACCTGCATTATTTGAAACGTTTTAAATGACTAAAAGCCACAAATATATGCTTACGTAAGCCTTGAAATTAAATTGTTAATTTTATTAACAAAATTAAATTTAAACGTTACCATTTTTCATTTTTTCTGGAAACAATTAAAAAACAACTACGTTCCTTCCGTCACACAAAAATGTTAGGGATCAGAAAAGCAAGACTCTCGCATAAAAAGTTTCATTCAAAACGGAGAAGGGGGGGAAAATGTACAAAGCCAATAAAAAAGCATTTATTTAAACCATGTTGAAAAATTATTGATATAAGTTTACTTTTAAAAGACAATCAGTGCTTACTTATTAATTAATATTTAGACACGAAACGGTCTAAAAAACTACACGAGTCATCACCGTGACGAACGTAACTTCAGAATTACGCTCTTCAATGTTACATTCGTCACCACGTCATATTTTGAATAAATATTTATTTCTGTTACATTATTTATAAAAAAAAAAAAAAAAAAATGAGTATTATTCCGCATAAAAAATAAAGTTAAGGAATGAAAATAACACAATGCACGGTTTTTGCAATAATATCTACCTAAACTTCAGCGAAATTGAGAGCTAAATTTCTTGTTGCAAATTCAAGGTTGCAAAAATGTTACGTTCGTCCTAATATAGTAATTTAGTTGCAAAAACCAATCTATGTGATTTTTACAGTATTTTATTGCATGAATATTACACATAAGTTTTACTCTTTCACAAAATTCCACAAAACCACAAGTAAATTATTGTTAGACGTTTATAACTCATAATATGCAACAAAACAGAGTAAAAAAAATGAAAAATGCCTTGTTCACGGAAATAATAAAAGAAAAAAAAATTATTGTTTAAAAATCGAGGCCAATTTAGTATCAAAGTAGTAATTTTGTTAATTGTGCAAGCAATGAGCTATTTTAATGATTAGTGGGAATCTAATCTCTCTTGATTAAAGTACGGCTTAATTAGTAATTATCCTTTTAGTTCAAATGTGTGTTAGAAAATTGTATTTAGTAAATTTGAGAACATACTGGCAATTTATAATTGTGGTAGAATGCCTTACAATGATGTATTTCCCCTCCATCATTTATTTTCACATCACAAATAATGACATTGATAAGGTCTGTCACGGAGGTGGGGAAGTTTCGATTAATACAGGCCTAATGGATAAATTTTTCAGGGAATTTTTTTTTCTTCGTTGCTAAAAATCTGCACATGTTAAGCATATAAAAACATGTTCACTTATTTTTTTTAACATTGATTTACATCCCTGAAATTCAAGTTCACGGAGGTGAGAAGTCACAATAACCACACTTAGTTTTTAAAACAAAATCTATCTTGTTTTAGGACAAAAATCTCAGAACTTCTTTATGGCTGAAAATAAACAAGGGGGCTCCCTTGTATCATGGAAAATAAAATTTGTTGTCATTACTTCCACGTGTTAATGAGGAATGGCATTTTATGTTTAGGTAACGGAGGTGAGAATTTTTTGTGTGACATGACTACTTATCCTAAAAAACGAACTAAAACACGATATTAAAAAATTAAATATACTTAAACAATTAATATTTGAGACACTTATGAAAGGAATAATAAAGAAATAAGTATATACCTTTAATTAAACAAGTTATTAAGCAACATAAACAGTCACACAAGGTGTGTGACATGCCACGGAGGTGAGAATTCACGTATTGTGAACCAAAAATACACTAAAATAAAAATTATTATTAAAAAATTGTTGGCAGGTTTATATAGATATACTTTTGATGAAATTAAAAAGCATTGTTAAATGAATGTAATTCCTTAAAGGTTTTTCTGTAAAAGGCGTGTGACAGAAAAGACAGGCAAAAATCTCTACTAGTATATAAGCTGCGCGTAAAACTTTAGAGGCTGTTTTCTATTAATGTTCAGGCTAGTGCGCTTTATTACTTGACTGTGTGAACACTCTTAAAGGGTACTACTAATCTGCTGAATTTCATCCCGATCTGAATTTCCGAGATCGTAAGGTCTCCTTGTGAGTCTAACTCGGTGCTCTAGATCTGAAAACATGTGATCTACAGCAGAGCCTATGTAAAGCAACAATTAGTTAGCAGTGTTCACAAAGAGGGGAGGGGGAGGGAGGTCATGGCGAAGACTGCACCGTTGGGATTTTATGGTGCGGAGTAAGTTTGGAAGTGTTCTGACCTCATTTTGGGGAATAATGAGGTTTAATAAAAGGAGGTTTATTGCAGTGGCGTAGCCAGAAATAAAAAATCTAGGGGGAAATATGGTTAGTTTCAGTTCTATGGTCAATAAAGGAAAATTTCCGAGTTTCAGGAGGGAGAGGGATTATCTCCTAATTTGCCCTCCCCCACCCTCTTGAAACATCTCTGATTGAACATATGTTATATTTTCCTCCGAAAATTAAGAAATTTTCAAAATATAGTGTCTGCTATAGGCTCGTCATTTCAAAATTTTCCAATTGCAAAGGGTTTGTCTTCAATACATTTTATAAGGAAAAACAACACAATAGTACAAAAATGTTTAATTTCCATAATATTTGGGTAATCAGGGGAGACAATTAACCCTCCCCCCTCTCCTCCCGACTCCCCAAATGACGGACCTGGTTTGCTGATAGAAGCTTCAATGTAATTGCAAATGTTTAACAATAGGCTCGTATTTACTTATTCAGTATACCCCTTTATTTTTCATAATTTATTTGATCATTATTTTTTGAGGTTTTTTATTCTTTTTTTTAATTCGGATTGACTTTTTTTATTAAATTAGCTGCATTGTTTTTATTTCTGTCCCTTTCTCTGTAAACATTCATTCATTCTCTTCTGCCACACAGCCGCGGAACGATGAAGGGAAAAAAGAAAGAAAGAGAAGAAAAAAAAATCACAGGAAGTGCTGCTCTCAATTTCATAACCATGTATGATTAGCCAATCGTTTTTCAAACGTTACAAAACGTATTTTGCACATCCTCGGGTTGAAGGTTTGATCTCTCTTTTCACATTCAAATGAGTCACGTGACTCCTCGAGTTCCATTAAAGTAAATGTTGAGTTGTTCCACCTCGGCGAAGGTCACCGCGATTTGGAAGCTAATCATCGACACCGCTTTTACACACGTAATCGGCGACGGATGTTTGATGCTAATCGAGGTAACGTGCTGCCCACTCGCCCGTCGAAGTGATAGAGTGGGCTCGGAAAAAGGGGCGTCCACGCAAGGTCGACCCGGCCCGGTTTCGCTTTCATTCACAGAATGGATAAACCTACGCCGAAACTTCGTTTTCCACACTTTTGACGCCAAATGTTTACTGCTAAAGCCTTGGTTTCCTAGTAAGCGAATCGCCGATCTTCGACGTCGCTACTCGCCGTGACGCTGAAATCAAAGTCAAGTGGATTCCGGCTCAGGCATTCACGACGTCGATTTAGCTCGGGTGCGCATGCGCAGAAGAATCTAGTTTTCGCCTCGGCGAGGAGCGACGCCGACAATCGGCGTGTTCGCTCCTAGGAAACCAAAGCTTTAAATGTCAGAAAAGGGTGACGTAGCGTAAGGGAACGCTAATGTGCTGGTCGTCCCCATTTTAAAATGAGTGTTTCAAAACATCTTCACTCATAACATTCTTCGGAATATACTTCTATTCAACATCATCTTCGCAGTCCAAAGCGAGCAAAAAAAAAAAAAAAAAAAGCGTTGAGAATAAAAGAGAGAGACTAAAAATTTGTTGATAGGTTGCCAAAAAGAATGAAAATTGAAACGGAAACAAGAATAACGGCGCTAGATCGCTCTAGCGTACAACTGACAGCTGTAAGATGTCTACATAAAAAAAAAACTTATGCTTATGGCTAATGATCAGGAACTAAAAAGTAAAAAATAATTGATCATACTTATATACGATTTCCTAACCAAACGTATAAATCAAATTTATTTTACAATTCCAGTACAAAGATCAACTAAACTAAACACTTAATTATAAAATAAACACTGATTTTAATTACCATACGATGAATTATTTGAATATCTAACTAATTATATACAATCTCTTAATTTTTAATAACCATTTGAAGTCGGGGCCTAATATAAACAACTACCTAACGTTACTGAGTAGGTTTAGTTTTAAAGAGCGTTCTGTTAAATTAGTGTTTAACTCAGGATAAAATCACTGTTCACGCCAAAATCACGTGACCTGTGACGTGTTGCGCAGCTGACAAAAGCTGATCTACGTAGACACAACGTATGAAAGTTAAAGTTTCTTAGATTTCTCCGAGACTCCTCAGCAGACCCAGACAAAATTAACGTGGGACTATCTGGAAAGTATACCCTTCTGATCAAAAAACAAATCTTTCAAATCGGTCCAGTATTCTTGGAGAAATACGAAAACATACATAAAAAGCCGCAAGACGAAATCTTAACCTCTTTTTTTGAAGTCGGTTAAAAATGTAAATAGGTGATGATCAAAAGACCGCACAAAGTTTTTTTTAACGCAATAATTTAACTTCGCAACTTTATTGGGTTAGCAAATACTTAAAGAGTCTGTTGAGAATAATCATATTTAATAACACGTCATAGTTAGAGCAAAATAAAAATTGCTCTCCCCCTCCCATAGAAAATAGTATTTCAGCTAAGAGCTCATTAAATCTAGAAAAATATTAAAATTCCACTCCAATTCGAAGACAAAAAGCACTTGATAAAAATACGTATAGCAAAATAGTTTAAAAAAACTCTAATGCTCCTCCGCTAAGGTACAAACAAACTTGTACCAAATTTCACAGCTTAAGAACCTCTTGTTCAAACCAAAACTGCCATTTTGTAAGATTGAAATATTGCTTTCAAATTCGTTATGGAATTATTTGTGATTTGTACAATTCATTTCATTATAAAATAATACTTCATGATTGCGGCGAAATCTGTCTATCTACGCCTGATAGGGGTATACACGCCAACAGCGCAGTGGTATATTTCCCTAAAATCCTAAAACGCACCCTTCCTCAAAAACGAAAAGAGAACACAAAGAGAAAAAAGCCCCCCCCCCCCCTCCCAGTCTACTTCAAAGTTTTAATAGTGCAGTCAGCGTCACTACTCCTGTGATTATTTTTGTCCGACTTTTAAGCTTAAGACGGATAAGACAAAATTCTGATCTTTTAGTATCTTCTCTCTGTTTGGTCAACTTTTCGTATCCTTTTAGCCTGCGCATAATTTCTACCAAAAGATGTGCGAAAGGAACATAATCTACAGAACTTATTTTCACACTAGTGGCGTCGCCCGGCTTTGCATGGTCTACCTCAAAAATAAAAGTTATGTCAAGTGACTCGTGTTCCACAATCACGCTTGAACAAAAAAAAAAAAAACAGTAAAATTTTGCGGTAGATTCCGGAAAAATAACCAAAAAGGAAACATTTTGAATTTCCGATTACAGGAAAAGTCCCAAAACAAAACCCAGACTTTTATTTGTTCATATAAGAGAAAAAAAAAATCGCAACAGTTCTTTCTTCTCGATGATTTTCTTCACGCTACAAATTTCAATAAAAGAATTGTTACGGAAGGTTGAAATGAAGCACTGAATAATAATTTGAGCGGAGGAAAGCCTTCGTAAAACAGGGATTTTATGTCGAAATCTAAGTATAGTTTTTAGTTGATATCTCCGCTAATTATTGTCGGAGGATTATGTTAAAAGGCCAAACATAAAGACGGGAAAATTACGAATTCATCGATACCTCGTTCGACGGTCAGTTTACCGGCGTTCGCGAGAAGTAACTCGGACATTGATAGATTGATAGATACATAAACAGGTGCACTCGCTCAATTTTTAATTATGTAACATGTATGTAGCCTGAATGCCGAATAATATTAAAAAGTCTTAATAAAATTGAAAAGAAATACAGGACTATCAAGCGATTATTAGAATTATAAACTTTCTTTTTATTTTATGCAAATATTTGGCCTTGTTAAAGAAAAGTGCCCCCTTCGTTACCATTTAACAGTTTTATAATTAATATTCAAGAGAACTTTTGAAGTTGGGCGATCTTGTACAAGCAGTTTCGTTTGCCTTGACGTAAATGAAATCAACAACAACGCAATGATGAGTGGGCAGGTTCGCAGGTTCCCCCGTCTGTCTCGATCAAGGAGTTTTCTTTTCCGTTATTTCTGTTCAAAATCGCCATTTTAGGTTGAACCGAGGTCGCACTCGATGAAAACAGTTGCGTCACTAAAAATGTTGTCACTAAAAGTTATCTGACGGGCAATCCGGTCATCTTTCAGTTTTGTGGGGAGGGGGGTGGGAGGGGGGATGGTGTACTTTATTATTATTTTTTAAAACCTAATCCTTACTCATGAAACGTTGACGTTCCATTTTCTAATTCGATCGAAAAAAGCTACGTGTTTGGAAATCCTCAATAAAAATACAGTGTTTGCCGTTTAATTGAATCAGTGTTTAGGTGAATCAACCGTTTTAATGAATCAAATCAACAAAAACAGAACTGAATCCGGCTTTATTGAACTTGCCGCTTTATTGAATCAGCTGCTTTGTGGAATCAAAACTGCTTAGAACAAACGTGATTAATATAAGCGCCGGCCACTGTACACTAGGGTGGGGCGAAAAATGAAAAGTTTTTCCGATCAACTAGTAATAGTTGCCAAAAGTTGTCTTATGTGATAGTTAGCTAATGTGCAAAATTTGACGAAAATCGGTTAATATCTTCAGGGGGCGCTGCGATCGCAAAGTTTTAACATTGTTTTTTTCCTATAATATCATGGTTTCAATGTAAAAATCATGCTTTTTTCTAACTTTAATTTCACCTTTTTTAATTCTAAAGTACATGTATGTATTAAGAACATATAGAATAGCTTCCAAAAGAAATTTGGTCACTAAACGTTAGCATTAAAAGAAAGCAATGCATGGTTTTGTTGTAAAAACTCCGTAATTTGAAGAGACACTGCCGTCGAGCTCTTAGAATTATGTGAAATGCCATTTAAATACGTCATACAACCTTGAACTCTAACCGAGAAAAGTTCCAGACGCATTTCTACAGCATCGAGTGCACAGCACAGTGTATGTTTATATTTTCAGTGCATTGAAACGTCATCTCTAACACCATAATCAGGGGCGGACTGGCCCTAAACTTTTAATGTGGAAAAAAATTCATGCCGGCCCCATCCAAAAAAGTTGGATTTAATTTTCCAAACCTGAAAAGTTTCTAGTGTGTTTTTTCAAAAAAAAAAAAAAAAAAAAAGGTTCCTCCAACACCCCCTCACCTCTCTCCCCCCCCCCTGAAATACCAAGATTTTTTTTTTTCAGAAATCCTAATTTAACTTTTTATTTCAAGCAAACTAGTGAGCAGATTGATTTAAACCAAGCGTACAGCAAACGTCCATAATATACAGATAATATTTCAAGGATCTAACTTTCTAAAAAATATTTGCAAGCTTAAATTGCTCTACGCAATAAAAAAAACACTGTGAAAACTGTGTGGCTTCTTTGAAAATCCGCATTTAAGAGTATTTCGTTTATGTAAAAGTGAATAAAAATCTTATTTAAAACAAAACGTAATACATTTGAGGCAGTGAGAAGCAAAGGGGTGTAAGTAGACATTTTCAAGTTTTGAGTAAAACTCGTATAAAGATCACATCTTAGGTAGGCTTTCATTGATTTTTTTTTCTAAATCATGCTATACAGCGGCACCTACCAGGGCTGCTAATAGTACTATCTCTTGCCCCAAGACAGAGAAGGGGTCTACCTACCATTTGTACTGGTTATCTCCAAATTTTTAATTTTGCCTCTTGCATCCCTTTGCTTCTCACTGGGAACCGGACATAACGTCCAGATCCAAAACGTCCATGGACATAACGTCCAGGTCCAAAACATCCGTTATGTCCGGCATTCGCTTCTCACTACCTCACATGGCCATGAGCGGTACTATTTACCCTTTAGAAAAAACTCTTTTTTTTTAAAGTCTTTTCTTAAAATATTGTATTGTACGTATTCAAACTCATGAAAAATTTCATGTAAACCAAACGTAATATATCCGTTCAGAATGAATACATCCCAGATCATGAGACAGCGAGAACTGATCGGAAATATCGGATAAGCCCGAATTACTCTACGAAAAAAAAGAGTTTCGCTCGAAAAAGTCGCCATTTGTCTCAGTGAGAAAATTGATTTTCAAAGGTATCTCTCAAAATGTTATCTAGTAAATGAAATTTATTTGTCAGGTTCTAGAACTAAAGTGAAAATCATGGGATATACACTTGGGGTGGGGGGATTGCGGTTTCCTCCCCGGGCCCTTGGTTTTAACGTAGATTTAGATTGCCAATAATTTTAATACGGTAGTTTATATGCATATAAAGATGGTTATGACCAAACTCCCCTCCCCTCCCCACAGAAGGCAAGTTCTGGCCGCGCTTGTACTTTATGGTATATGTGTGGCCTATGCTACATATTAACTTGCCTTTAATAATAATATTAAACTGACTCTCAACGTTTTCAAGTAAGAACAATTTATTTATCAGCTTCCAAGATTTAAAGTGAAAACGGAGAAATGTATTGGGAAAAGCAATAAGATGTGCGTATTCTTTTTCGCAAGTAAATATATTCAACTAGAGTTTAACCTTACACTTTATTAATCTGTTTTAAGAATTCATTAAGGTTTATATGAAACATAAAACACCAATTTAATATAGGAAATTATGATTGGTTACTGTAGCGTAAACCGTTTCTCACTTTCTCTCTCTGTTTTTTTTTTTCTTTCTTTAACTAATTTGTTTATTTAACAGCAAAACTGAAATTTACTTCAGGAATGTTACTACGTCATAAAATTTAAAGCTAAATGTAAAAACAATTCATGAATTAAATAGATGTATCTAAAAATGTAAGACATTTTCTCTTTAAAAATCAAACAAATCACATAAAAGCTTATGGATAACTTTCAATACGAATTACAAATTCTATAGCATAATTGCTGATTGTCAACTGAAATTTTAAGTTGATATTCATGTTGAAATTAACAAAAGTCCTCAAGAGAACGTTATGAAAAGGATATTTTGCTTTTTATTTCTAATCAAGTGAAATATCCAGTATATTTTAAATCAGTGGTTTCCAACCTGAAGCGATTATCCCCAAAAGGTTGATTTGGTTCCTCCAAGGGGCAATGAACATTCAAAACAAAAATTTAAATGATAATAATAAACATAAGTAATAAACATAAATCATTATATTTTTTCAATTTTTAAATTCTAATGATTTGTGTTTATTAATAATAATAAACATAAATCATAAGAATTTAAAAATTGAAACAAAACAACAGATATTGAAAGTGAAAACGTATGCAAAATCGATGGTCCAGAGTTTAGACAAAAAATCATGAGTTTAAATAAGAAATGAATTAAATTCAGGAGGGCCATGCACATCCTCATATCTTGGACAAGCATACGAATTGTATTCAGGGCAGGTTCTGGACACCGGAACAAACCATTCTCTCTCTTCTTTTTTTTTTCTTCAAGTTTAAACTGCCAAAGTTTTTTATTCTTCCAAATCCTAAATTTTACACCAAAAAAAAAAAAAGGAAAAAAAAAAAGAAAAATGTTCTGCTGTCTTTGAAAAGTATAGTAATAATCTTAGTTTATTATCTCCTTTCAAAAATTAATTACTCTTGAAAAAAAAAAAAAAAAAAAAATTTGTGTAACAATAAGTGGATTAAATTGGTACAGTATTTTGGCTTTAAATTAAAATTAAGTACAGTAAAATCTGCAAAGTTGACCACCCTTGTAAGTTGATCACCTGTTTATGTTGATCTCTTTTGTCAGGAACGGAATTAGTCCTATCTTATAAAATGAAGGAAAACCTCTGTAACTTGACCGCCTGTCTATCTTGACCACTAATGTACGCCAAATTTGGTTTGGAGTATTGTAAAAACCCTTTGTAAGCTTACCACTTGGTTTATTTTTTTAAACTTTCTTCAGTAAATTATTTTATTTTATTATTTATTAATTTCTTATAATTGTATTATTATTATTATTTGATAGCTTTCCAAGAATGTTTTTATGCTTCGATGACGGACTAGCATTTCACTAACTAAACAGCAGCATAAAGCTTATGCTGCTCTTTATTCTCCAACCTTATTTTTCTTTTGTTGTTCTATTTGAGATAGTTTTTTGTACTTTGTTCAATAAAAATAGGTGTCAGTAGAAAAGTACAAAGTGTTTTCTTTCAGTTGCAATAGGTTGTGGCAATACTGGAATTGTGCTAAGGCCCGGGGCTGTACATTTTGGTCCCTCTGCAACAAAATGGGTAGGGCATCTCCCTAGTGGCCAGCAGTGTTTATTTGTAAAGTTAATAAGTCTTAATGCTAGTTTTTCTTTCTTTTTTTTTTCTTGAATTTCTGGGGCCGTTAGCCCCCTTGAGGAAGTGAGCCCTCCGCACTGCGGGTACGCAGATATGAGCTTGCTAAAGAGCCCGTCTGGCTTATTTCGGGTGCAAGGGATTAAGATATAGGATATTTTAATTTTGCCTTTATGAACTGAGAGAGTCGAGCTTGTTGCTCTTTGTGCTATAAGTGTTACATAAAAAGGCTTCAAAAAGAAAGTTAGTTGAACTTGAAATTAATAAATATTATGAAGTATTAAAATGAATTGAAAAAGGAGAAAGCCAAAGAAAATTAGCTGGCGCATATGGAATTTCTAAAACTACTGTGTCTAATATAGTTTAAAACAAGGAAAAAATAACAAAACTATTTGAATAGTATTTTTAATTATGGTTTCACTTTCAATAATGTTAAACAATGAAAGCTAGTTGAACAGAAAGAGTAATAAGGGTGAATTCCTCGAAAAATGAATACACGGTGCGAGAAATGACAAAAAAATATTTCAAAATATCATTACTGCCCTTTATAAGTTGACCACCGGTCTAAGTTGACCACCAAAGTACTGCACCACGAGTGGTCAACTTACACAGGTTTCACTGTATGCAAAAAATACTAATATCGATTTTACGTTAATCTAAAATTTGCTTTTTTCAAGAAAAAAGGTAAGGGGGCGACGGATAAAAAAATGTTGGAAATCACTGTTTTAAATATTTATACTGTTCGTACTTTTGTGAATTTTATCTTTGTTAAACGAAAATAGATGAAATGGACGGTGTTATACAAAAATGAGTTATCCAACAAAAATTTTTAAAAAAATAATGAGTTATTCACATATGTTGGCAGATAAACTGATACACTACGGGGATACAAAGACAATTCAAGCCAAATTCTGAATTAATATGTCATCTATGAAGTTCAGCTTAGAACTCAATTTACTCAAAAGTACTGCTTGGTGGGTTGACTCATTTTTGTGTAACACCGTCAATTTGTTATAATTATAACCGATAGTTCAAGTTCTTATTATTTAAAGTGCTGATGACAAAAAAAAAAATAAATAAATAAATAAAAAACACATGATGATTAAAAATGTTAAACTTACCAATAAAAGATTCTTGTCACCGTTGAATTTGAATTTAAAACACATGCAATCCCATTGAGCAGTCAACACGGTGATGAGACTCGGTGATGAGAGAGTCAAACAAATGAGTCGTTTTTTTTCCTCGGAGACGAAATTGAGGAGATCTCAAAATTATCTAATTGGTTGAGAAAGTCATGGATCTATCTATTGCAAAGTGCTGGGAAACATAAAAAAAAAAAAAAAAAAAAAAAAACCGAAGGATGAAAAGGAAAAAAAAAAAAGAAGTTTTTTAGCAGACGTTTTGCTCCTATACATTCTATTCTTAGGATGGCGCCTTTCTCTTATTTCATTAGAAAAAGGTTCAATGTAATCTTTTCCCAGACAGTCTCAGATCCTCTCTGATGGCCACAAAAAAAGATCCCCACCCCCAATAAAACTCCTTACCAGAATTCCAGGAAACATCAATCCCGAACAGATACGAGAGATATCCATGGACCCTGAAGGCTTCGCTTCGGACGAAGACCACCCAACAAAGACATTGTTTCGTTTTCCCTACGTAACAAGATACGGTAATAGTTATAGGCAAGAACAGAGTCACGTCCTGAGAGTGACCGTTGAAAAAGGAGCGGTTGTCCTCCTCTCCTCCTCCCCCCCCCCTCCAAACAAAAAGAGCAGTTCTGGCTGCAGCCCTCGACACAAGAACGGCCGGCCTAGCTAAGAACTTTTTTTTTAAAATAAAATTGAGGAAAATGGTACGTATACACATTGAATGCACAGAAAACGGCCCCAGTTAAGGACGGCCCATGTGGAATTTTCCACATCTCACACGTGGCCAGTCCGCCCCTGACCATAATGAGCGGAAAACATTCGAAGGATTATTGTGCTGGATCGAAAGTAAAAACAAGGAAAATGTTAAAAGATTCCATTTTCGGAACACCAAAAAAATTGTCTGATTCTGTGTTACCTACGTATGAAGACGTATTTAAGTATTATTTATTTCTTGCACACGAAAAGAAACAGTTTAGTTCTTCCAAAAAGCCCACAGTGACTGAGATAGCAGAAGACGTAGCCACGAAGTTAGAAGAGATATGGCATCGTTCCTCTATTCCTATAGTTTCACATAAACGAATCGTTCAAATGATTCGACATTTTCACAGCAAATATAAAAACCTGAAGAAAACTATGAACAAAAAATCTGTTAAAACAAATGCGTTTAACGCAAAGATGCAGTTATTTTCATCCGAAGCTCGAGAAAAAGTTTTCGACATCGCTTGTTGTAAATGCCGTTTCAGTGCGTGTAACTGCGACAAGACTCGCAAAGTTCCTTCCAAAGAACAACTTTTTCTTTTTGATCAGCGTGGTGATAGAAAAATGTTTATTGGAAACATTGATATTCAAACCACAAGAAAATTAAAACTGAGTTTTGAACGAAAAAAGAAAGAAGAATCAAGAGCGAAGAGGGAAAGCATAGTTAATACCCGTGAAGAAGGTTCTGAAGGAACAGAAATTGATAAAGAATATTCAATAGAAGGTACGGACGAAAAGGATCCTGAATTTATAGTTATAAATTATAAAGCAAGCACTTCGCAAGCAAGAGTCAGTTTGAACAAATTTTCTAAAACGTGTGACCGATACGGTGTTTCGAATAGATCAGCGGCCGCGTTGGCATCATCCATATTAGAAGACGTGGGCTTAATTTCTCCTGAAACATCTTCAAATATAATCGATCCAAGCAAAGTGAAACGAGAGCGTAAAAAAGTGAGAAAAAATCTGCAAGCTCATCACCAAGGGCCAAAATGTGCTGATGTACAAGGTCTGTACTTTGATGGCCGAAAGGAGAGTACATTGTTCTTGGAACAATCTGTGTCCGGCAGTTATCATCGAAAAATAATTATTGAAGAACATGTAACACTGGTTATGCTGCCAGATAATAAATACTTAGGACATATTTCGCCAAATCGATCAAACGCAGAAGGAATTGCAAACGGCATACTGGATTTCATTGTCGAAAACAAAATTGATATTACTCAGTTGTGCGCCGTCGGATGTGACGGTACTGCAGTAAATACCGGAAGAAAAAGTGGCGTGATTTTACGCCTTGAAACATTCTTTCACAGACCATTGCAGTGGTTAATATGCCAGCTTCATGGCAACGAATTGCTGCTTCGCCATTTAGTAGAATACTTGGATGGACCAAGTACTAATCCCCGAGGTTTCAGCGGTCCTATTGGCAAAATGTTGATAGGCTGCGAATCACTACCGATAGTGAAATATAAAGCCTTTGAGTGCAATATTCAAAACATGCCAACTATCGACCGAGGGGACCTAAGTACTGACCAGAAATATCTACTGGAAATATTTGAAGCCGTTATTACTGGCAACTGCTCCGTACACCTTTCTGAAAGAGTACCTGGTTCCTTGAGTCATTCTAGATGGCTCACGACAGCCAGTCGGATTTTGCGTTTGTACATCGGCACAGAATATCCAACAGCAAATTTAAAAATGCTTGTTTCATTCGTTATTAAAGTTTATACACCTTGCTGGTTTCTAATTAAGTGCAACTCAGCATGCAAGGATGGTGCACGAAACTTGTGGCACGTTATTCATCTATCGCGTTATTTGCCAGACGACCTGTTACATGTCATCGATCCAGTCATTCAGCGGAACGCCTTTTTTGCACATCCTGAAGACATCTTGCTGGCGATGTTAAATGATGATCGAAGGCATGTACGGCAGTTAGCTGCTCGTCGGATTTTGAGAGTACGAGACACTAATTCTGTGAACAATAATAATATCCGTACTTTTACCATCCCTGAGCTTAACTTTTCTTCTTCCGACTATGTCGACTTGATCAATTGGCAGTGTGAAGAAGTGCTTATAACAAAACCTCCTATAACAAATATACTAACTGAGGACGAGCTACATGACTTAGTGAAAACCGGAGATGTTCCTCATTTTCTTCAAAACATGTGCAAATTTCCTTGTCATACTCAATCTGTGGAGCGCTGCGTAAAGTTGGTGACGGATGCATCTCTGGCCGTAAGTGGAATAGAAGCTAGGGATGGTTTCATTCGTGCACGTTTAGAGGCTCGAAAGGAACTGCCTTTCTTTGAAAGTAAAAAAGACTATTTTCGTAAAAGCTCTAACTGTGACACATAAATTTGTATCACGTATGTAGTGTAAATTTTTACAGATTTTTAAAACTGTTTATTATTGTTTCAATAGTGCTGTTTAATTTTATTTGTCCAATATATTTGCATTTTCATAATTTTTGTGTCACATTTTGTAAAATTCATCAGTTTTTACTTAGTATTGTCCTAAAAGTCACTATTTTTTACTTTTTTGTTTCTTTTTAAGATGCTGGAAATATAAATAAATAACATAAAAGAACTTTTATGGGTTATTTCATATGCTTTCAGTGCATAAATAAATCTTATGAGTAAAAAAATGCAATGATATAAGTTAACAGCATTATTTTTCGTATTTTAACCATGAAATCCGGGAAAAAATCTATAATAAAACTTTGTGACCACAGCGCCCCCTGAAGATATTATCCGATCTTCATCAAATTTTGCACTTTTGCTAACTATCACCAAAGACAACTTTTGGCAACTATTACTAGTTGATCGGAAAAACTTTTTATTTTTCGCCCCACCCTACTGTACACGACTTCTGTAAAAGTTGTTTCTCGGACAGTGCAGTGTTAATGCAGAGAAAACAATACGACGCAGATGTCATATTTTCTATTTTTTTTTTTTTTTCCTTTCTTTCTTCCTGTCCTGAAACTTTACGTTTTTGCTCTACGGCATATGTTATATTGCCCTATCGCAAATGTAATGACACGGCTTGAAGCCAAGAGTAGGGATTTAGGTCAGTGGTTAGGAAGTTAAAAACAAAAGGAAACGCGAAAATACTGATTGGTTATTTTCAAGTAGTATACAGAGAAAATGACTGATTTTGAATAAGAAACTTAGTTTAACGTTCAAGGTAAAAAAGTTACCTTTATTGAAGTAAATCTTTTTTTCCTTAAATTTAAACAATTTATATGATACTTAAACTTTTAACATTAAATGTTTTGCTGCGAGACATGGTATTATATGAGATGCGGTTTAGGAAATCTGAGCATAAAATGTTACAAATTCAATGTTTCAAAGAAATACGTATTAAAAAAAAGATTAGTATGAAATAAAAATTAATGTATCATTACAACAAGAATTCAAGGTTCAAGGCAATCATCTAGACCAGAGTTTTGTAAAATGTGTTCCGCGGAACCCAAGGGCTCCATAAAAATTCCTCAAGAGCTCAGCAAAATCTGCTGTTTTTCCATTCAAATTAGACATTTAAAAATCGATAAAAATAAGGTTTGCGTGAAGCTTTAAAAAGTTTTTTTCGAATGAACAGAAGAGAGAGCATTGGTTAAAAAAGTCAAGCATATATATATATATATATATATATATATATATATATATATATACCTTTCTAAAAATTCAATGATTTACAGATATTCACTTTAAATTTATTTATCTTTCATTAGCCGGATGGGATGCTAATTCAAGAGAAGAATTTCTAAGTGTCATGAAAAGACTGAACTTGGAGCAAGTTAATTCTGAAACAAGTATAATACCGAGTAATTATAACTTTTGTACATATTATAGCCTCTTCGCAGAAAGGAGAAGCACAATCTGAAAGGATAATAAAACCTTTTTACCCATATAAAAACTGCTTATAACCCCGAAACAATTTGCAACAACGAATAATAATACAAAATTATTTTATTTACAGAGTTTACACAAAAATAGTATTGCTCAACACTCATGATAATTCCGAGTACAATAACTCAAAGCACAATCGTAGAATGTCGCAATACGTCACTGTAGAATGCAAGCTAATCCTACGTCAATTTTATCTGATCTACTAATCCTGTATGCACCTAGTTCTTATAACTCAGTGCAGCCTGCAAAACTCCAATAAACATCGCGTATATCAGGGTCAGGATTGATTTTTCTTTCTTTCTTCCTTCCAAGAAATATTACGATTTTGCTAAAACGCATATTTGACCTATAATTCTCTCGTAAAAAGCCCCTTGTTTCATAATCTATATGTATAAAAATGAATGTTTGTCTGTATGTCATCCATGAACTCAAAAACTACCCGGCAGATTTGGCTGAAGGGTCATTCCATACGAAATGAGCAAAATTCGCAAAAAAGGGGTGGCTGCATGGTAACAGATTTTTATGAAATTTGGTATACAGGTTCCTTTTATGCCTATATAAAAATATCTAAAATATTTTTGCTTAAAATTTTTTATTTTAATAGTTACATGCGATTGAAAATTGGTCAAATTGAACAGCATTCTCATAAATGCTACATGTTGCACTTTTGAAGGCTTTTATCTTATTAACTATTTAATGAAAACATAAAAGTTATATGTTGTTGCAATCTATGGAGTAGGGTAATTAATCTAATATCAGTAAAATTTTCAAAGTTATTATAGTTAACTTTTAACCGAGTTTCAAAAACTGAAAATATTTCAATTTTCTCATAATTAAGCATTTTATTTTTTAATCTCAATCTTTAAGGAATGCATTAGCTTTGATGAAATTAATACCCAATAATGTGCTAAACATCATAAAAGAAATACCTTACTTTTGAAGTTGTATTTTAAATCCTTTGTCTTCATAATCAGTTTTAAACTTGGTGACATTTTGTAAAATGATGATTTTCCCCTTCACATACACACAAAAATTCAAATGAGGGAAAATTCAGACAATTTTAAAATTTTACAAAAATATAGAGCTGTGTTTCTACTATTTGCTTGAAGAAACTCGAAATTGGTTTTTGATTTCCAAACGTAAAATAAAATTCAGAAAAATAGCATTCTTTTTTGTTTTATTGGTCAATCCATACAGTTTCGACGGATGGGTGCGGTCGATCATTTTTAATTTTTTTTTTTTTTTTTTTTTTGAAATTCATATTCCTAAAAGCTGCATATGAAAGATGTTTAAAACCACTTTTATTTTTTCTCTCAACTGGACCTTTGATTTTTTAGAGGTCATCAAAAGTGATTTTCGTAGTCAAAAATGGGACCTTTGCATTTTGGCCGAAATCTATTTGAATTACATTTATGACAGTTAATTTAACACTTTGATGTTAAAGTACATGAGTTGATAGTCTTATATGCTGAGTTATGTAGCTGTAAGTTAATACTTAAAATAATGGCAACAGGTTAAAGTTCAAGACCAAATGTAAAAATTTTACTCATTTCAAAGGAGGATAACTCACGTAGGGGACGGAAACACAAAATGAAATACAACAAAAACTAATCACTGGAACCATGCTAAAAAGAATACGTAACTGTTGCTGTGTGTTTGTGCACCCTTTATAGATTACAGCCCCTCAAAAATCGGGAAAATGATGAAAATGACATTTTTAGACCCCTATAAAACAAAAGAGGATAGAATTAAAAATAAAATTTCCTGGCCAATTGAATATTCCGTTCAAGTACTATACATGTTATACATATTGTTTTTTGTATTTGGTTTGTAAAAAAGATACAGGTCTTTGAAATTAAGCAATTTTGCGAGTCAATTCACACACTAAAACAGAAATAAAAAGTGTGAAAACGTCATGGCACCTTCTTAAATTACGTATATTGTGCCCTATGTAATACATTATACTGAAAAAACATACTGTAATTTTCAAAATAATTATTTTAATTCGATAACTTAGAAATATTTGAACATGAATGAGTAGTTTGTACTGTATGGAACCTGTATGGATTGACCCTTATGTGAAATTACGAGAATTCAAAGAATTAGATGAACGACTAAATGATGCAAAAGCAAGTAAAACAAACATTTATTTCAATTTAAAAAATGTGCATTTCAGACTGTATTTCATAAACATGATTTTGAGAAAATGAAACACGAAAGAAATGGTTAGTTTTGCTAAACTTACAAAATAAAATGAAGTAACTAATGAAATTTTAGCTTAGTTCAAGTTACTCTAGTAACAAAAATACGCTGATACCAATGATTAAAATTTAGTAGCATCTAGAAGACACTTCAATATGTTACGTAAAAAAAATTGAGTAAATTTAGAGCATTCCCTCATCTTCAAAAAAACATCTGAAACAGAGGAAAAAATGAAATTTTTGGAAATTTTCGATTTTTTGAAGTACAATTTCGTCATCAAGAAATTAATAAACAGTTACTAAATTAGAGCAGATAGTTAGTTATAGATAGTTTTTAGCCTACTTTCCCAGTAAAAGTCAGAAAAAGAAGAAAAAAGCATGAAAGAAGGCTTAATGCATCTTAAAAATATCGTGAAAAACAAAAAAAAAGTCAAAAATAAATAAAATAATTAAATAAATATTGAAAAATTAAAAATTGGAAAGTAGGGTATTGAGATGGGGAAAAATGTCTGTCGGTTTGTCGGTCTGTCTGTCTGTCCCCCCCTAATAACTTTTGAATGAATAGTCCGATTCGAACAAACTTTTTTTTGTTCGAAAGATCTCGGCGAGGACACCTCATTCCCATATTTCACTTTTTGATTTGAACTATTTTTTGTTCAATTTTTGAACAGTTCAAAAAAACTTAACATTAGCGCCTACGGGGAAATTCAAAGCAATTCCGAACTGTGAGGCGAATTTGCTTCAAACAAACTTTGTAGGAAAAAGCTTTTGATAAAAAACTTGTATATAAGATATCTTTTTGATTTGAACAATTTTCCGTTCAATTTTGAACAGTTCAAATCCCTTAACATTAGCGCCTACGGGGAAACTGAAAGTCAATGTAGATTCCGTACTTGAAGGCGGATTTACTTCAAACAAACTTTGTTGGAAATAGCTCTTGACCACCTACTCCCGACTCCGACTCCGAGAATTTAGGGGGACCTGACACCGACTCTGACTCCTGTTCCCGACAATTAATCGGACTCCGACTCCCCGACTTCGACTCTGACTTCGTAGCTTTGGCAAACATTTATACACGGAGGACAAATGACTGACTCCGATTCTTGGATATTCGACTCCGACTCTTTTATCCCGAAATGAGATTGACTCCGACTCCGCTGCTGTGGTTTTAACTGTGAAATAATTATTGTTGATATGATTTGTTTTTATTTTCACGCTAAAGTTTTAATTTAGGTATTTAGTTTTCGGTGAATAAACTCAAAAAATATGCGCAGACGATTTTTTTTTTTTGACAATGAAAATTATTTCTTTAAGTTGACATTTTATTGTTTTTTTTTATTTTGGTAAGTGCATTAATTCGTTTAAAAAATTATTTTCGGCAACAGGGGAAAAAGAAGCGATTTTTTTTATATGATGTATTTATTTTAATGAACTTATTATTATTTTTTCGTTTTGAAAGCTGTTAAAAAAAATTTTTAATGGAAAGAAGTGTATTAGCTGCTTTGTTTAAAAGGTGCTGCTATTTTATTTGTTCGTTTTTTTGAAGAAAAGTAAGGAATATTTTATTCCTAGAAATCAGCTTAAAATATTAAAAAAAATATGTTTGAAAAAATTTGCGATTTTAGCTATTTTTGAGAATATTGATCAGGTACTAGAAAGTAGTATGGGTATACGGGAAAGTAGACTCGTCTAGTTCTAGACGGAACTTCTTGTTCATTCTGAATTATTTTTACTGTTCTTTTTTCATTAAAAAAGCTAGAAGAGTGATTCAAAATCTGAAGTAAATTGGCAAAATTTCAATCTTTGTTAATATCTCAGATTCAAAAAAAGATCCGAATAAATTTTACTTTGCTCTTTCTCAATAGAAAATTGTGGAATGCGGAAATATTTATTTTTTAAGTGTACGTTTATAACTTATGGAGTTATTGAGTCACAAACTGGTAGTGATGGACTCTGAAAATTTAGGCTTAGCGTAAGCATCAACTTCTAATTTCAATAACAAAGCAACAAACAGTTTTTAAACTTCCATACTTTGCATTCCCTTATAGATATGTATGGTTTACCTAAATAAAACTTTTCATTGAAATCTGTGACATGTCAGCCACAGCTGATTTGCTCATTTCGCATGGAATGAAAACGCATGGAATGCATTCGCATGGAATGATTCGCTGAAACTTTCACCAATTGTTATTTTTGGTACTGGGAATGTTTATAGACCAGTTCGAAAAAAATCCGATCGATGGTACCTTTTTTATTCCAATTTAAGTCACAATCTATTGGATAAATACGAATAAAATTATCGGCTGCAGAAATTAATTCGCGTGAAAGATCTCATTGATAAGAAGTTAGCTGTTGCCATTTTTTTGAGTTTGAACAAATAAATTCTTTCCTTATTGTTTTATGGCTTTTCATGCAACGGGGGGGATTTAAAACTTTTTCTATTTGATATTTTTAACGATTGATTGATCTTGCAAACTGCGTGGGTACAAAATTTGAGTATAGTCACGGCTTCACTTGATACCTGGACCGATTATTATGAAAATTGCTATATATATGTATTTTTCCATGGAGAAGGTGCATAGTATGCTCATTGAAGTCACACACCACCAGGTGGCACTGCAGAGTAGCAACTTCTGCCCCGTTCAACCGATTGTCATGAAAATCAGTATAATGATTTATTTTTTTGTTGGCGTAGCAACGCGCGTCGGGTACAGCTAGTTCTCAATAAAAATACACGACTTCTGTAAAAATTGGTTCTCGGACAGTGCAGTATCAATGCAGAGAAAACAATTTGACGCAGACTTCTTTTTTCCCCACTTTTTTCTTCCTTACGTGAAACACTATGGTTTTGCTAAATCGCATATTTGATAGCCAATTCTCTCGTAAAAAGCCCCTTGTTTGATAATTCTCAATAAAAATACATGACTTCTGTACAAGTTGTTTCTCGGACAGTGCAGTGTCAATGCAGAGAAAACAATTTGACGCGGGCTTTTTTTTTTTTGCCTTCTTTCTTCCTTATGTAAAACACTACGGTTTTGTTAAATCGCATATTTAATCTTCAATGGGGTTGTTTCCTACAGTCAAAAGTACAAATTTTAGTCACTGAAATTGATAGAATGAGTAAAAAAAAAAATAACACGGACCCAGAAAATACTTTCATTTTCTTAACAGTTATTTTTTAACTATTTTTTTAAAATGTCCGATTTTGAAAACAAGGCGTGGTCGTTATGACGTCACAAATGATGCAATTTGGCGCATCTTTCTTTCGTGTTTCCACGTTATGATAATCAAGAAGCGAATTAAATATTGCGCTCTACGCTTGCTATCAACCATATCGTTGCCAATACACGTGAGTAAAGATGCGAATTCAATATTTTGGTCTGTGAATGGCAACACTGAATGGCATTTCATCATTTGTGATGTTACACGACAGAAACGCAAACAATAAAAGCGCACCGATTTAAGAAATTTTTAGAAAATATTAAACTTAGTCAAATTAGTTAAAAAATGGTCAGATCCTATATTTTTAAACATGCTCTTTCAGAAAAAATACTTTTAAAATTTTGGAAACGACCCCATTTTCTCGTAAAAAGCCCCTTGTTTGATAATTCTTAATAAAAATACATGACTTCTGTACAAGTTGTTTCTCGGACAGTGCAGTGTCAATGCAGAGAAAACAATATGAAGCAGAGAGGTCATATTTTCTCTTTTCCCCCCTTTATAACTCTCAATAAAAATGCATGTTTTCTGTAAAAGTTGCTTCTCGGACACTGTATTGTCGATGCAGAGAAAGCAATATGACTAGTATATGACGCAGATGTCATATTTTCTTTTCTTTTTTTTTTCTTTTTCTTTCTTCCTACATGAAACCTTACGATTTTGATAAATTGCATAGTTGAGCTCTAATTCTGTCGAAAAAACCCGTTCGCTTGATAATTCTCAATAAAAGTACACGACTTCTGTGAACGTTGTTTCTCTGACAGTGCAGTGTCGATGCACAATATGACGCATATTTCTTTTTTTTTTTTTCCCCTTCCTTCCTTCCATGAAACATTATGATTTTGCTAAATCGTATATTTGATCTCTAATTCTCTCGTAAAAAGCCCCTTGTTGATAATTCTCAATAAAAATACCTGACTTCTGTAAGAGTGTTTCTCGAACAGTGCAGTGTCAACGCAGAGAAAACAATGACGGATCTGTCATACTTTCTTTTCTTTCACCCTTTTTTGATAAAGCATGTTTTTTTGTAAAAGTTCTTTCTTGAACACTGTATTGTTGACGCAGAAAAAACCATATTACTACACCAAAAGTTTTGGGACACTTTCAAAAATTTACATTTTTATGGACTACTCGAGAAGTAAGAGACCAATTGTTTTGTCGCTTTTTCAGATAAAAATTATGCTCCCACTGTCATTTACCAGTAAAAATTTATTCGCCCATGCATTTAGGGAATCATCAGCATATCGGGGAAAACAAAGACTTTTTTTATCATTCCTTATCGTAAATAGCTGGGAATAAGCTGTAAATTTCAGAGATTAGTTTACAACGTACATATTTTATTCTTTCGAGAAAGTAACACTTATATTCCTGAAGACAGAGCCGTGTCCAAGGGGAGGGTTTTGGGGGTTAAACTCCTTCCATTGAAGAAAAAAATCAATGAATCATTAAACGATTTTCCAAAACGTATTTTAAGTTTTAATTAATTTTAGAGTTAAACTCTGATACAGTATTCACCCTCTTTAATATTTCCCCATCTTTAACAATTAACGTTTTCCTCAATTGTAGGGTTCCCAAGCACCTTCGCTTCTAATAAGTGCTTGAAAAAATTAACGATGGAGGAATGGCTGAAAAGTCCGGCAATGCTGTAAGCATGCAAGGAAAAATTATTTAAAAGAATATTAGACAACGATGTAGCCCCCCCCCCAAAAAAAAAAAAAACTTAGGGGCAGGGAAAATGGTTACTTTGCTTACTATTAGGTTTTTACCATGGTACGCCTTTAATGTTGGATGAATTAGTCATTTGACACAATAGAAAAATGTCTCTATGCGAAACAGCATTTTTTTAAATAAAATTTTTATTTTCATTAAATTCCCGTTCAATGTTATTCGATGGAAAAACAAAAGAAAAAAAACGAAACTAGCAATACGCGTAGTTAGTTTTCCTTTGCAACGTAAGTTACAAAGGGAAAAAGTTTTCCTTTGCAACGTAAGTTACAAAGGGAAAAAGTTTCAACCCCTCCCTTTATGAAATCCTGGACACGGGCCTGCATGAAGATATAAGTATTTCTTTCAAACGAATTTTATTTCAAGGTATTTGGCTCATAACACAAAGTTGAAACTGTTGAAAATTCGATGAAATAGAAACGTTTAAAGAAATTAATTTTTCACTGCATATGCGAGAAAAATTGTAATTTTTAACTTCATAATTTAAAACCCAACTAAGACTAACTCATAATAAAATTCCAGTTCAATATCTTAAAAATTCAAAAAGTTATCAGCGATCTAATGAGTCGAATATCAATAATTCTTGGATAGGTTTCGAATCGTTAGGGATCGTTTGCAAGTTTGCAACGTGTGCTTGCAATCGTTTAGTGATAAAAATAGATTATTTGGAAACGATCCCTTACAATTCGTCGCCTATCCAAAAGTTATTGAAATTCGGTTCGTTAGATCGCTGATAACTTCCTTAATTTTTAAGATATTGAGCTGGAATTTTATTATGAGTTGGGGAATCAAGTTGGGTTTTAAATTTTGAAAGTTATGATTTCCTATCTTTAACGGACGCGCAGTGAAAAGTTCATTGCTTTAATATTTATATTTCATCAAATTTTCAACATCTTGATTTAAAATTTTAGCATTATACTTCTCTTGTTTTCTTGTTAAATGGAAAACTTTGCGTGTTATAGGCCAAAAGTCTTTAAATAAAACTCGTAGTTTTGAAAGAAATGCTTATACCTTCGTTAATATCAGTGATACTTTCTCAAAAGTATGTAAAATAATTGTATATAATAAGCTAACTGTTTTCTGAAATTTTTAGCTTATTCTCGGCTATTTACGATGAATGATGATCTTAAAACATTTTTGTTTTCCTCAATTTGTTGTTGATCCCCTAAACGCATGGGCAACTTTTATTCGAAAATGACAGCTGGAGAATACTTTTTATGCGGCAAAAGTTACAAAGCATTTAATCTCTTATTTCTTGAGAAATCATTGAAAATATGAATTTTTGAAAAGTGTCCCAATACTTTTGGTCACACAGTGTATCTGACGCAGATTTCATATTTTCTTTTCTTTTCAATTTCTTTCTTCCGAGCATTAAACATCACGATTTTTCTTCGCGTACTTGATCTCTAATTCAGTCGAAAAAACCGCTCATTTCATAATCTTTACTAATAATAAAGCCTGTCTCTGGATGTCTAGATGTCTGTTACTCGAATAGCGCCTAGACCGTTCCGCCGATTTTCATGAAATTTGGCACAAAATCACTTCGTAGCATCGGGGTGAGCACCTCGAAGCGATTTTTTGAAAATCCGATTTTGTTCTTTTTCTATTCCAAACTAAGAACATTTTATCGAGCAAATTATCATAACGTGGACGAGTAAACTATCATAATATGGTCGAGTAAATTATCATAACATGTACGAGCAAGTTACCATAAAATGGGTGAGCAAATGAACGTAGCAAATTGGCAAGAAATTTATCATCCATTATTTGTAAATATACAGACGAACCAAAAGAAAAAAAGTTGTTTCTCAGGCAGTGCAGTGTCAATGCATAGAAAACAATGTGACGCATATGTCAGTTCTTTTTTTTTTCCTTTCTTCCTCCCATGAAACATTACGAATTAGCTAAATCACATATTTGACCTCTAATTCTGTCGAAAAAAGCTGCTTGTTCGGTATTTCTCAATACAAATATTACATGATTTCTGTAAAAGTTGTTTCTTGGACAGCGCAGTATCAATACAAATACAAAAGTGACGACCAGCAACAGGATCTGGGCCCAGCTAGACTGGTCCTAGTCAATTTACAGTCCCCAGTGAAGATCAATGGCCCTCTTAAAACTATCTACTCCCTTGCTCATTACCACCTCTTCCGGTAAGCTGTTCCAAGGTTCCACTACCCTGCCCTAACACAGAATGGCATTTCATCATTTTTGATGACATCGGACAGAAGCATACATTGAAAGCGGGCCGATTTAAGTAATTTTTAAAAAATATTAAACTTAAACAAATTATTTAAAAAAATGGTCAGATCCTATGTTTTTAAGCATGCTCTTTCCGAAAAAAATACTTGGAAACGACTCCATTGCTTCGTTCAAATGTAGAAACTATTTTCACCCGCCATACCATGACGGGCGATCTTCTAGTCGATATAGATTCAGAAATTAAACCCTGTGATGGCAAAGTAAAGATTCAAAAATAAATAAGTGTGTGTTTACCCATCCCGTGATGCATATCCAAAAGATTATCATTCACGAGAATCCACCTGTGTTCCATTCATCAGCTCATCCTCCCTGTTCAGAGGCGGAGGATCGTGTCCGGCTCCTTTTGTCTTCGAGGTGTATCATTTCTCGCCCCGCCTGACGAAGAGGACATCCAACTCGGATATCCGCGACCACCGTCTAGGGAGGGTGGGAAAAGCGATTATTCACCGAATTCCGAAACCAAAAGAACACTTTAAAACCTTTTTCATAGGATAGAAGTGTTTTGTTCAATAGTTTAACTGTAACGTCACAGACTGAGAGGGTATTCAACTACAAACTGAGGTAGATATCTACACCTTTGTGCGAATTAATGGAATCAAGCCATTTTTTTTTACAAAATCGCCTTTATTTACATCATTTAATTATAAAATCAACATCACCACTTAATATTCCCCCACCCCCTTTTTGTCCAGCATCATTTTCACTCTACTGGGCATATAGTCAACTAGAGTTTTGCACTTTTCGTTGAATTCTTGATCTATAAACCATGTTTTTAGCAAAGCACAAACCATTTTTTCTTTTGTTGTGCAATTAGATTTTCATTCAATGTCGCAATGGCTTGGCTCTTGCGTGGAGAAATATCCACGGCTAACAAAAAGATAAAAAGTAACCGGATAGAGAAGAACAGCAAAAATATGTAGAAATTTATAACACTTAAGCAAAACACAATATTTATGCCAAAAAACGTGAGGTTATAGCGCCTGATTAATTGGTAGTCTAAACAGCTGTTATAAACAAAGATTGAACAACCTAAGAAATTCGAAAATTAAAAATTCCCAACTTGATTCCATTAATTCGCACAAAGGTGTATCTACCCAGGTAAACCTGGGTTTCAGCACTTTTAACCAGGTTTTCAGTACTTTTGGCTATTCAAACCGTATTTACATCAGCTAAACCATGATAAATTTGAATTTACTCTTCACAATCTCTTCGACATGAAAAAAAAATTGTGTATTTATGAGTCAGATTACAGCTTTCAGAACGATTTTACGAGCAAAAGACCAATGGAATAAATATTTACCCTGGTTTGCTGTTTGCACGTAAAAAAACGAGCTGATGCGTGCATCACATGACTTCCTTTTACTCCAATTTTAATGTCATTTTCCCATTATTGGCAATTTTAATGTGATTCAATAGTTTACTCTCTAAATATCACCACCAGGGGGCAAATTAAAACCAGATTTTTAAAAAAATCGCCAAATTTGTCGCCAAGTTTTCAACAAAACTTGGCGACCAAAACGACCAAAAAATTGGCGATATATCGCCAAGTGTCCGCCAAATTATAACACCACTTGAGTATACATCGAAATTAACAATGATCCCCCCCCCCTCCAAAAGGGCAAAAGAC
Organism: Uloborus diversus; assembly: GCF_026930045.1. NCBI lineage: Eukaryota > Metazoa > Arthropoda > Arachnida > Araneae > Uloboridae > Uloborus > Uloborus diversus. The sequence goes on along the minus strand of NC_072736.1, from coordinate 58,929,523 downwards.
CCCTTTAGAAACACCCGAATGCAACCAAAAGAGGAGGTGCACAACTAGACCCCACTAGGAGTCTACATACCAAATTTCAACTTTCTAGGGCATACCGTTCTTGAGTTATGCGACATACATACGCACATACGCATACACACGTACATACGGAAGTCACGAGAAAAGTCGTTGAATTAACTCGGAGAATGTCAAAATGGATATTTCGGGTGTTTATACGTTCTGGCACTTATACGCGTGTGTCCGGGTTGAAAAAAAAAACTCAACATCAATTCGGGGGTGAGCAAAATGGAAATTAGGGCCAAATTTTGAGTGAAAATTTTTTCGCGAATACAATACATTCTTTTTTGTAAAAGGAAGTAAAAACGGATTGGTAGTTCTAGGGTTAAGAGTGAAAATAGAACTCGACATTTTTAGAGGGGGTGGAATATGCGAAAATAGTGAAGACCGCAGTAGAGATCAATTTCACGAAACAATTATGACATTGTTCACTACTATGGTATCAGCTACCTACCTGTTAAGGATGAAATGGAAGGTGTTAGGGAGAGAAGAGTTGTGTACTACGAATGTGTGTGTATACAGTGAAATCCGATTACAGTGAAACAGCGTTTCTGTTGTTTATAACGTAAAATTATACTGTAAAATAGGATTTTACAGTAAAAGATACTGCCAGCATGGATTCAGTACTTTTTACTGTAAAATTTCAGGAATTTTACAATACTATATACTGTCATATCTATATTTTGTGTATGTATATAAATATCTGAAACACTAGAAACATTATTGGTCAAATTTTTCTTTTCTTTTTTTATGTTTTTTCATAAAGCATTACCTTCGTCATTTGTTTTCCACGTTCAACACAAACAATTTTACAACATGTTCATTGACAGCAGTTCGACTTCATGTTGACTTTCAGAAAACGGTAAAAATTCCTAATAGTTTTATTTCAATCTCAATTATTAAAGCTCCAGCAAAAAAACCAAGTATGCAACACACTGCATTTTTAAATTAATCATAAAAAGTCTTTAAACTTCAAAATGAACAAAACGGTGGACAGCTTTATACTATTTCATAATCATTGCTTTTAACCAGATTCTTTCCCACATTGCTGAAGAAAAACATGCTACCCAGAAAATTTTTCTTTGTTTAATAATGCATAAAATCTGTACTTCAGAGCCAGACTGACGTAAGTTGCAAAAAAAAAAAAAAAAAAAAAAAAAATACCTGTGACCCACTTCCCCCAATCAACTCTAATTTGAATTCTGAAACTTTGAATTCAAATTATGTTTTTCGCAATCACGAGTTGTGACAAGACTCTACTCATTAGAGTTATTGTTTCTAGTAACGGCTCTCCCCCCCCACACACCCCAAGCATGTCCCTCCTCCTGGGTGGTTACGTATGTATAGTTGAGTGTGTGTGCATAGGCTTACGTGTGTGCACGTAGGCGTGTGTATGTGTGTAAAGGCGCGCGCGCGTGTGTGAGTGTGTATGCGTGTGTAGAACATAGACGCCACCGCCCAGCAGAAGCGGATTCCGGTGGACAGTGCTCAGGACCAGAGGAGCCGTGCCGGTGGGCGGTGGTACCGCAGAGGCCCCTGGTCCAAGCTGAAAAAGAAACCACAACATCAAGGACTGTCAAGTAAGAACAATAAGCAATCGTGATTGCTCAAAAAAAATAATCCCTGTTTATTACTACACTATAAAGTCGCCCGTCATGGTATGACGTGTGAAAACTGTTTCTACATTTGAACGAAGCCATTGCCTGTTGGGTGATATTTTGATACTTAAAATTTTAACCCCAACACCAGTGGATTAACCGTAAACTCCAGTAGATAGAGTTAATTCGCAACTCCAGAGCTCGAATATGCTACCTTGCGGCGATTAACAATACTATCGAAAAAGGTAAAACAGTCCATTCCACGGGTTTTCCTTGGGGTAAATTACAGGTTTCAGACAGTTCGTGGTCTAATGTAATTTCAAGAGAATAGAAAAGAAAGCTTCCCACACACACGATAAAAAATTACTGTCATTCACAAAGCGTCAAAGCAAGTTATAAGTTACGGCATTTGTTTGTTTTACCTTTTTCATCCGCCATTACACAGTGGTTGAAGCACCCCCTATAGTTTATTGGGGTTGCGAATTGTTTTGGTTCCTTCTTTTTCCTAAAATGACAGTCTTACCAGTAAAACTGTTAAGTTGCCGGATCGAGTTCAGCCTTGTCACAATAAAGCTTTTCCATGCATGTTAAACATTACCAAAATATATTATCAAATTATCATGCCGTGGCGCGAGTTTCATTGTGGAAACACGCGGGTTACTTTATCATCGGCTATTATTTATATGAGGATTGCATGTAGATTTCTAGTCCATATCGAGCTATGCAAATGTAATTAAAAAAAAAAAAACTCCGGAATTATTTACCAGTGTTAACAAAGCGCGCGTCCTATTCTTTGCATGTGCCAGACAAATGCTTTTCCTAGCTCCTGTAAAGTAGCGATTATGTGACGTCCGTTAGTCTGGCTCTGACCAGGAAACATCACGATCAAGGAAATTCAAAAAAATTCCAAATTGGTGGCATTCGAAAGAGCATTGGAAAACATGTTTATGACACTGAAACTACGTGCCCTCGTGACCACGTTATCGAAATATGATGTCTTAAAAATTGCCGAAATTTTTAGTAAAGTCGCCAAATTTAGCGAGTTTTGTTCAGAAATGGAAGGTACGGCGCGAATTCAACATCTGCATCTGACAAGACATTTCACTTCCATATTTGGTCACCACCAAAGCGCGTGTGAAATATCGCATTAATTCTTTACTCGGGGTGACTACCATGGCGCGGGGTGTCGTGGCACAGACTGCGGCATTGAAATTTTTAGGGGCTTGTGTTCCGGGATATTAACGTGCAACTGTATAGGGGAAAACGCCACAGCCCGAAATATTTGTTTTATTTTATTGTAAAAGCAATGGAATTTTTTGTTATTCTTAAGACTGTTAAAAAACTAATGTTTAAAACTTTTATGCTTCTGCGGGTGAAATATTTCCACTGAAAGAGTTTTTTCGATGATGAAACTGTTTTGAAAAAAATATGATAACCGTAGAGAAACGGTAAACACACTTCAAAGTCTTTTTTTTTTTTTTTTTGAAAAGTTGTAAATCTGAAGTCTTCAACAGTATCTAAATACGAAGAAAACGACATTTTTAAAGATTTCAAACCATGTTCTCAAATTAAAAAAAAACGATTTCTGTCAGTTATTTCCAGTGTGTTTTTCGTTATGTGTATCGTTTTCAAGTTATGTGTAAACCCTCTAACAAGTCAAATAAAAAAAAAAACTGTATTAATTTTTATTTTGCTCGTATTTGAATTCCTTTTAAACGTGAAACATAATTGGTAAAAGTGACTTCAGTATTTTTAAAAATGACTAAATAACATGCAATATGATGTGCATTTACGTTATAGCGACTTTCATTTGCAGTGACAGACTTTTTCGAACTACAGGGGTTGTTGTAATGAACGTCGACTATAAAATTTTTGATAAGAATCTGTTATGAAGTAATTTCCGACATCGTTAGTTTTGCTGTGCAAATTTTTGACATTTACTATCCGTTGTTCTCTTTTTTTTAATTATTATTTTTTTCGATTTTAAATTAAACATTTTCGCTAGCAGTGGTCAGACAATAAAACTTCATGAATGATAATAACTTTTGAAAAAATAAATAAGAGCTGGGATACTACAATCCATGATCATGTTCTTTCAACATCAAAAACTATCCATTTTATTTTCAATATATAAGCTTTAATAAGCATGTTTTTTTTTACTTATTCATATTAATTCTCGTACATAATTATTAATTATTTACAACACATTTCATTACAAGAGTACAAACTTAAATTAGTTAAGTAAAACACACTTGAAATGCACTTAAATTCTGAAATGCATTATTATCACGATTACAAAGTTAAATCCTACGTTCAATTTCGTTATAAAGTTGTAGCTCCTCTGGATAAAGCTCTCTAGTTTCCATTTCACAGGCTTCATAGTTACTTTTTAATTTTACCCACAGAAGTAAAGGGTTAATTCGAAACATCGTTTACGCGCTTTGCAGATGACCAGAAATGGAAATGAGAATCTTGCTAGACGCAGGCGATGAAATCACGTGGTATTTTCCATTTCTTGCCAAGTCTTTAACCCGGGAGAACTCGCATCGGGCCTCTCAGGCCCGGTCATTACAAAACTACGCTGCCAAAAATCACCCCTTCAACGGAAATGAATAAGGTTCACAGTGCGTTCGAGGTGACTTACATACTGACCACATGCTTTTCAGGAATGTACATCCCCCCCTTTCCCCAGAAAATTCCGGTTCGGGCCTCAGAAGCCCAGAGCGAGCGCTCACGCTTTTCATTTCAGATTGTGAATGTAAAGGAAGAGGTTGTGAAATACATCGCTATTTAAGCTACAAAGATGAAATGAAGAGGTTGCAGACCTTGTTGGTTGATGTTTCAACTGAGTAGAACCCCTTAATGAAGATGATGAAGAAGAAGTTGACACAGAACAGTAAAGCGATCATCAGTAATGCTCAGAAGAAGATTTAAATTCATGTACCATAAAACTTTCTTAAACCTTACTTCTTAAAACATATTTTAGAGGCTATTTATAATTCAGTGTTGAAAACACATTTTGTTTTCTATTTTGCAAACTTTACTGAAATAACTACTCCGGGCCTACGGAGACCCCCGCGAGCGTTCGTGTAACGAAAAGTACCGCGAGTTCTCCCGGGTTAAATTTGGCGAATTTTCGTAAGATTTCGACAGACTTTGACCCCCCATATCTCAAAAACAAAAGGACGAGGGCACACAATATTTGGGTCAAATTTTTTCTAAAGATACTCTTTCGAATGCGACCATTTTTAACTTTTTTCATGATTACTGAACTCGTGATGTTTCCTGGTGAGGAACAGAAATAAAGTCACACTTTTGAGAGGATAAAAATAAATAAGGATTCGAAATGTATGAAATGAGAAAGTTATAAACTGTAAGTTGCCATCCTCTAGCCGGTCTGACGCAGAAGTATACTGACGTGTGCAGGTAAACGGCAGTATATGCAGAAATGAGACATGTCTCTGGATATCGTAACCGGACTGTTGGTATGCACTTGTAACAAGTAAGTTAGCCTAACGGTCTAACGAGCAGTTGAAAGAATAAATAATGTGAAACAATAAATAATTATTGCGCTTACTTTAAGGTAGGTATTAAAAAAAATTAGTCCGCCTGGAAAATAATACTTACAAACCTTAACTGCCTGACAAAGTCACGAATTATACAAACAAAAGGTAACATAACCTCTAAAACAGCAATAAAAGTATCATTGCAACAACACGTTAGTGGTCTAATTTAAAAAACAATAAGTAATAATGGACCTGCAGACCATTAAAGGAAGATTTCATTCAAACAGAAAAAAGTCTCACATGAAAGGGGGGAAGTAATTATTAGAGAAACACTTCAGAGAAATACAGTGTGGCAAATGATGAGATTTAACCATGGAGGAAAGAATAGTTCCTCCATGAGCTCCATGTACGAGTATTTAAACAGCAAGCAGAAAACCTACAGGCGATAAATTAGATATAAAAATCCTTGACTCTACTCGTGTGTATATTTTATGATTCAAACGCATTGATTTAGAACAATGGTTCCCAACCTTTTTTTACCCGAGGGTCGCACCTTATATCAAGATGTATCTCGTGGGACAGAACGCATATAAAATTTAAATATAGTTTATCCCCCCTACATAACATGGGAACGCTTTGAAAAGGAAGTAAAATCGCATACCAACAACTATCATTATAATATGCCTATTTTATTACTGCGAAGTTTCCATCTGGTTTTAGTAACTAATTTCTGACCATTTGGCTTCGAATTTCAGCAATTATTCTTTATACTGAAAGCAAGAGTGCTCTCCCCCCCCCCCCCAAGATCAAAGGCGCATCCCCCACCCCTAAATATCACGAAAATCCCTCCCTCCGCAAAAAACATTTGCCCCGCCCCCCCCCCAAAGTAAAAAATACCCCTCAATCTCCCCCTTAAAAATTTCGACGGCGCAGTTTGCGCCATGCTCCCCCCCCCCCATGTGGGAACCCCTTCTGAAAGTAATAATTAGTTGCTTTGGAAGTTTTCAAAACATAGTTTTCGATTCGTAATAGAGAAATCCCGTTACAACGAATACCAATAGAACAAAATAGTCGTTTCAACGAAATAAATGTGCAGTCCCAATTTAATTCTCATTGCATTGCTTGAAGTCCAAAACAACGAAATTCCCATTAGAATGAACCAAATTTAAGATCCGTTGTTACGGGATTTCACAGTATCGAACAAACGAACTGGCCATATGTAGCCATTGGACCGTAGGTTGGGCAGCTCCGATCTAGAAGTTTACATTCACGAAGGTATGATAAAAAAAAAAAAGAAAAGAAAATCTGAAAAAAAAAAAGGAACGCTCAAACTTTGCTCTTACCGTAAAAATAATTTCTTATACATCAGTCAGTTGATTATTTTTACAACTAGTATCCTAGTTATTAAAAATGAATGTGTATAATCGTTCACAAATTATATCACGCTTTGAGGGGGATGTCGTGACTAGGGGGGGGGGGGTAGTATTGTAATTGTGACATCACACATTTTTTTAAATGAACATAATGTTTATGATAAACAGCGTGACATGTGACAAAGGGAGGAGAGGTGTAATGTGCAGTGTTACACACTATGACTAAGAGGGAAGGGGGCCAAACATGTTCAAAAGAAGTGCGACATCATTTATGAGCAGCGCCTTTGGAATTTTCAACCATTTTAATGGTACTGCAAATTATAAGTTATTATTTTTCCAATATTAAATATAACTTTCTTTTATGGAAACCCGGAGTTAATAAATTGAAAAGCTCTGTAAATATTTGACTTTTCGTGGATTCAGCAGTAACTTAGTTACGTTTCAAGAAAATACTTGGAATGGACGTTTTGAATATATATTCGGAATTGTTGTTCCATTCGACGTATTTCTGATCGTTTGGTGATTTGTTTTAGTCACGATTTGTTACCCAGAGAAGTGTATTAGCAATACTTTAAATTTCCAAAGATCCACAAAACTAAGGTTTTCGCTCACTGAAAATCCAAATTGACGCTGTTTCCATTATCCGAAAAATCCAGGCAAAACCTTTTTAGCTAGGCAGCTAAGAAATAGCGATCCATGTCCCATTTCCATGGAAAACCAGATTAAATCATTTTAAGCAGTACCTGCGAATGAGTGACACTGGTTCTTCCAGTTTTTAAAAATAGATTCTGATGATTGTCACTGTTAAAAAGTTGCTACATTGTTTTTAAAAATCTCGAACCAAACTTGCTGGGTTTCGCCTCAAGCTCTTTCGCGGGCTCGTCGATAAAATAAAAATAAATTGATGTTTACCTTGTTCTTATATCTAAACTGTTTTACTTCCTGCTAATTAAAAGTAGATGATTCCTGTTATACGTTTTCAAAGAACTAGTCTGCGAAAGTTCTGCTGTTTTCGCGATTCATTTATGATCTTTGAAGATGAGTGTACCATTTTTATCATTTCAATGCCCTAAAATTAAACAAACTTTTAATGAATAAAACATATACCAGTGTTTCTCCACACATCTTGCCTACCAATAGCCCCAGTCAATAAAGGACAAAAATGACCTAATGTCGGAACAAATTAGGGACTAGCTGAATTTCGGCCAGTTGTTAGAACCTAAGGAGGGGGTATTTTCCCAAAAGTCACCCCCCCCCCAGAACCATAAGTATAAAATTATAGGTTTTTAACCAAACGCTTATATCTCCGTTTAATCTTATTCAAATGTTTTAAACTTAACATATTTTCAATACTTTTAACATGATAAATGAGAAATAACAATAATAGATTCAGTCTCGTATTAAAGATCATATAAAAAGTTGCACCCCCAATTGAAAAATGTACAGGTTTCTTTTAGCAGTGGTGCTCACTTGGGAGATTAATATGCAGAACACTGATATAAACGGTGACTTGCGCGGCAGAATGCTCCTAAAAAAATTTAAGAGGATGAATTCTACACATTTTATTCATGGCCTTGGATCGCCGTGCAATTACAAATTCTAATATATATAGATCTCATGCTGCTTCCTTCCTTTTACGCCTGTTAAAAAATCGATTTTTTTTAACTCAAAAGAAAAAGTGCGTGTATTCATGTACGCGCGTTAGAAGCAATGCTTCTTAAATAAATAGCTCTACGGGCAAGTTCCTGCACTTCTAAAAGTACTGTAAGCATTAAGAATGCCAATATAAACACAGCCGATGTTTTTTGTTAGCCCTTAAAATCAAAGATTGGAGCAAAAAGTTTAAAAGGAACGTGAAAGTGGAACATTAATACACCATAATAGGACTTCAGGGTGAGTAGAAAAATATTTAAAATACTTACACTTCTAGTTAGTCACCTACCGATACAGAAAAGACCATTTAATAGAACTATTTAGTTGTTCCTATTTTATGCTGTCCTAAGACTATATTCTACATGCGACTTAAAGTATCGCTGAAGAAAGATGTATGGGGCCATTCATTAATTAAGTAAGGGTCCCGAGGGGGAGGGGGGTTTTTGAAAATCTCTACATACCCTTACTTTGAGGGGGGGGGGGTCAAAACTATTCTTGCATAATATTTTTCAAGTCGATATTTTATATTATAAATCGCGCGTTCAAGTGGTTTGGCCGGGATATTTCATTTAGATCTGGAAGGTAAAAAGCGTATTAGGATGAGCTGTTTTTTCATAGTTTCACGAAGACTGAATAGTGTAAAATAGAATAAAAGAATTGCACTATGTGTGGCATCTTTCATTTTTAATTAGTATTGCATCATATACAAAAAAAATGGAAAAAACATTTAGTCTAAATTCCAACATTTTAGTAAATATTTCTTAGCACAAAAAAGTTTAATAAAAAAAAATAGTGAATTAAATTACGATTACAGTGATGTAAGTTTCGTTATTTTATTATTTTGAAAAACGAAATGGAATCTTACGTAAGAACAGGGGGGAGAGGTTTGAAAAATCTTACGTATCCTTACATAGTGGAGGGGGGATCAAAAATTGTCAAAATCATCCTTACGTAATTAATGAACGGCCCCTATGGTTTCCGGTTCAAGAGGTGTCCCTCCTCTTTCTCAAGCTAAAATGGCGCGAAGCTGAGAAACGTGTGCAAATTCGCCCCTCCCCCCTGTAATTTTAAAGGTAGTGGTAGGCGTAAGGCATCTGCTAGCAAAAGGTAGGGCACTAACCCCTGATGCCACGCCACCTCCACATCCTCTCTTTGAGAGGTATCGATCTTCGAGGTGATCCGTAGCTTTTACAGTACACAAAACGATATTCTGTACACCTTCGCTTCTGGGGAGCGGAGGGGGGGGGGGGGGTAACTCCTAGTTTTAGTAACACATGAACTGAATATCTGAAATATTCAGACAGTACCATAAAAAGGAGACATTTCCAGCAAGATCGTACATAAGATGATACGTACTGCTAGGGGAAGACGCAGGATCGCTGAGAGCCACGGCGGGCCCCTTGTCAGTTTCGTCACCGGGCCCCCTCCCACTATGAAACATAAAACCTTGTACTGCTCCGATCCCTTAGTTTCCTACTAGTTTGACATGGCTTCTCGTCGGCTCTAGGAAGACGAGAGAATTGTTTTCAAAAATTATCGCAAGCTAGATAACCGCTAGGTGCAATTTCATTTTAAATTTCACCCATTGCAATCGAAGGCTGTTCCTTCTGCTCTGAGTGAGTGCTCAAGGAGTTTTCGTGTTTACTGCTCATCAAAAATTATTTGTTTCCAGTTGTTGTTAATACACACATCTTAGGTAATAGAGTACTAGTGCATTCAGACTTTACCTTCCGACGTCTAAAGTGCGCAAACAGTGACCATCACACCACTCACTCACTCCCCCCCCCCTTAAATTGAACAAATGCAGTCTAAAGCTGCGTTTTTAAGATTTCAATTACGAGAAATTTCGGGGGAGGATCTTCGATGCCCCAGTGAGCGTGAATTGCATCTTATACAAATATCTATGCGGTAAGTCTCAAGTTGACCGCATAATGTAAATGAATTATCTGCATTCAGGAAGCAGCTCAGTGAAAAAAGAAATTTTATGTGGTTTTTGCTGCAGTTTTGTTAGGCTCTTTTACTTATAGTCACCACATCCAAACCCTCACCCGGGTGGTATGGAGTTGACCGGTGGGATTTAACCAAATGTAAAAGGAAAGTTTAAAAAGCTGTACATCACCTTATCCTAACACTTGTATGATTTTACTCATAAAAAATGGCAGAACTTCCTTACACGAGTCCTCAATTGAACGAAGAGAAAAGATGAAAGTCCAAACTATTTATTTCATTTCTAAAGAGTAGATGACTTTGCTCAACAGATATAGATGTGTTTTATTATTCCACTTAAATTTACACAATATTTCTTGGTAATTTTCGATAAACATTTGAAGTCCTGCACTAGCCGTTTGGAGTGGGGGGGGGGGGGGGGGAAGGGCCCAGGTACGGGTATTTTTAAGTGCATACAAAGCCACAATGAATACAACATTTTGAATATGAATAGCATTGGAAAAAAAATCCTATGAAAATATAGGGTGATGGAAATAGCATTTCTAAACTTACTGACCACAAACATTTTTGAAAACACGTTGCTATGGCAATGTTTACCCTCTTACCTCGTTTCAAGACGTTAGTCCATTCGCCAGCTCTAGTACTTTTCACAGCTTTTATCAGTCGTACAATTCACTCATCTTAAACGGCACAAGACGTACATACGAACACATTAAAACAACATTAAAACGTGCGAAGAGAGAGCACGGTTTTCATAACAGCGCGTACGTTCATGCTGGAATCCGTGTTAGTTTGTGATTCGTTTCCATGACAACGGGCAACATGGAGCGCCGTCTACCGCCGGCGACGGGGCACTGTGTCAGTAGTGACGGAACTGGAGGCAACCTCGATTCTCTGGAGAAGTTCGCGCCGCAGATTTATTCAGTTTTTTTTTTTTCTTGAGACCCGATTTATTGAGAACAAAGTAACACAGTTCGAGAAGAGAGAGATGGACAACTCTTCGGACAAGCGGAAGCTATAAAAATAAAATCGCCTTTTATTCGAAGAAGGATCTCGATTAAACGCATTGTTCGTAATCGCCCGTCAACATCACGGTGAAATGTCAATTTCTGCATAAAGAATGCTAGAATTTTTCTTTTTTTAGACAGAATCGAGCAAGATTTGAATCTTTCATATTCTTGTTCTGTTTTTACATACAACCTTGGATCAGGAGCAGGAGGTCACTGAGACCTCCCAAAAACATCCTTATTCGGCAAATTTCGTTTGACAATTCTGCCGATTTGGTGCATTAATTCGGTCTCCTGCGAGCTGGTTTTGGAAAAATTGTTTTTTGTGTGTGTCGAATAAAAGCAGTAATTGTCTGGGTTTTTTTTTTTTCTTCAAACAATCACGAGGTGCCTATTATCCTCACTTGATCAAAATTGATGTTGCTCTGATTTTTCAGATTACCATGACAACAGTTGTTTTCGAATTTTTTTTTTTTAGACTGAAATTTTCGTAGCCATAGTTACAAGTCGTATACGGTTTGATTTTATTCACATTTTTTCAAGGTTTAACTCAAGCAGACGTTACATTAAAAGGGGGGGGGGGGGGGTGAAATTACGTTTTTTCTGGAAAAATCAACTACAGAGATGAACTTTAACAGAAAACTTCATCTAAATGGCAAATTTACAGATTACTGATTCCCATCAATAAAGATTGATAAGAAATAAAAATACATAAAGTTATACGCAGTAAATAATCTTTATGTTAAGTGCATTGATGGATATCGGCAGTAAAAACTTTAGCTTTATTTATTACCGCAACCAAATCACCATTTCTTTTCTTATGGATATGCCTCGTATTACCAATTCTAGAAAATCCCCAGTCATATTATGACGGGTACAAATTTCTTGGACATTTCCATTCGATTCCATTTATAGAAACAAGAAACCCTATGAGAAGGGTCCTATCGCACTTCGTGATCGCGAGATACATAATTTGAATTTAAGACGTCAAAATTCAAATGAAGGCTTGGTTCCGGATTTTTTAATTATTAGGGCCATTCCACGGAAAACGGTCATTTTGTCCCACACGTGACGCTTCATATTTTTCATTAAAAATAATACTTTAAAATGTTAATGAACACATTTTATCTGCTCAACGAATTACAAACTTATGTGTGATTTCTTAAACAATAAACTTCGTCATTTCCCTTCAAAATTATTACTTTTTAAGGAAATATATCTACCGCGTCAAGTGCGGGACAAAGGGTTGACTCCTTGAACCGAGATTCAGACATTCAGAAGTTCCAAAAACGTAATTTTCGACGATCTTCAATAATGTTACAAAACAGAGGACTTTCCCTCGTAATTGTTTTAGAATTGTAGTCTTTAAAACGCAATTGTAGCTTTAGATATAGTAACCGTAACTTCAAAAAAAAACCATTTTAATCAATCTTAGATGATATGGCTCTTCCCCGGAAAGTTTTTCAAATTGAAGTTCAAAAAAAAAAAAAAAAACAATTATAGGATATCTTTGATGATGTTAAGGTAAGGAATGAGGTTCAGTACACTCCTCAAGAATTTTTTTAAAATAAAAATTCTAACCAAAAAAAAAAAAAAAAAAAAACTTAACTTGAGACGATCTTCTATGATGTAAGGGGGCAGAGGTATGGGACTATAAAAATCTGAGATCACTCGCCCCCTCCTTGAATACTCTCTGGATCCGTCTTTGATTTTACATATCCATTAACCCAGTGGTTTGAAATTTGCGATGAACTTAACTAAATTTGATCTTTTCTAGTTCCTTTCATTCGTTCTCGTTTTCTTTTCAAAATTCTTTACAATAGTATAATTATCTGAAAATAGTTTCCAGTTCATTATGCCTTTCCTTTATGCAAATTTTCAAGCCACTATATAATGGGGTTGTTTCCTTCAGTCAAAAGTAGTACTTTTTGTCACTGAAATTGATAGAATAAGCAAAAAAAATAACGTGGCCCCAGAAAATACTTTCATTTTCCCAACTGTTATTTTTTAATTAATTTTTTAAAATGTCCGATTTTGAAAACAAGGGGTGGTCTTGATGACGTCACAAATGATGCTCTTTGGCGCATCTTTTTACCGCGTTTCCACGTTATGATAATCAAGAAGCGAATTAAAATTGCGCTCTACGCTTGCTATCAACCATATCGTTGCCAATACACGTGAGTAAAGATGCGAATTAAATATTTTGCTCTGTGAATGGCAACACTGTATGGCATTTCATCATTTGTGATGTCATCGGCAGAAGTGTAAACAATGAAAGCGCACCGATCTAAGTAATTTTCTTAAAATATTAAACTTAAACAAATTATTTAAAATGGTCAGATCCTATGTTTTTCAGCATGCTCTTCCAGAAAAAAAAAATACTTTTAAAATTTTTGAAACGACCCCACTGCTCTACAGGAATACAGCGAGGCAAAATATCACACCAATACTGGGGACAACAAATCATCATTTGTTGTACGAACAAAAAAAAAAAGGTTTCTCTTAAATATCGTATGGGTAAGAAAATATTCAAAAAAAAAAAAAAAAAAAAAAAAAAAAATCATAAAGTATTGCTGAAATTGATGGTTGAAATAAATTATTCATAACGCAATTACATTTGTAATTACACTTGAAATTAACTTTTATCAAAGGGCAAGTGAGTGACTAAGGAAATGGAAAAAATAAAACTTTTACTCGTATATTTCCGGTTAAAGTTATTTAAAACATCTTACGATTTTTTAAAATACAAATAATAAACATTGCTGTAATACACTGTAAAAAAATTCCGAAACGTTACTGGGTATTCCCGTGTTACGTTTCGGGAATTTAATAGTTTCTATCCACTTCCTGGAAAAATCAAGTATCATTGTCAAAACGTTTCCTAAATTGCTACAACTTGTACGAATGCAGACATTTCACTGTTGTGAAAAATATTTTTAGCTCCCAGTTTAAATATTAACTGAGCGTATTTATAAAGTGAGTCGTCTTCAGTTCAATCACGGCCCGTCCGTACTAAATAAGTTCCCAAAGGGAACAAATAAGTATGGACTACGTAGCTTTGCAAGAATAGCAGGTGAGTAAAATTATCGTTATTTATTTGCAATTGTGGCGTAGCTTTGGCCACGTTCGCAATAATGCTCTTGGAACTTCCTTGATAAATCGGGAAGATGCCAAGCTATTATACTATACTTTCCTAAGTTTACTCTAATTTTCCAAAGACACGTCTGGCTATTAACGGGACGATTTCTGAATTGTTCAGGAATATTCCAAGACAATATCAGGAAGGTTACTGAATTTTAGCGGAAAACGTTCCTGGACTTTGCAAGATATGTTACTGGCAGAAATTGGGCATATCAGCTGCCCATTATTTTCCAGGAACGTTTCTGAATTGTTTTTACAGTGTATGACTAGTCTTTGACAATTATTTCACTGGAAGCAATTTGAAAACATGTTACAAGCATTTTTCGTTCTCTCTCCCTCTCTCTTTGTGCCGCTGTCACTCCATACCTACTACCCTTCTCTTCACAATGGATGCAATTTCTTTCCACCTAAAGGAGAACGCATTAAGCCGATTTAGAACAGTCCAAAATATTTGGAATCAGGGAAAAAAAATGCAAGAAGAAGAAAGATGTTTGAAACTATTTTGACCGTCGAAATTTAGCTAAGAGTACTTTAGAATAGTCATCAATAAAAGTACAAGGATGTTGAGCATGTCAATTTCCATGTTGAGTTGGATTTACAACATTAACTTGTTTGATTATTATCTGAAAATGCACTGTTCGTATCTGGGAAATTAGGATTCATATTTAAATAGCAAGATGAGAAGTATTGTTCCAAAATAATTCCAAATGTGGTGACCCATGCAGTTTTTCAAAACGAATTGAAAAATCCTTTTTGCCTGCTAAGCAACCCTGTACAGCAGGGCAGCTACAACTTTTTCTCAAACTTTACGTAAATAGGAATTAGATGAATAAATATTTTAAAGAACAAATTTATTCCATTTTATTTTTCCGCTTATTTTAACCATATTTCTCGCCTTTTTTTTCTCTTTTTTCTTGTAATATAGGATACTTTCTACAGATAACTTCTTTGCTGCACAGCTTTAAATAATATTGTATTTCAAAGTTTGTGGTCCTGCATGCTGAATTGAGCCATCTAGATTTAAATTCTCTGAACTAAATTAAAGATGAATTCCCAAGAGAACTTTTTTTTTTCTTCTGAAACCAAAGTGTCTGTGCATTCTTCGTCGTACGTTAATTCCTAACTAGATATACACATACCTCTAGAAACTTGTTATGCAAAATTTTTGCTTTTTTTTTCAGTTATGTTTAACATTGTCTTCAGAAATTTTGTATAAATTATGCATATTGTAACGGATTCGGTGCGACTTCCACTTTCTTGAAATGAAGACACAGTTCTTGATAAAAGCACAGGAAATTTATTTACACTATGTACAGGAAAGATCGTCAACAACTGCTAAATTATTCATCAGCAATTAAGCAATTATCACACAACACCGTAAACTCAACGTTTACACACGTATTTACTTCCAAATGCGAAAACAACACAGCGAAATGCCTCGCTATAAACAGAGCAAATCCGCTCTCAGTTCGAAATCTGAATCGAAACTCCCCTGTTTATCCATCGCTAACGGCTTTTATAAACATCGAAGAATTTTCCACAACATTCTTTCTGCTTCGAGAAATGAGTAGACCGTTATCAAATTTTATCAATGAAAAGAAAAGGAAATAGGGGGTCTCATACTTTAGCGGAATGAAAAGGGGTTGTATATTCATTACGGGAAACAATTTACAGGTTACGTTACTACAATAATTACTATTTACAGGATTTGTAACATTGCCCCCTTCCTAAGGACTGCACGTCCCGGGCAGTACAATCCCCAGAAAGGGTGTCGAACTTCTATCACAAGTTTACAAATATTCACATTAATTAATAACTAACAGATACAGAAAACACAATAATAACAAGAAATATTACTAAACATTAAAAGCAAAAAAACTTTTATGTTATCAACCATGGTTGTTTACGTAATACTCATGAACTATGGCCATAGTATGGGGCTAACCGATCATAATGTACAACCCTAGGTTTTGCATTAGGTGATTTTTGGATCCTCACTACGACGTCATTCAGTCGGTTAAGGACTTTGTAGGGTCCATCCCAATGCGACTGCAATTTGGGTGACAGACCTTTCCGTCGGATGGGATTCCATAACCAAACCTTGTCGCCTTCGTTGAATTCATGTCCAGTAGACCTTGTGTCGTATCGGGTCTTCATCTTCTCCGCCGCGATGTTGATTCGCTCTCGTGCGAAGTTATGAACGTCTTCCAACCGGGCCTGGAGATCCTGGATGTACTCCTCAGGCGATGCAGGCGCATCCGGAGGACGACCGAAGACGAGATCACAAGGTAGCCGAAGCTCTCGTCCGAAGAGCATCTGAGATGGGGCATATCCGGTAGTCTCGTGGACAGCACTGCGGTAGGCCAGCAGGAACAAAGGTAGCTTCTTGTCCCAATCCTGTTGATTTCTGGAGACCATAAGCGAGAGATTGTTCAGGATTGTGCGGTTAAATCTCTCCACCATGCCGTCCGATTGTGGGTGTAGTGGTGTTGTCCTAGTTTTCTCAATTCCGAAAATTTGACATAGGCCCTTAAACACAGCAGAGATGAAATTCCTCCCTTGATCGGAATGAATCTGCAAAGGTGTTCCATATCTCGAGATCCAATTTTGAACTAGAGTCTCTGCTACGGTGGTAGCTTCTTGATCTGGAATGGGATATGCTTCCGGCCATTTGGTGAAGTAGTCGATGGAAACAAGAATGTATTTGTTCCCATCAGCAGTTCTTGGTAGAGGACCCAGGATGTCGATCCCAATTCGTTCGAAAGGAGCTCCAACGTTGTACAGATGTAGCTTCCCTCTGCTTCTCTTCTTCGGTCCTTTACGAGCAGCACAGGCGTCACAAGAATGGCACCACTTCTCCACGTCATCCTTCGCCTTGCTCCAGAAGAAGCGCTCCCGAACTTTATTGAGGGTTTTCAAGACACCAAAATGTCCTCCAGTCGCACTACTATGTATTTCTTTCAGAACATCTGAAATCCTTGATCGGGGAAGTAGTAACTGCCACCTAGATGTTTTGCCGTCGTCAGATTCCCATTTCCGGTGTAGCACGCCGTTCCGTAAATGGAGCGAGTTCCATAAAGCCCAGTATCTTTTTGTTGCTGGACTGAAGATGGAAACGTCCTGCCAGCTAGCGCGTCGACTGTCACTTTCCATGAACTCCAAAATTGGTTTTATGTCGGGGTCTTCAAGTTGATCTTTTCGAACTTGGTCGTCACTCCATGGATCAGGTTCTGATGATATTGGAGTCACTGTCACCTGATAGGCGGTAGGGCTAGTCGTTCCATACTGTTTCTCGATTCGGGAACAATAGTGGCAGTTCTCAGAACAGGGTCTCCTTGATAAAGCGTCTGCATTACCGTGAGACAACCCTTTTCGGTGCTTGATCTCCATGTCATATTCCTGGAGCCGCTGTATCCATCTGGCTATCTGGCCTTCCGGATTTTTGAAGTTCAAAAGCCAAGTTAATGAGGCATGATCTGTCCGAAGCAGAAATTTTGGCCGTAGAGGTAATGATGGAAGTGTTCTACAGCTTTCACTATGGCCAGTAACTCCTTTCTGGTGACGCAGTAATTTCGCTCCGACTTTGATAAGCATTTGCTCCAGTAAGCGATGACATGTTCATTTCCGTCAATTTCTTGGGATAAAACAGCTCCGATGCCCTCGTTGCTCGCATCAGTGTCCAGGATAAAGGATTTTTCAGGCTGAGGATAGGCGAGGATAGGCGTTGATGTTAAAGCCTCCTTCAGTCGTAGAAATGCATCTTCGCATTCTTTGGACCATTCAAATTTTTGCTTGCTCTCCGTCAGCTTATGCAAAGGTCGTGCGATGTTGGAAAAACCCTTTACAAACTTCCTGTAGTACGTGCAGAGCCCCAGGAAACTTCGCAGCTGATGGATGTTTTCGGGACGACTCCAACTCCTGACCGCAGATACCTTTTCTGGATCGGTTTGTACACCTTCAGAAGAGATGATGTGACCAAGGTAGTTCACTTCCCGGCGGAACAAATTACATTTGGACGGGCTTAACTTCAAATTGGCTTCCTTAAGCTTTTGCAGCACCTTCCTAAGATTTGCCAGATGTTCTTCGAAACTGCGTCCCACGATGATGATATCGTCTAAGTAGACCAGACAGGATTCGTAGGAAAGTCCTCTTAACACTGTCTCCATAAGACGCTCGAACGTAGCTGGTGCATTGCAGAGGCCGAAGGGCATCACTTTAAACTGCCATAAGCCTTGTCCAGTTGTAAACGCTGTCTTCTCTCGGTCATCAGGGTGTATCTCAACCAGTGGCGGATCATGGGATTGTGAGGCCTCAGGCGCAGCCAGATCCCGAGGCCCTCACAACAGAACAATAGAGTCTTACTAATATTAACAATGCGGGAAATCATAACCTTTTTTATTTTTTGGATAAACGAACAAGCTTTCGGGGGGGGGGGGGAGTTACATTCTTATTTAAAAGGGGAAAAAAACAACATTCCTGACAAAAAAAAAAAAAAAAACACATCACAGTGAAAAATTTTGCCGCCTATATTTGTTCGTAATTTAGTCAGTTCAGGGGGAGAGATCCTCCGAGCCCCGTTTTCTGGCTTTTACAGGGGTCGGAGTGGAGATTTCAAAATTGTTAGGACACAATTTTGATAAAATTTTAGTAATTTTTGGGACAACAAATATCAATTTTTTTAACTTAAACGTAATTTATAAGCTTCATTTTCGCATTGGATGATAAAACGTTTTAAATTCCATCTTGAAGATTACAATACAATGCATTCAATCTTTTATTCTTTAACACAGTGACCAGTATGAAGTAAAAATAAATGTACATATGTCCAATTGCTTCTTTAGTTGCTTTGCTGTTGTTGAAAAAATGTCCTTAATAAGGAGGGATTAAAGGTAGAATGCAAGGAGCAAGTCCAAAATTTATTGCATACTTTTCTTTTTAACAGATAATCTGATACTTTTTAGTATCTCAGAATCATCAAAAATATCCCTGTAAATTCCAGAAAAATCATTTTAAGATGGAAATGAATAATTGTTTTTTATGACAACTAAAACTATATGAAAACCTCCGCTTATGAAATTTTATCTTGGAGTGAATTCGAAATAAAAACTTTGGATTGTTTCATCGTAACCATTTTTTTTTCAATAGAAGACGAAGAACATGGAATTTAAAATACAGCTTGATTTTTTTCAAGCTACTTGTCAACCTCTTATGTCTCGCTGCATCAGCATGAGACAATATCTGTAAAAATAAAATGCTCTAAATTCATCCCTTTATGCATGGCACCATGTGCTAATTTTGCATCTATTTCTGCCTGCTTTTTCAACCACAAGGAAGAGAATTTCGTTTCCTATGGCATTTTAATAAAACAAATTACTATTCACATTTTAAAACAGAAAGTTAGTGACTAAATTTAAAAATTATATGTGCAAGAAATAATCCAACTACACTGAACCGAAACACAAAGCAAACTGACTCTTTGTATTGGAAGAACGAGCTAATGCTCAGACTACAACGCAAGATAAGCACTTTAAAAATAAATATTCCTTCTCAGTACACCTGGGGACAAACCATTTAACTTTTGCTTTAAATATACTTTTTGAACCAAGTGCTTACATTTGAGTTCTTATTTTATTTTATAAAGAAGAATGACTAAGATTTAGAAAGTATAGATAAAACAGTTTTATATTGAGCATTTGTTTTTGTTAACTGCACCCCCCCCCCCCGCGCCTTTCTCTAGAAAAAAAGTAGCAGCAGCAGTTTTTCTCTCTTTCTTTAAAAAAAAAAAAATTCTTAAGGTCTACGAAGTTAATTTTGTCCTTAAATACAGGCATATCATCAGGAAAAGTTTCATTTTACTGCGCAAGTTGGGAATATAGTGTGAACATTATAGACATTTTAGGACGAAACTCGAAATTTTAGGAACCTTAGGACAATTCCTACCCCTGGTCATTAAGCGAAATCTCAACTTTCCCCAGTTTTTCCAATGCAAGTATAATTAGTGGTGGCATCAGAAAAAAGTCCAAGGAGGGTGAGGCACTTAGCAAAAAAAAAAGAGAGAGAGAGAGAGAGAAAACGTCCGATCTAATAAGAAAAGGGGGGTCCGGGGGGTTCTTCCCCGGAAAATTTTTGAAACTTGAAGGTTTAAAAACGTCATTTTAGACTTTCTTTGCTGATGTTTGGGGACAAAAAGATCCAGTTGTCTCAGCGGAAAGTAGTAGAAACTGAAGCCTTAAAAACGCGATTATAGGCCATTTAACGTTAGGGGTAAGGGATGGAGCCCAGGGAGTGCCCTTAATCATTTTTTTAAAAAATGGATCGAAATCAATTCTCTGCCCATCCCTCCTTCCCAATTTCGGAATTGAAGTTTCAAAAAAGCAATTTTCAGACAAAAATTACATGATAAAAAATTTTACGGGAAAGAGGTGCTGGGCTCTTCTGTGATTTTTTTTTTTTTTTTTCAAAATTATGGTCCTAAGAACTTTAGTAACATTTTATATTCAGGGGCTATACCATTTAAATATTTTCTAGGTGTAGTTTACAAAACTTAATTTTTTTTATGATATTAAAGAAAAAGTTTGTTCGGGGACCCTTGCTCGAGTATTTTCTGAAATTCAAAGAGTTCATCGGCCTTCGGTGCCCCCCGGATGGTAATCCAAAGGCGTACGCTAAGAAATGGGGTGATAAGGTGGAAAATAATAATGAGTTCGCAACTATGATGAATCCAAGTGAAATTCTTACTCTCATATTTTTACTTTCCTGAAGTATTTATATATTTCTGAAATTCAAAATTCGTAATTTAATTTCCTTTACTGTTTGAAAATCCTGATTCTTCAGAAGTTTTCAAGCAAATCTTAAAGCCTATGTTTTTTTTTGTTTTTTTTTTTCTATAATCATTACCATCAATTTTTTCTTTTTCTTTTTTGAAGCAGTGAAACATGCTCTTTAGTAAATGGCAAATGTAAATGTACACTCCTGAAAATAAAACTGAAACACTTCAATAGTTGGGGAGAACCTAACCTGGCAGCATTAAGAAAGCTACGCAGATCTTAGTTATTCCATTACGACGCTATCAGGTTAGGTTTGCCCCAACTACAGTTTTTATGTAAAACGTTTGTCTTTAATAAGTAAATCAATCTTAATGAAGTTGAAATTGTAAAATATATTACAAAAAATGGCACCAGTGAAAGAAGGAGAACACTAAAAATCAACTACTTTCGCTGCAGAGGCATTTAAAATTTTTTTAGTAATTTTATAAAGCGTATTTGTAATGAAGTGACAAATGATTCTTTACTCTGTAATGGAAATATAATTTAAAGAAGAATTAACAGTATATTCCTTTTTCAAAAGCAATACCTTTGTACACCTTTAATTGTAGGCTATTATACTTCAAAATTTATCATTTAACACAAAGATTGCAGCAGAATTTAAAAAATTAAATAATTACGAAAACATATTAAACTTATCTCAAAAGGAATGGTCTTGTCGTTGATTGAAGACACACAGCAAAAGCACGTTTACGAGCGCGAGTGAATCAAAACAGCGAATTAACAGGTTCTTCCTTCTTCGTCCAAAAATAAGAAAAAATTCCTGCCTTTTTCAAATTACTTATTGAGTTAAATATGTCATAAAACTAGCTTGTTACGGGTTGGTCATGGGTGGGAAAGTGGGAAACTTAGCAAAAAGTAAAGAAAGAAAATAGCTGTGCCCGGCGTGTGAAAACGACTTCGATCTGGACCCCCCCCCCCCCCCCCCCCCCCCCCCCCCCCCCCAGATCTGTCTCTTCTCCCTTCAGCATTTGGAAAGGCAATATAAGTAATTGTTCGTCAAGAAAAGTGACCATTCCAAGAGGTCGAGTTTTACACCCCATATTGTAAATCCTGCTGCCTGCTCCCCTTATTAAGATAAACACCGACTTGGGCATAATCAGGGCCGTAACCAGACTTTTATTTTGGAGGGGGTTTTACCAAACACGTTTTTTGAAACATTTATATGATCTATCAAATTTGGTTTCATGTGTATTCTACTGATTTTTGTTACAATGATTCTCTAAATGGAGGGAGGGGATGTTCTTACAAAACGCCATATTGTTACATAATAAATGAATTTCTCAATAACTACCGTAACCACACAATTAGTTTGTACAATTTTTCAGTCATACTAATTTCACTTCACAAATAAAATTGAAATAGTAATAATAACAACACTAATATTTTTGTCACCAAAATATAAATAAATAAATAAATAAAATAAATAATGGAAAGTATTTCTTTGGATAAAAATTTCGGATGGGGTTTGAACCCTATGAACCACCTCCTTGCATACGGCCCTGGGCATAATCGCACAAATGACGACTGGCATATTTTGAGGACTGATATAATACTGACACAAAAATGACGACTGGTATATTTTGAGTACTGATATAATACTGACACAAAAATGACGACTGGTTATCATTTATTTGGGACGGGGGGTGCCTCACCCCTCTCTACCCCTCTCTCGACACTTCCTAGCTATATGACTATTCCAATTAAAGCAAATATCTTTATGTGTATATCAATAGTGCTTTTTTAAAACAAGATGCATACTCCTTACTCAGACGAAACCGACTAGTAAGTGGTCAAAGAACTACTTGGAACGGGAAAAGTTCTTCTGGGAAGCAGGCCTGGATCTATAAATTTTGGGGGGCCCTGCAAAAACTCTGTAGGGCCACTCCCCAGAGGCCAGCAGTGTACATTCGTACCTTTAATAAGAACTTAATGCTAGTTTATTTATTTTTTTATTTTTTTAAATTTCTTGGGACGTTGGGCTCTTTCAGGTTGTGTCCCCCCCCCCTCCTGCACTGCGGGGTTTGCGGGTACGCAGATCCGGGCCTGCTAGCAAGACTAACTGTGCATTTTATCAGAATAATTTTGTCGAACATTTACAAACACAATTTTATGCTGAAATTGTGGGAAGAAAGAGGAAAATCCAAACTCCAGGGAAAATCCAAACAAAGGCGCCTGAAGCCAGGGGCCCCCTAAGCCTCAGGGGGCCCTATTGGAAGCAATCAGACCACCCCTAAAATTCATGATTAAATATCAATTTTCATGAGTTTTGAGCATTTTCCACTCAAAATTATGGCTGTCAGCGGCAAATCCTCAAAACAAAAAATTTTGGTTTTGAGGATAGGCCACTTCGCAGTTTCGAGGCCCCCTGCTTTTCTGGAGGCCCCAGCTATCGCCTCATGCGCCTATGCGGTGATCCGCCACTGATCTCAACCTGCCAGTAGCCGCTCTTCAAGTCCAGGGTCGAAAACCACTTGTGTCCGGAAAGAGTGTCTAAGGTGTCGTCTATCCGTGGAAGAGGGTAACTGTCTTTCTTGGTGATTTCATTCAGTCGTCGGTAATCGACACAAAATCTGGTGGAGCCATCTTTCTTTCGGACCAAGGCGATGGGAGAGGCCCAAGGACTGGATGACGGTTCGATTACATCATTCTCCTTCATCTCTTTCAGGAGGGTCTCAACCTCTTCCTTCTTGGCGAACGGTAGTCGTCTTGGATGCTGTTTAATAGGGGGGTGTTCTCCAGTGTAGATCCTATGCTGCGTTAAATTCGTCCGGCCCACATCCTCCGATGTAGATGAAAACATATGCTTTAAGTCGTCCACCAATTGTTCCGCAGCAGTTCTTTGATCTTTCGTTAATGGTGCACTCCCAATTAACTTCGATGTCAAGGACTCAGAAGACATAGTCTCGGGGGAATTGATTCTTCTAATGATGCAGTTTACTGGAGTACAAGTTGCTAACACTTCACCTTTCCGGATATTCCTTGGCCTTTCACTCACGTTGGCGACTCTCACAGGAATTACATCCTTCGAAAGGTCCACAAGCGTAGATGCTACCAGCACTCCTTTTGGGTTATTGCTTAAGTTGGGAGATTCAATGAGTCCAAATCGAAAACTATTGCTTTCTTCAATGGAGCCGGGTATTAATGATTCTGACCTTGAGGGAATTGATAAATCTGTTTGGGCAATTATTTGATGAGCGGATTTTACATCACTTTCTGCAGGGAAAACGGCTATGTCTTCTCTCATCGAGTGCAGCTCATTAGTCTTGAAGTCGAGAGTGAAGTCATATTTCTTCAAAAAGTCCAATCCGAGAATGAAGGGGTCCGTGATATTAGCGACGAATGCCGTATGATGGTAGGTGGCATTCCCAAACACTATTTCCAAGTCCACTTTACCGTCAATCTCGATCTTGTCACCTGTCACAGTCTGGAGACTTACGCGTAGCGATGTCCACAGCAGTTTCAATCCAAATTCACGAGCCACATCTGTCCTAATGATTGTCACATTGGCTCCAGTGTCGACAATCAGTCTGCAGGGGTTCCCATTTACATGTGCGTAAATGAAAAGTCCATCACTGCCACTACTAGAAGAGGAAATCTGCAGAGCTCTAGTGGTGGTGATTTCCTTCCCTCGCGTAGCTTGGCGAGCCGGACAACTCCTTCGCAGGTGTCCTTCACTACCGCATTTCCAGCACTTCTGCTCTTGTTTCTTTTGGACTGTTATGCTGCTCAGATGTCTTGTCAAGTCACCGAGTTGTCTCTCAAGTTCAGCGAGGTGGGACGACCTGGAATCAGACTCATCAGCTTCCTGAGTCCGGATTAGATGGCGATCCACACGGGTTGCTTCTTGGGCGGCCTCGTATCTCATCGCATACACAACAGCAGAATTCAGGTCTTTGACATCCGCCATCCGTAGAGCTTTTTGGATTTCCGGATCTCGAACCCCGTCGATGTAGTAGTTGAGTGCCAGGTTGTCTCGAACATCCGCAGGACAGTCGCAAAAAGCAAGATGAGACAGTCTCTCGATGTCCGCCGCAAGCTCTTGCAGGGTTTCTCCGGTTTTCTGGAAACGGGACTTCAACTGGAGTCGGCTGAAATCTTTCTGGCACTTCTCACCGAAGCGAAGCTCCAACACAGATGTGAGGGCGGCGAAATCCAGGCGCTGGCCGTCCGGAAGGGTCTGAAGAATGTCCGCTGCGTCACCTCTCAGGGATGCTGCAAGATGGCAGGCCTTGGTAGCAGAGTCCCATCCGTTCGCTTCCGCCACTATCATGAACTGAGTTTTGTAAACCTGCCACGAAGTTTTCCCATCAAATGTGGCAAGTTTAGTGGACGGTCGAGCAACCGATGTGGGAGCGCCAAACTGTACAGAGCTGCTTTCCGCGGTCGCCAATCTCCTTTCCAGGTCTTTAAAGATGTCTTCTTTAAGTTGATGAAATTTTCTATCTTCTTCTTCCAGTTTATTTTCTACAGCATTGCATCGGCCTTCAACGGAACTTAATTTTCCTTCAAATTTCTCTTCGATTTTATTTTCCACTGCGATGAATCGGCCTTCAACTGCCTCAAACTTTCCTTCAATAGCATCAACTCGATGCTCTATCTCATTAAATTTATTTTCCATCACAGTCTTTACCGAAGTAAGATCGTTTTTAATTTCCTCTTGGTTAGAAACTAGGTCATTTTTCAGCACCGTTAAATCACTTTTCAATTGGTTTTGATTAGCCACCATATCATTTTTTAATTGTTCTTGATTAGCTGCCATATCATTTTTTAATTGTTCTTGATTAGCTGTAAAACTTGCAGTCAAGTCGCTTTTTAATTGTTCTTGATTAGCTGTAAAACTTGCAGTCAAGTCACTTTTTAATTGTTCTTGATTATCCGCCATATCACTCTTCACAGAGGTGATTGCGTCAAGAAGTTGTTTTAATTGTTCATCCATTGCGCGAGTAATCACCATAAAAATAAAGTCCTAATTCAAAAAAAGTCTTTATGAAAAAATGTCCAAAGTCACACTTACTCCAAGAAAGCTCAGAAGAAGCCCCACGTTGGGCGCCAATTGTAACGGATTCGGTGCGACTTCCACTTTCTTGAAATGAAGACACAGTTCTTGATAAAAGCACAGGAAATTTATTTACACTATGTACAGGAAAGATCTTCAACAACTGCTAAATTATTCATCAGCAATTAAGCAATTATCACACAACACCGTAAACTCAACGTTTACACACGTATTTACTTCCAAATACGAAAACATCACAGCGAAATGCCTCGCTATAAAGAGAGCAAATCCGCTCTCAGTTCGAAATCTGAATCGAAACTCCCCTGTTTATCCATCGCTAACGGCTTTTATAAACATCGAAGAATTTTCCACAACATTCTTTCTGCTTCGAGAAATGCGTAGACCGTTATCAAATTTTATCAATGAAAAGAAAAGGAAATAGGGGTCTCATACTTTAGCGGAATGAAAAGGGGTTGTATATTCATTATGGGAAACTATTTACAGGTTACGTTACTACAATAATTACTATTTACAGGATTTGTAACAATATTTTGATAAAATGTATAATCGTGCGCAAATTTATACAAAAACAAAATTGTACCGTATTACCCCGCATTAACCGGGATGACGGAAAAAAGCAAGGTTAACCAGCATGCCAGGAAATTCGAATTTTCCGGCATGCCTGATAATTTGAGGTTTATTTTATTACAAAACAAAAGTAAATTTCCTGATTCAGTTCCAATCAGAAAGCAAACCATTATTGCTGCGATTCTCTCTCTCGTTCATATTTTTTTTAAATAAATTATTTTTCGTGGTAATCTTTTAGGGAAGTAAGTTTTTTTTTTATTATTGAATAGCTATGGTAAACGCTTTAGCACTGGCCAAGTGCTTTAACTTACTGCTTAAATGTTTGCTTAAATTTAAATTTAATTTTCATAAAAGTATTCGCTATTGAATAATATTTTTCTTGTTAAAATAACAAATGACATTGTTAGTTAATATTTCTACATGTTTATTAATGCTAATAATATATGTAAAGAACTTGTATTATTTTTTAAGCTGAACATATATTTTTTAGTGCTTTTTTTCCTAACCTCGATTTTTCTGGCATGCCGGAAAAGATCAGATAAGTGTTATTGAAAATCTGGTGACCTCCGAATTTTGCCACATGCCTGCTAATACGGGGTATTACGGTAATTCCCTTAGTAATTCCTTTATCTATATTAAAGAGTTTTAAAATATATGATTCCTTTAAAATTACATCGGTTTTCATGCATCATTTCGATACAAAATAGGTTTAGAAACATTGTGGTTTAATGTAATTATGCTGTCAAAATTCATGTTATTTGGTGAAGAAGAGACTTAGCTTACAAAATATGAGCTCAATTTAAATCGACTGCTTTGTTGTTTCAGAAGAAAAAATAATTAAAATCATGTTTAACTACTAATAATATTTAAAATGCCGCACACTATTCTATTTATGACGTTTCAAAGTCCAATGATTGTCATTTAACGGCCATATACTACTTAAAAATATTTAATGTAGCGTTGAAATTGTTACAATTCCAGCGAAATCATTATATTAGACGTTCAGTATGACCCAGACCCTTTAGATGGCTCCTTGGTTGTTATTGGGATTCCGCAGAGAAAACCACTTTAATACTCGCGTAATCATTTCTCTTGTAGTTAGATCGCTGAATTTTTTACAAAACGGCTATAAAAAAAAATCTTTTGGCAATCAAGAGAAAAGCAGCAAAGGGGAAGAAAATGTACGAGGTTAAAAGTTCTTTAAATATCTTATGCATACTTGCAAAATAAAATTTATTTTGTCAATGAAAGACATAATGTCGAACTGTCTGAAAAAAGTAAAATTGTGGTGGAATTATTTATTTAATTACTTTTAATATTTATGTGTGCTGGTCAGTGACTTTTGCTGGCCTTTAACATTTTAGAAGAAACTTAAGTGATTTATTGTGGCAGTCATATAAGTAATTAAATAAAAAATCAATTATTTTTATTTTACAATAGAAATTGGAGACGTATAATTCTTTTATGAAATACTAGCAAAAATGCCCGGCGTTGCCTGGGTCAGAAATAAATGTAAGAAACAATCGCTTCTTCCTTTCGTCTTCTGTTTTAACTGAAAGAACTCAAAACATATCACTTTGACGTGATTAAAAATCGAGCTTCTTCCTTACCCATTAAAGTAAAATAGCAATAAGTATAAAGAACGAACGAATATTCATTTAGAAACGAAAGCACGAATTTAAGCATATAAAAATTTGAAGAATTTCCAAAATATGAACTAACAAAAACAAAGATCACTGAAAAAACCGTGCGCTTTATTTAATTAAATAGCACACACTCAAAAGAAAAAAAAAGCTCTCTACTATGTTTCTTTAAGGATGCAAAAAGTAGAGTTTCCAAATGTTTAAACGACTTTAAACTCATGTCTGCTCCGGAGAAGCCTTGATTCAAAAATTTCATTATGATTACTTTTACTATTGCTGTTGTTAGGCAACGAATTTTTGTAACAATGGTTTTATATTCGCAACTTCAAAGCTCGAATACGCTATCTTGCGGTGATTACCAATACTGAAGAAAAAGGTAAAACATTCCATTCCACGAGTTTTCTTTGGGGTAAATTTCCGGCTTCAAGCAGTTTGTGGTGCAATGAAATTTCAGAAGAATAAAAAAGAAAGCTTCGCACAAATACGATGAAAAAGTACTGTCATTCACTAAACGTCAAAGCAAGCTATAAGTTATGGCATTCGTTTGTTTCACCTTTTTTCATCCGCCATTAGACAGTGGCTGTTGCGCCCCCTATAATTTATTGGAGTTGCGAATTTAATTGCGAGTGGGGAAATGATATGAAATTTACCGTTTTCCACCATAACTTTTTACAAATGAGTTTTTAAGGAATAAATTACAGCCTAAGTTGCTCCCTCATAATGTATCTATCTATAGTGAAAAAATGGTTAAAATCCGTCCAGTAGTTTTGAAGTTTACCCCGGACATCCGGACAGAGATTGGCCTTTTATGTATAAAGATGAGGATGCAATTCCTAAGAAAACAATGTCATGCTTGCTCCAGAGAAGCCTTGATTCAAAATTTACATTATGATTACTTTTAATATTGCTGTTGTTAGGCAACGAATTTTCGAAACAATGGGTTTAATCTTTAATCATTTGATGTGGAAATTACATGACATTTACTGTTTTCGATCACGACGTTTTTAGACTAAGTTTTTTAGCGATAAATTATAGCCTAAGTTGTTCCCCGATTATGTAGCTATCTATGGTGAAAAAATGGTTAAAATCCCTCGAGTAGTTTTGAAGTTTACTCCGGACATCCAGACAGAGATTAGCCCTTTATGTATAAAGATAACAGAGATTGTACTAAAATTATCGAAAATGTTTTAGTATACTTTCATAAAATTTGATGAATTCTACCGAGAATTAAATTCAATAACTAACCGTTCAATTGCAGTGTAACCATGCATGATATGCAAAACTTCTACATCTTACTGTGTTGATGGAAAGGGGGGGGGGCTTTAACTTGAATTCTGATTGTCCAAATTTGATAATAATATGTATGAGGTTTGTTTCAATGTGTGTAGAATTTAGAAAAAAAAGTCGTCAAACAAAACTGGGAGGTCCTGAAACGGGACTGAGCTTTCCCTAAATTCATAGGCTAATCGAGCCTCGAGCCGAGCCTTGATAATAACCGTTGAAATTGACCGAACAAAATTGCTTTACTTTCCGCACAAGTTACAAGAAAGATTCCAGACATGAGCCAGGGGCAACTGGTCTTCAGGGCAACTGAATCTGATTTCATTGCGTGGGCGAACAAAATGAAGATCACTTCCAATCGAATTCCTAATATTCCTATCAGATTCCTTTTGAGGTATGTCCTCCGCAAACGATACCGAGGATTGAGAGCAAATCATTTGTTTTAATCTGTATCTTAATGACGTCTCTTTGTCTTGTTTCATCTCCGCGTGTCGTGTTGACCTGCCCACATTGGGTCACCAGGTGACTAGGTATGTGTTCTTAGCACATCCTTCTATCAGGCGGACGCTCCCAATTAAGGACGAACAAGTTCTTCTTTTCGTCGAAATTCGCCAGCTTTTTTTTTTTTTTTTTCAACTGTCAAATATTCTTAATGTGTGCTCAGATTTGGATAGTTGAGGGATTTTTTTGTTTTTGAGTTCAGCCTTAAAATTGATTTGTTATCGCTAGCGCTACATTTTTTTTTCTTTTTTTATCGTCTGTGATGAACAAATGCACCTGTCGTTGTCATTTTTGATATTGATAGAATTTTTTTAAGGCAATGTGAGTTATTATGAATTTGTAAAGTAAAATAAAACGTTGAATTCTGTGTAAAACAATGTGATTGTAGTGTCAGTCGTTCTTCTTTTGTCACAATAAAGGAATCCCACCGCGAAAAGAAAACGTAACTAATATATTTAGCTTTATAGTTCGAAATCATTAGTCAATCGTATCCAAGGTTTTTTTTTTTTCTTAATTATTCTATGCGTTACTATAGCAAGCAGCGTTGACATACTAGTAGTGCGACATCGGTGCCAAAACATTTTTGTTTCACAACGGCGATTTTAGAAATTAAAATATCGTTGGTATCGACCAAAAAACATCAATGTTTTCGAGCATCGATATTTCAAAACATCGATCCATTTTACTTCCTCTTTCATAGCAATGGAAGTATTGTAATCACGAAAACAATTTGCCTCAAATTTTGTCCTGAATTTCCATTAGACTCGCCGCTGAACGAATGTTGAGTTGCATTATTTTTTTCGGTCCATCCGCGCGTGCATATGTACCCAACAATGTAGTCGAAGCGATCATTTTGACGATCCCCGAGTTTAATTATAACGAATTTTTTTTTTTTTTTTTTTTGTGTGACGTCTGTGTGTGCGTATGTATATCGCATAACTCAAAAACCATAGAATGGTAACTCCTCTAGTGGGTTCCGCTGAAGGATTAGAAAGGTTCCTTCATCGAGTTAATTGTTACATAAATTCATTATTTCCCATAGTAATTTAAGAAAACAAAATAAATAAAGAGTATTGAGGATAAATTATTGTAGTAGCCGTCATAGTGTTTTGCATTTGCCATGCTAGCATAACAAATAAAGTGCTATCTTGGATCTGGAGCAAGTTCTCGATGAAACTTGAGAAGTATACTTAATTTTGTAAAGTTTCGTTTTCTCCGGCCAAGATTATTGAGCAAGATTTATGAAGACAAGGGTAATCAATGAAAATCACTACTTCCATTTTCGACACATTCTGGCTATCCAAAACCAATTTTGAAAGACAGCATGAACTTCTAAGTCTTTGATTTTTTAAATGGAGCGAAAAGACAACCAGGGCCAATGAAATGCTATGTCAGCCCTGTCGGAAAGTAGGGGCCCGGCCTTTGGAGTCCAAATAGTATAAATTTATTTAGTTTCATGGAGAAGGGGCCCCGGTAACCACAGTCACATGGGGCCCAGCTTTGCTCTTGAAGGACCTGAAGACAATAGTTTCTTTAAGAGGTTTCAATGTTTTGCATGGCTGATAAAATCATCTCGTATACGAGACTTTAAAATAATGCAAATCGAGCAATGTGAACCGTGTTACATCGAATCGAATTTGTGTTACAATAGTCGCAAATTTCGTACCGTGTAATATCGGAACCGTGCTTTGAAAATTCTCAGAATGGGTTCGTTTCCAAAATTTCAAAAGTATTTTTTTCTGAAAGATTATGCTTAAAAACATAGGATCTGACCATTTTTTAAATAATTTGTTTAAGTTTAATATTTTTAAAAAAATTACTTAAATCGGTGCGCTTTCATTGTTTACGCTTCTGAAGTGTGACGTCACAAATGATGAAATTCCATTTAATGTTGCCATTCACAGAGCAAAATATTTAATTCGCATCTTTACTCACGTGTATTGCTCACATGTGTTGCAACGATATGGTTGATAACAAGCGTAGAGCGCAATTTTAATTCGCTTCTTGATTATCATAACGTGGAAACGTGGTAGAAAGATGCGCCAAATTGCATCATTTGTTACGTCATCAAGACCACGTTTTGTTTTCAAAATCGGACATTTTAAAAAATTAATTAAAAAATAACTGTTGGGAAAATGAAAGTATTTTCTGAGTGCATGTTATTTTATTTTTTTTTACTCATTCTATCAATTTCAGTGACTAAAAGTAGTACTTTTGACTGAAGGAAACAACCCCGTTTACAAAAGAAATTAAGGACGAATAAAAAGGACACTCGCATCGTTTCCCTTTTTGCTGCAGATTTTTTTTTCTGCCGTGCCATGTTATACGAGGGACACCTGTATTTCATTAGTCACGCAGTCTTGGTACACAATGAGAAAAAAAAAAACGAGTGTCAACTATGCGTGTGAAAAACGTAATTTATATTACTATGCGATTCCTATAAATTAATTCCCTTAGCCCTTTATTTGTCCAAAGAAAAAGCTACTAAATTAAACAAGTTTCAGAAAATGATTTACTTAATGGGCAGCAATGTGTTTTAGTTATTGCAGCTGTATATAAAAGCAAGGTTAGAAAAATTCTCAGAAATTACAAAAGAAATAAAGGACGATCAAAAGGATTCTCCTCTCATTCCTCTTCTTGCTGCAGATTGTTTTCTGCTTATTGAATAAGGTAATCTGGCAACAGTTAATTCATGTTCATGTTATATTTCTGAAAGCTGGCGTCAAAACAAAATGTTTTTTTTTCTTTTCTCTCTTTAGTAGTATTCTAGAAAACAATGAATTGCAAGATTTTTTTTTTCTTCGTTTTCCTGTTTTTTCCTTGGAGGTTTTTTCGCTTAAAATTTAATGACCATTAAATGACTTGCTTCCGAAATCTGTTTTGCAGGAGATAAAAAAAGTATATTCGAATCGCTATACAAGACCCCCAACTGTAGGAAATTCATTATATTTTTCAATTTAATGAGCATTAGAAGTGGAAACGTGCAACGAAAATGGCAATTCTATTTGGTAAATGAAGCTTTCATTTATTTCTTCAGTCGGACACCTTGAACCTTGAACTAGAAAAATAAATTTCTACATTTCCAAAAATTCTCTATTTTCATTTCATAGCATCACGATATTTGAATAAGTAAGGGTAGAATATGGCAATATAGTGTTAGAAAGATTTCCGCATCTTAAAATTAGCATTCAAGATTTCAAACATTAATTTCAGAATTATTGGATCAGGCCCGGATCTGTAAATTTTGGGCCTACAACAAAATCTGCCGGGCCCCTCCCCAAAAGCCAGCAGTGCATATTTGCAACGTTAATAAGTATTAGTGCTTGCTTTTTTTTCAATTTTCTAGACCGTGAGGCCCTTTGAGGATATGTGTCCCCCCCCCCACCCTACCCCCGCACTGTAGGGTCTGCAGGTACGCAGATCCAGGCCTGTATCGGATTCTGCAATGAACTGCATACAGTACCGCCAACTAATTTCGCGAAATAAAACCTTTCCGGCAGAGTGAACTTTTTGGGCTTCTCAAGCGCGAATCCAAGAGAGGGGGTTATGAGGGATGGGGGTCACATGACTCTCTTTTAAGCTACCGCCAAATTGGCTAAAAGTTGCATTTTAAGGGACTTACATTATTTTTAAAACATTCGCTCCAGGGTCTTACTTGCGGCCAAACATTACACAGGGTGTTTATAAAGTCGCGCTGATGAAGAAAATTTATTTAAAAAGAAAAGGAAAACTTTAAAAATTTATACGTTCTTCTTTTTCATTTTCTTACCTATCTCATCAAGTTTCTATCACCAGTACAATGTTGAATAACGGTATACAGGTGGCGCTAACATCGAAATTGAAAATGTCGTCTATGAAGGAAAAAATTCCCAGGGGCACATCGCCAGTGGCGCACTCAGGATTTTTTCTTGGGAGGGGCTAGATTTTTTTAAAGGATATCTGATACGTGAAGAGAGAGGCAAAATCAGTGTTTTTTTCAACTCATCCCAGTTTTATATAGATTTTTTTTTTATAATTTCGTATTAGGAAAGTTTCGTGACAGTTTTTATTTTAATCATATATCGACTTTATATAATTTTAGGGAAGAATAAAATTGCTCTTTTTTTTCATGTTCTCAGTCCTCTCTCTCTCTCTCTCTATCTGTCGAACTACAAAATCAGTTTAAATTTGAATCCTTAAAGATACACACCAACCTAATTAGGCTCAAATTAAGAAGAAACATTGAATAAATAAATCTGCAGCAATTATTATTTTTTAAAAGAGGTTGACCCGTCTGTGGAGAGAAAAGTCTACTGAGAAAGGAATTTTACAGCAACCGTAATTTTAACAGAAGTAATTTTCAACCATTTTGTATAATTTCTAAAATTAAAGGCCAAAAAATGCAATTTGAGGCCTTCTCTTTGGTTGATCAAGGGGGTCAAGGCCATTTCTGAATTCCTCCTGATCCCTGGGAGGGGCTTAAGCCCCTTAGCCCCCTCCGTGGGTGCGCCACTGCACATCGCCAATTCTAAAATGACAGTTTATATCCATGTAGGTAAGGACTGTGATGACTAAGCCCTCATCCCCAGAGGTTAAATCTTAGCTGCGTTAGTGCCTGGTGTGAAGTTGAAAAACGTCTAAATCTTCTCAGAACTAGGAATGGTGCACACGTAGAAATGTGACAACGTTGTAAAAGGAATTTTTTATGATAAGGATAAAATAATAGCAATAATAACAATGTTCAGATCTGAAATATTGTTTTCAAATAAATCTTCCTTATTAGTTCAAAACTTTAATTCACTTATGGGAACCCCCCCCCCCCCTCCTTCCCTTCCAATGATGACCTCCTCCAAAACAGATGCTGGATCCGGTAGCATATGCCTTTGACCTTTCTATGTTTCTTTTGAAGTTCAAATATGCTTAAAAAATATGGTGCAAAGTTAGCTCATTGAATGCACGCGTGTTTGCAATTCAAAGAATCTCTTTATCAAGGCGACCAAGATGTAGTAAGCTCAAGGGCGTGCACAGAAATTTTAGTGCCCGCCACAAATGACTTTTACGAGCCCCTCCATATTGTTTACCCCATGTCCCTTCATATATTTCACCCCTTATTTTAAAATTTTCGTGCCTCCTTCAGGCTCGGGTCTGGGCCAACACGTGTCCCTTCTCTCCCCCCCCCCCCCCAAGTGCACGCTCCTGAGTAAGCTTCAGCATGAGTCATACGCTAGAAACAGTTTTTTTTTATTTTAATTTCTTACAACTATAATGTTTTATTTGAGCAGCCCAATATCACCTACTCGAATAGAAAAACAACCTTGACTATCAGGAGAACGAGAAATTTCGCCTTCGGCATCGAATCTCAAGTGTTTCGTTGTATTTAAGAGCTATAATGCTCTTGCGTGCATTGAATAAAATTGAGCAAAATAGCTGAAAAGTAGAGCAAAATATTTTTTAATCTGGTGAATAAAAAAAGGAAATAATTATTTTTATTCACGTCAGCAAATTGTGAATGGTATGTATTTGTTGAAAATAGCAGGGTTGTAGAGTCACAATCGGGAAGTCTGACTGAGGTTGAGAGGTAAAGGAGTTGAAGTCTTAAAATTTCAGGAGTCGGAGCTGGACTGATTTATGGGGAAAAGGCCTTAATATTTCAGGAGTTGCATTCGTTCATTTTTCTTCCTTCTCTGCGGTCATGGAAAATAGACAATGATTTTTATTATTATTATTATTCAGGATGAGTGCTAGGAATCCATACGATAGTGTAATAATATTTTTTTTTTTAAAATCGCGTAATAATAAAAATAAGTATTGTGGAATCATTCTTTTTTATAACAATATGTGTGTAATAAAATGAGAAATAACTTCAAAAAGCACAAATTGCAGACGGATGTGTTTTCATTCATAAGCTGATGAAAAAGGCGTTCCTTGTAACGTCGAAACAGGTGTCTGCAGTAATCAGCAATTTGTGCTTTTTGACGTTGTTATTTCTTATTTTATTTTTCAGAACAAAGGTATTTATTTAACTCAACTTAACTTAATCTGTGTATATTATATCAGGGCCGTAACAAGATTTTTGCTTTTGGGTTTTTCCTAATACATTTCTCATCAAATCTATATGATCAATAAAATTTGATTTCATTTGTATACATTCTATTGATTTTTGTTACAACAGGTTGTTTAAATGAAGGGGTACTGCTTTAAGGACACAAATAACGTATGTATCGAATAAAGAAAATAAATTTGCTGTGCCACTACTTTAACTTCACTCCTGTTAAACATTCGATGTCCTTTTAACAATTCAAAAGAATAGACACATGTCTCTATACGCGCATTAGAAGTAATACTTCTTAAATTCATGCTTTTTGACAGTTTTATGATAGGTTTATTATAGAGTTTAGTACATATTTTCAAATTTAAAGAATTTTGATGTTTCTGTTAGCATCGGGTTTTCAAAGTTCGAAGGAAATCGCTGTATTGTTTTTTAAGAAAGGGTGTTCGCGATACCTGCAGTAAAAATAAATAGTGCAAAGTAAGCCCTGAGTTTAAATTTATCAGTGATAATAATTTCATTTTTCAAGTGAAATTAAAAAATGTATGTTGAAATAAATAAAATATAAAATAACAATAATAATTTTTTCAAGGAAAAAGTTTTTTTAAAAACAGCATTTTTTTGGAATAGTTTGGAAAAATTTCGGAGGGCATTTGAATCCTTAAAACTTACCCCTTAAATACGGCCCTGTATTATATAGCATTACATGTAACAGGGAGACAGTAGGGAGTAAAATGAAGAAGGACACTCTGTGACATCACATAGAGAGATTGCTGACCACTGATGCACAAATTACGCCCATCATTGGACAGCTTTCCTTTAAAAAGTCATTAAAGATGTTTTCGTTTTTCATCACCCGTGCATCGAAGGAATCATTTGTCTCACTCTGCTCTGCATTATGGGAAGATATCAGAACTAAATGGCCGTTAATAAGCGGGTTGATATTCCCGAAATCCTCAAGCAACATTTAGGCAAATTTTTTTACGCATAATGTGGTGATTAGAATGAGATGTCATGACCGTGTCCATGCAGATGGTTAACCTCGAGCACACCAAAAGTTTCTTTCAGTCGAAAAGCTCCTTTCAAAACTGAACTTATCGATTGAATATGAATAGCCTAGAAGCAAAGGGGTGTAGTTGCCAAAATGAAAAAAAAAAAAAAAAAAGAGCTATTAGTTCACAAATGGAGCTGAAAAAGTTGGCATTTCAAAAAAAAAACTAGTATGTTGTGGCCATCACGAAACTTTCTTCTATATTTTTCTTTTTTTTTTCTGATCCCTCCCCATGCTTGACGAGGAAGCAATATTCCCAACAAAAACAAAATTACACATGCAAAAACTTGACGACCATCCCAATGTCTGAATTATTGCAAAAGCAAAGCAAAGAGCGAAAATTGAAAGTTATTTTAAAAGCCTTGCTTGAATTAATTACAAATATTTTATTTGTTAACAAACATAAGATGGCAACAGTTAAAAATTTTAAATCATTGAGATAATATTTCCGATCATTTCCATTCAATTAAAATCACGAGAAATACGCAGACGACAATCTATTACGATTTATCTTTCTTATTGTTGCATTAATAAAGCTATTTTTATTCAAAAAAAAAAAAATCAACACCTCTTGGAGCGATTGGCGTCAAAATTGAACCAAAGCCTGTTTACATATGGATTCACATATATTCCAAATTTCAACCAGAACGTAGCATTACTTCTTGAGATTTTCAATTCACTCACAATGGAAAAAAAGAACGGGCGATTGCGCTACCCCCTTTTTAGCTGTTGACACCAAAATAAAATCAGCTCTTATACCCACTAAGGACTACTTGCTGATAAATTTTTCTTTCATTCTGTTCATTATTTCTTGAGATACAGCAGTCACAATTGACGACAAAAAACGTTCTATAGCTCAACCCCCGTTTGAGTTATTGACACCAAAATTGAATCAGCATCTGTTCCTGTTAATGGCAACATATGGACCAAATTTTGTCTGATTCCGCCAGTTACTTCCTGAGGAATAGCAAGCACGCGTAACTCAAAAAACGTCCCATTGCTCCACTCCCCTTGGAGGAATTCGCGCCAAAAACCAATGGGCACAAGTTCACATAGGGGCATATATGTGTACCAAATTTCGTTCGATTTCATGCGGTAGTTTTTGCTGTAGAGCGGCCACAAAAAACTGGTCACACACAGACGTGACACACATACACACATACATACACACACACATACATACACACACACAGACAGACAGACATTTTCCAAAAATAGTCGAAATGGACTCAGCACACCTCAAAACGTTCGAATCCGTCAAAATTCGAAATTCGAAAATTTGCACGAATCCAATACTTTCTTCTATGTATTAGATATAGAAGAAAGTAAAAAGGGAAAAAATCCGCATATCTGTCGCTACAAAAAGATATTCGTTGCAATAACTTTTCCTGTTTTGTTTAGACTAGACCATTACAGCGAATACCAATACAACGAAGAAGCAAATGTTCAGTCCCATTTTAATTTTCATTACACAGCTTCAATTCCAGTACAACGTCCCGTTACAAGGAACACAATTTGCGGCTGTTAAGGCAGGACCATAGACCAACATTATCTATAGTTTGGCACTCGACATGTATTTTAAGACGTAATGTATTTTCATTATAATATTTTTTCCAGGTGCAGAGATTGAACTGTGTTTCTTTTAATTATGCATTATTTTGGCATTAGTTTTTGATCACAGTTTTCAGTAACTTTTATTTCATTTGGAACTGCTACGTCAGCGTTAGAGTGAACGTAATGGCGTAAACGTTTTGCGTTAACGCAAAAATGTACTAATCGGTATCTTAAATTGAAATTTTAGGTAAAAATCTTACCGTTTGCTGATTCTTTTTGGGCGCTTGCATCTTTAATTGCTTATAGAGTTATTGAAATTGACTAAAGAAAATGCTCAATACGATCTAAACGAAAAACTCACTATATTAACAAAATATTTACAACTTAGAATAACAAATTTACAAATTGGACTCCATAAAAGATCATTCTTCCGTGTTCCATCAATTCTTTTTATTTTATTTCTCGCGGACGTTGATCGTCTGCTACGATCAACGCCTGCTGTTGCTAGGATATCCACCAGTCACATGGTTTGGTTTATGAGCAGCCAAAGGGTTGCCATAGCTCGGTCTACTCTTATTATTAGTCTATGGGCAGGACGAAGTGGGGTTAGAAGGGTTGGAAAGTAACGCCGTATTTGTCAAACGAATAATTTTTTGTAAGGATTAAATTTTGATTCATCATGATTACTTTCGTTATCAAAAACCTTTTTGCCATCTAGCGTGCACTTTGAATATTAGCCACATTTTCAAGATTTTTGTCATACAGCGGTCGGAATGAAAGGAAATCAGACAGTGCAATATCAGGAGAGTAGGGTAGGTGAGGCAACCCATCGCAAGTCATTATTTTTACAGAGTTTCTCTTGGGGAATGTGGTCTTGTACAAACAAGGGATAATGGATGCGTGATATGCTAGAATTACCCCTTTTCTGCTGACAATCGCTGGAATCTACTCTGCCGACATTACGCCTTCTGATTTCTCATTTCTCATTATTGTGCACTATGTGACAAAAAAATTCGAAAAATTGTAAGACTGCGGAAAATGCTATCATGAGACATTTTAATCCAAAATGGAATATTTTTTTTATCAATCCAGGATTGAAAAAGTTTTAACTAGTTGGCAAAAGGTTATTAACGAGGGCAGTTACATGATTTATAAAAAATACAAACTTTTATTTAAAAAATATTAGTTTCGGGAAAGGGGGGGGGCGGCATTACTTTCTAGTCTTCCTAATATTTAATCAAAAATATATTTTTTGAGCACTTTTCTTCAAGTTTTTGTAACTGATTTCAACAACATTATTGTTCGCAAGTTTGTTTTTAAGTGACTTTGCATCTACACTCCAAGCTCTAAATGCACTGAAATTCTTTTGTGTACATCAGTAGTTCCAGAAGTCATTTTCTTTAGTAAGTTAGTTGTAAAGTCCCCCCCCCCCCTCCGTCCCCGTGTCAAGCACTTTTGTTACTTTTCTAGAGAGTGCGTACTCCTCAAATCTTTTTACAGCAGGTAATTGTTCCCTGAAAGTCATTTCTATTAAGTATTTCTACCTCACGCCTATGACTTTTTATGAAATTAAATTTCAAATGAGTTATAAAATTACGAAAAATAGAAGAAAAATAAAAACTAAACCGTGTTTTTCCGAAAATAAAACCTAACCAAAAAAATAAGCCCCAGCCCAAGTTTTTTTTTTTTTTTTTTTTAATATAAGTTGCACCCCTACAATAAAATTTAGCTAAGAATTAAGATTGTCATTCAAAAGGCCTAACATCTTGATACAGAAATCAGATAAGAGGGTAGAAGTGTTATATTTGGGCATAAATAAGGGCTCTATGGCAACCCCTATGATTTGTCGAAACTGAAGGTCGCTTTTAGGGAAGGTCATGATCCCCTTGAATCTGCGCTCTAAGACATGCTTGTTTTTAAAATTTTGTCCATTTTTGAACATTAATCAAACGAGAATAAATGTATTGAGCTCGAATAAGCATAAAATGTATTGAACTTGAATAAATATAAAATGTATTGCACTTGAACAAGCATAAACTTGAATAAGCATCTAAAATTTAAATAAATGTATTTCTTGTGATCCTGATTTTTTTTCTTTCTTTCTTTTCTTTTTTCTTTTTTTGGTGCACGAACCAAGATTAATTATTATGTCTAAAAATAGGCATTCCCTGAAAGTAAGCTCTAACGTATATTTTGCAACTAAATTCAATATAAGGCCGGGTCTCATCTTCGGGGAAACACTATAGGAGGCACATCACCAGGTACGGACTGGCCCGCTGACTCATCGGTCGGCGGGCCGTTGCTCCCTCGAACGCCCTCTGTGCACTGTGCGTCTTCGTATTTATTTATTTATTTATTTCTGTGCCCCTTCTTTTTTTATGCCCTCAAATCTGTGTGCCTTCGATTTTTTTCTTTCGCAATTAAAACCTGTGAGCCTTCGATTTTTTTTTTCAACCTTGAACCCCAGTTTCTTTGTTTTCTTTTTTCTTTTCGTCCTTTGGTAGTAAAGGTTGGTGCTCTCTTGGGGGACCCATTCCGCCCCTGCACATCACCAAGCCAAAAATCGTGCATGTTTAAATCTCAAAAAAAAAAAAAAAAAAAAAAAAAAAAAACATAAAGAGAAACAAAAAAAAAAAAAAAAATCATTACAATAAATAATGAAAAAAGTTTAAAATACGAAAATTTCCCTCCCCTCCCCCCCCCCCCCCCCGCACTGAGAAAGCAGAAAATTATAAAATCAAGAAACTTGACTTAAATCTTCTAACAGGCTGTTGTAAACATGAGTTTGTCAAAACTCATAACCGTTTGTCTCACCCGACTCCTTGAATTTCAACAAGCTTCAAAAACATTAAAATGTCATTGAATTCTAAATAAGTCTTTTTACGAAGAAAAAAAGAACATCACGATAACCATTTTTAGACACCTTCGGCGTAAAATTTTCAGAAAAGTAAAAGGAAATATATCTGATTGATGAGTTAGAAAAAGATATACGTGACAGGTTGTTAGGAAAGTATTCTAAGCTAAGATATTAGGTAAAGTTGAACTTTATAAAATAAAAACAAAAGGCGTAGGTCAGTGATAAAGCGATTTAGATTACACTCGCCTACGAAAGTGTTCCAGTTCTTAAATGTTTCATCATGAGATTTTTTTTCTCAAACATTCTAACTTTTATTTTCTGAGAAAGGCTAACAAAACCATTCATGTTCTGAAAGTGGTTTTCTCCATGTTTACTTTATTTTTATATGTGTAACAAAGTGTCTAAAAATTATGCATTTAAAAGGTTTTCATTTTAATACGTGTACATGAGTACACTCAGCCAATGGCTTCTAGCAGTGGTGTTAATTGGGGAGGGAATTTGTAGTGTCACCCCCCATCTCTTCCAAAAAAAAAAAAAACTTTTAATGTTTTATGTAAACATGAAGTTCGTGCAATTTTCAGAAAGAATTTTTTTTTTTTTTTGGTATGACAAAAGGTAACGTTAAAACACAGGTATAAATTATAAATGCATTTTAAGCTAAATTTGCCCTAGACGCATATGTAACTGCCCCCTTTACGCAATACTATGGTCCGTTTTCGTGGAAGTTTGATATGTAAGATATATTTAGGGGAAAATTCAGAAATGAAGCATTTATATTTTTCATGAACTGTTAAATATGTTTTGAGTGTCCCCCCCCCCTCCCTCCCCGAGGGCAGACCTCTCCTCTCGTCTCCCAGTAGTGACGCTACTCCATCACGCACCCATTATTTTGCATTTTTAAAACAAGTTTTAAACGCGTGAAAAGAACCCGGGGGTCCACATGAGATTTTTTTCAATGCGATTGGTTTAAGAATATTTAAATCGATAGATAACTGTCTTAGTACAGAGGACTCTCTATCTGAACACATCTTGATGGTCCCAGTGAATAAAAATCTATCATCCAGAGTACCTATGCAATGAACACCTTCATAATCTGAATGCTTTTGCTCGTTCCACGAGTTCTCAGAATTGGAAAAAATGTAC
Organism: Uloborus diversus; assembly: GCF_026930045.1. Taxonomy (NCBI): domain Eukaryota; kingdom Metazoa; phylum Arthropoda; class Arachnida; order Araneae; family Uloboridae; genus Uloborus; species Uloborus diversus. Next base: position 58,886,772 of record NC_072736.1, on the reverse strand, counting down.
TGTATTTCATTCGGAAATAAAAAAAAAAATAAAATAATAATAATAATCTTGTTTTGGATTCCCATTGCTCGATTATGAAGGAAAACCACTAGTACCAACCAGAATTTATCTTCTAGGGAAGGGTCATAACTGTCCCTGCATGCATATAAAACCCTACATTAGGATTGGCAATATGTGCTAAAATCATGGCATGAGATTGATAAACTTTTGACCAAGGTCTGAACATCGGTTCACCCCCCCCCCCAAGCAATATCTCGACTTTTGGTGAGTTCGCTCCTTTTGTAATTAATTTTATTTACTTTTCGCTATTAAAGATTGATATCTTAAAGTAAGAAGTACATGGATATGCATTTAACAATGCTTTTAAGATTTTTTAAAAAATAGCAATATATATATATATATATATATATATATATATATATATTAGGGTGGTCCTTATTTATATGGGAATTTTTTTTTTTTTTTTCGGAATTCAACAAGTGACGCCCCCTAGTTTTGTGACACTATAATGAAAAGTAATCGGTGCAAAATTTGAACTCGATCGGTCAATAATAACACGTGCCCCTAATCCGTTAAACTTTAACACTTTTGATAATTTTCGCACAAATCTTCGAGTTTTTACTTCAGACCCAGGGGCGGCAAATAAGGGGGTCAAGAGGGGGCGGTCGCACCCCCAAATTTTTTTAGAGGAGTGATAAACAATGAGCAACTTCAATTTACGTAAATCGCAAAACAATGTTCATGAAAAAAGAATCTTGCTGGTTCTCCGTAATTATTGATGAAACTTGACACATTTCCAAACATGAGCGAGTGTTTTTCGTTTTTTGAATGATTTATTAGAAACTCATCAATCCTTTACCGGCCCTTTCAGAACAGAAAAAACTGATGAAGAATCATGGTTAATTTTAACTAAAGACTTTCCTCATATTGGCTAAATATTTCATTCTTGTGTGCTCTGTGTAATTATGGTTATGAGGCCCGTGCAATGGTGTGGCTGCATGATTTTCACAATAAATGCCTTGGTATTTTACATTCATTGTTATGCTCATATTTTAAGTGTGTCTATTTAATGAGTGTTCACCACCATTTTCTTTTTCCAGAAACACATTTCAGCTACTAAATGCATAGTATGATTTTATATTATACTTCTCAAAAATATATACTATTTTTGAAAAAAAAAATATATATCACATCAACAAATATCTTTCCTGGGGGCCCTTTAACTATTCAATCTCGAAGTGACACAAGAGGGTCTTCAAGAGACAACACAAGATGGTCTTTAAAACCATAAAGACCCTCTTCGATAATTTCAAAGCAGTGATTTTGGAAAACGACTCTTTCAATAATGAAAAAGCTACTGTTTAACACGTCTTCGTTTGAATGCTTATTCGCTTTGTTTGTATTGTGGAGAGTTTTTGAACAATGCCTTACTCTATCAAAACATTTTCAATCAGTTAAACTTAATTTTTGGAATGTTTAAGCTTCAGTTCAAGCTACTATATATAATTGAAACTATTAATAAATCTAACGCAGATGTAAATTTCAACCAAGCGTGGATCATTTCAAAAAAATTTCTTGCTCCAAGATAATTTAAAAAACTGCAAAGAATATTCAAATGAGTTTAGAAGCGGTGACCAAAATGCATATTGATTTAACATATTGTATAAAATAATAGAATCAGTTTCTAATAAAATTAACACAAGATTTGATGTTAAACATTTTCCTGTATTGTTAGCTCTCTATTATCTGGATTGGATATTGAAAACAAAAAATAAAATGTTTCAATTATGAGTAAAATTTACAGCATGAGGCAAGAAGAATTGTTTAGAGATTAGACTAGACTGTTCAATGATGAAAAATGAAGACCATAACAATTTTTAAAGTTACCAGGGTGATTTTAACGAGCAAGATGTGAAACGTATGTTTTCATACGTAACTTTGTTACTTCAATTATTTTTCAACTATTCCAATCAGTTCAGCTAGTAGAAAAAAAATCATTTTCGTGTCTGAGGAAAATAGAGAATTATTTTCGAGGTACAATAGAGACAAAAAAAAACTTACTAAAAAAAAGCATGACACTGATGGGCATTGCTGGATTAGTAACCAGATTTTCTGTTCTTCCGTATTTTAAAGATCAAGCATCAAAACTTTATTAAAAGATGAAAACTGTAATATCAAGATACTTTGTATGACAAGATATTATAAAATAAATTACAAATTTTGTCACAAAAATTTTAATTGCTTTTGAACACTAATTTGTATTAATTCTAAACCCATATCATGATTACTTGCTGTTAGCCAATATGTGTTTTGTTCCATACTGAGGTAATTAATATTTAAGAAACTCGACCCCCCAAATGAAATGCTGAAACGCCGCCCCTGTTCAGACCCCATACATCGTTTCTCCTATGTTTGCAAAATATTTTTACAGCGAGGTAGCACTAAAATTAATCTTTTTAATTACTTCATATCGTCTAAAGATTTTACGCTGAATATTAATGAAATAGTGCTTTAGAAACTTTAATCGTACGCTTTAATCGTACGCTTTAGAAACCTTAATCGTAGCGCCTTAATCGTACGCTTTTCTCAATGTATCTCAATCGTGTGCATTTTTTTTCCCGATAGTCTTGCACTGTCTGTAAAATACTAAATTGCTTTGTGACTCATATTTGGTAAATTGATTGTGAAGTTCTTCGATTAATCGTGCTCCTCTTTCAGTTGTATCATTCACAACTTTCAGCATTTCAACGATATCTCTTCCCTTTAAATAGCTGCCTTCATTTTGCCATAAAGCAGGATGAAATAGGAAAACATCTTTTAGTGTTTGTAACTTATCAAACAGTTTTATTGACTTGTAATTGATTCTATAAAGAGGAAGATCTTTACTAAGAAAGTATTCCAAATCATTTACTGTTATCTGAAATTTTTTATACATTCATCAGACACGTCTTCCTATTCAGCAAATGTTTTTTGAAGTAGTCTATTCTTATCTTCAAAGTTAATTCCTTCATCCAATACGGACAAAGCTACTAGTTCATCCGCTAAGTACCATAAGTGATTTATGAATTTTTCAATCACTGCTTCTGCTGCATGTTTGTCATCATTTTGTACGCTGCAGATTATTTTAGACACTAGACTTTATATTAATTTAAAAGGCCTAAAATGAGTTGCTGCGAAAAACTACATCTTCATACAACATTTAACTGTAAAACAGCATTTACGGGCATTCTCTTCAAGTAAGGTCAATTTAAATTGTTTCCTAAATATATAAATATTCAAACAATAAATTCCTTTTGCCACCCATCTGGCTCACAGATAAATTCCATGTTGCCGAAAACCTATCCCTGTAGGAGGGAGGACTTCACCAAGAAATATTATTACACGTTATGAGAATTCTCTGTAATATTTCTTAATTCCGCTTTCTACGAACAATAATATGTCATCAAATTCTGTTGAATGTAATCGCTTTCTCCATTGGTTTAAAAGAAAGAACTCTGCTTTACACAACCTTTTAACAGCAGAGCGTGGTTAGTTCTAAGTTTCACCCAGCTAAACTGCAGTAGCGGAGTAACATGGGGGACGAGATAAAATATTCCGTTGAGCCTTTTGACGGAAGGAATTTCTCTCTGTGGTGCAGGAGAATGGAAGCGGTTTTCGCAGCAAAGAATTTAGAGGTGTATTTGGAACGTGAAGCGGATTCTTCGAAAGCTAATGAACTTTTAGCGAGTAAGAAGGCCTATGCCTTGATGTTATCATTTCTTAGTGATAAAGTCTTAGTTTCGCTTTCGGAAGAAAAGACTTGTTCTGAAGTAATTACAAAATTGAAATCGATCTATGTTCGAGAAGGAGCGGTCAGTCAGATATTGGTTAGAAAGAGACTTTCAACTTTGAAAATGAAAAAGGGCTCATCCATGCAGGAGCATATTGATAAAGTGAACAGGCTCGTTACCCAACTGAAATCGTGTGGCGTGAAAGTGAGTGACATGGACAGTATTGTCTATCTTTTGATGTCTCTTCCAGTAGAGTATGACGCATCGAAATCTGCAATAGAAAATCAGCCTTCGGAGAACTTGACTTTAGAGTTTGTTTGCGGTCGTCTTCTGGATGCTGAAGCGCTGATGAGAGATCGTCGAGTCTCGGAGCCCAAATCTTGGAAAACAGAGTCATCGAATGGTGCAGCCTTTTCTACAAATCATCGGGTAGTGTGTAACAAGTGTCGCAAAACAGGGCACATAGTTTGCTACCAGTGCGGAAGAAAAGGACATTTTAAGAGGAATTGCACAGTCCAGACAGAAAAAATACATCATCAAAGGATGGAGCAGTTGCAGTGACTTTCGTTGTTGGCGAAGTAGAACATCGGTCATTTATAGTAGATAGCGGATCTACAGCTCATATGTGTGCACATCGGGAATGGTTTGAGGAGTTAAAACCATCCTCAGGAACTGTGTCATGCGCTGCAAAAACCAGTAAACTGGAAGTAAAAGGAATAGGAACTATTCGCGGTGTATTAGGTGACGGTGTGCAGGAGATCCTACTGAAAGATGTGTTATATGTTTCAGAACTAAATGGAAACCTCATTTCAGTGAAACAGATACAAAAAGCTGGATACACTGTGAGCTTCAAAAATGACGAAGCAGTTATTGAAAAGGGAAGTACAAACTTCGTTTTGTGCAAACTGAATTGAAAAGGTCAATATGCAAGTGATTTTGTTCCCTTCATTTTAAACTCCTTTGTTGCGGAAAAAGATGGAGGTGAACTGTGGCATCGCAGGTTAGGACACTCCGGAAACCATGTTCTGAGCAAACTAGGATTACCAATAAGCGATAAATTTTGTGAAAACTGTGTGTTAGCGAAGCAGTCCGCGAACCCTATAGGAATAGGAAACCGAAGAAGAGAAAAAGCTCCCATGATGACAATCCATTCTGATCTATGCGGTCCGGTCAACCCATCAACTCAAGCGGGTGAAAGGTATGTGTTAACATTAGTTGATGATTATTCTCGTTTTTGTGAAGTTCGTCTTCTTAAAAAGAAAAGTGATGTTTCCGTGGAAATCAAAAAGTTTCTCAAATTGAATGAAAGCGTTCGAAAAAATCGTTGTGGTAATGCCCAGGAATATGTTTCAGGTGAACTTAAAGTGATAGCAAATAAACTTGGAGTTACGATAGATCTCTGCCCCCCTTATACTCACGAATTGAACGGAATTTCAGAGCGGATGAACAGATCACTTTTTGATGAAGCCCGTGCACTTTTATATGATGCAAATTTACCTAAGAACTGTTGGGAATGTGCTACTCAAGTTGCAGCATATATTCCTAACAGAATCCCTAGTTCAAGCATAAATGAAATGTCACCCTTTGAACTAAAATATTCCCAGAAACCGGATTTAAATCAAATAAAATTATTTGTTTGTGATGCTTATGCCAAAATTCCTGATACTCGCAGACAAAAATTAGATCCGAAATCTAAACGAATGATCTTCATTGGATATTCTAGCATGGGATATCGATTAATGGATCCTGATACGCACAGAGTTATTGTGTCACGTAATGTTCGCTTCAATGAAAATAAAGTATATGTGCTAGATAGGAGTAATTCACCAGACGAGCTCCCGAAAAGAGAAGAAAATGACGAGGAAAAACACGACAGAAATGTAAATAAAGAGTTAGGAGAAAACGAAACCAAAACGCCCGCAGCTGCACCCCGACGATCAGAAAGAAAAAGTAAAAAGCCAGAACGATATGAAGCAATGTACACGTCAGAAGAGACGTTGACCTTTTATGACATCTCAAAACTACCGGAAGAACAACAAGCCCAGTGGAAAGTCGCGATGGGGGAACAATTGCGCTCCATCCAGATAAACAAAACTTGGGAACTGGTAGATCTCCCTGATAACGCGACCCCCATAAAGTGTAAGTGGGTGTTTAGGAAGAAAAGAGACGGAACTCTCAAAGCCAGACTTTGCGCAAGTGGAGACCAGCAGAAGGAATACGTACAAACTTATTCGCCAGTCATTGGGATGCCTTGTTTACGATTAGTTCTTGTTTCGATTCTTCAAGAGGATTTAAAGGCTTATGTGATGGATGTGAAAACAGCTTTTCTGAATGGTGAGTTGCAAGAAATTGTTTTTATGGAACAACCGCAAGGATTCAACGATTCATCTGGCAGAGTATGCAAATTAAATAAAAGTTTATACGGATTAAAACAAGCTCCTAGACAATAGTTCTTCAGATTTTCGCAATTTATGTTAAAAATTAATTTTAAGCAGTTAAACTCGGAACCGTGTATTTTCATCAGAATTGTGAATGGAAGAAAAATAATAATTTGTTTATATGTTGATGATATTCTTATCGCTGGATCCAGTGGCGCCGACTCCATGGGGCCTGAGGGGGCCCAAGCCCCCTCAAAAATATTTTTGAGGGGGCAGAGCCCCCCCCCCCCAATAAATCATGAAAATTATTAGTTATATTATGCTTTCTAAACTCATAAATTTTACTTTTATTTTCTTTCTTTGAAGATAGCTTTTCTTTTAAAATACATTCAGTAACAAGTTAAAACAAATAATTATTGCGGTAGTAAGCAGGTTAACTGAAAACGAGTGGTGTGAATAATGATAGTGTTACGGTGCTGCAAGCACACTTAGAATTTGTCCCAGTGCGCGATCTTACTGGTCAAGTCAGTTGCTGGTGGGCAGCGATGCGACGCGCTCAGCTAAGTGTTGCTGATCTGGAAAAAATATACGAGGGTTTGATTTGTATATTAAATGAGAGGCGTAGTAGTTTTGAATACTTTTGGGTATTGTGTTTAAAAGAAAAACCTTCACAAAATGAACAAATTCAACATCCTTCGTTTTCTCAGAATCGACGTATACCAAAGAAGTATGAAAACAACGAAACCAGCTCACCGCACACTTTCAAAATCCCAAAGGGGCCGTGGTAACCCGATCGGTAAAGTGTCGGATTCGGCGCCGGAGGGTCCTGAGTTCGAACCTCGATGGTCGAAGATCCACCGTCGTCATTAAAGGGGACTGGGCGACGTTAAATATAATCGTGGTCTCAATGTCCTCCAAGTGAAACAATACCTCTGGGGGTGCACCAGGTAGCTATTAGCTCCTGAACTAGTTCTAAATTCTCATTAACTGTTCAAACCGGTGATGGTGCTGCCATCTATCGGTATATAAAATAATGGAGGCAAGGCACTTAGTATGCAGTCCTCGACATAAATACAGTTGTAGTCAGTTGTGACTCTGAATAGGAATAGGAAATCCCAAAGCACTACAAGGCAATACATTGATGAGGTTTGCGAAATGGCGCAATCTTGCATTATTGGGCGGTTTACATCAACTGAACTCCCACAGGTTATTGCAGTTGAACAAGAGTGCTTGCTTTTGTTAAACAGAGGTGAAACAAATTTTGAAAAATCAACTGCTTTTCAAAAATGACCTAGACATTGAGAGACTCGCGTTTACATATGAGTATGTTAGCCAAAATCATTAATGAAAAAAAAAAACTGGTCTTAAAAAACATGTGTAAATTAAATTACCTTTTTACAAAAAATACTGTGCATGTTTGTATTTATTTATTCCTTTTTTCAAAGCCAAAAAATGTTTCAGGCTTGTCGAGTTTTCGAGGTTTTAATGTTCATTATATAATTTTGAAATGCTTTAAAACTCACTATTTTTCATCTCAATTTTAGAAAATTTCCCGCTGCAAGACCCTCCGGTATGCCCCCCCCCCCCCACACACACAATATATTTTTTTTAGTCCGCGTCTCTGGGTGTGCCCTTCTATGCAAGTCAAGTGCCCTACCTTTTTCAATGCCTAGCTACGGCACTGCACGACTCCCCGTAAAAATTAACAAAAAAATGTCTCTTACTAAGACAAGTGACATGATCTAGTTGAAACAGAAAATTTGTAAACCAATTTTTAGATTGTTTTACTTTGAAAACGCCATATCACATTTGTTTGTTTAAATTATACACACCAGAAATTATGTAAATTGGCATTTTCAAGGAACAAAAATCTGACCTTTATTGGGGGGGGGGGGGGGGGGACCTCCGTGGAAGTACATAACCCCCTAAGCCCCGGTGATGCCTAGCCCCCTCAATAATTTTTGCAAGTTGGCGCCCCTGGCTGGATCAGATGTTTCAGAAATAATGATTGTGATTAAACTTCTTCAAAATGAATTTCAGATGTCCAAACTCGAACCAGCTTCTGAGTTTTTAGGAATTCGTGTGGAATTTACTTCTACTAAATTAGTGCTAGATCAAAAGGAGTATATTCTTAAACTATTGAAGAGATTTAACATGAGTAAGTGCAAGCCGAGTGCAACACCTTTAGAAGCAAAGTCAACTCCAGCTGACTTTGAGGAAGGAACTATCTTCAAAGGACCTTACCGTGAACTAGTTGGATCTTTATTGTATCTTGCGATGACAACACGACCCGATATACTGTTCGCTGTGAACTGTCTCAGTCAATTGCAGGAGAATCCAACATAATCGGCTTGGAACGGACTTAAAAGAATTTTACGCTATTTAAAAGGTACATCGGATTATAAAATTGTGTATAGTAAGTGTTGTGACTCTAATGCAGATTTATCTATGTATGTTGATTCAGATTGGGCATCAGATCCGCGTGATCGCAAATCAGTTTCAGGTTACGTTATTTTTTATAAAAAGTGTCCAATTTTATGGAGCGTGAAGAAACAAAGTTCAATAGCTGTTTCTTCTACTGAAGCTGAGGTACTTGCAGTTGGTAAGTCTTTATTAGATCTAGTGTATTATAAAAATATTGCATGTGAATTTCTTACTGTAAATAACATTGTCATATATGAAGATAATCAGTCTGTAATCAAATGTATAACTAATGAAAATAGTTCTGGTAGATTGAAACATATTGATGTTAAGTTAAAATTTATTAGAAATATTTTGAATGTTGAAAATATATACATTGAATATGTTTCTACTGATAAACAAATTGCTGATATGTTTACTAAGGCTCTTCCTAAATTTAAATTGCGTGAACTTATGTCATTGTGTTGTTTAGTAATAAGCGATTAAGGGCGGGAGTTGAATGCAATCGCTTTCTCCATTGGTTTAAAAGAAAGAACTCTGCTTTACACAACCTTTCAACAAATTCTTCTTTTAGAATTTAAGAGGTATGTGTACTTTTTGAATTTTGAAGCGCTTAAATAATGGAATATCGAGTCTAGAACTAAGAAAGGCAAGAACTTCTTTAAAGACACTCTATAGTCCGATTTCAAGTGCATGATGATAGCAATACAAATGCAATATATCACCGTTCAGCTTTTGCCCTAAAACATTACATGCACAATTTATACGACCGGTATTGTAAGCCGCTGTATAAAACAATACAGCTTGAACAGTTAACAATAAAGAGAAATCATCTAAGATATCATATACAAGTGAAGAAATATCTCAGAAATTCTGAGTAGCTGTTCAACATTGGGAACTGAAGCTATCATGGTAAGCCTATCGGCGTTTTTTTCCAGTTACATCTGTATCTGTATCCCAGGGAATAACTAAAAAATCTAAATTTAAATTCATGAAATCTGATTTTACCTCTCGAAGATTTTCTCTTGCTCTCTTAAGGGATGTACGATTGATCATAAGGTTATTTGGATTTAAATTTACAGCATCTACATAGGCTGTTAATAAATGAGCAGCATATTTGTCCCTAATATGGCATTTGTCTAATATTGATGAGGATGATTGATTTGTCTAATATTGATACTAAAAGCAAGAAAGTTCTGATTTTCAAGGGGGGGGGGCGGTAGCCCTCCTGCTCTATTGTTCTCTACATTCTTTCACAATTGTCAGTCAGCAAATTCCACATCAGTACATCATTTTAATTTTTAGGCAGCAGTCTTTCTGTTTGCTGTAGTCGATTCAATGTATCAGATTTGATCTACTGGAATATTTATGAGACCACTGCAAATGCGGATTTTCCCATGCATGATGCAAACAAGATTGTGAGCTTTTCTTGAATTGATACATAGCTTATACCAGGGGGATCACGAAATTTTAAAGCTTATAAATAGACTACAAGTCAAAAAATGTTGAGAAACCGTGGTATAAAGGAATGTAGACCGTCTAGTTCTGGAAGAATTTTTTTTTGTTTCCTAATGCTTTTGTTGCAGCATTTGTCTAATAGGTCATCTGTTAATCCCTTGACAGTGCTGAAAATGTCAAACACAAATCCAGATTTTCTGAATATTTAAGCATATAAGAATCCACATTCATTTGAAGTTATTGAAAGTAATAACTCTACAAGAAATCAAAGAGCAAATATTATTCTCATAGAATAGAGGCAACAATTAAACCATGCAATTATCTCTCTCTCTAAATTTTTTCCTCTCTTCTTCCTCCTCCTCCTCTTACTTGTCATTCATTTTTGATTTTTCTTCACATATTTCCTGATATAATAATGAGGCATCATGGATTGACATATGAGGCAGTGAGAAGCAAAGGGATGCAAGTGGACTATTTTAAGTTTCAAGTTAAACACGTTTAAAGATCAGATCCTAAGTAGGCTTTCATTGAAATTTTCTCCTAAATCATGCTGTACAGCAGCACCTACCAGGGCTACTATGGTTATTTCCAAATTTTTAATTTTGCCACTTGCATCCCTTTGCTTCTCAATATAGCCCGGTCAATTTAGACATAAAAATAGCGATCAAATAACAAAAATTCCGGGAAAGCTAAATTTTTGCAGAGACCTTGGGTTTAGCATTACAAATAAGGTGCCAAAAGTCCCCGTCGATCCCATGTGCGCTAAAAAAGTTATTCGGGGTCAAAGGTCAAAATTTTAGGTTTTTTGGATTTTTATCAAAAACGGTAAGTTTTATCGAAAAGTACCTCAGACCAAAGTTGTAGATCTCAAAATTCTCTATAAAAATGGTCCTCATGATTTTTCTTCAAGACCAAGCCATTTCCCAGATATTGCGTACTCTCAAAAGACAGCCAGTCATTTACAGAATCCCCTCTACTCGCATGGCCTTGAATAACATCTGGCTATTCTAGTCCGTGTGGCGTCGTTCACATACCCAGGGGTGCCCAACCCACTAAGGGCATGGGCGCACCCCTCAATATCATGGAGCCCCCCCCCTTTAAAAGCAACAGCCCCCTCCAAAAACCGAGAAAAATACTCCTCAAAACAGCCCCCCTTTAAATGTTTTTTGAGCTCTCAAACTGTAACCACATTTCATACAATAAAACAGTTTGGCTGGAGAGTCGCATTATTATCTTGACTCCTGACAATGTTTGGCCTTAGTGATACATTGTGGGTAAGATTTCTGGATTCTAATCTGACTCTAAGTAATCCATATCTCTCTTGGTTAGACAACAAACCGTGGTTGACGCTGCTTCATCTAATTTTGCGCATCATCTCACTGCTTAGTATAACGTGAGGTATTGGAAATCATATAATTCAGTAGTTATGCCCTCAAGCACCATTTCTTTCAAAGTTTTATCTGATATTCCTTTTTTTAATAAGATGAACCGAGTTTTACCACTTCTGCTTATCAAAGAACTCAAGTTGAAGTCTGGAATTGTAAATTTTCTTCAAACTTGCCATCGTACTCTGTTTCGATTATCAGCTCTCGTTCTGCAAACTGGTTACTTTGAGAATCTAAAAAATATAACACTAGGCATTGCGGATGAACATCATCAGAGAACTTGTTTTGAGATGGATTACGACGACCAGTTCGAAGATAGACAATGAACATGTATAATTCCAGATTTCAATTTTGAAGCTGAGAGACTACTATGAGCTCATCGATAAGCAGAACTGATAAAACTCGCCAGCTCCCTCTTTCAAAAAGGGGATTTCTGATAAAACTTTGAAAGAAATTGCTTGATGGTGTACCTACTGAGTAGTATGGTTTTCAAAACCTCACATGTCATACTAAAGCAGTGAGACGATAGGTAAAATAAGAAAAAGAAATGTCAGGTACAGTTTGTTGTCTAACCAAAAGGGATGGATTTATTCGAGTCAGATTAGAATCTGGAAATTTTAAGCCACAATACCATCAAGCCACAATTTCAATCAAGAATGAAAATATGAGAAGTAAAATAGTTCAACTCGCACGCATGTTTTACTGTAATCAATGTGGTTACAGTTTGAGGGCTCAAAACCCATTAAAATTTCTTAACGTCTTTTGTTTCAAAGGGTGACTTATGTGGGCTGTTGCAAGCCACATTTTTTTTTTTTTAAATTTTTATACTTAACCTTTGTTCTCTATCATAGGTAAATTTGACATTTTGAGCCAAAGTTATGGGCTAAGTGGAGAATTAACATTTTTTTTTACTAGGTAAGAAATGCTTTTATTACTTATTTTTTCCGTATCTATGTAAGAATTAATTAATATGAAAGCGAGCTTTTACAAATCATAACTTCTAATATTTTTTCTCTAAGTATGGAACAACACGGTATTATTCTAGTCTGACCTATATTGGTCAAATTCAAGATTCAAAACATGTGTGGAACTTTAAAATACAGTTTATTATTAAAATGATCTTATGCAATGTGTAATCTACACAAAAAGTCTGCTCTTAAGAGCGATAACATCAAATTTATCAAATTTTGATATTTGATGAAATTATTATAACTTTTTCCAGTTTCTATGCATTTATGGTCAATTTCAAGGCGCGAGCGACACCTCAAGATATTTTTTGCGGTCAAAATCCTTTTGCATAACCAAATATCTCTACAAAAGGCAACTTTTCCGGGCTATTACTTAGCATTTATCAGATTTTGATTTTCTTCAATCCACCCTAATGAACATGGCCAGTACTTCAAAAGTAAGCCCACCTCGTACTAGAGCGGGATTAAGTGAATCTGAATCCAGTTTTTGTTGCAAAAAACACTGCTTATTTTGTTTCGAGGAAGCGGATGAAGAGGCTGAGAAGAACAAAACGCAGAATTATCGCAGAAAAATTCATAAATTTTCTACACTTGCATTCAAAGAATCCCTTTTAAAGTTAGCTAAAGATCGTTCTGATGTGTGTCAAAAGCTGCCCTTGCACGTTTTAATTTTGAGTATGATTTAGTCGATGCTTTATGAATTTTTCTGCGATAATTCTGCGCTTTCTTCTTCTCAGCCTCCTCATCCACTTCACAGCCACAAAATAAGCAGTGTTTTTAAAAACAAAAGCTGGATTCAAATTCACTTAATCGCGCTACAGTACGAGAAGGACTTACTTTTGAAGTACTGGCCTGTTCATCCTCACTTTGCTGCAGAGATTGAACTTTTCCGGGTGTATGATTTTCTGCAATCCACGTGACTTGTAACGGACTTTTGACTTCTTAAATAATCAGCATTCTTATAACTTCTCCCGACACTTGCATCGATTAAAGTTGGCATTCCACGACTGCCCAGCACAACAGTTTCACTTTCAGTCCAAAGTTTATTGTAAATAAAGCAAAATTGTGACATTTTTCTTAAATATTGATCAGCACAAACAACAGTAGACGCTTGTAATAAATACGTTTATTCACTCGAACTGCACGTTTAACTCAAAAAGAAGGAGGTACGTCAGGGGTGCCCACCTAGGAGGGGGTCATGGCCCAGACCGCACAATCGAAATTTTTAGGGAGATTGTTTTGAGGGGTATTTTTTCATTGGGGGGGAGGCTTGCTTTTGGGGGGATCTCTGCGATGATGAGGGGAGTGCACCTTTGCCCTTAGTGGGTTGGGCACCCCTGGGTATGTGAACGATGCCACATGGACTAGAATAGCCAGATGTTATTCAAGGACATGCGTGTAGAGGGAATTCTGTAAATGACTGGATGTCTTTTGAGAGTAAGCAAAATCTGGGAAATGATTTGGTCTTGGAGAAAAAATCATGAGGACCATTTTTATAGAGAATTTTGAGATCTACAACTTTGGTCTGAGGTACTTTTCGATAAAATTTAACGTTTTTGAGAAAAATCCAAAAAACCTAAAATTTTGACCTTTGACCCCGAATAACTTTTTTAGCGCACATGGGATCGACGGGGACTTTTGGCACTTTATTTGTAATGCTAAACCCAAGGTCTCTACAAAAATTCAGCTTTCCCGGAATTTTTGTTATTTCCATTGTCTAAATTGACCGGACTAATACCTCATATGTCACTTAAATTGTAACCAATACGAGGATAGTTTCATTCCAATCTCCTCAATTTAAACTTTTTCTTTTTAAGTTGTGAGTTAAATGATAATATTAGTTTACTAATAAATAGCAATTGTTCAAAACTTCATTTTCTGAAACTCATATCAGATCATGGAAAGAATTTCATCTTTGCATTGAAAAAGGTCATTCATTTTTGTAAATTAAAATACTACACAAAAGGCTTAAGAACATAAAATTTTATTTACAATATCTTTTTACAAATTTAATTAAGTGCTTGGCGGCCAACTGCACTCCACTTCTAAATGTTTGTCTTCAGGTAACCATTCAAGGAATTCACGTAAAAGATCTGAAAAATTTAGAATTTGGTCAAGGGCATCAATGAAGCTCTAGTATTACCAGACATGAGGCAGCTTGTGGGTTATTTAAATGGAGATTAACAAAATACATTTTGTTTTATCACACCAAGTATATGAATTACGAAACACCAATGCTCAAACATGATCTTAAGTGACTAAAAAGTTATATTAAAGGATATTATCAAATCAACTTACATTTCTTGTCTTTTTTCCAAGCTTCTTTAAGCGCACATTTGGAATCAATTTCCTTGGTGATTACAGCCTGTAGTAGGAAACGAACACGAGGCACCAGTCTGAAAAGTTTATTAAAAATCATTTGTAAGCTTAAGAGTATGTGAAAAAAAAGACAAAAGAGTTGCAGTAGAGCACAGTGTAGCATACGCGAAAGTCAGCCATTCTTGTATCATACCCCAATATGTCACCAAACATATTGTATTGATTTTATTGATTGTTTTAAACAAAAAAACCTTCCAACCAAAGCTACCTTCGGAGTCTTTTGGGGAACGAAGAGCTACCCTTCATGGATTTAGATTATTTAGTATTTTTTTAAATTTGAAGGACAGATTGCCCTGTGCTTAACATTATCGGAGAGCATGACTTTCTGGCAGAACTCTGATCTTTGCAAGGTTTTGGATTAACACCTCATACATGCAGTATGGGCCTTAATGGCAACTGGGCCTGCTTCTCTCTTGTCTTTTTTGGATTCAAATGCCTTAACGTTATATATTCCAAGGAAGATCTCTTCTACACTGCAGAGTTTCCAGATGGAGACAAATGCTTTGATCACTTGTTCCTGCTGGCAGAACCGAATTTAGTTCCCTGACACTAGGTGGACTTGAAATCTGCTGCACCCTCCCCCGCTCAAATATAAAGAATACACCAGGGGTGCTTTTATGACAAAGCAGAAGAATTATTCTGAAAAGGTATGCTGAAAATTACGAATTGGACATTATATGCAGGCAGACCCACGCCGAGCCTGATCGGCACCTTTTGCAAAAGTCTTTTCAGCCCCTTTGTGCAGTAACGTTCAAGCAAAATATAGCTAACACCTGAGGGGAGGTTTGGTAAACAAATGTGAATTGGAATAAAATACGTTCGGCATTTAATTTATCAAAAGCAAAACAATCTGTTTTTTTTTTAAAATTTTGGAACACAGTGTACCTTTTTTTTTCTTACATCGAAGTTATTTCGAGTAAGGGCGAATTTTAAGAGAGGGGCGATCAAAATTGACTTTTTGAATCTGACTTTTTCTCTTAAAAACCTTGCACTGAGATTCTGTTAAAAAAGAGATGCCCAATTAATCAAAGCATTTTACCTCCACAATTAAAAAAAAAAACAATCTTGGAATTTGATCGAAATAATAATTGCTTATTTTAGTCGAACAAGTGTACTTCAACAAAAGAAAAGGGGGGGGGGGCTATAATGCAGCTTAAATTTCTAATATTTGATATAGGGTTCAGAAAGCAAGATGTCTACTTCTGGACCAGGTATTGATCAATATTTAGTTTTTTTCTGAAGTAAATGTTTCAAAATGTAGAAAATTGTGAAAAACCCACTTTGCTGAGATAGTAGGTTATAGGTTTTTTCAAGCTTAGGTTATGCCTGCCCAAATAAAAACCAGGCGGATTTTTTTAAGGCTAGGTTCGGTTTGAAGAATCTTGCCTTTAATATGCTAAAGATTTTTTGAAAAGAAAAATCTTTTAAATATCAAAGTTCATACCATTCTAAATATCTCTCTAATATCTTATTTATAAATAATTATTCAAAGTTTTATGCTTGTCAAAACATAACAACAGAGTACTGACTGAGTAGATTTCTAAATAGAAGTAGAGGATATTCCACCTTAAAATTTGAAACTGAAATCATTTCCGGTAAAAACAAAAATTCTAAAATACGGAAGCGTTTCAAAAGGCATTGAATTTAAGATCCAAAACAAATACAGTCTCTGTAAAGATTTTTTTTTTTTTAATTTAATACATGAATAGTTAAAGAAATAAAATGGAGGGGGAGGGGATCAAGAAATTGTGGTCACATGATTAAAAAAGTGAAGAACCAATGTAAATAAAGCACAAATTCTGAAGAAAATACAGCATATAGCTATTTCAAGGCTACAATGGAGACTCTTCATCAGTGCAAAAAGTTCACCAACAAAACCGAAAGTCGCGAGAGAACTGACTGAAGTTCTCTCGCAACTTTCGGTTGTATTGGTGAACTTTTCACCAAAGGATTCAGAAGCATCCAAATGTTAGATGAGATGTAGTTCCATGAGAGAAAAATAGTTTTAAAAGCCTTAATACATTAAAAGGCTTAGAAAGTTGAGTTAATCTGAGAGCGATGTCTTAAGCATGTTTGTTACTGGTGCAGTTACCCTATTTCAATTTCAAGAATAGTAGAAAAAAGTCATTTAAGTAAATTTTGCCGCCCTAGGCAGCTGCCTACTCTGCCTATTTGGAAACTGTGCCCTGTCTGTCAGTAGATGTCTAAGTAAAGCATCGGTACTAAAGAAAATCTTGACTTACTTTTGTGAAAATTTAGACAATTTTTTTTCCATAAAATTGGTCAATTATGGAAATAAAGTTACCTTGATCAATATACAAAATTAAAAATTCTGTACATTGATATTTTCTGAGATACAAGGGCAGAGTTACTCATGCATGGATCAATCAGGGGAATTTTCGAAAATGAATCGAGTTGTTAAATAAATGGAAATCCAATGCATGGGGCTCTGATTGTAAGTGAACAAATTTGAATTAAGATTCATTCAATATGAATATTTTTCATGGATTATAACCATTAAAACCATCACTGGATAGAGAGAGAGATAAAATTGCAAACTCACTTGGCCCATGATTTGAGCATGTATGATGGGTGTGAAAGCAACTGAGATTTGTATGTTTTGAAGAACTTGAAAACAGCTCCATCCAAGAGGAAGAAACAGAACCAGCTGTACCTTGCCAGGCTCCGTGGCATGTCCATTTTGACACTGGGAAGTTCCCACTGCCAGGTACCTGAAATACACTACTCCTTTAACTTCTTTTACTATAAAGCACAGATATTTGCATACATGACAACAACATTTTGTAAACAGGTTACTTAACACTATCTTTGCTGTTTTCTCAAACTCTACAACGGAAAATACTGTTTTCAGCAGATCAGTCTTTGTAATTTATTGAATAGCAACATAATGATACAGTGAAACCTCTCCGAGCGGCCACCTGTCTTAAGCAGCCACCTCTCTTAACGGTCACTTTTTGGGGCACGGATTTTTTAGCCCATAGACTTAATGTTATAAACACCCCTAGCAACAGCTACCCAACCCTTCTGAATGGCCGCCGAGTGGATGTGTCCATTCCATTTTTCAGGAAAATCTATTCACTTTCTGCTTTTAATCTGCAGCTTTTCAGTTCCAAGAGGAGAACTCTTATTGGCCTTTAACAAATTGTGATAATTTTCGAGTAAAATTGCCATTTGTGTTTATTTCATTAGTTGGTCAGTGTGTACGTGTAATCTGGGTTGCAAATAACACTATCGGAGATCATTTTACGAATCACGAATTACGTAATGAAATTCTGAGCAATATGAACGCAGAAAATCAACGTAGAGTACGATTTTGAATTCTTTCCAGCACGAAACAGCATTGTAGAACTTTGATAATTACACTGCGGCCTGAGAAAAACGTCTTCTGGTTGACGAGTCTGCAAAAAAAAAAAGCATTTTTCAATCACATCTAATTTTTTGTTTAGGATTGGTTTAAGTTAACTAATCAGTTTGCTGTGTGTAATTAACGTCTTTTGAGAAAGTACATTTTTATGCCTTTTGGGCACTAAATTGGCTTCTGACAATGAATTTGCGTTTTGTAATCAACCAAACTAAACTTTCAACTGAAGTGATTTTGGGGATAATAAATAAAGGCATCGGAAATTCAGATGCAATGACCAATAAATTGGTTAGAGCAATTTATTTATCATTTTGAACTGAAACACATTTTGAATTGAAACAAGCAACAGTTTGGATTCCAATTTAAAAACAACTGTTGGAGAAGATTAAAAACTTAAGTCACAAATTGTACCCTTTCTTCGAAAACTAAACAATAGTTAAATAATATACTATTTCCCTTTTAGAACGGTCTCAAACTTCATTCTGTGTATTAAGACTTGCTTATATTGTGTGTTATAGAACTATATTGTAACTAAAACGAAAACCCTTTAAAGCAGCCACTCCCTCTCAACGGTCAAAAATTTGCGGAATGGACAGGGTGGCTGCTCAGAGAGGTTTCACTGTAATGACAAAAACAGCAACAATAAAAAAAAACAGCAAATATGGTTGTATAAACATAAGAAACTCAAAGCAAGTTGCTCTTTATAACAATGTTGTTTGTTCAGGAACATGAGGCAGAGTAATATGTTAAATTCGAGCTTCTATTCTGCTTACATGTGAGTGATCTATATTTGGTTTCCTTTCTTTCTTTTCTTTTTTTTTTTATTTTTTATTAAGGAAAACAAGCTGTCCAATACTTTCAGACTATTTCAAAACATGAAAGATAATGCTGAAAATCATTACTTCTCCCACTTCACGATTTTAACAAAGAAAATATATTTTTTTATTTAATAGAAAAGTATGTAGACTATTTCAAAGGAAACAAGATCAGTTGCTGGAGCAGTTGCACAAAGCCTCCTCATTTTGAGCACAGGTACAACAGAATCAAAAGTTTAAAAAATAGCATACAAATGTTAACACAAATAACTTCAGAATAGTATTTTCAAGATTCAGTATTAATAAAAAAAAAATATTCACACAGCATTGTCTAAAACTTTGAAAGAAATGAAAATAATTCTCAGACTGTTTCTAATTTTTTAAACATTACTTTATAGAAAGTTAATCAACCGTTGCTCTTCTCATAGACTGAAAACTAAGATCATCTCACATTGGGGATGGCTGGTGACAGAACAGAAGTCATAAGACATTTCCTTACCAAATGTTGATTTGACACCACAAATAATGGCATCTTTTTCAGCATTGTAGGCAGGAGGTGGGTCCTCGCTCTCTGGAACGGAGAAATGACAAGAGGCAGCAGCGAAACATGGAAGCCATTCTGGTTCAATGGCTACAACACCTGACAAAATTTTATGAGAAACAAAAACATAAGTAAGGGAAATTCATTTGCGTGGGAGGGGGGAGGGCATTACCGTGGTATAGCATAATAGTTTACTAAGTAATTATTTTTAAAGTAGTATACAGTTAAATGACGCCTATAAATACAGATTATGTATGGATACGTTATATTAACATGTGACACTTAAACACATGTAATACTTCCAATAAACATGTTGCACTTGTTATCGAATAACCAATACATTTTAATCTATTGACAGATATAAATGCAAGTTTTTTTTTTTTTTTTAAATTTAACATACAAAAAGAAGAAATACAAAGAAAATTATTTAAGATTATAAATTGAGAAGTAAACGATGTCACCTTGTCTTTTTATCAAATATTAACATAAAATGTTGTAACGCATTTGCGTGGCAAAGTTGACTTTTCAAGCCAATTGTTTACCAAGGGTGAACTTAATTAACTTTACTTGCATTTTTACAACTATTTTCATCATTTTAGGAATTAACTGTAAGGTTATGAGTTACAGATTTCTGGAGAGTCAGAAAACAGAAGTAGGTCCTACTTCTCCAAAGTTTCAGGTCATTCTCACAGTTTTAGCCTCAGCTACCCAGAAGTCCTTCTATCCCCTTCCCAGGAAACAAACGGGGTTGCCACTTTATCTCCTTGTCTGAAAATGCAGCCGGGAAAGAATGGTGAAATTTCAGCTGAGATTGTCTGGTTGTTACAGGTCAGTTTGGGGGCGAAAAAAACAATATCACATGGATTTGAAAGAATTCAATGTGGTCCTGATGCAGCTGGCTCTAAAGTGTAGGAACTCCAAAGTGTAAAAGAGGCCTCCATTGATCGAAAGCATAATATGAAACACCATACGTGAAATACACGGCCAGTTCAGTCATTTCCAGCCGAGGACTGCAATTTCGTGCTTATTAACCCTTTCCGGCGCGGTGGTCACAAAAAAGGACACCAATTTAAAAAATTTCTTTTAAAAAAAGTTTTTTCTTTAAAACTTCAAAAATCGCTGCATTAGTTGATTTTATTTCTCTTTAATGCACACAGATGGCAGCACTATTAAATATGACTCTTTTTGTTGGCTTAATTTCTTGTTTAAAATACCTCGATTTTCAAGCTCAAATACAATATTTTTTTCAAGACTTTAAAATTTACACCATAAACTAAATTAGTCAACCATTTTCCCTCAGGAATCCTGAGCTAATCAATCAGAATTTTGCAAAAGATTCCAGTTCATTTTTGAATGCATAAACAAAGTTTCTTTCTAAGTGTCCCCAAATGTGGACACCGCCTTTCTAGAGCATTGATCTCACTGTTGTGGGTGAAAGATGTAATTTGTTATTTCAGAGAAAGGGGGCCCAAAAGAATAGTTATCAACGGGCTTTTGTTTATTTATTTTGGGTTCTTGATCCAGAACAGGTGAATTTGAAGGCCCATGACTGCACACATTTGAGATCTGCTTTTCCTACCAGACAGTTGTATACTTTTTTTATTCTTAGCTTTGATATTATTTTTCTGTAAATGGTATTATAAAGTAGTATTTTTTCATTTAATATTTTATAGCACAAAAAGAATACACATAAAGCAAGAACAATGCGCCAAAAATATTTTTAACATTTTAAGATGCTTATTTAGATAATTTTATATAATCTATATGAACTTCCTTGAATTTTACTTAATCTTTATCTCGGAATTTTTATAGTAAAAATATTGGATTTTGTTTTCTAAATATTCTTAATGGCATAAATTATTGAAATAATTAGTAAAAATGCTTAAGAGCTTAAAATATTTGAAATTACTCCAATTGTCATACGAGGTAAACATAACCACTTCAGAAAACAATTTCTGCTCTAGGAGGGCGGTGGTCACAAATGGGGACACCAATCCCAGCTGGAGGGGGTGAATTTAAAAAAATTAAATCTATGTCCAGATAACCAATTTATCCCATCCACTGTGTTTTTTTATTACATTTCTAAAATTTTAACGACTTGTGCCTGTAAGGGTTAACACTCATCAGCCCGGCATAGGAAAGTGACTGAGCTGGAGATGGAAAATCTCTTAAGGAAGCCATTAGTGCGAAACAAACTGGTAGCTAATAATGACTGAGCTGGCGGTGTATTTCACGTATTTCTGCTTTAGCCCTGGCTAATGGGCGGTAATTTACTGAATATGAAACACCATGCTTCTACATAAATTGGAATGCATTTTTTGAGGAATTATTTAATTTTCATAATATTTAGGTAGTGTAGAAAAGTGTGTCATACGTATCTAAATGTAAATACACAAAGTTACTGTAAGTATGAAAATTAAAAAATTTAAAAAATAGGGAATAATATGAAATGATTCAATTGATTGCAATCGAATATTCGCCTTGTGAACTGCTGAGTTATATTTTTCAGTGGCCCAAAATTTGGATTTTAATGGACTTGGACCAGCTAACCACCAATGACTTTAAATAATGGAGTATTAATAAAATACAGAAGTGTATTTTATTAACTTAGTATCTAACTATTACTAATACAGTAATACACATAGAAATGAAGATATATTTGTCCAAAATAGAATTTTACCTTTCATGTAATATTTTGAAGTGTGAGAGATTTCTTGATAGACAACGTATTCTGGAAGCTCAGAGAACAGAATTGAACTCGGATGGATAAAAACAGCTTCCTCCAAGTCCAAACACTAAAAATGAAAGGCAGTTTTCAAAACTGTATGTACATACACAAATGAAAGTTTACTTCAATATACAATCAAATTTCAACAAAAGTTCAATAAAAATCAAATTTAACAATGTCTTTACAATTTTGTTTGTTCATTGAATCCCCTTCCCCAGCAGACTCAAAGAAGCATCATTGTTTAACTTAATTTTTAGTTTATCAAATAAGAATCAAATTGATAAAATCCTATTTCAGAAAATGGTTGCTAATACTAACTTCATTTCTGAAAAAAAAAATTAAAAAAAAAAAAAAATTCAATAAATAAAAATAAATGAATAAAAAAATATTTTTAAAAAAGTAGCAGTTTCATGCATCATAGCACAATGATATTTTTCAAATTACTATTATTTCATGCTACTTAATAAATGATTCAAGACAAAAACTCAAATATTCTTTTCTTCAGAATGTGTTTTACACAAATTATTTCAGTTAGAATCAAACATTCATGAATATGACAGAAGAATCTTTTAACGATAAAAATTGTTTAATGATAATTTTATCAATTATAATCCTTTTCAAGTATCATTATTAGCCTTCTCACTTTATCTATATTTTTTTCAATGAAATTTCAAATTAAAAAAAATAATAATAATCCTTGAATAATATGCAAAAGGAAACAAAATATCAAATTTATAGCAAAAAGAGTCGCATCACTTTTGGGCACCCCCAAAGTTGTAATTAACAAACAGTGCACCTAATTATACAAAAGAAGAATTAGCAGAAAATATATTAAGACATGCAGCTAAGTATAGGTTAAAAAGTTCATTTCTTTCCCAATTTCCCTGTGACCATTAATATAGCAAACACAGATGATTCATTGCTTCTCTAGGAAAGTTTATATAGTACAGTGAAATCCGCTTAGTTGGATTCCGGTTAATCAGACCGGCCCCTTCTTCGGACCAAATCTAAAAGAGCCAAAACATAGCCCATCACACAAACTTAATATTCTTTGCTTATTGGGACCTGAAATCCGTTTAATCGGGCCAAGGAAGATGAGAATAAATTGCGAAAAAATTAAAAATCGCTCACTTGAAGTGTGTGTCAACGAACCTAATAGTTAGCGCAATGAAAATTAATAATGATTACTTGTAACTTTCAGTTAAATCCATAAGTATTTACAGGAGAAAAATGGTTAAAGTAACTTCCATTTCATGGTGGTACTGTTCTAGCAGAAATCAAAATTTCAGTGAAATTTCAAATTCCTTCAATTTAGCTGTCAAGTACATAATTAATGACCAATTAGTACTTTTTAGCACTTATTTTTTTACTCTCAAAATTTACTTGCTTCTGGTTGTTGAATCGAATCAATACTAACTGGAAGGAATAACTAAAACCATATTGGTCTAGGACGAGTGTAAAACAATTTTTTGCTTTGCTTTAATTTGATTTTTAATGGAAAAATTTCATAAACAGCAATTTTTCCTCTTTGTACACTTACCATACATATGGGGCTCACAATACTCATAAGGGCATTTAAATGTTTTGTGTATAGCATGTTCGGTCAAGCTACACAGGTCCAGTTTGCTTAATCGGACCAGCCGGTTATTAGGCCCAAAATGGTTCCGTCCGAATGTGATTCTATTAATTGAAATCGACAGTAGTATTATTACATAAAAGAGAAATTTGCATGAGAGTACTCGAAAGGCTCATCTGACTGTTGATTCAATAGATTATGAGAGATTTACGCAATTGCCGATTGTTTGATAAACAGTATCACTTAGTGTCTAATCATTTCAAAAATGCAAATCTATTGATTATACTCATCAGTAGTAAAAATGACAACTAATTGCAAATAGACATACATTTGTTGAAAAAAAGGAAAATAAAATTAAGGCAAATCTTACACGATAGGCATTCTTTAAGCTTTTGTCAATTTTAGAATCTTCAACTGGAACTCTTCTAGAAATAGTAAAAAATAAATATTTAATAATATTTTAAATTCTTCAGCAATCAACCTATTATTTTTTCATGACATTACAAGAATGTTATTTCAATACTATTGTTTACATTTAATTGAGGATCAAATTTAACTTATGGAACTTTAACTTTAGAAGCTTAAAATGGTTTTTTGAGAAGCATAAAAATATTAAAGTTCTCCCTTACATTTTTGAATGATATATTTTACATCTCAACAACTAGCAAATGACTAATATATATATATATTATCAGTGATGAGCTGCGGCAAAAAATCTACTATTATGTTGATTTCACAACAACAACAACCACAACAAAATCTTTCGTCCTTAGTCGCCATGAAACACAAGGATTCAAAATATTTAAAAGTTGTATAACTTTATTCATTTGCTAAGTTCTGAACGAGTGTGATTTTGGTCTCACCATACAAATTATCAGCAGACTCCAGATAAGTAATTACATTTTGTTAAATACTCCCAAAGCATGATGTAGCTCATTTTAGCTTTATGTTCCCGAGTCAATTCTTTTCAGTCTAAGTATTAAATATAACGAGCTGATGTGTGCCTCACATGACTTCCTTTTACTCCAATTTAATGTCATTTTCCCATTATTGGTAATTTTAATGTGATTCAATAGTTTACTCTCTAAATATCACTAATAGTGGCCAAATTGAAACCAGATTAAAAAAAATAAATAAATAAAATCGTCAAATTTGTCGCCAAGTTGGCGACAAAACTTGCTGACCAAAAGAATGGTGATATATTGCCAAGTGTGCGCCAAATTGTAACACCACTTGCGTTTAATCGAAGTTAACAATGATTTCCCCCAAAAAGGGGCAAAAGATCCTCTTAAAAACACCCGAATGCAACCAAAAGGGGAGGTGCACAACTAGACCCCACTAGGAGTATACACGTACCAAATTTCAACTTTCTAGGACATACCGTTCTTGAGTTATGCAACATACATACGCACATCTGCACATACATACATACGTACATACAGACGTCTCGAGAAAACTCGTTCTAACTAACTCGAGAATCGTCAAAATGGATATTTCGCGTCTATAAGTTCTTAGGCACTTATCCACATGTAGTCGAGTCGAAAAAAAAACTCAAAATTCATTTGGGGGTGAGCAAAATGGAAATTAAGGTCGATTTTTGAGTGAAATTTTTTTTGCGCTCAATAATAGTGCTCAATTAAGAAAAGGGAGAGCCACGAGTCTGTCATTTTTTACAAGGCAGAAGCTAATGGTGTTGCAACTTTTCTCTTGCCCTTTTTGAAAAATGGCTCTAAAAAGAGTCTGAGGAACAGAAGAAAAAAACATAGATGGAAATACTTTTTTGATAGTAATAAAAATACATCTTTCAGGAACAATGGTTGTAGCATAAAAGCATTTCTGATACAAACAACATAAGGGAAGATAAAGAATATATCAACATAAGAAATAAGGAAAATACCTAGCAACATGGTCAGTAAAGCCTGTAGTTACAATTTTTCTTATCTTTTCTATGATTTCTTCAGTGGGTTTGTCAAGTCTGAAATCTTTAGGCAAGCTAATGTCTTGAAAAGCTCGGTTCACTGGGAAAAGAAAAATTCTGAATCAAACCTTGCATGTTGAAAACTTAATACATTCAGAACTATTATATAATTGAAAGAAATCATTCCATGTATTTTCTTTATCAACTTATGAGTGGTAGATGCATTAATATTATTTTCATATACGTTCATTTTTTTATCTTTTCAAAATTTTGACAACTGAGAGCCTGCAGTAAGTTTGTTAATAAAAAGATGAAATGATGCTTATAAATGAACTGAAATAAACTACTGAAGGGCAAACTTTTGCCTAATTTTCCTAGGTTCTAAGCTTTATTTTACATACATAGAAAAACTTTATGTATAAATTTTTTAAGACCTAATAGAAAATTATTTTAGAATACAGGTTGAAAAAATCTAAGATTGATGATGTAGCAAATAGTTTTAAATCCATGATTTGAAGAGTTAATTGCTCTTGTATCAAGAATATTTTAAATGGATATTACTCTGTTGGCATTTTTATTCCCAATGAAAATTTTTTTCAAAAAAGGATTGATTTCAGTATATTTGAGATAAAAAACATTGATTTGTTAGATTCTTTCAATTTGTGAAAAACAAATATTGATATGCATAACATATAAATTTTTAAAAAATACTTTTCAGTGTTTGTGTGTGATACATTTAACTTCTCTGCAATCTCTAACATAGACCTGGATCATTTAGATAATACCTGTTATACTTTAATACATGTACACTAATATAACCTTGTTATACTTTAAAGAACTAGTGATATAGTGAATGAAAGGACTTGACTTGTTGATAAATCCCCTTCCAAAACCCAGAACTTTTCCTTTTTAGACCATAGAAAAGGATAAAAACAAACTGTATCACTTCTTGAATTTTTTTTCTGGCTATGATATTGCAAAGAACAACTAATTATGCATTAAAAATCAAAATGACTTGTTTTCTGTACTATAACCATTCATTACTCAAACTGTTTATTAGATCGAAAACTTCAATTTATTATCATGCATAAATTAAATGAAAAATATATTGTTGAAACAAGAAGTAAAAATAAGAGAAATTGCAAAATGTGATGTAAGGCACATGGGACTCACTTTCTCGACACAACTGACAGCACATTTTGTAGACCTCAACCATTGCTTTGTGCCTGATGCCATTTCTTTGGCAGAAATTATATTTATTCTTAGAATCAATAAAAAATGCTACAGTTCTCAGAAGCACCATTACATCACCCAAAAGAAGAGATTTTCCCTATAAGGCAACAAACAAAATTATAAAACATTTGAATATCAATTTTAATTCATGGCAGAACTGAATATCACACATTTAACTATACCTTTCCAGCACCAATCTTTTTTATACCAGTCCACTGTGATTTTGTTTCTTCAGGCGAAGTTTCAGTCTAAAACAAACGTTGAATAATGTTTGCAAAAAAAAAAAAAAAAAAAAAATAATAATGAAGACAATAGCTAAGTTTTACAAAATATAATTTAGATAATTTTAGAAAAAAATGTTAAATGAGTGGGAAAAAATGGTAAGAATTTGCATCTAGATCAAAATACACCAATAAAGAAATTCTATGAGAAACTATTTGGTTTCATGGTTAAACAAAGAAAAACTAATTAATAAATAAATATTTGATTATAAAATGTCAGAAATTTCACATAATGAAATAAATAAAAAGCTTTAATTACTGTCCAGAGCCTATATTTAACTACAGAAATAAAATTACAAAAATGAGCTCATAATATTGTTAACTTGCACAGAAGGAAAAAAAAACTGATCTTTCAAGAAATATTTGAGGAACTATTTTGAGTTAACTCTAAAGTCCTAAAAAGGATAACTACACTGAGATTTGCTCTTTAATAGTTGATTACTCAATGATTTTGTACCAACAAACATAAAAGATTCTTGTCCTTTCATAAAAGATACTTTCTAACACAAATGACAAAATAAACTGCTTACATTTACAGAAAGTCCCAAGGTTCAGATCAAGGTAAAGATTTAAAAAGTTTAGGGGGAATTGCCTAAAATCTTGCAAATGCAAAACTGGTATGCACCTGATATTGCATAAATTACTACATGGCAATGTCAGTTATTTGGCCCACAACCCATAAAATTGTTTGAAAAGAAAAAAAAATGGAACTGTATAGTCGATAAAGTCCTGAGAAAAGAAAACAGCAAAGATACAATTTACAAGTTAAACATTCCGATTACCTCCTCCACCTTGGTATCTTCATTCTGTATGTCGACGTCTTCATTTTGGAAGCAGAGGAATATTTCCGGAACAGTGAGTGCAGAGACAATTGCGATGACATACGGTATGCAATTATGCTTGTAGGAGAGCAGCAGCATTTTAGCATATCTCGGGCTCAGGGGGAACCGAGACATTGCCCTGCCGAGGGGAGTCACTTTTGCGGAATATTCCCCTGCAAGTAATTAAAAACAAAGTTACAGAAAACGTACCACCCAACAAGATACTTCCAAAGCATGAGAGTGGAAAACATTTCAGAAATATTTCTGAAATATGGAACAAAAAAAAATTGAATAAAAGAAGCCTGGTATCATATGAGGCAGTGGGAAGCAAAGGGATGTAAGCGGCCTTTTTCAAGTTTTGAGTAAAACAAGTTTGAAGTTGAGATCCTTGGTAGGCCTTCATTGGAAGTTCTTTCTAAATTTTGCTCTACAGCAGCACTTACTAGTACTATAGTGCCTAGAAAGAATAGTGTGCCGATCGGCGCTTTTTCCCCTTCGATTCTTGAAGACGAAATGTATGAAAACCGCTAGAGGGCAGTGCGGTCGAGGTGTACGTTCAATTTCGCGGTGTTTACATTAGTAGACGCGGGATTTTGTTACAATTTAGTTCCGCGTTTCTCTTTTTTACCTTTATTTCGTGAATATATCATGAAACAGCGTTTAAGACTTTTAATGGAGGCATCAAAGTTTAATATTAGAAGAAGTAAAGCTTCATCTTGTTTCGTACCAGGGTGCAAAAGTGGATACAAAACATGCAAAGAAAAAGTTTCGCTTTTTAAAGCTCCAGCAGATGAAGAAAAACTAAAGAAGTGGAACTCGTTAATTCCCAGGTTAGATAAAGTTTTTGATAAATAAAGCTCAATTTGTGCTCTGCATTTCGAAAAACATTTTATTGAAACGCATTATATATATAACGCATTCTTATGTAAGATTCCATTTCGTTTTTTCAAAATGATAAAATAACAAATCTTGAGCCGTTACATCACTGGAATCGTTATTAAATTCACATTATTAAATTAAACCTTTTGCGTAAAGAAATAGTTACTGAAAAGAATCTAAACTGAATGTTTTTTCGACTTTTTTTTTTGATGTAATATTAATTACAAATAAAACATGCCGTACGCAATGCGACTCCTTTATTATATTTTACACTATAAATTATTTGTAAAACAAATAAAAAAACATCCTATCCTAACACGTTTCTTACCTTCCAGACGCAAATGGAACATAATCTCTGCCAAATTACTTGACCGCGCAATGTCTAATGTGAAATATCGACTTGGAAAATATTATGTAAGAATGAGTTTCACCCTCCCCCCAAGTAAGGGTACGTAGAGGCTTTTCCAACCCCCTCCCCCTCGGGACCCTTACGTATTTAATGAATGGGCCCTTATAGTCTACTATTTTCATTGAAGTAAGGTAGTTTTATAATAAGGTAATTTTATATGCTTCAAAAAATAAACGAACACCCATGTAACAATTAGCAGTTATTACAGAATTTGTCTTTTGCGTAGAAATAAGTTTAATCCGAAAAACGGGGCTTTTAAACTGCGAAATGAGCATGCAATCGCTGATTTAAAACGAGTCTGATTGAGGAGCATAACGTACTACTCGAGTGCAGCGCCACCTGGATTTTCCTCCGATCTGACCTCACTTTTTCCCCGCCGATCGGCACACTACTCTTTCTAGGCACTATACTAGTACTATCTCAAGCCCCAAATTGGAGGAGAGGTTTTCTTACCATTTGTTCTGGCTATCTCCGTATTTTTAGCTTTGGCACTTACATCCCTTTGCTTCTAACTGCCTCATATGTTGTCCCCTCACAGCAACACTAAGACATCTAATCCCAGGAATAACACTAAGATATCCTACTGTTGCTCTGAGTCGACCATGTGTATCAAATACAGTAAATAGTAATGTAGTTATAATGTAATAATATGCACATTACATGCAAAGGAAAATATGAGGGGAAGTAATTCAATAACTTAAACTTATTAAAATAGATGATGTGGATGGGCTAAAATTCGAAACATATAGCAAACCAGGGATCACTGTTGTAAGTTTTTGAAATCACAAGCTAATCTTGAAATTTAGAAAAATTACTACTCCAATAGGGTTATTAGGTAAATGGAATAGTTTACTGGAAGTAGCTGTTACTTACAATGTGATGAATAGTTTTAAAAGGGTTTTTGATCTCCATTGGGGATTAAAAATCGACTAGGATCACCCTAACTCAGGGGTGATAGTGGACTCAAGTAAACTTTTCTGAAGACAGTGCGAAATTTTCGGAAACTATGAGGAAGCTTATGTTTTTGGCCTCATGAAACAAGGACTTTCAAAGCAACGACATTACGAGGAGAAAGCAGCGACCCAAGAAAGGTTATCAAGTATTGAACTGGATATCTTTACAGAAGGCTTCGAAAAAAGTGGTGACAAATGCTTTACAAGTGGTAATTACATTGAAAAGTAGATTTTTAATACAACTTTAAGGAACAAATAAAGTTATTGTAAAATTTCTATCCTGTTTTGCTTTCTGAAGCAGTGCAACTAACTTTTCTGACTGACACTTGGATAGTGCTGAAAAATAAATATGTTGGCATGTTATTGATATTCAATAGTAGAAATATTCATTACAGAAGTTTTAGTAGAAAAAAAAATTTACATTTGGCTACTTCTTTATATCTGTCTCCTTTCTGTAAATCTTGCAAGGCTCCTAATAGTACTAGTCTCCTTTCGGCAGCCTGTAACAAGTGAATGAAATATTTTAGAAATGAAATGGAAACACTTCATGAAAAACAATGGCACTTTGATTTAAAATCAAATAAATAAATAAATACACCAAGTATGATGAATAGTTTTAATTATAGATAAAAAAAGAAGAAATTGGCTGTATCATTGCATTGTGAACCCCCCCCCAAAAAAAAAAAAAAAAACATTAAGCTAAATATTTTTCCTTTTGCAAATAAAATTCAGAGAAATCCAGCAGTGACATGCAAAGCACCCAGGGGAAACACATAGGAATATTACAATTAAAAAACTTAGTATATGACTTGTGTGAATAAAACAGGGCGAGCAAACCCAGGACAATTTAGAAAACGTTTTTGAGACAAAAAGATTAAAATAAGTTACAGGGACAAGTTAAGACATAGAAAGGGGCTTTGTAATTTTTACTAGGCTCGATACTATATGGAGAAGAAAAACAAGGGGACACTAAATCAAAAAAATGAACTCACCTATTTGGCAGAAACTATTCATTTAATTCGGTGAAACCTTTCACATTACAAAATGACAACAGTCGTAGTTCATCACAAAAAGATAAAGTTCATTTTCCAAAGGGGGCGGCGTACATGCTGGCATCACATGTGAAAGTGCAGGCATTTTAAAAAAGGAATCCGTGGCGGTTCATGCTATGCACACAGATAAACAGTTCATTGGAAACTTGAAAAAATCGAAAGGCATTTGCGGCAATACACTCCTCGCTGGTCACCGGGGGAGGTGGGAGGAGACAAAGATTTTTAGAAGCGGCGGCCGCACTTCGCGCTCACAGCGGTAAGTTCTTTTGGGGGCCCGAACAGGCAAGGGCCAGTAGTTCGAAAATGCATTCTCCGACGCCAATCGACATCTTCCGAAGTTTCGACGGACGCGGCAAATCTGAATTCGCCCGCGGAAGGAAACAGAACGATTCGACTGCAGATAACTCTCCAGAAGACGACCCCGCCAGTTCCGAGGTGTCAGGGCTTTTATAACTTTTTAAAAACCTTCAATGCTGTTGCCATTTTGATCGTCGCTCAGGCAGAAAACTATTAATTTTATCCAAATCTAGGGAAGAAGCATCGGAACTATATCAACGCCCAGAGCGTTTTCTGTTTACTGCAAATTCCCGTTCAAGATTGGCCAAGGTCGCATTCCAAGTTGCTTTAATACATGCGAAAAAGTAACAGTTATTTAAAACGTATATGAAAAAGGAACCAGTTTGGCCGATTTTCCAATCCAATGTTTTTTAAAATCTGGTTATTTGTCTTTTAACACATGAATTATATGTATATAATAAAAAAGCTTTTCTAATACATTTCACAAATAATGAAAGGGTATTTTTTAAAAAAAGGCATAAGTATGATTTAAATAAAACAAAACATGTTGCAACATTTCAGTATATCATAAAACATGTTGTGACACCAAGAAAATCAATTTTGGTAAAAAAAATTAATACTGAGAGTTCAAGGGTGCAGGAAATGTATAACATCAGTCTCAAAAATTCTTACAATAATCAATCTTCTTTATACAATTACAAATGAATAAAATATCCAAACTATAATAATGTTTAGTTGTTTGTGGTAAACCAATTGTGGTATCTTCACTTTGAAATAATTCAGGAATAAAATTGTTGAGTGTAGTTTTTGAAATTTAGTTATCCGTAAGTACAAATATTTAAGATTTACAGGAAAGTTTTTAAAGGGGCACATTTAAATTGCCACCAGCATACAACCCATAATTTTAATATGGCGATTAATCTAATTCGTAATGTTTTCATTAAGCTGTTGCCACCCGCTCGAACACATAACTAGTTCCTTTGCACATTTGGTCCTCTCAGAGTTTTAAAACTTCAGACAAGTTTGGTCACAGCACCCTCTCTTTTTAAAGATGCCATTTAAATTTTAAATGTTTTACAAAAACCATTAAAATTATTTTTATCAACTGAAACATTTTTAAACTGTAAAAATAATGAGCAAAAATAAAACTTTGAACTGAGAGGAAGGAAAAAAAAAATTCATGCAATTGAATCAATGATTTTAGAAAAGGTGTTGTGTCTTGATATCAGTAATGGGACTTACACATCCTTTATAAATTTGTATTAATTTTTGAAACACTGGGAAATAGCAATAATAAATAAAATTTCAAAATAAGTAAGTAAATAAAAATAAAACTTCAAGGAAGAATTTTATTCTTTTTGCAAAGAAAACTACTTGAAAAATTTCTTTAAACTAACTTTTAATCCTTCTGTATCAGGAGGAGCAGGAAAGGGAAAGTTGACGACTCTGTCAATGCCCATTGCCTGAAAAAGTCAAGGGAAAAGATTTAATCCCTTAGAAATGGCATAATTAGAGTGCAATTAGACATTTAAGTATATCAGAAATTACTTTCATCTGTAGCAAGACATCATCGACGGGTATCCTCTGGATTTCCGGAGGAGAAAAATCTGGAAAATCATGTTCGAAAACTGCCGAAGAATATAACCTGTGAGAAATTAAATAACAATAATAACATAAATCAGAACTTTTACTAGCATTTAAAATAGAACCCAAGAGCTGAATTTGTTATTTAAAAATTTTACCAAACACTTAACTCCATTAAAACATGGAAAAAAAATTATATTTTTGGTAGAATTTGAAGAGAAAGAGGAAATGTCCATTCATGATTTAAATTCAGCGAAATTTGATACTTGTGAAAAAGATGTCAATGAAAACAATACCACTAAGTAAATTGATCGTGATACTGATGATCCAGGTTCTGAGCATATTACTCCGGTAGAGGAAACATTGTAATACTGCAACAACCATCGCAGATTTTTGAGGAGATATGAAGACTATTTCTTAACTGGAAGGAATCTTTTTTCTTTTCTGCATGAAATGACAGAACTTAAAGCAGAAAAATGCAACTCTGAATGAAACAGAGAGGAAAAAATAAAACAAAAGAGTTTAAATCTATACAGGAGTCCTCAGTTGTCAAGAGCACTTGCTCTGCAGTCTACCTGCACCTCAGTTTTCTGCTTTGTTTTGGAGCTTTTTAAAATACATCTTAATCATAATTTTTAAATTTATCATCTTATTTTCAGACATTTCTTCGTAATGATTTATAATAAATAACGGCTAAACCTAATGATGGTTTTCCTTGCAGACTATTTTTGAGTTTTTAAATCTGCATTGCACACTGCTGAAAAAAATCTGCAGGTATGAATTTAAAGATATCCATGAAGAAGACGGTCAGGTTCAAAGAAGGTAAGCTAAAATGCAGCCGAAGAAAATACTTTAATCTCAAAACAAAGAGAAGTGCCTGAATCTAAAAAAGCAGGAACTTTTCCTTTCTAAAATGATTTTCTGAAGAAATAAATCTACAAATTTATAAGTAGTGAATAATTTTAATATTCCTCAAGTAGTATGCTTATGTTACACATAGAGTATATAAATTGTTCAAATATATATTTGTAATGATTTGTTTCCCAGGTTCATATTTTTGTGAACTGTATACGAAATTGGATTAACCCCTACAGTCCCACCAGTCAATTCTGTAGATGATCTGACATATAATCGATCAATAACAATAAGTATGTGCAATATTTTTATAATTTTCTATGACATCATTTTTATACTTTTGGTTTAGCAAACAAATGAGACAATAATTGTAATAAACTAAAACAGAAAAGAATGCTTGCCTGTAGCAATGCCCATCTTTTGTACGTCCCGCTCTTCCGGCTCTCTGGTTAGCCGATGCTTTTGAACACCAAGTGATTGCAAAACGAGATATCCCTCCCACTAATTTATCATATACCTTTGTTTTCATCTGAAAAGAGAAAACAAGCTATCCTGTTAACTGAAAAAACAATAATAATAATAATAATAACATAGAAACCGTAAAGACATCTCAGACACAAGAAACACCTAATATTTAATGAACAGCTGGCAGAACAATTCGTATGTTAGCATGTTCCGTTATTTACTTGCATTTGCTAAAGGTTGTAAATAATTTGTGTTAGATCAATTTGACTCATTTTCATCAGAATCTGTCTCACAAAACCAGCATACATTTTCTAAACTTATAACTGAAACTTGAAAGCTTACTTTTCCTGAGTCTACGACATATTTCAATCCCGGAATAGTGATGGATGTTTCAGCCACATTGGTGGATACAACACACAACCTGGACCCAGCAGGTGGTGGTTTAAAGACCTACAGCAAATAAAGAAAATTTTAACATAGCCATGAATATTTTCAGTCTAAAAATGTCTATAAAATGTCTAAGCAAAGCCACAAAATGAATATCTATAAAATATACCTTTTCCTGTTCCTCAAAAGGAAGAACAGAAAACAACCGCAGCGCATATAAAGGGCCAGCACTTGAGAAACTCTTGACCGGAGAACGTTGAATTGTTTCGCCATGTGCAGTTTCTTCATCATCAGAATATTGATGCTGCATATTTTCAGTGTCCAATGGCTCTGCAGAGAAGCTGAAAACGGAGAAAGAGAAATCTAAGGAGAGTGAGTCTTGTGGATGTGGACAATTGATTGTGTATTTAATCATACTCATCATTTAAGAGGTTTAGGAAGGGACAATTGCCTCACATCTTTGAGAAAGTGATTGCCGATGATTTTTAATGAAAATATTAATTTTTCATGCCTTTTCCAGGTTTGATTTTTTTATATTACTTTTTGACTTTCCAGGATTTCAATGACTCATTCAAATCCTACAAAAAGGACACTTCCCTCTAAAAGGGCCTGGATCATCCTAAAAGATTCTTTTAATGCTGAAGGATGATAAAACAAAAAAAGATATGGATAACAAAACGGAATCTTCAAGAAATTTTCAGCATTTTTTGGTATAAAAACCAATTTTCTTAAAAGGTCTAAAAAGTAGAGTTAACATACATTGGAACTGATGATGGGGAGACAGCTAAAGAGAGGAAGTATTCCAATAAAAAAGGCATTGATCATAATGTTGCATACACGTATTGCATGAGTGCACATCATGGGCACCCATATGCAAAATTGTAAGGGAAGGGGGAGGGCTCAGATATTTTAACCATGGTTTATCAGGATATTTTCCCCATGGAAGCAGATTTCGAGACAGATTAGAGTCATTAAAATTTGACATTTTTAATAACTTATTCATTAATGGCTGGAGAAGAAATGCTTTTACATTTTTGCAAAGAAAAAAGTACTAAAAGCAAGGAAGTTTTCATTTCTAGAGCCCCCCTTGCCCCCCTATATGGGTGCCCTTGGTGCACATGGTACTTTAAAAAAATAGCAAATGGCACCAGACAAGTGTTCCAAAAAGGCAACAGAGCACATCAGGAGGACAATATAGCTTTTCAAAGAGTAAAAGGCACTCAACCAAATAAGCTTCCAGTCACTTCTAATATAAATACTACATAAATCTAAAATTCAGTTATAATGAACTGTGTTGAGAGGAACCTTGTAAATGTGCTCATGCTGAACTTTTAAAAGCCATCTTTATAAAATATAACAGTATACAATAGAAGAGATATATGTTGCTAAAAATTCTGAGACTTACTCATCCAAATTAATTTTTTCAGGGAGTGAACAAAATGAGTCAACCACATGTCTCTTTTTCTTCTTTGGTTTTGGATCCAACCGTGGGGTGGTGGGTGGCTTCTCTTTTTCTTCATACTGATCTTGATTTGGAAAGGGGAAAGCTTCTCTCAACATCTTGCAGAGTCGAGTGACTTCTTTTTCCCCAGTCAGAAACACCAGAATTGCACCGGCAGGTTCTTTGCTGTGAATTTCACACACCTGAAAGTGCACACATTTTACTAATATTTATGTAATAAAATACTCTTCAACACTTTTATTTGTCATCTTTAGGGCAGACAATCAAGAGCCGACCCAGAAAGTTTACAAGGAGGAGGCGGTTGAATCTTTAGCTGACCTCTTACAATGTATCTAACACAATGAAAATATAGAGAATTAGCCAAGAAGGTTCCCAAAATTATGTTTTCTTTTTCATTGAAAGAGGTATTCTAAAATTACAGCTTAGCATTTCAATTTTGTAATAATACCAAGCGAATGTTTCGAAACTTTCTGCCCTTGACATCATCGAAGGTCCTTTAAAATTGCGCTTTTGTAACTTCACTTTCGAAAAATTACCAGAGGATGGTCACTAGGTCCAATTCTTCCCCAAACACTCAATACTCTTGATGTCTACAATAGGGTAACTTTAAATTTTGCAAAATTGTCTGGAGGAAGGCTTTTGAAACTTCTCCTAACATTGCCAAAGATCGTCTAAAATCGACTTTTTGAAACTGCAACTTCAAAAAGTTTCCGGAAAGGAGATTTAAAGTCAATTCCTTTTCTTAACGTCATCAAAATGGTCCAACACTTGCATTTTAGGACTACAATTACTGGTGCATGGTCCCTTAAGGGATGGGACGCGCTTGTATTCGTCCATGCAGACAATTCATATTAAGTGAAAAGAAAAATTTTAGATCTCATTTCCATTACTCAGGGATCATAACAGATTTTTAATTTGTCACTATTAGGGAAAAATGATACTTGAAATGTAATAGTTATTGAAACAAATCAAGTTTTTCATTTAATATGTTTTGAAAATGAACAAAATTAATTACTTTTAATACTATTTTTTAATAAGTAGTTCTCAAATTTAAATTGGATACTACTTTTAACTTCAAAACATGGTTGCCAAAAAACCATAATTACAGGATATTTATCGTTTGCAAATGACACTAATTATTTTTGTCTCATATCAATCGTCTGCTAGTAAGAAGTATTTATTGTTTGCTAATAAAAATATTTAGTTTAACTTGATGTTTATTGTCTGCTATCAACGATATTCCACAATGATTAGCAAGAAGTGGAAGTGAAGGAAAAAATCTGATTTATTGCACATGGCACATAAAAAAAATA
Organism: Uloborus diversus; assembly: GCF_026930045.1. NCBI lineage: Eukaryota > Metazoa > Arthropoda > Arachnida > Araneae > Uloboridae > Uloborus > Uloborus diversus. Next base: position 58,849,062 of record NC_072736.1, on the reverse strand, counting down.
TATATATACAAAATCCTGTCGACTTTTCAAGTAACTTAAATAATGTCTATAAATAAATAGGTTACCCCTTCCACTCGTTGTACTAACAAAAAGACCCCAAATGTGTTGGGAGAACGAGCATTGTGTCGAAGTCTGAAATTCCTACGGAAACGACATTGAATTGCAGGGGCAAAACTAACAACTTTGGACCCTCGTTGAGGCCAAATTAGGGCCTATGCAGTCAAACCGCTGTACCTGAGCTCATATCTAGTGGGAATGGACCTATATCTAGAATTTTGTCCAAATCCGTGAACCTCAAGGTCGTGCCGTTTGGTCGTTAGCCAAAAGTTTATAGTAATGAAGATTAACATTGAGTCAAAAAATTAGAATATTCAAATTAAAGGGGGAAATAACACTTTCAAAAGCAACAATATCAGTAGTAGAATGCGTCATTTTCTGTTGGATTCAATACTTTAATCCTTTATTACACGGATTCTATCACCTGTTTACATTAATCATTTCTGACGCTGTTTCCATACCCTCTTTAATGCGGCAACAAGCTCAATTTTGTCAGCGGGAACCAGATCTTGAACCGCTTTCTTTAGATTTGACGGTACTGAAAGCTTACAGCATTTTAACTATTAAAAAATAGTAAAACTTTTTACTTATGCACAGAACTCAATTTAGAATGATTTCAATACTAGCTGAAGAAAAAATCTTCTGTAACAAAATACATTGAAATGTAAAAAACAATTATTAATTTCAAAATATACAGTACATAACTTGGTTTTAAAATAAAAGAATTTTAAAGTCTGGAAAAAAAACACCCTTCGTATAATCTGAGGGAGGTGACAACGAATAATATGATGGCAAAAAACAAAGTTGATTTTCATTTAGCATTCAATTTTAGCAATTGATCCGAAAACGCCAACTAATAGTTTTTAAGCTTTTAGCAATATCAATTTAGAGAAACAAAGATTTTTTCTTGAAATCGTGATCACAGTACACTAATAACTTCAAGACAATGAGTGAAAGCAAAGGAGCCAAGTCATTAATGATGGCTTCTTCTTTGCCTCTAGCGTTATTTATTTTACATAGCATGGAGCACGTGGCAGAAAAATTCAAGTTATGTAAAATAAACAACTTTACATACACAGAAGCTTAGGAAGTTCATCCTGTGGTTAATAACATTCAATACTTTGACCTTGAGGAAAAAAGGTGCACAAATATGCATCAGTGTATAATCGCACATCACTAAATTTACTTTTTTAACAAAAATTAGCAGAAATTGCACAGGAAAAAAGAGCATTTAATTTTGCAATGCAAATTTTAAAAAATTTTCAACATTTGATCACTTTTCCCTGAATTTTTATTATTTTTTCGAAATTCCCTGATCAATAAAGTTCACTGACCTTTCCCTCTTCTCCCTGATCTGTCGCCACCCTGGTGTGTTTACATTAGGGAGTTTTCTGATACAGGGTCGTCCAAAGAGCTGACGGCACCTGAGGTGAAAGTTTCCTGGCGCCCCCCCCCCCATACACAGAGAAAAATCAAGTTAGTTATAACATCATTGCATCATACGTGTGAACTTGCATTTTTTAAATATTAATGAACAAAACAATCAGAGGGCTATGGATAACACAAATTAAAATGTAAGCAATGAATCTGTTTCTAATATTTATTATACATTAATACCCCAAAAACTTTTTAAAAAATGGAAATGTTTAAAATATAAATATTTATCTTGAAAAATATTACCCCACAAGATTAAAAACAAACAATTAAAACTGAATTAGTTACTCATATTGATAAAGCTAAGAACACGAATAAATAATTTGTTGATAAAAATAATGAATTTATAGATAAATTACATTAAAATTAAATTTTGATCTGGTCTCATCAAATTATTTTTTTCAAGAATTTTTTGGTTTTACTTGTACCAATTTAACACCAGCTTTCATATGTGTTAAAAACAAAAGATGTCATTTTTTTTGTATCAAATTTTTGTAAGTTTCAAGGGAAAAACTCAGCAACATGGAAAATCTCATAGAATAGCGTTTTTGGAGCTTTAATTTCGATAAATTACTGGTCCTAATACAGTGAAACCTGTGTAAGTTGACCACTCGCGGTGCAGTACTTTGGCGGTCAACTTAGACAGGTGGTCAACTTATAAAGGGCGGTAATTTTTTTTAAAAATATATTTTGTTATTTCTTGCACCATGTATTTTTTTTTTTTTTTTTTTTTTGAGGAATTCACCCTTACTCTTTCTGTTCAACTCCACTTTCATTGTTTAACATTATTGAAAGTAACAATAATTAAAAATACTATTCAAATACTTTTGTTATTTTCCCCTTGTTTTCCTTGTTTTTAACTATATTAGACACTGTAGTTTTAGAAATTCCATATATGCCAGCTAATTTCCTCTGGCTTTCTCCATTTTCAATTACTTTTAATATTTCATACTTTTAATTAATCTCAAGTTCCACTAACTTTCTTTTTGAAGCCTTTTTATGTAAAACTTATAGCACTACTGGCCACATAGATCCGGGCCTGCTCTTTTTAGCAGAATTCCTGTGTTGCCACAACGTATTGCGACTGAAAGAAAAGACTGAAGTTTTCTACTGACACCTATTTTCATTGAACAGAGTACAAGAAGCTATCTCAAATAGAACAACAAATAAAAAACAAGTTTGGAGAATAAAGAGCAGCATAAGCTTTATGCTGCTGTTTAGTTAGAAAAATGCTAGTATGTCATCAAAGCATTAAAAACATTTTTTGAAAGCTATCAAAAAAAAAATTATTATAATAAATAAATTAATAATAAAATAATATGCTGAAGAAAGTAAAAAAAAAAAAAAAAAAAAAACCAAGTGGTCAACTTACAAAGGGTTTTTTACAATACTCCAGACCAAATTTGGCGTACATTAGTGGTCAAGATAGACAGGTGGTCAAGTTACAGAGGTTTTCCTTCATTATATGAGATAGGGCTAATTCCGTTCCTTACAAAAGCGGTCAACATAGACAGGTGGTCAACTTACAAGGGTGGTCAACTTTACAGGTTTTACTGTATTACAAAATATGGCCTTACAATTGCATTTTTAAGACTTGAGTTTCAGAAAATATTCGAGTAAGGGTCCCCCATTCCCCCTTTCTTTAATATCACAAGCAATGGATTTTTTAAACGACACTTACAAAAAATTTAAGTGGAATAGCCCATGAATATAATGCATTGCTGAAGTTTTTTGGACCATAATTTTCTAACATTTTCTAGGGAATCGCTTCAGATCCTCCTTTTCATAAAATCTTCAAGGTTTGTCTAAAATTGCGTTTTTGATACTTCAGTTTCAAAAACTTATAGGGGGAGGAGAAATTGATTTTAATCTATTTTTTTTAATCGATCGGGGACAGTCCCAGAGCTCTGTCCATATCTTAACGTCAATAAATATGGCCTATAATCGAGTTTTTAAGGTTAAATTTCTGAAATTTTCGCTGAGACCCCTATACCGTTTTCCCATGTAGCACCTGCAAAGAAAGTCTAAAAATGCAATTTTAAAACTAAAAGTTTCATCAGACGCCCCTTTTCCTATCAGATCAGGGTTGGCAGGTTTCTGCCGAGGTGGTAAAAACCACTGGTAGAAACCGGTTAAAACCGGCATGGCAAAAACCCCTTTCTGCCACATTTATGGCAGAAACTGGCAGAAACTCAAAAAATGACATAAATGCAATTCCTGACATACAATAGAAAATGTATAAGAAAAATAATTAAATATTAACCCAAATACAATTTATTTACAACACTATCACCATTCAAAATCAAATTTTACATTGTTTTCACACTGCAGCAGCCTGTAACAAAATACAAGTTTTGACACTGTTTCTAAACCTAAACAATTTGTTGTGCACAAAGGAGAAATTTGAGAAGATTCTTTCAATCCCAGCAGAATTAGCTGGCATTATCATCAAAAAGCAAGCAGGATTCACAAAACTTTCATCTATAGCACATTTTTTCAAATTGAACCACCATGCGGTAGTTGGCGTAGTTGTTATAACTTGATTGGAAAAATAGGTTTCGGGGAAAAGGGGCTAATTTGTTTTGTAAAGCTATGGTATAAGGTACATAATCAGGGTTAATATTTGTGAGTAAAATTCGGGCACTTTCTTCTTGATTACATGATAAATTTACTCCCAAATACTTTGGATGGAGCATATAGGCTAGTAAATGGTTATCAGTAACTGCTTGATTAAATCTGCATCACTTCCTTCTCAAAAGCACACGTAAGAGCGTTGTTAAATGAACCCAAACATCGCAAGCATCTGCAATTGAGCAGTTCTCTTTTTGAACTGAATCCAGAGTTTTATCTACAGCAGCAAGTGTTTAACTTCTTTGTGAATCATCTGATTATTTATAATCTGAATAATGCCTTTGTCATGAATATCATGTTCATATTCTTCTAGTATTTGTAAATAATATGGGCGATTCTTCATAAAGGACTCTAAGCAGTCCACCTGGCTATTCCACCATGTATTACAAGGTGTATGTGGTTTCACAGCTTTTGGGTACTCCTTTAGCCAAGCTCCTTACCTGTGATGGTTTTTGAAATATTTCTGGACTGAAACCACATTTTTAATAAGAGAATCTGGTGTGATATCCAGTCCAAGAAGATATAAGTAATGAGCTGAACACCCATAAGTTGTAACAGATGGTATTTCTTCTTCAATAATTTTCCTCATTAACTCCATCTTGTGTTCATTACCAGTTACTAAAGATAATACTTTGTAGTCATATTTCGTTTCAAGCTTTATTATTGCATTTTCCGCTAAATCAGTACAGTAAGTTGCAGCAGCAGGAGCTCTTTGAGAATAGCTTTATTCAGTTATATTAAGTGTAAAATGACAAGCTCCTGAATTTTAGAGTTTAATGAAATAAAAAAAATCTGTATTTATATTGAATGCAAACAAATAATTATAAACAAACTGAGAAATTTGTTACTTACAACATTACAAGGCTAAAATTTCTAACACATAGCAATTTCAACTATGATACATTTTACTTTGCTTTGGAAATGTCAGTCTTGTTATTTAACATATTTTTACACTAATTTTTAAATAACTATTATATTAAGTTTTTGAAATGACGAAATGGGGTTATACTTTTTATTTTACTTAATTGCCTGTCATTAAGTAATTACTAGAGCTATTAAAAACATTTTCTAGTTTTTGCCAGTTTCTACCAGTTTCAGCCGGTTTTTACCGGTTATAACCAGTTTCTGCCACTGGCAGGGCAAAAACCAGTTTCTGCCGGCAAAAAGCCAACCCTGTATCAGATCAATTATTTTTTCATAGAATCCCCCCCCCCCCCGAAAAAAAAAATTCTGGTTAAAGCACTGCACTGGCGCAGAATTCCAAGAAATTTGGTGGGAACTAGACAAAGGAGAAGGGGGCCTTTTGTTTGATCCTAAACAGTTATAATCCCAGAATCTGTAGCGTAGACAGGAGAATGTTTATGCATGGGGCACGTTTATGCAGTGCTCTTTTTTCAAAATGAATTACAGCTGGAGAACCAACAGTCGTAACATATTGATGTTGCAGTCTAGCATGCAGAAAGAATAATCTGTTTTCTACCAAGTCGAGTAAATTTTGAGTTGAACGTTTTGAACCTTATTGTGAATAAAACTAGTTAAGAAAGAACAAATACATAAAAATTAGCAGAACTTTATCCTTTTTTTGAGAATTGTATTTGTATGAACTGAAATGCTATTAAATTTTTTCGCACCTTAAAAATAAATCCAAACTTGGCGACGGGGCAAATTTATGCGTTGAGGTCTGAGCACCTTTATGCCCGTTCTTACTGTGTCTTACTTTTAAACGTGAGTTTAAAATCATGTAGTGCTGTCTTCCTGCCCGTTCAGTTTTTACTTTATAAACTATTCAGTCTATAGTAAATTTAATTTATTTTAACGATGGTAAGACGTTTTGTTCAAAACACTAACAGAACAACGTTAGGTGTCAAAATAAATATGCGTAAACGTGCCTCGTATGCCAGGCATGTTTACGCAACCGACTTGGGCCCAAAAATAATTTTTTTAACGGTTAAAAACACAAACTGAGCAACAACTGAATATACCAATTTTGACTCCATTAACTGCTTCGTAAAACCACAATGTCTAAAATTTCCTAAGTTTAAACGTATAATTTAGAAAATTCATTGAAAAAAATCTGCATAAACGTGCCCCAGTCTACCCTATCTACTTCAATGTGACACAAAGAAACGAATGTTTTGGAGAGTGGGAGAGAGGAATATTTTCATGCACTAGGAAAAAAATAGAGAATTTTTGCAATGATCCTCTGTTTTGTGTGTTTATGACTGTGCATCTATGAAACACGAAGGGGGGGGGGCACTCGGCGGCGCCCCCTCATTTCATGGCGCCCGGGGCGATTGCTCCCCCCCCCCGTTTGGACAGCCCTGTTCAGATTGAGAGTCCATTTCAAACATCGGGTACGTGTACAAATTTATACAGCATTTTATACGTGGTTCTAAAAGTGCTTTGGAAATAATTTTTTTAGTGTACCAAGCTCTTACGCAATTGTTAAAATTCTAAATACAAATACATGAATAGAACAATGGGGGCTTACCTTTTGATATGCAGCTTCCAAATAATCTTCAGGAGTGTGTTTCTTAAAATGAGCCACTACTTTATACTGCCTAGAATCTAACTGAAAGCAATAAAATACATAAATTACTTTATTTTCAGGAAATATTGCTTTCTTCTTAATTCATAGGAATTAAACTTTTTCAATAAAATCACACAATTCGTATTAATTTATCAATATAAAACTCAAGGTTTCAAATTGAAATAAATTCATTAAACAAATGTGCTCATATATAATGGCAGCAAAATTGTATCGTTTTCAGATATTTCCACTGGAAATGTAAGGTGAGAATCATAGTACTTACAAAAGCCAAATTGTCATTAAGAACTTTTCTCTGAAGTTATTTGCAGAGCATTAATGCATCCATGATCACTTGCATCATTTTCATGATCGACTCTTCCTTCACTTACAAATCAGAAAGATCATTTCTATTCTCTAGGAATGGCTCAAAATTTTCAATGTAAACGTATAGGTTGTGTGTCATCAATGTCGGTATCCTGGTTGGTTTGTCCTTCTTTGTCACTCTTAAAAGCTCTATTTTCAGTGAGTTCTGAACTGTGTGAGTTTAATAAACTTTACTTCTGGAAAGAGCTCTGGAACCAATCGCATAAAATCTGTCGTGGCCCAAGCTTGATCATTAGCATGCCAAAACACAGTTTATTCTAAGTAATCTGCAATCTATAGGAGTTTAGATTTTTAAAAAGAGGGGAAAGTTTTATTTGTTTGCATTACCACATCCGCGTAAAACCGAAACTCATCCGCGAAAATTTAAAAAAAAGGTATCAAATTTTAAATAGCGTATAATCAAAACTGCGTAAAAAAAACCTGCATAAAACAAGCGTCTACTGTATTCACTTTCACAGGCTAATTATGTTTTAAAACAGACCAATGTTACTATTTCTAATGTTTTTTTTTGGGGGGGGGAGGGAGGGAGGGGAGAGTACCTTACATTTTTGACTGAATAAGCTTTGGTTTGGACTATTTGCAATTCAGGAAATAATTAGAAAGGTGGTTTGATGCCTATTGAAAAATGAGGCAAATTTTATGTAAATTGCAAACTAATTGACATTAAATTTGTGTTATTTGTACTACAATGAGCCAAATAAACTGAAACTTGTGTAAGCCCCAGTGGCAGAAACTTTTGTAGCTGTCTGCAACAAGCTTAGAACTTTATAATCTGTCTGCAAAATTTTGCACAATGCTTCAACAAAAATAAATAAATAAATAAAATAAACAAATATTTTTGGAAATAATTTTATTTGAAACATGGCAGGTGATGACCACCCCTCCCCCCAAAGGCTATGGTGCACCTCCCTAAATTTTATGAAGCATCCCCCTCTCAAGAACAAGACCCTCGACCCAGTGGCGTAGCTACGCTTTCTGCCGCCCGGGGCAGTTCCTCAATTTACCGCCCTTTTGATGGGAAATAGTTTATACATTAAAGAATCAAAAGTGTTTTAATAAGATTTTAATAAAGATGAAAGTAAAAAAATTTTTCCTCCTTATTTTTCTTTTAGAAGGAAAAAAAAGAAATTCAGAACCCCACCGGAAAGTTCCAAAAGTTAAGTCGAAATTCGGAATTTTAGGCAATTTTTACTTTCTTCTATATCTAATATATAGAAGAAAGTATTGGATTCGTGCAAATTTTCGAATTTCGAATTTTGACGGATTCGAACGCTTTGAGGTGTGCTGAGCCCATTTCGACTATTTTTGGAAAATGTCTGTCTGTGTGTGTGTGTGTGCGTGTGTGTGTGTGTGTGTCCGTGTGTGTGTGTGTAACGTCTGTGTGTGACCAGTTTTTTGTGGCCGCTCTACAGCAAAAACTACCGCATGAAATCGAACGAAATTTGGTACACATATGTGCCCCTATGTGAACTTGTGCCCATTGGTTTTGGCGCTAATTCCTCCAAGGGGGGTGGAGCAATGAGACATTTTTTGAGTTACGCATGCTTGCTATTCCTCAGGAAGTAACTGGCGGAATCAAACAAAATTTGGTCCATATGTTGCCATTAACAGGAACAGGTGCTGATTCGATTTTGGTGTCAATAACTCAAACGGGGGTTGAGCTATAGAACGTTTTTTGTCATCAATTGTGACTGCTGTATCTCCAGAAATAATGGACGGAATGAAAGAAAAATTTATCGGCAAGTAGCCCTTAGTGGGTAAGAGTTGATTTTATTTTGGTGACAACTGCTAAAAAGGGGGTAGCGCAATCGCCCGTTCTTTTTTTTCCATTGTGAGTGCCCTATCTCAAGAAGTAATGCTACGTTCTGGTTGAAATTTGGAATATATGTGAATCCATAAGAAAGGCTTTGGTTCAATTTTGACGCCAATCGCTCCAAGAGGTGTTGATTTTTTTTTGTTTGCGAATAAAAATAGCTTTATTAATGCAACAATAAGAAAGATAAATCGTAATAGATTGTCGTCTGCGTATTTCTCGTGATTTTAATTGTATGGGAATGATCGGAAATATCCATAGACTAATAATAAGAGTAGACCGAGCTTTCTCGGACTTGCTGATGAAAAAATTGGTTAATGGATACATCATGTGACTGGTGGAAGGCTTGGCGAAAACTTTGGCAGCATGGTTGCTAGATGGCAACATTATCTATAGTTTGGCACTCGACATGTATTTTAAGACGTAATGTGTTTTCATTATAATTTTTTCCCAGGTCCAGAGATTAAACTGTTTTTCTTTTAGTTATGCATTATTTTGACATTAGTAATTAGTTTTTGATCACACTTTTCAGTAACTTTTATTTCATTTGGAACTGCTACCTCTGCGTTCGCGTGAACGTAATGGCGTAAACGTTTTGCATTAACGCAAAAATGTACTAAGTGGTATCTTAAATTGAAATTGTAGGTCCGGTATCTTAAATTGAAATCTTACCGTTTGCGGATTCTTTTTGGGCGCTTGCATCTTTAATTGCTTAGAGAGTTATTGAAATTGACTAAAGAAAATGCACAATACTTTCTGAACGAAAAACTCACTATATTAACAAAATATTTACAACTTAGAATAACAAATTTACAAATCGTACTCCATAAAAGATCATTCTTCCGCGTTCCATCAATTCTATTTATTTTATTTCTTGCGGGCTTTGATCGTCTGCTACAATCAACGGCCGCTGTTGCTAGGATATTCTCCAGTCACATGGTTTGGTTTATGAACAGCAAAAGGGTTGCCATAGCTCGGTCTACTCTTATTATTAGACTATGGAAATAGCTCAATGATTTAAAATTTTTAACTGTTGCCATCTTATGTTTGTTAACAAATAAAATATTTGTAATTAATTCAAGCAAGGCTTTTAAAATAACTTTCAATTTTCGCTCTTTGCTTTGCTTTCGCAATAATTCAGACATTGGGATGGTCATCAAGTTTTTGCATGTGTAATTTAGTTTTTGTTGGGAATATTGCTTCCTTGTCAAGCATGGGGAGGGATCAGAAAAAAAAAGAAAAATAATAGAAGAAAGTTTCGTGATGGCCACAACATACTAGTTGGTAACGCTTATAGAAAAGAGACGTTGAGCTATAGTTTTTCTTTTTTTTTTTTTTTTTCAAAATTAAAATCAGCTTCATGCTTTCTTTGGTGACGTTAGGGGGAAGGGACTTCTCAAGGAAATTTGCCGAAATTGAAGTCTTAAAAAAGCAATTTTAGGCTATCTTTGGACACGTGAAGATATTGAGGAAGGTTCAGCGGCCCTGTCCAGAAAGCTTTTCAACTAAACTGAAAAACACGTAAATGTAGGCTGTATCTAGTGATGTAAGGGCATCCCCTAACTCCAAGAAAGACTGGATTTTCTACCCGAAATATTTTCAGACTTGAAATCAATTTTAGTCTATCTTTGATGAGGTTAAAAAGAATAGGAAATGTTCGGGAGCTCTCTAGAAATTTTCTGATGCCAAAGTTTCAAAAATGCAATTGTAGGCTATCTTTGACGGCATAAGTTTCCAACTATTTCCAAAAATGTTATAAAGCCAAATGGTTTTCCCGTCTCCCTATGAAACTTTTTGAAAATGACGTCCTAAAAACACGACTTTAGCCGTTGTTTGACGGACAACGTCAAGAGAGAAAGTCCGGAGGGTGGTTTCACTTTCACACCCGAAATCGTTTTCGAAACTGCTGCTCTTCATCACTGAGAAAAGAAGGCTTTGCGATCCTCCCTCAGAAATTTCTAAAAACGAAATTTGGAGAAAACTGTGATGACGTTAGGTGATTTCGTGCACATTTGGGGTCCCTACTTTAGAATTTTTCTGAAATTTAAGTTTCAAAAACCCAATTTTAACCTATTTTTGGAGACATGGGATGCGATAGGGATTTTAAAGTTCGAAGTTGATGTCCTTAACACACATATTAAACTATCTTTAATAACGTTACAAGAAGGGTCAGGGGTTGACGGCCTTTAGGAATTTGTTGGTATTGAAGTTTAAAAAAAATCAATATTGGTCTAAAAGATGAGATGTGAAGGGATAGGATGGGCGTTATCCCTTGGAAATGTTTCGATGCCCAAGGCCTAAAACTGCTCTTTTGGGCTGTTTAGTGACGTTAAGGGATAGGAAGGTACGGTTGCTCTTTCCGAAAAATGTGACGCCGCCCTAAGTCTGTAGCTCTAGACAAAGGAAGAGAGAGAAAAAATATAACGTTGAGATGTCCACAAGAACAACAAATGTTTTGTATTTACTTGTTGGGAAAACACGTTAAATTTTTTTGCATCAATAGTGTGAAAATGCCGCCCCTCGAAAAGTGCCGCCCCGGGCAGACCGCCCCCTCCGCCCCTCCCTAGCTACGCCACTGCCCCGACCCCAAACTAAGACCGAAATCTTTCTCAAATTACTTCCCCCCCCCCTTCACCAAAAAGTTTCAACTGTGCAATCTTATGACCCCCCGTTCCCCTGTCCTTAGTGGGTACGCTATAAATGTTAACTGAATTTAACTCTTTGAAACTCTAAAAAATCTCAGAATTTTGTTTAACTAAAGTTCGTGATTTTAATAAAAATAAAAGGAGATTTTATTTGTTTACCTCTTAACAAAGCATACTAAACATCAAAAATTCCAAAAATCCGATTATCATAGCGGATGTAAAGAGATTGAGATTGTCAAAGTGAAGACTCCAAAGGGATAAAAACGGATCATAAAAAAATTAATCTTTTAAAATTAGTTTAGAATTGCATTTTAGAAGCCTATAACAAACATATCATTAATATCTGTTGACACAGTTGAAGCAAAACTAAAATTAAAACATCTATTTTCAGCATTTAAATTTTTTACTCAAACTAAAACGGAATTTTGTTTAAAATCTTGAAAAGATAGTTTTAATAGATTTTTCATTGATTTGCCTCCATATAACAAAGTTAGCTTGCAAAAAAAGTAAAAATTCAATTCTCATACCGGATGCTAACAGATTGCATTTTTCAAAATGAAGGCATTAAAAGTATAAAAGCAATAAATAAAAAAGTGTTTTAAAGTAAAATAATTTTAGAATTATAATTCTACAGGTCTGCATGATGAATATTATTAATAATCATTGACATATTCATTGAAAATTCAGAGTCAGGAAAAAAAAAAGGGATAAGTAAAGGTGCTAAATGGCTTTATGTTAAATGGCAATAATTTTATAGCTGGTAACCCTGCTTGAAAAGACAATATTTCAATTCGCTGATAAATGCTTTTTTTTTCTTTGTTTTTGTTTAAGTCATTAGTGGGGGGGGGGAGAGAAAAAGTCCTGACACTGCATTTTGAGAGAAGTTTATAACACCACCACTGCTTACTGCTAACAATACGATAAAACAAACAAGCAAAATTATTCACAATGTTTGGCACTATGGAAGTTATTTATTGCTTGCATCACAGAAGTGTGCTTTTTTTATACACAGAAATATGAGAAATATGCATAAATTTTACTTTACTTCGGATTTGCCTCTCAGTAAACAATCTGAAAAAGATCTGTTTTGTTTTGGTTTATAGGTGTAGCGAAACACTCAGAAAACTCATGTGTGTGCATCCTGACATAACTTGAAACTTTCCCTCCTTGCGCAGAAGTTCTTCCCTTCCAGTGCAGCAGTTCATGCAAATAAATGTCCCAGAGTTGCAGACAGCTTTTTTTTGCAGACAACTCTTTTTTTTGGCGGACAACGCTTTTTTTTTCGTTTTTGCAAGCAGTTTTATTTTTTTAGTGCGGACAGAATTGTCCTCAATAAAGTGTCCTTGTCAGCGACAATGTCGCGTTGTCGTCTCACGCCGTTTCTGCCACTGGGGCGTAAGCTGACCACTTGTGATGCAGAACTTTAATGTTTAACTTATGGAGGTTGATAAACATGATCCATTACTAATTATGTACCTGACAATAGTGATCAACATAAACAGATGGTCAACTTTACAGGTTTTACCGCACTTTGGAGAACAACATTCCCACCCAAGCTGCAACATTGGGACATACAATATTTTCTATACTTCGTAAAAGGAAGTAAGAAAAGAAATTAAAAATATTTGCTCTCAAGAATTGTTTCGGGCAAAAATCTAATCAAGTAATCTTTCAGGATTTATAAATTAGTTTTAAAATATGTTAGGATACAGCACGGACACTGAAGAACTTCGACTTAGGAGTCATTCTCTAAAATCTAAATACTTACTCTTATTAGAAATGGTTCTCGCTTGAAGAGTCTCTTATTTTCCATGAAATCTTGTACACGCATGGTGGCCGACATGATCACCAATTTTAAAGGATCTCCTTTCTGAAAATACACTTATGCTATTATTCATAAAAAGCTAAATTTTAATTATTATAATCAGTATAGATAAAATAATTTTCTTTGGCATACCTGCCAACATCTAATGGGAAAAAATCCAGTAGATGATTAAAAAATTTAGTACATAATTATGTTGGATTTTTCTTTGTTAATTAGGGAAGAATAGAGATTTTTTATTATCCTTCTTAAAACAACCAAATTTTCCTTACATCATATACACAATCAAGAGAAATGATCAAAATCCAGGAATCTCATAGAAAAATCAGTAGAATTGGTAGGTATGCTTTATACAACACTTTTCTAACTTGGTATCATAAAACAGTACAGTGTTAACAAGTCCCAAACGTCACAATCACAAATGGACTTACAGCAGAAGCTGCCTCAAAGGGTATTCAAAAAGGCACATGAAAAACATATAATATAGCAGGGTTTCCGCTAGGGTCGCATTTTTCGCATAATGCGAAAACACTATCTGAATTGGGAAAATAAATCTATACATTTTCGCTTTTTTGCTCGAATAAAAAATAAATAAATTTTTAAAAAAAGAAGGAGAAATGTATGATCCTAGAGAGGAAGCATGCATGGCAATAATCAACTTAATCTTTTTTAAATCTTGGCTAAGATGTTGAAGCTACAATTAAGTTCAACAACTATTAGTCCTATCCAGCATTATGTCCGCCCAATAACTGATTTATTAGGAGGAGGAGACTGCAACGTTCTAAACACCAATCGTGTTTTCTTTTTTTATTTTATGTTTTAAAAAAATTGCTGTTGTACTTATTTCCTCAAAGATGTCACAAATGAAATATGAATTTTATTTTCAACTGGAGATGAAACACACTGAGGCGTACATAAATCTATGAGAATGTGTAACATTTTTAGCATTTTGCTAACATTTTTCCATCAATTTTAGCTTTTATGCTAAAGAACTTTTGAACCCAGCTTAAACCCTGTAATATAGTTCTGTTCATCTCTATGGGGAAGGGATAAATCCAAGATTGTTATCTTACTACCTACTTTTGAGAAAGTATAACATTAACATTCAATTTTTATGTAAAGCAATATGGCCAATCTATTTTTGTGAAGGTTTTTCGAATTCACATTAACTTTTGTGAGTTATTTACACTTTTAACCAGCATTTCAATTTTTGCAAAATAAAATTGTAGCAACTTAAATTTTAGCCCTAAAAGTGCAATGTCATTCAATTTTAAACAGGATTTTCCTTTCATTTTTTGAGAGGAGGGGGCAAAAAAAACATAAGGGGCAAGAAAAATAACACTGTACTTTAGATAAATAGGCTTTACACTGTGTACGATTCAGGAAATTATCAGAAAAATGGCAACCAAGAAACAGACACTAAAAGATCACATCAAAATTGCATAAGCACATTGGGAGCAATTGCATTGATTGAGAGCAATCGACTTCCTGACACCCCCTAAATGATGGGCGTGGCCATCAAACATACATAAAGGAAAAAAGTAGTACATAAAATATATATTTTAATTTTCACTTAATATTTACAATAACAATACAAGATAAAATTTTACTTTTTGTCTCAGAGGAGCAATACGAGAAAGGAGGCCAATCAAGACATCAGAAAACACTGATCTCTCATGTGCTTCATCAATGATTATAACTGAATACTTGGATAAAAGAAAATCCTGAAATAAGAAATGAAAATAAAATAAAACAATGATGCTTGAACACCAAAATCTCAAAGTGTGAGTAAAATTTTTAGACATTAGCAATGAGATCTCCTCACATTATTCTTCTCAGGAAAAATAAAGAAAAAGGAACTCCTATTATGATACTTCAAAAAATAATTTTGGGAAAAGGCTCAGCCTATATACTAGGATATTAATATCACTGACGATTATATTTTAATTTAAGGCTGTTCATATATGATGTCACTCTTTTTTAATCATATTTGACCCCTCCCTTCTTTGTCACAAAGAGTCATACTTCACCTTACCCCCTCCCCTTGTTACATGTCATGCTATATTGAATATGCATTCATACTATTAAAACCTATATATGTCTCTGTCTGTAACCCTAACTCTTCCAGATTGATCCGAACAATGTCTACCAGATTAATACTGGTACTGTTAGATACAGAACATCCAGGGAAAACGATTCTGCCTTGTCTCACCTTTTAAATTTTAAGGGGCCAGACATCCAGTCCTGAGGATGTTCTGACACACTGAAAAGCATTAAAACTGTCAATTATTGGACACTACAGGTAGCATTGATCCAAAGCAGATGGCAAACAGGTGTAGGTGAGAAGGGGGCGGAGTCCCCTAATAATGTTACAAAATATGTGTGATGTCACATTTCTTGTTACCTTCACCCTTACTTTGATCACACAAACTCACAATTTCACAAACTCACCTCCGCCCCTCTAAGCAAGACATCGCTAATGTGGTATGTGGACTCCTCATTTAAATTTGGAAACTTTAAACAATATTACAGTATAAAATTTTTGTCACAAAATATTCATTAGAAAACTCCAAATTATAAGAAAGGTGGCGATTATCGCATAGTTACATGTCTCATTTCCTTCAACAGCACCCCATCAGTCATGAACTTGATTTCAGTCTTCTCGTCCACCGTCTTTTTGTACCTTATATGGTAAGACACCAGTTCAGGTGAGTTCAGTTCTTCCCCCACTCGGGCAGCCATGGTCATTGCAGCAATCCTCCTCGGCTCAGTAATGCCAATCATTTTTTTATTTCTTCAAAATGAAAAAGATATAATAGGATTCTAAATGTATGCTAGAGAATATTATATCTACACAGTTGATTTACCTTACATTCATTAATATTGCATTATACCTTGTCAATATGCAAAACATTCTCAAGAAACATGAAATACTTGTTTTGTCCTGTGAGAGTTAACAGTCACTAAATAATGTATCAAATAAGATGAAATAATTATCATGGTCCCAAGAATTTTGTATTAACAAGGTTTGAATGTATTATCACGGAAAAAGACTAAAATACAGAAAATAATTTATAAGAAGTTAAATGTGTTTTTTTCTATTGGAAGTGACAAAGGGGCAGGTTCAACTGAAACATTTTTCGAACGTTTTCCCCTTTTCCATCGAACGCTTCGATCAAAAGCAGCGTCTCCGGCTTCAACTGAAATGATTCAAACGTTTTGTACCACGTGACCCATCCGAGTGGTTGGATTCGAACGATTGGGAAGATTCGATTGATTTTTGTTTATCTTCCAGCAATGGCGTATGAAGTGTAGCGGCCAGAAATCGCTATCGCCGATGACAAATATTTTGCTATATTCGCATCCGCAGTTGATTTGCAGGTGAGTGTTACATTTTTATTACAAATAAATACTTTAATGACTTCTGTAACCATGATTGCTGCTTAAAATTAAGTTTTTATCTAGTTCGAACATTCATCCTTTTTTTAAACTTGATAACATCGTGGCAAGCTTCCAAAATTAAATCAAAATTTGTTTGCCAAGAAGCTATTTTATAAAAGTTCCTCTAATTACGAAGTAATTGTAACATGTGACAGCATTGAGTCTTGATTATTTTATGAAATTATTTAATGAATTATGAAATTATTTAATGAATTATTACTTTATTTAATGAATATATCTACTTCCGAAAATTCTTTTACTGCTTACATCTAAGGTTAATTAAAAAATATTGCTTATTACTGAAAATACTAGTGTTTTTTTTAAATTTATTTTAAATTTTATGAGTAACAACTATGTCTATAAAAACTTGCTTCTTGTAACTGATTAGATTTCAATAAACAAATTGAAGCATCTAGGTTTAGTTAAACTACTAGGGTTTTCAAGAAAACAGTTTTGTATATTGCTCCTCCCTCCCCCCTCCCCTCTTCCAAGCGTTTAAATGCTTGTTATTTGTATAAATGAGTATAATATATATATATTTTTTAAGGAAATGAATAAAAAACTATTATTCCTCATTAAAAAATACATTATTTTGAGAACTTTGAATCATATTATTCTTAGCAATTTCTTTGACATTCCAGATGCTGTCCACTTGCACCTTCTCAACGCTGGAATCTTCCAAGGGGGGCAGGAGAATGGAATTCTTCCAAAAGTTTCAGTTCCTAAGAAATATGAAAATGACGGACGGAATGCAACTGATCAAACAAAGGTGCAGGTACCTATTGGGTTCCTTACTTGAACAGAGGAGGTAAATTTGCTGTGAATATCAAATTGTGAGTAAAAAACATGATGTGTTACATATGCATGTAAAATTAATATAGTATATACACGTACAGTGCATGTGCAGAGTCCGACAAAAATTGTGAACTCTTGGTTGCCAGAAAAAAAACTGTAGGCTACCAACAAATTATTTATCCGAGTTAATAGGAAAAATCTGAAAGATCTTCTGAAAGAGTCTTGCCTAGACTTTTTTTTTCTTAAGTCACCTGTGTGACATGTTGGATCCAGTATATTTGTAGAACTGGTGCCTGGTGATTTCCAATGCTGAGGAGATCAATTTCAAAGCTGCTTTTTATTTGGCTTTTCTTTGATTAACCTTGTTGTACCAAAAATTGAGCAATCCCTGGTCCAGCACCATCAGAAGTATCATTTCACTTCGAGGACTTTGTGACCACAGCATATTTAACATGCCCCAGTCACCATCAGCGAACTCGGAACCCTCCAGTTACAAGTTTGAGGTTTTTCTGATCAGGCCAGCACTGAGCATATACTTTAAACAGGGGTGTCATAGCGCAGACAGACTGCGCCATTAAATTTTAGGGGCCAGTGAGCATATCGTCACCTCAGAGCAACAGAGATAGCTCACTGTTGCTCTGAGCAACGATATACTGGATACTGGGTACAGCACTAGGTATACGAATATATTAAGCTTAAAAGAAACTGTAGACAAATGAATATGAATTGTTAATAAGGTCACCCACTTCTAAGATCAATTTCAAACAGTCCGGAAGGGTGACCTTATATCGAGATACAGCTCGATTATATCTATTATGATTCATTTTACGACACTATTTTTGAAATTATTGATTAATATATTCAAACTAATTCATATAACTTTCTGAAATATATATTTTTCACGGATAAGTTTGTTTTCTTTCTTCAGAGTCAAGTAATGAGGTTCGGTAGAAAAATCGAGTTAGCAGATAAAATGTTATACTTACTATAGTTGGGGCAAACCTAACTTGATAGTATTGTGAAGGCTAGACAGATCCTATTTCAGTATTGCATCGTTGCCAGGTTAGGTTTGGCCGAACTATAGCTACCTGAAATACACCGCCAGCTCAGTCATTCCAGCCGAGGGCTGCAGTTTCATGCTTATTAGCACTCAACAGCCTGGCATAGGAAGTGACTGAGCTGGAGGTGGAAAACCTCTTAAGGAAGCCAAGAGTGCCAAACAAATTGAGTGCTAATAAGCACAAAACTGCAGTCCTCGGCTGGAATGACGGAGCTGGCGGTGTATTTCATGTATTTCTGCCTTAGCCCTGGCCAATGGGCTGTAACTTACAGAAATTATAGCTACCTACTTGGCGAATCAGAAGAGATTGAAAATTGTTTTTGAGTTATTGGCTGGCACATTCCATTCTAATACATTTACTACAGACTGCTGCTTGTAAAATTGAAATTATTAATTAAAAAAATTATAGCAAAAAAAAATGCAGCAGTTTGACAGAGTAACTATGTATTTAAAGTAAAACGCCTAATATCTCTTCAAACCTCGACACAGTGCTTTGAACTACTTATTTCGCTTGCTGTCAGCTTATTTTCCTGTTGCCAAGAAAAAATCTAGTCAAGTATCCTACCGTAGGTAATTTTTTTGTTTTGACGTGTATGTTTATGACGAGACTCCTGATAGTGTACTCAATAAAAAGTTTATTTGTTATCAGGAGTGTGTACAGGAGAGGGAAGGGACACCCGTGCCCGATAGGGGCCAAATATTTTCAAAACTAGGCTTGGAATATAGAAGTAAACAATATGAAGGGGGGGGAGGGGCGGAAAACTCATTTTGTGATGGGATCCAAAATCTCTGTGGACGGCCTTGTGTGTTACATATTTTTGATAATGCATTGATACTCTTATCCATCTTTTGTAATTTAGGTCTCTGACAATAACTGCAAATAATTGGAGTTGTTGAAAGATGGTCAGGTTGTACATACGATTCTTACATTAGAGAAGTATGAGTGCCAAAGATACTGATGATGACAGCAAAGGAAACTAATAATTCCGCATTTGTGAAAGCAAATAATGTTAGAAATTGTGAAGCACAAATCTGCAATAAATGAGTTTGTACTTGTAATAAATGTTTTGTTTTATTGAAAACAATGTTAACTATGCACAATTGATAAGTTTATATCATTTTGATAAATTTAAAATTAATGGTAGTTATTATTTAATGAAACATTGCATGGCTAATTACAGGAACTGTTTTTTTTTTTTTTTTTTTTTTTGAGGAAGGGGGAGGAGTGTAATTTCTGTGAAGACTGATTTAAAAAAAAAATAATTTGAATTTTGACATCTTGAATTCAAATTATGGTTTTCGCAATCACATATTTTTTACGTGTGTGCAGGCATGTGTATGTGGGTATTTGTCTCTGTGCAGGTGTGTGCGTGGGTATGTGTCTGTGTGCAGGCATGAGTGTGTGGGTATGCGTGTAAGTGTGTGTTGTGTAGGCATGCGTGTGTGTATGTAGGATATGGACGCAACCTGTAGATGATTTTTGCTGGAGGAGCAGCATCGTGAGGCCAGTCGACGATGGTGCTGGCAGAGGGAGGCAGTGGGAAAATAAAATCACAGCACGCCAAAAACAGTCAAGTGAGAACAAAAAGTAATCATGATTGCTCAAAAAAAAAAGTTGTAATGCTATTTACAAAAAGCAGGAAGTATTTCAAGGTTAAAATAATTTTTTTATATTGTTTTGCCGTACTTGATTATTGATTGCATCTTTCTCTCAATTATACTGCTACTCGTAAATTGCATTTTTTGTCATTTTCTAAACCAAACATTCTCTCTTTTTTTTTAAAGTAATGTTTCTTATAAAAAAAATAAATCAGTAAAAAGAAATTTAACAACATTAAATATTTACAGAATACTGAACACTTAACTGTAATTTGTTTCGTAAAAATATTAAATCCAATGATAAAATGAAGTTCTAATTATTTAAAAGGTTACTTTTATACAGAAAACATACATATCATAAGTGTAAAAACAAATCAATAATTTGCAATTAATAACTATTCATTAAATTTCAATATTTCAACTATGCTGTTGTTTTTAATAGACTCCACTGAACAATCAAAATGTGATTGAAAAGATTTTTTGTTTCAAAGTTTTATGTACAGAGTATCTGTTATATTCAGAGTTTTCAAGTCCATGATTTTCCGTTGACATTTCTCACAATAATTGTGCTTTGTGAAAATAAAATTGCATCTGAGCAGCGGTTACCCCCCCCCCCTTCAATATACTTTTAAAAATTCAACTTAAAGCAAAATGTATTGAGCTAAGCTATTATTATAACTAAAAACTAATAAAAGCAACAATTGTTTGTGATGCAAGTTACATGGAAAAAGTAAAATCAATATATTTTTTTGCGATTTACAATGAACCATGAAAATTTAAAATTATAATACATTTTAACTTCATGAGATTAAAAAAATATTTTTTATTCTAAGAAGAAAAAGAACCACACAAATAAATGGTTATGGTTATAAAGTTTTGGTAGCTTTCTAGAAAAAAAAAAATGTGTGTGTGTCTTTTTTCAGATTTGTATGTAACACTAAAAGATAACTTGCAGATATCCAGAAAAATAAACACACGAAACGAGAATGACATGACAAACGTAAACAAGGACAACAGCTGCAGTTACAGGTAAATTTCGTTCCCTCATTCAATTTTGTGATTAGCTGCCTCAAACTTCCGGCCATATGACGAAACGTCGAGCGAGGAAAACATTCGATTGCACCCTATGCATTTCGATCGAACGTCAAAAAGTAAGTTGAAGTGCGAAATTCGAACGATTCCGAAAACGTTCGAATTCGAAGGAGAATTTCGACCGTTCCTGACTCGATCGAACGCGTTTCAGTTGAATTCCCTGCAAAAATGGTTGTTGAAAAAGACATCAACTCAAAGATTCACAAATCAAATTTATTTACAAAAAATAAGAAAATTCATGTTAACGAAAATTAAAAAAATAAGTGCCTAAAATATTTTTAAACTTTTTTTTTAATTAAAAAGGACACTAATAATCAAAGGAACTGTGACTAAGCAGAAACCACAAAATGTTCTGCTTAGTATTAGAAGTTCAAATCTTTCTCCACATTGAAGGGGGGGCTTTTCTGCAATTTGATGAATTTTGCGAAAATTGTTCATCTCCAAATAAATTGATTATTGCAGAAAGGGTGTGAGTCCAATGGATTTCTGTAGGACCCATTCTGAAATATACTCGATTCAAATATCAAATTATGCAAATAACAAAGTCTACTGGTAGCTAAATAATTGTCACTCACTGTGTGAACCCAGCTTCATACAAGAACTGGGGCACTTGAGTTGTCTTGCCACTTCCAGTTTCACCATGAATAACAACCACAGGATGTTCTTTAATGGCTTCGATGATAGATTGCTCTTCATAAAAGATGGGTAACTTTTCTCTGGCAGACTGCAAAAGAAAAAAAAAAAAAAGACAATTAATCAGACAAATGTCAGGCGTACATGTTTAGGTGAAGAAACTTAAATCTCCATTTAAACAGATATTTATTTAAATTCAATGAATGACATTTTTGGGCAATGCGGGAATTCATATTAAAATCAGAGCAGAATGCTGAACAATGTTGACAAAACGTACTACAATTATATTGGTAACCAAACCCTGATTTTTCTATTGTAGATAACAAAAAAAAACTTGTTGCACATTTTATCTATATGAGGTGGTGTTCATCGCCTACTTGTTGTGTCTCTGCTTTTGCCGAACAAGACTTTTGTCACCCTCTGTATCATTTAATCATTGTATTGTTGCAGGTGAAGAGCGTGTTGATTCTCTTGCTAGAGATCTAGATCTAACCTTTTACAACCAAATCTTCCTATTTGCCGACTTCTAACCTAGAAGAGGAAAAGAGCTGAGGTTCTTTCTCAGATAATCCTATTCCAAAAGGATTTCCCAAACCTGAGGGTGTTGCAAATTTTGGAAAAAAAAAGGGTACATGACTATCTTGGGAAACATCAATCTACATTTAGTTCGACTGGCAGACTACATCACTTGCCCGCTGTACTCAGCTAATTTTGACATGAGTGGTGATCACTTAAACTCATGTCCTGAACTTCATGATAAAAGTAGTTGAAAATACTGCTTATCATTTCAAGTTTTTTTTTTTTTCTGAACTATGTTGGGCTGCCCAACAAAAACTGGAGGCAGTTAAGCCTAGGTCTGGCATATGTTTATAACAAAAAAAAAAAAAAAAATGATAATGCAAAATAAAATTTTCTCTGAACTTAGAATTGATTTAGAGATTACTCTGAAAACATATTACAGGTTTTTTTTTTTTTTTTTTCTCACTATGGAACTTAAGCTATTCAATATGGTTAAGCAGTTCACAGGAATTATAGAAACACCTTAATAAACATGAGAGTTTATGTTTTCTATCCAAGGGAAAAAAAACTCACATTTGCTGAATCAGTCCAATTTATACACAAAAAAATATAAAATATATACATAGGTCGGTCAAACAGTTAGTTGCACTTCTTCGTAAATCTGTTCCATCAAAGACAATTTTGATGAAATTCTGTGGCAATACTTAAGACATGTACCTTTATTGAGTGACACAGTGGTTTCCCCAAGACACGTTTAGTTTTTCTGATTATCAGTCGCAAACATGTCTTGACAGCTGCAGTAACATCCAAATTGGAAATGCGTGCAATGATTCAATTTTGTGGGCAAAAAAGGTGCAACTGAACTGAAATTTATGGGCAGTAGCATGAAGTTCATGGTGAAAATGCAATATCACGTCAAGCTATAGTGAAACGGTGCAACATGTTTGAGAATGAACGTGCAGATATTGACGACGCTGAGCATGAGGGAAAACCAAGTTTAGGTGGGAAGTGTGGAATCACCTTCCCAAGTCACCCTAACCTTTCACCTCCTGACTTCAATGTTTTTGGTCCCATAAAACAAGAACTTTCAAAGTGATGATACCATTTGGATGACAAAGTGAAAGCTGCAATCCAACAATGGTTATCGGACATTGGACGGGATTTCTTAGCAGAAGGCATCGAAAAACTTGTACCACACCTCGACAAATGCTTAGATAATGGAGGTCGTTACGTTAAAAAGTAGATTTTGAATGGAACTTCAAAATTACATTAAAGTTACTATAAAATTTCAATCCTTTTTTGTTTTCTTGAGCAGTGCAACTAACTTTCTGACTGACCCTAGTATATATTGTCGCCTTAGAGCAACAGTAAGATAACTAATCAAAGAAATAACACTAAGATATCTTACTGTTGCTCTGAGACGATGATATGCATTCAATTTATTTCTAATTCAACTTTTTTTTTTTAATTTCTAATTTTGGTTAGTGTAACATGAAGAAAACACTGATGTAGTTCATCATACAGAAAACACTGTATGAGATAATTGCCTCATATCCTAGCTCTCATGCTTACATTGAATGAGTTCATCAGCATTAATAGAACTGTGTTTAATGAACTACAGTGATATCCCTTTACAATGAGTAACAATACAAATTATCCATCTCAGAGAAATAAATTTTCAGTCCCGATTTAATTGCCATTATATAGCTTGATACTATACAACAAAATTTCTGTTACAACAAATAAAATGTGTGGTCCCTAGGAGTTCATTATAAAGGGATTTCATTGTATTACAAATTAAACATCAAATATAACCTGTATTTCCGGCAGTCTGTGAACAGGTAAAAAAACAGCAGGGGCAGATGATTTTTTGACACCTTTATCTGAGAGCTTCAGGTCAACTGTTGGAGAAGACACTTCATTGTTTCTCGGGCTTTCTTTCATACAGGAAGAATTAGTCTCCTCCACTTGTATGGGCAATTCCACTTTTTCCGTTTCCACAAATTTAAGGTTTTTGTCCTTGAAGGGGATGTCAGAACTTTGTTCAGTTGATTCTTCTTTGTCGGGTTCAATGTCATCACTTTCATCACTGTCAGAAGAAGTCAGCTCAAAATCCACAACATTTGAGGATAATTTCACTTTTTTTGATGGAGGAAGATAACGATCCTTCTTGCTACGCTTAATATTGCTTATTTTAGTAGAACGGGAAGACACATTTATGGAATCTTCAGAGACTCTGGAAAAGAAACAAGAAAATAAGTTTTTGCAAAATGAAAGGCAATGAATTGGACAGGAAATGAACAAATAATTATTCACATTGAAGTAGGGGAGAATGGTTCATTTTGGGATTTTTCTTTCCTTTTTCTAGTTTTTTAACATTCATCAATTGCTATTAAAATTTAACCTGACACTCTTTTAATCTTTGCATACATCATTAAATAGGTTTCATTCTTATATCTATTATAGACAAAAATATATTTAGTGAACTTGTACTTTACCTCAAGGTGAACTACGTGGTGCCTGGTGGGACACTTTGAGACAGTCAAAAATTGACATTTAAAAGGAAAAGATGGATGTTTTGACACTTTCCACAAAGTGTTTGAGGCAAAGTAAATAATAATTACTGCAACAATAAATAACATGAATTCTCAAAAAAAAAAAAAAAAAAAAAGGTAAATAACATAAATTTAATAAAAATGTTTTAAACATATCTTCCTATTAAAATATTTTGAATTTCAATTAGCTACAATACAGGGGTAGAAATTTAGTAAAATAAGCTAGTTTGTTCAATGGACCAGTAACTACAAAATTTCTTGCACTTTTTAGTAATCCTTGCATCCTGGTTTTAAATTATGGAAAAGACAAAAATGTATAAAACAAAATTAACATGAAATTTGATTAGCAGTTTTCAATAGACATGTCTGAGCAACAGGGGAAGAGTAGGAAACAATAGGCATCTTTTCGTTTTCCAATACTGTTAAAGGAATATAGTTCACAAAATCTTATTTGCGTTGTTGTTTTGGGAGGAAGACCATGGGGAGGATATATTATCAGGGTTCATACCCTTCAGGAAGAAAAAAATTCAAGCACTTTTCAAGCACTTTTCAAGGCAAAAAAATAACTTTTCAAGGCACTACTATTAACACCATACGTTCATATCTATACATAAATAATAGGAAATAGATACATTCTTCAGAGTCATAAAGCAGCCAGAGTAACTTTTGAGCGGGTGTTTTGTCAAAGCGTTCTTATTTACAAGGATGCAAAGATTTCGCTTCAAAACTTTTAAGGAGGTTGCTTTGAAGGGTCTTTTTAATTTCTCTTTGAACTCAAATTCTCAATTGGGGTGTTCGGTAACCTTTGAGAGGTGTGCTATCGCTGTTGGGGGAAAAGAGAATGTAAATATCTCTGTGGTATGACTTCCCTAACTGTCCCAAATGGTAGTTATTAGCCATGTCAAAGCTTTTGATGTCATTTTTCACTGATAGTGCAAAAAGTAAAATTACTGAATTTCATCATGCAAGGAAATAAGTGAAAAATTCTATCTGTGTTGCAACATCTATATTTCAAAACCTTATGTCATAAAAATGTACATATGGTTTATGCACTCCAAATAACAATAATAATAGTAAAGGAATAAATAAATGAAATAAATAAAAGAAGAGTTTTTGTGGTGGAATGAATGTTGAACTAATCTCAGGAAAGATTAAAAGATAATTTCTGACAATTTTACAAATGCATAAAAGTATACGTATTAGGAAGATGCTTTACTTTTGGCCACATACAGATAAAAATTAGAAACAAAAATTTACACTGGATATTACTGTATGCTTGCACCATCTTAAACTATACTTTTCCAATTCTTGAGAACATATTTATTTGTATTTCTGTTAATGAAATTCTTTTTGATAATTTACACATTGGGAATTACAAATCATTAAATAAATTAGCTAAATTTCCAATTATATTGGAAATTATTGATTATCCTCAGATACTTGAACCTTCTAATTAATATGTAAAGGAAGGCTAAGTAACAAGTAAAGCATTCTAATACAATATTCATTTTACTGTTTATCACGGATATTTCCATGAAATAGCTATTAAATTAAATTCTAATGAAATTTATAAAACACCAATGACGTATATACAGGTTGGTTAACTGAAATTTGAATCATTTTATTCAATGAAATGCTAATATTAATGACAAACAGACACAATGTTGAATTAATATTATTTCAGATTGCACATGCTATGTACCTATACAAATTGAACTGTCCCCTAAATATAGAATCTTTTAAGACATTTTCTCTTCTACTTATGAATCAACAAAGGTTTTTTTTTTTAATTACATCATTTCCAACTAAAAATATACTTTAAAGAAAGAGAGGCTACCAATAATTTAGTTTAAATTGCAATTGAGCATAATTAAAGACTTTTGAATACTCATAACATTAACAACTTAAAAGTCGACCATACATCAAATGAAACATTTTGATTTACCAGCATTTGAAATAGTAAAATATCTATAACAGTAATTTTAAACAATATATATTTCAGCAATATGAAACTATATATATGTTTCAGTTATGTTTTGAAAACATTGATATAGTCAAAACTATTTTTTCAAACTAATAATTAAAATTAAGTCATTCTAATTAGAATTTACCCAAAAAATTACAAATAGTATTCACTCATTTATCAAATCAAGTAATGCTTTTCAAAAAGGTAAAAATATTGAGCCATTTTTCTACTACTTATGAATCATTGAAAGATAAATAAAACAAAACTGATGTAACTTAATTGAATTTTATCACTCTCAAAAAAAAAAAAAACCATACCTTGAAACAAGACTTGTTGTCAATAATAATTAGCATGTTACATTACAGTTATATGACAATCATTAAAGATTTTTGAAAATTTGTCACATGAACAATTTAAAAGTGCTACAACTATATATCAAAATAAAAACTTCATCCCGCTGCATTTTAGTAAAATACCTATAATACAATTTTTAAAAAGAAACACCAAAAATATGTATTTAAAGGAAATAAGAAAAAATGAAGATAGTCGAAACAAAAAATAAAACAATATTCTAATTATAAGTTACCTAAAATATTAAAATAGTATTCACCTATCTATTAAATAATTATGTTTTTGAAAATTCAGATATTTTTCGAATTTCATGTGAATCAACAAAAGGTAAGTAAATCAAAGCTAATGGAATTCAATTAAATTGCATAATTCCCAGCAAATCATTATACCTTGAAAATATACCTTGAAAAGTCAAACTTCTAAAATAATTAACATCTTACACTGCAGTTGTAAGCATTATTAAAGATTTTTGAAAACTTATCACACAAACAATTTAAAAATGAACCGTACATCAAAAGAAAATTTTATCCGACTGCATTTGAAATAGTAAAATACCTTTAACAAGCTTTAAAAAGAAGCACCAAACATATATATGTGTTTAATGAAAATAAAAGAATCAACACTGCATGTAGCTAGAACAAAAAAAAAAAAAAAAAATCAAGAAAATATTATGATGCAACTTATAAGTTACGCAAAACATATTAAAACTTGTACTCGCCCACCTATCGAATATAGCAATGTTTTTGAAAAATGTTAAGATTCATGGTATTACTTTGAATTTTTGCATATAACTGAAAGCTTTTTACATTTTATTAAATAATTTAAAACAAATTTTGCCACAGGAAATGCTACAGAAATGAAGTTAAAAAGAGATCCCCCCCCCATATGTAATTAAAATTTAACCTACCCATAAAAAAAAACATAACCATATGAAATTAGAAAATTTTAAAACATTATTATTATTAGTTAGAAAACAATGTGTTCCTTCGTTACATAATTTAATTTATAATTATTAGTTATGATTTTTCAGCATTTTCTAACATTTTATTTATTTCTAATAGTTTTTCTTGTTTTTCCTTGGCAGTACGTCTAAGACTATTAGATTTGCTTATCCATGTGATATCATTATGCTCTTCAGCCTTTTCGGCAAATTCATCTGCAGATTTAATTAATGCAGCTACATCTATTTCTAAACACCTCCTCTTGTTCATTAAGCTCTGTATTTCTTCATTAATTAATTCTCTCTTCTTTTGTAAAGATTGGAGCTGCTTCTGATCTTCTAAATATTGCAAGTATTTTTGTCTTGCATTGGAAACATAAGTCCTCATATTTTTTGTAATATCAATATCGTGAACATTATTACCAGTTGCTTGAACATAATCGCAAATTAATCTTTGCGACACATAGGAGATTTCTTTTAGATTCTCAACTTCAATATTCTTATTGACACTAAATCCCCTCTCAACAGATGCTTGTCCGTGGCTCATTAAGAGCAGAACTTCAACAGTCTTCCACAATTTCAAAAACTTCTCTGATTTCATATTCTGACAAAGCAGTTCATCCAGCCTGGATTTTTCCGCATCAAAATCAGTGAATTCTGATTGGTTCACTGAAATTTCATCCATGAAGGCTGAAAATTGCTGCAATATATCTTCGCAATCATTTTCGCATACCTGGTTAGCTTCAGTTAATGAATGCAAAATATTTTTCATTTTCGTTAAACACCCACTTTTATCTGTAGCCATACTCTTTGGATTTAGGCAAGATAAGTTGCGCACTAAACAATACTGAATTGGAGATTTTTCCAAAATTTTATCAACTAAACTCACAAGAAACTGTTTGCATTCCATGCGAGTGTCGAAATTGACCCGGTCACTAACTTTTTTTTTTGTTTTCTGTAGAGACTTCAATTCCTTCTCTGCGATAAAACCCAAGTCAATTTTATCAGCAGTCTTGTGAATTGCAGGATCTTGTATGTCCAGCTGCAAGAGCTTAAGTATTGTATTGGCAGGCTTCAGTACCTCAGGTTTAATAAATCTTTGCAAAAGAACATCCAAAATTTTCTTCACATCTTCACATAAAAAGACAAGCATTGGTTTGTCTGTTTGGTACCGCACTAGAAATGGCTGAAGAACTTTAGCGATGGAAACAAAAACTTTTAATTTTACACCCAAAAGATTATCATTTAAATGCTTCTCGATGACTGCATAGGATTTACATGTAGGTTTTGTATATTTCTTACTTTGTACAGCTTTAACATATTTTTCAATGTCAGGGAGTAACTGAATGGCACGTTCTGCAACTGTAACATTGTCCAGCCACCTATGTGGAACAAATTTGAGTGGCAATGAATCGTTTTCAGAAATTTGAAGGAAATCTTCACGCCTTGCAGGCGAATTTTTAAGTAAACTATATAAACAAAGAAGAAAATCTTCAACTTCCCACGTGCTGGCTACACACCCAGTTTTGAATGCATTATGCACAATGTGCAAAGCACAGCTTCCTATATTTAGGAGCTTTTTTCCAAATTCTTGTTGACAATAGTTTTCGAGCAACTTATAAAATTTCCAGTTTACATTTGGCCCATCCATCGAAACTTGAACAGCTAAAGACAGTTTCAATGATTCCACAGACTTTAGCACAGCTTCCAAAATGTCTTCTGCAGTACAATGGCCCATGAAAACTGCATTGTAAAATGTAGTTTTTACTTTGTTTTGCTCCCAGTACCTGATATGTAGATCCAATTGCTTTTTTTGTCTCATTTCATTTAGGCTTTCATCGAAAAGCAATACGAAAGGTTTATTTCTTAAATTTTCAGTAACCATATTTTTAAAATATGGCCCAAGACCGAAAGTTGCATAATATGCTGTTTTACGCTCACCGCATGTAAATTTCCCTGCAATTGCACTATCAGGAAACATGCGACGGAAAACCTTTTCAATATCTTCATTTGATTTAAAAGATGCATGATTCTTAACTATTTTAAAGGTCCATATAATTTCTGCATCTAAAACATCGTTTTTAATCACATGATCTTGAAGAGATGAAGAAGATTCCAAAGTGTTCATCTGAGCTGGTTCAGGTGTTTCCGAACTTTTATTAAAAGTCACAGATATACTCTTAGCCGTATTCCTTATTTTGGCTAACTCATCATGCTTTTTACTTTTTAAATGGCTTTTGAGGGCACTTTCTCCCATCGATGCAATGCTGAAGGTCTTGTTGCACAAGCGGCATTTTGCAGAATGCACATCTGTCAAATGACATGCCAACCAGTTTCGATAGTTGGGCATTACCAACCACGCATTATTAAAAACACATTTGGTCATTTTAAAAATGTCCAGCAGCAAAATCACTAACTTTAAAGCAAGATACACTTCATCTTTCAACACATGAACAGAATACGGAACTGCATCCACTTTCTCCCAGCGAACTTCAGTATTTTCCCTTTTCAAATGAGATACAGTGGTTCAAAGAAGAGGCAGGTTCTAAATTCCTAAAATTCGCCCCCCCCCACCCCCCATCCCTCCCTAAAATCTGGATTGGGTATTGAAATTTACTTGTCACCAAAAAGGGCTGGTTAATATGGTCAACGATCTCTGATTTGTTTAAAAACGGGCGCCAGTTTTCTTAAGGAAACGCCCTTTTTGTTTGGATGAGTTCTGGGGCCGCAAAGAGCGGACCGACAGCCAGTCTTAATCCGTCTATATCCGTCTTAATTTGTGGGAATGTCAACACAGGAGACATCCAGTCTGGCTTTACAGCCGCGCGTGCGACATCAAAGCACACACGGCCAAGGGCATCCTTAAATTTCTAAATGTGCTGACTATTATTATAGACCGACACATTCATCATCAAAGGATGCGTGGACGGAGTCAGCGCACGCATCGTTGGTTAGAATTTGCCGAAAAGTAACCAGATAAAAGCTCGACCAAGACCCTTCCCCCTCCCCCGAGGGACATCTTTTGTAGGTGTCCGCTACTCAGGCCAGTGCCGGACTAAAGAGATAGGTGTCAGTAGAACGATGTAAAAGGGGGAAGTAGGACTGTCAACTGTCAAGTGTCAATCAACGACCAGACGACCTCTGTCCACACCCCCATCCAGTTAGGGGTCAGCCATTGTTCGCTGACTGGAAAGGGATTGACTTATACACAGGCACGAGTGGAAGAATAAACAAAAACTAAGAACTATTTGAAGGTCATGCCAAAGACGTTATGAAACAGAACTCCCTTGTTTCATTGACCTCAGAGAGTGTGAAGGATGCTCCCTCGCGAATTTCTCCGTTTCTTGGTAAAGAAAGTGGAGAGAAAAGAAAAGAGGGGAGCAGCAGGGGGTCAGTATTCCAAGCTGAAAAGAACAAGTG
Source organism: Uloborus diversus (assembly GCF_026930045.1). NCBI lineage: Eukaryota > Metazoa > Arthropoda > Arachnida > Araneae > Uloboridae > Uloborus > Uloborus diversus. Next base: position 58,817,375 of record NC_072736.1, on the reverse strand, counting down.
AGTGGAGATTTTTTTGCAGGTGCAACCTCCCTCCTCCCCCGAGTAAAGTATCAAGATTATGATCAAAGAACTAAAATTTTATCGTTTTCCCCTTTAGAAAAAATAATCTGTTGAGACTGTTGGGCGGGGGGAGGGGGGGTGGCACAAATCAGTATTTTCCCCTCTGACGTAAGAACCTAAAGCTTTGGGACCCTAACGCTTCTTTAAGTTATCATCAGCGGTCCCTGAAAGGAAACATTTAACAAACAATAATCCATTGCTCCTTGCCTCAACTCGACGCGAATGAAATGGTTCGTCTGTTACTACATGATTGAGTTGAAGGTTAAGAACTGCCTCATCAGCATCGCACAATAACATTCTAATTCAAATCCCCTTTTCCTCATCTTCTGATCGAGTGATAGGATTAATTGAAGAAAAGTCTGTTGCTGGTTACGATTTGCGAGCGACGAATTCATGCTGCTTCTATTTTTTTTTTTTTTTTACTCCGCATTTTGCAAATTACATATTTTTTACATCGCCAGATACAAAAAAAAAAAAAAAAAAGAACGGGAATTATTTTGTAAAAAGTCATCGGAGTCTAAAACTAGAGGCCTTCAACCTTGAATACCAAAGGGCAAAGAAGTTCAAGGGCGCAAAAAGTAAAATAATAATTATTATCAAAAAACCCAAAGGCACGTAGATTCGAAGACGAAGGAAGGGGGGGGGGGGGACGAAGTCGCAGTTTCGAGGGCGCGAGAAAAAAAAAGGAGCACATGCTCAGGGGGGGGGGGGGCAAACCGAAGGCACACGGACGGGAGGGAGCACTGGCTCGTGGGTCAGTCCTCCCCTGGAGTCATCGGATATAAAGCATGGAAACTGATGAATGAAATGCTTTGACGTGTGCAATAAGAATGCACCGAATTGGAGGAACTGTGACTTCCCAACAATTTCCTTGTTGGACAAAAGTCGTCAAATTTGGAGACAGCATTGCAAAATTGCCTTTTTTCACTCAAAAAAAAAAGAAAAGAAACAGAAAAGAATGTTTAATGCCTTTCTCATTAGATGTAAGTATATGTCTATATTCGTAATTGATCATTTGGGAAAATTCTCAGCTTCCATCGGCAAGCTGGAAAATTCTTCCCAAGATCAAAGCACCCTTACAAATAGTTGCTTAAATGCAATGTAAAGGGGAGTCGCCAGCATAAGTTGGAAAATTATTTTTTGCCTTAAAATAAGGCAAGAAAAAAGTAAAAGTCAAAGCCGCAAAAGTTCGTTTATCGAACTTCAACGACCCCCCCCCCCCCAAGGAAAAAAATCATTTCAGCAAAGAATTGTATTCCAAAAACTATTTTAGTAAAAATAATTCAAAAGACCTACAAGCTCGATGTTCAAATAGCGTTAATAATATGCCGCATTTTATGCGCACAAACACTAAAGTGAAGCTCGCCATCCCAAAACATTACGCACGATCTCCCAGCTCGGAGCGAAGGGTAGCTGCGATCACGTGGTCTTCAAAACTCGAAAACCAAGTTTCAGTTTGCCTTTCGAAAGTGCCGGCTGACTCACAGAAGACTGACCAATCAAAACGCGTCTCTTTTCCCTCCCCGTGCAGTAACAAAGAACAGAGCGATAAGGAAGGTGATTCATTTTCTCGTTCTTTGGCACATGGTACATCGTAGAGAGAGAAAAATACAAAATTCAATGAATTTTTGTGAAATTCAAGTAGTTTTTATATTTTCTCAAGGTTTTAAAACTTTTTCAAGGTTTTGAAACTTTTTCAAGGTTTTCAAGCACTTGAAAATGAACTTTTTTTTTTCAAGCACTTTTCAAGGTTTTTCAAGGCCGTACGAACCCTGATTATAATGCGTCCCCTTTATGTGGCATTGAAAACTAATTAATACCTTTTCAGCCCATATGTTTGCATGTCAGCAGTGGATGTCAAGTGCTGTAAATCTTCTGGCATTGCTTGAACTTTTTGCAACTTTTCCAACAGCTCTGCTCTCTGAATTTAAAAGTCAATAAATTAATCTTTTAAAATTACAACAATAAATACATTTCAAAAGTAGCAAACATGCATTTAAAAAGTTTCCTTGCACGAAAAAGCATTTAACATAATTACTTATGTTTCTGTAATATTTTTCACTAGCAGGATTGCACATCATAAGTATGCAGTATATCAGAAAAAATAGCCAAATTAACATCCTATTGTGTAAAATCTACTCCTGAACATACAGAATCCAAATAGCAGTAGATGACATAACATAATTGAAAAAAAATTCAGTCATAACTAGGGCTGGGCGATATACCGTAATATATCAATATATATTTATTACCACAGTAACAATATTCAGATTTAAATCTGTCTGATATATCGTTGGACCGGACATACCTAAGAACTAATTGAAATAATGACTTAAAAATACATATTTATTCATAATTCTTTGTGCTTAATGAGTGGATCATACCAGTCAACTCTTTCAGATTTCCCGGAAGTTTTACGGATTTTCATGTCTTTTTCCCTTGTTTTGATTACCAGCAACATTTTCGAGTATTTTTGTGCTTTTCGGAACAAAAAAATTGTATCTTGCCAGTTTTGGCGCTACAAGCGTTTTCTAGAATGCAGCACCGCGCCGAGTTGAAACCAGGGTTGCTGTAAGAGAATTCACTTGTTGCATTAAGAAATTCAGATAGAATCCAAGAAACGTAATTCGTTCGATTGAATGAATAACTCCTCACATCTGAGAACTTCCGACATTGTAGGTTAGTTACGGAGTTCGAGAAGTAAAGCCGTTTGTATATGTCTTTCGATATCGATGATTGTGAGTTTGCTTTCAAGGAAATACCAATTGCGTTTTCTTTCGAAATGATCAGAATTAGCGGAGTTATATCTTTTTCCCTCAAGATCCGATAGTTTGGTTTATATAACTTATTAAACATAGGTTGCGGAATTAGAGTAGCATATATTAGGATTTCCGGTTTTCTGGGAAACATTGATTTTCGTATAAAATCGAAAATGAACTTGCATTTCTGAACTTGTATGCTTTTTGCAAATTATGTAAAGGAAAATAATTTTAATGTGCAGATGATTTAAATATGGGTGTTACGCCCCCCCCCCCCACTCCCCTAAAAATACAATTCACTGATCTGTTTGATAAAGATTTGAAATTTTTCAAGCACCATTTGCTGTGACCCTCCTCACCCTTGAATCATAGCTTAAGTAGCGACAGGCCCACCATCTTGGGGCGAAACAATGCTTTCTTCTACGTCTGTTATGGTGAAGTAGTGTTGTTTTGCTTCTTGATTGAGGTTTCTTATTAACTCCATGTCAATCCGCACTCAAGAAACACCACATTCAAGTAGTAAAATATACTACTTCACCATAGCAGACATAAAAGAAAGCATCTTTCGGCCCCAAGCTGGTGGACGTGTCGCTACTTAAGTTACGATTTAGGGCTTTACTCACCACATCAGCGGGGGAAGGGTCGCTGTAGCGAATATTATCAGAAAAAAATACTGGAATATTACTTATCAAGATGTCCGAGGGCTTTTATCTATTGCAGATCTTTATATGCATAGATATAAGTCCAAGTCCCCCCCCCCCAATAAATACGACCTCTCATAAAAGAGATTAAAATCCGTTTAAAATAACTTCATTAAAAATTTCTTTGGTAAAGTTTGTCCCCCCCCCCCCCTTTTCATGCATGGGCACCCCTAATTTAGCTATTATGAGGAAAATTACTGAAATGTTTACTGATCAAGATTTTTGATGACTTTTATAGCTAGGGGTGCCAATTTTTCTCAAGTGTGTTGTCCCTCCCCTCTATTTTACCAAGCCCCCCCCCCCAAAAAAAAACAGGATCCTCTGTTGAAGACAATAAAATTCCTTTAAAATAACATATCCCTGCTTTAGCAATTATTATTAGGATAAACTACTTTAATATTTACCTTTCAAAATGTCTGATGGCTTTTCTCTATTGCAGAACTCAATACAAAAATAATATAGCAAGGGAAGCACATCTTCCCAAGTGAAACGGCACCCCTCAATTTTAGCAAGTGTCTCCCCCTCCCCCCACAAAAAAGAACAGGCTCCCCTATTGAAGTCTAAAATCTTTTAAAAAAAATTCTCTGATCATTTCAGTGGTATAGCGGCTCATGCCCCCCCCCTCCTCTTTAATGGGCACCCCAGCTTTAGCTATTATTAGAATAAATTGTTGGAATATTTATTTTTCAAGATTTCCGTAGGCTTTTCTCTAGTGCAGATCTTAATGTATAGATAATAATGCTAGGGTTGCCAATCCCCAGTAAGTACGATGGCCCCCCTAATTTTTAATTTTACCAAACAACACTGTTCCCCCCCCCCCCCCCCCAAAAAAAAAAACAAGACTCCCTACTTAAGAGACTAAAAAAAGTTCTCTGCTAATTTCAATGATATAATCAACTTTAAGTGTCCCCCCCCCCCCCCGAATGGGTACCCTGCTCTAACTATCATTATTCGACTAAATTGCTGGAATATTTGCTTATCAAGATGTTCGATGACTTTTCTGCAATTCAGAGCTTATGCAAGGGTCTGTCCAGGATTTTTCCCTGGGTCCGTTTTTTGCGAAAAATCAATTATTTTTGTGAAAAATCAATTAATTTTGTAAAAAATCAAGTTTTGCAAAAAAAAAAAAAAATGAATTCTGAGATGGCGCAAACTGCATCATTGACACTTAAAGTTGAGTGTTTTCCCTCTTTTCTGTTGATAATATCATTCTTGCGTGTTTTTCGAGTATTGGGGTACGGGAAGGCGGCATCGCTCTCTGGGAGATGGGCACCACTCAAGTATCAATATTTATTTACTATTCTACATTATGTTACATTTTTCTAGAAATGTTATATGTACAGTATTTAAAATAATTGTAACAAAGAAATTCAGGCAGAGGTTTAGCATTTAACCTTTTGAACCAAGACATTGTTAAAGAGCACAGAATTTAGTCTAAAACTTATAAACTCTAATTTTTACAAAAATAAAAAACTATTTTATTTGTTTACCTCTTAACGAAGTGTACTAAACATCGAGAATTTGAAAAATCAGATTCCCATAGCGGATGCAAAGAGATTGCAATCCTCAAGTGAAAACATATAAAGTATAAAAACAGCTCGCAAAATAAATATTTTTGACAAAATTATTTTAGAATTGCATTTTAGAGTCCTATGATAAACATATCATTAATGTCTGGACACAGTTGAATAAAAAAAAAAGAAAAAGAAATAAATAAATAAATAAATAAAATAAAAAATGAACCTTTGATTCAGCATTTAAATTTTTGACTTATAAAAGAAAATGGAATTCCGCTTTAAAAACTTATAATAAGCGTTGATATAAAAATAAAGAGACTTCATTTATTTGCATCCTAATAAAGCGAAGTTAGCTTGAAAAAAGAATAAAATATGATTCTCATATCGAGTGTAAAAAGATTGCGCTTTTCAAAATGTAGACATATAAAGATAAAAACGAGAAATAAAAGAGTTTATTTAAAATTAAATATCCTTTTTAGCATTGAAAAATCAAACCCATATAACTTTCTCCTCAAAATAACAATTAAACATCGCCCCGCCAGACGCTAAGTGGCGATAAACAGTTAAACATCGCTCTCGTCAGTCGCTAAGTGGCGTTAAGTTTAAAAATGGTAACCCTATCTGAAGCGATCACATGATCACATTTTCCCCCCATCCCTACTATCCTTTGCAGTTCTAAGTTCATTTTGCTGTATATTATTGTTTATTAAATCATGAGCGGGGAGAAAAGTGCTTACACGACTGGACTGACTGAAGGTTGACGTTTTTTCAGATAAGTTTACAACACCGCTGCATAAAACAAACAAGCAAAATTATAAACCAAACTCACTTTCAGCTGTTAATTTCTTTCAAAGAAACCAACAACAAGCATTATATTTATTTGGTCTTAGTTGTTATTTATTGCTTGCAGGAGCATCACAAGAGTGCCGATTTTTTTTTCTTGAAAAATTAGCAGATTTTGTATAAGTTGATCCCTCTAATTTAACTTTAAAAAAGGTTCCAAACATTATCTCGTTATTTTGATTTGAGATTTGCTCTTCCAAAAAACAATTTGTGAAAGATCCGTTTTTGTTTATCAGAATTTTGTGAAGGGTCCGTTTTGGTTGGTCAGGAATTTGTGGAAGGTCCGTTTTGGTTGATCGGATTTTTGTGAAGGGTCCGTTAACGGACCCAAATTTCCTCTGGCCAGACCCCTGTTATGTATATGATGTAGCTAGGGGTCCTATTTTCCTCCCCAAGTGCGGTAGCTCCCCTTAATTTTATAACCCCCCTAAAAAAAAACCCCACAATCTATAAGAGATTAAAATCTTTATAAAAAAACTTCTCAAAAAATTTCAATGGCATTGTCTGCCCTATGGCTCCCTACCAGTGGCGGCTCGTGTCTTGAAAAAGTGAGGGTGCCAGATCATGGGTGCATTCGCAGTCCCCCCCCCTCCCCCCATTTTTTGAAAAAAAAAAGAAAAGAAATATTTAAACTTAAAATAAATATTTGTGTTAAATAAATAAAATTAAATTCATTTTAAACACAGGACAAGCTACAAAATACTTAATCTAATAAGTAAATCACGAAAGATATTAATAGCATTCAAGCTAAGTAAAATAAACATTATACAAGCAGGGTAACAGATTCTTTGGTAACGGTCTCGGTGAATCCTACTGTAAATATTGAGCTTCAATGCATTGCTGATGATGGAAAAACACACACACACATACATAGATAATATGTGGCAGTATATAAAGAGCACCTCATTAATTTTACTTTTTTAACAGATAATCCGTGGATTATACACAGAAAAATACGGTACAATCCATTTTTTCAAATTTCAAGCACGTACGCAATTAAAAAAAAGATAATAAATTAAAAAGTTATAAATTATTGTGAGTTAAATAAAAATGAGGGGAGAGCAGTGGTGGCTCTCAGGAGCCACCACTGCCAGTGTAATTCTGGACTAAATTGAGACCTATTTTACATCTCTTGATCAGGGGCTCTCACGTCTGTATTTAAGGATTTGAAAACAGTATAACCTTGATTTAACAATTTCCTTAATTTAATGATACATTTCATTGGTCTGGATTTAACTGCAACACAATGTACCTATATGCTCCTAGATTTAACTATGTCCTTGATTTAACAATAACCTTTTCCAGCCCCTGGATAATCCTTAAATCGAGGTTATACTGTATTTCAATTTAAATGTGTTTAGGTTCCAGCACATGTAAAAACCTTACATTTGCTTTCTTTTTTTTCCTCTCAATCACACTCTGCAGCTTTTTTCGTTGCTTCTTGGAAAGCTTCTTGACTGGAATAGCAGCAGCATTCTTGTTGGGTTTAGCTACTTTTTTCTTTTTACTTAATATAAGAGGATTGCTCTGATCGTACTGGTCTTCTTTTACTTCGAATTCCACTTGAACATTTTCCTAAAGGGAAAAAAAAAATGTTTTTTGATAAACACCTTATAAAATATAAGCAAATAAATAAAGAAACGAGAAGAGAATAACTACATCCTTTTTAATATCCAAAATTTTTTGAAAGTGACGGTGAATAAATTAGGTCCAGAAGTTAATTTAATATGTGGCTAAGATTATTACTGAAGAATTTAAAAAAAAAGGAACATCATGTAGTAACTTGTATGTTCTACAGTAGAAGAAATAGACAACTAAATAATAATTGAGAAATAAAAAAAAAAAAAAATATCGTGAAACACCGATGGAAATTGAAGAACAAAACCAAAAAAATTTCATCTGGAAAGTCAAAAAAAGATATGAAATCAATAAAATAGTATAACACAAGTTATTGTTACTTCAATTTCGTTTTTTATTTCAGTTCCACGTTCAGATGACATGCGTGCTTTCTCATTAAAACGTTTCCTCATTCGTCCCATTTTCAAAGATATTGTTAAAAATTATAAAATATTCACGTGTAAAGCAAAAAATCACGTCTGAGCACAAGTTTTGTTTACATCTTGCAATTGGGGGAAAAACTCGTAACACAGCTTGTCCGTAAAAAGCACCGAAAATGCTCCAACCACGCCCCAATGGTTGCGTTCGACGAAACTCACCGGTCGACCGGTAAGTAACTGGTTACTAACCAAAGCGTTCTATGATCACCGGTTACCACAGCAGTTACCATTCTAAGCAGTTGATTGGTTGATTGGAGAACGTGATCATTAGCTGTCACGTGATTAACTAACCGGTCGCTCTCGGTCGTGCTCGTCGAACGCACCCAATGGTTTCAGATGTCTCTAAAAAAATTGTTTATTTACAGGCAAAAAAAAGTAGTACCTCGATGAAAATGATGAATTATTTTATCCTTTAATTCCCGAATACTTTTTAAAAAGATAAAAGCAAAACTATCTAAGAAAATATCTTTTTTCTGTGGCAGTTAACGTTAAAATCAATGTTTGCATCTGACGTGTGTTGTATTTGAGTGTGTTTGTTATGAAATATTTTAAGTATTTAATAGTTTATTCTTATAATGTCGACGGAACACAATATTGCAGACTATGAGGAAGTGCTTGCCGTTTTACCGGAATCCTTTCAAGACTACGGTAAAGATAATCCCGATGTTTTGGTATACTTGTCAGAATTGGGTTCTTTGGGTCTGCAGCGTTTAAGTCAAGAGCCGGAACGCTTAAATGAGGAAAAATCGGCCCTTTTAGAACAAACACAAGATCTGGCATTTCACAACTACAAAACTTTTATCCAAGCAGCTGAATGCTCTCAGAAAATATTCCAAGATTTCAACATAATCGAAACAAGGTTGGATTCTCTGCTGAACAAATTGCCTCCATTCAAAGGAAAATGTTCTGACTTTAGTAAGCAAGCCCAGCAGATCAACGCAAGATGGCATCAAGCTTCTTCTACGCTGTCCAAGCATCCGCAATTACTCGAATTCCTGGAAATGCCGCAGTTGATGGATAATTACGTCAGGACAGGATGTTACGACGAAGCCTTGGAGTTGTCAGCGTATGTAAAAAGGCTCGAGAGGAAGCATTCAGATATATCTCTTGTCCAAACCATTGTGGCGGATGTTCGGGTTGCATTGAATGTGATGCTCACACAGTTATTATCAAAATTGCGGTCAAACATCCAACTGCCTGAGTGCCTAAAGGTGGTTGGGTACCTCAGACGCATGGACGTCTTTGATGAGACCGAGTTACGGATCAAATTCTTGCAGGCAAGAGACGCTTGGTTTCAGAAAGTTATTGGTGATATCGAGAAAGGAGATCTGTACACGCACATAATGAAAGTCATTGAAAATAGTCGAATCCATCTATTTGACATCATCACTCAGTATCGTGCAATATTTTCTGATGATGATCCTCTGTCCCTGGTGCGAGATAATTCAAAGTGTAATTCATCCATTTTTCATAGTTGGGTGGTATGGAAAATATCATGGTTCCTGAGTGTCCTAAAAAATGATATATCTTCAAACCTGGGTGGAAGGATAGATTCGGTGTTGGCACAATGTATGTATTTCGGATTATCCTTTAGCCGTGTGAACATAGATTTCAGGTCTCTTCTGTTACCAATATTTCAAAATGTGATGCTCTCAAAATTTCGGACAGAAGTCGATTCTGCCACTTTTGGATTTATTAAGAACATGCATATGTATGTTTTTTCTAGTTATACAAATACCACTATATTGATGTCCAACACAGTACCAGAAAATTCCTTACAGCCTCCGAACAGTCTTTTAGACTTTTATCCGTTAGCACAATACTGTAATGATGTGTTGGGTGTTTTCAATGAGCTGAAATTATGTCCATCCTTTGCAGTAGCATCAGATGTTACAAAATACCTCTCAAAATCAATATCCAAAGTGGTGAAAACTTTAGTTGACATTCATAACCAAAAATATCACAAAATGAGTGAAATTGAAAGAAAGAATTTTATGCAATTTTGTTTTCTAGTATCATCGGATTTGCTGCCTCATTTTAACAAGTGTTTGAATGTGCTTTTCTCTTCGGATGATATTTCTCGTGTTTTGGGAATAACATCTTTAGAGTTCAAAAAAATTGAATTTTTGTGCAAGCTAGATATAGACGACTTGTTGAAAACTCTTAATGCAGTATTACCTCCAAGTGAGGACGATGATGTAGATATAGGTCTGACAATGTCTTTTAATTCTAAGAAAGAGGAAGATGTAAATGAAACAAGTACTAGTGTAATATCAAATATGGAGGAAAGTGAAAAATGTGAAAAAAACGATAATTTGAAGAACAAGGATAGTGATAACAATGATCAAGAGCAGGTTACAGATTCAGAAATTATCGGAGATACTCAACAAACAAGTGCAGTTGATGAAACTAACTCCAATTTAAAATTTCCTGAAGACAGTGATATTAATGAAGAAAAGGCTTTGAATCAAGAAGCTGATTTAAAGACAATTAATGAAAAGGAACAAAAATGTGATTAATTGCTCTTCATTTGCCATAGCCATAGTATTATTATATTTAATAAAATATATTAATGTACAAATTATATTCTTGAAGTTTATAAAATCAAAATGTTAAATAAATAAAATTTTATTGACATGTTATATTTTGCAAGCTACCCACTTCCTCTATTCCCATTAGTTTTCTTTTATAATCAATGGTTAATGCCTTCTCAAAAAATTTGTTTATTCTTCTGGAATTGAGGATAAGATCAAGTTTCATTTGTTATGATATGATTCTCAAATGCTATGACATTCATTTCTGTATTGAGAGGGGGGAAGTGCAGTTCCTCAAATTATATTTGTTTTACTAAGGTTTAATTTAAGCTAACTGCGATTACGGTAGAAGATTTGATGGCCCCCCAGAAATTCTTCGATATTGAAGTGTTGAAATTGCAATTTCAGGCTATTTTGATAAGGACCCGGGGGAGAGAATTCAAAACACATAAATTTTTGTCTGCTTTTAAGAAGTGAGAGGGGGCTGTCTCGTAGAATTTTCTTAAAGCTAAATTTTAAGCTGTTATATTTGAGAAAGGGGTGGAAGTTTCGTGGACCCTTCCCTAGAGCTTTATTGAAATTAGTATTTAAAAACATTTTAGGCTACCTTTGAATATTCTAAACTCCCTATCTAGGAATCTTCCTTGGAATTTTTTGAAGTTTTAAACTTTAAAACTCAGTTTCAGGTAATCTTTCGAGAACTAATAATCTCGTCAGATGAAAAATTTGAGGCTGCCCATAGCAATTTTTTGACATTGAAGTTTTAAAAACCAAATATTAGGCTATGTTGAGACTTTACAAGAGGGATGGATGTTTTGAACCTCATTGCTCAGAAATTTTCAACATTGAAGTTCCAAAAACTGATTTATTTTAATGCAACAACTTGTGCTCTAAGTGGGGCTGTTTTACCATCTAACAGTCTCCCTTCACTGCAAGGAGAGGGACAGGGCAGGTCCCTATCATAACAATATGGAGCCCCAGGATTAAAATGACTTCGGGTCCACTTGCTTTTAAAAGATTGTTGCAAACATTTTTCGGAACCTAGATTTGCAGAAAAAAAAAATTTCAGAATCGGAAGAAACCTCACTAATAAAAACTGATGCGCAAGATATAGAAACCAGTAAAGGGAAAAGGGTACAACACCGAAAGAAAAAGAAAATCCAAAAACAGAACTCTCAATTTTCTCCTATTTCCTCCAAGTCACCTCCATTGATCAATTTTGCTACATATAATAAAGTCTCTACCTCAAGAAAAAGATTAAAACAGTGTCAAATGGAACAATGCGGAAATAAATCTAGGAACATTTGTTCTACTTGCAAAAAAAAAAAAAAAACTGTTTATGGCTCATATACAGGCAGAATGATAACGATGAGTATTTCTAACTACTGTAAAAGATAATACTGTACGATATGTTGAGATATTTAGGTAATTTTGAAAACAAATACATGCATGTTTGAAAATACTTGTTAGTTATTACATGATAAGAAAAGTCCTTTTTGGTAATTTTCAGCTAAATATGGATGAATATTTTTAAAGTTTTAAATAATGTTTGCAAATCTAAAAAATTGCCCCGAACCATTTTTTAAAATCTTTTATGATGCAAATTGAACTATTAACCATACAAAACTGCTTTAAAAGCAACCTGTGGTTTACTTTTTGATAAGAATATTCGGTATTCACCCAAATTACTATTCATTACATCACTATATCAGTTCAAACATTTTTTCAATAAATATTAATGAGAATATAAGAATTTGTTAAGTTTTGCCTGGCTGTAACAAGACTGGGCGTGATAGTGAAATGGTAAAATTTTCTGAAGACAATGAAATTTCAGAAAGGAAGCCCCCCCCCCTCCCCTGTAAAAACGCTTCAAATATGCATACAAAAATCATTTTAAAAGTCTTAAGTCTTTTTCTTTTGAATATTATTATAATTTATCAGTTTTAGAAAATGTTTTCCTCAATCCAAAACTTTCTGAATTTCTGGATCACAAACACCCCTTAAGAAGACGTAAATATCAAAAGTATCTTTTATAACTTTTAAATGTAGTAAGAGTGAAAATATTGAGTAAAGCCTGGAGTGACTTTGGAACTACTTGCAAAAGAGTTTGAAATTTTAAGAGAAAATATTTTTTTTCTACATTCAATATGTACATTTTGTTATAGTGCAACATGAAATTATTCCAATTTTTGAAATATAGCTACAGAATTGATGCCCCACAAATTTTGGCATCCTGGACCTATTTAATCTGGTCCTATGAGTGTTTACAATACTCCTTCATGCTTCCTTAACAATTTATCAATAGTCAGTTTTCGATCAAACATCAGACGAAAGTTGTTTTATGAATTTTCCCTTTTAATAGCTTTTCAAGCACCATGGAGTCTGACTAAGTTACTTTGTCTCCACTTTCAATTGACCATATTTGTTTGTTAACTACTGTGTATGTAGATGCCAGTTCATATTGTATTGAGCTTGTATTTTTTTTTTTTTTTTCCCTTCAACACAAACAGCTAAAGTTCAAATGTATTGAGATTAATAGATTTTGGTTTCAAGAGAAATTATGCATGGGTTTTTAAAAAATAATTTGATTTTTTTTGGCTACCTTCTGAAAACTTTTTAAAAGTGCAAGGCAAATTATACTATTAGAAACAGTCCTGTCATGACTAATTTTTAGATAAGATTTTTTAAAAATAAACAGGATCACAACACTAATTTTCAATGGTTAGTAATTTTATCAAATCCAAGTTTCTTCAAAAATATATATTATTTACGATTAAACATCTGGCCTTCAACTAGTAGGGGAGACCAGGAATAGTAGGCGAACTTTTTAAACTTAATTTTTTAAAGGTTGTAAATAAAGTAAAAAAGTGTTCTTTTATTGCTTGAATTGTATCCAAATCATTTCTTCATATGTATGTTTTAGTTGTTCTACCACCAAGGTATTGTGTCTTCAAGTATATATAAAAATTACTAAGAAAGAAAATATTTTATTAAATTTGCCACATCTAAAAATATGCAAATGCTATTTAAGTGATAAATACACTGAACGTAAATTTGAGCCTGATTAACTGAATAACTTAATGTAATCAATTAATGTGAAAGTTAAGATTCATAGTGCTATATTTTCAAATTGAAAATACTTATTTTGAGTATTTTCAATAACAAATAAAGATACAAAGAAATACAAAAGTAATTTAGTTTTTTAAAAATAAAATTAAATAATATAATCTGAGGTAGCACATGTGAAAATAGCTTCCAGTTTCCAAAAATATAAAAATAATTCCAAGATGCAAAAGGATTGAAATCTCGAAGACGAGAATCAATTTTTCGCGAAGTACTGGCATGTTTTCCAAAAATAAATTTATTTATTATTTAATAAAATTAAACATGAAATATGCTAGTCTAAAATAGCATATGTAAAAATAACATTCGATTAAAATATTTACAAGATGGAAAAAGATTGAAATCTGAAACACAAGAAGCAATTTTTCGCGAAGTTCGAGGAAATGCAATGTTGCCATGTTCCAAAAATAAGAAAGTTTATTATCTATTAATATTAAACAAAAAATAAGTTAATCTATGGTGGCGTACAACGAAATAACTTCTGATTGCCACATTGTGCGGCGACGCAACCGAACTCGGAGACACCGACGGAGGACCCGGGGAAGAGTTGTCTTGGTTAGTGGTTTGGTTTTAGAGGCTTCAGAATCAAAAAACTAAGTTGGAATGGGGGGCATGGTTTAAGGAGCAGAATTCGAAAGGGTACTAACTATCGGGATTTTAGTAGAAACAGAAATAGGGTGGCTAATAAGAGAAAAGATTTTAACACTTGGGATTCAAACAATCGTGCAGCATTAAATAAAAGTAAGATGGGCTTACTTAAGGTTTTTTATACAAATGCTCGTAGTATTAGGAACAAGATGGAAGAATTGAAAAGCATAATTATAGATGAGAGATTGGATATTATTGGAGTTACCGAGACATGGGCTACCGAAAGTGATGATGATTTATTATCTATTGCTGGGTATAATTTGTTTAGACAAGATAGAGTAGGTAAAAGAGGTGGTGGGGTTTTATTTTATGTCAGAGACACTTTAATTTGCAACGAATTGGTAATTAATGATAAACCTAATGAGATTGATATGATTTGGCTGGAGTTGATTAGTAATAGGGGCAAAAAACTACGTTTGGGGAATATTTATAGGCCACCCAACTTAAGCCAGGGTCAAGACGAACAGATGTTTAGTATTATTAGTGACATTTCTAGCAAGGGGTCAGTCATCATAATGGGAGATTTTAATTTTCCAGGAATTGATTGGAATAATTTTTACCATAGTAATAGCAGAGAAGAGGATTTTTTGAAAGTAATTGGTGACTGTTTCTTAGATCAAATTGTAACTCAGGGTACTCGACAGGACGCGATTTTAGATCTAGTTTTCTGCGACATGGAAGGCTCTGTTCAGGGGTTATGTGTAGGGGAACACATTGAAGATAGTGACCACAACAGTATTAGGTTTGGGATTAAATTTGATATGCACAAAGTAGAGAATTTTAGGTTTGTGCCCAATTTCAGAAATACTGACTTTGTGGCACTTCGGCAGAGTTTGAAAGCAGTTTTTTCTTCTGGATTGGACAATAGCGATGTGAATCTTCAGTGGGCAGAGTTTAAGGAAAATCTAGCGAATACGGTTAGGGATCATGTTCCTTTTAGGAGAAAGGGTGTCAACACTAAAATTTGGCCAATGTGGTTCTCCAGGAAAACTAAAGACGCTCTAAATTACAAGCAAGCTGCTTTTTATAGGTTTAGAGAAACAGGTCACAGTGCAGATAGGCTCCAATATTGTAAGGCAAGGCGTAAATTTAAGTATTTGGTACGGATTCAGAAAAGAGAGTTGGAGCAAAGACTGGCAGATAACATAAACAGGAATCCCAAGAGGTTTTTTGCATACGCTAATTCGGGGAAAGTTCGAATTAGTCATATTGGGTCACTGGTTGATGAGCACGGAATTTTAATTCAGGACGATAGTGATATTGCTAATGTTCTTAATAACTTTTTTTCGAGTGTTTTTAACGATAACTGTATCTCAACAGTTGACACCAACAAGACACAAGCTATAGTACAGCTTGAGGACTTTGTATTTTCCAGGGATGACGTTTTACTTCATTTGAAAAAAATTAAAGAGACTAAGGCTCCGGGGCCAGATAATATTTATCCGAAAATTTTAGTTGAATGTGCAGAGGAATTAGCAGATGTAATCGCAAACATTTTCAATGCTTCTTATAATTCGGGGACAGTGCCAGAGGACTGGAAGCTGGCTAACATTACACCGCTCTTCAAGAAAGGGTCTAAAGGGAGTGCGGAAAATTATAGACCTGTGAGTCTAACTTCGGTGGTTTGCAAAATTTTTGAAACATTGATGAAAATTAAGATAGTAAATTTTCTAGAGACTAATAATCTATTGACTAGTTTTCAGTACGGTTTCAGGAAAGGTAAATCTTGTGCAACTAATTTATTACATTTCTATGACAAAGTTACCATGGCTTTGGACAATAAGAAGCCTGTAGATGTTGTTTACATTGATTTTCAAAAAGCTTTCGATAAGGTACCACATGTTGCTCTACTTAGCAAATTAGCTGATATAGGAATAGGAGGGAAAACTTTCATTTGGGTAAAAAATTGGCTGACCGGAAGGAAACAAAGAGTAGTTGTAAGGGGAAATTATTCTAATTGGAGTGAGGTCTTAAGCGGGGTTCCTCAAGGATCAGTGTTAGGGCCTGTTTTGTTCATTGTCTTTATGAACGATATTCACAAAAATATTTCTGGGAACATGAATTGTTTTGCTGATGATGTCAAAGTTATGGGGACTGTAGAAAATGAAGAACAAGCAAATCAGCTGCAAGAGGATCTAGATAATATTACGGAGTGGGCTGATAAATGGGGTATGGCTGTTAATGTTGGGAAATGTCAAGTGCTACATTTAGGGCATGGAAATAAGTGTACAAGTTATTATTTGCAAGGTTCAGTCATTAGTCAGGCAGACAAAGTTACTGATCTGGGGGTCCTAATAAGTCAGGATTTAAAGTTTAGCCAACAGTGCAGCATTGCTAGCAACAAAGCCAATAAGATGCTTGGGTTTATCAATAGATCTATTTCAAATAAATCTAAAGAAGTTCTTCTGCCCTTATATAGAAGTTTGGTAAAACCCCATTTGGAGTATGCTGTTCAGTTTTGGTCTCCTTATCTTAAGAAAGACATTAATGTATTGGAAAGGGTTCAAAGGCGGGCTACAAGGCTAATAAGTGGACTTTCCCACTTAGATTATGATTCCAGGCTTAGAAGGCTAAAAATGTACAGTCTTGAGCAAAGAAGAGACCGAGGGGACATGATTCAGCTGTTTAAATTTATTAAAACGAAAGATGTTACGGGGCTAAAGTTTAGCACTGAAAACAGGACAAGGGGTCATTGTTTTAAGCTATTTAAATCTCAGGCAAACATGGATATTAGGAAAAATTATTATTTTAGCAGGGTAGTGGAACCTTGGAACAGCTTACCGGAAGAGGTGGTAATGAGCAAAGGAGTAGACAGTTTTAAGAGGGCCATTGATCTTCACTGGGGATTGTAAATTGACTAGGACCAGTCTAGCTGGGCCCAGAGCCTGTTGCTGGTCATCACTTTTGTATTTGTATTTGTATAAATATCAAATTATTTACAAAATGTAAAAAGATTGAAATCTCAAACACGACAAGCAATTTTCCGCAAAGTCCATGTAAGTGCAATGCTGCCAAGGCTCCAAAAAAAGGAAAGTTCATTATCTATTAAAATTAAACATAAATAAGCTAATCTAAGGTGGAGTATGTCAAAATATTTACTAGATGCAAAGAGATTAAAATCTCTCTACAAGCAATTTTCGGCAAAGTCCGCGTAAGTTTGATGTTGCCATGGTTCTGGAAAAAAAAGTACTTTATTATCTATTGAAATTAAGCATGAAATAAGTTACTCTAAGGAAAGGTATGTTAAAATAGCTTTTGATTGTCAAAAATGTCAAAATATTAACAAGATAGAACTCGCAAACATAGGAAGCTATTTTTCGCGATGCTGCATATCGAAGCACTAAAAAAAACTTTCACATTTTTTTAAGCATTCTTCAAGAGCGAAGGAAAGCGTCATAACTCCTCCCCCAACCCTCTCCATTTGCTAGATTTCCATGCTGCAGCTGTTGAAGGAGGAGTAATGCTGTCAATCCGAAGCGAAATAATACAGGAAAGTCAGGTTGAATAGAAACAAGGGGCCGTGGTCGTGTGTTCAGGTGTAAAAAAACATCAGCACACACTATCTTTTAACGTAATGAAAACTTTTAAAATCTGATTTTTAAGAAAAACAATACACAAGCGAACTAAATGGACCAAAATGTTAAAAAGCAGTCGAAAGCGGACTTTACCCTTAAAAACGAGCTTTGGCGGGAAAAGCATTGGGAGCCCTGTCTAACTAATACAATTATTTCATAAAATTGACAATTTACAGAATTTAAATTTCAATTGTTTAATGTTTTGAAAAAAAAATTTAACTTGGGGCAAATATGCGAATTTGCACACTTACCCCGAAAAAAGCTCGACAACTAGCCCCAACTTGCCCTACTGAAATCAAGTTACACTGGTTTAAAAATGGTTTCATAGAATAATCCAAAAAACTGTCATTTGTTGCGTAAACAACTATCTCTTGTGGAACATGTTTGGTTTGGCAGATTTCATTGAAAATACACTGACGGTAGCAAGGCATCTACGTGGTTACGAGACAGCTCACTCAGAGCTGTCAAACCAAAAATGAGAAAATTATTTAACATTCGCACACTTACCCCTTTGCATACTAGCCCTGGTCTCCCCCAATTGATTTCAAAATCCTTGGATTTTTGAAAGCTCAGCAAAATGTGAAAAATGATAGATAAGACAAGATTTTTATCAAGCCTAATTTTAATTTCAAGGCATCTTTAAAAAAATACATTTCATTTTAATACATTGATTTTTTACAATCTTCAAAAGAAAATCTCTTTTATGAAAGACAAATTTATATGTACAACATATAACAGCAAAACAATCAATTTCTCAATGGAACTTGTTTTCTCTTTTTCTTGCCGATTATGTTCGGGAGTGGTCCGAGTTTAAAGGCAGTTCTAAATTGAAATAATAAAAATCTTATTAACAACTTTTAAAAAGAAGGCTAATTTTTAAAAATATTTTGAGTGATCATTCAGTTACTTGTAATAAAGTACACAAATTTATCATAAAGCATTTTTTTTCATCAGAATAAAAGTACAGGGATCTAGTGGGTGCAATTTTACATTTGTTACATTGAAAGCGTCTTCAGAAATTGTAGGCTTTTCAATATCAAATGTGAATGGTTTTCACTGTTTATTACAAGCAGTTTGGTTTCAAAATGATAAGCATTTAATAATGCAATTAATTTTTAGTTCTCATCTAGTAACTCATAAAAGCGTATGCAAACCATAGACACCTTAGAGCACACATACTGAAAAGAAGAACATACTCCAACTCCATAAGAAGATTGAACTATTTGATACATAGTTATTGCTTATCATAAGAGCTGTGTAATTGGAGGGGGAAAAACAATATATATCATTGCATCAGAGCAACAGTAAGATATCTAGTCCCAAGAAATAACACTAAGATATCTTAATATTGCTCTGATGCAATAATATATATATATATTCAGAGGGCAAACCTTTTTTAAAAGGTAAATGTAATGGTTGAGGGATCTTTGTTTGGCCAATAAAAGTCAGTTAAGATTATTTAGCAAGTTTTAATTTAAAAAAAAAATTAATGGAGTTTTAAATCAACTTAGAGTAAACGTGCATTATTTTTTAAATAAAAAACTAAATATTGCAGAGGCTGGTAATATCCCCCCCCCCCCAATACAACACTGCTTATCAGTAGTTTTTCTCAAGTGTGTAAATAAGGTTTAACACATGTTTGAACCTCAAAACATTGTCAATTTTTTAATACAGCAGAGGTTTCACAGCAGTAGTTTTATTCTGCTGATGTTCAGTCAACAGGAAAAATAAATTAATATTGTTTCAAATATAGTTCAATAAAAACACAAGAAAAAAAACTTAATTTTTGAAACAATGATTAAAAAAAAAAATCTTTTTCTAAAACTGTCTCCCCCCCCTCAAAAAAAAAAAAAAGAGAGAGAGAGAGAGAGAGAGACAGCTTGATACCGGGAAATCCAGCTTACTTGGGGCATCAGGATGCTCTTTAACAAAGAGATGATTTTATATTTACTATTAACAAATTTCATAAATAATATTAGTTGAACAGTCAACAGTTAATTCCTTGCATAAAATGAAGTTAGATAGCTTTAACAATAAAATAAAGTATTGAATTTTCCACTGTTTTCTGTCTTAATACGAGGGCAAATTAAAAAGTCTTTGCACCTATTTTTTTAGCCAAAATACAGCTGTGAATACAAAGCAAACATATACATTTCTAGAAGTGACAGTTTCTTGAACCGTACCAGCCGTATCTGGTTTTTGCTCGGAAGTGCGGAGCTGCTATCAGTCATTCAAGATGACAGTTGTTCTTCAGACGTCCACAGCTTATGAGCAGCGAAGTGTTATTCGTTTTGTATAGAGCAAGGGACAAAAGTCCATAGCAATTCACAGGGAAATGAACCTACAGACCTTTCCCCACAGATTTTCACATTTTCGCTCCACTAAAGAAGTTTCTGGCAGGACAGAGATTCACATGTGACGAAGAAGCCAATGACACGGTCTGACGGTGGTTCCACAAGCAGCCGGAAAAAATTTACCACAGGGTCTAATTTAGAGCTGCAATGGGACAAATGTCTGAACTGGTGTGGTGACTATGTGGAGAAGTAATTTAAGGGTCGTAGTACACTATGTATATTTGAAAATACTTGTATGTACCTGTTTTTTGGCGAATAAAAAATAGGCGCAAAGACTTTTTGATTTATCCTCGTATTTAAGTAGTAATGTGAACAGCAGAAAAGAGTATTATATCTAAATAACACCTAAATAAAGTAATCCCGTTTTGGTTCTCGCCAAGCTATACTGTGCATTTAGCATGTAACCCTGATACTGCCCAACTGAAGAATAGTTAAAATAAAAAGAAAAAAAAAACCTTTTTGCTTCTCTATTCTACTGCTAGCATTTATTTTGAGTTTGATATATAATGCACATTATTTTTCTTACACCCGATGCATCCAAGTTGATTAAAATTGATTATAAATCAATTGCAATAAGTTCATTCCATTCACTAACAAGCTTTCCAAGCAAGAAGTTGAATTTCACTGAATTTGCAGACAAGTTTCCCCAAATGTAAAAATTTATTTAAAAAAATTATATAAATTTGAATTTTTGGCACCTTGAATTCAAATTATGTTTTTTGCAATCACAAGCGTGTGTGTATGAATGCGCGTGTGTGTTTGTGTAGGCGCATGCGTGTGGGTGCGTGTGTATGTGTGCATGTTGTGTATGCAGTGCTGTGTGTGTAGGCGTTCGTGTTTGTGTATGTAGGCATATGTGTTTGTGTGCAGGCATGAGTGTGTGTATGTGTATGTGTGTGTTTGTGTCTGTGCGCAGGCATGAGTGTGTATGTGTGTAGGCGTGTGTATGTGTAGGATATGGACCCAACCTGAAGATGGTTTTCGCGAGAGGAGCAGCATCGTGAGGAGCCGGTCGACGGTGGTGCTGGCAGAGGGTGCTGGCGGGAAAATAAAATGATAGGAATTCAAAACAGTCAAATGAGAACAATAAGCAATCGTGATTGCTCAAAAAAAAAAAAAGAGCGTTGATTTTTTAAACATATGTAAAAATTAAAAACCAATAAATTGATTTATTTTTCCAAAGGGAAGACTTATGTTGTAATAATATGAAGTTTTAACAAAATGGTGAAAAAATTTACAATGGTTTCTAGTGATCTTTATACAAATATTTACCAACAGCAATCATGTACAGAAAAAAGGTGACCCAATGTAATACATGTAATTGGATTGTCCTAAAACGTTTTTTTTTCTCCTATAACTGAGCTAATTTTTTTATGGTGGCATGACGATTTATTTATGTATATTTCATCATTTGAATCGATTATTTCAGAAAGGGCATAAGTCACATTTTTTTCAAAATTGAGTTAGCTGTGGTTTTCCCATATTAGTATGTAGAGCAGGGGTCTCCAAACTTTTTCACTTGCGGGCCAGATTGTAAATTTGTGGAGGCTAGGTGGGCCAGTCCAACAAAGTTTTAGCTCAGATAGTCTATTTCCTGCTATCCCCCCCCCTCCACCCATACATTGCGAATATATATATTTTTTAGTTAAGCGCTCAGTGGTGGTTTTTCAAAATTTCTGGGCTTGCTTCTAAATTGCTATATTTCCTTATACGAATTTGCTATTAGTTAAATTAAGTTATTTTTTAAGGGCCCGCAAATCTATAATAATATATCGTTAGGAAGTCTTATAAAATTTAGAATAGTTCAGAAAACTGAAATAAAAAGCATTCATTGTCACAAAATAAATTGAAGTTTTTTTTTAAAAAAAGGCTAATGAGTGAGTGATACAAGACAAAATTATTGCAATGTACTACAAATTTATTTTATTACATTAATGATGATTAAAAACTTGGAAATAAATGAGAACACAACACGTGTATAACATTTAAAATTTTTTAAAAAGTTAAAAAAATAATGAGAAGAGATTACATTTATTTAACGATTAAAATTTCAGTCCATTCAGAGACAAACTTCGTAGTTCCGATCATTAAAAGAGATTTTAAATGTTCGTCTAATAAAAAAGATCTATACTTAGATTTAACGTACTTCAATTTTGAAAACGTCTGTTCACACTTGCAAGTGGATGCAAAAAGAGAAAACATAGCTCTAGCATGATTTTTTAAGTTCTTAAAGTCTTTTTCTGGCAGAGAACTGTGAAATGGAGGTAGATTACCTTCCTTGTGACATTCCTGGAAAGCTGTCTTGAGTAAGTCATTAGTTGTTATTTGTTAACTCGATGACTTCAAGTTGAATTTCAGAAGCCACCTTGCCAATATCACACTTAAAAGGGTTTTGAAAGAGTTCAATTTCGTCTGATGCACGGTCAAAGTCTTCAAAGCGGTTTTCAAAATCATGTCGTAGCTGAAACATGACTTCCAAAACGTAATCCTTGGAAAAGGTAGCAGTGCTTAGTGCACTTAAGTTCTTACATGTTTCAAAATGGTCAAACTTCGTAGATCCCAAATACTTTTCGAAAAGTATGAGTTTTTGTCTGAAAGCTTTGACATGGTAGTATAAGTCACAAACTGAAGAGTTTTCACCTTGCAGTTTCAAACACAGAAAATTAATATGAGTCGGGAGAACAACAACATAAGCCAATTTCCATACAAATACACTGTCAGAAAGTTCAAGTACAGGACGATGCTACTCAGTCATAAAAATGTCAATTACTTCTCGAAGTTCAAAAAACCGCCTCAATACTTTGCCTCTGCTCAACCAGCAAACTTCGCAATGGCACAGAACATTTGGGTAAATACTGTCGATTTAAGGTAAAAAAAAAATGAATTGAAAGTGTTTGAGGGAACTTGATCTGATGAAGTTAACTGTTTTGACAACTACGTTCATTACTTCAGCTACTTTCCAGTGTTTCCCACACAAGGCTTGTTGATGAAAAGTGCAGTAAAAAAACATGGGGTGAACACCCGCAGATCGAACAAAATCTGTTCGCAAGCCGTAGGTTGGAGAGCCCTGATGTAGACCCATCGACTAGTGTAACAGGGAAGTCAATCTTTGTACAACACAGCACTTTTTTTAAGGGTCATGTTTTTCGTTTAGTGCAGAAAGGGCATAACTCCCGGACTTATGCCCTTTTAGCACTAAATGGGAAGGAAGAAATAGTAAGACGCAATGGGCAAGATCATAGAAGAACTAGATTTTTTTGGTGTAATGAAGTAAAAATAAATAACTCCTTTGATCTAGCATAATTTCGGCAATGGTAGGTTTGTCAGTTCAGGGGGTTAAAGGGGAATTCGAAATCACAGAATCGGAATGGAATGCGCTAAAATCTCAGGGGTTTTATTAAAATCACACTAGGAACTGCGAAAAAACTGTATGCTTCCAGTGAGATATATGCTGGTCAAAATAAGAACAACACTGCAGGAGACTTTTTCTTGAAATAACACTGGAGAAATTTAACAAGATTGCCAAAGATTTTCCTCTGAGAGGACATTTGTTTTGTCCTTCATGACTGGGATTTTAGGGCAGTAAAACGAAAGTTTTACTGCCCTAGATTGTAAGATTACTTACAATAAAACCTGTAACTGCTAAGAGGACTTATCCCCTAAATTGAGATTTTGGATAAAGATTCTACTGGGCAACAAATGTTTTCAATTATCAACATTCATGATATTTATGTATTCGATAGAACATCAAAGGAACAGTTTCAGGCTAGCTTTTTTACAGACGATTTTCAAAAGAATATTGCAAAGTAATGTTGCCGGCTGAACTACCTCTGCCAATATTGAGTTTAAAGGGAAAATTTTCATGTTGTTATAACAACTATCAAGATGATTATTCAGTGCAATTTTGAACATAGTCATACAAATATGTACATCAAACTTGGTACACAAAACTAGACAAGAGAAGGATAGAAGAATTCCACGGAGGATGTATTTGATGAATATGAATATAGTTTTATAAGTAATTCGTAAAACTTTTGCTTTTTATCAATTTGTTAGTTTTTGTATTTTTAATTTTTTTACACCAGACTTCATTATTTTACTAAAACAAGATGAGAGAAAGAGGAAAATACACAATACATTTTCATAAGATAATGAATTTATGAATACGGACTTCACTAATTATTTTTGTCGCTTTGTTATGTTATTTTTTATTATCATAAATCAGTTTGAAACAAGTCTGTTTCACCTTATTTACATTTTCATCACTCTAAATTAGTCTTTCAGGATATTTATTGAAGAAAAGGCATAAGTCCAAATCAAAAAAATTTTTACAATCAATTTCAGTGATGAAATGAAACGCAATTTAAGGTGAGATAATGATCCTACTCATGGCTAGATTAGTCATAAAAAGTTTTGCAGAATTTAGTTCATTTTTCAATGAAACAATCACTTTTTATTGATTCCTGAAAAGTTTCATTAGTTAGACTTATGCCCTTTCTGAAATAATCGATTCATTTATTGTAACATACAGTACCCGCAACTAATAAAATCACTGGATTATAAAATCAGCTGCTTTTTAAAATCAAGTCTGGAAAAACAGAATCATTGCAATGCCAAAACATGTTAAAACCATCCTTTAATAAAATCACTATCGCCGTTTTATAAAATCAAAATGTTGGACATCATACAATACGCAAAAAATTGATGAAAAAGCACCCAAAAGTGAAGGAATTGGGTCTCAGAAGATGAGGAAATCTCAGCGTCAAATTTGTCTCTTCAATGGATGTCATAAAAGCGCTTGATGATATACAATGCACTTTAGAGCAAAGAATAAAATATAATGTTGAATGTTACAAAACATTTAGTAAACTTTCAAGCAATACTGAATCTTTACTCTCTAATTCTGTTAATCTAACTGCAATACGCCAATATTTTAAGATCCTTGTGTAAAAAAAAAACTTCTCATGTTTAGTTAAAATGACAACTGTTTTTTGAAGTACTTAAAACAAAAATAAATGACGTAATTCCTTTTGTTTTTTAAAGTATTTAACCTTCAAAATCTTTCATTTCTTTGAATGTAGGTATGCCGCTTTACAAAATCAAATGTCCTGAGAACAATTTAGGTAGTGAGAAGCAAAGGGATGCAAGTGGCAAAATTAAAAATTTGGAGATAATCAGTACAAATAGTAGGGGAATCCCTTCTCTGTCTTGGGGCAAGAGAAAGTACTAGTAGCACTGGTAAATGCTGCTGTACATCATGATTTAGAGAAAAAAAGAATCAATAAAAGCCTACCTAGGATGTTATCCTTAAAGTCGTTTTACTCAAAACTTGAAAATGTCCACTTACATCCCTTTGCTTCTCACTGCCTCAAATGTGATTTTAATAAGCGACAGTTATTGTACTAATTTTTTTAAAAATTAAAGTTCAGATAATCCGCCAAAATAATGATTTAACTTAGAATAAAATTCCTAAATTTCAAGATCTGAATATTTTTCAATAATTTGATAGCAGGTGAAGAATGAAAATATTCAATGTTAGTTAAAGTACAGGATATTTTTAAAAATTGAATAAAAATCCTTCGATAGTGCTAAATCACTGAAGAAAATATTTCAAATATTTTAAATCATGATTTATGTTTCGAACATAATATTGTGATAGTTGAAAAAATACTTACTGGCAAGTAGAGCATATTGGACTGAATGTACAAAAAACTGTAAAAAGATAAATAAAAATTGTCAATGTAATATTTTAATTCAGAATATAATCAGAAATATTATTACATGTTTAGCATAAGCTAAAAATGAAACAGCCAAAGTTAAAACATTTTACAAAAACCAATTGCCTTGCAATATAAAAAACATTTTAGAATATTGAAAGGCAATTAAATAACTTTCTAAACAGACAAATACACAACAGTAAATTTGGGAGCACTCTAGAGAACTGCGCAAATAGAGAACCATTTGACATATGAAGACATATCTCATAAGATGTGTTCATTAATGAGCCTGAAAATTAAAATGGCATTATAACACATATAAGTAGAGTCCTTATTTGTTATACAGTTCATGCAATTAAAAGGATCTAATACATTTGGAGTCTTCATAGGGTGTTTTGTGAAACAATTGATAAGTCTATTAAAATGGACATCAATGTCCGTAGCCTCGTAGGTTTTGTTGTTCTTTGTCACTTTTGAAAGCTCTTCTCCCAGTGGGCTCTGAATTGTTTGAGTTTAATAACTTTACTTCTGGAAATAACTCTAGAACCAATCTCAAAAAATGTTTCTGGTGGCCTAAGCTCACTTATTATCACAACCAAAAGCAGTTTATTATGGGTTGTCTGTAATCTCAGGAATTTGGGTTTTGTAAGACAGGAAAATGTTATCTGTTTGCAATATCACATATGCGTAAAATCAAAACTCATCCATGCAAAATAAAATAAAAGTGTCGAATCTTAAACCCTGTATAATCAAATCCGTGTAACAAAAATCATTGGTTTTTACTTTTTTTCCCTTTCTCATACTCTGTTTGGGAGGGGATTATGATTAATACCTGGCTTTGGAACTTTGAATAAATCATGCCTTGTCATAGAGCAAGACGTTTTTTTCTTCATTGCAGACTACTGTTGGGGTATGGTTTGGGAAATAATAGTGAAGGGGGATGGTTTCCAGACTTTTTTGAGTTAGGGTGCCTCTTTGGAATGAAGATTTACTGACGGTGAACTTCTCTAATTAAAAATATAACTAATCACAGAGAGCTGGGGCAGCTTGTCACTATGGGCTCGGTGGATCAAGCCCACCCAGAAAAATTGTACACAATTAAATAGATTATTTAAAAATAACGTTTTGTATTTCAGCTAATAAGTTTTTAAAAAAACAATGAATAGTGGACATGAAACACATTTTGAATCTCTAGTACCCTGCATATTGCTTCTAAAATATGAGAAGTTTTCCATCTATTAGCATTTGCGCTTGCAAGCTCCGACAATGATTCTTTGGGCATGTCCCGATTGTGCCCCTGCCACACCTCCGCTCTTAATCAATCACGGTGATTCAACCAGACACCAAAACTGCAAGTCCGTGTCACTCCGATTTCTGCTGCGTGGGCACCAGCTCCTCAGTCCTCGGAAAAATAGCTTTACCCAATAGCAGTAGAAGGCAATAGCAGATTGGGAAGAATTTGACACGTCACTTGTACGAAACAACAGCTCTCCAAAGGGCAAAAAACAGCTGGCCCACTGAATAAAAGAAAGTACTCTTATCATTTTCCTCAGTCCCGCTTTTGTCTCTAGTCTTAAACGGCTGTTAATGTCTGGAACTGGCATTTACCATTTTACGGGTTCCCCCCGATTGTATCACATCGCATTGCATGTATATTTTTATTTATTTATTTTTCTGTTCAGAACTAATATGAGCAGAATTATCGGAATTTCAGAATGAAGAGTTTGTTTTTGAATAGCATACAGCACAGATCAGTTGGTTTTGAGTGTGGTGCAAATAAAAGTTCTGAATTGGTCCAAAACTTTTACAAAAAACTTCGATTGGGTGATGTATTCAAATTTCTTTTTTGTTCCGATATTTGGCCGCAATTAATCGTATAATAGGTCTTATTGTTAGGTGTTTTCTGTTCTGTATTATTCTAAGGCGGAACAAACCTAAATTATTTCAACTTGATCCGGTACATTGCCGGTACAGTCCTTAAAGGTGTAGGACCACATTACTTCAAAAATGACCAAACTATTGATTTTTTATTGTTTATTTTAAAACTTCAGATTGTTCCAATTTTTATGAAAAGAGTTTCAACACTCTAGTTTAATTATTTAAAGAGTTATTGGATTCAGGTCACTCACACTAGGTGCGCTTTTTCTCGATTTCGTATTGTTTTTGAGCAATCACGAATTGCTATTTGCTTTACACTTGATGGTTGAATGAAATCTGGCTTTGATTTTATTTTTCTATTCTTATAATGCAGGTGTCCATGTGCCTCGGAATCAAATTATTTATTATCGTCCTTCACAACTTTGCACAATCCTTTTTACGCAAAAATAGTATCTAGCACATAGCATCCAGCCCCTGCCATTCATTTGAATTTTGATGTCATGAATTTGAACTATGGTTGCGATAAAAGTCATTAGTAGAAAAAAGAAATTCCTCCTATCGTAATCCGCGATAGTGAAAACCATAATTTGAACTCAAGATCTCAAAATTTAAACTTTTAAAAATTGAAGTATTTTTCAGTGTTTTGATTTTTGTTTAAAGGATATGAAAATTAATTATTGGTTAGTAAATAAGTGCATACACAGGATCCAAGGAATTACACATTTTATTTAAATGTTTTAAAAAATGCTATGAATGTGGTGTGACCCCTAGGTATTGTGATGTAGTTTCACACAGTAAAAATTGAAGGTAATTCTAATTTTGATATATGAAGAATACACTGGCAATTGAGGAAACTGTTTGTGTTTCCAGAAAAAAATAGTTACCGATTTCGTAATTTGATATAAGGAAGCATGCTAAAATGAAAGTTAATGCTGCTGCGTGATCGTGTTGGCATCAAAAGTGTAATGTAGTAGTTTGATTAATGCTGTGTGTTGTTTATTACTAGTTGCATGGGGTGGGTGTCCTTAAATTTTGGTTGTTTACCTTGAAATTATAAAAAAAAAAAAATGCTCAAGCGGATATTTTTCTAAACAATTTCAACTTTGACGCTAGAAGAGAAGTTTGAAATAAAGAAACTGCAAGTTCAGCATTACTAACTGCAGTTCTCTCCATTTTATCTGTATAAATATTATTGTGAAAATTTTATGCAGAGAGTCCACCCGCTAAATTAAGGTATGAGCCGCCACTGGCTGCATGACACGCTTTGGGAATCACTGGTGCACACAAAGGGACCGACTTTTCTGGCTGAAATGTTATAACAAGCATTTTCAAACTCAGCTATGTTAAATTGAAAACCATATTTCAGTACTCACTGGAAAGACAAACTGAACAAACATAACCAATCTCAATGAGATTTCGATGGCAGAAGCATGCTGCTCGATAATCCACATGAACCCGAGGAGGAAGAATCATCTGTTTGCGGATTTCTGTGCCAGGCAAAAAGATCCACTGGAATAAAAAATATACTTCAATTTTACTAACAAAAACTATGGAAACATGAGAGTTTTAACTTTTTCCCGATAAGACTGTGTAGCAGACAGAATAATGGAGTTTAAAATTATAGAAACAAATAGTTAAATATTATTAACAGCAAAATTTGGAACAAAAAACTTTAATTTTCAGATAAAAATAAAGAACAAAACAAACACTTGGCTTTTACATCAAAAGTGTTGTACATGTGTTATGCTACCTCTAAAATTTCCAAGACACCAAATTTTTGATACATTCAATGAATCTGACTCAACAACTAAAATAAGAAAAGGTGACAAGTCCAAAATCTATCAGTATAAAGAGCAATTTAAAAATATATACATATATATATTTGACGTAATTTAAAAATAAATAGCAAGACCATATTTATTTTAACTGATTTTTCAGGGGATTTGTTACATGGAATCATATTTTACAAATTAATCATTTTTCCTACTTGTTGACTGATAAAATGTTCTGTCAGTCTCAAAATTGTTTTGATCAGATTGTTAATGCAGTGGCGCCCCAATTTTACGCTGTCCATTTCATATGTTATCCTGCTTCTGATGTCATTTATGCTGGTCCCTGAGAAAGGCTGTATTGATAATGCTAAAATATTCCGAATTTTCTGTTACTCCCTTTCAGAAAGTCTACTTAAAATATTCTTCTGTAAAAAGATCAAAATAATTTTTCATCTACAAGACTCATACAAACTTTTTTTCCAGATTTTGATTTTTACAGGATGAATTTGTTTTATACCTGTTTGAAGCTACTCTGGCATTCTATTTGTTCTCTTTGTCCTTTGTCTGTGAGAGGGATTTTCCTCTGGTCCTCTAATTTTCTTTCACAGGGTTGGTAAAAACCCGGTTTTTTTTACAAAAGCCCATGGATCCAGGGTTTTTTAAAAATAAAACCAAAAAAAAAAAACAACTAAAGCTGAGTTTTTTTAAAAAAGAAATGTGGGTTTTTTGTCTTTTTTTAGGGAAAATGTGGGGTACTTGTAGCCTATCGTAGCCTAAGTATATGGACAAAGCGCAAAAATTGTCTTGGGGTAAAAAAAGCTGGAAAACTAGTTAAAACTCAGCGTTTTCTGAAGAAAAGTATAAAAGACTACAAAACCCAAGAATGGTGAAGTTTCAGATTTTTTAGTTTCCATGATTACTAACAGTTAAGGCAAAGTTACTTTTTGAGTGATAAAATCTATTATTCGTTTTTAATTACTACATTTTTATTTTTTGCATTTTACTTTATTGTATTTCATTTTGTTATGCAAAACTACTGTAGAACCTCAAGTAGTTTAAATCCTTTTTTACTGAATTTCAGTTTAATCGAGAAACTTCTTTGAATTTTACGTAGACTGTTTTTGTATACAGAATAACAAATACTAAACTTTTTCGTAAGATAATGAAAATACTGTACATCCTATTCTGCTTTCTGTCTGACCCTTTGTAACAGCTGTTAATTTCTAAAAAAAATACCTTGTTTATTCAAGATTTGTGACATCTTGGTTTGCAGAAAATAATTCAAGTGAAAGCCTTTCAGCTAGAGTAGTTTCCTCTGTACAATCGATAAATATTGAAAAAATCAGACGTGACAGGACTTAGTCAAGATAGTTTGAGTTAGTTGAGAGTTAGTTTGAGTCAGTTAAAGAAAAAAGTTAAATATATTTATTTTAAATCTTTGAAGTATTTTTTAATGCCATTAAGAGTTAAGAAATACTATTAAAGTTCAAAATTCATTTTGTATGTCCATTGTCTGTGGTAAAGAACAAATTTAATTAATTATTTTAAAAAAAAACTTCTCAGAAAATTTTAAAAAAACCCCAAAAATGGGCTGAATAATGGGTATATTCAGAAAAAAATAAATAAATAAAAACCATTGGGTCCAATCCGGCCAACCCTGTTCTTTCATGGTAATTGAGGACAAGATCTGCTGATACTCCCTTTGAAAATTTTAAAAGAAGTTGGTGACAAACCCCCCCCTCCCCTCCCCGAGTAGCATCCACTGTGAACGAGCAGTAGGCTCTTTACCCAGTTAGACTGGTCCTCATCAACTTATCAATCGCCCAGGAAGATTAAGAGCCTTACGAAAGCTATTCTGCACATTGTAAGTAACAGCTGCCTTTGGTAAACTATTCCGAATGCCAGGGCCGATCCCAGGGTGTCGGCCGCCCGTGTGCAAAGACCTAGTGTGCCGCCCCTCAAGAGTAATTTGCATATTTTGACTAAGCTTTAACGTCTATATAAATCTTTCTTTAAATTTCTATGCCAAGTTCGAATTTAAAAAAGGGGGGGGG
Organism: Uloborus diversus; assembly: GCF_026930045.1. NCBI lineage: Eukaryota > Metazoa > Arthropoda > Arachnida > Araneae > Uloboridae > Uloborus > Uloborus diversus. The sequence goes on along the minus strand of NC_072736.1, from coordinate 58,785,783 downwards.
GAGACAAAAGAATGATCTTATAAAAAGAAAGAAATTTTTTATAGTAAGAAACTCCTTAGGTACAGTTTATATCTTTGAAGAAAGTAATAGATACCAAAATTTACTAGTCGTAAAAACGCATTTTATAGTCTTTCTTCGGTGACATCAGAGAAGGGACGGAGGAAGGGTAAGCGTTGGGGGAGGTGTCAGGGGTTCAGGGGAGGAGGATTGCTCCACGAAAATTATCGAATTGGCGTATGAAAAATATTTTTAGTTAATCTTTAGTTGTGTTTGGCTGCAAGGACAAAAGAGTCAAGTATATTCAAGGTGCATGGAGAAATTTTCAAAATTGACGTGAAAATATCGCAATTTTAGGAACTTTTTCGAGACTTTAGGTGAAAGTAATGTTGCAGTTCTTTCCTAAAATTCTTTCAAAATTGAAATCAAATTGAAGCTATTTTTTAAGACCGTAACTTAGGAAGGATCGGCGTTCTTCCAGAAAAATCTCCGAAACTTAAGTTTTAAACCCGCAGGTTTGGGTTACCTTTGTTGACGTTGCAAGAGGGAGGGACATTCAATCGTCTCCCATCGAAAGATTTCGAAATATAAGTTTAAAACGCAAATTTAGGCCGTCTTTGGTGACGGTAGGGAATCTGGCGGCTATCCTCCGGGGCTATCCTCCGGTAATTTCTCGCCACTATTTTTCCAAAAACCCGTTAGATTTGAAAACAATAGGGGAAACATGAAAATATTCCGAACCAAAATATTTTCGGAACAGAAATCCTTTACAGGCTATTTTTGGGAAGGAAGGATTTTGGGGCTCTTAAGCGGATATATCTAAAATCGCAGTTTTATATCATCTTTGGTGACGTTAACAAAACTGGGAAGCTTATGCGGATCTTTCGGATATTTTTCAACGTTAGTATCTGAAAAAATATAACTATAGACTTTTGTCCACCTCACCTCGACGATTGATGGATATGCCCCAGCGCCGTGAAAAGTTACATAAGCCTGGCAGTTCTCCTCCGGAATTCTTTAGAAATATAAGTCCCAAAGTCGTATTTTAAGCATTGTTTGATAACGATGGGACTAAGAGCGAACGGGGGTTCAGTGTGCTCTCACGAACTGTGTTTTTGAACCTGAAGTCAACTTCAGGCTAGTTTAGGCAGGAAGCTGTGGCTCCACGGAATCGTCTAAAAACGAAATTTTCAGGTATAGTGATTGCGTTGGAGAAAAGAGGGATCCGGGATCTTTCCACAAAAGTTCTTGACTCTGATGTTTGAAAAACGCAATTTTAGTTTGTTTTTCAATACGTTAAGTGAGAAGGGGTGGAATTAGGGGCTTCTCGAAAGACGCTAATTGAGACTGTATTTGGTAGTAATGTTTGCGAATGGATTTCGGGGTCCTCCACTGCAAAAATTTCGAAAAATGCCAAAGCAATTTTATATGACGTTTGATGATAGGAAGGGCTGTCGTCTGTAAACACGTTTTGGATTTTGGAGCCAGCACTTTTAGGCTATGTTTGATTAAGTTAAGGTGGAAGAGGTGAATCAGAAGCTTAATTGGGTCCTTAAGATCGATGGTTCAACCAGCGAAATTTTCCGAAAGTAAAGTCCTAGAAACGCAATTTTAAGCCTTTGTTGCGTAAGAACCTCCTCCAGCTGAGAGTTACTCCGAAAATAACACCTAAGCAACATATTACAAATGAGTGGCAACACTCTAAGTAAGGCGGGGAGAGTAAGAATTACGCAGAACTATGTACGACTACGTTGCTGAACGAGGTTCTCCTTTTAAGTACTACAATAAGGCGTAACAAACAGTACGTTTTCATTTATTTGTGTGGATATGACTTTTGTAAAGCTTCATGTACATTTTTTTAAATAAATAGCCTCAATTGTTTTTGCTCCTGGACTTTTAAAGTACGACACAACATTTATTGGCGAGCCAGCCAGGATGTACGGAAATCAGAAGATTTCAGAGGCTTTGTAAGGATATATAAGTAAGTGTTTGTAAGAATAATTAGTACGTAAATTGATATTCTTTATACGAAAATGGACATTTTGAAGCAGGAGCGTTCAATTTTACGAAGTGCCTTCACAAGAGCTATAAATAATTTTGATAAGTTAACGGAATCAAACGAGACAAGCAGTGAAGAAAAACAAGTAGAATTTGAACTGTTATCTGAGAAATACAAGCAGTTAAAAGAGTGTGACGCCGAAATCTTAGAACTATTACCGACGGAAAAATGCACAGAAAAACAGTACGAAGAGGAATTCGAATCGTGTGAAAGATACGATAGAAACTTTCTTTTTGCGAAAATGAAAGTAAAACGAACATTTTCCGTGCAAGCTCCGAGAAACTACGAAGAAACGCCCCTTCAATCGGTACAGGGTACCGAAACAGTATCCCAGTATCAGCTACCGAAAATTGAGCTCCGGAAGTTTGATGGAAATCCGAGGGAATGGTTAAACTTTTGGTCCCAATTTGAGCAAATTCATCAAAATACGAGAATAGACGAACGGGACAAATTCCAATATTTAATACAGGCGACAGTTGCGGGCTCCAAGGCGAGAGACATCGTAGACAGTTTTCCCCCCACGATTGAAAACTATCCCAAGGCCATCGAGTATTTGAAAGAAAGATTTGGAAAAGAAAGCGTTTTGATTCAAGTGTATATACGAGATCTATTGCAGCTGGTAATGACGAAGAACAAAAGTGATTTATCGACATTGTATGATAAACTCCAGACACAGTTACGTTCGCTTGAATCGCTAGGACTCACAAAAAATAAGTACGCGGATATTTTGTTTCCACTCGTTGAGTCAGCATTGCCAGTGGATATTATTAAGTTATGGGAAAGGCAGCGAAGTACTGCTGCAGATACAGTGGGTAAGACTGATTTAGATTTATTAATTGATTTTGTTAAGAATGAGGTTGATAGTGAATTCAGAGTAAAAATTGCTAGGGAAAGCTTTTATTCTGATAGGGTAAGTCATAAAAAAGATTTAAGTAAATATTCGGAATCTAAATCTCTCGTACCAACTGCTTGTGAATTACTTAGCGCAAATGATAAAACTGCATTTAATGATAATAACAGTAAATTTAAAAGGTATGATAATTGTATTTTTTGTGATAAGTTTCATGCATCTGAGAGTTGTAATGAAGTTACGAATATGACCTTAGATTATAAAAAAGATATTCTTAAGAAAAAGAAAGCTTGTTTTGTGTGTCTTAAGAGAGGCAATCATCGGGCAAATCAATGTAGTTCTAAGCATAAATGTCAGATTTGTAAAAGGCGACATTTCGTGATCTTATGTCCAGATTTGCCTTCGAATAGACCAGATAATCCTTTAAAAGATAATAATAACAAAATTAGTACTTTAAATAATCATGTACAACTCTTGGATGTATATCTTCAAACTTTGGTTGTAAAATTGTGTAATGGTTCGAAAGAAATGCTTCTACGTGCAGTCATTGACATGGGTAGTATGAAATCTTACATAGTTTCTGATGTTGCTCAGAGCATGAACTATTGCCCTACAAATGAAATTAAATTGAAACAATCACTGTTTGGTGGGGTAGAAATTTCTGAAAAAAGTTATAAGAACTATGTTGTTGTTTTAAGTAATGTTGATAACAGTTACAGGTGTAAATTTGATGTTCTTGCACAAAAACGTATTTGTTCTGAGATCAATCAAATCCCATCTGGTCCTTGGTTAGACGAGCTCAAGCAGCACAATATTGAAATTACGGATACAGAAAAAAATAAATTTAAGGTAGATAAGGAGATAAAGTTATTAATTGGTGCTGATGTTGCGGGAAAATTGTTGACGGGAAGAATAATAAATCTTAAGTCTAATTTGACAGCTATACAGACTCGTTTGGGGTGGACTGTGTTAGGGAAATTATGTGAAACAAGGCAAAGCGTAAATAGTAACCATTCTTTAGTGATTACATCGCTGTTAACGCCAACTCAGTGTATCAGTGATCTTTGGAAGTTAGACGTTTTGGGAATTGATGATCCAGCATATCGAAAGAGTAAATTAGAATTGGAAGAAGAAACTAATAAATTCTTTAATAAAACTATTTGCATGAATTCGGAGGGCAGGTACGAAGTTGCGTTGCCTTGGATAGAGGATACCTCCTCCTTACCGGACAATAAGAAATTAGCTGAAAAATGCTTATTAAGCACAAAAAGAAAGCTTGTAAATTTGGGAAAGTTGGAGGAATATACGGAGGTTTTTAACAATTGGGAATCTCTTAACATAATTGAAAAGGTACCGGGAGAAACAAAAAAGCAAGTACACTATTTGCCGCATAGGCCGGTAATTAAAGAAAATAGTACTACAAGTTTAAGACCGGTATTTAACGCAAGTTCTCATTCAGTAGGTTCTCCGTCATTAAATAGTTGTTTATCTGCCGGACCTAACTTAATAGAAATTATTCCAACGATTCTTAATCGATTTCGTAGGAACTACGTAGCAGTTACGTCCGATATAGAAAAAGCGTTTTTGCAAATAGCTATTAGGGAGAAAGATCGAGATTTTTTGCGTTTTCTGTGGTTTGGTAAGGATAACTCAGAGCAGTTAGAGGAGTTCCGGCATCGGATGCTGGTTTTCGGGCTAAGTTGCAGTCCGTATCTCTTGGCTGCTACGCTGCAGTTCCATTTGAATAACGTTCCAGAAAATTTAAGCCACACAGCTGAAATTCTAAAGAGTGCATTTTACGTCGACAACTGTGTGACCAGCCTACATACCGAAACAGAAATGAAACAATTTGTGTTGGAATCGCAAATAATCATGACTTCGGGTAATTTTAATTTACGAGGCTTTGAATCCAATTTAAACAGTGCAGTTTCGGCTGATAACTCCGTTGGGAGTAAAAAAGTTTCAGTCTTGGGTTATGTTTGGCATACGGATTCGGATATGTTATCTTGTAAAATGGATCACAAATTAGACTTAGAAAAGGCTGTTACGAAAAGGTCAGTTTTAGCAGTAGCCAATTCAGTTTTTGATCCAATAGGTTTTACAGCCCCTGTGACGTTGATACCTAAATTAATCTTGCAGGAAGTGTGGAATTTAAAACTTAAGTGGGATGAAATTCTTCCAGAGGATTTAATAAGAAAAATTAAGGCATGGTATCAACAGTTAACGAAACTACTAAAATTGAAAATACCTCGGTGGTTAGGCATTTCCCTTGAATACGAGTCGATGAGTTTGCATCTCTTTTGCGATGCCAGTCAACGAGCTTACGCCGCGTGTGTTTATATAAGAGTAGTTCGAAAAAATGAAGTAGTAATTAATTTAGCACATGCAAGAAGTAGAGTTGCACCATTAAAACATATAACTATACCTCGTCTAGAGCTACTCTCCTGTTTAATAGGGACCAGATTACTCTCATCTGTAATTGAAGATCTTAAGCTTTCCGGAATTAATGTTCATTGTTGGACAGATTCCACTACCGCTTTGTGTTGGATTGTAAGAGAGGGAAACTGGGGTACCTTTATACAAAACCGTGTGCGAGAAATACGTTCCTTGACATCTCCTAAAGTATGGGGACACGTTCCCGGAATCCATAATATAGCCGACGTAGCGTCCCGCGGATGTTCCGTAGAGCAGTTAGCGCAGCTAAAATGGTGGGAGGGGCCAAAGTGGTTGTATGACAAAGAAGAAAATTGGCCGAAGTGTGAGGGTAAGCCAGATGAGGAATTGGTGAACTCTGAACTGCGTAAGACTATTATAACTACATTGACAACAAATAAGGTTGATGACAATTGGTACTACAGGTATTTTTCATCGGTAAGAAAAATCGTGCGCATGATAGCTTGGATCTTTAGATTTTATTGTAAGTTAAGAAAATCAGTAACTGGGTTCACAGGTATTTTGTCTGTTTCTGAGCTAGAAAGGGCTGAATTAGCTCTTATGAGGTTGATTCAAAAAGAGTCATTTAAAGGTGTAAACGATGATAAATTGAAAAACCTCAGACCGCTACAGGACTCCAATGGTTTAATAAGAGCTAAAACTAATGTTGCTTATCGTGATGATACTAATGACTTTAAGTTTCCTATCATCTTACCATCTGACCACCCCGTGGTTAAATTATTAATAATGGATGCTCATAACCGTCTTTTACATGCTGGTACTTCTATGTTGATGTCTCATCTACGGGAAAAATACTGGATTATTAAGTCTCGTAAAACTATACGTAATTGCATTAGAAAGTGCGTGAAATGTCAGAGATTTAAGGCAGAAAGGTGTGATGTCAGTTCAGGCATTATGCCAAATGATAGAGTACGTGATGCAGCTATTTTTGAAATAGTGGGTGTTGATCTCGCTGGTCCACTATACCTAAAAAATGGCCAAAAGGCTTATATTGCACTTTATACTTGCGCGGTCTATAGAGCCATTCATCTCGAACTTATTACGTCTTTAAGCACAGAAGTATTTTTTCAGTCCCTGAGGCGCTTTATTGCTCGGCGTGGTAGGCCAACCATCATATATTCTGATAATGGCTCGAATTTTAAGGGAGCAGAAAGACTTTTGCACGAGCTGGATTTGGAGAGTTTACGTTCTAAAGTTGCGGAAGAAAAAATTCAGTGGAAGTTTAACCCTCCATCCGCCGCTTGGTGGGGCGGATGGTGGGAGCGCTTAGTGCAAATGGTGAAGCAAATTTTAAGGAAAATTTTGGGTCGTGCTGCTCTTGATTATGAAGAGTTAACTACAGTACTTTGTGACTGTGAAAGAATTATCAATTCGAGGCCACTTACGTACGTTTCCGAAGACGTCGACGATATGTCACCCCTAACACCAGAAATGTTTCTACAAGAAATTTCTAACGCCGGAGTTTCTGATATTGATATTGTCGATAGAGAAAAGTTAGGTAAGCGAGCTAATTATCTTCAGAAAATAAGAGAACAACTCCGTAAAAGGTTCCGTTCTGAATACCTAGGACAATTACGTCAACAATCTGCTAAGAACTTCAAACTTGAGCCTTTAAAAGTGGACGAAATAGTTCTTTTGGAGGATATTAACAAAACACGTGCTTATTGGAATTTAGCTCGTGTGAAAAAACTAATTCCAGGACGTGATGGGCAGGTTAGACTTGCTGTTGTTAGAACTGAAACATCTGAATTCTTAAGGCCAGTTCAAAGATTATTTCGACTGGAGCTAGAAAACCCAGCATTAAATACGATTGAGGAAGCTGTACCTCTAACTACCAGTAGTGGTAGAATTGTCAAGCCACCAGTGCGTTTGTAAATAGTTATTGTTCATGATTTATGTTTTGATTGTTTTCTGGTTCATTTTTCTTTGTTAAGATTGTGTTTTTTGTATATTGCTTGATGTTATATTATGTAAGTTTTTGTAATTTTTGATTTAACCTAAGTCATTTTGAGTGTTTAGTAGATTATCCACTCAAAAGGTGGGAGGAAATGTTGCGTAAGAACCTCCTCCAGCTGAGAGTTACTCCGAAAATAACACCTAAGCAACATATTACGAATGAGTGGCAACACTCTAAGTAAGGCGGGGAGAGTAAGAATTACGCAGAACTATGTACGACTACGTTGCTGAACGAGGTTCTCCTTTTAAGTACTACAATAAGGCGTAACAAACAGTACGTTTTCATTTATTTGTGTGGATATGACTTTTGTAAAGCTTCATGTACATTTTTGTAAATAAATAGCCTCAATTGTTTTTGCTCCTGGACTTTTAAAGTACGACACAACAGCCTTCTTTAGTTTCATCAAGGAGGATAGGGCATCTTTTTGTATCTTCGTTTTGGAGCCACATTTTAATTTTCTTCCCGGGGCAAGGGCCCTGTCCTCCTACCTGATCTGAAACCGGGCAGCTCATTCAAGATTTTAATCAGAAAATTTTTCATAAAGGGGGAAAAGTACAACATTTTAGTTCGTCATTCATATATGTTACTCTCAAGGGAGTCGCAGTTTTACACTTTCTCTCCACGCATCACGATTGTTAAACACAGAGTTTGTTACATAGTTTGTTGTTTGAAATGCTAAAATATGTCTTCATTGTTTAGGTCTGTAAAAGCTTGGGGGGTAAACGGCCGCCCTCGGTGCTCCTTTTAAACGGCACCATTTCATGGTTCAGAAGGGGACCTTTCCCCTCCCCTGTATCCATGCCTGATTACCGGTTCTGTCACAAACTTTGCAACCAAATGAAGCATGTGTGTTAAGTGTAGATATTAATGAACAATGAACCAACAAAATGTTCCCTAACATTCTATTTTTCTTAAACTATGCTATGTTGTCGGGAAAACGACACATACTTTGACAATTGAACATTTAAAAATCAGCATATTTATTCTACTTATTATAAGTTATCTTGAGAGAAATTCTTGAGGAATTTTGCTTGATTATAAGAACCATATGATGCGGCCTGCGGCCGCCCCTTGCTTTGGCCGCCCTTGTGCGGCGCACACTCTGCACACCTGCTAGGATCGGCCCTGCCGAATGCCTTACTGAAGTTATAATTGAAAGATTTACAGTGTAGGTGCCATAAATATAAGATGTCTTATTCAAACAATGCTTTCCATAAATTTTGCAAAAACGGCATTCATAATTAGGCAGGAAATTATGTTATGATTTTCGTAGAAGACACTTACTAATAAGTATTGTAGAAGACACTTACTAATAAGTATTGTAGAAGACACTTACTAATAAGTATTGTAGAAGAGCAGAAATATTTTGAACCTTCAAATACATTCCTCCAGTGATGTCGCAACCCTGCAATGGGGGAAAACACAATAATATGCAGAATTTTTGTGAAATGTATACTAAAAGAGTAAATCAAAATACAGCTAGAAAACGCTTAGTTTTTTTTTTTTGAGACCTGTAAACTAAAAGCAAATAGCTTTTTCGTCTTTCCTATATATGTTATTTTATTTTTGCATATTGTTGAAAAATAAAAAATTCAACTTATGCAAATTTAAAAGCAAAACTCTAGCTAAATGATAAATAAATAAATTAAGTATCGCCCATTTTTCAAATTCATTGCAACTAGCTACTTGTAAGAAAAAGGAATTAAAATGTTTAGCAAACAAAAATTCTTACCTGCTGCAACAAGCCTGAATCCTTCTCCACAACACAAGCATCAATTAGAACACCCTAGGAAAAATCACAACAGTTTAAAAACATTTTAATAAACAACAAAATTCTACAATCATGAATTAAAACAACACATTTCAGTATTGTATAATCATGTACTAAAATGTAATTTCTGTTTCAGTTATTGGATTATGGAAAAAAATGCTGCTTATAAAAATTTCTTAGAATAGAATTCAAAGCATGTTGATAGGTACATTACAGAAAGAGTCTTTACTATAACATTGCTGAGAGTAATATTATAAATGCTCATTTACCCTGTTATCATAATAGAGATTTGTAAAATTAGTTTCAAATATCTAATATTGAAAAAATATACCAGTTTTAAAACAAATTTATTCTCAAAATCTTCCTTGTGCAAGCAAATTAAACTAGTATCATTAATTCCAAAAACTTATGGTAAAATTGGTTCAGACAGAAAAAAATAATAAAGCATGTAAAAAACATTTCAGGTTAATGAATATTTGTAGTAATAATAAAAAGAAATATATTAAAATTTGCTTTGGTATCAACTTAATGAATGACTTTACTTCTAAGAGCTTACATACTCACTTCTTTACCAAAAGTCAGTTGAAAAATTAGGCATTTGCCTAACTCTACAAAACTGGAATCTAATGGCAGGGAATGAAATCAAAAAAGTTCAATTTTTTTTGTGTATTTCACTTTTGTTGGATTATACACATGAAAGTAAGGAACAATATTATGAGCTTAAATTAAGGCTAACAAGAAGTAGTTTTTAGACCCCCCCTCCCCCAGCTGATGTACCTCACCAACCTTTCAGTTCAAATATTATTAAATATCCTTATGGAGGTGGGGATATGTTTGTATTTTTATGAACAAAAATCAACAAACACTAGTGGATACTATTAATAAAAAGAAAAGGCTAAAAAGTATCAATAGGACAATCGCTGTCGCTACTAAAAAAATAGAATTTTCAGAAACAAAAATTTGCTGTTTCATACAATCAGATTGCGATGACAAGTTCACTGGAGTGACATCATACCACACTCTCTTGTTAGACAAGTTATTACAACCACATATATAACTAACTGCACATGGGCTGCAATCAGAATTGTAAAAAGTCAACAAGACTTAGTAGGAAAATATCAAATTTAAGTGAAACATTCTTTACTTCCGCAAAAATGTGACGTAAAATACTGAAAGTCTTAAGAGAGTTTATGAAAAAGTTTAAAATCTTAGGGCATTTTAGGATAGTTTTAAAAAAATGGAGAATTTTAGGAAAATTTGGACAACTCTGACATTAGCTACAATATTTCTTTTTCACTGTAGAGGTTTCAAAATTGTCCGACGTTTGCATTAAAAGAATCCTTTCAGAGTTTTGGGTAAGGCTGATGCCTTAACAGTAACTTTTATTGCTTGTAAGAATGCTTATTGTCTAAGTAAGCATATAGACAACAAAATAATGTAATGATTTTTTAAGGATTTTAGACATTGGTTTGATATTAATAAGTTAAAGAACTTTATAACTTGTAAAGCTGTAGTGAGCATCAATGTCATCGCTTTTTCTACAAAAATCAAGACAGGGACTTTAAAATATATTATTGAGAAAGCATAATCTCAAATTTAAGTAAATGACGAGGTTTCTGCTAACTTTTAAAACTAGGAAAGCCCATATCAGTCAACCAGAGGCAGATCCAGAAAATTTTCTAAGGGGGGTCAAGTTTCAATTGACAACGTTATTCCTACAAAGCTAAAAAGTATCAGTTTGGCAGGGCTGCCTATCTCCCCAAGGAGGGTGGCGCATCTCCTCAAATGCTACGGAGCCCTCCCTCCCCCCAAATGAGATTAAAACCCATTCAAAAATTACCCTTCCCCTCAATTTTCAATTCCACTCTGCGCCATGGATCAAAATCCCTAAAATTTTCTTCAAAAGTCAGATTTCTTTAGGCATAGAAGCTGGTCAAGCTACCATAAGCTTTGAAGACAAAGTTACTGATCTGGGGGTCCTAATAAGTCAGGATTTAAAGTTTAGCCAACAGTGCAGCATTGCTAGCAACAAAGCCAATAAGATGCTTGGGTTTATCAATAGATCTATTTCAAATAAATCTAAAGAAGTTCTTCTGCCCTTATATAGAAGTTTGGTAAGACCCCATTTGGAGTATGCTGTTCAGTTTTGGTCTCCTTATCTTAAGAAAGACATTAATGTATTGGAAAGGGTTCAAATTCTAAGGGCTACAAGGCTAATAAGCGGACTTTCCCACTTAGATTATGATTCCAGGCTTAGAAGGCTAAAAATGTACAGTCTTGAGCAAAGAAGAGACCGAGGGGACATGATTCAGCTGTTTAAATTTATTAAAACGAAAGATGTTACGGGGTTAAAGTTTAGCACTGAAAACAGGACAAGGGGTCATTGTTTTAAGCTATTTAGATCTCAGGCTAACATGGATATTAGGAAAAATTATTATTTTAGCAGGGTAGTGGAACCTTGGAACAGCTTACCGGAAGAGGTGGTAATGAGCAAAGGAGTAGACAGTTTTAAGAGGGCCATTGATCTTCGCTGGGGATTGTAAATTGACTAGGACCAGTCTAGCTGGGCCCAGAGCCTGTTGCTGGTCGTCACTTTTGTATTTGTATTTGTATTGTATTTGAATATATGAGATTACAGTTTTAAAATACGTAGTTGGAAAACACATGCACATACAAAACATACACAATGTGTGCTTTGAGGTGGCAGAGTGCTCTGAAAAACATTGAGCTCATTAAAGATAATTGTTCTTTTGAAAAATATTTTTTTCGGATCTCAAAAATTAAATTTTAATAATAATCATAACAAAATCCTTGTCACAGGGGGATCAGCTGACCCTTTGACCCTCCCCTGAATCTGCCCTTGCAGTCAACACTGAATAAAAAATGAGCCAGTAAAATTGTTTATTTATTTCCTATAGGTCTTAGGACTGAATGTTTTTATTTTTGTTCCTAAACAAAATCATAACAGAAAAAAAAATTGGTTCCATCAAAAACAAAGCATTTTAAAATGATGCTTGGTTGCAATATTACTTCTTTCTGAGAAGTGAAGAAAACATTCATGAAATTCATATATTGAGATGCACTATCACCAGAAGCTGTAATGACCTGTAAGATACAAGAAACATTTTTACATGAAAAGAAACTGAAAAATGTGAAATTGTTTATTTAAATCAAACTATATCTATGTTTGAGACGCAAAAATAATTACTAAAATCCTGGATGGAATCTTTGTCTCCACAATCTGTTGTTTCTGTACACGGTGAATATCTAAATAAAGTCAAGTTCAAAGCATGAAAGACAGAAATGTTTTAAAAGTTACATTAGGAATGAATTTTTGAAAAGCCAGAATGCAAAGGTACTGAAGTATTAAGTTCAAATTTAAAAATAATAATAATAAAATCAATAAATACCTAAATCTTGCTACCATAAAAAGAGAAAACTTTGAACATTCAACTAAAGCATAATTTGCAAAATAAAATAGCAGTGTGGAAAGAGGTTAATTAGAGGACCATGTTTGATGTTGAAAAAAATGAAGAAATTGAGTTAATTTCAATATTTGAAGTATGTCTAGTGATTTTTAATGCCTGGGGAAATGATGTTTCTCAAAAAAGGATTGCTAATAGCTCTGAAAATTGCAAAAATTTTACATCAAGTGACAATGTTGCGGTTAACAATGATGAATGTTTGAATGATGAAATTCTAGTGAATATTTTTCTTCCAATATTATTTTGCCTTGAGCATTTCTGAGAAATGTACATTGAGGTTTCTTGTTCAATCAAGCATTTTCTGGAAAGTGATCTTTGAAATATTCTTCCTTGTGCTTTAGGGAGTTAACTTCTACACTCTGAGTCACTAGGGCAATCATAAGAAAGGGGTTGCAGGCAAAAGGTATCCCAGGGACATTACACTCTAACATCTCTCAAACCTACCACTATAACCTGGTTTAACTGGTTTGACGATAGAAGAACCCGAAAACAGCTCTTTTTTTGATCCAGACCAGGAGTAGAGCAATCCCTGATCCAGCATCCTTAGAGGTATTGATTTTGAATGGGAACTTGAAGAACTTTGTGACCACGAAAATATTTAACAACGCATCCTAGTTACCGTTAATAAACATGGAGGACCTTCTACCACCTGGCATCGAACCCGGAACCCTCCAAATACAAGTCTGACATTCAGGGTTGCCACTGAGTTATAGTCCTAAAAATATTCGTTTTAGTAGCTTCTTAAATGAAAAATTGTCTGCAAAAAAGTCACCAAAAAAGGAAAATAGTATCTTAAATAGTCTCCCATCATTTTTAAATAGTATTAATTAGGGATGTGCCGATTGATTGGTCATAATCGGCCACATTGTTGAACATTTACAATTGGCTAATTTCTGTCAAATGATTGGAGGAAAAAATATCTTCCAAAATAATTTCTTAAGCATACCTTCAACAAGAAACTATGATGAATACATTTGTTGACAAGAAATAACTAATTTTCTGAAAACATCACTATAGCATGCAGTATGAACGCCCCAGCTTTTGATGACATTTTTTTTTAAATGTAATTTTGTTCCTTCTAATTATTGGAACATATGATTACATCATACATTTTTACTCCTTTAAGTTATTAATTTTTGATTCAACAAAAAATGAATTATTATTGAATATCATTTGATTAAAATAACAAATGTGTACATTCCTATTCAGAGTCACAACTGACTACAACTGTATTTATGTCGAGGACTGCATACTAAGTGCCTTGCCTCCATTATTTTATATACCGATATATGGCAGCACCATCACCGGATCGAACAGTTAATGAGAATTTAGAACTAGTCCAGGAGCTAATAGCTACCCAGCCCTAAAGCAGAATACTTGACGATGTTCTGCAACGTAAAATCATTTAACCGAAATTATTCTGCAAGTACTTTAAGCATTGTATACACAAGCAACCAGCGTGACCTTTTCCACAAATCGGGAGCCCTAAATCAAAATCGTTTCATACAGGAGGGTTTTTTCCCCCCGTTTTCTAAAACTTTACTGTAGCTATACATTTATGTGGAACCTAAACCAATTGAGTCTTCAAAAGTATTTTATATTCTTTTTAAAATGCATAGAAAGAGCAAAGATACAAAATTTTATGAAAATCCGAACCTAGGCGTCAAGTCACGTTTCTTTTTGGTTAATTTTTCATGGCATGAAGGTGAAATTAAATTAATGTTAATAAATAAATAAATTACAAAAATAATAAATAAAATGAGTCGAGTTAAGGTAGCAAATAATAAAAAGCTTCAAAACTTTCTAAACAATTAGAATATTTTCAGAATGCAAAAGGATTGAAATCTCAAATAAGACACGCAGTTTTCGGCGATGGACGTGTTTCAATGTTGACGTGTATCCAAAACGTACGCTTATGGAGGAAATTGCAGTGGATGAAGGTCGATTGGGAAAAATAAGGAGTGGGGGAAACACAAAAAGGCTAGAAAAATCAGAATCATTTCAGATTTAGAACATGAAATTTCTGCCGAAAATCTCCAGAAACTGCCGATTTTGCACAAATATCGTCCAACTCAAGATAGAACTTTGCAGAAGTTGCAGATTTCTTTGAGTTCAAAGTAAATCTAAAGTTCCGGCAGATGACTTTTTGAATTCAACACTTTTCGCGAGCTTTCCGCCGAATTATCGTATTTTCGAGAATTTTTGATTTTCTTCTAATTTTAAGAGCTCTGCAGAATTTTATGATGAGTTGGAAGATATTTGCAGAAAACCTGCAGTTTCTGCAGAAATTTCACAGAAATCTGTAGAATTTCTGCGGAAAATTTGTCTGAGTTTTCCTCTCACATTTGAACAGAATTGTTCTGCAGCTCAGGTTTCTGTTCTGCGACGTACGTCGCAAATTTAGTAGTATTCTGCTTTGGGGCTACCCAGTACTAGCACCCCCAGAGGTATCGTTTCACTTGGAGGACATTGAGACCACGAGCATATTTAACGTCGCCCAGTCCCCTTTAATGACAACGGTGGGTCTTCGACCATCGAGGTTCGAACCCAGGACCCTCCGGCCCCGAATCCGACACTCCACCGATCGGGCTACCATGGCCCCAAATGTGTACATACTTAATTGTTATTTTTATTATTATTTTACAAACTGATGGTTGAAGTAATGTTTTTTTTTTTTTTTTTTTTGAATAACCACAGACATGTGAACAACGTTGCAACATTTTTCAATTGTGCTGATGTTTTTCTTCTTTAGCATAGTGCTTTAAATAATCTTAAAATTTTATAAAAAATAAAAGGGTTTATAAAAAATAAAAGTTTTATAAAGAATAAAGACTAAATGGCTACTAATAATTAAAAATTATTTGAAATTAAAAGTGTTTCTAAATCATCCTGTTGTCCTCAGGCTAAACCCTAATATTTTTAAATTTTCATGTCTTGTTAACATAATGTAATTTAGTGAACAATAATATGAAAAGTCACTCAAAGCAATTGGATGAAATTTTGAAATTATTTAGGGAAAATCAAGAAACTGGAGAAAAATAAATATTTTCTCAGAAATAAACTATTAACTATTTCTGAAGTTTGAATATTGAAGAACTTCGTGAAAGCTATGAACAAAGACAGTTTTACAATACCTTAGAGGAACATTTCTAAGTTATATTGAAACTAAAGTCAAGGAGAGAATTTTTAACAGCCTTTCAAATACACGCAGTAATCAAAATCACCGACTTCGAAAAAAAATTGCAAGGGGAGGGAAAAAAACACCCACGAAGCCTTTAAGGGTGTATTACAAGTTTTTATAAGCAGCAGAAAAGACGGTCAAACATTTGGTCAAACAATCCCTACGGAAGTTCTGTGACCATTGATGAATGCTGTGTCTCTGAAACTCTTTTTGTTCACTTCTTCCAGGATATTTTGTTTAAAAGCTAAAGCTATAAGCAGAGAGCATAAGAAAATGCTTCACCAAGATATCTTTACAATAGAACACAAATACTATCAGGGTTATTGAGCTGAGTTAGTGATCAACAAATGCTGATGAACTATTACAAGAGATGGTCCTTCTTTGACGCACCAAAAGCAATCGAAAATGAAGCATTTACAGCAATAAGCCTAAAGCAACCTCTGCTTTCGAAAAATAATCATTGTGAAATAAAACAGGGCCTATTTAATAACATTTATTGTACAGGGCTTTTTTTTTTCTTTTTATCATTACCTTTAAATCAATGTGTGGTTGCTATGCATCTTCTCCAGTGGGCTTTTATGTATCTTGAAAACAACAGCTAATAAAAAATATCCACTAACATATTCGTTTGTCTCAACCCAAAATTAGTAGGAATTGACTATTTAAAACCAGGATGCAAACAAAAAGTTATTTTTTGTTGAATAGTGTTATCAACAGCCGATTAATCTGTATTCAGATCCCAAATTAGCATCTATATAATTGTAATGGTTATTAATTAGCGACTTTTCCCGTAATTTGGCAGACCTGAATGAGTTTGAAGTAAGATAAGTTCAGCAGATGATACTTGAAGCTACAGCTTTTTTTTTTAAATTTCTATTTTTTTTACATCAGTCATATTTTTTTACATTTTAGTCACTTTTCTGCTGAAATAGTAGCAGTTTTTTACAAAATAGTCGTTTTTGTCTTAGTTTAGGCTAAAATAGTTGTCATAGTCTGCAACTCTTCAAAATAGTCGCTTTTTTAGTCGGCAGTGGCAGCCCTGGACACTTTGCCGATCAGGCCACACATAGTTGTATTATAGGGTCAAAAGTCCGGGTAAGAAAGAAGGCATCATGTCTTGACACATATATTCACAGGGGTTTTCATTTAAATAGACATAAAGGACAAGGCACTTTCATTTTTTCTTGAAAATTAGTATTATTCCTCCAATCATTAAGTATTCCAATTTGATACTTGTAATTATTAGGTAACTTTTCAATATAAAATTCTCTTACTGAAATTAGTAGAATTTGAAAGGCAAATATTCATAAATAACCGATACAGAAAAGTCTGTAAGAGTTTAAATTATGGAACCTCGGTAGGTTGACACTTGCTTAATTCAATGTGTTTCCATGTTCCTTCACGGTGTGTTGTGTTATCAAGGTTTAACGCAAATGTTGAAAAATACAAGCAAGTATAAAGCTATATCTAGTACCAAAAGTGTAAAAGAATTACATTTTTTTCAAATTATTTATGTTATTGAATCATTATGACAGCAGTGACTTAACAATTTTGCTATCTTCCAGGAAGAAAATGATTTTTTAAAAACACTTTCAGTGTATTTTTGTGTTTCTTTGAAAAATCAACAGTCAATTGTATGCACTAACAGTTGTATGCACAATTACATTTCAAAGGATACAACACAATGCCATAGTCATGGCACCTGCTATTAAAGATTCAGTATAAACATCAGTATCTGAATCTAAATGGAGGAAAAAATATTTCAGTCAGCACTCTTAAAAAATCATTTCTAAAATCAAATAGACTAAAAAGGCATAAGAATTTTTAAAAATTGAATTAAATTTTGGAAACTTTCAAAATTGAAAAAAAATAGTATAAACTTGAAAAAAGTCACCAACTTTACGTAAGTGACCATATAACCATATTATCTAATAACTGATTCATACACATTCGTCATTAAATAATCATGTAAATAAATAGATAATTCTTTGTAAAACTTAAATGTTTAAAAATATTTATTTAGTTGGTTAAAATATTTTTACCAAATTGAACCAATTAAAATGAACAAACTCAAAAAAAAAAAAAAAAAAAAAAAAACACAGTGGAATACAGACAATTTCAAACAAAATACTGATGTACTGTACAACTAACTTTGATTAAACTACTTCAGAATACACAATTTACTGACATTTGAGAGAACGGTTTAATTCTTTTGGGCAATGTTTTCTAAGTTTTGTACTTTCTAAATGTGTTCTTCAGCTTCGTCAATATGAGGAAAAACTCTGTATCAGGGCTCCCACTAAGAATGTGGTGCAAAAAAAAAGTGACTTTTTTTTTTTAAAGTGATCAAATAAGTGACCTATTAGAGAAAAAAGGGACCAACCGGCTGCGTGTTAGCTCCCCGTCATTTGCACACCTATGGAATTTGAGAATAAATTCAAATTGAAACTTTCAACATTAACAAACAAAAAAAAAGGTCTGGGAGTGTCGTTGGAATAATCAAATGGTTGTTTTGGACCTTCAGCAAAATTTTGCTGCTACCAAGTTTTGGCTATTAAACAGACAGGATTGCCTAAATGCCCTGCCCATCTATCTAAAAGTCTGTTGTTCTGGACTCTAAATGAACAGCTGCCATTTAGATAAGTGCATTGCACTTAAAGATTTTAATTGTATTGTCTAAATGTATTGGGAAGACAAGAAAAACAACTTAAGCATTATTACTTGGCATTTGTATAAATAAATGAATTTGCACACCTTATTACTGCTAAGCAGGGGCGTGCACAGGGTAGAAGGGACACCTGTTGACCCGGTATTGAATGGGGCCCCAAAATTTTTTAAATGAGGTGTGAAATATATGTAGGAACATAGGGGTAAACAATATAGAGGGAGCCCGTAAAAGTCATTTGTGACGAGTGCCAAAATTCCTGTGCACACCCCTGCCTCCAGAATTGGCAGCCATTCCTTCATTTGGTTCAATGAAGGATTCAATTTATTAACATGCTGCATAATCATTCAGCATTGAGACTTATTAGTTTCTGTATAGTGAAAAACTCCATTGACAAGTTTGAGCCCAGACCATTAAGGCGCAAAAGGTCAATGCCAAAACCATTACTCCACCATAGCCAACATACAATAATGGATTTATCACTGATCAAAATCCACATCAATTAAAATAAGAGAAATTGACTAACTTTGAAAAACAAGTTTTTTTGTATTTTTCAGGATTGAATTCTTGATGTCAGCAAATAGTTCATACTGCCCATCAGCTGGCCTGAAGTCTTCTGCTTCAGAAGAAGTAGGAGTAGGAAATAAAAAACAACTGAAAAGATATTTTTTGACAATAAAACAGATTTTCAATATTTCCAATTTATCAAACAAAATATTAATTTAAAACTGTAGAAAATAGTACAACTGATAACAAATTTATAAAATAATCACAGTAAAAAAGAAGCATACAATATTTAAAATACACAGAGGCATTTGTGGGCATTGTTTGGATGTAGAAGGATAATATCCCCCAATGTTGTTTTTCCCTGGCATTCTCCAACTTTTTCAAAGTTTAACACAAGCACAACCCCACTTTATGAATTCATTAACTAATGTTCGAATCTGAAAGCGTCCTCCAGCCTTTTCTTTAGGCCATGGTGGCCTGATGAGTAAGGCATCCGACTTGTGGGTCCTGGGTTCGATCCTAGTCGGTTGGAGATCCACTGTCCTCATTGATGGTGACTGGTGGACATTAAATATGCTCATGGTCACAAAGTCCCCTCCCCCTCCCCCCCCCCGCTCTTCCCCCTAGACCTGTATAGAAAACTTTTATTTCTACATGTTTCATCAAGCATAGAAAAAAAGGTAACAGACATGTAACATGGCAATTAACGAAAATTATAATAAAACATTTACTTAAAATACTTCATTTTGGAAAACGATTAATAGGAGTGAATTTTTAAACAAATTTTTGGTTCCAGGAACTTTTATTCAATACAAAAACAGTTCAACAATAATCGAGTTCAATCATTTCATGCGAGAGCCAGTTCTGACAATCATGTTTGAGACATTATTCGAAAATAATTCTTGCTTTCCTTTACTTTGCATCCTACCCGCAAGCCAATACTTATTGGAAGAGTTTGTAAAATTCTAAGAGCATAGCTTAATTTTAGCTCTAAATGTATTTCTATAATCAATTTTGAAACTCCCTTAAGATGTTAAATTTCCTACTATGAAAAATTCAATGAATGTCATCACAAAATTCCAGCATACCTACACCCGAAAAAGGTAGAGCCGACACTCACAAGCAAAAATAATGTATGCTTGTGTGCGTAGGGGGGGGGGGGGGGGAGGAGAAGAGAGAAACTGATTGAAGCCATCTTTAGTACATTTCTCGATGGATTCAGAGACTCTGCAATGGAAATTTTTTAAAATTTAATTTCCAAAAATGTACTTTTTCGGCGATCTAAGATGATGTTAGGGCAGCGATTCCCAACCTTTTTAGTTGTGTGGCCCACATTTTCGTAGAAAACAGCATTGAGGCCCACTAACTACGAAAAAATTACTTGCACAGCCGAAATTTACTTTCGAGGGGGGGGGAGGCATCTGCTTATAGCTGTCCCTAAGTGCAAATAATATACCGCATTAGGATTGAAAGCAAGTTAAACACAAGAATTCTGGATATTTTAATCACCTTCTCCCCTCATGCTGCACCACTGATATAAGTACACTATAAGAACAATTTTCAAAATAATTTTTAAGAAAGAAAATAACTTCATTGCATTTACTTATCTGGCAAGCTGTAAGAAAATTCAAAAACAAGTCATCAAAGATGGGGGAGTTTTGACGCTGTTTTTCCTCTACGAGGGAGTTGATATCTGGGTTGAAATTAGATAATTTTAGTCTCAAATAACTCGCAACATTCAATGCATTTCTATAATATTTTTTTTAAAAAAACTGCCACGAAAAAGTCTCATTCAAATAGGTAGGTTGTCGAAAAGCCGCTCAAGTGTCTCAATTCACTGGATGGTCATGCCAGTTCAACAAAGGAGGAGCATTTTTAACTTGAAGTTTGAAATTAATACTATTGAACTATAGAGATTTCTTCTGGTTCAATGATTAAGACTAAGTTTGGCAATTTCTATTTAAGGTGTTTCCAATTCATTAGATTTTATCTTCAATTACATGGGAAAGTACCAAAAAAAAAATGAAATTCTTAATTTTTAAATTCCTTAGTGTCTATGAGCCAGAGAGAACTTTTGAATGACGGTACATCTAATAAGTGAATTTTCATAAATAATGGAAATTGAGACTCCAAGATTCATCTTGGTTCAGATTCTCGACCAGTGTCCGCAGCCCACTTGTTAGCCGCAGCCAATGGGTTGGGAACGCTGTGTTAGGGAATGAAGTTTGTGGACTTTTCTCTGGAGACTTTCGAAAGTGAAGTCCTGAAAACGGAATTCCCTTAACTTTTAACAATCTTGAATGATATTCAGAGGATAGGATCCAGAGACCCTCCTTCCGAAAATTCTCAATTTTGAAGTATTAAATTGGCAATTGTAGGTCATTTGTGATGACGTTAAATCAAAAGTGGGTGTTTGAGGACTTTTCCCTGGAATTTTTTCAAAATTCGAGGTCCTCAAAAACCATTGTAGGTTCTCTTTGAGGATGTCTGGAGAGGCATCACTAATCGAGGGCTGTCTTCAGAAATTTGTTGTTTTTTATACTTTAAATACTTAATATTAGTTTGTGTTTTGAAACATTAAGGGAGGCATCTGTTACGAAAATTTCTCAATATTGAAGGCTTAAAAATTCCATACTCCGCTTTGTGAGGTTAGGGGATGGAAAAGGGTT
This sequence comes from Uloborus diversus, assembly GCF_026930045.1. Lineage (NCBI taxonomy): Eukaryota > Metazoa > Arthropoda > Arachnida > Araneae > Uloboridae > Uloborus > Uloborus diversus. Next base: position 58,764,188 of record NC_072736.1, on the reverse strand, counting down.
TGGTGATGTTCCTAGGAAATTTTTGAATTTGAAGTTCTAAAAATGCAAGTTTCAACAATCTTTGATGACGTTATAAGAAACGCGTGGTGCGGGAGAGCTCTGCCCCAGAATTTTTTGAAATTGATATGCTAACTAAGCAACTGTTGGTCACCTTTAATGACATTTTGGGAGGGAGAGTAGGGACTTTTTTCAAGAAGATTTTTGAAGTTTAGTTCCAAAAAATGTAACTTTAGGCGATTTCCGATGATGTTAGGTACAGGCAGGGGTGATTGTGAGTTCATCAAAAAATACCTGAAAGTTTCGAAGCGAGAACGGGGGGGGGGGGGTAATCTTTGGCTCTTATTACTTAAGTGTACCTATGTCATAGTATTAAATAGTTCAATAGTCAGAATCAAAATAGTGTGTGTACATTTGATTAAAATTTTAATGGGTTACAAAGTTACTTTTGAGCTGGTGTTATACAAAATTATCTTGACATTTGTCCATCTTAAGGCTCTTGCAGGTATATTTGATGAGTATTATATAATTTTTGAAAAATTGCGGAGGTAGGGAGATAAAAGCATAACAAAAAAAACATAATTCCGATATTTTTGGACATAAAAACACCGGAAATACGTCCGAAAATACCGGAAATTCGGTAAAATACCAGAACACAATCACCCCTGGGTACAGGAGGTTTGAGGACTTTCTTCTGCAAAAATATTTTGAAATTGAAGTTCCGAAAGGCAGTATTAGGCTGTCTTTGGTGCTTGAAAGGAATGAATTAGGATTAGCGACACCCTTCTTCTCCCTTCTAGGATACTCTCCTATATTCCTTTACTTATCTTAAATCAAAACTGTTGAAGGAACCCTCCCCTAGTTTTCAATTATGAAATTTTTTAGAATTTCACCCTTATATTTTTATTTTTTTCAAATATAAACATCTGTGGCCCAAGTAAGAAGATTGGTGCTCACTATGAAGCAATCATGTTAATTTTATCCATTCTCCATTTTATTAAAAAAATTGAGGAATGCCATTGTTTTCTATAATGAACCAAATATTTTTTTTTTCCATAAAAAAGGTTTGAAATGTGTAGCTAGGTTATATTAATAGCATACGTATATTTTCAGATGTTCTTAAATAACATTAAATTTGATTTTTACTGCTATTATTATAAAAATTATTATTTATTTTTTTAAAATTTCAATGAAAAAAATATTTTATCAGTTTAACTCATTAGATGTGTTTTTTTTCTTACATTTTAAACATTGTGAAGGTTTTCACTTTACCATCACTAAAAAGAAATAGACGGCCCCTTTCATCAAAAGTTAGTCTCGGGGTAGAGGTGGGGAACTATTAAAATATTTTTTTAAATGATGTTCAAGTTCCGCCATTATTCAAAGTTACAATAGAGCTACAAGAGCAAATGAAAAAGTCTTTGCGCCTATTTTTTATTTGCCAAAAAAATATACCTACAGGTATTTACAATATACGCAGTAAACTATGCCAGTTACATTATTTCTCCACATAGTCACCACACCGGTTCGGACAATTGTCCCATCGCAGCACCAAATTAGAGATCCCCATGTCGTAGAATTCTTCCGGCTGTCTGTGGAATCCACCTCGGACCGCATTCTTGGCTTCTGTCTGAAAGAAACTTCTTCAGTAAGGTCTGGACTGCAGGTGCATTTCCCTGTGAATTGCTATGGGCTTTTGTCCGTTGCTCCATACAAAACAAATAACACTTTGCTGCTCTAAAGCTGTGGATGTCTAAAAAACAACCGCCATCTTAAATGACTGATAGCAGCTCCACTCATTGGAGCAAAAGGCAGATATGGCTGGTACGGTTCAAGGAACGGTGACTCTTGGGAATGTATATGTTCACTTTGCATTCGCAGCTGTATTTTGGCCAAAAAAAAAAAAAAAAAAATGGCACAAAGACTTTTTGATTTGCCCTCGTAATTTTGTACTTCATATGCTATAGACTGACAACTGGGAGATTTTGTGGCACCTCTTTTTCATATATGTAGAGAAAACACGTCCTTTAGCATTAAAAGAAAATGCTTTGGAAATATAGAGCTTTTGAGGATATAAAAAAGCAGTTTTGAATGGAGATTTATTTCAGATGTTTCTTCTCTTCAAAAACATTTTGTGATATTTTTGTAAAATAAAAAAAATTGTCCCCACGTATTACTCATGTAACATATTGAAAAAAGTTTGATTATTAATTGGATTTATTTAGAATTTTGTCATTTTTTCACAAAATGTTCTTGTTTTCTTTTCTTTTCTTTCTTTTCAGAAACTTGTCTGCGATATTTTAATTTTGATTTGGCATTTTTGTGCCTCTCAAAAGTCTTTACTTTGTGCCGGGGAATGAACTCGCTGAGTGTTAGTCCGCCCTGATCCAACCAGTTAAACCACGAATAGTGGTAGGTACAGGGGACCCTGGAGTGAAAAAAAAAGCCTTTTTTTAGGTCTATACTATTGGTACAAGGGTAAGGGTTACCTATACTTTATCATTACTTAGACTTACTTTAGACTTACTTATAAGTCTATTCAAGAATTAGAAAAAAAAGGCCATTTCATGTGACGAAAAGGGACATTTGGAGTAGTTTTATCACTAGATTTTGTTTCATAAACAGAAATAATACAAGATAGAAATTTTATTTTTGATAGCAACAGTGAAAATTTGTTATAAGAACTATGCAGAACATCAAAAGTTTGTCAGTTTGAAGAAAATAATTGAACAACATGCAATATAATGCCATCACGAGCATTATATTGCATGTTGTTCAATTATTTTATTTGAAAACAATAAATTTTAATGCTCTACGATAGTAACCGGTTTGGGATGGCAATTCACAGAAGATAGTGCTCTCTCAGGACGGCAGCTGTTTACACATGGACTGTGCTCACAGGCCGGGGCAATTTCTCCCGCTAAGCCTAATACGCAATTTCGGAAAGTACGCATATGGATAAAATGTATACTTTAAGCAGAAATGAAACCATTTTTTAATATATGATAAAATATATCAAAATTTCAATCATAACAAAAAATTGGATGAAAATAATTGATATTTAACAATAAAAATGCAAAATATATTGTTTTTTACAATAACTAAAAGTACCAAAAGTAAACAATATATTTTCTACAAAACAGGAAAAATATTTGCGCTTAATATTATGAAATACTTGAAGAATATTGTAACAATTAATATTTTAAAGCCGCGTGAAAAATTTCAAAGCACAGATAAATGCCATTGAGCATTTTACACTCATACGTAGTGTTACGTCTTTTATTCTGCTTTGAGCAAATTACACATCTCCGTCTAAGTTCTTTGCCTTCTTTTTCAGCGTATGGTTTTCAAAAATAACTACTGTATGAAGAGCTCCAACAAAAATAATTTATAATTGTTTCAATGTGGCCCAAAAGATCTCTAGATGGATCAGTCATAAATTAAGGTATTTCCTCCTTGGAAAGATAACGTGTTCACCATGGCTACCAAATGAACCTAAAAGTAAAACCCCTTGCTAGAATATCTCCCCTCCAATCCCATTATAAATGGAACCAAAACTAGAAAGAGCCACTTCAAAATGAGTATACGTTTCCCTTCTCACTTGCAAACACATGTTTATATTTTCTTTTACGAAATCCAATAATTCACAGACACTTGACAGACCCCATTCTGACGTCAGAGAGAGAAATACAAATATACATATGGATAAGTAATGCCATCTAATAGTAAACATTTCGTTCCAAATCCAAAACGCAGATAAGCGTCGTTAGGCCGGCTGCATACTACTTAGCGTAACTCACGGATGCGTTTTTCGTCTCTGAAGAACCACCTAGCACTGACGCAAAGACGCGTTGTTTGTCCCGAACGATTTAAGAAAATTCCTTACTGCCGCTATCAAAAATAAAATTTCTAGCTTGGTTTATTTGTATTTATGGAACAAAATCTAGTGACAAAACTACTCCAAATGTCCCGTTCCGTCACATGGAATGTCCGGTGTTCTTAACAATAACTCTCAAAAGTTGTCACTAGCAAGACACAAGCTATTATACAGTTTGAGATTTTGTGTTTTTCTGGGAGGTTTTATTTTATTTGAAAAAAATTAAAGAAACTAAAGCTCCGGACCTGATAATATTTATCCAAAAATTTTAGTTGAATGTGCAGAGGAATAAGATAATGACATTTTAAATATTTTTTTTAACTCAGCCACAGTGCCAGAGGACTGAAAGTTGGCTAACATAATGTCGCTCTTCAAGAAAGGGTCTAAAGGTAATACAGGGAATTATAGACCTGCAAGTCTGACTTCAGTGGTTTGTAAGATTTGAATATCTAAACTAATAACTTAATAATAATAACTTATTAAATTAATAAGTTAAAGTGGGAACTAGCCAATTGTTGAATATTTAAATTTGTTTACAGTAAACTCCCGATTATCCGCGGAATAAGGTGGCACGATAAACCTGGATAAGCAAAAATCGTGGATAATAGGTATAAAAAAAAACACTACTGTATACAATAGCTAAAAAATAGGAATAACACTCACACATACATTTAAATTATAGCTAAAAACATTGCTTCACTAACATTAAATGTAAAAGATATGCATATGTAAAAGCTAAAAACGAACAATAACACAATCATAAGTTTAAAAAACATTTAATGATAGTTAAAAAAATTAATAAATTGTGAAAAGACCCGCAGATAATCTGACCGGCGATAATTGGGAGTTTACTGTACTACTTGGTTGCCGAATATTGAAGTATTCTGCCAAACAGAATATTCAATTTGTTTGCCGATCATGCAGTACACTGAATACCAACTGAACATTCGGTGCATCTCCATAATGCATGTAAAGGAAATATTTTCGAAAATCTCTTTTTAAAAGCTTTTTTGTTTTCTTTCTTTCATGATGCTTACAAAGCATTTTAACACTTAAACTTACTTTTTGTTTTGGATATTGTAGCTTTCTCACAATTGAGAACTTTTCCACAATTTTAAGATAAGTGCCTCCCGCTTCCTTTGCAAGCAGGAGTCATAATAAGATGTTTTTCACAAAACCTTTAGGAATAGAATTTTCGTGATGTTTGAAAATAGATAAATGTTAAGCAGTATTAGCTATCTTCATCACCTTTGAAGCGAAACTTATGGTTTCTTTTTATTGAATGATTTGATTCGCTTTCCTTTTATTTTTTGTATTACGTCATTTTAAGCCACTCCCCTTTGAAGTCAGTTGTATGTTTGCTTTGGAAGTGTGAAGATCGCCTATGTTCGTTGAGGCATATGCCTAACCCTTTTGTTTTGATATGTTTCGATAGTAATTAGCTTTAGACTTCATTAATAAACTTATTCTAATTTTAATGGCTTGACTTCATTGCCCATTTGAACCACATTCGTTTTCATGGTGCATCGGCCAAAAATCGAAAGTTCCTTCGTTAATTTGAACATGAACGTTGAATATTATTGTTGAAGAATTCTTAGAAAAAATAAACAGTTGCGATTTTCATCAAGTTTGTTAAATAGAATATAAGTTCTTCAAAAAAACAGAACTATGAACATTCTGAATGCATTGGAATGCCGTGGATTATTTTGTGGATTTCGAACAAAGAAGTGAGACATAACGGCGCCTAAGACTCTCCATGCATATTCATCCATTCTTCTTGGTAACGGATATAGTTTTTTCCCCTTCTCCTTTTTTTGCTGTTATTGAAGATTTTAGGTAAGCGAAGAATTTTGTTTCTTTTTGATATGAAAATGTCTGATAACGAACAGTGTGATAAACTTGAAAAGTATAAGAAAAACAGAACTGTTTTGAGATCATCCTGTACCAGATTAAGTAATCATATTGATAGCTGTTTGAAGAGTGAAAATTTTGATTTCGATACTTTAGAAGAAAACATTGATCAGCTGAACATTAAATATGAATCTTTAATGAAGATTGACGATAAAATTGAACCGTTGGTAAAAGCTGAAGAGTATGATTCTGAAGTGTCTTCCAGTGGCGTACCGAAGGGGGGGGGGGGGGGCGGAGGGGGCGGTCCGCCCCAGGCCCCGCTTTGACACAGGCCCCCAAATTTCAATTTTTGGTTTTCACCAATATTGTCGCATATCTTGGTTTGAATGCTTAAACAAGTTGGCTTAATAAATCATAATTTTTTTAAAGACCAAATATTTGTTCAGGGATACAATTAATTACCTTTTCGGGATCAACGGAGGGTTTATGATACCCAGGCCCCGCTTTGACATAGGCCCCAAAATTTTAATTCGTTTTCTTTTTCGCCAGACGTGCCTTATGTCATGGTTTAGATATATAAAAAGTTGACTTTTTATGTATAATGAACATTTTCTCAGTGACTCTTGCCTAAACAAAGAGAGGGCAAATTATGTCCCACAGGCCCCGCTTTGACATAAACCCCGAAATTGTATCTTATTTTTTCCAGTAGATCTGTCATATACATCATGATTAGAAATATTAATCAGTTACCTATATATGCGAGTATATATCGTAAATTTTGTTAAATATGACTTTTTTTCATAGTGACCCCTCCTAGTGTACAAAGGCACATGAGAGCTTGGGCCACGAATTTAATGGGGGCCCCAAATTTTTAAATTAACTAAACCTATAAAAATCATTTGCTTTTATTTTGTTAAGTGCTTTCATACGCAAAAATTTTTTGTCTTAATTTCTGTCGAACATTAAATATTTTTAATTCCACCAGCGAAGCCGCGCGGAGCGTTTTCTCCACTTCAACCAAACGCGCCAGGCAAGTACAGGGTCACACCAGAGTTTTTTTTTTTTTTTGGTGAGTGAGTGAGACTAGCAGAAAAGTTTTATTTAGACTGTGAACGTGTGAATTTCATCCTTATTTAGGTAAGCATGTTTTAAAAATATTTTTCTCTGAGATTAGGTGATGTTATCAGGTAAATAGTTCCCTGGTGTGTCTTACTCAAAGGAATAGTAAAGGGTTTTTTTTTCTGTAAAAGCCAATTTTTATCCTAAAATTAATTAAATCTGGAATGCCTAAACGTTTCTGTTCACTGTACTTGGATGTTCAGATGCAATAAATTTTTAAGATACAATATAATTTTAGGACTTTTTTTCCGTTTTTGATATTTTCTGGCAAAGCACAATTTTATTAAAAATATAGTATTTACTAAATTTTACTTAAAACCATATGTTTTACTGTGGTATTTACAATAGTGTTCGAAATCAAACCAACACTACTGAAATATGTAAAAATGTACCACTTAAAATAATTACTGTAATATATGGTACGTACACATAGTCTGAGAAACTTCAGTTTTAATACCAGGTAGGCCCCCATTTCGAGTAGCGCCCCAGGCCCCCATCTGTCTTGGTACGCCACTGGTGTCTTCTGTTTATGAATATCGTGATAAAATTACTTTGATGCTTTTTCGCGGTCGTAAAAAGTTAAAAGATAACGAAAAGAGAAGTACATCTTTTAGTAATGATAGTAGTAATATTTCAGAATGATCTTCGCTTTTTCATTCCAAATCAGAACTTGTTTCTGAAAATAAATTTGTCAAACTACCTAAACTTACTATTCCGAAATATTTTGGTCAAATTACTCAGTATTTAAATTTTTGGAATACTTTTAAAGCTTCGATTCATGATAATCCTGGTCTTTCAAAAATTCAGAAATTTAATTATCTTCGAAGTTATTTAGGTGGACCAGCCGCTATGACAATAGAAGGATTTGAGATTACCGATGACACATTATGACGCAGCGTTGAAAATTCTCGAGGAGCGTTTTGGATCGAAAGATCTTATAATTCAAGAACATTTTGACAAATTGTTAAATTTGACTCCTGTTTATAAATTGAATGACATTTCCAAATTAAGAAACAAATGTAAGAAGTCTATCATCTTTGGGAATTAAAGCGGAAACGTATAGTCCAATGCTTACCGCAGTTATACTTAAAAATATTCCTAGTGTTCTGACTTTGGAATTTAAACGAAAAAATGTGAATAATTCGAATACTGATGTTTTTGAATTGCTGGATTTCATTCAAACTGAAATCAAAGTTCGAGAGCGTAGTTTTTTTCATCATAATAGCGGATCTAAAGAACCAGATTGCTCTGGAAATAAACCCTTTTGGAAGAACCCGAAGTCAGTTCCCTCCACACATGAATTTGTCGCAGTTGCAGAAGAAAAATCGAAACCGAATAGTAAGTGCATTTTTTGTAATTCGTTTCATGATTCGTCCTTTTGTCATGCTTTAAGTACTGAGGAGAAAAGGGATAATTTGAAGGATCAAAATAGGTGTTATCTTTGTTTAGGGCTAAAACATAAAATCAAAGACTAGATTTGCAAAGTCAGTTTGTGAAATTTGCAAAGGGAAACACAGTGAAAATATTTGCTATAAATTTAACGATTTGGCTAAAGATAAACCTAATGAAGAATCTTTTGTGGACGATGGAACGGATAATGTAATTTCTGCCGTATCACATTTGGGAAATAAAAATAGGACTCTTTTGCAAACGAGCTATGTGTTAGCAAAAAATGGAAACTTAGATTCGAACTGTGGCACGCGGGTTTTACTGGACTGTGGTTCGATGCGTAGCTTTACCACGCAAAACATAGCTAATAAATTAAAATGCCAAGTACTAAGGAAAGAAAAATTATCTGTGTACACATTTGGAAGTAAAATCCCGATCGAGAAACAGTATGATGTCATCAAACTTACGTTAATCAACAGAAACTCCCCCGACTTAAAAATAGAAATTGAAGCGTTGGTTACAGACGAAATATCTGGATCAAATATTCCCCCTCCCGAAGTTGAAGACTTTAAGGGTATGAAACAGCTAAAAAATATGACACTCGCGGATTTTCCAGAGAGTAAAGAGCCCATCACAATTTTAATTGGTGCTGATTATTATTATAACGTTGTCACGGGAAATATAAAGCATTTGAGCAAATCACTAGTTGCAGTTGAAACAATTTTTGGTTGGTGTTTGCAAGGGAAAAAGAGTGAAAATAACATTTCTTTAATGATGAACGTAGTCGTCAAAGATAGCGTGATTTCAGAGCAAAATCAGAAGTTTTGGGACTTGGAGACTTCAGGTCTTGTTGATTCGAAGCAAGATACTGATAAACCTTTTAGAATTTTGTTGGATTTAACGGACTTGCATGTCGAAGGGTTTAAATATGTTTGGATTAATGCATCGCCTCGTGAACTGAAAACAATATCCGACTTAAAATCTGATTTTTTAAAAAAACTGAATTTGAAAAGACATGATATTAAGCTGTTCGTCCGAGATGGCTTACTTCTGGATGAAGAAACAATTATTGTACTTCGAGAGGATGACACTGAAAGTACAGTATGAAGAACAGTCTGTCTATTCTCATGCTAGTGAAAATTGTTTGATGAAGAGCAAGTCACAAAAAACATTCCAAAAGCGAAGTCGTATTGAATGTTGTGAAGATAGTTCGCCTTTTCCTAAATCGAAGAAGTATAAACGTAGTTATGCCTCAACTTTGGTTGAAAAGGAATACCTTGAATTAGAGAACAAAAGGAAAAAAGAAATAGAAGATTTATCAAAAGTTACCTCTAACAAATTACTTTCGCAATTTCTAACTAAAGAAAGAATAGTTTGGAAAAATATTATAGAGAGATCCCCATGGTGGGGAGGCTTTTACGAGCGTCTTGTTCGATCTATTAAGGAGTGCTTGCGTAAAATACTTTCTAAAAAAATTTCTCTTTTGAAAAGAAAGAGATATCAACAGTTATTCTTGAAACAGCAGTGGAAAAGATGGAAAAAGCAGTACTTATTGGATCTACGTACTGCTCATTTTGTAAAGGACCCGAACACACACATTGGATTCAAAGTAGAGGATGTAGTGTTAAACGAAGAAAACACCAAAAATGAGCTTCTATGGAAACTAGGTAAAGATGAAAGAGTGCTTCCTGATCGTGACAAAAAAAAATTTTTTTTTGAAATGAAAACCAGCAATGGACCATTGAAGCGTACCGTCCAGCATTTATGTCCTTTTGAACTATATTCAAGAACCACCAAACCAAGAACACCAAAAATGAGCTTCTATGGAAACTAGGTAAAGATGAAAGAGTGCTTCCTGATCGTGACAAAAAAAAAAAAATTTTTTTTTTGAAATGAAAACCAGCAATGGACCATTGAAGCGTACCGTCCAGCATTTATGTCCTTTTGAACTATATTCAAGAACTGTACTTTTAAACTTTGATTATTGAAATGGAACTTTAAAATTTGAACTTTTAATTATTTTATGATTGCTTTTTTAACTGAAAACTTCTTAAACTTTTGCATTTTATTTTTCATGATTACTTTAATTTTTTTGATCACATGACTTCATTGAATTTTTGAAATGTTATATTTTAATTGGTATATCAATTTAGCAATGTCTTGTATAACAATGATATAATTAGTAAAATTTGTTAGTGAACTCGTTAAAGAGTTCAGGTGGGGAGTGTGAAGCGAAACTTATGGTTTCTTTTTATTGAATGATTTGATTCGCTTTCCTTTTATTTTTTGTATTACGTCATTTTAAGCCACTCCCCTTTGAAGTCAGTTGTATGTTTGCTTTGGAAGTGTGAAGATCGCCTATGTTCGTTGAGGCGTATGCCTAACCCTTTTGTTTTGATATGCTTCGATATTAATTAGCTTTAGACTTCATTAATAAACTTATTCTAATTTTAATGGCTTGACTTCATTGCCCATTTGAACCACATTCGTTTTCACCTTACCTCTGTTTAGTATGACATCCTATAACAGCAATCTTGTTCAGGGGGCTTAGCATCATGTGAGCATTACAGAATGCTGCCACAGCATCCAAACATCTGGGCATGATACACTGCAAAAAACAAAAGAATTTGATTCACAAACTCGAAAAAAATCTGGAGCCACATATGATTGGAGGCAGGCTTGGATTCAATTACAAGGCAACCTAATTGATTAGGATTATGATTACAAGCACGAAAAAAAGGGGGATTACACACACACAATTACGATTATAATCCTCTAACAAAACGTAATTACCATTACAGCAACCATTTGATTATGTAGAAAATCACAATTACGATTATAATCCTCCAACAAAACGTAATTACGATTACAGCAACGATTTGATTATGTAGAAAATAATCGATTACGATTATAATATGCTGATTATGATTTTGATTACTATTACAGACTCACAATGTAATGTTTACACATAGTGATGTAAAATACCCGGGTATTTATTTTTAGGGGTAAATACCCAGGGTATATACCCGGGTAAATACCCAAAATGGGTAAATACCCGGGTATTTATTTCAAAAATTTATATTCATCTAAAATACTTTTCTGTATGTATTCCATTATGTATATATACAACCAACCATATACAAAACAATAAATTTTTGCCCAAAAATTGTATTTTGATCACATATTTAAAGAATTATTGTGTGAAACAGCTTAGCAATCTAATATGATATTCACATTAAATGTGTTGGATATGCCTAATCAATGTTGATAGCCAAATTTCAGATATAAAAAGCCATTCTACAAAAGAAAAAAGCTTAACTGGTTACAAAAAAAGCAAACATCAATTTTTTAAGGTCCTAGTCTTTTATAACCCAGTAATATGTCCCTGCATGACATCAAAATGTAACGAAATGTCGCTCAATTTATTATTACAATTTATTCACGTATATCTTATGCAGAAATTTCCTCCAAACTTAGTTCAATTGTTCAGGTGTATTCTGTATCACACACATATATATATACACACACACATAATATACATAAACATTTAAAATTCATTTAAAATTTTTAATCTTTTATTTTAGGGTTTATGTTTAAAAAAGATAATAGTCACCTTTTAATACTACCTAAAAATTTTTTGCAAAATGCGCAATTACTAGGGGATTTACCCTGCCTTCGGATAAATACCAAAAAAGATATTTACCTTCCCCCCTACAGGGGAGCAAATGCAAATGAGCAAGGCAACAGAAAAGAAAATTTTGCTTTTTTTTGTTTATTAATGTGAAAACTGTTTCTATACTTTCCATGATATCACTTAAATATCAATAAAATAAATAACACCATAGTTTCTTAATAACTTCTCAGTTTATTCTTCCAAACATCCCTCATGCTTCCTTTTTTTTTCATTTTGGATATGACTAACCTAGATTGTGATTTTGAAATCCTGAAATTCATAATGAATTGCTTATACTTCTCCAATTATGACATTGAAAAGAAAGGTTCTTTGTTTCACGATATGTTTCTTTCATGATTTCATCAAGTCTTCCAATAAAAAATATTATAAACTGTGTAATACATATGTATATATCAGTTTTACCAATTATTTCATATTTAGATTTAAAAAAAAAAAAATTCTCATTCGCTTTTTTTGCATTTTTTATTAAATACCCAGTTTTTGGGTATTTACCCAGGCCATGGGTAAATACCTGGGTAAATACCCAAAAAATATTTACCTACCCGCTGGGTATTTACCCGATCCACATCACTATTTACACATCACTCATTTGTATCAAAAACGTGACAGTACATTACACAATTCTACAATGACTGAACATTGTATACAGGTATAGGCACACTCTTATTCAAAAGTACTGCTAAACTGCTCAACATTTTAGAGCTTATAATTTCCGAAAATTGCGAGGTATACTATTTCAGCATTGTATTCTCAACTATTTACTATAACATCAGTTAATTTAATACGTTGCTATTTAAAAAAAACAGAGCCTCCTATGGTTTTTTACGCAGAAAAACTACAATGTAATAAAATATGCAGAAAGTGTAAATAAAAGATATGTAACTAAACAGTTGAAAATTAAAATTAAAAAAAAAAGGAATCAAAGGCATTTAAGTGTAATTAACAGAGTTCATTCTCTGTTCAGATGAAAAAATTCCATGACTTTTCCAAGACTTTTTCATGACTTAATAAAAAATTTCATGACCTTGTAACACTAAGAGAATAGTACTATTTAATATCAAACTTGCCAATATTTGGAAATGTGAATAAGCTAAACTTCTATGTGAATGCCACTACTTCATCAAAGCACCAGTTTGTTTGACACTCTTGGCTTCCTTAAAAGGTTTTCCACCTCCAGCTCAGTCACTTCCTATGCCAGACTGATGAGTGCTAATAAGCACAAAACTGCAGTCCTCGGCGGCTGGAATGACTGAGCTGGAGGTGTATTTCATGTATTCTTATTTGTCTTCTTCACATAAATTTAAGTAAAGTAAAAATGCAGTGAATGCAATATAATGATTCTTAAGTATCTAATTTATTTTTTCATAAAAGGGCAGAATAATAAAGAATGGGACAAAGGTTAAGCGAATCATTCCTAAGTATCAATAAATTTGCTTTAAAAGTTACCTTTTAGTGTAAACAGTGCATCTAATCATGCATATAACCTGTCAGTATTTTGGTTCTTTAAAGTAAAGCCATTCTTCAGGAAATTCATGTTTCCAAAACAGATATTTACAAAAAATCATTCGGTAGTAAATAAGTCTTCTGATTCAAATATACTTGTTTACTAATTTATATATTTTCAAATGTATATAAATTAATAGGTTTAGAAATTCCCGACCATAGTGTGTTAGATTCCCGACATTGAACATAACATTTGACCGCATGGATCAGTTTCGCGGGCCGTATGTTGGGCACTACTGTTTTAGAGTATTAGAATTCCCCTATTTCTACATTCTATCGCCTCATTAAAGATTTTTATTTTCTAAAACCTACAACAAACTAAGATAAACTCTGTTAAATTTAATAATAAAGTTTTTACGAGTGATTGAAACGTTCTCGGATGCAACTGAATTGCATTTTTTAAATGGGCGTGGCAAAATCAAGAACGTGTAAGTTCGTTACTACAAAATATAAAATATAAGAAGTGTTGAAAACAATGATAAATTCAAAACTAGTGATGTCTAAGCAGTAAAATTATATTGCAAAAGAAGAAGGGTGGCTGCTACAAAAGTGGATGCAATGGGATTTCAAAAAATTCAGATGTGTTTTTAGGGTCATTCAATTTTCAAGTTTTAACAGCTTTTATATACAATGCTGTTTAATCATTCAAGATTTCTAATGCTCTTTAAGTTACTGTTACTTTCTCCTTATCCAGGACATTTTTCCATGACTTCAAAAAAATTTCAATGACTTTTAACGAAAATATTTATTTTCCATGACTTTTCCAGGTATGAAATTGTCCCCCCTCACCCAATGACTTTCCAGAATTTCCATGACCCGTAAGAACCCTGAATTAATACTTTAAAGATGGCTGCCTTCTTTCTCATTCTTCGAGAAGTGAAAAAATTTCCAGCAATGCTAAACAATCATTGAAGTGGAGCAGATGACATAGAAATTGAAAAATACTTCAGTAGTATTATTTTTAGCAAAAGGGTACATATGAGTGTTAGAGTTAGATCCCTACAACTCTACAGGATCAATTTCATGATCATTTGATAAGCTATTTGCATATTCTTTGATTTCATTCTTGAATCAATCACTAGCTAAAGAAATTGCACTTTTACAAGTGGGCAGTTCTCAAAAGGTGGGAACAAAAAAGTTAACTTTGAGCAATTTAAAAAATTTTCAAATTTGACATAAATTTTGCTTTTATTCTATAGTATGCATACCTAGAACACAATATATGAACATGAAAAGACAGCAGGTATTTGTAAAAACTGTTAATTAGCAAATTAAATCAGCATTCTGTAGGTAACAGATTTTGGACATTGTTGTCCTGTAGGTAACGGATTTTGGACATCATCATAATGTAAGTTTCACTATTTTTGACAATTGTTAATCTGATTTTTAACTTTTCCAATGAAAATTTTATTTACTACTTTTTGAATTTTGCAATTTAATAATAAAGAGGCTATTAATGAAGTACTTGAATGGCTATACATGCTGCTCTTTACATGTAATAAAGTTTTGGAATGATTTTGAAGAAGTTGATGAAAGGTAAAAAAAAAGCTTCGAATTAAAAATAATACAAATGTAAAAAGTGACATCATTTTTAATAATGAATATTTTTTCTAATGTCATAAGAAATAAAACGATGTCTAAAAAAATTATTGCAAAAAGAAATTCGTATTTCTATTTGGAGATCGTTAAATTATGTTTCCAAAAGAAAGAAGAGAAAAAGAATTCTAAAATAATAAAATCGGGGGAAAAAAAATTGCTAGCGCAGGTGATAATGTCGCCAAAACTGGTACAGCTAACGATAACTACATTTGTCAAACTGGAATTCCCCTCTGGTAACCTTTAGCTTATCGTATACTGTGTTGTCGCCAACGGAGGTTTGCTTGGCGATTTTAGCGCAAAATGGCTTTCGTTTGATCATAACCAGCCATGTTTCTACTATAATTTATGTATTGTTCAATGTGTAACACATTAATTATGCAAAATAACAATGGATTACAGAAGATAACATTATAATAACCTTTTTTATTGAGGTTAGAAGACAGTAGATCATCAAAAAATTATGAATAAATGGACAGAATTATCGTCATCAAGATCGTAACGCCATTTGGACATCTCACATGTACGTTTAGGAAAAATTATTTTTCTTCTATGATACTGCATAAAAGCTTATGAAAACACTTTTAAACAGTTAAAAATTGATTCTGAGGCTCGATAAACACCTTTAAAACGAAAACATCATATACTTAGTTCTCAATAAATAGCATTGTAAAGATCGTAACTTTTGGACATGCATCAAATTTCAAACTTACTTTTTTCTAAAATCGGTTACAAAGTAAATAATCTATCTTTACTTTTGTTATTTTTGTAAAATATTAACAAAAAATTATTCAGTGTAAGATTCATACCTTTAATTTTTTTTTTGAAACGTATGGAAATAATTTTAAAAATTTTTTTTAAATGGTACATTTGCTCAGTTAACATTTTGGTATGTCCAAAATTGCGCCTTTTAGCAAAGAAAATATTTTTTAAGGGCATTTAAAGAGCATTTTTTCCATAATTTATGTCAATTCTTGTCTCTATACAGTATTATAATTTAACTCAAAAATTTTTGAGTTAATTAAAATGAAAGTTATTTGGTGTTGAAGCTTCAAAGTTGAGGTCTGTGTTTGCTCCCACCTTTTGAGAACTGCCCAAGTGCTAAAAGGTTTCAACTTAACACTCATAAAAAATAAGATTGGGCATAACACGTTTTGCTATGATTTCCACTTTTTAGTCATAAAGCTTTTTTTTTGTTGCATAAATGAGCATTTTATAATGGTATTTATACATCACAGTTTTGATGCAGCAGTAAAATGCAATTATTCTTACTTTTAAAAAGGAGCATAAAACGATAGTTAAGTTTCATCGATACAATAAAACGTAAACAATTATAAAATCTATCAATGTAAACTTACTTATTAACTAGACTTATTAAATAGAGATAATATCAGTTATAAACATATAAAACATACATTTAAGATCAAACTATGTTGGTGAAACAAAACGAGAAATTATTTTGAAAACATACAAAAAAAACCATATTTACCGGGGTTTAGATTAGATGTCACGTAGCAAAAAATAAAGGCAATACATACATAAGGGTGTTTAAAAAATCACTGAAACACAATTGCAAATTCGTTTTCTTTTTTTTTTGACAAAATATTTTCAGTCATTCACCACTTTGTCATGAAAGTATATATAAAAAAAACCCAAAAGCTTTTTGTTGTGCAAAACTTAGCTGTACTTTTTTATATCATTGTACTTTTTCTGCTGAAATATGATTTTGAGACGGCAATGTGCTTCACTTGTTTACCTAACATTGACAAATGAAAAAGGAAATTGATGAATGAGACCAATTGTAAGTATTTGGGAAGACGTTCTCAAGAGGGCCTGTGTGGCCCTGAGACGTTCCCGACAAAGGCGCCCACAGCGTATTGATCTTACTTAACACTTAAGATAGTTCTTGATTTATGACTCTCATTTGCAAACAGGGATGAGCACTGAAAAGCTTGAAGTTGTTTTCTATGTTGCTATTGAACTATGTTATCTTTCCATACAGATGTAATAGGGCGGCTTAAATTTTTTCACTTTCAGAAAGTCAAGATTACACAATTACAAGGCTGTATTACATTTATTTTACTAAGATTACAGTTACGATTATGCATGAAAAGCCTGATTATGATTTTGATTACAATTATGGAAGTATCCCATCGACAGATTACGATTATGATTGCACAAATATGTAATTGATTACTCAGATTACGATTAAGTAATCTGCGATTACTCCAAGCCTGATTGGAGGTATGCGCAAGATGCAATTAGTATACTGTCACCGCCGATGGATCCATGTTGTCACATGACCTGACAAAAGATAAAGTTACTGACTCATCAAAACTATTTTCTCATAATCGAAAACAAAGTGGAGATTTTGAAGAGACTTGATAGGGGAAAAGTGGATCCTTTTTTGCAAAAGTGTACCAAGTGGGGAAGGCTACAACTTCGGGCTCAAGTGTTTGAAAATAAAAACAACAGGGAAAGTGATGATGATAACTTGGCAGATGGCGTTAACTCTAATGCCAGCACCCTTTCTCATACTCAAGCATTCAGAGTTAGAGGCTGTACTTGTTTTGTTCAAAACCCAGTAAGAAAGTAATTAAGCTTAACTTTTACTTACAAATACAAATGTGACGACCAGCAACAGGTTCTGGGCCTAGCCATGCTGGTACTAGTCAGTTTATTACTCCCCAATGAAAATCAATGGCCCTCTTAGAGCTATCCCCCCCCCCCCCCCCGCTCATTACCGCTTCTTCCCGTAAAGCTGTTCCAAGTGCCTACGAACCTACTAAAGAAATAATTTTTCCTAATTTCCAGGTTAGCCTGAGATTTGAATAGCTTAAAACAATTTGTTTTAAGCCCTCATCCTGCTTTCCGAGAAAAAATTTAACCCGTTAACATCTTTCACTTTGCTGATTGAGAAAGAAAGACTTGGCAGGTACAAAAAGAATTTTAAAGCCCTTTCGGAGAAAAATTTGTGTTTTATCTTTAAAAATGAGTTAGAGTCTGTTTTTGCTTTCAGAAATTAAATCATTTTTCTTTGTGTAAAGTTGGTGCACTCGTCAGAAGTTTTTTTTTTTTGGTTAGTTACTGTATAATAGTTCCTCACTGATACATACCTACAGCACTGTAACATTTTTTATTTATGTTCAGTAAACATTGAGAACTAATTTTTGTTAAAATTTTTACATTATTGTATGTTATGCATATAATGTACAACCACTTGACTAAATGGCATACTATTTCTCTAAATGGTATTTTCTTTTGTTATTTTCAAAAACTCGAACTACCTAAGGTCCTAATTAGTTTGGATTTTTGACATTCTCCAGTATATTTAAATATTTATAGCTTGTTTAAACAAGTTAAGTTTTTAGAGCTTGTAATAATAACTCAGGATTTTGCAAAGTTAGATCATAAGCTAACTTTGCCAGTTTTGAATACAACATACTAACCTCGCCATCTTTAATAAGATAAGGTGAAGGATTGAGATCAACTACAACCGTAATAAGAGAGCCTTCATCTTCACCTAAAAAGAAAGAAAAAAATAAACAAACCAAGAATCATTTATAATACAAATCAAGTTAGGCACACTTTAGTCTTTAAAATAGTTCAGAAAAAAATGACTTAAGTGATAAGTGAACTCTTCATATATTTCAAATAAAAACAGATGTGAAAACAACAATAAGTACTTTTATATAAATTTTACCACAGTTTATATAAAATTTAAATTTTTATTTACAGTCGACTCGGGATAACTTGAAGCCTTCTAACTTGAATATTCCTTTATCTCAAAGTTTTCATTCGCCCCAAAATAATTTAGTGTTTTTAAAATAAAGTTGTCTCTATAGGTATTTGGAGTGTACTCCTTTTAAGTCCAAGTTTTTGTAAAGTTTCGTTCTCATTTTATGCATAAAAAGTGTAGTAACCAAACTAAGAATTTTTTTTTCTCTTTAACACATTGCATTGCTTTTCAGCTCGCATGATTTATTTACAATAGGGGTAGGTCATAGTTAAAGCTGTAGAACACTTTCATCATTACTTCTACAGCCAAAAATTTCTGCTTCGAACAGATCATGCCTCGTTAACTTGGCTTTTAAACTTCAAAAATTCGGAATGCCAGATAGCTAGGTGGAAACAGCGGCTCCAGAAATATAACATGGAGATCAAGCACTAAAAAGGGCTGTCTCACGGTAATGCAGACGCTTTATCAAGGAGACCCTGTCCTGAGAACTGCCACTATTATTCTCGAATTGAGAAACAGTATGGAACGACTAGTCCTACTGCCTATCAGATGACTTCAACATCATCAGAACCCGATCCATGGAGTGACGACCAAGTTCGAAAAGATCATCTTGAAGACCCAGACATAAAACCAATTTTAGAGTTCATGGAAAATGACAGTCGGCGACCTAGCTGGCAGGACGCTTCCATCTTCAGTCCTGCAGCAAAAAGATACTAGGCTTTATGGAACTCACTCCATTCACGGAACGGCGTACTATACCCAAAATGGGAATCTGACGATGGTAAAACATCCAGATGGCAGTTACTACTTCCCCGATGAAGGATTTCAGATGTTCTGAAGGAACTACATAGTAGTGCGACTGGGGGACATTTTGGTATCATGAAAACCCTCAATAAAGTTTGAGAGTGCTTCTTCTGGAGCAAGGCTAAGGATGACGTGGAGAAGTGGTGCCATTTTTGTAAAGCCTGTGCTGCCTGTAAAGGACCGAAGAAAAGAAGCCGAGGGAAGCTACATCTGTACAACATTAGAGCTCTTTTCGAACAAATCAAGATCGACATCCTGGGTCCTCTACCAAGAACTGCTGAAAAGAATAAATACATCCCTGTTTCCATTGAATATTTCTCCAAATGGCCTGAAACATATCCTATTCCAGATCAAGAAGCTACCACCATAGCAGAAACTCTAGTTCAGTATTGGATCTCGAGATATGGAACACCTTTGCAGATTCATTACAACCAAGGGAGGAATTTCATCTCTTCTGTGTTTAAGGGCCTATGTCAAATTCTCGGAAATGAGAAAGCTAGGACAACACCACTACACCCACAATTGGAAGGCATGGTGGAGAGATTTAACCGAACAATCCTGAATAATCTCTCACTTATGGTCTCCAGAAATTAACAGGATTGGGACAAGAAGCTACTGTTGTTCCTGCTGGCCTACCGCAGTGCTGTCCACAAGACTACCGGATATGCCCCATCTCAGATGCTCTTCGGATGAGAGCTTCAGCTACCTTGTGATCTTGTCTTCGGTCGTCCTACGGATGAGCCTTTATCGCCTGAGGAGTACATCCAGGGTCTCCAGGCTCGGTTGGAAGACGTTCATAATTTCACACGGGAGCGAATCAACATCGGGGCAGAGAAGATGAAGACCCGATACGACACAAGGTCTACTGGACATGAATTCAACGAAGGTGACAAGGTTTGGTTATGGAATCCCATCCAACGGAAAGGTCTTTCGCCCAAATTGCAGTCGCATTGGGATGGATCCTATAAAGTCCTTAACCGACTGAATGACGTTGTAGTGAGGATTCAAAAATTCTTGTTATGATTGTGTTTTCTGTGTCTGATTAGTTATTATTTAATGTGTGTATTTTTAAACTTTTGATAAAAGTTTGGCATCCTTTCTGGGGATTGTACTGCCAGGGACGTGCAGGCCTTAGGAAGGGGTCAATGTTACAAATTCTGTAAATAGTAATTGGTTTTGTGATTAATTTGTTGTAATCTGGCTAAATTAGACGTTTGTTCCATTATTTTGCATCTAAAATTATTTTAGTAATGTAACCTGTAAATAACTTCTTGTAATGTAAATACAATCCCCAGGGCCGGATTTAGGGGAGGGTAGGCGGGGCTACTGCCCTGGGGCCTCCACAACAAAGAGGCCCCCACAATAAAATTTTTACAAAATATGCTAACTTTCACAGGTCAGCAAATTTTACCTTTTTTCTCCCAGACATTTTTTTTTTTGTATTTCTACAAAGAATGCTTGCACAAAAATAATATTATTATCAATATATCAGAAAGCCCTGATTGCAAGTATCCATTTACTATCAATTTTTTATTTGATTGAGCATTTCAGTGGCAATATATATATTTTTTTATTCATTTAATTTGTAATTTGTACCTATGAGTTAACACTAGAAAGACAGCATTTTGCGTATACCTAGAAAGAATAGCAGCGGTCACTTTGACCGCCATACTTAAACGATTACAAATTTCCCCCTTTTATGATTTTTAACCATAGAAAAGATTTGTTTCAACATGTCAGAGTTTAATTGAACAATTTAATCATAGTATAGTCTGTAAATAAGTCTCAGATATTTTTTTTAATTTTATGTTTAATCAAGGGAAATACACATGCTTTACACAATTGGCATTGAGAAAGAGCAAATTTGTACAAAAAGAGGAAATTTTCTTAGCATGTAATAACTAACAAGTACTATAATCAACCATTGCATGTGTTTGGTTCAAAAAATATCTAAATATCGCAAGATACTGTAAATTACTATCTTTTACAGTATTTCAAAATACTTATTCTGTCATGAAACCTGTATATTAGCCATTAACAGTTTTTTTTTTCTTTCTGGAAATCAGAACAAATACTCGTAGATTTATTTCCGCATAGTTTAATTTTACACTATTTTAACCTTTTTCCTGAGGTAGTACTTATTTATATGCAGCAAAATTGATCAGTGGAGGTGACTTAGAGGAAATTGGAGAAATAGGAGTTCTGTTTTTGAAATTTTCCCCTTTTTTCGGCGTCGGATCCTTTTTCCTTTTTCTTTCACTGCTTTTTATATTTTGAGCATCAGTTTTTATTAGCGAGGTTTCTTCTGATTCTAACTCAGAAGAACAATCCTTTTCTGTGAATCTAGGCTCCGAAAAATATTCGCAATAATCTCATGAAATCAAACTATTCTCATCGCTAGGAATATATTTCTCTTCAGATAAGTCAGACTGTTCATTCGAACAATAATCTGTTTTAGATAAATCTTCAACAGTTTCAGGAATTAATGTTCCTATAAGTTATGCTTGTCAACGGTTCTTCTCGACATCATGAAGATAATTATGTGACTGAGTACTTCATTATCATCGAAGAAAATAAACGTCAATGCTTCAAGCAAAGCACATGTTTTGGTGCACAAAAGAATTCCAGAAAACATTTTTGGAATTTACCTGTTTATATTTACTTCTTTTCAGATAAAAAATAATTTCATGTGCCCAGTCATATGCTTTTTCAAATTTACCTTTCTCAACTTTGCCTCCTGTGCAGATAGCAGAAAACTGAAACCATGCAACCAGCAGGTATTTCGCATTTTCTTAATAGTTCAAAGAATTAAACCTGAGCAGCAGGTGCTACTCAAGCTCAAAAGAACATTACTCACCCTGACAACTAACAATAGTTCATAGTACACACAACTGATAAGAGAAAAAAGAAGAAAACGGATGCATAAAGAAAGGTTCACTTAGCGGTCAAAATGACCGCAGTCAGTTTTTCTAGGTATAAACATTTATAGTGACTATAATAATAATCCTAAAGAAAAAAAAATACTGTTGAAAGATCTTAATAAGTAGTTAGAAAAAGTCAATGAAGGAAAAAGAGTTTGAAAATTAAACGCAGCAAATATGAGCATTTGAAAATCGTTTGCGGTCAAAATGACCGCTTCCGTCTTTCTAGTGTTAAAGAGAAATTAAGTATGTAAAAAAAAAAATCCGAAAAATGGTTAACTTTGCAGGTCATCCTTACAACTTCTCGCTTCTGGAGCTCAAAAATTATTTGAAGACATGACTTGAATGGAAATTTTTTAAATCAAAAATATCGGATATATACATATACAGGGTGAGTTCGATCGAATCTGCCATACGAAAGGGGCTGATAGATGAGCCCAAGCAGAGCATAGAACCACCATTATTGTATCCAATCCTTAACCGTAACCGAGTTATGGTTAATTTAAGAAAAATGAGTAAAAAAACAAAATTCTGTGAAAACGACCGATTTCTGAAATTCCTGTAAGACCTACAAGGAAAATAAGTACATATTTGGAAAGAGCAGACTAAATAATACAAAATGATACTTTTCGCATTAAGATAGTCGCATTTTACCGAGAGCTACAAGCTTTGAAACATTGGACACACTCAGAATTAAAATGGTGCCAACGTTTTTAATCGGCATTTTCAAAAACAACTGTAAGAGCTACAATCGGGCAAATCTACCAAAAACTGGCCCATTTTATTAGCTTTCAGATGATACAACAATAAATCATATTGGGCATCAAGTTCAGCTGAAAGTCAGGCTTTTGTTTGAAACAGTGTAAAAATCTGCATTCGTTAAAAAAGGAAAACCAGCAAAGAGTCACACTTTTCTATTTGCGATTGAAAAACTCAGACAAGTCCACCACAAATACAGTACAATTCTAAAGGTTTACAAATGAAAAAAAGATAATCTCAACTACCAACGGAGAGTAACTCTGCCGTGTGAGGGTAAACGGCAGTATCTGCAGAAATGAGTTTTCAAGATATTTGAAGAAACGCATTTTGGATTCAATGCTAACAACAGGGAAATGTTAGAATTAGACGTCCTTTTCGCGCCTTTTTTTCAGCAGAAGCCAAATAAGCGAGCTTGCAAAATAAGGACAACGTACAATAGATGACAAAAATGCAAAAAGAGGAAAAATGAAAAATTTGCAGTTACTGTCCTTTACCTGCACACGGCAGAACTGACTTCAGTAACAAAGTCAACAGCCTATTTTATATCAAATGTAAGTGCTTTGACATGATTTCAAATCTCAAGTGCTTGAGAGAATTCAAAGTTCCAGCCCCAAAATGATGAACAGACTGATCAAGCTCCATTGTGACATAGAGGGAATATATTTTGATAGTCGAAAGGATCAAACTTTAACATCAGCAAAGATAACAAGTCCCACAGAAAATCCCTTACCGAAGAACATGTAAGTATCATCGCAGAGTCAGGTTCTTCTTACTTCTGCCACAGTACAAATACAAATACAAAAGTGACGACCAGCAACAGGCTCTGGGACCAGCTAGACTGGTCCTAGTCAATTTACAATCCCCAGTGAAGATCAATGGCCCTCTTAAAACTATCTACTCCCTTGCTCATTACCACCTCTTCCGGTAAACTGTTCCAAGGTTCCACTACCCTGCTATAATAATAATTTTTCCTAATCCGGGGTAAATTCCCTGGTACTCCTATATCAAATTCCAGCGAAGACATTACTGAGACAATTGTCTCTAGTTCAATAGAGCAGAATGAGCAAATGGAGAACATTATTAACATTTGGGTGTTTTGGCACAAATATGAACACAGGCCCCACAGAGCAGGCGTTATACGACAGATAGAGGGAAAGTTAAAGGCTAGTATGTCTGCTCCACGCTAATGAGCTGTCTTAATGCCATCTTTTCCATGCGATGGATGGCAGAACTACTCGACCAAGGGGGCTTTCTGGTGATATTGGAAAGCGGTTTGCTATGTGTACCAATCATCCTGTTATTTCTTTCGAACCCATGCAGTTAACCAAGGAACTGTCTAATGTGGACCCGAAGAAATTAAGTAAAGATCAATGCTAATTTCTGGAAAAATGCAATAGCATCAGGAAAGGTCAATACAGACTTACTATAGCAAATCGAAACCCTGGTTGCTGAAATTACTCGTGATGGCTCATTACAGTCGATTGAATTTTTAGATTAGATGTTAGCCACCTGGAACCGTCGGAAAATTTGAAAACGGTTGTTAAATTCATCATTCGTGTGTATGCCCCAACAAGGTTTGCCGTAAAAGCCCACTGTTCAAGTGGCCATCAAAGATGGAGATAGGCAGCTTCATCAGATGCTCTTCAGGTCACGGTACCTTAGTCTAAAAAAAAACAACATTGACCCTGTCATTCATTGCAATGCCTTCTTTGTTCACCCTGAGAATATTATAGCGATGATGACGGATCATTGGTCACACGTTCTGTGAACTGAGCCTGCGATGGGTTATGGAAGCTAGAGCTTCTATAAACCCCAGCTGACCAATAGAGAGTTTTAAAAGTTCCTGAAAAGTTGAACTTCGACACTTTCGAATATTTCAACGTGATTAATTGGGATGTATGCTATACCTCATCACTTCCCATAGTCAAAGATATTACAGCCCCTGAACTCTGTTATCTTGTCACAACAGAGGTGACTTCAAACATCATCTTGCACAAGTTTGAGAAAAAACATGAATTTTCGCATTTCACTTCGTAAATATTCGTGATATTTTATTGTATTTTTAGCATTTGTAATATTTTATTGTATTTAATATTTGTGATATTTTGTTGTGTTTAAAGATGATTAAACTGAAAAAGAGTTTGCCTGATGCATTGTCAATTTTTTACATAATGTCACTCAATATTGTAAAATAAAAGGTTGCAAAGGGAGATCCAAATATTTTTCAAAACTCTTAAAAATTTCACACATTGTTTTAGTGATCAAATGGCACTTTTTGATATATAAGCTATTTAAAATTTAAAAAAAAAATCCGTCATTTTCACTCCACCCTAGAGCACACCGCACCCCCTTTCCCCTTGGTCGAAAGCAATTTTGTAACAAATTACAAGGTTGGTACTATAGACATGGGACGGCAACAGACACAATTCCTTTAACAAAACACTTTTTTAAATAATATTATATATTATTTAAAAAAAATGATTTCTGAATTGTAAAATTAGAACAGTGATGTTAAATTATTTAAAATTAAAAAGTATTTTGGAAGAAAAAAAAATGCAAACCTATTTCTGCCATGCCTTTAAATACAAATGAACACTTTCACTTTTTCAAGTTTCGATTATGTAAAAGATCCTGGAAGAAAATTGATAAAAATTTATTAGAACATAATAATCACTGCTAGAGGTTCTAAATTTTCTCATTCAACAATGCATATGCAATACAAAATGTGTACTAAGTTTTACTTTAATTTCTATTTTATTAAGACATCATCCTTCAAAATAAATAAGAACATCAAAATGTACCGCTTTCGGTATCGCAAAAGGAGAAAATATTATTTAAACTTTTCTGCGAATTGTTCACAGTTTTGGTGTCATTATTGCTCAAATATATTTTTTTTTTAGTTCAGCTTTAAAAAAAATTTCAATCAAACAGAGTAATTGTCTTTATTTAAAATTTAATTATCTTGCTTTGAAAATAAATAGCAAGATTGTTGTAATGTAACATTTTACTCAACTTCAAAGGGTCATCAATTTTTAACCCTGGATCACGCTGTAATCAATGAAAACCTGCAATAGCATACGAAAAACGATTGTACATTTCCTAATAAAAGAAATTAAACATGGAAAAGCTATGATTAAAAAAGAAATATAATATTAATTTTGCTGTTTACTTCATAGGACGCGTCAGTGTTTACATTTTCCTGGTAGTAAAGCTCTAGGTTGGCAACGGTCATTTTTGTTATACAAAATGTTTCTCAAATTGTATTGCAAATGACAAATCGTTCATCAGATACATTTTGAATTACGTTTAGGTGTAAATAGTTGAAGAAGAGAATGTTGATGTTCGGTTAGCACCGCTTTTAAGTTTTCTTGTTTTACAGTTAAAAGTCTCTTTGAGTAAGTGCGTTGTGAATATTGGCCTTTTCTAAACGATATGGATTCATGGTAAAAGTAATGCCAAACTAAGTTTGGTTTTTAATTCTGATTCTATTTCATCGATTTTTTGTGTGATATTTCCCATCAATATTAAAATATGTGTCTCTATGTGTTACTTTTGTTTATATATGTTGAAATATTTGCTAATATGTAGGTGTGTAATATTTAGAGGTGAAAATATTAAGTATTGTATTGAAATCCAAAATCTTATGTTATATACTATCAGTATTTCTTTGTTGTCATTATACTTTTATTTACAATGGTTTTATCAATATTCTAGGTCTTTGTTATTTAATTGAAGGATGTCTGTTTTGTTATTTCATTGAAGCATTAAACCATCATTCTGCTTACAAAAGTTCATTTAATACTGATGTAGTAATTGGTGAGTATAATTTTTCTTTCAATAACATGCACGTAATCTCATATAAACTTTACATATTGTTTCCTAATACACAATTATATATAATGAAAAGGGAATTGCGCATATAACACAAATTAGCCGTCACAACATGACACAAAAAGCATGTTGCATGTAATCTACCAGTGAAAAGAATGGTTGTGTTACAGTTGTTCTACATTGTAGCCGTCCCGTAAACTTACTTGGTGACAGGGGTGGGTCCAGCTTCTGGTTTAAGAATGATACATTACTAAATCATAGCAAATCATAAGAAGGTGGTGTAAGTGTAGTTCAGTTTTGGTCGCCTTATCTGAAGAAAGATATTTCTATATTGGAAAGGGTTCAAAGAAAGGTAACTAGACTAGTAAGGGGACTTTCAGATTTAAATTATGATACCAGATTTAATAGACTTAATATGTATAGCCTGGAGCAGAGGAGAGTCAGAGGGGGACATGATTCAGTTATTTAAATTTATCAAAATGAAAGATGTTAATGGATTAAATTTTTGCACAGAAAACAGGATGAGGGGTCATTGTTTTAAGTAGGGCCGGATTAACATATATTTACACCCAAAGCCAAACTTGGAGGTTACGTCTCACCTCACACATCCGAACTCTATCGAATCGTATATCTCCCCCCCCCCCCACCCAGCCATTACCAGAGGTGTAGTAGCGTCCAGTGACAGTTGAAGATTTCTCACTTCCCCCCTGTTTGACAGAATGACGGATGAGTTTCTTACTTTGTTTTCCTTCGATGATGTTCAAAAAAAGGGGGGTTTGGGGGTGCTCCTCCAGAAATTTTTTGAAATTGAAGCATTAGAAATGCAATTTTAGGCCATCTAAGGCTATTTAACGGGAAGTAATGGCCTTCGGAGCTTGCTCAGGAAAGTTTTCGTAACTGAAGTGCTACATTCGTATTTGTATGTTATCTTTGATGATGTTAAAGAAAGGGATAAGTTCGGGAATCCCCCCCCCCTTACCCCCATATAAATTAAGTTTTTAAAATGAAATTTTCGACGATCTTTTATTAATGATGCTGTGGAACGATGGGAGTCGGGAGAGTCCTGAATTTGTTTTGAAATTGAGGCCCTACAGCGCAACTTTTAATGTTTTTTTTTTTTTTTTTTTTTTTTTTGTGCAGGGTGATTGGTGACTCTAGCGAGGAAACTTTTCGAAACTGAAAACCAAAAAATTGTAGGACATCTTCTATGACGTGCTGACATAGATAAGGTTTAACCGTTCTTCCCCAGAAAGGTTTTGAAATTGACCTTACCTAACTTAAATACCTAATTGGAAACCGTCTCTGATGACATTGCGAGAAGGAACAGGCTTCAGTAACTCACTTTTGTAGTTCAAAATTGAAGTAGTAAAAACAAAATTCAGTAAATTACCGCCCATTAGCGGTAATTTACTGAATATACCATGCCTTGCCTTCAATTTTCGAGTCGAACCATTGCTTCGGTCACATGGCTGGTCTGTGCTAATTCTGCATTAGCTACCAGTTTTGTTTGGCCCTCTTGGCTTCCATAAGAGGTTTTCCATCTCCAGCTCAGTCACTTTCCTATACCTGACTGATGAGTGCTAATAAGCACGAAACTGCAGTCCTCGGCTGGAAATGACTGAGCTGGCGGTGTATTTCATGCATCTTCAAAATGTTGGGAACAGAACTGGGGACGTGGGGTTCGAGGGCACTCCTGCACAGATGTTTAGAGTTGAGGTCCTATAAATGAAATTGTTTGCTTTCTTTGATGGTGTTAGGGAGAGAATTAGTTTTTAGGATCCTCCCCCCCCCCCCCATCCCGGAAATTTTGGTTATTTAAGTCCTAAATGCGTAGTTGTCTTTGATGTCAGGGCTGGACTAATACTCCGTCAGTCCATGCCCCGGCACGGAGTAAAGCATTTGAGGGGCGCAAAATTGCCAAATCAAAATTGAGAAAAATATTGCGACCAAGCATCTGAAAAAAAAAAAATTCTGGCACCATCTACCAATGAAGAAGGCGCACCGTGATATCCCCTGTTCTATTCTATAATCGTAGTCTGCAAAAGTTGCAAGTAAAAGGTGTTAGTTTTTGCATAACTTTAACTAACTACAGAGCCTTTAAAATAATTTAAAATGAAGGAGAATCATCAGTAGGATCATCACCAACAGGAGCACCCCAAACTGTGAATTTTTTGGGAGATCTCAGTGACCTCCCACGGCGTGTTCCAAGTCAGAGGGGGTGGGCAGTGGGGTAAGCATTGATTTTAGTAAATCGGCAATTTTATTTTAGTAATGTAACGACAGGAACGCAGCGTTAAAGATTTAAAAAAGAATGATGTAAATGAATTTCTTTTCTGTAAAAATTGAGAAGAAAATGCGAATTAAAAAAAAATGTTAGAAAAAATCAGAGAACATCTGTACTATTCAAGTATACCAACTAAGAGCCGCTGAGATGAAGGTTTAGATCTTTTTAAACAGGAACAGAAAGCTACTTAGGGGCCATTCATTAATTACGTAAGGATCCCGAGGGGGAGGGGGGTTGAAAAAATCTCTACATACCCTTACTGGGGTGGGGGAGTCAGACCCATTCTTTCGTAATATTTTCCCAAGTTGATATTTTATATTAGAAATCGCGCGGTCAAGTGGTTTAGCAGGGATCCTATTTCATTTGCTTCAGGAAGGTAAAAAATGTATTTGAATGAGCAGTTTTTTACTTGTTTTTCTCAAAGAATGAATAGTGTAAAAAAAAACAGAATTGCCTTGCGTATGGCATGTTTTTTTTAAAATTAGTATCACATCGTATACAAAAAATATTTGTAGATAAAACATGCAGTCTAGATTTCTTTTAGTAAATGTTTCTTTGCACAAAAAGGTTTTTAAAGAATAATTATTAATAGTGAATCTAACATAACGCCAGTAAATATTTGTAGATAAAACATGCAGTCTAGATTTCTTTTAGTAAATGTTTCTTTGCACAAAAAGGTTTTTGAAGAATAATTATTAATAGTGAATCTAACATAACGCCACTCTTCAAGAAGGGGTCTAAAGGTATTGCTGGGAATTATAGACCTGTAAGTTTGACTTCGGTGATTTGTAAGATTTTCGAAACTTTGATCAAAATTAAGATCATGAAGTTCTTAGAGACTAATAGTCTGTTGACTAGTTTGCAGTATGGTTTCAGGAAAGGTAGATCCTGTACTACTAATTTATTGCATTTCTACGACAAGGTTACCTCAGCTTTGGATAACAAAAAATGTGTGGATGTTGTTTATATTGATTTTCAAAAAGCTTTTGACAAGGTACCGCATGTTGCTCTTCTCAGCAAGTTAGCTGACATAGGAATAGGAGGAAAAACTTTACTTTGGGTTAGAAATTGGCTTACTAGTAGGAAGCAAAGAGTAGTTGTGAGAGGAAATCATTCTAATTGGAGTGATGTTTTAAGTGGGGTTCCTCAGGGATCAGTGTTAGGGCCTCTTTTGTTTATTATATTTATGAATGACATCAATGAAAATATTTCTGGAAGTAAGAATTGTTTTGCTGACGATGTAAAAGTTATGGGGATTGTCGAAAATGAAGAACAAGTAAAACAGCTGCAAGAGGATTTAGATCATATTACTAAGTGGGCAGATAAATGGGGTATGGCAGTTAATGTAGGGAAATGTCAAGTGCTACACTTAGGTCATGGAAATAAACGTATGAGATATCGTTTACAGGGTTCAGTCATAAATCAGGCAGAAAATGTTATGGATCTGGGTATCTTTATTAATCAGGACTTCAAGTTTAGTCAACAGTGCAGTATTGCTAGTAACAAAGCGAACAAAATGCTTGGGTTTATCAATAGATCTATTTCAAACAAATCTAAGAAAGTTCTTCTGCCTTTATATAGGAGTTTAGTAAGACCTCATTTGGAGTATGCTGTTCAGTTTTGGTCGCCTTATCTGAAGAAAGATATTTTTGTATTGGAAAGGGTTCAAAGAAGGGTAACTAAATTAGTAAGGGGACTCTCAGATTTAGATTATGATACCAGACTTAATAGGCTTAACATGTATAGCCTGGAGCAAAGGAGAGTCAGAGGGGACATGATTCAGTTATTTAAATTTATCAAAATGAAAGATGTAAATGGATTAAATTTTTGCGGGGAAAGCAGGACAAGGGGTCATTGTTTTAAGCTATTTAAATCTCAGGCTAACTTGGAAATCAGGAAAAACTACTACTTTAGCAGGGTCGTGGGCACTTGGAATAGCTTACCGGAAGAGGCGGTAATGAGCAAGGGAGTGGATAGCTTTAAGAGGGCCATTGTTCTTCATTGGGGACTAATTAATTGACTAGGACCAGCCTAGCTGGACCCAGAGCCTGTTGCTGGTCGTCACATTTGTATTTGTATTTGTATTATTTTGAAAATGGAAGTGGAATCTTACGTAAGATGGGGGGGGGAGGTGTAAAATCTTACCTACCCCTACATGGGGGAAGGAGGAGGATCGAAAATTGCCAAAATCATCCTTACGTAATTAATGAATGGCCTCTTACAGTAGCTTTTCACGATTACGTAATTCTCGCGAAAATGAAGATAACAGTGATTTCACGAGCTGAAAATTTCGAGAATTTTATATAAATAGAATTGAAAGTTGAAATATTCGACTCAAAAAGATATTTCGCGAGGTTTAAATTTTCGCGATTATGAGGGGGTTTGCAAAAATTAAAGCCTTCATTTTCGCGAAAATAAGTGCTTTTACAGTACTTAGTGTATTGAAACTCATGGCAAGGTTTAGACTAAAAAAATGTATAAATTTATAAATAAACAAGATAATTTCTGGGGAGCTGATGTTTTTCTGTTCCTGTTTTTCTTAACTTCCTTTTTTTTCTCAACATGAAAATCTCACAGCTAAATGGTGAAAAATGTATGAGCCTCCGAAATATGGTTCAAACAGTTGAAAAGTCAAAAAAGAGAGAGAGATAATTTAAATGATTGTAATGAAATGTTGCACCAGAAGTTGTTAAATGGTTGAAGGGTAAAAAACGAAGGTTAAAACAAGAATTCTGCTGGAGATTCAGTCTAAAACAATGAAATATTTGACTGGGGTTGTAGGCTCTTGAATTTTCAAACATGTTAAAATTTAAGGTAAGGGTAAAAATTAAAATTTTTAGATATTTGTGTTTTTAGGACTCTAATTTCAAACGAGTTCATAGGAAAAGCCCTAGAAACCTGATCCCTATAACATCATCGAAAATTGTCTACAATTGCGTTTTAAAAACTTTAATTTTGAAAAATTTCCGAAAAAGGATCCCTGAATCTCACTCCTTCTTATAACGTCATCAAAGATTGCTTACAATTGCGTAGTTGTGATTTCAATTTTCAAACGTTTCTGCAGTAGCGCTTCCGAACCTTCCTTCCCCATCATTAAAGTTCAACTTTTGTTTAAACGATTTCAATTTCGAAAAATTCCGAGGGAAGGAGAGCCACTTAACTTTCCTCATCCTCACATTCCGAAGATCATCTAAAACTACGATTTTGGAAATTAAATTTCTGACAATATCCGATAGAGACCCCAATGCCATTCATTCTTTTAAGGTGATCAAAGAAGACCTACAATTACGTATTTTGGACGAAAAATGTATGGGGGATGATCTCCGACCCCATTCCGTTCCCTTACTTCAACAAAGTTTACCCGCCAACCAAATAGTGTACTGGTTAGGTGTTGGCATCTTACGCCTAAAGACGCAGGCTGTATCCTGGCCCCTATCGATGGATTTTCAAGATGCAGAAAATAGACAGTGCCCAAGTCGTATGATTTTGCGGCATGTAAAAGATCCCTCGATTATTCGTTTCGTTGGAAATACTCTTGTAAAAATTAAATTCCTAGCTCAGTTTCGCATCGTAAGAGCCCAGGTGCCTCAGTCTGATAAGGAAACTGGGTGTCCACCGATATTCTCGTGGCAGTGGCATCTGCCGATAACGATGCTACATGAAAGAATGGATGCTATATCGCACTTGGGGGATCGTGCTTGGTCTACAGCAGGTCAAGCACTGCAACTAAAGCAATCTACAACAGGTATAAACGCAGCCTCTTTAGAAAGGAATAAAATTATACAAGTAACTAAAATTAAAAATTAAAAAAAGAAACCCCAACTGAGTCGCGACTGTAGCATCAAAAGAGGGAAAATTGAAAATCCTTTTAAAAACCTTACATTATTAAAAATCAATGTCAAGTATTTTATTTGCTAACAAATAGAAACTGGCAACAGATAAAAATTTAAATCATTGCGTTTGTTTTCAATTGTTGGCCAACAATGAATTTGGAGATCAATTGCGTGAATAAAAGCTTAGCCGTTATTAAAATCTGCTTTTAAAAAAAGGTTATAATTAGAATTCTATGCAACATGGAAGTTCCACACTTATTCCATCAAACGCGAAAAAAATTCTCTTTATTTTGGTATTAAATTTTAAAATTTGTTTTCCCTGAAAAAAATCGTGAAAAGTCTTTTAGAGGTTTTTAATTAATATCTTCGTTAATTAATCCCATCCAAAGATGCAACCTAGCTAAGAACACTCTCCATCAACTCTCCTTTCGAACAAAAAAAAGTTTTTCATAATCGGTCCATCCGTTTAGGCGCTAGAGTGCCACAGACAGATACACAAACGCACAGACACTTATAACCAGCCCCCTTCCTTTGTGTGTCGGGGGTTAAAAAAGACAAAAACTGCTAACAACTGCAAGTTTTTTTTGTTTTTTTTTTTTTGGAAAATTTTCCTGTCCCTTTCTGAAAATTCCCTTTGGACAATCCCTACTTCTCTTTTTCCCTTTTTCAAATTTTGTTCACAAAACTAAAATTTCGAGTCATTTAAAATTTCTTTTTGAGCCTTCAATTTTCGAAAACTTCTGAAGTAAGGTCCTTTTAACATTCCTTCTCTTTTCTAATATCCTCAAAGATTGCCTAAAACAGCATATTTAGAACTTCAATTTAGAAAACTTTCTAGGGTGTAACCCCTGGACCCCGTATTTATGCGCAAAATTTACCCATAAAGAAATGCTCACATTGCTCTCTTTTTTCTTTCTTTTTGAGCAAGCACGAATTGCTTATAGTTTTAACTTGACCGTTGAACGACATCTGTCCCTTGATTATATTTTTCATGCTTGTAATACAGGCATTCACGTGCCTCGAATCAAATTTTTTATAAAGGACCATCTCAACTTTACACAATCTTTTTTATGCGAAAACAGTATCCTGCGCACAGCATTCATCATATAACTTCCAGCATCCAACCCCTGGCATTCATTTGAATTTCAACGTCTTGAATTCAAATTACAGTTGCGATAAAAGCCATTAGAAGAAACAAGAAACCCAACGAGTAGGGTCCTATCACAATTCGTGATTGCAAAAAACATAATCTGATTTCAAGAGCTCAAAATTCAAACTATTTTATTTATTCCTTTTTTTTCTTTGCACATAGAGATTAGTTATAAGATTAGTTATATGCATGTAACATGTAACACATAAGCATAATTCTAATAATTCCAGATTCAACATAAACAACCCAAGTCTCCTAATTTGTGTGCTCATATTCTAGTAAGGAAGGACCTACTCTTAAACCAGATGCTAGATCCACTCCCTCTCAATCCCCTGTCTTAAGAACTTAGAACTAGCTTGGTAACTGTTCTGCTATTTTTGAAATCACCAGAATCAAATCTGTTATCCTTTTTACAAAATGAAGTACTTCTAATGAAAATAATTATCTTTGACACATTTTGTGCGTTTACTAAGAAATGGAAAAAAAAAATAGTATGCATTTATTTACTTCTTAGGGGGAGGGGGCCTATGCATGCAGTTCAAAAGGGGCGCAATTTTTCACTTTTGCACGGAGTGGTTGAAAAACTAAATCCGGCCCTGATGATGTTATGGGAAGGGATGTGGTTCGTTGAGTCTCACTCGGAAACGTTTTGAAATCGATGTTTCATTTTAAAAAAAAGGTTTAGCTAATCTTTGAAGATGACAGTGGAGGCGTGTTCGTGGAATCTCCTCAGAAGTTTTTCTTTTAAAGTTATAAAAATGCAATTTTAGTCTTTTGGTGACATAAAAGATGGGAATAGACTTGGAAAACTCCTCCCTCCCCCTATTTTGCTTTGTCCATAATCTTTTTTTTTATTTTCAAAAATGCGTTGCAAAACATCCTGACCCACTTTTTCTTTTCTAAAAACATTTAACTGTTTTAGTTTTTCCATAATGGAATATTCAAAAGTTTGTCTGTTTGAAAAACAAACACTTTTAGCCCCCGAAAAAATTTTTTTTTGACACTTTGACCCGAGGTGATAATAAGCAGTGATATCTTCTATAATTTTTTCCTTTTTATTTAATTTGAAATACCTGGGCTCTTGAATTTCTTAATGCACTTTTGTTTTCCATTCATTTTTTTACCTAAGAAAAATTTAGAACTGCTGATATCTCTACCTTACAATGTTCTGAATCACTCTTTCTCTCTCTACATGTATTTTAATTTTTCTTCTATTTAAAACATATTTCGGGTCATCCCATGTTATTTTTATCTAATTTGTTGTGATCTTCGTGGTGAAATTTTGAGTAAAAATATTTATAAAAATAATATGTTGGAAGCAAACCCCGATAACTTACAACATTATGCATCATTGTTTTTTTTTTTTTTGCCTTCGAACCTGTGCGCCCTTTGAGAGTCAATTTTGACTTGGAGGACCCAGTCCGCCTCTGGGCAAAGCTATTTTTTAAAAGAAATTATTGTTCAAATCAAAGATATTGAAAATTATCTGCTTTGACCAGAAAAGGAACTCGACTCAATCATTACGCCCCTTCCCTATCCTCCAATTGTTTTTTTGTAATGCCAAACGGGCTGGTTGCAATCTATTCTAGTTGAACTTTGCTTTCTTTATATATACTAGCACACCACATTTTTTTTTCAACAAGCTGTTTAATATTCATTTTTTCACTGTGATGTGCGCCCTTTTCGGCTTGCGCCCCTAGGCCAGGGCCTAGGGTGGCTTATTGGATAATTTTGGCCTGGTTTTAAGCTATTTAAATCCCAGACTAACTTGGAAATTAGGAAAAACTACTACTTTAGTATGGTCATTAGGGTGGAACGAAAAAAACAAAGTTTTTATTTTCGAATCGTAATAGTGCGGAAAAGTTGCGATTGGTAAAGACTTACAAAATAAAACAAAAATTTTAAAAATCGAATAATATCTTCCGATCCCGCAACAAGCCTAAATATTTGAAAAAATGGAAAATTTCGTGTTTTCTTAGTGATTTTTCAAAAATTTTGTTTTAATGCTTCTTTTTAAGGCTCTAAGATGGAAAAGTTACGATTGGTAAAGCCTTCAGAAATAAAAAAAAAAAATTGAAATCGAATAATACCTTCTGATCCGGAAACAAGCCTAAAAAATCGAAAAAGTTGAGAATTTCAGGTTTTTTCCGAATTTTTAACATTTTTGGTTCAATGTACTTTTTCAGGCTGCAGAACGGAGAAGTTACGTTTAGTGAAGACTTCAAAGCAAAAAAAAAATATCTTTTTGAAATAAAACAATATCTTCCGATCGCGCAACGAACCTACATGTTTGAAAAAATGTAAACTTTAAGCCTTTTTTCAGCTTTTTTTTAAATTTTAGTTTAACGATCCTCATAAGTTAGGTATGAAATACTAATGGAAGAACGTTTGTTTATAAAACAAATGTGATAGTTTAGTATTAGCCTCCCTGTGAAATTGTCCACATGGCCCTTTAATCCCGCGAGACTCATATTTGTTTATGCCGCTTAGTACAGTGTATGCGTCTAATATACCCCATTAGCGCCTCACGATCTTGAATTTATGAGCTTTTTAGTTGGCTTGTGTCTATAGGTATCTTACTTAAATGAATAAAGCAGTCGTGCTGGAATCAGTATTTCTAAATGTTTCTAATGTGCGTGTGAAGTCGATTTGCTCTGCTAAACGTGTTTCAATCATGAATCCATCTTTGCAGAAAAGAATTACGAGAAAGTCCTTTCAGTGCCCTATATTTGGCCACCCGAGAGATTTGCCAACAAACAAGCTCCCTACTTATAAAAATGTACTTCAAAGTTGCTTTCAAGAGAGATTTGAGTTAGCTAGAAAAGTCAATAACACGAAAGTGAGTTTTTCCATTGTTAAGGACATAGTGGCGCAAAAAGTTTAAATGTATCTTTGATAAGGCCTCGATTCCTACAGTTTCCCTGAAAAGAATTGCTCAGCTCATTGATATCTTCTACAAAAATTTCTCAATTTCATGAGATCTTACAACCGAGACAAGGATAAACCAATGTTTAAAGAAAGGATTGATAAATTTAAAAGTGAAGCAAGGAAACTCTTTGACGTCTCTGTGTGTAAGTGCGTAATGAATGTTATTTGCACTTGTAAAAAGACCCTAGACATTTGTGAATGTCCAATTTACATGAAATGTACGTGTGAAAAATCTAGAAAGATACCGATCTCTGAACATAGATTTCTCTATCTTCAGAGGAAACATGGCATAGGAAAAACTGGAACTTTGGAAAACTGGAACCAAAAGGAAACAAAAAGGTTGAAAAAAAGATTTCAAAGAAAAGCCTATGCCTTAAAACGAAAAGTTACTGAGTGCGTTTCAGTCATAAAGATGAATCTGATCTTTCAAATGAAGAACAACCAAGTGACATTTATTTTGAGATGTTACATGTCGGTCTGGTTTGAAATAAAGAACCGCAAAAATTTCACAGACGGTGCCATTCATGTTTACAGAACAGTTCAAACCTGTCGATACTTACTTGACAATCTAAAACAAGTTGTTTACTCTGTCATTGAAAGAAACTCTTTCTTTGCGCATCCCGAAAACTTATTAATGGCAATGGTGTTTGATGAAAGGAGGCACATAAGAGAACTAGCGTTTAAAAACGTCTTAAAAGCCAGGGAGTCTGTTTCTAAAGGCAAAAGCATTAGAAACTTTGTCATTCCATCTCTAAATTTCGAAGCAGAAGATGACACAGAGATTATTGATTGGAACACGACAAAGCTATTTTCTCCACCTTTTCTTCGAAAAATTCCTAACAAAGACATTGAAAATCTTATTGCAACAGGCACTATACCCGACTGGGATATAAAACTATTCCCCTGCCATACGCAAGCTGTCGAAAGATGTGTGAAGCTAGTGACGGAGGCTTCACTCAAAGTGTGGATTTAAATCAAGAGATGGCTACAAAAGAGCAACATTGAAATCTGGATCAATTATGCCCGAATTTTCCAAAAAATCTGATTATAAATTAGCTTCAACAAGTAACACGCAAAACAATAAGACTTGTATACTGGATTGTAAATTTGGTAAATATTTTATAACTTTCTATTATTTGAAAATGTTTCATTGTTGTAAAGAATGGAAGATTTGCATGTTTAGAAGATACCTCAAAAGTCAAGGAATAAATTTATGTTTATGTGTAATATAGGGTTTTTTAAAAAGACTTTTTCCTGTAACACCGGGAAAAAAACAAGAAGAACAATTTTATTTTTAATCACTAAGAAAAGATGAAATTCTTCCTTTTTTTTTTTTACTTTTCATGCTTGTTCCTGGATCAAAAGGTATTATTTGATTTCAATATGTTTTTTTAAATTTCTGAAGGCTTCAGCAATCGTAACTTTTCCGTCTTAGAGTATTAAAAAGAAACGTTGGAGCAAAGTTTTCAAAAAATCGCTAAAAACACATGAAATTTTCCATTTTTTCAAATTTTTAGGCTCGTTGCGGGATCGGAAGATATTATCCTATTTTAAAAATTTTTGTTTTGTTTTGTAAGTCTTCACCAATCGCAACTTTTCTGCACTATTACAATTCGAAAATAAAAACTTTGTTTTTTTCGTTCCACCCTAATGGTCATGGACACTTGGAACAGCTTACCGGAAGAGGCGATAATGAACAAGGAGGTGGATAACTTTAAGAGGTTTATTGAGGTCCTAGCTGGGCCCAGAGCCTGTTGTTTGTCGTCACATCTGTATTTGTAATATTCAAGAAAACATATGGAGCATAGGGCTCATGTATGTGACGCCGTCACCCCTATCCCTTTCCTTAATGTCACTGCAAGCTTAAAATTTCATTTTTAGCCATTTTTGCTGGAAAGAGCCAATTATTTCTTCTTAAAGATAGCCTCATTTTGACTTCAATTATAAAAACAGGAACTCTTCCCATTTTCTGCACTACAACCAAGCATAGCCTAAAATTTCATCTTAAATAAAAACTTCAATTTTGAAAATTTTCCAAAAGAGCTCAAGGAACCTCTCTGCCGTTTCAGAATTTATCCTAAAATATTACCAGGCAACAAACATTCCCATCCTATTAACGTTACCTAACGCAGCTTACAGAAATGTTTTTTTAAAAAAAATTATTTTGGAAGGGGCCCAAACCAAATATGAGAAATTTCAAAACTTAAATTTTAAAACTTTAAATCCTTATTTACAATGAACAGCTTTAAGTTTACTTTGGGAGGGGCCAGAAAACCTTCAACTGCCCATTATATGTGCCATTGGCAGCTTAAAACAATGTTTTTAGAGCTTCAATTTCAAAACACTTCTGGCTTCTGGCAGGATTCCCTTACCCCCTCTAATCTCCTTATGTCATTAATGAAAGCCTAAAATTGATTTTCCTTTTGAAGCAACTTTGGGAGGGGGCCATCCTCCTTTACTTA
Organism: Uloborus diversus; assembly: GCF_026930045.1. Lineage (NCBI taxonomy): Eukaryota > Metazoa > Arthropoda > Arachnida > Araneae > Uloboridae > Uloborus > Uloborus diversus. The sequence goes on along the minus strand of NC_072736.1, from coordinate 58,724,451 downwards.
CCAAACATTGTTTAAAATGTTGACTGTTGCAGGGGTTTCTATGTTGTATTTTATGGGAGGGGGGAGGTGCACCCTTGATCTTGGAAAGACTTACACCTCTTCCCTTTTAACAGCAATTTTATATAAAATTCTCCAGGGAGAGACCTTTATCCAACACCACCAAAGATACACTATAATTTTTTTAGCAAGTAAATTTTGAAGAAGAAATTGAAAGAGAAGTTCTCCCAATCTCCAGTTCAGTCTTTCCTGCATTGTTACTAATAACCATCAAAAATTAAGCTGTTACACCACTTTTACCTTTTGGTTTATCACCTTCCTTCATAGCAATAAATTGTTCACGAAGAATTTTTATAATTCTTCTTACCATAAATTAGCCATTTTTGTTTTTCTCTTCTCCCCCCCCCCTTTTTTTTGAATAATCAAAACTTTAATATTTAAACACTTGAAGGTAGATAGGGCATGGTAGCAGTTTTAAGTCCGACATTGCATTATCCAATGTTGCACGATTTACCTTGAAAATAAAAGTTTCCTCTAGTGACACATAATTAACAATCAGGTTTAAAAAAGAAAGAAAAAAAATAGCACAAACATTTCCTGTCAATTTAAAGAAAGCGCAATCTTATGACTCAAAATTTAAATTTAGACATCATTGGATGGTTTCGTAATCATTCTGGATTTTCTGGCGAAATTCCTCAAGGTAGTCCCTAGTGGATTTGTATAAAGAAATCCCCTGTGGGAGGGAGAGTGGCCCCCCATTGTGAACAAAAACTACCCTAAGTGAATTATTGAGCATCAAAGGACCTGTCTGCAAAATTTTTGCAACAATCCAACGTAAACTGAATTTGCATAGGGAAAACCTCCGTGGGGTGTTTTCGCTCCCCCCCCCCCCCCCCCCCCCCGTCATCGGTAGGCGAAAAACTCCCGATTAAAATCTCTAAGCATCAAAGAATCGCTGATCCAAATTTGGCAAAAATCGAATGAAAACTGTGGATTCCTGAAAGGAAACCCCCGGCGGGAGGGGTTAGATTTGATTGCAAACGAAAACTGCCCTATATGTGAATTCTTGAGTATCAAGGAACCTCTATGGAAAATTTTGCAAAAATCCAATATAAACGGGATTTGCATTAGAAAACCTCCGTGGCGCGTTTTCGTTCCCCCCCCCCCCTGTTTACTCATCGATAGGTGAAAAACTCCCTATGAAAATTCCTAAGTATCAAAGAACCGCTGTGCTAAATTTGGCAAAGATCCAACGAAAACTGGATCTGTATAAAGAAATCCCTTGTGGGAGGAAGGGTGGCCCCCATTTCGAATGAAAACTACCCTAAATAAATTCGTGAGCATCAAAGAACCTGTCTGCAAAATTTTTGCAAAAATCTGACGTAAACTGGATTTGCATAGGAAAAAACCTCCATGGGGTGTTCCCCCCCCCCCCCCCCCCGCCCCGCTACTCCCTCATTGGTAGGCAAAAAACTCCCTATGAAAATCCCTAAGCATCCAAGAATCGCTGATCCAAATTTGGCAAAGATCCGACGAAAACTGTAAATTCCTAAAAGGAAACCCCCGATGGGAGGGGGGAGGTCCGATTGCGACAGAAAACTGCCCTATATGTGAATCCTTGAGTATCAAGGGACCTCTATGGAAAATTTTGCAAAAATTCGACGTAAACTGGATTTGCAAAAAGAAAACCTCCGTGGGGTGTTTTCACACCCCACCCCCTCCTTCATAGGTAGGCGAAAAACTCCCTATGAAAATTCCTAAGCATCAAAGAACCGCTGTGCCAAATTTGGTAAAGATCCGACGAAAACTGGATTCGTAAAAGGAAACCCTGGGTGGAGGGGGGGGGGGATTTCCCCGGTTCCGATTGCGAACGAAAACTGCACAATATGAATTCTTGAGCATCAAAGGACCTCTCTGCCATATTTGGCAAAAATCTGACGTAAACTGAATTTGCATCAATAAAATCATTATTTGGTTAATTAAAATATATAATACATCTAAAACTATTATTTTTTAACGATACACATATTTTAAAATTGATTTTAAAAATGCAATTTTTCTTCAGCAGATCCAATCTAAAATCCATATTATTAGGTAAATCAATTATCTCATGAATGTCATTATTTCACGAGCAATTTAACCAAAAAATAAATACGAAAATTTCTTCACTTTTTTGATTCCAGTATTTGATGACGACTCTTAAACTGAATACAAAAATTATGAAACATAAGGGCTGCAATGAACTGCCGAAGTAACGTAAAACGGGGTTCTTTTATGCGGTGACGTACTTACGCAGTTTATGCTTGTACTTACATAAAAACCCTATTTTTGCGCATTCATGGCTGAAGTTCCATCAGTCAAAAGTTCGCAGATGTACGTAATTTGTATTCTATCTGAGTATCTGAATGCAATGAGTGAATTCTCTTACAGCAACCCTGTTGGCTTTAAACCAGTTTTGGGTTTTGGACTGTCCAAAACTGGTTTAGGACAGGACAGGTGGTTTTTGCAGTCCAAAACTGTCTAAAACTGTCCTAAACTGTCTTAAACTGACCAAAACTATGCTAAAGCTAAAGCAGTGTAAACTAATCAATTATTATTTACTTCACTATTCTTAATGCATAAATATAGATATTAATGAGGTTTAATTATATATAATGAGTATTTGATAATATTTTTCTCCAAAATGTTTTTACTTAAAAAAATTGCCAATAACTGAATTACATAAAATCTTCCTTATGTAACAGTTTGTAGAGTTATGAAAGGAAATTCACAACACTACCAAGACAACTAATTTCAGTTCTATTTATAACTCAAAGGAATGTTATTAAATGTGCAATGTTTAGGTGCAAAAAAAAAAAAGCTTGATTTTTTTTTTAATGGTTTTTGCAAATAAGTTTTACATGATGCTTTATAGAAAATTATTTTTTTAAATCATAGATTAAAGAACAAGAAATTGATGATTAAACGCTTCTGTTATAAAACTTATGAATTAAAAAAAGAATAGCACATTTTTAATATAATACATTCTGTAACTATAAAAAATTGTAATTTATTGCATTTAAGTCAATTATTGCACTATATTTTGAACACTTTCTTTTGCACACATGCAAAAATGTCAAAAAATTTGGTTTATAGAAGAAAAACAAAAAAAAAAAAAAAAAAACTCCTGCATACAAATTGAAATTTTTAATTAAGAATTTAATTTCTATGTAACTAGATTAAAATCAGCCGCATAAATAAGTTACATATATATTCATACTTGAATGTTCACATTGAATAAATATATTAAGTAGTCAAAAAAAAAAAAAAAATGACACATTTCGTTCTGTTTCTGATATTTTCTTACAGAATATAGTTTCTCAAAAAGTAGTTTTGGACACTTTTGGACAAAAGGATTTTGAACAGAACTTGTTTACCCTGCTTTCATTTGCATGCATGCATAAACATAAGGAAATTTGGTTACTAATGTTCAAAAAAAAAAAACTAAATTAACTCATGCATACCAATTGAAATTTTAATCAAGAATTCAACTTCTATGTAACTAGATTAAAATCAGCTGCATAAATAAGTTGAATGTTCTCATTGAATAAATGTTCAATATAAAACATTACCTACTTTGATACATTTTATTGTTTTTTATGTTTTATCACAGAATTCATATTTTCTAAAAATATAATTTTGGACAGTTTTGGACACAAGGGTTTTGGACAGGACGGTAAAAACCAGGGTTTTTACCGTAGTGTCCAAAACCTTGCCAACCCTGCTTTAAACATGATTCTGCGATCCATAAAACGCTCCTAGCACAAAAATTGGCGAGATACATTTTTTTTTTTTTGTTCTGCAAAGCACAAAAATACTCAAATTTTGCTTGTGATCAGGTATCAGCACAAAGAATTATAGATGAATATGTATTTTTAAGTCATTTCAATTAGTTCTTAATTAAGTCCAGTTCTTTGATATATCAGACAGATAGAAATCTGAATATCCTTACCGCAGTAATAAATATATATCGATAATATATATAACATTACGATAGATCGCCCAGCCCTAGTTTTGACATTTAAAAAACATCTTTGATTTTTGATTTTCCAATCATCAGTAATGGAAACTTCTTACTGCCGTCCATGTTTGCTCGCACAAGTAGGGTTATTTGGTCTTTACTGTATTTTCCACCGCTACATTTTTCACCTTTAAAAGCCAAAGCCTTTGCAGGGTTACATTTGAAAAAGTGTCCAGTAAAGATTTCTCTGTCGTGTGTATGCTCAGTGATTGGTCAACTTTTAATTTCCACTCATTTGCTGCATTTTGGTCCACACTTGCATTTCCATCACACAGACTTGAAGGAAATTCCATTTCTCCCCTTAAATCCGTCTAACCTTCAGGAGCTTGCTTTAAAGTTTTGGTTTCTTAAGCCAGCGGCAAAGTCTTCAGCTTTTGCACAAACAAGAGTTCTTCTGGAAGGGATGTTTTTATCCTGCTCTTACTTAAACCACTTCCATACACACCCATCTACATCAGAATTATCAAGTTCTTCAGCTTGTTTGTGATTTCCATTAGGTTTCTAAATTTTATCTTTATTTTTCGAAAAGTTTGAAAAAGTTTTAGGTGCTATTCCATACAATGATGAATTTCATCTTTGCATCCTTTTCTAGCTCGTAAATCACAGCAATTTTATTATTGAAAGTTAAGATTTTTTACGGGACACGGGGACTCAATGACATGCTTTTACTGAATTCACACCACTAAACCTAAAAGCACACTGAAGAAAACTTAAGTGATATCTACTGTAGTCATGGTTCTTGCAAGTACCCTTCTCTGCCCAACAGAATTTTACATAATAGCTGAAAATAACCCAGCCACTTTTTAAATTACTACATTGAAACTAGATTTTGACATTATTGAAAGAATAAAAACTTTGAATTAAAGAAGTTGAACTTCAAAATAATCAATATTTTGTAGCATTAGTTAACTGAATACAAGTTTCAAGGGACAGACAAAAACTTTGAATTATCCGCAAATTCGAACTAAAGACATATGAATTTTCGAAGTTCGACTGTATCAATGAAATTCATCAAAAATTGGGATTATAGTAAAGCTTGAGGATGTTTTTATGATTTACTTCATTACATTTAATGTAATGCACTGTAGTCTATTTCATGTAATAGGTATCAGATGTTCTGTACATCATTATATTTCATTCTGAATGATTGTAATTATTCTGTTTTTCAGGGAGTTATTAGTCATTCCGCATGTCAAGATGAGATTGAGTGTTCAAAATGACTTTTATAATCACAACTTGTAACTGGATATTCTTCCCACATTTGAATTATTTGTCTCTGAGAATGGAGAAAAGGATTAAGTTATCCAAAAGATCTCCAAACTCATTGTCAATAAAAGTTGAAAGACGTCCATCAAGGTGGAACCAGAGCGATTCTTTTTCATCGTGCTCAGACGACTCGGCAGTCTTTTGCAATAATTATGATGTCAGAAAGCGTCTGTCTGATGATAAACAATCTCCCCTGCTGGGCAATCGCAACCGACACTCATCCGGCTCCTCAGCATCTAGCAACTTGTCGTGCATCAGTGACAAAAATGGTCACAAGCCGCCCTTAACATTATCGTCCTCTACTGCCAATCATAGTATAAGTAGTTCAGTTAGAAATAAAAAAATAATTTGCTCAGATACAAGTTCCAGAAGTGTGGAATTTAATCAAACAATCATCCACGATAGGCTACCTTGCAATAATGAAACTGAATCGCCTTATCGTCACAATCTACGGAGAAATATTCGGAAAAAGACCTGTAGCTGCGACTGCACTGCCACTTGTGCAACCTTGGTGGTAAGGCGATTCCATGAGATCAGCAAAGATAAAGTGGAATCAAAGACTTTGATATCTAAGACGAAGATCAATAGTTTTACGCCAAATCATTCTGAGAATTCTAGTCAACAGTCTCCAAAACCAGAAGCAGGGCGTAAGAGGAGGTCTGAGGTAGAGAAATTGTATGCGTCTTTGCATGAAATAGAGTGGGCTAAAAATTTTTCTCCTGACAATATACTCAATCAATTTAATATCAGGCAAGCGGCATCATGCTCAGTTTTTGGCCGCAGCTTGAATTGTAGTAGTAGGGGCAATAAGAAAAATGAAAATGTAAAAAATAAAATAATGAAACCAAATTCCCCACAGAAACAAGTTGTTAATTGTAAAACATTTGGAAAGTTTAAGTCTGATTATTGTAAAAGTGAATATTCCTCTGAACCATCTGAAAAGTGTTCGGAATCTTTTGACAGAGATACAAAACCAAATAATATTGAAATATTTAGCGTTTCAACAAATTTTCAACAGTATGAGGAAGTAGAAACATCACTTGAACAGACATCTGAGGAGAATTTTGATCCTCAGAAAGTAAATTCTGAATCTATCGTTCAAACTTTTGTACATTCTCCAAAAGCAGAAGAAAATGAATCTGAGGAAGTCGTAGATTCAACCGAGGACATAGATGCAATGGAGTCATGCAACTCACAGGAGACCTTGTCGGTGATATCTATTGGTGCTTCGGACCCATCAATAAATGATTTTCAGAGCTACAATGGGGAATGCCTACCCAGTACTGAGCTTGTCCGATCTGAGGATGAGATGGAATTTACATTGATTCCATCGTTCTTTGATTTGGCGGAACAAGGCATTAGGACTGTGGATGCTTGTGTTCGTGAGTTGGGAGCAGAAGTGGTGGTGTCCACTTGCTATGAAGAGACTGATGATTTGCCGCTCCTATCTGCCGTCAAGGAAAATGAAACATGTGATAGTTCTACAAGTGATACCCCACCGGTTCTGGAGCCATTTGTGGATATTGCTGAGCCACCCATTCCTAGAATGATGACTCGGTCTGCCACCACCGAACTCCTCAAAGAGTCGTCAACTAATCATATCTCGACTCTTCCACACAAACAGGATCAAAAGAAACATCTTTGCTTTTACAAGCAAAAGTTAAGAACTAAGCACCTTGCAAAAGAAAAACACTCTGTGTCTAGCATTGTGAAAGGAAAACAAATTTTTAATAAATATTCTAAATACGTACATAGTAAAAGAAAATTTAAAAGCATGCCTTTAGTAATAAAAAATAGCTTTGAGATGAATAAAAATCATACAAGTAGGACTTCATGTGATGGTGCGGTTAAGCTTGAAACTTCAAATCAAAAAGAAGATTTAATGTCCATAACAACACAGCCTTTAACTTTCGAAAGTAGTGAAGTACTATATCAAACTGATTCCGAGAACAACCAGACAATTGTGAAAAGTGTGAACCAAAACTTTTCGATCTACAGCTATTCTAACAAGATGATGGTAGATTACGTGACGAAAGATACTACTCTGGTTGGCACACAGAACGAAATTGCTAGTTGCTCGAGTACTACCCTATCTCTTGCTCAAAGGGTCCAGCACAGTGCACAAGCAATTGTATTGCCCAAAAAGGAAGGTATGTTGGTGTAGTATCTTTTTGTTCTTAAGAATTACAAAATGTTATGCATGTGGGTTAGAGGCCTTACCTATCCCAGAAAAAAATCGAATTTTAAAAACTCTGCGTGTTTTTTAATTTTTGTTAAACAGTCTTGTTCTCAGAGCCCAATTAGTATGTGAAGAGGCCCTAGACCAAATGCTTTTCTGGGGCCCTAATGTAGTTATACCTTACAATTTTAGCCATTGCATAAAAACAATTTTAGCCATTCGGGGCTCCTAAAGAGCAGGGGCCCTAGGCCATGACCTAGTTGGTCTATTCAGTAGTCAGGCCTTGCCTATTCCGCAAACTCAAAAGTACTTTTCATTGTCTTTAACAACTGTCTAGTCCATTATTCTATTCTTGGAAATATATTATAAAGTTGTCTGTCTTTTCTTTCTTCTCTCTTCTACTCTTCTTAATTATAGAATCACAATCATTTTATGTTCTTTTTAATTCCAGAAAAAAAAAGTTGTGTATGTAAAGCAAGAATATGTAAGATCTATAGGGCAGTTTTTGCCAAAAAGATGGTCTGAGAAAGATGTGAGGGGTACAAAATTTGAAACAGCTCTTTTCTTCAGAATTAGTTTAGCAGTTTTTAAACATTTGGATGTACCATAATCCGGCAAAGTTCTATCCAAGATCAATTTCCTACGTTATGTCTTTACATTGCCAATCACAATTGAGAATTCCAATTATAGCCTATCTAATTTAATTTAAACTTTCACTATTTCAACTTTATAAAAGAAGTTTCGGACTTTTTGATTTTTATGTACTACAGTGGTGGCCGGTTAATTGAATCAACCGCTTTAATGAATAAAATTGTCAAAAACAATAAAACCCAGCTTTATTGAATCAGCCGCTTTATGGAATCAAAAATGTTTAGAACAAACGTGATTCATATAAGCGGCAGCCACTGTAGTTTCTTTTTCATGGATTACAATTTGAAAGGGAAGACTTATTTTCAACAAAAGCTTTTCATTTCATGTTTTTTTCTTGCCTTTATTATTATTTTCTTTTTTTTAAGTCTTGTAAATTAGCCTTTTTCCTAAATTTTGTATCCTTTTCTGTTAGAGATTTTCTGCTTTGATTGTGCTAGATTTCTTTTGTTTAAAATCAAATAAAAATCTAAAGCTACTGCTTAAACTGCAGAAAATACAAATGAGTAGAAAACATCTAGGTTTTGTTCATTGGTTCAAAAAAGATTTTCTTGAGAAATCTGCAATATGCCCAGTAGCAGAAACTTTCCAGTCTGTCTGCGACACTATTTTCCGTAGTTGAAAATAATCTGCAGCATTATTATTAGTTTTATTTTAAGTTTTGATAAAATACACAAGTCCTTTGTGAAGGTCAAGACTTGGACAATTTTCCAACTGGCCAGTGACCACTAGACCCGAAGAACATAGTGGCCACCACTGTCGCTGAGTTTTAAAGCATTAACAGGGGGGGGGGCAACAGCCTGCACCACTTTCACAAAAAGAATAAGAACTCTACACACTTTGAAAAACAATTATTCGAGACATATTAATTTTAATATGGAAAATTTGCGTTGAAATAGGTTTTTAAATTTTTTCAATTAGTAAATGAGAAGTTGGCAGGAAACTGCTCTTTAGATGAAATATTTAGCTTATAGCAAAGCCTTCAAATCAATGAAGAACAAATACAACTGTGCATATAATAATTCGCATTTTTCAAAAAACTATTTTATAAAAAGAAAGAAAAATGATTTATTGAACATTTTTTGTTATCTTCAATAGTTTGTGTTGAGGTAAATATCCAATTCTGTTTTTGGAAACTTGAGTAAGTAATAGTATCGTTTATTTCCATCTTGCGAATGACCAAACATGGCGTCTACACGAAAAATTCATGGTTATAAATAGATATTTGAATTTGTTACATAAAAGTAGTAATAAATTCAAAATCCTTAAAAAACTACAATTAGGTGAAATAGTCAGTTTTTAGCACATTAGCCTCTAAAGAAATGAAGATAAGATAATATTCAGAAGATAAAATTTTGCATTTTTAAAGACAATAATTAAGAATTATCCGAAAAAAATGGCACATTTTGCATAATTTTCAACAGTTTGCATTGCAATAAACATTCAATTCCTTTTTGAAAACATAGGCACTTCATGAGTCTTGCGTACCAACATCTTGGGAATGACCAAACATGGCGACTCCGTTAAAAATTTAGACATAAATTTCTGAATTTGCTGCAAAAAAATATTTTAAAAATAAAAATCCTCATGAGACTAAACTTTAGTTGAAAAGTTTTAGCGCTTTTGAGTCCAAAGAAATGAGGATAAAGTGAAATTTTCACATAAAATTTTTCATTTCTCAAGAAAATTATTTTAAAAAATATAAAAAAAAAAGATTTGCTGCACATTTTAAGTTATATTCGTTTCGTGGCAGAAAAATAAAACATCCAATTCATCTTTGTTTTTGAAAACTTTTGCACTTTTCTACTTCGATTTTGTGAATGACCAAATATGGCGACTATGTTTCTAGCTGAAATACTGAATCATCCATCGCTCAAAAAGCGATCTCCAAACGATCTTTCCCAAGTTGTATTTCTTTTTTTTTCTTTCTTTTTCCCTTTTATTTATTTATTTTTTCTTTCTTTCTTTTTGTTCTTTGGTAAAATTATCTGCATTCCGCCGAAAAATCTGAGACTGAGAGGTACATCTCGCATCTCGCAGTTTCTGCTACTGGGGCAATATGTTACTTCAGTGACCTCAAATTAAAAGGAAATCTTTTTTGGCCTTTTATTTGTCAATAGACAGAGAGGAGGAGCAATGAATCTAAATAATGGGTGAAAAATTAGAAATAACTGTATTAAAAAAAAACAATTTTATTTAAAGAAAAGAATGCAATGTTAAGAATAGCTATTAGAATATGAGACCACATAAAAGGGAGGTGCAATCAAGTAATAAGCTGTAAGTTACCTTCCAAGAACTGCAACCATGTACTAGCAGTTCTATTACAATATTTGAACACTTCAGTTCCGCTCCTATTAGATATAATCAGTCTGGAATAACTATTAACAAGCTGGAGGCTCTAATTTTACCTACCAGTGTGAAGGTAATCTCTACTTCAATGAGAGGACATCGGCCCAAGCTTGTTTATGGACTATAAAAGACTGTTAATCCTTAATATGAATGAAAGTAGTCTTGATTGAGCTGTTCATATATGCTCACAATCCAAATAATATTGCTACGTCCACTCCCTAAAAGTTATTCTGATACCACTACACTTTAAGCTTGAAATTCTATCCTTTGAAAATTTGAAATCTTCCAGCTGAGCATTTTTATTGTTTTATAAAAATATACCTTATTCATTTAAACGACAATCAAAGGATAAAATGTGTTTATTTCTGAAATTCTTGTAATGTTGTAAGTTTTGGTCCTAGATATTTGAAAAAGAAAATTTAATTACTTGCTGCAGTATAATTAGGAGTAACAGGGGTGCCTGCCTGGGGGAGGGGGGGTCGTGGCTCAGACTACGGCATTGAATTTTTTAAAGGGGTCCTTTTGAGAAGTATTTTTCTCTTTTTTATGAGGGTCTTTGCAATATTTAGCGGGATGTGCCCTTTCTCTTAGGGGAGGGGGGGCACCCCCGGAAATAACACCCCATATTGTCATACATTTTGAGGACAATGTTTTGGAGTAAAATTAACTTTCAACTTATTAAGATTTCAAGCCAATTATTATTATTGTATGTTTTTTTTTAAATATCAGTACTAGCGAAAGAAATTGATTCCTTTCAAAAAGTGGTTAATATTATTGGATGTTGTAATTAATAAAAGTGGTTTTTTTTTTTTTCAATTATTATTTTTATTATTTTTTTACTTTTTTTTATTCCTTGAAAGTAAATACTAACCATTGGAAAACACACTTACAAAGAAAAGACAATAATTTTCTGTTTTGAGCTTTAATTTTGATTCTAATTAAGAATAGGGGTACAGGTTCATCTATGTGTGTTACAAGAATACTTCTCCTTTATTGCTATAGTACACCCACCACAAAAAAAAGTCAGATTATAAAGAGTTTTCAAGTTAAATAGTGCTTAATATTTTAACTTTGACCTAAGTTCTGCATTGTACAGGGTGGTGATATAATCAGGGAAATCAGGAAAAATTCAAGGAACTTTATTAATCAGGGAAATATCAGGGAATTTCGAAAAAATAACAAAAATTCAGGGAAAATTAATTAAATGACTAAAAAAATTTTTTTTTTTTCCTGTACAAAATTAAGTACCCTAATTCCCTTTGCATCTCCTGTCAATTGTCTGTTTAGAAAAAAGTAAAATTAATGAGACGTGATTATACGTTGCCACATATTAGTGCATCTTTTTTTCTCAATGTCAAAGTATTGAATCTTAACGAATGAAACACAGGATGAACTTCCTATGATTGCTTCTGTGTCTGTGAAGTTGTTTATTTTATGTAGCTGAAATGTACCTTTTACGCGTTCCATGTTACATAAAATAAACAATTCTACAGGCAAAGAGAAAGCTGTCATTAATACCTTAGTTCGCTTCCCTTTACTCATTGTATTAAAGTAATTAGCGTACTGTAATCACAATTTCAAGAAAAATCTTTTTTTTAAAATTAATACAGATAAAAGCTTTAAAATTATTTCATCTTCGCATTTTTAATTTAATTGCTAAAATTGAATGAAAATCAACTTTTTTTTGCTATCGTATTATTCACTGTTGCCTCAGATTATACGAAGTTTTTTTAAATAATTATTACAAACTTTAAAATTCTTTTATTTTAAAACCAGGTTATATGTGCGATATATTTTGAAATTAATTGATTGTTCTTAGAGACATACCGAGTAGCACTTTGGCCGAGTACCGAGTACTCAGCCTTTCACAACTCGGCCGAGTTACCAAGTACCAATTATGTTTTAAGAAGAACCACTGACACACATGTGATGAATTTTGAACTTATTGGAATAGTAGTATAGACCTCCTTGTCCATATAATAGTTTTTAAAATTAAATTCCTGCTGAAGTTAATTACGCATTATATAAACAATTTTGTTTGTGTAAAAAATTTTACCAAAAAATTATTCTTAAAATTAAAAATAAATAAAAGGTATGATTAATCAAGTTGGAATTAAAACAAATTACAGTAAAATCCCTCTAATGCGGACACTAACAGGACAATTTTTTTTGTCCGCAATAGAGAGGTGTCCGCAGGACAGGGGTTTAATAATGTTATTTGCATTGGAACTGGGGAATTAAAAATTGTCCGCATAAGAGGGGTGTCCGTTAGGAGGGGTTTCACTATATACCAGTCAATTATAGTTCTAGTCCGCCAAACATAAATATTTTTTAAAAGCAGATAAAACAAATGTGCAAGAACCCAGCAGACACGTGTTTCTGCCCCCCCCCCCCCCCCCGTTACAAGGAACGTCTTTTTCAGTGCATAGCATGTGAGTTAAAGAATGTAAAGACATTCGACAAAAAAATCCGACTTTTGTCGAATGCCTTTAAATCCACGAGCTCCCATTTTGTGCATTGAAAAAGGAATTCTTTGTAACGCCAAAACACGTGTCTGCAGTGTTCCTGCACTGCTTTTAACGTTGTTTTATTTCCTTTAATTTTTTATGCAAAGGTATTTTTATATTTTTTCTAACTCATTGTAGTAGCAAAAATCCATTTTTAATATAAAAATTACATATTTTCTATACTTACGTTTTTTGCATAATTATTAATGAACAAGTTTTATTAACTTTGGAGACATTAAAATAAAGATTTATTCCATTGAAGCATTACAAACTTCATTATTCTCAAAATTTAAATTTGACTTATAAATTTTAATTGTAAATGATTGCAGAATATAATGCTTGCTCTTTTTCTTTTTTATAAATTTTAGTATCTGTCTTGGACAATATTCAATTCTTTGCAACTACTCGGTTTTGGCCGAGTATCTGATCAGAATTTGGCCGAGTACTGAGTAGTTACCGAGCTCTCGGTACGTCTCTAATTGTTCTTTGCATTTCAATGTTGTTTGTTACAAAAGTAATCTAAGAAATTTTTTCCCCCAACAAGTAAGGAAATCATTTGAAATTGGGTTACCTTGTGTACATAAGTAAATATTTTTATTATTTCTTAAAAGTTAAAATGCTGTATTCATTCATTGAAACCTAAGTTCTTGATTAGAGAATAGCTCAATATGACTGTTTGTTTAAAGGTTTCAATTTGTTTTACATAAATATGTATTATTTATGTAAGTAAAACTACATTACTTCTATACTTCCACTATTACTTGTTATTCTTGCAGCAATAATTATACTGCTTGAAAATTTAGTTCAAAATTATTTCCATATAAGCTTTTAAGTTTTATCATGATTAGATATTTCTTTAAGAGTGTTTGTAATAATTTCTTAGAATTCTTATGTTAACTGGTTATTGGAAGTGAAGTATTTGTTTTAGATTTCCTATAATATTTCCCTGTAGATAATTTAATGTGCTTTTTTTACAAAAAAAAAAAAAAAAGGAGCATTTTTTCAAAATATATTTTCAACAGCTTAAAACGTTTTAAACACTGCATTCTATTTAAAATGTAAAGGTTTTCAAGTAGAGCAAAGCAAGGAAACCATTATCATTGGTAATGTAAATCAGGGAAATTTGGTGAACTTAATTAGGGAAATCAGGGAAAAGTCGGAGAACTTTTTTTTACAGTTTCTGTGGCCATCCTGTTGTAGCTGTGTAAAACTAAGTATGCAATGGGGGTTAAAGGTACCCTAATTTTCGGGGAAGTGGGCTGAGTAGACTAATATCTAATTAAGTCACAAAAAATAGTTATAAATTTTGTTCAATTAGATGCTTTGAAAATTGTGCTATGAAGATTGTTTTCCTGCAATGTTATATTTTCTAACATCCTCACATGATTTGAGTCCCTGTAAAAGGTATACATATACTACATTTTCAATGACTGAAATTAATTTTGAAATAATTTTTCCTTATTTCAGGTGGTCCGAGCAACAGTTTAGAAAGAGGAAGGAGAGAGATTCAGAAATTTATACCAACAAAGTTTGTTGGATTTACAACACATTACAAGAGCTTAGTTGTGACTAAAAATGCAAACTATGTCCAAGTCATGTTGAAATATACACGATCAAATACAATACTTTTTACTCTGGAGGTATGTTTTATCCATTTTTTCGCTGAAATTTCCTCACAAAGTACGATAAAACAAAAGTTTCCATTAAAAAAGTATTATTTATTTGAGAGTTATGTAATTTTGCTATTTTTGGGATAAAATAATTTGCACACCTTTGGATTCATTAATTTTAAAACTTGAGCCATTTAGTCATATAATAAGCAGGGTTGTTTGGTTTAAACCAATTGGTTTTTTTAAAAAAAACCATGCATTTTTATTAAAAAAAATTAAAAAAAAAAAAGCCAAAAAAAAAATCCATTTTACAGGTTTACATTGATTTCCCCACACATATTGAAAAATGTAAAATTCCATTTATGCTAAGTTCCTAGCTAAGTTGCAGAGATAAATACTAAAATTGCAAAGTTGCTTCTTCAAAATGTATTACAAGCTTTAATCGAAAAAAAATATTAACATATTTTTTATTTCATATATGTGCCGTAAAGCAGATTTCATTCAACTTCCATCATTATGCTTAATTTGCATGATTAGTTAAGATTTACTAAGGATTGAATCTTTTATTGTAGATGCAATCCATTATATTGCACACTCCTGTTGCAGGGGTGTGACATTTTTGCCCATTTATTTGCACTTTCCTGGAATTTTAACTTTGACTTGTAAGGTAATCAACAGTCTAACTTAATTGTTTGCACCTAAAAATTAAGATTTGTTCTGCAGGTGAACACAAATAATATTTTTTGAATCAAATTTAAAAAAAAAAGTTTATACTTCATATTATGATACATAATAGTTCCTTATATTATAATGTAGGAAGATTAAAAGACAAATTTTTAAATTCCCAGAGCAAAATGCAAATGTATGTGTAAAAATTGATTGAGAAATATATAAATCTTCACATATAAACTACACTCTCCATTTGTGTTTTTTTTTTTTTTTTTTTTGGATTCTGTGTGCTCAAAAGATTTTGATTGGCTATACACCTATGCTGCTTTATGACTATTGGGTGCAGATAATTCTTAGTTTTTTCCCCCCTTTTGTTCATTGGAATTGGGATTTTGGTATTTGCTTTGCCTTAGCTAACTTGTGCAGTTTACAAAAGTTACTTACTCATATTGTTTTAAAAAGAATGTCTAATTCTGGTAGAAAAAAAGACCTAATCTGGCTTTCATTTAATGAAATCAAAAATGAAGCCAGTATTTCGTATCATAAAGGATCTATATATACATGCATACTAATATGTTAATCAAGTCAAACATTTCAATCAATATTTTCCCGCAGAAAGCTATTTTAATTATTTAATTTAGTTACAAGATTTTGTTCTAATCTCTTTAATTAATCAAGAAATTAGGTATAATGTGACTATTGAATAACTGTTAATTACATGGAACCTTAATTACCTTCCGAAAATTGTTTTTCTCGCAATCGTTAACCAAAAAAACCCGGTTTAAACCAAAAAAACCTGGTTTAAACCAAAAAAATACGGTTTTTTGGTTTTTTTGAAAAAAAAAAAACGGTTTTTTTTACCAACCCTGATAATAAGGTGTCTGACCTTAGGCTGAAGAAAAAAACTGGCATCATATCTGGAGCATTGGAAACCTTATCACTCTCAAAGTAGCCTCTTTGGGACTAAACATTTCTCTCAGCAGTGCCCTCATTGTCAGAAGCATTTTTAAAAGGCCTCTTTCAGAATGGTGTTTACCTTGGCTGTCTTTGCAACCATAATGTCCTTGCTTATCTGTAATTATGTTCCTTTCAAAGGCTCTTGAGTTTAGCAAACAGCCAGAAGTCAAAAAGGGCCATACCAGAAGAATAAGAATTGAACCACAAGAGTCTGGTTTTTCACCGTAAAGTCTGTAACATGTGTAAAATATGCTGGAGCATTGTCACCAAAAACTTTCTGCATCTTTTGAGTAGTTTCCTCTTGACTGTCATCAAGTTAGTGGCAAAATTTGTTGCAGTAGTCGTGATCTAGTTGTTCTGTCATTTTCCTTGCAATAGAAAAGGGACGTAACTGCTATGCTCACATAAAATCTGCTTGCCACCTACTGACATTACAGATAGATGGAAAAAAATCAATGCATGTGCACAAAGGTTCAAGCATCAGCTTATACAAGTGCTCTTGATTCATATCTATCCAGTTTTCACAAAAGAAATGAGCTGATGTGTGCCTCACATGACTTCCTTTTACTCCAATTTAATGTCATTTTACCATTATTGATAATTTTAATGTGATTCAACAGTTTACTCTCTAAATATCACCACCAGTGGCCAAATTGAAACCAGATTTAAAAGAAAAAAAAATCGCCAAATTTGTCGCCAACGTGGCAACCAAAAGACTGGCGATATATCGCTAAGTGTCCGCCAAATTGTTACACCACTTGAGTTTACATCGAAATTAACAATGATTTCCTCCCAAAAAGGGGCAAAAGACCCCCTTAGAAACACTCGAGTGCAACCAAAAGGGGAGGTGCACAATAGGGTGCGTCTTATTTTTGAAGGTGTTATTTTTTCATGAGGCACCCTCTCATTTTGTTCCTTTGGATGAAAAAAAAAATCATATATCATAAAAATAAAAATTGAATAAAATTTAGTGGTTGCTACCATTGCTGCAAAATTTGAAAAAAAAATTTTTTTTTGCATCTTTTATTATAATATTTATTTATGTTATCTTTTTGTCATTAATTTTAATTAGTAATAAATTAGATTGTTACTGACTGAAATTATTTTATATTTTATTAAATCATGTTAATTAACTGTAGCTACAATCAACTCTCAACCTCTTTACTATCTGTTGGTTAGCAACTCAAAGAAACACAAGTTGTCAGTTAGGAATTCAAAAAGAAAATTAAGAGTTCTATTTCAATAATAAAAAACAACATTATTGGAATCCATCATTAGATTATTTGCTTGATCTTGCTCTTGCTGACGATACTTTACGCAAGATTTTACTTCCAGGCGAGAAATTACTTCTAACTGAAAGAAAACTAGGAGAACAAGGCGAAATTGGTAACAAATTAATCTCTTTTAAAATGGCAACAGAACTTGCGTGAAAAGAAGAAATTTTGAAACAAAGAAAATCATGAAGACTGAATCAACTGTAGTGAAATTATTATTATTATTATTTTTTTTTTTTTTTTGCCTCTATTGTAACTGAATGTACTTTGACTGATTCTGAAGAACAAGAATGTGCAATAAAGTTCATCTAGATTTGATCTTTTGTTGTTGAAAAGCATTTTCACTTACAAGAAAGAAACTGTTGCTTCAAGTAATTTTATTTGACATCTACGTGTCATTTCTGAAGAGACAAACTCCAAATTGGTCTCTTTCTTAAGAGACCTAAAAGAACAACTCCTCCAATGAAGCACTAAACATCAGATGTTGTAGAACAAAAACCAAAGGAAAAAAAAATAGAGGATTTCATTACTAACATTCAGATTTTTCACCATTAAGGTCTTTTCATCAAGTTTTTTTGAAGAGATATCATCAAATAGTTTGGATGATAAGTAGCAATCAGAAAAAGGCTTGTATATTTCACATTACTAGAAACAAAGGGGAAAAAATTACAATATTGGTAAATAAAAGAGTGAAATTGTAAACCAATGATATAAATGGTGTAGTGGAACTTTTGCATGATTTTTGTTTGACATTGTTACACAGCATAGCAACCATGAAGTGATTATTATTTTTTTGTATGCATAGGAAATAAGTACTTGGGTTATGTTTCTACCTTAACCAACCCAAATTCATGTTGATGTCAAATATTGCAATAGAAAATTGGGAATATATTTTTACCCTATTTTTTCACAATGAATGTAATTTTAATCGCTGGTAGCAACCTCTAAATTTTGTTCAAATTCTATGAAACTTTTAAGTGAGTGTTTTTTCATCAAAAGGAAGCAATTAAAGGGGTGCCTCATAAGAAATTCAAAATTTTTTCAAAAAGTGCATTATAAGACGCACCCTAGTGCACAACTAGACCCCACTAGGAGTCTACGTACCAAATTTCAACTTTCTAGGACATACCCTTCTTGAGTTATGCGATATACATATGAACATATGCGCATACATACATACATACAGACGTCATGAGAAAACTCGTTACTAAATCGGCAATAGTCAAAGTGGATATTTCGCTTGTCTATATGTTCGTAGGCACTTATCCACATGTTGTCGAGTCGAAAAAAAAAATCAACATTCATTTGGGGTTGAGCAAAATGGAAATTAAGGTCGATTTTTGAGTGAAAATTTTTTCCCGAATACAATACTTCCTTTTTTGTAAAAGGAAGTAAAGAAGGTTAGATATTTTTCTAAGACCTCGTATTTCCTTTGAAACTTTCTAGCAGGAATTGGACAGCGTAGGAAAAAGAGGTATCTTATTGCAATTCGTGATTCAAAGCGTATGAAAGATGACACAATATCATAAATTGCATCAAAATTTTGCTATCAGAAAAAAAAGCTGAATATTTTTGAAATGTGAATGACAAAACTACTTGTTGATGCAATAGAATTGACACATCATACTTGATGATTTTAGATGACTATTTTTATTAATAAACATAAAAAATGTAAGTGATTTTAATTTTTTAATGATATGAATTTAATATTTTGAAATTTTCATACCTTAAATATTCCTGTATTTGTAGAACCACCCATTTCACCAGTAATTCTACTTTGTAAAAGATAAGGAGTAAAAGTTAGTAACTGAAGTCATTGTTGAAAACGTTTTAAATTCACACATTAAATATTACATTTCTTAAAACTTGTTTATTTTCCTGTTGAAATTGTAAATGTTGTAAAACTGCTCCTCAACTTTATAGAACTGCTCCTCAACGCAAAATACTTATTTCCCACACTGGAATTGGAAACAATAAACACACATTTAGTAATTAAGTCTGACCGCAAAGAGTTGACCCTTCGCTCCGCCTTGTTTCAGAATTGGCAAGTGCATTATTGGTTTTAGAACTTGAATATGTCACCTTGAAATTTAAGAAATTACCCAAAGAGGTGAAGCAGTTCGATTTTGTGCGGTCAAAGTAGGTGTCTCATTGGATAGGTAACCTCCTATGTAAGTGGGTGGGTCTTGATTTAACCTCTTTTAGTTGCCATTGGTCAGAGGAGAAAACAACTCCTTTATAATTAATTTGAATTGAAAACTGGAGAGAAGGATTGCAATAAAGAATGAAAAGCTTGTCCTTTTTGTTTTTTTGCCAACTCAATGCAGTTATTGCTAAAACTTAAACCTTTCAGGTTCAAATAATCACATAACGAAAATATACTAGGAGTACATTTCTTTTTCATATTGCCAAAATGTTGCTAAACTTCAAAATATGGCACACATCATTTCTTCCTTCATTAACTATTTTAAGGAATGGAGTCGTTTTCTCAAATGATTGATAAGGGTCAATTGTTCGTGGTCAAACTATACCAATGTGAAATTGCATGTGCCTTTTTAAAATTTCTTGGAAGTTGAAGCTGTTTTGCAATTGAGATTACTCTTAATCATAATCGGAAATTCTTTAGAAAATAAAGATTGTAGACCTCAAAGCTTAGTTAGTTGCACTTTTTTACTTACAGGGCCTGAATGAATTGACTGATGTCATAACACAAGTGGCATCAGACCCTAGCTGTAATGTTATGATTATACATGGTACAGCTGACTGTTTTTGCAAGGGCCTTGATCTAAAACCTCTGATTGGACCTGACAAAAACAAGGTGTCTACTGAACTTGCAATTGCCATTAAGTAAGTGCAACACTATCAGTCTGCTTATTTATGCACAATTAGTTTTCTTTCATTTCAGGAAAGTTTCTAATTTGTGTACTTTTTCGTAAAAAGTTAGGTATGCCAGACAAAATTGAGCGAACAAGAAATCCTGTGCATTGTCGCATGATTAAATATAAAGTTATTGCTATGCTTGTATACAGTTGTTATGTAATTCTATTTAATAATATAATGTTATTACTTTGTTAATAATAAAAGGTTTCTTAAAGACTCATTTAATTAGAATAAACTGAGCCCTAATGTAGTGAATCATAAATCCTCTTGTGGTGTTTTATGTTAAAATTTATGCCAGACAAATGCTTACTTGATTAGCATTATTAGAGACTTTGGTAAGCTTATCCAGCAATAGTGGGTTGTGTTGACTTTTGATCCCTTTTAAATTGTTTTTTATTTCATGACATTTTAGTAGCTTTTTGAAATTTTGTTGCCAAACTGTTCTGCTTAGGTGTAATTTAAAAAACATACTGCTTAAACAGTGCAACCAACTGCTAAATGTTACGATAGGTATATATTTGATACAAAGTATTAAAAACATCAGTCTTATTGACAAAACTTCGGGTAAAAAAGTTTTAAAAAAAAAGTTATTAAAAAACAATTTCTATAACAAACTTTTAAAATTTGGCTTTGATATTAACGTGTGTGCGTAAGTATTGTTTTCATTATTGAAATAAGGTATGAAAAAATTGTCTTCACCACCAAAATTATAAATCTCAGCTAATTTTTTTTATAAAATTACATGCTAAAAATGACAACTGGATGTAAAACCTCAGCAGTCCAAATAAAATGTTTGTTTGTAAATTACGACTAACAACCCCTAATTTTGATCTCTGCGCATACACACATTTTTTTCTTTTTCATTTGTTTTAGTTTCCATGAATTTTATAACACTACCATAGTATTTATGTAAATAGCTAGAGTTAATGGGTGGATGAATGAACATGTAATTAGTTCAGTATATCTTGAAATGTGTGCCTTTTGCTTTGAAATATTGTATTTCATTAAATTCTAAATTGCATTGCATTGTCCTCATAATTGAAAAAAAAATTTTGGATAATTTTTAAAGGGTATTTGGTAATGTTCTGAGGGTAAGTTTATAATACATTAATTTATCTTTCATGACAATTTTGGTTAAATTTGTATAGCAGAACATTAAAGTACAGTTAACTCCCGATTATCCGCGAGTTCATCATAATCAGGATCATGTATTAAAACAAATTCAATCTTCTGCCCTTATATAGAATTTTGGTAAGACCTCATTTGGAGTAGGCTGTTCAGATTTGGTCTCCTCATCTTAAGAAAGATATTAATGTATTGGAAAAGGTTCAATGGCGGGCTACAAAGCTAATAAATGGACTTTCTCATTTAGACTATGATTCCAGGCTTATAATGCTAAAAATGTTCAGTCTTGAGTAGTGATGTAAATTACCCGGGTATTTATTTTTTGGGATAAATACCCACTGTATATACCCAGGTAAATACCCAAAATGGGTATTTACCCAGGTATTTATTTCAAAAATTTATATTCAACTGAAATACTTTTCTGTATGTATTCCACAATGTATCTATATAACCAACCATATACAAAACAATAAATTTTTGCCCAAAAATTGTATTTTGATCACATATTTAAAGAATTATTATGTGAAACAACTTAGCAATCTAATATGATATTCACATTAAATGTGTTGGATATGCCTAATCAATGTTGGTTGCCAAATTTCAGATATAAAAAGTCATTCTACAAGAAGTAAAAAGCTTAACTGGTTACAAAAAAAAAAGCAAACATCAATTTTTTAAGGTCCTAGTCTTTTATATCCCAGTAATATATCCCTGCATGACATCAAAATGTAACGAAATGTCGCTCAATTTATTATTATTATTTATTTACCTACATCTTTCTCAGAAATTTCCTCCAAACCTATAGTTCAAGTGTTCAGGCCTATTCTGCATCTCATATATATATGTAATTATTATTATTATTAAAACTTTGAAGTGAAATATTTTACCTTTAGACATCGCAAATGCAGCTAAAGTTTCAAATGTTTACTACATATTTTATACAATCTAATGTCACACTCGTAGGTAGCACATGGCAAATGTACTAAACAACAACAAGAAACCCAAAAGAATATTAACAATGTAAATTGAAAGCCATGTAAATAGGAAAAATTGAACAATATGAACATTAAGATAATTGATGGAATCGGCAGTAACTGCTACGTTTTCAAAGAGCTGAAGCAGTTGGCATATTATAATAATTTGCAGGTTTCTATAGAGGTCGGTAACGCACAAGTCAGCTAGTAATTACATTTTTATCAAATTCGCGAGAATTTGCTTGTTTATTTCAACTGCGTGGTAGGCTTTGTATTGGTCGACATTAAACGAGTACCTATTGTAAAAGGTGACAAGTTTTTTGATAATGCTGACATTTACTATCCAACCCTCTGGAGGCTGGATAACTTCTCAGTTTATTCTTCCAAACATCCCTCATACTTCCTTTATTTTATTTATTTATTTATTTATTTTTTCATTTTGGATATGACTAACCTAGATTGTGATTTTGAAATCCTGAAATTCATCATTGAATTACTTATACTTCTCCAATTATGACATTGAAAAGAAAGATTCTTTGGTTCACACGAAATGTGTCTGTTATTATTTTATCAAGTCTTTCAATAAAATATATTATAAACTGTAGAAATACATGTGTATGTATCAGTTTTACCATTATTTCATTTTTAGATTTAGGAAAAAAAAATTTTGCATTCACTTTTTGCATTTTTTTGCTAAAATACCCACTTTTTGGGTATTTACCCAGGCTCTGGGTATATACCCAAGTAAATACCCAAAAAATATTTACCTACCTGCAGGGTATTTACCCGATCCACATCACTAGTCTTGAGCAAAGAAGAGGCCGAGGGCACATGATTCAGGTGTTTAAATTTATTAAAATGAAAGATGTTACGAGGCTAAAGTTAAGCACTAAAAACAGGATAAGGGGTCATTGTTTTAAGCTATTTAAATCTCAGGCTAACATGGAAACTAGGAAAAATTATTAATTTAGCAGGGTAGTGAAACCTTGGAACAGCTTACCGGAAGAGGTGGTAATGAGCAAGGAAGTAGATAGTTTTAAGAGGGCCATTGATCTTCACTGGGGATTGTATTTCTATTTGTAAATACTGATTGATGTTTTTTGCCAAAAAATTGCAAATTTGCGAAACATTTTTACTTTACTGTATATATTTTCACTGTTTGAAGAAAGTATTACGCATCAATACAGCTAAGTTTTTAAGGAAGGACAATTTTTACCTTATTTGTCCCTCATTGAAGTCTTTTTGAGGTTTATCCACGATCTTTACTATCCGTGGCACTCGTGGATAATCGGAAGTTTGCTGTATTCTGCTTTAGTGGTAAAAAGAATTCGTATGATGCTTTTCATTTTTATTTATTTATTTATTGTATTTTTTTTCTTGATATCATTTTGTGGTCTTTTACTCACATTTTGACTTGAAGCAAGTTCTCATTTTATTTTTTTTCCCAAGAATAATTCCAGGGTGAGGAGAAATCAGAGAAAAGTCAGGGAACTTTATTTGTCAGGGAATTTCGAAAAAAAAAAACAAAAATTCAGGGAAAATTGATTAAATGAAGAAAAAAAAATTTTTTTTTTTTGCTTTGCAAAATTAAGTACCCTAATTTCCTATGCGTCTTCCGCCAATTATCTTTTGCGGAAAAAGTAAAATCAATGAAGTGCGATTATACACTGCCGCATATTTGTGCATCTTTTTTTTTCTCAAGGTCAAAATATTGAATCATAACTTATTAACCCATTCCATAATCAGCCCCGAACCCCTTAACGCGCATGCCGCAGAGAACGAACGGAGTTCCTTCTTGCTGTGTTGTTATAGCATTTTTCTCCCCATTTTGCATTCGAATTTTAATGTTGTTTTTGCTGTTCAGCTTGAATTCGAAAATCGCTTCGCTTTATTAGTTTTTCGGAGCTGAATCAAATAGTGCAATCAAGTACTAGGTTGGTAATAGGTGCTGAAATATTCATTAAATATACACAGTACATAACGGGAAAATAATAAACGATAGAGGATAGGACGAAAAGCAATTATTTTTATAATACTAATTTTTTATTAATTTACTTTTCTTTTTGCTTTTATCTCAGTATATCATTTTTTTTTCTTTTTATGCACTTAAAAAATCAAAACTGTTAAATGTAAGATGATCTATCTTTCAAAAGGGCTCAACAAAACATTCTTCAAACAATTGACTGATCGATCCAACCTGTGAGCAAGGGAATTGAATGGACAAAAACACTTTAACTATGGGAATGCTTTTCTAAAAGGGTAAAAAGTATTCTTTGGTGCCTTTTGATACATTGTGACCCTTCAAAACGACCAATAAACACAGAGACATACCTTTTCTGATCGGTTCTTTTATCGTTATTTCCGATGACTTTTAAATCCCTTCTGAGTGCCCAGATATCAGTTGCTCAAGCGTGGGAAGTATTTTAAAAATAAATGATTACAAAAGATCAAAACTTGCGGCTAATCCCCTATTTCCCTAAAGGATACTTTTGTGCATGCAACTAAAAGCCCCCAGCTGAGAGGGGAATAACAGACAGCCTGGGAGAGGTTGATTCCCTAGGGAGGTGTCCCCCTTGGTTTTTGTGGTCAACTCTTCCACATTATTTTCTTACAACAAAACATTTTGAATCCGAAAGGAATTTCAAAGCAAGTTTTACTGCTTGTGTTTGGGAACATGTCTTCAGAAGAAGAAAAAAGAAAGAAAATATTGCTTGAAATAGAGTCGGATTGTTTTTTTTTTTAAACATACTTCGATAAATTTTAGTTTCATAGGATTATTTACTAATTAAAATAATTTGATTATTGAAAAGAAGCCAAATATTTTATTTCTATTTTTAAAATCTTATAAAAGAAGGTGCAATTAAAACATTGGAGCTATTTAAAAAAAAAAAAAAAAATTTGAAAAAGAAAGGGAGAAAAGGAATGTTTTGTTTCTTATTATTAAAGCGAAAAGAGCTCAAGATATTATCATTTCTCATTTCATTTGTACTGTCGTATCTATTTTATGTTTTGCATGGTTAACTTTTACGTGTAGTCAATGCGGTCGTCATAATTTTTGTTTGTGAAATTAAAATATTCAAAACCGTATCACTAAAAATCCATCAAAGGGTGCCGCGAATATAAAAAGTTATAACTTACGTTTGAAAATATCATGATTTAAAAATAAATACATAATTAAAAATAATAATAGTATACAAATAAATAAAAAGCGTAGTAAACACATTATAATTAAAAAAAAAAACATACTTGTACAAAATTAAGATATGTAAGATAATTAAAAATAATAATATTGTGTAAAATAAATTATAAAATTTGAGGATTATGAACAATTTAGTGAAGGATGCTTGTGTAAGAAGGTGGATTTTTGATAACAAGAAAAAAATATTTCTGTTTATTTGCTTTATTCAGGCATAGAAATATTGGGAAATGTGTAAGGAAATATTTTCCCACTTGTTCATCAGGAGTTCAAGTGCCAGAATGCTAAGAAACAAAGCTTCCCCGAAAAGATAAAAATATAATGCCTGATTATTTGAAGCATTATAAGTGTCCTATCCAAGAGTACTTGAAAGGTTAATATCTTAGTAAAATAAAATAAATTACAACAAGTTTCGTGAAATTCTATAAGTTACATCCCTTTTGTCTAAGGAAAGGAGCTTGATTACTACTCCCCTAAAAGCACCAGAACCCAACAGAGAAGCACAATAACAGGGTTCTGCCCCTGGAAGGATCGCCGACACATATTCGGCCGAAGCAAAAATTTCTAGAAACGCCGTGACCCAGGTTCGTCGAAGGCAGTTAGGAACCATTTTCTTGCGACGAGCCTGAATCGGCCGGGGCAGTTTTAACACAAACTGCGCGGCCGATCCTGTATCGTCTGGAGCAAGGAATGGGTTAAACACAGGATGAACTTCCTATGGTTGCTTCTGTGTCTGTAAAGTTGTTTATTTTACGTAGCTTGAATTTACCTTTCACAAGTTCCATGCTATGTAAAATAAACAACCTTACAGACAAAGAGGAAGCCGTCATTAATGCCTTAGCTCCCTTGCCTTTACTCACTGTCTTGAAATAATTATCATACTATAATCACAATTTCAAGAAAAAAGTTTGCTTTTAAAATTGATACAGATAAAATCTTAAAAATTATTACTTCTTCACGTTTTTATTTAATTGCTAAAATTGAATGCTGAATGAAAATCAACCTTGTTTTTTGCTTATTATTCATTGTCTCCTCAGATTATACAAAACGTGTTTTTTTTTTTCAGACTTTAAATTTTTTTAATTTTAAAATCAACTTATATATACATATATATTTTGAAATTAATTGATTGTTTTTTGCGTTTCAATGTTGTTTGTTATGAAAGTAATCTAAGATTTCTTTTTCTTTGACAAATAAGGAAATCATTTGAAATTGATTGAATGAATTGATTGAATTGATTGATCATGAACCTTGTGTACATGAATAAATTTTTTGTTATGCTTGCAGCTCTAATCGTACTGCTTGAAAATTCAGTCCAAAATTACCTATATGGGAACTTTTCAGTTTTATCATGACTAGATATTTCTTTAAGAGTGTTTGTAATAATTTCTTCTTAACTTGTTACTAGAAGTAAAGTATTTGCTTTAGATTTCCTGTAATATTTCCCTGCAAATAATTTAATGTACTATTTTTACTAAAAAAAAGGAGCATCTTTACAAAATATATTTTTAATTAACAGCTTAAAACGTTTTAAACACTGCATTCTATTTAATTTGCAGTGGTTTTCAAATAGGGCAAAGCAAGGAAACCATTATCATTGATAACGTAAATCAAGGAAGTTTGATGAGCTAAATCAGGGAAGTCGGGGAACTTTTTTTCACAGTTTCTGTGGCCACCCTGAATTCCTCTTCTTTAAACACAAAAATCATATTTTGCTGCAGCCTTTATTCAAACTAAATGTCTCAAAACCTGACAGTGTTCATTATTTTCTAAATTTATGAGAAAATCAGGATTTAAACCTTAGTACCTGGACGACCGAACCTCGCTCGGCTTTAAAAGAATTATTTTTTGTCAGCTTGTTTTTTTCTAAAGTTCGATACTTTTTCAAATATATTGAAAAGCATCACATTAACGAAATATTAAGGTTCTTGCCAGTCGTTGGATATGCTTCCGAGAAACAAGAGATATACATACATGTAAACACTTCATCAGCATTATAATCATTTCAGCTATAAGAAGCCTACTACTAAATATAGGCCTCCTCTCTCCCACAGACATCCACCAAGGGAATCTCTGAGCTGGTTGCGTATAAATATTTAACGCACGGTATTGACAAAAAAGTAGTTTCTAAGCCCAAACATAGCGACAATAAATATGAAAAATTGGATTGAAAATGCGCTGCAACCTTCTTATAACATTAAAGTACCAAACAAAGAAGATTCTGAATGCAATTAAATCAACATTTTGCTTTAAGCTATCTGTTACATTTTTGTTTCCACTATCCAATTTTCCTGTCATTTATCAAAAGAGTTGCGTTTCACGATTTTATCCCAATCGCGATTTTTATTTGGAAAAAGTACTTTTAGAGTAGTTGGTCACTTTACGCCAGCAAATGGTATATACAGCATGTTATCCATAAAAACCGATGATCCACAAACCACTCCAACAAATTATAACAACAAAATATAAAGTCTGAAGACATTCCTTTTTTCAAAATTAAATTTTAGATGCGTGATTTAAAAATAATAATAATAATAATATATATAAAACTATTTGAAATGTAAAAAAGAAAAATAAGTAAATAAAATAAGACGGTCAAGCAATAGTTTTGCTGAAAAAAAAGCCTTACATCGACTTACACAATGCCTTTGAATTTGTTTTTAGCCAAGTATGATTGAAATTAGCCAAAGTGGCTAATATCAGCCAAGCCTGGCAACCCTAAGCAAGTTTTAAATTTTAAAGCGAGAAGAGACAAATTTTCATTGTTATGGTTGCAAATCGTTGGCCTGATGTGTCAGTTCAAGGCTTAACTTAATTAGACTTTATATTAAAAAACTTTTTTGTAAAAAATCGCGTTTTTACAGAAAAAACACTGATGTAGATGAACTTGGAATGCAAAACTACAATTAAATCCAGAATTTCATCCAAATCGTTAGAGCGGTTTCTGAGATAAGAAATATAAATACATATACATACCCACAAGAATTGCTCGTTTAAAGATATAAGATGAAATAAGGCTGAAAACAAGTCTTGAACAATGTTTATTCCCAGTTCATTTTGCTACATATGTGGTACATCCAAAACACAATGTTAAAAGTTCGCTTACAAGATGAATATATACTGTTAGAAAAAAGTACATATTTTTTACCTATAATGTTCCAATACCGATCACAAACTGATCAATTTCCAAAATATTTTTTTAGTGATTCTGTCTTTAGTAGATTAACATATGTATCATAATGATTTTTCAATAAAGATATATGTTGTTCTAAAATTTTGAGAAGCTGAAATTCAATCATAATCATGTATGGTTTAATCAGCATGTGTAGAACATTTTCAACCTTTAGGTTTATCCTTGTCTAAAGTAGAAATTTTCAGG
Source organism: Uloborus diversus (assembly GCF_026930045.1). NCBI lineage: Eukaryota > Metazoa > Arthropoda > Arachnida > Araneae > Uloboridae > Uloborus > Uloborus diversus. The sequence goes on along the minus strand of NC_072736.1, from coordinate 58,695,381 downwards.
TAATGAACAATCCAGCCAACTAATTGTTACAAAATGCTTAACTCTAAAACCTGTATTGCTGGAAATTAAGAAATAAATGACTCTTTGTATTTGATTTAATGACCTTTTGTGTCAAATTTGTTTTTTCCTGATATTTTGTGGTTGAAGAAAATCAAAAAGCCAGGTGGTTGAAAGCAAGTGAAACACTTTGAATAGACCAGTTTTCAGTAGTTTAAACCTAGTTGATTCAAACCATTTTAACCGTAAGTAGCCGATGAGTCTATTGAATCCAGTGGCTGTTTGACAAGCTTACCCGTTTGAGTTTTGGCCATTAGCCCAGGCCCCCTACAGGAATTCAAGGTTGGTAGCCTATTAAAGATCACAATCCACCCATTTGAGTTGCATGCAAGCTAATGGAAGAAATATGTGTGTTTAAAAATGTTACATTTCCAAATATTTCTTTAAACTTAAGCTGTACTTAAAAGTTAAGCCATTGATTAAATTATTCACTTGTTGACTGTCAAAGCAATTGGGTTGCTATGGATATAAATGTAATTTCACATAGCAAATTCCCCCCCCCCCCCCCAAGAAAAAGGAGGGGGGAGTTTTTATGAAACGCATTTGCTAAAAAAAAATGCTTATTTTGTGAAATATTACTACAAATGATTGCAGCACAAATTTCCTATTTAATGTCACTGATTTTTTTCTGAACGGACAATTCTCTTTTCAGGAGAATGATCAAAGCTTTGGCCGATCTTCGCAAACCCCTGGTTGCAGTTATCAATGGGCCAGCCTACGGCCTGGGTATGACCCTCCTACACCATGCTGATGTAAAAATTGCCAGTGTCAATGCAGAATTTTGTATGCCTCATTCTAGGCTTGGTTATATGCCGGAAGGTGGTGCATCCCTCACGCTGCCACAAGTGGTTGGTCCCACAGTGGTAAGGAAATTTACTTCTATGTTCAAATTGCTTTGTAATAAGACATATGACCCTTTTAACTCGAACCTCTATAATAAGTTATAGTAATAGTTCTCTCTGAAAATTTCCATACATATACTTGGAACAATAATTGCAGTATTTGTTTTACAGCTGTAAAAAAATTCTAGCTTCTTTTATGTACAAAAAAAAAACTATGTAAGTCAGTATACTGCCGTTCTTCACACAGATTTGATATCTACACATTTTATCAAATTTGAGTTATTGTCATCAGGTGGTCATTAATAATTTAGTTCACCTAAATCTCAAGTTTTTTAGTATGAGTGCGAGATATTGAAAAAAGCTTTAGGTTAAAGTAGTATCTGTGGAATTTGTGTAGTTTTCTAAGGATATTCGTAAGTAAGTGACAAATATACTAAGCCAAATATCTGCACAATTACCCCTTTTTTTCCTTCGTAATTATGTAGTTACAACTTCTATACTTTTGTAATGCAGCATTTAATAATATAGCAGTTTATTGAAACAGAGTACTAAAATTTAGTTTACCTATTAATTGAATAGGTGATATAGGTCTGTAATAAAAACTATTATGACCTTGCATAAATGTTCATGTAAATATTCAACTTTTTCTTTTTAAATGTTTATTTAAAATGCAAATTCTGAAAAATTAACTATATTTAAAATATTAATATCTAATTCTTTTCTACAAAAAAAAGCATTTCATTCTACAGCCAATTATTTTTTTGTTTTAAGTGTCGTCTGCTGTCAAAATTGTGCTAGTAAATGAATCTAGAAAATAAAATATTATTGTTTAATATAAATGATCACATAAAAGTTCAACTTATTCTATTTATTCATGTTTGTTTTAAAATTATTAACTATTGTCTGCTGTCCAAACTAACCAACATGCTCAGTAATTGAATACAGAGAACATAAAATTATTAGGATTTACACAGTTCGAAATGTTCTGAGATTTTGAAAAAGTTATATTTTTCAAAAGACAGTCTGTTAGATTTGTATTAACAAAAGAAAAAAGCAAAATCTTATAGACCGAATAAAGATGGTTTCAGTATTATTATATATAATAATATATTAAGCGTGTTTTACTAAGCTATTTTAATTGTATCTGTGCAGATACACCTAAACATGACTAGTAATAGTCACTTACGGTGAAATTAACCTAGTATATGAAAACGTTATTGAAGAGAAAGTTTGTTGTAACTACATTTAATTAATTTTAAATAAAGACCTTTACAAAAATATACACTTGCATAGGTTGTATCATTTACTTTCAAAATGACTACCAAAAGCTAAACATTAAATTAAGTCTCAAATCAAAGAAATGAGTTGTAAAACTCTAATTATGAATTTCTCATTTTGAGTTCCACTACAGGTAACACATTTGTTCTTAGCATGGCAGTATATAACTTATTACTTTATTATTTATAAAGTAGTAGCTAATTCTTCAGGTTCAAGGTTTTTATAGTCTTAAAATACTCATAAAATCTATATTTTATTTCTTATCTTTAAGATTGTATTTTAAGTTCAAGTCAATCCGTTAATACCATGGAAAGAGAATCCTTAAAAAACAAAACAAAAAATCATGATCTTGGTTAAGTTTATAATTTTTAATAATGGCTCAAGTCTTTTCTCTCTTGAAATACAACATTGTGTGTTTGTGTGTGTGTGTGTACGCAAGTAAGCAGAATAAAGTTCATGAAAAAAATAAAGATCTTGATTCAAGCAATTTTCTTAATTTGGTTCTGGTATTATTTTTAAGAAAGGCAGTTTAAAATGCAACTGATTATAAATGTTACTACCTAACATTTAGTTTTAACAAGTTTTCAGGGTAAGTACTCCTATCTTATTATTTGTTTGATTTTGAAATTATGCTGCGAGAACTGATTCATATCAGTTTTCTTTGGATAATTTCAAACAATGGCACACTTAATTGTTCTTGAAAAAGTTTCTCAAACATTTGAAAGTAGGTTTATTTTCACAAGATTTTCTCAAAACTGAATTTGCAAAATCTCTTAAATTTTTTGAAAAACAAATAAAGAACAATTGCTCTCTCTAACAATAGGCAAGCTTGTCATTGTATTGAGATCCAGGTTTTATGTCCTCTAAATTTTTATTTTTTCTCTTTAAAAAAAAATTGTCTACTTGAAAAGTATATTGATTCTTCTTTTTTACATATAGTAATTTCTGGAAGAATAAATCTCTGTTGCATTTACATGCTTAAAAGTTAAGTTTTCAGAAGTACTTTTAATGCAGTGCTTATGATCACTTTCTTTTATCCCCCCCCTCTCAAAATTTGTCCAACCCTTTTAACTAAATGTTAAGAGAAATTGATATTTACATACTGGGATATAATATTATTTTATCTAATCTTTAACAACTTGAATTATAAGTAAAAGGCACCGTACAAAAAATGAGCCATATTTTCTATTTGCAAGTTTTTCATCTTTTTTATTGGAAGTAAATTTGAGCTTGTTGTGACAAAAAACGAAAACTTTTATTTTGTTGATGATAGTTCAGAATAAAAGCAAATTCAACAAAATCCTTTTTGCGAAACCGAACCCACTATGAAATTCGCAATCGTGAGAACAAAAATCACGATTACTAGTTTTATGTATGAAAATTTTTTCATACACAAATATGAACATTTCACATTTTAGATTGTACACATGTTCCTGAATTTTATTTTCTTTCTTTGTTGAGAGCTTATTTGCAGAAAAATGTTTCAAAATGTTCCCGATTTTCCCCTAATGTTTGGGAATTGATATAAACCCGGGTTTCCAGTTTTTTCCTAATTTCTAGGGATTTATTCTATGGGTTTAAGGAGGATCAACCCCTACGTGAGTATAGTGCGGTTCTATTATTTCATTTTAATACGCTTATTTATCGTGTATTTGGGTACCCTATGAGTTATTCATTTTTAATTTTGAGGTCTTTGAACATAAAAAAAATTTTGACCCCTTTTTGGTGGTGCAGGTTTTCTACTAGAAATTACTATATATAATCTTAATGAACTTTCTTGATGAGTAAAGTTTCTCTACCAAACTAAAATTTTCACTAAAGAGGGAAGAAAAAGAACAACAATCCGAGAGCTGATTTAGATATAATCTCATTTAAAATTCATGATGTTCTCATTCTTGATTTGGAAGTAAAAATATGTTCTTGGTGTACAGGCAATGGATCTATTAATGAGGGGTCGTACACTGACAGCACGGGAAGCTTGTGATGTGGGTTTGATTTCTGAAGTTCTTGAAGCCAGACATCTTCCTCAAGATCTGGTTAGAAGGGTCAGAACTCTGGCACAGAATTCATATTCGGTAAGTAACATTTTTTAGTTCTCCTTCAACTACATTCAAGCAGTCTTTGGTTAGTTGCAGTTATTGATTCATGTTTTCATCACTTCCAATGCATCCTAAGCTGGCACTCACAAAAACAGGAAAGTCACTTCTGCCTGTCAGACAGAATTGTTGATACAGAACATTCCACTCGCTGACGGCAAGCATGCTTCTTTTTTTGTAGACTAGTCCTTTTTAGACTCCAGGAACCATTTCGTTCATAGAAGAACTCTCCATTAGAACAGGGGTTATGCCTGGAGCACCTAGCTCAAACCTTCAACGACCCTGTCAAGCCTATCTTAAAATCTAATCAACTTTAATACTAAGCTTTCATAAAATAAAACTTTGAAACACTCAAGGTAAGGTTTAGATCTTCCTCACTCTTATAGCAGGGTAAAACAAACTGCCTTACATATCTTTTAAAGCTAAAACATCCACATTCCCAGCGTGGAGAAAACAAGAGCACCAAGCTCCTAGGTGCAATCTCAGCAGCAAATCAACTGACAAACTGCAGCCGTGGTACGGAAGAGAAGAGGGAGATTGATTGATTTTTTTTTATTTCTATTAATACTGTTACAGTTACCACATGCAATGGCGTGACATACATCGAATTTTGCATCAATTAATGTGCATAGACATCTCCACACAGTGAACCTGTTAACTGGATCTTTTTAGTTATTTTCACTATGCATCAGTCAATGTTACTCAACACATCAGTACATTGCGTCACACCGTCGGGATAGGAAAACAACACATGAATCACTGTTGTATATTTGTTCGGAGGAATTTCACTCACTGTTTAGCTTACAGGATAAATTTTCTTACAGTTCGAATCGAAAAAGTAAGTCCTCTTACACGGGGTTCGTACGGGTCATGAAAATCCTGGAAAGTGATGGAAAAAAAATAAACAAATTTCAGACCTGGAAAAGTCATGGAAAAATGTCTTGGGCAGTAAGAAAGCAACAATTACTAAAAGAGCGCTAGAAATATTGAGTGATTTAGTAATATTGCATATAAATTGAACGATCTCAAAAACAAATCCGAGTTTTGGAATCCAATTTCATCCGCTTCTGTAACAGCCGCTCACCTTTTCTTATGATGCGATTTTACTACTGGGGCATTACTAATTTTGAACCCACCATTATTTTCCATACTTCTTATATTTTATATTCTGTAGTAGTGGATTCGCACTTTCTTGATTTTGCCACGCTCCCTAAAAAAGTAATTGAATTGCATCCAAGTTCATTTCAACTACTTGTAAAAAGTTCATTATTAAATTTTTCAGAGTTAATCTTGATATGTTGAAGGTTTTAAAATGAAGACTTTAGTCAGGCAATAGAACATAGAAGTAGGGAAATTCTAATACTCTAAAACAGTAGTGCCCAACATATAGCTCACAAAACTGATCCTTCTAGCCAGCTGAAATATCTGGTTTAGAAAAATGAATTTACTGTAAAAAGTGGCTTTACTTTAATGAATGAATAGGCTGTCCAGTTACATGAGTGATTAGATGCACTATTGACATCAAAGGGCAGTGATTTTATGAAGTAAATTTATTATTTTAAACTTATTCAATTTTTATCCCATTCATTACTATTCTGTCCTATTTATTAAATATTTATTAGACATGAGTTGTGTTGCATTTACTATATTTTTATTTTACTTGAATTTATGTGACGAAGACAAATAAGAATAGTTTATTACATTTAGCAGTATGCACTGATATCTTTTCAGTCACAAGAAAGTGTTCCAATGATGTAGTGGCACTCGCGTAAAAGTTTTTCTAATGCCCATTTCCCAAAAAATTGGCAAGTTTGACATTAAATAATAATATTCTCTTCGTGTAACAAGGTCATGAAAATTTTTATGAAGTCATGAAAAAGTCTTGGAAAAGTCATGGAATTTTTTTATCCAAATTGAGTATGAACCCTGTACTTATAAAACATTATAGAATTTTAGGAATTGTCTTGAAGAACATAAAAAAAAAGGCTTTAGCCAACAGTAGCATGATATGTCATCTCTTTAGTTTCAGAATAAAATATGTGGTTATGATGGTGTGGTATTTAACCCCATGAATGCAATAAATTTCTTTAAATATCAACTGAACTTAATTTTGCATCCCCAAATTTGCAATTGGCTTCGGGAAGTATAGGGATGATATGATACTTTCGGCCCCACGGCTTATAGCCATGAGACAGTTGACTCCTTGGTCCCCATGTTTGTCAGTGCTTATGCTTGTACAGCAATTGGAACAGCTATGCCCACCTTGTCCCGTTTTGTTTTGCTTCATGGTTTCAAGGGAAAATGCAGTCAACTTTCTGATTAGGAGCTTTTCTTCTTGGAGCAATCATGAATGGCTTATTCAGGGGTCTGTCCAGGATTTTTCACAGGGTCCGTTTTTTGTGAAAAATCAAATAATTTTGTGAAAAATGAATTAATTTTGTGAAAAATCAAAGAATTTCGCAAAAAGAAAAAAAAAATTTTTTTTTTTTTGTTAAAACGAAATTTTAGAATTTAGAGATGGCACAAACTGCATCAGTTAAACTTTAAGTTGAGTGTTTTCCTCTTCTATGACGAGAAAATCATTCTGGATTTTTTTTTTTTGATATTTGGCGGGGGGGGGGGGGGGCATCGTTCTTTCAAGTATCAATATTTATCTACCATTCTGAATTATGTTAAATTATACTAGATATATTTCTGTACAGTATTTAAAATAATTGTAACAAAAATATAAATAAATAAAACAAAATTCAGAATAGGGTTCAGCATTCAACTTTTTGACCCAAGACACTCTTAAAAAGCACAGAATTTGGTTTAAAACATAAATTCCGTGATTTTAACAAAAATAAAAAGGCATTTCAATTGTTTACCTCTTAACAAAGCGTAATAATCATCAAAAATTCGAAAAATCGGATTCCCATAGCGGATGCAGAGAGATCGCAATTCTTAAAGTGAAGGCATCAAAAGTATAAAAACGGCTTGTAAAAGAAATATTTTTGATAAAATTATTTTAAAATTGCATTTTAGCGTCCTATGATAACATATCATCAATATCTATGAACACAGTTGACCCCCCCCCCCCCTCAAAAAAAAAAAATAAATAAATAAACCATCTCTTCAGCATTTTAATTTTTGACTCATAACAGAAAATGGAATTTTGCTTTAAAAACTTGAAATGAAAGTTCTAACTGAAATAAAGAGACTTTTCATTTATTTGAATCCTAATAAAGCGAAGTTAGCTTGAAAAAAGAACAAAATATGATTCTCATATCGGATGTTAAAAGATTGCATTTTTAAAAATGTAGACATCTAAAGAAAAAAAAAACGGTAATTAAAAGAGTTTATTTAAAGTTAATCATCCTTGTTAGCATCGAAAAATCAAAACCCATATAATTTTCTCCCAAAATAACAATTAAATATCGCTTCGCACCGCACCGTAAAAACGCAAATATTGACAAGCCGACAAAATGATGAGAATATTTTCTAATCAAGTCATTATAAAGGTTCAACGCCAGACGCTAAGTGGTGAAAGCTTTGAAGTTGGTAACCCTATCTGAAGCGATCATATTTTTTCCGCACCCTTAGTATCCCTTTGCAGTTTTAAGTTCATTTCGCAGATATATATTAGTATTGTTTATTAAATCATGAGCGGAGAAAAGTGCTTACCAATGCCTTTTCAGAAAAGTTTACAACAACACCGCTGCTAATTAGCTGTGATAAAACAAACAACCATTATATTTATTTGGCAGTAGCAATTATTTATCGCTTGCAGGAACATCGCAAGAGTGCCGATTTTTTCTTTCAAAATTAGCCGATTTTGTATAAGCTGATCCCTCTAATTTGACTTCAAAAAAGGTTCCCAAAATTATCGGTTTATACACAGAAATATTTTGCTTTCAGATTTGCTCTTTCAATAAACAATTTGTGACAGATCCAATCTTGTTTATCAGAATTTTGTGAAAGGTCTGTTTTGTTTGATCAGAATTTTGTGAAAGGTCCGTTTTGGTTGATCGGATTTTTGTGAAGGGTCCGTTAACGGACCCAAATATCCTCTGGCCAGACCCCTGTTATTATCCTCACTTGTCTAAAGTTGATATTTCTCTAATTTTTCAAATTACCATGACAGTGGTTGCTTTGAATATTTATTTAGAGAGCAAAGTTTTTGGTGTCATAGATACAAATCGTCTGTGGTTTGGTTTTATTCATATTTTGTTAAAGACTTTACATCCAAAAAAAGTTTTTTTTTTTTTGTTTTTTAAATCTAAAATTTTACATTTTTTCAGGGAAGAGCACCTATTAGGTGAACTTAAACAGCAAAACTTCATCTAAATATAAAATTTCCAAAGTACTAATTCCCATCATCATTTAAGATCGATAAGAAAAAAAATACATAACATTATACAGTATAAGTAATTTTTATGATAAGTGTATTAGTGGATATCAGCCATAAGTTCTTCATCTTTGTTACAGCATCCCAATCACCATTTTTTTTAAATATGCCTCTTATTACCTATTCTAAAAAATCAATCATAATATGACAGGTGCACATTTCTTGGCCATTTCCATTCCATTCGTAGCTACGAGAAACCCAACAAGTAGGGTCCCATCGCAATTTGGTTGCAAAAAACATAATTTGAATTCAAGACATCAAAATTCAAGTTTTTTTTTTTTTTGGAATGTAATAAAGGGAGGAGAAAGAGGGAAGGAAAGGAAAATGAGCTATGCATGTAACAATGTTATTTTACCTGGGCAAATTTCGGATTTTAAAATTCTCGTTGCAATCACCCCTATATATGTAAAACACCTCATTGTCATTTTCTTTCTATTTAACTGAATACCAGTTGTGTCATTTATTTTATAGTTCATTCAATTTATTTGCAGGCAATGGAGGCAACCAAAGCCATGATACAGATGTCATTGCATGTCAACCTGCCACTGATTTTAGAAAATGAGGTGAAGTTGCTTCCGCGCATGTGGTTAACTCAACCTTGCCAGGATGCCATACAGAGTGCATTCGCCAGTGGCTTCTTACCACATGATTAACAGTATATGAAACTATAATCATCCAAAATCCTGATGTATCAAATCAATAAACTTTATTTTTCAAATTAAGAGACATTTATTTTTTGACATCTCCATGCTAATGTATTTTCAATTTGTTTGCAGTTACTGATTGTTTTGTTATAGTATATGAAATAAAAGTTGTTTATTAAGTATCAATTCTATTTTCAATCCGTAAGTTGAGATTTCTTTACTAGATGTTTGTTTCAATAATTAAATTGTGTGTCCAGCTTGTATTCTTATTTTTGAAAACTTTTTCAATTTTTTGAAATCCTATGGATTTTAAAGTTATCAAGGAGACTTCTAACTAAATTTTGTCTCTTTTTTATTATTTATAAACTTTGTTTTAAAAAATTTCACTTTTTTCATTGCACATACATTAATTTACCTTAGATGATTATGCTCTGATTTAGGCTTTTCTGCATTGCAATAAAAGTAGGTGAAAAAAAAATCAATGTTAAAGTAGGAAGTAAATTTTAAAGTTCAAAGTTGTCATTAATTTCATTTTCTTTCAATATAAATTGATTTTTTTTTTTTTTTTTTTTTGGAAATTGTACAAGAGGCCAATCCTGTAGTGCATAAATGGCAAAAAAAAAAAAAAAAAAAATCTCTACATATATTTTGGGATTACACGGACCCTCTTTTTTTTCAAGGAAAAAGTTTTTCTTTGCCATAGTCCCCAGTTTCGCTGACATTTCAAATTTCCTCCCCCCTTCAGTATATCAAAATGTATGATTGAAACAGTAAAACGGAAGGGGGGGGGGGGGTAGGAATTAGTGTCGTCAAAACTGGGGAAACACCCAAGAAGCTGTAATAATTCAGCTTAATATATTTTATTTTTATTCCTGAAGTTCATTGTTCGTTAAAACGTTTTTAGCGCATTAAAATGATATGAACAAGAATGTATAAATTATGTGTCTCTTTTGAAGACTTGGCGTTGTAGTTAACTTCACGGCAGGGGTAGGGAGAAACTATCAACTATAAATAAAGATTCAAAAATGCAATATATATATATATATATATATATATTAAATTTAACGAGTTATATCACCATTTTAGTTTAGACATTTAATGTAACCTCTGCATTTATAAAAGTGATTGACAGGTTTAAAATAGATAGTTTAGCTCAGTGGTTCCCAACCTTTTTCACTTCGCGATCCCCTTTTCACCAACTAAGAAACCTGTGACCCCTTAAGTATACCTCGTATGTATAAAAGGATGTGTGTGCGGCGCATGGTGCTTGAAATGTATTTTAGCTTAGTTTGTGTGTGTGTGTGTGTGTTTTTATTATTTCTACAATAAGTGCAGAAATATAAAATAAAAAGCGTTATAATTCAAATTCTATATAACATGAGAGTTCGATACACATTTTATCAGGCGCTGGAAAAAAGTCTTTGTTTTATTTCTAAATTTTATAATTTAAAAATTAATTTTCACTGTAAAAATCACAAAAAACTTTTATAGAGGTTTTTAATGTCATCCTAAGACGCAACCTAGCTAAGAACACTCGCTCAACTCTCCTTTTGAACAAACTTTTTTTTTTCTAAAATCGGTCCACCCATTTAGGCGCTAAGAGTGCCACAAGACAGATACACACACGTCCAACTTATAACCCCCTTCCTTTGTGTATCGGGGTTAAAAAAGATAGTCTCGAAAATGCTAAACATACATTTCGGCACTTTCAAAATTCTTGCGCCTTAGCAGTGGCGAATGCAGGATTTGGTTTTCTCCAACTTTCAATGAAGAGAATGAAGGCATTTTCTTTTAACAAGGCCGTCGCGAGGTCAAAAAATTGGGAAGGGGGCGTTAGGAAGATCCTCAGTTTTTTTTCAAACGTATGTATAGCAAGATCGAGTCCTGATTTATATTAGGAGGGAGAAGAGAAGGAGGAAGTGTCGTATACAAATTTTGATGCAATTTTTTTTCGATTCCGAGTCACACTGACTAAAACTGTATTTATGTCAAGGACTGCATACTAAGGGCCTTGCCTCCATTATCTTATATACGGATAGATGGCAGCACCATCACCGGGTCGAACAGTTAATGAGAATTTGGAAGGGGCCGTGGTAGCCCGATCGGTAGAGTGTCGGATTCGGGGCCGGAGGGTCATGGGTTCGAACCTCGATGGTCGAAGACCCACCGTAGTCATTAAAGGGGACTGGGCGACGTTAAATATGCTCGTGGTCTCAATGTCCTCCAAGTGAAACGATACCTCTGGGGGTGCTAGCACCAGGTAGCTATTAGCTCCTGGACTAGTTCTAAATTCTCATTAACTGTTCGATCCGGTGATGGTGCTGCCATCTATCGGTAGATAAAATAATGGAGGCAAGGCACTTAGTATGCAGTCCTCGACATAAATACAGTTGTAGTCAGTTGTGACTCTGAATAGGAATAGGAATAGAATTTGGAACTAGACCAGGAGCTAATAGCTACCTGGTGCTAGCACCCCCAGAGGTATCGTTTCACTTGGAGGACATTGAGACCACGAGCATATTTAACGTCGCCCAGTCCCCTTTAATGACGACGGTGGATCTTGGACCATCGAGGTTCGAACTCAGGACCCTCCGGCCCCGAATCCGACACTCTACCGATCGGGCTACCACGGCCCTTTTGATGCAATTCAAGTTTAGTTTGCTCCGTACTCAAATTTTGTAGTCAAATTTAGTTTAGTTTGAAACCGGTAGGTCTCAAGAACTCACCGGTTACTCACCGGTAGACCGGTGAGGTTCGTCGAACGCAAGCATGGTTTGAGTTGTGTTCTTCGCCAAAAAAAAAAAACTATAGAATATTGAACTATTCCCCCCCTTCCCCAACCACTTTTTACCACGCTCTCATGGTAAACACTCACACTACAGTTGCACATGTCGTTCGACGACATAGTGAAACATACTAATCCCATATCTCTTCAATATCAAGTAAAAATATAGGCGCTGTCTAATCCGAGAGATGGTGAAATATTACCCGATATCGTTTTTGCGACATCGGTCGGGAACATATCCCCCCCCCCCCTTCAGAAAATCCCCTTTTTCCTCCAAAACTAATACATTCCCCCTAACAGTATCATTCTGAGGTATTTTTTTTTCTAGTTACGGAACTGATTCGTGCCATGCTAATCTTCATGCATAGAGAACAATCTCTGCATAAAAAAACACTGTAAAAAAGCTGGTTACATTGGTTAACGGTGGTCGACCGGTTACTCTAAGCGAACATACATTTTATTTACACTAAAATTAAGCCTTTTCAAATTGGCAGCATTACTTGAATGTGTTGTCTGTGGTGTGATGTTATTATTTTTCTTTGCATGTGATAATACTTTCTTTAATAACAAGTTTGCATTAGTGTTCAGTGAATAACGTATGTCATATTCCTTATCTCAATAAAAGATCATAAACCTTAGTTGCAAAATACTACTATCATCTATGAAATTGAAAAGGTATTTGGTAACGCAATGGATTTTGTCCATCAGGAATCGTAGTCACCTTCTTCATATTCTATACTAGCACGTTATGCAGTGCTATCTTTTCTCAAATCTTGTATGGATTTTCCATAGAAAATTTGAGAAGCTTTGGTACGTATTGAAATTTTAATATTGCTGATGATTTTTCTTGAAATGTGAAAACAAGTCGTATAATCATTGAGTTTCAGGGGTCGATTCAGGCACAAATGGCTTTCACTCCGCTGCCCCTTAAAAACATTCTGCATCGAAAAGCCGTCACCATATATTGTATATTGGATTTGCGAAAGCCACCAAACATGCTGCATATGGTATGACAGAATTTTTGCACAAAAAATATATGAAAGAAAAATGCCTAAAAAATCGTTATCTTTTTTTTTCCCAAAAAAGAAAATGTACACCAACATTTCTATCTTTTAATCACAAAATCGAACCGTAATACCTGGATCGACCCCTGGAGTATAGTTTCAATTCCTCCTAAAAGTAATTTTTTTATGTAAATTTTAACTTTGATCAAATTCTCCCTAGATATTTCTCTCTACTGTTCGTGCACCAAAAAGTGAAAATGCCATCTCCAAGTAAATTAGATGCTGTTTATCGTAGCATAATGCTGGCGAAATTTTTTACGAAAGGCTGGGGAAAGCCTGAAAATTTAAAGAGGTGACATATTTATATTGTGCTATTTTGTTTACATTCTGTGTTTATGTTTAGTTCTTATGTTATATTGGGGAGCATTCGATAAAGGTTCTTTTTCAAATATTTCTCTTTCTTATGGTAAATAATCTCTCTCCTATGGCAACCAAGCGCCACTGTCGCAATACTACGACAACCCTACTATTTTCCCTTCCCTGGCGATAAACTTTTCTCCGCACACACCCCACCACTTAGCTGTAAGCCTTAGGTTCTAGGGTCCGGGGGGTCAGCGTAGTGGGCCCCCAAACGGCTGGGTGCGACGGTCGATAGTCGTCTGGACTACGAACTTGGTCTCGACGAACCAAGTGACGACGAACTTGGCGAACCTTCGACGAACTTGGTCTCGAACGAACGGTCTTGATGCTTATTGTGCCGGGGAAGGTCCCCGTGCTGGGCGTCAGCCCAGCTGGGAGTTTACCCCTTAATGTGTGAACCTTGGTTGCCATGAGTACTGGATATCTCCCCATCCCTGGCGATAAACTGCTCTCATAGCAAACCGGCTCCACTACGGGGATAGTACGACAACCTCTTCATTTCTCTGACCCTACTACCCACTCTACAGAGCACCCCATGCCTTTCTTTCCCCCCATCCCCGCTTTTCGCATTTTGGATGGTGGTCTAGTGGTAAATTTGCCTTGTGGAGAAATTTTCTTTTAATTAATTAATTTTTTTTTAAAACGAGGATCTTATTGCTTAAAACCCTGCAAGCTGTGAGTACAACTTTATTATTTTTTAAATTCAAATTTGTAATAGTTTTTATAAAACAGCGTGGGATGCAGTGATTTCATTGTTACATAACCACCCCTCTTTTGTTAGTGCTTACTTAATTTTTCACAAAAATAATTAATTTCTTGGATTCTAATATCTATTTTAATTCTAAATTTATCCTTTCCAATCTTTATTTTTTTAAATTTTTTTCAGCCCAGATGTAATTAGATTTTGCTCTAATCAGACTAAACCTGTTTGTAGCCATGCTGTTTTAGTTTTGTGATTTTATGTGTTTTCCTTCAACTGTTGCTAATTTTTTTGGCCCCCAAATCCGGACGCTATTTTTTTCACTCTGCGGATGAAAAAGGAAGGGATAAAATGATTTTTTTTTTCTATCCTACTGTCATGCAAAATGAATGAATTTCTCCTGTTTTGAGGAATTTATTTTTTAATTGAATTTTTGAGGGTTTATTTATTTAGATTAGGGCAATTCCATGGTGTCGGACATAAAAAATGAAGAAAAATTTCTCAGTTTTAATTTCATTTACCAACTATAAACTGATCCAAAATGATTAAATTTATTTACAAGATACTTACTTCATCCCCTGAATGAAAAATTATGTTAGTTTTTGAAAATCGATTTTTAAAGTATAAATTTAAAAAATTTAAAGAGTTGGACTGACTAGTAATAAAGCAATAACAAGCAATAACATTTTAGTCGATAATTGTGTAGCTGTTGGATGTGATGGAACCAACGTAAAAACTGGAAGAAAGGGAGATGTAATACGACTTCTCGAAGTTCATTTCAAGAAACCGTTGCAATGGTTAGTATGCCAATTTCATTCTAACGAACTTCCCTTACGACATCTTTTGAAACACTTAGATGGTAAAACAGAAGGTCCACGCGCATTCTGTGGAATCATTGGTAAAGCATTGGATGGATGTGAACAGTTGCCAGTTGTAACATTTCAACCGATTCAGGTTAATCTTCTGAATATAAACAGAAATGAGTTGAGCACTGATCAACAGTACTTATTTGATGTTTGTAAAACTGTAGCTAGCGGTCAGTGCTCTGAAAATTTGTCTGAACGAGAACCTGAAACATTAGTACACTCACGGTGGTTAACGACGGCAAATAGAATTTTACGGCTGTACATGACAACTGACAGTCCGTGGCAGAACTTATACACATTAGCAGTATATGTTATGAAAGTGTATGCAACAATGTGGTTTACCATTAAGATTAACCACTCTTGCAAAGATGATTCTAAAAACCTCTTTGAAGCAATCAAAAAGTCACGTTATCTCTCTTCTGAATTAAAATCTGTAATTGATCCTGTGATTTAGTGCAATGGTTGCTTTGGGAATCCAGAAAACATATTGATAGCGATGATCACAGATGATCGACACTGTCAGAGAACTTGGTTTGCGTCAAATTATGAATGCAAGATCTATGACACCGATTGGATTGCGAAAATTTACAATTCCAGAGTTTAATTTTGATGCTGAAGACTACCATGAACTCATCGATTGGCAAAATTGGGAACACGCGGAGCCGCCACTTACAAGTGGAATTCTAGATAAGGATTTGAAAGAAATGGTGCTTGATGGCGTACCTTCTGAATTGTTTGATTTCCATAGCCTCCCATGTCACACTCAAGCAGTGGAATGATGCGTTAAATTAGTCACAGAAGCATCGTCTACAGTTTGTGGTGTAAGCAAGAGAGAAGGATTAATTAGAATAAGATTAGAATCCAGAAAACTTATGCCGCAATATGACACTGTCACAGAGTGTTATATTGCGGCATAAGTTTTCAATACACACTATAAAGTCTGAATATTGTCAGTCATAAAACTGATCTCCAAGTCGACTTTTCCACCAAACTATGTGTCATTGTTTGTAGTGTGTGGATTATAGTTTGAATTTGAAGGAACAGCAATTTGAGAATTCATTTAGTAACTTCTTTAGTTTTGCTGTGTAATTTCTGTGACTGTAAAAAATTGGATTGATAATTTCATACTTTTATGTTTAAATTTTGTAATTTATCATAATATGTAAAAATCACATTTTGGTGCAAAGTCACATTTGTCAAGCAGAGAATCTTTTATGTCAAAAATGCATTTACTTGTTAGTTTTTTATAATTTTTAGTTTTATATAAATAATAATTGATGCATATTAAAGCTAATCTTTTTAAAGGAATAACTTTTAATACATTTTTCTCAGTGTGCTAAGTATTGTAAAGTTACTTAATTTTAACTCGATATTGGGTGATTTTAAGGAATATGATATTTAGTATATTTTATTATTTAAATATTTGAATTTGGTATGTAATTTACACAAACGGTCAACTTTGAAGTGCTTTTTCATCATATTGGAAAAATTTTGGCTTTAATGGAATCATTAGAATTTGTATCAGTTTTGATGCAATAATGGTCAATTTCAATGTCCGAGTTGACCCTCAAAATATTTTGCTATAAAAATGCTTTTGCATGTCAAAATATCTATACAAGAGGAAACTTTTCAGCGCTATTACTTAGCTTTAATAAAATTTTGATTTTTTATGAAACTATTACAACTTTTGTCAGTTTAGATGAAATAATGATCAATTTCAAGATGCGAGCGGACCCTCAAGATATTATTTGTCATAAAACTGTTTTTGCATGACAAAATATCTATACAAAAGGCAACTTTTCCATGCTATTGCTTAGCTTTTAAATAATTTTGATTTTTGAGGAAATTTTTATAACTTTTGTCAGTTTTGATGCAATAATGGTCAATTTCAAAGCAAAAGCAGACCCTCAAGATATTTTTTGTTTTAAAAATGCTTTTGCATGACTAAATATCTGTACAAAACACAACTTTTCCGCACTACTACTTAGCTTTTATCCAATTTTAATTTTTTCACTCCACCCTATTGATCATGTCGTGGTTCATCACAGTGATTGGTTTTGCAAATATTTGGGTTTCGTGGAATTTTTTTCTTGATCAGAAAACTTAGTCAAAAAAAAAAAAAAAATTGGCGAGTTCAAGCAACATTTTTTAAAGAAGTCTTTCTTGGTTAACTTTTCTTATTTTTTTATGATCATTAAACCTTCATGTACAGTTTGCTGCAACCAGAATTTTTGAATGAAATTATTATTAATAACTTTTAGAGGAGGGGTTCCACTTACCCTGTGAAATTTTGCTATAAGAGGTCCCCATACTAAGGGGTAAGTGGTTCCCCCATAACAGTGAAGATTCGAAAATCAAAAGCAACTGTGTAAAAATATTTGTATTAGTAAAATACAAGACAACTTTGATGATTTAGTAGGAATTGATAGTTCAGCAGCAAAAACTGCTAAAGCTGGTGATAAATTACAGTTGACTCCCGCTACAACGCGATCCGACTTACGCGAAACGGCTATAATGCAAATTTTTTCACCAATAATGAAATTTGGACATAACGCGAATTTCTCATCCGCAACACGAGAACTTTCGGAAGGGAATCATGGTCTTTAAATATCGGCTTTGTTATTGACTACTAATTTTTTTTTTCGGGAATGGACCTTTATCCCTTTAGCATCACTGAGAGCAGAAGTTCCCACACTGTACTAGTCAGATACATCCCTTATACAAATAACTACTCCTCGTTTTCCTTTTTTTTTTATTCTGAATGTGAAAGTTGTTGAAAAAAAATGACACCTAATGCGATGTTTCATCTTGTGAAGATTGAAAGGAAAAGAGAAAGTTTCTGACAATTAAAGAAAAGCAAAATATTATGTGCTTGAACGACTATAACATGCGTCAAAGATAGCACATCAATAGATAGCAACACAATTAGGTATGCGTAAATCTTCCATGTGTACAATTAAAAGTCAAGAAAAGGAAATCCGTATAAGTTCACCAAAAATTATGAAAATGGAAGCTGCTCTTGTATTGTGAATCTTAAGAAACCAGGAAGAGGGGTGTTGCCATGTAGCAATGTTATAAAAGAACTAGTGAATCAACTGTATTGTGTATTTAAAAAATAAAAGTAACGGTTCTAGATCACGAAGCATAAATCATCTTCATCTTTTTAAGTTACAACTATCATTACTGGATTCTTCTGTACAGTAAAACCATCGAACATTTGTTTTTCTTACTACATACTGTATGTACCGTACTGGTTTATTTTATGTCTTTCTTTCCCATTGATCTTTTTTTTTGTGCATCGTAGCAGTATTTTATGTTGAATAAAACAGTTTTTTTTAATTAAAATATGAATAAAAATTCAGTTTTTTATGTAAGAAACCGTAATGCATAGTTAAGACATAGTTTTTAACTGTTTGAGGTGGCATTTACAAGTGTATAAAATAATTGGTCATGTTTATAAAAGTTTTCCCCTTTTTTTTTCTACAACGCGAAATTTCGACTTACGCGAGGGGTCTTGGAACGTATCCCTCGCGTAAGTCGGGACTCGACTGTATTTGGATAGGACTAATGTTGATAATGGTACTTCCTTTGCCAACTTTACACTTTATGTAGACAGTTATTTAGTGTTTCCAATTTCTTATAGTTTTGGCTAAGTTGCCAAAATTGATCTTAATCAACTGTATTACATTCATTCAACACCTTTATATACATTAACTGTTCTCATAAAGGGTACTACTTACACCATTCAACGCTATATTTATATACTGTAAATTCACTAAGTTGTTTTTTTATGCATGTTTTGCTTTAACTTTGAAATTAAGGACAAAAATAGGAGACACACAGTTGGAAAAGTATGCTGTTTAAAGGAATGTAACAGTGTCGGATGTAAATGGTGTCAGACGTAAAAAAAAAATTTTACGTCCGACACCCAGATTTTAATAAAAAATATTCACTTGTTACAAAATTAAAATAGGTTACATCAACCAGATTGAAAATCTTCCTTTATAACCAAAAATACATGTATGTAGCTTTAAAATTATTGGCTCATTATAATTAATTGCACATTTTGGTGTTGGACGTAAAACACTTAATGTACCCTAGAGGAATTCTTTTATAAATACAAATGAATTTTATTTTGACACATTTTTGCAACATTATCACCTCTGCATTGTATCTTTAAATGTTAATTTTTTCTCAATTCATAATATTGGTACGTATTTTTTGGAAAAAATAGAACTTCTTTGAGAGTCACCAAATATGGTTTGAAAATACTCAAGATGTTGACCTTAGTTCAACCTCCTGTAACTTATTTATAACTGAAGTCATCAAATTTTAGACAGGCATTTCAAAATATACAACTCTTTACCTTTAAAATGTTACCTTAGTTGTTTAGAAATTTTAATTTTGAAAAATTGATCACATCTGGTTGACCGTATCATGGAATTGCCCGTTATTTAGTTAATAGTGTTTTTGAGGATATTTCCCGAACTAATTTTTGATTTGATGTGTTTGTTTTGATGTTTTTATTACCGTTTTTCTAAAAATATACATATGTGCTTTATTTGCATTTTGTGGTATTTTTCTGTGGTGCACCACAAACGTAAATGTTTGGGAGGGCAGAATTTCTATATTTTCTGAATAGAGCTCTGAGTTTTGCGGACGGGTCATGCACCATATAAGTGCATTGAATAAAAAAGATATATATGGGCATTCAAGAATTGCAATTATGTCATCAAATTTGTTAAAAAAGACTCATTTAGGACTTACTGTTGTTGTGTTGGTGTTGTGGCTTATCCCTCCATCTGGTCTGATGAAGTCGGACAAGATCCAAAATATCATTGACCTTGAGAAAGACTGACGAGGAAAAGAGGGAACTTACTCATTATTGATATTGAAATGTCCTGCATGAACAATTGAATATTATTGCAGTTATTCATAAAAGTTTAGTGGAAAAATGGGTGATCTGATGATACATAGTGGGGAAAACTTTTCAAACTTGAACTTAGAATGACCTTGAGTTTGAGTATAAGTAAATGCTTGACAAAATATTTCATTCTATTTTGTTGCTAGTTTATTCATATTAATGTGTACTTGTCACATTAAATATTTCCTTATTTTCTGAAACCTGCTTGTCTCAATTATCTAATATTTTCTCATTAATGAATCTGATTTTATTACATTTTGCTCTGACCTAAATTAGATAAACTGTATTCTGTGGAATTTCAGGTTGTTTGCCTTCAGGAAGATTATATCAAATCGTGAAACCTGCAGACATTTGGTTGAACCTGATTATCCTGTTATGATTGATAAGGTGAATATTTGTTGTTGATTTTGCGTATTCAAAAGTAAAGATAAAATAACAATAATATGATTGCTCTTGTTAATTTTATTCTTTAGTAAAATTTTTTGATTTTATTAAGGGTTTTTAAACTTTTGATTGTGTTTTAATTTAGCATATTTTGTACAAAATTCTTTAGTTACTTTTCTTCTTCTTTCAATTGTTTTAGTCCTTTGACAATAGTTTGCAGAATATAGCCTATTATATCGTAAAGCTCGATCAAACTAACTGACCAAAATCAAAATTCAAATGTAAAAATACCTCTATGTTTGTTTTCAAGAGTTTTTTTTCCGCTTCTAAAAAGTAAAACAAGACCCCTAACAATTGACATATAGAAATGTGTCAGTCACACACATTCAAGGGTGCCCATATGGAGGAGGGGGGGGGGGCAGCCCCCCTCCCTTTTATAAATTAGAACTTTCTTGCTTTTAGTACTTTTTTCTTTGCAAAAATGTAAAAACATTTCTTCTCCAGTCCTTAATGAATAAGTTATTAAAAACGTCAAATTTTAATCAATCTAATCTGCAGTAAAATCAGTTTCAAGGGGGAAAATGTCCTGCTAAACCATGGAGAAAATATCTGAGGCCCCCCCCACCCTTACAATTTTGCATATGGGTGCCGTTGCACACGTTAAGGATATTTAAGCCTTTTTTTACTGATAATAATTAGTACTCACTAATGCATTGACACTGATTATTGAAAAAAAAAAAAAAAACTGTTAGAATCAGTATCCAATGTCAGTGCTGGATCTAAGAGGGAGCAAGCCCTTGCCCCAGGCGACAAATTAATTCTCTCTATTTCTGTTTTTTTCCATTGAAACTAGGCATTAAAACTTAAAGGAAGATGAGTAAAAGTGGGAGTTTCAAGTTTGTGTCTTGTTTCAGGTAAATCAAAGCTCTGGCACTGGCCAATGTTGATGTAGAGAAAAAAAAATGGCCATCAGCCTTGAAAAACTTTAAAATGCCAATGTATCACTGATATTTTTCATTGAAAAAAATGAGAAAAAATGTTGACCATAACCATGGGCGCCCATATGCAAAATTGTAGGGGGGGGGGGGTCTCAGATATTTTAACCATGGTTTAGCTGGATATTTTCCCCATGGAAGCAGATTTCAGGACAGATTAAAGTCATTAAAATTTGACATTTTTAATAACTTATTCATTAATGGCTGGAGCCCCCTCCCCTTCCCTGGCCCCCATATGGCTGCCCTTGACCATAACTCTTCTATTAATGCGCAGGGTTTGCACATGTCATGGAAATCCTGGAAAGTCATGGAAAAAAATAAACAAATTTCAGACCTGGAAAAGTCATGAAAAACTAATATTTTCATTAAAAGTCATGGAAATTTATTTAAAATCATAGAAAAATGTCTTGAATAGTAAGAAAGTAACAATATCTAAAAGAGCACTAAAAATATGGAGTGGTTTAGTAATATTGCATATAACGTATCACTAATTTTGAATTCACCATTATTTCTGCACTTGTTGTATTTTATATTCCGTAGTAGTGGACTTGCACTCTCTTGGTTTTGCCACACCCCCTCAAAAAGTGTCATTCAACTGCACCCTAGTTTGTTTCAACTATTTGTAAAAAATTCATTATTAAATTTACCAGAGTTTATCTTAATATGTTGAAGGCTTTAGAAAGTGAAGATTTTAGTCAGGCAATAGAACATAGAAATAGGGGAATTCTAATACTTTAAAACAGTGATGCTCAACATACAGCTCATAAAACTTATCCCCTTGTGGCCAGCTGAAATATCTGATTTAGAAAAATGCAAAAACTGAAAAACGTGGCTTTACTTTACTGAACGAATATAGTATACTGTTCACTTACATTGGTGAGTAGATGCACTATTGGACACCAAAGGGCAATGTTTTTATGAAGTAAATTTATTATTGGTAACTTTTAGTAATGACCCATTCAATTTTTGTCCCATTCATTACTATTCTGCCCTATTTATTAAATATTTGTTAGACATTTAAACATCAGTGTATTGCATTTTTACTGAACTTAAATTGATATTATGAAAACAAATGAGAATGATTTATTAATTTCTGCAGTGCAC
Source organism: Uloborus diversus (assembly GCF_026930045.1). Classification (NCBI taxonomy): domain Eukaryota; kingdom Metazoa; phylum Arthropoda; class Arachnida; order Araneae; family Uloboridae; genus Uloborus; species Uloborus diversus. The sequence continues at coordinate 58,672,895 of NC_072736.1, read as the reverse complement.
TGATATTTTTTCAGTCACAAGTAAGTGCCCTCCAATGAGTAGTGGCACTCACATAAAAGTTTTTTGAAAGCCCATTTGCGAAAATTGGCAAGTTTGGCATTTAATAGTACTATTCTCTTCGTTTAACAAGGTCATGAAAATTTTTATGAAGTCATGAAAAAGTCATGGAATTTTTTTTATCCAAATTGAGTATGAACCCTTGATGCAGAGTACTACGATACTGAACTCATCATGCTGAGATTTGTGTTTTCTAATCTATTATTTATTGTTAGGGTTGTCTACTTTTGGTGCCTAGTCTTTTCTTTACACTCTAGATTTTACTAATTGTTTTGCTTTTCACATTTTCTACATCTAGTTTTGTTCAAAATGTAGGTGGAAAAGCATGCTCACTATCAGATACTTGATGGTCATTTCTTGAGCCCATTCGTAAATCATTTGCCTGATGTAGTTCCTGAGGAGTCTCGAATTGCGAGGTCTGTGATCCAACATTTTTTCATTTTAAAATTGAAAAATAAATGAATGAACAAATGAAACAAAATAAATCATTTTTAGCTTTATTAGGAAAAATAGTGTAGTTTTGGTTTGTTTATTATGCTTATAAAGTGGAGTAGTTATGTAGATGTACCTATCACGAGAATAAATATTTTTGAAGTATTTATCATAGATAACAGTAATTGGCTGCTGATCTAGAGTAGATTCAGTTGCGAAGAATTTTATTCTTAAAAATGGAAAATTTGCTAAACTGTGCTCCATTTGTGGAAGAATATAATTCTTGTACAGTGAGCGCCGAGTATTTAAATCAGTAGTTAATTGAATCTGCTACAAAACCTTACTTCAAAAGAAAAAAAAAACAGCAGAATATTTGAATCAAATGCCCTTAAATGAATCAAGCATATGAGAAAGAACCATTTCTGACAAACACATGGTGTAACAGCTGTCTTTTTCTTTCCCTTCTTTGAGTAAAATGATAAGGGAAGGGGTGTAACTAGTGGAAAAAGGGGAAGGTAGGGTATTGCAAACTCTTAGTTTCTCAGGAAAAGTCAGACAAAACCAATGAAAGGAAGAGAGATATGCTGTTGATGGAGATTTTTACACCCAGGGCCGATCCTAGCAGGTGTGCAGAGTGTGTGCCGCACAAGGGCGGCCAAAGCAAGGGGCAGCCGCAGGCCGCATCATATAGTTCTTATAATCAAGCAAAATTGCTCAAGAATTTCTCACAAGATAACTCATAATAAGTCGAATTAATATGCTGATTTTTAAATGTTCAATTGTCAAAGTATGTGTTGATTTCCTGACAACATAGCATAGTTTAAGAAAAATAGAATGTTAGGGAACATTGTGTTGATTCATTGTCCATTAATATCTATTCTTAACACACATGTTTCATTTGGTTGCAAAGTTTGACAGAAGCAGTAATCAGGCATGGATACAGGGGAGGGGAAAGGCTCCCTTCTGAAGCATGAAATGGTGCCGTCTAAAAGGAGCACCGAGGGCGGAAACTAATGTTACCCCCCCCCCTCCAGCTTTTATAGACCTAAACAATGAAGACATATTTTATTTATTTAAAAAAGCTATACTGATTAGATACTCTCGCAAGCATTTCAAACAACAAACTATGTAACAAACTTTGTGTTTAAGGATGCGTTGAGAGAAAGTGAAAAAATACGACTCCCTTGAGAGTAACATATATGAATGACGAACTAAAATGTTGTACTTTTCCCACTTTACGACAATTTTTCAGATTAAAATTTTGAATGAACTGCTTGGTTTCAGATCAGGTAGGAGGACAGGGCCCTTGCCCTGGGTAACAAATTTAAATGTAGCTCCGAAACGAAGATCCAAAAGGATGCCATGACCTCTTTGACGAAACTAAAGAAGGCTTAAAATTGCGTTTCTAGGACTTTACTTTCAAAAAATTTTGCTGGTTGAACCATCGATCTTAAGGACCCAATTAAGTCTCTGATTCACCTCTTCCAACGTAACTTAATCAAACATAGCCTAAAAATGTTGACTCCAAAACGTGTTTTCAGACGACAGCCCTTCCTATCATCAAACGTCATGTAAAATTGCTTTGCCATTTTTCGAAATTTTTGCAGTGGAGGACCCCAAAATCCATTCGCAAACATTACTACCAAAGACAGTCTCAATTAGCGTCTTTAGAGAAGCCCCTAATTCCACCCCCTCGCACTTAACGTATTGAAAAACAAACTAAAATTGCGTTTTTCAAACATCAATTTCAAGAACTTTTGGGAAAGACCCCGGATCCCCCTTTTCTCGAACGCAATCACTATACCTGAAAATTTCGTTTTTAGACGGTTCCGTGGAGCCACAGCTTCCTGCCTAAACTAGCCTGAAATTGATTTCAGTTTCAAAAACACAGTTCGTGAGGGCACACTGAACCTCGCCCGCTCTTTGTCCTATCCATTGAGAAGGAATAGATGGAGAGAGTGCAACCCTACTATCCCAATATGGCAACCATACCATGTGACCAGGGGAGCAATTTCTAGTTGACCGTAACCGCAGAAGAAGTTTTCCTTAGCCGAAGCCATGAATGATAAAAACATTTAACTGTAGAAGGGAAAAATTAGATTTATAGCAATAGTGCAGTATTGTAGCATTAGAAACTGTGAAGAAAAGTCATACCAGGAAATCGAGTAACTTTTCTTAGGTATGTACAAATGTTTTTTACTTCTAAATAAAGAAAAAATAACATATATATGCATTCAATGAGTACATTTCCTGCAGTTGCCTACAATTTTTTAATTTTTGTACTGATTTTACCTATAAATGTAATGAAACATTGTTCATCATGAGTGCAAATAATATTTTAGTTCCATAAAAACACTTTTTACTTAACTAGTAATTATTTTAACGGCTCTCGAGTAATTTGTGTACGTTTGCTTTGTTGGCGAGTAGCTTCTCGCCAAGCTCCTGTGAACAGCAGATGCGTTTAGAACAAGTTTTAGATTTGAAAATAAATATTTGTTACTTTTATGCTTTAATTTAAATACTAGTGTGCCTACAATTGAAATAATTTCAAAACATTGATTACACAAGACACAAGAATCCATAAATTTTCAGTCAGTGAGAGAACTCTTTAAACATATTTGTACATGACTGTCATTACAAGGAATAAACATCAAAATACATGAAAAATGAGGCTGCATCATATTTAAAAATCCGGGAAGAAGTGGGGAGGGGGAGTTTGAATGACAGGCCTGTATTTGTATCTGTTATTTATTTAAAACTGGCAAAAGGTTCGCAGCGTTGCCTTTGCTAGTAACAATAATCAGTAATGATACCTTTTAGAACTGATCTTCCAACATTGCTTAAAACTCTGTTAATCTTCTAATAACAATCATAAAGTTTCAATGCTATATTTCAAAGAGCACACACACGCGCTCAATTTAACTACACCGATTCACAACATAAAAACTTATCACAATAATTCAGGCTGAAAACTTTCGCTTACTCACAACACACTTGGTCGATCTAATATTTTCAGAAAAAATAATAACTCTTAACTGTTTCCAAAATATAATAAAAATAAATTTACGCAGACGATAAATTAAAAAATAGGGCGGTTGAATTATTCTAATTTGTTTTCTTCTTACTTGACTTGGGTTTAATCTTCTGTTTTAATAATATTGTTTTTCGAAAGCAGACGATATTTTTTCAGAATACATATTCATTTGAATTGAACAGAGATGGGCAGACTTTACCAAAAAAGAAGAGATACTTTTAATTTTCACGAATTGTCTCGATCTACCAGAAATGTGTGCAAAAATTATACATAAATTAGTAATGTTAATAATTGTCAAATAGTTATTTACGTAGATAGTTAAAACAGGAAGAAAGACCTTCATTCTAAAAACCTTCTGGTAAACAATCAATGTTTAAGAGTTGAAATTCAAAATAATAATATGAACAAATCAAATAAATATTTACATTATGTGCTGAAACAATTCAAAATCTAATTCATCCGAAATCAGTCCTTATTAAAAGATTTGCACTGTATGTTATCTGCTACTTTTGTAAGCTTGGTGTATGATTACTGATTGCTAGTCTTGCGAGTTCAGAATCAGAGTCTTAGGCTCTAAAATTCCCGTAGTCGAAGCCTGCCTTTTTTCTCTCGACTTTGCAACCCTAAATTGTTGCAGGGTTGCAGAGTCAGAGTTGGAGTAAAAGGGTTGGAGTCGGAGTCTGAAGGTTTTGAAACTCCGAGTCAAAATCAGAGTCTGACTGCTTTTGGGGTAGTGGGATAAGGAATCAAAGGCTCTAAAATTCCCTGCGAGTTGGAGTCGGTTCTTCTTTTGTTGACTCCACAACCCAAATTTGTTGCAGTGCTGCGGAGTCGGACTGATTTTGAAGTTCAAGAGTTGGAGTCAAAGATCAAAGTTTTTGAAACTCCAAAATCTGACTCGAACTGCTTTTGGGGTAAAGGAATCGGAGTCGAAAGCTCTAAAATTCCCTGAGTCAGAGTCGGCCAGTTTCTTCCGACTCCACAGCCCTAATTTGTAGCAGTTCTGCAGAGTCGGAGTCGGACTGATTTTTAAGTAAAATAGTCGGAGGTCGAAGGTTTTGAAACTCCGAGTCAAAATCGGAGTCTGACCAATTTTGGGGTAAATGAGTCGGAGTCGAAATCTTTAAAATTCCCCGTTTTAGAATCGGTCATTTTTCTTCCGACTTCACACACCTAGTTTGTTGCAGGCCTGCGGAGTTGAAGTTGGACTGATTTTGGCGTAAAAGAGTTGGCCTCAGGAGTCTAAGTCCTTATAAACTGCAAGAGCCGGAGTTGGACTGCATTTCTGGGTAAAGGAGTCGGAGTCAAAGGATCTAAAATTCTCAGAGTTAGAGTCGGTTATTTTTCATCTGACTCTGCAACCCTAATTTGTAGCAGGGCTGCGGAGTCGAACTGATTTTGAAGAAAAAGAGTCGGAGTCGAATGCTCAAAAATTCTCGGAGTCTGTCATTTTACTTCCGACTCCACAACTTTAATTTGTAGCAGTGCTGCGGAGTCGAACTCGGATCCGGACTGATTTCGATGCTAAGAGTCAGAGTCTGAAGGTTTTTAAACTTCGAGTTGAAATCGGAGTCGGATTATGGTTTAGGTAAAGGAATTGGAGCCAAAGTCTGTCATTTTCGCTACAACTCTGCAGCTCTGATTTGTAGCCCCGACTTCATAATTAGTGCTGTCGTCTGAAAAATATTTAATGCCAAAATGCGACAACTTCCCAGCCAAACTAGTCACCTGACCTGGGAAACATTGGGTTCCAAGCTTATCTCACTGAGACATTTGCTGTCGCTCCCTCCATTAGTATTCCTTCTCAATGGTCCCATCGTCATCAAACAATGCTTAAAGTACGATTTTGGGACTTATATTTCTAAAGAATTCCAGAGGAGAACTGCCAGGCTTATGTAACTTTTCTCGGCGCTAGGGCATATCCATCAATCGTCGAGGTGAGGTGGACAAAAGTCTATAGTTATATTTTTCAGATATTAATGTTGAAAAATATCCAAAAGATTCGTGGAAGCTTCCCAGTTTTGTTAACGTCACCAAAGATAATATAAAATTGCGATTTTAGAAATATCCGCTTAAGAGCCCCAAAATCCTTCCTTCCACAAAAATAGCCTATAATGTATTTCAGTTCCGAAAAATATTTTGGTTCGGAATATTTTCACGTTTCCCCTATTGTTTTCAAATCTGGCCAAAAACGGGTTTTTGAAAAAATAGTGCCGAGAAATTACCGGAGGATAGCCGTCAGATCCCCTGCCGTCACCAAAGACGGCCTAAATTTGCGTTTTAAACTTATACTTCGAAATCTTTCGATGGGAGACGATTGAATCTCCCTCCCTCTTGCAACGTCAACAAAGGTAACCCAAAATTGCGGGTTTAAAATTTCAGTTTCGGAGATTTTTCGGGAAGAACGCCGATCCTTCCTAAGCTACGGTCTTAAAATATAGCTTCAATTTGATTTCGATTTTGAAAGAATTTTAAGAAAGAACTGCAACATTACTTTCACCTAAAGTCTCGAAAAAGTTCCTAAAATTGCGATATTTGAGGTCAATTTCGAAATTTTCGCCATGCACCTTGATTATACTTGACTCTTTTGTCCTTGCAACCAAACACAACTAAAGATTAACTAAAATTTTCTATTTTTCATACGCCTATTTCAAATATTTTCTTGGAGCAATCCTCCTCCCCTGAACCCCTGACACCTCCCCCCACGCTTCCCCTTCCTCCGTCCCGTCTCTGATGTCACCGAAGAAAGACTATAAAATGCGTTTTTACGACTAGTAAATTTTGGTATCTACAGGGATCGAAGTAGTCCTATATATCCTATATTTCCTATATTTTCAAGAAAAGCATCAAAATCGTCCTATATTTCCTATATTTTTGAAAAATGTCTTATATTTCCTATATTCCCGTTTTTTTTATTGTTGAACCAGGAGGACATTAATTCTACAAATTTTGGTGCATGGTGCACTAAAGGAAAAGATAATTTTACCGCTTTTTGCCATTTTTGCAACTAATCAGTGCCCATAAGCAATAGTGGATTTTCGTAATTGAGGCAGCATGCTAAAACATTCAAGCATAAAGAAGACTGAAAAACGTCAAGAGGATCCTTCTCAAGCTCTGTTTGTTCTTAATAAAAGTGTTAAAGGGTTCAGTTTAGACATAAAATCAGAGAACAGTGGAATTATTACTTGGGTTATGAGTGAGGAAGAAAAAATAAAAATTTTCTTTGTTCAAATTTTGATTATTTCATCTATAAAGTACACTGTTTTTTTTTTTCAAAAATTATTCTTTCAACTACAGGAAAGTCTTTCAGATGTAAGGAATAATTTTATTTGAGTTTTTTTTTAAACAAAATCAATGATAAGAATAAATAAATAATATATGATATGTATTATTTCTTTTTTCATAGCAAAATTATTCATATAATGTGTCCTATATTTGTCCTATATTTTTTGCGGAAAATGTCCTATATGTGACAAGTCGGTCACTTCTACCCCTGTATCTATTACTTTCTTCAAAGACATAAATTGTACCTAAGGAGTTTCTTACTATAAAAAATGTCTTCCTTTTTATAAGATCATTCTTCTGTCCCCCCTCCCTTTTTAAATTCAAACTTGGCATAGAAATTTAAAGAAAGATTTATATAGGCGTTAAAGGTTAGTCAAAATATGCAAATTACACTTGAGGGGCGGCACATTAGGACTTTGCACATGGGCGGCCGACACCTTAGGATCGGCCCTGTTTACACCTTACCAGGAAACATCACGAGTTCAGTAATCATGAAAAAAGTTAAAAATGGTCGCATTCGAAAAAGTATCTTTAGAAAAAAATTTGACCCAAATATTGTGTGCCCTCGTCCTTTTGTTTTTGAGATATAGGGGGTCAAAGTCTGTCGAAATCTTACGAAAATTCGCCAAATTTAAAGACTTGGCAAGAAATGGAAAATACCACGTGATTTCATCGCCTGCGTCTAGCAAGACTCTCATTTCCATTTCTGGTCATCTGCAAAGCGCGTAAACGATGTTTCGAATTAACCCTTTACTTGTGTGGGTAAAATTAAAAAGTAACTATGAAGCCTGTGAAATGGAAACTAGAGAGCTTTATCCAGAGTAGCTACAACTTTATAACGAAATTGAATGTAGGATTTAACTTTGTAATCGTTAAAATAATGCATTTCAGAATTTAAGTGCATTTCAAGTGTGTTTTACTTAACTAATTTAAGTTTGTACTCTTGTAATGAAATGTGTTGTAAGTAATTAATAATTATGTACGAGAATTAATATGAATAAGTAAAAAAAAACATGCTTATTAAAGCTTATATATTGAAAATAAAATGGATAGTTTTTGATGTTGAAAGAACATGATCATGGATTGTAGTATCCCAGCTCTTATTTATTTTTTCAAAAGTTATTATCATTCATGAAGTTTTATTGTCTGACCACTGCTAGCGAAAATGTTTAATTTAAAATCGAAAAAAATAATAATTAAAAAAAAGAAAACAACGGATAGTAAATGTCAAAAATTTGCACAGCAAAACTAACGATGTCGGAAATTACTTCATAACAGATTCTTATCAAAAATTTTATAGTCGACGTTCATTACAACAACCCCTGTAGTTCGAAAAAGTCTCACTGCAACTGAAAGTCGCTATAACGTAAATGCACATCATATTGCATGTTATTTAGTCATTTTTAAAAATACTGAAGTCACTTTTACCAATTATGTTTCACGTTAAAAGGGAATTCAAATACGAGCAAAATAAAAATTAATACAGTTTTTTTTTTATTTGACTTGTTAGAGGGTTTACACATAACTTGAAAACGATACACATAACGAAAAACACACTGGAAATAACTGACAGAAATCGTTTTTTTTTTTATTTGAGAACATGGTTTGAAAACTTTAAAAATGTCGTTTTCTTCGTATTTAGATACTGTTGAAGACTTCAGATTTACGACTTTTCAAAGAAAAAAAAAAGACTTTAAAGTGTGTTTACCGTTTCTCTACGGTTATCATATTTTTTTCAAAACAGTTTCATCATCGAATAAACTCTTTCAGTGGAAATATTTCACCCGCAGAAGCATAAAAGTTTTAAACATCAGTTTTTTAACAGACAGTCTTAAGAATAACAAAAAATTCCATTGTTTTTACAATAAAATAAAACAAATATTTCGGGCTGTGGCGTTTTCCCCTATACAGTTGCACGTTAATATCCCGGAACACAAGCCCCTAAAAATTTCAATGCCGCAGTCTGTGCCACGACACCCCGCGCCATGGTAGTCACCCCGAGTAAAGAATTAATGCGGTATTTCTCACGCGCTTTGGTGGTGACCAAATATGGAAGTGAAATGTCTTGTCAGATGCAGATGTTGAATTCGCGCCGTACCTTCCATTTCTGAACAAAACTCGCTAAATTTGGCGACTTTACTAAAAATTTCGGCAATTTTTAAGACATCATATTTCGATAACGTGGTCACGAGGGCACGTAGTTTCAGTGCCATAAACATGTTTTCCAATGCTCTTTCGAATGCCACCAATTTGGAATTTTTTTGAATTTCCTTGATCGTGATGTTTCCTGGTTAGCTTTGTTATTGGTAGCATTAACATTGGGGAACAAGATGCATATTTTAAGAACTATAGGTAATTTTATGACATTGGAAAGTCATTTATATATTTTTAGCAATCAACAGGTGACACATTTTTCGAAGCAGATGAGTTAAAATTTGAATTTTGTAATTGATTTTTCATACTGCTTTATGATAAAATTTTGTAAATAATCAAAGAATGAATATTTTGAATGAACAGCATACTTTCATTGATGCTGTATCATATTTGACTGAAGATTAAACAAAGTTCTCTTAAATTGTGTGTAGAATGCCACATTAAAAAAAACACATGCATTGCTGCTGTATTGAATCAGCCGCTTTATTAAATCAACTCTGTTTAAAACAAATATGATTCAAATAAGCAGCAGTCACTGTAATATGAATAGTGGGTATGATTGTATACACTACTATGGCACATGCAGAGCTCTGTCCTGATTATTCTTACCATTTTTTAGTGTGGTAATTTTTGCCTAATTTTTAAAAAAAATTTCTGAAAAAAATCACTACAATTGTTGAGCTAAAAAATCTAGTCCTCGAGTAATGAGAGAAATTCATTTTTTGCTGGCAGTGTAATTTTTTGAATGTTTATTAATTGGAACAATTTTCAGACTAATTCAGTACTATCACAACATTTCTAGAGGGTCAATTTTTGTAACTGCAAATTTATACCTCTACTTTTTAAAGACTTCAAACAAATCCTAATTCTTTTTGCATCATTTGTTTCTAAGCTGAGTAGAGAACTTTTGAGTGTCCATTATTAAAAATTATTACAAGTGTGATCTAATAGTGTAATAATGCTTAATTGAATCAATAGATATTAAATTAATTAAGGTTCTTGTTGGGACAAAAATTACAACTTTTGATTTTTATTATTATAACGTTTTATTTATAGTCATGGAATTAGGTGGGAATGAGCATTTTTGATAAATTTATCTTGTTTTTAATCATACAGTCGAGCAGTGCTAATCCGAGCTCTCCTTTATCTAAGGTGCTTAAAATTTGTCCCTGGCTTGTTTATTTGGTTATCTGTTTTCAGGGTTCGCGTTTACGCGCTATAGCGGGTTTTCTACGCAAATTCGCGGGAAAGGGACGCAACTTCCGCGAAAATTCGGGTCCTAGGGACCCAGAACACCCAAAAGATAAAAACCAGAAAAAAATTGTGGAAAATACTGAAGATCTATCTAGTGAATGCTTTTAAGCTTCAATGACCAGGAGAATCAACAGAAAAGGATTAAAATGACCCTATCTCTGTATCAGCTATTCAAACACACCCCTACTGTTGACCAGTCAATGGAATTTTAGTGATAAGACTGGAGCTTACAGTGACCTCCTGGGCAGAGCTCAAGGAGCAAAATATTGCAAGTTCATAAATAGCCCATTGTACTGTATTCTAAGAATAAGTTCTCCCTCATCTTTTATCTTGGGGAAATTCCTGAAAACAACAATAAAGATCAAAAGTAAGAGTGGTTTCAATGCAATCTTCAGGATTGATACAGGACAACTGAGTAGTAAAAGCTTATCTATTTTGCATTCACCTAACCAGAATTACTTTTGAAAATTATTATCTTGCATCCTCAATAAAAGGATGGGTGAAAAAAAAATGGCGAACATTTTCCCGATCCCGCAAAACACAAAGTTCTGAACTTAACATTTTTCTTGTTAAATTACTTATGAATATGAATTTTATACAAAAGCACTTTAACCTTGTTCATTTTCTAGTAATTCACCTATTTCTGAGGGGCTATTTTTATTTGGACTTGCAAAAGTCACGTATTAATCGATCGCGCCATTTTGAAAATGGCGAAATTTTAAAAGTAGCACCAAAGCCAACACAGATATTTTAAAAGAGTCACAATGAAGTCAAATTTTCTAATTTAAGATTGCAAATGAGCAATTTTCATACTCATGTGAGAAAATGTTTTGTTTTTGCGATCGCGATTTTTGCGTTGTGTTAATTCGCTTGCGATTTTTTTCTATTTCTATGAAATTGCTATTGATAAATTGATGGAGGGGGGGGGGGGGGGGCTAGTTGCTTTTTTTCACTTAGAAAAATGTTCATGAAAGCAAAAGTTAAGGGAGTGCTTTCTGCTTGATCAATCAAAGGCATTTATTTTTTATCTCATGGTAAAATCCAACTTTAAAGTAAATTTTGAGTTTACCTCATTGTAACTGACTAAATAGTTTCTCAAATAACTAAATCTTGCAAGTGTATTATTTGAACATATGATAATCGATAATCACAGAAAAAAAGGGCAAAATTAACCAGTTTAGTTTATTTCATACCTTTTTCAAATAACTATGTGGATAGTTTCTTTTCCCTAAGTATAAATAGTTGTATATTATTCAATTATGTGCTAAGATTTTCTGTTTAAAATTTAAGGGACTCATTTTTTCCGCCAAAGGACCCAAATCTATTTCATTGATGGGTCCTTGGGACCCAAGTTACGGATAGTTGAGCGCGAACACTGTGTTTTTTTTTTTTTTTTGATTTTCACTTTTACTCTGTAGCCATTCTAATGGGGACTAGCACAGAAACAAATAACTTTAAATTAGGGATGCACCGGATATCCGGTAACTATCCGGTATCCGGCTGATTTTTTAACTATGAGGTATCCAATCCGACAAGCCACTCCGGATCCGGATATCCGACAGTGTTTCATAAACTTTTCGATGATGCTTTCTCTTTTAACTGCTGCTTCAAAAACAACCATTCCTCTTCAAACCTAGCTTCTGCCATTCCCGTGCGTCGTCCCCCCTCTCCTTCACGAATCTGCTGACGGTATGTTGCCAGTAATTTCTCCCTCCCTCTCTCACTCTCTCTGCTTTAACACGCTGAAGTGAAAAGTCGACCTTGAAATGGTTCATATCAAAGCGCTTGAAGTTGGAGGAGTGGCTGTGTTGAAAATTAAAATACAGTCAAGTTCCGACTTGCGGGAGGAATGCATTCCACTACTCCTCTCGCGTAAGTTGAAATTTAGCGTAGTAGAAAACTGTATGAATTCGGATTTTTAGAAACACACTAAAAAATTTTAGGCATTTATTAGCATAATATAATTTAATAATACACGCTTTAGTGCCATTATATCTCATGAACATTAAAACGAAGAATGAAAGAAACTAATGAAAAATGCGGAATAGTTGCACTGAAACAAAGCAATGTTTAGAGCAGTACAGTGTGGAAACTTCCGTTTTCAGGGATACTAAAAGGATGAAGAACCATCAAGAAACCAATATCAGGGTTCGTACGCCCTTGAAAAACCTTGAAAAGTGCTTGAAAAAAAAAGTTCATTTTCAAGTGCTTGAAAACCTTGAAAAAGTTTTAAAACCTTGAAAAAGTTTCTTAGTGCTTAAATTCTCTCAAAAATCAACGAATTGTGCTTAAAAGTTTTAAAAAAGTATTTCACCAATGCAATTTTCTGAACATGTGTTCAGTATGCAACATCGCGAAAAATTGCTTCCGTGTTTGGGATTTTAATCCTTTTGCATCTTGTAAATATTTTGATGTTTTTTACAACCAAAAGATATTTTGACATGTGGTACCTTAGATTAGTTTATTTTTTGTTTAATTTCATCAATTAACAAAGAAATTAATTTGGAAACCATGACAACATTGAACTTACTCGGGTTTCGCGGAAAATTGCTCTTGTGTTTGAAATTTCAATCTTTTTGCATCCTGCAAATATTTAAATATTTTGGCTAATCAAATGTTATTTTCGCATATGCTACCTTAGATTAGTATATTTTTTGTTTAATTTTAATAAAAAACAAATAAATTTATTTCATGGGAAACATGCCACGTCGAACGAACTCAGACTTCGCGAAAAATTGCTTCTCGTGTTTGAAATTTCAATCTTTTTGCATCTTGCAAATATTTAAATATATTCACTAATGGGATGTTATTTTCATATTTGCTACCTTAGATTAGTATATTTTATGTTTAATTTTAGTAAAATATAGATTTATTTTATGGGAAACATGACAACATTAAATTTAATTCGCGAAAATTTGCTTCCCTTGTCTGAGATTTCAATCCTTTTGCATTTTGTAAATATTTTTATATTTTTGGCAATTAGTAGTTATTTTGACACTGCTACATCAGATTAGCTTATTTTATTTTTTATTTTAGTAACTAAAGAGTTAAAGAATTTATTACCTTGATCTTGTTTAATTATTTGCTTATTTATTTTTGCAATTTTGAATTTGATTATCTTTACCTAATTTTTGGTCATAACAGATTTTTTGAAAAAAATTTATATTTCAGCAGTTGAGCACCTAACAAATTAACTTAAAGTTTGTATTTTAAATATAAAGCTGATTTATATAATTTTATTAAGTTGAATTTTATTTATAAGTACATCATTTTTTTTATGTCTGCTAAAATAAATAAGGTGTATAACAGGGTGGTTGTATTATGATTATTTACTTGAAATCCAGTAGTGTTCGTTTTTATGCTTTTACCTCCCTATATCTCCAATTTTCCCCTTTTCCTCAAATGTTCAAAATTACTACTTTATTAAGGTTGTGGGTACTTGGAGCAGCTTACTGAAAGAGGCTTTAATCAGCAAAGGGGTAGATAGCTAAAGGAGGGTCATTCATCTTCATTTGGATCTAATAAACTGACCAGGACCAGCCTAGCTAGTCCCAGTGCCTGTTGCTGGTTATCAACAGGCACTGGGCATGGTATTTCTATGCAAAATATTTTGACTTAATAAACTATTTTATGAATTGTATGCATAGCAAAAGTTATTGTTGTACATATGTATATTCAAGTAATAGGGATCTTAGTTTTAAAAATTATTCCCCCCCCCCTCGCCCCATTTTGCTCTTTGAAACTTTCAGGTAATTTTTTATGAACTCACAAATCACAATCACACCTGAATATTATTGCCTTTCTAAATTTAAATTCTAATTTCAACAATAACCCATTTGTTCCCGAAATAAAACTACTTTTGTCATAACATATGTCAACTTCTTGTGAATCTTTTCAATTTCGAAATATGGCTCTATAAATCTGAACTTGCACATTTATTGACTATTGCAAGTTAATCAATGCAAGCTGAATAAGCTCAAGTTTGCATTCAGAGTATTTATCACTGTTTAAGCTGCTTTTGTATATTTTGAGGTGTAGAGACTGGACTGTGGACTTTCATAAACTTTTCTTACTTCCTAATTTTTAAATTTACTCGAGAACAGTTGAAATGCCTTATTGGCTGAACAGCTAATAATACATACATACAAATAATTGATTTGCATACTTATAAATGATTTGCAAACCTAATATTTTTAGAACTTCATAGTGCAAACTGAAATAACTTTCTGGGTAGTGTTTTTGTCCTAACCGCCCTTATATTGTAATAAACCACTCTATAGCTATTGTTAATAAATGTTGAAACCAGGGGGGGGGGAGTGACTTCAAAAACTCCTCTCTGGCAATGCCATTGAACTTTGGGTATTTTAGTTTCTTCCTATGAAAGTTAAAAGCACTTATGAAAGGTTTTTTTTTAAGTATTAATTTGCTGATTCTATAAAATATACAAACCTCTGACTGCTGCAACCTTTGAAAAACCTCAAAATTAAACCTCTTGGTATCTGTTTCTCTTTATGACCAAACTTTTCAAACATTTTCAGAAAAACATTCGACACAGTAGATCTTTCATCAAAGTGTCTCTCGTTGTAAAAAAAGCAATTTTGTTTTCCTATACTTTTTTGTATTATTGCCTTATTTCTATGTGTTTGTAGTAAATAAAATCTGCATACAATATTTTTAGTACAAATTTCTGATATTGCCTTGAAAACAAAATTTTTTACCTTGAAAAGTACTTGAAAAGTGCTTGAATTTTTTCTGCCTAAAGGGTATGAACCCTGAATATGGGGGGGGGGGGGGTATTTATGGTTTTTAGGGGGTGGGCCCTTGCTCTTAGGGGGGGCACCCCTGTATTTAAGATGCTAATTTGTATCTTTAGAGGAAATGCACCTTTATTTCTGGAATTAAAGTAAAATTTTAAGTTGATTATTTAAGTTTGTTTATTTATTTTTTGAGTCAAACTGGCCCTGTTTTAATATTTTCTTTTTTAACTTGTATATGTTAGAAAAATTTTACACGTGTATTATCTGCAATAAAAATGATTTCAAAGCAAAGTTTTATTTTTTGTTATTTCTAAATTGGAAACAAGAAAGTGTATTACTTTATGATGAAGTTTAAAAAAGTTTCTACACGTCATGGAAATCTAATAACAAATACGACTCATTAATTATACGACCTTTAAGATTTCAACTATGAATAATTAAAAGTTTAAACCATGTGTACATTACATACAGAATTAATTTTTGCCGAAAGTTTATCTCTTTCGAAAAAATCTGTCGAAATAAAACAATGTTTTAATGTTTCATTTTATATATAGCACAATTCCTAAATTAAAATATAGAGGCTCTAAAAAAGTACATTTGAATGTACTTAACATGTTTTCAAAGAAATGATATGTGGAACAAGTTTGATTTATTGTTTTGAAACGGCGTTGTAGGAAAATATGCGAACATGCAATGCAATCGAATGATATCCGAATCCGGCAAGTAAGGGGGCATCGGATATCTGGTATCCGGCAAAATCACTATCAGGTGCATCCCTACTTTAAATTCATTTGGGTCATTCCGTATCAAATCAATCAAAAAGTAAGATTTTCAAGCTAACCCCTTCCGATTTTTCTAAAATTTTATACAGAGATAGTGTTTGGTAATAAAAGTAAAAACCCAAATTTTTAGATTTTTAATACAAATATTCTTTGATTGGGGGTCATTACAAAAAAATTGAATTTTGGTGGACAGAGTAGCTTTTGAACATGCATAACTTTTGTTCTAATTGCACTACATGCAAAAACTTGAAGCTCTTAAAACGCACTTTAAGATGCTATATTACATGGTACAAAAATGCAATCCTAAATTTTGAAGGTCATTCAAAATTACCTTTGACCTTGAATATTTACGCAAGCTATTGTTTTAAAAATCTTAAACAAATATATATTATACACACTATTCTGTTCTTCATTGGTGCCAAGTTTCATGTTGGAAAAATTAGGGGATCGTCTATAATTTAATGTTTCATGCAACGGATGTTTGACGATAAATTAGAAATGTATAACAATTTTAAAATTATATGTTTTTGTTTTAAATATTGTCTGCAGATTGACTTACAGATGCTATTTTCCCTGCCAGCGATGGGGTGGTCCCGGGTTTGAATCCCGTTTCGGGCATGGATGTAATTTCTTTCTCCTGTCCTTGTCCTTTCTTTGTGTAAATATGTTGTTGCGCTGTGAATGGTTGCCTACCCTCTTAACGGATCCCTATGGCATGAGTGTATTGTGGAAGTCGGACTTCACACCAAATTACGGTACAGTTGTAAAAGTGAAGCAGGGCATCCCAAATTGAATCTACGAAGTGGTCACATGGAATGGACAATGGAATACTCCAATCAACGAATTAACAAGCAACTGTTTTGAAACGTTGATTCAACTAACTGCCTCGTGTTTATTAAGTCCTAATAGAATGCTACTAGTCATAAAATGCTTTTAAAACTTTCTTTGCCTAAACATGTGATTGCATTGCAGTTTTAGTCTGTTGTAAGCAAAAGCGACCCAAACTTTTAATTTTTAGGAGGTAAAAAATTTGTAATTTGCTGAACGGAACTTTAAATTTCGCCAAATGATAATAATTTTGCTGAATCATCAGACAAAATTTTTTGAATAAGGACAATTTTGGAAGTTCATATGTTTCTCCTCCCATGACCTTCCATCGGGCTGCACCTGGTTGTAATCATTTTCATCTGCCATAACATTGTGTGCATGGAGACTTGAGACCAGTTTTTACTCAAGTGCAGAAACTGGAAGGAGATATAAAATTGCAGAAGCAGAAAGCAACCTAGCAAAGCATTGTCAATAAGAAGTATAATAAGTGTTACAGGGTGGCAACAGATCAGGGAAAAGTCAGGGAACTTGATTAATCAGGGAATTATCAAAGAATTTCGAAAAAATATCAAAAAATCAGGAAAAATTGATTTTATGAAGAAAAAAAATGTTTTTCTTTTTGCTTTACAAAATTAAGTATTCTAATTCCCTATGCATTTTCCACCAATTATCTGTTCAAAAAAAAAAAAAAAAGTAAAATTAATGAGGTGCAATTATTCACTGTCGCTTATTTGTGCATCTTTTTTCCTCAACGTCAAAGTATTGAATCTTACTTATTCCCCACAGGATGAACTTCCTAAGATTGCTTCTGTGTCTGTTAGATTGTTTATTTTACCTAGCTTGAAATTTCCTCTTACGCTTTCAATGCTATATAAAATATACAACCATACAGGCAAAGAGGAAGCCTTCATTAATGCTTTAGCTCTTTTGTCTTTATTCCATTGTCTCGAAGTAATTAGCATACTGTAATCACAATTTCAAGAGGAAACCTTTGGTTTTTGAATTAATACTATAAAAGCTGAAAAGTTATTACTTCTTTGCATTTTAAATTTAATTGCTAAAATTGAACTTTCAATAAAAGAAACTTTGTTTTTTGCCGTTATACTATATGTTGTCACTGCAGATTATAAAGGTTTTCTTTTCTTCAGCCTTAAGTGATTCTTTTATTTTATAACCAAATTGTATTCTTCTTTTATATATTTTGAAATTAACCAATTGCTTTTTTATTTCTTTTTCTGTTCTTTTTTTCTTGCATTTCAAAGTTGTTTGTTACAAAAGCAATCTAAGATTTTTTTTCGTTACATACTGAAATCATTTGAAATAGAGTTAACTTGTATACTTAAGTAAATATCTTTATTTTTTTATTGTTAAAATGCTATATTCATTCATTAAAATCTATGTTCTTGATTAGAGAAAAACTCCGTATGAATGGATTTTGAATGGTTTCATCTGTTTTGCATTGATATGTCAATTAGTTTTTTTTCACTATTACTTATTATTCTTGCAACAATTATTATACTGTTTAAAAATTTAGTTCAAAATAATTTCAAATACTTTTTAGTTCTATCATAAATACACATATGTTTTTAAGAATGATTTTAATAGTTTCTTAAAATTCTTATGCTAAGTGGTTTCTGGAGGTATTTTTTTTTTTTTTTTTTAATTTTCTATAATCTTTTCATTGTGTAGAAAAATTTAATCTACTATTTTGTAGGTTTTTTTCCCCCCAAAAAATTGACTTGATATGTTTTTTTTAAAACCATTTTATTAAAAAAGTTGCATCTTTTTAAAATATATCTTTAGCTCAACAACTTTACACAACTTAAACTGTTTAAAATACTACAATTTATACAAACATGCAATGGATTTCAAGTAGAGCAAAGAAAGAAAATCATTATCATTGGTAACGTAAATCAGGGAAATTTGGTGAACTTAATTAGGGAAAAGTCAGGGAACTTTTTTTCACAGTTCCTGTCGCCACCTTGTGTTAAGTCAAGTTTGACTGCATAATTATATAACTTGTATAATTATTTTATGTTGTCTTCTCATTGTACATCACATTGAAAGTATTTTTAATTTTTCTAATGTTGTATTATCATAATGATTATGACACATTTGGACACACATATTTGACTTTCAATTGATGGCAATTGATTTTTGGCCACTCGGAGTAACATTAAAGTTCAAATAATGCATGATCCCAGTGTTGTCCGAACATGAAACTTAGCACAAATAAAGAAAATAATTGCATACAAAATATATTTTTTCCAGATTTTTAAAGGTATAACTTTTGGAAATGCTCAAGGTCAAAGGTCAATTCAAACGACCTTCAAAATGAACAATTGTATTTTTGTATCATGTAATGCATCATTTTAAAATTCTTAATGTAAACTTTCAAAATATATAAAGTTCGAGTTTCTAACTTTATTTGTTCCAGAGTTATGGTCAGGCAAGTATGAGCTGGTGGAGAAAAACATTAAAATTTTGACCCCTTATACAAGGGCGGATACAGAAAAATCTTTTGAAGGGGGCCCTGGAAATTGAATCCCCCCCCCCCCCCAAATACGATGTTTCGTAAGAAAGTTTTTATGACTTTATTTTTTTAATTTTTTTTTTTCTTTGGATCCCTTCAGGCCAATGAGAATATACTTTTCCAAGTACATAAATATTATACACTAATATACTTTGAATGTGGATGTAAAACATCTTAAATGCTTCAAGACAATAAAGAACTAAACCCTGTATATAATGTCACCGAGATGCTATGCAATGAGCGGTTTTAATTAGGAAAATTGTCATTATGATTATAGCATGAGGGCAAGGTTATTAAGTATTCCCATACCTCATTTGAGCTTTTTAAATTAGTTTACATTTTACTATTATATGATAAATAAAATCATAGTTAACCAATAATTAACATTTTTAATAAAAATGTTAATCACTAATTTCATCATAGAAGAAATAATGGTCGAATCATGATATTACGTTCCCTTGAATTCAAAACCAGCGAGTTAAATGTATTCTGCCACTATGGCCAACGGCTCAAGTGCTTCTGATTTTGCAAACAAAAATACTTTTATTCAAAATATGCTGTGTGTGTTTTGTGTTTTTTTTGAATAATTATATAAAAAAATTCTATAGAGAAGTCAATTAAAAATAATTTAAAAAATACTGAAATTAATTGATCCTTTTGGAGGGGGGCACAGGCCAACTGAGCTCCCCCCAAAATCCGCTACTGCCCTTATATCTAAAAAACTATAACAGCTAGAGGGTCAAAATTTGATTTTTTTATACCACTTAGTAAATGGGTATGAACCTGCAAAATATTGTTATAATCTGTGAGCACTCACTTTTTAAATGTGTGAGTTGACATGGAATGACTCATTTCTTAAACATTAATGTTATGTTACTTGAAATACATTTTCATGTTTACAAATATGTGTGTTCAATATATTTTCGGCTATTTTAAATCTCTACTTTTGAGTTGCTCATGAAACTAAATTTTTCTTTTCTATTTTATTACATAGTCGGCTTAATCCAAGTTTTCAATAATCTAAGACGGTGTTGGTCCTGATCTATTCCGATTATCAGGACTCGACTGTGTTTAATAGTTTTGTATATTTTACAATTTTATTTATCATATGACTACATATATATTTTATACTGATTTCTCCTCCCCACTTCTCACTAGGTTTCAAATTCTTCTTCCAACAAGCTGGCCAGCTGAACCATTAAGACCTATCTGCTTGCATTTAGCAGGAACAGGAGATCACGTAATAACCTATTTTTGAAATTTATATTGCTCTTGAACGTATTCAGATGTTTAGTACACTATATTATATTTTATATATTGCATACTGTATTCAATATTGTATAAAATGTGGCTGCAAAAAGCATAGCTATTAAAATTTTTATAAAGAGAGTTTAAAACTGAGTGCTCTTTTAAAAAAACTATATAGCCGATCCATTGGGACACTTTCAACTATTCACATTTTAAATAATTTCTTGAGAAAAAAGAGACCAATCTGCTCTGTAACTTTTGTCACAACAAAAGTATGTTTCAGCTGGCATTTTCCAATAAAAATTAAATCATCCATGCATTTAAAGAACTAGCAACAAATTGACAAAAACTAATTTTTTTTTTTTTTTTTTTTTGATCATCTTTCATCATAAATGACTGGAAATAAGTTGTAAATTTCAGAAACTAATTGACTTACTATGTATAATCTTTTTTTTTTGATTTTCATGGAAATTACTTGTATTTAAAAAGTATAAGCATTTCTTCCAAAAATATAAATGAAAGCATATTAGTATGTCTTTTGACTTATAACACTCAGAGTTTTTGGTCAAACCCTACCAAACTTTCAGAGAACTTGACAGCATACAAAAAAATCATTACCCAAAAATTTGAAATAAAGTATTGAAAACTTGATAAAATATGAACATTTAAAGCAATTTCTCACTGCACATGCAGAAAGCAATTTATAAATTTCTAATTTTTGTAGCCAAATAGATTTGGCAACTTATAAAAATATTTCAAGTTAAATTCTAGTTTTGTTGCAAATCACACTGATGGATCGCAGGCAAGTGTTGCCAATTTCTTAATGATTCTTTAGGATTTGTCGCCTATCCAAGAATAATTGAAATTCAACTCATTTGGTCTCTAATATCTTTTTAAATTTTTATGATATTCAACTGGAAATTTTTTTTGATAAGTTGCCAAATCTGTTTGGCTACAAAATTTTTTAAATTGCTATCTGTTACGTATGTGCAGTGCGAAATTAATTGCTTTAAATGTTCGTGTCTCGTGAAATGTTCTATTTTTTTATTTCAAATTTTTTATAATAATTCTCTTGTATGTTGTCTGTCAAGTTTTCTGAAAGTTTTGTAAGGTTTGAGGACAAACTCTGCATGCCATTAGCCAAGAAACCTGCAAATAAAATTGATATTTTTGAACGAAATGCTTTTATCTTTGTGAATATTATTGATCATTTCACCAAAACCTGTAAAAGTATTGTGCATTTTAAGTAAACTGATTTCCGAAATGTAGTTTCATCCCTATTATTAAGACTAAAAGATGATCAGAAAACTGTTTTGGTTTCTTCAAATTGTTACTTGTCCCTCAAATAAATGGGGAGGGGGATATCCCTTTTATTGAAAAATGTTAGTTTACCTTTTATGTGACAAAAATTACAGAACAATTTATCTCTTACTTCTTGAGAAATTCTTAATGAGTTTTTGAATATGTCCAAATACTTTTGGTTGCATAGTGTATTGTATATAATGTACATATTAAACGAATATAATGCAGTTTGTCGAAAACAACACAGTGCATATTTTAAATGAATGCAAAATTGTTGTACCAAAGCATATAAATGTTAAACTTTCTATTTATTATGGAAAAAAAAAGATAATTTGAATATATTGTGAATTAATTTCATTTTTACTTAGGCTTTAAAGTTTTTAAATTTGCTCAATTTATTCAACATTGTATCAAGTGACATAGCTATGCTGAAGTAACTAGCTCAAAAAGCATAGCTATTAAAGTTATCCTGAACTGAATTTAAAACTGAATTTTTAAAATATGTGATGTACATATTAAATGAGTAGAATAAAATTTGTTGAAAACAGCATAATTTAACTTAATCAATTCATGCAAGTGTTGAATAGTGTGCTATTCTTCATGGGGGGGGGAAATGTAAAAGTTGAGGGAGATATGTCTGTTTAGGATATCGATCCTGTATCGAGCACTTTTGAACAGACCATGATGACTTAGTTATAATGACGTTGGGGAACTGCGGGACAAGGTAGATGTTTAACTTCAATCTCCTGTTTATCAAACCATGATTAGACAAGCCCCACTGCATGGATTCGAGCTTCATTGTCCTGGAAAATGGCTGTTTTCTGCAGAAAACAAATTTCGCATCTTAGGAAGGACCTGGTCAGCTAAAATTTCTATATATTTTCACCCAATGATCCATCCTTTCACGGTTATTATTATCCAGTATAAAATCAAGAATCAATTGTCTGTCCATATCATGACAGATCCATTCCCATGCTTGATAGTTGGAAGGAGATAATCATAACGATACTCTTGTGTAGGTGCCGTCCAAATGTTCACCAGCATCAGACCGTATTACTTTTTTCCACTTACCATCCAATTAGGTTTTGTGAGTGTGACACCACTCATAAACCACACCGCGTTTGGCATTAATATGTGTGACAAGTGGCTTGGAAATTGCTGTTCTACTTTAAATATTCTGTTTATGAAGGTAATTTCTAACTAATCATTGACACTAGAAAATTCAAATGCTGATTGTACTCTTTGGTCAATTTTGCTGAAGTTGTTTGCTTTTTAGACATTATAACCACTTCAGTAGTGTTCAGGCTAGGTCGTTTTTGAAGGGCGCAGCGCCCTGCCCTTTTCCATATCAGCAGAATGCGCACTGCCCTTCTTTTAGATCGCCAAATGCGCCCCGTCCCTTTCATAAAAAGATGCCTCAACCATCGTTTCGACCTGCCGCAATATTGGGGCAATTTTATTTGTCCAGCGATTGTCTGCAAAAACGCCCATGTCTTATCATTGTTTCCAGAATTTCACCCTGAAAACCGCCCCATAAACAAAAGGGGAAGCAAATACCTTGGCAAAGAGGGGATAAGATTCTCAGAATTCAAATAGGCTTATCAGTATGAAACAAAGGCATGTTCTTCCTTCTACCGAGGGTGGGTTTTTGAAAGGTTGTGGGAAGGTGTAGGGTCTTCTGGGAAGGGAGGGGGGGGGGGGAGCGTCATGGTGCAGACTAGACTGAAGTTTTGAAAGGTGTTTTAAGTATTATTTCTCCTCTTGATTTTTTTGGGGGGGGGGGGGGAGCACTCAGTACTTTTTGAATGGTGCATCATCGGTCTTGGGTGGGGAGGGTGCCCTTTTTAAAAAAGTGCCCCTTTCAAAGACCAGCACCCTGCCCTTTTTTTTTCTAGAGTGAACACTACACTTCAGTACCCATCAGCCTCTTTCTTTGAGCTTCTCTTTTCGTCAATTTTCTTTAATTGAGTTTGTATTGCCATGTATATAGACTGTCATCACTTTTGGCATATTACCCCTAGAAACACTGAAAGATTTGGGTGTTTCAGTTACACTTGCTCCAGTTATGCAGGCTCCTACAATTTGGCCTCTTTGTAAATCTGAGTGGTCTGATATTTTACACTTTTGAAAAAAATCCAAGAGTAATAGAACTTCAAAGAAGCTAGCACATACTACCAAAATATAAACATTTCTAGTTTAATAAAACTGATGTCAATTATTATGTTTTTATACCTACAAAGCAGGGTTGAGTTTTGGACTGTTTGAAACTGGTTTAGGACAGGTTTGATAATATTTTTCTCCAAAATGTTCATTAAAAAAATATTTTACTGAAAAAATTGCCAATAACTCTATAAAAACTTCCTTTTGTAAAAATATTTATGTCCTAAATTCACAACACTGCAAAGACAAATAATTTCAGTTCCATTTATAACTCAAAGGAATGTTATTAAATGTGCAAGGTTTAAGTGCAAAAGCTTAATTTTTTAAATAGCTTTTGCAAATAAGCTTTACATGATGTTTTAATGAAAATTATTTTTTAAATCAGATTAAAGAACCATAAATTGATGATTAAATATATGCACTTCAATTTTAAAACTTGAGCTTTTTCTTTTTTTTAGTTCATATTTTTAATATAATACATTCTATGACAACAAAAAGTTGTAATTTATTGCATTTAAGTAGTTATTGCACTATATTTTGAACCCTTTCTTTTGCACACATGCATAAATATTGAAAAATTTGGTTACTATTGTAGAAAAACAAAACAAAACTCATGCATACAAATTGAATTTTAATGAAGAAATCAACTTCTATGTAACTAGATTAGAATAAGCTGTATAAATAAGCTACATGTATACTTGAATGTTTAGTTTAGTAAATATTCAATATCAAACATGTGTCATAACTTTGACATATTTTGTTCTGTTTTTGATATTTTCTCAAAAAATAGTTTTGGACGCAAGGTTTTTTAACAGGACGGTAAAAACCTTGCCAACCCTGCACTCATTTGCCCACATGCATAAATATGGGAAAATTTGGTTACCATAAAAAAAAAAAATATGCATACAAAATGAAAATTTTTATCAAGAATTAAACTTTTATGCAATAGATTAAAATCAGCTGCACAAAAAAGTTGATTTTTCACGTTGAATAAATGTTCAATATAAAACACTACTTTGATACATTTTATTCTGTTTTTGACGTTTTCTCACAAAATACAATTTCTGTAAAAATATAGTATTGGACACAAATGTTTTGGCAGGGGCGTAGCTAAGGGGGGGTTTTGGGGACAAACCCCCCCCTCCCCCCCGAAAAGTTAGTCTCAAAAAAAAAGAGAAAAAGAAGAGAGAAGTGAAAGAAAAAAAAAAGAAGAAACGGAAAAAATTCCAAGCGATTATATATATATATATATATATATATATATATATATATATATATATATATATATATATATATATATATATATATATATATATATATATATATATATATATATATATATTATATATATATATATATATATATATATATATATATATATATATATATATATATATTATATATATATATATATATATACAGTCGAACCTCGTTATCACGACACCTTTGGGACTGTCAACAAAGTGTCGTCATAGCCGGAGCGACGTCATAACCGGAATATTTAAAAATTCATAATTATACATTTGTTAACATTAAAATTAGATTTAATGAAGAAAATAGTAGTATGTATATATACATTTTAAATTAGATTTAACTAATGTAAATTTGAATTATTGGTAGATATAAAAAAAATATTTATTTCTTAAAGAAATCTTCACTTATTATTATTATTTTTTGTGTAACTAAAAACTTTTCTAACTAAATAACTTTTCTATAGCATTTTTAACACTCCTCTTTTTCACGAAAGTATCAGCAAGAAAGAAACTAATTCAAGACTCTCCACCTGCTTTGAATTCCTTTCTATTGTCCCTCTTGTCAAAGTATGAAACCTGTACCTTTCAGAACTTATCTACTTGCCCCCCCCCCTCCCCATTCTTGAGGTGTCATGCCTGGTCAAATCTCTTGCAGAGTCCGAAGTTCCTACAACAAACATTTCCTGATGTTTTCATTATTTTACAGAAAAGTTAACAATTGCAAAGAAATATTTGATCCAGTCGGCGCTGTTCGAAGTGTCGTCGTAACCGGAGGTGCACCAAAAAGACTGTCGTAAAATCCGGAGCTACTTAATGTTAAAATTATGTGGCATAGGTTCGAGACTTTGAAAAAGTGACGTGACATCCGGAGTGTCGTGAAATCCGGGTGTCGCGATAACGAGGTTTGACTGTATATATATATATATATATATATATATATATATATATTATATATATATATATATATATATATATATATATATATATATATATATATATATATATATATATAAAAAGAAGTAACCCCCCCCCCCCCCCGAAAGTCGGGTCTAGCTACGCCACTGTGTTTTGGAGAGGATGGTAAAAACCAGGATTTTTACCGTAATGTCCAAAACCTTGCCAACCTTGCTACAAAGCGTATTCCGAATTGTCACTTTTATTCACAGGTGTGTCCATTATTTTAAGTACCACC
This sequence comes from Uloborus diversus, assembly GCF_026930045.1. Classification (NCBI taxonomy): domain Eukaryota; kingdom Metazoa; phylum Arthropoda; class Arachnida; order Araneae; family Uloboridae; genus Uloborus; species Uloborus diversus. Next base: position 58,646,624 of record NC_072736.1, on the reverse strand, counting down.
TGTATGATGATAGTTAATATTTTTTACCTAGAAAAACAGTTTAATATTAATTGAAACAAATTACTTGCAATTAAATTATTTCATTTCAGTTCTATTGGCGAAGAAGAATGCTGATGGCAAGACCTCTCTTGAAAGATGCTGGTATCGGTTCTATTTTACTGGAGAATCCGTTTTATATCCTTTTGAAACTTATTTTATGTCTTAATGTAATAATTGTGCATTTTGTTTCAAGTTCTTAATAGTGTAAAAAAACAAAATTGATATGTCATCATCGGCAAAGTCAAATACAGTGCAGAACCTTTTATCCAGGAACCAAAAAACCAGGAAACCAGAAAACCGACAATCTTTTGCCGATTTTCCCGCCATTTTTAAAAATACACATTTTCGGCAATTTTTGAAAAACTAAGCATTTTTTTTGAAGTACCTAAAAGAATATGAGCGGTTTCTTAATAAATACCATATTACTCATCTATAACTCAGGAAAATGTTTGCAAAAATGAACTTCATAGGCAGACTTAGATAAAATGAAAAGCTTTCTGCGAACACAAATCTTAACTGGAAAATTTTCTGCAAATAATTATTTTGCCTAACTCGCCCTTGAGTAAAAAATTAAATTTATATTCAAATAAGAAAGAGACAAAAAAAGAGTGCTTTAAATCATTTAATTTTTTTTTTATAATAACATATAGTTTGCTTATTTTTCACCAACTGAAGAAAACTGCCAAAACCATTATTTTTTTTACACGTGTGCTTTAAAAGGCTTTTGGAGAAAGGCTTTTACAGAAACAAACTCTGGGATTTTCTTAAAAATTCCCTTTAAAAAAGATTTTTTTTTTTTTTTTTAATTAACGTTAGCAATTTGAAAAAAAATTTCTGCAGAGCCAAAAATTTTTCTGCGAACGCCGTTCGCCCAGCGTTCGTCTATATTATGCAAGACTGTTCATAGGGTTGTCTTTAACGCAAGGAAAAATTTCCGGAAAAAAGTACACATTTAAGGCTGAAATTTTTGTGTTTCATTCCAACTGAAAACTAAAGAAATGAATATTGTCACATTATAATGCAATATTTTATTGAATGGACTTGAATTAAAACCGTTTACAGCGGAAGTAAAGTCGCAAAAGCGCGTGAAACGCCGCAATTCTCGAATTTTCCGGATAGTTGATGGTGGAACCTAGAAATCATTAAACGCAAGACTGTAATAAGGCTGCAGGAACTCATAAATTAAATTTCAAATGATATTAACTTTATGGCAAAAGCAATAGTTATCAATAATCCCTAACGTCAAACCTTTACAAAAAAGTGAAAACACATTCATGAAAATTAATTCTGTCATACACTATAGTAGAAGAATCGCGCATTTACGTTCAAAAACTTGTTTCTTGCCCTTCCCTTCATTCTCTTTCATTTTAAAACATCAAAAATTGGTGTTTTTCTTCCCTTTTCAAACTGAGTGTGAGGGTCTCAGGTCTTATTAAGTAACTTAAGGTTTTTGGTGTTTAAATTATTCTCTCACTAGTAGTTTTTAATGTTTCCATATTGATAAGCATTTCTGAACTGTTTTCTTCTTATTTTAATATGTATTACTATTTGTTATAGTAAATTAAGCTTTATAAACAATCGGCCAAAAGCTCCTTTTAGCGATCCAGAAAACCGGGAAATTCAGATATCCGGGATAGCTATGGTCCCGAACTTCCTGGATAATTGGTTCTCTACTGTATCTTAAGAAAATGAATGAGGGGGAGGGGGAATAAAAGTGTATGTAAATGTTAGAATTAATGTTTAAAAAAAATAAATAAACAAATAAAATAATGAATTATTTCAAAGAATTCTGGAACACTTTGAGGCACAGAACATAAAAAATCCCTTTCTTTATACTGAGAGCAGGTGAACTCAGCTGAAGCCGATGCATTGAATGAAAAAAAGTAAATAAATAAAGGCTTTGTGGACTCAAGTGAAGGCATTATGACTCAAAGTGACCAAAAATGACCAAAATACAATTTTTGTGTTTAAATTTTAAAAGTGCAAACATTGAATGAAAGAAAAAAATGTCAATTTTCTCAGAAATTGAAATTTTTCTGAACACTGAATTATTGGCACTATTGTTGTGGTGTAACTTTTGTCATACATTGTATCTACACATTGACAGACTAACCAAAATCAACGAACTGCTGTTCAGTCAACATTATTTTGTGCCCCTAGTGTCCAGTTTTGATGTTCTGTCAGTCCATCTTAATGGGGTAACGGATAAACAAATACCACTCTTATACAAGTAAAACCTTCTGGAACTGAATATTTCCTATAAACGTAATGTTAAAGATCCCCGCTTAATTAAACATATACCCCAAATAATCAAATAATATTGGTCAGCTTTAGCAAATATTTTGTTGAGGAAATTTTTTAATAAGCTAAAAATGAACTAAGTGAATACTTAATTCAGTGGGCACCGCTTAATGTGATCACTTTGAGACAAATATAATTTGATAACAATAACCGATCGATAACAATAACCAAAAAGAATCCAGGAGACACAAAATAATGATTTTTTTTCCAATTAAGGAGCATGTATTTCTTTTTCTCTGTGTTTTTGCAACTTTAAATTAAAATTGAAATGACTCAACTGAATGCAGTTTTAAGTTATAAATTACTTAATTAACAGAATGAAAGTATCTGAATCATAAAAACGTAATGCTAAATTATGCAATTTTTAATCTCATAGTGATAGGTGAAATAAAATATGACCGTTTTCTCCGACATTTGTAAACTGCAGTTTCAAAGCAGATTCAGCTTTTCTATCTTTTCCAGCATGGTTTCGCTTGTTTTTTAAATTTCCATTTTGCGTCACTTTGTTTTCAATCTCGTCACAATTCTTTAGCAGCTTACAAAGTAATGGCTGAATTTATTTTAGCTGTGCTGTGGCATTTCTTTGACTCAGCATTGGTAAATTGTTGAAGCGTTTATAAATGTACATTTTTTCCTTGACAGATCATTGCGCTTTTCCACCATGGATTAAATGTTTGACCGTTTAAAGAGATTTTTAAGATAATTGGACAGGAATTACTAATAAGAAAGAAACTTATTTTCCCCTGGAGCTACATTAATTCTCTCAAAGTGGCAGGAGGCGACCACCACCTGCAACAATGGAGATCCTACATCCATTGTGCCTGTAATATGTCCAGCGACTGATTTTTTTTATATGCAAAAGAAAAGAATCTTAAGGGGAGTCTGTGGTCACTGAGAACGAACTTCTTGATGTTTCATTCCTGAAAGAAGTTTGCATTACTATTGCCACAAAATGCCACACAAAAAGTTAGTCATGCCAGGATTTGTCATTGACTTTTTTTGATTGAGGAACAAAAGCAGGCGGAAATTTAAAAGTTAATGAAAAAGTGATAGCGATAAACAAAGACACTGATTACAATATCCGACTTTTTTAACACATGTTAATATACAAGTGTTCCGGGACTTTGTAGTTCTAACAATATTAAGCAAATGATAACATTAACCGTGATCATATTAAACAGCTCAACATATAATCATTTACTTAAAAATATAAAATAATATTTTTCATTAACAATTAGCGAGAAAAACAACATTCACGTTCCATCAAAATGTTTCCACATTTCTCATTACTATAGCAAAAAAAAAAAAGCAATAGATAGTAGAGAGGATAATTAAATTAAATAACACAGAGAAATATAAACCTTGCAAACAATAAATGAATTAGTAAGTATTAAATGTAAAACATGGCAGATGAGGAGGAAAGAAAAAGGAGTTGTGCCCAAAAATTCTTGAGCAAGCAATTCACTGTTATGGACTTTTTCAAAAAAAATAATTTAAAAAAAAAGTTTCCAAATCAAACATTTTATAGCTCAAGTTATCAGGTACTTTTTGTAATTTTCATATGTACTTATAATATGTATACTATCTTATTGTTTATTTAGTTTATTACAAAATTTTTTTACCATTGACATCAATTACTTCTTTTATGTAGCTTTTTTTTTTAATTATTATTACATTTTAAAACAAATGTTGTCAATTTGGAAAGGTAAAGAAAATGTCCCCCACTTAATCGAATAATATTTCTTTTAACTGACAGTATTTGTTTAAATGGGGCCAATACCGTTAAGCAGTCAAAAAATTGGCGGGTCAGTGCTTTGTGTACGCTACTATGTTCAATTTTTCAGTATAAACAATAAATATCCATAAATAAGTTTTGAAATTGTGGTTGTGATATTTCTAAGATTTATTAAAAATCAAAGTGGAATGTTTACATAACTCTTTATAAGAAACTTTGGCATATGTTTTGGCTTTCATTTCATCATGTGTCTTTTTCTTAACACTTCATAAATGGCTCCAGGAAACCTAAAATTCAGAGGTAAGATAATATTTATTGCATTTTTTAATCAAGGGTAACTCTTTTCCTAAACTACCCTAAAATTCTGCATTTTAATTGACAAGTTACAGAATTCAAGAAAAAATAACTTTTGAATAACTTGCCATTATTAGTTAATCAATAACTAAAATCAAATTTCTGTTCAGGGTTTTGGAATGTAGGTTAGTTTCACCTTTGTTAAATGTAAACATTATGTAAAATCATTAAGATTTTTCAAAACTCGCTAAATGTTATTAGTATATTACATATGTTCGACTGCGATAGTTATAAAAATGCATATACAGAGTGCAGCATATCAAAGCAAATGTTTTTTTTTCCTCCAAAAGTTAAATCAAAATACCTTACTAAGTAACAAGGGCAAAGGCTGAGAAAAATGAATAGATGCACCACATGAAGCCCACATGCTAGATTAGTGTCTAAAATATAACCTCTTTGGATATCTGCTAACAAATAATGGCAAATTATATCAAAATGTTTGTCTAATTTAAAATATTTTCGCAGTGCAAATAAATATCACAAGCATTTGGATGTAAGTATGAGCATGACTTGTCTCATTTTGTAGTCTTTGAACAAGACAACTACTTTGTCAAATCCACTTTAAAGTTATACTATGCACTTAGTTAGGAAGAAGTTTTACATCTTTTCATCAATGCTGTTTCACTCATAATCAATCTTCCTTTTGTAACAAAGAAATTTGCTTGTTGGATCACATCCCTGACCATTCTCGCTTCCTGCAGTTGAAACCACCTGCTTGTGGTACTATGATACTCAAATATGATTTTTTTTTCTATCTGGAATAGGATTATATCCGTCAGCCAAGTGGAAGCAGAATGTAATATGTTCACTGAGTATAAATCACCGAACCACCATTACAAACACATTACGCCTACGTCATTACAACTATTGCAAATGACACAAATACTGCTATTGATTGATATCACTTTTACTACTGCATTTCCAACACAACTCACATTTTTTACATAGTTTGCCGCCACAATTTAAGAAATAGGCTGAATGTTGGAAAATAATGTCCTAAAATTTGAGCAAATACAGTATAACCTCGATTTTATATATAACGATTGTCAAGGAACAGGAAAAATCATTGTATCACGGAAATCGTTAAATCAAGGAAATAGTTCAATCGAGGAGCATAGATATTTAATGGAGTCAAATCGGTCCTGTGAAATGTATCCTTAAATTGAGGAAATTGTTAAATCAAAGTTATACTGTATTTAAAATTGTCTATAATTTAGAAGCAAATCATTGATAGGAATCTAATCAAAAACTTCATTGAATCTAATTGCTTGTTTACTTGTTTGATCCATCACTTATTTAATGTTGTATTTACATGGTGTCCAGGAAAGGACTCCCTGATTTCAAAATTGAATGTCTCGACAAAGACTCGAAAACAAAGGCTGATATTGGAATAAAATAAATGACATGTTTCTTGTGAAACCCATAAAAATCACATACAGAAACTTAGATATTAGTTTAAAAAATTGCCAATAGGGGGTGCTGCACACTGTTATTGCAATGCAAATACCCAGAAATAGTGCTGCGAAGGGGTATGGCGCTTCAGCAGTAGTTTTGCCTCTCAGAGGCACTTACATTTTCGCTAGAAATTATTGTCCAACCTCTTCGCAGCACTATTTCTGAGGACTTGTACAGCGTGCAGCGCCCCCTGCTGGCAATTTTTGTTATTAATTTCCAAGTTTCTGTACATGAATTTTATGGGTTTCACAACTAACATACCGTTTATTTTATTCTAATATCGGCCTTTGTTTTCGAGACATTTAATTTCGAAATCAAGGAGTCCTTTCCTGGACACCCTGTAACTTTGTCTTAAATTAATTCTAGTGCAGATGTCACTCCTCTTATAATGAGATTTGTTCAACAAAGCCTCAAGAGTCATATATTTTGCTTTGACTGCATAACAAAATGCAAATTAGATTCTGATATGTCTAAAACATAGTTTTAATCTTAACAGGTTTTGTGAACAATTGTTTAAAGCTCTTTTATAGATTGATACATTATTCTTCAAGATTATTTAAACACAATTGGAAGATAATTATGTAACATTTTTGATGACATTTAAAAAATGTTAAACTTTACCATTCAAAAATCCAAATTGGGAACTTTGTAAGGATAAATCACAATTTCAGTCTTCAAAATATCATAACTAGTCTGAAATAGTTACTAATTATAAGAATAGTTTCAAAATGCCATCTCTATGCACATTCAGAAGCAGGGCCACCAAAAGAAGATGGGCAGCCATGGGATAAGGTTTTCTTGTTAGTAGGTAAAGTAAGGTTAAGGGTCCCTTGTTAATTTGTGTCAAGGTCCAGCTAAGCTTTTGTCTGTTTTGGAGGTAGATAATTTTGATTCATAAGTATTTACTTGACAAATCTCCCTTAATTTTCTTTTTCACAAAGTCAATAATCAAGAATTTTTCAATTTAAAATTTGAGCATGTATAGTAAAAGTGATGTGTTTTATTTTGTTTGGTCCTCAGCATTTTCATTATAGTTGGGTTTGACTGGCACTGTGCTCCCAGAATTGAAATATGATTTTTCTCCAGGCGTTCAAGCTTGCACAATGTGTCTGACATCTTTGTGATGGGAGGATGTCTGATTCTGGAATCCCTGGCTCTCTTCTACTGGTGTGAGAGAGAAGGATTTGGGCCACTTGGCATTTCCGGCATATCCATGGGTGGACATGTATGTATGACTTTTATTCTTTTCTTTTTTTTTGCATTGTTTTGGCCGCTTGATTAATCCATTTGCACAAAAGAGACATTTTTAGGCTTATACTTGTAATGGGGTCGTTTTCAAAATTTTAAAAGGTTTTTCGGAAAGAGCATGCTTAAAAGCATAGAATCTGACAGTTTTTTAAATAATTTGTTTAAGTTTAATATTTTTTAAAAAATACTTAAATCGGTGCTCTTTCATCGTTTAACACTTCTGCCGATGACATCACAAATGATGAAATACCATTCATTGTTGCCATTCACGGTCCAAAATATTTAATTCGCATCTTTACTCACGTGTATTGGCAACAATATGGCTGGTAGCAAGCATAGAGAGCAATTTTAATTCGCTTCTTGATTATCATAACGTGGAAACGTAGTAGAAAGATGTGCCAAATTGCATCATTTGTGACGTCATCAAGACCACGCCTTGTTTGAAAAATTGGACATTTAAAAAAATTAATTTAAAAAAAACTGTTGGGAAAATGAAAGTATTTTCTTGGTCCATGTTTTTTTTTTTTTTTGCTCATTCTATCCATTTCAATGACTAAAAGTAGTACTTTTGACCGAAGGAAACCACCCCATTTCCTCCCCTAATTTCAAACTTTGGCTTTTAATCTCTATATATTTGGATATAAGGGGCCATTGTATCACAATATGAATTAAGTATGGAAGAACGTCTATACTCAATGCATATTATTTCAAAAAAAAAATAACCCATGGCCACATATATGAAGATAAATTGATTTATCAAATCCAGGGTGGGGGTCTATTTCCCCCTCCTGATTCCCCTAAATGACGAGCCTATGTGTATTTGATGTAAGTGAGTTGTATATGATTGCACTTTGAAACATAGTAAAATTAGTGCATTACAACTTATCTACAGTTTTTTTTTAAAATGTTGATGTTCAGATATCGTTCACTCCTTTCAAAAATGTCATGTCTGAAAAATTAGCGATTTTTTGCCATGAATGCGTAGCATGTCTCTGCAAGACCTTCTATTGCTTAATATTTTGCCATTAGAGAGCAAAAGTGTGGTATTTTCATTATCAAGTATTTTCAGAATGTTCTTTTTAAGAATGTCACATCTTTGGTTTTGCTTGATCCATCAGGCACAAGATACATAGAATCATAGTCAATTTAAAAAATGCAAGAGCTATAGGATCCCCTTGTGTATGCCACTGAACGCCAGATGTTCTTGAAAAAGACCTTATGCATAGGAAAAGTTCGATCAGTGTCTTGAAATATAGTTGCTACATATCTTATTTTTAATTTTGAAAATCGCTCTTGTAAAAGCCAGTTTTTTCGAGTTATGACGTTGTTGAAAGGAGTGAGCAATTTTTTAATAGCCATTTTTTAAAGCCATTGTAATATCAGATTCCACATTAAGTAGAGGGATTTTTTTTTTTTTTTTTGCAATGAAATAATCATCTTATGCTCTTATTAAAAGTTATTTGTTGTTTAACTAACTAAAACGAAAGTCAATAATTTGCTCCACATACTGCTAATATGAAATTGCCTTTTTTGGTATTTATGCATGATGAATTTTCTCTGTGCTTAGTTTGTAACTTTTTTTGCTTAGATGGCTTCTCTTGCGGGATGCAGCTGGCACAAACCTTTACCAATTGTTCCTTGTTTGTCATGGACGACAGCTTCATGTGTCTTCACTGAGGTGATTTTTAAAAATATTTATCGTATAATGTGTATTGTATTTCCATGGATTACAGGAATAACTTTTTTTAGTAGTAGCTAAAGTACCATATATACTGATGTTTAAGTCAGGGAGCCCCACACCCCTAAGGGCAAAGGAGCACCACCCCTCAATATCGTAGAGACCCCCTGCCCAACAGCAAGAGCCTTCCCCCCAAATGAGAAAAATACCCCTCAAAATATCCCCTGCCCTAAAAATTTCAATGGTGTAGTTTGCACCATGATGCCGGCCTAGGTGGGCACCACTGTATAAGTTGAATCTTGTAATAGTCAACCCCCTAACTTCTTAATCAAAATGCTGGCAAAAAAATAAATTTTTGTATTTGATTTTAATTGCCTTTCTCTGCTGATTTTTTTGTTCCAGATTTCGATAAATCATGGCTAATAGGCATAGAATCTAAATGCAGTTGAACCTTGTGGATTCGAACACGAAAAAGGTTACTAAGATGAACTACATTTGCAATTTCCGTCCTACTGTATTTACACTAAATGCTATTTATTGTTTTTTAGATAAGATGAATTAATTTTAGAGGCCATTTTGGTTTATTTTTCGACTGTATATGTACAATGTTGCTGAAGAAGCACTATCAGCCTTTCAATTAAATGAGCTTTATGAATATTTAAATTCTAAACAGCAAGAAAGTCTGTGATAAGTAAGTTTCAGGGATGAAATTAATCTTTAATTGAAATAAATCAAATTTTTAGTTGTATGAACTCTAGATAATTATTTGTTCCCTTCTAAGATATTGATATTGTCAACTTCATAAACAATAAATTAATTCCCTCCCCCCCCCCCCCACAAACCTGTGTATAAGTCCACCCTCCTTTTTTCAACACCTAAAAATTTTGTTAAAAAATTTTTATTCATAAATATTTATAGTCTGCCTCGAAAGTTTTAACACTGGCTATAAAATTGGTACACATAACTCTATTTTAATGAAATTTTAAAAACTAATTACTTCTATCCTCTTCTTTATATAAAGTTTCAAGTGCATCAGATGTTGTTGTCGTGTGTAATGAAGTGCAGAGTTCAAAAGGTTTAGATGCCTCCTAAAGTCTTGATGACAAGATCTGCTAATTCTGGAGCCTAATGGCTGTAGAATATTGCAATAGGTGAAGTGCATCAGATAACGTGGAATTGTTTGGTAGCATTTCGTATGATAAAATTAAAGTGGTCAGGATCATAATTTCATGATAAATAAAAATAACAAACCCATTGAGATTGAATTTTGCTCCACAAAGTGCAACAGATTCTCTCAATATTTTAAAATTAGCTTATAGTGCTATTATGTCTTGTATTTCTATTTTTCGGTGGTATAACCTCTTTGCGGAGGATAGAGAGTTGATTGAAGACAACCAAAGAAAGGAGTGAACAATTATGAGCCGCGAAGAAAAACAACAACAACAACAAAAAAGCAACAGCTTTTTTTAGAGGACACCCTATTGAGAGCTGTTTATTGATAGAAGAACAAATTGGAATACTAAAAACCATGAGAAAAAACAGCATTAAGAATGATTAGAAGAAAAGGCAGCTGTACACACCATCAACACTTTTCGGCCAAAAATTGAGTCCTGTCCTCAGCCACCTTCCCGTCTTGTCTATTTTGTGTTCCGCCTGGCTGCTTGTTGTTTAACAAACTAATGATGCACTTGAAAGGAGATGCAAGAAGCCATGGTAATGAAATTTAAAAAGAGGAATTGTTGAAAGTCATGAAAAGGCTGTAAGAACATGCCAAAATGGCCCATATACTTTTAATGAAGACTATTTAGAATAAAAAATTAGTTGAAATTTTTTTATAACCTTTTTTTCTAGCCAGTCTTATACAACAAACATTTTTCTTCTGTGTATGTTTCAAGTAATTCTAATAAAGAAATGAACAGATGTTTTTGTTTTTGATTTCCATGGTTAAAATGTACATGCATATTGCATATGCTGAATGATTTGTCCTTGGGATAATTTTTAAATTTTTCATAGGTTCTCAACATAGCCACTTGTTGTAAATAATTTTCATACGTATCTCTTTTTGTATTAGGTACTAATAATTCTCCACAATCCCAAAGAATGAATAAAGTTACATAAAACTAACTTCTGAAGAACGGGGATGTAAATGCACTTTCACAACTATTTTGTTGAAAGGCATTTTATCTTTCAGCAGGGTAACTGTTAAGCTTCGGACAAAAGTCTGAGATTTATGATTTATTCCTTAAAACTAGATGTGTCATTTTCTTATTAGACTCCTGCTCTTAACATAGTTTGCAATTCTGTTGCTTAAGTTTTTGAACATGCCTACATTGTCTGTTGAATAATGCACGGTTGTAAGGAAAGTACCTACATGTAGACTGCTTTGGAAGGTAAAGTGCAGTATCTGCAAATGGTTCCATTTTTTATCATTTTTGTAATACATTGTACTTAAGCTTCTTGTACAAGCTTGATATTATGTTTCTGCTGAAAATAAAGGACAAAAAAACATCAAATTCCAAAATTTCTTTATTGTTAGTATAGAATCCAAAGCATGTTTCTTCACATATGTATCTCGAAACCCCAATTTTGTAAATACTGCTCTTTACCTTCCCACTGCAGAAGTCTGGTCTCTAATTTTCTGGTTATAATGGTGTTTGATACTTTCATTGGCACACATCATTTCTATAAAAACATAACGAATTGAATGAAGGAGTAAGTTTTTTTTTTCATTACAGGGCGTTATGAGTGCTGGAATACCTTGGCCTCTATTACAGAATCAGTATTCTTCTGACCATGTCTACCAAGATGAGATCTGGAAAATGCTTCATTCTCCAGAACAGGTACCTTATTTGTTATATTGTGAAAATAATTATTAATTTTGAATTGGCCTGTGTATGTTGAGTTTATTGTGCTACTATGTATGACTTCCATGTTCAATTATTTTTTAAGCTATTTCATTTCCTATGATTTTTAATTCCATGTTAAAAATAAAAGTATAAATGATACTGCTTATAGTTTGTGTGTCTGTGTCAGTAGTATACTTTGAGTTTCATAACTGGACTGTATATCACTGTACAGGTCTTGTCTCAGAAGTTTTATAAGTGGCTATTAGTTTCTTTGAGTTTTGAGGTACAAATGGTTAAAATAGGTTTTTGAATTTTTCCGAAAAAAAAAAAAATGAAAGAAAAAAAGAAAATCATAAACATATAAGAAAAAAATAGTAAAGCCGCAAAAAAGCTGCATTTCAGATGAAATAGTCATATGGTTCATTAGCCCATTAGTAATTAGGATAAGATACAATTTTGCAGATAAAAGCTCACTATTCAAGAAAATAATTAGTCCAATCCCCCCCCCCCCCCAATTTATGGTGGAATATTTTATGTTTATTTTAATAGCTAGCAACAAACATCCAATTCTATTTTTGGAAACTTAGGCAATTAAGACTTTTGTCTACTCCCATCTTCCAAATGACGAAATATGACTAGTAAGTGAAAAATTTAAGATAACAAATAAATTTTTAAATAGTTGCATAAAAGTAATTTAAAAGTTAAAAATCCTCAGGAAACTATAACTTACATGAAATCAGTTTTTAGCATGTTAGTGTCTGAAGCAATGATGATAAGATGAATTTTTTAAAATTATCTCCTGATAACTGTCAAAAATTAAGGTACATAAATCTTGATTTTCCAAACAAAAATAATAACAAAATAAAAAATCCCTACAAACATTTTGCATTATTTTCAATAGTTCGCAGAGCAATAAATATCCAATTCTGTTTTTGGAAACTTGAACACTTAAAAGCCTTGTCTACTTCCATCTTGTGAATGACCAATTATGACGACTGCGTCAAAACTTAAAGTATATAAATCTTGATTTTCCAAACAAAAGAAACTACAAAATGAAAAATCTTCATTAAACTGTAACAGGGGAAATAGTTAGCATTTTTAGTACATTAGCATCCAATGCAATGATAATAAGATTAAAATTTAAGTATTCATTTTCATTTCTAAAGAAAATTATTTAAAATAATTTTTAAAAAATTTATTTTCACCAGTTTGCAATTGAAAAAACAACCAATTCTACTTTGTACTTTTGTCGTCTGTAGAAACTTATGCGCTTAAGCATCTTGTCTACTTCCATCTGGCGAATGGCCAAATATTGCAACTGCCTTTCAAATGTAGCTGAAATGTTGAAGTAAAACACAAAACTACGAAGTTCATTCATCTATTCGACCAAAAAATTATCGACCTTGATTGATCTTTCCCCAACTTCTTAGTGGATTGTCTGCCAATCAAGGGATTTTTTCTGTGGAGGAAATAATTAAAACGAGCCTAGGGAAAGAATGGAAATTTGATTTCATCTACCCACCACTTAGTCCTTAATTCTATGAGGTTTTTCCCCCCTTTTAGGGAAACTAAGGGTTTATCCTCGGAAATACTTCCAAAGTGATAGATTGTTTTCCATCATGTTGGGTTTGGTTCATATTTCCAGTTGACGAAAGGATTTTCTTTTTTCTTGGAAACTCAAGGGGGGGGGGGGGGGGAATGTTGGCAATTGGGGAATTTTTTTCTTTTTTTGGGAAGGGGGAAGCCACTTTTTAAAACTAGATTGCCAGGTGATGAATATTTGCCTTGAATCTTGATTTCTAGCTCACTGCAGTATCCATAGTATATTGTAATATTTCAAAGAGGTAGCTTTTCCTGATTAATATTTTTAACATTATAAAAAAAGTTCTACCCATTTTAATGTTCGTATTAATCAGTTCAACATTCTACTTCATCCATAAATTTTGTTTCAAGCTGCCCAATAATTTTCTGATTCAAAATGTGGATTTTTTGTAGCAATTGTGATCTTTTAAAATTATTTTTGTGAATGTGTCATTTTTTGAAAACACTTTTTTTAAAGAAACCAATTTTATGATATTTTTGTGAAAGTGCTTTTTTTTATGCATTTTTTTGTGTAGGTACCAATAAACAACAGTAAAATTAACCATATAAGTGATTTAATTTAATTTTATTAACGATTACAATTTTGTTAATTGTTGCTTTTATTATGAATTCAGAGTATGACAATTCCTATGAAGTGGTTCCAAATATTTAATCTAAATAGAGTTTTTTTTTTTTTCATTTATGTTTCTCTTGAAGTTAAAGCAACTTATTTTGTTTGCTGTGATTAATTTAAGACCTCAAACTTCTTCCATCTTTATTCTTGATACAACCTAAATAACTAAATCATATCCCTTCATTTGTTAATTTCATGTTTACCACAGTTATCTAGCTAGAACGGGGATGATTCTTTTTCTTTTGTAGACGATTAATATTCAGCTTGTTTATCTCATAATCAACTCTTAATATAGTGAAATCATTTATTTACTCTCTTTTGAAAATCTTTTATAAAGGGAATTTATGAAAAAATACTCGGAAACATTCTTAATCAGTCAAAACTTGTTAGTATTGAAAATAAAAAATTAGCGCTGTTTCCTTTTTTCACATGCAGTATTTCATCTTAAAATGCTTTGTAGAGGTTATTTCTTTGAGGCAATTTATTTTAGTACATTTTTTTTTCATTGCATGAATCGTACATTTGTTTCTATACTCATTAAAAGCATTTAGTTTTATTTATTTATTTATTTATTTATTTTTTTTTGAGAGCTGTACCCTCATAACTTCTCTCTTTTTTGCAGTCAGATGCCTTTCGAGCAGGTATACACTTTTCCCGCAACTACCCTTCGAGCTTACAGAGGATGGAATTACTTGAGAAAAAATACGTCTCCGAAGAGCAAAAGGCACAGATGTTCATGGATGATGCCGTCCGGAGTTCCAGGGAAGAAAATTCCTTCGTCTCAGACTCTTCATCTAACTCACAGTCAAAAAAAGATGCCGGCTTTTCCCGACTGGAGGCTCTGAATTTCATGAGGGGCGTCATGGATGAGTGCACCCATCTTGGAAACTTTACTTCGCCAGTTGACCCCAGCCTTTCCATTGTTGTGACAGCAGAGCATGATGCGTATGTTCCCAGAGATGGAATCAAATCAATCGGGGATCTGTGGAACGGTTGTGAAGTTCGGTATATAGATACTGGTCATATTGCTGCCTTTTTATTCAATCATGGTGTCTTTAGGTAACTACTTTTCTATGAAGACAAATTTTATGTGTTTTTCAATTTTTACTTAGGACCTTTCTGCATTTAACAACAAAATTTCTTGCTCATAATATATGTTATTCATAAGATTGTAACCCTAACCATGGTTCATATGCTTTTAAAAAGCCTAGAAAACTGCTTGAAATAAAAACCTTGAAAAACAATAAAATTTATCTTTAGTTAAACCTATTAAAGGTAAACAAGCATTGGGAAAATATTTCATTATATGTTCCTAATAGTGCCATCACAGCAAAATTAAAAATGAATTTCAAAATTACTTTTGAAATTTTTAACTTACTGATTGATTAGCTGAAAAGCTGATTAACTTGATTCAAGCGAAGTTAAAATGCACCTGAAAAGCATGAAAATATCAAAAAAGCGAACTCAAGAACAAGAAAGCTTTAAGGTAGAATTATTAGGGAAGTAATAGATCAAAGTTTCATTCGTTTAGTCCTTTGAGAGTATTGAATGACCACACATCATTTATGCTTGTATATCAGTTATAACTTAAATATTTTCAAAAGCTATTTTTGATAAAAGTACTTTTTGCATAATTTTAATTTTTTGAAGAATGAAGTATGTATTGATATTTTGTGCAATATACAAGGTGCTGCACAATAACTTCTTTTTTTCTTAACTCAATAAACCCATTTTGTGAATCATATTTTTTTTTAAATGATGTTGGTACACATCTAAAGTTTTGTTTTACAAGGTTATAAAAATCACATCAAAAAAGCAACGCCACTCCCCCCCCCCCCTCCCACATACACTGAAAAAAGTTCCTTTTTTCCTGCAATTCGATGAATATGATTTAGGTGAGACTTGGTTTCATCAGAAAGGAGAATGGCTCACACTTCAAGAACATCATTAGTTGCTTTGAGGAAATTTTTCCTAAAATGCCTTATCTCAATGAGAGATGATTTGGTGTGTCTCTTCCGCACCCCCAACTTGACCCTTTGTGATTTTTTGTGGGGTGTTTTGGTATCTTGCATTATGAAAACTGTCCAAGGGCCCTACAAGGCCTGAGGGTTAACATCAGGGCAGAAATTGACAGCGTAACCACTTCTATGTTAGAAGAGGTCATGAAAAATGTCAGAAATCAATTTATTCAGTGAATAGATAAATGGGGGCTTCATCTATCTGATGTGAAATTTAAAGTTCCATAAAACATAACTTTAGATAAGTAGGGGAGACTAGGGATAGTAGGCAAAGGGATAAATGTGCAAATGTTAAATAATTTTCTCGATTTTGGTTTGACAGCCCTGAATGAGCTGTCATGTAACCGCGTAGATGCCTCTCTACAGTCAGTGTATTTTTAGTGAAATCTGCCAAACTAAACGTGTTGCACAAGAGAAAGTTGTTTTTTCACAGTGTTAAGTAATTTTTTCATCCTTAGTTATTTTCTTATAAATAATATAATAATAGAATAATTTACCAAAACTTATGTTTCTACGCAACCATTTGGATTATTTAATGAAACCATTTTCAAACCAGCGTAACTTGATTTCAATATGACGACTTGGGGCTAGTAGGTGAACTTTTTTCGGGGTAAGTGAGTGAATTCGTATATTTGCCCCAAGCTAAGTTTTTAGAGTCAAACATTAAACAATTGAAATTTAAATTCTGTAAATTGTCAATTTAATGGAACAATTGCATTAGTTACACTATTCTTGAGCTGATCAATTTTTACAGACATGCTTATACATTTGCCAGCATACCTGCTCTTCTTTCCGGAAATGAAAAAATACAGGAGAAAAACAACAACAGGAAAACCGCACCAGTTGTAATGCTGCATTCCTTAGTGGGTAGATGACAGCTGAAATGTTTCCAGAGTTCTTGAAGAATTTCGCTAAAAACACTAGATGTTCAAAGAAAAACCTCCGATTCTCTTACTAGACATTTACGACTCTCACGTCAATAGAAGGGCTTGATTTTTGTAAGGAAACTACTACACTACTATAAAAATAATAATAACACTAGTATCTTTCGCACCACATTGTAGCCATAAGTTGCTGCCTCTTGATAAGAGTCTGCATGGCCCATTGAAAAATTATGTTAATTCGGCCTGGGATTCTTGGATGGAGAATCCAGGAAAGCCAGTAACGATTTACGGCGTACCAACGGCGGGTAACAGTTGCTTTTCCACAGGAAGCAAACCTCTTAAATATTATGAATAGTTTCAAAAGAACTGATGTGTTTCTCTGCAATTCAAACATTTTTTAGGACTGTGACTTCATGCCAAGTTATATCACTGATCGATCAGACTCTGGGATATCTGGATCTATGAGTGATGCTGTTTGTTCCAGCAGCAACCTGGACCCCGGCAGCATAAAACTGGATGTACCTGTCATAGAGCAGATTCAGTTGCTACTTCATTCAATAATTCAGATTTAGAGTTTCTTACTGAAGATAGCGCTATGTCTCAGCTAAACTCACAGACGACTCTGAGCATCTCTCCAGATCATCAATGACCTTATCCTAAAGCTAGAGAGGATCAGATCAAAAAAAGGGTGGAAACGAAAGAGGTCTACAGCAAATAACTCTTTAATACTCCAATCAAAAAGACTCTAGAGGAAGAATCTTAGCAGAAAAAGGCAAATCATAACAAAGTCCCCAAAACATACAAGCAGGGGCGGCAAATAGAGAGAGCGAGAGGGGGCGGTTGCACCCCCAAAATTTTCACTAAGAATAATAAAAAATGGGTAAATTCAATTTAGATAACCTGAATTTTGCCTGCATTTTCAGAACAGTAAAAACTGATGGAGAATAATTGTTTGCCTTAACTAAAGAAGTAATCTCTCTCTTCATATTGTTGACATAAAAAAATTCCTTTCCTGAACTTTCCCAACGTTCTAAGCCCATGTAGCAGTTGTTTTTGAAAGGAAAACTAATGTTTAAAAACTCGTCGTTTATTTGAACACTTAATCATAACTATTTACAGGAAAATAAAATAAAAACAGAATCGCTTAAAAACAAAAACGATCTCCATCTATCAACTTGATAGTCACCCTCACTCACTCATTCATTCCAAACACCACCTCATTCCATCTCAATGCACGTGTCTTATGCACGTCGACTCGGCACGTGCCGATCGCCGATTGGCGATGACGTCAATCGCGTCAGCCCGCACCCAGCCGACGTGCAAGAACGAATTTGCATGGGAATCAATAATTTTTTCAATAGCCAACATCGGCCCCCTTCCCGTGCAAATCACTCTTCAAACATACTATCACTTTCACAACATCAAAAACATCAATTGCAAATGTAACTAACATTTCAAAAACACAATACATAAATATCACCAGTATTAAATCAAAAAAATTTAAAATTTGAAGAAAATCTAATAAGTAAAAAGTTTAGCATAACTAAAGCTCAATAAGTTCACTTTGAAATAAAGTCAAAAAGTTCAAAGTCAATGAATCTCAAAAAATCACACAGCATCTCGCTGGTCAAAACGTAAAGTCCGGAAAAGTCATTCTTTCCAAAAGAAAGCACATTCAAACAAACACTTTATCACAAAATTTCTTCAACTCCAATCTAGTAGGTGGCTTCGTAAACAAATCTGCAACATTTTCTTTCCCAGAAACAAATTTCAAACTAAAAACTTCATCATTTACTAAATTGCGAATAAAATGGTATCTAACGTCTATATGTTTCGTTCGCGCATTTTCTACACTTGATTTCGTGAAATCAATTGCCGATTTGTTGTCGCAAAATAAAGTACAATCTCCAAGACTGAAGTTCAAATTTTTATCCGCTAGTACATTTTTCAGCCACACAGACTCTTTCGCCGCGTCAGCTAGTGCGATATATTCAGATTCCATCGAGGACAGACTCACACATTTTTGCTTCGTTGTTTTCCACACAATAGGAACTTCGTCGATAAAAATTATCATTCCTCCCAATGAAACTCTGTCGTCCCTACTTGCAGCGTAGTCGGCATCTGAAAAACTTTTCATTTCAATGTTTCGCACTTTGGACAAGTTCAGCTTATATTCTTTGGTAGACCTAACGTAACCTAGAAGCTTAAGTAGTATTTCCCAGTGTTTGATTCCGGGATTTTCCTGCACTTGCGATAAAACATTTACCGCGTAGGTTATGTCGGGGCGAGTGCGGTTTGCTAAAAATGCTAAACTACCGAGCAAACTTCGATAGGGAATTCTTTCCATTTCTTCTATTTCACACTTCGAACTTGGGCAATCTAATTTTGAAATAACAGTTCCCTTTACTATGGGTAAAGAAGTTATCGGGATTTTATATTCTTTAAATTTTTCACAAATTTCTTCTATGTAACTTTGTTGATGCAAATACAAATTTTTATGATCTTGACAAAATTCGATCCCTAACAATTTTCTCGTTTCTCCGAGGACTTTCAGATCGAAAATTTTTCGCAGACTTTTTATGACTTCATCTATATACTGGTTTTCCTTTCCGAATATTACGATATCATCTACGTAGAGTAATAGGATGGTATTTCGTCCTTTAAAAACGCAATTACACCATTCTACTTTAATGAAATTAATATTTTTTAATGCTTTCTCGATTTCTATATACCAGTTTCTTCCGCTTTGATGTAGTCCGTAGATTGACTTTTTCAGAAGACAAACTTTATTTTTATCTTTACAAAAACCTACGGGTTGGTGCATATATATACTTTCCTTTAATTCGGCATATAAATAAGCGTTTTTTATGTCTACTTGACAATTTTTCCAACTATAAAAACAAACCAAAATACAAAAAAATAGTCTAATAATTGAAAAATTGACTACTGGGCAAAAAATAGCGTCAAAATCTTCTCTCCTTTGTTGACAACCTAAAATTACCAACCTCGATTTGAATCTTGAAATTCGATTATTTACATCCCTTTTTACGCTGTATACCCATCTATTTCCTAGTATAGTTTTGTTCGGCGGTCTCTCAACTAACTCAAAAACTTTTCTTTCTTTCATCGTATTTAACTCGTCGTTCATGGATTCGATCCAATCTTGAGCATTTTCGGATTCTATAGCGTCTTTGAAACTTGTCGGAATTTTCACCTCAACAATGTTCGCTTCATTTTTTTCAGTTTCGCGTTCCGTATCATTTGCAAATTTAATCTTTCCCGAAAAAACATTCTTTCCGCTGAAATCAAACAGCTGTTTTTCGAATTTTAAATTTTTACTTTTGCAATATTTTTCTATATCATTACATGATCTAAATCTTTGTTTCGTTCCCTCTAAGAAATAATAAATGTCATTTCGCGTTCCATCTGGTCTCGGCACTGCATTTCTAACCCAATTCAATTCTGACGCGCTTTTCGCTAATTCAGATCCGTTTTCTTCGGAAACTTTCTCAGTTGAATCTTCACTAGATGTTCCACCTTCATCGCGATTTTGCGCGCTTTCTTCCTCATCTAACTCATAATGGAATTCCGAGTATTGAGTTCGTTTTTTAGGTTTTTCTATTGGGTCCAGGACTTCTTCCACTGCATTCTTATTTTCATTAAACTTAACATTACAAGTTTCAATTACTTTTTGCTCGTTATTTAACCAAATTCTATATCCTCTGGTATTTATCGCATATCCTATCATTATTCCCTCCACTGCACGCATTTCGAATTTATTTCTCCGTTGCTTTGGAACATTAACGAAAGCTTTGCTTCCGAAAGCTTTTAGGAATACTACCGAGGGTTTTCTGCCGAAAAACATTTCAAAAGGGGTTTTGGTTGTTTTATGACAAATTCGATTCCAAGTGAAAGTGAAACAATATAACGCTTCTGCCCACCATTCATTGTTCATTTTCGCGTCTTTTAGCATTGCTTTTATCCCGTCTAAAGCTGTCTTGTTGAAACGTTCGCAAATCCCGTTTTCCTCTGGTGTATAAGCATTTGTTCTTTGGGCTTGAATACCGTAAGAACTTAAATACCGTTCAAACTCTTCATTGCAAAATTCACCCCCGTTGTCTGTACGAATGCTAACAAGTTTCTTTCCCGTTATTCTTTCCATTTTCTTATGATAGTGGATGAATTTGCTTAAAACTTCATCTTTTCGTTTTAAAGTGTAAACAGTCACGAAACGACTAAAATCATCAATTATCGAAAGAAAATATCTACTCCCACTTTTTGATGGCGTTGGTAGAGGACCACAAACGTCCATAAAAACTAACTGTAGTGCAGAATTTGAGGTCTTAGGATTTGATTTAAAAGAAATCCTAGTTGACTTAGCTAGAATGCAAATTTCACATTTTTCGTCTGGTTTTTCTATTTTTGGAAGACCATTCACGCTTTGATTTTTACTAGTATCTCGGATGTAATCATAATTTATGTGACAAAATCTCCTATGCCAAAGGTTAGAGAGTTGATTTTGTTTAACAGTTCCAGCATTTACGTTAAATCCGACTTCCGTTTGTTTATTTTCTACAATTTGCGTTTGTTTAACAGTACCGGCATTTACGTTAAATCGGCTTTCTACTTGTTTATTTTCTGCAGTATCGTACGCAAACGGTTCTACATAGTATAAACCCTCTTCTCTCCGTGCATAAAATAGCTTTCGCCAATTATTGAAGAACACGCAAATTTTTCCTTTACTACCAACAAAATGTGCACCGGCTGCTTCTAAACGTGCACCGGAGATTAAATTTCTTCTCATGTTTGGGTTGTATAAAACGTTTGTTAACTCTATCCAATTAACTTTCCCGTTCATTTTTACAGCAAATCTCACAGTTCCTCTTCCCAAAACTTTACTATTAGCATTTCCCACTGCCAAAGCCATATTTACATCGGAAATTTCTTCAAAATTTTTCATTAAGTTCTTGTTATTACAAAAATGCGTTGTTGCCGCACAATCAAAAATCCAGTGAAACTGATTCCTATTACAATCTTTACCTGCTCCTGATTCAGAGGTCGAAATGTAACTCTCAACTAACATCGAATATTTATCATTGAAGTTCGAAAAGTTATTACGATTTACGTTACTTTTACATTGCGCGATCAAATGTCCGTATTGATGACATCTATGACACGGTCCTATTAACTTTCTATCCTTCGTATTTTTAACAAATTTAGCATTTCCTTTGTTTTCTACTACTTTTCCTGTCTTCTTGCTTCTATTAGTAATATTGAAAGCACTCACCTCAGGTTTTTCATTGTCGGCTTTTACCTGTTTCAGTCTACTTTCTTCTTTCACCAGCTCCTCAGCAATCTTGTTGATGTCAAAATCTTCATCACTCCAACGGTAAATTAGTTGGATTATACCGGTATATTCCGGCGGTAAATGCCTAATAACTTGGAAACCTTGAAAAAGCGAATCTAAACTATGGCCCGCGTCATACAATTTCTTCACAGCTAATTTAACTCTAGCTATAAAAAGACCCATTTCTTCGTTATCTTTATAACGGATATTAAAGAATTCATCCAAAAGTTGTATAACTCTCGCTCGCGTTTTTGGTTCAAACTGAGCTTGCAGAATCTCCCATGCTTTCTTGCCATCTGATGTGTCCTGAATGAGTGGTCTGAACTCAGGCTTTATAGCATAATAAAGTGTGGTGTAAGCTCGATCCTGCAACAGGAGAAATTCGCTACGCTCACGACTAGTTGCCTTTTCATCTAAAGCGACTACTTTCCCTTCAATAAATTTCCAACATCCTTTATCGAGAAGTAATACCTTAACATCTATTTTCCATCTATCCCAGTTCTTTTTGCAGAGCAGTTCAAAACCTTCGGGGAGCAAAGCCATGGCTGTAAAGCAATGTTCAAAATTTCTAACTTAAACTTGAAAATCTTCAGACTTTAAAAAGCTCATAAGATTTTTCAATCCTTACGGCCCCCGAAGCCGATATATCTCTCAAAATGAAATATTGCAACATGGGCACGGCCCATAACCTGTTGACATAAAAAAATTCCTTTCCTGAACTTTCCCAACGTTCTAAGCCCATGTAGCAGTTGTTTTTGAAAGGAAAACTAATGTTTAAAAACTCGTCGTTTATTTGAACACTTAATCATAACTATTTACAGGAAAATAAAATAAAAACAGAATCGCTTAAAAACAAAAACGATCTCCATCTATCAACTTGATAGTCACCCTCACTCACTCATTCATTCCAAACACCACCTCATTCCATCTCAATGCACGTGTCTTATGCACGTCGACTCGGCACGTGCCGATCGCCGATTGGCGATGACGTCAATCGCGTCAGCCCGCACCCAGCCGACGTGCAAGAACGAATTTGCATGGGAATCAATAATTTTTTCAATAGCCAACACATATGAGTTATATCTTTCAAATATATGTACTCTATATTATGATGGTGCATATTATATGAGATGCCTGTCCAGTATTGAGACTGCTCAATGTTTACGCGTAAACTCCATCATGTCATTTTACATAATATATTATGCTCATTGTATAACTTAATGTTTAGCTGGCAAGTGTTCATTGATGTCTTGTACTAGAAATACATTTTAGCAACTCGATGAATTATTTGCTTTCATGGAAACTTTTTGTAAAGATATGCTATTTTTGAAAAACATCGCACATCAAAAAAATACTTTCACATCAATAAATATATCTTGAAGCTCTCTACTTGACAATCTCTGAGTGACAGAAGATAGTATTCAAGAGTTGAATCTATAAAAGCCCCCTGGAAGAATTATTGGAAAGCGACCTTTTCATTGATAGAAAATTTGAAGTCATTTTAATATGTATGACTTTGTTTGAATTTTTGTTTACTCAGTTTATACTCAGAGGTGATTGTAACTCCATGAAAAAATACCTGAACTTTTTTTCCAGGAAGAAAAAGTGTTTTGATGGGCATATATATACACATTACGTGTATGTACAGTGTACACATCATATTATGTATATAAATAATTTAGATACATAGTTATTTGTTGGGGCTAAAACTTGAAGTTTTAATTGGATTTCATATGTCCATGTGCATGGTGGGAATTAACTTCTTTTATTTTTTCTCATTTCTTAAAATTTTTCAAAGAATGTTTTATTTTCCTCCTTTGTATCTGAATCCTTAACCATTAATTACATTCATTTACTAATACACTAAAGCCTAATACACCAGCATTTTTTTAATGATTCCCGGTTTCTTTTATGAGTATTTGTAGAAGAATGTTGCATTGCAATAATGCCTTCACACCTATCATTAGCATATGTAAAGGGCTTGTTGCAAGAAACACAAAACCAAAATCCAGCCCTATCAATTTTTTTACACTATATTTCCATCTTTTCACTGTAGGAATCCACTCTGTTTAACCATTCCCAATTAAACTTGTTCTTCTTTCCTGCATCGATGGAGCCAGTATCTTCAGATTTATCCAGATACCTCATATTTTAAATGAGAAGTTCAAATGAATAAATTTATCAAACAAAAAAAGTAGCGAAATGAAAATTAAGAGTTAACTAGTAAAATTTAATCAAACAAACTAATTTATATTTACGAGGAGCATATTAATAAGGATAAAGTATAATTAGAATTAGTTCAATAACAACAGAACGCACGCAGATAAAGATCATAAACCAGAATATAAAATAAAGAAAATATTTGCATACGATCAATTCCTCCAACTGCCATAAAGAACAAAGACAGGGGTCGAAGCTCTAATCACTTTTCTCTTCCTACCTCCCCCCAGTTTACAAAACATGACCGTAGCTTACGCTTTATATTTATACCAAATGTCTTCAATTTGAATTTTTTCGTTTCATTAAACATCGCCCTAAATTTTACTAAAGTGGGTTTTTCTGAAAATATAGAAGTTCCGGTATTTTCGAAGATGAAGATACTGGAATTCAAGATGAAAATACCGGAACACAATCACCCCTGTATACTGCGGAGTGTGTTTTGAACAATGCTACACACTATCATAAAAATTTCAATCTGCTAACCTTAATTCTTGGATTGACAATTGAAACTCTTAGTAATTTTAGCACTAATGCATACTTGAACCAAGTGTAGAACTTTGTGACAGAACTTTCTACAGCAGTCTTTACTGTATGCCAATGTAGAAGAGGTGACAAAACCCACTTTGAAGTTTTAGCCAAAATATTAAATCAATATTTTGAATAAAATGATCCATTCATTTTCTCAAGAAATTGAGACAGAATTTGATGAGATATATTTATCATTGGTCTTAAGTTCAATATTATGTAGCTCGATTATAGAAAACAAAAAAGAAAATATTACACTTATAAGTAATAGCATGAGGAAAGATGAATTGTTTTGTGAATTGCGACTATACTTTTTAATGACGCAAAATAAATACTAGCCCAACTTAAAAAGCTTTCTTGGTTATTTTAAAGAGAGAAATGTGAAGGAAATGTGTTTTTTTTTTTTTTTTGACATAACTTTCTTGTTTCCATTGTTTTTTGACTGTTTCAATCAGGTCAGTCATTTGAAAGATGACTTTTGTAATTAAATTGAAAAACCAACGTAAATAAAGCACAAATCAACACGAGAATACATCATATAGCTATTTCAAGGCTACAATGGAGCCTCTTCATCAGCACACAACCAGTTGTGGGAGATCTGAACGTCAACCAACGTTTGTGTGTCAAGAGGTTAGAGAATTACCTTCGAAGCGCAATGAGACAAGCAAGACCTTCATCTTTAACTGTACTGGCAATAAAGCAAAATACTGGATATTGATTAAATATAGTTACAAAATTTGCTGTTCTTACTGTTCAAAAAATAGCAGATTAAAATTTTACTAAAAAATAAAAACTAGTACCGAGATGTTTTGTGAGTTAACTTATTACAAAATAAATTTAAAGCTTCGGCCGTAAAAATTGTAATTGTTCTTAAAAAACCTAATTATTCTTAACATTAAAACCATTTTATTATCACTTCTTGTCAACCAATGCGTATTTTATACCGTACTGAGGAAGTTCATGTTCAAGAAACTCGACCCCCCAAACAAAACGCTGAAATGCCGCCCCTGCATACAAGAAATCTCTAAATCCAAGAAAAAAGGAATGTAAACTTTAAAAAGTTGGCCAACTATCCCCAGTTCTCCCTATTTACTAATAAAACCAAAAAAGTCTCATTAAAAAAATGAGTTTTGTTTAGTTTTGAAATAAGAAAATTATCTTACCTTTTCCTGTATATAATTAAGTTTCAAAGTCAAATTAAACGTTTTAAAGAATTATTTTTAGGTTTCATTCACAACTTTGGTTCTAATGTAGTCATGCACATCTGTAGTATCTGTAAAACTGCCTCACTTGAATTCTTCATTTATTTTTTATTTTTATTTTACACTAGTGGTACCCACACGGCTTTGCCCGTAATAGAAAAATTAAAAGACTTTTGGTTCGCCTGTATATTTACAAATAATGTATGGTGAATTTTTTCGCCAATTGGCTTGTACCCATGTTATGGTTCCATGTTATGATGATTTCGTATCTCACCAATTGGCTTGTGCCCATGTTACGGTTCCACGTTATGATAATTTCGTAATTTACTCGCCCATCTTATGATATTTTTGTTCTTAAAATTGGAATAGAAAAAGAACCACATCGAATTTTCGAAAAATCGCTTCGAGGTGCACATCCTCATGCTACAAACTAACTTTGTGCCAAATTTCATGAAAATCGTCCGAATGGTCTAGGCGCGTCACAGAGATCCAGACATCCTCCGGACAGAGAGACTTTCAGCTTTATTATTAGTAAAGAAAACTGCATAGTGGAAGATACAGCTGTTCATCAAAATTTGCTTTATGACACAATTTCATTAGTTACATGGTGACATTGATAGATACATCATTTTCATCCTTGGAAACTTATTTCTTTTGATACTAAACACATGTTTTCTTTTCACAGGAAAGCAATTGTAGATGCTTTTGAAAAAACTGCACAGAAGTACCATGGGCGAAGCATTCTCACTGACGAGACAAAAATGGCTTTGGGTCAAGATGTCAAGTCCTGACCAAAATATATTATACTTGAGAGACCTTTCTAGCATATAAGGTTGTTTTTAGAATGCTTCATAGTCATGTAAATAATTGTTGTGTTGATTGTGTAAAGTACACAAGAAAAAAAATGAAGCATTGTTTGATCTGTCTGACAAAATTGAAATTTTTAATTGGCTTTACACAATAAAATTATTTGTAAAAAATGTTTTTATAAACATAGAAATAATAAGGAGTTATTTCTTGACTTAGTGCCTTTCTTAATTCCAAAATTTCAGTTTATCCGAAATAAAGATAGCACTATGATAAGCCAGAGCAAATTTGAGGGTTAGCGGAACCTTCACAAAAATGCTATCAAACCAAAACAGACCCTTCACAAAATTTCAATTAACAACAAGAAGTTCCATCCAAAACTAAACTAGTCTACTTTCCCTTATATCAATATCGACATTCTAGTATCTGATCAATGTTCTCAAAATTAGATAAAATGGCAAATTATTTCCAACCTAACTTTTTATTTTAAGCTAATTTCTAGAAATAAAACTATACCTCGTTCATCTAAAGAAATAGATGAGTTAAAAATAAATAAAAAAAACAAATAAAGTAGTTGCACCAATTCTGGCCTAATTAAATGGCACTGACGCTTAATGAGCCTTGACAATTTATGACTATTCTGTTAAACCGATGAAGCTCATGCTTTTACCAATCAATGTCAAGGTTTCAACGTTTGTCTATTTTTGATAGGATGTCTCTCATTTTGACCGCAAGAGGTGCTGAACGAAACACCTGAATCCACCAATCAATGGCAACGTATTGGAAACAGGGGTTCCCTTTAGCGCCCTTTTTGTTGCCATGAGTTTCAGCGATTGTCACGGCCTATAAGAATTAAGTGGTGCCATGCACCAATAAACAAAGCAGCTTATATATTTTTTTTTCCATAAACAAAAAGAAAAGAATTAAAAATAATACACTCATTAAAACTAATACATTACATCAAAAAAAAAAAACTTTTGTTTTTCTCCTGTTGCTAAACAATAATCATAAAAATAAAAAAAAAATAACTTTTAAAATTAAATAAAAAACAAAATGTCAACTTAAAGAAATAATTTTCTTTATCATAAAAAAAAATCATCTGTGCATATCTTTATGTAGAAACATAAAGGACTCCGAATTTCTCTGCCAAAAACTAAATACATAAATTAAAACTTTAAAGTGAAGATAAAAACAAATCATACCAACAATAATTATTTCACAGTAAAAACCATGACTGCATAGTCGTCTCATTTTGGGGTATAAGAGCAAAGGTTTTTAATTCAAAGACTTAGAGTCGGAATTGCTCACTATTCCTGCAACTCTGCCAATGTTTGTGGAGTTGGACTTATTTTGGAGTCAAGGAGTAGGAGTGGTCATTTTCCTTTCTTGTCTAAATTTTTGCCAAAGCTACGGATTCAGAGCCAGAGTGGGGGTCAGACTAATTTTCGTGTACAGGAGTTGGAGTTGGTCATCAAGAGCTATTTCCAACAAAATTTGTGTGCATTAAATCCGCCTCTGTTGATTTTATTATTTTGTTAAGTGATTTGAATTGTTCAAAATTGAACATAAAATTGTTCAAATCAAAAAGATATTTTCTATACATGTTCTTCAAAAGCTTTTTCCAACAAAGTTTGTTTGAAGTAAATTCGCCTCTATGTTTGGAATTTATACTTGCCTTGAACTTCTTCATAGGTGCTAATGTTAATTATTATTATTATTTTTTTTTTTTTTGAACTGTTCAAAATTGAATAAAAAATGATCAAAATGAAATATGGGAATGAGGTGCCCTTGCAGAGATCTTTCGAACAAATGAAAAAAAAATCGAATCGGACTATTCACTCAACAGTTATTTAGGGGAGGGGATCGAAACATTTCCCCCCATCTCAATACTTTACTTTCCAATTTTTAGATATTTATTTAACTATTTTATTTATTTTTGACTTTTTGTTTTTAACGATATTTTAAAGATGCATTAAACCTTCTTTCAATGCTTTTTTCTGTGACTTTTACTGGGAACGTACACTAAAAATGGATCTTTCACATATTATTTATTGAAAGGGAGAACCTGAAATTAAAAAAAAAAAAACTTATATTTCTATGAATAACCTGGTAATTTTTAGCAATTTTTTTGAGGTTGTACAAGTGGGATCAGCTTATATGCAGATTTGATCTGTAAATTCTGCAAAAAAAAAGTTATTCTCTGTGATGCCAGTTCAATTCTGCAATGCCTGGGCCAGCAATAAATCACTAAATTTTTTACTGATATAGTTCGTTCTTTAAAAAGAACTAAACTTTAAATAAAGTCAGTTGTTTTGTTTTAGTAATCTTGCTTGTTTGTTTTATCCCAGCCAAATGGCTGGTAGCAGTGCTGTTGCTAGATTTCTCTGAAAATGCAGTCGCCTGTAGCTTTATATTGCCATAAAGACTTTTCTCTCTGCTCATGATATAAAAAACAAAAACAAAAAAGCATGCAGACCTTGGCAATTATTTGCATTCTGATGTCATGGGGCCCCAAGTATCTCCAGCACCTAGTGAATGCAATACTTGTATTTAGTATTTTTTAAATACATGGTACCGAAATAACAGTGTTAGAAATTTCTCGAAAAAGAATCAAAAATATATTTTCTCGTTGCCATTTTTCATTTTTGGGCAAAAAGTGAATTTCTTATGAAAATTTATTGCAAACAAATATAAAATAGAGAAACAACTGCAAGGCTGCCACAGGAAAATATCGTAAAAAAGTTTCCTAAATATACAATCGAATTTTGAAGTTTACAACTCGAATATTCCTTTATCTTGAAGTTTTCATCAGGTCCCAAACTCTTGAGACTGTTGTGGAAACTTCCTATAACTCGAACGTTTTAGCTGGTCCCTTGGAACTTCGAGCTATCAAGAGTTGACTATAACTGACAACAACAAAGAGTTGACCACAACATTTTGACACACAAAATTTGCAGATTGCACAAAACCCTTGTATCCACCAATCAATGGCAACTAATAGAAAACAGGGGTTCCCTGTAGCTCCCTCTTAGTTGCCATGGGTTTCAGCGATTGTCACAACCTATAAGTGTAAGCGAAATTTAGTGGGGCCATGTATCAACTTAATTCATGTAAATCCAAACATTTCTATTCTATCAAATGAATGAATTACCAACGCGTTAATGCACAAAAATTGCAAATTAATGTAGACATGTGTTTCACTTTTCTTCCAAAAGCTCACACTTTGCATTGAAAAAAGGGTTTCTTGTAATCCCAAAATTTGTGTCTGCAGTTTTTGCAATTTTTGTGCATTATAACATTGGTAATTCATTCACTTTTCAAGCACAGGTCTTTGTTCGTTATTTCCTTTCTACTTGTGGAAAAATGCAGAACAGCTTATTGCACAAAGTCAGAAAGAGAACAAAACAAACACCCCATCTTGAATTGCTGGATTCAATCGCAAAATTACAGTTCGCAGACATTGCCCTGTTAATGGCTCTTCCAATGTCCAACATGTTAGGACTTTTCCTAGCCACACTCTCTTAGTAGAGAGAAATGTGATTTTGTCAGATGTGCTCTCCTCGATTGTAGTTCCCAAAGCACGTTCATTGCAGCCACATTCGCTGATTTATTTCATTTAAGGAAAGAAAGATTTCACACACTCGTTTCAGGCATCAATGGTAGTTCAGTGACTCCGTTAAAAAAAAAAACTTTAATTTCGAATGAAAATCGCACTTTTACTAGAAAATTTATTTATTGTTCCAAAATCACTGATTTCAAATGTCATCCCATCTCATATGTACAACAAATGTAACATTGCCTGCAGGTATTATCCTAGGAGACTCAGGGTTCAGCACTCCTAATAAAATTGACTTGTTAATTGGAGCAGAGTTATTTTGGGAAAAATCTTAAAAACTGAACAATTTTGAACCTCTTCGCCCTATTTCAAGAAACAGTTTTTGGCTTTATAACTACTGGAACAAGTGTAAGCGTACCCGGTTTGAAATGTTTCGGGTTTGTTAAAAGTTTGGACTCTCTTGAACAAAGTATTCCAAAAGTTTGGAACATAGAAAACACAGAATACAATAAGCGTATCATTAGCGAGGAAGCAAAATTTTGCGAAGAGTAGGGTCTGGTGGGGTAAAGTGGTCATAAAATCGTAGGTTTTCAACTTAGGTTAATAATAAATACAATAAATTTTTTAAACACTTACACACTATACATAATTACATAAATTTTACATTGCATTATTAAAGAACACAGTACATTGAGTTTTAGGAAAATAAATATTGATTTAAATAAGTTTTATACCACTTTCTTTTTCCTTTGTATTTATGACCATTTACCCCATGGGGTGAAGGAAAGTGGTCATAGTTAAAAATAGATGCAAAACCATTATAAACAACCCTAATATTTGTATATTTCGGTTATGTTTATAGTTACAAGTATATGCACAAGCATATGTGTGTATACTTCCATGTGCAGGTAAACGGCAGTAACTGCAGATTTTTCGATTTTAATTTTTTTGCATTTTTGATATCTATATTGATACAGTGTTATGGTACAAACATTTTTATTTGGTTGTCGCAGATAAAAAAACATTTTTTTACCAATGGTAATAAGCAGTAACTGCTTTTTTTGCAGCAGTATGTACTTACTGCTCTTTACCTGCCCACGGAAGAACGAAAACTTTCTCCCGTGAGCAGGCAAACAGCAGTAACTGCTTTTATCGGTACATTTTGCATGTAATCAGCAGAATGCACTTACTGTTTTTTACCTGCACACGGAAGAACGGAAACTTTCTCCCGTGGGCAGGCAAACGGCAGTAACTGCAAATTTTTTAATTTTCATATTGTTGCATCTGTGAAATTTTTTGCCCGCAACCATTCTGTCGTGGAATGGTAAACGGCAGTGACTGCGAATTTTTTCGTTTTCATCTTTTTTTGCATTTCTGAAATCTATATTACTTCAGTTTTATGGTGCAAACATGTTTATTTGCTTGCCGCTAAATAAGAGCATTTTTTAAAAATCAGTGGTGATTAGCAGTAAATGATATTATCGCTGCATTGTGCAGGTAATTAGTAGCATGTATTTACTGATCTATACCGGTCCATAACCATTGCATGAAGAATGGAACATAAATGAATCGCTGCCAAAATTTGCACCAAGACGCAAAAACCGTTTTCACGATTTTTTTAAAACTCAACTAAGCTCAAGCAATAGCGCCCCGGTTGGAGGTCATTGAAAGAAAAGTATATATACTGAAGTGACAAAATTCATGGGATAGCAATATGCAAATATACAGATGGCAGTAGCATTGCGTAGAACAGGTATAAATGCGCAGTGCTTTCATTTGTGTTCAAGTTGTTCATGTGAAGAGATTTTGACGTGATTATGACCGCACGACGGGAATTAACAGATTTTGAACGCGGAATGTTAGTTGGAGCTAGACGCATGGGTCATGCCATTTCGGATATCGTTAGGGAATTCAACATTCCCAGGTCCACTGTGTCAAGAGTGTGCCGAGAGTATCGAATTTCAGGCATAACATCCCACCATGGACAGCGCAGTGGTCGACCGCGTGCACTTAACGACCGAGACTGGCGACGTCTGCGTAGAGTTGTGAATGCTAACAGACAAGCAACACTGCGTCAAATAACCGCAGAAATCAATGTGGGACGTACGAGGGACGTGTCCGGTAGGACTGTGCGGCGAAATTTGTCTTCCTTGGGCTGTGCCAGCAGAAGACCGACTCGAGTGCCTTTACTGACAGCACGACATCGCTTTCAGCGACTCTCGTGGTCACGTGAGCATATCAGTTGGTCCCTAGGTGAATGGAAAACCGTGGCCTAGTCCGATGAGTCACAATTCAGTTGCTACGAGCTGATGGTAGGGTTCTAGTGTGGTCCAGACCCCACGAAGCCATGGACCCAAATTGTCAACGAGGCACTGTTCAAGCTGGTGGTGGCAGCATAATGGTGTGGGCTGTTTTTACATGGCATGGACTTGGTCCTCTGGTGCGACTGAACCAAACAATGACTAGAAATGCTTATGTTCAGCTACTTGGAGATCACTTGCAGCCATTCATGGACTTCATGTACCCCAACAACGATGGGATTTTTATGGATGACAATGCACCATGTCACCGGTCCACAACTGTTCGCGAATGGTTTGAAGATCATTCTGGACAATTCCAGCGAATGATCTGGCCACCTAGATCGCCCGACATGAATCCCATCAAGCATTTATGGGACATCATCGAGAGGTCTGTTCGTGCCCAAAATCCTGCACCATCAACACTTTCTCAATTATGGACATCTATAGACAGCATGGCTCAATATTCCTGCAGAAGACTTCCAACAACTTGTTGAGTCCATGCCACGTCGAGTTGCTGCACTTCGCCGGGCGAAAGGAGGACCTACACGATATTAAGACGTATCCCATGACTTTTGTCACTTCAGTGTAAATGTTTATATCTATATGAGTATAAGCGAGTATATACGTGTACAATCGAATGTATATCTTTATAGATTAAAAATACTTGCAGATACCCATATACGTATTTATTGGTGCATTTATGTGAATACGTCTATATGCGTGCCTACACGAGTATGCATAAGCATATACTCGTATATTTAACCCCGTTTACTGTAAAAATAATACATATTAAGTGAAATTAATATTTAATTTATATATGCCTTATACTTAAAGATTAAGTGACTTTAGAAGAACAATATTCGTTTAAGCCTAATATTATGATCACTTTACCCCATCTTACTTAAATTGTTCTAAAAAATTATCTAAAACAGATTCAGCTAACTGCTAATGAGTAAGAATTCTTGAGACATGTAGGAAGCTTCCTATGCAGTCAATCTGTTTATAATTCTACAAACAAATTTTCCCAAGAAAGTTAAAAAAGGTGTTTAGATTTTAAAACTTTTCATATTCACACAAAATATTTTTTTTTACCAAATAAAATTTTTCCAATTGTAAAATTTTATATTCAAAATGTAGTTTCTAACTGCCTTACTCTATAATAAAATTTTCACATTCATTCGAACATTTATTTCAGAGCTATAGCCGTTTATTTGAAGAATGACCACTTTACCCCATTGACCATTTTCCCCCACCAGACCCTATTTTATGTTCAGATAGGAATCAGTACCAGATAAAATAATGCAATAAACAATTATTAGTAGTGGTTTAAGGCTACAAACAAAACATAAATAAAAAACAACAGAATAAAAAACTGAGCAGAAGACATATAAAACTTTATTACAATAAAAGAGTAAAATACAATTACAAGGAATGCATGTAAAAATTGTACCACAGCTGAGCTAATGTAAGATCACTATATTAGTACCAACATTTAAAAAAAAAAGAAAAGAAAAAAAACATTCACACTTTTATCCTTTCCTATTCTTGCAGATTTACTACTAGAGATTTCTCAATACATCGGTATTTTTTTTAAAAAGGAAATGTTTAAAAAGTCTGTACACTATTCACAAGATGATTTAATCACATCACTTTTAGTTATCATCAAACATCTGCTCCTCTTGACTTGGTGCAGGTCCCTGCAGAGGTCTTCGAAAAAGCAAAATATGTGGCTCTAAAATTAGAAGCAACATATTAAAATGTGAAACTGCATGTAAAGTACAGCCAACAGTTAATTATAGATAATCAAAAGTATAACTTTCCCTTTTACAAGCTCAAAGGGAGTTAAAGATATATTGAATCCCAGTCTTTTGTGTAGTTAATTATATCAACATTTATAACTTTAAAACTAAAATTTGAATATCATTTCGTGGCCATGGTTGAGCAATACGTTTTATTGAGACATTGAATGCATTCCCTTCAACTAATATACAAGACATCTTCCAATACCCTCTTATTCCCAGTAGACTTTCTAATCCCTTCGATTTGCTGTAGAAAGGATGTGAGAAGTAAAAGTAACCATATCGTTTAAAGAAAACTCTTTTGGCCATTCAGATCATGCTGCCTTACTTTGATGCAAACCTCAATTTGTGCAACCAAGCACAAATCTTTTCTATACTAAAAGCCAGTCAGAGAAGGGCGTATGTTTTTCTTCTACTTGGGCCAGTATATCTGTCTGCTGTCTCTCACTCATTGTAAAGGCGTACAATGAGTATCAATATTAGTATCAATACATAAGGAAATGTCAAGTAGTTTGCAAACCATCTTAAACTTAAATATTCTGCAGGTATGTACATTTTAATGATGGGAATTGCCGCTGCTTTTCCAGTGATTTCAGAAGAATAGAAGCCCCAAAGCAGAAGACTACTAAATTTGCGACGTACATCGCAGAACAGATGCCCGAGCTACAGAATAATTCTGTTCAAATGTGACAGGAAAACTGATAAATTTTCTGCAGAAATTCTGCAAATTTTAGTTAAATTTCTGCAGAAACTGCAGTGCCGAAAATCTGCAGAAACTGCGGTTTAGAAAATCTCTAGAAACTGCAGATTTTCTACAAAGACCTTCCAACTCAAGATATAATTTTGAAGAAATTCTGCAGATTTCTTAAAATTAGAAGAAAATCTAAAATTCTTGCAAAATAGGAAAATTTGGTGGAGAGCTTGCAATGTTGAATTTGATAAATCCTTTGTAGGACTTTCCCAATTGATCTTCATCCACTGCATTTTCCGCCATACACGTACGTTTTGGAAACATGCCAATATTGAAACACGTCCATCGCCGGAAATTGCGTGTCTTGTTTGAGATTTCAATCCCTTTGCATCCAGAAAATATTTCAATTATTTAGAAAGTTTTGAAGTGCTTTATTATATGCAACCCAAACTCGACTCATTTTATTTATTATTTCAGTAATTTCTTTATTTAGTAACATTATTTGACTTGCTCTTTCATGCCATGTAAAATTAACAAAAAAAATGTGGTTTACACCTAGGTTTGGATTTTTATAAAATTTTGTATCTTTGCTCTTTTTATGCACTTTCTAAAGCATATACAGTCGAATCCCGACTTACGCGAGGGATGAGTTCCAAGACCCCCCGCGTAAGTCGAAATTTCGTGTTGTGGTGAAGGGTGTATGTAAAAACTTTTACAAATATACTTAATTATTTTAAACACTTGTAAACACCACCTTAAACTGTTAAAAATCATTTCTCAACTGAGGCAGTGAGAAGCAAAGGGATACAAGTCGACTATTTTAAGTTTCGAGTAAAATGCGTTTAAAGATCAGATCCTAGGTAGGCTTTCATTGAATTTTTTTAATAAATCATGCTATACAGCAGCACCTACCAGGGTTCCTAGTACAATATCTTGCCGCAAGACAGAGGAGAGGTTCACCTACCATTTGTACTTGTTATCTCCAAATTTTTAATTTTGCCACTTGCATCCCTTTGCTTCTCACTACCTCAACTATACATTGCTGTTTCATACATAAAAAGCTAAATTTTTATTTGTATGTTAAAAAAAAAAGTTTTATTCAATCCAAAATACTGCTAGGATGCACAAAATCAATGAGAAAGAAAGATAAAATAAACCAGTACGGTACGCAGTGCGTACGGTACGTAGTAAGAAAAACAAATGACTATAGTTGTAATGTATATAGTAGATCCAGTAATGATATTTGTAACTTAATAAAGTGAAGATGATGGTGATTTATGCTGCTTGATCTCCAAAAGTTATTCTTATATTTTTAAAGAAATAATATATTTGCTTCACTATTTTTTTATAACGTTTTCATCTATGGTAACACCCCTCTTTCTGGTTTCTTAAATTAGCAATACAAGAGCAGCTTCCATTTTCATAACTTTGCATTTTCCTTAGATAATACTCAGTGAACTTTTACGGATTTCCTTTTTCTTGACTTTTAATTGTACGTATAGAAGATTCACTCATTCCTAATTGTAGTGCTTTCTTCAATGCATTTTATAGTTGTTCACGCACATAACCTTTAGCTTTTCTTTAATATTGTCAGAAACTTTCTCTTTTTCTTTTCCTGAAGTACTTGCAGAACAATTTTGGTCAAAGGATTTTACGTTACAGAATATCATAAACTATTCTGCTTAGGGGAATAGAAGTATCTTTGTTTTGTTCATTGACAAAATAAAGAAGAAAAAGACCTTTTCTGAGTAATACTATATGTTTTTATTAATTATTTTTCAACTTAAAGCAAGTTTTTTTTTACGCTGTAACATTTCAGGAGACAAGAAAAGAGCGATACAATGAGGGTTATTGTTAATTGTACTTATTGAGAAAACACAAGTTTGATTTAAAAAAATGTTACAAATCTCCTCTCTCTAACAATGCATTTATTTTGCATGATGACCATTAGAACTAAGCAGACCTAGATAATAATATAGACAAACATGCGAATGCTGTTTGCAGAAAACTTGTGAATTTCAGGCAGTTTTGATATTTTTTACAACTTTCTTTATTTACTTAGTTTTTTTCTGCAACGTGCCTTGATTTCATTTATTGTGTGACATTAACTTCTATTGTATGAACATAGCATTTATTAATCATAATATTTTAGTCACAGTGGAGGTCTACTTGCATATATAAGCTTTGTGTTTTTGCTGTTAGTAAAGCAGGATTCAGGTTGTGCACTGAATTTTTTCAAAGGAAATTTTAAAGAAATTCTTTGTGTTAGAGATAGTGGAACACTTTATCTAGGTCCGAAACTAAATTTGTTGAACTTATTAGTAACTTAAGCATATTTGCCGAGATTTACAGTAAGATTAAATTGAATATCGTCATGTTTCGGTTCTCTTTCATTTTTTGAAAAAAAATTTTTATCGCAAAAAAATAATATATATTTTTCCATTTTGGTAATATAAAAAGCATTTTCACATTTTGCGAAAACTGTGACCGTAGTGAAAAGCAAAGGGATTTAAGTCGCAAAATTAAAAATTTGGAGATAACCAGTACAAATGGTAGGTGAGCCCCTCCTCTGTTTTGGGGCCGTGCTAGGTGCTACTGTACTGCACAATTAAGAAAAAAAAAATCAATGAAAGCCTACCTAGGACGTAATCTTTTTACGCGTTTTACTCAAAACTTGAAAATGTCCACTTGTGCATCCCTTTGCTTCTCACTGCCTCATTTGTAATTTGAAAAATATTTGTATATTATAATGACTAAACTACGTTGATTTATCTGATCTTTTTAATGAGTTGACTATGTGTTACAATTTTTGTGAAAAATAACTATTAGTTGAAATAGCATAGCATAGTTAAAATCCATGATTTTCTAGGTGCTAGGACACCCTGTAAAAAATATCCAAGTTAGAAGTATTTGGTCATCAAAGTAAAATAAAAGAGCAGAAATATTAGTGGTAAATTCTGCCTATGTAAAATGAGTTTTCAGTGTTGAACGGATGCTTTTAGGATGCAAATTTTTGGGAAAGGTCCGCTTTTGTGATGTGAAATTTTGTGGAAGGGGCCACATTTATGAGCAGGAATTTTGTGAAAGGGCCCCAAAGCAGACCCAATTCGGGCCTGCATCGACTCCTGCCTTTTATACATATTTTATCTGATGCTGTCTTAACGTAATACACAAAATGTGTCCTGATTCTTGCATACAAAAATGTGTATTCAAGTTTGATTCAGCATAGGTTGTTCCTTATCCTTAAATTTGAAATTTGTTCATGTTATCATTCCATTTGAAACATTAACACGTTATTAAAAAATAATACATGTTTTCTTACCGGGTTTATGTATCATATAATGAATCCATCCTTGACTCTGCTGAACACCAAGACTTCTCCACTCATTTTCAGTCATCAGATGAGAAGTGGGAATAAGTTTTGCAACATCTTTCGAAACAATGACATGCCTGTACAAAGATAAATTTGTTGTGTCAGACTTGAATAAATTTTTTTTAAAATTAAACAACATTTTTAAACTGAATTTGTTTAAAAACTTAATTTAAAATAGAAAAAAAATTATATCTTAAAAGATTTTATTTTTGATTTCAGGCAATTTTGAATTTGTGGATTTGAGCAGTATGGCCAAACCCTTAGGCCGCATGAAGTCCACCTATTTATTAGTTCTTGCCTTTCATATTTGAAAATGCTTTAACTTTAACATTAGGAAAAATATTAAGGATAAAAGAATAAGGAAAAATAATAAGGATATTATAAACACTTCTCATTGCTTTGAGTTTTAAATTAATGCAACTTAAGATTTTAATAAAGTTAACGTCGGCAGCACCGGCTTACTGTTAACACGCTCAAAGCTCCTGGACCATAGGACATAGATGCGACTGCCTGCCCAGGAGGGACATGCTTGCTTGGAAGTTTGTTCTGCGCTTGATGCAGTTTTTGGCCTGAAGACTATCATGTAAAGTCGAGAGTGTCGGGTATAATTAAAGTCAATTCCGGGGACAGGAGCCGTTTGTAGAAACAATAATACACCTAATGAGTAAGGGTCCTACCGCAACTCGTGATAGTGTAAAACATAATTAAAATTCAAGGTGTTAAAATTCAATTTAAAAATTTTTATAAATTTTTTTTGGTGGAAAGTTTTAGAGAAATTTTCTGTTTGGCAATGTTTTTCACAAATCAGAGTTTATTTCACGAAATTTATCCCATCAGGCATGGTGGCAAATGTTTGCCGTGAACCCTGATGAAAGTGGATGAAAATTCATGGTCATTTTCCACCCCCCCCCCCGACCCGAAATCACAGAATAAAATAATGAATGGAAAAAAAAAAGATTTCAACCCTGAAGTTTTTACACATATTATTAAATTTAATTTGAAGATAAAACGAATGTTTAGTTATGTTTAAACCTTATTAAAATTTCAAAATAAACTGCCAACATATGACCATTTGATCAACGTAAAATGGTAATAAATAAAAATTTTTTTGAAATATTCTCAAATGTTGATTTTTCAATATACATTTGGCTACACAGCTATATCATAGACAAATTTTAATGACAAGAGGACTCTGTCCCCCTGCTTGCTAGCACTCACCAATCCTTAAAGATAGTTTGACAATTTTATTTGATTAGGAGCATCAGCTTGGAAGAATCAGATTAAAATATGTGTCACGATTTAAACAAAGTGAAAACTTTGGTTCACTTCTCGTAGAAATAGAATATAATTTAAGAGCTCATTATAATTAAAACAATACAAAAATTCTGCTCTCACTCTAAGAAAGAACTTGACAAAACTATCCATAAGAAAATTATTAAAAAAAGTTTTGAAATACACCCCTCCAGCTTAGTCCTAACTTGTATCAATTTCATAGCTGTAGGTACTAAGGAGCACTCCTAAGTTAGCAAAATGTCATTTTTTATGTTTCAGAAGACTTTTTTTCAAATTCACGTCTCAAGAAATATTATGCTCTTTAACTCTGTGTTTGAATTGAAATGGGCATCAGACTAGGATTTTTGCTAAATTTGAAACTCTTATATCATGGTTTTAATTAAGAAAATTGAAACAATCATCATGTACAAAAAAAAAAAAAAAAAAAAATGTTTTCAAATGACATGTAATGTTAAGAGGTGCCTTTCATCCCCTTAACAGATACTAATTTATACAAAACTTTCGCTTGAAACATTGCAACTATTGGATCTTAACTAATTTTGTACAAAGCTGTCAGTGCTTTGAGAGCCTTCTAAATATAGGACAGCCTATTTTTTTTTAACATTTTCAAAAATATATAGGGAAAACTGCCAGCTCTGCAGCGATAAAAAAATAAAAAAAATAATGATGAATTCATATTCCTGTGTTTTTCAACTTAATCTTTTTGGAATGAATGAATCTCATTACTTTAAAAGGTAGATATTGCCCGTGTAATACAGTAATCCCTTGTTATATTTTTGAAAAAATTTCTGTGGTGTCAAATGTAAAGCAACATTTTCCAAATACAGTGAAACCTGTGTAAGTTGACCACTTGCGGTGCAGTACTTTGGTGGTCAACTTAGACAGGTGGTCAACTTATAAAGGGGGTAGTGTTTTTTTTTTTTTTTTTTTTTTTTTTTGTCATTTCCTTGCACCATGGACCATGTATTCATTTCTGGAATCATTGCCACTTACTCTTTCTGTTTAAGTCACTTTTATTGTTTAACATTACTTTGAAACAATAATTTAAAAACTTATTCAAATATTTTTGCTTTTTTTCCTCGTTTTTTACTATATTAGACATTGAAGTTTTAGAAATTCCGTATGTGTCAGCTAATTTTTGCCAACTTTCTTCCTTTTCATATAATTTTAATATTTCATACTTTTTATCAATCTCAAGTTCAACTAACTTTCTTTTTGAAACCATTTTATGTAAAACTTTTACACAAAGAGCAACAAGCTGGACTCTCCTAGTTCATAAAGGCAGTTGAAAATGAAAATATCCTATCTCTTAATCCCTTGCACCAGAACAAAGTAACTTTTCTCTGTAGCACAATTCCAGTGTTGCCTCAAAATATTGCTACTGGAAGAAAAGTCTTTGTACTTTTTCTACCGACACCCGTTTTTTATTTTCATTGAACAGAGAATACAAAAAGCGATCTCAAATAGAACAACAGAAGAAAAACAAGTTTCGGAGAATTAGGAGCAGCATAAGCTTGATGCTGTTGTTTTATTTAGTAGGTAAAATGCTGGTCTAAAGCATCAAAATTATTCTTGGAAAGCTATAAAAAATAATAATAATAAAAGAAAATAATTTGCTTGATTAAGTTTAAAAAAAAAAAAAAAATGGTGGTCAACTTACAAAGGGTTTTTTACAATACTCCGAACCAAATTTGGTGTACATTAGTGGTCAAGATAGACAGGTGGTCAAGATACAGAGGTTTTCCTTCATTATATAAGATAGGTCCAATTCCGTTCCCGACAAAAGCGGTCAACATAGACAGGTGGTCAACTTACAAAGGTGGTCAACTTTACAGGTTTTACTGTATATATAAATTTTTGTGAAACTAAAGAAAAGAGCGATATGGTGAATTCCAGCTAACATGAAACCAAGAGGTCAGAAAATCAATTTAAACAAATCCCTAAGAGTTATGTATCATTGGAAAGCTTATAACCCATAGAACAAGAATCTAGTGTTGCTTTTTTCTCATATTAGGTTTATTTAGTGGAGGAAGAGATGGTAAAATGTCTATTTTTTGTGTTTTTTGGCAAGTAAAATGATCATTTTTGTACCTTATTAGTAATGCAAATTATGATTTTAAATTTAAATGGAGTAAATTTAATATTGATATAAAAACTATAAAAGTAAAATAAAACCATGTTTGGGCTTGTTTTGAACATAAATAGTCTAATTAGGGGCATAATTATAACATCATGTATTACATGTAACGTCCGTTACAAAATGGTAAATAAATTCTCCTCACATTGTGAAACATTTTTTTAAAAATTTTGTTCTTAATTATTTTCTTTATTTTTAGGTTGAAGAAACTATAATTCCCAAAATTTATATGATTATAATAAAAACCATGCAGAAACAGGCATGTAACGGACGTTACATAAGTTTGTAACAGACGTTACAACTTGAATGTAACATCTGTTACACATTTTTAAATGCAATTATAAAAATGTATTCAACACATCAAACAATTCATAAAGTCCATGGTTGCCAACATGTAGCCAGGGTTGGACTGGGTCCTGAAAAAGGCACATGCCAATGGGGGGGGGGGGGGGTATAGACAATCATTTTTGGGGAGCGAATGGCTAATGACAAATTAACATAAAACGAAATATATACATATATATATATATATAGATTTGAGGTACGCCTAATTTTTTAAATCCTGATTAAATGGGATGTAATTAGAAGTGCTTCAAGTAAAAAGAATGTGGAAAAAATGAATTTTTACCAGTATTTTGGTTCTACTCAAATAGTTCAACGATTGATTCATTTGTGGACTCGAACTATTTCTAACAATCATTTAGATCCTCAATGGTACTTTTTTTCCTTGTAAGAAAATATGCAATATCAGTATGGCATCTCTTTTTACCAGATTTCGTATCAAATGTGATGAAATAAGCAGAGAGAAAGATCATTAGAAAGATTAAAATTGTAAATACAGTTTGAAGATAAATAGTGACATACTCAATATTTGATTAAGCGGTTTAATTTTCTTTCATAAATAGGGTGCTAAGGGGCTCTAAGCCCTAGCTAAATTTTGCAAAATTTAATTTCTGAAAACAGCTTGCAATGATCTTTGATGATATTAGGCAGGGGAAGAGAATTTTGGAGGCTCTTATCCGGAATTTTTAAACTCATGATGGTTGGCCATCTTTGGTAGTGTCAAGGAGACAAATTCGAGATCTCTTCCTCAAGCATTTTGATATTGAAACACCAAAAACAAGATTTTAGAAAATTTTAAATATGATGCCATGGAAAGGGAGGTGTGAGAGCTTTCACCAATCACATCTTTAGAATTGAAGCTCTAAAAATGCAATTGTAGGGACCATCTTTGAGGTAGGAAAAGGACAATGTTCAAAATTCTCTCTCCCTGGAAATGTTTTTACATTGAAATTCTGACCTAATTTTAGACTATTTTTTTGTAATGTTGGTTGTCAATGCTTAAAAACCTCTGGTGACAAGGCTTGAAGAGTAGTGAAACTTAGTACCATCCATGAATCTAATCACATTGACTCAAGTTTGAAGGTTAGGAGATTGTTCCGTCCCTTCAAAGGAGAAACTCGAAACTACTGACCAGCAGGGACAGATTAAGAGGGGGTCCATGTCCCCCTCCCTCCAAACCTTATGAGCTTTGGAATTTTTTTCAGAGAGGAAAAAAATATGTTTAAAAAAATGACGAAAACTAAAAAAAAAATAGTGAATTTTATAAGATGTGTTTTACTTTAAATAAATTTAACTCCTAGTCAGGGCAGAATTATTTCCTTTCCCTTGAAATAGAAAAATTTATTTTTAAAATGTTCAGACATTTTTTCACGATATCAATTTAGAAGCTCATTCAACTCAACTTTTGACCGAATGTAGTAACTCGGGCCATGCATTGGGGGTACATCAATGGTTCAGATTGTGCCATTGATTTTTTTTTGGGGGGGGGGGGAGGGTATTAATTATCTATTTTTGGTTTGGGCTCTCTTGGGAGGATGGACACCTGTGAGAATTGAGCTAATTTGAGAATGTCGCTCCCCCAAATGATCCGGCTAAATCTGCCACTGTCTGCCAAACATCGGAAACATTTATATTATAAGAATTATATTAATAACAGTTGTTTTGAATGGTGAGATATATCTTGGCCAAGTCCAAGAAATAGTTGAGGATACAGACTGGGAACTTTTCTACACTGGTCTGAAAAGAGCTTCAAATGAGCAGGAAAAAAAAACAGATGCAGAATGGTACAAGATAAATCAAGTTTACCGGAAAAATCAGCACTCCAATGAGGCTAGTTTCAGCTCAAGGGTTATTTTCATTTAATGTGAATAAAATGCAAATATGTTTTTGAATTCATGAAATGTAAACATTCTTTTTAGTGAAGTAAATGTCACAAAAATATTGCGCGCAAAAGTGTTTGTCGAAGGTATATTTTTTAATATCATAATTAAGTCAGGGGTGATTGTGACTCCATGAAAAAATACCTGAACTTTTTTATCCCAAGAAGAAAAAGTGTTTTGATGG
Organism: Uloborus diversus; assembly: GCF_026930045.1. Taxonomy (NCBI): domain Eukaryota; kingdom Metazoa; phylum Arthropoda; class Arachnida; order Araneae; family Uloboridae; genus Uloborus; species Uloborus diversus. The sequence goes on along the minus strand of NC_072736.1, from coordinate 58,602,195 downwards.
GCATATATATATACATATTACGTGTATGTACACATTATATTATGTATATAAATAATTTATATACATAATTATTTGTTGGAGCTAAAACTCGAAGCTTTAATTGGACTTAATATGTCCATGTGCATGGTGGGAGTTAAATTCTTTAAATTTTTCTCATTTCTTGAAATTTTTCAAAGATTCTTCTTATCTAGCCTTTATTCCATCCCCCAACCCAGCTGTTCTTCGATAATTACCATAGAGTTTACAAAATATGACCGTAGCTTACGCTTTATACCAAACAAAACTTCTTCAATTTGGACTTTTGGTGTTTCATTAAACATCGCCCTAAGTTTTACAAAAGTGGGTTTTTCTGAAAATATAGAAGTTCCGGTATTTTCGAAGATAAAGATACCGGAAATCAAGATGAAAATACCGGAAATCCGGTAAAATACCGGAACACAATCACCCCTGTTAAGTTATAGGTTTAATTTTTTACAATAGGGAAGTTGCAACCTATTAAATGTTCATATTTTGGCTATTGCATATTGTTAATTGACCCTCAAAACTAAAAAATTCACCATCGCCGAATTTTAAAACACCATGGTTGATTTTTAATGAATTTTTAAAAATAAACGCGCAAAAGTGCGCTCTTCTGAAACGTCACGCGCCTACGTCACAGGGCGCGAATGGGCAGCCTTCCGCCGAAGATCCCTTGTTTTCGCTAGGGACATTTTGAGCGCGCTGATATTTTTATTTTTTAGAAATTTAATAATCCTTTTGAACACACTATGGAGGCCGGATTCGTTAAAGCACGATCTAAATAATCTTCCTCAAACAATATCAATGGTGATATTCGAATATTTCCGAGAGGATGAGAGGTTTAATGTTCCAGAAACGCGAGGAGATAAGCCTTTTACGTTTCATCTTCGAAGTCGAATGCACGTTCTTCGATTTCTCCCATGACATGGGAACCGGTTCGCTAGCGTTTCTCTCCTATCGGACGTCACTTCCTATGCCATCTGACGTCACAGGCGTTTGAACTTTAAAAATTAATTTAAAAAAAACTACTTATCGTATCGCAAAATTTTTTTCACCTATGATGTTCATACATGTTACTCTATCATATAAAAATAAAATTGAAAAATCGAAAACTTCCCTATTGTTGTATGAAATGATTGCCTATGACTGTGTGATTTCATTATATTGTCTATAAGAAGTTAAGGTATCACCTTTCAACTATTAATTTATCATTCAGTACATGCATACAACATGTCTGTGTCATACAGTGTAACATCCGTTACAGCCCAAAACGTCCGTTACAGAGATTTTAAAAAATTTTATCACAAAAGAGAATAACTGAATTTTGATACCAAGGTTCTGATAAATTAGAGGTATGTTTTGTGATGTTAAATCAAAAAGATTTGAACAAATTTACATAATAGATTCACAGACTTTTTAATCTGATCATGCCATAGCACAAATGATGTTCCACTTTATGTAACGTCCGTTACAGTTAAATATTATTTATTTTTTGCAGTTTAAATACAAAAATAAATTTTGAAACCTGGTCAAAGTAATCTTCAGTCTTGGTTTTATCAAGAAAAAATAACTTGCTCCTATTTGGAAGCATTTATATGCATCTCATAATCTTTTTATAATTGATTTTGTGTGTGAATGTAACGTCCGTTACAACGGAATTCACCATATATTCGAATCAGCGATATAACGAGGGGATACTGTACTTTTTAAAAAGCTATTATAAGAAATAATCCCACAAGATTATTAGCCTTTTGTAACCTGTGATAATTAATTAGTTTGTAGCAAATTAATAAAATTGCTTGAAGTTTGTTTACTTCTGCATCAATTATGTCTCTTCAAACAGACCAGGGGTTTTCAGACTCTTCAGACTCACTCTCCTTGAAGAATTAGATTTTCTCACAACACCCTGAAGTTCATCTCTGGTTTTTGAGAAGTGTGCCAAGTAAAGCTACCCCCTAAAATTCAAAACCTAATATCTCGCTCTTTTATGATTTGATTGCTCTAGTTTGAGCCTATTCATTAGATGACACACAAAAATTGAGAAAAAAAAAAAAAAAAAAGAAAATTTAAGGATCAATTATTTTTTTTAACAGTTTTAGCAAAGAAAAGTGATTTGGCCTTATTAGGAACTAATAAAGAAACTTTCCTTATTAGGCCCGAATGAGGAAAGCTCTGGGCAAAGATTACTTCAAGAAGAATTGAAGACAGAAATGTCAAAACTTACTTTGAAAATAAAACAAATTGAAAGAGTCTTTAATATCAAATCAATATATTAAACCACATTTGACAACCTCAAGAACATTACCAAAAATTCCGTGCTTACTTTCATGGAAATGAGAAAGGTCTATCATCATATTTGAATTCCCTGAGTATTTGTTATTATTTTTTCTTTTTTTTGGTCACTTATATGCACAATTTGGGCATTATGCACAGCACATGATCATATTCTTAACACGATAATCCAGTGTCATATTATAAGGACACTGCAGTGTTTAGAAGACAAACCACGATCTTAACGGCCAACAGCCTACTTTTCTAGGTTATCAAATCACAGGGGAATCAAATGAGGATGCAGAGCGACATTTCTCTTTGTGAGTTCTTCAACCCCTTCAAATTGGCAACAAGAACCATAAAAAAACTTTTTTGCACAACCAACCTATAGTTAACCATGTATAAGCAAAAACTGCAGCAAAATAAGATCAGGTTCTTTTCACATCCATCTTCTATAATAACTTTTGCTACATTTTCATCTAGTTATTAAAGACCACTTGTTGATAACACTTTATCATCAGTTGAGTATTCTGCTGATAAGGTACAATCTAGCGAATTTTTACCATGCTTTATCAAAAAATGGGAGGATGGCCTCATTGGTCTATTTGACCTTTTTTGGCAAACCCACCTAACATATACATTGATACAACGGAGATTTGGTGCCTCGGCACAGTTGAGAACTCCTGCTCCAGACAAAAGTTTTTTGAGAAATATATTTCGGATAACCAAAATATAATAATAAGAAAAATTGATTTTTTCTGCAAAGATGGATAGAAAATATGTCCTGTTTTAAATTTTTTTTTGTATCAGGGACTGATTAAAATATCGTGGAACCCGTAACCAAACTCTTTTTCAAGGTGCTCTGTAACCAAAGTTGACATTTTAAATTATTTTGGCTAAACCAATTTTAGCCCATGGGGGGTCCCTAGGCACGGTCTTGATGGCCTATTCAGTAATCAAGCCCCTGCATTTCATTACTATAATGTCCATGCTCCAATTTAACCACTTTAACAAAGCTTCTAAATTAGACAACACATATAACCTGCTCATAACAATCAGAATAATTACAAGTTTGAATAGTTCTTTAAATACAATGAGCGGTATGAATTATAAGTATGCTAAACGAAATAACAATTTATAGCTATAATAACAACATTGACAATTTCATTAACTATAGTTATTGTCTTCGTCTTACAAGTTAGGATTAATGAGAAAAAAATCATAATCAATGAATAACTTAATCCTACAGAAATTTTCAACTAAAAGTATTGCACAGTACCTGTATTCGAATTTATCATCATAATATTTATTTGAATAGTAAATATTTCTGTTAGGCATTTTGAATTGAGCTTAACTATTATCAGTGAGAGAAACTCTTTGTTTGAAACAAGGTTAAAATGAAAAATGTTCTAATCTGCAGTAGTAAAATTCTACCAACAGTAAAAAAGAAATTCGAATTTCGTCCTGGTAATTCAGAAGCTACGGATACAGTGCAATATTTGACTGCGTTCGCATACCTCGACCGGTAGCGGTAGCTACCTCCTGTATTCTATCAGGGACTGCAAAAGCAGTCCCTGATAGAATAAAAAAAAGCAAAGTTGTTACTTCGATTGCTTGAAAAATTTCAAAATCTTATTTTCTGTTAATTTTTCTTCATGAGTTATTTTCTTTTGTCCTTTTCTTAACTGGGAGCGTGGCGTACGAGGAGGATACATATCTATCCCAGAATACCTTGGTTTGTATACAAAAACAAAATTTCCAAACGTGAGGGACTGACTGGTGTGTTTGTGGTTAACTTTTTAACAACTTAGAAGTTCGAAGCAGTGTTAATGCATGTTTTCACATTTTTATACAATTCTTTGTGAATTTCAGTTGAATGGAAAGTAGCTCTTGTGAGAATTGCAAACTTCTCTTACTTGAGTTGGAAAATGAACGCAAAATTATTCTGAAATTGCAGGCGAATGTTAAAGCATTGACAGAATTATTGTCAGTAGAAAAAAATGAAAAGTTGTACCAGGAACATGCGATTCCTGTTGCTGAAACGACGAAAGAAAAAAGCAAAAATTCTGAGAGTGAAAATTCCAGTTTAAATGAAAACTTTGACAGTTCTTGTGATAAACCGGAAAACTCAGAAGTAGTATTAAAATCAGCTCAAACGCAGACAGTTTGCGACAATTTTTGTGGTGAAGGTAGATTAATGAATTCATTTTAACTAAACCAATATTGTGTGAATTTTTTTTTAAAGCAAAGCATGTTTTGAAACTTTTTACTGTATACTCTGCTACAAGCAAAATACACGAAGAGGTGATGGAACTAAAGCTGAGGATATTTCGATAATTGGGAATCTGGCGATCTTTCTTCATTGGGGTCAATTTTTGGCTTCAGCCCTGCGCGCGAGAGGTATTTTTCGTTGCAAATCTGAACAAAGAGAATGGAAACATCTATTCACGTAGGGTACTATAAATCAGCAGGGTTACCAAAATAAAATTATTTATGCTAAAAATGATACGACCGCGCCAGATTCCCAATTATCGAAATATCCCCCTAAAACTCATCAGCACATTCGTATATTAACCTTTAAAGAATTTCAATTGCATTCCAATTAATTTTCCACATGTTTTTGAGGCTTATTTCCAATCCGATTTTCAATACGTGAAATACATATTTTTAAGAGAGCAAAATATCTTTGCCAACAGATAATTTATGCCTACTAACGTGGGCATATATTGTTAACCAAAAATTTGTAACCAGGCCAGGATCTTCAATTTTTCCTAGCCTGGGACAAAAACTTGACACTGCCATCTTTAACCATATGCTTCAAATTTTTATATAAATATAAATGTGGTGACCAGCAATAGGGCTCAGGGCCCAGCTAGGCTGGCCCTACTTGGTTTATTAGTCCCCCAATGATCATTCAGCCCTCTTAAAGTGAACTTCCGCCTCATTCTGCGATCTCTTCCGATAAGCTGCTCCAAGTGCCCACCACCCTACTAAAGTAATAATTTTCCCCTATTTCCAGATTAGTCTCAGATTTGAATATCTAAAAACAATGACAACTCATCCTGCTTTCTGGCCAAAAATTTAACCCATTAACATGTTTCATTTTGTTAAAAATTTAAACAACTCTCCTTTGTTCCAGGCTTTACATATTAAAATTTGGCTCTCCTCTGATATGCCCCCCTCTTGGCGAGATTTTAATTTTTCGCTCGATACGAAAATCGCCAATAAGGCGATAACTTGGCAACCCTGGTTTTGCAACTTGAACGCTGGAAAGTAGTTTCTCGAAGTCTGTCTTTTTGCACGTGTGTGTGTGGTAGGAGGTAGGTGCTCATATGTTCCGCTCTTAGGGAGATTTTAAGTTGAATACTCTAAAATAAAGTTTCAATTCAAACTTTATTTTAGAGTATTCTTTTTCTTGTTTTTTAATGTTAATTTAGTTGAATTTTCTATTTTAATTATGAGTTCGGTTTGTGATGTTGTCCAAATGTATCAATTGAAATTTTTGAATGAATCTTCTTTTTCTTTTTCGTCAGGTCGTCCAACGTTTGGACGTACCGGAGTCCTAAATAGATTTTTTATATATATATTTTATATTTAAATATTTTTGTAAAGTAATGATAATAAAGAATGGGATAATTTCCCTAAGAGCGGAACATATGTGCACTGCCTCACGTGAGGAAGTAAAAGAAAAGTAAAAAAGGTAAGTGAACATATTTTGAATTATTGTGTTTTTAGTGTGTTTCTGGTAGTTTGTATTTTGGTCTGGTTGGCATTTTTGTAGCACAAAAATGGTGTTAATTTCACATAAAATCTGTGACTTTATTGTATACTGAACGGGGGAGATCTGTGACTTATATCCGACTGTGATGTATATTAAAAGTCGGAGGGATAACGGACCGAGCGGCAGCGAGGTCCTGGCGAGCCCGAGGTCTCATAGTACTTTCGTAATGAGACCGAGGCAGGGGTCTCATTACGAAAGTACTATGAGACCGAGGGCTCGTATCCCGGAGAAACAACGGAAAAAAATTAATGCATTAATTTCATTAAATAATTAATGACATAATTTGAATTTTTCCTGTTGGCGCTAAAAAAGCATCGCTAAGAACGATGTATGACATATGACGTCATACATAGTTTTCTTGGCGACGCTTTTTTGGCGCCAACAGGAAAAAGTCGCCAAGAGGGGGGTATATCAGATTTGTTCCTAAAATTTTTAAGTTTATCATCTTAATCTAAGTTTCCTTACTTGCTTAGTAGCCTAGGCCCATGTCCAGGCTTTTGTAAAGGAATGGATTTTAATGGTTTATTGACAACATACATTTCGAGTTCGTGTAATTGGTCACACAGGAGCCGTTTATGGACTCGCGTCCAATATGACAGGTAGCATAATACAGTCACATAGTATAGGACAAAATTAACAGCATAAGAGAAGGAAGTTACAACCAGGGCAATGAGCAGGAATCAAACCCACCACCTCGGGATTACTAGAATGACGTGCCAACCAACTTCGCTACCAAAGCCCCGGGTTTTGATGTTCCTTCATCCGTGCTCACACTATCAGGAAAACATACAGTGATTCAAATTATTCAATTCTGTTTGATGTCACAAAAGGTTGCAAAGCATAGGGGTCAAAAACTCTCTAGAAGCATTAACTTTAAAACATATTTACCAATCCTAAAGAATTATATGAAATATCATACTAAGGTTGGTAAGTTATACACAAATGGATTTTTATGATCCCCTCCCATCTCCCAGATGGCAAATTTTGCATGCATTTGTGACTGCAATACAATAGAGTGCAAAATACACACAGAATGGGACCAGAGGTTGTGAGGATTTTAGGATTTGGCGGCTATCAAGACCATAAAATCAAGTATTAAAACAGAAAAATAATGCAAACTAAATGAACAAAACACATAGTAGCATTTTTTCGTTTTTGTTTTACAACTATGCATGGCAAAAATACTGAATATTAAAACTGTAGGCAATGAAAACAATACAATAAAAACAGAAAAACTATTTCTAAAGTTTTCAGTAGATCTAATGAATTTATAATCTGTTTTAAAACTTTAGCCTGAAAACTAATTTAGGTTTTTTCTCCTTAATTTTAGAAATCATCATTAATTTTTCTTCTGAACTACACATCTTTTAGTTTCTTCAATAATTCTAGATTGTTCAATCTATTTGCACGGTTGTGTAATTTTTACGTATATATTTCCACGTTATTTACGGAATTTAAAACTTTGGCTTGATCTATCCCAATATATAAGGAGCCATTATGTAACGTGTAACATAATATGAAGTATCAACTTTCAAAAAAAAAAAAAAAAAATAATTGTCACACTCGCAATATATATAAAAATCTGCAACGCAATTCCCTTTTTATGAAATGCCAATTTTATTATAAACTCCTCATAAGAAGTAATGTTAAAGCAATTCATGTTTTGTATTGCCAGACACTTCAGCGGTTCTTCCACTAGTGGGTCTCTAAAACATGATTTCTGTCGGTTAAAAGAGGACAATTCTAAATTGCAGCAAAACTTCATTGTAAATGGTTTTAAAACAATAATGAGAATTACATTAACTTTAACATTAAAGCTAATTTAAGTCAAATGTGCATTTTCATCATTAGACTTTTTATTGTCCCCCCCCCAGAAGGGGAGGGTTTAACCCCTAAAACTCTCCCTTTGGACACAGCCTTGTAGTAGCCCTTCTTTGAACCTTTTCCAATAAAGAAATACCTTCCTTAGGATAAGGAGACCAAAGTTTAATAGAATATTCCAAATGAGATCTTACCAAACTTTTATATAAAGGCAGAAGAACCTTATAAGATTTGTCTGAAATTGATTGATAAATCCAAGCATACTGTTAGCATTGTTACTTGCAATGCTGCACAGTTGACTAACTTGAAATTCTTATTTATTGAGAGTGCAAGATTTTTAGTGCTTTTTACTTTCTTCTATATCTAATATATAGAAGAAAGTATTGGATTCGTGCAAATTTTCGAATTTCGAATTTTGACGGATTCGAACGTTTTGAGGTGTGCTGAGTCCATTTCGACCATTTTTGGAAAATGTCTGTCTGTCTGTATGTGTGTGTGTATGTGTGTCATGTCTGTGTGTGACCAGTTTTTTGTGGCCGCTCTACAACAAAAACTACCGCATGAAATCGAACGAAATTTGGTACACATATGTGCCCCTATGTGAACTCGTGCCCATTAGTTTTTGGCGCGAATTCCTCCAAGGGGGGTGGAGCAATGGGACGTTTTTCGAGTTACGCGTGCTTGCTATTACTCAGGAAGTAACTGGCGGAATCAAACAAAATTTGGTCCATATGTTGGTATTAACAGGAACAGGTGCTGATTCAATTTTGGTGTCAATAACGCAAACGGGGGTTGAGCTATGGAACGTTTTTTGTCGTCAATTGTGACTGCTGTATCTCAAGAAATAATGAACGGAATGAAAGAAAAATTTATCGGCAAGTAGCCCTTAGTGGGTATAAGAACTGATTTTATTTTTGTGTCAACAGCTAAAAAGGGGGTAGCGCAATCACCCGTTCTTTTTTTCCATTTTGAGTGTCCTATCTCAAGAAGTAATGCTACGTTCTGGTTGAAATTTGGAATATATGTGAATCCATGTGTAAACAGGCTTTGGTTCAATTTTGACGCCGATCGCTCCAAGAGGTGTTGATTTTTTTTTTTTTTTGCGAATAAAAATATTTTTATTAATGCAACAATAAGAAAGATAAATCGTAATAGATTGTCGTCTGCGTATTTCTCGTGATTTTAATTGTATGGAAATGATAGGAAATATTATCTCAATGATTTAAAATTTTTAACTGTTGCCATCTTATGTTTGTTAACAAATAAAATATTTGTAATTAATTCAAGCAAGGCTTTTAAAAAAACTTTCAATTTTCGCTCTTTGCTTTGCTTTTGCAATAATTCAGACATTGGGATAGTCGTCAAGTTTTTGCATGTGTAATTTTGTTTTTGTTGGGAATATTGCTTCCTCGTCAAGCATGGGGAGGGATCAGAAAAAAAAAAAGAAAAATATAGAAGAAAGTTTCGTGATGGCCACAACATACTAGTTTTAAAAATTTCTTGGGCAGTGTAGGCCTTTTAAGGACATGCCCCCCCCCTGCTGGGTCTGGTGGTACGCAGATTCGGGTCTGTCTTTGGTGGCACAGGGTCGCCTATCCCAGGAGCAGAGCCTGAGAACAAGAAAAGGTTAAGTACTTACACATAAAGTTTGCACCTGATGAAAGCATGAAATTATTTAGCGTTCAATGTGCACTCTTGTTAATTAGCCTATTGTGCTACCAGAATTGTAGAAATTATCTCAACTCCTCATGGCAATTCTCAAGGTTACTCCTTCCAAAAAAAAAAAAAAAAATGCCAATGAGATATACCCCAAACGTTCATGGAAAATTTCTTTATACATTTTGGAAGTATCATTCAGATTCACTCTGAGTATTGTTTTAATTTATTCCATTTCATGGCATGTAATTTTTCTGGTAGAAGAAAAAGTAATTAAAATTTTCAAATCAATTTGCTGAAATCCGCAAAATTTGAAAAGCCATAATACCTTTGGTTCCAAGCTGTTGGGATTTGAGATTTGATTGATATTTCATTATTTATTCAAAAGAATCAAAATAGCAATTGATAACAAATATTTTGAAATGTTTGAATTTTTTGTTGCAATCACATAATTTTTTTTTTTCATGTGTTTTAGAATACAGAGATGATGCCAGAAAATCTTCAGGGATACGTGAAAACAAAATGGTAATTTCTTAAATATATTGTTTCAAAGTTTCAAAACAGCAACTGGTTTATGTGGGTTTTAATGAAAAAAATTGAATACTATTCATCTGCAAACTGTGCAAATCTAGTTCAAAACCTGTAAAATAATTTTATTTTTGTGTTTGCTAAATTTTTGTTTGAAACTGGTATAAACATATTCACAAATTTTGCAAATACAGTAGTATCTTCTTTAACACTACCAGGACGGAGGGGCCTGTGTGGCCCCTTGCGTAGTTTGTTGTTCTATCTAACATAGCTTAATGGAACTTTCTGACTTTTCATTAAATGTCTCTATTTGAATGATTGTTTAATAATTTAAGGATTTGCCTCATAGTATTGTAAATATTGATTCTTATACAGAAACTCCCAATTATCTGCGGAATTGGATAGCACAAGTGTTGCGTTTAATAAAAATCACGGATTAACCCCGAAAAAGGCTAAAATGAGGTACAAATAAGGTAAAAACTGTCTTTACCCAAAAGATGCATATATATTGCATAGTATTGATGCATAATACTTTCTTTAAACAGTGAAAATATATACAGTACAGTAAAAATGCTTGTATTTTTGCACAACAGAACTTTGCATCAATAAAGAATAAGTATGTACTATGAAGAAAGCCATAAATAAATAAATAAAAATAAATAAATAAAACATAACTGAGGTTAAATTTACAATTTTTTGCTTTTTACTGCAAAAATACATGTTCCTGATTGTTGATTGACTCGCCGATAATCCGCCCCATGGATAATCTGCTTGCAGATAATTGAGAGTATAATGTACCTAGAAAGACAGGAGGGGCCACAGTGGCCCCTAAGCTATTTGAGAATAAAAAAGATATTCTTTTCCTTTCACCTAGTTGTTGTAGCATGAAACAAATGCTATTCATTCTTGTTTAACCTGTAACTTTCTCTTTATGCAACCAACTGGATATCCAAATGCTATAAACATACCAATTGCTTACCAGCCAAACCACAACCATTGCTCTTGGAAAGATAAACTAGTTTTACCTTTTGACAAGTAAAGACAGAAAATCTGAAAATTAAAACATACTAAGTTTTTATTTAGTCATATAAGAAGGTGCATCAGGCATGTGGACTACTCACGCAGGAAATTTTTTAAAAAGGATTCATCCAAAAAATGGGTAGGGGCCACACTGGCCCCTTAAGTCTTTTTAGGTATGCAGAGATTTTCAGTCTTTCTAGTGTTAAGGAACACCTCTGAACAAGAGCCACCTTTATTTAAAGATCACTTTTTCTGGTCCCTATCTCTTTGAATAGGAATTCATGTATTTGCCTCTCATTAAGGGACACTATTTAAAGGACGGTCTACAAAAATTATGAATAAATGCATTAGAAATATCGAATTTGTTGAAATTCGAGTTTCACTTTTGGCCAAAAATTAACGGTTAAAAGATTCTCTTGACATTAGCATGCAAGTAAACAAATATGTATTCTAAAATTTTTGCTCAGACCTTAATTCATGCTTTTCCCTCTCATCAATTTCTTCATAAGAGCTGAGCCCCGACAGATGTTGCCCATGACAAGCTTTGTATAGAAAACTTGAAATGTGTTCACAGTTTTTTGCATGATTATTTACATGACATCAAACAAATCTATGTCACATAAAATTTTGAACTTGTAATTAATGAAAATCAATCACAACTTTAATACTACAGTGGAATCCGCTTAATTGGACCACTGGTTAATTGGACTAGCCGAATCTGAAAGAACCAAAACAAATCCCACTACACAAGCCTAATATTAATCGCTTATTGAGAAAAAAATTCATTTAATTGGACCAAGAAACAGGAGAACAAATTGGAAAAAAATTAAAAATCAAAGTTTCAAGTACTTAAAGTTTCACAAACTTAATAATATGTCCAATAAAAATTAATAATGGTTCCTTGTAACGTTCAACTAAGCCCAGAAGTATTTATACAAAAAAATGATTGAGGAAACTCCCATTATGCCAGCACTGTTCCAGCAAAGATCAAAATTTCAGTGAAATTTTAAACTTCTTTAGTTCAGTAAGCACATTCAATAATACTGTCTGTTCTCGAACTCCCCAACTAGCAGCTGCGAACAACTCCAATTGAAAAAGGGGTGATGGTTTGAGGAAGCGCACTTCCCGATGCATTCAATTTTTGCTTGCTCGTTACTTCCTTCTTGCTATCACCCCTGTTTTGATAAAATCAGAAGAGACCTGACCCTTGCGCAAATTCGAGTAATGTTTTGCGTTAAAAGATCGCACAGTATATAAATTTTTCAAAAAAAATAGTTTTAAAATACATAATTTACATTTTATTGGAATTTTTAATGCCCGATTAGCAAGGGCGCCATATGCAAAATTGTTGGGGGGGGGGGGGGTTGCTCAGATACTTTCCCCATGGTTTAGCTGAATATTTTCCCCATGAATACCGATTTTAGGACAGATTAGAGTCATTAAAATTTGAAATTTTGAATAACTTATTCATTAATAACTGGAGAAGAAATGGTTTTACATTTTTAAAATGAAAAAAATACTAAAAGCAAGGAAGTTCTAATTTCTAAGGGGGGACTTGAGCCCCCACTTGCCCCCTATATATGCCCCCTTGCCGATTAGTGCCTTTTAACTCTTATTTTATGGCTCTCACATTTTTTGTTTCTTTTGGTTATTGAATCAAATCGCTACTGACTAAAAGGAATAACTAAAACCGTATCGGTCTGAAAAAAGAACCAGTGTAAAAAGATGGTTTGCTGTATTTTAATTTAATTTTTGATGGAAAAATTATGTAAACAGAAATTTTTCTTCTTTGTATGCTTACCATACATATTGGGCTCACAATAATAATAAGAAGGGGATTTGAATGCTTTCTGCATAGCATGTTCCGTCATGCTGCACAGATCTTGTTCACTTAATCGGACCAGCTGGTTATAAGGACCAAAATGGTCCCGCCCCAATGTGGTCCCATTAACCGGAATTGACTGTACAAAATTTGATACAAATTTTTTTAAGGTTATATTTAGTATATATGAAGCATTTTTAATACTTAAACTTAAATGCTATTAGTTTACGTTAGGAAATTAAACTGTATTTAGTACACAGCATGCATCAATTCACCTACCTCCCAAGAAGGGACCCCTCTATTTAAGGAGCAAGTTGTCCGGTTCCTTTAGTGTCATTTATTGAGAGGTTCTACTCTATGGCGTTCCCATAGGGCACATGCTCCATAAATGCCGTATACTCTCAAACATTTTTTAGTTATATAGAGTATACCCTAAACTTCAAAAATGTTCATATTATGACATATTATATATATGATCGCATACACATATTGTGCATAATTGGTTTACTGGGAGTAAACCTTTAGAAAAATTGATGGGAACCATCACTGATTCTTCTGTAATTTATTTTTACATGCTTTTATTCCATTAATTTTCATGAATCTTACTCTGAAGTTGTTTTCCCTTCCTAGCCAGCATAGAATATTTAAGTTCTATGAGCAATGAGCATGTTAAGAAATTGCAGAGTTGTTGCCGAGCTGGCTTCATTTTTGGCGCCACAGGGCACCAAGTTTGGGGCCATTTTGAATTCTATTAGGCACCATTCTGGATCTCAATCTCTCGTGGAGGGAGAAGGGGGTGGTTTCTGCATAGCAGTTGAGGTTCGGGGGGGGGGGGCACCATTATATTGGGAAGATGAGAACCCTGCATCTAATTTTTGGATATTGTGGAAGTAGTGACGACTCATTTGTAAATAATGTAAATAATTTTTTTTAGTTTATTTTATGTGTTTAATGATAAAGGGGGTAAATAGCTTTAAGAGTATCATTGATCTTCCCTGAGGACTGATAAATTGACTAGGCCCATAGGATCTGACCAGAGGAAATTTGCTTCCGTTAACACAACCTTCACAAAATTATGATCAATTAAAACGGACCTTTCATGAATTATTTATTGGAAAAGCAAATCTGAAATCAGAACAAGGCATATTTCTGTGTATGAGACAATATTTTTTGGAACCTTTTTCGGAATCACATTAGGGGGATCAGTTTATACACAGATCTGCTAATTTTGCAAAAAAATTTTCACACTCTTCTTTGGTACTTGCACAAGCGATAAATCATTAATACTGCCAAATGTAGCGCTTGTTGTGTATCTGTTAGTTTGCTTCTTTGAAGAAGTTAACAACTTAAGTCGGTTGTTCTTGTTTTATAATTTTGCTTGTTTGTTTTATTACAGCCAAATCAAAATATCTAACAGCAATGTTGTTACAGATTTCTCTAAAAATGCAATCTCCTGCAGATTCAAATTTTTGTCACTTTGTTTCGTAATATTCATCACGTAAACATGTTAAAATGCCATTCTAGGATTATTTTATGGCAGTAAGTTCTTTTATTTGCTGTCTTTAAACTTTTGATGCTGTCTTTAAACTTGAAACATTTTGTAAAACTGCAATCTCTTTGCACTCGATATGAGAATTGAATTCTCATTTTTGAGGCTTATAATGCTTTGTTAGCTGGCAAATAAATTCAATTTCTTTTAATTTTTATTAAAATCATAGTTTAGAATTTTTAAGCAAAATTTCATGTTCTTTATGTGGGTTAACAAGTTAAACGCCGAGTCCTTAATTTAATTTTATGTTTGCTTTAACTTTGTCGATAGATATTAACAATATGTGTATCATAAACCTTTAAAATGCAATTCGAAAGTAATTTTTCTGAAATAGATTTTTTTATATGCCGATTTTATACATTTCATGCCTTTAGTTGGAAAATTGTGATGTCTTTTCATCCACTATGGGAATCGAATTTTTCATTTTTGATGCTTGGTGTCTGTCTCCGGAAGAGTGATGCCCCCCCCCCCCGCCCCTTTGTAAAGACTCTCATAAATGACCCCAAATACTATGAAGAATGATATTCTGCATAGATATTATCTCAAGAATGATACTCTCTTCAAAAAAGAGAAAAATATCCCAAATACACACCCACCTAAAAACTCTAATGGCGGAGGATGCGCCATGACTCCCCACACCCCTTTCCCAATACATTACTCTATGTATAAATTTTCAAATTATCTGATTTTTTACAAAATTATCTGATTTTTCAAACACACACACACAAAAAAAAAGATTTTGATAAATCCTGGTTCAGCCTAGCTGGACTCAGAGCCTGTTGCTGATCGTCACTTTTGTATTTGTGTTTTAGTACATTAATGGTATTACTGTATGCCAATAATGTAATGACTGAGACAAAAACTTACCTAAAATATTATTCTATATTTAAATGACTGTAAAAATTTTGTGCATGATACTATTCTAAAATTGAAGTTTAAAAAAATAAGTTTATTTTCAGGCTGATTTCAATGAATATGAAGTTCCTCAGAGTGATTATGTGTATAATGAAGAATATAAAATGTATTATAGTTATTCCACTGGCTATTACTTTGACCAGGTACCTTGCAAAATTTTTATCATTACACAATTGTCTTTCATTTAAATGATTATAATCTTTAAAAAAGCAAAATACAAATCTGTATGAAAAATTTGTTTAATTCAATTTGTTTAGTGTTGTAGTTTTTTTTTCACAAGTAGTTTGAAATTATTTCAAAAATTCTGTCAATTTATTGCCATTATCTTAGTGGCTTTTGTTGCGGAGGAAAAAGTGGTCGCCAAGTATGGATACAAGGGAGGGGCGATCGCCCCTCCCTTGTGGGACACTGCACCGACAATTTTTCCAATTTGAAGTCCAGAAACTCAAATGTAGGCCATCTTGACGTTAGGGAAAGGATATTGTTTAGAATCTCACTCCTGGAAACTTTTCCGAATTGAAGTTTCAAAAAGACAATTTTAGATGATCTTTGACGATGTTAGAAGGAAGTCTGGAAACCTTCCCCAGACTTTTGCAAAATTTAATAATGTGATTTTTGATATCTCAGGCAGTAGAGTTATGGGAAATAATGGTTTCAGTGACTTTGCCCCGGAAATTTATCAAAGTTAAAGTTCCAAAAATATCAATTTTTGAGGAACTTCGATGATGTGAGAGGAATGGATTTCAAAAAACTGCCCCGGAAGTATTACAAAATAAAAGTTCTGAAACGAAATTTCCGACTACCTCTTTCAACGGAAATAGTTCGGAGACCTCCTAGGAAAAATCTCTGCATTTTAGTTGTTTTAGATAAAATTCTTTGGCAATCACCCCCATCCCAAGCATAAGCAAACCAAATAGGTAAGTTGAAAAATCAATCACCCCTCCTAGAAACATTTCTGGATCCGCCATTGGTTGTGGCCCATGTATACAAGTATAAGTTAATGAAATAAGTGATGCTTGTGTTAAAAGTTAAAAAAGTGGGGAAATGATAATCTAAAAATTAAAAAGTATGAGGATCCCATCCTCTGCATCCTCTCTCATTTTATTTTTACAGCTAGCAATTATATTGGGATTGGTTGTGTACAGAGAAATTTTCCATGTTAAGAGATAATGCATGCATACATGTATAAAACATTTTACAATGAAGCAGCGTTTATGCGTTGTTTAAGGGGTTGAAGTGAAATAGCGTATTAATGAAAACGATGTGTAATCAACACTTTACTTTTTTTTTTTCAAGTTTAATCCCAGTAATGCAATTTTATTTAAATATAACAATTTTAAAGTTATTAAAGAATTTTTTTATGCAACTACAGAATAATGTTCTGTAAAAGTTCTACACTACAAACAATCATTGGGTTTTTTAACAAAATAGTTGCAGAAATGAAATAAATCATACTTTTATGGTGTATCCTGAATACTTATTTTATGCAGTGTGGGACCAGTGTTTCGCTGCATTTGGGCACGAAATTGCACTTTGTGCATGCAGACCTTTCAGCTAAATAAAAATATATTTTATCGTTGTGCTGATTGCCTTTGAGCATTATTTACCTTATTATGAATTGAATTGGGTTCATAAAAGGGTTTTTCACTTGTGTTTTTAACAAAATAAACTTTGAGTTCAATATTACAGTTTATTGCATCCTTTAAAGAAGGTGGTGGTAGCACTTTCGATTTTTGCATTCAAACACTTAGAGCAACTGATATGACTATTTATTTCAATGTTTTGAATCCCTCTTAATGAATTTTAATTTTTCACCTAGTTTCGGTGGCCGGTGTATTTTTCTCCGCTTAGCTCTGGTTTGACGCATGATATTTTTATTAAAAAAATTACGAAAGAGAAATATGTCAGAGACCTCAGAAAATCATGTTTTTTTTTATCTAATCATTTTTCATAAAGGGTCTGAAGGTTCCTAAACCATGGGTTTCAACCCTTTGAGTATTTTATTTTACATTTAAAAAAATGTTAAAAATTTTACTTAGATCTTTACTTAGATAGTCTTAATAATACAGAATTTTTGGTGCTCCCAAATAGTGTTTTAAGATCGCATCTTCTTTTAAAGTTTAAAAAGTCGAAAAAATATTTTTTGTCACTTTTATTACAATTGTTACAAAGTATAATTCATAACAAATGTGAATTGTCATTCATAAGTAAAGCAAACATGCATTGCCATTCATAAATAACAATGACAAACGGACAAAAGCATTTTAGTTTTTTAACGCTGCCAATGTTTTTCTGTTTTCATTGCATTACTGAAATGAAATTCATGGCCCCATTGCTGAAAAACTTGTGTAGCACCTCCACACTCCCCTTGGCGACGGCTCTGCCCTTTCCACCCACAGGCTTGAGCCCATGCGTGCTGTTTGTAGACAGGGCAACTGATCGGCCCGCCGAGCAAATGCCTGGACACCTGCTGGCTGTATGTGCCACTGGAGGGGGGGGGGAGGGGATTTACTCATACTTTAACCCATTCTCTGGTTCTGGCTGCACAAAGTCGCCCACCGTATCTGTTCTGGATTTTTTGTGCCTGATAAGGGACCATTGGAATAGGATGGTTTGCAACTGTTTTGGATGATTTCTTATTGGTACAGCATTTCCTGTAACTCTGGATTTGGCTTAATATAGGTTGTCGGTCTTCCATTGACAAAATTTTTTGTTGTGTATCTCTGCTCTGTTGTAGAGAATATAGCAGAGTGGATAACATATTTAAGTGATAATTAGATAGTTTAAGTAATTGGGAAAGATAGTTTCTATATTCAAAAGAAAGCTTGTTCCTCACTGTTCTGGAAGTTTAAGCTAAGTGCCAAGCATTTTCTCTAATGTGGCTTGCAATTTATGTAGTAAAAGCATTGGTATAAATTATATAAAGTAATTTACAGACAGTTGCTTGAATTTTGAATAAATCAAAGAAACCAAACAAATGCCTTCCTTTTTTTCGACAAAAACCCTCCTTTTTTAGAAGCACTCTTCATTAACATTTTCTGCTAACATTTTCTTACACCTAAAAAACGCAGGAAATATTTTATCAAAATTTGAGTGTGTACCTTTCTACATGTTCAGATATTTTCAGGATAAAGGTATTTTCTTGGAGCCAAATACTGGAGCCTGCTACAAATATGATTATGCCAATCAACAGTACGAATCAGTGTCTATGGATGATTATATGAGTTCCTACAAGCAATTAGATGAAGCATCATGTGAAGATATGGTGGAACAAGTGAATGGTCTCAATATAAATGAAAAAACTGTGCCTACTGGTTTAAATATACAACTATCAGAGGTAAGAAGTAAAGCTTAGAAGTCTTTTCCTTCTTTGCTAAAACTTGAATGCCATGGAAATCGATCTACCTTAAAGCATACATGTGATTTCTCCTGCTTATTGGTGGGACTCAAGTTTTTAAGAAATTTTTTAGAAGAAAAATTTGCAAATTTAACAAAAAAGCCATGTTTGTAAACAAAGATGTATTTTTTGCTCCACATAATAAATATTGTTCACTGTTCAGGAAGTAACAAGTTGTATAGGAAAACCAATAGCAGATCTTTAGAGATTGCTAGTCAATTTTAGAAGAGCTCTAAAGTAACGTAAGCCTACTTTTCCACAAACAAGCCGAAGCATGCATATGTTTTTATCACATAATCTTTCTGCATCCTTCCCAACAATCAGATTTTTTTCATGGCAATGATTTTTTACTTTTGTTACTAAGTAAATAATTTAAATTTATTTTTATTTTCGTTAATATTTTAGTTAAGAAAATATGGATGCACTATACGTCCCATTAAAAGCTAGTAAATTGTTTAAACTACCAATAATAAAACTAATCTAAAGGGAAGCAGTTCCTCATAAGTAATCTGGTGTGAAAAAACTGGTATTCTTTCAAAATTTGTTTCCCTCGAGTTGAATAAAATGAAAGCATTTTCTCCTTAATTAGCAGAATTCTGCTATATTCAAACTTCATATTAGTGGAGTTCTGCAAAAAACTTTCCATGTTTTTTTCCTTTCAGCAATTATAGCTGTATGAGTTAACAGCAATAAATGTCAGAAAACAAGTATTATGACAGAATTGCATTTGATCTAAATGCATTAAAAATAAAAGTTTTAGCATGTAGCTATCTTTTACAGCACTGCTTCTCAACTTTTTTTTACTTTGTGGCACACTTAAAAAATTTCTAGATGAATGTGGCGCACTGAACTTAATTTTGCAGCGGTAATTTTGAAATGTTTTTATCATTCACTGAATAAAACATTTATGACTAACGTATTGCGTTTAAATTTACTTAGAAAGTAGAAATATTTCAAATGTATTGATGTTGATGATGAACAACAAAACTACCTATATCAGACTTTACAGAAAATTATGCTTCGTATGTTTCAAAGCATTTCTGTCAAACATGTCATTAAAGTGCACACTGCAGTTAAACGATTTATCAAATAATGTTTCAAGAAAGATGCAAGCAAGAATTTAAAACCAAGCATATAACTTCCGTTTGACACTAATGACGAGACAATTGAGCCTGCCTTGAGTTGCAAAGACGCTTGATTTTTGGCTCTCTGCTGGAAAGAGCTACATGAAGTTCTTGATCCGGAATCTTTAGAGTTGATCTCTTGCTATTTTTTTTTTTAATCAGTGGAAGGGCTGAGAAGCTGAGTTCGCAAAGATATGTAGTTGAAAATGGTAGCAACACATCAATAGCAAGGCGAGATGGTGGGATACTCATTTTTAGCCAGCAACCAAAATTCGTCCAGAGGCACTTCGCTCAACTTAAGTTTAAGAATGCAGTTGTTCTTAAGGTTCTTAAATTCTTCCTGCGCCTGCAAAGAAAGGTCTTTAACTGATGCATCCGCAGATCAAGCGAATGGATCGTGAATCCAGTCATACTGTTCTATGTTAGCATTCTTGAAATATTGCTTAAACTTGTCCTGAAGTATGACTAAATGCTCTGCCACCACATTCATCAGCTTTTCTTCCATGCCATTTCCTTCACATACCATGTTGACGGTCCATTTGAACGTGTCCAATGAGCCACGATCTACTTCTTCTCTCCACAGCTGAATTTTTGATTTGAACCCGTTTAGCTTGTCCATACATGTAACCCAAATTCTCTCCTTTTCCTTGCATTTTCCGATTCAATTTGTTAAGGTGTTCAAAAAAGTCAGCCATGAACACTAGTTTTGCCAGCCAATATTTGTTTTGCAACCAAACTGGTGTACTGCATTTCATTTCGTTTTTTAAAATCAAAAACTGTCGTACCACGTCCCTCAATTCAAAAATTCTGTGTAGTACCTTACCCTTTGAAAGCCAGTTAATCTCTGTATGAAGAAGTAGGGAGTGATGATCTGCCCCTATTTCTTCACAAAGTAGAGAGAAAGGCGAGAATTAAGCGGCCTCGATTTAATGAAATTCACGGTTTTCACGACTTCAGCCAAAGCTGACTTCAGCTCATCTGGTAAGTTCTTTGCCATGAGAGAGCTTCACGATGGAAGAAACAGTGTATGGTTTTAATTTCTATTTTGCTAAGTCTCAGAACCGAGCTTTGAGAAACTACGATAAAATCAGGGCCGGATTTAAGGGAGGGCAGGCGGGGCAACAGCCCCAGGGCCTCTACAACAATGGAGCCCCCACAATAAAATTTTTACAAAATATCCTAACTTTCACGGGTCAGTAAATTTTATGTTTTTTCTCCCAGACCTTTTTTTTTTTTTTTGTACTTCTGCAAGGAATGCTTGCACAAAAATATTATTATCGATATATCAGAAAGCCCTGATTGCAAGTATCCATTTACTATCAATTTTTTATTTGATCGAGCATTTCAGCGGCAATATATATATATATATATATTTTTAAATTCATTTAATTTGTAATTTCTACCTGTGAGTTAAAGAGAAATAAAGTAAGTAAAAAAAAAATTCTGAAAAATGGTTAACTTTGCAGGTCATCCTTACAACTTCTTGCTTCTTGAGCTCAAAAATTTAAAAATTATTCGACGAAATGACTTAAATGGAAATGTTTTAAATCGAAAATGTCAGATATATACATATATATCAAAATGTACGGATATATATCAAAGTATCAGATATTTTCGAAAATATGATGATCTTTTTTGAACCCTGATTAGGGGCCTCCACTCCTTCATTGCCCTGGGGCCTCCACACTTCCAAATCCTGCCCTGGATAAAATGAAATTAGTATCGGAACTGGAAAAGAGGAAAGCTAAAGCTGGAGCTGAAATTCTTGGCGGGTGGGCATGATCCCTGCCTGAGGGAGGAAGAAATACTCTCATTTGCGTAAGATTTAGAAAAAAATCTGTTTAATTAGTTGATTTCGTGGGAAGTAGAATCCATTTTCAAAAACTGAAAATAATATCACAAGACGTTTAAATGAGGCAAGGCAGCAAATCCTGCCTCTCTCCTTGTTAGGTATGTCTTATTGTACATGATCGACAGGATGAATTGAGAAGTTACAAAACGATACAAATGCTATTCGGTCGTAACTTTAAAATAAAATACATCAAGGCTCTTTCTTTTCATAAAACTACGAAAATACCACGCACACCGGGTTCTTTGTCGCAGCGCACTAGTGTGCCACGGCAAACCGGTTGCGAAGCCCTGTATTACACTATATGATTTGAAAATCAGTATTTACTTACAGCAAAACTATGAATTAGAGCTACATCAACAGTATTAAGTTTGTATGAATTTGATGAAACATGGTTGTTTTTTTGTTTTGTCCATTCTAATATGAAATATCAATTAAAAAATAAAAAAGTTTAGAGCTTAGTTTTCTTATTGAAATATTGCAGTTATTTTTTTTTACTAAAGGGGAGGGGTAGGGTGGTTCAAAAAAACTTTTTCAGCTAGAGTCCAGGACACCCCTTATTTTTTTACACTAACTAATAGTATTATACTGTAAAAGTTTTAGCTTCTTACTCAAATTTTTAGAGGCTGCTCAATCCCTTAATTTAACATTAGCTGTAGCATAGAAAATGCCACAAATTTAGCAACATTTACTTTCCCCAGATATATTTTTGTAAAAAAATATTTTCTTGCAATGTATATGCATATTACTAGTGTATATTATAACATGCAGCATTGTTTTTTTAGTTCAACGGATTTTTTTAACCCCTCTCAACATACTTTAATAAGTTTTTATATAAGTTTGGGGGCTGTGCACTCTCTTTCAGTTGAAATAGGAAGCTAAAATTCTTCCAGTATATTACTATCTTTAAGTCTAAAAATATCAAGGGGTATCCTGTTATCTAGGAGAAACCTTTTTTTTACATGTATTTTTGAACCACCCTAATGAAGAGCCATATGGAAAAGAGCAATCAAAGTCTATTTTTCTGCTGAACTTAGGTTACCATGGTAACTGGTAGGTTATTGCAGGCAGTATTTAACTGTTAACATCACTCAGGCAAGAAACATCATGATCACTTTGTTACAGTTGGGAAAAGACTGGGGTTAACAGTCAGGAATGATCGCTTTCAAACTTTAAAAACATAATTCTGGAAATTTCTATGGTGATAGACTTAGATCTTTTTTCTTTTCATATTGAAAATTCCTATTTGTGCTGATTCACTGAACTCATTATGGAACTATTTCATTAAATTTAGTTTAGCATTCAAAGGTGATTATTCGATTGTAATATATTTTTTTAAAACAAGGAAGAAGTGATGTTTGTCTCTTTCATCACCTTAAAACCCACATTAAACAAAGATTTTATGTTCACAATCCTATATTGTTACTCCTTAAGCTTCACATTCAGTTATACGAATGCAAAGATCAAAAATTATCAGAAAAATTGTAGTCATAGTTTGCAAGATGTTTTTTTTTTTTTTTTCACCTGAACGAAGATGAGTAAGAAGAAATAACCAAGTAACATAACAAATTAACATTGTGATGATTCTTTTTTTTTTTTCGCAAACTTTTTTTTCTGTTTTTCCAATAAGTATTGAAAAATGTAGAGAATTTTGCATTACATTTTATTTGTTTGGTCTTACTGTTTATTTAGTAAAAAAAAAAAAAAACATTGATAAATGTTTAGAAAATACATTTTAAATCAAGAATTCAGTTGAAACCATCATTCATTTTTAGGAAATTATTTCAAGTGATGATCATCAGTCTTTGCCCATGACAGAGGAATGCAAAGAAAATACTGGTGAGATGTATTATTTTACCTGTTTGATTTTGTACGCTTAATATTCAAATCCCCCTCCCCCCACACCGAATAAAGGCAAGTTTTTAATTTTTTTTTTGAAAAATGTCTTAAATTCTAAGCTTTTTATCAGAAGCATCCAAATGAAAAATTTAGTAGAGATACAAAATGGGGGCTTTTTTTGTAATATTTAAATGTGTTGCTTAAAAGTACTTCTCATTAATATTTTTCTTTTAAAAACTGCTGATGTTTTAAAATGCCAATAAAAATTTGAAGATCATAATGTATTAACAACTTATGTAAACATTCAGAACTTTTTTTATATGTTAGAATCTGTTGGTCCTACATCAGACTGGCAACTTCCCGAAGGAAAGAATGTAAGTGATTGCTTATTTTGTTGCAAAATCTTTTCCTGATAGTTATTACAAAAATTGATTGAAAGTAGGGATGCACCGATAAGCAAATTGGCCGATTACCAATTAATTGGTTGTTGATAATCGGCCGATTAATGATCATAATGATTATTAATGCTACTAATTCCTCCGTCACCTTTTTTTTTCTTTTATTATTATAGTTTTTTTGACTGTAGAAATAGTTAACAGCTTATTTCTGAGAGACGATTTTTCTCCTCTTTCCTAATCTTCCAAAAATAATTTCAAAATTTGAAGCAATTTCTTTCAGCCGTTTTTCTTATTAATGTTAATAAAATCACCTAATGTTAACTAAACAGGAAAATTTAAAAACATTAGGGGCAGCCTGTGGTCAGTAAGCAAATTTAGGAGCATTTTTAAATTTAAATATATTTTTAAGTTATTAGTAGCCATTTAATCCAAGTTTTTTATTCATTATAAAAAATATATAAGGTTAGCTAAAAGAACTATTCTAAAGATTCATGAAATATGATGCAACATTGTATGTGCATATTTATTGAAAGTGAAAATAATTAAATTAAAAGAATAATATTGCTTCAACCATCAGTTTGTAAAAAAAATAAAAGTAAAGTATGTACAAAATTAATTTTTATATCAAATATTATTATTATTATTATTATTTATTTATTTTTTGGATCAAAAATTAATATTTTAAATAGTAAGTTGTATGATATACAGTCGACTCCCACAACAACGAGATTCGACTTGCGTGAAATGGCTATAACGCGATTTTTTCCCCAGTAAAGAATTTAAGTTATAACACGAATTCCTCGCCCGCAACACAAAAATTTTCGGAAGGGAATCGTGGTGTGTAAGTATCGGCTTTGTTATTGACTTCCAAAAAAAAAATGTTTCGTGAATGGACCTTCATACCTTTAGCACCACTGAGAGTTTAAGTTCTCACACCTTACTGCTCTGATACATCGCTTATTCAAATAACTACTCCTTATTTTCTATTTTTTTTTTCATTGTAAATATGAAAGTAGTTGAAATATGACACCTTGTGATGTTTTATCGTGTAAAGGTCGAAAGAAAAAGAGAAAGTTTCTGACAATTAAAGAAAAGCTAAAGATTATGTTATTGAACAACTATAAAATGTGTCAAAGGTAGCACGACAATTAGGTATGAGTAAATTGTCCATTTGTACAATTAAAAGTCAAGAAAAGGAAATTGGTAAAAGTTTACCAATTAGTATCTAAGAAAAATGCAAAAATTATGAAAATAAGAGCTGCTCTTGTATTGTGAATTTAAGAAAGCAGGGATAAGGATGTTGTCATAAATGAAAACGTTATAAAAGAAACAGTGAAGCGATTGCATTTAAAAATATATTAGAATTAACGATTTGACCACACAACTTAAATCATCAACATCTTCATTTTCTAAAGTTACAAATATAAAATTAGTGTGCATTTGTTTTTCTTACTTCATACTGTACGTACCATACTGATTTATTTTATGTCTTTCTTTCCCATTGATCATTGATTTTTTGCATTGTAGCAGTATTTTATGTTGAATAAAATGTTTTTTTTAATTTAAAATATGTATAAAATTCATTTTTTGTAATAAAAGAAACAGTAATGTATGGCTAAGAAATGGTTTTTAACAGTTTGAGGTGGTGTTTACAAGTGTACAAAACAATTGGGTATGTTTATAAAAATTTTTACCCATACCCTTTTCCACAACGCAAAATTTTGACTTGCCGAGAGGTTCTTGGAATGCATCCCTCGCGTAAGTCAGGACTCGACTGTAATCATATGTATAGTTACGAGGAACGAACTAACTGAAAAAAAAAATCAAGTTCTGTCACCAAAAGCTGGAGTTAGGGTACCATCGTAAACATTTAGGATATGATCCTGATTTAAGAAATAAAACAAAAGTGTTAAGGGGGAGGAGAGAGAGTTAAGGAAAAGTTCCAGTGGGATCATATGCACATACTTTATTTCTGTTACATTTATATCCTTCAAAAGATAAATAGAAATAACATTAATAACATAAAAATAAAAAGTGGCTGCAAGACAGGTGATATGAAAAGTAGGGGGGGGGGGCAAGGGGGACAAATAATTTTCGCTTTCCAATTTAAATGTCCTGTAATTTAATTATTCTTTGTAGTGTCATGCGAATTTCAGCTGTGAGAATTATTCTTTGATTATTATATGCACTTTCTAAACTACAGTGAAGCACCATGTATATGTTTCCCTTTTATACGTTTTTATCAATTATATGTTTTTAAAATTGGTCCCTGCAAAGTCTAATACACATATAAACGTATACCTACTATACGTTTTTTCGTTTGTACGCTTTTTTCATACAGTCCCTTCAAAAACATATAAACGGTGCTTCACTGTATTTGTTTTTACTCTGTACACTTTCATAAGGCAGTTCTAAAATAATGTTTGCTGCAAATTACATTTATTTATTGTTTATAAAAGCATTCATCATAATTTCTTGTTGAAGGTATGCTTAAAAAAATATTTTGAAAAACATTTTTTTCCACTGATTAATTGGCAAAATTTGGGCGATTATAAATAATCAGCAAAGTGGCTGATTTTGGCCGATCAATCGGTACTGCCGATCAAGCAGTGCATCCCTATTTGAAAGTATTAGAAGCTTTTAATATTGCGTTAAATTATGCAAAATAAATTTTGCTTCTATACATTAAGTATAGAAGAAAGTAAAAAAAAAATCAATGAATGTTTCTGTTAGTAAACTGAAATTATTTGATATGTATGGTCCCATTTGTACATAGTAAATTTCTATTTTTTGTTTCGTTTACTTGCAGGTGACTGTGGGTGATCTGGTGAAGGAAGTGGTAGAACAACATTATGAAATGTCAGAGTATGTGTATGATGAGTCGAGTCGTATGTATTATAGCCCATCCACTGGATATTATTTTGACCCTGTAAGCACAATTATCTGCATTTTCTTTGTACAGTCTTGTGACTGTTTGTATCTTTTATGTTCTTAATTTTTATTGGATTACTAGGTGTGCTGCGCGGCTTTGCACTGTCTACCTTGAAAATAAAAGTTGTGTCAAGTGACGCTTGTTCAACAATCCGGCATGAAAAAAGGAAAAGAAAAATGTAAAATTTCCCGACAAATTGCGGAAATATAATCAAAAAGGAAAACTTTTAATTCCCCAATTAACAGGAAAAGCTTCAAAGCTAAAGCAAAACGTTTATTTGTTCACAGTTGAAAAAAATAGCAACAGATCTTTCTTCTCAATGATTTTATCAGCACTAATCAAAACTGAGTGAGCTCGCGGCAGACGATAAATCTCCATTCCCCTCAAATGCTGTGCATCACCCTTCCCAGAACAAGAGTCACCTAAAATAAGATAAAAACCCTCTCTAATCTCCTCCACCTATCCCACCCCTCAAAAAATGTCAATGTGCAGTCTACTCCTTGGACCTACTTTGGGGGGCACCCCTGTAAAATTATCATAGCACAGTTGAAATGCTGTACCTTTTTCGTAATCATTTTTTATAATAGTTTTCAGTGCACAACTATATCTATTAAATTATACAGAGTTGTATACTACAAAAAATCTAATAGTTAAAATTTCTGTACTTTTTGGTTTTGAGCTGAGCTTATATTGCATTATCATTTAGAATAATGAACTCCCATTCTCTTTTGCTTGTTTTAATGCATAAAATGAATTAATGAGTAAATGAGCATTATCAACCAGTTAATATTGAAATCATTTGACTGCAGGTGAAACAACTTTTGTATGATACGTTAAATCAGATTTCTTATCGATATGATAATGAGAAACAATCTTATGAATATTTTGGGAAGTGGAAATCTGAAGACCCCTGCAATGCAGCGAAGAGTAAAAAGCAGCAGGCTAGAAAAATCTTCTGGAGAAAAAAATTAGTAAGTTTTTGTATTTTTCAAAATGTTTTCCTCAAAAACATTTGATTTTTGTGACTTAATGTACTGTCCATCTTTAATTTATCAAACTAAAGTTCATGTTTAAACAGTAGTTTTAGATTTGTAGTAGATTAAAAATGTTACAAAATTCCAAAACAATATTGATAAGTGATTTGCTGCAGAAATAATTCCTAAATAAGTGTCAAATCGAATTTATATCCAAAACTTAAAAAAAAAACTTTAGTTTTTGTTCTTCACTGGTCACAATTTTCACGCTTTATTTTTATTTTTCAGCAAAAGAAGCAGAGTGATACAGAAATTAATGAAGATGATGGAAAACACAAACATTCTCCTGAAGATGACTTTAGCTCACCTGAAGAAGGGGAACTGTTTTCTTCGGATTCTGAAACAGAGCTGCATTTAAAAGATTATTGTCCAGAATATGAAATTGCACAAAAAGGTATTTTTTTTATGTCCTGTGATTTATATATGGATTTGAATTTGGGCCTCATGAAAACTTGAGTTTTAGATAAAAAATGAAAGATTTATGTAAATTTAAAAAATATTTGAAAATAAATAAATGAAACTTACAGAAAATTTAAGTGTTTATTTCTTCACATAAATCTAAAATTTCCGTGTAGGAGATCAGTTGGAAAAGAATCCCACCTTTTTTTTTTTGGTGTGAAAACCTAAGGGACATGAATCAAGCACGATTTCATGAGCTGACCTTGGGCATATGCTCACATAGGCAAATTTTTTACATCTTTTTATACTATTAGCTGATATAATTTGTTGTCTAATTTACAAGTTTTCATCTCCAAAACATTACAGATATTGGTAAAGTTGTTTCGCCCCAATTTATTCTCATCACATGCAGTTTTACATGAAAAATCTGCATTAAAGCTTTGGATTGAACTGGGAATAAACCTGAATTTGAATATTATCTCAATGATTGAAAATTTTAAACTGTTGCCATCTTATGTTTGTTAACAAATAAAATATTTGTAATAATTTTAAGCAATGCTTTTAAAATAACTTTCAATTTTTGCTTTTCGGTTTACTTATGCGATAATTCCAAAGTTGGGATTGTCATCAAGTTTTTGTATGTGTAATTTTATTTTTGCTGTTAATATTGCTTTCTCGTCAAGCATGGGGAGGGATCAGAATTCATAAGAAAGACATAGAAGAAAGTTTCGTGATGCCCATAACATATTAGTTTTGCAAGGTATTGATATTTCTGAGTGGTAGTAAATTTTAAAAATCCTTTTGTGCTTTAACGATTTTTCCAAAATTTAACTCCAATTATTTTTTGTATTTTTATCCTTAACTAGTGCTTATTTTTTATGTTAAGTAATAATTATAAATTGTGTGTGT
Organism: Uloborus diversus; assembly: GCF_026930045.1. NCBI lineage: Eukaryota > Metazoa > Arthropoda > Arachnida > Araneae > Uloboridae > Uloborus > Uloborus diversus. The sequence continues at coordinate 58,572,933 of NC_072736.1, read as the reverse complement.
ATGTTTTTTTTTTCTAAATATAATTGTTTGAAGAGTTTAAATTTTGCATTGTTTCAGTTTTTACCAAGGCATACCCCCCATGCATCAGGGTTATGGTGGAAAACTCTGAGACATTAAAAGTTGGCTCACTCATGATGGTCAGTCACATGGGCGGTGTTATTGGGAGAGATGAAGACAGTTTCCTGTGCATACCGGATTCTGGCATCAGCAAGGTGCGGATTTATTTTGACATGAGTGTGTAGGGTATGTGAATTCTGAAACTTATCAGGACTTCAGAAATATAAAAATATTAAATTTGGTTTTGTGGCAACGGTGAGAAATTTTGAAAAAGCATTAGCTTACTATCGTGATTTCTCATAGCATACATGCAGTATATTTGTTTTCAATAGCATTTTGATGTTTTAAATTATCTCTTATTAAAGGTGCAGTTTATTGATTGTGTCACACTTAGAAATAGTGCAATTCTTTAAAATCACTTCTACATTAACTTAAGTAGTTTGGAAATGTATAAAAATCACTATCAATTTCATTTAAAATTGCACTTCAATCTTTAAATCTTTGAACTAGTAATTTACATTTTCCATGCCTGTGACATTTGGTGTTCTGCTAGGCTCAGAGGTGCTTGTGATCGGAACTTCCCGAAAATTTTAGGTTGCCGTTTCTAAACTGAAAACATTCTAAAACTGAAAAATTATTTTAAAAAACTTTTTAAATGCTTTTTTCAATGATTTTTGTGTGCATATGTGAAGAGTTTTTAGGGGGTGGGGGAGCTTTCTCATGGTTTCCGAAAATTTCACACTGTCTTCAGAAAATTTTACTTGAGTCCACTACAGTTGTTCCCACTTAACTGGGTAATGGATAATCGAATACCTGCTTATAAGAATATATATGTGTGGAACAAAAAAAAAAATCCTGTAGCACTTATGTTAAATTCCCTGCTTTGAGAATTTTTTTTTCATCCATATCCCGCCTAATCGCATACATATTCTACGTTTCTTGAGTGAAACTCTTTGTTTCAAGTTGAATTTTACGTCTTTTTCTTGCAAAAGGTCACTATTGACAAAGCACAAAAGAGGTTCACTGTAATCTTATTAGCTGGCTTCTAGCTGTAATCTTATCTAAGGTGTTAAAATACATGAAGGATTGGGTAGTCGATTTGAAAGAGTTGGACCACATGCAATGAGTGGGGGGGGTTAAAATGTTTCTTTGATTGGTCCTGTCCTGTCTCGTTTAATGCTTCAAGGAGCTCGGCTGTGTTGGCAAAAGCCATTATTTTGGTTCTTGGAAAGATTCGTAAAAAGCTTGAATGTATTTTAAATTGTTTAAAACTTGCCTGTAAATTCAAACCTATCCGGGAAAAATAGATTCCCGGTCTTAAAAGACTTAATTATCCGGCGGGCGTATGAAATCCCCAAGTGACTAAACACCCAACAAGTCAATCACGTGTTTCGCCCATCGGCAGATGTGATGTCAGGCCTCAAGAGTTGAGGATCTTTCTGCTGAAAGCAGTGAAGAAAATAATTTAAAATAGCAGCAGTTAAAATATTAACTGTGTTTTGAGTTGCTTTGAGAGGCAATAGATGCAAATTTTGATGACGTCATGTCATTGCGTCTGGGTAACAGTGATGGTTTAAATAGAAAGTCAATCAATCAATCGATCTCTTATGATTTGCTTCCGTTCTGCAGACGGTTTGTTTTGATGTGAGCATGTGAGCTCTGGTTGATTTGTCCACGCAGGGGACGTGGAAGTTTGTTCAAGAAATGTAAGAATTAAAATTTATTTTGCCTGCTAGAAGTGCAGGATAAGTTCTAAAACAGTACCCTATGTTTGGAAGGCGGTTTTGTGAAAATAAAATTTAGAAAGAAAGAGTTGATGTATTAAGAATTAGGCTTAAGGGTGCTCTTCATTGAGAGTCTGAAAGCTTCGGATTCAATGCTAACCTACGGGGAAAGTTGAATGTTATTTTACAAAATTCCTTTGAAGTTTTCAGGTCAATTTTTTTCTGAGTATTTTTCAAGCCTATGTCTGTGTATTTTAGTTTTTACTTTTTTGATACGTCCATTCTTGGATTTTTTAAAATTCGAGAGAAAATGAATTTCTTCGAAAATGAGGTACTGTTGGACCTTTCGCTCTGTAAAAAAGCTGCAAATCGTGCTATCGAAATTTTAAGAACGCCCCAACACGCAAAATATTTCCAGCTCTCTTTTGAGACTAAGTTTGAAATGTTGCGACCACTTCTAAAAAAGTATCGGAGTTCCAACCATCTGAAATATTTTCGAAAAAGCTCAATTTCTCTACTAAGCCACGCCTCACACCAGTCCCTCCTTCTTGAGGGGAAAAACCGGGTGAGGTGTATAAGATTTACAATTATTAGCACAAACGACCGTTTCCATTTACTACTCCCCTCTTTTCCGGAGGCATCTTTCAATGAAGGAATGAATGAGTGCTTTTGAAAGTGAATCCACATGCTTGGAAACATCTTCACGATTTGATTTGTGTTTAGAAAGGATATAGTTTTTAAAGAGTGCTTCTGAGATAATTCTTGTGAATTCTTGTGCTAAATGACCTCCTGAATCCAAATATGACCACCTTTTTCCATTCACACGTCCCGCTTTTTTGGAAATGTCGCCCGCAATTTTTTGAGCAATCACGATTGCTTATTGTTCTCATTTGACCGTTTTTGGTGTCCGTGCCTTTTTCAACTTGGACCAGAAACCTTTGCAGCACCACCGCCGACCTTCCTCTGCTGGCGGCGCGGCACGGCTGCTCCGGTTTGGAGCTATCCGCTTCTCCTGGTCGGAGATGTCCATGTCCTACACACACTCACTTTCACACACATACTCTCACACACGCCTACGTGCATACACACAGGTCTACGCACACACACAACTATGCACAAGTAACCGCCCAGGAGGAGAGGCAGACTTGGGGGGGGGGGACAGGAACCGTTTCTAGAAACAATAACTCCAATGAGTAGGGTCCTGTCTCAGTTCGTGATTGCGAAAAACATAATTTGAATTCAAAATTTCAGAATTCAAATTATTTTTTTTTTCAGTTTTTGACAGTTTCATAGCCATTATTTTTATTTGGAGATGAAGGGATCGTTATATTATACATTAATACTTTTCTGAGGGGCTAGAGAGGTGCTAACTCATGGGGGGTGTTACCACTTATTATATTTTTAAAATCATCAAAACCAATCCTTTTTTCTAGGGGTTTGTTTTACAATTTTTTTCCCTTATTTTTTGGCATGAAACCAGAGTATAGAACTCACACCTATAAACCCTATATCCGAAAAAAAAAAAAAAAATTCACGTTGTAAATTTAAAAAAAGAGGAAGTATCGCATTTTGCGTAAAGTTGCATCGCAGACCTTCAGTGAAGAACCTTTCCGTGTTATTCAAATTAATTCACGGGTATAATTAGGATTAAAATAATCTTAAGTATGCTTATAATATAGCATTAATGAATATTTCTATTTCTGGGGATGCATTACCCCTATTACTTTTCACTACATCAAGAAGGCATAAACAATGGAGCTGGTGCATCCAAAGAAAGATAAATTTGTATATTAATGCTACTTTATAAGCAAATTTAAGGATGCTTTTCACTGAGAGTCTGAAAGCCTATGGATCCAATGTTAACCTGTGGGGAAAGTTGGATGAAGGTTTTACAAATTCCTTTGAAGTTTTCATGTAAATTTTTTTCCGAGTATTTTTCAAGCCTCTATCTGTGTCGTGTACTTTTTGCTTTTTTGAAATATCCATTCTTTGATTGTTTAAAATTCGAGAAAAAATGAATTTCGTTGAAAAAGGTGGTAGGTTACTGTTTGACATTTTGCTTCATAAAAAATCTGGCAAAATATTTCCAGCACTCTTTTGGGACTTCGTTCGAAATAATGCGATTATTTCTAAAAAAAAGGGGTCCAAAACCGTATTCCAGATGCTTACTAGATATTTGGAATCTATTTTTGTCTATATTATACTATGTTACTACAAATGTAAATGCATAAAATGCTTTCCACAGCTCAACAAACATTTTTGAAAATAATTTCTCGAGCCAAACTCGTAAAAAATTCTTTACAAGGTATGTACACATTGATCATGTAATTCATAATACAGTGAAATCCAGTAACAATAAACTTCAAAATCAGGACTGAAAACGTATTTGGTTGAAACGGGTATTTGGTTATGCTGATATACTTTGTAACAGGATTTCACTGAATTTTTCTTTTGAAAACTTTCTAAGGAGAAAAATGATACATACCTGCATTTCTTTAAAGCATGAATGAGTATAAAAAAATTGTTTTAAAGCAGGGGTGGTTTCCCAGGGTAGTGACCCCAAATGGGGTCGTGTTGCGTTTTTTATTCGGTCGAAACATTATTCCTACCACAGTATAGTTGGGGGTGGATCGAATCTAACATAGCAGTTTTGTAATGTAGGATCTAACGTAGCTTTCACAATGTTGCCAGGTTAGGTCCACACCTAGCGATACTTTACTGACATGTAGGCTACGGGATCACAGGTCCTTTACTTGGTCAAAAAAGGGTCGCAACGTGCAAAAGATTGGGAACCACTGGTTTAAATTTACAGATAATTAGAGAACTGATGGGGGAAGGGGGAGAACACTGACCATTTTGTTTTTAACAGGATGAATACACAATGTTCTAAGAATCTTTTGGTAGTCGTGTTACACTGAAATTTTCATAAGCTCAGACAAATAATTTGTCTGACGTCTAAAACATTTCCCTGAAACCTAAGGTTTTTCAATTTTAGCCGGTCTTTATCAATATATATTTGTGTGTATGCACTGTGCAGTCACGCCTGTTCATAGTGAAGTCTAAGGAACCGAATAACAATTTCGTTTATAGCCTCAATTTCGCTATGAAAAGGTAAACAACAAGAAGGGAACTGAACCATAAATACAATATATACGGCTTGAATATTAGTACGAAAAACCAAATTTCTAGTTGAATTTACTTCAAAGTGTCAAAGGTCAAAGTTTTTTAATATTCTGGATTAAAAAAACAAATACATAGCCACAAGTTTTCAATCAAGCAATGCATTTTCTACAATTATAATTTACATCTTTTACTTGTGCTGTTAAGACGTTATTTTTGATGTTTATCTATTTCTTGCTCAAAGCTCATGCTTTTTAAAGTGCATATTTTATTTACAATTTACACATTTAAAAATTGAAGATATTTTGGAACACCCGATTTAAAATGGTGTTAAAGCTTCATTGAAACATTATCATTACTTAATATTATTCATAAATTGGGGAAAAAAATAAAAAAAAATAATAATAATAATAATAATACCAAACAGAAAAGAAAGAAACATTTAGCATCCAGCCCATAGCTTTCATTTGAATTTTGACGTCTTGAATTTAAATTATGTTTTTCACAATCACGAATTGTGGTAGAACCCTACTCGTTGGGTTTCTTATTTCTATAAATGGTTCCTATCCGAATTATATTTGTAAAAGTCATGATTTGAATACAAGACGTCTACATTCAAATTAATTCCAAGGGCTGGATGCTGGACGTTGTTGACTGAATGCTGTTTTTGTCTGAAAAGTATTGTGTAAAATCGAGAGGATCTGGAATAAGTAAAGTCGTTAGCGGGGGACATGAACTTCACCGCCCAGGAGGAGGGGCATGCTCGCGAGGACACGTGGAACAGACAAGTTTGCATTAAAAGCATAGAAAAATCAAGTCGAAAGAACATCGACTATGGACAAGTGAAAACAATAACCAACTGTGGTCGCTCAAAAAAAGAATATATTTGGTCTTGGTCAAGCAATAATAAGGTATTCGAGGGCGAATGATTGGTATTAGTCTCACAACTTTGCCCATATCTCTCAACTTTTGTTGATTTTAAATGTTAACATTTATTAACATAGAAATTACACTATTTTATTGTACAAACGTACAAATTAAATTACACTTGTTTCAGGGTTACTAAGAACATCTTTATCAATAGAGATAGATACATGTGTTTCTGTCTTTTACATCATTCAAAAAGTTTTTATTGGGCCTGACAGATTTCTCTTCCACGTTCTAGAGTTATTTGAGTTACCCTAAGTTTGCTAACAGTTTAAAATTTCCCCGGGACGTCGAGAAGAGATCAAAAAAAGAAAAATTAGAGCAATAAATGTTAGTACACTCAACAATTTATAAATTCTGCTTCATGAATACTTTTATACAAAAAGAGAAAAATTAAATTGAAATATTTTTTAAATTTAAAGGATAGTATACTAATGTGTGTGATTTGCAAATGTCGGATTATATTTTCAATTCTGATATTTTTTTCTGAATATAAATTACGTTTGTAAGACATCGTTCACGTTCTTACGAGCAAACAATTGACGTAAGTAGGGAATATTCCACGTAATTGTTACGATTGATTGATTGCAATAATTTGCATCAATGAAAGCTTGATTGAGTGCAGCTATCAAGTTTAGGACTTCGTTTGCACGAAGCTGTCAACATTGTGTGGTAATAAAAAGGTTTCATTTAATTTCGAAATGCGAGCATGAATGAATTTTCTGAAAATTGTGCTTTTAGCCGTTGCTTTTCTCACCATAGTATCCGCTGAAAGGAAAGCATTTCTGATTATTGTTATTGTTATTATTACAATTTTGAATCGCAGAAAGCAATGCATAACTAATGTAACCAAAAATTGAAAACCATTAGAAAAAAAAGACCTGAGAAGAAAAAAAAATAAAAAAAAGTTTTAAAAAGTTATTCTGTTCCTCCTAACATTTTGCATTTGAATAAGTCGAAGTGCATTGTTCCAAGTGTACTGCAAGTAAACTGCAGCTTGTATTTTTAATTTAAGTACATTATTGCAAGTAATTCCCTGTTGCTCGTGTAATTCCACCCACGAAATGTATTTTCAAATATTCTCAAACATCATATAACTGCGTGCTTCGAAATACACTTCAATAAAAGACTTACCAACTACTTATTATTATAGCCTGTTGCACTTTTCATCTGATGCGTAAAATATTATTATTATTAATATTATTATTATTATTATTATTATTATTATTGAAAAAGAATTTCAATTTTAAGAAGTATATTAATCATTTAGTCTTGTGTATGCTGCTCTAGTCACCATGCTGATTATCTATGTTTTTGTGGGATGATTTGTTTATTGATAGTAAACAAATGCAGCCCTGTGCATGATGAATCACCAGAAAAATATATATAAATATCTAAAATATTATTTGATTAATTAACAAAAATGTCAGTTCAGCATTGCATATCCTCCATCGAATTGCAGAAGTATTCCTTTTTCGACCACACACACACACACATATATATATATATATATATACATATTCTAAAAATAGCGGGATCCCCCCCCCCCCCCCCCCCCCCCCGTCTTTGAAATGTAACCATATCCTAATCAGAAATTGTTTTCTGATTACGCCATTTCTTCCGTCCTCCCAATAATCATCGTTCCACCTCTTGACTGTAAATATCCGATTACCGATATGTAATCCCCCCTCACCCCTCACCCTTTTTTTCCGGGACTACATTATAGTTTTACACTAAGCTTATACCTCTTACGTTTTCCTTTTTTTTTATACAATCATATCCTAATGCAAAAAATTTCATTCTTTAATTAAACTTCATACAAGAAACGAATTAGCTTTATGAACGAAATAAGATTTGGACCTGGTAATTGAGAACATCGTTTAAAAAAAAATAAGACAATCGTTTTTCCTGTTCAATTTATGATAAATTTTCATTTCATTCATCAATTTTTCATGAATATAAAATCTGGGAACGCATATCCAAAAAAAGAACTTTGTTTCAAAAATTACCGCAGACCCTTTGATACTGACTTTATTTTCTGTTCTGTTCAACCTTCGTGTCGGTACTGCTCAAGTGGGGTTTTGGCCACCAGCTAATTTCCTTGATTGCTCTTCACGACGGAGGTCATTTAGGGGTTCCTTTCCCTCCAGAACAATGACAGCTGTGACAGGTCAGGTGTTCCTGCCTTACATCGATTACCGTCCACTCCATTGGCCGTTGAAGTGTCAATCACTTGATTCAGGTTCATTCCCGTCATTCAAGGAAGAAAGTCATTTACACCCTAACTTCAATGTTTTCCCTCACTGAAGAGCAGCCTTAACAGGACCTGGGGAGCCGAAGCTGCTCATCCTAGGTTCCGAGCTGGTCGGACCGTATGGGTTCAGTGTAGGGTGAGGCATCTCTTCGACTGCGTGTCCCCTATTAGGGTGAGGTGACCTCTAATAGACTGTGTGTCCTCTACTACTGAATGTTCTCCTGTTTGGCATAGAAACCAGGTAAATAATTTCCTGTACTGCATATGGTGAGGAGTTCTCTACTGTGGTATGGATGTGCCTGGAATGCAGTGACCATTGACAGAGGATGGTCTGTCGTCCACGAGTGGACGTGTGGTTTTTTTTCAACTCAAAAGTTCATCCTATTGATGGATGTGGCCTTCATGTTTTGTGTGCCAAGTGCTTGTGTGTGGACTTACAAGGGTATGAAGTTTTTCCAATAGTTTTTTCTTGGAAATGTGGCATGCTGTTTAGGGTTGTTTATTGAGGACGTTTTAGAACTGAAATTTAGAGAAAATGAATAATGTGATATATGTTGGAGGGAAATATTTAATTTGTTTATGGGGATTTGATTTTATAAATGTTGAATGTTTGTTTTTCCTATTTACACTTATACATATGTTTTGAATAAAATGTTATTTAAATTGAAATTCAGTTTCCATTGCTTCATTTCTCCCGAACTTACCATTCCACATCCGTTGGTCCTTTTAGCGAGGACCAACAGGCTGCTTTTTGTATAGAAAAGTGGTTCCCAGGGCTTTTTAGTTTTTGTTCCTGGAAGAGGAATTTGCCAATGACATTGTTGGACTTAGTTTAACGTGTGAAGAGGTTCTGTAGCTGGAAAATACAAAAGGGCTTTTTCCGAAATTGGTTTTGTTAATTTTCAGCTCTGCTTTGGACTGATTGTGTGTTAAAATGAATGTAAAAAAGAAGGACGTAATCTTATGTGTTCATTTAAAAGTTTTAGAAGCAATTAAATATAAGAAAAAACCACAGGCAATTGCTTAAGAATTTGGGATTTCTAAACTCAGGATTGGAGAATAAATCAAAATGTTGATGAAATTGAGGAAGAAAAATTTAAGGAAAAATAAAACTGAGTAAATATAAATTTTTTACGCTTTCACATTATGTAGCACATGTAATTTTTTTATCATTTACATAAAACATTAAATATTTTAATTTTGGTGAAATTCATGTCAATATTTAAGTAATATATAATAATTTACTATTTATCATAGTAATAATGAATATAATACCAGCAAAATACTTCAAAAATACGTTTCTTGTATTCCCCGCATAATCGAATAAGGCATGTTGGAACCTTTGATATTCGTTTAAGCAAGGCTGACTGTATCGCCCCTATCTAGGCTATTGAAAAAAAATAAATAAAAATTATAAGATGCAATTTTTTAAATCATAGTAGAAAATTTCTGAAAACTACTAAAGCATTAAAAAAAAGAGACTCAATTAATGTATGTTTAAACATTAACTTGTTTCAAATAATTTACAATAAGATACATTTCATGTACTTATTTCTGTAAGCTCCAAACTTATGAAATGATAAGCAGTTACCTACATGTACACATTTACAAAATGTTTGTGCATATGATTTTAAAATTATTTATTAATTGTATAACTGTGTGTTATGTATTTTTGCTTTGTTCAAAATTGCAGATGCATGCTGAAATTAAATATAATGATGAGTTAAAAAAATACATCATCAAAGACTTGGGGAGTCAGAATGGAACATTCATTAATGACAAAAGACTTTCTCAGGTAAGAGCCTTAAAAATTGTTACATCGCTTATGAAACAAATAAATACCTTTGTGCTTGAAGATTAAATGAATGAATTACAAACGGTTTAATGCACAAAAATTGCAAATTTCTGCTGACATGTGTTTTAGTGTTACAAGGGAATCCCTTTTTCAATGCAAAGAAATGTGAGCTTTTGGATGAAAAGTCCTCTGAGAAAAGCCTTTTACTCGGATGACTTTTCCGGTAAAAAATTATTTAAATCAGAAAATTGAAACGTGATGGTGAACTATTTGTGTGGAGATTTTTTAACATGTTCCTTATGGCTGTGATAGTGTGTGAATATGCGTTTGAAGTGAATTCCCTCCTACACATTTCCTCCATATTTTCTCCACAAGGGTTCTTCTGAAATAACATGAAAGTCATTTAAAGGCATTCAGTGTCGATCAAGTCTGCTTTCTGGTGTGCACTTCAAAGGAAACACTTGAAATTGCTCATCTGAGTTAGAAATAAGATGTATAATTTTATTTCATATGTCTCCTATCGTGGTGTAAATAAATTTATTGGAATTGAATTTTTTTGACATTTATCATTTATGTTAAAGTGCAGAAACTGTTTTCTCTCTTAATCAATGATGAAAACGGTATTTAGTTTGCATGAATACTTAGCAATGGCTGTTAAGTTGTGTGAGCTGGCTGAAGAGATTGTTCACTTTTGTGTCTGTACTTCTTGCGTGTAGTTTCACATCAGTGCATTTTGTGAGAAATGCTGGGAAGGCATGCTTTTGATTTTTGCATAAAAATAGTTATGTTTTTAGTTCAATAAATTTTTTCAAAATTATCTTTAGTAAGTTTGCGTACTCCTTTAAGAATTCAATTTTACCGCATTCAGAAATGGTTTTGTAAATCAGTTGGTGCTATCTCTACCATTAAATTTCCAACAATCTGGTTTCTGTGTGTTCTGATGATCTTGAGTTTTGTTCTGGCCTATGGGGAGTCCATTGCAGAAGATTATCGTCTGATTTTCAAAGGGAAATACATTCCATGATAATTTCCTTTATGGAAAGGCTATTTTTGTATGTTCAGTCCCCACTGAAAAATTTGAATACTAATAATCTTTCTTGTTCAAATTGGACTTTTGCTATAATATAAAAGCTATTCATCAGGCAACAACAGGCAACAAACATTTTTTTACACTTCATAAACCCCATTGAAGCTATATATATATATATATATATATATATATATATATATATATATATATATATATCTTTTTACTTTTTTTTTTTTGAAATATTTTTATTTTAAAAGAATTTTTTTTTTTTTTTTTTTTGCTGGCATTAAAATTTTTTCCTTGCCTACATTCATTTCTTTATTTTTTAAAAACCGTTATGAGGTAAGTTGGTTGAAAACAAGATGAGGGTACAAAATACTCTTTTGGACTTCAGTTCCTTTCATTTCTCTTCTGTTGTCTCCTGCTTTTTACTTTCTTCTATATCAAGAAAGTATTGGATTCATGCTAATTTTTGAATTTCGAATTTTGACGGATGCAAACGTTTTGAGGTGTGCTGAGTCCATTTCGACCATTTTTACTTTCTTCTATATCTATTATATAGAAGAAAGTATTGGATTCGTGCAAATTTTCGAATTTCGAATTTTGACGGATTCGAACATTTTGAGGTGTGCTGAGTCCATTTCGACTATTTTTGGAAAATGTCTGTCTGTCTGTGTGTGTGTATGTGTGTCACGTCTGTGTGTGACCAGTTTTTTGTGGCCGCTCTACAGCAAAAACTACCGCATGAAATTGAACGAAATTTGGTACACATATGTGCCCCTATGTGAACTTGTGCCCATTGGGTTTTGGCGTGAATTCCTCCAAGGGGAGTGGAGCAATGGGAAGTTTTTTGAGTTACGCGTGCTTGCTATTCCTCAGGAAGTAACTGACGGAATCAAACAAAATTTGGTCCATATGTTGCCCCTAACAGGAGCAGGTGTTGATTCAATTTTGGTGTCAATAGCTCAAACGGGGGTTGAGTTATAGAACGTTTTTTGTCGTCAATTGTGACTGCTGTATCTCAAGAAATAACGAACGGAATCAAACAAAAAATTTTTGACAAGTAGCCCTTAGTGCAGGGGTCGAAGTAGTCTTATATATCCTATATTTCCTATATTTTCAAGAAAAGCATAAAAATCGTCCTGTATTTCCTATATTTTTGAAAAATGTCCTATATTTCCTATATTCCCGTTTTTTGTTGTTGTTGAACCAAGAGGACATTAATTTTACAAATTTTGGTGCTTTTTGCACTAAAGGAAAAGATGATTTTACCGCTTTTTTGCCATTTTTGCAACTATTCAGTGCCTATAAGCAATAGTGGATTTTCGCAATTGAGGCAGCATGCTAAAACATTCAAGCATAAAGAAGACTCTGATAAACGTCAAGAGGATCCTTCTCAAGCTCTGTTTGTTCTTAATACAAGTGTTAAAGGGTTCAGTTTAGACATAAAATCAAAGAACAGTGGAATTAGTACTTGGGTCATGAGTGAGGAAGAAAATATTAAAATTTTCTTTGTTCAAATTCTGTTTAATTTTTTCGTCTATAAAGTACACTGTTTTTTTTTTTTCAAAACTTATTCTTTCAACTACATCAAAGTCATTTCAGGTGTAAGGAATAATTTTATTTGAGGTTTTTTTAAAAACAAAATCATTGATAAGAATAAATAAAATAATATATGATACGTATTATTTCTTTTTTCATAGCAAAATTATTCATATAATGTGTCCTATATTTGTCCTATATTTTTTGCGGAAAATGTCCTATGTGTGACAAGTCAGTCACTTCTACCCCTGCTTAGTGGGTATAAGAGCTGCTTTTATTTTGGTGTCAACAGCTAAAAAGGGGGGTAGCGTAATCGCCCGTTCTTTTTTTTTTCCATTGTGAGTGCCCTATCTCAAGAAGTAATGCTACGTTCTGGTTGAAATTTGGAATATATGTGAATCCATACGTAAACAGGCTTTGGTTCAATTTTGACTCCAATCGCTCCAAGAGGTGTTGATTTTTTTTTTTTTTTTTTGCGAATAAAAATAGTTTTATTAATGCAACAATAAGAAAGATAAATCGTAATAGATTGTCGTCTGCGTATTTCTCGTGGTTTTAATTGTATGGAAATGATAGGAAATATTATCTCAATGATTTAAAATTTTTAACTGTTGCCATCTTATGTTTGTTAAGAAATAAAATATTTGTAATTAATTCAAGCAAGGCTTTTAAAATAACTTTCAATTTTCGCTCTTTGCTTTGTTCTTGCAATAATTCAGACATTGGGATGGTCGTCAAGTTTTCGCATGTGTAATTTTGTTTTTGTTGGGAATATTGCTTCCTTGTCAAGCATGGGGAGGGATCAGAAAAAAAAAGAAAAATATAGAAGAAAGTTTCGTGATGGCCACAACATACTAGTTGAAAAATGTCTGTGTGTGTGTATGTCACGTATGTGTGTGACCAGTTTTTTGTGGCCGCTCTACAGCAAAAACTACCGCATGAAATCTAATGAAATTTGGTACACATATGTGCTCCTATGTGAACTTGTGCCCATTGATTTTTGGCGCAAATTCCTCCAAGGGGGGGTGGAGCAATGGGACGTTTCTTGAGTTATGCATGCCTGCTATTCCCCAGGAAGCAACTGGCGGAATCAAACAAAATTTGGTCCATGTGTTGCCCCTAACAGGTACAGGTGCTGATTCAACTTTGGTGTCGATAGCTCTAATGGGAGTTGAGCTATAGAACATTTTTTGTCGTAAATTGTGACTGCTGTATCTCAAGAAATAATGAACGGAATCGAACAAAAATTTATCAACAAATAGCCCTTAGAGGGTATAAGAGCTGATTTTATTTTGGCGTCAATAGCTGAAAAGAGGGTGTCACAATCAAACGTTCTTTTTTTTCATTGTGAGTGCTATATCTCAAGAAGTAATGCTACATTCTGGATAAAATTTGAAAAAAATATGAATCCATATGTAAACAGGCGTTGGTTCAATTTTGGAACCAATTTTGGGGCTGATTTTTTTTTTCTTTTGTCTGAATAAAAATAGCTTTATAATTCAACAATAAATCGTAATAAACTGTCGTCCATGATTTTAATTGTAGAAAAATGACCAAAAAAACACGATGATTTAAATTTTTAAACTGTTGTCATCTTATGTTTGTTAACCAATAAATGTTTAATTATTTTAAGCAAGGCTTTTGAAATGATTTTCAATTTTCATTCTTTGCTTTGTTTTTGAGATAAATTGGAAATTCGGATGGTCGTCAAGTTTTGACAAATGTAATTCTGTTTTTGTTGGGAATATTGCTTCCTATTCAAGCATAGGGAGGGATCAGAATTATAAGAAAGATATAGAAGAAAGTTTTGTGATGGCCACAACATACTAGTCTGTTTCAGGACTGTCTTCTCTCAAGACTTTGAGTGGAAATATCTAACAGCTTGGGCCGGCTCTAGTAGTTTTGTCGTCCGAGAGAGGTTGACAAATGCGGCTTCCCCCCTTCATTGCTCTTTCAAAAGTAAGCTATTCAAATACAAATCGGTAATAAACAAAGAAATAAAACCCTGACTTATATCCCAGCTTTAACATTGTTTTCCGACATCGAATACTCTGGATAGACTGGTACATTAAAAGTAATCCTTTTCCCTCATTTGTAATTTAAAATTAAAAAAATAACCTACCATTTTTTAAAACAATGGCAGGACGGGTTTAGAATCTCTAAACAAGTAGCAATTGTTACAAACATCTTAGTTGAGCCATCACCTAAAATTTGAGATTGAGATCACAAAACACAATTTAAATCTGCAGAAATAAGGGCTGCATTTTGTAGTTGAGTTTTCGGGATGAAAATATCAAATCAATATAGCATTTGAAAAATGATGTGCATTTCTCAGGGGGGGGGGGGGGTGATGGTGACTAAGGATGTTTTATTAGGTCGTCACTTTTTCAAGCTAGGTCGCCACATGGCGAATGGCGACCGTGAATCTTGACCTTTATCTCATGGCACTGAAACAAATATTAAAATTTAAAAAAAATTTCAATTTTGAAATTTGCCACCCCTAAAATCTGTTGCCCTAGGTGGCCGCCTAGGTCGCCTATCCCTAGAGCCGGGCCTGCTAACAGCTTTGGAATGCTCATTCTACAATTTTATAATCATCATCATCACCATCACACTATCCCTACATTTCCAAGTTTTATTGGAAATGTAATCTAATTTAGTCATAAATCATAACACTATAAATATGTACAACTTTTTTCTCAAAGGTCTAAAAGATTGCATCCTACTTTAAAATATACTTGTAAAATAAGTTTGTTCTCTTCTTGGATTAAAAAAACAAATTCTACAGTGTAAAATATTTTTATAAGTGCTACTTAACTTGAAAACTTCAATTTTTTAATAGTTAATTTCTGCTTATAGTTAATTTCTTCTTAATTCCCCTTATTTCTGCAGATTTAAATTGTGTTTTGTGATCTCTATTTAAGCCGAAAACAGAGAGTGAATTCTGTGCTGTAAAGCATGGGGACCATTTGTGCCTAGGATCCTGCCGGCTCCTACTTCATATTCACCCAGGATCTGAAACATGTGATGGATGTGAACCAGGACAGGTGTTGGCAGAACTCTCCTCTAAAGAAGGTATGTCTGTTATTGGTGCTGGTTGCAAAATAATAGGAGCTTATTTTGCCTGCCAGAAAAAATTTCATTAGATATTTTTACTTGAATTTTTGGTTTTCCAGATTTAGGGGGAGCAAGCCATGGTTGGCAAGTTTTGTCCAGTTTTTACCGTCTTGTCTAGAACTTCTTTTTGGCATAATTGTCAAAAGTCTAAATTTCTGTCCGAAACTAGTCGAAACCTGTAATATTGATGACAAAATTGCCTTAAGATGATTCTTAGTTTTATAAATTGTTGTATTTGTTCAATTCAAAAAGTAATTGTTCACTGTTTCAGATTTTTAGAATGATGTGTTATTAAAAAAAAAAAAAAAAAAAAAAGACATTATTTTGATTCAACAAGTTGATTGTATGTGGCATAAAAGAAATAAGTGGGAAAGAGCTATTATTTTCTAAACAGTATAATAAATTGCAGTACATTTCAAGAAAAATAGACAGCTTTTCTTTACATTTACATGTCATATTTTGTTCCAAATCTTTTTTTCTTCCTCAAGGCACGTGGTAGCAAAATACCAGTTTTGAATGTTTGTCTATACCAAGTTTATTTCTAAGTTTGGAAAGGATCAATCCAAAACTGGAAAATATCCTCTCAGTTGATGCTGAAATCAGGGGTGCCCACTCCCTAAAAGTAAGGACGCCCCCCCCCCCCATAGGCGTGCGCACAGGCCTCACCAGAGGTACCTTGGTACCCCCATTAGCACTTGAAAATGAAAGTTAATACAAAAGTGGCTAAAATTTTACATTTTTTGGTTCATTAATTTCTTACCTCATACACTTGAAAAATACTTTTTTACTTACAATATTTGAAAATTTTCCTTAAGCAAGCTAGTATGAGAGCCTTTCCAAGCGTAATTTAAACCTCCTGGTATGGTGGTACCTCCATTTTTAAAGCCCTGTGCACGCCTATGTGCCCCCCTCCTAAATAAAATATCACAAAGACCCTCCCCAAAAGCAAAAGCCCTTTCCCCGCCCCAAATATGCTCCTCAAAACATTCTGTAAAAATTTCAATGGCTGTGCCATGCCCCCCCCCCTCCCCAGACGGACACCCCTGCTCAAATATATGAGCTATACTGGTTTTCTAAAACCAGTTGTTGAGGCATTTCATAATTTTATTTTTGATTAACGTGATTGATATGATGTGTATTATGGTTAAATAATTTTCCAACATGAGGAAATCTTATTTGCTTATAAAAAATGTCAATCAAAACTATTTGATCAATAAAGAGTTTTTGATAGGTTTTTGTCATTTTCATCATGTTTTTGAGTTTTTGACTTTTTTTGTCAGAAGCAGATTTTTGATGTCAATAACCCAACCTGGAGCAAACAGGGTTGCCTTTTAATGTGAAAAACTGGTTTTTGATGTGATAAGCGCCAAAACCTGGTTTAAACTGTGAAAACTCAAGTTGAAGCTGAGAAAATCATAAAAAGGAAATTTTTATTTGAGGCAGTGAGAAGCAAAGGGATGTAAGTGGCAAAATTTTAAAAAAATGAGATAACCAGTACACGTGGTAGGCGAACCTCTCCTCTGTCTTCGGGCAAGAGATGGTACTAGTAGCCCTGGTAGTTGCTGCAATACAGCATGATTTAGAAAAAACATTCAATGAAAGCCTATCTAGGAGCTAATCTTTAAATGCGTTTACTGAAAACTTGAAAATGTCCTCTTGCATCCTTTTGCTTCTCACTGCTTCATATGTAAAATACTTTTTCAGCATATATCAAAAGCAAAAAATCATTATATGTATACTATTAATTCTGTTAGAAAGGAATGTTTCAAAAATTATGATTTTTTTAATTAGCATCATCAGGGCCGTCACTAGCTAAAATATCTGGGGGGGGGGGGGGTGTTGACAATTGGCGGCCCTCGTCGATCATTTAAAGAGGTCTATTGCCTCCCCCCTTCCCCCAGGTATTGAAAAATTAATGCTTTTACATATAAGTGGGTGTCGTTTTCGTTGTTTCCCCATAAAATTTGCATTGAGTATACACATTTTGTCCTCAACTCCTGGAAAAATTTAAACTGATGGGCTGGGCGGCCCCAAACAGCTCTACTGTTTTCAAGTATATGCAAAAAAATTTCAACTGAAATGAAGAACTGTTTGTACAAATACCATATAAATGCAAGAAGTTCAAAAATTAGTTTGTTAAAATCTTAGCCTTTGGCGTTTTGTCCTGAGTATATCATAGACTAATCAACATTGACAATCATGAGGCAGAATTTTTTTTTTTTTTTTTTTGCGGTGATCTTTTATTGAGATTGCAAGCCCTAAAGGAGTGAAAAGCGTTAGAGGAAATGCAGATATAAGTCCAGTCATTAAAAATGTTTTCAAAACGTAGATCCTATTATTATTGCCCCCCCCCCTTATCAATTTATAAATAAAACAAATCTGTACTTATAATAATTTAATCTTAATAATACCTAATTAAGATTAACAAAGAATTTTTTCCTCGATACAATCCCCCACATACATGCACACTTTTTGTACGATTGAACTTGGAGGGAGAGGAGTATCAGGAGAGGATGTGAGAAGAGGACGATCTTAAATGCGATATAGCGTACTCATTTTGAGGGGGGGGGCGGGGGTTTCTCCCCCGTGAAAAATTTTTGAAAAAGAGATATAAAATCCTGCGTTTTGAGGCCTTATCCAGCATAATTCGAACTAGAAAAATATAAATAAAAAATAGGCAAACCATAACTTTTTACAAGTTTCACACTTTTTTTTGCAAATTAAGAAAATGGAAAATAATTTTTTTTTTTGGTTCGGCAAATCGTCGACACTGATCGAGAGACAAGAATGAACAATGTATCTTCACTTGCTCACATCGGCCTTTGGTAGAGTTAATTTTTGATCATCCCCCTTAACCAAATGACAAACAAAATAACTAGTAAAAAATAAATAAAACTCTTGAAAGAAATGGTGTGGAGATTTGCAAAATAGGTAACGAGAGAGTAAATCCTTGACATTCAAGCAATTTAAAGTTTATACACTAGATAAGAAATAAAATTGAAACACTTTTCAAGTACAGTGAAACCTGTGTAAGTTGACCACTTGCGGTGCAGTACTTTGATGGTCAACTTAAAAAGGGTGGTAATTGTCATTTCTTGCACCATGGACCATGTATTCATTTCTGGAATAATTGGTGTTTACTCTTTCTGTTCAACTCACTTTTATTGTTTAACATTACTTTGAAACAATAATTAAAAATGTTATTCAAATATTTTTGTTTTTTTTCCCTCGTTTTTTACTAAATTAGACACTAGTTTTAGAAAATTCGTGTCAACTAATTTTCTCTGACTTTCTACCTTTTCAATTAATTTTAATATTTCAAACTTATTATCAATCTCAAGTTCAACTAACTTTCTTTTTGAAGCCATTTTATGTAAAACTTTTACAAAGAGCAACAAGCTGGACTCTCCTAGTTCATAAAGACAGTTGAAAATGAAAATGTCCTATCTCTTAATCCTTTGCGCCAGGAATAAGTAACTTTTCTTTTTAGCACAATTCCAGTGTTGCCTAAAATATTGCAACTGGAAGAAAATACTTTGTACTTTTTTTACAGACACCTGTTTTCTGTTTTCATTGAACAGAGAGTACAAAGGCAATTTCAAATAGACAACAAAAGAAAAACAAGTTCGGAGCATAAAGAGCAGCATAAGCTTTATCTACTGTTTTATTAAGTTGGTAAAATGCTGGTCTAAAGCATCAAAATTATTCTTGGAAAGCTTTAAAAAATAATAAAATAAATTAATTTGCTTGTTTAAAAAAATAAATCAAGTGGTCAGCTTACAAAGGGTTTTTTACAATATTCCAAATTAAATTTGGTGTACATTAGTGGTCAAGATAAGAGAGGTTTTCAAGTTACAGAGGTTTTCCTTCATTATATAAGATAGGTCCAATTCCATTCCCGACAAAAGCAGTCAACATAGGCAGGTGGTCAACTTACAAAAGTGGTCAACTTTACAGGTTTTACTGAACACTCAAAGACTAATTTAATTATTTTCAAGGACTTTCGTATAAATAAATTTATTTAAAGCATTTTCCAGTCTATAATCGTTTTACCAAGTTGTTCTAAACTTGTAACAAACTTTCAGTTTTTGTTTTTTAAAAAACTGTAGATTTCTTATTCCAAGATATTTACTGTAAGTCAGTGCGGAATCCACTCTAGCGTCGGGGCCCAGTGGGGCTGCCCAGACTGCACGACCCTGGAGTCGCCCCAATCCATTAATTACCATCTGAATGCATCTTATTTCAATACAGAGCAAACTTCTGCCAGAACAGTCTCTAACTGCCAAAATGTCTGCCAGGAACAGTCACAAGTGATCGAATTCTAATGGATAGGGCAGTTTTTTTTTCACCGAGACGAACTGAGCTCGAACTCGGGAATGCAGCATGGGTCATGGCAATAGTTTACTACTTCTCTTGTGGTACAGTCGAGTTCCAACTTACGCGAGGGATGCATTCCAAGACTCCTGGCGTAAGTTGAAATTTCGTGTTGTGGAAAAATATATGCATACAAATTTTTTAAAGCATACCAAATACTTTTTAGCACTTATAAACACCCCTCAAACTGCTCTAAAGCATTCCTTAACCATTATACAGACTCTGAAGAGTTCCTATTTTTCCTACTTTTTCCTATTTTTTAGAGCTCTCTCCTTATTTTCCTACTTTTTCCTTTTTTTTCCTACTTTTTCTTTCTTTAGTATAGCACTTCTAATTGTGCATTGATTCTTATTTTTACAATGCCGCACCAATAATTTTCTGCATGTTTCAATTTTGAAAAGCAAAAGAAACAAGCGGATCCTGAACTTTTCATTGACTGACTACAGTAATTTCTGGAAGGAACGCCGCGGCGTCTGCGGGTTTAAAAGTTAAATTTTCGTGAGTGACTTTTTTACCGTTGCTGCGTTTATGATCGACTTTTCTTTTTATCGCCCCGACTTCAGTCCCACTGTTTTAACGAAACAATAAAGAAATGGATAGCGGCACATTCTGATGCAATTATATATTACTTACCCGTCATTTAGAAGCTTTAATTAAAGTAAACGGCCGACTGTTCAAAAAGTGCGGGAAAAGCAGAATTTCCCATTCACCAATTTTTTGTATAGATGATTACAAGAGAAATGGAGCTCTATTTAAACAGAAAGGCAATGTAAAACCTTAAAAGGAACGTAAGGAAGCAAAAAACGACAAAACTTGTACACTGTACATATTTTCTTGATGTTATTACAAAATAAAAGCGACATGTAACAAAAATTCGCAAAAACAGAACACTTCAAAAATAATCACAGAAACTAACCTTTTTCGTACATGAATATGATTATTGTTCATTCTAAACAGGAAACATGAAAAAATAGTTTATAAAATTTCATTTTCTTTCCTTGCAAAGAGTGTATTTGCAAAAAAAAAAAAAAACCGCAAAACCTAAATGGGCAAAACATTCCCGATATTTGGAGAAAAATCAGAAATCAATTTAAGTGCGAGATTCCGTTTTTATTTCTTCACATTTTTAAAATTTGGGTGGGGGAGGGAGGGGTTACAGCCACAAGCAAATATGTACTGTATTTTTTTTTCTTTTTAATGGGTATTTTCTAATCTGATATATCATCAATATCGAGGAGTTGCTCCCCCCCCCCCCACTCTCAATTTCATGAACAATTTCCAGATGAATATTTTTGTTGTATGGTGAGGATTGAGTAAAAATGTTGTGTTTACCATGCATTGATTTTTTCCTTTTTGTTCCATGACAAAAATTTTAGAAGAAGGAGGTAAAAAATCATCAAAGCAATAAAACAATATTCGTTTTTATTTCTTGATTAAAATTAAAACTGGCCCATCATTTTGACTCTTCCCTCGGGATGGCTAGCAAAGTATGTATACTGAATGCAAATTTTGTCTGAAAATAATAAAAACCACACAAACTTTTATAGTTAAGCATTAATTTTCTAAAGCCAGGGAGGGAAGAAATTGACCCCACCGACCCCCCTAAATGACGTTCCTGAAAGAAAAATTTTGTTGAATGCTAAAAGTATGTAACATAATACAAACCTTTTAGTTTACCTATTTCGTTATTTATTTAGTTTAATTATTTTATTATGAATTTTATGTCCCATATTTAAGAACAAATTTATTTTAGTTCTGCATTTTCAGTCTTTTTCCTTTTGTGTTTCAAATTCAAACATCTGCCCCTGTTTATGCAAGAATGCATGTCAGCTGCTGATTATTTTAAACTAAAATTAAATTAATATTTACTTTTATTTTTGTATCGCAGTTAATGACAACAGGAGCGGAAAGTGTTAGTATTTTCAAATGATAATTGGATGCTCTCGAAGGAATGTTTTCGTTTTTGACAAAACAAATCTTTAACAAAAATGGTTTTATTGCACCAAAATATGAGTTTTATTATTATTATTATTATTATTATCTTTTTTTGCGATCGCTACATTGCATTTCATTCTTTTACACTTCAAATTTTTATTACTGTACTGTTGACAGTTGTTTTTTTATTCGGATTTTATTTTTGTATTTAGTACCTTTGTTTCCTGCAGTTCATTTCTCATACTGAAAATTGTCAACTTGTTTCTTTCGTTTTGTTTTTATGAGTTGGCTTTTCATTAAAGCTCTTTAATACTTCAAAAGTACTGTTACTTTATTTCTGGGACAGTTTTAAATCAAAAATACTGTTAGTTTATTTTACATTAGAAATAAAGTTTACGCTAAATCTGTTTCCTCTTGACATGTGTTCAGTCCTATCTCTTCCTATTTTTTCCTACTTTTTTAAGTGATTTTTTTCCTACTTTTCCTACTTTTTAAATTTTTGACTCCTTATTTCCTACCTTTTTCCCCCAAAAAACCACTTCGGGGTCTGATTATAGTTTCTTCCATAAAGAAGTGAACTTTTACTGTATTTAAAAAATAAAAAACTGTTATTCAAAATGAAATACTTAAAATGCACAAAATGAATGACCAGTGGGAATAAAAGATATGAAATAAAACAACACGGTACGCACTGTGAACAGTAAAATTAAAATGATGCAAAAATAGTACTGTACAGTAGATACAGTAGCAATATTTACGAGTTAAAAAATGAGGATACTAGTGATGGTTTATGCTCCAAGATCAGATCGTTATTCTTATCTAATACATTTTTAAATAGGCTTCTCCTTTAATTTAAAACGTTCCAATTTGTGGCTACATCTCCTCTACCTGATCTTTTTATTAATCCACAATGCAAAAGCGCGCGTAGCTTCCATTTTCATAATTTTTACTTTGCTAGACTGCTCTGCAAGCTTCAATACTGAAACTAAGTTCTAAACTTTTACAGACATCTTTTTGTTTTGACTTTTAATTGTACATATGGAAGATTCACTCATACTTATTGTCGCGCTACCTTCGACGTTTTGTAATTGTTCAAGCATATCGATAATCTTAACCTTTTTAATTTTTTTTATCAGAAACTTTCTTTTTCTTCACATTTTCAAACTTTAGATGAAGGTGACACTAAGGTGCCATTATGGTTATTTGATGCACTAGACTAGTTTGGCATGGGAACTAAGGCTGTCAGTGATGCTCAAAGGGACGTAATAACATTCTCGAAATCAATATTTAGTAGCCAATAACGAAACTGATACTTCCTTACAAAAAAATTCATGTTGTGGGCGAAAAATTCGCGTTAGCTCTTAATTTCGTTACTCGTGAAAAATTCGCGTTATAGCCATTTCGCGTAAGTCGGATCGCGTTGTAGCGGGAGCCGACTGTATATGACAAATCTAAGGATTCGCGCTGAAAGGTAGGTACAGTAGGGAGTTGCTGGAGAAAAATTACTATCTCGTGAAATTTTCTCCACATATGATGTTTTTTTTTTACATTGAAAAGTTAGATCGTAAAAGTGTTACATTTTCCACCAGAAATGTAAAAAAGAAAAGAGCTAAGCGCTTCAATATGCGCCACCCCCCTCCCCGTATTTTCTGTTGCATGACGAGTTTTTAGTTTTTAAACAGTATAGAAACTGCCCTAGGAAATATCTGGAGAGGTGACGCGGGCTTGCCTGCAAGAGGGACATAGGTTAAAAAGTCAGACCTTCCAGCTTTAAATACAGGACCACCAAGAGCCAATGGCCCCTTGCCAGCCCCCTCCCCCCATAAAACTTATTACAGTTACTCCAATCCCCTCCCCCCCCCCCCCTCCAAGGGCCGGCTCCTTTGTTTTCGACTAGGCTGGCATGGCTTCTGTCGGCCCTGCTTAAAGATCAAAAATTTTAACTCATTTAAAGCAATGATTCTTAGAAATAGCTAAGTAAAATATTAATAATATAATAGTTTAAAAATCTAATTGACACGCTCTTGTACGAGAATGAACTAAAAATTAAAAAAGAATTTTTAAATGAAGAGTACATTCAACAGGGAGAGGATGCCCCACAGCGCTACAGCTAAATATAAATAAGCTTAAAACAACGGGAATAAAAAAATTGACCAAACAATCAACTTTAATATAAAAAAGTATGGGGTGCTCTCCATTTACATTTTTGCAAGGATTCTGAAAAAATGATAACGTCTAAGCCTACAATGAGAAATCTAAGACATCTGATATCAAGCACCTCAAACGATTTATATGATACGATACGTTAAAAGTTTGGGTTTTAAAGGTTTTTTTTAAAAATAGTTTATTAATAGTTTTGCTAAATATATTTTCATAAGTTATTTTTTCTTCGTGAGGGAGCAGGATTTTAACATTGTTCAAAATAAATTGAACTCGTTACTTAAATTCTATTTTTTTAGAGGAGGGGGTAGAACGGAATTTTCATTTTTTCTAATCGTAGCAATTATTTTAATCTGATTTTTCCTAAAAGGCATTAATCTTCGCGATCCAAAAAAAATTCCGCAAGAATCTTTGGAGGTTGTTGAGCGTCAACGAGCAAGGGGCGGGGCCCCTAGTAATTTAAAATTAAATTCAAATCTCTTCAATGGAATAAATTTTCCCTTGTAAAACAGGGGTGTCCATCTCCCCCAAGAGCAAGAGCACATCCTCCCCTCCTCCATTATCACAAAAAACCCCAACTCGGGTGCCCCCCCCCCCCAAAAGAAACATACCCCTTAAAACACCCCTCTAAAAACTTCAGTGGTGCAGTGGGCACCACTGTGTAAGACAAACCTATTAAGGTATTACAATGACCTCATACACAAGATAACCATTTAATGGTTGCAAAATCAGTTAAGGCAATTATAGATTATAGTTGTAGAAGTTTTTTTGTTCTTTTTTTCTAACTAAAAAAAAATAAATAAAAAATAAGTAAAAAGTGCAGTTACACGTGAAGGTTGGGAGGGTCAAGGGAGGGTAAGAGTTCTTTTATGAGGAGAAAATATAAATAATAAAAGTTAAAGAAATGAAATGGAAAAAGCGGAGTGCCGCTTTCAACTACATTATGGACTAAGTCAGTTCATTCAAAAAACTTATTACTACTTACTTTTAATGTTGCTGATTGAAGCAGCTTTTCTATGCAGCTCCTCCAGTAGTCTTTGGCTTTGAGCATGAGCTCTATTCGAGCGAGTGTTGACATGAAAAATTCCTGTCAACACTCAACTGACAGCGGACGAGTAAGAAAATAGAATCAGACGTTTTCTCGGAAATGTATCAACTCCCCTCTCTCTCTTTCAGCATTGCTCTAATAGGGCTCTCAAGGTCACACTCGGAACAAAAACCCCTCATGCAAACTGGACACACCAGGCAGAATTCTATTAGAACAAGTGATGGTACCACACAGAGACACAGGGCTGCAAGCAAGCCCTAGCTGCAAGTACTGCTTAAGCCTTGTCCCGCACGATGTACTATGAAATGACAACCAGACGTGGCAAGAACTACAGATCCGCGGGCTATAAAGCAATTAGTCCCTTCGATTTTCGACACAAAATAGCATCTTTTTCTGCAAAACAGTCTAAAACAACGAGAGTTGTATCCAGTTGTATCCAGTTTTATCGCTTGTGTAGCCAAGGGGTGGAATAGAGAGTTCATGCCCCCCCCCCCCCCCCGCATATAGCAACAAAATGACTTGAATGAACACACTGCAAGTGCCTAAAATTGCACTATCCGACCTTTAATTTCGAAACATATTATATGACCCCCCATCTTCCCTTCTCTCCCAAGGAAAGTTTCTTGGAGCACCACTGTGGCAGTGTACTGAAAATCTGAAAATGTTGCGCGTATTTATGCAGTACTTCTTTTTTCAAACACGGGATGATCGATTTGTAAAATCCCTTTCACGCAGCCCAACTTAGTGATATATTCGTATTTTCCGCATCGAATGTCGCCTGAAAAGAATCTTATCTTTTTATTTTTTGCGGCCCCATTTATAGTTTTTTAATAGCTGAAAAGTACCGGATGTTTAAGATTTCAGGTATACTGATGTTGCTATTTATGTTTTAGTTATTTTATTTTTCTTTTAAATTTCAAAGAACCCTGCCACAGTTTGAAACAGATTAATGTAATACTTCTGCAAAAAGAATTGATTCATGCCTACTCCACTTAACAGATTTTACTAAAAATATTGGAGTAACTTTTAAAGTTCTCGCACGTGTTTGCACAGTACTTTTTTTCCTAATAAGGGACGACCGGTATGTAATCATTCCCACGGCCACCACCTGGTGATTAATATTCCGCATTTTTCGCAACGATTCTTAGCTGTTTTTCGTGGCCCCATTGATTGTTTTTTTTTTTTTTGGTGACTAGGGGCTGTGATAGATGATAAGTACCGGATGTTTTAGATTTCAGGTTTACTGATGCTGCTAGATAAAATTTTAGTTATATTTCGTTTTTCTTCTAAATTTCATTTAAGAATTCTCCGCATTTTTTTTCATTTGCGGTTTACGGTTTTGTACCTTACATTAGAAATTAATAATAACGTAAAATCGGCGGCCCCTTTCTCCAAAAAAGTGGAGGGGTGTCACCCCCCCCCCACACCCTCCCTTGCCGACGGCCTTGAGCATCATTAATTTTAAATGTTTAATATTTTACAAATTGCAATAGTATAACTTTAGTAAAACATTCAAGCAATAATAAAATAGAGTGATGTTTGATGATTGTTTGATATATCTTAAATTGAATTGTCATACTGAATGAAAGTGCATTTAGGGATTTTGAAGCTCCCTGTATAATTAACAGAGAAGAGAATTTTCCATTACCATCTCTGAATTTAAATTTAAAACCCTCTTAAAACAATGTTAATAAATCCCAAAATTTATTGTCACATTGTACATTCTAGTTGATAAGATAGATCTATTGCAGCAATGGTGATAGGTATTCCCAGTAATTAAAACATTGAAGAATCATTTTAGAAATTTTGAATTTTGAACTTCTTTTTCTATTTTCATTTTATGTTGCACTGTGGTACTCTCTAGTTCTTCAACCAATACGAAAAAAGGTAGTAAACTGATTCAATAGATGTAATATAAACTTGGAATGTTATTCATCAAAGCTTGAATTCAATACTTGAATTTCGCAAAATTTGAATTAATTCTTTATGATTTTGATTTGAAACGCAAACTTATTACTGGTGAATGTAGATGATTGTAAAAATGAATGCACAGTTGAAAATTTTTTCATCCAGTTTAGACTTATATCCCCTTTATTTCATTTGTTCCTAGAAAAATCAACTGTAGTATTCAAGACTAAAGAAGAAAAGGAAAGAGAAAGGAAACAGGAATTGGTAAAGCTAAAAAAGAAGTATGGACTCAAGGTGAGATTCTGACTCCTCCACCCCTACCCTAGTGCTTGTTCATTGTTTCAGTTTTAGTGAAATAATTTGAAATATAACATTATTTGGAAAAAGTTACTATTTTGAGAAGAGAAACTTGTAGCAGTTCCATTTCATGCAGTTATATTCCTCCATTTATCATTTTCTGTTTCCTATATTTCCTTTCTTTCTTTCTCTCCCCCCCCCCCCCTTTTTTCATATCTGAAAATTTAGGCAACTTACATATTTGTTTTTACGTAATATAATTGTACTATCCCTTTCAATAATGCAATGCCTCCAAGAAACTTCTTTAAGAATTAAATAGCAATTCATGAAACCACCATCAGTTAAGTAATAAATAAAGACCTTTGTAATACATTTATTAAATACATATATATGTATTTCTGCCTTAGCCCTGGCTATAGGGCGATAACTTACTGAAAATACCTTTGTGCCGAGGAATAACAGGAAATATCCAATGTTGTTTAGCGCAAATACACAGATTACAGAATACACGTGTTTTGGGGTTTCAGGAAACCCTTTTTTCAATTCAAAAGTGTGAGCTTGTAGATGTAAAGACACCCATTGTTAATAATTGGAAACTGTGGTGGACTCAAAATTATAAACTTTAACTTTCTGCAGAAATATGAACCTTAACTTCTACCAAGAATACAAATTTTAACTTCCACTTCCACTAAGCAATGCGGCAGATAAACAGCCGCCATTGAATTGTCAGTCAGTTTCTCCTTGCATGTTTTGTTTGTTGGTCGTGCTTCTGGCATTTGTACAGAGTGGTGTGTTGATTTATGATGTTCGCGGCTACAATTTAATTGTTCTCAATGTTTTAGCAATTACCTGTTCTTACTAAATAAATGTTTTTTAGTGTTTTCTCATCAAGAATATTTTGTCGCTTTTTAAGAAGACCAAAAATAGTGTATTCACGCAACCTAAGTGGTAACTAAAGTGGCGACCAAAGTGGTGACCCAAAGTTCGTGAAATGTGCTATGTCAACAATGTCTGAGCTGTGTAGGTTTTCCCCAACAGCATTTCCGTAATTTAAATAAAATCGTCTTTAATTTCCGTGATATTGTATACTGCCTTCAGAACGACTAACGTTCAAATTTTCTTGGTTTACTGGTTTTAAGAAGTGTCTATTTTATTTGGATGTAATGCAATTTCTTTCAATACTGTTTTACATTTTAATATTATTGTATGCTTAATGGGAAATTTTAGTGCTTAGTATGTAAAATTTTATCGTTTGATGTATTTGAAGTTAAAATTTTGTGCTATTGCTAATTCATGTTTAAAATGACAACTACTACATTAAACAATGATTTGAATGCGGAAAGTCAAATTTCTCATGTGTCTGTAAAACCTCCACCTTTTTGGAAAAATAACCCAAATCTATGGTTTCTTTGTTTAGAAGCTGAATTTGCTTTAGCTCATGTTACCGTGAATGAAACAAAACTCAATTATGTTGTAACTGCTATAGACTCAGGTATTTTAAGTTCTGTTAGTGACATAGTTGTAAGATAACCAGCTACCAATAGATATGACGTCTTTAAAAAACGGTTAATTGACTTACATTCGAAAAGTGAACTTTCAAAAATAAAAACTCTATTGCAAGGTGATCATTGTCCGTCACAATGGCTTATATGTATGCATACTCTTGGTGGCGATTCAGTAGGTGAACCTTTACTAAAATCCCTAAGCAGCATTATCGAAATTCAGCACCTATGGTAGAAGAAGTCATTGAAATATGTTAGTTTGTTTCTATGAATTTTATAGCAAGTCTTTTTTTTAATTATTTTAGGGTATGGAGTACAGTAATAAGAATGCTGTGGTCCCCAAAGGATATGAAGACAGGGCTGGGGAGAGACGCCAGATTATAGGTAGTGAAAATCCTTACGAAAAAACAGAAGAAGCATCTGCTGATGTGTGAGTATCTAAATTGTCTTAAGAGCTATGACAGTGGTTGCTTATGTTATGATTCAGGGACAATCTTTTATCATAATTGTGAAATAATTATGACTAGTATTTTATTTTATTTTTTGTAATATTTGAAGTCTTTTCGGACAAGAAAAAAAGTGTCCTTCCTTTCTCTCATTAAATAAAAGTATTGGTTTATTTCTTAATTAAAAAATAAAATTTCTATTGAGTAATAAATGACTTTAGCTTTAACAATTTATTTAATTTTTTAAAGTTTTCTTCTGTTAATATAAATTATTAGTAATTTTTATTGAGACAACCTACCTTTTTCAATAAAGTGAGCAAAAGAAAAATGTACCTTGCAGGAGCAAGGAAAATGTACATGCATTGGACAAAGACATAAATCATTCATTGCCTCAAATGTTATTTTTTTTTCTATCTTTCAAAGTCTATCTGCATGTTTTGCTTCATGTATTTTACTTCTTGTTGCTTGAACAACTCGACTATTCCCCATCTGTTCTTGAGTCAGTGATATAGGCATTTGGTCATTTGTCATTCTGAATTATTTTTGCTTAGTGATTCAACCTTTCAACCTCCATGAATTTTAATTTGTCACTTTATTGTTTGCTTAGCTTTAGGGATGCCTTCTAAAAATAAAAGATGAAAATACGGTCTTTTTGTGGCATGAATAAATGTTCACTAATAAATCCTTAAAGTGATGACACTGAATAGCTTTCCTATGATTTTCTTAATTCGTAGGTACTGGTCAACAGTAAATGTAGTACACTACATTACAGTTACAGTGCTGCAGTTTTAAAAATTTCAATTTTCTCTTTAAAAACACAAGCAAACACAATTCAAATTTCTATATGTTTTCATGTTCTTTAAATTTATTATTTATGCTAATATTTCATTTTCCTTTTTTTAAATACAAATTTCCTTGTTAAAATGTTGGTTGAAAATTGGAGTTCCTTTTCAGAATATGCAGTGCATTACAATCTTTTCAATCTAATCTTGTCCCCCACTCTCTCTCTCTCTCTCTCTCTCTCTCTCTCTTAAAATCTATGAATACACATCAAATTCCATTGTACTGTTGAAAAGAGTCAAAGTATTTTTAGCTAACTATTTTTCATTCAATTTAAAAAGATTTCTTTTTAACTGGGGCATTTTGTTTCAAAGGTTTGCAACTTTTTTTCGAACTGTGGGTATTTAGTTAATTTTACCAATAACAACTTGGAGTCTTTAAATTGAACATCTAAGTATTTATTGGGGAAAGCCCTTTAGTTTTGTACATATTCCTGTGCACATAATTTTTGGTCAGTAACTTTAGTTCCATTGTTTTAGGGCCATGTCTTCCAGCAACAAGGGTTACAAGATGTTGCAGAGCATGGGCTGGAAAGAAGGGCAGACATTAGGCACTCAGAACTCTGGAATTCTTGAGCCGGTGAGTGGAGTCTTTTTCTGGAATGATTCCCGAGCATCTGTTTTCCAGGGTGATAAAGTAAAAAAATAATTCAGACATGAATTATTAAGTATTTTCAGTTTTGTTTGGATAAAAGAAAAATTGCCTGGTATGTCTTGCAGCTTTAAGGTTTGCAGTCGGGTCTGTCATTTCAAATGTTTCCAGCGTGTGAAGGGTTTGTGCTCAATGTAAATTATGCCTTTACAAAACAAAAACCATGCCTACTTACATGTAAGTACAATAAGTTTTCAAAGCTGGGGGGGAGAGGGCTGTGTCCCCCTCTAGCCCCCTCAAATGACGAACCTGAATACAGTGCATGTGTTGAAGATGCTTTAAGGTCCTGTCAAGTATTGATCTGAAAAGTGCATAAAAAGTAATTAGTTTTATTTGACACTTTAAGAGGACAACGTGGCTGATTTTGGGTGGATCAGATGAACATCCTTTGAGGACGAGCTCGGCCGTTTTCAGGCGGTAGACGTATCTTCAGGGGGTTGATCGCTTAAAAGAGACCCGGTGTGGTTATCTGCGCGGGAAGTCTTTATGGGTGGCCTTGCTATCGGCAGTCAGTTGTATCCTCTGCTAATGACGGTAGCTTTTTTTCTGACTTTTGCTTACGGAATTCGACTCTGCTGAGAGTATGTGCAGGTTGAATGAAACTTTTTTTTTTACTCTTTTGTTTCTTTCTCTGCTTTCAGCATATTTTATTAAAAATAAAGCTATTAAAAATCCCTCAGTGTTTTTAAATAAAAAGTGCTCTGAATGTTCATTGATTAAATAATTTGTATTTATAATTAGAATAGCTATATTTGACAAGAGTTGTATAACAGTTAGAAAGCATGTTATAAGATTGTCTTGTTATGTGTAAAACATTTCAACCAAAAGAGATTCGGGTTACTTAGTTTACATTCCAATTTCAAAATGGATTTGCTACGCTGCTTTTCATATTAAAATTGTACCGTGGCATATGCGGCTTGTATGGGGGGGCAAGGGGGCAACCGCTCCTCATTTCCAAATGAAAAGGGAAGTTGAAAATTTTCGATCCAACCAAAAAAGCGAGTATCGAAGAATTCACATGTTTAAAAAAAGCATTGACTAAGGTGTATGTTTAATTTTTTCTCACGTTATTATTTTATAAAAATTAAAATTGAACTATGAATTAGAAGAAGAGAGTAGTGTGACCATCTGTCCTGCCTTTTGAAAAGATCATTTTATCAGCAATGACGTTAAAATTTAATAATTTAGCCAAATTTTTGAGAAAAAATTTGACTAAGCGCACCGCCCACCTAAACTCCTCCCCCGCAAGCGTCTCGTCTGACACCCGCTCCCACACTTTTTTTGGTGCTGCCATAGGGAAGGTTGTGTTGTGAAAATCCTTTCAGAGCATTCCTTCCCCCGGGCATGACTTTCATTTTCTTGACTTCAATTTTAAATGGCCTATTCCAGGCATAACTGACTGACATTATTGAAGCAAAATATATGTATTTTGTTACGTTCAACGCAAAATGTTGTCCAAATGATCTTTTACCCTAGAATATTGTGTTTTTTTAGCTGAATTTAATATTAGTTTAACACCCCCAGTAATTGGCAGGTCACCAGTGATTGGCACTTCCAACAAAAATGTCCTAAAATGAGATTCATATCCAATCTTTTAAAAGTAGAAGTCTATACATCAACTGAATGTACATTTACTTTAAAGATTATAACTTCAATTCATGTTACTAAATGGTAGCAGAGCATAGGAAAGAAAAACAATTGTGGCTTGTGTCAAATCAGCCATTTTTGTTGCAAAAGCTTCTTCTCTGGCTTAAGGGAAGCATACGCATCAATTCATTAAAATTTGACTTAAAATATCGTGTTACTTGAGTGGGTATAAATATATTTTTGTCCCGTTTTGGATTTTTGAAATAATGATGGATGCCATTTAGTGGTTCTTCAGTTTTGCTAGTCTCCAGTAATTGGCACATATTCCTATAAACACTAATGTGTTGTGCAATATCTCACTAGTTTGATTTCTGATCCTTTTTCAGCAACTATATTGTATCAGTTCTACTATTGATTTGAATCCTACAGAATATACTGTTAAAATTTTACGAGAATTAATAAAAAACAAATATGTTTGGCCATTAGTACGATTTTGTGACGGTAGAGAATCGGTTCATTTTTTATGATCTCTTAGAATCATCGGGTCAATGTTCCTAATGTTCCTTTTTCTGTGGAAACAGCTAATAATTCGTAAATTCGAAACTGCATACAACTAATGAAACAGCAATAATCTTGATATTTTTTTCTATGCAACACTTCAAATTTAATTTTATTTCTCTAAAATACTTTTTCAACGTCAAGATGTGTGATCTAACATTACTTTTGGTAAAATTACCTATTTTAAATTAACATTAATTATGCTTCTTATGGTGATAAAATTTGTATGTAATCTAAAAGTGAAAAATCAAGTTATTTTCCAGTTCTATTAACATGTGCCAATTACTGGATCGCAAGGTGTCATACACTGGGATATCAGGTGCCCATTACTGGGAATTTTAGTAACTTTTTATTAAAATATTTTTATAAAGATATCATTTCAAATATTTTTGATTTTAGTGAACTAAAGATGCACAGATGCGCATTCTTTAATGCAAAAATATTTGCAAATGAATATTTTTTTTCTAAGTAATGAAAACAGAAGTAAGTTTAAGGACAAACTCTTAAAATGCCAATTACTGGGGTCGTTACCCTATAATTGAATTCCCATAATAAATTTTAAAGCATTTTTAAATATTCATTAAAAACATGACTGACTGACATTTTAAAAGCAAGTATGTCAGTCAATTATCATGCTTTTAACATTTTTTTTTAATCGTCCAAAATGTATTTTGAGAATGTAATTATACCATTGAACTTGGCCTAACAAACGCAATATTCAATGGGAAAAGATTGTACAATGTTTATTTTGTGTAAAATATTACAAAATATGTACTGTTTTGCTTCAAAAATGTCAGTCAGTTACCGTGGAAAGGCCCAGATGTTTTTTAGGATCCCTTAAGGCCAACTAATCTACTGAAATATTATGCACTAATGTATTTTGAATGTGAATGTAAAATATCTTTAATTTCAAGTCAATTAAATATTAAACTTTCCATAATTTCTCTGAGATGCTATAAAATGGTTTTTATTAGGAACATTGTCATAATGATTATAACACGAGGGAAAGGTTATTAAATAAACCAATACCTCATTAGAGTTTTTATTAATGAATTTTTATTTAACCATAAAATATATTATGCAATCAAGAAAGTCATAGCTTTATAACAAATAAGTTTTATTGAAGAATTCAAGAACTATTTCTCGAATTTCAAAGCAGTTGCTGGTTTTTCTTAAAACCAAGGTATAGTTCAAATAACATTTTGATACTCGCTGCCGTTTCCATTAACATTAGTGTTTTGCTAAGAAATTTACTATGTGATTTTCTTTATTTTGCATTTTTTATAAGCTGACAAAGAAATCCATTATTTCACTAAGTTGTTTCCTCGATTTGGAAATAACTCTTCTAAGTTCGCCTATTAATTATTGATTCCATCAAAGAAGAACTAATGAACAAATCATGAAATTACGTGTCCTTGAACTCGAAACCAGTGAGTTAAATGTATTCTGCTGCTCTGACCTCTGACTCCAGTATTACTAATTTTAACAAACAGAAATGTTTTTATTCAAATATGCATTGTGTATTTTGTGTTCTTTTTAAATAACTGTAAAAAAAATTTTTTTGTTGTAGAGAAGTCAGTAAAAAAATAAGTGAAAATTTTGAATTAACTTATCCTTTTGGTGGGACCCTGGGCCCTTGCCTTCCCCATCTCTAACAACCGTGGCTGTACCCCCCGACGATATGGAAAAAGATGAAGTAAACATTGTTTTGGCACAAAAAACGAATAAACAGCCTATTTAGAACATCCGATTGTAGTCAGCAAAAGTCTTATATTTATAGAAAGAGCCTTAGTAGTTTTCCTCAGGACAAAATACAGATGTGTAAATATGTCCCTTAAAAAATACTACAAAAAATATTCAATGTCCTAAGTTAGCGATCCTCCCTCCTATTTTGAGACACTTAACATATTGATTTTTCTTTTATGTCTTTTGTGTATGCAGTAATAGATAATAGCTTGGGACACCAATTATCATTTTAAAAGAGTATTTTGCAACTAAAGGAAAACGAAACATTAGATGGAAATAATAGTCTTGTAGAATTTAACCGATTTCAGAATGTATACTTGCCTCTGAATATATAGTCTCCCCAGCCTTTTTTAAATCTTTTGAATGTAATATTTCTGTGCACATATGGATGTATAAAAATAAAGCTGAACAGAACGTCCAAAACCAAAAGAATTTTAGAGCCTAGATAATTTAGTTGTTTCCGAAAAATGTCTTTTGTTCATTGATAGCAGTGGTGCAGTCAGAGGGGAGGTTTTATGGTCATAACTGCTCCCCAGAACTTTTTGGTTTTAACACATATTGCAAATCCTAACACAGTAGTTTTTTTACTTTTTTATGGTAGTTATGGAAGTATACCACTTCCACATGTCATCAGATTAGTCATCATTTTTTATTCTTTAACTATATGTTTTTCTCAATTTAATCGTACAATTTAATTACTCAATATTTCTCATACTTTTTATGACTTTGAACCCTAACATGGAATACTCCCAAGTTTCTCAAATTTATGAATAAATAGTTAAACGGAATTTGGTTATGCGGGAATGAATCAGCACAAAGGCCCACAAGAAGAAGTATGACAATAGTTTAATCTAATGCTGCTCAGTTAATGTAGGTAACCAAACTTATTTCCATACTTTTTCTTTCACCTCTCTTCATATTAATATAGAAATTATTGAATATGGCAGGAACTTTGTTTTCACACTATTCCCAGCTTTTCTATCTTGAACTTTTAAATCCAAAACATCCTTTTTTTTATTTTGCCTACGATTGTTTGTACGGCAAAAAGGAATGAAAGTACTTTCATTTTTCAAAGCATTTAATGTTAATCAGCTAGTAATTATTATTATCATTTTCATTATAATTTTTTAAATTTCAAAATAGAGATTTTCAACAAATTAGAGTGGAAGAGAAATTATATTTAGACTCTATGCAACTTTTTCATCATTTGTAAATCAGGAACACACATCCCAGTAACAGGCTGAGAAGGGAAAAAGGAGGGGGAGATTGTATGGTAGGACCAGCCCTGTATATAAAGCTCAGGAATGTCAAATGTCTAAAGAAAAAGAGTCCACCTTTTTTTCACAGGAACTTGCGTGGGAAATTTTCTTCTGAAAAAGTTTCTTATTAATGAACCTATCTGCAGCAATTGTCAATTATTCCCTTGGCTAAAGACATAAGCTGTTGCCCTTGAAGGCGTACATTTATGGAATGTGTACAATATACGAGTATTGTGCGTAATTTCTGTAAACAAAATAATAAAGCTATCATAAGTGGTTTCTTGTATTTTCTGAACTCAAATGTAAAACACAAACAAAAGATTTCCTTTTATTTCTTCTATGCGTTAAATTGTTTCTTTGCATCACATGCGCAAGCATGTAAGTGTGTAAAGAATGGAAAAACAGGTTAGAAAAAGGTGCTCGTATCTTTGTTCAAGAATAAAAAAGTTTTTGTTTCTTGGTTGCATGCTCTATGCTTTTATTCCTTCTCGGAAAGGGCTTTCCCCTCGCTCCTCTCTTGCTATGTTATATGAGTTTGTACGAACATAGTGTGTGATTAGTTGCAAAACAAACTTTGATTGAGTAACCCTTGTGAAGCACTGTATAGTGGGAAACTTGGGTCGATCTATTTTTAAAAAGCAATTACTAATATTTTAATTATTGAGAAAAAACTTTTTCATACATCATCGTTCCATCAAATTCACTGAAAATGAGTAAACAAAAAAGGCGAGAGACAAAGGAAGAAATCACTAGAATTCTTTTTGAAGAAAGCAGCGACAGTGACCTTTCATCAGAAGATAACGGATGGCCAAAAAATGATTCATTTAATGATAATGATGAAGCTGACAAGCATAGCTGATGAAGATGAAGAAATTGATGCAAATGATGAAAAGTACATCTTATGCAGTAACATAAATTTTTCATGTAGCGAAATAATATGGAAACAAAAAATAGACAGTAACAAAATAAAATTGTCAAATAAGGTCCTTGGAGGTGATCCAACCCACAATTTAACTCCTGCTGCATCCATTCTGGACTTTTTCAACCTGCTCTTCACCTACCAATGATTCTCTGAAATACCAACAAATATGCAGAATTTATGAAAGCTTCACAATCGTCAAAGAAATGTTTCCAGAAGTGGACTCCTCTTGAACTTATTGAAGAACTGTGGGGGTTCACTTCCTGTATCTTTGCTATGGGAATGACCAAGGCACCCAGTTTGAAACACTACTGGTCATAAGACCCAGTTCTTGGAAACAACTTTGTGAAATCAACGATGTCAAGAGCATCCTGCAAATTTTACAGTGCTTCCATCTGTCAAATAGAGAAGAAGAAAAGGCTTCAAATCATCCTGAATACTATATGGTGCAAAAGTTAGACCCTTTTATGATGGAAGTCAAATCAAATTTTTGTCGATATTTCACGCCAAATAAAAACCTTTCTGTTGACTAAGCGCTCCT
This sequence comes from Uloborus diversus, assembly GCF_026930045.1. NCBI lineage: Eukaryota > Metazoa > Arthropoda > Arachnida > Araneae > Uloboridae > Uloborus > Uloborus diversus. Next base: position 58,535,596 of record NC_072736.1, on the reverse strand, counting down.
AAAATACAAAGGACGCTGTAGAATCATTCATCATGTGGAATCATTCATTCAGTACATGCCCAACAAACCAGCTAAAAGAGGGATAAAAGTCTGGATGCTTTGCGACTCAATAACCGGATGCGTGATGGACTTTGAAGTGTACTGTGGGAATAAAGGCCGCCTGGAGCATACCGAGAATAGCTTAGGCTGTGATGTGGTCGCAAATTTAACTAGAACATTAAAAAAAACTTTTCATCATCTCTTTTTTGACAGATTTTTTAAAAGTGTTCCGTTAATGATGAGTCTTTTCTCTGCAGGTCATTACAGTTCAGGCACACTTACAATTAACAGAAAATATCTTCCTGCACTCTTAAAAACCATCAAATTAAATAATGCAGGGGAAAGCAAAGCTTTTCAGTGCAAACAGCTGCCAAACCTAACTTGCACAGTATGGAAAGAAAAAAGAAATTTTTCTTTTATCCACTGGATCCCAATATGAAATTGAAGAAACACAGCGAAGAGTAGGAGGAGAAAAACTTACAATCTCATGCCCAACTTCATTCAAATTGTATAATAAACACATGGGCGGTGTGGACCTAGCGGATCAAAAGAGAAGTTATTATAAGAGGTGTAGGAAATCAAAAAAATGGTGGCTTTGTATCTTCCATTTTCTTTGGAATAGCGTTGTAAACAATGCTTTTTTGCTCTACACGCTATCTAATACATAGCCCCTCGTTATATCGCGCCTCGTTATATCGCTCATTCGGATATATCGCTCTTTTTTTCTGTCTCTCGAAATATTAAAGCCTAAAATAAGAAAAAAAACTTTGTTTTAAGTTTGAAACCATTTCTGAAAACAAATGGTATTGCACAGAGAAGGTCTCTTTCTTCTCTATTTTGTCAATGAACAAAAGGAAGCAATTCTTCTGAATCCGCTGGAAAAGTAGCAGCAATTCCTGTCATCCAAATGGACATACCCGCACAGTATATTTCAGTTTAAGATGGTCTGTAAACTACTTGACATCTTTTGAATTGATACATTGCCTTTTCAAGGAGTGAGAGACATCAAGCAAGTGTCATAGTAGCTTATGTAGAAGAGAACATATGCCCTTCTTTTAGTACAGAAAAGATTTGTATTTGGTTGCACAAACCAGGATTTGCATCAAAGAAGGGAATAATGATCTGGACAGGTGAAATAGCTTCCTGGAAACAATCTGGTTTCTTTTACTTTTCACATCCTTTCTACAGCAAGTAAAGCGGATTAGAAAACCTACTCGGAATAAGAGGGTGTTGGAATGCTCATTCTTATCTCGCGGTAGCTCAGAAAGATCGTCTTCATTCGCCATTTGATGATTTTAACTTTCTGACGGTGAAAATTTACTTAAATTTAAATCTTGTTTAAATTTCAATAGGTGTGATAGTACTCACATCGAAACCATTAGAAACTAATGTCAAAAAGAACGAATGCCAATTTACTTGTGTATTAGACATAACAATTTTTAATGCCCTCCGTTATATCGTGCTTTCGGATATATCGCTCTTTTTCTTTGTCCCCCGAAAACAGGGCCCGATCAAGACAAACTGGTGCCCAGGTCCTGAGTAAAAATTGGTGCCCCCCCCCCCCATGAGAAAATCAGCACAATTTCAAAGTCAATGTTTTATACTAGAAACCTAATACACTAGAAACCTACACATTACTACAAAAACCTGGGATTTGAATACCAAACACTTGATAGTCAACATACTAAACGTAGTTAAAATTGCCTCACCTTAAGGTGAAAATGAATTTAAAAAAAATTTTAAAACTGCAAAAAAAGCAAAAAAAAAAATAAACCAACTAATTCTGACATTAAGCTTTAAAAAGGCTTTGGCTTTAACAGAGGCAAATGTGTCGATCACATCATCGAAATCTAATTTTGGTGTCACAGAATTTTCAATGGTCAATAAGAAAAACGCCTGTAAATTATCCTGAGAAACGCAGCTTCTCAAACGATTTTTGATTCTTTTCAAAGCTGAAAAGGAACGTTCACTTTCCCAGAAAATAAAAACAAAGAAAGAAAGTTAATTTAGGCTATTTTAGTGCCCCTAAATTTGTGGTGCCCAGGTCCGCGGACCCGCCGGACCGTGCGTTAATCAGGCCCTGCCCGAAAAGTGCGATATAACGAGGGGTTACTGTATGCCGTTAGGAAAAAATCCCATGAAAGCATTGGATTTCAGACTTTTGTTGATTCACAGCCTTTCAGCTAACTTACGTAACAAGAAGCAAAACGTATCTAACGTCTTGACATCAAACAATTGAAATCACAAGCAAATAAAAATTGAGGGCAGGAAAAAACCTGCAAGCATTGCTCAAAACTCAAAGTAAAGACTTTAAAAAACAGAAGTGTAGAAAGCACATTTGAGTGTGAACAATGTGATGTTTGTCTTTGTGTAACTTGTTTTGTTCTCTATCATAATAATATTTAAAATAACATTGTTTATGTAAAATAGCATCATACAGGTATTTTTTAATGTAAGCAGAAAAAGAATTATTAAAAATTTTTTTTTGCTACCATTTGAATACTAAATGTGTATCAGTTTAAAGGATTTTCATTTTATAATAATTTGGCACATCTTCGTTTTTTAAAGTTGGGTAGACCTGGGAGTTTTGCCATACCTTTTTTTTTAGTTGTGTAAAACATCCCATGGTGCACATAAATAAAATAAATCATGCTGTGCTATTTCATAGTAAATATATAACAAATGTACTTCAACCTTATATATATCTATATGTTTAAAGATTTGTTTCAAAACCCTTACATTGTTGAGTGTTACCCGTGTATGTTCAGGGTTAGATACTACACTTGTGAAGAAGTTATATATAAGGTGACTATTTATTCTTTATTTCAGAACAGAACACTTAACAATTTCAGTACCTAAAAGAAAGACAAATTATTTACTGTATAGTGGGAAACTTCGGTTGATCTATTTTAAAAAAGCAATTATTAATATTTTAATTACTGAAAAAAATCTTTTTCATGCATCATCGTTTGATCAAATTCAATAAGTAGTTCATTCTTATTACAGAAAAGAACATTTAAAAAAAAAGAATTGATATAATATTATGATTTTAACTAATAAATTGAGGACATTAGGTGCTGAATTTAAATAAGTACGGAAGTTGAAGTATTTTTTACTAAGCAATGACAAAAAGAAACTCGATAATTGTAGTGCAAAACTTACCATAGAATGGGGTGTATCTGAACGCTTTTCAACTTTGAGCAAAAAACAGAAATGTTAATTAAGAGTTTTATAAATTTTATTTTTGAAATAGAAATTTCAGTTTTTGGATCTCGTTTTGAACTGAAACAAAAAAAGTCGAAGTTTTTATTATATGTAATTTTTTAGTGGTGCTCCAATTCTCCCCGCAGATAGTGTAAATATGAACACATGTTAAAACCTTCATTCTTTCTGATTTTTCCTTTAATACAGCTAGTTAAAGAAAGTAATAGTGATAAGTGTGAATAGAAAAAGTTAGTTACCATTAAGTAAAACCTTTACGTACAATATACAAGTAAGAAACTAGTTTGCATGGGAGCTCATGTTGCACTCCTTTTTAACATTTTGTGACATTTTATGGGGTTCATAATATTTACACATTGAAATAAGTTCTGAATGCTCTCGCACTTCTTTTGTTAGAAATTAAGCCCTGAAAACAAGTACAGTAGAGAACCAATTATCCAGGAAGTTTGGGACCATAGCTATCCCGGATATCTGAATTTCCCGGTTTTCTGGATCGCTAAAAAGAGCTTTTGGCCGATTGTTTATAAAACTTAAATTACTGTAATAAATAGTAATAGGTATTAAAATAAGAAGAAAAACAATTCAGAAATGCTTATCAATATCGAAACATTAAAAACTACTAGTGAGAGAATAATTTGAACACCAAAAACCTTAAGTTATTTACCAAGATATGAGACCTTCATATTCATTTTGAAAAAGGAAAGAAAAATTACCAATTTTCGATGTTTTAAAATGAAAGAGAATGAAGGGAAGGGGGTTTTTGAACGTAAATGTGCGATTCTTCTATTACAGTGTATCAGAATTTGTTTTCATGAACGCATTTTTTTTTTTTTTTCACTTTTTGAAAATGTTTGGCGTTAGCGATTATTGATAACTATTGCTTTTGCATTAAGTTAATACCAATTGAAATTTAATTTACGAGTTCCTGTAGCCTTATTACAGTCTTGCGTTTAACGATTTCTAGATTCCACCATCAACTATTCGGAAAGCTCGAGAATCGCGGCGTTTCACGCGCTTTTGCGACGTCACTTCCGCTCTAAACGGTTTCATTCAATAAAATATTGCACTTAATGTGACAATATTCATTTCTTTAGCTTTCAGTTGGACTAAAACACAAAAATTTCTTTTAGTTCAAGAAAACATTCCGGAAATTTTTCCCTTCGTTAAAGACAACCTTTGAAGTTCAGTTTTGTAAACATTTTCCCGAGTTATAGATGAGTAATATGGTATTTATTAAGAAACCGCTCATTTTCTTTTAGGTATTTCAAAAAAAAAAAAAAAAAAGCTTAGTTTTTTAAAAATTGCTGAAAATGCGTATTTTTTAAAAAATGGCGGGAAAACCGGCAAAAAGGTTGCCGGTTTTCTGGTTTCCCGGTTTTTTGATTCCCGGATAAAAGGTTCTGCACTGTAAATGAATAATTTATCAAAAATTTGATAGCAACTTTGACCTTAATAAAGTAAAATTTGGTTGGAATAATGCATTTGAAATGAGAAGTATAAAGATTCAATTCACCCATATTTTTAAACAATCTATTATGTCCTTGAAATGAACTAATGTTTGTATGTTGTCACTTCGTTGAAGTTTCTTCATGACATCCTCTGGAAGGAGCACTGCCTCCCTCTTCGTTTCTTGAAATCTACAGGTTTTCAAGACCCTATTGAAAATGTTCCCACACATTAGTCAACCTCACTCTATAAGTACTCAATATAAGCTTTGTCATTCCTTTGAATAAGTGGCGCAGCCATGGGAGGGATTTTAGGGTTAAAAACCGCTCCCAGAATTATATCCCCTCCCACCAATAAAAAGAAATAAACAGTATTTATAGCCTTTTTCAAACAGGATAGGTTTTAATAAAATAGCTTACTACTTACTGAAATTTTTAAATGTACTAGTAATATTTCATGTTGATCACCCCTACTGGTATAAGAAGTCTGAAATGGTCTTAGTAAAGCACAAAAGAGGATCATTCTGACTCAGCACTTCTAGTGTTACACAAATCCATTTTAGGGAAACACGGTGTTATGTCTTTTTTCTTGAGACTCAAGTACTTTTATGGGAGAATTTTAAACAGTTTTTTAAATAAAATACTTTTTTCTCAAAGGCCTAACTAATAAAACTTGCCCTACTCCCCGATTCTGAACTGTGCCCTTAAAGTTGCTGAGCCCCTAGTTTCCGACTAGACTTACATGGTCTCTCGTTGACCCTGGTTATAAAGGCATTGATGTATCTGAAGAGTAAGTTTTAAGTGATCTGGTGAAATAGCCACAAAAAATGTGTTCTTGCAATTATAAATATAACGACGCTTTTTTGGGAGGGGGGGGGGGGGTAAGGGAAATGCTTTTCTCTTCATTCCTTTGCTCTCCTTTCTTCCTTATAAAGTCATTGTGACACCAATACAAATGTATAAATTATGGAATTATTTTTTGAGCAAGTGATATAATGAATAATCCTTGAGCCACATAACAACTGTTTGCTCATAAATATTGAATAATATTTTTGCACTAGAAGTTAATGGAAAAAATAAGAATTTTTGATTTTGTAAAGCCATCCCAGAAAACTTTTCTGGTTGTGCCACTGCTTTGATTAGACAAATTTGTGTTTGAATCCTTGGATGATGAATTTGTGAACAGTTACTTTTTCTTTTTCTCTCTCTCTCTCTCTCTCTTTTTTTTGAGCTTCATAAGTTTGACAAAGTCTTTGGTTTACCATTTAAACACTTACACGCATACAAACGCTGACAGAATTTGAATCTGGGGAGGGAGATCAAAGAGTTCATGTATGAATATAAACTACTATACCGGGATTGGTGCTGTAACTTGAAACAAGAATGCTGGGAGGTTGCCCACCAAAACCTCTCATTTTGCACCTACTTGTATATATTTTCATCTACAACAACACTATATGGTCATCGGAACAAAGAAATGTATCTTAAATACATGACGTTGGTTTATTCTCAGTTTCGCCGACTTTTCAAATTCTCTCCTCCCTTTAATATATGAAAAGATATGATTAAAACTGAAAAGCAAGTGGCGGGGGATGAAATGTTGGTGAAACTGGGGAGACACCATGACGTCATAAGAAATTATTCACCTTTGGGGTGCAATTCAAAATATATGTCAATTTTCATCCGGCATACTGTTGTGTAACACAGAGCTTGAAATAAAATTTTTAAAAAAAAACGTAATTTCTTCGGTTGTGAGCACAAAGTTTTGCAGATGATGAAAGCATGAGGATTTTTGGCATTCCACATATTGTCTTCCGTATAAGCCAGTTTTCTACCCAGAATGAAAAAACTTGGTTTCTCAGCTCCTCATGATATTACCTTTCTTTAAAAAAATTGGCTGCTGAAAATACCGTAACGTAATTTATGGGGATTTTTTTTCCCGTATGATTGAGAAGTTTTGTTTCGAAACACCTCATTTTACGGTACCAGCAATATAATAAAAGGAAGCAAAAAAAAAAAAAAAAAGAAGAAGAAGAAAAGAAAAGATGAAGTCATGGTAATCTATGCTTATTCCCGAGCAATGCGGCGGCATTGCAGTCTTGCCCTAAAGGAGATTATCCTCCCCGTCAATTAGCTCACAGTAGGGGATTTAACTTTTTCCTGCAAAGAAACTACGACTCTCCTTTTGGAAGAGTCGATTCTACCAAGTTCTTTCGAAAGAGACGTCTGTTCTTCGGGGATGTGACCAGCGATCTGCCCATCGTCCTTAAAGAGTTAAATACTGAAGTTTTCAAAAATTATTTGTGAGTACAAATGCACGTATGTATAGAGTAGAACTTGAACTATTTGAATTATTATATTATCTAATGCAATGTAGCCAACCTTGGACAAATAGTTTGAGGAGCATCTGTGGTGATTTTGAGGAGCATTCTGAAGTTTTGCTGAGCAACTCGGTAGTTTGCATAAATTCAATAAAAAAATTTTGAACCACTTACCTAAAATTGTTTTTGAGCTTTGATAATCATTTTAAGCTCTAGCATAAAAATAAAAAAAAACAGCTTTAGACACTTTGCCATGCTTGAAAATGCATAGCCGGGGAATGCAGAGCAAAATAAGTTTTTGCTGAACTGCGGAATTTTGCTATTTTATATTGCAGAATTTAGCAACTCCACAAAATGCGGAGCAGTTGTCAACCCTGCTAATGTCAGTTCTTTTAAAAAATTATGTTAAATGGTGTAAAAAAGTTACTTAGATATTCAAAGTTTTTATCTTTATTTGATGCAGATTGAAAAATTATTCAAAAAGCGTGGGCAAATTATATAATCATCTTTACGAACAATTTAGCATTTTTTACATTCCTAATAACTTCATGAAGGATATGTTTTAGTTTTTTTATGGTATTTTTTCTCTGGCAAAATAGTATTTTTGAAGTTTTTTTTTTTAAATTTTCTTTTTCACTTAACAGACAATTTTTTATTGACTTAGTTTTAAAAAACTTTTTTGGCAATCAAAAATATTTAAATTTGTTTCAATGCAAAATGATGAAAAAAATCACTTTTTAATTTTTTTTGTATTGTTCCACCTCTTCAAAACATTTGAAAAAATTCCTGAGTGTAGAGGAGTATAAAAGACATTTTCTGACAAAATTTAATGAGTTTCAATTTGAAATGAGCTAATTTTTTTCTTTTCAGAAAGGCATTGAAAAATAAAAAATTAAATCTTTTTTCCATCACCAAAAATCGGCTTTTCATTAAAAAATTATGTCTTTAATAATTTTTCATGTATTTTATTCCTAGGAATAAGGGGAAAAAGTACCATTTTGAATTTCACTATAAAAACAAATTAAAATCGAAAAGACAGATTTTTTTGAAAAACTTAAAGGTCGGTTGAGATAAAAAGCTGAAAATTTGACTAAATGATTTTTATTCGACACCAAAATGATCCCCCAAGTGCAAGCCGAAAAAGCCGCAAGGGCAGATTTAACATAGAAACCCGGCCTTTAGCGACTTTTCTTAAAATGTCTCCCAACTTTCACGACACTCTGGATGTCACGTCACTTTTTCGAAATCCCGGACTTATGTCATATATAGTAGACCCTCTTTTTACTCCGTTTCAATTAGACGGGGTTTAAGATTTGACACCTTTATTTTATTTTACGCGGATGAGTTTCGTTTTTACGCGAATGCGGCAATGCAAACAGATAAAATTTTCCCCTCTTTCAAAATCGAAACTCCTAAAAGATTGCAAATTAGGCCTAATCAACTGCATTTTGGCGTACAAATAATCAAGCTTGGGCCACTGGAGACATTTTATGGGATTGGTTTAAATCGAAAGAGCTTTTCTGAGCCAGCCAGAGCTTTCAGCCAGCCAGAGAGAGTGCCAGAGCTTTTTCCAGAAGTCAAATCATCAAACACGCACAGTTCCGAACTCGCTGGAAGAAGAGCTTTTAGGAGTGACAAAAGAGGCCAAAACCAACAAGGATACCAGTGAGGCACGATCAAAAACGTACATATTGAAAATTTTGAGCCATTCCTAGACGATAGAAATGACCTTTCTGATTTGTTAATGAAGGAGGATCCTATCATGGAAATGACGGTGAAGAGAAGGCGAATGGGGAGAAGGGAATGACGATGAATGCTCTGCAAAGAATTACGGAGAAAAATTCTTAAGACTATCATAGCCAGCTCCTCTTTATAAACAAGACACAAAATTAATTTATGTTTTCTTTATGCATGTTGTGCATAAAAGTCGATATAAGTACACATTAAACTTATACAATTAGTCATCACTAGAATGAAGTATTTTGTTATCTACAGATCCAAACCCCTATTTTAACACTAGTATTTTATCTCAATTTACGCGGCATTTCCGTTGAACGTAATCCCTCGCGTAAAACGAGGGTAATTTTAATGTTAAGTGGCTCTGGATTCTGGGACAGTATTTTTAGTGCAACTCCGGTTATGACAACACTTCGAGCTGCACAGAGTGAATCGAGTTTTTCTTTGAATTGAAGTATTTTCAGTAAAATAATTACAGATTTCATACTTTGACAAGAAGGACAATAGTAACGAATTAGGTGGATTTTATGCTGGACTAGGGAAGCATCAGGAGAAAAGAAAGACATGTCCACCTTAAGCTATAGGTCGTCACTACAAGCTTTTTGTTGAAGATTTTGAGCATATAGTTGATTCAGTCAAAAAGTAAATAGTTCTTAAAATCAGGGTGAAAAGTAATACAAGTCATTTTCAAAATATGATACACATATAATAGTATTCTTGTGGTTTATCAAAAAAATTTTTTTTGCTGTTATAAAATGATAAATTGTTTATTAAAAATTATTTTAATTATAACTTTCATTTTTTGTCAAGATTTTTTTTTTTTTTTGCAACCTAAGTTTCGGGAGAGGAGAGGGCCACAAAACTTTACCGTTAAGGACCCCACATAAATTAGCCGCCACCAGCTGTGAAGTGAATAGCCGGTATGTTTCTGAAGAACTTCCCAACATTTTGGTCCTGAACTAAAAAATATCTTACATCATTTGGATTGTTTTAAGAAAAAAAGTTATTGCTTCTGGTATATATTCAACAGCATCATTTCTAGAGGTTGCATGTGTGGACGTTGCTAGGAAAAAATATAGCATTTTTATTTTGTTCCAATATTTTTGCCTGAGCACCAATAAATTTCCCAGACACATTGGCCCCATTGTCTTAACTACCAAACAGCATGGCCGAGGGTCACAGATTTAGACAAAATTCTAGATATTGGTCGATTCCCACTAAGTATGAGCCCATGTGAAGCAGTTTGACTGCATAGGCCCTAGTTTGGCTGCAACAGGGGTCCAAAGTTAATAATTTGGGTCCAGAATTGCCATGGCGTTTCTTTTAGAATTTCCATTTTTAACCCCTTTTTCTGCTGTTTTACTGCTGTATGAGCCAAGTGCATGCACTTACTTTTGAATTAATTACAAATACAAAAACAAAAGTGACGACCAGCAAAAGGCTCTGTGCCCAGCTAGGCTGGTCCTAGTCAATTTACAATCCCCAGTGAAGATCAATGACCCTCTTAAAGCTATCTACTCCCTTGCTCATTACCACCTCTTCCGGTAAGCTGTTCCAAGGTTCCACTACCCTGCTAAAATAATAATTTTTCCTAATATCCATGTTAGCCTGAGATTTAAATAACTTAAAACAATAACCCCTTGTCCTGTTTTCAGTGCTAAACTTTAGCCCATAACATCTTTCATTTTAATAAATTTAAACAACTGAATCATGTTCCCTTGGTTTCTTCTTTGCTCAAGACTGTACATTTTTAGCATTCTAAGTCTGGAATTGTAGTCTAAATGCGAAAGCCCATTTAATACCCTTGTAGCCCGCTTTTGAACCCTTTCCAATACATTAATATACAGCATACTCCAAATGAGGTCTTACCAAATTTCTATATAAGGGCAGAAGAACTTCTTTAGATTTGTTTGAAATAGATCTATTGATAAACCCAAGCATCTTATTGGCTTTGTTACTAGCTATGCTACACTGTTGGCTGAACTTTAAATCCTGACTTATTAAGACTCCCAGATCAATAACTTTTCTGCCTGACTAATGACTGAACCTTGCAAATAATAACTTGTACACTTATTTCCATGCCCTAAATGTAGCACCTGACATTTCCCAACATTGACAGCCATACCCTATTTATCAGCCCACTCCGTAATATGATCTATATCCTCTTGCAGCTGATTTGCTTGTTCTTCGTTTTCTACACTCCCCATAACTTTGACATCATCAGCAAAACAATTCATGTTCCCAGAAATATTTTTGCAACTATCGTTCATAAAAACAATGAACAAAACAGGACCTAACACTGATCTTTGAGGAACCCCGCTACGTTGAATACCAATTTTTAATAAGTGATTCTCAAATTTAAATTGGATATTTCTTGCAATTTCAATAACTTGAATGTCAAAATAACATACATTGTTACAGGATATTTATTGTTTGCAAATGAAACTACAGTCGAGTCCCGACTTACGCGAGGGATGCGTTCCAAGATCCCTAGCTTAAGTTGAAATTTCACGTTGTGGAGAAGGAAAAGGGTATGTGTAAAAACTTTTATAAACATAACCAATAATTTCAGACACTTGTAAACACCACCTCAAACAGTTAAAAACCATTTATTTACGATACATTACTATTGCTTACATAAAAAAAAAAGAATTTTTATTTGTATTTAAAAAAAAAAACCATTTTACTGCTATGATGCACTAATTCAATGATCAATGGGAAAGAAAGACATAAAATAAACCAGTACGTTACGTACAGTACGTAGTAAGAAATACAAATGCACTATAGTTGTACCTGTATAGTCGATCCATTAATGATATTTGCAAATTAAAAAAAGTGAAAATGACGATGATTTATGCTGCGTGATCAAACTGTTATTCTAATATATTTTTAATTACAGTTGCTTCACTAGTTCTATTATAACGTTTCCATCCATGGGAATACCCCTCTTCCTGGTTTCTTTATTCTACAATAAAAAGCAGCTTCCATTTTCATAATTTTTGCATTTTGCTTGGATACTATTACTCGGTGAACTTTTATGGATTTCCTTTTCTTGACTTTTAACCTAATTGTTGTGCTACCCTTCGACGCGTTTTTTAGTTGAGCTTCAGCTTTTAAGAAGCTTTAGCTTTTCTTTAATTGTCAGAAACTTTCTCTTTTTCTTTCTATCTTCACCAACTTAAGATGAAACAGTGCTCTTAGGTACAAAGTATCAGATAATTTTCTATTTTTAATATATTTTTTTACCTCTGCATTTAGAATGAAAAATTAAATGAAAATGAGTAGTAGTTATTTGTATAAACGATGTTTAGATTAGAACGGCGTGGGTACTTCCGCTGGCAATAATGCTAAAGGTGTGAAGGTCCATACTCGAAAAAAAAAAAAATTAACAGCCCATAACAAAACGGAAACTTATACACCGTGATTCCCTTTCGAAAATTTTCATGTTGTGGGCGAGGAATTCGCGATAGGTCTAAATTCTTTACTGGTGAGAAAATCACGTTATAGCCATTTCGCGTAAGTCGGATTGCGTTATAGCGGGACTCGACTTTAATTATTTTTGTTTGATATTAATTATCTGCTACTAAAAAGTATTTATCGTTTGCTAATGCAAACATTCAAATTAACTGGATATTTACCGTCTGCTATCAAAGATATTCCACAATGATAAGCAAAAAGTGGGAGACTAGAAAAAGCTTCAATTTATTCCACATGGCACATAGAAAAGCAAAAATACAAGATCGTTTCGACTTCTCAAGTATCAAATAACTCCAATAAGTAAAGAGGTGTTATCTCTTCCAGTCGTTGTACTAATAGAAGATGCCAAATATGTTGAGACATCGAACATAGTGACGAAGTCTGAAATTCAAATGGAAACGCCATTACATATCTGGGGCCGAGCTAGCAACTTTGGGCCCTCGTTGCAGCCAAACACAGGCCTATGCAGTCAAACCGCTTTACCTGGGCTTATATCTAGTGGGGATGGACTTATATGTAGAATTTTGTCCAAATCTGTGGCCCTCAAGATCATGCCATTTGGTCGTAAGATTGAGTTCAAAAGATGCTATGGCCATTTGAATAGTCTTTTAATGTAAAAGCTATAAAGTCAGTAATTTCTTCTCCTTTTTTATGTTGCTGCAGTCCAAAAAAAGTGAGAAATTGTTCTTGAATTTAAAAAACCTTACTTATTTCTTTTTATTATTTTAAAATATGCTTTTTCGCAATAGCTAAGCATCCTCCAATAAAAATAACTTTTATAGCCAGGATATAAATAGTGAAACTTTCAGCCATTCTCTTTTTCTTGGGACTCTTCTACTTGCAGTACATGTTTTTGACGGATAGGATACTATCTGGACAGTAAGTCTATCTGTCCTAAAAAGTTTCCACTGTTTGAGCTTTCAATACAATGGAGTGAACTATCAAGGATAAGTCCGTAATCACAGATGAATGGGGTTATTTCCTTCAGGCAAAATACTACTTTTAGTGACTGAAGTTAATAGCATGAGAGAGAAAAGAAAAAAAAAAAAAAACATGGAAAGATTAAAAAAAAACTTTCATTTTCCCAATGTTTAATTTTTAATTGATTTTTTAAAATGTCCGATTTTAAAAATAAGGCTTGGTCTTCTTGACGTCACAAATGATGTACTTTGGCGCATCTGTCTACCGTGTTTCCATGTTATGATAATCAAGAAGCGAAATTAATATTGCACTCTATGCTTGCTATCAACCATATTATTGCCAACACATGTGAGCAAAGAAGCAATTTAAATATTGTGCTCTGTGAATGGCATCAGTGAATGACATTTTATCATTTGTGATGTCATCAGCAAAAGTGTAAACAATGAAAGCGCACCAATTAAAGTATTTTTTTTATAAATACTAAACATAGTCAAATTATTTGAAAAATGGTCAAATCCTATTTTTTTAGCATGCTCTTTCAAAAAAAAAAAAATAATAATAAACTTCTAAAATTCTGGAAACGATCCCATTGTAAAACGCCAATAATTCATTTAAAAATGTTACACTATTTCACAGCTTCAGTTTTAAATGTTTCTTCAGACATTGTATCTACTTTCCATATAAGATGATAAGCATCTTTCCAGCACTCTCCAAGCAATGTAGCAGGGACGGATACTAGGGAGGGGCGATGGGGCGATCTCCCCACCCTTGAGGGGCTCTGCTCTGGTAATTTTTTCCCCAATTGAGGTTCTAAAAACGAAAATGTGGGCCATCTTTGGTATGACGTTAAGGAAAGGAATATAGTTCGAATATCCCTTCTAAAAACTTTTTGTAGTTGAAGTTTCAAAAAGTTTCAAACGATCTCTGGTGATGTTAGAAGAAGATATTTGGAAGCCATCCCCCTTGCAATTTTTAAAATTTCCGTCTTTAAGATACGATTGTAGACATCTCATGTAGTGTTAGGGAAAGGATTGGGTTCAGTGACTTTCCTCCAGTAATTTTTAGAAACTGAAGCTCCAAACAGCTCAATTTTAGATAACGTTCAACAATGTTAGAGGGAGGGGGTCGAAAAATTCCCCGGAAATATTACAAAGTTGAATTTCTGTAGCAATTTTAGAACACCGCTAGCAATAGAAGAGAAAAGAAATTGACTCCGGGAAGCCCCTTGGCTAAATCTCTATAATTTAGTTTCAAATAAAAGTGATGCAACCCCCCCCCCCTAAAGTAGATGGTAATTAGATACGTAGATGTCAGATAAAAAACAATCGCACCCTCCTTGAAAAATTCCTGGATTCGTTGTTGCAATGTAGCATTCTTTATGATTGTTGTATTTCTTGTGCTCTGGAATATAGTCATATAATTTTCTTCATTTATTTGTCACCATCTGACTGCCAACTGATGCCTAATACAGATTTCGATGAACTGGTGTTCTTCCAAAATAGCCTGCAAGGAAAACAAGAAAGGGCGAGTTTGTATTGGTTCCATAGAAGACAGTCATTTCCATGTTGTTCTTCATTGGGTCATCAAAATATCAGTACGCTTTGGAAAATCAGGCCCTGATCTGCAAATCCAGACCCTGCTGAGCAGGTGGGTGAGTCACAAGTTAGATTCCCAAAACATTGAAAAACGTTTTATTAACTAATAAATTTTTGCACGGAAAGCAGGACTAGGGATCATTGTTTTAAGCTATTCAAATGTCAGGCTAACTTAGAAATCAGGAAAAACTACTACTTTAGTAGGGTCGTAGGCACTTGGAACATTTATCGGAAGAGGCGGTAATGAGCAAGGGGGTGGATAGCCTTAAGAGGGCCATTGATCTTCATTGGGGACTAATTAACTGACTAGGACCAGCCCAGCTGGGCCCATAGCCTGTTGCTGGTCGTCACATTTGTATTTGTATTTATTTGTATAAATTTATTATTTTGACATGGAAAATATTTTTGCAACATTTCAGTACAACTTAAGAAAAAGTACAAATGCAGGAGACTAGTAACAGGTTCTGGGCCCAGCTAGACAGGGTGACAGGGTCCTACTCAACTTATTAGTCCCCAGTGAAGATTAATGCTGCTGTGGGCAGGTAAGCAGTTTCTGCAAAAATAAGTTTTGGGAGATATTTGAAGAAACCTGTTTTGGATTCAATGCTAACAATTAGGAAATATTGGAGTTAGACGGTTTTTTTCACACTTTTTTTTTTAGTGGAAATCAAATATCAAGCTTGTACAATAAAGCAAACGTACAAAAGATGACAAAAAAAAAAAAAAAAAAAATGCAGTTACTACTTTTTACCTGCCCACAACAGACTAGCCCTCTTAAAGCTGGCTACCCCTTTACTCATTACAGTTTCTTCTAATAAGCTGCTGTTCATCGATCTGATGATGACTAAGCAATATTAACATTCCCCACCCTGGAGCTCCCCTTACCTTAAAATATGAAGGAAGCAGTATAAAACTAAAAACTTGAATAATACTAAGTATCAGAGTCAGATAAAAGTATAAAGTATCTGCGCAAGCAACTCAAAAGTATCTGCAAGCTAATCATTATCTATCGTGTAAAAAAAGCGAAAAAAAAAGTGGGGGGGGATTGTCTGGATTCCAAAAAAAAAATATATATATATAAGAAGTAAATATTTGCAGATATATGATTTGAGGTTTCAAGGAACTAATTTTCTTGGCAATTATGTGAGCCCATGGATGCAAAGACCGAAGCTAAATTTCAAAATTTTAAAACTAAGCTTCTCTTAGCAGATATCTTTGCATTTGTAAGCTCACATATTTTTGGGAATTATAGCTCCACTGCAGATCATACAATGGTGGGACCTTTCTGTTCTTAAGCTGTCAAATCAAGAAATTCATAGGATACTCAAATTTCTGAGAATGAAGGAAAAAATAGCAATTCGCTGCTTCTTGGAAATGCTCTGTTGAGTGAGGGGACAAAAACGAGTGCAATAAATCTAGTTGCAAAAGTTATTTATGAAGATGAGAGATACCACTAGGAGCAAGTTCCCCATCTGCCTTTGGTCCCTTAATAGCCCAATGCACGCAAGGATTCGAAAACTATACCGTCTTTTCGGAAGTAAGCTTCGCGGCACTTATGAAGAAAAAAGTTTATAAGTTGCCATTGAGGCGGATACAGTAGGTACGGCGTATATGGTGTTTTTTTCTTTTTTAGTTTACAACATTTTACAGAAAATAAACTGTTTTGAAAAGAAGAAAATGAAATGTTTGGAACTTTCTTCGAAATGATCGGAAATGTGTTCAAAATGTGTTTTGAAAAAAAAAAATCCTTTTGAATTTCTGGTAAAATTATTAAACACTCTTTTTTTCCCAAACGATCAACTATGCAAAAAATTGATGAATTCATAATCGGCATGTCCCGTCTTTTTCGCAGAGTTTAGCTTTTACTGTAATTTAAAACTTTTTTAATTAACGGGAAGATAATATAAAATTATGCCAGAATGTGTTTTATGTCTTTAGTTTTTAGTTACAAGGATTGGGCTAAAATCAGAAAAATGTCCAAATTTTCGAGTAAAGATCGGGAAAATTTGCGGAATTCTTATTTCTCGGTTAAGTTCAAATCTCCTGCTTTAAGCATCGTTTTTTGGACTAAGGTGCTGAAATTTAAGCGAATTTATCCTGTAATTATTTCAAAATAAGTTCATAACTTTTTTAAATGTCCATAAAGGCGATCGTTCAAAGTTTTTTTTCATGCGCAATCTAAAAATTTTCGGCGGCGATCCGAAATTCGGCAAAGTCCGTGGTTGTCGGATTTAAGGTAATTAACTATTAGTAAATATTTATTTTTTTGAAATATTTAATCTGTTTGAATTGTGTTCCAGATATCTTCCAAAATAAAAAGGAAAAAAAAACCAAACAGAAACAACTTTTCTTCCACATTGTTTGTTAAAGTGAAAGCGCGGCGCTTACGCCGGGTGCGGTGCAAACTTCCAAAAATAGGCAAGTGCGAACTTGCTGGCCCCATATGATAAGCTTTAAAGCCACATAGGTGCTTTTGTGATTTGATATAAGCACAAAAAAAAAAAGGCAAAAAGGAAATACAAAGCCACATGAAAAGAATTGATCAGTTGTCACCACTTGATGTATAGGAGAAAAGGGAGGATTAACATTTTAGCAATTTTTTAACAGAAGGGAAAAAAAGGATAGGTGGAAAACTAGAACATTACTCGCGATTATGGCGAGATGCGCCTGTACGCAATGAATATATCCGCAAAGCAGCAAATATTTCCTTGCAACAGCGAATATGTCTTCTTCCGTGTATATTATCTAGCTATGATTACTGCGTTTAACATTAGCAATATTAATTTTACACAAATTGGAAGTAAAGAAGGGGAACCTGAATGATTGTCGCGAGATGCGCGTGCTCGCAACGAATGTATCCGCACAGCAGCGAATATATTCGCCTTACGCGCTTGCGTATACATTAGACCCTCATTTTACGCGAGTTTATTTTACGCTGTTTAAGATTTGACACCTTTATTATTTTTTTTACGCGGATCAGTTTCGGTTTTACGCGTTTCCAGAAGTGAATTGATTAAACTCGCACAGTTCAGAACTCACTGGAAGAAGAGCTCTTAGGAGTGACGAAGGAGGCCAAAACCAACGAGGATACTAACGTCGGTGACGCACAACCAAAAACGTTCACATTGAAAATTTTGAGCCATTTCTAAACAATAGAAATGATGTTTCTGATTTGTTAGTGAAGGGATATTCTATTATGGAAATGACGCAAGTGATCATGGATGCTTTAATGCTCTGCCAAAAATGGGGTCGTTTCTAATATTTTAAAAGTTTTTTTTTTTTCTGAAAGAACATGCTTAAAAACATAGGATCTAACTATTTTTTAAATAAGTTGTTTAAGTTTAATATTTTTAAAAAGTTACTTAAATCGGTGATCTTTCATTGTTTACATTTTTTGCCGATGACATCACAAATGATGAAATGCCATTCTGTGTTGCCATTCACAGTGCAAAATATTTAATTCGCATCTTTACTCACGTGTATTGGCAACGATATGGTTGGTAGCAAGCGTAGAGCGCAATTTTAATTCGCTTATTGATTATCATATCTTGGAAATGCGTTAGACAAATGCGCCAAAGTGCATCATTTATGACGTCATAAAGACCACGTCTTGTTTGAAAAATCGGACATTTTAAAAAATTAATTAAAATATAACTGTTGGGAAAATGAAAGTATTTTCTATGTCCATGTTTTTTGAGCAATCACGATTGCTTATTGTTCTCATTTGACTGTTTTTGGCGTGCTATCATTTTATTTTCCCACCACCTCATTCTGCCATCACCACCGTCGCGTCGACCGGCCTCACGATGCTGCTCCTCTAGCGAAAACCGTCTCCAGGTTGCGTCCATATCCTACACACACACGCATACACACATACGCCTACACACACATACACACACTCATGCCTGCGCACAGACACAAACACACACTCCTACACACTCATGCCTGCACAAAGACACAAACACACACTCCTACACACTCATGCCTGCACACAGACACAAACACATATGCCTGCATACACACACAAACACACGAACGCCTACACACACGCGCGTACACACACAGCACTGCATACACAACACGGACACACATGCATACGTACACACACACGCAACCACACACATGCGCCTACACAAGCACACACGCGCATTCATACACACACGCTCGTGATTGCGAAAAACATAATTTGAATTCAAGATGCCAAAAATTCAAATTTTTTTTTTTGCTTATTCTATCAATTTCAGTGACTAAAAATAGTACTTTTGACTGAAGGAAACAACTTTATTCTATGTTCGAATGAGTTAAAATAACTTTCCTTTCCCTCACATTAAAGAAAATTACTAATTTTGGTATGGAGGCATAGCCAGAACTGACACAGTTTTTGAACTCTAATTTTAGCAGAA
The DNA here is from genome assembly GCF_026930045.1 of Uloborus diversus. Taxonomy (NCBI): domain Eukaryota; kingdom Metazoa; phylum Arthropoda; class Arachnida; order Araneae; family Uloboridae; genus Uloborus; species Uloborus diversus. The sequence continues at coordinate 58,516,436 of NC_072736.1, read as the reverse complement.
TACGCGAAAGGAGACTTCAAGGAATATTTGCTGAATTTCTTGTTAATTTTGATTTAGTTATTATTAAAATGGTCAATATTAATTCATTATTGCAATTATCTTTTAACTATTATCATACCCTAACTTTAAAGAGTTTATGAATAATTTTTCTTATCAATGTTACTGTGTCGTTACACTATTGAAAAGCAGTCCCCGTACTTGAATAAATTAAGACACTTAATAAATATAAAAGTAATTTGCAGGAACACCCGAAACCTGATCATTATGACAAATGTTCACATTAAGTGTTTTACAAATTGTGTCCAGAGAATAATACTGCAGTACTAACAATTATACTAGGAAAAATCACCGAGAAGGATACGCAGTCAAATGCAAGCTAATCATAGATTAATTTCACCTGATTTGAGCTCATTTACCTCACGTGTATACTTGAACGCCAACCAACCTGGAAAATTCCAGAAAATACTAGGTATATCGGGCGAGATTCTAGAGCTTCTTATCTAGAAACATGAAAAATTTTGCGCCAATCCCCTTGTATGTAATTTTTTTTTCTTGTAAAAATAAATAAATTCTGTAAATGTTTTTTCTCTGTCAGTGCTTTTTGAGTGCAAAGAAAATAACCTCTCCTCCCTTCACTGTCTTAGCAATAGAGAGAGGTTGCAATTTTCGGGAAGCTTTCAGTCATGATCCCCACATGGGGGAGATTAGGGAGTACATAGTAATGAGGCCCTGGCTGAGATGGAAAAAGTTATTATTTTTTTATGGGAAAAATATTAATATTTTAATTAATACAAAGGAATAAAACTCATACATACTTTTAAAGTACAAAACATTGAAATATCAATAATTTAATTTAAACAGATATAATTCGTAGCATCTTTTAATTTTCTACTTTAATACAAAAACTAAAAAGGAGTCATTTAATAATTAAATGCGAATCAATTAGAGAATTTAATGGGTTTTTTTTCCAGTAGGCAATTTGAAAAAAAGTAAAAGAAACGAATTTTAAGAATTAACAGGTATTCTAGTACACTTACTTTCAACAAGTTTACTTTAAACTAGCGGTACCCGCACGGCTTTGCCCGTAGTAGAAAATTAAAAGGTCATTTGGTTCGTCTGTATATTTACAAATAATGGATGATGAATTTCTCGCCTGTTGGCTTGCCCATTTTACGGTTCCACGTTATGATGACTTTGTAATTTACTCGTCCATCTTATGATAATTTTGCTCGGGAAAATGTTCTTAAAATTAGAATAGAAAAAGAACAAAACCGAATTTTCGAAAAATCGCTTCGAGGTGCACATTCCCATGCTACAGACTAATTTTGTGCCGTTTCATGAAAATCGGCCGAACTGTCTAGGCGCTATGCTCGTCACAGAGATCCTGACTGAGATCCAGACAGAGAGATATCCAGACTGAGAGCGATCCAGACAGACTTTCATCTTTATTATTAGTAAAGATTTCAAGCTCTACAAATTTTCTCTTCATATGTTTGGACATTACAAAAACCATTTTTGAGATATTGTTATCTTAATTTTTAAAAAACGTGCGTTTTTTGACACAAATGTGTACGCAGCGGCTAATGCTCACTCAGCAGAAAAGAGGAAATTTAGTATGTATATTTCACATCTATATAGAATAAAACAATTTCCAGCGTTCCACTAATTACTTCCTTTTTTTTTAATTGTTGAGCAATCACGATTGCTTATTGTTCTAATTTGACTGTTTTTGACGTTACGCTGATTTTATTTTCCCGCCAGCACCCTCTGCCAGCACCACCGTCGCGTCGACCGGCCTCACGATGCTGCTCCTCTTGCGAAAACCGTGTCCAGGTTGCGTCCATATCCTACACACACACACGCATACATACATACACACACACCTACACATACACTCCTACGCACACGCATACACACACTCATGCCTGCACACAGACACAAACACACATGCCTACATACACACACGAACGCCTACACGCACACGCGCGTACTCGCACAGCACTGCATACACAACACTCACACACATACATACACTCACACACACACGCGCACCCACACACATGCGCCTACACAAACACACACACGCATACATACACACAAACGCTCGTGATTGCGAAAAACATAATTTGAATTCAAGATGCCAAAAATTCAAATTATATATATATATATATATATATATATATATATATATATATATATATATATATATATATATATATATATATATATATATATATATATATTTTTTTTTTTTTTTTTTTTTTATTTTATTTTTTTTTTCTTCTTCTTCTCAATCACTGACTGATTTTTTTTTTATTTTACTATGCATTTGATAAACTTTAGTATTCAATAATAAATAGAGGAAATTTAAAAATAATCAAAAAGTTTTTACAAAAATTTTAAAATTTTAAACCATTTAAAAAAAAATTATGATTTTTTAAAATCGTGTAAATTACTGGCATAATTTTTTTATATTAAAACAGTTACTCCCCACGGATTTAAATAGATTATTTGCTACTTTTCTCGCTCAGTTTAATTTATGCATTGAAAGTGTTTCCAAAACGCCATATGTGTAAAAGTCATGGAACTTTGTTAATGTATGTCATCTGGGTTAAACTAAGGTAATCTTTTACAACTTATCTATGTATATAAAAATGGAGTTTGGTAAATTTGTTCCCTAAGATCTCAGAAACTACCCGGCAGATTTGGCTAAAACTTTCACCGTTTGTTCAGTTTGGTACTGGGAAGGTTTATAGTCTATATATATAAAAATGGAGTTTGGTAAATTTGTTCCCTAAGATCTCAGAAACTACCCGGCAGATTTGGCTGAAACTTTCACCGTTTGTTCAGTTTGGTACTGGGAAGGTTTATAGACTAGTTCGAAAAAAATCCGATTGATAGTTCCCTTTTTATTCCAATTTTAGTCCCAATTTTCGCATAAATGTCCCAATATGGGGGTGGAAAAAAACGTGCACATATTAACATTATACAGTGGCTCCTAAAAGTGTTCGTACACCTACGACTTTCAGCGAAATTGGCCCCTATCCATTGGTTAGAATTAATATTTCGGAATAGGTGTTTAATTATAAGATCTATGATCATTTTTCAACAAAACTACATGAAAATTTTTTAAAAATATCAAAACTTATTTTTTTTTAAATAAAAAAACAAAAAGTGGCGGAAATTTTATTCCACAAAAGTCTTCGTACACTTTAAAAAATATCTATATATTATTGAATAATCTAACTTTTTACTAAGTTACTATTTAGTAGAATGTCATGCAGTATCAACAACACCTTTTAAACGCCTGGGAATAAAGTTCATTCTTTTTCTTTCTTTTTTTTGCGTAATTTCTAAGTAAGTGTTCAACCACACTTTTAGTCTTACTGTTTCTAGCTCTATTTTCGTTTCAAAGCCGTATTTTCGTAATCTAGCCACCAGATATCTCTAAATATGTTGCATTGAGTTCAAGCCTGGAGATTGAGGAGGTATTTTCTAAACTTTAGGACAATTTTCGAGGCACTAGACGCAAACGTTGAAAACCTATCGTTATCTTGATAAAAAACAAAGTTGTTTCCAATAACCAAATTTTTGGCTAAGAGTTCAAAATTGGGTTTTAAAATATTTAAAAGAACGGCATGATTCATTATTTCATCAAAAAATTCCAAACTACCAAGTCCTGATGCTGATATGCACCCTCACACTATAACACCTCCACCGTCCTGATTAACTGGTCCAACTAAGTTCTTAAGATTAAGTTCCAAATTTTTTTTTCAACTTACAGTTACACAACAATTTAACCAAAAATGTTGAATTCATTTTTATCTGTAAGTAAGACGTAATTGTAAAACGTTTTGAGCTTATTTTTCATTGATTTTGCGACGAAAAGCGTAAGCTTTCTGTTTTTCGCACGACCATGAAAATTTCTGCGGGAAGAGGTCCCATTTAATCCAGCTAACCGGAGAACTTGGTGAACTATTTTAGGTGAAAATTAAATGTAAAATGTTTTATTTAGCTCTGAAGAAACATTTACAGCACTCAAATGTGTATTGTTCATAATTTTATTAACTTTAAATCTCCGATCACGCTTTGTTAACTTTGCAAGTTGACCTTTTCTTACCTTGTTTTCGGTCTGATTCTTTTCTTTAAAGCATTTTATCTAGCACTTTATTATGGAATGGTATAAATTATCTAATTTTGAAACATTTTAAACCAATTTAAAGCTACCGTGAGGAAAAAAATCAAATTTCGAATAGTGTTTGTTATTTTTTACGAATACCAACCATTTTAAAGTAATAAGCACAATATTAAGGAATAAATGAACAAAAAAATAAAGCCAAATGACTTTTAAGGGTCAACACAGTGCAAAAATATTAAATAAACGGCGTATGATAATTTTAATCATGAATTTATTCGAAAATATTTGAGTGTACGATGACTTTTGTGGCATGTTTTTTCTCTGTCTCTTCGTTTTTTGACCCATTTCAAAAAGAAGATCCGTCAATATTTTGAAAAAAATACAGGCTTGTATTTAGAATGACATAGAAATGATGTGAAAAAATATTGGACTTCATACTCGAATTCAGTTTCGCGTTATTTTGATTTTACTAAAAAATTTCAAAGTGTACGAACACTTTTGGGAGCCACTGTATGTCCATCGAAAGCGCCAATTTTTCTGCTGAAGATAGTATCTGTTCGAAGTTTCTAAGTTGTATAAAAAACGAGTTATGAGCTTTTATGTTCCCTGTTCGAAGGCTTTCATCAACCCAAGTCATTATTTAGTGTGTCATCTCAACTCCCACGAATTGTTGTATTGTTGAATATTTTTGCGTTTCGTCTGACTTTTTGAGGCTTTTCTCAAGTCAAATCTTAAAGTAACTTTTTTCCACAAGATTGGCTAAAAATAAATGGATTTGGCTGATGATTTTACTTTTAAACGGAACTTATGTAATTAATGGTTTATTATTATTATTTATGCTGATTGGACACTTGCTCACTATATCCAACCAACCAGCAGAAATATCGCCAGAACTTTTTCAGAAAGATTTCAGTAGCTGATGCATTTGGCAGTTTTTTCCACTGTCGCTGTTTTTGAGCCCAAAGACTACGTAATAATGTTTCTCAGCTTTCACCATATAAACAAAATATCGCCAATCAAAGATACTTAAAAAAAAAAAAAAAAAAATACTGTGTAAAAATAATTCAACAACTAAATTAGGCAAATCCATAAACCGCACAAAAACTTCCATTAATTTTTCTTTTTGCACGATTTCAAACAATCGCCAAATTTTACTACTTATTTTGGAAACATTTCGGATGAAATCGTTTAGCGCCATTTTATTTCGACCAAAAGTATCTCAGCATCTGGCAACAATATTTCCATAATAAAAATTAGTAAGGAGGGGGAGTATTATGGAAAGTGTCCCAAAATGATTCTCGCAAGTTTGGTAAGATTTTAAACTGCACCAAGTGCCCACAAAAATTGAAATTTCCCAAAATAACTAAAGCAAGTGTAAGGGGAACACGGGCGGCTACATTTTTTAAAACAGTTCGTACATCAATAGCCATACAGAGAAGGTTTTAGATTTAAAAAACAAAAAAAGTACTAACAGATAAATCTTTTTAAACATATAAAGTTTAATTTCATATTTCGGAAATTCTTCAAATTTGTATATGCTTAAATGTCGTGCTTTCGTTTCTAATGGAATACTATTTTGTTCTTTATACTTATTGCTATTTTAGTTTAATGAGTAAGGAAGAAGCTCGATTTTTAATCACGTCAAAAAGGTTGTTTTAAATTCTTTCGCTTAAAACAGAAAACAAGGGCAAGTAACGATTGTTTCTCATAATTATTACTAACCCAGGCAACGCCGGGTATTTTTGCTAGTACGTTATAAATCTTTTTTCCTTTAATTTAATTTTGAGGCTAAATTACGCAAAAATAAATAGCACTTTAAATTAAATCAATTTTACGTTTACCCGTTTTGATTATTTCAACAAATTTTCGCAACTTTCATATGCCGAATAAAGAAATATTCAGAATTTTCGGAGGCGCTCAATGCCTTTCCTCATAGGGCGTTTGTGGAAATCTGCCACCAATTATTAGTTATCCATTCAATATTTCTTTGAAAGGTTGAAAAGAGGATGCTAATAAATCATATAATTTTTTATTTTACTTGTGAGCATTTTGAAAGAACAATCAAGAATATTTCAGAAAAACCGTCACAGTTTTCTTTTACGAAAGTAAATTACAAATAAAAGAAAAACAGCGAGTTATTTCTTTGCATTAAGTGAACAATAAATAAAAATTTCCAAAAAAAAAAAAAAAAAATCTATAGACTACTCTTTAGTTTGAATCTTTTTCGATAGAAGTTGAGAACTCGAAATTCCTTTTTAGTGTTCATGGGAGGGACGGGGCCGTGTTGTAAACGCAAGAATCATATCACGTATTGGTTTCCATCGCTCAATAAAACAGCCATTCTTCACAAATCTAGTTTTAATTAAAAAAATATTTTTTTTTCTCCTCAAAAGAGGTCGAAAAAGAAAAGCGACTTGAATGATTCGTGTGCTGTTTTATCAGTCGGAAGTTATTAAGCGATTATTGAGCGTGTTCCAACCAAGAAAGATTCCACTTTATTTCCTATTTGTTACGAAAGTAATGATAGCTATTTAAAACACATTTATCATCGTTGACAAGTGATCTTTCTCCTGACTATCGATGGTTAAAAAAAGTCTTCATTTTCTCCCTGGCGTTTGATCTTTTTATGTGCCATCATTGATTCGTCTAGACGAAATTATTGGCTTTCGTCTTTGTGTCATGCGGGCATTTCTTTTATCCTTTTCCACAGATCAAGATAAAACCTACTTCTAAAAAGAAACAAGCTCTTTTTTTTTTTTTTTTTTTTTTGGTCTCAGGGGAGGGTTGTCGAGGTGGTTAAAAATAGTGGTGCTACTTCACTTTAACTTCTCGCTCGTTAATCATACTTCTGCTGGGTTAATTTTTTTTTATCTTGTTTTACGTGAAATTAGGCCAGTTATATATCTTTCTGTATGAAACTCAAAATTGTGAAAAAGTTTTATACTTTAAGGGCTATCGTATGTAAGGGTCATCGTGGGACGGATACATACTGTCATTTAAGGGGGGGGGGGGAGTCATCCACCCTCTGCGGAACGAACCTATGGTTTTGAGCTCGAAAAATTTCTGAAACTGCTCGGGTGTCAGCAGACAGAAATTTTAGAGCCCGGCACAAAAGACATTTCCAGGTCCCCCTCCATATTGTTTAACCCTATGTTTCACCTCTAGTTCTAAAAATATTGGACTCCCTTCAGGGTTGGATCTGGGCCAACAGGTGTCCCTTCTCCCCTCCCCCCCCCCATGCCCGTCCCTGTCAGTAAAAAGCACCAAAGCGGCCAGGAATAACGCATCTGATAGGTCAAAAGCGTTACTGATGACTTTCATAAACAAAGAAGTAGTATTTCAAATGTTTCACTTAAAAAATTTTTTAATGAATTGAAAAGATTGCTGCAATTGTTTACATTTTATTTAAAAACTAGCATTTCCGTACCCGGCATTGCTCGGGTAATGAATTAGCAGGGGATAACAGTGCTTGGTGCACCTAGTTACGAAAATCCCTATAATAATTACTTATTACCTGTATTTTTTCTAATTTTGAGAGGGTCCCAGGGCCCCTGGACTCCTTATACATATGTCCTTGTCTTTAACCGATCCTTAACTCTCATTAACGATCCTTTTAAAGTATTAATTTTCTTTACCCGAGTAATGCCGGTACAGGAATGCTAGTATATATATGTTGTCTCAGGATATTGATTTTTATCATTTACTTTTACGATGTGAAATAAAACTAAAATGTTTTATATGTTTTATCTGTGATGATGTTCTTAAAAACTTCGTTTCCAGTTTTGAAAAAGTAAAAGCGAACCCAGTTTCCCGATACACGCAAGAGGGCAGCCGGTTACGGTTATCGCTTCTAGAAATTATCTCTGTGCTCCATCCTGCTATTCCTACATCCATGTGCCAAACAGCAATCCTCTTCGTTTACTTCCACTATCACTTCTCCCTGAATGCACTATAGTAGCCAAAACGAGTTATATGACTATAAAGATAGTCAATATTATGCTATATGAATGGATTAAAAGATGCGTCTGTTTGTAATCATCCATCTGCATCCATTGTGCACATGTTTCAATGCATTGAAAATCGAAACAGTTCAAAATGAAGTCGTAAATCCAGATTTATTTGTGGTTCGATAATCACTTAATTTTCCCTAAGTGATGCGTTGTAATTTCCGTTGGGCGTCACAATTATGATGTTATTTCCGAAACTGCTTCTGCTTCAGAAAAAAGGGATGTGACACAAGTCTACCAGTACGTAGTATGAAGTGTGTTAAACTGGAAAGTCAAAGACGTTGTGTCTTGCGCCAGAAAATGAGAGAAAACAGTGGATGTTGCCAATTGTATCTGTTTGCTGTGTCGATGCAGCCTTTTCTTCGGCTTTAAAAGTTACATTGTTCCTATTCGCCAGATCATCTATCACGATTGTCAGGAAAGAAGGTGTCGAGCCTATTCCGGCTCGGTTAATGAGAAAATTATACACTTCCAATGGTTAACAGAGTGTTAACGCGTCATTAAGTCTCCCCCCACCCTCTCTGCGGCTGAGAAATGGACTCTCCCGCCTTCTCAAAAGTGGTAAAGAGTCGAGATTCGCCTCCTCTGAACATCATTAATCTTTTCTCGGGGTTGTGTGTGTTTTTAGATTGATTCGGCGGCTAGATAATTGTTGCACCGCCATCTGTGGCACGTCTCTGGAGGCAAACCAAAAAGCGGAGGCACGAACCAAGTGCCTGTCTCTTTTTTTCTCCTTTTCTTTCGTTTTTTTTCCCTTTCCCGTCGAAGGAGACTTATGGAAAACACTTGTGGACAACATTGAGAAGAGGCCTTTGTCTGCAATCTTCTGGTGTCCTATTCCTGGAAAAGGGAATATTCCCGCTGGAATGTTGATGATGCTTCCGTCTGGCTTCAAGAGCTCTCCTGTTGCTAATTAATAGTCTTTCGACGTCTGCCAGTCTGTGATGACTGTTTGTCAACCACACAAAAAAGCATTGCGCGGAAGATCCTCAACCGAGACCGTTGTGTGGCAGTCTGATCCATTCTCAATCTGTTTTGGGTCTTCCTCTTCAGACTCTAACAAATTTAACCTGTATTCAGGAGTCACTTCTTTTTATCGCCAGTGACGTATCTAACCATAGGAACTTGCCACAGTTTTGAAGTTCGTATGATTTAAGCTGGCTTAGGAGACATTTCGTTGTAGTTTGTTTCGATTTTGCAATAAAGAGCTTGCCTAGTCAATGGTACCCAGGGGCGTCTCGAACTGAAATTTAAGAGAAGACCGAAATTCTCAATATGTCGAATGGAACTCCCAATTTCACTGAATGATGATAATTTTGCCGAATAGAACTCCAAATGTTTCCGAATTATGATAATTTTGCCAATTCGAGGGAATGTTTGGGAGGTCATTGTGATCTCCCGTTAGGGCGCCCCTGATGGTACCTCTGAACCCTCCATTAAGCGTGCATACACTGAATTTTATGCTTGTAGTACCCAAAATTTATGCACTTAAATCGATGCAATTTTCCTTGTTTTTTTTTTTTTTTTTTTTTTTTTTGTATTAACTTAACCATTAACGATAACCACCAACGTTATTATTATGCTTGGCACTGAAATAAACAGCTAGATGAGTAATAAAAATAACTATAATTTATTAATTGTAAAGTATCAGTATATGAATTATACAAATGTAAATGTATTTAAGTATATTCCTTATTTGAGCTCTAATATTCGCCAAATTTTACACAGAGGTACTTTGGTACTAGGGTATTGTGATTGGGTGGTTTTAGAAATTCAAGCTGTTCCAAATAGTGCAAATTTTAAATTTTTAAGCCTTAAAATTTTTATTATCAAACGAATAAGTTCCTGTTTCATTTAAACTTTTGTACTAACTTTGAAGATAGTAAAAAACTACACGAGATGAAATCTGTTTGATGTTTGTTAACATTTAGAGCAATTGAAATTTTTTTAAAAGCAATTTTGTGTAGCAACACCTTCACACAAGCTACTATTACTACCTTTTACTCCAAAACGTATGAGAACTACCATTCGTAGCTTCGAATTGCAGTTTCGCCTACCATTCGTAGTAATTATTTCCAAATTTTTAATTTTGGCACTTGCACGCTTTATATTCTTGGTGCTTCAATCGTTAATGACCACGATATATCCATATTACATTTTAAAAATACATATATTTATTTTTTAAAAAAAGACTATGTATTTTGATAGGGTGATAAATATAGAAATATTTTTATAAATACGAAGGAAAAACAATTGTATGAAATATTTTCTTCAGATTAATGTATTGATGTAGATAGCTTATATTGACAAATTTGCTCTATTGTTGACAAACCTCAAAATTTTTGTTCTGTTTTGTTTTTATTCCTCCATTTCTAATTTTTTCTTACGTTTTGAATTTATTCATTCTTCAAACATTATGCATAAAGTCAAGGTGCCCTTACCTGAGACTGTGCAAACTTTCTACGTAAGAAGAGAGGAGGGGATGAGCTAACTATTGTTTGGAATTCCGATTATTTTTGCCCGGCGGTCATTTATAACGCTGGGTCCAAAAGTCGGCTAGCTCGATTCGATTTTCTCACACGGTCCTCTTTCGTGTCTACCTTCTTTTGTTTTTTTACCGGAGCCCTCTGGAAAGCATGTTATTGTCTTATCGTCTGGCATGCTTAAAAAGCTTGCAATCATCATTAATCTGACGTTCCTCCAGACATCCTTGGAACTGTTTTCCCGGTATCGTCCTTGCGTGGCGATCGGCATTAAGGGCGATCAAAAACGAGCATTAAAATCTATAGGGCCGCAGGGCAGGCAACTCATTACAAAAATATTCCCTTGTCTGCGGTGAGTCTGCTGGTCAATTTTGCCCGTTTCAACCTTTGATGACGAAAGTTACCTCTCGCCAGTGAAGCCTGCTTGCTTATACAGTAGCCCCTCGTCAGGCCCGACGAGATGCCATGTCAGCCTAGTCTGAAACTAGGGGCCGGATTCTTAAGGAGGGGGGGGGGGGGAGGGGGTACACAGATTTAAAAAAAAAAAGAAAGGGGGGGGGGGACTGAATAAGCGTAAACTGGTCATTCTTCAAAAAAAGTGACTTTTCTGTCACACGCCATTTAAAGAAAAAGTTTTAAGGAACAATTCATTTAACAATGCTTTTTAATTTTATCAAAAATATATCTATTTAAACCTTCCAACAATTTTTTAATAATAATTTTTATTTTAGTACATTTTTGGTTCACAACATATGAATTCTCACCTCCGTGGCATGTCACACACCTTGTGTGACTGTTTATGTTGCTAAATAACTTGTTTAATTGAATGTATGTATTTATTTATTTATTATTCCTTTCACAAGTGTCTCAAATACTAATTGTTTAAGTATATTTAATTTTTTAATATTGTGTTTTAGTTTGTTTTAGTAGGATAAGGAGTTATGTCACACAATAAATTCTCACCTCCATTATTTAAACACAAAATGCTATCCAACATTAAGATGTGGCAGTAATGACATCAAATCTTATTTTCCATGATACAAGGGTACCGCCTTGTTTATTTTCAGCCATAAAAAAAATTGAGATTTTTGTCGGAAAACAAGAACTTAAGATTAAAGAATTAAGAACTTAGATTTTGCTTTAAAAACTAAGTGTGGTTATTGTGATTTCTCACCTCCGTGAACTTGAATTTCAGAGATGTAAACTAATGTAAAAAAAGAAGAGAACATGTTTTCATATCTTAACATGTGCAGATTGTAGCAACGAAGAAACAAAATATTTCCCTGAAAAATGTATCCATTAGGCCTATATTAATGGAAAATTCCTCACCTCCGTGACAAACATTATCAACGTCATTATTTCTGAGGTGAAAATAACTGATGGGTGGGGGGGGGGGGGGGGGGGAATACATCAATCTTAGGCATTCTACCAAAATTATAAATTGCCAACATATTCTCAAATTAACTAAACACTATTTTTAACACACACTTGAACGAAAAGGACAACTGATAATTAAGCCGTTCTTTAATTAGGAGAGCTTAATATTAGATTCCCACTAATCATTAAAATAACTCATTGTTTGCTCAACTAAAAATATTACTACTTTAATATTAAATTGGTCTTGATTTTTAAACAATAAAAGTTTTTTTCCTTCTTTTTTTTATTTCCGTGAGCAAGGCATTATTATATTTTTTTTTAGTTATGTGTAAAATAATCGGAACTTAGCCGGGGCATTGTTTATGGTTATTTCTAGTACGTAACACTTTCATGTAAGAATGAAAAAGAAAAAAGACAAAGAAAAAAAAGGTTTTGATATTGAAAAATGTTTTCGTTCAAAAGTTACGTTTTCTGGAGAATGACCCAAACATAAAGATAAAGTAAAATTTAGTCTTTTGGTCTTTTGGTATTTACTGTGGTGGTAGTTAAAATAGAGTTAATTGTTTTCTTGTACTAAACAGTTTTTGATTTTTTTTTCTTTTTTGGGGGGGGGGGGAGAGAGGCCCGGCGATGTAACTGACAAGGGGTCTGCCTTGGCTCTCGTTATATCGCGCTTGTTGAGAAACAACAGAAAAGCCCAATACATCCGAATCCGCGAAAAAACCGAGGTCATTAAAATAACGATTCTTCTAGCATTCAAATGTTTAATATATTAATCTTACGATAAGTATAGGTTTTTTGAGCAATCACGATTGCTTATTGTTCTCACTTGACTGTTTTGATGTCCTATCATTTTATGTTCCCACCGCCACCCTCCTCACCATCACCGTCGACCGGGTCCTCACGATGCTGCTCCTATGGCGAAAACCGTCTCCAGGTTGCGTCCACGTCCTACACACACGCGCATACATACACAACTACACACACACACACGCACACACACTCACACACACACACACTCCTACACACATACACACACACTCCTACACTCATACACACACACACTCCTACACACATACACACACTCATGCCTGCACACAGGCACAAACACATATGCCCTACATACACACACACATACGAACACCTACACGCACGCGCGCGTACACACACAGAACTGCATACACAACATGCACACACATGCATACATACACACATACGCACTCACACACATGCGCCTACACAAACACACACACATACGCCTGCACAAACACACACGTGCATTCATACACACACACGCTCGTGATTGCGAAAAACATAATTTGAATTCAAGATGTCAAAAATTCAAATTATTAATTTTTTTTTTTGTATTGAGTGGCTTTTGAAGTTTAAAAAAAAGGAAGAGAAAACTTCCAGTCGTTGCTCTTTGAAAAATAGGAGAGAATGTTGTATTGTCCGTTTTCCACGAGAAGGCATTTGACTCCTCCTTCGTCACCTGGTATCCGATGATTCTATTTCGCTATTTTCAACAGAAGGCATGTTTTACTTTATGCTACAAATTCAAAAATCTACTTATTTTAAATTTTTCACTTAGTTGCCATATTTGGTCGTTTGCACAGTGGAAGTAGTTGTAATTTTCCAAAAATAGAATTGGATGTTTATCTCAATGAAAACTATTGAAAATAACATAAAATGTGCAATACATTATGAGTTTTTAAAAAAATAATTATTGTCTAGAAAAGAAGATTTTTAATTTTAATGCAAGCATCCTTTGATATGCGAAAGAAAAAAAAACTGATGATTATTGGCGTTGGCCTATGATCGCTGGATATTGATTTTCGTTATTATGCATTATATGGTATGCTGATCGACGCAACAAGTTAATCATATTCATACTGAAGAATAGCTTTGTATTTTGCTCAATACGTTTGTGTTGTATGCGAATAAGACAAGCAACGATGAAATTAAAAATTTTAAAAACCCTCGACTGAGTCGCAAAAGTGAAATCAAGAGGGAAAATTGAAAATCCTTTTAAAAGCCCTATATTATTAAAAATCAATGTCAAGTATTTTATTTACTTTAAATAGAAACTGGCAACAGATAAAATTTTTAAATCATTGCATTTTATTTCCTTGTCGGCCAACAATGAATTCAGCTATCAATCACGTGAATGAAGGTTTAGCCGTAATTAAAATCTGCTTTTAAAAAACTTATAATTCGAATTCTATGAAACATAGAAGTTCCAAACACATTCTATCAGACGCGGGAAAAGTTCTCTTTATTTTGATATTTAATTTTAAAATTTTTAACTATGTTTTCACTGCAAAAATCGCGAAACACCTTTTAGAGGTTTTTAATTAATATCTTCATTAATTTATGTCATCCAAAGATGTAACCTAGCTAAGAACACTCTCGATCAATTCTCCTTTTGAACATTTTTTTTTTCAAAATCGGTCCATCCGTTTAGGCGCTAGAGTGCCACAGACAGACACACAGACACGTCAAACTTATAACCCCCTTCCTTTGTGTGTCGGGGGTTGAAAATAAAAATAAGTATTGTAAACCAAAAGCGGGCACAAAAAGATGCGCCATTACAGAAAAACGCTAATATCATGCATGACATGTGACATCGAAGAAACGCTAAAATAAGTTGAGAGTACTTTGTTTTCAACAAGTAGTAAAGGAATTATAAAATTAAAATTTTTAAAAACCACCGACTGAGTCGCAACTGTAGAATTAAGAGGAAAATTGAAAATCCTTTCAAAAGCCTTATATTATTGAAAATCAATGTCCAGTATTTTATTTGCTATTAAATAGAAACTGGCAACAAATAAAAATTTTAAATCATTGCGTTTTATTTCCTTGTCGGTCAACTATGAATTCGATTATCAATCGCGTGAATAAAGGCTCATCCTTTATTAAAATTTGCTTTTAAAAAACGTTATAATTCGAATTCTATGAAACATGGAAGTTCCAAACACATTCTATCAGATGCGGAAATAAATTCACTATTTCGGTATTAAAGTTTAAAATTTTTAACTATATTTTCATTGCAAAAATCGCGAAAAACTTTTTAGAGGTTTTTAATATCTTCGTTAATTAATATCATCCAAAGATGCAACCCAGCTAAGAGCACTCTCGATCAACTCTCCTTTCGAACATTTTTTTTTTTTCAAAATCGATCCATCGATCCGTTTAGGCGCTAGAGTGCCACAGACAGACACACAGATACACATACACGTCAAACTTATAACCCCCTTTGTGTGTCGGGGGTTAAAAAGGATTTTGAACAAAATTTTTTAAAAAACTTAGTTTTGATCAATAAATAAAAAAAGAAAAATTCAAAGATTTTTTCTTTTTTTAAATCTAAGGGGAAAAGTTTCTGTTCTTCCTCATGGCTACTTTAAACAATTTTAATTATTTTGAAAATATTGCTATTCAAACAAAATTTTGAATGAGGCGAGTAACCTGGAATTTTCTAAAAAACAACCTGGAAAAGTTAGGGAATTTTTTTTCCCCCACAAGTGTATGAACCCTGAAATAGTAATTAATGTTTATTCGTGTTCAAAAAACACATTTATTCCAGTTCCAGAAATACATTTATTCAAATTTAAGAAATACACTTTTTCAAATTCAATACATTTATTTCCGTTTGATAAACATTCAAAAATGAACAAAATCATAAAAACAAGCATGTCTTGGAGCACAGATCCAAGGGTGTCATGAGCTCCTTTCAACGCATATTTCAGTTTCGAGAAATTGCACAGGAAAGCCATCATAGAGCCTCTAATGCCCAAATGTTACACTTCTGCATCTTTCCGATTTTGGTAGCAAGATGGTTGTTCTTTTGAATGACGATCTTAATTTTTAGGGCCTACACTCCTGTTTGTGAAAATTGCAACACCATGTAGGAAGCATCATAGTGGAATGAAATTTAATACACAGTTACAAATAAATGATTACATTTTCAAACAAAACAAACAATAAAAAGAGATAGAAATTAGTATTTTGTGTGGCAACCACGCGCCGCAATAAGAGCTGCTACACGACTTGGCATGGAGTGAAACAGAGTTTGAATATCTGCCTGCGGAAGAGTATTCTATATTGTTTGCATGCGCAACCAACGTTCGTCTTTCGATGCAACAAGACGAGGATCACGAGCGAGACGCCGCCCAACGAAATTCCACACATGTTCGATCGGTGGCATATCCGGGGAATATGCAGATCAAGGAAGAAGCTGTACCTGCTGCGAATCAAGGTAGGATTTGACAGTTCTGGCGACATGTGGACGGGAATTACCTTGCTGGAATACATCCCCTGGCAATCCTTGCAGGAAAGAAATAGCTTGGGGCTGTGAAACTTCGTTTATGTATCGGGTATTGTTCAAATTGCTCACAATTCGTAGCAATTGTGATCGTCCATAATATGCTATGACACCCCAGCCCATAACTCCGGGTGTTCGTCCACTGTGGCATTCGATAATGCACTCCAGAATGTGCCGTTCCTCGGCATAGCACCTGACACGAATTCGGCCATCATGGTGCCACAAATTGAAGCGGGATTCGTCAGAAAAGACGAGCTGCTGCCAATCAGCACGCCAGCTCCTATGCACATTGGCCCATTGTAGCCGCAGGCGGCGATGGTTTTGCGTGAGAGGAATCATGTATAAAGGAATCCTTGCGCGCAGCCCACGCTGCAGCAGACGTCTCCGCATTGATGAAGCACACAATGAAATAACTGTAGCTGTTGACCACTGTGCTGTCAATTGTCTAGAAGAAGCTGTGCGGTCCGTCAGCGCCATACGCACCAGGTGTCTGTCATCGCGAGCTGACGTCACATTTCTGGATCCACTCTCGGATTTCCGAGCTGTCCGACCCTCATCCGTCCACTGCTTCCAATCACGCATGATTGTGCTGCTATTACGCTGCACACGAGCAGCTATGCACGATAAGACAATCCACCTTCACGAAGGCCTACGATTCTGCCCCGTTCAAACTCCGAAATTTGCTCAAATTTCGCTTTCCTTCGTCGAAGAGGCATAGTAAAAATTCAATTAACGTTTACTCTAGCATATAACCATCGGTAATCATACACGCCTCGCTACAGCCTACTATTTATATTCGGTTCGATCCGCAGTTCAGAGGGCGTTGCTCAGCATACGCATGCGGTCTGCAATTCTAATCATTTTCATATCATGCCCTACTTTACATTTCCTGCAATTTTCAGCTCACTCGCGGAAGCCCTTGGTGGTGTTGCAATTTTCACAAATAGGATTGTATTTTAGGGGTAGGGCTTATTTTTTTATTAGGTTTTATTTTAAAAGAAACACGGTATTTTGCTCATTTATATCATATTATTTTTCTACTTACCTCCACAAGGAGTGCTTAGCTCCGCCAAAAACATTTCTGAAGTGTTCAAAACCATTCCACCGACTTGCTGCCTCGATAAAAATTTATAGTACGCTGGTAAATAATCGTTTAAAGGTAAGACTAAACAAATCATTAGGAGAAAGCAGTGACTCATCCAAAATTGATTTAACGACGCATCTGTGAGTACCGATAGACAGTTTTAAAACAAGTTTAGGACCGCTATTCTATAGCGTTCCTGAAAGCCGAAAATTTAGGTCATTCAAATTTTTCATCCAAGTAGTATCGAAAAACTTCATAATTGTTGTTGGCTTCTTAGTTGCATCAAGTTTTCACCGCGCGAAACTAACAATATAATTCTAAATAAGATTGGAATTGGAGAGTGTCAAAAAGACCAAAGTTGGAGAATGTCAACATTCACTGGAAATATCCGGTCCTTCGCCGATGTGTTTCCTTAAAGAATGTTGACCTTTACCGTCGAATCTTGACATGATTGTACGGATATAATTTATGCGCTAAAAAAGAAGAAAATCTGAGTAGGTTGATTTCTAAACCATATAAAACATTGAAATATAGAAATGTGGGACGAGCTGTTTCTTTTTCTGGAAATTTTTGTTCCCGGTGTCGTTGGAGGAGCTACGGCGGAGAGGGGGAGGCGTGCCCACCGGAAATAGGTGGGTCTGCCATCGGCACACCTGCGGACTCACTTGTGTGTGCGTAGCCAGAGAAGGATCGCCCGCGGGCCCGGCGCACGTGTTCTCCCGGAGAGAAAAAGAGATTGCGCGCACTCGCGAAACGGGGAATGCGCTCCACAGCTAGAGACCAATTATGTATTTCAGATTCTTGAGACCTATCTTGATAGATAAAAGATACTATTGGCCACGGACGTTTGAGCCATCATACATTGAATTTGTAGACACGCTTATAGACCCAGAGCTCGGGCTAGGGCCCGATTAAAATATCGAGGGGGAGGGGCCCTAAGCCAAATACTTTTTTGGGGACCCCTGTATTCAAACTTAATAACTTTAGCCGTCGGCTGAATAAATTTTAGCAAGACTAAAGTGATTTCAGCCATTTGGGGGCCTTAGGCAAAGGCCTAGTTGGCCTATTCAGTAATCAGGCCCTCGCTCGGGCTGCACGAAAAGTTTGATCATACGGTACGAGGAAAAATTTTTACCAGAAAAGAGAAGAAACTACTCATTTTAGCGAATAGTGCGCGATCAGTTTGTCAGGTAGCGTAAAGTGGAGTTAAAGCGGAGGCAGGCAGACAAATGGGCTGATTTCTTTAAAAACTCTGTAGACTTTACGCAATACCTTCGAGTTAAAGGAGTAACCTTGCAGAAAATCTGATAGTTTCTGTAGATTTTTCAAATCAGGAGAAGCCTTCAAGTTCCAAAAAGTGACGCTTAGTATGCTCAAAATTATGCATTTTCACTCGAAGAAAAATATGTGATGGCTACATAAAATCGCTAATAATTTAAGGATATGGTGTACCCAAAACTTGAACTTTTGGCAATTTTTTTTTTTTTTTTTTGTAACTTAGTTTTGAAAAATGATCGAAATGAACTCAGCACACCTCAAAATGTGCAAATCCGTTAAAATTCGAAAATTTCCATTTTTTTATGTATTAAATATGAGAATTATTTTTTCTTCTATATATTAGATATAGTAGAAAGCAAAGAAGATATAATTTAAAAAAGATTCGAACTACGAAGCTAGTGTGCAGCGCGAACGTTATTGGATGATGAGTCACCGCTTTATAGTGCAGTTCTAATATTGGTTTCTAATGTATGTTTAACGTGTAAAAAAGTGTTAATTAAATTAATTAAAATCTCTTTTTCCTTAAAAAGAGTTTTTATCTCTCATTTTCAGCCAGCACACACACGGTAATTAAAATAGATTAATTAATTAAGATTCAATCAACGAAATTTTAGATTATTCGAATGTGGTCCGGTTCTAATTGATTCGGATAATTGGAGTTCTATTGTATCAGATATAGAAGAAATTAAAAAGAGTGCAAAATTGGCGCTGCGATTTCCTTGGTGGGACATAACTTTGAAATTTATTATGTCTGTTGCAATTTCTAAAATATACTCTCCAAAAGCTTAATTTTATAAAACGGTGATGATGATCATTTTAAAAGATGCTTTAAACATGTTTTGCTGTTGTAATTAATGATTCTGTTCTTCCAGATTTGGTTTTAAAAAGCGGCTAATTTTAAAATCCAGTGATACTATAAATGGCGGTTATTCTATTTGCAAAAAGTTTCTTTTAATGCATCTTATTTCAAAACTGACGTTCGCTTGTTTTGAATTTTCCAGATTCCCCTCAAGACGTGGACCGGAAAAGCCGGACTTGGCTGCCCGGAAAAACATTCCGGGCAGAGTGCTGCCGCCAGCAAGAAGTCACTCAAGTGGGTGAAAGCCCAAGAACGATACTCCCAAGTTACCTGAGGATTGAACTGGTTTCTTTTTAGAAAGCCAAAGCAACTTGCTAATATGTTTGTACCTGTCAGCTAATAAATTGATTCAAGATATTAAAATGCTATTTTTTAAAATTTTTATCCGGCTCTCATTTCTTATTTGTTGAACGTTATTTATTTCTTATTTCCGAGTAGAGTCATTTTGGGTAACTTGTTTATAATTTTTAGTATATTTGTCTAGGTCAATAAAAGAAACTATACTGAGTGTTTATAAAGTTTTGCGCTGATACAAAAAATTTATTTGAAAGAAAAACCATTTAAGATTGTTACATAATTATTATTTAATTTTGATCTTTATCTTATCAAGATTTTTCTGCTATTTGTACAGTACTACCTAAAGGCATGTAGGTGACGCTAACATAGAAAACTGAAAAAATGGCGTCTATAAAAGAAAAATACTCTCGCGAGAGGGATTTTCTGAGTCAACTCCCCAGAACCTTTGGTTTTAACACATATTACCTAGGGGCGTAGTGATGGGCGTTATCGAGTTCTCATAATCAAATCACTCGATTGTTCAAAATCACTCGAGAACTCGATAATCACATCTCGAGTTCTCGATTTCAAAAGATCTTGATGATCTATCGTTCGAGTTTTCGATTTGGAAAGCTCTCGATTATCAGATGTACCGTAGCCTACGAGCCAGATTCTCGTAGGCTACGGATGTACTCGATTCCCGAGATCTCGATTATCAAAAGTTCTCGATTTATGCCCATCACTACAGGGGCGTGGTGTTTAGTCATATCTATAGATGCGCCAATGAACGCAAAGGAAAATAATTTCATGTTTGCATTATCAGAATTCAATTAATAGCTTTTCAATGGTTAAAATAGTCGAAAACAATCATTTTTCCAATATATGATTTTTGTGCTGCCATCTCTTGAGTAAAAAATGAGGCGTGGAACATATGCTATAAAAGTAGCGAATCTATCTTTCTGTGTGTGCGCTTACAAATTTTAAGTGTTTTTTGCCAATCAGATTCTTTAACTGCTGAAGGTTAAAACATTTTTACTTATCTCTCTTAACACCGAATACTGTTCGATTTTTGATGACGCCTGATTTTTTCGATGACAAAACGCTATTTACAACATATTTTTCCTTTGCAATTATGCAACGAGCTTTTATGTTTGCATTATTACAAGGTTACATAATTTCAAAATGAAAAGGAAATAATACTCAAATTAGTGATGTGCCGGATCGTTAAAAAAGTAGATCCGCGGATACGGATCCGGATCATTTGTGTCAAGATCCACGGATACGGATCTCAAATTTTTTTTTACACAATTCAACTATCCAAGTGTAAAATTTGTTACGGAAGGTATTCCCGTCAGAATAATAACACTGTTTCTACAAAAAATGTCATATACGGCGAAAATATAATCAAGACTATAATTTACTCTTTAAAGAATTCTCCGTTAAAAGTGAGGGAGAGATGGATGGATGGATCAGCGCTGCATTAATGCTTGGATATAATGTCAAAAATTATTTCTAGCTTGCTCGGTAGATGTAGGATACAGGAGCAACAGAGTAAAGCTGTTACTGGACAGGTTAGAAACAATTTTTAGCATTTTATTTCAGCATAAATGCAGCGCTGACCCATTCCACCCAACTTTCTCCGCCCGACGGAATAACAGAGCCGGGAACACCTTTATGAACAGTAAATAGAGAATTTAGTCTCACTTTTTCTGAAGGGTGCAGAGAAAAACCAAAATAAAGAATAACAGAAACCCCAAATCAATAACAAAAACTAATCTTAATATATATATATAAAATGCTAATGTGCGTACGTAAAGACAGGGTTTTCTCTATCCCCACCAATTCCAATCAACTTCTACTTGGGGTGGTAAGCACCCCTTGGTCTCCTGGTGGGAATAAGGGAGTTTGGTCGCTTCGGCTGGAAGTGGGTGGTTGTGGTGGCAAAAATGTGAAAATGTATAGGCTATGCTAGAATACTGCTAGAATCAGTGGCGGCGCGAGAGCAAAAGTAGACGTCGGCGATGCAGTTTTGCGAGGCCCTTTTAGTCATAAAATATTCTCAGACAAATAATTAAATTCATGGAATTAATTTCTGTACTAACTATTGGCCCTTAGAGTTCCCAATTCACTTAATTGCTAGGACAAAAACATTTCGTTACTAGTAGCGCAATCAAAAAGAAGTTTTTTTTTGTGGTGGGGGGAAGGGGCAGCACATTAAAGGGGGGAAAATGACCTGATAAAAAGGGGGGGTCTGGGGGTTTTCCCCGGAATTTTTTTTCAAATTTGTACTTTAAAAAAGCCATTTTTGGCTTTCTTTGCTAATGGTATGGGGAAAAATGTACAGGGGTCTCAGCGGAAATTTGTAGAAATCGAAGCCTTAAAAACGCAATGTAGGCCATTATTTATTGACTTTATGGTCAGAGACAGTCCTGGATCAATTTCTTTCTTTCTTTCTTTTTTTTTTTTTTTCAAAAATAGGTCGAAATTAATTCCTCCTCCCCCGTGCAAGTTCTCGAAATTGAACTTTCACAAACAGAATTTTAGACAAACTGAAGATTTTACGGGAAGGAATTGAGTCTTCCCTCGAAAAATTTTGAAAATTATGGTCCTAAAAACTTAAGCAATATTTTACATTTAGGAGTCACTCCAGTTAAACTTTCTGTTTAATGTAGTTTAAAAAACGTAATTGCTTATGATGTAAAAGAAAGGCTTTATGGGGACCCTTGAACGAATATTTTCTGAAATTCAAGCCTTAAAAATGCGATTGTAAGGCCATAATTTGTAATATTAGGCTCGGTAATTTTTAAAATTCAAGCTACAAAAACGCAATTTTAAGCGATTTTCGATGTTGTTGAGTATTTGGGGGCTTTCAGCTGGAAATATCGCGAAGTTTAAGATCTGGAAACGAAATTTCAGATGCTCCATAATGCTTTCAGTGAGTGTGTGTGTGAGTGGGGGGGGGAGGGTTCGAAGCAGCAGCATTTTGAATATTTTCTTATTGTTAGACGAACTTGGGAAACAAGAGAAAAAAGAAAAGAACTGGGACGGGGGTGGGGGGAACAGAGTTAGCTGATCAATAAATACGCTGTCCATTTAATATTTTTATTTTAAATATTTCTTTTCAAAATAAATTCCACTTATTAATTTCTTTCAAAAAAAATAAATAAAATAAATAAATAAATAAAATAAAACGCGATGTAGAAACTTGAAAGAAGATGGATAATTGCAACAGTTTCAAATCTTTGTCCGCGTCGGAAAAATCGACGCGGACACTCAAATTTGTACAATCATTTTGTAAAAGGCCCCCACAGAATTCTCCAATCGCGCCCCCATTTGCTATGGCTGGCTCTTCACTCATTCTTTTGATCACTTTTGTGTCTGTTGTATTTAACAAGAGCTTCATTTGAAAACATGGAAGCTTCTTAAAACTTCTGAGAATTTTGCGAGGCCCTATCTGCGCGAGGCCGTCGGCAGTCGCCGACGCTTAGCGCCGCCACTGGCTAGAATTATGCCTATGTCTGTCCTTTTCTAACTTATGAGAACTACGAGAAAGTTCATAAGATTTTAGGAACAGTCTAGAAAACTCCAGAACGTGTGCAACTGTTACAATCGATCTACATTGTTCTAGAAGATTCCCAATAATTCTAGAATGATCTAGAAAGTTCCAAATCATGCGCAAACGCTACAATCGACTAAGAATGTTCTAGAAGGTTCTAGAAATTTCCAGAATGATCTAGAAAGTTCTAAAAGGTTCTAGAATGATCTAGAAAGTTCCAAAACGTCTATGAACGTTATAATCGACTTAGAATGTTCTAAAAAGTTCTAGAAATATCCAAAATGATCTAGAACGTTCTAAAAATTTTTAGAATGATCTGGATAGTTCTGAAATGTGGACAACTGCTAAGATATATTTATAATCTTCTAGACTGTTATGGTACTAGAATTTTCGATATTCGATGGTATATAAACCGAAAGTCAGTAACTTTTCGTCGGTTGAATCGTGCTTACAGTCGCGCAAAGATTGAGTCAAGAGTGAACAGTGATCATATAAATTCAAGTGATTTTGACAAGTGAGAAAGAACAGACTATTTGATTATTCCAGATTGTTCTGGTACGAGAAATTTCGATATTCGATGGTATATAAACCGAAAGTCAGTGACAGTTTGGTAGCTTTATTTTCGTGTACCAATCCAGATATGAGTTTTGAGTAATCATATTACACTGTTTATATTTACAATGCCAAGACGAAAGAAAGTATATTCAAACGCTACCTGTAATTCCGAAATCGACACCGGCAGATGAAATTAACGCTTGCTTAAAGAAGTCAATCATATGGGAACATGTGAAAATAATTAAATTAACGACAAATATGAGAGCACGAATTTCAGGAGATGAAAAGGCACAAGAATTTCCTGAAAAACTTTTACAAAAAGGAGAGGGCACCTATCCAATAGACAAAATTACTGGCCAAATTACATTAACTTATGAGTTATGTATTGTTATTGAAACACCGGAACAACTTATAAATGAAGTATATCCAATTCAGAATGGTTACGCGAACGAATAATTTTAGCAACGAAGAACGACATTGTTAATGGCATTAACAACATTATCCAGGAAATGATTTCGGGAGAAGAGAAAATTTACATGTCAATTGACGCAATGACTGATAAACAAGAAAGCGTTAATTTCCCTACTGAATTTTTAAATTCATTAAATGTTCCAGGAATGCCATTACACTGCCTTAAGTTAAAAGTTGGTTCACCAATTATTTTATTACTAAATCTGAATTCATCGAAGTTGTGTAATGGTACGAGACTTTGCATCAAACAGCTACAAAATAACATCATCGAAGCCAGTATAATGACTGGTAAAGACAAAGGACAAATAGTATTTATACCACGGATACCTTTAATATCAAATGGATTGCCTTTTACTTTTAAACGCTTACAATTCCCGGTGAAGCTGGATTACAGCATGACTATCAACAAAGCTCAGGGTCAAACATTTCAAATCTGTAGCGTTGACAGAAAGGAACCATGCTTTGCACACGGCCAATTATACGTTGCATGCTCACGAGTAGGATCACCTCGAAATTTGTTCATTTACAGTCCGGACAATAAAACTGTAAATGTAGTCTATAAACAAGTATTGTAAAAAGAAACTAAAAAGTGTGAATGTATAATAGTATGTAATATATATATGTATTTGTCATATGTTGTATGTTCAATATAGTATGTAAATAATTATGAATATAAACCATAACTTTTCAATTTACTAAGATGTTTCGTATTTTAACTTATAAATATTTCAATTAATTAATTAATTAATTATACTCTCTATACGTCGCATGTTTAATGGTCGACTAAGTCTCTCGATATTTAAAATAGAAATCTATATTATCTACGTTAAAAAGAGAATTCTTAAATATTTTATGTACCATTAAGCATGCAATGTATTTTAACCCGAGCAACGCCGGGTTTTGCAGCTAGCATTAGACTAAAAATTAAAAAAAAAATGTTCCAGAGGGCCGACCTCATATTAAGATGGATTTCAGGGGTCAGAAAACACTTTGTTAACAAATATGAACTGACAGCATAGAAATTTTAAACCATTGAGCTTTTTCTCCTTATGTTCCGACTATGAAATCGCTACCAATCACGCGTATAAAGTCTTAGAATTGTATTTAAAATTTACTGAACACGCTTATAGCTCCAACTGTATACAACTTGGAAGTTCCAAATAAATATCAAACGCAGAAAACTTCGTTCTTTCAATTTTTAAGTTTTTACTACCATAATTCTGAAAAACGCTAATTTGGTTTTTATTAATATCTCCGGTAATTAAAGTTCTACAAAAACGAGACCAAGCTAAGAACACTTTCGGTCAAGTCACCTTCTGAACGAAAAAAGATCTATCAAAAATAGTTCATCTGTTTAGGAACTACGATGCCGCAAATAAACACACAGATACACTTTAAAAATTTTTATTACCCGTTCATTTTTGTGACGGCGGGTACTAATTGGCTTCTGAAATGATACCTTATAATTTAAATTGGGAATTAAACCTAATTTATACGGAATTTTAGTCTTTTATCCAAATATTTGAGAGTTTTTAGAATAGAAAAGATCCGTCAGAAAAGTAACGGATACGGATACAGATCTTTATTTTCCCTCGGATATCCGCGGATACGGATACGGATATCCGGAACATCTCTAATTTAAATACTGCTTTTAACGGGCATTGATGCTGTGATATTTTATATGCATGCTTGATGAATTAAGGAGCTAAAAAAGTTGTTTTTTTTTCTAATCAGAGTCGGAATAGGGGAAGGGATAAATTATAGTTAAAATTGAAAAACAAAATAGCACTAGGTATTATTTAAAGTAGTATTTAAATAACATTAAGTTAGTATTTAAGTTTAAAAAAAATTAACATTGGCGCCTACGGGGAAATTTAAGACAAATGTAAGTCCCGAACTTAAAAAGGCGAATTTGCTTCAAACATTGTTGAGAAAAGCTCTCGACGAAGATCATGTATAAAAAAGATCTTTTTGATTTGAAGTTTTTCATTCAATTTTGAACAGTTCAAAAAACACTTAACATTATTGCCTACGGGGAAATTTAAGGCAAATATAGATTCCAAATTGAAGACGGAATTGCTTCAAATAAACTTTGTTGAAAAAATCTCTTGATGAAGAACGTGTACAGAAAATATTTTTATGATTTAAACATTTTTTCGTTCAATTTTGAACAGTTCAGAAAAACTTAACATTAGCACCTACAAAGAAGCTTATAGATCCCGAACTAAAAGGTGGATTTGCTTCGAAAAATCTTGTTGGCAGATTTTTTTTTCATTTAGCTATTTTAAAGGTTTTTTTTTTTTTTTTTTTTGAACAATTCAAAATTTCTTTACTGACGATAAAAGCGCAAAAAAGGATTTTTTTTTCCACAAAAAATAGAAAGATAGTGCAGATTCTGAATATATTCTCAGTTTTTGGTTAATGAAATAAGAAAAAAGATGTTATTAAAAATCAAAATACTATATTTCGTAAACCTAATATGGCCTCAAGTCAGTAAATATGACTGAAACGAAATGAATTCAAAGCGCAAATGTTTTTACCAAAGCTGCGAAGTCGGGGGAAAAAATATCCGACTCATGACTCCGACTCCTAGAATTTTAAGGCTTTCAACTTCGATTCTGACTCCTGTACTCCAAAATCAGTCCGACTCTGACTCCTCAGCATTCAGACTCGGTGGGAAAATGACCGACTCTTTCTCCTTCTTCCCAAAATCATTCCGACTCTGCTAGCACTGGCAGAGTTGCGGACTTAAAGGGAAAATGACCGACTCCGGCTCTTGAAATTGAAACCAACGACTCTCGACTCCGACTCCGAAGCTGTAGTTTTTTTAGCCCACTTTCCCAGTAAAAGTCAGAGAAAGAAGAAAGAAGCATGAAAAAAGGCTTAATGCATCTTGAAAATATCGCAAAAAACAAAAGTCAAAAAGAAAAAAAAAATTAAATAAATATCGAAAAATTAAAAATTGGAAAGTAAGGTATTGAGATGGGGGAAAATGTCTGTCTCCCCCCCCCCCCCCCAATAACTTCTGAGTGAATAGTCCGATTCAGACAAATTTTTTTTGTTCGCAAGATCTCGGCGAGGACACCTCATTCCTATATTTCGCTTTTTGATTTGAACTATTTTTCGTTAAATTTTGAACAGTTCAATAAAACTTAACATTGGCGCCTACGGGGAAATTCAAGGCAATTCCGAACTTAGAGGCGAATTAGCTTCAAAGAAATTTGTAGGAAAAAGCTTTTGTTGAAAAACATGTATAATAAAATATCTTTTTGATTTGAACAATTTTCCGTTCAATTTTGAACAGTTCAAATCCCTTAACATTAGCGCCTGCGGGGAAATTGAAAGTCAATGTAGATTCCGCACTTGAAGGCAGATTTACTTCAAATAATTTTGTTGGATATGGCTCTTGACGACAAACTCCCGACTCTGACTCCAAGAATTTTGGGGCACCAGACTCCAACTCCTTTGCCCGACAATTAGTCGGACTCCGACTCCCCGACTTAGACTCTGACTTCGTAGTTTCGGAAAAAATTTATACTGTCCTCGAACTCCGCGACTAGCAGCGGCAGACGGTTCCAATTGAAAAAGGGGTGATGGTTTAAGGAAGCGCACTTCCCGATGCATTCAATTTTTGCTTGCTCGTTACTTCCTTCTTGCTATCACCCCTGTTTTGATAAAATCAGAAGAGATCTGACGCATGCGCAAATTCGAGTAAGGTTTCGCTTTAAAATATCGGACAGTACACGGAGGAAAAATAACCGACTCCGATTCTTGGACATTTGACTCCAACTCCTTTATCCCAAAATAAGTTCGACTCCGACGCCTCAAACATTGGCAGAGTTGCGTATTCTAAAGGAAATGACCGATTCCAACTCCGAGTCTCTGAATTAATTATCTTCGGCTCCCGAATCTGACTCTTTTATCTCAAAATGAGATTGACTCCGACTCCGATTCTGCAGCCATGGTTTTAACTGTGAAATAATTATTGTTAATATGACTTGTTTTTATTTTCACTCCAAAGTTTTAATTTACAGTGGCTCTGAAAAGTGTTCGTACACCTTGAAATTTGGTAGTAAAACCAAAATAACGCAAAACTGAATTCGAATATGAAGTCCAATTTTTTTTAACACTATTTCTATGCCATTCTGAATAAAACCCAGTAATATTTTTCAAAATATTGCCCGATTTTATTTTCAAAATGTGTCATAAAGCGAAGAAACAGAGAAAAAATACGCCACAAAAGTCATCGTACACTGAAATATTTTCGAACAAATTCATGATTAAAATTATCATCAGGGCTAGATAATGTAGGTGCACGCCGTGCGCGGATACATCCGCTGACGTGCGGATACATTCGCCGCGGATTTGCACGTCCTCCGATAATCGTATAAGTTCTTAATTAAACGATAAAGATTAGATCAATTGAAGATCAATTTGAAATGTATATGAAGTAAAGATAATATCTTTACTTCTAATTCGTTTTAAATTGATATTTTTATATTTAGATTGTGAAATTATTATAAGGATGTACACCCGCGCGTTCGGTGGATGTATTCGCTGCTGTGCGGATACATTCGCTGAGGGCATGCGCATTAGGGTGGGCCGAAATAAGCCGAAAAAATTTTTTTTTCGAAATCAATTTTTGGATAGCGCGCAAAAATTGCGTAGTGAGCTAGTTAGCACTCACAAAAAATTTCTTGGATATTAAAAAATATCTAGCCGGCGCTATTTGACATTGAAAAACCGTAAAAAAAGAGAAATATGAATTTTTGTCGAAATTTTTTTAAAAAAACTAAATTCCAAATATTTTGCTGGAATGCACCGAAAATGTTATATAATGAGCCAGTTCGAGCCCATAAAATGTTTCATTGATTTTAATGAGCATTTAACCGCTCTTTCCGACATCAAAAATTGGAGAAAAATAAAAAAAAATATTGAATTTCTTTAAAAACCAATGTGAAAATTATTCTTAAAATTAAATCATAGATTAATTAATTAAATAGCACTTTTAATCATAGTAATTATTATCACGCAATAGTATCATACATTTTCTAGAATTACATATATAGATAATAAAATTTTAAAAAAGAAATCTTCAAATTTGATTTATAATACCTCAAGCATAATGAATATTATTTTTTGGAATAATATTGTCCCTTGTTATCAAATGATGGAAGTTCTTTCCTAGCATGAAGTTTTGCACGAATGTATCCATCTCGTGCAGTTTCACCACGAACTTTTATTGCAGCTTCGGTTATTAGTTTCACACAACGTTTCACAGCTTGCGTGTGACAGGGAAATTTCTCGAAAGTAAACTCTGTAGAATGTTCTTTGCACATTTCTTTCCATTGTTGGTCTTTTAGATGCATTGTAAGAGTTGGCTCTGTTACAACACAGTTTGCTCAATCAACTAAATCAACATAATCAAAGGCTTCAAAATTGAGTTTAGGACGCTCAAAAAATCGTACACCATCCGAGCTCTTCGTCTTCTTATTTCTAGAGTTCAGAATTCGCCTAACAGCTAATTCCCGAATGTATTTTCTTGAGTCAAACAACATTGTCAACAGTAGCTGTTCAGGATGAGCGAAATATGCATTACTTGAGAGAACTTTGAAAATTATCTCCTTAACGTTGTCTGGAAACTGCCTTCCAAGAGAAATCATTTTCCAAAAATGTTGGGCGCCGTACTGGCAGTTCGGTTTTATTTTTATTTCAAACCACATTGGAGCATAAACTAACATTACATACTTTACAAGTATTGTAAGATTTTCTGATGGAGTTGGAGTGCCTATATACAAGCGTAACAAATGGTTTGCAGTTGTCAGCCATCGCGCTCGACTGACTGAGTTTGCCTGGGCTACTGTCAGCCACGCTTGAAGGACAACTGACCATCTTTTACGGCAAGACAGATTCTATACAAATATTGTTGTTAATACTTAAATTTTTTATATCTTCCATGTCCAAAACCAGAAGATTGCAGTCAATTTTATCAAATTTGACCACCGGATTTTTTTACAATCTCTAAGCAGTTGTTCGATAGCTCCAGAATATGAATGTGGCCACTTTGTGCAACCGTCCAATTCCAGTATAAGATGGCTCAGTGGCAACTCATTGTGGACATTGGACGCAAGAGAGGACCCCTTTAATTGCTTAACTCCCAGCTGTGGAGGTGTAGAATTACAGCATTTCTTAAAGAAGAATACTTGCGTTCAATTCATTAATCAGTTTAAAGGACTTCAGAGGATTCACATTTTTTTAATACTCAAGGGCTCTATTTGTCAAATATATATAAAATAGTTATAAAATAATCTTAGGAATAATAGAAGTAGTTGAGCGCCGTTTATTATCCCGAAGAAACTACTGGAACCAAAGATTAAAAAATTAGCATCTTATGTAACTATTTTTTATTTGAGTGTGTGCATTTTTTAAAATTGGCGTACAAATGTCGCATGAAATTGATTGAATTTTCACTGTTTTTTCTAGGTAACGTATTGCGTAACATTTCAGTACTTACTTATTTCGAAACTACTTTTATTTATTTTTATTTTTTTTTCATTTTTCCAATGTTTCAGTCTTAAAGGAGCGTAGCTAAATATTCTACGAAATGTATAAAAATCTTTGAGGATTTCAACTAATGCACTGACAGATACTTCTAATGTTTGTTGAAACTAGCTTCAAACTTTTATTTTTGCCTCCCCCCCCCCTCTTTTTTTTTGAAAAAAGTGCATTTTTGTCCTTTTTTTTAGTTTTTCAAGGTCAAATAGCGCCGGCTAAATATTAAACTAATGTAGCGAAATTTTTTATGGGTAATAACGGGTCCATATAGCAACTTTTCCGCACTATCCAAAAACAGATTTCCAAAAAAAGTTTTTTCGGCCCACCCTAATGCGCATCTCGAGATAACCGTTCAAATTCTTATTGCTTTCTTCTAATTTGTTTTAAACTGATATTATTTACATAATTTGTAAAAGTTATAAATAGATAGTATATGCGCAAGCGCGTAAGGCGAATATATTCGCTGCTGTGCGGATACATTCGCTGTGGGCACGCGCTTCTCGCGATAATCGTTCAAGTTCTTACTTTTCACTTTTAATTTGTTTTTAACTGATATTATTTAATTAATTTGTAAAAACTATTATTAGGTAGATCTATACGCAAGCGCGTAAGGCCAAGACCGAACTGGCTCCTTCTGGGGTCGTCGGCTGGGTACTGGAAAGAGCCCCCTGGTATGGGGGCTCTGGGAGTCCTTCCCGTGAAAATGTGGGAAAATTATTGTTTCAAAAATTGCTTTTTTTTGGACATGTTAAGTAATAAACCTAAGGTTAAATTCAGTGGCGTAGCTAGACCCGACTTTCGGGGGGGGGGGGGGGTTACTTCTTTTATATATATATATATATATATATATAATATATATATATATATATATAATCGCTTGGAATTTTTTCCTTTTCTTTTTTTTTCTTTCTCTTCTCTCTTCTTTTTCTCTTTTTTTTTTTTTTTTTTGAGACTAACTTTTCGGGGGGGGGGGGGGGGGTTTGTCCCCAAAACCCCCCCCCTTAGCTACGCCCCTGGTTAAATTTGTGTACGAAAAAAATGTGTTTGAAGTTTTGTTTGACTTTACCCTTTATCAGAACGAAACTGCATACTATTTTTTTACGAAATGTATTAAAGGAGCGTTTTTTTTTTCATCATTGTTTTCCGAATTGAACGTTTTTGTTACATTTTTTTTATTGACCTTGTAAGCGGTAGGGTGGGGAGAGGGATTGTGATTCAGGGCTCCCTGTTTCAGTGGAGTATAGAATATCCCCAATTTGAGGGGGTCCGGGAGTTGAAAAACAGGTATAAAATTCTGCATTTTTAGGCCTTATGTGGAGGGGGGGAATAAAGTCTCTGAGAGGGGCTTACCCCTTCTCCCTTCCGTGGGTGAATCTCTGTTGGAAGATCCCGGGATCCCGCGGGATTGGCTCCTTATAATCCCGAAATCCCTCGGGACTCAATTCGGCGAGGGATTGGAAACCCTAATATAAACTGAGTATGTGTTTCAAGTCGCTATAAATGTTTACAATCTTTAAATCGCTCGTTTGGAAGAAAAGTGCCCCAATACGAAATTTGTAATCCCCCCCCCCCTCTTAAAGGGCTTCAAATGACGTTATCTTCTTTGGAAAATAATGACAGATTTTTTTGTTCTGATATTAACCGCTGGAGAGCACAATAAATTTACTTTTCTTACAGCAAATTTCCTGAAGAGTTAAACTTCAAACGCTTCTCCTGTAAAACTTCATTTCTTCGTATTGTGGCACTCTTCTTCCAAATGAGCAAAATATAACTTGTGTTATATTTCCTTTTTTCATCTTGACTTTCTTTTTTGTATGTGAACATATTGAATTTGAAAATTTTTAATAATCTCTCTAATTAATTCACATTAATTATTAAATAACTTTCTTTCAGTTTTTGTACAATTCAGGAGGAAATTTAAAAGATGTAACGAAGTTATTCCAATTAATTTTTATAGATGTTTCATTTTTTTGTATTTTAAATGTAAAAGTTGTTTGTCCCATTGCTTTACTTAATTTGTAATGTTAATAATGAATTATCATTATTGTTATTAGCTTTCCTTTAAAAGTTCAAACATTTTCTTAATTAATAAACTGACTGCAGTTACATCTGTTCTAGCTTTAAATTTTTTAAAAAGATTATTATGCAGGAAAATTTATTAAAAAGCTCGATGTTTCAAACATATATGTTTTTGGTCGATGTATCGATACCATCGATGTTTTGAAAGTGAAACATCGATTTCGAACCACTAGAAGTAATGTCATAAATTGGCGACCACTCTTCGACATATCGCCACCTGTCGCTAAGTTTTTTTCTCATCAACTTGATAATCGCCAAATGGCGATAAAAAGAAGATGCCGACAGCGGTGTCTGTTATTTGGCAATATTTATCGCCCCCGCCGGGATTTGCTCTACGAATCTCTGTAAAACAGTCTTTTCTACACCAGTTCGGAACAAACTAGGAGTTTAAACTCCACTTGCAAAGACTTTTATTGCAACAACACTGACGAAGAAAAAGGGGTTAGAAAGCAGTTTATTAACGGTTTAAGAGTCGTTTTTTTTTTTAAAAGCAGGACACTTTTAATAGTTGATATCTTCAATTTTCGTAAAATTTTCAGGATGTGTTTGTGGTACTATGATAAGAAAAAGTAAAGTTTCTTTTTCTAAAAAACTGATTCGTTTGTCTTTGAGAAGGGTCAAAGTTGAAGGTCATAAAAAAAAGAGCTAAATATATGATTGCTTTGCTTCAAAAGCAATGTAGTACAGTAAAATTAGGCCAAAAAATGGCCAAACCCAAACATCCAAAAAAAAAAAAAAAAAAAAGGTGAAACCTGTAGCAAATTACTTCTTATCCTTCCAGCAAGAAGGCGTAAAAAGTCCCAGCACTTTGCACGTCTGGTTTTGGGGGGAAGGGGGGGGGCGAAATAATCCTCTATTTAAATAAAAATAATTTCTATTACTTAAAAAAAATCTCAAACCTCGCAGAAACCACTCTATAATAGTAAAACAATAAATTCTCACAGAAAAAAATCTAATTAACAAGGGTGCACAGGCGGGGGGGGGGAATGGGAGGGGGTCCATGGAGCAACTTTGCGTCATTGGAATTTTTAAGGCAGTTTTTTCAAGGGGTATTTTTTTCTTTTTTAAGGACTTTTATCCTGGATGGGTGCTCCGTCACACTTAAGGGGTGCGCCATCGCTTTGAGGGGGGGGGGTAACCCCTGAATTTACATTCTAAAATCAACTATTGCAGTGAAGTTTACGAAAAAATTTCCCTGACTTAAACTTTTCCGAAGTACAAAATGCCTCACAATGATATGGTAATGTCAGAATGATAATTCTAAAAGATCTAAGCGAACTCAGTAACCAAATTATTTGTGACTGGAGTTATTAAACTGTTTAGAGCGCTGGAAAACAAAGTTCCTGTGCAGCATAAAAAAAGTCCAAATCGACCAAAGTTTCTCTACTTCTTCTTGATTTACTCACTTCAACTTTTCTTCAATTTTTTGCCATCACCGCAGTGGCGGATGGGGCCGGCGGGCAGCCGGGCAAATGCCCGGTGGGCCGCCTCGGTTTGGGCCGCATTAAATCTTTCAATTGAATAGTACAAAAAAAAAACTTTTTTTTTTTTCATTTTTTTCTTCCTTAAAAAACTAGTGAAAAAAATCTGTCGCCTAGAAGATGCGAAATCAAACCACTTTGCAGCATTGGAAAATCTAAAATTGGTTCACTCATTTTTGTAAACGAATTTCAAATCTTTGTAAAAATCTTAGGAAGATCCTTGCCTTCTTTAAAAAAAAAAAACTGTCGACTCGTACATGACGAAAAGCCTTCTTTTTCTTCCCTTGTTTACCGGCCCACCACGCACTCGGCGCCAGGCTAAGCAATCGATTAGCACCCCACCTCATTAGCCCTTTCATCGATGATAGCCGATAACCATTTCACGGCCATTTGTGTACAGGGTACGGGACAGGGACCAGTACAGGAACACTACTTGGGACGGGACGGCAAAAGGAGTTTTCCGAACGGAAACAGCTGTTTTTCATTCGAAGATGCAAAGAGAGAGGTATTTTTCCGAGAGTGAAGCCTAAGGCTGAAAGGTCGGGATTGTTTCCTGGAATTCTTTTCCGTAATTTTTGCTTTAGGGTAACTGAGAATTATACGAGACATACCACTTCCTTTTTTATGGCTTTGTGAATAAAAGGGATTCGCGCGTTGAAACTTGTAGGCACTGGCTATCTATTTATTTTTTCTCCAGTTTCGAGGCAACAGGACTGAAAAATGATGGAGTCATTTGTAACACGTTTTAGCAGTAGTTAAAAATCCTTTTAAAGTTATGATGAAATTGAAATTCATTTTGATGATTCAAACAAAGGATTTTGAAGAGCAAGTTTGGTTCGTAAAAAAATTTACTTATTTCTAAAACTTTTACTTTAGTTCGCCGTTACCGCTTTTAATTCGTAAAAATGCTTTGGAGACTTTGTTATTTATATTATCATTTCCAGGGCCGGATTTACATTTTAGTTGAAAGCTATTGCTTATAACGAAAAAGTGGTATTGTCGTTCCTAAAAAAAATGGAAATACTTGAAAAAAAATCAATTTCATTTTCAAATGCTTGAAATTTTGCAAAAATGTGGCTACAAGCCTTGAATTTTAAAATTTCTAACAAATTGGAGTTGATAAGGGGGAGGAGTGCCAAAATATGTTAAATTCAGTTTGTGCTTCAATGTATGTTCGTCAAAGTATGCTTCAATTTTATTTCTTATTAAGAGTATAAATTATGAATTGTTTAAATGGGCAGTATGTTTACTCTCTTGCTACCAATTTTCTAAGTGTGTACCCTATTTCTTTTAAAGCAATTTGTAGATGGGTTGCAGAGGTGATTAAAACTAGCTGTATCGAAAGTCCATGAGCGCAAGTAACAATGCATTATCCTTTCTCATCGCTCGCTCTATCTCTCTGTCGACTGCCTCATCGATGTGTCGACCCCTAAAACAATTTAACTGTGTATTATCTCAACTTGCAAGAGTACATAATTTAAAAAAAATTTATTTGCCTACTTTTCCCCCGAATATTTTTGATTCCAATCTTCCTTTAAATGACTTCAAACTGCAGAATTTTACTATATATTTTTTTTTTCCAAAATTCCCTCTGGGGGAACCCCCGGAACCCCTAAATTGGGAGCCCTACATCATTCGCTCGATGCTATTCCCCTTCTTAAGGGAAATCCGAAAAGGCAAGCAAACACACATTAAAAAAACACACACAAAAAAAAAAAGAAAGAAAGAAGAAAAAGAAAGGAAGGAAGAAAGAAAATAATGCATAACTTTATGTGTCTCAGGGGAAAAGACAAATATAGAGCAAAAAAAGTAATAATAGTCATTAAAAAAAAAAGACTTTAGCATTTCCTCTTTCGCCACCGACAAAGTGGTCCGGATTACAAAAAGGGTCCCATACCTGAAATAACTTAAGGCCCCGTTAAGTCTAAATCCGACCCTGATCATAAATGTTTTAGAAATAGTAACAAAACTGGCTTCATATGCTAGTCTATGTAATTATTTTTCATTCCCTTTTTAATTTGGGATCTTTCAAACCACTCCTCTTGTTAATATTACCAAAGATCGTCTACAAACTACGT
Source organism: Uloborus diversus (assembly GCF_026930045.1). Taxonomy (NCBI): domain Eukaryota; kingdom Metazoa; phylum Arthropoda; class Arachnida; order Araneae; family Uloboridae; genus Uloborus; species Uloborus diversus. The sequence continues at coordinate 58,479,838 of NC_072736.1, read as the reverse complement.
TTAAAAAAAAACTTGTAAAAGTTTCCAGGGGAGGGTCCCCCACCTCTCCTTTTCGCCAGCATCGTTCAAGATTGGCCGATTTTGATAAATAAGGTGTCTTTCGTTTCGTAATTGAGACCCGGGTAACATAGGCTATATTTTTGCAGACTTCAGCAATAGGAAAATTTGATTTAACCTTATACATCCTGATTTAAACCAATTTCATTTCTTTCTCTTTTTAGCACGGGTTTTAAATAAATATAACAAAATCTGTAACCATTCTACGGAAAAAAACATCATTAGGTAAAGAACAATTTAGGTGTTGATTATTATTATATTCTTATTAAGTAAGAGCAATCTTTTATAATCTAAGTTGTCTTCCAGTTTTATGTAGTAACACTGTAATTTAATTTATCTTTCATGTGTTTCAAACTAAGATGCTTGCTTGCAGGTATATAGTGCTCAAGTTATTGTATTATTCGTTTTCACCCGACTACGGCAAAGTCAAAAGAAAGGGTTATTATTTTAGCAGTCTATGTATGTTTGTATTTACGGTTGTTTCACTGCAGCGTCAAAACTATTCATCCTATTTTGTTTTTTAATTGTAACCCGGCTAACATAGGCTACATTTGACACTTACAGTCTTTAATCTTTTAAAAATATCTTCGAACGATACGAAAATCACCCACGAAACTTGGATGGCTACACTAAAAAAAGGCCGAAGTTACTGGCTATTTCAGTGGAACGTTTCGGGATTTCGCAGGTTTTCATCCACTTCCTGAGAAAATCGAGTATATTTGCCAAACAGTTTCCTGAATTGCCAAATCCTACACGAATGCAGACTTTTCACTGCTGTGAAAAATATTTTTTCGCTACCAGTTTAAAGACTGACTGAGTTTGTTTATTAAGAGTGTCGACTTTACCATGATTACTGTCTGTCCAGACTGACTAATGTATCGGTAAGAGCGGATTAGTCAAGGATCGCTTCAGCTTTGCCAGGAGTATGCTTAGTTCTTATTTGCAGTTCTGTCGTGTCTGCTTTAATGCTTCTGGAGCTCTGTTGGTGGAGCGGCGAGGTTCTAATTAATTAATTAATTAAAACCCACCTACCACATTCTTCTCGAAGGCTCCCGAGAACATGGCTGGCTTTAACAGAGGAGATTTCCCAATTCTTTAAAAAGTTTCAAGAACCGTTTCAGAAACGTTACTGACTTTTGGCAAACATTTTTCTGTTTTTCACCCGGCTACGGCGAAGCCAAAAGGAAGGGTTATAATTTTAGCAGTCTATGTATGTTTTTGTATTTACGTATTATCCACCGTTGTGCCTAAAATATTCATCCGATTTTAATAAATAAATTGTCAATCGATTCCCAATTATAGCCCGAGTAACATAGGCTATATTTTAACCGACTTCAAATGTAGCATGAGACGATTTATTTGCTTTAAAAAAAAAATTAGCAGTCTTTGTATTTGTGTATGTTCTACTGTAGCACCTAAACTATTTATCCGACTTTCATGAATAAGGTGTCAATTGATTCGGTATTATGGCCCAAGTAACGAACGCTGTCAATCGACTTCAACAATAGGAGGAGTTGCTTTTACCTTGTAAAACTCGATTTTAAAGGATTTTTTTAGCGTGGGTTTTAAACAAATTTATTAATAACCCGACTAAGGGAACAAAGGGTAAGGAACAAGTTTGGTGTTGATTACTATTATAGTCTTATAGAGTAAAATCAATCTTTTGTTGTTTAAATTTTCTATCAGCTTCATGTAATAGCAATAAATTAAGTTTACCATTCTTGTATATCAAACTAAAATGCTTACCGTAAATTACTCACGCTATTATTTTTTTCCATTTTAGATTAAAACGGAAAATATTTAAATAAAATAAAAGATTAAAAAACTGAATCCCGACTACGGCAAAAAACCCTAAAAGATAAGAAACAAGGTAGGTGCTGTTTAATATCATCGTCCTATTGAGTAAAACCAGTAATTTGATAGGTTAGATATTTCTATTTATTTAGTTCTATTGAAATCCTGTGTCACTTTCGCATTAATAACATTATAATTCAATTCATATACCGTAGTCGTGCGGTATAGTAGAACTGTAGTTGAGAACGCACGACAACGGCATTTGAATTGAATTATAATGTTATTAATGTGAAAGTGACAGAAGATTTCAATAGAACTAAATAAATAGGAATATCTAACCTATCAAATTACTAGTTTTACTCAATAGGACGATGATATTAAACAGCACCTACCTCGTTTCTTATCCTTTAGTTTTTTTTTGCCGTAGTCGGGTTTCAGTTTTTTAATCTTTTATTTTTTAGAGCTACAATTTCCGAGGGAGTGCTCCAAACCTCTTCTCTCCTACCATTATCAAAGACAAGTAGAATGCATCTTTAAGACTGCAAATTAGAAAAATTTCTTGTTGCAGGCCCTAGAATCACTCTTCCACGTCACATCACAAAAAGAGCGCATTGAACTCTGTTTTTAGCACTACAATTGCAGAAAAATATCCGCCGGACAATCCCCGAACCACCCTCCTCTGAACATTATTGGACATAATGTTTGCGTTTTGAACGTCTCAATTTCGAAAAACGGGCGTGGGGGGGGGGGGGAGTCGCACCCGAGCGCATAATATTACGAAAGACAGTTAGAATACATTTCTAAGATTACAAATAAAGAAAATTTCCTGGGATATGGACCCTCAAATCTCTCCTCACTCTAACATCATCAAAAAGATCGCCTAAAACTGCATTCTTAGAGCTACAAGTTCGAAAAATAGACAGGTGAGCGACACCGAACCTCTTCAATCCTAACATAACCAAAGATCGTCTAAAAAGCGTTTTCAAAACTAAAAATTTCGAAACATTTCCGGGGGAGAAACCCCTGGACCTCCTTTACTTCGGAGTTAATACCAAAGAATATAGATAAAGGAGAAGAACTTTCACTTCGAGACCGGTTTGTAAGCTCCGCAGAGAAAATAAATTACTAACGAAAACATGTTTTGGGACAAAAGCCGACATTTAGGAACAAATTCGTCGCCAACGGTGAACTGGCTTGGCGGAGGGTTGCCATTTCCTCGCGGGAGTCGGGGAGACACACCCCCCATGGAGATTCTAAAGCCTTTTGTATCTGAAGATTTGAAGAGTTCCAAATGTTCAATCGTTCTTCTCTTTTAACTAATGTACTCATTTGCTACTGTTGAAAAACCGCAACTGATACCGCGATTTTTCTCTTTGAGTGGGCCTGGAAGAAGTGTCATCGCGCCGTTCGACCCCTGAGCGTTGTGCGAACTGATGCATCTACTAATCAGAATGAATTCGCCCTAAATTTCCCCTTTTACTGATCATTGAGGGAAGAAACATTATTATTTATTTCCACTTTTGCTGATTTATATCATTGAGGTTGTAAAAACAAAATAACCTTTTTGGTCTGCTACGGGAGTTGTTTTAGGGGAGTATTCTTCTTTTTTTTTAATTTAAAGAAATGGTTTAAACGAAGAAATAAATTTAAAAGTTTCTCTAGCAGCTCTAGTTTTCAGATAATTTCAGCTGCTTTACCCAAATTATGCAGTTTTAACTCCATTTTATGCATTTCTAAATCAAAGTGTAGGCTTCTGAAACAAGGACTGCCTCCAGCATGTTTGCTCTGCTATAATCAGTTGGCAGTCTAGTTACATTCAGAAAAACTCACTACATGAAGTAAATATCTAGTAAGTTTAGTAACAAGGCTTCAACGAATTGCGGTCAACTTGTAAGTTCTTGCAATGCATATATTCGCTTTGCGTGATGTGTGACGAATTGGATCTTTGTATGTAATATTTTCAGAGTCCGACTAATGCAGACAATAAACAAAATTTTTTGGGGGTCCTCTACAGTCAAACCTTATAAACAAAAGCATTAATAAAGAATCAGGGGTGGTAGTTTCAGGGGTGTTCAGGTGTTAAATCACTTATTCAAAGCAACCCACACTTGTACACATGAAAAACTAGATAAATTCAGGAGAGTACCTTAATTTTCTTACATAGAAACTGCAGCAATTTTAGTATTTTTGGGGCTCTTAAAAATTGGGGACCCATGGCCAACAGCCTAATTGGTCTGGTTGGTAATTGAGCTCTGATTCTTTTGTATAATACACTTTGAATAAAAATTCCATTATTTGTTTTTCATTTGATCTATGGATGTAACTTAAACCCATGTCACAAATATTTCAATGTTATGTTTTAGAAATTTGAGCTCCTGCGCAAAAATTGATGCCCCGTAAGAAATGCTTTGGTGAAACGGATGCAACGTGAAAATGCAACTTCAGACCGTTTAGTTACATTCATTCCAATAAAAGATTAAACAAAAAATAAAATGTGTTAGCATCTCACCCCTCCCCCCCCCCCCCCCGCACACACAACCGTACTCCGATTTCCCTGCTTTCCTTAACAAGGAGGAACAAGCGAAGTCTTAATTACATCGTATGCAATACTTCACACTTCACTGTGGCATTTTACGTAGAGGTCAAGTCCACCGAGAAGTTAATCGGGTCAACGAGAGAACATGAACCAACGGGACCCCACCTTACCCTAGCCTTATCAAATAGAAACGCAGCTAAAAGGGAGCTAAGAAAATACGAACCTGTACAGCGAAATAAATGCGGTGTGCTGATCAGTGGCGGATTATGCGATTTTGGGGCCCCAGGCGCAACCTATCCGGAGGCCCCCTTTAATTGACACAACGAAAGTGATATGGTTTCCTATATTAACAATGCAAAAAATCATATTTTTTTGAATCCACAAGCTTTGGGGGGGGGGGGGGATTATTCTTATTTAAAAAGGAAAAACAACGATATTTCTGACAAAAAAAGTTTACTGCGAAAAATTTTGTCTTTGTTTTTTGGTAATTTAGGTAGTGCAGGGTGTGAGATCCGAACCGCGATTTCAGACCATCTAGCAAAATCTCAGCTTTCCCCTGTTTTTCAATGCGCATCATTCAGTGGCGCAACCAGAGAGAAAAAAAAATCTTATGGGCGGGAGTTTTTTTCATTTGGTCAGAAAAAAAGAGAAAGGAAAAAGAGAACTTTTAATTGTATAGAAAAAATAAGGAGAGAGGGGGGTCCGGGGGTTCTCCCCCGGGAAAAATTTTAAACTCGTAATTTTAAAAACGCAGTTTTAGACTTTCTTTGATGAAGTTAGGGGGCACAAAGCTGCAGTTGCAGGCAGGTCCGGATCTGCGCACCCGCAGACCCCGTAGTGCGGGGTGCACCTGGTCTTTTGGTCTTTTTACGGCCCAAGAAATTGAAGAAAAAACTGAAAAAATCTAACACTCTAAGACTTATTAACGTTACAAATATACACTGCTGGCCTCTGAGGCCCTACAAATTTTGTTGTAGGGGGTCTGACATTTATAGATCCGGTCCTGGGTGCAAGGGTCTCAGCGGAAAGTTGTTGAAATTGAAGTCCTAAAAATACGATTATAGGTTATATTTATTGACGTTAGGGTTAGGGATGGAGCTCAGGGACTGCCTTTAATCGATTTTTTTTCAAAACAATAGATAGAGATCAATTCCTCCTCCCCCCTCCCAATTTTCGAAACTATAGTTTCAAAAATACAACAGTAGACAAACTTTACGGGATATTTAAAATGTGATGAAAACCTTCGTGAGAGATTTGCTTTTGTTTCTTTCTTGAAAATTGTACAGTATAATGAAATCCTTATTTAAAGGATAACTTAATAGGCTAAATCGGTTATAGTTTAGACACATTTTACATTTTGATTTTTGTTTTATTTGTTATTTTATATTTTTCGTTACGAGGGTTACGTACCAAATCAAAATTTCATCGGATGCAAGCACTATTTTCCTATTAAATAATGATTTCAAACCTTTGTAGAGATAATGTATTCGCAACAATAATATCTTAAATTTCTTCTCGAAATTTATTAACTATACTCAACGTGAGTCAAGTAGATACACAAAAGAATAAACTGTTGCGCGGAAGTAATAAGCGAAATGAAGTTTTTAAGGGTTGTTTTGAAAGAAGATTCTCACAAAATATTTAGTTAGAGTGAGATGCTAAAAGTAAATTTGATTTAGTTAATGTAAATAAAGTATGGCTATCTTCTCCAAATTACGCTCTTTTAAATATTTCTAGAGTAATTTCATTTATTTGAGGGTTTTTTTTTTTTTTTTTTTTTTGAGCAATCACGATTGCTTATTGTTCTCATTTGACTGTTTTTGGCAGTGTTGCCAGATTGGGGGAAATTTCCCCATTTTGGGGAAGTCTGGTGCTCTCTGGGGAAATTTTGGGAAATTAGGTTTTGAGGGGAATTCTTTGGGGAAAAATTTTTTCCTTGGGGGAAACCTGGGGAAAAAATTTTTTTTTTTCGTATTTAAATTCGCATCTTGACATCTGATAGTTACATTGTTTGTATCAAACAGCGTTGGCGTAGCTTTGCTCAACTTTATGGAATTCGCATTTCGCATTATGTGGAATATTATGCTACGGAATTCGCATTAGCAGTTCTGCGTGAGTAACTAGTTGATGCGTGAAACAGGCAAAAATAAGTGTGATGAAGAATGTTCTTAGATAAATATATACAAAAATCATAGTTTAAATGTACATATAGAAGCAGAGTAAGTAAATGCGAGTTGAAAGAAAATATTTGATTATTTCTTATCTTACGGTCTTGTATTTATGACTAGTGGCACCCGCACGGCTTTGCCCGTAGTAGGAAATTAAAAGTATTTTGGTTCCCCTGTATATTTACAAATAATGCATGATGAATTTATCGCCAATTGGTTTGCCCACGTCACGGTTCCACATTATCATAACTTGGTAATTTAGTTGTCCATCTTATGATAATTTTGCTAGAAAAAAAAGTTGGGGAATTTTATAAGAAAATTTGGCTATTTGGGGAAAAAAAAAATTTCAAGAGACAAAAATATCAGAGAAAGTCAACTCATTTTATGAAAATATTAGTGGAAAAATAATTTTTGAATTTGGGGAATTTTGATAGGAAACATCGCTTTTTGGGGAAAAGTTGGAAGGGAATTGGGGAAATCTGGATTTGACCATCTGGCAACACTAGTTTTTGGCGTTACGCTGATTTTATTTTCCCGCCAGCACCTTCTGCCAGCACCACCGTCGTGTCGACCGGCCTCACGATGCTGCTCCTCTTGCGAAAACCGTCTCCAGGATGCGTCTATGTCCTACACACACACGCATACACACACACGCCTACACACTCATGCCTGCGCACAGACACAAACACACTCCTACACACATACACACACTCATGCCTGCACACAAACACATATGTCTACATACACACATACGCACACTCATGCCTGCACACAGACACAAACACATATGTCTACATACACACACACGAACGCCTACACACACAGCACTGCAGACACAACACGCTCGTGATTGCGAAAAACATAATTTGAATTCAAGATGCCAAAAATTGAAATTAATATATATATATATATATATATATATATATATATATATATATATATATATATATATATATATATATATATATATATATATATATTGAGCAATCACGAATTGCTTATTGATTATTTACTTGACCCAAGTTGATGTTGATCTGATTTTTCAGATTACCATGACGATGGCTGTTTTTATTATTTATTTAGAGAGCAAAATTTTCGTAGTCATAGTTACAAATCGTCTGAGGCCAGGGGCGGCGAATAGGGAGGGGGTGAGAGGGGCGGTTTTCACTCCCAAATTTTTCACTCAGAATAATAAAAAAAGGTCAATTCATTTAAGATAACTTATAGAATCATTTGCCTGCATTTTCAGAACAGAAAAAACTGATTTAGAATAATTATTTTCCTTAACTAAAGAAGTAGTCTCTTCATATGGGTTAAATATGTCAAAAATGCGTATTCTATATGATCGGGCATCTTGTATGAGATGCGGGTACAGTGTTGAGACTGCGCAATTTTTACGCGTAAACTCCATGTCATTTTACATAAATTTTAATGCTCATGTTATATTTTAATGTTTAGCTAGTAAGTATTCATTGACTCCTTGTACACATTTTAGTAACTCGATGTATTAAATGCTTTCTTAGAAACTCTTTGTAAAGCTATGCTCTTTTTGAAAAACATCCTATATCAAAAAATACTTTCACGTCTACAAATATATCTTGATGCTCTTTTCTTGACAATCTCTGAGTGACACACGATGGTATTCAAGAGTTAAATCTATAAAAGTCCCCTGGACGAATTACTGGAAAGCGACCTTTTCAATGATAGGAAATCTGATGTCATTTCGATAGGTATGACTTTGTTTGAATTTTCGTTTACTGTACTTATACTGCGGAGCGTTTTTTGAACAATGCTACACTCTGTCACAAAACTTTCAATCCGTTAATCATAATTCTTGGATTGACAATTGAAACTCAGCAATTTTCGAACAAAATGATCAATTCAGTTTCTCAAGAAATTGAGACAGGATTTGATGAGATACATTTATCATTGGTCTTAAGTTCAATATGACGTAGATCGGTTACAGAAAACAAAAAAGAAAATATTACACTTATAAGTTAAATTTATAGCATGAGGGAAGGAAAACTGTTTTGTGAATTGTGCGACTATACTTTTTAATGACGCAAAATAAATACTAGCCCAATTTAAAAAGTTTTCTTGGTTATTTTAAAGAGAGTAATCTGAAGGAAATGTGTTTTTTAACATAACTTTCTTGCTTCCATTGTTTTTTGACTGTTTCAATCAGGTCAGTCATTTGAAAGATGACTTTTATGCCTCCCTCTCAACATCAAAATTGCCTTATTATTCTTAACATTAAAACCATTTTATTATCACTTCTTGTTAACCAATATGCATTTTATACCATACTGAGGAAAATCCTGTTCAAGAAAATCGACCCCCGCCCCCCAAACGAAATGCTGAAAATACCGCCCCTGTCTGAGGCTTAGCTCAAGCAGACTTGGCATTTAAAAAAGGCTTTTTTTTTTGGATGAAATTAAGTTTTTCAGAACAAAAAACTTATTTAGATGAAATTAAACAGCAAAAATTCATCTAAATACAAAATTTAAAGATTACTAATTCCCATCTTTTGAGATTGATAAGAAATAAAAATACATAACGTTATACACTGCAAATAATTTTATTATAAGTGTACCTACTGGTAGATATGGGCTATTAATTCTTCATCTATATTACCGCATCTGAATCACCATTTCTTTTTTGTGGATATGTCTCGTATTACCAGGAGGGTGTACAGAAATTTTGGGACCCATCACAAATAAAACTCTTACGGGCCCCCTCCATATTATTTACCCCTACTATTTGGGCCCCCATCAGGCTCGGGCCCGGGTCAACAAGTGTCCCTTCTCCCCCCCCCCCCCCCCAGTGTACTCCGCTAATGCGTATTACCAATTCTAGAAAATCCAAAGTCATAATATGACGGGTGTAACGTTCTTGACCATTTCCATTCTCTTCCATTTGTAGAAACAAGAAACCCAACGTCTAGGTACTTATCGCAATTCATAATTGTAAAAAGCGTAATTTGAATTCAAGAAGTCGAAATTCAAATGCGAATCCTGGATGCTCTTTTTTTTTTTTTTGTGTGTGTGTGTGTGTGTGTGTGTGTGTGTGTATAGGGGGGGTCATTTCTAAGCCTTTCTGGAAAAAGAAAATAACCATTAAAATTTGTGAGCCTAAGTATAATTCGGTTTCAACTAGATCTAAACGCAATGTATCAACTTGACCGAAACAACACCATTACGTTAACTCAGAAACGTGGGAAAAAAACATCAGCGAATATCAGAAACTTCTGTTAGGAAAAATCATGTCTTCTATTCAAGGAACACAAATCTTGGTTTAATATGATATAACTACTTAAACGCCCTACGCGACAGTTGAAAACAAACTATAAAAATTTACTTTTGTGCGCAAGAAAGCATTTTTTTTTTACGGAAAACTTTCAAACAAAAAAAGACAGCTTTGGAATAATCATAACTCGGCGGCAGGGCTGTGGAGTCGGAGCCGGGCTCATTTTAGGGTAAAGGAGTTGGAGTCGTTCGAAAACATGTCGACTCCGACTCCGGGTTTCATTTTTTTTCTTTAATTTTCCCTGACTCTCCTTGCATTTTTTGAAAAATTAACTACCAATTAATTTGATTACATGTATAAATACCTACTAATAAGAAAATAACTCATTGTGACAACCAGCTGGCTTGATTGTTTATCGAATTTTCTGTAAAAGCTACCTACGCCGTCTCCTAGTTTGCTTATTTTCAAACTTAATTTAACTGATAGCAACTGTCAGCAAACAATTTTGTTGCCTAACATTTTCTAAATAATCACTTTGAAATAAAAATAATACATTTTTCACCTCGATCTCTGTAATAAAATAGTAAAATGAATGCATGTATCGCTTGAGCAAGTCGAGAAACTTCTCAGGGTGCTTGGTAAATTCGAAAGAGAGTTGGTACGAAAGCACAAATAAAAAAGATCCGATAAAATATAGGGGATAATGTTGTACCTTGGAACACTTTTCATATTTTAATTTTAAACGTCAATTATTTGAATCAAATTTAAAATCTAAAAGTCACATTAAAATAGCCCAACATACTTCTATAGAATATATATTTTTTAGTTCAGACAATTTGAAAATAAAATGTTGCCAGCCATTTAAAGTATAAGTTCCAAGCTACACCAAGGTTCAACATCCTATTGTACCTTGGGACACATCCAGTTGTTCTATGGGAAAGTCTTCATGATTCAGGAAACAGCCTTTTTATACTTGAACCAATTTTGCACCAGAAAAGAAAAAGTTGTTTAAAAGACTACATATAAGATTAGAACATTGTTCCATGTTCCTAAACATATCTTAATTATTAAGAACTATGCATATGTTGTACCTTGGAACGTGTCCTAAGGTACAAAATGTTTGGCTTTCCCAAAGTACAATCACCACGTGGTTTAATGAAAACCAAAATGATGGTCAATCTAGAAGCACTATAAATAATTTGCTTATGAGAAAATAATGAAAGTACTTCTCTTTTATAACAGAATAAAATTCAGTTGGCTAAATTTACAAATACATACAAAGACGGAAAATGAAATGAAAAGGAAGAAAATATCTACTTTTGAGTCATGAAATTCTCTTTCTCTCACAAAATCGTCAATTTTACTCATTTGATGCTGATTTTTACTATGGCACCATTTAGGGTGAAAGGTTACTATTAGAGATTATAAAAACATGGCTGCTAAAAATAGATTCTTAGAAATTAGCAGTACCCCAAGGTACAGCACTCTCCCCTAAATGTTTTTTTTTTTTAATTCTAAAAATTTTATCTAAGAAAGCTTGGTTAACACTGAAAAGTACAAAATGAAATTAGTATATGATTTATTGCTTACAACACTCAGTAATTATAATTAATCCTAAAATCTTCATATTAAGGTTAATTCTGAAGCCGTCAATTAAAAAATTAAAATTAAAAATTGAACCAAGAAATGTAGGTATATAGTTAAAGCTATTCGTACAAAGCTGTATACCGCCGCATTTTGTGTAAAATTTGCTCCAGACGTACTGTACACGACCTCTCTCCGCAATATAGTGCAATATTTTTGTTGAAATTTTTAAGATGAAATTTAAGATTTATTATTGGGGAATTTTTTCAGAATTAAAGAATCTCAATTTTTATAAACTCTGAAATTAGGTTGAGGTGTCACCCACCAGATGAGTGCCACCCGGGAGGGAGGGGGAGGGGTGCCACCTCTCAAGAAAAGTTCTTGACTTAGCAAAAAAGTTTTTTTTCTTTCAAAACTCTTTCTCTCACTCTTCTCAGTGCTTTCAAAAATTGAAAGCACATGATTTGATCAGCATCTGTTAAACATTAAAGGGGAGCAAATTAATCTTTTTCATTTTTTTAAAAAATGGGACTTTTTAGTAATCTTACTTTAGAAATCGCACCTACCGGATAATTTGATTTTCATATTGAATTTCTAACGTTGTATGCATCTTAGGTTTACAATAAAATACAACGCGAAAATTTCATAAAAAGAAATTAATATTTGAATCTCTATTTAGGAGTTTTCCCCCGTTCCCATAAGGGAGGAGTTGAAAAAATAAATTTAAAAAAATAAAAAAGCCGCAGTTGGAGTCGGATGTTTCAAAATCTTGGAGTCGGAGTCAACCATTTTCCTTCCGACTCCGCAGCCCTGCTCGGCAGCAGGAAAAATTCAGCATCGTAAAAAGAATGTTGCGTAGGAGCATTGCCTCAAAAAGAACTTTTCCCGACTCTTTTGAAACAATTTCGTTTTTAAACTTATGACGAAAAAGGAAAACGCATTGGAGAAAAAAAAAGTGTGATTGCTCACCTAAATCCCAGGGCTGTTTTATTTTTGTAAATGCTTTTTTCTTTCATTAAACTAGCAAGATTCTGAACACTTACAAGACAACACTCACTGACTGAACTACTGAATTGGATAGAAATGTACCGGACAGAACAGTTCTCGCGGCGATTTTCCAAGGTCAACCCAACCCCCCTGTCTTAGTGCCATAAAAATGCCTTTCCTTTTGTTACTTCTTATCTAACACCCCACTATCTCAGGGACAAAATTCGACCTTGAAGAAAGAAGGGGAATTCTCCTATCTCGGAAAAAGTGCTGAGTTACGGTAGAGTGCGAAATATGCTAGATGAAGTTTTCCGGAGGAAAGAAACAAATAAATATTTTGAAACTTTAAACCTTATACACATACAAAAAAAAATGTCCAAAATTTCTCTTCTGGAAAAATTCAAACAAATCCACCAGAAGCCTGGGGCCCCTTTAGATGCAGGGGGAATTATTGGGAGCAATCAGCCCGCACCTAAAATCCATGATTAACTGTCAATTTCCAGGAGTTTCGGGCATTTTCCACTCAAAATTATGATTTTCCAAGGCATATCCACAAAAAAAAAAACAAAAAAAAACAAAAAAAAAAAAGTTTTTTCTTCCAGAAAAATCCAAACGAAGACAACTGAAGCCTGGGGGCCCTTTAGACGCAAGGGGCCCTATTGGGAGCAACCAGCCCGCGCCTAAAATCCATGACAAGCTGTCAATTCACAGGACTTTTGAGCATTTTCCACTCAAAATTTTGACTTTCCGTGGCAAATTCTCAAAAGAAAGTTTTTGTCCCAGAAAAATTCAAACGAAGGCAGCTGAAGTCTGGGGCCCCTTTGGACGCAGGGGGCCCTATATTGGGAGCAATCAGCCCGCGCCTAAAATCCATGACAAACTGTCAATTTACAGGACTTTTGAGCATTTTCCACTCAAAATTTTGACTTTCCATGGCAAATTCTCAAAAGAGAGTTTTTTCTCCCAAAAAAATTCAAACGAAAGCAGCTGAATCCTGGGGTCCCTTCAGACGCAGGGGGGCCCTATTGAGAGCAATCAACCCGCGCTGAAATCCATGACTAACTGTCAATTTCCATGACTTTTGAGCATTTTCCACTCAAAATTATGACTTTCCATGGCAAATTCTCAAAAGAAAATTTTTTCCCCGGGAAAAATTCAAACGAAGGCAGCTGAAGCCTGGTGCCCCTTTAGACGCAGGGGGCCCTATAGGGAGCAATCAACCCGCGCCTAAAATCCATGACTAACTGTCAATTTCCAGGAGTTTTGAGCATTTTCTACTCAAAATTTTGACTTTCCATCTTTGAGGAAGTGACGCGGCTTCGAGGCCCCTTGCTTTGCTGGAGGCCCCAGCTAGCGCCTCATACGCCTATTCGGTGATCCGCCACTGGTGCTGATCTTCTGACAACAAGCTTTAGCTATAAACTATCTGAATTCTATTTAACGTGTAAAAAAATCACCTAATAAAATAAGTACAGATTTTAGCTTCTGAGAATTCCTATGCAAACTAAGCTCTGGCACGGGACATCTTGTGGCTGCATAAAGTTTAAAAATTTCATACGACTTATTCATACAAATGTATCGAAATTTATTTTGGATTTGAAAAAAAATGTTGAGAACTCTCATAACTGTCTCTCTCTCTAGTGAAAGTCACTGGTTATTCTTTGTGCGGACTCGTCTCCAGATTAGAAGTGCTTTAAATGCAGTTTTACCTACACGGGTATGTACTAATTTGTGAGGTTTATTTTATTATTTTTTTAAAACTTTTAAATTACTCAAAAAATCATATAAAAAAAATCGTTTCTTTTCCCCCTGTTGCCAAAAATAATTTTTTGAATGAATTAATGCACTTACCAAAATAAATAAAAACACTAAAATGTCAACTTAAAGAAATAATTTTCATTGTCAAAAAAAAAAAAAAAAAAAAAAAAAAAAAAAAAATCGTCTGCGCATATCTTGATGTAGAAACATAAATGACTTCGAGTTCATTCGCCGAAAACTGAATACCTAAAATCCAACTTTACCGTGAAAATAAAAAAAAGTCATATCAACAATAATTATTTCACAGTTAAAACCATAGCTGCGGAATCGGAGTCGGAGTCAATCTCATTTTGGGATAAAGTAGTCGGAGTCAAATATCCAATGATCGGAGTCAGTCATTTGTCCTCCGTGTAAAAATTTTTGCCAAAGCTACGAAGTCAGAGTCGAAGTCGTTGAGTCGGATTCCGATTAATTGTCGGGCACAGGAGTAGGAGTCGGAGTCATGTACCCCTAAATTCTCGGAGTCGGAGTCTGGAGTTTGGCGTCAAGAGCTATTTCCAACAAAATTTGTTTGAAGTAAATCCACCTAACAAGTACGGAATCTACATTGACTTTCAGTTTCCCCAAAGGCGCTAATGTTAAGGAATTTGCACTGTTCAAAATTGAACGGAAAATTGTTCAAATCAAAAAGATATTTTATATACAAGTTTTCCATCAAAAGCTTTTCCCTACGAAGTTTGAAGCTAATTCGCCTCACATTTCGGAATTTCCTTGAATTTCCCCGTAGGCGCTGTTAATTTTTTTTGAATTCTTCAAAATTGAACAAAAAATAGTTCAAATCGAAAAGTGAAATATGGGAATGAGGTGTCCTTGCCGAGATCTTTCGAACAAAAAAAAAAGTTTGTTCGAATCGAACTATTCATTCAAAAGTTATTAGGGGGGGGGGGCAGACCGATAGACATTTTTCCCATCTCAATAACCTACTTTCCAATTTTTAATTTTTCGATGTTTATTTAATTATTTTATTTATTTTTTACTTTTTTTTTTGTTTTTCGGGATATTTTTAAGTTGCATTAAGCCTTCTTTCGTCTTTTTCTGATTTTTACCGGGGAAGCAGGCTGAAACGTTAGATTATTCAATAATATATAGACATTTTTTAAAGTGTACGAAGACTTTTGTCAGATAAAATTTCCGGCACTTTTTGGTTTTTGATTTTTAAAAATTAAGTTTAAATAATTTAAAAAAAAAATTTCATGTAGTTTTGTTGAAAATTGATCATAGATCTTATAATTAAATACCTATTCCGATATATTAATTCTAACCAGTGGATAGGGTCATATTTCATTGAAAGTCGTAGGTGTACGAACACTTTTGGGAGCCACTGTAATTATGCATCTCAGAATACCATAGATTGCAATGTTCTGTGTCAGAGCTGCTTGTTCTGCGATCTTACTAGTTAGTCGGCTCATTCTGACCTGTAGCTCATTCTGCTATTTAACCCAATGCAATGTTTTAAAATGAAATCTTTATTAGGAAATACTGTAGCAATGCGTATTTTCACAAATTATGACGTTTCTTTTTCATTAAATTCCGCATACATAGTAAAAAAGCTTTGACCAAGCTTCCAAGCAGCAACGCTTTAACTTAAGAATTATTCCACGTAAACATTATCAGCCGGTTCGATGGATGTCAACAGCTATGAAACGATTGTTAAAAACGTATTTTCATTACGTTAAAAATATGAAAATAAAAAATTTAGAAAGAAAACCATGACTTTCTTTTCTACTCAACTTCGAATCAAGATATTTTAGTATTTTAACCATGGAATATTTTCTTGTTCATTCCTGCTGTTTTTTTTTTTTTTCATTTTGCAATTCCATTGTCGTAGAATGAAACAATATGGTTGACTGTCCCACGGACTATCTGTTTTAGGAATTGCTCAGAATGTGTTAGATATCGTAAAAGTAGCCTAAACCATAAATTGAACAAACAATATGAATCAAATTTTATTTTGGCGTCTATGTCCTTAGTATCTGCAAATATACCTTATACAGCGCAACCTCTCTGAGCAGCCACCCCTTCGTTCCGCATAATTTCGGCCGTTCAAAATGGGTGGCCGCTTTAAAGGGTTTTCGTTACAGTTGCAATGTTATTCTATATTACGCAATATAAGTTAGTGTAATACATAGAATGAAATTTGAGACTGTTCTAAAATGGAAATAGTATATTATTTAATTATTGTTTACATTTTTTCGAAGAAAGGATACAATTTGGGAATAAAGTTTTCAATTTTCTCCTACAATTGTTCACAAAATCAAATTCAAAATGTTGCTTGTTGCAATTCAAATGTTTTTCAGTTCAAAATGACAAAAAATTGCTCTAACCAATTTATTTATCATTGCATCTGAGCAGATTTCTAGTGAAATGTAGTGTTGTAATTAATTTGTTACCCTGACAACAATAAGAAATGTAGTGATATGGAAGCAAACTAATGAACTAATCATGTAAATATTCTTATTTTATGTAATAAAGTGTTTCAGTGTATTATGAATTTTATTGACTCAAATTTTTAATGCAATCTTTATTTTTGATGCAAACAATACAATTGGGAAAATGAGAATACATACCAAACTGATTGAAGTCAAGGTAAATTTAATATAAAAGGAAATAACTAATGAAATTGCCTATTGATCATTAGAATATTAGCTCTATATAGGCTGTAGTACACATTACGTAGCATAAAAAACATTGTTTTACGAAAAACATTGAATCATTTCACCAGAAATGAATTGAATTTGTGGGATCAAAGCTATTTTTTAAATTAGACATCTTTCATTACTTTTCATCATTGAAAGACTATCACTCATTATCATGTTACCGACCTTTGTAAAAAATTATTATTATTATTATTATTTTTTTTTTTTTTTGCACAATCTAAAACATTTTCACTTTTATTAGATTCTGTTGAATTTGTCAAAGTGAAGTTTCAGTACGAGTTCTCTCGAGTACATTTCGGGACGAAAATAGTTTTAAGCATGAGTTTTTAATTGTTTCCATCCAGGTATAACTATTTTGAATAGTTTCGTACGGCGAAATGGATTAAGCTTATTCTCTTCCTACTTAATCATGGAAAATTATCGAACTTTATCGAATATCGGAGCAACTTGCACGCTTAATAAGGGGACCCACTAATGATTTTCGGAAAACTGCTGAATGATCCTAGTCGTTGTTACTTTTTAGGAAACTCTGTAAAGATACATTTACCGGGCTTTCCCCCTTCCCATCTCTCTTATTAGTTCTGTCTTCTCTTCCTTTCCTCCGAAAACACCAATCACTACCCATCACCCACGGAAGAAAAAGCTATGTCCGTAAGGTTAGTTCCCCCCCCCCCCGGAGATCATCAGTGAAATTGTTAATGAGGTCTAAGGATATTAATGGTGCAATACTGTACTGCCGTGTGCAGGGGAAAAGCAGTAACTGCAAATTTTTCATTTTTGATTTTTTTGCATTTTTGTCATCTATTGTGCGTTATCTTTACTGTACAAGCTCGCTTATTTGGTTTCCGCTGAAAATAACGCGCGAAAAAGACGTCTAATTCCAACACTTTCCTATTGTTAGCATTAAATCCAAAACGCGTTTCTTCAAATATCTTGAAAAATCATTTCTGCAGTTACTGCTGTTTACCTGCACAGGGCAGTATGATAAGGTTTAAGGCGAGCTGAACGATGGTTTTTCTTGATCGTAAGAGGTCTGTGATGAATTTCCCTACTGAATGGAAAACTGGTAGTCGGCCCCGCTTAAACGAATACCGTGAGTTCCAAGAAATATTATTCGAATCAGCGGGGAAATTTTATTTATTTTTCCTGATTGACAACGTTTGTCTTAAAACGTTATAATAAATCAATATCTAAGTAATAGAAGAAACATGTTTTTTATTAAAAAGCGTTTTAAATAAGCTAAGTAAATAAAAGTACGTATGAAAATTATATGTCACTTACAACTATGGGTAGTGAATCTTTGTTCCGACACCTTTTTTCAGTTAATATTTTTTGGAGACAGTCCATAATAGTGAATTCCTTGCTCAAGGTATTTTGGGAGCACCTTTCAAACTTCAAGTACCGTGTTTTACGCAATTAATATCTATCAATTTCTTATCTTCTGCAATGTTTATATTTCGTTGTGTTTTTTAATTTAATTATCAACTGTCTGTTGGTAATGGCAACGATAAAAGAAAATAAATAGAATAGTGGATAGAATAGAATATTCGATTAACCGGGGAAATTGTTCGATTAAGCGGGATCCCTAACATTGCGAAATGTCTAACATTGGGAAATATTCGGTTCCTGGAGATTTTATTCGTATAAGCGGGGTTTTCGTTTATCCGTTACGAGATAAGGCGGGGCTGACAACATTGTGTTTCCATTACGATCCAAGTGCGCAGAACAAAAATTGACTTATTTTGTAAACAAACAAATAACAGAATTTTTTAAAAAATACCAAGAACTTTTCATAATGAACTCAAAAAGTACAAAATAATTTTTCTGGGTCACAAAGGACAATTTAAGAATTCCTGTAGTTTTTGAAAATGACACCACAAACGAAGAAAAGTGCGGCTCATGTCATGAAGAGGATTTATTATTATCTAGCTTTCAATCATAACTTTGAGTGTTGAAACATGCATATTTTTGTTATTGGGAAAGTTTGGTTTGAAATGACTAGAACCGCACTTTTCTTCATTTGTGGTGTCATTTTCGTAGAATTTTCGAAAAATACAAGAATTCTGATCTAGAAAAGCTATTTTGTCCTTTTGAGTGCATTATGAAAAGTGCTTGGTATTTTTAAAAACATTCTGTTCTTTTATTCTTTTTAGTGTAAATGTATTTCAGAAATAGAATAATTTTACCCTCACGTTTTTAATATAAATGCTCCCCACTAAAAGGGAGAAAACCTATGTACGTGTCTAAAACTTTAAGCAGTAGGCACTAAAATTTAATCCTTGTTCCTCTGTAGGATTTATGTTTGCTAATTTCATGATTGCTTCAGAGGAGCCTTGATTCAAAATTTTCATTATGATTGCTTTTAACATTAGTGTTGAAAGGCAACAAAATTTGTAACAATGGGTTTTATATTTAAACATTTAATGAGGAAATTACATGAAACTTGCGGTTTTCCATCTTAACTTAAATAATTATTTTATTTTAGAATTTTATTTTTTCAGCGCTAAGTTGTACCTTAAGATTAAGCAAATCATTTAGTGAAATCCCAAAGTCTCTAAGTAGTCTAATAGCAGAGATATAAGCAAAACCAGGCCTCAGATTTCTCCGAGACAATCAGGCCAAGTATAATAAAAGTGCTTAAATAACAGAATTAAAAAAAAAAAAAAATACTAAGCACTTTTCATAACGCACTCAAAAGGACAAAATAACCTTTCTGGGTCAGAAAGGACAATTTAAGCATTCCTGTAGTTTTCGAAAATTCCAAGAAAATGACACCACAAACGAAGAAAAGTGCGGCTCAAATCATGAAGAGAATTTCTTATCATTATATAGCTTTCAATCATAGCTTTGAGTGTTCAAACATGCATATTTTTCTTATTGGGGAAACGCTTTTTGTGTTCTCAAGAAGCATTATGATATTGAATGCAAAATAAACCTAATATTTACTCTTTGTTAAGCTTTAGTAGTTCAAAAAAAAAAAAAAAACTCTTAAAAGTGTTACATGACGTTGTGTATTTATCTCTGTACTTTTTTGAAAAACCTTCTTCATATATAAAAACGCTGTCCGAAAAGGTGATTTTCAGGAAAAAGTTATAAAGGTCACTATATATGTGTCGTGGAAAAGGTCTGCGTACTGATTTCTAGTTGATAAGGATACAATGCGAACATTTATCGCTTGAAATCTGAAGACTTTTATTGTCTTAAAGTTAAAATTGCGGAATAAAACGCAAATGCGTATATTCACAAGGAACGATAAAATTAAAAATTTTAAAAACCTCCGATTGAGTCGCAACTGCAGAATCAAGAGGGAAAATTGAAAATCCTTTTAAAAGTCTTATATTATTTAAAATCAAAGTCAAGTATTTTTTTTTTTTTTTTTGCTATTAAATTGAAACTGGCAACAGATAAAAACTTTAAATCACTGCTTTTAATTCCCTTGTTGGTCAACAATGAATGGGGTCGTTTCCAAAATTTTAAAAGTATTTTTTTCTGAAAGAGCATGCTTAAAAACACAGGATCTGACAATTTTTTAAATAATTTGTTTAAGTTTAATATTAAAAAAAATGCTAAAATCTGCGCGCTTTCATTGTTTACATTTCTTGTCTATGACATCACAAATGATGAAATGCCATTCTGTGTTGCCATTCACAGAGCAAAATATTTAATTCGCATCTTTACTCACGTGTATTGGCAACGATATGGTTAATAGCAAGCGTAGAGCTCAATTTTAATTGCCTTCTTGATTATCATAACGTGGAAACGCGGTACAAAGATGCGTCAAAGAGCATCATTTGTGACGTCACCAAGACCACGCTTTGTTTGAAAAATCGGACATATTAAAAAATTAATTAAAAAATAACTGTTGGAAAAATGAAAGAATTTTTTGGGTTATGTCATTTATTTATTTATTTATTTATTTTTGCTTATTCAATCAAT
Source organism: Uloborus diversus (assembly GCF_026930045.1). Taxonomy (NCBI): domain Eukaryota; kingdom Metazoa; phylum Arthropoda; class Arachnida; order Araneae; family Uloboridae; genus Uloborus; species Uloborus diversus. Next base: position 58,459,055 of record NC_072736.1, on the reverse strand, counting down.
TTTAGTGACTAAAAGTATTACTTTTGACTGAAGGAAACAACCCCATTCGGTTTTCAATCGCGTGAATAAATGCTTAGCGGTTATCAAAATCTGCATTAAAAAACGTCATAATTCGAATTTTATGAAAGATAGAAGCTCCAAACACATTTTATCAGAAGGCGGAAAAAATTTCTCTTTATTTTGGTATTAAATTTTAAAATTTTTAACTATGTTCTCACTGCAAAAATCGCGAAAAACATTTCAGAGGTTTTTAACTAATATCTTCGTTAATTAATGTCATCCAAAAACACAACCTAGCTAAAAACACTCCCGATCAACTCCCCTTTCGATTTTTTTTTAATTTTTTTTTTTAAATAAAGCTGTCCGTCCATTTTGGCGCTAGAGTGCGACAGACAGATACACACACATAACGGGAGCTCAGATTTTAAGAAAATGCATATATCTTGAATAATTGCAAATTGCTTATCTCTACTATATCAGTGATATAATTGATTCACGTGCTTTAAGAAGTACTGCGGAACTTAGAATTGGATATGGAGAATGTCCATCCGTCTCAATTTTTCAGGCTGGCCAAATTGATTGAGAAGGTAATTCAATAAATGATGAATTACTTTTTTTCGAAGATCTTCTAACAATTGTTTTACAACAACATGAGGGGTATTTAGCACGTTTGGGAACAAATAACAGACGTGTTTAGCGTTTATCAAAAGTCTAGAACATTTTGACTGCAAAAATCCACAGTGAAAAACACACGAACACAATGAAAAAGTATGTTTTGGTTTTTCCAGTAACTGAAATAAAATATTTAGATTTCGGATGTTTAGTTCTGATGTAAATTAGTATGCTAATTAATTAATATGTTGAAGTTTGCTGATCGTTTATTTAGTACTTTTGATATAAAGTTATCTTATCAACCCACTAGTACTCTCATTTTAGAATTAAGAGAGGGGGGGGGGGATATGTAAGAGGTAAAAATGTCGCGTAAAAATGAATAAGTGAAAGGGAGGGGGGGGGATTCACAAGCGGTTTCTTTATAATATCTGATACCAGGGTCCACCGACTGATGACAGGCCCTGGTGTTAAGCAAATTGTGATTTAAAAAAAGGACAAAAAGAAAAAAAAATTCGAAGTGAAAAACAACGCATGTTTTTTTTTCCGGCAAAATTAATTTATTTTAAGGATTCAAAATTTTTACTCGTTTCATACTTTTGCGCCATTTTAATTTCGCCCCAATTCTTTTAAATCACGTATCGCTAACGTAATAACTTACGCTTGACGATTCTACAATGACTTTTTTACTACCCTTTAGCAATGAACCATCGTACAAATGAGGCTTAATTACCTCCCTTTCAGCGCTTCCGCAGAGGGGAGAGAAGAGAGAAAACATCTTCACCTCCGGATTCGCATTGCAAATGCAGCGACATCAGCATTGGCGATTTAGTGCCTTTTCGATCATTCAAGCACGCTTTTTCCCAAACTTGTCTCGCCAACCTGTTCCTTAATGTCGGCTTCTTGGTCGAACCACTTTTTCGTCAGGGGTCGAAAGGAAGGTTACATACGTTTCTACCGGAGTGGAACATCTTTGCGTGTGAACTATCTTTGTTAATACTATGCCTAAGGTTTGTTCATATCGGCTTCCTTTTAAACCAGAAATCCTATACAGCCGCCACAGAACAAACAGTACTTACAGAAATACCACTTTGAGGCAACGATTTTGCATACATTTGTTGAGAAAAAGGCTGTAACCTTCTCAATAATTTTTACTCTTATGATAAACTTGTGTCGCCTAGTAAAAATTCCTTAAAAAATGCTCTGCTGTGAGCAATAAGATGCTTTACTGTGTGTCTGTAAATTCATCGGTCGGCCGATAAGATAACTTTGTTGCATAACTGTCCAGGACCTTCTAAGGCTCTAACAGCTGCCTGTAATAATAGTCTGTAGGGGACAATGAACACGTAAAGGCAGGGCCGCCTCCAGGGGTGGCGTAGAACCGTGGCTGCCAATTTTAATTTAGGGATGAACAAAGTAAAAAAAAAGAAAAGAAAACCTTCTTAGTATTTAAAAAAATTAAATAGAAGTAACAAAATACCAAGTGGAATTCCCGTGACAAAAAATATTTTCTCAACAAAATTTTGAAAGAAAATGCAACCCTTGAATATTAAACCTTTAAATATTATTTAGGAACATCCACGGTTCTTTATTATAATTTACGTAACTAAAGGCAGCTGAAATTTTTCGAGACATTCTGACAAATTAAAAAAAAAAAAAAAATCAACCAAAAAAAGTAATCAGTACATAGTAAAAACCTATAACAAATTTTAATTTAATACAATGAATGAATAGCTGGATAATAATGGCGGTTTCAATAGGGGCCGCCGAAGCATGTTTTAAATAGAAAAAAAGTTAAAATGCAGTAAGGGAAATTTAAAACATTCCAACGTAATGAATACTAAGTGTTTGAATGTATAAAACGAAAGTAAAATAAAACTTTATTAAGCTATTCTAGCTGGAGGATATTTAAAGTAAAATTAAGTTGGAATAAGATCTGGTGTCCCTAAAAAGTACCACATCACTCAAAAATGTTGAAAAATATTTTAACGAATCTCAAACTCTTTATTTTCAAACAACTTCAAACATCAGGTTGGAAATTGAAAATTTCACTATGAAAAAAACCAAAGAACTAAAATGATCTCGGAAAAGATATACTGGGGGGGGGGAGGTTTTTCCATAACATTTGCATCAATAATTTAATAAAAAGATAGAGACTTAGCAAAGAATGCGGAAGGGAGAGACATCCTTTAGCCTTACCCTTCATTTTACACCTCCAAGGTAGATTAGAAACGTGTTTAAAACTTCTATTTTGAAAGAGTGCAGGGAAAGTTTCTAAATCGGAACCCAGTCCCTTCTCATATCGCCTATCGTTATCAAAGATGGCCTACAATTCGTGTTTAGGACTTCAAATTCGAAAAGCTTCCAGGAGAGTGATCACCCAAATCCCCCCCCCTGCAGAAGTGCCTCCACCCCATCTTTAAGGATCATTTAAAATTTACTTTTTAGGACTACAATTAAGAAATTTTTCAGAGATCATCGAATCTGTCCTCCCTCTTGTATCACCAAAGGTGGTGTGAAATTTCTTTTTTAGGGCTTCAATCCCGAAAAGATTTCTGAGAAGAGCCCCTGAACCTTTGGTAACATCAGCGAATATCATCTACGACTTCGTTTTAGAGTTCAAATTTCGAAAAATTACCGAATGAATGTCCCCGAACAGCTTTACCCACTAACATTACCGAAGATCGACAAAAACTGCGTTTTAAAAGATAACTTAGAAAATTTTTTGTTCCCTACACGCTCGCCAGCATCACTTGAAGGTCCTCTCAAATTTCGTTTTATCGGATTCAATTCCAAAATATGTCCCGAAAATTCCTCGCCCTCACGTCATTGAAAGTCGACGAAATAACGTTTTTTAAGCTTCAGTTTCCCAGAATTGTCGGTCCCCTTTACGTTATCAAAGAAGACCTACAATCCCTTTCTTTAGATTTCAATTACGAAAAAAATCCTGGAGAGCACCTTCGAGCCTCTTCTCTCCCAAACATTACCTAAGATCACCTAGAATGCATTTTTAAGACAACTAATTGAAAAAAATTCTCGGAGGGGAGGGGAGGACACCGGATCTTTGCTCTCATTAACATTGTCAAAGATAGTTTAAAGACGTTCATCAAAATTATACGTTCTCTTTTCACGTGATATCGCGTGAAAAGTTCCTCATCAATCATTATTGCACATAAGACCTTCAGATACTGACTTTAGGAGAGGGGGGGGGGGCAATTGATAGGTAACAAACTTTTTGAAGAACTTCAATTTCAAAAAACATAGCCCTCCCCCCAAAGATCGTCGTCACCTAAATTGGCGCTTTGGGAACTTCAATTGAGAAATTTTGCCCTGAAAGAATACCTGAACGCCCTCCCCCTTCCCCTAGTGTTTCAAAACAATGCTTACGCATACGTTTTAGAGCTCTGATTTTGAAAAGGTTTTGGGGGAATTCTCCAAATACCCCCTCCCGCAAACATCGCCCAAGATCATTTCAAAAGTCTAACAATGCGTTTTTGAAGCTATAATTTTGAAAATTTTCCGGGGGAGTGCCCCCGAACCCGCCTCCCCCCCTCATCAGCAAGAAAATTAATTTTTACTATGCAGGTGTTCGTATTATTGATTCTTTTTCTCCACATTCGTAAACGCAGTTCTCCTAATTTGAATACTCAAATTCTAATGGTGACTCCCTACTAAAACTAGAAGATGTTTAAGTCTGTGGTGGGAGTGTCTCCTCTTCAAGGAGCAAGTCTTAAGGGGCCGGCTGGCCTGTAAATGCCAGGGCCGGTTCATGTTGCCCCATCCGCCACTGCATCACCGTAAGGGTTTGGACAAACCGGAATTGCCAATAGTGAGACGGGCAATGCTGCAATTCTGCACCCTCTAAGTCGGTGGGGGCTCTCATTTGCAAGCACCAAGCTACCTCTCTTTTACGCAGCTGGTTATATGAATTATGCCAAATATGCGGACATATACTTGCAACACTATCTGAAACATTTGAGTACATTATGCGATAAAAAAAAAAATTGATCACATCAAACATCAGCTATCCAACGATCTAACGCAGTGACAAATTCAGGTGGTCTAGAACCTGTAGGGATTCAATTCAACGATAGAATAAGTCTTGATGAGAGCAATGAGCAATACAACAATAGAATGCTAAATATTTACACCTTTTTGTCTCTCAGTTTGGAAATCACAATCCGTTTCTAAAGCCCCCAGAAGTTTCTTCCCTCTCAAGTTGGTAGTGGTATTGCTCGCTGATGATAAGGTGAATTGCGATGAGATCTTTAACGTTCGGGTAGTAACATCAAAGGAAACTGAAGGCAAACAATTTTGTGGCATTTCTTTGTAAAGGAGGTAAGCAGTTATGTCTTTAGCTTCTGTTACGGGAGTAGTTACTATCTGTAAAGATGTGTAAGCCCAAACCATCTTTTACACCGAATGGTATGAACAGTAAAGTTGGAATAACAAATTGCTAAAAACTTCTGGTACGAGTTATGCGCTGATCCTCCATCAGTATTCGATGAATCTGGTTTCAGAAGGAAAGAAATCCTGTATCGTTAAAGTGCTATTATCTGAAGCAAAAGGTTCATCCAACATCACAGAACGAACAGCTGGTGTCATATATGAGGCAGTGAGAAGCAAAGGGATGTAAGTGAACATTTTCAAGTTTTGAATAAAACGTGTTTAAAGATAAGATCCTTGGTAAACTTTCATTGATTTTCTTTTCTAAATCATGCTGTACAGAAGCAACTGCCAGGTCTACTAGCACCATTTCTTGCCCCAAGATAGAGGAGAGGTTCACCAACCATTTGTACTGGTTATCTCCAAATTTTTAATTTTGCCACTTACATCCCTTTGCTTCTCACTGCCTCATATGTAATAGATGGAAGATACCTGCTTGATCATATTTTTGGTAATGATATGTTATATGTAAGCTTCAAGGAAATATGCCAGCAATGCAGTGTATAAGTCACTTGTAAGTATGGGAAAGCTAGTGTCATTTTTGATGGGTGCAAAGAAAGCACCACAGAAATATAATCTGCGTCCTATTACAACAGCCAAGCCTTCTGCTCTAGAAGACTTTCTGCGTCTCAAATCTTGTGCTTGCTCTGAGGGGTTCATTGGATATAGTGAATGTTTGAAAAGTCTGAAAGTGGACTGAAGTGCTCAATTATATGCACAAACAGTGTTAGACATAGCTGCAACAATAACGATTTTGCTGAGGATCTAGATTCCAAAAAACATCTTGATAACGAAGACTTTTTGTTACAAGCTTAGGAGAAATCATTTGAAATCAAAAGACAGTGCAGCGTAATTTTTCTGGCCATTCAATCAAATGTGCACCATCAGAGGGGGTGGGGTGGAGGAAGGATAATATTTTAGTATATAATTTCGTTTAGGGACCTGAGCTACTGTTCTTATGGGGTGGACAGTCCTGATTTAATACATTTTAGATTTGCATGAAATAATACTTCTACTTGAAATAAAAATCGGGGGGGGGGGATTTATTTTATTTGGAAGAGGGGGGCTGTAGCTTTGAGAGGAGGTGCACCATCGCTCTTGGAGGATGGACACACTTGATTTCTAACTTTAACTTAACATAAAATAATGTTTCCATATGAAATATATGGAGGGGGGTTCTGGGGTACTGCTTCGTTTCACGGGGATAGGGGGCTCTGTAGCATTGGTGGGTTATGTCATCCCTCTTGGGGGCAAACGCTTTTAATTTCATGCTTTTAAATTTAGTATAACATAATATTCTCACTTGAAATTTACTCTAAAAATTCTGGAAAAATACCCAAAATAGCAATTTTTAGATGCCCTCCATTCCAAAACCCAACGCACAATGGGGTGGGACTTTTTACCTGTTCTTATTGGGAAACAATTTGCACCAGGTTTAGCTCTTTTTTCTTTTGGATGTTTGGCTCCGACGCCTATTTTTACTGTACTCAGACCCCGAAGAGTTCCTATTTTTCCTACTTTTTCCTATTTTTTAGAGCTCTCTCCTTATTTTCCTACTTTTTCCTTTTTTTTCCTACTTTTTCTTTCTTCAGTATAGCACTTCTAATTGTGCATTGATTCTTATTTTTACAATGCCGCACCGATAATTTTCTGCATGTTTCAATTTTGAAAAGCAAAAGAAACAAGCGGATCCTGAACTTTTCATTGACTGACTACAGTAATTTCTGGAAGGAACGCCGCGGCGTCTGCGTGTTTAAAAGTTAAATTTTCGTAAGTGACTTTTTTACCGTTGCTGCGTTTATGATCGACTTTTCTTTTTATCGCCCCGACTTCAGTCCTACTGTTTTAACGAAACAATAAAGAAATGGATACCGGCACATTCTGATGCAATTATATATTACTTACTCGTCAATTAAAAGCTTTAGTTAAAGTAAACGGTCGACTGTTCGAAAAGTGCGGGAAAAGCAGAATTTCCCATTCACCAATTTTTCGTATAGCTGATTACAAGGGAAATGGAGCTCTATTTAAACAGAAAGGCAATGTAAAACCTTAAAAGGAACGTAAGGAAGCAAAAAACTTGTACACTGTACATATTTTCTTGATGTTATTACAAAATAAAAACTACATGTAACAAAAGTTCGCAAAAACGGAACACTTCAAAAATAATCGCAGAAACTAACCTTTTTCATACATGAATATGATTATTGTTCATTCTAAACAAGAAACATGAAAAAATAGTTTATAAAATTTCAGTTTCTTTCCTTGCAAAGAATGTATTTGCAAAAAAAAAAAAAAAAAAAAACCTCGGCAAAACCTAAATGGGCAAAACGTTCCCGATTTTTGGAGAAAAATCGGAAATCAATTTAAGTGCGAGATTCCGTTTTTATTTCTTCACATTTTTAAAATTTGGGTGGGGGGGCGAGGGGTTACAGCCACAAGCAAATATGTACTGTATTTTTTTTAATGGGTATTTTCTAATCTGATATATCATCAATATCGAGGAGTTGCTCCCCCCCCCCTCTCAATTTCGTGAACAATTTCCAGATGAATATTTTTGTTGTATGGTGAGGATTGAGTAAAAATATTGTGTTTACCATGCATTGATTTTTTCCTTTTTGTTCCGTGACAAAAATTTTGGAAGAAGGAGGTAAAAAATCATCAAACCAATAAAACAATATTCGTTCTTATTTCTTGATTAAAATTAAAACTGGCCCGTCATTTTGACTTTTCCCTCGGGATGGCTAGCGAAGTATGTATACTGAATGCAAATTTTGTCTGAAAATAATAAAAACCACACAAACTTTTATAGTTAAGCATTAATTTTCTAAAGCCAGGGAGGGGAGAAATTGACCCAACCGACCCCCCTAAATGACGTTCCTGAAAGAAAAATTTTGTTGAATGCTAAAAATATGTAACATAATACAAACCTTTTAGTTTACCTATTTCGTTATTTATTTAGTTTAATTATTTTATTATGAATTTTATGTCCCATATTTAAGAACAAATTTATTTTAGTTCTGCATTTTCAGTCTTTTTCCTTTTGTTTTTCAAATTCAAACATCTGCCCCTGTTTATGCAAGAATGCATGTCAGCTGCTGATTATTTTAAACTAAAATTAAATTAATATTTACTTTTCTTTTTGTATCGCAGTTAATGACAACAGGAGCGGAAAGTGTTAGTATTTTCAAATGATAATTGGATGCTCTCGAAGGAATGTTTTCGTTTTTGACAAAACAAATCTTTAACAAAAATGGTTTTATTGCACCAAAATATGAGTTTTATTATTATTATTATTATTATTATCTTTTTTTGCGATCGCTATATTGTATTTCATTCTTTTACACTTCAAATTTTTATTACTGTACTGTTGAAAGTTGTTTTTTTATTCGGATTTTATTTTTGTATTTAGTACCTTGGTTTCCAGCAGTTTAATTTTCATACTGAAAATTGTCATCTTGTTTCTTTCGTTTTGTTTTTATGAGTCGGCCTTTCATTAAATCCCTTTAATACTTCAAAAGTAATGTTACTTTATTTCTGGGACAGTTTTAAATCAAAAATACTGTTAGTTTATTTTACATTAGAAATAAAGTTTACGCTAAATCTGTTTCCTCTTGACGTGTGTTCAGTCCTATCTCTTCCTATTTTTTCCTACTTTTTTAAGTGATTTTTTTCCTACTTTTCCTACTTTTTAAATTTTTGACTCCTTATTTCCTACTTTTTCCCCCCAAAAAACCACTTCGGGGTCTGTGTACTAATGAGTGAACCAAGCCAAGTCTTTTAAATAAGGATACGACTTGATACTAGGTACATTCTAGTATAAATATTTTGGTGACTCACTCATGGCTTTGAGGGCAAAGGTCAATTGAAAATGCAATTTTTTAATTTTTTTGCCTTGTTTGGGCCCGGATATCTGCTAAAGCCGTGAGTAATCCTCGGAAATAAGTATATGATTAACTACTCACCACAGTATAGTACTAAGAAAAATGTAAAATAGCTTTCATTTCTCTTTGCTTTAATAGTTAAACGGTCTCAAAGTCGATGATCTTTTAAAAATGGCCAAGCTTAGAGGTCAATAACTTTTGATCGCGACGGGTCAACAACTTTGGGATACAACTGTAGTTATAGTCCAAATGGTGTAGTTTAAGGTCCAGGTTAGAAACCCATGGCAACTAATCAATTTTTTTAATTACGCGGTCTCAAAGTTGATAATTTGAAACAACAAGAATCAAAGTTTTAGGTAAATTACTCTATAACGCCTGAGTCAATAACTTTGAGCAAGAGCTGTAATTATGCTCTACGTGGTGTAGTTTTAGACTCATATCAGAAAAACATGAGATTTAATCATCTTACTTAATTAAACGGTCACAAAAATAATGATTTCAGTATAAAAGAACGTTTTTTCACGAGTTTATATGCGTGCTACTCAAAACCTTATGAGCTCAAACTCACATAAATACTAGAACGAATCAACTGCCAAATGTACTTTAAGCTCCCAAAATTTCATGCTTCCAGTGCAATAAAGTTTACTGTAGCCTTGACCACAACATGGCATTTCTTCTCACAAAACTGATCCGCCCTTTTGGAACAAAGAAACCACGTGGAATGGAATGTTTTACCCTTTTCGGTAGTAGTGTTAATCACCGCAAGGTAGCGTATTCGAGCTCTGGAGTTGTGAATAGTTTATTGGAGTTGCGAATTTTTCTGCATCAGATAAAATATTTTCCAACATTCCAAGGCAATTAGAACGTGAATTATAATTGTTTTTAAAGGTGAACCTTGAATTGAAAATAATTTTTAGTGCTAACCAAGCTTATAGAAATAGTCTTTAGAATCAAAAATTTTTTTTAATATTTTATTCGGTAGCTTTGTAATTCACCGCAAGATAGCGTATTCGAGCTTTGGAGTTGCGAATTCGACTTTCGTTTCAGAACAAAAACAAGTTTTGTTCATCTAAAACGACGTGCAGGATTTATCGTCACTCAATTATTCAACCCTTTTCTATTTTAGCGCTTCATAAATATTAAGAAATATACTTTTATACTAGAGGACCCGACAGACGTTGTTCTGTTCAAACTTTGTAAAATAAAAAGTTGAAAAATTTCAATAAACTATCAAGATTTTGAACCGTTTTGCTGAAAAAAATAAGTTAAAAGAAAATGTTTTAAGCTGCTTGGTGTCAGAATGCGTAAAGTATTTATTACAATTTGATTTATCTAATGCCCACTGGGCAGTTGTTTTATTAACTATTTTTTTTCCCGTACTCAAAGGATAAACAGCGTCCTCAGATATTAAGTGTAAAAAACTAACTACCAATCTAGAACAAACGGGAAATCCCTCTGAAACGTCCGCCATATGAAGAACAACACAATCGAAAGCAAATCGTTTTAAAAAAAAAAGATAAAGGTAAAAACAATTCTCTGAATAAGCGAAGCCCCCCATCCCGATATAAAATAAACAGCTAAAACTCTACAACTAAAATGACTTAACACTCTTGAAAAACGAAAAACCACTCTTTGCAATTTGAAATATTTCGCCAAACAAACAAAAAATGCAATAAATTACATTAACAGTAGCTTTAAAATGTTAACAAATGATCGCGCAATTCTATTAGTTATGATCGCGCAATTCTATTAGTTATAGCCAAAGTCGCCATGCCACCAAATTACTGTAATCCAGCCGATCAGTGAGCGAAGCTAACTCCGACCGATAAGCGGTACGTTTTGTTTGAATGATAACTTTTAAAACTTCATATATTGCCTAATTTGTTTTTTCCGCCAAAGATAAAGATCTTCCACTGCGATGATTTTTTTGTGTACAGAACTACTCTGTCGTAATTTATCTAGACAAAAATGAAATTTGTTTCGTCTTTAAGTTCCATCATCTTTTCCAGCAATAACCTAATGCATCAATTCGGTCACACATGTTTCAACTACAACGACAGAACACACGTTTTGCGTGAACTTTCCAGTACTTTAATTTAAAATACATTACGGGACCTAAAATCGTTGCTTTCAAGAAATGAATTCTTCACTCTCTCTCTCTCTCTCTCTCTCTCTCTCTCTCTCTCTCTCTCTCTCTCTCCCTCCCTCCCTTCGTTTTATCTATTCTCAATTGACATATCACAGTAGGAAATTTCATTACAAAAAGAAGGGCTGGCTTTCTTATTGTCATTTGGCAACGGGTTAAATATTTATTTCAGTTCTCGCTTAACAATAGGTTACAATAAATATTAATCATTTGGGAGATATAACCATCCAATGTTTAAATTAATTATTTCATTAACAAAAACGTTTCCGAATCGATCCATCGCGCTTCGAAACCATGCTTGCCAAAACTTAATTACATACAAAAAATTTGATCAAAATCAGTCTACCCGTTTAAAAGCCTTATGGTGACAAACGTACGCACAGAACATTTTTATATATTACTAGAGGACCCGACAGATGGTTTTCTGTTCAAACTTTGCGAATTGAAAAGTTAAAAAATTTCTATAAACTGTCAAGTATTTGAACTGCTTAGTTATAAACAAAAAATACAATAAATTACATTAACAGTAGCTTGAAAACGTAAACATATGATCACGTTGTTTATATATTGTTTGGATATTGTTTATATCCAAATTCGCCAAGCCGCCAAGTTACTGTAATCCAGTCGATCAGTAAGCGAAGCCAACTCCAACCGATTAATAGTCCGATCTTTTGAACGAAAACTTTTAAAACTTCATTTATTGCCTAATTTGTTCTTTCCCCCAAAGATAAAGGTCTTCCACTGCACTGATATTTTGTGTACAGAACTATCCTGTTGTAATTTATCTGGACGAAAATCAAATTTGTTTCGTCTTTAAATTCCATTATCTTTTTCTTTAATAATATACCTATTAGTTTGATAATCCTTAAAGTATTCTTCACTGTTAAAACCAGAAGTGCCACAGGGGTAAAGAATTTCACCCTAGGGTAAAAAAACGGTGACTCAGGGTGCAACAGAGGCTAGGAAGTGTCGTTAAGGTGCTTTTGGTTCCTCAGTGGGTGAACAACGTTAACTCAAGTGCTAAAAGACCATTCAATAGGAGAGCGACTCGTTGCGCATGCGCCCTGACATCAACGCCAAAGACAACTTCAGTTTGAATGGCGAACGAAGGAAGTTGCAACGAAATTTACTTTCACATTGAATGAAGTACAAAACTGAAAATTTCGTGGATTAATCTTCGAAACCTCGTGTAAGTAAAGGCATTTGATCATATTGTAGCTCTTTAGAGCTTTCAAACATATTTAAAGTGTTTAAAGTATGTTGACAACCGCTTATTGTTCCGTTTACCTTATTAAATATTTAATATCTTGCTATTTATATCCTGCAAAACTGTTACCTAAAACTATCTATCAGTACTATCTTGAACAACAACAACATTAAAAATAAAAACTTTAAATCAGCTGATAATTGAATAGCTAATTCCGGAATAAAAATGCATCGACGCGACGTGAGCAGCCTATACACCAATGTATAGTTCTTCTCAATGAAATAACTACGTAGTAAAAACGAACAAAGCAGCAAAGGCGGAGGAAAAAAAAAAAACGCGTAAAAAGAAATCTTTCTTACTCAGTGTGACTCATGAGTTTCACATCGTGTTTTGGTTAACGTATCTTTCTTAGGCATTATTGCATGAAGCGAATGTAGTTATCTACTCGTTTTTATTTTTAATCTGACGGAAAACTTGACATTGGAAAGAAGGGCTTTTAAATTAGTATTTATCTTGTACACAGAAGGATACTCAAATATTGAATCTTATAATAAGTATTGATATGTTACGCTCGATTAAAATTTTAAGCGTTAATGAAACGCTTTTATTTTCCCATGATTCTAATCTAAATGTTACCGAATATTTCTGGTTGTTCCAACAAATGATTGATAAATACCATCCCTGTTCATTTTCAGTACGGATCATGCAGTAACAGTTGTCAACAACATATTAATTACTGAGCAGTCCAAGTGTGAATGCAAGAAAGTTAGTGCACGAACAGACAAATTAAAGTCATGAACACTTCTAAACTATGTTCGAAAGTTGAAATGTGATCAAATGCCTTTGTATATATAAATCAAAATAAATAAAACACAATTGTATTCAAAAACTCACACAACACGGGGGGGGGGGGAATCTCTATAGGAAGCAATAAAGGTGCCATTTTTCTGACCTAGGGTACCATCTTTCACCTACGGTACACGTTAGGTGAAGGGAGCCAGTTTTTCACCCTTGCTAAAGGTGCAATTTCGGCTCCCTTTCGGGTGTCGCTGGTGAACAAGCGTTTCACCCCTGAAAGGTGCCAAACGCAACCTGTAGTTTTAACAGTGTTGACAATGGTGCCAAAACTCAGATGGATTTGAGCCGAGAAACAAATGTTGCTAGGTACGGTACTTTCTGATCATTTGGTTCGGAAAACATAAAGCACCGATCCGGTCGCATGGTTCAACTACGACGACAGAACACACGTTTTGCGTGAACCTTCCAGTACTTTACTTTAAAATATATCAAGGATCTAAAATCGTTGCTTTTAAGAAATGAAGGCTTCACTCTCTCTTTCTACGTTTTATCAATTCTCAATTGACATATCACAGTAGGAAATTTCATTACAAAAAGCAGAGCTGGCTTTCGTATTGTCCTTTGGCAACGGGTTAAATATTTATTTCAGTTCTCGCTCAACAATAGGTTAAAATAAATATTAATCAATTGGGAGATATAACCTTCCAATGTTTAAATTAATTAATTAATTAACAAAAACGTTTCCGATTCGATCCATCGCGCTTCAAAACCATGCTTGCCACAACTTAATTACATACAAAAAATTTGATCAAAATCGGTCCAGCCGTTTAAAAGCCTTATGGTGACAAACGTCCGCACAGAAGATTTTTATATATTAAGAAGATGTAGGATACATATAAATCTGATTATTTAATGCCAGTTTTCTGAAGAAAATATTTCATTCGCAACTCCAGAGCTCGAATACGCTACCTTGCGGTGATTAACAATATTAAAGCTAAAATAATAGTTAAAAAAAAAAAAAAAATCACGCTTTCGTACCAAAATGAACTAAAAAATGAAAAATAATCTTTGGATGATAGTAGTTGACCAATCACTTAATTTTAATGTAATACAAAAAACCGTGGGGTGCTGTCTATTTACATTTTTGCATGGACAACAAATGGAAGAAATTCAAGACAACTGATAAGAAGCCCCCCCCCCCCACGCTTTTTTGTATTACATTAAAATTAAGTGATTGGTCAACTACTATCATCCAAAGATTATTTTTCACTTTTTAGTTCATTTTGCTACGAAAGCGTGTTTTTTTAGTTTTTTAAACTATTATTTTATTTTTTATTTTTAGTTTAACTTGTTTTACGAAAAAATATTCATTTCAACATTATTCAAAATCTTTTATATTCATGAAATTTGGCCAAAAAAAGCGACATGCATGCAGCGTGTTAACTCAGTATAATTTTTTCAGTAATGTAAGCTATTAACATTTAAGATTAAATACTTTTCATTTTTCATACACAACTAAATAAAATTCACACTTAATGTCTCGGGTGGCATTCGAAACGTGGTCTCTCGAACTCCAAAAAGAACAACTGTACCCCTTAAAGTGTAATAGCCGAGCTCTAAAAACATTCAACTTCGCTGATAAACTGCCTGTGGAGTAATTGTGTAATCCAGCTAAATCCAGATGTATGTGTGCGGAAATCATGTCTACATTACTTTGAAAATTTGAAATGCATTTGAATAAAAGTTTTGTTCAACAATGGTCTGATCAGCAATGAATTTCCAATTGAAGGTTCACCTAAATTTTGGCATGAATTTAGTTAAAAACAATTATATTTCATGTTCTAATTACCTTGGAACATTGGAACAAATTTTGTCTGATGCAGAAAAATTAAAGGTTTTGTAGATATTTTTAAATAATTTTTGCGAGCATTTTTAATGCATTTTGTAAAAATTTTCCTTTTTTACATTGTTGGATTTATGCCAAAATATTGATTAAAATTGGAGGAAACTAACAATTAAAAGAGTTAATTAATTAATTTGATTATAGAATATTGCATTGTCATCGCGTCTGAGGTCGCGTGCCAAATTTCAAAAGAATCCGATCGCAGGAAGTGGGCGAAATTTGAGCTGCAAGATTCCGTCACAAGATATATACATACATACATACAGGTGAAGCTAATAAAAGCATGTAAAAAAAAGGTAAAACATTCCATTCCACGTGTTTTCTGTGGGGTAAATTACGGGCTTCAGATAGTTTGTGGTGAAATGTAGTTTTAGAAGAATAGAAAAGAAAGCTTCCCACAAACACGATGAAAAGTTACTGTCGTTCACTAATCGTCAAAGCAAGTTATAAGTTACGGCGTGTGTTTGTTTTACTCTTTTCATCCGCCATTAGACAGTGGATGCAGCGCCCCCTATAGTTTATTGGAGTTGTGAATTGCTTTTTGTTGAGAATTTAATTAATCTGAAACACTATCGTCTGAGTAAAAGATTTCTAGATTACACTGAAAAAAAAAGCCACGTGATCTCTGAAAACGAATAGAAATAAAGTTTATATAGAATAGTAAGAACATGGAGTAATTGTTATACATTACAGAATTAGTCGTAATATTTATTCTCCGAGTGTAAGAATTTTTTTTAGAGAAAAAGTAAACTTGATATGAAAAGGTTTTCTAGCTTCCTTCGATTCCAGAGCTAAATATTATTTTTTTAATTTTAAGTCTCATGATTTTAAATGTTTGTATTACGTTTTTAATATGAGAAAATATTTTAGAAGAACAAAATTTCAACCAGATTTCGAAGGTGCCACAAAAACTCGGAATCAGTTCTTTAATACGTTATAATTGTGAAAATTCCATTTACCAGGACTTTTTGATACATCTCATGAATTGCGGAAAATTCGGAAATAGAGTACAGAGGTAAGCTTTCAATTTTATGCCAAAAGTTTAAAATTTAGAGAAATTAAAGGCAAAACGTAAATTTCATGCAGAATACCAACAGCCCGGTTATAACATTCAGAGACTGCACTTTCGTACTCATCAGTCTGGAATAATCAATAACGGAGCTAGAGGCATGTTTTATCATTAAGAGGACATTTTCCTCCTAATCAATGGGAGTACATGTGGTGCCAGTGCAGTTATTAGCTATTCCAGACTGATGAGTCCAAAGCGAGGACGAAATTGCAGTCTTTAAATGTCATAAAAGGGCTGTCGGTAATTTGCATTTGCTTAAAACGCTTGCTTATTGCTTTGCATACCTTGAAATTTTCTATTCAGTGATACGTAAAAAATATATATTTATTCCTACTTATTATAACTCTAGATTAAATAATATTTCTAAATCTACGTGTTAAAAGATCTTGAATGGCATAAATTATGAAAATAATACTACTAAAGTGAAATGATCATTTTAGTTTCAAAGAATTTTGCTAATAATTTGTTTAATTTGCTAAAACTTTCTCTGATTTAAAATATTCGATGTAGGATGAAGCACTTTGTGTGTGTGTGTGTGAATGCGAGAGACAAGTTGATATTCATTTCTGCCGTATTTCCAAAAAAAATAATAATAATAATAATTTGAACTTTGACATCTTGAATTCAAATTATGTTTTTCGCAATCACGTGTGTGTGTGTGTGTGTGTATGTAGGCGTGCATGTTTGTGTGTGTGGGGGGGGGAGGTATGTTTGTGTGTGTGTGCGGGGTATGTGTATGTGTGTGTGTGGGCAGTTGCGTGTTTGTGTGTGTGGGTAGTTGTGTGTTTGTGTGTGTGGGGGGGGGGGTATGTTTACGTATGGGTAGTTGTGTGCATGTGTAGATGTGTGTATGTATGCGTGTGTGTGTGTAGGCAAGTGGCGCAACCTGCAGACGGTTTTCCCTAGAGGAGCAGCATCGTGAGGCGGCCGGCCGACGGTGGTGCTGCAGAGGGAGTCGAGGGGGGGGGGGAATAAAATCATAGGACATCAAGACAGTCAAGTGAGAACAATAAACAATCGTGATTGCTCAAAAAAAAAAAACATTAAAAAATCAAATGAACGTGATAGCCTATTTCATGTACATTAATAAAAATAAAATTAAATGTAAGCGAAATTTAGAAAAATGTAAGGAAAGTAAAATATTTCCAGTCGGGGCAAACTTAATCTGGCAACGTTGCAATGCTGTGATTAGTAGATTTCTTTAAGGTTCAACCGAGGTGTGAGGAGGAAGCTTCTGAACTTAATTTATTTATTTTGTATCTTGTGATTTCTTCTCTGAACTCTTAACAGTGGTTTCGTATGCGGTTTCAATTTCGATATTCGCTGGCTTTTTATTATGATTATCCAATCTTTTAAATACTCATCACCCCCCTATTTCCCCTCACGAATTTACTTCCCCCCCTTGAGGAACCAAATCACTCCCAGGTTGGGGGGAACCACTGCTCTAAGGTATTATATTTTTGATCCTGAGCATGTTCCTGAGCTTGTCCATGATGTCCATGAGCTTCATGCAGTTTTATATAGCGCAGGACGCTAATAAAAACATTACCTTTCTTTACATTTGAAAGTAAAACTCTCTACTCTCCATACTTTTATGCGAGTAGGAAAATTTCTAAATAGCTTTCCAATTAAGAAGTGTTGCTTCTAACGCTCGGACTTGAGTGCAATCACTCAATTTTTAAGTTATTTAAAAACCGATTTTTTTTTTTAAAAGAAGTTAAAAAAAAAAAAAAACGTAG
This sequence comes from Uloborus diversus, assembly GCF_026930045.1. Classification (NCBI taxonomy): domain Eukaryota; kingdom Metazoa; phylum Arthropoda; class Arachnida; order Araneae; family Uloboridae; genus Uloborus; species Uloborus diversus. The sequence continues at coordinate 58,441,257 of NC_072736.1, read as the reverse complement.
CGTGGGGTTTACACCAGTTTTTTTTTTCTGATGCAAATAAATGTTAATTGAAATGTTATGTATTGGAAAGCGCTTGGCGATATATCGCCTAGTTGGCAAAAAAAAAAAAAAAAGATGCCAAAAATGAGGCACTTAATCTTGAGTCAGTTAGGAGATACATTTAGCAAGATTCTCACAGAATTCATGTTAAACATTGTCCACGAATTTCGATAGAAACGCATTTTCTACATCAGTTCTCAACAAGTTAAGGGTTGCAAACAAATTTACTAATAATAAAGCTGAAAGTCTGGATCTCTGTCTGGATGTCTAGATCTCTCTGACGCGCGCCTAGGCCGTTCGGCCGATTTTCATGAAATTTGGCACAAAATTAGTTTGTATTATGAGGATATGCTCCTCGAAGCGATTTTCGAAAATTCGATTTTGTTCTTTTCTATTCCAGTTTTAAGAACATTTTACCTTTTATCATAGCTCTGACGAGTAAATTGCCATAACATGGACGAGCAAATTACCATAACGTGGACGAACAATTTACCGGGCGAGCAAACTAACATAGAAAATTGACGAGAAATTCATCATTTATTATTTGTAAATATGAAGGCGAACAAAATAACCTTTTAATTTCCTACTACGGGCAAAGCCGTGCGGGTACCACTAGTTTTAAATATTCTTTCAACTCACTCGAAGGCACTTTTATGTCGGGTATTTTTGCTCCTTTTCAGCTTTGTTGTTGATGAGCTCGAATGGTAATAAAAACATCAAATTTTAATTTGAAAAAGCTGTTCTCTATACTTACCATATGGTAGACCGGGGCAAGTTTAGCATGGGACATGTTTACGCAGTACCCTTTTTTCCAAACGAATTATAACTGGAAAGCCAACAGTCATAACAGATTGATGCTGCTCCCTAGCAAATATTCTCACAAATGTTTGAGCATCAGTCGAACTTCGTTCTAGCATGCAGAAAGAATAATCTGTTTTCTACCAAGTTGAGTAAATTTTGAGTTGAACATTTTGAAACTTTTTTTGAATAAATTATACTTAGTTAAGAAAGAATAAATTTATAAAAGTTAGCATAATTTTACCCTTTTTAGAAAATTGTATTTGTATGAACTGAAATGTTATTAATTTTTTTACACGTTAAAAATAAATCCAAACCTGGCGACGGGGCAAGTCTATTTTTAGTTCAGTTACAAATTCGTACCTTGTAGCTTACAACATTGTGGCACTGAGTTCATGCCCGTTCAACTTTTACTTTATACAATATTCAGTCTGCAATAAATTTGCTTTATTTTAACGATGGTAAGAAAGACATTATGTTCAAAACACTAACAGAACCACGTTAGGTGTCTAAATAAGCATGCGTAAACGTGCCACAAGTCCGGGGCAAATTTACGCAACCGACTTGGACTCAAGAATAATTTTTTAACGGTTAAAAACACAAACAGAGCAACAACTAAATGATCCAATTTTGACTCCGTTAACTGCTTCATCAAACTGCAATGTCAAAAATTTCCTAAGTTAAAACATAAAATTTAAAAAATTCATTGAAAAAAATTCGCGTAAACGTGCCCCGGTCTACCCTACTTTCGGGTGTAGTAAAGTTCCTAAGAATTATTAAACAAAACTTAAAAATTCAATTAAAAAAATTCTACTTAAGAAACATAGGTTTTAATTTGAGTAAGTAACTGATCTATTTCTTTTGGGTACTCCCTCTGTCCTTAATTAATTGCTACATTTGAATACATTTGAACTGATTATTGATTCTGATGATTTTGATTCTATTTTAACATATTTTTAGAGATTTCGAGGTGCTATGTTATCAAGTAACAACATTTACTTACCAAACATACCCTTAGATAAGAACAACTCTTTTTTCCAGCACGAAATTGGTTTTAAAAATCCAGAGATTGTACTCTTAAGTCGCTCACACTCAACTTTGCAAGGACCCTACCACTAGTATACCAGAAAGATTAGTTTGCTTTCTAATGAATTCAAATGTTGGTGAAAGAATTCTCACAAAACAGGGCGTGGCTTAAGAGAGGGGCGAACCATCCGATATTTGAATCTAATTTAATACTTATTTAAGGATGGAATGCCTGGTAAGTAAATATTGTTGATTGACTGCCCAGCACTCTGAAATCTCTGAAGAATATGGTGAATCAAAATCATTAGTTTCAATATTTAGTACAAAAGTATTCAAATCGTTACTACTAATTTGTAACAAAATTTTCAACCTAAATGTAGAAATTAATTTAGGATAGAGAACTTATTAAGAAGTATCGATTATTTTATACTGCCGTCTAAACTAAAATAGCAGAACTTCCTAAATTGGTAATTTCGAGAAAACGAGCATTTAAATTCTTTGATATTGCTCGGTGGACATACTGCAATCAATGTGTATAGTGTTTTTAGCCTATTTTCCCAGTGAAAGTCAGAAAAAGAAGAAAAAAGCATGAAAGAAGGCTTAATGCATCTTAAAAATGTCGCGAAAAAAAAATCAAAAATAAATAAAATAATTAAATAAATATCGAAAAATTAAAAATTGGAAAGTTGGGTATTGAGATGGGGAAAAATGTCTGTCGGTCTGTCGGTCTGTCTGTCTGTCTGCCCCCCCCCCCGTAATAACTTTTGAATGAATAGTTCGATTCGAACAAACTTTTTTTTGTTCGAAAGCTCTCGGCGAGGGCACCTCATTCCCATATTTCACTTTTTGATTTGAACTATTTTTTGTTCAATTTTGAACAGTTCAAAAAAACTTAACATTAGCGCCTGCGGAGAAACTGAAAGTCAATGTAGATTCCGTACTTGAAGGCGAATTTATTTCAAACAAATTTTGTTGGAAATAGCTCTTGACGCCAAACTCCAGACTCCGACAATTTAGAGGCACCTGACTCCGACTCCTGTGCCCGACAATTAATCGGACTCCGACTCCCCGACTTCGACTCTGACTTCGTAGCTTTGGCAAAAATTTATACACGGAGGACAAATGACTGACTTCGATTCTTGGATATTCGTCTCCGACTCCTTTATCCCAAAATGAGATAGACTCCGACTCCGACTCCGCAGCTATGGTTTTCACTGTGAAATAATTATTGTTGATATGATTTGTTTTTATTTTCACGCTAAAGTTTTAATTTAGGTATTCAGTTTTCTACATAACGATATGCGCAGACATTCATTTAAAAAATTATTTTTGGAAACAGGGGAAAAAGAAACGATTTTTTTTTTTTGAAATGATGTATTTATTTTAATAAGCTTATTAATTTTAATTATTATTTTTTCGTTTTGAAAGCTGTTAAAGAATTTTTTTTTAAGGGAAAAAAGTGTATTAGCTGCTTTGTTTAAAAGGTGCTGCTTTTTTTTACGTATCTAATTTTTTTTAGATGCGTGAGGAATACTTTATTCCTAGAAATTATCAAAAATATGTTTGAAACAATTTGCGATTTTAGCTACTTTTGAGAATATTGATCAGGTACTAGAAAGTAGTATAGGTATACGGGAAAGTAGGCTCGTATAGTTCTAGACGGAACTTCTTGTTTCTTATATTTTAGTGCGCTTACTGCTTTCTACAACTGTAGGACAACATATGAGGCAGTGAAAAGCAAAGAGATGTAAGTGGACATTTTCAAGTTTTTAGTAAAACGCGTTTAAATATAGGTTCCTAGGTAGGCTTTCAGGGAAATGTTTTTCTAAATCATGCTGTATAATAGCACCTATTAGGGCTTTTCGTACTATCTCTTGTCCCAAGACAGAGAAGCTCACCTACCATTTGTACTGGTTATCTCCAAATTTGTAATTTTGCCACTGACATCCCTTTTCTTCTCACTACCTCAAAGATCATCATACTGAACCTAGTAAGGGAGTTGACTACAAACGGGCAAAAAACGGAAGTACTGTTTTTTAAGACAGGGCGGCAGCATTGGCGTAGAAAGAAGCTGTGGGACGTCCACATCAGATTTTGTTTGCTCTTACTTTCGATCAAAATTCCTCTTTCTATTTTGAAACTCATACCTGTCCTCCAGTTTTCGTGTTGGCAAATCCAATTGTTTAAAACAAATTTATGGGACTTACTATTGTTGGAGCAAACCTAACCTGGCATCGTCGCAATGTGTGTGTTCTTGGAACTATGTAGCCTTCACAATGCTGACAGGTTAGGTTTGCCTCAACTATAATATAAAACTGATTTTTCAATGAATAGAAAGATAAGGAAACTTCACAAATTAAGCATTCAATAGAGATCAACCAACTTAAAGTGATATATAATTTAAAATAATACAACATTAACAACCAATAATTTCAGGATACATCTTTTTCGAGACTGTTCGTAAAACCTTCACTATACTATACTCACTAAAATACCAGTAACCTATAAACTCGCAACCCAGTTTAACTCGTTGCTCTACATCCTTGCAAAGATTGTGCTAAGTTCTTAACTTCCACGTTCGAAGTAAAGGAATCATTCACAAAAAATGCATCACTGAAATTTCAACCGCCATTTCTATTTGTAGTGCTTCGGCGAACTAGTTGAATGGATCGTTGATTGCTCCCCAATAAGCGATCGGGTTTTAAGGAATCGAATGAATCAAAGGCTGCACCTGTTTCGTAATTTCCTTCCACCCCGATCGAAGGTGATCGTGAAATCTTACTGACCTTCGATCATCTTCACGAAAGAAAAAAAAAAAAAAGAACGAAGGAATGTTTTAAGAATCATCGGTAGGAAAATGTATACAGCATCAACTAAGTTCTTTCGATACTTCGAAATCTCACCATGGTGGGCATGTGAGAACATATATTGCGGTTTTTTTTTCGTACTGTAAAATAATTCCGAAACGTCACTGATTATTTCCGTGGAACGTTTTTATCAGATTTTCCTCTATTTCCTGTCAAAATCAAGTATTTTCGTCGAAATGTTTCGTGAATTGCTTCAAGTTGTACGAATGCAGACTTCTCACTGCTGTGAAAATATTTTTAGTTCCTAGTTTAAAGATTCGTATTTAATAATCTTTAATAATCTTAAATAATTCGTAAAGAGCGTATTTATTAAATGTATCGGCTTCAGCTTGATTATGGTCTCTCCAGATTGACTAAGCTCCCAATGAGAGCGAATAAGTCTCTGGATTCTGTAGCTTTGCAAGAACTGCAGGGCACATGAGATACTTGATTCTTACTTTCAGTTCTGTCTTAGTTTTGGAGTAATAATGCTTCAGGAGCTTTCTTGTTAAATCTGGAAGAAGCCAACCAGTTTTTTTAAACTTACCTAAACTTTCTCTGAAGATTCCAGAGACATGACTGTTTTTTATTGGGGAGATTTCTAAGCTCTTCAGAAAGATTTCAGGATTAATTTCAGGAAGAGGAAACTGAAATTTGGCGGAAAGCATCCCAGTTGTTTTTCTAGATATGTTACTGAAATCCCATTATTTTACAAGAACGTTTCTGAATTGCTTTTAGTGTAGAGTTGAAAATGCACCGCTCGTAGTTATTGAAAAATAAACTTTTTTTTGCATATATTATAAAACGTCTCTGCTTCTGCCATTATGCAAATCAAAGGGAATTGAATGAACTCTTTATTCTCTTCGTGGTATAAGGAAACTTATAGAAGAATTAAAAGTTTGAATTTGTTCATGACATGAAAAACATTTACTCTTTTCATGACCTAAGTTGTTTTTGAAGCATATGTGGATCTGTTCTCAATTCCAATAATGTCTTTTAACAATAACATCTTTTTGAAATGTGCTTAATCTTATATAATTAAAAACTGAGCGTATGTATCTATGTATCTATGTATGTCCAAGTTATTTCTCCCGAACGACAGTGAACTGACTATCGAACCAGGTATCGATGGATTCGTAATCTACCCGTCTTTATGTTTAGCTATTTAACATAATCCTGCGAGCGGAGATATCAATTAAAAGCTATTAATTATGACACTTAGATTTCGAGATGAAATCCCTATTTTTCGAAGGCCGTTTCAATTGTTATTCAGTGCTTCATCTCAACTTTCCGCGACAATGTTTTGATTAAAATTTGTAGCGTGAAGAAAATCATTGAGAAGAAAAGATGTGTTGCCATTTTTTATTGTTAAACACGGGTCACTTGACACAACTTTCATTTTCGAGGTGAACCGTGCAAAGCCGGGCATGAATTAAAAATTGTCAAACGTAATTCTGTCTTCTTTATGAGAGTCTAAGAGTCAAATTTGAATTGCTGGCTTGATTTTATTTTTACTCCAATTACGTACAGTTAATACTAATTTATTTATCGTAGAGCTTCAAATTGCAAGAATAAAATAATTTTAGCTGAATTATTTTTTATACTTTTAGCTCCTTCATTTTTAAAATCGCGATCTCCTTGCTTCCGCTAGGGGGAATTGATTTTTCGCTTTTTTGATGTCTAATACACTTTGTTAAGAGGAAAACAAATAAAATTTATTCAAAATCATTAAATTGAAAAGTTTCAAATGAAATTCCATACTCTTTAACTGTGTAAAATATCAAAAAGTTAAACACTGAATTGTTTTTTTGTTTCAATTATTTTCAGTTTTTTAAATACGTACGTTACATGACTGATTAATATTTCCTCTCTGTAGTAATAAATATGTGAAACCTTTGAATCAGTTCATATTACTAGATTTATGTCTTGGATCTACTTAAATTGTTTTCAATATGTCTAGCAGTAAGTAAGTTTGAACCCGTTTTGTCTTCAAACCTTTTCGGATATTTTTTCATGAACTCGCAATCACCCCTGGGTACGGCATTCTGGCGCGTTCCCCCCTGGTGTAATCTATATATATATATAAAAGTCTCGTGACACGATGTATGTTCGGGGTAAAATCCGAAACTACTGAACCGATTTTGATCAAATTACATACCTATCTGTAATTTGGTCCAACGTAAAAGACAGGATAGTTTTTATATTTTTTATTGCAAATTAAATATTAATTAAACACTAATAGTGTGTATTGATTGCTTTGTTCCAAAAATTCCTAATAGATGGCGGTGTAAGTTAATTAATCGATACAAATCTAACATCATTTGACATTCTGCTAATAATACTGCATTAAAATAACTCCGAAACGTTACTAATTATTTCCGTAGAACATTTCGGGATGTTACTGGTTTTTATTCACTTCCCGAGAAAATCAACTATCTTTGTCAAAAGATTTCCTAAATTGTTACAAATTGCACAAATGCAGACTTTTCACTGGTGCGAAAAATATTTTTCGCTACCAATATAAAGATTAACTGAGCTTATTTAATAAGTGTATTGGTTTCAGTTCGATTAAGCTCCGCTCAGAATGACTAAGCTCCCAATGAGAGCGAGGAAATCTCCGGATTCCGTAATTTTGCAAGAATTGCAGGCGAGTTAGATTCCAGTTTCTTTCTTGCGAGTCTGTTTTAGCTTTGGCAATGATTGCATTAATACTTTGGGAGCTTCCTTGAAAAAGCAGGAGGGTGCTAAGCTATTATATTTAGCCTACGTTAGCCTTCTCTGAAGGTGCCAGAGACATGACTGGCTTTCACTAAGAAGACTATAGAATTCTTCAAAAGTATTTCAGGGTAACTTCTGGAAAGTTACTGAATTTCAGCGAAAAACCTTTCTTTTTTTTTGTTTTTGTAAGACATTTTTAGAATAAGTCTTGTGAAGATACGGCCGCAACAGAAAATTGCAGTGGCAATTGCATCGTTAGGCATTGCTGCTATTTTTTCAGATGGTTTTATAGACGAACAGCCCTTTCAGCTTTAAATAGACACTCATAACAAACCAAACGCAATGTGTAACATTAAAGAAAAAAATAACGAACGCGGAACGATTGCAGTGTAGCAAAAGAGTGCAGTTATAATTTGGGATAAGTATGGTCCATGAGTAAAAGCCTTCACTCGAAGCAGATCGTAGGAGTATGCAAGATTTGAAAGGCAAGGATAAACTTTTGAATGTTACTGTCTAACTACTGTCTGGGGACTTCCGGCAGACATTACCAGTTATTCCTATGAAATCAACGTCTGTTTAAAACATTCGTTTTTATGGCGAAATATCAAGATACTGCGATTGACCATGAACGTGATAGTACGTATTTTCTAAGCAGTTGCTGGAACAGTGAAATTGAACTGTTTCAAAAAGTTTCCTGAAAATTTCTGCTCTGCTATTGAGACGAAAAGTAAGCGAATTAAGAGTGTGTTTCCGGATATTTTTTTTTTAAATCATAATTACCTCTGTAATCGCGCTATTTTTGCAGCAACAAATGTTGATGCAGACGCAATTAATTTTTAAATGCAGCAGTTGTTGCCCGGTGATTTGAAGTCTTTTAAATCAATCGTTACAGTTGTTAATGAACACGAAGCGTAAACTTTGCAACTGAATTTTTGATTCTCTTTATATACCAGAAATGGCTCAACACAATCTCCGGTTGAAAAGTGATTCTTCCATTAGTATTCTCCATATTTAATTCCACCTAGATTATGCAACGGTATACGTTTAGTTATGAACAACTCTCACTGGAAAAGTTCTTGAAGCAACAATTTTGACAAGAAATTTTGAAGGAGAAATCGTTCTGTTGTCACACATTTCATTATTATTTACAGAATCTTCAACGCCATTAAAAATGCTTCAATTCCCGCGATAACCATTTGCGCGATAAATAGATATCGAGGCCAAACAATGTCTTTCCGTTTCGGATATGAAAATGCTCTGTTTTTCCCATAGGCAACTGTCACCTGCTCACGTGTGGGAAAACCGGAAAATCTATTCATGTTAACAGAAGACAGATTAACTTAGAATATTGTGCACAAATTACTACAAATATAATTTTCAATTTTAATAATTTAAAATTAGAGAAAAAATAATTCGAAATGAGTGTTATCTACCCGATTTATAGTTTTATATGTTAACAATTTATTTACTATACTTTGTAAAGAAGTTATTGAATATAAAATTATAGTTAAAGCTTAGATGAATTAAATGTACATTCAAAAAGTGTATGTTCGTTAGTGCTTAATATTCCGGTATTTTGACTATAATTTTCAAGCTATTTTGCACGTTTGGCCGAATTAAGTCCTTTCTTAATTTACAAAGCAAAAGTACAGTAAGTAATGTTTTTAATGCAGACAATTTAGTAAGTACTAAATTTAATAAGCACCTACTTCGGCCAAACACCCTATTCTCAATCCCATATGATTTAAAATCGATTAAACTATTTTCAGCTTTTTAAAAAATACTAATTTGATTTTATCAAAATGATGAGTAAAAAAATTAATTCTATCTATTGCAACAACTCAGCCGCAGCGATGCGTGGCTGGGTCAGCTTGTGTATGTATATAAATAAATTCAACTTCATAAAATTTGCTTTCAAAAGAATCTTTTTACTTTAGTTTTCAAATCTTTACGAATGAATCGGGAAACGGTTTTCGATAGAGAAATGATTGTTCTCCGAAGAAAAAGAAGAGGTTCTATCCTCGCCCAGTTACGTAATTCAGCGAGGTGAGTGCCATAATTATCCGAGCGAAAGTGTCAAGAACTAAACAACGAAAATTCTTCAAGGTTTTCGGTCGCCCTTGGGACTTTCGGAGAATCGGGGCGGTGTTCTTGGAGCGATCAGACAGGTATGCGCGAGCCTTTGCCTAAATATCAGGAAAGTACCAGCGTAGGTGCGTGCCTTCCGAAAGAATCTCAGGTAATGCTAAAAATTAGGGATACGTCGGGCATGAACGAACGAGTATAAAAGCAGGGCGGCGGAGTCGGAGTCGAAGAATCGGAGTCGGACTGATTTTGGAGCAAAGGAATCGGAGTTAGGAGTTGAAGACTTAAGTTTCAAGAGTAGGAGTCGGCCATTTTCTCTCGAAGTTTGCAACTCTGCAAGTGTTTGCGAGGTCGGAGTCATAGTCGGACTTCTCTTGGGGTAAAGAAGTCGGAGTCGGAGTCGAAGGTTCTAAAGTTTCCGGAGTTGACCATTTTCTTACCAATTTCGCAGTCTTGCATGAAAGATCGACTCCTTAAAATGAGCGGTGTCAATGTATTACGGTCTCCTTAAAAATGAACGGCCGTTCTTTCGAACGATGAATGATTTGGAACATTGTTCTGAATTTTTATGCATCTAAACCTAAGTAAAAGAATTTAATTAAATATTAATAGGCAATTTTTTTTACTTTTAGGTAATTTTAGTTGATTTTCCTTAAAAGAATATTACTGATCCAATGAAACATTTTTCATTCACGTGTGTAACTCTCTCAGAGAGATTATCAGCAACTTCTTAAAGTCGTTCAAATGAACGAGTTCGATGTCCTCTGAACGATCCTCTCATAGGATCATTAAAAAGAACGACATTGCCCATGCTTCATAAAAATATTAGATCGTCGAAGATCAGTTGCTGTTGAAGAAAAGCGACTCTCTCTCTCATTGGTCAATGACCACACTTTGTGATATTTGGTAAATATGCGTTTGTGGTGGTCTTAATTTGGCTTGACTGACGTCCTGGTTTGACCGGAATAGTCGCGGTTTTCAGAAAAATTTCCGGTTAACTTTACGTCCCGGTAAAAGATAAATCTGATTATTATCTATAGATGACCAAAAAAGTCTAAAAAAGTATCAACTGTAAAGGATTATTTAGGATAATTAATAATAACCCATTGGACTAGTCCCTCCTTTCTCTTTTGTGTTACAAAGACTGTATACAGTGGCTCCCAAAAGTGTTCGTACACCTACGATTTTCAATGAAAAAGGCCATTATCCATTGGTTAGAATTAATATTTCGGAATAGGTATTTTATTATAAGATCTATGATCTATATTTAACAAAACTACATGAAAATTTTTAATAAAACATTAAAACATAATTTTTAAAAAATCAAAAACCAAAAATTGCCGAAAATTTTATCTCACAAAAGTCTTCGTACACTTGGAAAAAATGTCAAAAAATTAGTAAATAATCTAACTTTTTACAAAGTTATTATTTAGTAGAACATCATGCAGTATCAACAAGAGCTTTTAAACGTCTGGGAATAGATTTCATTGTTTTTTCTTTCTTTTTTTGCGTAATTTCTGAGTAAGTGTTCAACCCCAGTTTGAGTCTCACTGTTTCTAGCTCTGTTTTCGTTTCAAAGCTGTATTTTCGTAATCTAGCCCCCAGATATCTCTAAATATGTTACATTAAGTTCAAATCTGGAGATTGAGGGGGTATTTCTAAGCTTAAGGACAATTTTTGAGGCACCAAACGCAAACGTGTGCTTCTTATCGTTATCTCGATAAAAAACAAAGTTGTTTCCGCTTACCAAATTTTGGGCTAATAGTTTAAAATTGATTTTTAAAATATTTAAATGAACAGCATGATTCATTATCTAATCAAAAAATTCCAAATTTCCAAGTCCTGATGCTCTAATGCACCCTCCCATTAAAACACTTTCACCGTCCTGATTAACTGATCCAACTAAGTTCTTCAGATTAAATTCCTCATTTTTTCTTTTATTTACAATTATACAACAATTTAACCCAAAATGTTCAATTTATTTTTATCTATAAGTAAGACGTTGTTCCAAAATGTTTTGAGCTTATTTATCATTGATTTTGCGACGGGAAGCGTAAGCTTACTGTTATTCGCACGAACAAGAAAATTTCTGCAGGAAGAGGTCCCATTTAATCCAGTTAATCAGAGAACTTGGCGAACAATTTTAGGTGAAAATTAAACGTAAAATGTTTCATTCAATTCTGCAGAAATTTTTTCAGCACTCAAATGTGTATTTTTCATAATTTTTTTAACTGTAAACCTCCGATCACGCATTGTTAACTTTGCCAGTTGACCTTTTCTTACCGTGTTTTCGATCCTATTCTTGTCTTTAAAGCATTTTATCAAGCACTTCACTATAGAATGGTATAAATTACCTAATTTAGAGACATTTCAAACCAATTTACCGCTACTGTGAGTAAACAATTCAAATTTCGAATTGTGTTAGTGATGTTTTTCAAATACCAGTCATTCTAAAGTAATAAGCACAATATTAAGGAATAAATAAACAAAAAATTAAAGCCAAATGACTTTTAAGGGTCAACACAATGCAAAAATAATAAAAAAAATGACATATGATAGTTTTAATCATGAATTTATTCGAAAAACTTTGAGTGTACGACGACTTTTGTGGCGTATTATTTCTCCGTCTCTTCATTTTTTGACAAATTTCAAAAATAAAATCTGGAAATATTTTGAAAAAAACTACTGAGTTTTATTCAGAATGGCATAAGAATGGTGTGAAAAAAAATTGGACTTCATATTCCAATTCAGTTTTGCGTTATTTTGGTTTTACTACAAAATTTCAAGGTGTACGAACACTTTTGGGAGCCACTGTATACCACTACTGCTCCATGCTGTTACTAAAATGAATTGTGGTCCTTTAACCCTTTAGACCTCCTTCACATAAGGTAACTTGTTGAATTAAGCGGACGGTTATTCGGAAGGTAGAAAAGCGAAGGAATCGCCTGCTATCCTTCACGCGACAATTTACTGTGCCTGATGTGCCGCTACTATTCTCATCTCGATGAGTAAATCAACTTTTTAGTTGATTACACGCATCAGGACATTGCCAAGCGTTTGCCCTATACCGGAGTAATCTAGTTGAGAGTGAACTCGGTTCAGTTTTAACATGATTGTGAAGAAGCTTCTTGAATAAGTTTTATTAAACTTTGTTGATTCGTGGATTCGTGTGAAGGCAACGAAAAACTTCAGTCAAGTCATTGAGAGGCAACTTTTTCGAAAAATTGATTGCACTAACTATATTGTGGGTAAGGTGTCTTAAGAACCATAAACTTTGCAATAGAGTATGGAGGATTTTTTTTCTTTCATGAATAAAACTATTCGACCTTATTTAATTAGCGAAGTTAATTTAAGTTTTGTGAAAATTGGTTCAGTAGTATTGTATAAATAGGCATATGAATCTATATAATCTATTAGAGAAGCAAATTTACAACTATTTTCCGAGTTCTGATTACTTTATAATTAAACTTAAAAACATTTTAATAATTGATGGCATTTTTTTCATTGAATCTTCAAGTAAAAATGACCTTGAATAATAGTAGAAGCATGACAGTGTGAATACGATGCTTTCAATCGATTTCTTTCATTTGCGATGTTTTCAAAATAACATTAAAATGTATTTTTTTTTACAATATTTTTTTTTATGTTAAGAATACGACATCACAATAATATAATCCATAAATTATGTAAAAAACATAGTTTATAAATTATTTGTATTATATATATATACATATATATATATATATATATATATATATATATATATATATATATATATATATATATATATATATATATATATATATATATATATATATATATATATATATATATATATATATATATATATATATATATATATATATATATATATATATATATATATATATACATTTTTTTTTTGAACTTCTGGAACACATACAGTGATCGTCGGAAATTTAAATCGTGTTTGTTTCAAACAGTTAGGATTTAATAAAGTGACTGATTCAATAAAGTAAAAATGTGTGTAATTATTTTTTTAATGTGAAGTTCTACATACAATTTAAAAGAAATCGTTTTATTTATATTCAAACAAGATAAAGTATCATTTAAATTATGCCTTTCTCTCAAAACAATCATACTTTGTTCATTTAAAAATTTTTATCCTAAAATTGTGTGTAAAAACAATTTCTCTCCCTCTTTTCATCATTTTCAAAAAGAAAAAAAAATTTCTTTTTACTAAAAGAACGTAAAAATACGATTGAAAAAAAAAGATTCCTCTGATGCACCACCTGTTTGTTATATATAGTCAGTCTTGATTCATTTAATCCGCGTATTTGATTCAAATATCCTGCAGATGTTTATAATAAAAACTGTATTTCGTTCTATTTTTGAGCATTCGATTCATTAATGCGGCCGATTCAATTGACCACTGATTAAATTATCTGGCGCTATCTCATGGTCCTCCAAGGGTTAAGCACAAAAATTCATCATAGTGACTAAAATGTTGTCCTTTTTCTCTTTTACACGGAGCCAAGTGCATCTACATCGACTACACGTGCTTAAGGCGGAACGAAAATATATTTTTTACTGAACTGATTTTTTCTACAGCGTTCTTCTTTCGAACTTTACCCCCTCTCCCCCACTGATTTCGTAAAAATTACCGGAATGTTCTCCTCCTACTTTTTTTTTTTTTTTTTGTGCCCTTCATTTCAAACTTTGGTTACCTTAAGTTGAGCGAAACATTCCATCCTCGTTACGAGTTGCTGAAAGCGATGGCTCTCCGCCCACTCCCATTTTGAAACAATTTACGCGAAATGTTCCGAAACAGACTCGGGCAGTCAGAATTGTCCGAAAATGTGGCGGATAATCACAAGGGTCACGCCGCAAAGAATGCAACGGAGAAATGCGAAAGAAAAAAATGGAAAGTTTTTTTTCCTCTACGATTTTATGGTCTCATTCTTTCGTTTTCGATGTTGCTGGTGTTTCTGGATGACACACCAATCTTTTCATTTTCTATTCACTTATACATTTATTTATTTTTTTACTACACAAATTCTTTGGTGCTTCCAAAACGAGCTGTTGGATTTTTTTTATTTTTGCATTCTAGAGCCATTTTTCGGAAAAGCATATATTTTGTCTTGCACACAATATCCGCTGAGAAATTTCGCTGCAGAAATCACATATGTACAGTGACTCCCAAAAGTGTTCGTACACTTTGAAATTTTTTAGTAAAACCAAAATAACTCGAAACTGAATTCGAATATGAAGTCCAATATTTTTTCACATCATTCCTATGTCATTCTAAATACAACCCATTGGTTTTTTAAAAATATTGACGGATTTTCTTTTTGAAATGGGTCAAAAAACGAAGAGACAGAGAAATAACACGCCACGAAAGTCATTGTACATCGAATATTTTCGAATAAATTCATGATTAAAATTATCATATGCCATTTTATTAATGTTTTTGCATTGTGTTGACCCTTATAAGTCATTTGGCTTTAATTTTTTGTTAATTTATTCCTTAATATTGTGCTTATTACTATAAAGTGGCTGGTATTCGTAAAAAAACACAAACACCATTCGAAATTTGATTTTTTCCTTACAGAGGAGGTAAACTGGTTTGAGATGTCTCTAAATTAGTTAATTTATTCCATTCTATAGAAAAATGCTGAATAAAATGCTTTAAAGAAAGGAATCGCACCCAAAACAAGGTATGAAAAGGTCAACCGGCAAAGTTGACAAAACGTGATCGGAGATTTAAAGTTAAAAAAATTATGAAAAATATACATTTGAGTGCTGTAAAAGTTTCTACAGAGTTAAAAAAAAAATTTTACGTTTAATTTTCACCTAAAATTTTTCGCCAAGTTCTCTGATTAGCTGGATTAAATGGGGTCTCTTCCCGCAGAAATTTTCTTGGTCGTGCGAAATCGTTGCAAAATCAATGGTAAATAAGCTCAAAACGTTTTAGAATTACGTCTCACTTACAGATAAAAATTAATTTAACATTTTTGGTTAAATTGTTGTATAATTGTAAGTAGAAGAAAAAAATAGGAACTTAATCTTCAGAACTTAGTTGGATCAGTTAATCATGACGGAGGAGGTGTTCTAGTGTGAGGGTGCATATTAGCATCAGGAGAAGGTAGTTTGGATTTTTTTGATGAAATTATGAATCATGATGTTCCTTTAAATATTTTAAAAACCAATTTTGAACTCTTAGCCAAAAATTTTGTTATTGGAAACAATTTGGTTTTTTACCAAGATAACGATAAGAAGCACACGGTTTTCAACGTTTGTGCCTCGAAAATTGTCCTAAAGTTTCGAAAATACACTCTCATTCTCCAGATTTGAACTTAATGTAACGTATTTAGTGATATCTGGAGACTAGATTACGAAAATACGGCTTTAAAATGAAAATAGAGCTAGAAACAGTAATACTCGAAGTGTGGTTAAACAATTACTCAGAAATTACGCAAAAAAAAAAAAAAAAAAAGAAAGAAAGAAAAGGAATGAAATCTATTCCTAGACGTTTAAAAGGTGTTATGAATACAGTATGATATTCTACTAACTAATAACTTAATAAAAACTTAGATTATTCAATAATATATAGACATTTTATAAAGTGTACGAAGACTTTTGTGAGATAAAATTTCCGTCACTTTTTGGTTTTTGAATTTTTAAAAATTAAACTTTAATATTTAAAAAAAAATTTCATGTAGTTTTGTTAAACATTGATCATAGATTTTATAATTAAATAACTATTCCGAAATATTAATTCTAAATAATGGATTGGGGCCTATTACATTGAAAGTCGTAGGTATACGAAGACTTTTGGGAGCCACTGTATGTATGAATTCTTAAGCAAAATAAAGTTTTGTTTTATTAATTTTTTAACTGTTATTTTTAAATAAAAGCTAATTCCTACATGCAGAAAAAATCGTCTGATTGTCCGTGAAATGATCTTCTAATTGTTTTTGTATTTTTTTTTTAAACTAACGCAGAAAATAATTAATGGGAGAGCGAAGATATTATACAGTTTTAAAAATTACAACAACTGATTCGGAGGATATTTGCTAGAATTGAGAAGTCTAAAACGTTTTTCCAAAAGTATGCCCTGCACGTGACAGGTAAACTTCGTTTAAAAAAATACCACTTAAAAAAGATATCTATAAAAAAATCGTTTCTTAACAAACCACAGAAGTAAAGTAATTTTACTTGGTCAACAAACTTCTTAACTTCTAACTCTAAATACGTTTGAGAAAAAAATATTCTAACTGTCTCGCACATGAGAGTGGAAATATCCACATTTGAGTGAATTTCGTGAAAATATATTGTTTATTGCAAAAGACAGAAAGGGATTTAGAAATAGATGACACGGGAAAAAACATGTATAGTTTGAATTCTGAATAAAAAATTTATTTATTAGAATAAAATATATTATATACTAGCTTTTACCCGCGGCTTCGCTCACGTTGATGTAGTTTTTTTTCAATCGATTCAAGTTAATGGTCAACACAGGAAGAGGTCAAATAGTTACCAAAAAAAAAAAAAAATGGTTTCTCCCCAGTTTCGTCGACATTTAAAATGGCCTCCCCCCTTTAATACATCAAAAGATTTGATGAAAACTGAAAATCAAGGGAGGGGGGGGGGGAGGGGTAAATAAAATGTCGGCGAAACTGGGAAGACACCCAAAAAATCACACAACATAAATCAGGAAAACGTTCAGGAGTTGTAAAGAATTTAGCTTGTGTAATTTTTAAAAATTCCAACTCTAGTGAAGTCAACAGGACAAAATAGCACTCTTTTAGAAACGAAAAAACGACATTTAAGAATATACAAATTTGAGGAATTTCCAAAATATGAATTTAAACTTCATTTGTTTAAAACGATTTACTTTTTTTATTTTGAACATATTCTAAAATCGTCTCTCTATATTGCTATTGAATTACAAACTTTTAAAAAATGTAGCCGCCCGTAATCACTTACTGCGATACCAACTGGGCGGATGCGGTGGATACCAATTAATTTACGAATGGCATTTTTAAAAATATATTTGGAACATCTACATCTCGAAAAAGTGGAAGATATAGTATTAAAAATTAAAACACTTGGTATTTCATTACTTTGCAAGTCGATTCGGTATTTATGGGGTGTTTTCGGGTTTGTGTGTCTGTCTTCGATGTGCAGACGATTCAATTGCACTCACAACCATTGAGTTTTTGATGAACATCGTCTCACGAAAAAATAAATGCTTCTTGAAGCTCTGAAGTCAAAATTTAATCTCGAATTCTTTTTACTTTAAGTTTTTTTTTTGGCTGAAATTTCGTACGTTTTTTTTTCCCTTTCACTCAAATATCGGACTAAATTTCTATTTTGCTTACCCCCGAATGAAGGCTGAGCTGTTTTTTCGGCCCGACTGCAATTCCATATGTACCTAGAACATATGGACGCCTGAAATGTCCATTTTGACGATCCTCGAGTTAATTACCACGAGTTTTCTCGTGACGTTTGCATGTACGTTGTATGTATGTTCATATGTACGTATCTCGCATAACTCAAAAACGGTATGTCTTAGAAAGTTGAAACTTGGTATGTAGACTCCTAGTGGGGTCTAGTTGTGCACCTCCTTTATTGGCTGCATTCTAATGTTCCAAAAGGGGTCTTTTACACCTCTTTGGGGAAAATCAGTTTTAATTTCAATGCAAACTCAATCAATGTTATAATTTTGCGAACACTTAGCGACAAGCTTTTAGTCGCCAAGTTCTGTCACCAACTTGGTTATATATTGCCAAGTTGGTGTTAAATTTTTCGAAAAAAGCTACTTTTTGAATCTGGTTTCAATTTGGAGCTGTTGGCGATATTTAGAAAGTGACCCATTGAATGACGTTAAAATTGTCGATATTGGGAAAATAAGCCTCTGGATCACGCTTTTTTGCATTGGTTCGCGACAAATTTGGTCAGAAAGTATTTAAGTGTTTCCTGTTTTTTTAATTAATTATTTTTTTTTAATGATTCAAAAAACATGTAATATTTAATAGACGTAAAAGTAAGTAGTGTGGCGTCCAGGTGAGATTTTTTTTGATGATATAATTTTTACGGATCAGTGACACAAACATAAATGCATAAGAATATACGAGTAGGACATTCACCTTGTGCGCAAAACGGAAGCACCCCAAAACAAATCAATGCTTAATGTTCTATGTTCGTTTTCTGTGAAACGCTCCTTTTGGTTACGTGGTTAAAACAAAACACTTTGTTACATCAAAGGCTGTGAGTTCGATACCTGTTTCACTGTTTTCGGAGCAGAAAAAAAAGAGAAAATATTTTTAAAAAAAAATTTTTAAACAGTGAATTTAAAGTCAGCGAACTATAATATAATTGGAAAATTTAACCTCAATAAGACAAAATCCTTGATTTGTTTAAACGAAAAGAAACTTCCCATATTTACAATGTACTAAAGTGTTACTAAATTATTACTTTTACTTTAAAGACTGAAAGTTATAATTCTGAAGGTTTTACTTTAAAAACTTTAATATTGTTTTCATTTATAGAACTAATAATGAGTTTTTCCCATCAACACTGACTTGAAACAGAAAATATTACTAAATTATTAATGTTACTTGTTGAAGGTTTTACTTTAAAACTTTAATATGGTTTTCATTTATAGATTTAATAATGAGTTTTACCCTTCAACACATACTTGAAACAGAAAATGTTACTAAATTATTAATATTACTTGCTGAAGGTTTTATTTTAAAAACTTCAAAATGGTTTTCATTTAAAGAACTAATAATGAGTTTTTCCCGTCTACACAGACTTGCAAAAGAAAAAAAAATATTTTGCGCTGACGTCCATCGTCACAAACTCAAGTATCAAAAATTAAAAAAAAGAAAGAAAAGAAAATTGAAAGAAACAGAAAGAGCGGGTAAAAAAAGTAGACATTGGCTGATATTCATTCAATGAAAAATGTGGAAAAAACATTGAAATCTTCAGCATTGTTTGCAAGTGCAGGCAATTTAAAAACAAAGTATGTACTGCTTGCAACATAGCGCAATGAATGTACCTTTCCTAAAAGACGGTATGTCTTACCATAGTTACAACATGACAGGAGAAAGTCTTTTCTTCTTTGACGGGACGTTTGATTAATTATCTCCGAGTCTGAAATTTAAATAAACGTCGCCCTCTCCTCTTTAAATAGGTCCTCCTTTGTCGAGTCCAAAGGGGAATTTTTATTATTTATTTATTCCGTAAAACTAAAGTCTTTTAAAAGCTGCATGTCTGCATATTTTGTCAGTTGGAAATAATCACTATTCTAAGGAGAAAAAAAAATGAAAGTAAAAGCTAGAAGAAAAGGCTCTTTACCTATAGGAAGTGACGAGTTTTCATTTAGGCAAAAGCGAAAAAGTTTTAATAAATAGGGTGCCCATTAAGTTTTGCACTGATGAATAAAATTCATTTAAAACAGACATAAAAAATCTGAAACTGTTAAAAGACACATTTTCAGATTTAATCATATTTCTTTTTGTTTTTTACTTTAATCTTTATCAGAAATATTGTTTTTCGCTACGTTGATACGCTTCTGCTCGTACGTGCGTACCTTTTGTGGTTCTGAAGATTTAGACCAGTGGTTCCCAAACTGAGAGCGATCGCCCCCAAAGGGGTGATTCGGCTCCTCAAGGAGGCGATAAGTTTGTGAGGGATGATAGGGGGCGATGAATAATTAAACGACAAAATAATTTATTCTAAAAAGCCAGTGTATAAAAGAAAAAAAAAACATATATGAAACCGATTAGTAAGAGTTCAGACAAGAAAAATCACAATTTCTTCTTAGAAATAAAATCAAGTTCTATGGAATTCTCCTTACACCTCGGTTGAGCCTTGAGGAATTATTTCATCTTTCATCTTCAAGTTTATGTCACTCATAATTGAAAAGTAAATAATTTTTTAAAATATTTTTAAAAACCTCTTTTTTGTCTTGCCGGCAGTGCTTTAAAATGTTATGCACTGTAAAAAATTTTGAGGAACCTTCCTCCGAAAAATCGGTGCAGCATAGCTGCCTCCACTACTCTGGAGTAACTTAAATGATATAACTAATGGTGTAAAGTTACACATCACATGTGGAAGGTTACACCATGGTAATGTAAATAGCCATAGTAACGTTTCTCAAATTTCTGTGTAAGGTTACACCAGAATTTTCTGTATTGTACATGGTACGATCCAAAAGTAATGAGTCTGACGCTATTCTGACGCATGCACACCCTGCAGCTCACTCTGCTTGACAGCGATGGTGGTGGGGGCAAGGGGGGGTCTCAAGCCCCCCTTTGAAATTAGAACTTCCTTGCGTTTAGTACTTTTTTCTTTGCAAAAATGTGAAAACATTTCTTTTCCAGCCTTAATGAATAAGTTATTGAAAACATCAAATTTTAATAACTCTAATCTGCACTAAAATCAGTTTCCATGGGGAAAATATCCTGTTAAACCATGGAGAAAATATCTGAGCCCCCCTTACAATTTTGCATATGGGCACCCTTGGGTGGGGGTTGTTGGCTTTACAGCGCAACGCAGGTCAGTTGCCTCCCAGCTTTCGGAGCGGTACCATCAGCTTTAACAGTAACCCCTATACGATGGTGCGTGACACGGCGATATGGAAAGTTCGTCAGAGCAAAACAAAGAGATCAAATTTTGCTTCCGGTTTCCTTCCCAAACGTTCGCAATGCTTCAACAGGCTTTTATGACTGAGTGTCTGTTCTATTCGCAAGTAGAAAAGTCGTACAAGGCCTTTTGTAAGGCGGGGGAGTGGTGACTGACGAACCCCAGTCTGGACGCCCGTCCTCGGCTCGTCCTCACGTAAACGTACAATGAGTGTATGAATTTTTGAATACGAACTGGTGTATGAGTCTCTACCGAGTAGCAAAAGCCCTAGACTTATCGGAAATACCGGTGCAACGCATTATTACAGAGAAGTTGCACATATGGAAAGTCTGCGCGAAACTTGTGCCGAGAGTTCTGACTGAAGAAGGCTCGAGTCAACGCTCCCGTGGTGCCCCAGTCTTCCTACAGTCCAGGCTTGTAGCCTCCTGACTTCTTGTTTCCACTATTAAAATCAGTGCTGAAAAGGAAACTTTTCGACTCCATCGAGGACATCCAAGCACATGTCACGGCAGCCCTTACAGATATCTCGAAACAGGACTTCAGGGATGCCTTTGAGTCATGGAAAAGCCGCCTACATTGTTACAGGAGCTGCCTATTTTTAAGACTATTAGGCAATAGTACCGATCAGCTCAATAAATCTGTCTTTTTAAACGAAGGCTGATTACTTTTGGATCGTACCATGTTAGTCATTCCATGTCAAATCACACACCTAAATAGGGAGTGCTCAAAGATTATAACAATATTTTACAGGTTTATATCCATTTACTAAGTGATATAAAAAAAAATTTGAATTTTGGCTTTGATATCAATTTGAATTTTTAATTTGAATTTTGAATTCAAATTATGTTTTTCGCTATCACGAGTATCTGTATGTAAGCGTGTGTGTTTGTGTGTGGGGTATGTGTGTTTCTGTGTAGGGGGTATGTGTATGTGTCTGTTGGCATGTGTGTTTGTGTCTGTGTGCTGGTATAAGTGGGTGGGTAGTTCTGTGTATGAATGTGTGTGTGGAGGGGGGTATGTGTATGTGTGTGTTGGCATATGTGTTTGTGTCTGTGTGCAGGCATGAATGTGTGGGTAGTTGTATGTATGTGTGTGTGTATGTATGCGTGTGTGTATGTGTAGGTGTGTGTATGTATGCGTGTGTGTATGTGTTTGTGTGTGCATGTGTGTGTAAGTGTATATGTGTGTAGGTGTGTGTATATGTTTTTTGTGTGTGTAGTTGTGTATGTATGCGCTTGTGTGTAGGATATTGACGCAACCTGGAGACGGCTTTCGCTATAGGAGCAGCATCGTGAGCAGCCGGTCGACGGTGATGGTGCAGAGGGTGGCGGTGGGAAAATAAAATGATAGGACGCCAAAAACAGTCAAATGAAAGCAATAAGCAATCGTGATTGCTCAAAAAAAAAAAAAAAAAAAAAAAACTTTGACCGTTTAGCTGTTGTAGTTTTTTAGATATAAGGGGTCGAAATTTTAATGTTTTGCTCCACCGGCTCATACTTGCCTGACCATAACTCTGGAACAAATAAAGTTAGAAACTTGAACTTTATATATTTTGAAAGTTTACATTCAGAGCTTTAAAATGGTGTATTACTTGATACAAAGATACATTTTTTCATTTTGAAGCTCATTTGAATTGACCTTTGACCTTAAGTGTTTCCAAAGTTACAATTTTAAAAACCTGAAAAAAAAAAAAAAACTGAGTTGACTCAACAAATTTACTCGTGTGTAAAGCGAACGCTTGGCAATTACCCTAAGAGTTGAATCAACTAAAAAGTTGATTCAACTCAACGGGATGAGAACCTTGTTGTTGTTGTCTTGTGCCAGCAAGGCTGGCAATTTGGGGTGCGCTGCTTCATTTTTCCAATTGTGCCGTAATTTGGTGTGAAGTCCGTCTTCCACAATACACAGAAGCCATAGGGACCCGTTAATAGGGTAGGCAATCATTCACAGCATAACAGCACATTCACACAAAGCAAGGACAAGGACAGGAGAGAGAAAGTACAATCATGCCCGAGCCGGGATTCGAACCCGGGACCACCCCCATCGCAGACAGGGAAAATAGCATCTGTAAGTCAATCTGCAGACGATATTTAAAATAGAGCAAATGTAGTTTTAAAATATTTTTACATTTCTAATTTATCGTCTGCCAAACGTTGCTATATCATTATTTTTCAATTTATCGTCAAACATCCGTTGCATGAATCATTAAATTATAGCCTATCCCCTAATTGTCCCAACATGAAACTTGACACAAATAAAGAACACAATAGTATGTATGATATATATATATTTCAGATTTTTAAAATAATAACTTTTGGAAATACTCAAGGTCAAAGGTCAATTTCAAATGACCTTAAAAATGAAAATTTGTTAAATTATGCATGATCCAAGTGTTGTCCCAACATGAAACTTGGCACAAATAAAGAATATAATAATGTATACAAAATATACTTTTTTCAAATTTTTAAAATAATAACTTTTGGAAATACTCAAGGTCAAAGGTCAATTTCAAATGACCTTAAAAATGAAAAAGTGTTAAATTATACATGATCCCAGTGTTGCTTCAACATGAAACTTGGCACAAATAAAGAAAATAATAGTGTATATAAAATACATTTTTTTTTTTAGATTTTTAAAATTATAACTTTTGGAAATATTCAAGGTCAAAGGTAATTTTGAATGACCTTCAAAATTTAAGATTGCATTTTTGTATCATGTAATAGACCATCTTAAAGCGCGTCTTAAGAGCTTTAAAATGGTATCAAGTTTTTGCATGTAGTGCAATTAGAACAAAAGTTTTGTGTGTTCAAAAGTTACTCCGTCTACCAAAATTCGATTTTTTGTAATGACCCTCTATCAAACAATATTTGTATTAAAAATCTAGAAATTTGGGTTTTTACTTTTATTACCAAACACTACCCCTGTATAAAATTTTAGAAAAATCGGAAGGGGTCAACTTGAAAATCTTACTTTTTTGATCGATTTGATATGGAATGACCCATGTATGCTTTCTGAGAAATTGTTTGAAAAGTTACACATTAGCAAAAATTTTACTTTCAACTAATATTCTTCTAGACGGTTACACTTAAGTTACTTATACTTCAAGTTAAACTATTGAATGGTTAAAATTATCAAAACATATTAAATGATCAAGTAATATTTTTTTCCCGTACGTTCTAAATTGAAAGTGCAAAAATAAAGTAGTGTTTTATAATACTTAAAATTTCGTTGTAACAGTAACAGTAAAATTAGAACAGCAGTTTCATAACTCATTTTAAATACAGTTACTTGCACTTTATTTTAATACTAGCCGCAAGGCGGTTAGACTAGGCACGAGCGACTTCAGCCTCGGTATTTAATATGTAACTTAAACCTTTCCGCAAGAGTTATTCTTTCACTGAATCTTTTCAGTTTTTCGACTTTTCAACGGTAAAAATAATTTTCTGTCTTACAAATTTTTGAAAAAAAAAATGTTTGAGTTTCTCCTGTAGGTGCTACATTGAAAAAATTTCAATTGTTCCAAAACAGTATTTGAAAATGTCCAGTGAAAACATCCATGAGTGCACCAAAATTTTATGGTTTTGGTAGATCAGAATATTCTCTGCACTTGTTCGAAATTCCCCAACTACAGGTAGCTGTTTCAGGTAATCATAGGGAGAGAATGTATCATTTTGCACTGAGGAGGGGAGGAGGGCTAGACTATACGTGATCTTTCTTTTTACGATCGTTTGCCGAGGGGGCGGGGATAAGATTTTATAGCCCTGTCATTTGTCATGGCAGTAGCAGAGGTTAATGAACTCGGCTTGGGGGCCAACTCTTCTTTGTATAGCAGACTCAGATTCTCTGTAACCGGCAGCGTTTATTCCCGTACGCATTGGTTATTGTTCACACTAAATAACAAAATTATTCTTAAAAAACTGTGCGCTATGAAATTCTTTCTTGCTGCACTTGTGTTTGTAGCCCACTAAGATTTCACAATTGTGATGAATACTATTTAGAACCTTGCCGATATAAAAAATGACCTACGCACAAGGGTTGGTCCAAAAGAAAGATCCATTTTTTTTCCTTAGAAAAAAAATTTATGCCCCCCCCCCCCTTTTAGGAAAAAAAAACATCAGTTCTTTTCACACCCATAAAAAAGAGATATATACACCCATGTTTGTGAAAATTGCAACACCAAGAAGAAATTATGCAAATGAACAGAAATTTACAGAAAATGTATAGCAGGATAAGTTATGCAAACGATTAGAATTACAAAGACGTCGCGCATGCGTGGACCGAGAAACGCCCTCTGATCTGCGGCGTAAACTCTGTATATAAAGGGCTGTGAAGGTTTTTCGAAATCATTGTATGATTATCTGCCTATGGTAGATGTTTCTCTAGTACTCCAAAACGCAGAGCGTCATGTGAACGAGTAACGGAGTTCGAATGTGGCTGCATGATTGGCATGTGTGAGGGTGAACTTACCTATAGAGAAATCAGTGCCCGCACGGGGCGTAATGCCTCAACTCTGATACTTATTTGTAAAAGATGGACAGATGACGATGAAATTAGCTGAAGGGCTCGCTTCAACCCACGCAACCATACGACGTCACGGGATTATCGACACCTCACCCGCCTAGCTGTGATGGATCGTATAGCGTCCTCTTGTACGCTAGCACAACGTTGGAGTATGGCTATAGGAGTCACACTTGCCGCATCCACGGTTCGTCGACGTCTGCTGCGTCAGGGCCAGCATGCAAGGATTCTCCCTATACAGGATTCCCTTCACTCTCAACCATCGTTACTTCCGACTTCAAACGACCCACCAACACGCCCAATGCCGTGCAGACTTGCACTAGGTCGTCTTCTCGGATGAGTCCAGATTTAATCTGCACTATAACGATGGACGTCTACGCGTCAGACGTTACACATGGGAACGTCACCTCCCAGAGTGTGAATTCCAACGTCATACCGGCCTAACGCCAGGTGCCTAGGAGCGCTATTGAATATGAAGGGCAGTTCCATCTAGACTAAATTACGGGTAATATCAATTGCGAGCGCTACTTCAGGGACGCTGTGACGCTGGAGGTACTACCCTTTCTTCAGAGCATTCCTGGTGCAGTGTTTCAGTACTACAATGTACGTTCACATGTCGCACGTAACGTACAAATCTTCTTCGATGCACGACAGGTTACGCTACTTCCTTGGCCTGCCCGTTTTCCGGATATAACGCCCATCGTGCATGTCTCGGATTGCGTTTGTCGGAGACACGCCCATGCGTCTCGTCCGGCAGTTGGTACGGATGAACTTTGGCCTCAGATTGAAGCCATATGAGATGCTATTCCCAATTTGACATTCAGCATCTCTATGATTCGATGGCAAAGCATGTATAGGCTCGCTTAGCCGAGCGGGGTAGCTTCATTCGATATAAATTTACGCCTGTTATTTTTATTTCATTTATCTGTTCATTTATCTTCATTTCTAAAATACTTGATCAGAGTTTGGGTTTCTTTCGCAGTATGGGGCCTAGCGTTGTTATGCAACCATAACACTAAAGATGGCAAAAGCCTTATCGCCGATGAATTTCTCCTGCTGACAAAAACCAAATCACTGACCTTATTTCACAAGAGGCGGACCGATCAACTGTTTTAAACATTGTGAACTGATACCAAGTAAACGGTAACATTACTACTGATGGCATTTGATGCGCTTTGTTGTGAATGTACTATCGTACGTCCTCTATACAGTGGCTCCCAAAAGTGTTCGTACACCTTGAAATTTTGTAGTAAAACCAAAATAACGCAAAACTGAATTCGAATATGAAGTCCAATTTTTTTTTTCACACCATTCCTATTCCATTCTGAATAAAACCCAGTAGTTTTTTTTTTTTTTTTCAAAATATTACCAGATTTTATTTTTGAAATTTGTCAAAAAACAAAGAGACAGAGAAAAAATACGCCACAAAAGTCATCGTACGCTGAAATATTTTCGAATAAATTCATGATTAAAATTAACATATGTGTTTTTTTTATTATTATTTTTGCATTGTAATGACACTGTGAAGTCATTTACCTTTAATTTTTTGTTTATTTATAAACAAAAAAATCCCTAATATTCAGTTTAATATTTTAAAATGGCAGGTATGCGTAGAAAACAACAAACACGATTCGAAATTTGATTTTTCCCCCTCACAGTAGACATAAATTGGTTTAAAATGTCTCTAAATTAGTTAATTTATACCATTCTATATTAAAGTGCTTGATAAAATGATTTAAAGACAAGAATCGGATCGAAAACAAGGTAGGAAAAGGTCAACTGGCAAAGTTAACGTGATCGTAGGTTTACAGTTAAAAAAATTATGTAAAATACACATTTGAGGCCTGAAAAAGTTTCTACAGAATTGAATGAAACATTTTATGTTTAATTTTTACCTAAAATTGCTCGCCAAGTTCTCTGCTTAGCTGGATTAAAGGGGACCTCTTCCTGCAGAAATTTTCTTGTTCGTGCGAATAACAGTAAGCTTACGCTTCCCGTCGCAAAATCAATGATAAATAAGCTCAAAACATTTTGGAACAACGTCTTACTTATAGATAAAAATAAATTGAACATTTTGGGTTAAATTGTTGTATATCTGTCTATAGAAGAAAAAATGAGGAATTTAATCTTAAGAACTTAGTTGGATCAGTTAATTAGGACGGTAAAAGTGTTCTTGTGTGAGGGTGCATAACTACATCAGGACATGGAAATTTAGAGTTTTTTGACGAAACAATGAATTATGTTGTTCATTTAAATATTTTAAAAAACAATTTCAAACTATTAGCCCAAAATTTGGTAATCGGAAGCAACTTTGTTTTTTATCAAGATAACGAGAAAAAATACACGTTTGCGTTTGGTGCCTCAAAAATTGTCCTTAAACTTAGAAATATCTCCTAGATCGCCAGATTTAAACTGAATGGAACATATTTGGAGATATCTGGCGACTAGATTACGAAAATACACCATTGAAACGAAAAGCGAACTAGAAACAGTATTACTCGAAAAGAGCCTGAACACTTACTCAGAAATTGCGTAAGAAAAGAAAGAAAAAACAATGAAATCTATTCCCGTTTTTAATCGTTTAAAAGCTGTTGTTGATACTGCATGATATTCTACTAAATAATAATTTTGCAAAAAGTGTTATCATTTACTAATTTTTTGACATTTTTTCAAAGTGTACGAAAACTTTTGTAAGACAAAATTTCCGGCACTTTTTGGTTTTTGATTTAAAAAAAAATTGTTTTAATGTTTTATTAAAAATTTCGTGTATTTTTGTTAAAAATAAATCATACATCTTATAATTAAATACCTATTTCGAAATATTAATTCGAACCAATGCATGGGACCTATTTCATTGAAAGTCGTAGGTGTACGAACACTTTTGGGAGCCACTGTACCTCCGGTTTGCCAAACTTAGAGGAGCGCTTTGCTGATAGCTGTTCCACTTTACATATATCCTTAAAAAAGCTTGAATGACAATAAAGGGTGGCTCTGGTAACTTTATGCTTGACATTGGATGAGCTCATCCATGTTTGGGTTGAAAAGTGAAAAATTGTTAGATTGGTAGAATCTGAAATTTGACAAATTTCCCTTATAAACTATTGTACTTGTACTTTCTCTTAGCTGATGTTAAGAATTTAAAAAAATATTTCTGCCTTGTGGAAAATTTGTCTTTTATGTCAATTGAACGATAATTAGTTATTAATGTTACTTGATTTTTTTGCCTAATTTATGCATAACTCTTTTTTTCGTTCAATCCGACAAAATATTTTTAATTTCAGAAGTGTAATTTTTGTGTCCATCTTCTTATAAAGGAAGGGGATGTTACTCAAAATAAGAAATGATAAGGTAATTTGAATACCTGTGGAATTTTATTTTATATGAGCTGCGTTTGCACGGTCTATAGGTCTACCTCGAAAGTAAAAATTTTGTCAAGTGACGAGTGTTCAACATCAGGCTTGGAAAAAAAAAAATCCCGAAAATTCCGGAAAAGTAACCAAAAAGGAGAAAAATTAAATCCCCCGATTACAGGAAAAGTATCAAAACAAAAGCCACAATTTTATTTGTTCATACTGAAGAAAAAAATCTGGCAACAGATCTTTCTTCTCGAAGATTTTCTTCACGCTACAAGTTTTAACAATAGTATTGTTCAACAATGGCTGAGATTAACGATGGATTTCTAATTGAATTCACATTTTAGCATGGAATTAGTTAAAAACAATTATAATTCACGTTCTAACTACGTTGGAATATTGGAACAAATTTATCTGATGCAGAAAAATCAGAGGTTTCTATGGATATTTTATTTTAATTTTTGCTAGCATATTTTCGTCCTCATATTATAGAAAAACGTCATTTTCGATCCTAAAATTAAAATCCGAACGGTTCGGTTATTTTCTGGCGTTCGAGAATCCTTATACGTTCATTCTCGGGTGCCCAAGTACCTCTCTGCCAAATTAGGTCGAGATTCGATGTAAACTGTGAATTTGCTTAGAGAACGTACAAACATTATATTTTTTGGTAACGTTCTACATGCAGGGAAATGCTTTATTTTGACAAGACTGAACTGGATCCGGTCACTTAACTGTTTTACTGGAAGAACTAATCTTAGGAGAATGAAGAAACGATAAAGTGGTCAACAGCGGACGCTATCTACTGGAATTAAGGGTTATCAAAATAACACCAAGCAGGCAATAGCTTCACTCAAATGTAGAAGCTATTTCTATCATACCTTGACGGGCGATTTTCTAGTTTATACAGAATTTTCTTTTACGCCACACGGACACCAATATACTCGATAGTTTTCTTACCTATATTCGTACATACAAGCGATCAACGTTAAAGGATATTAAAATACACATGACATTAAATTTTATATTTCACCGCTGCAACTTCTTACTCTAAATGGAAATCGTCGCAAACACAATGCTAATCTTAATATATAAAAATCTTCCGTGCGGACGTTTGTCACCATAAGGCTCTTAAACGGCTGAACCAATTTTGATCAAATTTTTTGTGTATAATCAAGTTGTGGCAAGCATGGTTTCGAAGCGCGATGGATCGAATCGGAAACGTTTTTGTTAATTAATTAATTAATTTAAAGATTGGATGGTTATATCTCCCAAATGATTAATATTTATTTTAACCCATTGTTGAGCGAGAACTGATATAAATATTTAACCCGTTGCCAAAGGACAATAAGAAAGCCAGCTCTGCTTTTTGTGATGAAATTTCTTACTCTGATGTGTCAATTGCAGACCCCAAAGTGGTTTTTTGGGGAAAAAAGTAGGAAATAAGGAGTCAAAAATTTAAAAAGTAGGAAAAGTAGGAAAAAAATCACTTAAAAAAGTAGGAAAAAATAGGAAGAGATAGGACTGAACACACGTCAAGAGGAAACAGATTTAGGGTAAACTTTATTTCTAATGTAAAACAAACTAACAGTATTTTTGATTTAAAACTGTCCCAGAAATAAAGTAACAGTACTTTTGAAGTATTAAAGGGATTTAATGAAAGGCCGACTCATAAAAACAAAACGAAAGAAACAAGTTCACAATTTTCAGTATGAAAAATAAACTGCAGGAAACAAAGGTACTAAATACAAAAATAAAATCCGAATAAAAAAACAACTTTCAACAGTACAGTAATAAAAATTTGAAGTGTAAAAGAATGAAATGCAATATAGCGATCGCAAAAAAAGATAATAATAATAATAATAATAATAATAATAAAACTCATATTTTGGTGCAATAAAACCATTTTTGTTAAAGATTTGTTTTGTCAAAAACGAAAACATTCCTTCGAGAGCATCCAATTATCATTTGAAAATACTAACACTTTCCGCTGCTGTTGTCATTAACTGCGATACAAAAAGAAAAGTAAATATTAATTTAATTTTAGTTTAAAGTAATCAGCAGCTGACATGCATTCATGCATAAACAGGGGCAGATGTTTGAATTTGAAAAACAAAAGGAAAAAGACTGAAAATGCAGAACTAAAATAAATTTGTTCTTAAATATGGGACATAAAATTCATAATAAAATAATTAAACTAAATAAATAACGAAATAGGTAAACTAAAAGGTTTGTATTATGTTACATATTTTTAGCATTCAACAAAATTTTTCTTTCAGGAACGTCATTTAGGGGGGTCGGTGGGGTCAATTTCTCCCCTCCCTGGCTTTAGAAAATTAATGCTTAACTATAAAAGTTTGTGTGGTTTTTATTATTTTCAGACAAAATTTGCATTCAGTATACATACTTCGCTAGCCATTCCGAGGGAAAGTCAAAATGACGGGCCAGTTTTAATTTTAATCAAGAAATAAAAACGAATATTGTTTTATTGGTTTGATGATTTTTTACCTCCTTCTTCCAAAATTTTTGTCACGGAACAAAAAGGAAAAAATCAATGCATGGTAAACACAACATTTTTACTCAATCCTCACCATACAACAAAAATATTCATCTGGAAATTGTTCACGAAATTGAGAGTGGGGGGGGGGGGGAGCAACTCCTCGATATTGATGATATATCAGATTAGAAAATACCCATTAAAAAGAAAAATAAATACAGTACATATATGCTTGTGGCTGTAACCCCTCCCCCCCACCCAAATTTTAAAAATGTGAAGAAATAAAAACGGAATCTCGCACTTAAATTGATTTCCGATTTTTCCCCAAAAATCGGGAACGTTTTGCCCATTTAGGTTTTGCCGAGGTTTTTTTTTTTTTTTTTTGGTGCAAATACACTCTTTGCAAGGAAAGAAACTGAAATTTTATAAACTATTTTTTCATGTTTCCTGTTTAGAATGAACAATAATCATATTCATGTATGAAAAAGGTTCTGCGATTATTTTTGAAGTGTTCCGTTTTTGCGAATTTTTGTTACATGTAGCTTTTATTTTGTAATAACATCAAGAAAATATGTACAGTGTACAAGTTTTGTCATTTTTTGCTTCCTTACGTTCCTTTTAAGGTTTTACATTGCCTTTCTGTTTAAATAGAGCTCCATTTCCCTTGTAATCATCTTTACGAAAAATTGGTGAATGGGAAATTCTGCTTTTCCCGCACTTTTCGAACAGTCGACCGTTTACTTTAACTAAAGCTTCTATAAGTAATATATAATTGCATCAGAATGTGCCGGTATCCATTTCTTTATTGTTTCGTTAAAACAGTAGGACTGAAGTCGGGGCGATAAAAAGAAAAGTCGATCATAAACGCAGCAACGGTGAAAAAGTCACTTACGAAAATTTAACTTTTAAACACGCAGACGCCGTGGCGTTCCTTCCAGAAATTACTGTAGTCAGTCAATGAAAAGTTCAGGATCCGCTTGTTTCTTTTGCTTTTCAAAATTGAAACATGCAGAAAATTATCGGTGCGGCATTGTAAAAATAAGAATCAATGCACAATTAGAAGTGCTATACTGAAGAAAGAAAAAGTAGGGAAAAAAAAGGAAAAAGTAGGAAAATAAGGAGAGAGCTTTAAAAAATAGGAAAAAGTAGGAAAAATGGGAACTCTTCGGGGTCTGCAATTGAGAATAGATAAAACGTTGAGAGAGAGAGAGAGAGTGGAGCCTTCGCATTTCTTGAAAGCAACGATTTTAAATCCCGTGAAAGTACCGTACCTAGCAACATTTGTTTCTCGGCTGAAATCCATCTGAGTTTTGGCACCAATGTCAAGAATACTTTAAGGATTAGGGTCTGGTGGGGTAAAGTGGTTATAAAATCGTAGGTTTTCAACTCAGGTGAATAATAAATGCAACAAATTCTTTAAAAACTTCAACTTTTTTTGTTGTTATTTTACATTGCATTATTAAAGAACATGGTATATTAAATTTTAGGAAGAAAAATATTGATTTTATTAGTTTTATAGAACTTTCTTTTCCCTATGTTTTTATGACCACTTTACCCCATGGGGTGGGGGAAAGTGGTCATAGCATGGGGTAAAGTGGTCATAGTTAAAAATAGATGCAAAACCATTATAAAGAACCCTAATACTTGTATATTTCAGTTGTTTTTATAGTTACAAGTATATTCACGAGTTAATGCGTGTATACACGAATATATACGTGTCGTGTTATACACGAGTAAACACGTTCCTATATGAGTATATACACGTATAAATCAGATACATGCATGCACGTGCCTACTCAATTATATACGTGTATATACGAGTATATAAGCATGTATACGTGATTACCTACAGGAGTGGATACGTGTCTACATGAATACGTAGGTGTCACATGTACATACGGGCCACGTATATGTACGTGTCACGTGTATATACGAGTATATACGCGTATAAAGGAACATCATATGCGCGTATGCACTTGTATCTCGAGAAAATACGTGC
The DNA here is from genome assembly GCF_026930045.1 of Uloborus diversus. Taxonomy (NCBI): domain Eukaryota; kingdom Metazoa; phylum Arthropoda; class Arachnida; order Araneae; family Uloboridae; genus Uloborus; species Uloborus diversus. The sequence continues at coordinate 58,407,747 of NC_072736.1, read as the reverse complement.
ATACTTGAGTATATATGTGTATAGTAGACGTATATACGCAAATGTAAGTGTACATACATACATACATATACGGGTATACACGAGTTAATTCGTTGATACATCCAGTGCGTCTTTATGTACGTGTCTACTCACGTATATATAATATGGAAGCACGAGTATATACGCATGTATACGTGTAAACACGATTATATAGCTGTATAGACGTATATTCATACATTTACGTGTATACACCAGTTTATGTAGTATACACGAGAATATACGCTTATATACATGTCGGCTTACAGAGTGAATCTAAGCTCTTGGACAAAAATCAAAGGAGTGTGAGAGGGGAAGATAAGAAGCAAAGAATCATAAGGATGTTATAATCACTGACGCGCTACATGCACACAAAGCCAGAAACTGATGGATGCAAAGCAGGGCACAAATTTGTTGCACAAAGGTGATTTTACCTAACATTTTAGTTTTTAAGAAATATTTAGAGCAGTTGTTGAAAGTTTCAGTCTGTAGTAGCTCTAATACACGCATCGCAACAAAGGCGCAGCGGCTGATGAAAGTTTTTCAAAAGTCTCGTTATTGCAACAGAGAGGGATCTGTGAATGACGCATGTATTACAGCTGAAGGCCGCAAATTTCATCAATCGCTTTAAAACTTTCTTAAGTCCTAAAATGTTGTGTAAAATTGTATTTGTGTAACATATATATATATATATAAATTTTTGACTTCTTTTGCATCCATCAATTTCTCACTTTGCATGCATGCAGCGCGTCAGCATTGTGTTTGTGACCATATGTTACTTATTGATTCTTACTTCTTATCCTCTCCTCTAACACCTTTTAATAATTTGCTCAAGAATGTAAACTCACTCTGTATACTTTTATATCATATGCTTGTATGTAAGTGTCTACTCGAGTACGTACGCGTATAGACGTGTCTACCTGAGCATACAAGTGTTATTATGTATACGAGTTTACGAGTATAAGCGAGCATATACGTGTATAGTAGAATGTATGGCTGTATGGATAAAAAATACTTGCAGATACCCATGTACGTATTTATTGGCGCATTTATTTGAATACGTCTATGTACATGTCTACACGAGTATATATGCGTATATATACGCATATACTCGTATTTTTAACCCCGTTTACTGTAAAAACAATACATATTAAATAAAATTAATATTTAATTTGTATCTGCCTTATATCTAAAGATTAAGTGACATTAGAAGAACAATATTCGTTAAGCCTAATATTATGACCACTTTACCCCATCTTACTTAAATTGTTCTAAAAAATTATCTAAAATAGATTCAGCTAACTGCTAATGAGTAAGAGTTCTTGAGACATGTAGGAAGCTTCCTGTACAGTCAATCTGTTCCTAATTCTAACAAACAAAATTTCTCAAGGATGTTAAAATAGGTGTTTAGATTTTAAAATTTTTCATGTTCACGCAAAATATTTTTTTTACCGAATAAAATTTTGCCAGTTGTAAAATTTTGTATTCAAAATGTAGTTTCTAACTGCCTTACTCTAAAATAAAATTTTCACATTCATTCAAACATTTATTTCCAAGCTATAGCCATTTATTTGACGAATGACCACTTTACCCCATTGACCACTTTCCCCCACCAGACCCTATCTAACTAATCAGTATATTATTAAAGGAAAAGATGATGGAATTCAAAGACGAAACAAATTTTATTTTCGTCCAAATAAATTACAACAAGGTAGTTCTGTACACAAAAGATCATTGCAGTGGAAGATCTTTATCTTTAATGGAAAGAACAAATTAGGCTTTAAAAAGTTTTCGTTCAGAAGATCGGAGCGCTAATCGGTCGGAGTTGGCTTCGCTCACTGATCGGCTGGATTACAGTAACGTGGTGGCTTGGCGACTTTGGCTATAAACAATAGAGTTGCGTGATCATTTGTTTACATTTTAAAGCTACTGTTAATGTAATTTATTGTATTTTTTGTTTATTTGGCGAAATATTGCAAATTGCAAAGAATTGTTTTTCGTTTTTAAAGATTGTTTAGTCATTTTATTTGAAGAATGCTTTCAATTTACATCGGGAGGGGGGGGGGGGGGGTAAGGTGATTTTCGCTTATTCAAAGAACTGTTTTTACCATCATTTTTCTAAAGGATATCCTTTCGATTGTTTTACTCTTTTTCATATGGGGGATGTTGCAGCGGGATTTCCCGTTCGTTCTAAATGGATAGTTAGATTTTTACACTTAATATCTGAGGACGCTTTTTATCCTTTGAGTATGGCTGAAGGAACAAACCATCAAGTACGGGAGAAAAAATAGTTAATGAAACAACTGCTCAGTGGGCATTAGATAAATCAAGCTGTAAGAAATATACTTTTGACACAAAGCAGCTTAAAACATTTTCTTTTTACTTATTTTTTTCAACAAAACGGTTCAAACACTTGATAGTTCATTGAAATTTTTTTAACTTTTCAATTTACAAAGTTTGAAAAGAACGTCTGTCGGGTCCTCTAGTATTAAATTAAAATTTAAAGAAAATGCAACCTTGATTGCCGACCTCATACTGCGATAAATTTTGCGGGTCAGAGCACATCGTCACCGCAAAGCAACAAAAGGATCAGGGGCGCCCCCAACTTAATTTTTTGGAGGGTGGAAATTCGTAATTATCCGAATATAACTCCAAATCACGCCGAACGATGAAAATTTTGCCGAATAGAACTCCAACTTTTGCCGAATTGTCAGACAAAATTTCCGAATAAGGAAATTTTTGGGACGTCATCCCTAAGTATTATATTTTACAGTTATTCCTAGGATTAGATGCCTTACTCTTACTCTAAGGCGACAAAAATATTAAGTTTAAATACATTCAAATATTCTAGAGATAAATAACATAGGAAACACAGAAAAGGAAGGACAATCACGCCTACTAAAATTTGCCAGTAGGGAAAGCAAATCAAGGAAATATTTTTAATCCTTTTAAAAACCTTTCTTTACTAAAATTAATTACAGGGTGTTTAATTTAGCAACAAATAAAAAGGCAAACAAGGAGCGAAAATTCAATGACTAAAAAAATAATTTTAAATCATTGAACTTTCGTTTCTTGCTTGCCAACACTGAATTCGTACTCAACAGCGTGAATAAAGGCTTAGATTACATTTAAAATCTTCTAAAAAAGGTTTTATATAATAGCTCCAGTTATACATAACTTGGAAGTTCCAAACAAATTCTACCATACACAAAAAAAATTCGTTCTTTCAATTGGTGCTAATGTTTGTAGATGTACATATAAAGTAGACCGGGGCACGTTTACGCAGTGCCCTATTTCCAAAACGAATTATATCTGGAGAGCCAACAGTCATAACAGATTTTGATGCTACTCCCTAGCAAATATTCTCACAAGTTTTTGAGCATCAGTCGAGCTTCGGTCTAGCATGCGGAAAGGATAATCTGTTTTCTACTAAGTTGAGTAAATTTGGTGTTGAACATTTTGAAGCTTAATGTGAATAAATAATGCTTAATTAAGAAAGAACAAATATATAAAAAATAGCAGAATTTTATCCTTTTTTGAGAATTGTATTTGCATGAACTGAAATGTTGTAAAATCTTTTGCACGTTAAAAATATATCTAAATTTGGCAACGGGGCAAGTTTACGCGTTGACGTCGGAGCACCGCCTTTATGCACGTTTTTACTGTGTCTTAAGCCCTGGTTTTCTAGATGCGAATCGCCGATCTTCGTTGTCGCTCCTCGCCGTGACGCTGAAATCAAAGTCAAGTGGATTCCGGTGTCGCAATTCACGACGTCGATTTAGCTCGGGCGCGCATGCGTAGAAGAATCAAGTTTTCGCCTCGGCGAGGAGTGACGCCCACGATCGGCGTGTTCGCTCCTAGGAAACCCAACGTGCTCGTGATGCTTTTTTTTGCTCCAAACTGGCTCGAACCTTTTTAGTATTTTCCGGCTATTTAATTTTGAAAATTACCATTTAATTTTTAATTAAGTTACACATTTGTATCTTATAGCTTGCAATCATGTAGTGCTGTCTTCATGCCCCTTCAGCTTCAACTTTACACACTATTCAGTTTGTAATAAAATTGCTTTATTTCAGCGATGGTAAGACATTATGTTCAAAACACTAACAGAACCACGTTAGGTGTCAAAATAAATATGCATAAACGTGCCCCGTGTTCGGGGAAAGTTTACGCAACCGACTTGGACTCAAAAATAATTTTTTTTAACGGTTTCAAACACAAACTGAGCAACAACTGAATTTACCAGCTTTGACTCCATCAACTGCTTCATAAAACCGCAACGTCTAAAATTTCCTAAGTTAAAACATAAAAATTAAAAAAATTATTGAAAAAAATCCGCGTAAACGTGCCCTGGTCTACCCCATGTTTTCTTTACAAAAATGCTGATTTTTTCGGTTTTTAATTAATATCTTTGGTAATTAACATCATACAAAGATGACTTTAATTAGACACAATAAGACACTCTCGATCAAGTCGCCTTTCGGAAAAAAATAACCTTCTTGCGTCGGGGGTTAAAAAGATTTTTATTGAACACTAGTGGTACCCGCACGGCTTTGCCCTTAGCTGAAAATTAAAAGGTCATTCGGTTCGCCTGTATATTTACAAATAATGGATAACGAATTTCTCGCCAATTGTCTATGTTCATTCGCTCTACTCCCATTCCACGTCATGATAATTTCGTAATTTACTCGTCCATCTTATGATAATTTTGCTCCGAAATATGTTCTTAAAATTGAAATATAAAAAGAACAAAATCGAATTTTCAAAAATCGCTTCGAGGTGCACATCCCCATGCTACAAACTAACTTTGTGCCAAATTTCATGAAAATCGGCCGAACGGTCTAGGCGCTATGCGCGTCACAGAGATCCAGACATCCTACAGACATCGAGACTTTGAGCTTTATTATTAGTAAAGATGATTGAAAAGTGAATGCCAGGAGGGGGCAGTTCCAATTTTCAGACTTTGTGTTTTACATCGAAGTACGTATATGAATCATTCTATAAAGAAATGAAACATTCCCAACCAGTATTCCATAAGCTATTAAACGAAAGGAGCTGTAACAACTGTCTACATAAACATTGAAAACATAATGTAATTAAAGCACTTGGCACGTATTTTGCCTCTAAACTGCATTAAGTAAATACCCTTTGCCCCCCTCCCCCCCCCCCCCAAAAAAATTTTTTTTTTTGAAATTATGGACTTGGCTATGTTTAAAGAGAACGATTATAGCTCAATATAACACCTTTACTAATGTTTTTTATCACAAAAATCGCGTTCTTGCTAGAAATAAGTATTATTTGAGTTGTTATAAAAATTCTAAAAGGTATTTGGATTATTATACGTGTTTAAAGCAAGTTACGGGACAGCTTGATTAGTCATATAACAATTCATTGCATACGAGTAACATTTTATTCTATTTAATAGACGATAAAAATTGTTTCCTAAAGGAAAATTCTAAAATATTACGTTTTAAAAGGCGAAATGTATTATGTTAAAACCAAATAAAAAAAGGAACAGTTTCACATTTTAAAATGTTAAGTTGTTCTTCAATTTCCGGTAAGTGAATTTCCTCAAATCGAATTAGAACAGTTTATATTTAATGAAAATACATTTTTTCCCAGAGAATTTCTTTTCTATGTTTTTTAGAATTATGATAGAACAGCACTACTTTCATCGCAAGTCCAAAAAATACTTTTTATTTTCTCATCAAAAAGATTATTTGACTGTTTCTTTAATCGTCCGCACATCCCGATTGCTAGGAATGCTTCTAGGATACTACAAGTTAATGATGTAACTCTGGGAAGTATGACGTCATCTAATTCTGCGTAGCGTGGCTGAAATCATTCTTTGTCCCACGAAGAAGTTTACTTTTCTGTTTGACGTCAATATTTACGTCCTCAAAACAAAATTATTTATACATTTCTCTTGAAATTAGTCGTTTACAAATTACTTAAATCACCAGACAGGGAGGGTTGCCATTTTTTTTAACGTGAGGTGTGAAGAATATTTACGTTACAGCTTCCTGCAAACAAATGAATGACTACTTTGAATCAGTTCGGAACAGATTAAATATTTTGAAATCGAGGTAGAAAAAGTCGCATGGATAGCTTACATTTGTTTTCCTTTCGCATTGAGTAAAAATATCTCTGTCTATTTTTTATGGAAAGATTAAAATGTGCTGCCCTCTGCTTCATCTTTTGCTTAGTTAAATTTAACCTCTTTCTATTGGTATTATTAACACATGTGATATGAAACAATCTCACCCCGTGCTATGACAGTTGAATTTTCAAACGAAAGATCTAAATCGGGATTATAAAACAAATTTGACAAACTGTGAACGATGTTGATTTTAATATCTACTCAACCTTTTATTGTCCGAATATTTTATAGAATATTTCCAATAAGAAAATTCTGAATTTATTGTAACACTGGAAGTTATATTATTACTTCCAATAATTTGTTATTATTTTACTAGTCAAAAAAATGGGTATTGGGTTTACATATTGATTTTTAATAATTTTGATTAAGTGCATCTACATCCTATACGTGAATAAAAATAAAAGTTTTGAACCATTTGTGACGAATTTTTATCGATACTGTGTGTGAGTGTTGTTTCTTTTTCTTTTTTTTAATTCTCACTTAAAATCAAAAAATCAAGAAAAAAATTTGTTTCCTTTTTACGATTTATGGTAGTTTTAAGAAGCTACGCAGATTAGCAATGCATCTTTTAAAAGGAAAATTTTGAATTTGAAACAAAAAACACAATATACAGATCATATATGTTTGTAGCTTTTTATGGGGAAATGTCGGTAAAATACAAGTATCAATTCAAACAGAGTACGTAGAATTTTTCAAAATCGAAGAATATAAACTAATGGCAAAGATATGATTGAAATTATTTTTCTAAAAACACCACAAATATTATTTAGTTTAGTTGCTTAATGTTGTTCTGCAGCATATTATACGTAGAACACAGAAATTTCAATTTTGGTGTCAAAAAAACTGTTTGAAATTTTTTATTGGCTCTTTTAGGTATCGAAACAATATTACTTCTAGAATCTACAGGTTTTTTTAGAACTGAAAAAACTTCATTTTTGACTTAGATGTAAGGAAAGCAAAATGTATAAGGCGGTCATCTTTGATCCACCATTTTGAATAGAAGCTCACATGGAACTTAGAGGACTTTTCAGGATTCGTTCGACACATGTTCAGGAACTGAAAAATGAAGCTAATTATAAATTTGTGGTGCAACTGAAAAAACAGCACTATCGAAAATTGAGCTTTTGCACAAGAGAAGTTTTGAGTGATTTAGTCTCAAATACGCGCGCGCAAAAAAAAAAAAAAAAAAAAAAAAATACTATGCAGAGCCGATTAATAATCATAATTATTATTTTTGATACTGTCATTTTCTCGTAAATATTTCTTTCTTTTATTTTGACTTTCGAAACAGTTTATAAGTTTATTTCTAAGAGACGATTTATTTTTTCCACACAAAAGAAATTATTTTCCCGAATAATTTCAATATTTCATTCTATACTAGCTGCGTCACCCGGCTTTGCACGGTCTATCTCGAAAATAAAAGTTATGTCAAGTGACCCGTGTTCAACAATCAAGCTTGAACAAAAAAAAAAAAAAAAATCAGTAAAATTTCGTGGCAGAGTGTGGAAAAATAACCATAAAGGAAACATTTTTATCCACCGATTACATGAATAGCCTCATAACAAAAGCCAGAGTTTTATTTCTTCATACTCGAGAAAAAAAATGGCAACACATCTTTCTTCTCAATGATTTTCTTCATTGCTACATATTTTAATAAAAGCATCGTTGCGGAAAGTTGAGATGAAGCACGGAACAATAATTTGAATGGAGGAAAGCCTTTGAAAAATAGGGATTTTATGTCGAAATCTAGGTATCATAATTAATAGTTTTTAATTGATATTTCCGCTAATTATTATTAGAGGATTGTGTTAACCCCTTGAGGACCAGCGCAGCTACGGGACCGAACGTTCTGAAATGGAACGCCGCTATCGGCCCGAGCATTTACAGCAATTAAGCCTAACTAAATAAAAATATTCATATAAAATCAGCATCTCAAAATAATGGCTTGAAATTTTAATTTTGCTTAAACAATGTACTACTGATTACTAATTATTAATATAAAGACTATTACATTATTAAAAGGAAGTGAAATAAGTAGAATACTAAAACTTTAACCATGTGCACAAAATTAAATGATATGTGCACAAAAACAAAGTTAAGAGTTTGACATCTTGAGTGTGGAATCAAAGAAAAAGAAATGTAGCAAAAAAATATGTTCCTTAGGTAATTTTAATTAAAACAATTTAGGTCAACGAATTTAAACTAGTTATATTCCCACGCGACAAGTCTCAAAACTGCTTCATAATTCACTCGAAAACATTCCCTTTCACTCACTTCGCTAGCCATTTTTATTGCAGTTTTCTATTCTCCAAATGAAAAAGAATAAATACAGAAGAACAATATCAGAAAGGATTCAAAAATAATCATAAACTTCAGGCCTCTTGAAATCATTCCTCTACTCTCATTGAACGGAGAATCCCAAAAGTCTGCAACACATACGCAAAAATATTTTAACCTTCCTTCCCTCCCCCATAATTTATTCAACTAGATGAATATCTCTTTCAATTACTCGTAAAAAAAAGAGAAGCAAAGATATAAACAAGAGCAATTGAGACCTCATAAATCATATGCGCAGATCAGTTATTCACTGTTGTTTACATAAAAAAAATCTATCCCATTGAGACTCAAATAAGAAACTAAAGCGTGTACATGAAGGTCAAATACCATGTGACCCGAATATGATCAAAGTTATAGCCATTTAGCGCCATCTATTATCGTTTAAATATTCAATTCAATCGTTCCATTTCGAGAAAGCATATACGTGACGCTGGGACGTCAGCGTCGATCAGAGCGCGTAGCGGAGAGGTGACGCTGGGTTGATAGGAGAGGAATCGTTGCGTAGCGTCCGCGTGACGCTGGGTGCGAACGAGTTGTGTTAAACATCCAAATATAAAGACGGGAAAAATACGAATCTATCGATAACTGGTTCGATGGTCAGTTCACTGGCGTTCGAGAGAAGTAACTTGGACATACATAGGTACATACAAGGGCTCCCAAAAGTGTTCGTACACCTTGAAATTTTGTAGTAAAACCAAAATAACGCAAAACTGAATTCGAATATGAAGTCCTATTTTTTTTCACACCATTCCTATGCCATTCTGAATAAAACCCAGTAGTTTTTTTTCAAAATATTGCTAATTTTTTTTTTTTTAAATTTGTCAAAAAACGATGAGAGAGAGAAAAAATACGCCACAAAAGTCATCGTTCACTGCAATATTTTCGAATAAATTCATGATTAAAATTATCATATGTGTTTTTTTTTATTATTATTTTTGCATTGTAATGACACTGTAAAGTCATTTGCCTTTAATTTTTTGTTTATTTATTCCCTAATATTCTGCTTATTATGTTAAAATGGCAGGTATGCGTAGAAAACAACAAACACGATTCGAAATTTGAGTTTTTTTCCCTCACAGTAGCCATAAATTGGTTTGAAATGCCTCTAAATTAGTTAATTTATACCATTCTATAGTGAAGTACTTGATAAAATGCTTTAAAGACAAGAATCGGATCGAAAACAAGGTAAGAAAAGGTCAACTGGCAAAGTTAACAAAGCGTGATCGGAGGTTTACAGATAAAAAAAAAAAAATGAAAAATACACATTTGAGCGCTGAAAAAGTTTCTGCAGAATTGAATGAAACATTTTACGTTTTAATTTTCACCTAAAATTGTTCGCCAAGTTCTCTGATTAGCTGGATTAAAGGAGACCTCTTCCCGCACAAATTTTCGTGTTTGTGCGAAAAACAGTAAACTTTCGCTTCCCGTCGTAAAATCAATGATAAATAAGCTCAAAACGTTTTGGAACAACGCCTTACTTATAGATGAAAATAAATTCAATATTTTGGGTTAAGTTGTTGCATAATTGTCAATAGAAGAAAAAATGAGAAATTTAATCTTAAGAACTTAGCTGGATCAATTAATCAGGACGATGAAGGTGTTCTTGTGTGTGTTTATGTGCATAACAGCATCAGGACTTGGAAATTTAGAATTTTTTGATGAAATGATGAATCATGCTGTTCACTTAAATATTTCAAAAAACAATTTTAAACTATTAGCCCAAAATTTGGCAATCGGAAACAACTTTGTTTTTTCTCAAAATAAAGATAAGTAGTACATGTTTGCGTTTGGTGCCTCAAAAGTTGTCCTTAAACTTAGAAATATCTCCTCAATCGCCAGATTTAAACTTAATGGCACATATTTGGAGATATCTGGCGGCTAGATTACGAAAATACACCATTGAAACGAAAAGCGAACTAGAAACAGTAAGACTAGAAGTGCGGCTGAATACTTATTCAGAAATTACATAAAAAAAAGAAAGAAAAAGCAAATCTATTTCAAGACGTTTAAAAGCTGTTGTTGATACTGCATGATATTCTACTAAATAATAATTTTATAAAAAGTTAGATTATTTACTAATTTTTTGAGATTTTTTCAAAGTGTACGAAGACTTTTTTGAGATAAAATTTCCGGCCCTTTTTGGTTTTTGATTTTTAAAACAATAAGTTTTCATGTTTTATTAAAAATTTTCGTGTAGTTTTGTTAAAAATAGATCATAGATCTTATAATTAAATACTTATTCCGAAATATTAATTCTAAGAAATGCATAGGGGCCTATTTCATTGAAAGTCGTTGGTGTACGAACACTTTTGGGAGCCACTGTACATAGATACATAAGCTCAGTTTTTAATTATATAAAATCTTTGATCCAATTTTCATACTATTGTTAATAAAATTACATTATGCTAACTGAAGATGAAAGTTTCAAAACATTAGGGATAGCCTGTGGTCAGCAGGCTAATTTAGAAGCACTAACAAATTAAATTTATTTTTTAATTATTAGTAGCCATTTAATGCTATGAAAATTAAAAAAAATATTTAAAAGCACTATGCTAAAAAGGAAAAGTATCGACACATAAAAAAATGTTGCTGTTGCAACGTTGTGTACATAAGTATATTGTTCAAAATTATGGAAAATTAAAGAAAAAATAAAGAAAATTAAAGGAGAATATAGAATTAGAAAAAAGTAAATTAAAATAAATGACATTACTTCAACCATCAGTTAGTAAAAAAAAAAAGTACTTCAATATTTTTTTATCCAAATAATATTTAATAATGATTAATATTTTGTTGAATAAAAAATAAAAAATAAAAAGTTGGTTGCAAAATGTATGATGTAATCATATGTATAATTAAAAGGAACAAAATAACTAAAAAAAAAATGTTGTGTCATAACATAAACTTATAAACTTAGGAAATGATCCTTTAATGTTTCATTCAGTTTCACGCTTTTTCCTTACTATCTGTTTCGTTTTTACTCTGTACACTTTTATACTACATGTTATAGAAATGTTTGCAGAAAATTATTTATTTATTCTTAACAAATGTTTTCATGAGTTTCTTGTTGAAGTACAATTTTTTTTTTCGCCGATTAATCGACAAAATTTGGCCGATTATAAAAGCTTGGTGTGACAATCATGATTTGCCACACCTGTCCCCAACTGCATTTTCATCCTCCACGCATGTGATAACTCTTATCGCACCAAGCTGCTTTTTCTACCTCGCGGTTTCGACCATCTGTAACTGCAACCGCACAGTTAATTGTGAGATTCCGGCATGGTCTCAGTTTTTCCGACTCTTCAGTAGTTCGTGGAATTTTCTACAAGAATGTAGTTTTGTTAAGCGCTTATCACACGATCCAACATGAGACAAGTCCAAGCAACGCTGAAGTTCGAGCTATCCTCTATACCAGCGGTTCCCAACCTTTTTCTCTTTGCGAACCCCTTGGAACAGGCAAAAAAGTTCGCGAACCCCCTGATGTTGAAATTAGTAACATGTAAGAAACAATAAAAAAAACAGCATGTTTGCTTTCCATTTTTTGCAGCATTTGATTGCAATAAACAAAAATATAATTGTAAAATATCATTAAGTGCAAACATTAATAAAAAGTTAAAACTACATCTACAAGAAAAATTATAAACAAGAAGTTTTATAAACCAACTATTTTTTTAAGCATACTTTAAATTGGGGAAAAAATCCTTAATGCGATATTTGTGGCTGTTTGACGGAACAAAGAAACTGAAAGTTTGGTTCAATGTCTGACAGTTTGAGTCTTAAATCAGGCTCTGCATTCAATCTGCTTCGGTATTTATCTTTGAGATAAGTATAGGAGGAAAATCCTTTCTCGCACAGATATGTTGTATACAAAATGGTAATAAAATTCGAATTGCTTTTTTGGACAAAACAGTATAGTCATTTCTTACACTGAGCCAGAAGTCAATTAACGAGAGCTCTTTAAAGGTAGTTTTCAATGAATTATCACAGGATAACTCGATGAGCATTTCCTTTTCAGGTAATGTCAGGGTGTTCTCTAAGCATGGATTTCCTTCAAAAGGATTGCGTATCCAGTTGTTTGAGAGAGGGACGTTGCGCCTATTAGGAAAATACTCGTCAAAAGTTAGTTCAAGATGTTGCAGATGTTCACATACATTTCTTTTAACGCTTTCATCAAGTTTCATTGAGTTTTCTGATAAAAAACTACTAAGAGAAGTGAAACAAGAAAACTCACCCATTTCAAGGCATTGGATCCAGAAATTCAATTTTTTTACCATAGCTTCAATTTTATCATATACAACGAAAATATTAACAACTGCACCTTGCAAGGATAGATTTTATTCATTTAATTTTGAAAAGATGTCAGCTAAATATGCAAGCCTTTGCATCCAAAGAGGATTGAATATGCAAGTGGACAAGTGATATGGATGATCAACAAAAAATGGTTGGACTTCTGACTTCAATTCAAATAAGCGTGTCAAAATTTTGCCACGGGAAAGCCATCTAACTTCTGTGTGAAGAAGTAAAGTAACATGAAGGCTTCTCAATTCCTCACAAAGCGCGTGAAATAGACGGCAGTTTGTGGCACGTGATTTTATGAAATTTACAATTTTTACCGCATCATTCAAAGTAGCGGATAATTCTGCGGGAATACACTTACATGCTAATGCTTGTATATGAATGTAGCAATGAGTCCATTCAATTTTCTCGTTGATCTTCTTTACTCGCACCACAAAGCCAACAAATTTTCCTGTCATTGATTTTGCACCATCCGTGCACACACCCACACACAAAGACCAATCTATTCCATTTTCTTCAAAGTAACTGTTGACCAGTTCGAAAATTGCTTCTCCAGTTGTGTTGGTTTTCAAAGGTTTTGCAAATAGTACATCTTCTTTATTTGTATCGTTAAAAATATACCTAACATAGACAAGTAATATTGCAGCGTTTGCTACATCAGTCGACTCATCAAGCTGGATCGCAAAATTATTCTCTTTTATTCTATTCACAAGTTCTTTCTCCACATTACTTGCCAAATCAGTAATTCTGCGTGATACTGTGTTGTTTGATAGCGGAACCAGGTCAATTTTTTTTGCTGACTTTTCTCCCAGCATACACTTAGCAATATCTTTAGCACACGGTCCAATTAAATTTTCTGCAATTGTATGTGGCTGTCCAGATCTTGCAATTCTATAACTGACTCGATATGAAGCTTCAAGGGCCATTTTACTATCTTCGTTGGATTCTAACAGGAACGTAGAGACGCTACACTTTTTATTATATTCCAATTTTCTTTTAAAATATTTGATAGGTTTATCCTTGTGTGTTGGATAATTTGTTTCGAGGTGTCTTCTCAGAAGTGACGGTTTCAAACTGCTGTTCGCTAGAACTTCGTTGCAGAGAAGACAAAGCAGTCTAGGTTCAGACTCTTCTCCAGTAAAATAAAAGCCCATTTGTAAATAGTCACTGTCATATTTTCGCTTTTTTCCTTTTTTCTCCCCTAGTTCACTTTTCTGTTTAGTCGGGGGAGGCGGCAGTTCATTACAGCTATCTATTTCAATATCCTGTGTTGATTCGAAAGTTACTGCTGATGTTGAGGGTTGATCGATTGACTGCTTGTCCATTTGTCGCTCAACCAAACTACCAGTTTTCAACCATCGATCCATAACAGCAGAAAGTTATTAAATCATAAAAATTACCAACACGATTATAACTTCACAAACAGAGTAGCAAGTTCACGTAGCAAAACCAATTGCAAACAAAATCACTTGTTTTCAAGCATCTCTAAAGTATCTCTAAATACGTCTGTTAACAACTATTTCCCCAGAACTATGAGCATGCTGATGTTATATATTTTTGAAAACGAACAGATGGGTAAAATCCAGTAATAAATTTTAAGTTTGGAGCCTTTTGCTGTCATGTCTGCTATTCGATGACTGAATTCGACGGAAATTCCCTAGTTATATTTCAACCAGATTAGAAATAATACCCCTATGATGCATTGTTTGAGAATTCTTAATTTTTTTCGACATATGTATATTATGTATATTGTTTGATTGACTCCACGCGATGGCGCCTTTTTAAGGTCATCGTGATCCCCGTCACAGCTCAATACAACGTTTCTGCATGGCGCCTCGCAATAAAGAAGGAAGGATATCTCTTTTTGTTGTCTATCGAAAAAAAAAGAGAAAATTTCTTTTTAACCAAGATTATAAAACCGCTGAAAGATTTTTTTTTTTTTTTTTTTTTGAGCTTAATACAAGAGTCTGGCGCGTTTTCAAATTTAAAAAGAAAATTTAGTAACTGTGTGCAAATTGAATATTTTATAATTTTTTACCAAACTAGGAAAAATCCGCCATTGCACCGAAATTTTCGCGAACCCCCTTCCTGCACCTCGCGAACCCCTGGGGGTTCGCGAACCACCGGTTGGGAACCTCTGCTCTATACCAGCCAACACTGGCAGAGCTCAGACTTGTTTCTAAACCATGACGTCATCGTTACTATTGTGGGTTGCCGTAAAAGTTCGTATCGTCTGCTCTCAAAACAAATACTTGGTTTGCTAAAATAAGTTTTTATCTCTTCATGCGGGCTTTTTTTTACTTGTTTCATCGCCGATAGTTTTAGTAAATAATGTTTGAAAAAAAGGACTTTATTTTGATACATTTTTTTTTGTTCCGTATGCTATTTTTTTACTTCTTTCCTTTTTTCAATAAAAATCTTGTTATTGTTCACTTTCAAGTAAAAAAAGGTGCCAAATTTTAACTGCATAAAAATTGTCTTTTTTGTCTTCATTTGTTTGGTTATTAATTTTTCCCTATGCAGATTCAAAATAATGCCTTATGAAAAATGGCTTTTATAATTTAGTTCCATGATTTTTTTTTCACCTCGTTTGTGCGCAGAAATGCAGAAGAAATTTATTGAATTTAAAATTTTCCTAAAAAAGTGCTATTAATGTAGGTTTAATTAACTAAAGACTAACAGCTGAAGTAAATTAATTTTATATCAATTTTATAATAACAAAAAGGCTTTTTTTCCCACAGAATACATTTAGAAATCTGCTGCCCCCCTCGCCCCCACACACAGATAACTTTTGAGTGAATAGTCAGATTTGAACAAACTTTCTGTTTGAAAAATTTCAGCGAGCACACCTCATTTCCAGATTTTACTTTTTGATTTGAAATATATTTTGTTCCATTTTTTACGCATCAGAGGAATGTAACATTAGCCTCTAAGGGAAAATTTAAGGCAAAGATAAATCCCTAACTTAAAGGTGAATTTGCTTCAAATAAACAGTTGGAAAAAGTTCTGGGTGATGAACATGTATATAGAAAAGGTATTTGTCAATTTAACTATTTTAAAAGTATTTTTTGAACAACTGAAAATTTTTTAACATTCAGAATGACAGAAAACATTATTTTTTATCACCTAAAAAAATTAAGGGGTGGGGGGATTTGTGCAGATTTTGAATACATTCTCAATTTTTGGTATCAAGGAATAGATAAAAAAGCTATCACTAAAATTGAAATGCCATATCTCGTAGACCTGAATATTGACACAAGAGATAAACATGACTGAACCAAAATGAAAGGAATATGAAATGCAAATGGTTTTACTAATGCTGCGGAATTGAAGGGAAATGCCTAGCTCCCAATTCTGACTCCTGTACCATACAATTAGTCGTAATCCGACTCCCCAGCTGTGGCAGAAATTCATTACTTCCATCTTTTTTTTTTTTGTTTTACTTCATAAGTTAATTTATTATATTTTCCCTATTCAGATTAAAAATGTACATTATGAAAAATTGCTTGAATAATTTAGTTCTATGATTTTCTTTCTCTATGCATGTACAAAGAAATGCTAGAGAAAATTTTAGGGCCTCCATCTCAGGTGTCGGAGGTACGACACCCCCAAAATTAGTCGTACTCCCACTCTGCAGCTTCGGCAGAAATTCCTTATTTTCATCCCTTTTGTCTTACTTTATTGAGTACCGGTACTGGCACAGCTTTGCCAGTAGTAGAAAAATAAAAGGTGGTTTGGTTTGCCTGTATATTTACAAATAATGGATGATGAATTTCTTGCCAATTTGCTGTGTTCATTTGCTCTCAAATGTTACGGTTCCATGTTATGATAAATTGGAAATTTATTTGTCCAGGTTATGATAATTTCCTTGGTAAAATATTCTTATCATTGGAATAGTAAAAGAACAAAATGGAATTTTCGAAAAATTTCTTCGAGGTGCTCACCCCTATGCTACAAACTAATTCTGCGCCAAATTTCATAAAAATCAGCCGAGCGGTCTAGGCGCTATGCGCGTAACAGACGTACAGAGATCCAGAGACAGACACAGACTTTCATCTTTATTATTAGTAAAAGATTATTTTTTCCCTATTCAGGTCAAAAATTTTACAAAATGAAAAAGTTTAAATTACTAATTCAATGATTTTCTTTCTCCATGCTTGTACACAGAATTTTTTGAAAACATTTTTGGTCCTCTGACTCCTGTATCCCAAAACTAATTGTACTCCGACACCAGTACGTAGTGTTTTCAACCCTAATACTACCCTAATATTAATATCTGTACCTCAGGTCAGAACAACGTAAGTCATATAATTGTAACTTTAGAGGCGAGAGGAAAAACTTTTGTCTGCCGCATGCAACAGATTGAACATGCGCTGAACACAGACACAAATGCCTACCACACACATGAACTCCTACACACACAGCACTGCATACACAACACACACACACATGCACACATATACACGCACCCACATACATGCGCCTACACAAACACACACGCGCATTCATACACACACACGCTCGTGATTGCGAAAAACATAATTTGAATTCAAGATGCCAAAAATTCAAATTAATATAATTTTTTTTTAGAATTGCATTCACATGGCTCGATGCGGAATGAATAGGATTCTACGTACAATATAATAATGAACGAATTGAAAAACACAATTTTTGGACTTACATCAGTCTGGCTCTGAGGTACAGGTATTATGGAAGAGGTATGGAAAGTGTTCACATATGCAGGAAGATGTTATATTCACAAGTACCCCATCTTATCTACCTTACAGCTGACTTTCAAAAGAAGTTGATTCAATTTAAAAAGTTATGTCATAAATTCACTTGCATGTTCATATAATGGTTTGCAACAGCTAAGTTTACCTCCATAATTAGTTTAAAATATGTTTTTACAAGGAAAGGACATATTGGTAAAATTATATACAACACCCGCTAAAACAAAGATTATGTCACCAAGAGGTAGGACTGGTACTGTCATATTTTGAGAATTTTAAATATTTTTTGCTTGAGGTTATCTTAGTAAAACATGCCATGTACACATGTGACCCATGTTCAAATGTGCCCCTTTTTCCCCTACATAGTCATAAAAAATGCAAATTAACATCTAAAATACATCATTAAGAGTTGTGCTAAAAATGTTTATTTTTTAAAAAAGAAATTAATAAACTCATAATTAAAAAATCAACTTTAAGAAATCTTACTGTGTTCAAAAAATTCAGGTAGAGTCTTAAAAAATGTAAATTATTATCTTAACTACTAAAGGCAAAACTTGATGAAGGAAACATGAAAAGTTATTACATCTTCCCATTTAATTGAAAATTTTCCATCAAACCCCACTTCATACCGGATAATCCCCACATATATACCGGATAACCCCCATATCAATATCAGATTAACTACTGGATATCCTGCAAAAATCTGTCAGATATTCCGTACGGTGTGGGCTGGCTGGATCAGATACCGGATTGTTTAAAAAAAATAGCCGGAAACCGAATAGTTCCCAAATAATTGGTGCAACATTGTTAATATATTCGCAAAGTAATGACATGAACAGCAAGTACACAAAATTGAATAACAATGTTTATTTTAAATATAAAAACTATAGCAAATGTTCCAATCATGCTTTACTCAGGTAAAGAACTACTCGTTAAAAAAATAGCATAAACTATAATAAAAGAACAGAATAAAAAAAATACTATGAAATCGTAATAAAAATTAGTAGAGGGAATACATTTCTAGGTTTTTCAAAGTAATGATGCTTGGGTTCAAATCTTCATTTCTTCTTGGTTAAATGCAATGAATTCTCTTCAAATGGGAAAAACTTGGTTTTTTTTTCTTGCATTAAAACATAGCCATCACCAACTGAACTATTACAATTGTAAATGCCTCAGTGACTTGTGGTTTTCTTCAATTACTTTGGCACCGGAACTCAAAGGATGAAATGATTAACCAGCAAGTTAACCAATATGACAGATAATTTAATTTATTTAACCTGTCAATATCGATAAACCAGCTAGCGTTTAATGGTAAGATTTCACTAAAAGGTCTTTCTCATATCCTTCTTCATTCATTTGCACAGATGAATGGCTGAAAGGAATCCTTGTAACTGAGAAGCAAAAATTATGTACAGCTCTCTTACAAAATGATTCAGAAACTCACTTTTAAATCATGATAAAGCAATAACATAGATTAATTTTAATTTTTTTTAACACTAAAAGCAAGACAAAATGATAATTATTTGCAAGCAGGATTAATACTGATTTATTAGCACTGCAAAATGAAAAGTTGTTTTTGAATCTTATGAAATTAAGAATTTCTCACTATTCTAGAACACCTCAAAAACTATTTTACAAACATTTAATATAAAAATTATGTATCAAGCATCAGCCTACTTTTTATATGATACTGTTTTATGTAAACAGTTTTACATTTCGCACATACGCACTATGAGAAATAATACGGCAAATAATCAAATTAAGATTGTTATTTTTTCCAGTAATTTGACAAGGATTCAGTAAAATGTAAACAATCATTTGGCGTCGATATGTACCGGTACTGTCGCCAATGTACCTTTAACCAAAACTACGAATTAATATAAGAATTAGCCAAATTTACAGGCGAAATTTCAGCACGAACAACAATAAAACTGAAGGTATCACAGCATTTAAGATTTTTCTTTCACGCACTATATCAAGCAAATAAATAAACATCGAAAAGGATATCTTTACCGTATGTAAGGAGTATGCATGCTTTCGGCAATCGCTGATTAATCAATTCCTTGAAAATACTCCCTCATTAACCATATCCTATAAATCTTCATGCAGTACAAGGGACTTTTAACATCCCATAGACATTTTTTCTCGCTAATAAAGTCCATTATTTAATAAATTTCTTAGTCTTCTACTTCGGATTCAAGCAGTCAGCCATGTTGGATTTGCCCGTGCACTCAGATGCTTTCCTATTGGTCGAAAGACAAACTCTACCCAACTTTATTGCTCGGAAGCTATAATCTTGGACTAAACTCGCGTACGGGGGAACAATAGAAATGATGACGTCGATCTTGGCCGAAGCACCTGAGGTATATTGGACTAGTCCGGTATTGGATGGAATAGGGTGAAAAGTTGCATCGTGTGATAAGCGCTTTAAGAAGTCTCATCGACTCCCCGGCACTTTTTGGTGTTCGGGGGTCACGCACACAACTTGTGTGGAACTGTCTCAGCTGCAATGGTGTAAAAGAGAATTTTTGGAAGTGTTACAAATATACCTCAACAACCGCCGATGCTGCTTAGTGATCTTTATGTGGAGATCCGGATCCCTGATTTGATCGCCTGATTTTTGCAGACGCCTTATGGAAAGATAGAAAGAACGGTCAAAGTTTCCTTGCCGGCTCACATGCATCTAATGAGCACAATGCTCACGAATGGAGATCCTCATGCATCGGGAAAGTATTTAACTATCCAGTAACAAAAAGCGCTAAAAGAAAATCAACAACCGTTCACCAAATCGTGTGCGGGGCGATTTGTGTGTTTTTCTTGTGAAAATAGCACTTTGAGTTAGAAAAGTGAAAGTGTCGTCGATCCACGTGCGTCTGGACATTAGAGGTTGTATGTTTGATTTATTTTTGTAACATTCCATATCATCTGTAAATAGATCACCTGTGCTGCAATAGTTTAAAGCTAAAATGTAGTATAATAATTTTTGAATGCTCATCATATTTTAATTCTGATATGTAAATTATCATTTTAATCTTTTTGCTGATCAGCAAGGTCTAACAGTATTTATTCTAGTAATGGCTATAATTTATGTACACACCACTATACTTTTTTTGATCATGGCATATAATATTTTTATTGTGACAATAAACCAGCACTCTTTCATCAAACCCTTATCTTTTGGTGTCTTCATAAATCTCCATTAATCTAGTACCAAAACATCATTATCATTGGATATTTATCACTTGGCTAAGTGACTGATTAATCGACACATCTCTAGTATCATACTGCAAGGATAATAATTCACTTTGAACGGTTTTAATATTTATTGTTTCTTAATTTTCGATTACTATACAACACTCTAGGAGCTTTTCTTTCGCTTTAAGATAATAAATGTGCAGCACTCGCACGAAACTACGAGTGGGCTAGTTAAAAGTAGAGACATTGTGGCTCAAAAAGTGACCCCCCCCCCATTAGGGTCTGTAATCCAAGCGGAAAAAATAAAATAATTTAATACTTTGATTCGAATCATAGCTTGCATAGATTTTCCTACATATTGGTATGCTCTTATTTTTTTTGTGTTGCCATAAATAAACTACGCATTCAATGTATATATATCATGCCTTTCATGCAAGAATGAAAAGAAAAGTTATGTGACACTGATGATTACTTTGATTGTTCCATGTTGAACTTTATAAAGTTTCTTTTGCAATGAAAAGCGAAAAAAGTGCAGTGGTTAAAGTTTGCTAATGTATTTTGCTTTTATCATGCAATGCAGATCAAATTTTTTTTTGTTTTGCCAATTAAAATAACTTGCAAAAGGTACGCTTTGAAGGAGGAACACGAAGAACGATTTGGCCTTTTCCTTTTCACAATGCATCAATTTGTTAATACTCCAATGAAACTAAATCTCATGAGCTGACGAAGCTTTAAGTGTGCAGAGTATGTTCAGCAAACTGGGCGCCTGCGATCTTCCGACTTAATTCCGTGTTCACGTTCACACCAAAGAAAGCAGAAAGTTTTGTTAAGAAAAAAACAAAAAGGCGGAATGAATTCGAAAAGATGTGATTACGAAGAAAAAGAAAAAAATAACTCGGCGAATAATCGAAGTGAGAAGAAATGAGGAATTCCTTCCGATTCCCAGCCTTGAATTTCGATTCCCTCCACGCTCCAGTTCGAGCTTTCCCGCGCGGCCACGTGTTGAAGGGCTCGTATTCGTGACGTCATGGAAAGTGAATGGAAGCTCGGGAGTGCATGGTCGTCAATGAGCGTAACACACCCCCTGTCCTCTCCCACCCGAGCGCCTGCGCAGAAAGAGATGGAGTTTTAGTTTTACTACTTCCGCAGAATAGGAACGGGAGCCACATTTGGCGACGGATTTTTGCCCACTTCATTCCCAGAATGTTTGTGCATATAATGTATGCTGACTGAATATCTAAATAATGATATTCACCATAACTGTCATTCCAACTTTCCAAGGAGAGCATGATGCTCTCTCGGTTGATCTGTAATGTTTTAAAAATGATAATGTAAGGATTTTCGGGACAACAATCCAATGCAAGTTCAAAAGAAAACAAATCTGACATGGAGATCACATGACTCTCTGGTAGATCTTTAAAAAAATTTTTTTTAGCCACTGAAAAATGATTTCCATAGAAATCTTTAAAATGACATCCATCGTCATTGTAAAAAAATTTATGCAAGGGCTTTTTTAATTTTAATTTTTTTTTGTCACTGAAAAATTATTTCCATAGAAATCTTTAAAATGACATCCATCCTGATTGTAAAACTTTTTATGCAAGGGCTTTGAAATTCTGATAGGCAAACTTTTGTGTGACGGAAGTGACGTAGTAATTTTGTGTGACGAAAAGTCTTACGTGCGCCCATCTAACTTCCTTTCTTTCTTGTGATCCGTGTGGTTGCATGTACTACTTTGAGTACAGTTGTTGGTTATCAGCAGAGCATCCGTTGAAACGGGTGTGTATAACCGACGTATTTCAAGTATTGTCTAGTGTTCTCGTCGTTTATAATCTGTTTTCTTCATTAAAATACACAATTTTGTTATTAATATGCCTGAAACGTCTTGGCGGGGCTCGATCCAGGATCCGATGGGTTCGAAGCTTAGCTTCGGTTTTGCCGATTGAGCCACTGTGACACTGATTATCAGTCAGATTGCGCTGTGCGACAATATTAGTATGTGTTCTGAAACATAGACAGAGGCCGTGTTACTCTGATCCGCTCAAATGTACCACGCAAAAACAGTAGCTTAGAAAACTCCAACAGTTTCTGTAACAAATATCTTTAGATCGCAGTTTTATTAGTATCAATGGGATCAACGCCAAAACTGACTCTAAACTATAAGAAAAATGTATCAAGCAGTTGGTGATTTTTTTTTTCCTCGCTGAAAAAGACACATCTCGTATAGTCGATCGGAAATGGTTTAGAAATTACTAGGCTCGGAAACGGAATTGGCGAGATATCACCAAACACGGTGGCAAAAAAAAAAAGGAGGATCCGAAACCCATTGTCAGCATGGTAATATTGAGCGAAGCATTAAGTCCCATGATCAACTTTAGGTGACATTTTCTGTTGACAATTTCTGTAAAACTGTTTTCCTTGCTTACGTTCTAGGCCCCACAGAAATCGCACTTCAGGCGTATTTCACTCTCAAAAATCGTTATTTTTGTACTTCATAACGGATCATTGGTGGGAAATGTAGTTAAATCAAGAAATATCTAAACTCAGGGCCACCGAGAGCTCATGTCAGTTTTATCGCCGCTCCTCCCCCTCCCCCCGCAACAATATCCTCTTCTGCACTGTTCTAATTCCGAGGTTGGTCCTCTCCACAGGCCAGGCAGTAGTTTTCCGACTTAGCTGACATACACTCTCGTCGAACCTGATATTTTTTCCTACTAACAGTGAGTGTTTCTTATAGGAAAAAAATCAAATAAGTTATTGAGATATGTCGATAATCTTCTATTATTTAGCGGTTGACCAAAAACATTTATTAATTAACCATTCTATCGTCTACTGGGAAAAATACCTTTTTCTGAATAAGGTTTGTTATTTTATCTTAAGCAAAAAATGTTTACGATCTCTTTGGTTTGAAAAGAAAGCTTTTAAAGTAGCATATATTCATTAATTGACCGTTTTGGTCAATTACTAGCGCAGATTGCATTTTACACAAATAGTAGTTGATCATCAATTAATAACGACATAAAAGGTTAGTTAATAAATGATTTTTGTTATTTACTTAAAGTAAGCATGAATGAGCTGCATGGTACATTAAATAAACCTGCAGAGTTAAGTTTCACCTCAAGCAATGCGATCAAACATTTCCTCTCTTAACATCTCTCACTAGAACTGAAAGTGACTTTCTGTTAGCTTTCTAAATGTTCCGTTCTTACCTACAATCAAAAATTTAGTTACAACTGGCACAGTCCATGCCAATTATGGGGCGAAAATCTTACCTTTATGGGGTCGGAGGTTTTTGAGCTTAACATACGTTAAAATACAGAAAAGAGTAAGATGCATGCATCTTTTGTTTTTCCCCCAAAAAATTTCTGTCCCAAGAAACAGCCCGCCAAAGATGGCAACCTGGGCGCCATTTCTCACTTCCGATTTAAAGCAAAAATTCAAACTGCTTTATTTCTGTAATGGTTCACGATATTTTGTTGCGTTTTCTTGAATTCGAAAAAATAATAATTTCCTTTTTAAAACTATATACACCATTCGGAAATCTGTGTCTAATTTATCGTTCTAAAAAAATATTTTTAAATCAATTTTTGAATTTTTTTCAAAAACGGTAGTTTTAAAATTTTTGATTTTCTTTTACTGTTGATCAGTATTATTGAGTACTACATTCCATGAATTACAAAGATTCCAGTTTTGAGTTTAATACAGGAGTTAGAGGCATTTGAAAATATGAGTTTTTTTTAGGAACTGTGTATGTAATGGTAGACTTGAAAATTCAAAGTTTTTTTTAATAGCAAGAGGCGAGTAGACACTTTCAATTTAGTTTTATAGCACTTTTTTCCCTTTTTAGTTGCCGGGTCGCTCAGGAATCTCATTTTCTATTAAAACAAGAACCTAGTCTTCAGCCAATTTGCTGGCCGAAACCTTTCTCCGCGCAACCTTTCAGCGTTGCGCTAAAGATTCTTTTAACGTATTACTTTTACGTACACCTTCTTAATTTAACAAAACGAACCCCGAATAAAGTGGCAACTGAAAATAAAATAACATTTTCATATTTACTGTAGATGTTATACGGGCAGAGATATGTAATTTCTAAGTTCAAGAACATTGATCCAGACTTCGAAGTGAAACGAAAAGTGATGTGCAATACTTTCGCAGACCAGAAAATTGAGAAAAGCTGGGAAAATAATAGTCACTTTTCCAAAAAATCACCGCACTTTGAAATTAAATATCCTCGCACTTCATACAACTACAATAAAAATAACATTTTTATGCTTTTTTAATTCATCATAAATAGTTTTATCCGCAAATATTAGTTTTTGCGATATGTAGCGAAAACTAGAGAAAAAAAAAACGCACCTAGAAATTAAGAGGGTGGCGTATGTTTTCCCCTTCGTCCAGCCTTTTTTTTTTTTTTTTGGCAAAAAACAACGAGGCGAAAACATACTCATTTTATCATAATTATGTATAAAAATTGTGTTTTGTGTAAAAAACAGATGGAAGTAGAAATTTGCGTTGGGGGAGTTTGTACTTAAAAGGCTGTGATACGTTTACTAGTCATTTTTTTCTGACAAACGCTGATTTTAATGTTTCAAAAAAAAAAGGCTTAATTTTTGCCGAACTTGAATCCCAATAAGATTTTCTGGGATATCATGTCAAAGCTAGTGGACTAGTTTTTGATAGATTTAACTAATTGTAGCTCAAGCGATTGTTTTGAAAAGGCCGTTTGCAGATTTTGGTGCCAATTTAACTTTGAGTATTTAGCATGTTCCAAAGCTTGTTGCTCGCTGAAAAATGTAACTATCTTGATGAAAAAATGTATTCTTCATAGGATTTTGTCTGCTTTTTTTAATATGTACTTATTTTGTGTGCAGATTTTTCAGGATTTTCAGAAATCAGTCTCAATCTCAGAAATTTGTTTTTTGGCTCGTTTTTCTTCTAACTACCGTAACTCCGTTACGGTCACGAACTGGACTGGATAATGGGTGGTTCTATGCTGAACTTGGGCTCTTCTAACACCCTCTTTCGTTTGGCAGATTTTATCAAATTCATCCTGCATAACTAAATTAAAAGAGTCTTCTGGAATCTTCTGGAAGAGATCTTCTGCTAAATTAAATTCAAGTTTTCCAAGTCTACCTTTACATAGTTCCTGAAAACCCCTCGTTTTTTTAAACGCCTCTGAAACCTCTGAAGATCAACAGTGGAAGCCTTCCTTTTTAGGGTACGTAGTAATCAATGAATGATGCTGATCAACCGCAAAGTTTTTAAAATTGCGTTTTTGAAAAAAAATTCTAAAATTAGATTAGTTTTTTTTCAAAATGCTTTAGAAAGAATAATTAAGCACATACTATTTCCAAATGGTGCATCGTCTTAAAAAAAAAAACATTATTGGTTTTCAAGTACAAAAAACTGCAACAAAATATTGTCTCCTTTCCGGAGATAAAGTATTTAAAAAAAATTTGTCGAAAATCGCAAATGAGAAATGGCCTCCAGTTTGGCATCCTTAGAGGGCTGTACCTCGGGCCGAAATTTATTTTGGGAAAAACAGAATATGTGTAACTAATTCTTTTTTTCCAAATCTTAACATATGTAAAACTAAAAAATTTCAAGCACTTTGAAGGTAACCCTCATCTCTGCCTGGATTGAGAAAGATTATTCCAACTAAATAATGACAGAGTATTTCATGGAATACTAGAAATTTGATCTAGCAATCAAATAAAGAATATCTACTTATTTATTCCTGTTTTTTACATTTGTTTGTTTCAATGGTCAAGCAGACAGAATAGATTTAAATTCAACCTCGTGTTTTTAATATTTAATCGTGCAAACATTAAACTAGTATGTTATGACCCTCACAAAACTTTCCCTTCTGTATCTATATTATGAATTCTTGGATGTAACATACTGTTAAATTTTGTCTGTTAAATTTTTGTTCTTCACAAATAGCATCGCCAACTTCATAAATGTAGTTGATTTTTTTTAATAGCATCAAGCTTTCTTGCGCGTAATTCTAACAATGTATTCTCAAATCAGATTTTCAGTCAAAGAGCATATTTGATCATAAACGTTATTTAAAATTAATTAATTAAACTATCGGATGATATGGAATCATTGTAAAGTAAAGAAAGGGGAAAAAATAACATGAAACGATTAAACTACATTATAGAAAAAAAAATTAAAAATTGCTTACCAGTTTTTTTTTCTGTTTATCCACACACACACACACACACACACACACACACACACAAAAAAAAAAAAAAAAAAAAAAAAAAACGAATCTTGCAGTATAGGCTCGAGGCTGAAACTAAATTTAAAATTAGGTCTTTACTTAAATTCGGCGCTCTGGTACTGTCTATATTGTACCTGTTTTCTCGCCTTAAACAAAAAAAAAAAAGTAAAAAGGTTCTGCACACATCTGCATAAAAACATTTGTAAACACGCCTCCCAATTCTAAGTGCTCCGAAAGAATCTAAAATAATAATGAACAAATCAACTTTAGTAAAAACAAATTGACTTGAATTTCTTTTCGGGATGAACTTCTTTTTAACATTTGCTAGAGTAAATTTAATTTAGAATATTCATAATAAATATTTCAGAATTTATATTTTTCAGGAACTTCTTAAATAAATCTTGAGTGTCACTCTAAAGGGTTATCAACTCGACACAAGCGCCCCCCACCCTCCGGTAGTGATGCTACTGCGTTTGATAGCTTAAATCTAATTTAAAATATATCAGAGTTTCAGCATTTATAGTTTTCAGTAACTCTTAAATGAATTTTGGGTGTCACCCTCCAGAAGGATATCAGCCAGCGTAAATGCCCCCCTCCCCTCTTTGTGTTACTACTATTTTTGATATAAATAAATTAAATATTATTTTAAATGTTGGGAAACATTTCAGAATTAAAAGTATTTATATTTTCCATGAATTCTTGAATCCAATTTACAGAGGTGTGAAAATTATTTGAATAATTGTGATTTTTTCAGTTTTACTTTCAATAATTTTGAATATACTTGCAATAATTCATGAAGGATAATTTGTTTTGTTATTCTAATCATATTTTCACTCCTTTAGAGTAGTTTTGGGGACATTACTTTGTAGAATGTTGGCATTTATAAAATAGAGAAACATTTGATTTAAAGTAATGAAGTAGTTCGCATTGCATAAAGCATGTGTTTGATTAACAATCGAATTTAAAATAAATTTAAAAACTGCCAGCTTGCTGTACTAGTATTTTATAGGGTGAGGTGGAGTGGAAATGGGTATGTGGGGTGGAATGGGTAGTTTATTAATGTCACGAGCGCTCGATAGTTTTCTGAATTGTTTGTTGGCAACACTTAGACTCATACAAAAAGGGCGTTGCTGTATTGGCTCGTGGCTTGTCGAATGTTCGTCTGCCGTCGATGTTGAGTTTTGAAATATGCTGTTAAATGTCGAAATGAGCCTTTTTTGCTCAACCTTTTGAAATGTGCCATCCGTTTTACACAATTTTCAATGTACTACATATGTTCCAATTACTAATTAAAGTTCTAGCAAGTTTAAAATGTTGAACTGTCGTTTTTCGAATTGAATGGAAAATTTGCTCTCCCAAATAATCAAGCTATTTCGTTGATGAATTGAACAATTAATTTTTGAGTTGCAGAAAAAAAAAACAATTAAAAAAAAAATAAAAACACTCATGTTATTTACACTAGTTTGACTTTATTTTGGTTCAAGAAAAAACTAAATGGAAACAGCCAGTTTAGTGGCAGCCTTCTTGAAAGTTGCATTGTAAAAATCAAAACTAACTGATATTTTCAAAACTTTGTTTTTGGGATTTTGTTTGAATTTAGATAGCATTCTATCGCTGTTATTTTCATTTAATTAAGTCTCATTTGTCAACTGAAAAAATCAGAAAAAGAAAATTCCATACATTTTAAGAAATATGTCAATTTTTTTTAAGTGGGGTGGAATGGGTATAACATTAGGCTTAATGACATAGACTGTGGAATTATAATTTTTCTCATTAAAAGTTATTCTCTGAAGTAAGTTGTTCATTTTATCGAATGTTTTTTATTCTGAAATCCTTATGTTATGGAGTTGCTTATGGTTGCACTAAATCTGGTTGAATGGAAGACACCATCTTTGAAAAATGGTTCAAACTTTTCGCAAGGCGTCTAAAAGGACATGCAAGCCATCCGACATATGAAACATAAAAGCATGCTATCGATAATGAAATTATCATTTGCCAACCGCTTAATACGGGTCATGCCCTGCAACTACTAGATAAAGCCAGAGCTGACTAAATGTACCAAAAACTAATCTAATCAAACATCCATTCCACTAAGCTTGCAAGTGCAATATCTACAGGAGATTAAGTGCTAGTTGAATACATTGCTAAGAAATTAAAAAAGTATTTTATTGCTCAAGTTCTAGAATCTTTAGATACTTGTGCTTATGTTGTAAAAACTCTTAAGAAGTCTTTGATGGAAATTTTTTTCACCTTCCTTAATAATGAAAAAATGGAGATTGAAGAAGAACATATCATCAAAAAACTAAGTCGAACAATCCTTAATAATCGTGAACATTATGCCTTTAATTGCAGTGAAATTACAGACTATATTGTTCAATAGATTTTTACCATTGTAGTAAAATATCTTTGTGAAAAAATAATAAATAAGTTCATGTTTTCACTCTGAAATTTAATTTTAAATAATACCACCCATTTCACCCCACCCCATGGGGTGGAATGGGTACAAAAGCAGACTTTTAAATAATAGCTTTTTCACAATACAATAAAATTATTTCAGTAACAATAACTATGGATATGTGGAGTGTATTGTTGAAATGTAAAAACTCAGTTGTGGTTTTTTTAATTGTTGGCTGTCAGATTTGAATAGTTTGATAATCATTTCAAAGTTACCTGTTTTTATACCCATTCTACCCCACCTGACCCTATTCTTTCCATGGGTTGGCATCAGTATTATTTTATTCTTAATGCAATTTTTTTCGCAGCTTTAATTAGTTTATAATCGGCAGCTTTTTTTCTCTTTTGTTAAAGAACTATTGCGTGATCATGAGCGAAAAAAGTGATATTTTTTCTAGAAAACTAGCAGCAATAAAATGTCTCCTCCAAGAAAATCACTATACACAACAAGAAATTGCTAAAAACCAAAAATTTTGCAAGCATCTGCGTGTAGAATAAAAAAGATCTTTGAATTTCAAATAACTTCCAGAGTAGAAAAACGCAGTAGATAAGTAAATTTATTGCAAAAAACAGAAATGAAAGTAATTCATATTGCCAAAACTAACAGAAAAACAACTGATCATGAATTAAAAATATATCTATAAGTGTAAGGAGTAAATGTATATGATTGTTCTATTTGTACAAAGCTCATCTTAGTTATACTCGGTGCTCGTTATCCTCGTAAAGACGGCTGAAATCAAATTTGCTATGACAAAGAGACTTGTTTATGCAAAAATTGTGCATAAACTATTTACTAGTAATTGAACCAAGGTGAGAAATATTAATTTTCCTTCAACTGTTCTGTTAAATTCTAGTTGTTCAGTCTCTTTCCTAAAATTAAATTTATTGCTTACTAACTAAAGATTCAGAACTGTTTATAAAGGTGGCTAAAACTTTCTTTATGAGAATATTTCCCTGCAAATTACATGCACTAAGGTACTTTTTACCTTTTAGGTATAGTTTTCCGATAAATCAATGCTTAAAATACCAAAAGACAGCAGTCAGTATGTCAGGAGAAGTACCAGTAAAGTATTTTCCCGAGTAGCATTACGTATACAAATGGTTAAACACACCACCCAAGTATGGATTGGAGCGTAATTTTCGCTCAGGATGCTGGATGTTTAAGCATTGTAGAAGGTATCAATATTGTATCAACATGAAAAAGTGCTTGATCAAAGGTTTTAGTTAATAGTTTGATTTCCGAATGGAGATTTCATATTTATGCATGACGGAGTTCTGTGTCTTGAAGCTTTATCTGTGACCAAAATTTTGAATGCAAAAAAATATGTAAAAAAAACTTCCACGGCATGGAAACAGTCCAAATATGAACCCAGTATAGAATATCTGAACTATTGTAAAGAAAAATAATTAAAGAAATAGAACTTCACAGACAAGAACTGTCTCACAGAATTACTCATTCAAATTTGGTACCGTAAGGAGGAAATACAAATTATTTGCAAAAAACTTATAAAAAGAATGCCAAGACAGATAGTATCTTTTTTTAAAAATAAGAGGATGCCCCCTCAATATTAAATGTACCAACATTTTTAAAATAAAAGTAATGTTTCTTTGATATAAGAAGGATTTACTATAAATTTCACAATTATTCTAATAATTTTCACACCTCTGTAGTATAAGCTTCATCCTGAGGATGACTCCCAGTGCAAGCGAACCAACCCCCCCCCCCCCCCCCACTCCGTGGTGATGAAACTGCTTTTGATACAGTAAATATGATTGAAAATATTGGGGGAAAATTTCTGATTTGAAGTATTTGTTTTTTTTTTTTTTTTTCAAAAACTTGCACTTTGGTTGTCTCCTTTGGCAATTTCACTTTGTGTGTCATTCCCTAGATGGGTGAAACCCAAGGTGACCCGCCCCCTCTTACCCTCCTCCCCGTAGTGACACCACTACATGATGAAAAAATGGTCTATTTTTCTGCTAATAAAATTGTCCGGAATAAAATATTTTGCCCCACACCAGAAATAGCTTGGGTCGAAAGTCCTTAAGTCGAAATCCAGCCTAAGGCATCCTTAACAAGTTCGGGAACTTCTCCTTCAACGGGAAACGATTTTCAGAATGCTTTGTAAGTTAATTTTATGGATACTTTTCAGGACATTCGCATACATCAAGGGCGCCCATATAGGGGGGGGGGGGGGGGGGGCAAGGGGGGCTCGAGTCCCCCCTTAGAATTTAGAACTTTCTTGTTTTTAGTACCTTTTTCTTTGCAAAAATGTAAAAATATTTCTTCTCCAGCCATTAATGAATAAGTGATTAAAAATGTCCAATTTTAATGACTCTAATCTGTCCTGAAATTGGTTTTCATGGGGAAAATATCATGCTAAACCATGGTTGAAATATTTGAGCCCCCCCCCCTACAATTTTGCATATGGGCGCCCATGGCATACATCTTATCAAGTCCTGAATTTATATTCAGATTACAACGAATAGCTTCCGTGCTATTGATAGCAGATATAAAATTGTGCTCATTAACGATCTGTAAAACCCGAACAAATGCATTCAGTGAAATTTGATTTCTAAAGCACCATTGCGAAAGCATTGGCTTTACTGGAAATATAATCTAAATTAATAAATGCGTAGGTATTTACGGCTCCATTAGCAGTAAATGCGGTGGAGGATTGCGCGGGAGGAGTTCCAGGGTTCCTACTCTATTTGGATGAAAAAATTCCATGACTTTTCCAAGACTTTTTCAGGACTTCATAAACATTTTCATGACCTTGTTACATGAAGAGAATAGTACAACATAATATAAAACTTGCCAATTTTTTCCGGAAATTAGCATTAGCCAGGGGTGCCCCCCCTTTAAGGGTACACCCCTCAATATCCCGCGGACCCCCCTCCCATTAAAGTCAGAGCCCTCCCAAAGATGAGAAAAATACCCCTAAAACACCCCCCCTAAAAATTTCAATGGTGTAGTCTGCGCCATGACCCCCCTCCCCCCAGGTGGGTATCCCTGCATTAGCAAAACTTCTACGTGAATGCCGCTACCTCATCGAAGCACTTACTTGTCATTGAAAAAATATCAGTGTAAACCTAAAGTATTGTCTTCTTCGTATAAATTTAAGTAAAGTAATAATACAGTGAATGGAATATAATGATGCTTAAATGTCTAATTTTTTTTTTTTTTTTTTTTTTTTTTTTAATAAACAGGCAGAATGATAATGAATAAGACAAAGTTTGAATAAGTCATTACTAAGTTTCCATAATATTTGCTTCAAAAGTTGCCTTTTAGTATAAACTGTGCATTTAATCTTAATAAATTCATGTTTCTAAACCAGATATTTATTTTTAAAAAAAACATTCCTCAGTGAATAAATCTTTTGATTCAAATCCACCTTTTCAAATCTTCTATACATATAATAAAATAAGATGTTTGTGTGTGTGTGTGTGGCGCGCATCCCGGGAAAACGGTAAGGCCTAGGAAGATGAAATTTGGTATACAGGTGTAGTTTTTGCTGAAGTTGTGCACCTCGGGCTTCGATTTTTGATATTTTAATTAGAAAAAAAGTTATTTAATGTTTTATGTGATTTTTAGCACTTTTTAGTACTTTTAACCTCACAGACCCCGAACCAATCGCGCCAGACAAATATTTTTGGTACTATAGTGTCGGAAATTTAATTTTAAATATGATGAACAAAAAAACTTTGAAGATAGAGCAATTTTTGTATTTTTCATGAATTTTTGAAAAAACCTTTAATTTGCATGTTTTTCTGGGTTTTATTTTTTTCTAATATCATCCTGCGAGAAGTATCAAAGCCTCATTTCTGAAATTTAAGTTGGTAATAGTAAAAACATTTCGCCCTCTTCAAAAGAAAAAAGTTCTTAAAAATACGCAATAGTTTTTTTTAAAAATTTTTTTAATGCTGAACACATCATGTCCTTTCACGCATCAGTCGAAAAAAGCGTTCTTCAATCTTTTATGCCTGTGACGTCACTACTTGGGTTTCGATTCGATATTTACGATGGAATCTTAATCGCAAGCAATGTTAATCTTTTTTTTTTACTATATAGCTTACTTCTACATTTTCTGACGTGATGACCACGTGTTTTTTCGGCAGCGCTTGCTTTTTTTCTTTTCTTTTTTTTTGTTTTATTTAGGGATTGCATTTATTTCTTTTTCCATCCCCCCCCCCCCCAAGCTGGACCTTTCGCTGTATCTATATTACGTTACATTTCATAGTTGTGCGCATTAATTCAATAAAAACAGCGAGATTTTTTTTATCTTTGTCAAACGCTACTTTTTGCACACTACGGGGAATTTGAGCTTTTTTTTTTTTTTTTTTTGTTCTACTTAAATAAAAAAAAAAAGCGGTTTTTTGAGTGTTCTTTGTTTTTATTAGGAAATGGGTGAGGAGGTCAAAATAAATAGAGATGGATAAGAAAATGTAGAGATAGATTGTAAAGGTAGATAGCCGCCGAAGGCGGCAATCTTGGCGTAAAAATGTGAATGGCACAAAAAAAGATAGAGATGGATTGATTAATACTGCTGCCAAATTTATTTAAAAAACCGCCGAAGGCGGCAAACTTGAAGTAAAAAGGTAAATGACAAGTTAGTCAAACAGCCGCCGTAGGTGGCTGCTTGCACATTGGATGTCAATGCTCCCCTCCCTCCCCCACATACACCATGACTTTGAAAAAACAATGCTTTCACATAAAAGTGGAAGTGCATTTTGTTATTTTTCGACCAAATTTGCATGAAGAGTACGTCGTTTGAGTCTCCCCTCCTCCTTTAAAAATATTCCAAACGACGAAACTGGAGACAGATCTAGAAAATATTTTATTCAAATTATTAATGATATAGATAGATATAGATTGATTGACACCGCCACGAAATTTATTTAAGCAGCTGCCGAAGGCGGCACCCCTGGCGTAGAAAGGCGAATGGCGTAAAAAGGCCGACCAGTTGGTCGCCACAGGCGGCTAGTATATACATAAATTTATAGAATTAAAAATTCCAGAACAAGTGTTTTATACCTGACATTGAACGTAGCAGAGTTTGTCGCATGGATTCGTTTTGCTGGCTGTACGTTTAGCACTACTGTTTTAGAGTAAGTGTTAGAATTCCCCATTTCTGTATTTTATCGACTGACTAAAGATCTTCATTTTCCAAAACCTTCAACCAATTAAGATAAACTCTTATAAATTTCATAATGAAGTTTTTACGAGTGATGGAAATAGACTAGGATGAAATTCAATTGCGTTATTTTGACTGGGCATGACAAAATCAAGAACGTGCAAGTTCGCTACTACAGAATATTAAATTGAGAAAATGTTGAAAATAATGATAAATTCAAAATGAGTGATATCAAAGCAATAAAAACATATTGAAAAAAAAAAAAAAAAGACGAGCAGCTGCTACAGAAATGGATGCAATGAGATTTCAAAATTCAGTTTGTTCAATTTTCCAGTTTTAATAGCATTATGTGCATTAAATCACTCAAAATTTCTAATGCTCTTTGATCTATTGTTGTTTTCTCTTTACCCAGGACATTTTTCCACGACTTTAAATAATTTTTCATGACTTTGATTGAAAATTTCAGTTTTCCATGACTTTTCCAGGTCTGAAATTGGCTTAAATTTTTTCCATGACTTTCCAGGATTTCCATGACCCGTACGAACCCTGGAGTTCAAACCGTCAATTCATCAATAATTGTCAATAGTTATATTTAAGACTTCCATAAATATTTCAAAATTCGGGCTGTTGCTTTCTGAAAAATCTATGGCTTTACTCCAAAATATCATTTTTAGCTTTTCACATCATATTTTGGTTTAGCAGATTTTTTTTTTTCTTTTTAATGTTCAGGCCAGGCTTCTTTACCATATCTATTCTTCCATACAATACACTTTTTTTGTCCAAGAACGAAGCTACAGTCACTGCTAGTTCTCTCGGAGCCGCCCAGAGCCAAGGCGAGCCCCTTGACAGTTTTGTCACCGGGCACTTTCTTCCCCATAAAACTTATAGAATTTATGCTACTCTGATTCCTTCGCCGAACTTTCGGAAGGGCGAGGTCCCTAGTTTCTGGCTAAGCCTCTCGTCGGCCCTGAGTTTTCTTTGTTTAGTAAATACTTGTATTTACTCAGCGTCGTCGAGAGCCAAGGTGGTCCCCTCGTCAACTTGGCCGCCAAGCCCTCCCCCCCCCCCGCTCCCCATAAAAAACGCATACTGCTGCGATTCCGAGTCGGGTCCCAAAACAGGCAGGCCCGTCGGTTGGGATTTTTCCAGTTATGGCCAAAAGGTGTAAACTCAATGCAAATTCTATCGAAAAATAACAAAACCATTTTTATGAAGATGCATTATTTTTTCGAAAATTGAAGAAAAAATGCTTACAGGTGCTCTATTTCTCTTATGCATTAAAAATGAATTTCGAATTGAAGAAGAATTTTTACTTCCTTTTACACAAAATTGGCGTAAAAGGAAGTCATGTGATGCACACATCAGCTCGTTTATTTATTCATTCAAAGTCACCAGATTCCGTTCGTCATTTGCAATGTTTTCAAAAAAAAAAAAAAAAAAAGAGAGCTATATTTTTAAAGTAATATTTTCATATTTTTGTCAGTATGTATTGAGATTCTGATGCCACATTTACATGAAAAAATAAATAAAAAAGAATACTAATTATTCTCAGTATCAATTTCAAAATTTCTAATTCTGTTTGCAAAATAATTAAATTTATACTTTAAACTAAATTTTGGAACTTTCTTAACTATCATAAATGATATAATGTTTTATGTCATAAAACAGCGTAGACGAAATGCTGTAAAATGAAACATCATCATCATCGACATCGTCAAGGATTAGGCATATAGCCTGTTCCGACTTCTTGGTCGCCCCACCGTTTCCTGCAGGGCTGCGGAGTCGGAAGGAAAATGGCCAACTCCGACTCCGACTCCTGGATTTTGAAACTCCCGGCTCCGACTCCGGATTTTTTAAAGTTTTTTTAATTGTATTTCTTCAACTCCCTCTCTCCCTTCAGGGGAAGGGGGAAAACCTCTAAACAGAGATTGAAAAATATTAATTCCTTTTTATGAAAATTTCACATTTTGTTTTTTATTGTAAACTTAAGACGCATACAACGTTAGAAATTCAAATTAAAAATCAAACTTTCCAATAGTTACGAGTTAAAAAGTGAGATGACTTAAAAATCCCTTTTAAAAAATTTGAAAAGGATTATCTGTAATTTGCCCCCCCTTTAATGTTTAACAAATAGATATTGATCAAATCGTGTGCTTGCAATTTTTGAAAGCTGCAATTTGAGAGAAAAAAAGCTTTTTTTTTTTCTAAATCCAAGTTTTTGAGAGGTGGTGGTTTGCCCCAGGTGACACTCATCTGGTAGATGACACCCAAAGTTAATTTCAGAGTTTATAAAAAATATAAATACTTTAATTCTAAAAATTTTCGCGAATATATTTTAAATTATATTTCATCAATAAAATTTCAACGAAAATAGGGCACATATACGTCAGGAGCTAATTTTACACGAAATGCGGCGGTATGATAATTTGTACGAATAGCTGAGTGTTGTAATCATGAAATCATTTACACTTATTTTGTTCCATGCTTTTTAGTGAGAACCAAGCTTATAGAAATAGTCTTAATAAAGAAAAAAACATTAGATTATTTCATCGAATCTTTTGGATTCGTGCTTTTGCGCCCAGAACTTCTTTGAATTTGCCGACCACCCTTAAACGTTTCAACCTTAGCTAGGGCCACGACTTACTAATTTGTTACATTTCTTTTACTATTTTATAACTGAGATCGAACAAAACACTATATTTTTATTTGAAAGTGATTACTTAAAAATGTTAGACAACAAAACCGTTCGCTGACAGTTGCTATTAGTTAAGTTAAAAAGCAAGCAAACTAGGGGACGGCTACAGAAAGTTCGGTAAGCACTCAAGCTAGCTGATTGCCATAATGGCAGTTATTTTCTCATTAGTATCTTTTTATACATGTAACCGAACCAATTGGTAGTCAGTTTTTAAAAAATGCAAGGAGAGTCAGTGAAAAGGAAAGAAAAAAAGAAGCCCGGAGTCGGAGTCGGCATGTTTTCTAACGACTCCGACTCGAACTCCTTTACCCCAAAATCAGTCCGAGTCCGACTCTTCGACTCCGACTCCACAGCCCTGGTTTCCTGGGCCTATCACGGTTTCGTTTGCCCCTTGGTCTCTAATAAAAGGCAGCTCTTGAAAGTCTCCCTCGTGTCATATGCCGAATATGGTTTTTCCAATCGTTTCGATATTTGTAATTTTTTCATTGAGACTGAATATCTGTAATTCCCTTCGAATATATTCATTCCTTATTTTGTCTTGGATGGTGCAGTTCTTCAGTGATCGCAAATACTGCTGCTTGAATTCTACTAGTTTCTTGGGGTGCAGTTCTTCAGTGATCGCAAATACTGCTGCTTGAATTCTACTAGTTTCTTGGATGTTCCTAGTCCATGTTTCGGAGGCGTATAGTAAGGTTGGCTACGCCATAACCTTATGGAACTTCAGTTGTGTTTTCTTTCTTGTTTTTCTCTTTAGGGTTCTTGTAAGGGTTTCACATAAGTGTTGAAACCTATGTAGTTTGTTTTGGACATCATTGTCGTGGTCAAAGGGGATGTCACATCCTAGGTAGTTGAAGTGCTTCACCTGTTCAATAATTCTATTATCAATAACAATTGTACTTCTAATTGGCTCTTTTTCCCTAAATGCCATTGTTTTAGTTTTCGGGATTGAGATCTTCTTATTATATTCTTATCATATCTTGTGGAGTATGTATGTGGATCTTTGAAGATCGTCTTCATTTGATTGGATAATAATCTGGTCGTCAGCAAAGAGTAATGTATTAACATAAGTTGACATATTTAGGTTAATACTAGCATTACTAATGCTTTCCAAGTACGCATGATATCATCAATACAAATATTGAAAAGCTTTGGGGATAAACCACAACCTTGACGTACTTTATGAATAGTTTTGATTTTCTCTGTATCAATCAGTATGTCTGTATTTTGATAAAGAGACTGATAGGCCTGTATTAGATGTCTAGGAATGTCTTTTTTTTCCATTATAGACAGGGCCGGATTTAGACTTAACGGGGCCCTAAGCTATTTCATATAATGGGCGCCTTTTGTAGTTTTTGAACAACGTTTTTTATCGGTGATGTATGAGGCAATTTTTTATTCCCCCCCCCCTCTTTACTATGCTTGTATCTTTCCTCTGATACCTTCAGGAATACTTTTACTTCTTTGCTCTTTTTGAAATGCTTTTTTTGTGTTGTCCTTTTTGGATTGACTTTAGGGGGGGGGGGAATGGTATCAAGAAAGTGACCCAGGACTCCCCTTTAAGTGGAGTAAATAACATCTTCAATTGTAGGAAGTCCGGGGGGTTTCTCCTCCGTAGGAAATTTTGAAAAATAGATATAAAATTCTGCATTTTGAAGCCTCATAAGATGTAGTTCGAACTACAAAACTATCAAGACAAAAGTAATCTAACAAAACTTTCTTAAAGTTATATACTCTTGCGCAAATTAAGATAATACACAGTAAAAACTGTTTTTGATTCGACAAACCAATGACAGCAGTTGACAGAAAGAAAGAGCGCGGGAAGAGAAAAGACAATGCATTGTTACTTACTCATATTGGCTTTTTGTACAATAAGTTTTTAATCACTCCGCTATCCCACTGACAAATACAACAATGAATTAAACATAAAATGATCAATAGCAAAAAATGCTTTAAAAGAAACGGTGTACTGTACAGATTTAGAAACAGGTTACAAGAGAGTAACATACTGCCCAATTGAATAATTCAGAATTTATGCACTTGATAAGAAATAAAATTGGAGGCCACTTTGCTTAAGATTTTCAAATACTTATCTTATTACTTTCAAGGACTCTAGAACAGATAAATTTTTTTAATGCACTCCATTTGTACTTTCCAATCTGATATTTTAGTAGTTAATTGTAAATTTTTAGTCCTTTTCTATTTTTGTAAGAAATAGCTATTTTAAATTTAAAAGAAAAAGAAACTATAGATTTCTCATGACAACAACTTTTCTTCAGTTGCAAGAAAGGCAGAAAACAAAAAATGAATACAGGTAGCTTTTTTTTTTATGCTAAACATATTGACAACATGCAGAAGTAAGATAAAAGCAAGCAATAACAAAAGAATTTCCAAAATATTGCATTCGGAATTACATAAATAGCAAGATATGAAACATATATGAGTCACAAAAATTTGTAATATGTTTCAGAAACATGAGAACCATGATTTTTACATTTTTGGTGTAGGATGTAGTAAGGAGCTGGATTTGACGTATATTGGCATTTTTTCTCCCTACCGGGGAACCCCATTTGTGGGGGCAAATTGTTAACCCCATTTGTGGTTCGTAGCCACACTTTTCCAATTTTTTAATGTTTTCAAGCAGTAAAAATAAAATTTATTTTATCTACTTTTCTTTTGTTTTTTTGGTACCAATCATGCTAATTTGTGGACTTTGGGGGCCCCTAAGCTATAGCTTGCACGTAAATACAGGCTTGATTATATAGACCACAGTTTCTCTCTACCTACACGATCAAAAGCCTTTGCAAAGTCAACAAAAATCATATGTGTTTCTAGATTAAATTCTCGACGCTTCTCAATTGTTTGTTTTACTACAGACACATTATCCATACATGATCTGCCTTTCCTAAATCCAGATTGTTCCTCTAGAAAAACGGATCCATAATCGTCCGTAGCCTTTTATTAATTATCTTACTGTATAATTTATAGGTGCTATTAAGTATTCTAATACCTCTGTAATTCCCACCGCAATATCTATCTCCTTTTTTGAAGATAGATATAATTTTACTAGTTTTGCAGTCCGTGGAAATCTCACAATTTTTCCAGCAAATATTAAACAGATGGAGCAGTTTTTCATGCAGTAAGCTTCCTCCATATTTTAGGAGCTCCACGTTCAGGTGCTTAGTACCCACAGCTTTTCTGTTTTTTATAGTCTTCAATGCATCCTGCAGCTCACCCATTTCAATGTAACCAATGTTCTGATATATTGTTACGATATCTAACTCTATAGCTGTAATTGGGCTATACCAGAGGTTTCTGTAATGTTCAATCCATTTTTTTCGTATTAATGATATTAATGTCTGCATTGTCTCTCTTCTCCTTATTCAGTTTTCTAAGGATCTTGTAAGCCAATATCTGCCTACCATGCACATCATTTTTAATATGACTAACTCTTTGCTAGATTTCTTTTCTCTTTATAAATTTCTCTTGTTTCATGTGTATTCTTTTGCAGCATATTCCTAAAGGCCATCTGCTTTTCTTTGACAGCTTTCTAAATGTCATCGTTCCAAATTCTCAGGCATTTTTTCTGTATTTTTACCTACTTTTTCCAAGCGCCTCGTATGCCGCTTTCTGGATCGAATTTTTGATGTTATCCCATTCCTCATTGACATTATCATTTGAATCTGCCTCTCTGATCAGTTGCTTCAAACGTTCTATAACGTTGCTTCAAACGGTATAAATTTCTTACGCTATCTTGTTGTAACAGAGGTATCCGGAAAACTTCTTCAGGTCTATTATACTTATGATTAGGCTTTTTCCATCTAGTCATGAGCTTAATTTTAGAAATGATCAAAAAATGATCAGAATAAATATCATATCCTCTGACGACGTGTGTGTCCATTATTTGTTTGGATAGTTCTTTTTATGTACTATTACATAATAAATAAGTGACCTTGTGCCTCTTGCATGCCACGATGTCACGAAAATGAGACATATTAATCAAAAAACTGCCTTTTCTTGTTTTCAGCTCTTTTTTTTAAACGAATTATTACTGTCCTGTAAATCAAGAGTGAATGCATTTTTACCTCAGTGAAATTTCATGTTTTTCTAAGTCTATATCAATAGTACACCTGGGCTAAATTTCAAGAAACTATAAGAAACTTATAAGATGGATAAGATTCCTTTCTTGTGTTCACATGAAATAAACCCTCCTGAAGGTTACCTGATTTTGTTCGAAAATAACCGATCCTTGCCATTCGGCAAGAAAGAAATAAAAAACTCTTTTTTTGCTCTCACGAACTCATCCAAGCGTGATATATACAGAATAAATCTATATGGTGTTTGACGTTTATTCTAACAATGAAACCTTAAAAGTTTTAAAAATATTTGGACATATTTTCGAACAATTTTAAAAGTACTATTGTTTACGAATTCCTATTGCTATTCCAAGTATGTTCGAAAAAGTGCAACGACTTATAGTATAGTGGAGCACAGTTAAAAAATTCTTTTAAAACTCTTCGCATTTTCCTTGAATAAATAACACATAGTATTTCCTTTTGCAAGTAAACCGTTTTAAGGTTTCAACATATTCCACTTTTCATTTAAAATTTCTTGAACTGTGGAAAACTGAGCACAAACTAGTAACTAAACACATTTTTTTTTAGAAAAAGGCGGGAAAAATAAGCATGTATATATTTTTTTCATATTACGTATACAGCTATAATAGAGGTGTCATACATAGTCTAACACACACGTAATTGTGTACAATTAATTTTTATGATAGTTCTTCGTTGTTTTTCAATGTTATTTTTGTTCAAGTACCTTTATTTCTCAAGTTTTACACAAACCACGAAAATTTTAGGTCTCAAAATTGAGATTTTTGTCTTATACTATGGTTGCACTAATGATACTTATATCATTAGTGCAACCTGTAAAATGCCCCCTAGACAGCGCGACGACTCTAACTAGAATTTTAATATTTAATGATAGAAATCCATTATTTAGTTTAAAAACAAAAGCTCCATAGTTTTAGTGCAGATGTTTCGCGCTGTAGATTTAGTGTTAAAATACTAAAAATGCATTATTAATTATGTTGTTATTTCATGAAGCTCAGGGTTGGGATGTTGAAACTTAAGTTTCATTGCTAATACTAAAAGGTTGAGGAACGCTGCAATTAGTGCATTAAAGTTTTTTTTTTCTTGGAAGGCTTCATATTAATTGAGCAACTGACAGGTCTATTTTCGCTGTCAACTATCTTAGATTTTAGAACATAGATAAAAGTGGTGCAGAACCGCACCATAAAGCTTTAGATTGAAATTAAAAGGCATTTGGAGATATTTCTGTGATAAAAATTAGTCAGTATACTTAATTATACATTTTAAAGGCAATATTCTGAGTTTGGAACCGTTGAGTAGCATTTAAATATTTTATTGTTGCTTTTTTTCAACCTTTGAAAAATTAAGATTTTGGCTCTTAGGTGGGACTCAAGCGTGGATACAGAAGGGAGAGGGAGGGATCCGTCATGAACCCCTTAAGTGACCAAATATTCGGAACTCCAGCGCTCGAATACGCTACCTTGCGGTGATTTACAAAACTGCCGATGGAACTAAAACATTGCCACGTTGTGTTCCACGTGTGTCTGTTGACGTAAACACAGGCAGTTTGTTCTGAGTATTTATTAACGCAATCGATGTGTCTTAGTTTGCTTTCAGCTACAGAAATTAATTCGTCCCTTAGTAGTATTCTCGAGCTTCTCAAAATAATGTTAGTTTTCCTTATTTCTTTCAAAAAAGTATTAAATGGTGGAAGCGTAAACAAGAAAACTCTGGATTAACAAAATTGGATAACGTTATACCAGGTAAAATTTTTTATTGTTTTGTATGAATTTGTAAGAATATGAGTTTTTTTTAATCTTAAAATAATTTAACTAATCATATTTTACAGCAGCATTTAGTTGGAATGGACAGTATGCAAAATATTTCTTGAATTTATTATCGTAGAACAAAATGAAAAATGTTTAACCGAGAAAGAATTTACTTTATTACTTTTATTCTCAGCTGAAAGGTTTCGCCAAATTTGTTTAGGGTTATAGTTTTAGTATTGTGCGAGCAAAGTAGCCTTGGCGAGATTTCGCGTTTTTAGTTAAACCATTTTTAATTTTTATCATGAGTGGAATAAAATGATAGTAAGATTACAGAATTCGATAAGTAAAAAGAAATAATGGTCAATCAACTGAAAAGAAAACTACCACCATATATAAACTGTGAGTACACATTTTATTTATTTTGTTCTGAGTGAATTTGAATCAGTTTTTCAATTCGATGGAAAAAAAAACGAACTTAACAACATTGACTGGACACTTTTCCTTAACCTAATTCCACATAAATGATTTAAATAACCTTTGTTACTACGGTATCCTACTGAAATAGACAGTATGCAAATAAATTTTCTTGAAAATATTTATCGCAGAACAGATTGAAAAATCCAGAAAGAACGTTAAGAATTTGAACAATAAAAAATAAAAGTTCGCCAAAAATCTGTTTATAGGCTTATGGTTTTAAAATTATGTGAAAGAATAATGTATCTTGACAAGATTTCGCATATCAGGTAAATCATTTCCATGACGAATGAATTAAATGCATGATTTCTTTGGATATCCAATCATATAGTCATAGAAATAAATTATCTAGTGTTAAACGTTACTCTTGACAGTCTGCCACGTATGTGCACTATGTGACAAAAATGTCAACAAATGCTGGAAATGTCACGAAACTGAACTTAATATGTACTAATGTATAGAAAAAACGGTACAAAATGAAAATGCCGTTCGAAGCGAACCAAAAATTTATGAATTCCGAATTCAACATCGTGAAAATGGCTGCTTCAGAACAACTTACTGTGTGTTCTGCATTAATTGTTTACTTTCGTAATACTTTTTGGTTTCTAATCTCTTTCTATATGGGTCAGAATAACCAAAAGACTTTGAAAAATCTTTTCAAATGAATAAAGCGAAAAAATCATACATACGAACAAAAATCACAACACTTTTAGCATTTTCTTCGTTACCACATGCGTTTGTTTTAGGTTTTAAGTCGGCCATTAGACAGTGACTGCAGTGCCCCCTATAGTTCGTTGGAGTTGCGAATAGCCTAA
Source organism: Uloborus diversus (assembly GCF_026930045.1). Classification (NCBI taxonomy): domain Eukaryota; kingdom Metazoa; phylum Arthropoda; class Arachnida; order Araneae; family Uloboridae; genus Uloborus; species Uloborus diversus. Next base: position 58,363,361 of record NC_072736.1, on the reverse strand, counting down.
ATCTTTACTTTCAGGACTTATATTTTAAAGAGAGATTTCGCCCTAAACACCCCCTCGTGCCCGAAAACTGCAATTAGACCCTCTCCTTTCCGATAACGACCCACTTCAAAACCAGAAGTTGGATCCTCCACTAAACCTTTTCTTTGCCAACCTAAGGCTATAAATGCGAAATATGGAGTTTCATTCCTAAACTAAAACATAATACAAAATACAGTTAATTCATAAATTTACTTACTCCATATAAAAGTATTAGACGTCCTCAAATAAAATAGATTCTTTATTCTCTTAATATTAGACAAAAAGTTAAAAAATTGAAAAAAAAAAAGCCGACATGGCTTTTATCCTTTTTTTTTTACATCAATCATGTTACATTTCATTACAGTGATTGCTTTTGCATACATTTGCGCTCTATGTAACTTTTTCCGATTCATAAAACTTAAGTCAAATAAATTTTCTGAGTTTTTTTTAATTTTTTATTTTTTAAGGGAGTTCAAGCAGCATTTTTCAAAGAAGTGTTTTTTTTTTGGTTAGTTTTATTGCAGTTTTTGCACAAAGTATTCTTGATAAGTGGTTAAGAGGAGGGTTCCCACTTACCCCGTAAATATTCTCTGCTAAAGTTTAGTGGATCCCCTCTTCATGGGGAAAGTGTGTCCCCTCATAATAGTGACGGTTTTAAAATAAAAAGCAACTATGATGTCGACATTTTTATGGATGGAATACAAGCTAATTATGATAACCTAGGAGATATTGATAGTTTAGTTAAAAAACTGCAAAAGCTTGTGACTATATATTTCTAAAACTTTCACAAAAAAGACCGCAAAGTATTAGATAGCTCTTATTTTGGAAGTTAACGATGCGAATTTTTAAAAAATCTGTAAAAATTTCAAGAAATAATAGAAATTGCAACTTTTTATTATTGGTCTGATGCAGATGGTGTTGAAATTATTATTGAGGATGGAAGTGATAATAATTCTCCCTCTTCTCTCTCTCTCAGGCACTCTTCAAAAAGATGCTGCCATTTAGTATTTCCAGTTTCTTCTTCAACTTATAATTTTTGCTCATTTACCAAACTTGATCCTAATCAACTGTACTATGTTTATTCAATACCGTTATCTGTAAAAGTAAAAATATGTTGTAACTAAAGGATTTCAATAAATTTCGCAGACGTAATTATATTCTTTCTTGTTTTAACAGTTTCCGGTATACAGATTTAAATGAAAGTAGATAGCTCATAAATGGGGGCATTTTACAAAAACAATATTTCATATTAAAAATTTACATACTTTATCAAGTAATAATCATTTACCTCATTTTTTTTTATAGATGGGATTGATTTAAATTGAAGTAAAAAGTGGGGGGCGCACTTATCCGTTCGTATGGTCATATGGGGTAAAGTGGGACATCCATCTGATTTGGAAAAAAAAAAAAAAAACGTTAAGAATATTTGAGCATTATTTTGGAAAATAATGATCGCGATGCAAAGGTTGAAAAAAAAAAAAAAAAAAAAAAATAAATAAATAAATAAATAAAAGATTTTTCCTTACTTAAAATGCTTGTAACTTTTTCCTCATTAATTATTTCCTTCAACTTTTTTTTTTACCAGAGGTAGAAAATGTTCTAAATTTTTTTCCCCACTCTTTCGATTGAAACCAAATCGAAATGATACCATTTTTATTTCGAGTAGGAAAATCCATTTTTGGGTGAAAAAAAATCGAATAAAATAAATAAATAAATAAATAAATAAAAAACTATTCATCAATTTTTTTCCGAATTGGTCTATAAACCTTTCCACTCCTAAACTAGTCAGACTGTGAACATTAGTCGGTCCGGTAGTTTCCGAGTTACCCCGGACATTCAAATTTGGAGTTTGTGGTTTATTTATATAAAGCTTTTGGAATTTTTACATGGGTTTAGGCGCAATTTGTGGCTATTATTGAGAATCAATCATTGAAAATGTTCACTTCGGAGGTTCTATTTCTTAACCTGCTTTATCTATGTAATCGACTCGGCACGTCCATCATGCGCTTCAGCAGTGATCTGATGCAGATGAAAGAATAAAACTATTTTAAAATTGAATTAATGAATAACTAAATAAATAAAATCGAAGAAAAATAAGTAAATAAATAAATAAAGCGACGTAAAATCTTTACTAATAATAAAGCTGAAAGCCTCTCTGTCCGGATCTCTGTGACGCGCATAGCGCCTAGACCGTTCGGCCGATTTTCATGAAATTTTGCACAAAGTTAGTTTGTAGCATAGGGGGGTGCATTTCGAAACGATTTTTCGAAAGTTCGATGTGGTTCTTTTTCTATTCCAATTTTAAGAACAAAATTATCATAAGATGGACGAGTAAATTACGAAATTATCATGACGTGGAACCGTAACATGGGCACAAGCCAATTGGCGAGTTACGAAATTATCAAAACGTGGAACTGTAACATGGGTACAAGCCAATTGGCGAGAAAATTCACCACACATTATTTGTAAATATACAGGCGAACCAAAAGACCTTTTAATTTTTCTATTACGGGCAAAGCCGTGCGCACTAGTAAATAAATAAATGAATAAAATAAAATATTGAAAAGTTACTTTGCGTTGAATGAATTCTTTCATTTTCAGACATTTTTCTAGTATGGAAAACTTTTTTATGTTCAAGATGTTTTCCAAAGAAATTTTATTTCATAGCCCAGTAAAGTTATATTTTTGCTCTCTTGGGCACGGTGTAAATGTATCCATTGATAAAAGCAGAGGTGCTGCTGTATATTTTAGTAAGGGGTGCGATATCTCCCCCCCCCATAAATGCAACACATTGTTTAATTTCATTCATTACTACTAATTTAAACCAACGTGCATTTAGACTACTGAGACCCAAACTTCTTACATTTAAATTATTTTTAGCACAAATCAGAACTTTGAGCAATATTTTTCTTTTCCAACATTAAACAGACCATCGCGTATTATTTTAATTTGAAAACATTTGTTGATACTTTGTCCGCTATTAATGACCTTTTTTGATTTTTCAATAGAATTAAAAACTTAGCGCACTGTTTCGATTTTCCAGCATAATTGAAAACTTTGCACATTATTTTGATTTTTCAATATGAACCAAAATATAAGGTACTATATTAATTTTCAACATACAGTCAACCCTCGATGACTCGAAGTCCCAAAGAACCAGCTAAAATGTTCGAGTTATTGGTAGTTCGAGTTATGGGAAGTTTCTACAAGTCTCAAGAGTTTGGGACCCAAAAAACCCTTCAAAATAAAGGAATGGAATATTCGAGTTATAAGTTTTGAGTTTTCAAGATCCGACTGTAAATCAAAACTTTGCACACTACTTTGGTTCTTCAACATGAAACAAGTGCTTGATTCTTTTATTTTTAAAGATAAATCGAAACTACTCATAATATTTTGATTTTTTCAGCATAAATCAAAATTTTTGCGCAGTATTTTGATTTTTTGACACAAATAAAAGTTTTAATAGTTTCGATGATGCAGCAAATCAAAAGTTTTCGCTCTATTTTGGCTTTAACATAAATCAATACTTCCAGCCCATTTTTGATTTTTTTGCAAAAATCAAAATTTTAAGCATTATTTTGATTTTTCAACATAAAACAAAATTTCGCGAACAGTTTTGATTTTGTGAAATAAATCAAAACTTTGCGCACTATTTACACTTTTTAATATAAACCAAAACTTTATTACTTACTGTGCGTATTTTAATTTTTCAGTACAAATCAAAATGCTGTGCAGCATTTTGACAGTGTAACGCAAATAAAAAAAATTTACTCTATTTCATTTTTTAAACATAAAGCAAAACACACATTTATTTTAATTTTTTTATCATAAGTCAAAGAATCGCGAACTATTTTGATTCTTCAAAATGAATCAATACTGAGCGCCAGTGGCGTAGCTACACTTTCTGCCTCCAGGGGCGGTTCCTCGATGTGCCGCCCTTTTTGATGGGAAATAGTTGACACGTAAAATAGTAAAAAGTATTTTGATAAGGTTTTAATAAAGAAGAAAAGAAACTTATTTTTTTCCTTCTTATTTTTCTTGCAGAAGAAAAAAAAAGTAATTCAGAGCCCCACCGAAACATTCCAAAAGTGAAGTCAAAATTCGGAATTTCAAGCAATTTTTCGTAACGCTTATAGAAAAGATGCTTGGAGCTCCCTCCAAATGTTTTTATTTTTTTTCCATGTTTTCAAAATTAAAATTAGTTTTATGCATTCTTTGGTGATGTTAGGGCGGTGGGGACTTCTCAAGGAAATTTTCCGAAACTGAAGTGTTTCGAAAGCAATTTTAGGCAATTTTTGGATACGTGAAGATATTGGGGAAGATTCGGCGGCGCCTTCCGGAAAACCTTTCACCAAAATTGAAAAACACGTAATTGTAGACTGTATCTAGTGGTGTAAGTGTCTCCCCTAACTCCAACAAAGACTAGATTTTCCACCCGAAACATTTTCAAACTTGAAATCAATTTTAGTCTATTTTTGATGACGATAAAGAGAATAGGAAACGTTGAGGAGCTCTCTGGAAATTTTTCGATGCCGAAGTTTCAAAAACGCAATTGTAGGCTATCTTTGACGGCATAAGTTTCCAAATATTTCCAAAAATGTTGGGAAGTCAGATGGTTTTCCGTCTCCCCTGGAAACTTTTTGAAAATGATGTCCTAAAAACGCTACTTCAGTCGTTGTTTGACGCACAACGTTATGAGAGAGAGAGAGTTCGGAGGGAGGTTTCCCACCCGAAATCTTTTTCGAAACTGTTGCTCATTTTAAGCTCTTCACTACTGAGAAAAAAAGGATTTGCGGTTTTCCCTCAGAAATTTCTGAAAACGAAATTTGGAGCCAACTGTTATGACATTAGGTGGTTTCGTGCGCATCTGGGATCTTTACCTTAGAATTTTTCTGAATTTTAAGTTTCAAAAACCCAACTTTAAGCTATTTATGGAGACATTGGATGAGATTAGGATTTTAAAGTTTGAAGTTGATGTCCTAAATACACACTTTAGACTATCTTTGGTCATTATACAGGAAGGGTCAGGGCTTGACCGCCCTCAGGAATTTGTTGGTATTGAAGTTATAAAAACTCAATAATCAATATTAGGTTAAAAGATGAGATGTAAATGGATGAGGTGGGCATTTTATTCCTTGGAAATGTTTCGAGACCAAATTTGGATGATTCTCTTTTTTACCAATAGAGGTCAAAATGCGAAATGTTTTGCCTAGAAATCATTTTACCAATTAAAAACCTTTCCTTAAAATGAATGACTAAATGAAACGTATTGTATAAAGGAATTAGTTCATATAGTGCAGTAGTACAAGTAATTATTTTTCGTGTTGGTGAATAACTTTTTTTTAATAAAATGAACATATAATTCATTCTGTCTTAGTTAAAATGTTGTAGTCAATAACCAATCAAAGCAAATTGTTGAAACAGGTAATGCTATCTTGAAAATGAGCAAGAAATCGTCCACCATTTGAGACCCCTCTCCTTTTACTCTTGGTGTCACTTTCCTTTAAAAAATGTGGTTTTTTTTTAAATAGGGTGGTTTCTTCGGAACTTACTTAAAATCAAGTGGTAGCTTCATTGTATAACGAAAGGTTATGAAATTTATTGTTTCCTCTGTAATAGTTAACCTTAACAGCAAAAAAAAAAAAAAAAAAAAAAAAAAATGGTTCCTTGACTTTACACTACCACCTCTTTCAGTCTGTAGCTTCAGTCGAGAGAAGAGAAAAAACAAACAATAGTGCTGAGATGTCCACAAGAAAAACAAATGTTTTGTAGCAGAATAATTTTATTACCATAGTTGTACTAAAACCTTAAAATTCGAAGACTTTTTTTCTTTTTTGCCTCCAGTAATAGATCAAAAGCATGATTTCCTTGTTGGGAAAACGCGTTAAAGTTTTTTGGATCAAACGTGTCAAATTGCCGCCCCCCAAAACGTGCCGCCCGGGGCGGACCTCCCAGTGGCGGATGGGGCCGGCGGGCAAATGCCCGGGGGGCCGCATCTGTTTGGGCCGCTTTGAATTTTCAATTAAATAGTTTTTTTAAAAAATAAAAACAATAAATGATTTTTCTTTTCTTTTCTCTTCCTTTTATAAAAAAAGCTATTTAAATATCTCTGCAAGTATCATAATAATCCGGTGTATTTCTATACGACTTATCCGAAAATCGTTGCAAGAAAAGTAATGATTACAAAATTTAAAAAAAAAAAGAACCCTTTCAACGTATGCTGTGATTAATAAGATATTTTACTGTGTGTTTCTAAATTTACCAGCTGATAAGATAACGTTGTTGCATAACTGTTGAGGACCTTCTAAGGCCCTAACAGCTGCCCGTAAGGGGACAATGAACACGTAAAGGCTGGGCCGTCGCCATGAGAGGCTGCCAATTTTAATTTAGTGATAAAAAAAAAAGAAAGAAAGAAAACGTTCTTAGTATTTAAAAAAATAATAGTAAATAGTAGTATTAAAATGTCAAGTGGAATGCCAGTGATAAAAAGTATTTTTTCAGCAAAATTTTCAAAGAAAATGCAACCCTTGAATGTTAAAACATTAAACCTATGAATACTATTTAGGAACATCCACGGTTCTTTATTATAGTACCTAACTAAAGACACCTGAAATTTTTCGAGTCATTCTGACAAATTTCGAACATTTTTTTCAATGAAAAAAGTATTCAGTATATAGTACAAATCTATGACAAGTTTCCCCTTGAAATACACCGCCAGCTCAGTTAATTCCAGCCGAGGACTGCAGTTTCGTGCGTATTAGCACTCATCAGCCCGGCATAGGACTAACTGAGCTGGAGGCTTCCTTAAGTGGTTTTCCACCTCCAGCTCAGTTAGTCCTATGCCGGGCTGATGAGTGCTAATAAGCACGAAACTGCAGTCCTCGGCTGGAATTGATTGAGCTGGCAGTGTATTTCATGTATTTCTGCCTTAGCCCTGGCTATAGGGGGGGGAGATTTCCCCTTATTCAATAAATGAATAGATAAAAAAAATCATTATAGTTTCATAGGGGCCGCCAAAGCATGTTTTCAATAGAAAAAAGGTTAAAATACAGTAAGGGAGAGTTAAAGTATTGTAATGAATACCAAGTGTTTGAATTTATAAAACGGAAGTAAACTAAAACTCTATCAAGAAATTCTAGCTGGAGGCATGATATTTAAAATAAAATAAAGTTGGGGAAAAGAAGACCTGCGGTGTCACTGAAAAGTATCCCATCAGTCCAAAATGTTAAAAGATAATTTCAACGAATCCCAAACGCTTTAACATCAAACAAACACAAACATCTGGTTGGAAATTGAAAATTTCACTATAGAAAAACCGAAGAACTAAAATAGTCTTGGAAAAAAATACTGGGGAGAGGGGAAGAGGTTTTTAAACGAGTTTTAAAACTTTTATTTTGAAAGAGTGCAGGGGAAGAGTTTCCAAATCCGAACCCAGTCCCTTCTCCTTTTGCCTGCCGTTATGAAAGTCGGCCTACAATTCATATTTAGGACTTCAAATTTGAAAAGCTTTCAGAAGAGTGATCACCCAAATCCTGTAGAAACATCTCCACCCCATCCTTAAAAAAATCATTCAAAATTTCGTCTTTAGGACTTCTATTTAGAAAAATTTCAGCGGTTTTCCGAAAAGATTTCTAAGAAAAGCCCCCGAACCTTTGATAACATCTACAAATACCATCTACAACTGCGTTTTAAAATTCAAATTTCGAAAAATTACCGAATTAGAGTCTCCGAACAGTTTCATCCACTAACATTAACAAAGATCGTCAAAAACTGGGTTTTAAAAACTAACTTCGAAAAATTTTCGTTGGAGCGTGCCGAACACGCTCGCCAGCATCACTAAAGGTCGTTTTAAATTTCGTATTTCGTTTTATGGGCTTCAATTCCGAATCACCTCCCGAAAACTCCTCCCTCTCACGTCATTGAAAGTCAATGAAAATAACGCTTTTTAAGCTTTTAATTCTAAGAATTGTCGGTCCCCTTTACATTATGAAAGAAGACCTACAATCCCTTTCTTTAGATTTCAATTTCGAAAAAAATCCTGGAGAGTACCGAGGATTCCCGAGCCTCTTCTCTCCCTAACATTACCTAAGATCATCTAGAACAGCGGTTCCCAACCTTTTTCTCTTTGCGAACCCCTTGGAACAGGCAAAAAAGTTCGCGAACCCCCTGATGTTGAAATTAGTAACATGTAAGAAACAATAAAAAAACAGCATGTTTGCTTTCCATTTTTTGCAGCATTTGATTGCAATAAACAAAAATATAACTGTAAAATATCATTAAGTGCAAACATTAATAAAAAGTTAAAACTACATCTACAAGAAAAATTATAAACAAGAAGTTTTATAAACCAACTATTTTTTTTAAGCATACTTTAAATTGGGGAAAAAATCCTTAATGCGATATTTGTGGCTGTTTGACGGAACAAAGAAACTGAAACTTTGGTTCAATGTCTGACAGTTTGAGTCTTAAATCAGGCTCTGCATTCAATCTGCTTCGGTATTTATCTTTGAGATAAGTATAGGAGGAAAATCCTTTCTCGCACAGATATGTTGTATACAAAATGGTAATAAAATTCGAATTGCTTTTTTGGACAAAACAGTATAGTCATTTCTTACACTGAGCCAGAAGTCAATTAACGAGAGCTCTTTAAAGGTAGTTTTCAATGAATTATCACAGGATAACTCGATGAGCATTTCCTTTTCAGGTAATGTCAGGGTGTTCTCTAAGCATGGATTTCCTTCAAAAGGATTGCGTATCCAGTTGTTTGAGAGAGGGACGTTACGCCTATTAGGAAAATACTCGTCAAAAGTTAGTTCGAGATGTTGCAGATGTTCACATACATTTCTTTTAACGCTTTCATCAAGTTTCATTGAGTTTTCTGATAAAAAACTACTAAGAGAAGTGAAACAAGAAAACTCACCCATTTCCAGGCATTGGATTCAGAAATTCAATTTTTTTACCATAGCTTCAATTTTATCATATACAACGAAAATATTAACAACTGCACCTTGCAAGGATAGATTTAATTCATTTAATTTTGAAAAGATGTCAGCTAAATATGCAAGCCTTTGCATCCAAAGAGGATCGAATATGCAAGTGGACAAGTGAAATGGATGATCAACAAAAAATGCTTGGACTTCTGACTTCAATTCAAATAAGCGTGTCAAAATTTTGCCACGGGAAAGTCATCTAACTTCTGTGTGAAGAAGTAAAGTAACATGAAGGCTTCTCAATTCCTCACAAAGCGCGTGAAATAGACGGCAGTTTGTGGCACGTGATTTTATGAAATTTACAACTTTTACCGCATCATTCAAAGTAGCGGATAATTCTGCGGGAATACGCTTACATGCTAATGCTTGTCTATGAGTGTAGCAATGAGTCCATTCAATTTTCTCGTTGATCTTCTTTACTCGCACCACAAAGCCAACAAATTTTCCTGTCATTGATTTTGCACCATCCGTGCACACACCCACACACAAAGACCAATCTATTCCATTTTCTTCAAAGTAACTGTTGACCAGTTCGAAAATTGCTTCTCCAGTTGTGTTGGTTTTCAAAGGTTTTGCAAATAGTACATCTTCTTTAATTGTATCGTTAAAAATATACCTAACATAGACAAGTAATATTGCAGCGTTTGCTACATCAGTCGACTCATCAAGCTGGATCGCAAAATTATTCTCTTTTATTCTATTCACAAGTTCTTTCTCCACATTACTTGCCAAATCAGTAATTCTGCGTGATACTGTGTTGTTTGATAGCGGAACCAGGTCAATTTTTTTTGCTGACTTTTCTCCCAGCATACACTTAACAATATCTTTAGCACACGGTCCAATTAAATTTTCTGCAATTGTATGTGGCTGTCCAGATCTTGCAATTCTATAACTGACTCGATATGAAGCTTCAAGGGCCATTTTACTATCTTCGTTGGATTCTAACAGGAACGTAGAAACGCTACACTTTTTATTATATTCCAATTTTCTTTTAAAATATTCGATAGGTTTGTCCTTGTGTGTCGGATGCTTTGTTTCGAGGTGTCTTCTCAGAAGTGACGGTTTCAAACTGCTGTTCGCTAGAACTTCGTTGCAAAGAAGACAAAGCGGTCTAGGTTCAGACTCTTCTCCAGTAAAATAAAAGCCCATTTGTAAATAGTCACTGTCATATTTTCGCTTTTTTCCTTTTTTCTCCCCTAGTTCACTTTTCTGTTTAGTCGGGGGAGGCGGCAGTTCATTACAGCTATCTGTTTCAATATCCTGTGTTGATTCGAAAGTTACTGCTGATGTTGAGGGTTGATCGATTGACTGCTTGTCCATTTGTCGCTCAACCAAACTACCAGTTTTCAACCATCGATCCATAACAGCAGAAAGTTATTAAATCATAAAAATTACCAACACGATTATAACTTCACAAACAGAGTAGCAAGTTCACGTAGCAAAACCAATTGCAAACAAAATCACTTGTTTTCAAGCATCTCTAAAGTATCTCTAAATACGTCTGTTAACAACTATTTCCCCAGAACTATGAGCATGCTGATGTTATATATTTTTGAAAACGAACAGATGGGTAAAATCCAGTAATAAATTTTAAGTTTGGAGCCTTTTGCTGTCATGTCTGCTATTCGATGACTGAATTCGACGGAAATTCCCGAGTTATATTTCAACCAGATTAGAAATAATACCCCTATGATGCATTGTTTGAGAATTCTTTATTTTTTTCGACATATGTATATTATGTAGGGTCTGGTGGGGGAAAGTGGTCAATGGGGTAAAGTGGTCATACGTCAAATAAATGGCTATAGCTTGGAAATAAACGTTCGAATGAATGTGAAACTTTTATTTTAGAGTAAAGCAGTTAGAAACTACCTTTTGAATACAAAATTTTACAACTGGAAAATTTTATTTGGTAAAAAAAAAAAATATTTTGCGTGAATGTGAAAAATTTAAAATCTTAACAACTATTTTAACATCCTTGGGAAATTTTGTTTGTTAGAATTAGGAACAGATTGACTGTACTGGAAGCTTCCTACATTTCTCAAGAACTCTTACTCATTAGCAGTTAGCTGAATCTATTTTAGATAATTTTTTAGAACAATTTAAGTAAGATGGGGTAAAGTGGTCATAATATTAGGCTTAACGAATAGTGTTCTTCTAATGTCAGTTAATCTTTAGGTATAAGGCAGATACAAATTAAATATTAATTTTACTCAATATGTATTGTTTTTACAGTAAACGGGGTTAAATATACGAGCATATGCGTATATATACGCATATATACTCGTGTAGACATGTACATAGACGTATTCACATAAATGCGCCAATAAATACATATATGGGTATCTGCAAGTATTTTTTATCCACACAGCTATACATTCTACTATACACGTATATGCTCGCTTATACTCGTATATATAAAAACACTTATATACTCAGGTAGACACACGCGTACGTACTCGAGTAGACACTTACATACAAGCATATGATTTAAAAGTGAACAGGTTGAGTTTACATTCTTGAGCAAGATAATAAAAGGTGTTAGAGGAGAGGAGAAGAAGCAAGAGTTAATAAGGAACATATGGTCACAAACACAATGCTGACGCGCTATATGCAGGCAAAGTGAGAAATTGATGGATGCAAAAAAAGTCACAAATTTATATATATATATATATATATATTACACAAATACAATTTTACACAACATTTTAGGACTTAAGAAAGTTTTAAATCGATTGATGAAATTTATGGCCTTTAGCTGAAAAACATCATGCGTCGCATTCACAGATCCCTCTCTGTTGCAATAACGAGACTTTTGAAAAACTTTCATCAGCCGCTGCGCCTTTGTTGCGATGCGTGTATTAGAGCTACTACGGACCGTAACTTTCAACAACTGCTCTAAATATTTCTTAAAAACTAACATGTTAGGTAAAATCATCTTTGTGCAAGAAATTTGTGCCTTGCTTTGCCTCCTGGCTTTGTGTGCATGTAGCCCGTCAGTGATTATAACTTCCTTATGATTCTTTGCTTCTTATCTTTCTTCCTCTTATCTTTCTATCCTCCCCTCTCACACCCCTTTGATTTTTGCCCAAGAGCTTAGATTCACTCTGTAGGCCGACATGTATATAAGCGTATATTCTCGTGTATACATACATGTACTGGTGTATACACGTTAATGTACGTATATAGGTCTATACAGGTATATAATCGTGTGTACACGTGTACATGTGTATATACTCGTGCTTCTATATTATATATACGTGAGTAGACACGTACAAAGACGCACTGGATATATCCACGAATTAACTCGTGTATACCCGTATATGTATGCATGTACACTTATATATGCGTATATACGTCTACTATACACATATATACTCAAGTATGCACGTATTTTCTCGAGATACAAGTGCATGCGCGCATATGATGTTCGTTTATACGCGTATATACTCGTATATACACGTGACACGTACATATACGTGACACGTATATACATGTGATACGTATGTACTCATGTAGACACGCAAACACTCCTGTAGGTAATCAAGTATACATGCTTATATACTCGTATATACACGTATATACTTGAGTAGGCACGTGCATGCATGTATATGATGTATACATGTATCTACTCGTATAGGAACGTGTTTACTCGTGTATAACACGACACGTATATATTCGTGTACACACGCATGTACTCGTGAATATACTTGTAATTATAAAAACAACTGAAATATACAAGTATTAGGGTTCTTTATAATGGTTTTGCTACTATTTTTAACTATGACCACTTTACCCCATGCTATGACCACTTTCCCCCACCCCATGGGGTAAAGTGGTCATAAAAACATAGGGAAAAGAAAGTTCTATAAAACTACTAAAATCAATATTTTTCTTCCTAAAATTCAATGTACCGTGTTCTTTAATAATGCAATGTAAAATAACAACAAAAAAAGTTGAAGTGTTTAAAGAATTTGTTGCATTTATTATCCACCTAAGTTGAAAACCTACGATTTTATGACCACTTTACCCCACCAGACCCTATATTGTTTGATTGACTCCACGCGATGGCGCCTTTTTAAGGTCATCGTGATCCCCGCCACAGCTTAATACAACGTTTCTGCATGACGCCTCGCAATAAAGAAGGAAGGATATCTCTTTTTGTTGTCTATCGAAAAAAAATGAGAAAATTTCTTTTTAACCAAGATTATAAAACCGCTGAAAGATTTTTTTTTTTGAGCTTAATAAAAGAGTCTGGCGTGCTTTCAAATTAAAAAAAATTTTTAGTAACTATGTGTGCAAATTGAATATTTTATAACTTTTTACCAAACTAGGAAAAATCCGCCATTGCACCGAAATTTTCGCGAACCCCCTTCCTGCACTTCGCGAACCCCTGGGGGTTCGCGAACCACCGGTTGGGAACCTCTGATCTAAAATGCATTTTTAAGACAACAAGTTTAAAAAAAAATTCGGAGGGGGGGGGGGGAGCAGGGGACTTTTGCTCTCATTAACATTGCCAAAGATACTCTAAGACGTTCATTAAAATTATACATTCTGTTTTCACGCGATATCGTGTGAAGGGTCCCTCCTCTTCACAGTCGTTATTGCACAAGGTTTTCAGATACTGAATTGGGGGGGGGGGGAGGCAATTTATCGGTAACAAACTTGTTGAAGAACTTCAATTGCAAAAAATTGCCTAGAAAGAATTCCTGAACCCTTTCTCGTCCCCCCCCCCTAGTGTTTCTAAACATAGCTTACACTCTTATTTTAAAGCTCTCATTTTGAAAAAGGTTTGAGGGAATTCAAGTACCCGCTCCCGCAAACATCGCCCAAGATCATCTAAAAATAGTCTAACAATATGTTTCTGAAGCTATAATTTAGAAAATTTTCCGAGGGAGAACCCCCGAACCTCCCCCCCCCCCCCCCATCATCTGCACGAATATTGCACTTTTTACTACGCAGTTGTTCGTATTATTAATTCCCTTTCTCCACATTCGTAAACACAATTCTCCTAATTTGAATCCTCAAATTCTAATGGTGACATCCTCCTAAAACTAGAAGCTGTATCCGCCCTCTCTTTGACATTTGAAAAACTAAAGGGAGGGTAGTTTGAAAAACTAAAGGGCAGGGGTTCGTCTCCTCTTCAAGGAGCAAGTCTTAATTAAGGGGCCGGTTGCCCTGTAAATGCCAGGGCCGGTTCATGCTGTCCCATCCGCCACTGGGACCGCCCCCTCCGCCCCTCCCTAGCTACGCCGCTGCTGAGCGCACGTTTTTGGTTTTTAAATACATTTCAAAATTACTAGTAATATTTTAATCTTTCAGCATAAAGCAAAACTTTACGTATTATTTTAATCTTTCAGCATAAAGCAAAACTTGACGCTCTATTTTGATTTTTCAACAGAAATCAAAACTTTGGGCGCTATTTTGATTTTTCAACAAAAAACAAAACTTAGTGCACTGTTTTAATTCTTCAGCAAATAATAACTTTTCTCAGTTTATCGAATTGTTAACAGGAATAGAAACTTTGCGCACTAGTTTGACTTTTAAACACAAAAAAAAAGTTTTGGCACTATTTCGATTTTTCTGTAAAAATCAAAACTTAGTGCACTGTTTTAGTTCTTCAAAAAAAATTCTAACTTTGCTTAGTATTTCGACTTTAAATGGAAATAAAATTTTAGCAAATAGTTTTGATTTTCCAGCACAAATCAAATTTTTGCTCAACTTCTTGATTTTTCAAAATAAATCAAAACATAAGCATTATTTTGATTTTTCACCAGAAACCCAAACTTAGTGCACTATTTTATTTTTCAACACTAATTCAAAAAACTTTGCGCAGTATTTTGACTATTCAACCAAACTCAAAACTGTTCTTGCCATTTTGATTTTTCAACATAAATCAAAACTTTTCTTAATACTCTGCTTTTTCAGCACAAATCAAAAGTTCGCGCACTGTTTTGCTCCTCTTACACAGCTAAAAACTTCGCGCGATACTTTCCGATCTGTTTGTTCACCCTTCGGCTCCGGCCTTTCTGAGTTATTGCTCCAATTTGTCTTTTCGACTCGGTTTCTTTTTTTCTCCATCCTGAGCCAATCATTTAGTGAAAACAAAAGCGATCGCGTGTTTTGGCGACGAGAAGTTTCGCACTTGGCAACCCCCGTCGCTCTTCCTTTGAGACGAGAGAGCAGAGAGTCAGAGCCGGTCCGCTCTGCCTCTGAGAAGGGATGTTCGGACCCGAGCACCTGGCGATCGCGGCCACACTCTTGGCGATCCTCCCACATGCCAAAGGTGAGTCAATTCGCACTCCGCTTAATATCTCAGAGAAAAAATAAAATTCATTTTCCCAATTATTCACTAGCTCATTTTGGCTCTCTTTTTGAAGAAACAGTCAAAAGTCCGACCGTCAAAATCCGAAAAGTCAAAAAACCGAACGCATTGCCATGAAGTTTAAATAAACTCAAAAGAATTTAGCAAGTTCTCTCAGACGATTTTTTAAAATGAGTTTCAATCAAGTTTTGCTTACATTCACTCATTTCATTTTTTTTTTATTTGCGAAAAGTCGATGTAATTTTCAGAGGTTCATTCATTTTTTATTGTTTAATTACTCCATCATAAATCCTCACAGAGTACATAAAGTACTGGATTTTTTTTACTTTTTCATTTACGTTCAGTAAAAAACGAGTTAATTTTTGTTAATTCTTAAAATATTGTAATTACATACTGTAGCGTTATGTATGTTATATATGCGCGTATTGGTACTATGCAAGGCCCGACTAACTGAAAGTGAGGCCCAAGTCCCACAAGAATTTGGAGGCCCACCTCTGTATTCTATCACTTTAAATCAACGCAAAATAATGTTAAAATAATGTTTTACAATATTTAAACGAGGTCTGTTTTCAATGAATAAATCATTATTTCTTATTTTTTTCACAAAATACATGATTTTTTAATGTTATGCATAAGTATTTGAAAATTTGGGCCCCTTAAGAAGATGGGTCCCCAGTCCCAGCCCTAGTTGGCCTTTGCGGTAATCAGGTCCTAGTACTATGTTATGTATATACATATTGTATAACCCTTGTATTTCATTAAATGACAAACAGGCACGTAGCTAGAACTTTGTTAAGGGGGGGGGGTCCAAGGTTTCACGAACTTCAAAAGAGGAGGCATGCTAAGGCAAAATTAGTAGCTCATATTTACGTTAAAAAATAAATCCAATTAAAACTAATTATTAAAATATGATAATTAACTAAAATTAATTAAATAATTGAAATTGATAGAGCATTTATTAAAAAATTATTTAACAAAAATTTTACATTAAGTGGCAAAAAAATTAGTCAGTTTATAAAATTAACATTAAACTAAAAGTTTTCCCATACTAAGTTTTCATACATGGATAGAAAAATTCCATCACATAAGCTTCCTCTGTTCTGATGCTTTGAAAATGAGTGATATAATTCCTATTAATAAAAAGTTCACAATAAAAGAAAATCGGAAAACGAAAACTGTTCTATGGATTACTTGGAAAACGTAGGTAATAGTTTAATAAAATATTAAAGCTTTGTAATATATTTCAACAAAATATGTACAAGTCATTTTATTTGAAAAAAATAAAGAAATATATATCTATCGAGTCGAATGTATAACTATGAATGCAATATAACGTAATTCCGCCACCCTGGCCGATTTGAACAAGATTTCTGGAAAAATTCAACCACCCTCTCGACGAAAATATTAGCAAGGTTTCATTTAAAAAGCTTGAACTAGTTCTTTATTTCAAATAATCAGTAATCCAAGTTTCAGCACAAAGGTATTTATTTGTTATTTAGTTCTTTATTTATCTACTTTATAACATTCTTTTGATTATACGAAATTGAATGAAGTTTCTAATTTTATCCGTTTTCTAATTATCATTTCTAACCATCACTTAAAAACTTGAACAAACTATTAACTCTTTGAAGGATGGAGACTTCCTTTGTTGCAATCATTAAAAAAAAAAAAAAAAAAAAAAAAAAAGCGTATTGCCGTTTTTTTAAATCGTTATTATTTTTTTGCAAAACGAATTGGTAAAATAAGCTATCTTAGGACCCGTTATGGTATTTTTTTTTCTTTCTAATGGGGCTTCGTTAGTGGCTTTAGCCTTTTCGGACCTAGTGCGAACCACCGATATGGCATCTAGTCTTTCAAATGCTACCATTAAGGCGCGGATGTGACTGCACAGGAAATTTCGATGCCGAGTTTCCACCAGATGGAGACACTTGAGCTCTTTTCGGTGCGAAACTGCACTAGGGGTTTAATTTTGTCAAGCCAAACGAATACCTGAGAGATCTTTTACCTGTCAAGTAGTGGAATGTATGGTGAATGAAATTAAGCATCTATGTATTTTTATTTTAACAACATTTTGGAAAAAATGCAAATGATTGCTTTTTATAAATGTTTTTTATAAGGTCATGAATGATTTAAACATTATTGGCGATTTTCCTCTGAGTTTTTCAATTTGATGTTTCATTTAAAAGATCAAGAGGAGGCATCGCACCCACCTATCTCACCACCAAACACGAGTTCAGTTTATTCTGCCAATACAAAAAAAAAACTTCTGTACAAATCAGTCTTTTTCAAATAAAAAATATAATTGTAAACAACTACAGGGAAAATGGCAATATACTCTATTACGAATTATCGTGTCAATGTTTGATTATAACTTGGTTACTTTACTGTCTTTATTAGCAGTAAGCAAGTGTTCGACTCGAAAATTCCATGATTTGGAATCAAACGTCAAATTTTGATCGTTAAGGTAATCTTCGTCCCGTTTGCGATTGCGATAATACAGTAGCATTAAATTAGATACATTTTCAACAATATGTAATATGCATAAAGCTAGCCAATTTTTGAAATCAAAACTTATAGGTTTCTTATAGCCTCAGTTTATAAATTTTTTGCTCAACAGTCATCTAATGTTCAAAAGCCTAAAGACAATCTTTTGTAAAAAAAATCTTAGAATGATTGTGGTTAAAAATCCGGTAATGATTTAAATCTACCTTCCAAAATTCATTTAACAATAATAACACTTCTGATTCTTTCATTTTCAAATTGGTATAACTTCCATTCTAGGAGCGATTTTGTAATCATCCTGTATTCTCGAAAGCATATCATATTTTATAACGTAGGTATTGACTTTTTTTTTTATTTCTTTTATGTGATGTTAGTAAAAGATATTCTATTGCAAGAAATAGCAGATAATTTTAACTTGAAGAAATTAAGAGTTTAAAAAAAAATCTAATATAGACGTGAAAAACACAAGAAAATGTACCTCGCATTGACCTTTTTTTAATTATATGCGTAGTAAATAGCAGAAACTTTCACCTAATAATTTTATAGTTAAATGCACATGTCCGTTTTTTGTTACGTTTAATGCTACCTTCGCAATTTACTAATGATGGATGCATAGACACTTATTAAATAATTCCTCAGTAAAAAGGCGGTAAATACTAATCAGAAAATTTATTCCAATGAAACAAATACAAATATGCTTTTCTTGAAAAACGGAACAACATCGAAGAAAGATTTTTTTCTTCAGTTAAAAATGACTAGCTGCTCTTCTCTTGGGACCATAGACTCACATTTCAGTAAGATTTAAAAGTACGAATTTCTAATAATTACTTTTAAATTACATGTGTTAATATGGCCGAACTTGCAATTTCATAAACTGATTACAGTAAAATATTCAAGTAATTTTCAATTTCATTCTTCGCTTCATAAAATTTTGATACAGCGAAAAGTAATTTCGTTGCATCAACTTCAAATTTATTTATTCACTTATGTTCAAAAAAAAAAAAAAAAAAAAAAAAAAAAAAAAAAAAAAACGAACTTCTCAGGATTACAGTTTAAAAGTTGTAAGCTTCCGGGGAGATAAGTAATCTATTATTGTTAAAAATAAACTAAAAGTTTAAATAAGATTATTAATCAAAATATAAAATGAATCTGAAATAAATCATACCAAAAATATAAAGTTCAAAAATAAATTAATAATTAATATTTATTTTTTCTCATCCTCAATCACACGAAATGTGTAGAATTTTTTTTTCGTTGCTGTCGGAACTTAGTTTTTAAATGGGAAAAGATATTAACACATAAATTTCTCGTATTGTTAAGAAAACTAAAAAAAAAAAACACTACAACTTACCTAGTTTATGTACACTTAATTTTCTTCTGATTACAATTTTGTTCAAGATATGTTTCCTATAAGCGCGTGGTAGAAAAAAACTGTGTGTTAAAACAGAAAATAATAGGAATTTCAATTACTAATTCACCAGGGATGCACCTCACTCTGGCTGTCCTTCTTGCAGCATGTGTCTAGGAAATCAAGTCCAAACGGGAAAAGAGTCAAAACGAAAAGAAGAAAGAAAGAAAACCACCCCAATGAGACTGGGGAATGTTTGTTTTCAATTACTTTGCCGATGGCAATTTGGTGGGCTGAGGGAGAGGGGCCGAATTTCAAGGTCACAACCCAGTTGGGTTGAATTGGAAATTCGTCGTTTTCGGACGGATTCTTCGCGACACAGGAAGAGACCGGCGGCAACTCGGAACCCGCAGTTATTTCACGAGGTTCTCGTGTTCTGAATTGACTCGGACGCGGGAAAATTGTCGATAAATGGGAATATTTATGGGGAAAATACCGGGTTTCATAAAATTTCTCCCTTTCGAAAATTTTTGTTGTCGTGAGGTGCAACAACCGAGAAAAAGCAGACAGTGGTCTTTCGGGAAGGGGGGGGGGGTCCGGACCCCATGGACCCCCCCTTGGCTACGTCCTTGTGACAAACCATTTTCCTAACCTGTATTTTCTTGGTTAGTTCTGCTGTTGCCCATTTGAAAGAGAAACGGACGCTTGTTGTGAAGAGGAAAGTAGCAGGAACTTTTCCCACGCGGGGAGGACGAAACTAACTCACACATATCGAATATATCTGGCAATATTTCTTGACAAAGCTAAAAATTACCACCGTTATTAATTGAACGATTTTATTCTTTCTTAAAAAGGTTGCCCTACGAGTGTATAAACTACCTGATTGAACCACCCGTATTTTTTTTTTTTTTTTTTTTTAAGGTTTCAAAAGTTTTTTCCTTATATAATGGGCAGTACTAGCTTCCTTTCATACATTTCCAAAAAAAAAGGTTTTTTTTTAAAATCAATTTATATATATATATATATATATATATATATATATATATATATATATATATATATATATATATATATATATATATATTATTTTTGTCCACTGGTTGAGGGTGTTCATTCACTGAATTCGTGCACTTTTCCTCATTCAAACTTCCTGAAGAAACCAGACGCAGAAACATAAAGGTTTTCTTTAAAAGCAAAGCCAAATGCTAATTGTTACGATGTCGTGAATTTTTGAAACTGAAATTGCGCTTAGATGTGCTTTTACCGCCCTTTCTCCGCTATTTTACGTGCGCTGAGGGAATCTTGTGATTCGAAATTTCCGAAAAGTTAGCTTTGCAGTGTCCAAAAATTTTTGGAGCTGATAACACATTCTAAAATTTAAAAAAAAATAGGCTTTTAAAATGTTTTTTTTTTTTTTTTTTTAATGATTTCAACAATTTTTGTGTGCATATTTGAAAAGTTTTCACGAGGCAGGGGGAACGTCCTCATAGTTCATCTAAAAAATGTTTGAGAGTATACGGCGTATATGAAGTTATACCCTATGGCAGCGGTTCCCAACCTTTTTCTCTTTGCGAACCCCTTGGAACAGGCAAAAAAGTTCGCGAACCCCCTGATGTTGAAATTAGTAACATGTAAGAAACAATAAAAAAACAGCATGTTTGCTTTCCATTTTTTGCAGCATTTGATTGCAATAAACAAAAATATAACTGTAAAATATCATTAAGTGCAAACATTAATAAAAAGTTAAAACTACATCTACAAGAAAAATTATAAACAAGAAGTTTTATAAACCAACTATTTTTTTTAAGCATACTTTAAATTGGGGAAAAAATCCTTAATGCGATATTTGTGGCTGTTTGACGGAACAAAGAAACTGAAACTTTGGTTCAATGTCTGACAGTTTGAGTCTTAAATCAGGCTCTGCATTCAATCTGCTTCGATATTTATCTTTGAGATAAGTATAGGAGGAAAATCCTTTCTCGCACAGATATGTTGTATACAAAATGGTAATAAAATTCGAATTGCTTTTTTGGACAAAACAGTATAGTCATTTCTTACACTGAGCCAGAAGTCAATTAACGAGAGCTCTTTAAAGGTAGTTTTCAATGAATTATCACAGGATAACTCGATGAGCATTTCCTTTTCAGGTAATGTCAGGGTGTTCTCTAAGCATGGATTTCCTTCAAAAGGATTGCGTATCCAGTTGTTTGAGAGAGGGACGTTACGCCTATTAGGAAAATACTCGTCAAAAGTTAGTTCGAGATGTTGCAGATGTTCACATACATTTCTTTTAACGCTTTCATCAAGTTTCATTGAGTTTTCTGATAAAAAACTACTAAGAGAAGTGAAACAAGAAAACTCACCCATTTCCAGGCATTGGATTCAGAAATTCAATTTTTTTACCATAGCTTCAATTTTATCATATACAACGAAAATATTAACAACTGCACCTTGCAAGGATAGATTTAATTCATTTAATTTTGAAAAGATGTCAGCTAAATATGCAAGCCTTTGCATCCAAAGAGGATCGAATATGCAAGTGGACAAGTGAAATGGATGATCAACAAAAAATGCTTGGACTTCTGACTTCAATTCAAATAAGCGTGTCAAAATTTTGCCACGGGAAAGTCATCTAACTTCTGTGTGAAGAAGTAAAGTAACATGAAGGCTTCTCAATTCCTCACAAAGCGCGTGAAATAGACGGCAGTTTGTGGCACGTGATTTTATGAAATTTACAATTTTTACCGCATCATTCAAAGTAGCGGATAATTCTGCGGGAATACGCTTACATGCTAATGCTTGTCTATGAGTGTAGCAATGAGTCCATTCAATTTTCTCGTTGATCTTCTTTACTCGCACCACAAAGCCAACAAATTTTCCTGTCATTGATTTTGCACCATCCGTGCACATACCCACACACAAAGACCAATCTATTCCATTTTCTTCAAAGTAACTGTTGACCAGTTCGAAAATTGCTTCTCCAGTTGTGTTGGTTTTCAAAGGTTTTGCAAATAGTACATCTTCTTTAATTGTATCGTTAAAAATATACCTAACATAGACAAGTAATATTGCAGCGTTTGCTACATCAGTCGACTCATCAAGCTGGATCGCAAAATTATTCTCTTTTATTCTATTCACAAGTTCTTTCTCCACATTACTTGCCAAATCAGTAATTCTGCGTGATACTGTGTTGTTTGATAGCGGAACCAGGTCAATTTTTTTTTTGCTGACTTTTCTCCCAGCATACACTTAACAATATCTTTAGCACACGGTCCAATTAAATTTTCTGCAATTGTATGTGGCTGTCCAGATCTTGCAATTCTATAACTGACTCGATATGAAGCTTCAAGGGCCATTTTACTATCTTCGTTGGATTCTAACAGGAACGTAGAAACGCTACACTTTTTATTATATTCCAATTTTCTTTTAAAATATTCGATAGGTTTGTCCTTGTGTGTCGGATGCTTTGTTTCGAGGTGTCTTCTCAGAAGTGACGGTTTCAAACTGCTGTTCGCTAGAACTTCGTTGCAAAGAAGACAAAGCGGTCTAGGTTCAGACTCTTCTCCAGTAAAATAAAAGCCCATTTGTAAATAGTCACTGTCATATTTTCGCTTTTTTCCTTTTTTCTCCCCTAGTTCACTTTTCTGTTTAGTCGGGGGAGGCGGCAGTTCATTACAGCTATCTGTTTCAATATCCTGTGTTGATTCGAAAGTTACTGCTGATGTTGAGGGTTGATCGATTGACTGCTTGTCCATTTGTCGCTCAACCAAACTACCAGTTTTCAACCATCGATCCATAACAGCAGAAAGTTATTAAATCATAAAAATTACCAACACGATTATAACTTCACAAACAGAGTAGCAAGTTCACGTAGCAAAACCAATTGCAAACAAAATCACTTGTTTTCAAGCATCTCTAAAGTATCTCTAAATACGTCTGTTAACAACTATTTCCCCAGAACTATGAGCATGCTGATGTTATATATTTTTGAAAACGAACAGATGGGTAAAATCCAGTAATAAATTTTAAGTTTGGAGCCTTTTGCTGTCATGTCTGCTATTCGATGACTGAATTCGACGGAAATTCCCGAGTTATATTTCAACCAGATTAGAAATAATACCCCTATGATGCATTGTTTGAGAATTCTTTATTTTTTTCGACATATGTATATTATGTATATTGTTTGATTGACTCCACGCGATGGCGCCTTTTTAAGGTCATCGTGATCCCCGCCACAGCTTAATACAACGTTTCTGCATGACGCCTCGCAATAAAGAAGGAAGGATATCTCTTTTTGTTGTCTATCGAAAAAAAATGAGAAAATTTCTTTTTAACCAAGATTATAAAACCGCTGAAAGATTTTTTTTTTGAGCTTAATAAAAGAGTCTGGCGTGCTTTCAAATTAAAAAAAATTTTTAGTAACTATGTGTGCAAATTGAATATTTTATAACTTTTTACCAAACTAGGAAAAATCCGTCATTGCACCGAAATTTTCGCGAACCCCCTTCCTGCACCTCGCGAACCCCTGGGGGTTCGCGAACCACCGGTTGGGAACCTCTGCCCTATGGGAACACCACTGAGTTGATTATCACTTCTGTCGTGCACTTTCTTAAGATTTTGTTAAATCTTAAACTTTCTAAAACGTAGTATTAGATTTTGAGAGCTGGAAAAAACCCTTCTTAGCCGAAAAATTTTAGAACCATTAGAATTTTTTATTAAACCTACTTAAATTTCCATTTTCTTCTATTCGTCAAGACATTTATGAGCCTTCATTTATTAAAAAGTTATCTTTATTACTTTAAAAGAAACTACTGAAAAAAATTATCACATTGAATGTGACATTAGAGAAATATACCAAACTTTGCATTGATTAAAAAGATGCCCAACTTCTTTAAAAACATGTTTTACTCGTTTTTAAAAATTAAAAACCTTTTGAGGTCAGCAATGCCACCACCCTGCTCTACGCTCCGATGATGCGACACATAAATACTTCATGACACCGAAAACACATTCAATCACTCAAACCCAAGATTGTCTTTAAGACTCTTATTCTTTACATTTTAACATCACTCACCAGCGGCAATAATCATAAATCATTTCAAAAACATGGAGAAATGTAATTATTAATTTCAAACTAGAATTTGATGCCTTTTTTCTACCATACCGTCGAAAAGCTAGTTTACGTAACTAGTGCGTGGTGGGTGTGAACGATATACCCAGTTGTGGCACATTATTAAAATTTCACTGTTTATAACTAACTTTCTCAAATTTTAACTGTACCTTATTGATATAGACTCAAAATCAACCAGCAAACTTAACATTATAAATCGTTTACTGTAGCATTTGAGAATAAATCAGCTCGAAGTAGCATTACGTAAAATTTTCGATAATTTACGTAAAATTTTAGTACAATTTTTGTTGATTTTCTCCAATTCTTTTTTTTTTAAATTTATGTTGTAAAACTTCCTTCCTGAAAGTACAGAAAAATTTCATGTCTTGATGCAAAATTTAAAAAAAAAAAATCATTATTTAATCGCTGCTTTTTCGCGGGCAAGTAAACAGCAGTATCTACAAAAAATAACTTTTTGAGATTCTAGAAGAAAAGAATTTTTGTTTTCTCACCGGTATCAATAAATATTAAAATGTGAAGCTGGACCACTGGAGTAAAAATGCTTTTTTTATATTCAGTAGAAACCAACTAAGCATGCTTGTGCTGTAAACGTGTCGGAGCAAAATAGGTGACAAATCTGTACCTCACAGCTAGACTAGCGTAAGTAAGATTGCGATTTTCCATTTATTAATGCATCGGATGTAGAAGCGTATTCCGCACCAAGCCATGTGAATGCAATTCTTTAAAAAAAAAAAAAAACCTTTTCAATTTTTGACTAGGGTTAAAAGAGCGCGCGTCCCATCCTTTGCATGTGCCAGAAAAAAGTTTTTTCCTCTTTCCTGTAAAATTACCATAATGTGACTTACGTCCTTCTGGTTCTGAGGCACAGAAATTTGAAAAAGAAAAAAACAAACAAAAACGAAAAATTTGTAGATAATGCTTTTTATCTTCCCGGGGAATACATAAGCGTAATGAAGTAGAGTTGCTTGGACGATTTTTATTAAAATGAGATAAAAATTATCCAAATTTTCCTCTGAAGAAAGGAATGTACCTGAAGAGCGGTCTCTCACAAAATGTCCATGCAAAGACGGATTGATTCCCCCAAGAGGGTGGCATGTGCTTACTCCCCAAAGGGAGCAAGCACATTAGAAGAACACAGGTTTAATGACGTAAAAAAATAAATAAATAAATAAATAAATAAAAAATAAATAAAAATAAAATTAAAATTAAAAAAAATAAAAAATAAATAAATAAATAAATAAAATAAGTTAAATAAATAAATAAATAAAACAAAATAAAATAAGAACGACCCGAAGGCGCACAGGTTTGAAAGCGAAAAGAAAAAAAAAAAAAAAACGGCCGGTCAGTTGGGTTCCTATGTGTTATGTAAGAATGCGCTACTTGTCTCCATGCAATCTACACCTATGAGAATGTGTCAGGGATAAGACCATGCGCAAGTTTCCCGCAACAACTTTTCACTATACACAATATATGCATGTTTTGAATGTCCTGCTTGGACTCATCAGAGCAGGGGGGGGGACCCTTTTCGTTCTCTCTTTCTCTCTCTTTTTTTGCTTTTTTTTTTCTGTTTCAGATTTTCTTCACAAATGTGCTGACAGATATTCTTATCTATATTAGTCAAAATTGCACAAAAACGAAGACCAATAGAAACATTTAATATATCTGAAAATATTTTGTGCTAATCTGCCGTGGGAAGGTCAAGAGCAGTATCCGCAGGTTTTTGAGATACTTGAAGAAACGCGGGTTTTATTCCCCATCAACAATAGTGAAATGTTGGAATTAGGCGTTTTTTTCGAGATTTATTTCCAGCAGAAACCGAATAAGCAAGCTTGCGCAATAAAGCAAAATTGCAAAAAAAAAAAAAAAAAAAGACCGTAATGCAGGGGAGCCCACGCGCGGGAGGGGAGGGGGGTTATGGCGCAAGTTGTGCCATCAAAAAAAAATTTTCTTTGGTTTGGGGGGGGGGGGGGGATTTTTTTTTCTAGAAGTTTTTTTTTTTTTTTTTTAGAACATGAAATTTTTGATTTTTGGAAGGAAAAAATATTTAAACTTATTCAACAAGAAATAGATGCGTAAGTAATACTTTGTTCACGTACTCCCTTTTCAAAATTTAATGACCGTGTCTCTTTTTCAATGAAGGGAACATCAGAGACGGGATGGAGTTGGTGTCCATTTCAAAGCTGGATCAGACTATTTGATTTCTTTTCAATTTTTTATAAATTTTATGGAAGTAGCACAATTCTGCACGATGAATACGTGTGAGAGTGATGAGAGGGAGAGAGATCAAAAATGACTAGAATAAAAATTTTTTCCCTCTCCTTTATTTATTGTTTGTAATATTTCTGACCACTATGTTCTAGTCTTTCATTGATTCATTTGCACCTAGACAATCGTTAAGAACTAGTTTTGAAGTTTGTGAATAACATATTTTTAATCCTTCCAATAGACAACTACTATATTTTCTTCATAAACTAGCTTAAGTTTATGTAGAATTATCATTTCACTTTACTATCATCTTCTCTACCATTTTTAAACTGATTGTTTCAATTCATCATTAGATGATTTTTATTAAAACTTTCAGTGATGTTGGTTTTTGCTGATGGAAGCAGAACAGTCTGTTCTTAAGGTGTTTTAATTATTTTTCGTATTGATTTTTACTTTCTTCAACATCTGATAAGCATAGACGGATATTTGATTCATTAAAATTCTCGAGTTCTGATTTTCGATGTGTGCTGAATAGCTGAATCCATTTTTGAGGATTTCCGAAAAATATCTATCACAGAGTAGCTGTGTGTGATCCATCTTTTTTGGCTATGCAACTTTCATTTTGGAAAAATTCCAGGTGGGCACCCCCACTGTAACGCCCGAATAGCACCCTCTGTATCATCAACAGTCACCTAAAACTGTTTCTAGAACTGCAATTTTGAAAAATTTATAAGAGAGAGCCCTTTATCCCACACCTCTCTCCTTAACACAATCAAAACCGGGGGAATGACAGTAAAATTTATTTTCCACTAACATTATCAAGATCTATCAAAACTGCGTTTTTAAAGCTACAAGTTCGGAAATTTAAGTGGCGCACCCTTCTCCCTACCCCCATTCTGGTCAACATTATTAAAGATCGTCTTGAAATTGATTTTCAGGGTTTCAATTTCAAGAAAACTCCGGAAGAGCTTCGGAAAACTTTTCTTAACGTCAAAAAGGTCGGCTACAACTGTAATTCTAGAGGATCAATTTCAGAAAACTTCCTGTCCCCCAGCCATAGATAGCCTAAAATAGGGTTTTTAAGACTTAAATCGCGAAAATTTCCGGGGGCGAGCAACCGAATCTCCTTTTCTCCTAACATTACCACAGATGGTCTAAAACTGCGTTTTTAGAACTACAATTTTGAAAATGTATCGTAGGAGAGTTGCCCTTGAACCCGTCCCTTCTCCCTAACACAACAGTAGACAATCTACAATTGCGTTTTTGAAGTTTCAATACAGAAAAATTAACGGGAATGGGCCACCGAACCTTTTATCCCCCTAACAACACCAAAGATCGTCTAAAATTGGTCCTAAAAAAACTACAATTTCGAAAATTTTCCGGGGGAGAAACCTTTGGGCCTCCTAGCTAAGTGGCTATTATATTACCGTTTCAAGGTTCATATTGTATACATCTATTAATGACTCCATCCCAAACCAGAAAGTTGAATCCACTCTCCTTGTAATTATTCATACGTTCGGAAAAAATAAATAAATAAATAAACCATATATATATATATATATATATATATATATATATATATATATATATATATATATATATAGTCCACGTTGTAAATTTTGAGAAGGCGAGGCGAAACAATCCAACAATATTTCAGTTCAAATGGTATTTGTTAGTCCCCCCCCCCCCCCGTGAATTTGACTAGAAATTAAACGCTCTAAAACTATTATGTTTAACCCGATTCGAAAGCGAGAAATTTTTTTTTGGGGGGGGGGGGGAGTGGATGGGTAATGCAAAAAAAAAAAAAAGTAAAAGAAAAATGAAAAATTTTGCAGTAATGCCCTTTAACTTTCTACGGCAGTGATGATTTTGTTATATATTCGAACTACCAAACATTAGTTTTGCTTTTGATTTCACCTTTTACTTTTTGCGGCTCTATATAGTTGCATCCCTAGAAGCTGTCTAACCTTGACTCAGAGCATCCATCATGATGAATCTCATTTGTTACTCATATATCTTCTTAGATTTCAGATAAATCAAAAGTCATACACAAATGGTTTGAGAAGGGAGTGGACATGGTCATATTTGTGTGTGGTTTGATAAACAGAAAATAACTGATAAGCATTTTTTGTTTTTTTGATTGGTTCGTTTAACTATAACGTATTAAGGCAATTTTTTTTTCATCATTTTACAACATAGTTGGTATTCACTTGATTCCATTCTAATTAATCAATTCTCCTCATTTCTACGGTGAAATGTTCTTATTTTGTTATTGACTGAAAATCTTGTAGGTGATTACACTCGCTATGTTGGCTGCTGTAGAAAGAACCGTAACTGAGATGAAGGAGAAACACTTAATAAAGAAGTTGAGTATATCATAAAACTGGTAGTTAAAAATATTTCAATTACAGTGAGAAGTCTACATTCATGCAACTTCTTGCGATTCAGGCAGAGATGCCCTTCTAAGAGGGAGGGGAGGGTCAAGGTGCGCGTTTTGAAAACTTTAGGTAGGTGTATTTTGGGGGGTATTTCTTCTCTTTTTTTTTTTGGAAAGGGAGGGGGCGGCATTTTATTTTTGGGGTTTTCAATTTGCGTTGTAGACGAGTGAAAGAAATTCTGCTTCCGGGATCATTATGACAGTGGCGTCAATAGAGGGGTGGGGCGGTTCGCCCTGGGTGTCATCTGTCTGGGGGAGACACCCAGAGTGGAATTGTTAGTTTTTGAAAATATGAAGCTAAAATGCATTTTTTAGACTACAAATTTGAAAATGTCCGGGGGAAATCCCCCGCCTCCCCCTCTTCCCCCCATTTTTTGGAGTTTCTTTTTGACACCATTGGAAAAAGCGACATTTTTTATACTCCAGATCTCTTTCGACCTATGGTCGAAAAACGAATCTTCTATCTTCAAAGGAAAAAAAGTTACAAGCGTTTTTAAATCAAATTCGAAAAATGTCATTTTGATTCAGGTTGTCAACCATTTTATTTTTGCATTTCCACTTTTATGCCTTTTGAATCCATTGTTTCTTTTCTTATTTTGCATTTTTTTAAAAACTTATTTCGTGTTTCCATCGTTACGTTTTTAATATCCATCTTTCGCATTTGGATTTCTTAAAAGTATTTTAATACCTGTCTTCATTGTTTTGAAGGGTAATTTTGCATGGTGTTTTTTCTTTTATTTAAGCCTGATTGTTGAATATATGTCACTTGACACAATTTTTATTCTCAAGGTAGACCAGGTAAAACCGGGCAACGCAGCTCTTAATATATAAAGATTTGAAAGCTACTGTTAATGTGATTTTATACCTTTTTGTTTGTTTTGCGAAACACTTATTATTGCCAAAGAGAAAACACCTGCTTCACTTGCAAAAGGGCAGGGTTCCGGTAGCGTGGTCGCTTGGCGCGTTAGGCGCTGAGCAGTTCAGTCTAGGATTGTTGTCTTAAAGCAACCGTAAATGTAATTCATTGTTTTGGCGATTTGTTTTGAAAGAAAAGAAACTTTTGATTTGTTTTTATCGGAGTGAAATGTACGACATTTTCTTCTTTTTTCCTGACGATGATTTTTGAATGTTCCACTCAGGGCCGTCCCAACGGGGGGGCGAGCAGGGCAATCGCCCCTCGTTTCGACGGAACACGACGACATTCACACGAAAACGACATTTTCACGAGGGGCACTTTGCGGCGCCCCTTATCGTATAAAATGCCCAGATTTTTGCGTATCATACACAGTCATAGACACAAAATAGGGAGTCATTGCAATGATTCTCTATTTTTTTCTAGGACACGAAATTATTCCTCTCTCTCTAAGTCTCCAAAACATTCGTTTCCTTTGTATCATTGAAGCAGATACAATTTTTGGGAATATAACTGTTTAGAATCAAACAAAAGGTACTTCTCCTTTGTCTAGTTCTCTCCAAATTTGCTTGAATTCTGCCCCTGCGTACAGTGACGTAACCATAAAGAAGTTTCAAGGGCAGTTGGCGGCTCGTGCCTTGAAAAAGTGAGGGGGGCAGATCATGGGTGCACTCACTCGTAGTTTTTGAAAGAAAACAAAAGAACTTAAAATAAAATTAATATTTAAACTTTCTTAAATTTTTTTGTTAAATTATTAACATTGAATTTATTTTAGCAACTAAATTTAAAACGTGAAGAAGTAATTACTTTCAAGGAAAATACAAAACTAATATAAAAATAATCTAAAAAATAATGATTGCTTCTCTAAATTGTCGTTATAATACGTGAATTACTTGAAGACAAAGAGTCAAGAAAGGAGCAAACGGTCTAATCTTGTGCAAATGAAGCCCTCTTCCTTTACTGCATGTTGTTTATTTTATGATAACCTGAATCGCGTAAGAACATTCAAGGTATGTAAAATAAATAGCATACAAGCAGGGTAATGGTCTTTGCGAATACTGCTGTAAATATTGAAGTTCAAAGCGTTGGTGTTGAGGGGGCGGGGGACACATACGCACAGATACTCCGCAACAACGTATAATCCGCACCTTATTAATTTTACACTTTTTAACAGATAATCTGCGGATTATATGCAGGATAATACCGTGCAATTCATTTTTTTTAATTTCAAGCACGTACGCACAAAAAAAGGAAAATTAATAAAAAGTTATAAATTATTGTCTTCTGAAAAAAGTGAGGGGGCCCGGGCCCCCTCTGGCCCCTCTCACGAGCCACCACTGTTTAATTGAAATGCAAAGAATAACATGATGCAAAAGAAGAACAGCTTTGTTTATAAAATATATGAAAGCTGGTATTAAGTTGGTACAAGTAAAACTAAAAAACTCTTGAAAAGAATCAGTGGATGAGTTCAGATCGAAATTTAATTTTGATGTAATTTACTTCGATAAATACATTTTCTTATTTATAATCAGAAAATTATTTAATTGTGTTCTTAGTTTGATCAATATGAATAACCAACTCAGTTTTGATTGATTGTTTTTTATCTAGTGGGATAACATTTTACTAGATAAATATTTGGACTTTCAAAATTTCCCTTTTTTCGAAAAGTTTTTGGGGCATTAATGTTTCACAAATATTCGAAACGGATTCATTGCTTTTGTTTTAAATTGTATCATGCATAGCCCTTTGATTGTTCTGTTCATTAATAAGTAAAAAAAATAAGTATCTATTATGCATTGATGTTATAACTAACTTGATTTCTCTGTGTGTATAGGGGGGGGGGACGCCTGGAAACTTTCGCCCCGGGCGCCGTCTGCTCTTCGGACGACCCTGGTTCCACTGGATGTTTTTTTTTCCGTTAGACGGATGAATTATGATAGCGTGGTTGCTGGGCGAGTTTGCGATAAACAGTAGAGTTGCGGAACTATTTTTGCATTTGAAAGATATTATTTGATGTCTTTTTTTTTTTTTTTTTGTTTATTTGGGAAAATATTTTAAATTTGCAGTAAAAACAGCTTCACTCGCTAAATAGAGTTTTAAAGCAACTGTAAATCGAATTTAATGATTTGACGAAAAGTTTTTAATTCCAAAGAAACTGTAATAGTTTTTTTTTTTTTTTTTTTGAAAAGGTGTGTACGCATTTTATACAAAGAAAAATGATCATTTCACATCAGAGGGGAGGTGGCGTTAATTTTTTTTATTCAACGGCCTTCCATTAAATTTTTAGCACGGGCATCGCTGTGCGGGTACTGCTAGTAAAAATAAAGAAATAACTGATTAAATTAATATACTAATTAATTGCCCTCCTAAAAAATAACTTTTTAACGTTGTACTTATCCTATTGAAATAGAAAATCTAAGTTAGCACACGAGTCAAGAAATTATAAATAAATATATGATTAAATCCTATACCCGCTTTGCCCAAAAGTACGTTTTTATTTCAATAATTATAACATTAAATTCAAAAAAAGAATCAAATGAAATGACTATCGTAGTTTGTAGGTGGATAGTGTCAGAATAAAGTTATATTATGGACAATAAAAAAAATAAGCTGGTCTTCGACTAATTACAATTTTCAAAACTTCATTTTTTTTTTTTAGAAATGTATCTTTTTTTTTTTTTAAAGCCTGGTTGTGCCATGCCGCTTCACTGTTGTTTCGCTGGGACTAATTAAAACTCGAGGGTGTTCATATAAGCACGGCATACGTATGTATCGCCGCTTTCACACCATGGGGAAGGGGGGCTTTTTACAGAGGCGTGCGCACGGGGTCACCTGGGGTACCGCGGGACCCCCATTAGTTTAAAAAAAAAATCAACGAGGTTAAAAGTCCAGAGCATCATGATGTTTTGCTGTGACTGACTGGCAAAAAAGTTTCTCCTAACCCAGCTTCTACATAACAAACACCCAGCTTTCATCGCTTCTTTGTATGCATTTCATTTATGCTATGAAAGTTTTTTAAAAAAAATGGTTTCATGAAACGCTGCAGAGAGGAAGAACTAATGTTTCACGAAATCAAGTCAGGTTCTAAATTTGAATGGAAGCTCTTTCTGACAACCTTCAAATGAATTTTTACCCCCTTTTTACACAAATGAAGTTCAAAGATTTTAACACCTAGTAAAAGGAGCATCATGCTTTTCATGAAAGAAAAATTAAGATGCTGGTGTGATAACTAAAAATGCTCAGTGGCGTACCTATGGGATCTTTAGTGTCCCTGGTGACCTTAAAGGATAGCATCTTCCCTCCATACCATCCTTCGATTCATCATTGAAAATAACATTAGCAATTCATCATGAAATATTAGAATCTAATCGTAAGTAAAATATTCACGCAGAAGTAGGGAGTTCCGGGGATTTCTTCATTAGAAAAGTCTCGAAATTGTAGTAGTAAAAACGCAGTTTCGGACTATTTTTGATAATGTTAGATCTCGGGAGGGGAGAGATTCAAGGTCCGTCCCTCGCTAAATTTTGCAATTGAATTTTTAAAAAACGTAATTGTAGATTACCTTTGACTATTTTAAATGGGGGGGGGGGGGGAGAGGAGTGACTCCGAGGGTTCTCTCCCTGTAATTTTCGAAATTATAGTTCGAGGAACGTATTTTTAGACGACTTCAGGTGATGTTAGAGAGAGGAGAGATTCAAAGCTCCTCTGGAAACTTTTCGAAATTTTAGCTCCAAAAATGCTATTTTATCCGACTTTCGATAATGTCAGAGGAGAAGTTTTCCCCCAGAAAATTTTTGCACTTTTCGCTTTTATAACACAGGTTTAGTTTTATCTTTTGTAATATTTCTGGGAGGAGTTTGCCCCCTATAATTTGTAATATATATTCTATCGTGTTTGAATAATGTTTCAAAATCTTTCTTTTCACATTCAGAGTTAAAATGCCCTCCCCTTCCCTTTTAGAAAATGAGGGATTATTCTGGACGAAAAGTAGTCTCGTACCACTCCCAGTTACGTCACTACAATGTAGAAGTATTAAGCAGAACCAGGAGACGCGCGATGCATGCAAAATTCTTCTTCTTTGGGGAAGGGGAGAGAGCATTAGAGAGTGTCTAATTTTTTTCTTATAAGCGCTATTGTAACCAGTTTCATTCGAAAAAATTATTTAAGTAATCAACTTTAAACTCGTAATATTTTTTCGAAATAATCTTGACAAATTACGGTTCCTCTTTCTGTTGCACTTTTGGCAAGTTTACTAAGACCGCAAACACTTGTATTCGAAACAAATAAAAATATCAGGCCTTGATTTGAAATATTTATAACCAAAAAAAAAAAAAAAAAATCACTCAAATGGTTTTAAAAAAGAAAAACTCGGGAAGGGTTTCCACAATATTTTCATCAGTAATTAAAACAAAAAAAGAAGATAGGGATATCGAAAAAAAAAAAAGGGGGGGAAGGAAGGGGTCCCCGAAACTTATCCCTTCACTTTACGTTACCAAAGGTAGCCTAGAAGAGCGTTTTTGAAACTTTTGATTTTGAAAGAATGGCGAGGGACATTTCCCAAACCCAATCCTTTCAACTATCGGCATCAGAAATGGCTTTTACATATATAGAACGTCAATTCCGAAAAGCTTCAAGGATAGCGCTCCTACTCAAATTCCCGAGAAACGCCCAACCTAAATCTACGAGAAACGCACCCTATTCACCTGAATGACTGTCTAAAATTTCGTTTTTAGGACCTCCATCTGTAATATTTTCCGGGAATCCCTAAACCACCGCTCAACTTAATATCATCAAAGATCGTCTAAAATTTCTACTTTAGAACTTCATTTTCAAAAAAATTGCGAGGGATTGCACCCGAACTCCCTGATATTATCATTGAAGACCACCTGCAATTGCATATCTGGAATTTCAATTTCGGAAAATACCGAGGCAGTCCACGATTTTTTCCGCCCACTAATATTACCAAAGATCTTCCAAATTGCGCTTTAAAAGCTAACTTCGAAAAAATTCCGGGAGAGCATCCCCCTCTCAACAGCATCGTTGGAAGATCGTTGAACTTCATTTTAAGTTCTTCGATCAAATTTAAAGTATTCCGAGGGAGAGCCCTCAAATCACTCCTCCCTATATATCATCAAAGATCGTCTAAACTGCAATGTCAGAGCAAAAATTTCAAGCAATTTCGGGGGGGGGGGATTTTTCCTTATAACACCTCACCTCTCAACATAATCGGAGATAACAATTGCGTTTTTAAAAGTTTCGATTTCGGAAAATGGACGGGAGAAGCGTCCCTAAACCTTTTCCCCTTAACATTACCAGAGATAATCTAAAATACATTTTTAAAGACTAAAATTTCAAAAAATTCTTGGGGGAGAAACCCCCGAACCCCACATTCCCGAATGCAAATATTATGCTTACGATTAGGTTCATTTTTCCAATTCTCAGTTTTAGTTTTGACTCACTGACTCCATTTTAAAAATCCCCTTTTGAAAAAATTCAGATGCCACCAATGTTCTACATTCACCTAATTTTGTTTCTCCACCCTCCATCCGCACCCCTTTTCTGGTGGTTATCTAAACCCCCCAAGCTCCATGGTATAGTGATACCCTTATTACTAAAGCTCTGCCCACGCTCCTAGGGGGGCATACGAAGGCCTACCCGCTTTGGGTCACCCTCCCCTACCAACCTTACTTTTTTGACATATCGACTGTCTGCACACGTGCGTCTAGGGATAGTTTTATGAAAAGTCTTCCTAATTTTTATTTGTCTTTTGTAGATTAGTTCACTTAAAATCTCGAGAAACAAATATGTAGTTGATGAAGTTGTGAGATTCCGGGCTCTTGTGCCGTGGTCTGAGTGTTGTTTCCCCAAACGTTTCGACCGCATCTGCGGCGGCCATCTTCAGTGTTTAAGTGGTCGAAGCTTCCAGGGAAGCGACTTCCTAGCCACTGATGCAGATTTCGAAGTATTGTCACTATTTATGTGGGATAGTGGTACCCGCACGGTTTTGCCCGTAGTAGAAAATTAAAAATTCATTTGGTTCGCCTATATATTTACAAATAATGGATGATGAATTTCTCGCCATTTTGCTATGGCTATTTGCTCTCCCATGTTACGGTTCCCCATTATGATAATTTAGTAATTTACTAGTCCACATTGTGATAATTTTCTCGGTAAAATGTTCTTAAAATCGGAATAGAAAAAGAACAAAATTGAATTTTTGGAAAATCACTTCGAGGTGCACACCCCCATGCTACAAACTAAATTGCCTTTTTGCCAAATTTCATGAAAAAAAAATGAACGGTCTAGGCGCTATGCGTGTCACAGAGATCCTGACAGAGAGAGATCCAGACAGACAGACTTTCAGCTTTATTATTAGTAAAGAATAACTAGCTTTTTCTCTTCGTTTTGGGCCAAGATTGGCTGATGAACGTTCGGCCTTGTTTCTGGTTGGCTGAAACTTGAGCTCTCTTCTTTCTAGTTGGGGATTGGCTGCTGAACGTCCGTCGCTGTTTCTGGTTGGCTGAAAGTATCTCTCGGGATGATCCGTCTAAGTGCAGCATGCCAGAGTTTGTTAATCTTAATTCCTTCTTCCTTTCTGTTGAAATTGTTGGCATGTTTGAAAATTTCGATCGCTTCTCTGTTGAATATGGCGTAATAGTGAGAAGTCCTTGAAAGTATTTTGGTCTCTTTGAATTTAATATCATGGATCCCATCACTAAAAGTGTGTTCCGCGACTGCTGGTTTCTCAATGTGGCCCAGACGGCAATTTCCTTGGGTTCTTTTATTCGCGTATTAACGCTTCTTTTTGTTGTTTCAATGTAAGTCTATCCGCAGTAACAGGGGATCTTGTAAACTCCTGCAGCGGAAAAAGGGGGCTTCTTTCTTCATTGATACCGGCCGTGAAAGCTTTCATTCTTACTAAAATGTAGTTGTTTCTTAAAATTTAATGAATTTCTTTTTCCTGTTTACATAGAACATAAAAACTTTTTTTATTTTTTGCGTTTGCATGGGGGGGGGGGGTAGGGCAACACAAATTACCACCCCGGGTTTCACCCATGCTAGGTGCGCCACTGCATTATGTTTGTAAGCATAATTATACTTATCCACGTAGTCGGAATTTCTCAGGTTCTACAGTAAAGTATTTGCAAAATCTGATACTTGCCGATTAGTTGGAAGGTGGTAAAGATTCTTCATCATTATCTTGATCAGAATCTGCACAAGCAAGACTCTCTACGAAGAGAGCTTCGTTGAACAAGCATTCACGTGCTGTTACATTTTCCTCAATTTTCAAGTAATCTTTCAATGCCACTGAGTTAGCGGAGGGTGGGGCACAGTGAGACGTGGGGTTACAGTGAAACAAAGTTAATTTTTGGATTTTTCAATTATAATAGGTAAATAATGCCAGACACCCATGAATCTACAACAATCAACCTTGTAAATTCTGGAATATGAAGTTGTTGCTTGTGTTTGTAATCAAATGAGCGTTATTTTTCTGATTTCAAGAAGGCAGTTTTTTTTTTTCTTTGACTCCCGCATGCCTCGAATAATTGTAACATTTTCTTTTATGAATAAAAAATAACCATTTGATAACTTTCATTGTTCTACTTATGTAGCTACTTATCATTGAAAACATTTAGTACAGGCTTAAACAAACTCTTTAAAATGTTGAAAAGAAAAAGGTGGAGTGGGGTACAGTGAGACAGTGATAGTTGGGGCAGGTTGAGACCATTTAGAAGAGATAAAACGGAGGGAGTGAAGACTTTCATTCATGGAACCAAGACCCCAAGTCACGTGATGGATTTTAAAGCGAAGCACTGGAAGAAATCAGGTTTCTTTCAGTTGTTTCACGCAAAACGTGCCAACCATTCGCCGTTGTTGAGTCACGTGGCTTGGGGTCTTTGGGTCAGCTTTTGCTAAGCCAATGATTGGACTTGCTCCCTCCATTTTTATTCCTGCTCTAAGGTTGAAACAGTCTCACTATGCCCCATCCTGAATTCTGATGAAAAAGGGATGTTTTTTTTTAAAATTTATCTTATGGGATCTAAGAGTTTTCAACTTGCTGTCTGTATGTCCGGATTTCTGTCTGGGTATCCAGAAATCTGTGTCTGGATCTCTGTGACGCACATAACTCCTTGACTGTTCTGCCGATTTTCATGAAATTCAGCACACAATTAATTTGTAGCATGGAAGTGTGCACCGCGAGAATTACCATAACATAGACGAGCAAATTATTATAACGTGGACGAGCAAATTAAGAAAGTAAATTGCGAGAAATTCATCATCCATTATTTGTAAATATACAGTCGAACCGTATGACCTTTTAATTTTCTACTACGGGCAAAGGCGTGAGGGTACCACTAGTTTTTAATAAATTCATACAATTAAAAAAAAACACACACACTTTTTCTCCTTTAAATTTCACATCAAAAGTAAAAACGTTGCTCATGTTCTTGATAGATATATTTGAAAATGTAATTAATTCAGAGCTTTTATTTGCGGTACACTTCTTGTGAGCTTTTTTTCTCAAAATTGTGGGATCACTATGCCAAATCCGTTACCAGGCACTTCAAATTGATTTCTGACACACGAGGCAGTAAAAAATAAATAGATAAATAAATAAATAAAACTTAGTTGAATTGTTTAGGTTTTTTGTCCCTGTTAATAGAGGCATGACCGTTTATTAGTTGGGGATTATTTAAATTCGAATAAAAGCAACTTAATGTGGAAAACTGTCAAATCCGTTACCGGTAACACGGTAACGGATTTGTCAGTAACATTAAATTATCTTCCAAAGCCTGCATGTTAATTATAATAACATCAAGAAATAGAGCAAAATTCTTTTAAAAAATAACTAACAAATTATAGTTAAAAAAAAGAGCACTAAATGTGTATTATTAACAGATTTGACGTTGCGAAAAATACCCAACATTAAAGGAAATTGTTTAGGCTACTACACTGTTCCCTTTCATTGCAAAAGAAAATAGCTGTGCAGCTAAATATTAAATTAGTGTAAGTGCTATTGTAGAAGGTGTACCGTCATCTCTTGGTAAAACAGTCAACCTTTTGATCCTGAAATTACACCTTGGTACAAATTTTCTGATTGGTGCTGTGTGAACGTTGTGTTTCAAACTGTTATTGTGTAATCTTTGTTCGAGTGGGTGTAATAATGATATACTTCGGTTGAGTTCTTTTTCGCAATCAGCTGAAGTACAGACAATTAGTTTCGTGCAGTTATTTTCATTCATTTTTTTCCTTTAGTATTTTAGTGAATGAATAGTTTGTTTTGAATCGACTTTTTTAACTGTTTAAAAAAAATAAGACTTATTTTTTTTCTTAGTTGAATCGGCAGCAATATCTTGTCTCTAAAATTTCAAAACAATAAATAAAGCTAAAAAATTTGTTTTGTCTGATTGGACGAATTCATTGATTGGGTTGCTGCACTTTTTCCCCCCTTCCCCTCTAAATTTCTGAATTCATGTACCATATGCTAACTTTTTACGATATTATTAACTTCTGGAAATGAAACTGTTCTTAAGGGCCATTCCACCGTCACGTGCGGGACGAAAAGACGATTAAATTTTATTAACATTTTGTCATATGCAAGGGGGGCAACTGGGGGCTCGAGCCCCCCATTGAGATGAGAACTTCCTTGCTTTTAGTGCGTTTTTCTTTGTAAACACGTAAAAAATTTTCTTTTTTGTTCATCGATGAATAAGTTATTAAAAATTTCAAATTTTAATAACTCTAATCTGTACTGAAATCGGTTTCTATGGGGAAAATGTTCTGCTAAACCATTGGAAAAATTTCTGAGCTCTCCCCCCCTTTGAATTTTGCATATGGGCGCCCATGGTCATGCGTCTTAATATTTTAATTAAACAGGGGTAAGCAATTTTTTTAAAATTTACATTTAATACAAAACTACTCCTGACACAGTTATATTTTTTTTAACCAATTTTGTTATTTATAATTTTATTTATTTGCATGCGTCACGTGCGGCATATCCAGAGTCAACCTCTTGTTATTTGCTTATGAATTAGTTAATATTTCGGCTCTATTAGTATATGAATGATTAAATAAATTGTAGATTTTGAGAGCAAACTTTCCAATGTAAAGGAAACATCTCATTTGTTGAGAAACAATAGTTTAAGCCATTGAAAACAAATTATGTATAGGGCCATTCGGCGAAAAAGTAGTCACTTAGCCTCGCACGTGACGATTCCATTAAAAAGTAATTATTAAAAAAAGTAATGACGAAATCTTTTGGTTAAGGAATCACATTTCGTTTGTAATTTGTTAAGCAATAACATTAAAATCATTACCCATTTTTATTATTATATTTAAAGAAATATATGAGGCGTCAGGTGCGGAAATAAAATTACCGTTTTCCGTGGAAATGTTCTTAAGCGTCAGACAGTCTATGGTATAATTTTTAATGCAGCCGAACTTGAAGGAAATGTATTCGTAAAAGGAAGTTCTCTGTCCCCAGAACGTCTTTCTGGCTGCCGTGCACTCAGGTAATATGTGTCCCAAATCCCCAATCCTCACATAGTATTCATCATCGGATGGGAGGATTCAAGTCACGAGGTGTGCTGTGCAAAATTGCGAAGAATCAAAGGCACGAGGGGAAAAAATAGTGAAAGCTATGAGAGAAAAAAAAATGGCATCGAATCATCATAATGGAATTTTTTCCGAAAGAGAATGTACAGCGTGACAGATGACGAATTCGAACCCAAGGTCGAGCTTCGAATAATTGGCCCTCGGTATTTCAGCACAGGTGATCAGGGGGTGGGGGGGGGGGGGGGATGCGGAAGAACGAATTCGAAGGCACGTGTAAAGAAATTTTTACTTGTTGCAGACTTAATTCTTTTAAAACAACGATTAATCAAATTGGGAGAGTTTTAGCTGTCCTTGGATATTTTCAGAATATTAGTTCGATAATTAAGAATTCTTGAGCACCTATGCTAAGTACGCTAGAAACATTGATTAGTTTTACTGCTTCCTGAGGTTATTGCTGTTCTGTGGAATTTCGAGTACAAGTACTGTAAACTGTTAGCATTCGGGGCGTAATTTCTCCCCTTCAAGGAGGTCAACATAGGCTGCAGTGTTATGCTCTTGGAGCAGAAATAAATATGATTTTGTAGCGATAAAAGAATTGCAAGTAGCAAAATAGATAAATTACGGAACTGGATTTCTTTTTTATTTTATTTATTTATTTATTTATTTTTAAGGAGTGTCCTGATGATGAGACAATGTGATAATCTTAGACTTATACGAACGGGAAAGTCATTTCCTATGGTTTTGAGTTCTACTGTATTTTCAAGATTTACCTTCTTCTCATTGCTGCTACATTGTAAGGTTTGCTTGCATAAGCTTTAGGCTTAAAGCCCAAATAACCTTTTTTTTTTTTTTGAGTTGAACGTGATGGCTGTTTTTAGAAATAGTTTCATTGCAGTTTGGTAGTTGCGTAAACAAGCAAATTTTCTGTATATGTTTGCTTCTATATTAAGTATTTAAGAGTTTAAGTTATCGATGAGGCATGAGAATGCAAAAGTACGGGAGAAAAACTAGTAGTAGCAGTATGGAATAGAATCTTGTGAAATATGTTATTATTAGATATTCTATTTCTATTATGAATGAAAAATAAAAATTATTACTTTATTTAAGCCAAAATATCATGTTTTATATGTAAAACTAAAATATATGAGCTTCCAATTGTCTGTACATGCTGATACTGGTTGGTGCCAAATTACGAAAGATATCTTCGAGTTATCATCAAGTGCATTGGTAAACGTCCTCCAAACGAAAATCAAATGACACTTGCTGAATAGTTTACAAAAAAGATATGTGTCTAGAGAGGTCTTTTCTCCATCAACTCCAACAACCAATGTATGTATTTATAATTTGATTTGTTGATAGTTATAAAGTGACAGAAGATGGGTGTTCTAAAAAGATGCCATTCACGATGATTTAGTTTTTGACTTATTTATTTACTGAAAGGGTGATAAATGTGGAAGAGCGGTCGGTTACAGTTAAATTTAACTGTCATAAAGGAAAGCTTTCGACAAGAACACTTTCATAAATTTCTTAAAATAACGCTCAGTAAACTATAGATTTCAACTATCTCATGGGTGTTCACGAGAGGGGTGGTCGCCCATGGCACAGGTTGTGCAGTTAAAATTTTTAAGGAGGGGGGGGGGGGGGTTGTTAGAGATTATTCTTTTTTGGGCGGAGTGTATCATTCTAAGGGGCTACTAAATAGCATTAGAGGGACCGCGCCGTTTAAAGGGAGAAATGGGTTTCTATATTCTAATATTTATTTTTCGATTTTGGAATAGCACCAGATGCATAAAAAGAGTAAGAGCATTGCTGACTTCGTGGTAACCATCCAGGTTTCAAGTCCAGCTTCATCGCTAGTTTTGGAGAAGATGGTCTTCTTGAGGACTTCGAGGGAGAGTTGTCCCCATATGCATTTCCAAGGAAAAAAATAGAAAGTCTCGCATTAGAAACTTTGATGACAGCCGAATATGTTTCAAAAAGTAATTGCCTCTTATTTTTCGAAAGCAACTTTACAACGCAAGTATTCGAACTTGGATTGTTTCAACCTCAAACCACGTGTCTTACTATCTCTAATCCACAAGTCGGGTGCAATTTTTTTCATAACAACAGGAAGCATAAGGCTTCCGTGTTACTGGTTAACGGCCACTAACTGATTTAATCGACAGTTAGTCCTCAGCCATCCACGAAAATACAATCAGTTAGATTAGCGGTTAGATATCCATCAGCAAGCGAAGAACATAAATCTGTCAAGATTCATGGAAAATGATTCTTTAATGGGTGAGAGAGATTGGTGATCGCTACGAGGAGAAAGTGTAAGATTCGCCAATTCATCATTTCGGCCAACACTTCTCTCAGCTACCATTACTCATAGTTAACGACATTGTATAAGAATCTGTCAGCCAGATCGCTGTCTCGGGACTAGACGGACCAGTTTCGAGCAAAATGGTTAACTAATAACTACACGACCTATTTGCTACATTCTAATTCATTTTTTTTTCTCTTTCTTGATTCGGAGAACTATTTGAATAAGAGATCAGTTATTAGCATTTTTTATACTCCGTGCTTTTGCACATTCTGAAACACGGGCTTGTTCCGAGACGATTTTTTGGCGATGTCATTAGCATTCAAAGCACTGTGTCTTTTGAGTTTTCTGATTCTGGAAGTCAGAATTGCGAGAATTGTCTTTAACACAGACGTCTATGCTAAATATATGTTCTTTGAAATACCTCAACATCGCAACATAAATATATTTAAAAATTGTACCAGTTCTTTTTTTTATTTTTAAACTCGTCGGTCAAATTTGTATCTTCTTTTTACAGGTGTGATTGAACACGCAATGTGTGTGTGTTTTAATTCAACCTTCTGTAAACCATCAACCGTCATTGCCAACAAAATACTGTGTAGAAGAAACTACAATCCTAGTTTTTAACTTAATAATTAATACGTAAAAAAACACTGAAGATGGGTTTAATATCTGATTTAAAAACAGAGTGTCCGAAAAGTCCTTGAATAAAAGTCCTTATTTTTAAGTTTCATTGAAAAACAACAAATTTTCGTTTATGAATATACACTTTGCGCCATAATACTTAACAATTTCAAGAATTTTTATGACATCCTAAAAAAAAAAAAAAAAAATAAAAAATAAATAAAAAGTAACTATAAGTGATCGCTATATCGTGACAGTAAGAAAAATAAGCGTCACGTGAGGTGTTTTCATCTGTTTATTAAATATAAACCAATATTTTTCATTACCAGAGCTCAATGTGTGCACCGTATGTTGCTCGAACTACATCTAAGCGGTGCCCATGTCCACAAACGGTACACACATTAAACTCTGGAAATGAAAGGTATTGCTTTCTGCCTAACCATAGCCCCACTTAATACTTACGGGCCGTGGCAATCGTTGAAACCCATGGCAACAAAGAGGACGCTACAGGGCAAACTTTTTCCAATACTTTGCCATTGATTGGTCGATGCAGTGGTTCCCAGTGGTGCCTCTTGTGGTCAAAATGGGCGACGTCCAATCAAAAATATAAACAAACTTTGAAACATTGATTATTATTGGTGGATGTTTTAGCTGCATTGAAACGCTGAATTTGATTGGTGGCTGTGGCAGTTTAACGCAGGAAAGTCAAAAATTGTCAAGGCCTGTATCTAACAAAATGATTTAACACCTCACTTGACGGTCACAGCAATTGCTTATATAGGGTAGACTAAGGCCACTTAAAAGGGGAGTTGAATCTCCGACACTTTGGTTCCAAATTTATACGCTTGAAAACATTAGTGTCTGTACTGTAACCACGTTGCAGAAAATTAGTTGCCAAGCTGTAGATGCCATTGGTTAAAAATTTTTTCGATAGTTATATTGTCCTAATGAAGGAGATATATGGAGGAGATATACTTAATCTAATTAAACTAAGTAAAGTATAAGAATGGGGTCCATTACAGGAAATATCTGCTGCTGAACTGTTATTTGATTTGAGAAAAAAATGTCCCATCTAAATTTACCTAAAGGGACGTTTTACTCAACTTATCATCAATTATTTTACGACATTGCAACCTGGAGTTATAATACCATATTTCTAAATATTTGAAACAGGGCTGGATCCAAAGCTGTCTTGGAACCAAAATGTCGGATAGGGTGGTCAGTCCTCTAAAGGGGTTCTAGGATAAACCGACCAGTGAATGAACACGTCGTATTTTTTGAGAAAAAATAAGGTCTTAAAACATTTTTCGTACATGAATTTGTAATAGTATCGCCCTTCCAC
The DNA here is from genome assembly GCF_026930045.1 of Uloborus diversus. Taxonomy (NCBI): domain Eukaryota; kingdom Metazoa; phylum Arthropoda; class Arachnida; order Araneae; family Uloboridae; genus Uloborus; species Uloborus diversus. Next base: position 58,318,670 of record NC_072736.1, on the reverse strand, counting down.
CCATTTCCAGAAAGAAAAACGACTAGAAGAAATTGCTGCGTTTGTCCACTGGTTGGGGTGTTCGTTTACTGGGTCACACAGTGTTTCGATTAGTACAAGCTAGATGGACAAAAGTCATGTTCAAAATTCTAAGTTTTGGTGTTGGGATAGTGCAAACAATAAACCAAACATGATACTTAGTTATTTGTTTACTAGCTGCGTTGCCCGGCTTTGCCCGGTCTACCTTGAAAATAAAACTTGTATCAAGTGACGTATATTCAACAATCAGGCTTAAAAAAATAAATAAAAAACATCATGCAAAGTTTCCCTCCCAAACAATGACGACAGATACTAAAATACTTTAAAGAAATTAAATCGAGAAAGATGGATTTAAAAAGCGTAACCATGAGAACAACACAAAATAAGATAATTTTAAGGAATTAAAATGCGAAAGAAAATGGTTAACAATTTGAATGCAAATGAGACTTTTTGAACTTAATTTAAAAAGGCTTGTAACTTTTTTTCCTTTCGAGATAGAAGCTTAGTTTTCGACCGTAGGTCGAGATAGATCTGGAGTAAAAAATGTCGCTTTTTATAATGGTGTCAAAAAGAAAACTGTGGTACGATTTCTTCACTTATTATTGATAGATTCAATGAAGAAAGTATTGCCGAAATTTCGGCTAAGCCTAAACAAATTTGAGCTAAGAAAACAAATAACCCCCGCCGTAAGTAAGTTAGAGCATTGAAACAAATTGCGTAGAACGCGAGAAGCTCTACTCTTTCCACTGATACATAATATGAATATGTGCAAATAATTTTTCACCCCCATATTCGGGAAATTTTGTGAAAATTGGGCCTAAACCGGAATAAAAAAAGAACTATCCATCGAATTTTTTTCGAATCTGTCTGCAAACCTTTTCAGGACTTAAAGGAACAAATTGTGAAAATTTCAGCGAGCGGGTAGTTCTCCAGTTTTGCGAGTTCAAACACACAGACGCTTTTTGGAGACTTCATTTTATACTATGTAGAGATGTCTAACTCCCTTCCGTCACGTGAGTAATAAGGTTCAAAGGTGTAATAGACTAAACAAGAGACATCTTTCGACACACAAAATTCAAGTGTTCCTAATTTCATATGATTTCATTGTTCAAGATGGATATCATTTATACTAGTAAGTGCTTTTTTTCCCTAATTTAATAAATCTATTTGATAGTTAAACGATGTTAAAATTGTTTTTAAAGATGAACGAAAGATTTTCTGCCCGTTTCAAAACTTTCAAGTGATAGGAATGACTTGTACCCATTTGTACCCGGGCAAAATTTTTTGTATATAGTAGCTGCAGCTTTCCCATTATTAATAAGACGTATTATAGTCAGCACACTCGAGTACACCATATTGTTTTTTACCCAAGCTTTGGGTGCTTCTATCATTCTTCAAAGAAATACTTGCTCGAAAGAAAGTACTCTAGAGAAAAAAAATATATTGTATTCGAGTGTGCTGACTATAATACGCCTTATTAATAATGGCAGAAGTGCAGCTATTATATACAAAAAATTTAGTCCAGGTACAAACGGTTGAAATCATTACCATTACTTGAAAGGTTTTAAACGAGCAAAAACTCCTCCGTTTACCTTTTAAAAAAAATATTGTTTAATTATTAGATAGAATAATTAAATTAGGGAAAAAAGGCACTTACTAGTATAAATAATATCCAGCTTGAACAATTAAATTATGTGAATTTAGGAACACTTGAATTTTGTGAGATGAAATGATGAATTCAGAACTTGACTTTTGTCCACCTAGCTTGTATTAATCGAAACACTATGGCTTCAGGGCAGTTTTTTTTTATTTCAACCCCCCAAAAAAACTTGATGCAGAACCATAAAAATTCTCACATTTTTTAAAAATAACTACATACATCATTTAATGCATTTTTATTGTCATGAGGCAGATACTACAATTTTTAACGATGCTATGAATTTTTGGAACTGAAAATGCGCTTAGGTGTTGATTCACTGGTCGGTCTACCCTAATTACCCTTTTCCTTTTTTCTTTCTTTATGTTATTTTCCTTTTTTTTACAAAGTCATAAGCAATTCTTGAACCTGTGAAGCATTATGTCGCAAGCAACATATTCATACGACAAACTTTTGTTTTTCTATTAAATTTTAAAATATTTCACGGACTTTTCGGACACCTTGTACAGTACATTACGCAATTCATTGCTGCTGGTGTGACATTTGTACGCATATATTATTTTTCCTTAACCCAGGATATTTAAAGTTTGACTTTTAATTTTGATATATTTGAATTATAAGTAACCTTAATGTATCTTCATCGCAGTGGTTTCCAACTTGTTTTGGCCCATCTTCCCCCTCTAGAGTCTGACTAACAGCTATTACCCCCCTCCCTCCCTCATTTCTTATTCCTTACAAAAATCTTAAAGTTGGTGTAAGTGAGCATCAATATTATAAAAATGTTAATGCCTTGAACCTTGAAATGAAACGTTACTTTTTTCCCAGTAACTCTTAAACTTAAAAAAGAAAGAAAAAAGAAAGTAAAAAAAAAAAAAAAAAAAAAAATTTCTGCGTTTTTCTTCAAACAGAACTGATTTTCGAAGGAAAAATACATACCTAAGATCATTGACCTACTCATCAAAAACAGGAGTAAATTTTTTAATATATTTTCTTTTTTAATTTGAATCAAGAGTGAGCTCAGAACTAAAAACATTAAGATTTAAAATTCAAATAAATAAATAAATAAATAAATAAAAATAAAAATAAAAAAGAAAATAAAAAAAGAAACTTTGAAAACTTATTTGTTTATTTTTACCATTTCAATGACTGCCTTGTGCTTTGTGGATTTCATTTCTGGTTTCAATGTCAGTCATTATGTACATCAGATTCAAGCACAGGTTGAATCATAGATCAGGTAATGTCAGTAAACTGTCAAATTCTGTTGTCAATGTCTATTTCTGTTTTGTGAGAAATCGAGGAGCAGAACTAAAAAATTATGTTGCCAAAGAGATAAGTGGTTCAATCCCCCCCCCCCCCCATGGTTGTGGATAAGTGTCCATGCATCCATACATGCTAAATCATAACTGTACTGTTCAGAAACAAATTTCTCCTCACAGTCATATACTGGAAAGCGGGAAACTCTGTCTCCAAATAGTTATCAAGCTTCAAGTTTATCAAGGCTTTAAAAAAAATCAAAAAAAAAAAAAAAATCGCATTGTCTAGTTTGATCAAGTCGTCAAATCTCGATTCCCCCATGTTAGTTTTTAACTGACCAAAGTAATCAATAAAAATTAAGATATTTGCTCTCGAAAAGTTCAGGATTCTCATTAGATCAGGCCCGGATCTACGTATCCGCAGACCCCAAATTGCAGCGGGGGGGGGGGGGGGGGGGGGCAGTCCTTAAAGGGCCTAATGGTCCAAGAAATTTAAAACAAAAATGAAAGAAACTAGCACTAAGACTTATTAACGTTGCAAATATGCAATGCTAGCCTTTAGGCTTCACAGATTTTGTTGCAGAGGGGTCCAAAATTTATAGACCCAGGCCTGCGTTAGATCTTTCACTAAACACTTTTTAAGGGTCGAAAACTGAATCAGCTCTGTACGGTCAATATTTACCTTTTGGACATCAAATAAATGGGATTATAAATGATGGATAATAAAATGAAGAGTGATAGCAGAAGAAATAGTGGTAGAAAAGATAGCTGAGCGAATCTCTCCTCGTTCCGACCTCCGAGACTTACCGAGAGAGCAAATTGTAAACTTTTCCGGAGGATGAGGAGGACGCTCCTGAACTACAGTTTGTTTCGTTTCTTAATCCATAATTATTTTTCTGAATTCAGAAGGAACAATAAATTTCGTATCCATTTTCAATTCAGTTATTCTCTCAATTATTTATTCTTTTTTAAATTATTATTTTATTTTTTTCTTTGAATACTTATCGCCCACCATAAATTTATCGTCCTCTGGGGAGTTATATCCTCCCTAGGTTGGGAACTATTAATATGACGTATCAACTCTCTACAAACTGTTTCGTATTTAAAAAATAATTATTTGTGCATGTTGTGGGTGTGACATGAAAAAGACACGGACTTACATCCAAATCTCTGCAAAAAATGATCATGGACACATGAGTTTCTTTTTTTTCTTTGTTGTTGAACAAAAATGTACCAGCTGTCATCTCGGGGGGGGGGGGGGGGGGGGGGGGAATGCTGCCGTTCTATTTCTTAATTTTTTTAAATCAATATTTAACCTTGCATTGCGGATGTGAGTTTTGTTATGGGTGCGACCTGCACGATTTGCACGTGTAACGTATTGTCATACAGCGATTGTTATTCAATGAACTGTTTACTGCTGTGAAAAGCAATTAAATATAGATTATGCGGTACAAAAATTGTATTTTTAGTCTTCGGATCATAATGCTTGCATTTGCCAATTTCTTTACAGTTCAAACTTAGAATTCCCCAGGTTTATCTGATTTTTCTGACTAAATATAAACATGAACAGATAAGTATTTTTTCATGCAGTATAATTGAATATCTTGACCGTCAGAAAGAAGAATTTTCGCAATAAAAAGATTGGTTGAAAAAAAAAAGTTTTTGTCAAACGAAGATAATAACACTTCCATAAAACCCTCAATAAATTATTTTTTCATCTTCATCTTTCTTATACTTTTCCTTTGATTCAAAGAATTGACTTTGTTTTGTTTTGTATTTCCTTTGTTTTGTATCCCTCCAGTATTTAACATTTTTACGTTACCTGTTCTTGGTCCATTGTAGGTTATCTTCGTCTACCATCTCCAGTAATTAACATTTTTGCGCTGCCTGCTCTTGGTGTGGTCTATTGTAGGTAATCCTCATGTACCATCGCCAGCGCTTAACACTTTTGCGTTGCCTGCTCTTAGTGTGGTGTATTGTAGGTTATCCTCGTCTACCATCTCCAGTAATCAATATATTTGCGTTGACTGCTCTTGGTGTGTTCTATTGTAGGTAATCCTCGCCTATCATCTCCAGTAAGTAAGGAGCGGTCATGTGAAACCAGTGCAAAACGAAAGATTATGTGGGTGCTTTCTTAAATTTCTCTCATAGTAGTTCTCAGTGGTTGTTGTGCAGTAGTAAACTACAGTATCTAACATTCATCCTATCACTTCTGGATTCTGGAAGTGCAGAAGCGATTGCGTGATGCAATGGAGAGAAAAAATCGACTTCAGTTCTGTCGAGTGGGGAAACCGTTGCTCGGTGATGACAATGCATCTGTGTACACAGCAATGAAAAAAAGCGGTTTTATAGGCGGAAAGTGACGGGACAACGGTTTCTCACTCCCTCATTTACTCTATTTAATTCTACGTGCTGCCATTCATTTTTCTCAAGGACGAAGGAAAACGCAATGAGGCTCATAAGTGGTTCAGAAAGACATCGCTAGAGGCTCTTGACTTCAGTTCAGAAGAACACAAAACGTGTTCCAAAAAACCGTTTGGATAACAGACGCTATTTTTGAGCACATTGATGTTTTTCAGACATTTTAGTTAAAAATATATCTTTCGTGTTCTGGCCTATTTCCTTCATGTCTTAAAAGAAAAGGTAAAAATCTAATATTGTAAGCGTAATCTCTAGCCTCTCTTCGAGGGGGATGTTCGGACTCTGAGCACCACCCCCTTGCATTCGACATTATTAACATCACTTTCAGCAAAGTAGTATCGTGTGTATCCATCCAGAGTGTCTCCAGTGATGATCGTCTGTTTCAGGAATGTTCTTCGTGAGAGGGTCATCTGCCGGGGGGGTCGGTCCGAGCTCACAAAAGGCCGCCGTCTGTCGCCCGGGGGGTGCGCGCGCGAAGTTCAACGCTCTTCTTGGGGCCTGTTCTGTCTGTTCGACATCTGCTGCCGCCAATATCGGAGCTGATCATAAAAACGAACGCCAGAGGAAGAAAAAAGTGCGAATCTAAAAAGGAAAGCGAGTGACCTTGACAGACAAATCTGCTAGACGTGAAAGCTTAGAGCGATACAAGTTGGCAACGTCCTTCGCTCCGATCCCCCTCCTCTCTCTCATCCCTTTACTTCTGTCGACTCGAAGTATGGAGATACAAAAATTCATTTTTTCCAATTCGTTCACCTTAAGAACATTCCATCCTCTAACTTTTTTTCTTAATGCGTATCAGCAAAAGTGCTCTTGAACGACTTCCCCTTGTTGATTGTCGGATATATGGTGATTTTTTGCTGCACACAGTAGTGGATTAGTTATTAATAAAATCAACCACTCAGTGTCATCGTGATCCTGAATATGAGGATTGAATCGAAAGCGTACAAATCAGTGAAACTCTGGCTCTTATGTGCTTATCGAGATTGCCTATGTGCCCATCAGAATGCCCTATATTTTTGTTAATATTTCAGACATAAGTATGAGAAATACAAAATTTCCTCATTGAGAAATCAAAACCGTTATAATATGAATTGCTTTGAAACCTGATGTCCAAGGATGGCAGAAACCACTGAAATTTTACCGTTTTCTATACGGTTATCAAGGTTTCCTATGAGCTTACGAGGCTGTTCTATATTCTTATGAAGATCTATATGCTTCAAAAAATTCCCTTTAAAAAATTTTTTGGACTGTGAAAACGAAACTATTTCTATTTAAATTGCTTTGAAATATGATGTCGCATTTTGGTCCTTGTTTTGGCAACACTATAACCTTTAAATTGCGAGCGATTTTTACACCCATATAATAATAATAATGACTATTATTATTATTACTATTATGCGAAAATGTCAAGTCTAGAGCGGAATAAGCACATTTTGTGAGAAATTCAGGTTTACTTCGAGTCTGAAAAAATCTGCAGCAGCTGTGCAGGTAGACTCTCGTTTTACGCGGGGGTTAGATTCCTCTAAAATACCGCGTAAATCAAAACCACGTAACTGAAGACTTATAGAGGTTAGGTTCCAGAGATTTGAAATATAAAAAAAAAACTTCATTCTAGCATTCTGAATGTAAGTTTATTTCGATAAATAAGCCCGACGTTCAATAAGAATGTTTTAATAAATTAACTGTTTATGAAAATAGCTGTTTATGTGTTTTTTGGAAGTCATTAATTATCTTTTACTGCAATTCTTTGAAGCGCATTAACGCATCCTTGATTTCTCGCGTCACTTCCATTACGAGATCTTCAATAAATAAAAAATATCATTTGCCTCTGTGAAGAAATGTTTCAAAACGTTCAATGTGTAAGGTTTTGATTATGTCATCAGTGTCAGTATCTTCGATGGTTTCGTTTTCTTTGTCCCTTCTGAAAGCTCTTCTTCCTTGAGCTCTGACTTGAAAGAGACTGATAACTTTGGTTCCAGAAATTTTTCTTAATCGAAGCAATAACAAAAAAGAAAAAAACAATGTCTTCAGTGACCGAAAGTCACTTATTAGCACGCCAAAATACTGTTCTGCATGTTGTCAGCAATCCCAGGGGTTTAGATTTTGAAGAAGATTGAAATGTTCTCGTTATTGCTTGTTGTCAGCAATCCCAGGGGTTTAGATTTTGAAGAAGAGGCAAATGTGCTAGTTTTGCATTATGTAAAATTAAAACTCACCACGTAAAAAAAAAAAGGCGCAAAATCTTACACTGCGTGCCCAGTGTGATAGTCGGGCCTTGCGTGAAATGTAGGATTATGAGTTTTTACTTAAAAATTCGAGGAAAAGAGGATTTTTGATAATTTTTAATTTATTTTCCATGTACAATTCGATTATCGGAGCTTTGAAATTTTCCGAACATTGGTTAGAAATAATAATCGGAAGTTTAATGAAATTTTGACTTAGTATGTTACATGCTTGAGCTCACACTTCTCGGTAAAAATTGAATCGTGACTACATTTAGAGATCAATATCAAATTGTGCGCTTTAAGAGCTTGGGGAGGCTCCGTAAGGAAAAAAATAATAACAATGCTCTTCCAAAAGAATTCCAAAGAAATTTCTTCTTTGTTTTATTTTTTCTCTTCCCTCACTATTTTTGTTCATATTGAATAATATTCAAGTTAAAGGAAAAATTAGATAAAAACCCGCGTCCGACGGAGAAGTTTTCGATATCCTTAAATCCATATTTCAAAGCAAAACGTGTATTGTTTAGAAAACGTAAACCATGTTCAAAATATTCCCATGGGGGATCGTAAACTATCTTGTAACCAGAGGCAGCTGGTAAACTTAAACTTGGCAGATGTTTATCTGGTGAACATTATTCTGTAGATAAACTTTTCTGTTTGTCTTTAAGCTTTCAGTTTGTTTAGATTTTGTCCTTCTACGCACTGTGTTCTCCAACTGCGGAAATAACAGAGATAATGTTTCAATTTTCCGGTATTATATTCAGGAATAATATCAGTTGTATTTCAAGCACTAACTTGTACAAAGGCTTACTAACATGCTATTTCGCTATCTATCTAAACGAAACATATTTGTGCCGCTAGTTCTGTTTTGAAGACAAACTACATTTCTTCATTTCATTAAAGATTTCAAAAAGGACATTTTGTGTCGAAAGTGGAACTTTAGTTTACTCCAACATTGTGTCGACAGATACTAATAATGAAGAGTATTGCTCAACCTTTTTATTTTTCACTTTCATGAATCAGAATATGAAGGTGCTCGAAGAAAGAAGAGAAAGACGAAGAAAGAAAATCTTTGTCCAACCGTCGGTAGTACAATCTTCGCGAAGCAATTGATAAATTCAATAATCTTTACTAATAGTCCAGTCAATAGATACATTTTACCTTGCAAAAAATGGGGTCAAAGATTTTTTTTTTTTTAATTTGTACATATTGGTGCCAACATGGAAAAACCAAGTTATCCAACACGAAAGACCCCGGAAAAACTTTTGGGGGCCGAAAAACCACAAAAATTTATGACTTTTTTGTTTTTTAGAAAATATCTCCGAAACAGTTCAACTTAGAAAAAAGTATTAAATGTAAAGTTTAAAGAGCATGAAATTTCCTACAACTTTTGCTTTTACAACTTTTTTGTAGCACAAATAGCAAGCTTGCTATAGCTCTTTGAAAATAGGTCATTTTCCTCCACTCCGAAAAAAAAAAGCTTTCACACCGAAAGCAAGGCGTCATAATTATTAGAACTTGAATAGAAACTTTAGTTTCAGGAGAGTTTATCGACAGTTTGAGTAGTTTGTTTCTTGCCCCATCCCTCCCCCACCGGACACGGAGTAGAAATTCTGGCAGACAGATTAGTTCCCACTAGACTCCAAAAAACAGACTATGTAATATGGAACTGAAATACATTTATACACTTTCATTTAAAGCACATACGACGATGCAATAATAAAAAAAACCTTCCCCACTGCTCACGGACTAACATTTCTGATCTGACAGAGGTAGTCTTCATTAGACTCCAATAACAGATGATATATTGCAGTTTGTAACTGGATTACACAATATATACATTCATTTGAGGCACATAATTCGTACATTCTAGTTTAATTATTGCAAACAAAGATGCGATTTTTAAATATTAATGTGCTGAAGGAATGAATATTAGGCAGCTAATAAGCAAACACAATCAACACAATCATGCATCCTATGCTCTGATACAATAATAATAATAAACCCTCATGAACTAATATTTCTGGTCTGACAGAGGTAGTCTTCATCAGACTCCAATAACATGTGATTTATATTGCAGTTTGCAATTGAATTACATAATCTTCACATTCATTTAAAGCACATAACTCGTACCATCTATTCTATTTCAAGTGAAAAAGCGATATTTGAATATAAATATGAATGAATAAATATTAGGGTGATAATAAGCAAACAATAGACATAATAATGCATAAATGAAGGTACAATAGTAATACGTAATGAACACTTTGAAAAAATTCTGCAGAAACTGACTTTTTAAGGCATGAAAAACCCAAAAGAATTACCTTTCAAAATGAAAATCCAACTGTAAAAGCTTAATACATACATCAAAATTACAGGGAGATTCATTTGACCTTAAAGCAAATACAAAAAGGACAACAAAATACGCTGTTTATCTTCTTCGAAGCCGTTTTGAAAGCCCAGGTTCTCCCAGTTCAGAATCTGTAGGGGGTAGAAAGAAGCTGTGGTCCTTTAATTGTTCATCTCCTTGTTGCGGTGATTCCTAAAGCTCTTGGAACAAATCATCTTTTTCGGCAGTCTCATCCAAAGATGAAATCTCTGCAACATTTTCACAATTTGTGCCACTGCAGTGTTTGCACGTGCTGGAGCATTTTAAACCTGCCTTGCGACAAAAACAGGCTCCAGTACAATTTTTCTTGCAGGTACAAGGTACACTTCAAAAGAGTCTGAGGGACTGAATCCCTTTTCGTGTCAACAGGCATTAGACCTTGCGTTCTGCGTTCCCAACCCCATTTCTCTGGATCAATTATGTTGCCCAACCAACTTTGAATTTGGTGGTAGCACCGATATGAGTGATAACTTCCAGCATCTCCCCCCCCCCCCCTCGAAAGTTGGAGGTAGCCCTGCAAGATTTATTTTGGCCCTGTATACTAGTTTTATAAAAAGATTAAATCGCAAAGTATTCAAAGATAGGTTCAAATACTTTAAGTCACCTGTGTATAATATTTTCAAAATGCTTTTTCCAGCTGCAGCTACGGCATCATGATGACTGATTGGGTTCATAAATACTTCAATAGCTTCCTTAATTTCAGGAGTTTTTTTGACTATGTTGTACAACTTAATTTTCCCTTGGCCAAAGATTGCCGAAATCGTATCACACCGACTAAATGCATGGATGAAAAGAATATTGCTGGGGTCAAACTTAAAGGATTTAGTGGGGGGGGGGGGGGGGGAACAAATCACAAGCATTCTCTCTTCCAGGTTTTAAAAAGAACAAGTTGCTGAAAGGCTGTCCTAAAGCTGTCATCAGCACCAACAGATTTATATCCTCTCGTCCACTATTACAACATTTTCAATTTCCTTCGCCTTTGAAAGAATAGTAAGTAAGTCGGCATCTTCTTGAGTCTGCCTGACTTCAATGCCACTCTTCGAAATACATATGTCTCAAGAAGTTGAATAAGACAATTCTTGTTGTTATAATTTCCCAGAAACCTTTCGTTAGGAATTTAGTTAACATGTTAGGTTCAACCATTACTTCAAGTTAAGAGATTGATTGCTCATTGATATAGCATTTGTGACAGGCAGTGTGAATTGTCACTTCTTTTAAGTCCTACAAAAACGCTGATGTTCTTCATTTCGACGTTTTGCGCTGAATCTTTGAAGATTTTCTATTCCCTTCTCCTTGACAATCTTTATTTCGCGTTCATTCAAACTAATTTCGCAAATTAAAAAAAAAAAAAAAACCTTGGTCAGGCGTAATCATTTCTGGAAAAAAATATGTAATACAGAACATACAGATTGATAAATCATACTCTCGCTCGAACTCTGAAGTGACCACCAACATGAGTAGCTATTGAGTCGATACATCGCATTTGAAAAAAAAAAAGGGGAGGGGGAATGGAATGAAGGGGTTTTGTTTCAGTTAAAGGGAACAGAGGCATTTACCCTCAGCTGCGAAAGACAAATGATTTCCAAGGTCAGATTGCCGGCGTTTCTCCTTTTTTCCTCCGTTATCCGATGCGCTTTCACGCACTTCGCTGAGGGGTTCAGAAAAAGTGTGACTTTCAAGAAGCTGTAACTCGCTTGCTTTTCATGCTACAAAAATGTTATAGCGACAAAAGTTGAAGGAAATTTAATCCTCTTTAACATTTGTATTGGAAGTTTTTTTGTAATTTCAACCATTTTCGAGATATTTTGAAAATAACACAAAAAGTCATAAATTTTGGGGGGTTTTCGGCCCCCAAACCTTCTCCCGAGGTCTTTCGTGTTGGATAACTTGGTTTTTTCATATTGGCACTAGTATATACAAATTTAAAAAAAAAATCTTTGACCCCATTTTTTGTAAGGCAAGCCCGTTTTTTTCTACCTATTGACTGGACTAGAATAATAAAGCTGAAAGTCTCTCTGTCCGGAGGATGTCTGGATGTCTGGATGTCTGTGACGTGCATAGCGCCTAGACCGTTCGGCCGATTTTCATGAAATTTGGCACAAAGTTAGTATGTAGCATGGGGGGGGGGGGGGGGTGCACCTCGAAGCGATTTTTCGAAAATTCGATGTGGTTCTTTTTCTATTCCAATTTTAAGAAAAAAAATATCATAAGATGGACGAGTAAATTACGAAATTATCAAAACGTGGAACCGTAACATGGGCACAAGCCAATTGGCGAGATACGAAATTATCATAACGTGGAATCGTAAGATGGGTACAAGCCAACTGGCGAGAAAATTCACCATACATTATTTGTAAATATACAGGTGAACCAAAAGATCTTATGATTTTTCTATTACGGGCAAAGCCGTGCGGGTATCACTAGTGAAGAATAAAAACAAGTCGTGGGAATTAATTCTAATTCATTTCAAAAAAAAAAAAAAAAATGAAAAGCTGTTCACAGATTCAAGATGAAATACCACATAAAAAAACACACATGAAAAATACACACATGAAAAAACACATAACAGCCTTTAAAAGTATGTAAAGGGAAGAAATTACTTAATTAGGGCATGGGAGGAAATCAAAATTTAAATGAAAAATTCAATTTCTTCTTGAATCAATTTGCTTAAAACCGACAGCGCATTAATGATGTTTTTTACCAAAAAGTAACGTACCGTCAAAGTATCTTTCACGAGGGACGAAGAAGCACCAGCAGTTAAATTTCTTGGAGGAACGAGCTGAAATTCTTCTTCAGCTCGTTCCTTTATTTAGTTCCTTTAACGAACGCATTTTTTGTGCTGTAAAAACCTCTTTAAGAGTCAAATCCACTATAATATTAAAATCTGTTCGCGTCTGTCTGTCTGTCTGAAGATCTATCTTCTCTAGAACCACTTCGAATCGGGAGTCAAACGAGATACCGTTCAATTCGAAATTTTCCAAAGAAAACAATGGGACCAATCTCGTAATTGTGCGACTTTAATTAGCAGAGACATTAATTAAAACGTTAATTAACATAACGTTATTAAGGAATTTTTATTTCTTTCCTGTTGCCATTTTGCATATGCGCGAGCAAGTAAAATTCTAATAATTGTTTTAAAAGAGATTTTTTGGCTGCTGTCCAAATCTTAAAACAACGTTTCCATCTAGAATTTCATTTTAAATTAGTTTAAAATTGGTTGCCCTATTCTGACAAAGCCTTTATTTTATCGTCTGTCCTTTTTTTATTTTTTACATTCAACGTTCTTAACTTTTTTCAGCATATGAAAGTTGTTTCTTTAGCTATGTTTATTGATTGTAGTGTAAGTTTATTATTCATCGACCTCATATTTTGGTACATTTAGGATGTGCGACTAATTATGTTTATTTTGTTGGACTTTTTCCCGTCACATGGGTGAGTTTTCGAATTGTAATAACTCTCTTTTTCCTTCCTGTTTCTATTTTTGAAATACAGTTTGTATCGTTAAAAGAACATGTTAAATTAAGATTATTTGAATTTCTTTCAGTGAAACAGAATCGAACAAAAATATTGTTTTTAAGGATTTTAACTAAAGCTTAATTCGAATCTGATGACTTGGTATTAAATTAATGCTAATTGGTATTTATTAAGTCTTGGTGCTTTAGTTTCACGTAAGCAACCAAAAAGTATGTGTCATTTTATGTAAAAAGCTGATCGTAATTGTACAAACAAATGTTTCAGATATAGTCTATTAGATTTAATTCAGTTTAAAGTGAGCACAGATTATAATTGATAATGCATGTATTTTTATCTTTTGTGCTAATTGAAAATACGCATAACTTGCATTATCGATAACTAGGATTAACTTTAAAGAGATTTTTGCGAAAAATATGCTCTACTGGTGTTTTGCAAACCTTGCATTACGCGTATTTATTTACTCCTTAGCGATTTAGAAACTGATGTCAGAGTAATGCAAAAACATCAATTGGACATCTCTTTCGTTTTTTACGTAGCCCGTGCAACGCTGGGCACGCAGCTAGTAAACGATTAATATTTGACGTTATATTTTTCTAGACAGTTCGCTCACTAATTTAAAACATTCTTCTCGAGTTCAAACCCGTTACATTTGCATGTGAACAGAAGGAGATCCTACTTTCCGACATGGAATTATATTGGAAAATATACAGGGTGTCTATAAATGATGAACCCGATTTTAAAAAATTGTATTTTCAAAAGTTCTCGACGGAATAAAACAATTAATGCGTAAAATTAAGGAGAAAAGTACCAAGTTTTTACTGTAAAAGGTGACATGCTGGAAATTTGGTTATTTCCGCAACTGCTTGAGGACAATCCCGATCTTATCTTCCAACAAGATGGAGCACCTCCTCATTGGTCTTTGACGGTTCGTAGTTACTTAAACAATGTGCTTCCACACAGATGGATAGGCCGTACGGGTGACGATAATTTAACGTTATTCACATGGCCACCAAGATCTCCAGACTTAACCCCATGCGATTTCTATCTATGGGGTTACGTGAAAGACGGTGTTTTTGTACAGCCAATGCTGAAAACGCTCCCAGAATTGAAACAACGCATTTCTGCAGCATTACAAACCATTAACAGAGACATGTTAGAAAATGTATGGAATGAACTAGATTATCGAATGGACGTATGCCGTGCGACAAGAGGGTCCCATATAGAACATTTATAAGGTTAAAAAAAAAACATGGTACTTTTCTCCTTAATTTTACGCATTAATTATTGTATTCCGTCGAGTACTTTTGAAAATACGATTTTTGAAAATCGGGTCCATCATTCATAGACACTCTGTATTATAGTTGCACAGTAGGTTGTCGAAATCTCGTCTTTTGGCCTACCTACACTGTGTTTTGAGTTTTTACCACGAAGCATTTTTTGAACAAAATTGTAAAATGGCGACTTTCTGCATCTCAACAGAATATTAGTAAAAGCAGTCGCGGAACATAATCTCTGCTTGGAATGTTCTGTACGACAATTTGTGATCGGTTGAGGGAAGTCACTTCCGTTTGATTCTAAGAAGAATTCGACCAACAAAAGAGTTTTTGTGCGAGGTAGTAGGAGAGTTCATTGCATCCAGCCCCTTGTGAAGATTAATGATGTGGTTTCCTCCATTAAGAAAGAAACACGGGCTCTGTGTCGGGATCTGCTCTTGACACTGAAACTATCGAGTTCTTGACATTGCTGGAACCAGGACATCCTGCAGAACCATAAGAAGATCCCAGACTTATGTTTGTGTTCCATCGTTCTAATCTGGGGAAAAGAGTACTTGAAGACTTGCTTTTTACAATAACATATTGATAGTGTCCTCTTGCATGGTAAAGATTGGCAGTATTAAGCCCTTTTGAACAAGCTAGAACGAATGCGAAACAAATCTGGAAATTTGTCGATTTTCTAAATCATCTTAAGCACCGCACTTGCACAGTATGTTTAGTTCGAAATCTCTTGGTATAACATGAGTTCCAAACCTTAAGTTACACCTCTCATGATTGTTCGAGTTTTTCCCAAAAGATTATGCTGTAAACAAGCTTTACCAACGAGGGTATAATATTTTATATGCTTACTAGAGTTTTGAAAAATTGAAAGACAAAAATATGTGTTTGTACATGAAGAAAAATATTCACTACAGAATATATTTGAAACTGCACGCGAGCAGGTCTGTCAGTTGAGCCATCTAGGGGGGGGGGGAAGGAGGTCAATTTAACCCCTTTCCCTGAGTTTAGAAACATAATAAAATAAAGCATTTGTGTACGTATTTTATTGTTGTTTTTTCCGTATAAAATGTATTGAATACAAACTTTTTGCACCCCCCCCCCCCACACTCCCCGGAAAATTTTGAAATCACTTGCCTGCACGCAAGTTGAAGGAAGGTGGGAAAGAAAAAAAAAACTTAACTTAAACAGTAGTACGTCAATTCGTAACCGGGTTGCTATTTAGTTATCGGATAATCCCCAGCAACGAATAAAACTAAGCTTGGTTAAATAATAGGCGATGTGGAAAGGTTTAAACAGTCGATTACTAGTGATTATGATGATTTAAATGATATTTTGAATTTTCCGTAAAATGTATAAAGCACTTTTTCCATCAATGTAAAATAGATGTTTTTCAAAATTACTTTTGTTCGTTATTTTTCTTTAGCTCATCTATAAAAAAAAAAAAAAAAAAAAAAAGAAAAGAAAAGAAAAAGAAAGAAAGAAAGAAAAATTAATTTGAATTTTGACATCTTAAATTCAAATTATGTTTTTCGCAATCACGAGTGTGTGTATGTAGACTTGTGTGTTTGTGTGTGGGGGGCATGTGTGTTTGTGTGTGGGGGTATGTGTGTTTGTGTGTAGGGGGTATGTGTATGTGGGCATGTGTGTTTGTGTCTGTGTGCTGGCATAAGTGTGTGGGTAGTTGTGTGTATGAATGTGTGTGCGTGGGGGTGGGGTATGTGTATGTGTGTGTTGGCATATGTGTTTGTGTCTGTGTGCTGGCATGAATGTGTGGGTAGTTGTCTGTATGTGTGTGTTGATGTTCTTTTGTGTGTATATGTGTAGGTGTCTGTATGTATGTGTATGTGTGCGTGTGTGTATAGTTGTGTATCTATGCGCCTGTGTGTAGGACATGGATGCAACCTGGAGGCGGCTTTCGCTATAGGAGCAGCATCGTGAGGAGCCGGTCGACGGTGATGGTGCGGACGGTGGCGGTGGGAAAATAAAATGATAGGACGCCAAAAACAGTCAAGTGAGAACAATAAGCAATCGTGATTGCTCAAAAAAAAAAAAAAAAAAAAGAATTCGTTAGGTTTTTAAATTCTGTTTAAAGATTTTTTATTTCAGCGTTAATGTTTTTTAGACAAAAATCGAAGAACTTTCTCTTCGGAACCGTTCAAAACCAACCTTAAATAAGGAAATCAGAAAATCCAATTGCATACAAGCACTCTATATTAAATGTTCTTTCTAATGAAATTTGTTGATGGATCGAATTTTTTTTAGTGGATGATTAACTGAATTTTATCATTTGAGCCCTATTGTAGTTTCTTTTTCTTTTGAACTGTCTAAAACGTTCAAACAAAATTCTTTTGAGAAAAAAAAAAGACTTTCCCGAATCGGATACTTCTTTCACAACCTTTTAGGGACTGAAGGGACTAATACAGAGATACAAATATCTTTTATCTCCATGAACCTACTTTCAGAATTTTTTGTTTTTGTGCATTTACTAGAAAAACGCCCGTCTAGGTATGGCGGGTGAAAATTGCTTCGACATTTGAACGAAGAAATTGCCTGTTTGGCGATTTTAGTTGAAATTTCAACCCTAATTCCAGTGGATTAACCTTAAACTCCAGTAGATAGCGGTCATTGTTGACCATTTTTACGTTTTGTCATTCTCCTAAAATGACAGTCTTACCTGTAAAACAGTTAAGTTACCGGATCCCGTTCAGCCCTGTCAAAATAAAGCATTTCCCTGCATGTCAATTATCAAATTATCACGCCGTAGTGCGAGTTTCATTGTTAATGACGTAAGTGTTACTCGATCATTGGCTATTATATATATGAAGATTGAATATGATGTTCACACCATCAAACCAATTTTCATGGTTTCGTTTTAACAAAATTTGGTTAATCGAACCTTGGTTAATCGAAAGTTTTAAAATAAATAATGTATTGAATTTTACTTATAGAGTCCTATTAAGGTATCCCTCGTATAACACGGTTAATTCGTTCCGTGTAGTATCGAAACCGTGTTATACAAGACTTTTTTTATAAATGTTTTTTTTACTCATTTTTTAACCTAATTAATCACGTACATATCATAAATCATGTCAATATGTACCGTGTTATATCGAAACCGTGTTCCGTGTTATATCGGTGTGATTGACACATATGTCAAAATAAGTTATCCAGCGAATTTTTAGAATTCTACTTTAAAAATTTTACGAAAATACAGGGCTGTCAATAAGCTGAAAAAGTACGAAAAAAAAAACGAAAAGTTGTGACATTCAAATAACTGTAACTTCTCTCCTAATTATAGTAGAATAAAAATTCGAAAACCATTGTAAAGCTAAAGAATAGAGCTTTCCCTTGATATAAAACATGACTTTCTTACGACAAGTTTACGTTTTAAGGTCATTCACCGTGACTTTTGACCTTGAATAACTCAAAACATGCCCGCTTTAGAATTTCTTTAAAAAGATATATTTTATAGCTCTAACACTATTCTTCCACTACACCAAAATTTAGACTGGGATCGCAATGACAAGGTACTGAAAAAAAATCAAGAATGTTTACTTGTTTTACATTGTGGAATTCCATATGTCAGGTCAGTCACCTTCTTGACCTCCTCACCATTTCCAATTTTAATGAAATTTCGTGTGAAGGATACATACAACAAGATAAGTAATCCTGCCAATTTTCAGAATTCTACTTCAAAAATGTTACGAAATACAGGGCTGTTAAAAACTTTAAAGGTGCAAAATAAACGGAAAGTTGTGACATGCAAATGACTAATTTATATCGTTCTATCCTAATTACAGTAGATAAAAATTTGAAAACCATTGTAAAGTTAAAGACTAGAGCTTTTTATTAATATAAAATATGGCTTTCTCATGACAGGTTTCAGATTCAAGGTCATTCACCTTGGCTTTTGACCTTGAATATCTCAAAACACGCTCCCTTAGAATTTTTCCAAAAAAATACATTTTATATAGCTCCAACACTGTTCTTCTACTACGCCAAAACTTATGCTGGGATCGCAATGGCAAGGGACTGCAAAAAAATCAGAAATATTTACGTATTTTTATTACATGTTTTACATTAATTCTGTCCTAATGTTATTGTTTTAATTTTATTGTTTTAATTACGCTAATAATATACATTTTTAAAGAAATTCTAAGGTGGCGTATTTTTAGACATTGAAGGTCGAAATTCACGGTGAATTGAACCATGGTGAACACATGAAAACGTTCACACCGTTGACGCACGGTGAACCTTGAAACTTAAACCTGTCGTGAAAAAGCCATGTTTTATACCAATAGAAAGCTCTATTCTTTAATTTTACAATGGTTCTTAAATTTTTATTCTACTGTAATTAGGATAGAACGATAGAAGTTACACTCATTTGCATGTCACAATTTTCCGTTTATTTTGCACTTTTAAAGTTTTTAACAGCCCTGTATTTCGTAACATTTTTGAAGTAGAATTCTGAAAATCTAAGAACTGAAGGGACTAACACAGTATGCATGTTAGGAATGCATTACCTTTTGCTTATTTTCATTATTGTGATGTTTTTTACTATCGAACCAATTTTAGTAGGGTTTTTTTTTTTCGTTAAATTAATTTTTGTTTAAGGACACATTTTTCGTTTTGTTAAATCTAGATTTTTTCCCCCTTTTAAGTTGTCCAAAAGTGAACAATAATTTTACTCAAAAATTGAGACGTGAGTCTAAGGTTCTTTGAAGAAAATATTCGGAGAAAAAAAAAGTCTTCCTCGAATCGTATATTTCTCTTAAAACTTATTAGGAACTGAATGAACATTTACATATGCACAAAACTCTTTTCTCTCCATAAGCCTACTTTCAGAATTTTCATTTTTCTGCAGTTACTCTTCTTTTCATTTTTGTGATGTTTATTCCAATTTTCATGTTTTTTTAGTTGATTTTTTTAAAGAACATATTCTCTACTTTTTTAAAAATTTTCCATTCTACACGTGAAAAGAAAGATAGAAAACAGCTCAAAGTAAATATCATAACAAAAACACCAAAAAAGCAAGTTTTCAAAAAGAGTAGATATTTGTTTCGGGGTTAGAAGGAACCCCTTTTTGAACGCCAATGAAAAAGAGAACTAAATGAATGTAAAGACATTAGAGTTAAAGTAATCAATAAAAGAAGTTTGTACTAAACTAATTGTAACAAAGCTAATAAAGAGCTATTTTCTTTTAATCATTATTAAATTTTTTAACTGGGTATATTTACTCATTTCCTTATTTTTGGAATATAATAATTTTAAATTAAATCGATGAAAATACTTTAACAATCAACGGAAGAACTGGCTGCAGTAAAATTAATATCGTGGAAAACGAACCTCTTAGAAAGGTGTTTAAACACGGTAATAATATTCTCTGAAACTGACAGGAAAAATGAATCTGTGACCGAAATAGATTTAAAATTTCATATTCGCTACGAATGAAAAGATTATTTCCCTTAAACGAAAACGAAACGAAAGACTATCTATTGCTTTAAAAGAATGTGAATCAAATTGATTCAACGTAATCGCAATTGCTTGAATTTCAATCTGCATTTAAATTATTCATAGTAGGGGAATGTGATTGCAAAGTAAAATAGCGGGGCACAGTGAAATGGTGAAATATTTATTCTGCTTTTAGCAGGGCGGCATTTCAGCATTTCATTTGGGTGGTCGAGTTTCTTACACATGAATTACCTCGGTATAGAACGAAACACATATTGGCGAACAGGAAGTAATCATAAAACGGGTTTAATATTAATAAAAATTAGTGTTAAAAAACGATTTAAATTTTTATGACAAAAACTGTAATTTACCTAAGACACTAAAATGATCTTTCTCTACTAATTGTGTTGATTGGAATACTAGTTAAGAAAATAATTGAAGTAATAAAGTTACGTATGAAAGCACACCTTTCAGACCTTGCATTTGAAAATCCTCCAGGTAACTTTAAAAATTGTGATGGTCTTTATTTTTAATCATCGAATAGTCTAGTCTAGTCTCTACTCTCTAAACAATTCTTCTTTCTATAAATTTTACTATAAATTATACTAAATGCTATAAATTTTACTCATAATTGAAACATTTTATTTTTAGTTTTCAATATTCAATCTAGTTATTATAGAGCCAATAATAGAGAAAAATATTTATCAAATTTTGTGTTGATTTCATTAGAAACTGAATCTATTATTTTATTCGAAATTTTAAACCAATGTTTGATTCGACATCATCATGCACATTTTGATCACCCCTTCTAAATTCACTCTAAATACACTAAATTCACTATAAAAATATTCTTTTCGCCGTTTTAAAATTGACTTCAAGTTTTTTTTTTTGAAAAGTTCCTCGCTTTGTTGAAATACATACAACTATGTGACGTTTATTAATAGTGTCAATTGTAGACTGAACTCAAGCTTGAGCAGTCCGAAAATTAAAGTTAGCGGATTGAAAATGTTTTGATGGAGTACAGCACTGTTCAAAAACTATACAAACAAAGCGAATAAAAATTTAAATGAAGACATGTTAAAGGGCATCAACTCTTTCACCACTGAAAGAGTCGTTTTCCAAAATCATTGCTTTGAAATTATCGTTTTATGGTAGCATTTTTATGGTTTTAAAACTTGAAAACCATTTTGAGTCATTCCAGGATTGTATAGAAAGAGCCCCCAAAGAAAATATTGGATGTGTGATATATTTTTCAAAAAAAGCATGAATTTTTAAGAAGTTTATGAAAACATATTATGCGTTGAGTAGCTGAAATGTGTTTCTAGCAGAAGAAAATGATGAACACTCATTAAATAAACAAACATTAAAAATATGAGAATAACAATGAACGTAAAATACGAAGGAATTTTCTTGTGAAAACGATGCAGCTACGCCACTGCACAGGCCTTCCACA
Organism: Uloborus diversus; assembly: GCF_026930045.1. NCBI lineage: Eukaryota > Metazoa > Arthropoda > Arachnida > Araneae > Uloboridae > Uloborus > Uloborus diversus. The sequence continues at coordinate 58,297,058 of NC_072736.1, read as the reverse complement.
ACCACTCTCCATCACTGTTTGCTGTTCTGAAAAGGTCGGTAAATGCTTAATGAATTTCTAAATCATCATCCAAATAACGGAAAACACTTGCTCATGTATGGAAATGTATTGAGTTTCATCAACTATATTACTGAGAACCAGTGAAAATCTTTGCTCATGAAAATTTATTTACGATTAACATGAATTGACTTCTTCCATTTTTTTTACCATTCTTCTCTAAAAATTTGGGGGTGCGACCGTCCCCTCTTGCCCCTCCTATTTGCCGCCCCTGGCTTTTAGTGCCACATATCTGGTAATATATTAACTATGTAGTACCACTTGTATACTATTCCTTTCAGGAAAAAAAAACATATCGCAGAAGATTGAAGCATTTGATAATAAAGGCAATTTCAAAAAATTATACTCATATTGTAATACTTTGCTGTAAGTCAAAAATTATTTTTGTTATTGTAAAATGACAAAGTTCTTGTTATATATCAACTGTTTAAATATTAACTGAGACCTCCTAATATTAGATGCAATATTACCTTAGTTAATGTTAAGCTTAATTGTATTTTTAGTATTTTTTTCAATTATTCAAGTCAAAGTGAATTAGTTAATTTTGTTTACTCACTCAATCACTTACAATTTCATTTATTAATTCATTTACATTTCTTCATTTTGTAATTTATCTATTTCTTTCTTCATTCACTTATTTTCTCATTCATTTATTCTTTTACTCGCTCAATTATTTTTCTTCATACATTAATTATTTTTTTTAATTATTCGTTTAATGTTTCAGAATTTTTTCATTTATGCATTCAACCTTTTGTTTACCGATTCATTCGATAAAAAATATTTCTTATAACCGAATAAAAAGTATTTCATACAAAAAATTTTTTACTTTTCACTTTGCCCCATGAAAAAAAAAAGTGAAATTTTTCCACTTTTTTTTTTTGAAGACTTACTTTACTGCCAAAGCTAAAAAATACTGTTTCAATGCAAGTTTTATTATAAAATAAGTGCTCTTTCTTTATGCACTGAAATTTTCAAAACAAATTTCCAATTTGTTCGTTTTGATATAGCTCAGTCATTTTAACTATTTCATTTTGCCCCACATTCCCCTACGTTTTTCAGAAATTAAACCTGGGTATTTAATCAGGGCTCAATAAATCTATGGTGAATCTCTGGATCTAGGTTAGAACGTCTGGAGACTTTAAGAGGATTTTAGTCTTGAATACATAGCAAAGCCAATGTGAGTTTATTACAAATAAAAAAAGCTCCCCGAGATAAGTTTTCCGACCCCCGAACTTTGATTTTAATCAAAAATTCATTTCGTTATCAATGTCGATGTTGCTTAATATTTGATTTTTTTAATGCGTTATTAATGTTGATATTGCTTAATAATTGATTTTCTTATGCGTTATCAATGTGGATATACAGGGGTGTCTCTCGTATAACACGGTTAATTCGTTCCGTGTAGTATCGAAACCGTTTTACTTATTTTTAATACTAATTATGTATGTGCATGAGAAAAATCAGGTTATATAAGATGTATCGTGTTATATCGAAACCGTGTTCCGTGTTACATCGAAAACGTGGTATTCGAGACTAAGAAATATTGTAAATCAAGGGATGTGTACTCTGCGTTATATCAAAACCAAGTTTCATAAAAACAAAGTGAAAACGTGTATTACAGTTATCAAACATTAACAGAAAGTATTAAACAAAAATGAAATTCCATCTTTTTTAAAGATAACATTCATGTTATATCAAAACCATGAAACTTTAAATTCAAGTTTCATACCGTGTAATATCGAAACTGTGTTGTAGAAGTACCGTGTTATACGAGGGACAACTGTACATTGCTTAATATTGGATTTTTTTTACGTGTTATAAAATGTTGATATTGCTTGACATTGGATTTTCTTTCGCGTAATCAATGTTGATATTGCTTAATATATTTGATTTTCATATGCATTATCAATAATGATGTTACTTAATACGTATTTGATTTTTTATGCGTTATCAATGTTGAAATTATTATTTTTTAATTTTCTTATGCGTTACCAATGTCGATATTACTCAATATTGGAATTTCTTATGCATTATCAATCTTGATGTTGCTTAATATTTGATTTTTTATGCGTTATTAATGTTTATATTGCTTAATATTTAACTTTCTTATGCGTTATCAATGTCGATATTGCTTAGTATTTGATTTTCTTATGCATTATCAATATTGATGTTGCTTAGTACGTATTAGATTTTTTATGCGTTATCAATGTTGAAATTATTATTATTTAATTTTCTTATGCGTTATCAATGTCGATATTACTTAATATTTGATTTTCTTATGCATTATCAATCTTGATGTTCCTTAATATTTGATTTTTTATGCTTTATAAATGTTGATATTGCTTAATATTGGATTTTCTTTCGCGTAATCAATGTCGATATTACTTAAATTTGATTTTATTATGCATTATCAATATTGATGTTGCTTAAAACGTATTTGATTTTTTATGCGTTATCAATGTTGATATTGCTTAATGTTGATTTTTTTTTCACTAATATAGCTTTAAACATAAAAACTCCTCATTGATCTGCGGAGGATCATTTCTGCTATTCGGAAGTGTTTCCAGAAACTCTTATAGAGCAAACTTCAGAATTCTTCTTATCTCGAGACTGTTGTGTGTCGTATAAATTCTCTCTTAGTCCCACCTGTTCTTGAAGGAGGGGAGAGAGAAAAGGATCCTGATTAGAGGCATCCGTCAAATGCCCGCAACAGATCTCTTGGAGGAATCTTCGCGCCAATTTGCATGCCGATGCCATTTAGTTAAGCCCGTGTTGGAGGGGTGCTTCTTCCGTAGGCGGGGGTGCATCTCCGATCGCAGACGATTGTTTTTACCGAGTGGTCATCACTTATTCATGAAAATCGAGTCTTGAGTTTTCAGCATGTTGAAATTATGGATACTCACTGTTAGGAAATGAATTCGTTTTAGACCCCCTAGGGAAAATATTGGGCTCTTATCCCTTTCATAAGTTATAGAGATATGGCGTACTTTAACATCGGCTTATTCGTTATTGGGTGATTACTACCGAATCCCAAAGCATTTTCAAAAAAAAAAAAAAAAATTTTTTTTTGGAAGATTAAGTCTTTTTTGTTTTTCATGAATAGGACTGAAGTGTTCTTATCTTCAATTACAGTCGACTCTCGACAACTCAAAGTCTTATAACTCGAATATTCCTTCATCTCGAAGTTTTCACTCAGTCCCAAAATAATTTACTGTTATCAACACAAAGTTATCTCTAAAAATTATCACTTTATGTCGAAGTTTTTAAGAAAGTTTCGTTTTCGTTTTATGCATAAAAATAAGCGAAACTAAGGGAAAAAAGCCATCCCCCCCCCTCCTGACGCATTGCTTTGCGAAGGGAATAATTAATTTAAAACCGGGGAGCTCCTTAATAGGCACAGTCTTGATTGGCCAGCTCATCGTCGCAGTCGACTACATTGAAGTCAAAATTGTTTACAAACTAGTAATTTTGCCAAAGCAAGAAATGAAACGCTGTTAATATTCAGAATTTTTAATTTAAATCATGTCTTTACACCATTAAATGATTGAAACGTTTCATTTAAACGGTTTCTTCATTTATTTTTCAGTAGAAAATGTGAAATTCTAATAAAACAACAATACAACAATCGCAAAGCTCTAAAAATAAAAATGAAAAAAATAAATAAATAAAAATAAGCTAATGTTCCAAGAAAGATCGTTGAATTGAAAACAAAATATAGCACATGCGGAATGCGGTGACAGCTGACAGCACGCAATAGGTCGAAGATTTTATTTTAGGATGACATGACTCCGATGTTTTGTTTAAAAAAATTTTAATAACACGTTACGTGAGGGCTGTTTTGGCGAACTAACTTTAATGGTTTGTTTTGACGGCGAATTGTCGTTATTTCTACCGATTTCTGACACATTTACGAGCGTTTGTTTTCCCTCAACTCCAATGGCAATTAGATCAGAATTTATTTCTTGCAAAAAGGCTGGTGCAATTTCATCCGTTGGATATGACAGCTACTGTTTCAGTTAAATCGTCTGTCTCAGAATCTAAAATACACGCAAGAATTTTGTTCCTTAATTTTATTTTTGTGATGATGCATGATTATATGTACTGATTGGCGACTGATTTGATATAATAGGTTATAATAATACTTCCAACATACGTCTTTTAATTCTTTCACTGGCTGTCCCTTTCTGCAAAAACACTAACCAGAAAGCACATGCAAAAGTGCATAAAACCTCTTCATAAGGTTTTAGGAAAATGTATATGCCTGTTTAACCACTTTTTTTTTTTTTGGATTAAGCAAGATTGCACAATGTCGTGACTTTGCTCAAGGCCTGTCGTTTCTTAAAATCCTTGTGATTGGCAGATAGCGAGTCACGTGAATGATTGCGGTGTGGCAACAAAATTCATTCTCTGAAATTGAATATTATTGGCTGCTTTTTTCGCATGTATAAATTGTTTATTATTATTATTTTTTTAAAACAATAAATCTCATCTTGTGAATTATTATTATTATTTTTTTTTCAGTAATTTTTTTTTCCGAATTGCGTATTTTTTTAAAATTATTCAATATATATATTTTTTGTCATTCGAATTTAAACCCTAACATAGCATTAATGACAGTTTTTTTTTGGACGAAAAATTTCCTATAATTATACCTGACTTAAATATTTTTTATACCAATATACCTATGCAATATGTTTTTTCTTGTTCAGTTTATGTCTTGTAAAGTAAAAAAGCCTTTTTATTAAAAAACAATCAATATCTTTTGTTTAATATTAGAATTGTTCACATTTCTTATTCAATACATAATAGTACATAATTTATTTTTTGACATTTCTTCATGGATTGTGGGATAAATTATCAAATATAACTATTCATTAAAGTTCTTTTTATGTAATACTAGTGGTACCCGCACGGCTTTGCCCGTAATAGAAAAATTAGAAGGTCTTTTGGTTCGCCTGTATATTTACCAATAATGTATGGTAAATTTTCTCGCCAATTGGCTTGTACCCATGTTACGGTTCCACGTTCTGATAATTTCGCATCTCGCCAGTTGGCTTGTGCCCATGTTACGGTTCCATGCTGTGATAATTTCGTAATTTACTCATCCATTTTAAAATAATTTTGTTTTTAAAATTGGAATAGAAAAAGAACCACATCGAATTTTCGAAAAATCGTTTCGAGGTGCACACCCCATGCTACAAACTAACTTTGTGATAAATTTCATGTAAATCGGCCGAACGGTCTAGGCGCTATGCGCGTCACAGAGATCCAGACATCTTACAGACATCCACCGGACATCCAGACAGAGAGACTTTCAGCTTTATTATTAGTAAAGATTTAGCATTGATAAAAATTCTTTAAAAATAGACTGAGAGTTACTCAAAACTTTAATATTTAGAAAGATGACCAATCACATGCCAGCTATCCTTGATTGCAAAAATTTAGTTCAAGATTTAAAATAAATACTGTATTATAGGGAAGATTGGGGATACTTGATTCCCATTTTAATTTTCAATTTTTTTCTCTGCTGCAAATTATCAGTTTAAAAAAAAAGTATACGAAGGAAGGTAATTTTTTCCTTTATCTGACAGTATTTTTTTAGTTGAAATGAAACAGATAGTTTTGGTACAATATTTTTTTTCAAAAATTTCATAAAGGGATCATGTATCCCCACATCTAGGGATACATGATCCCTTCATGGGGGATACTTGATCCCACTGAGAAAATACATAGACTTTTCATTAGACCGGCAATTTATTTGTGGATTTTAGTTTTCTACATAATGTTTCTAAAAAAACACAATTTCTAATTTCCTTTATTAGATTATAATAATATGAACACAAAATAACACAGTTTCAAATTTCACTAGACATTTGTAAAAAAAAAATGTTCACAACTTTCATGAACTTATGATGCTTTTGATCAGTGGCTGAAGTAGCGCGCTACAAGTAGCGACGCTACTGTAGTAGCTACATTTTTTTTTGGAAGTTTGTAGTGTAGCGCACAACTTTTTAAAAAAGTAGGTTAGCGAGTAGTTCGCTACAAAAAAAGTAATTTGTATCGATTTCTAGAAACTCCTTTTGAATAAAGTTTCAAAAAAAAAAAAAAAAAAAAAACGCGTTTTCAAATGAATCTGACTGGTGCATGTCTTATGTGAGTAAAACTTACACCAATCAGATTCGTAAGATTGAAAAATACGAACTGGCCTCTGACATTTTTTTTTTTGACGCTATACGTTGTATCTGTTTGACGCCATTAGTTTGTTTGGCATAGAAACTTTCACATTTTTCCAATTTTCGCCTTGAATGGCTTAGAAAGAAAGAAACGATTTTTTTCCGTTTCATGCAAACTTTGCCCGTTAAGCAAAAAGCTTTCGGTATCAATGCCATTTGCACATGCAGTCGAACCTCAAGTTACGCGAGGGTTGCGTTTTAAACTTTAGATAAACAGCTCGCTTATGTGAAATTATGTTTCATCAACTTCATATTTAGAACGACAAAAATGCGGAGCGGCGATTTGTACGTTAACAATCTGATGTTTCGACTGTACGGTGCAGGGAATTTCGGCTTTCAATGATGCTAAAGGGAAATTCCATTCACGAAACTAATATTTAATACCCAAGAAAGAAGGTGATATAAGCCCTGCGCTTCCACTCCGAAAATTTTCTTGTAGCAGGAGAGGAATTCGCGTCAGCTGCAAAATTCGTTTCTCGAGTAAAACTTGCTATATAGACATTTCGCGTTAGTCGAATTACGTTGTAGCCCAAGTCCACTGTTGTTAAAAATTGCACATTGAAGTAAAGTAAGCATTTTTAGTTATGTTTCATGTTTCGGATAATTAGTAGTACCTTTTGGGATATTTTTCCTATTTCTTTACTTTTTCTTTTTTACTGATTGAGTGTTGATATATTAACATATTAAAAGTCAATTATTAAATGTTGTGAGTTTTTGAGGTTATTCGGTAAAATTGAAAAATTTCATTTTATCAGGAGCTTAAGAAAAGGGATAGTGTCCAGGTCCGGAACGCTAGCTTGAAGCTCAAAAGCAATTAATTACCACGAAATATAAGTTCTTTTAAAATTAACTCATATAATGAAAATTAAAGTCTTTCTCTTTTGATTAAAAGATGCTTTTAAATCCTTTCTTGCAGGGAATATTAGTGCTAATGGTAAAAAATTTGGATTGAGGAATCGTTTCAATAAGGAAAGAAAGAATTAATAATTTATAGCAATATTCCATCTTCAAATAAGCCAATATATCAATCTGAACAATTTTTTCATTTTTTCATTCAATCCTCAAACGGTGTGTATTATGTGTATGCTATTAATTCATTTATTTTTTAAAAAGTAGCGAAGTAGTGACTACTTTTCAAAAGTAGTTTGTAGTTGCTACATTTTGAAAAAAGTAGTTGTAGTTGTAGTTCGAAAAGAAAAATGTAGTTTTTCCAACCACTGCTTTTGATCAGTTTCTTATTATCCAATACAGTTGTTAAAAAAAAAAAAGCTATATTTTATAAATAAAACTAACAATTTTTTTAAAGTAGCGTAATGAAGCTAAAATTACAACAAATAATAATAAAAAAAATAGGATGACAAGCACGAAAATCATTTTATTTGCTTCTTGTCTTGTAATAATGAAATTAAGAGTTTCATCATTTGAATTAAATTTTAAAAAGAGGGAAGAAAAATGTAAGTATCAGTGTACTCACAAAAAAGAAAGCCGAGCTTATATGTTTTCAAAATCTGAAAAGTCAAATGCAAACAATTCGTTTGTTGTAGTTCTTTTAAGTTCGTTCAACCCAACTGGATGTGTGCAGCTTAACACATTTTGTCAATTTTTCAGGAAAAATAGATTGATTAAACGTATTACCTCTTCGCTTCATAGAACTTATTTCAAACTCTAGAAATCCAACTTAGCATTCTATCCGCTAATGGGTCAACATAATGAGCAACTCACTTTTTTTGTTGTAAATCTAACTATAGTAAAATCATTTATTTTTTCTTTCATACAAAGATTTGACATCTATTTCAACTTGTCCAAGCTCATTTGGCTGATCTGAACAGTTGACTGATCTTTATCAGTTGACTTATTTTATGTTTAGATGTTTGAGGTGTTATGTGGGTTGCAAGTGCGAACTGATATTTCAATTGTTTAGCATATTTACAGTAGTGATTGTTTAAATCAATCCCTCAAACTATGATTGGTTTTATTATGTTAACATGGTTTTGAATGTTTAAAAGTTAATGTCAACTAAGTAAACAACATTTATATTGTTTTCATTGCGTTTATATTGTCATATGGATACTTGATCCCTGGGATCATTTATCCCTCTAAACGAAGGGATCAAGTATCCCTAATATGCAATTTTTACAAACATACTTGTTCTATTATTAACAATCAGTGGCAATTTACTAAAAAGATGTCTCAGTTATTAAAGACCGTCTATACTTTAATATTACTCTTCGGAATTTTTTTAAAGTTGCATTTAACGGATAATGTAAACTTTGGAATGCTTTCCTAAATAAAAATTTCCTTTGTCACATTCAGACGATCATTTCTTGAGATAAAACAAAATGACTGAAAAAAAAATGTTGCCAGTTTTTATGTACAATTATAACTTTAATATAACTGTCAGGTTTCAAATTTCTACTTAATGATCTTGCTACATTTTTGGCTATGAGATCATGTATCCCTAGGGACTAAGTATCCCTAGTCTCCCCTACAATTGCGCATAACAAAAGAGAAACGACGAAATTTTTTTTTGAATTCTGATTCGAGTACATTTTTTGAGAGTATAATTCGATTAATTTGATGCCTTTTTTTTCAAAGTAAGGAAGTATTCAAAAAAGTGTCCCATTTGCAGAATTTTATTAAAAATTTTAAAGTGCACTTTTTACCGCGCATAAAACAATTAGTAGAATTAATACCTGATGTTAGACATTAATGTTTCTATTGTAGCATCAGCCAACTGAAGTAGCAAAATTATCAATTTGCTTTAAAAAAATGATCATGTACATTACTCACACAACATGACTTTATTCTCCACCCATCAAGAAAAATATACTTCATTCTAACTAAGAAACAATGCATTTACATGGTCATGTTCAGCAAACTCTCAATTATCCGTGGAATTGAGTGGCACCAGGGGCGGATACAGAAAAATCCTTTGAAGGGGGTCCAGAAATTGAATATTCCCCCCCCCCACACACAGATTCGATGTTTCATAACATAGTTTTCATGTCTTTATTTTAAAAAATGTATTATTATTATTCTTTTTAAGGATTCCTTTAGGTCAATGAATCTGCTTCTAAGTAAATGAATATTATGCTGCACTAATATACGTCGAATGTGGACGGACAACATATTTAACGTTCCAAGCCAATTAAATACTAAACCCAATATAATGTCACCGAGATGCTATAAAGTGAGCGGGGTTTTAATTAGGAACATCATCAAAATGACGATATGATATAAACACGAGATCAAGGTTATTAAATAAACCCATACCTCATTTGAGGTTTTATAAATTAATTTATATTTCAACTACAAAATATTATTTGATTAAGAAAATCATAACTTCATAACATATAAGTTTTATTGAAGAATTCAGAAACTTTTTATGTGTGAATTTCAAAGCAGTTGCTGATTTGTTTTTAAAGCTATGATACAGTTGAGATAACATATTGATACTACATGCCGATTCCATTTATAATCATGGTTTTTTACATGGTTTTTTTCAAGAAACTACCATATGATTTCTTTCATTTTACAATTTTGATAAGCTGAGAAAGAAATATATTATTTCGCAAATAGGTTCCTGGATCAAAATGACTCTAGGAGGTGCGCCTACACATTTTTTGAAAAAATGTTAATTATTGATCCCATCAAAGAATAATTAGTGAACGACTCGCGACAAAACGTTCCCTTAAATTCGAAACCAGTGAGTTAAATGTATTCTACCACTGTAGGCTTCTGACTCCAGTATTACTTCTTTAGAAAACAAAAATTTTTTTATTCAAAATATGCTGTGTGTGTGTGTTTTGTGTTCTTTTTAATTAACTACATATATAAAAAAATGCAAAAGAGAAGTCAATTAAAAATTAATAAATAAAACAGTTAAATTAGTTCATCCTTTTGGGGGGTGGGTCCCTGCCCCCTCTAAAATACGCTACTTGGTGGCACGGGTAACGCGGATAGTGAAAATCGCGGATAACAAAACCGTAAAAAAGCTAAAAATGAGAAGCCAATAAGGTAAAAATTGTCCTTCTTCATGTACTTGACCTTAATTATTATTCATAAAACTTCGAACAAACAGTAAAAATATATCGAATTCAGTGAAAATGTTTTGTATTTTATTGACAATAAAATTTCACACTAATTAAGAAGAAGCATCCGAGCGATAATGAAAGCGCAAAACATTAAACAAAAGCCAAGAACTTTAAATTTACAATTTTTCAAATAAATCAGTCATAAATTTTTGTTTCTTACAGCGAAAATACGTTTCCTTGATTCTCGATTGACTCGAGGATAATCCGAACCACGGATAAGCGAGAGTTTAATGTTTGTGTGTTAGAGATTATGCATTGTGAATGCCTATTTTTCTACGAATTTTTAATTTTATCGATTCCTACACTTTCTGACACCTGTTATAGTATAGTAATTACAGAGTTTGTACTCATCCCTTAAAATAAATTTGATGTTCTTGCTGGCGTTCGAAATCTGAAATTGTACTTACAGTCTCGAAATGGAACACATAAGAGCAGTTTCGCAGCGAAGGGGGAAAGGGGGTGAACCCCCCCCCCAGAGCCATTGATTTTAACATAAATGCAAATTCTAATACAGTAGTTTATGCTAATGAAAGGGCTGTTTTGATCAAAAAGCACCCTTCAAAACGTATTTTTAATCAAAAACAGCCCGTCCAGAAAGTATTTTTCATCTAAAAACCCCCCTCCAGAAGGTATTTTTGATCAAAAAATCCCCTCCAAAATATTTTTGATAAAAAAACCCCTCCAGAAAGTATTTTTGATCGAAAAACCCCTCTAGAAAGTATTTTTCATCAAAAACTCCCTCCAGAAGGTTTTTTTGATTAGATAACCCCCTCCAGAAGGTCTTTCTGGCTGCGCTAGTGCATATGAGGAACAAAAATAGAATATGAAATGTTTTTTTACAGCGAGGAGACGAACGTGTTTTAAATACTTTCACACCTAAGTTTGTAGTTAACAAAAGCAGAAAAACGGTTTTACAGAGAGGTATGATAGAGATATTTCAAATTGGTCCTTCGGGCAACTCCGTTACTTCACACTTAAACTGCTAATAGTCGCCAAATTTTCCATAAAGTCTCGTGTTCAACTATAAGCGCGAGTTCAGCAACCATTTCTGTAAAACTATCTTTCCTGCATCCGCTCGTGACTAACTAGGAAGTGTTCAGAACAAACTAAAAAGTAAAGTAAAAACGTTTAATTCGTTTGCGTCAAATTGGAGTTTTCGATACCAAGAATTGAACGGCAAGCGTTTTCCTTATTTCTAAAAATTATAATTTTGTACAGATTTGATTTAAAAGTCTGAAACTTTACAAACTTTGAAAATAGTTCCATGTTTTCGAGGCTTTCTTCCATTTAAGTCACCAATTTAACTGCCCTTTTTAAATGCCTGTTTTTTCATGATGCTTATTTTTGCCGTCTTTTCATCTTCCATTTAGTTCTTCAGGAGTGCCCACAAGAAGGATGCGGGGGATAATTTTAGGGTTCTTTGACCTCGTTTCGGAGGTTCGTTTTTGGGCATGTGATCCGTAGGATTTGTGATGGATGCGTCATCGCCATTGGTAGGGATCACCCCTGAGTTACTGTTATTGATTCATATTCGAGATGCCAGCTAAAATATCAAAAGTTTGAATGTGCCCTGCTCTGAATCTATATTTATCATCAGAGCTCAGATTATATGAAATTGCATTTTTTTACTTCTTTTGACGTTAGTGCATATAATTGCATAAAAACTGTAACTTTAAGAAATGTTTGCATGTCACTACGTTTTCCACTTGTTTTTAGATGCTTGGCTTCACGAAAATAAAATAATAATAATATGTACTTAACAAATAATAAAAATCGGGAGACCCGTGGGAAGCCATTTCTTTCATTTAAATCACATTTCCGGAGATAAAGTTGAAAATTTTGTTGGAAATCGAAAGTGAAGAATAGCCATTTGATTGCCAGATTTAGTGGGCTGTATCTCGGATCAAAATTTTATGTTTGGGAAAAACAAAAATATGTCTGTAACTTACTTTTTTCCTAATTGTAACATGTGTTAAATTGAAAAACGTCTGAAACTATGTAAATAACCCACTGCTTGGATTGATATGGACTCCTTGTGCGCATCTTGTCTTCAAATTTTGCATTATCACTTGCTTTTCGGGTTCGTAATTAATTTTTACTTTGAAATGATTTCTTAATCAGTAAACATTTTTTTATTGTTTCAATCATGGAGAAATTTTTTGACTGTGCACAGTCATGACACTAAACCAAATGATTTGATTTAACGAAAAGGAAATCTTTCTTGCTGTTAATTGAGGCGGCGATACGCCCGGAGAGAGGCCATGTCAGCCTAGTCGGAAACTAGGTGGGAGGCTGCGACACTAACACAAAAGAAAAGAAAGGAAGAAAAGAAGGAAAGAAAAAAAGGAAAGGAAGAAAGAAAAAGGGGGAAAAACTCCGAATAAGAGAAAACGTAAAGATTAAGTAATATTTACTCTTTTGGTATTTATTGTTGTGGCACTTTAAATATAATTAATTTTTTTTCTCGTTAGCAGTTTTGATTTTTTCTCTCTCCCCCTCCCCGCCCTTTTTTTCTTTTCCCCTTATCTTTTTTTTTTTTTTTTTTGGTGGACGGGAGGGGCCCGGTGACATAGTTGAGTAGGGGCCCACGTTGTCTCTCTGCGACCCTGAGCAGCGAAAAGTAAAGGGATGCAAGTGGACGTTTGATAGTTTTGAGAAAAACGCGTCTGAAGTACATGTCCTAGGTAGGCTTTCATTATTTTTTTCCCCAAATCAGGCTCTATAGCAGTACCTTCCAAAGCTACCAGTACAATTAAACAGAGGAGAGGTCTCCCTATTTCTTGTACTGATTATCTTCAAAGTTTTAATTTTGGCACTTATGTTCCTTTGCTTCTCACTGACTCAATTGATCCCACGTATTTTTCTGATCGTGTGCTTCCCCAAAAATCTAGATTTGTACTTTTAACCTCTGAAACATAAAGGAAGGGGGTTATAAGTTTGACGTGTCTGTGTATCTATGTATCTGTGTATCTATGTATCTATGTATCTGTTTGTCTGTCTGTGGCACTCTAGCGCCTAAACGGATGGACCGATTTTGACAAAAAAAAAAAGTGTTCGAAAGGAGAATTGATTAAGAGTGTTCTTAGCTAGGTTGCATCTTTGGATGACATTCATTAACGAAGATATTAATTAAAAACAACTAAAAGGTTTTTCGCGATTTTTGCAGGGAAAAAACATAGTTAAAATTTTTAAAATTCAATACCAAAATAAAGAGATTTTTTTTCTGCGTCTGATAGAATGTGTTTGGAACTTCCATGTTTCATAGAATTCGAATTATAACGTTTTTTAAAGCATATTTTAATAACGGACAAGCCTTTATTCACGCGATTGATAAACGAATTCATTGTTGGCCGAGTAGAAAATAAAACGCAATGATTTAAAATTTTTATTTGTTGCCAATTTCCAGTTCTGTTGCCTGTCCAGTTTATATTTAACGTCAAAGTGATATGTTTTGAGTTCTTTCAGTTAAAACAGAAAAAAGAAAGGAAGTAGCGATTGTTTCTTACATTTATTTCTGACCCAGGCAGCGCCGGGTATTTTTGCTAGTCTTTATACATAAAGGGCTAATCTCTGTCCGGATGTCCGGGGTAAACTTCAAAACTACTGGAGGGATTTTAACCATTTTTTCACCATTGATAGCTACATAATCGGGGAACAACTTAGGCTATAATTTATTGCTAAAAATCTTAGTTTAAAAACGACGTGATCGAAAACTGTGAATGTAATGTAATTTCCACATCAAATGATTAAAGGTTAAACCCATTGTTTCGAAAATTCGTTGCCTAACAACAGGAACATTAAAAGTAATCATAATGTAAATTTTGAATCAAGGCCTCTCTGGAGCAAGCATGACATTGCTTTCTTAGGAATTGCATCCTCATCTTTATACATAAAAGGCTAATCTCTGTCCGGATGTCCGGGGTAAACTTCAAAACTACTGGAGGGATTTTAACCATTTTTTCACCATTTATAGCTACATAATCGGGGAAAAACTTAGGCTATAATTTATTGCTAAAAAACTTAGTTTATGAACGTCGTGATCGAAAACAGTAAATGTCATGTAATTTCCACATCAAATGATTAAAGGTTAAACCCATAGTTTCGAAAATTCGTTGCCTAACAACAGCAACATTAAAAGTAATCATAATGTAAATTTTGAATCAAGGCTTCTCCGGAGCAAACATGAGTCTAAAGTCATTTAAACATTTGGAAACTCACTTTTTGCACACTTAGGTAAGCATAGTAGAGAGCATTTTTTCTTTTCTTTTTTTGTGTGTGTACTATTTAAGTAAATAAAGTGCACAGTTTTTTTAGTGATCTTTGTTTTTGTTAGATATATTTTGGAAATTCTTCAAATTTTTATATGCTTCACTTTGCGCTTTCGTTTCTAAATGAATACTCTTTCGTTCTTTATACTTATTGCTGTTTTACTTTTATGGTTAAGGGTGAAGCTCAATTTTTAATCACGTCAAAGCGGTGTGTTTTGAGTTCTTTCGGTTAAAACAGAAAACAAAAGAAAGTAGCGATTGTTTCTCACAATTATTACTGACCCAGGCAACGCCGGGTATTTTTGCTAGTAGCAAATAAAATACTTGACATTGATTTTTAATAATGCAAGGCTTTTGAAAGGATTTTCAATTTTCCTTCTTGATTCTACAATTGCGACTCAGTCGGGGTTTTTTAAAATTTTTAATTTTACCGTTGCTTGTTATTGACCCCGATACAGAAAGGAAGGGGATTATAAGTTTGACGTGTCTGTGTATCTGTCTATAGCACTCTAGCGTCTAAACAGATGGACTGATTTTGAAAAAAAAAATGTTCGAAAGGAGAGTTGATCGAGGGTGTTTTTGCTGGGTTGTGTCTTTGGATAACATTAATTAACGAAGATATTAATTAAAACCTCTAAAAGGTTTTTCGTGATTTTTGCAGTGAAAACACATTTAAAAAATTTAAAATTTGATACCAAAATAAAGGGATTTTTTTTCTGCACCTGGTAGAATGTGTTTGGAACTTCCATGTTACATAGAATTCGAATTAAACGTTTTTTTGAAGCAGATTTTAATAACGGTTAAGCCTTTATTCACGCGGTTGGTCACAGAATTCATTATTGGGCGACAAGGAAATTAAATGCAATGACTTAAAAGGTTTATCTGTTGCCAGTTTCTATTTGTTCACAAATAACACAATTGAAATTGATTTTTAATAAGTATATAAGGCTTTTAAAAGGATTTTCATTTTTTTCCTCTTGATTTTCCAGTTGCGACTCAGTCAGGGTTTTTTTTTATTTTTAATTTTATATAGTTGTTTGGTGCTAGCGAGGGAACCCGCACGGCATTGATCGTAGTAGAAAATTAAAAGGTCATTTGGTTTGCTTGTATATTTACAAATGATGGATGATGAATTTCTTGCCAATTTGCTATGTTCATTTGCTCGTCTGTGTTACGATTCCACGTTATGATAATTTGGTAATTTACTCGTTCACGTTATGATAATTTGCTTGGTAAAATGTTCTTTAAATTGGAATAAAAAAAGAACAAAATCGAATTTTCGAAAAATCGTTTCGAGGCGCTATGTGCGTTACAGAGATCCTGACAGAGAGAGATCCAGATATCCAGACAGAGAGACTTTCAGCTTTATTATTAGTAAAAAAAGATAAAGATAAGTATTAGAGGAGTTTTTATCATCGAAAGAGTGTTCGAAGAAGTAACAGTTGGTGTAATATTTTCTCTGCTAAAAATGGGGTAAAACTTTAAAGTTGAACAGTTTTTTTTTTTTTTTGCTTTTTTTTAAAATACATTTTTGCCTAGATTAAAAAAAAGCGCGAATTTTAGACTCTCAATTTTTGTTTAGCCTTTGTAACTGCCCTGCCATTTATGAATTCAAACATGTTTTTGTATTTTGTGCTTTACTTGAGCATTTTTAGTCCCTTATCCTCAGCGATCGGGAAAGGGGTACAAGGTAGACCGAATGCTATTCGTGAGGTCTTAAGTTGCCCATCCTTGGTAAATGCGAAGCGCATGAAGCATGAGTCGAAGTAATTTTGGGGCACAGGAGTCGGAAGTCGAAGGCCCTAAAATTTCATTTTGATTCAGTCATATTTATTTCTGACCTGCGTCAATGTTAAGTCTACGTTATATAGTATCTCAATTTTTATTAGTCACTTTTTTTCCTGATTCTTGAAACCACAAATCGAGAATATATTCAGAATCTGCAAATTTTTTCAAATTTTTTGGTGACAATTTTTTTTTTTCGTGCTGCCGTTAATGTTTTTTTTTAATTGTTTAAAAAATATCCTTAAAATAGCTCTTTTTTTATCAAGAGCTTTTTCCAACAGTTTGTTTGAAGAAAATCCGCCTTTAAGCTCGGGATCTATCTCTGTTTTAACGTCTCCGTAGGTGCTAATGTTAAAAAAATTTTGAGCTGTTCAAAATTGAATGAAATATTGTTTCAATTAAAAAGTGAAACGTGGGAATGAGGTGTTCTCGCTGAGATCTTTCAAAAAACAAATGTTTGTTCGAATCAAACTATTCACTCAAAAGTTAGGGGGGGGGGCAGGCAAACAGACACATTTTCCCCATCTCAAAGCCCTACTTTCCAATTTATAATTTTTCAATATTTAACAAATCATTTTATTCATTTTTGATTTTTTTTCTAGCGATATTTTGTGTTAGTCTCCAGTTTCGCTGGCACTTCAAATTTCCTCCCCCCTTTAAGGAGGGAAACCAGTTTAGACGGGTCAAAAAATCCACTTTTTTTAATGTCAAAAAAAAAAAAAAAATTAAAACTGTTCAAGAATATGTTACCTAAATTTCAGTGAAAAATTCCGATTAGTTCCGATGCTAATGAACACTTAAGTGACTGTGGAGATTCAGAAACGTCACAGTAGTTTTTTTCAAAAGTGTTTTTCTCGAAAGAACTTTTTTTCAACTGTTGGGCATTCTAGCTCAAAGAGTTATTGACCAATCGTTCTGAAAATTTGTATGAAAATTCTTTATTCAATTCTACTCTGTATGAACCTAATTCAAGGATGATACTAGTACTAAAAATATTTTTTTAATGCATGAAATGTGAAAAAAATAAAAAATGGTAAAAAAATATGACATTGTAATCAAACATCTCCAAAACATGATAAGTTGACTATTAATCGAAAGGTGTTCTTTCTTTTTTTTTTAAGATTTGACTCCGTTCAGAAAATTAAGCGCAATGTAAGCAAAAAAAAAAAAAAAAAAAAAAAAATAGATTTGAATATTCAGACCTCAAAGGAATCTTTTTTGTGCTGAAAATTTTTATCTTTTCCCGAGGAAATGTAGTTTTTCTAATAGCAGTGTTCGACCTTTTATATAAATAAAAAAATACTACTCCTAATTGAAATTACACGTTTCGCCATGTAAACCTTTAACTGTTTATTCGAATACGAAGTAAAACATTAAAATTACTATCAACTTCATAAGTAAGAAATTATTTTCTCCTCTGCTTTCGACAAAAAAAAAAAAAAAAAAAAAAAAACATTTGTCTACGTTCGAAAAATTACACTTAAAAAACGGACTCTGCTCAACTGGTTTTGGTTTTGAATTTTAAGTGTTGGATTAAAAGAAAAACATGTGCTGGCATCACAACCGTAACGGTTACAGCAGCTTGCTATGGGAAATTGTATCAATTTTCAAAAATAAAAACACTTCTTTTCAACCATATTAATTATTTCTCTAGAATGTTTGTTTCAATCGCTACGTGAGATCTTCCTTATTCCTTAATCAAATTCCATATTTTACGACTTTTTTTAAAGCGTATTATGCTGGCTAATAACAAAACATAGAACTATGATCTTTTTTTTTAAATTACACATTGCTTCAAATGAATAGCATTCGAAATTCAGCACATTTGCTCGGTTGGTTGGAGTGTCATGCTGATAATCAGAATGGCGCAAGTTTGAATCCGTGCCAATAAATATCCGTTTAATGTTTCTTTTTTTTTCCGTCAGAGGCTCACACAAAATTGTATTTGCTACAACCCGTTTTTTCACATGCACAGTTATACTGCTTTTTTACGAGTAAAAGCTTTTAATGATATTTATGTTTGCATTGAAAAACCGTACTACCAAAAAGTGAGCGATGAACAGACTATCACAACATTGTATTTAACGAAGTGTTGTTACTGATGTCTTCAAATTACATGCCTTCTTTTGTGCATGTACTTTTTTCCGTTTACTTTTTTCTGTTCTTCTTCATTCTTTCTTTGAAATTTTTAAAGAGTGGAATGCCGTTTGAAACGACTCAAAGCACAGTGCGGAGTTTTGCACGAGTCGACTAGTCATGATAATTTTACAGTAGAGAGGAAAACTTTTTTCTGGCGCAGGTAAAGGATGGAACGCGCGTTCTTTTACCCCTGGTAAAAAATTGAAAAGGATTTTTTCATAAAGAACTTCGTTCACATGACTCGATGCGGAATAGGCTTCCACATACAATGCACTAATGAACAGAAAATTGCAATTTTTGGATTAACGTCACTCTGGCTTTGAGGTACAGAATTCTTTCAAATAAATTTCAGAAACAACGAGCTGGACATATTCTCGTCGTCATGGAAATATGAAAAGTCAGAGCTATATCAACTCGGTCAAGAGCGGATCGAAAGTAATCCGTGATTGCTCCATAAAAAAGAGAGAGAGAGAGGGAAAATCACTGGGGAGTAAATCCTACAACATCATCCCGAAGAAAATGATGCTGGAGCGGGGTAGTGGTCCGCGTGCGAGTCGAAGACGGACATGCGAAGCCACGGTGATAGATGTAAACATAGCTGGAGAGACTCCAAACAAAAAAAGCCAGCAGATTTACGATGCTCGGAAATAGAACGCTTTTTTTCCCCGCCCCTTCCCCCCACGGAGCTATGTGAGACGCGTGTTTTGCTTTTCTTCGTTTCTCGCGTTTCTGTTTCTTGTTTTACACTTCATTATTGCTTCTAACTCTTTTTCGAGAAGGAGAGCGCGCTTTTTTCGATTTTGTATTTCTGTTCCGGGCGTTCTAGAGCCGACACTGGAAAGTGTAAACAATTTTATCTGGTCGCGATTGCATTCCGCGAAAAATATTTCAGAAACTGTTTGCCGATACAACATAATTTTACCCTTTGTGTACAATGGGGTGGTTTCCTTCAGTCAAAAGTACTACTTTTAGTCATTGAAATGGATAGAATAAGCAAAAAAAAAAAAAAGAATAATACGGATCCAGAAAATGCTTTCATTTTCCCAACAGTTTTTTTTTAAATTCATTTTTTAATATGTCCGATTTTTCAAACAAGGCATGGTCTTGATGACGTCACAAATGATGCACTTTGCCGCATCTTTCTACTACGTTTCCACGTTATGATAATCAAGAAGGGAATTACAATTGCGCTCTACGCTTGCTATCAATCATATCGTTGCCAATACACGTGAGTAACGATGCGAATTAAATATTTTGCTCTGTGGATGGCAACACAGAATGGCATTTCATCATTTATGATGTCATCGGCAAGAAATGTAAACAATGAAAGATCACCGATTTAAGTAACTTTTTAAAAATATTAAACTTAAACAACTTATTTAAAAAATGGTTAGATCCTATGTTTTTAAGCATGTTCTTTCAGAAAAAAACCTTTAAAATATTAGAAACGACCCCATTTTTGGCAGAGCATTAAAGCATCCATGATCACTTGCGTCATTTCCATAATAGAATATCCCTTCACTAACAAATCAGAAACATCATTTCTATTGTCTAGAAATGGCTCAAAATTTTCAATGTGAACGTTTTTGGTTGTGCGTCACCGACGTTAGTATCCTCGTTGGTTTTGGCCTCCTTCGTCACTCTAAGAGCTCTTCTTCCAGTGAGTTCTGAACTGTGCGAGTTTAATCACTTCACTTCTGGAAACGCGTAAAACCGTTGTTCGTATTTATTCAGCCATAAGATACTTTACACATCAAAATAATATCAAATGTGGAGAAAAAAAAATCAGAAACTGTTTACTGATACGATATACGTAGTACTGTAACTGTAGCATTGATAGTTCGAATTTATTCAACCGTAGGCTAGTTTTTACAACAAAAGGGAATCAAATGGGAAAAAAAAAGGTCCATTTGAAGAGTTGATGGGCGATTCTCGAAAAAATGTCCCGTGCGCAAGGCTAAGTTTTTAAATTTTTTCAGCTAACCAAAGCCTTTAAAAAATAATGCTGTTGGGGAATAATGCATGCTTTAATATACTATCAAAGCATAACAGTTAATCCCATATTTAATTAATAGTTACTTGAATAAAATAAAAAACTTAGCGTTACGCATGGGACATCTTTTCGAGAATCGAACTAAAGCACTAAAACAACCTCAACTTAGTTTGACAAAGTTATTTTATTTTCAGAATCATGTGTGAAGAATGTGCAGAAAATGTTTTGGTAAAAATAATGCTGAAATGGACGATCGTGTAAAATTGCATTCATATGTTTGGGGTTGCATCAATGAGGCAATTAAAAATGCATTAAAAAAATAAATAAATAAAAAAGATTATTGATGCAAATCAATTGAGTGAGGTGAATGAATCTCACTTAGTTGACTCATATCATTAACATTGCATCTTTTTACTATAACTCGTACTGTTTATGCGACTAATAATATGACAATAGTAATGTATTATGATGATCTGGTTCCGACAAAGCCCGGGTGACTAAAAAATGCTTTGGCAACCAGTTTCTCATCACAAGAGAAAAGAAATCAAGCAGGAATAATGAGTTCTTTGATAGTAAAAATTAAAAGTTACTATATTACTTGGTTTCATTTTTCTTAGCTCCCCTAATAAGAAAGTTCTTTCTGCAACTACTTGTTATTTACGATGATGAGAGCAGTCGTAAGTACGTGAGGTTCCATCGGGTGTAAAAATGCTCTGGAGCCTTTTACAATATTTTACTTTCTTAAATTTCTCATTTTATAATGACCCCCTGAACATGGCCGGCCTCGGGCTTTGCCCGGGATAGGTACATACATAAAGACGGAAATGCTGAATTAAAAGTATAAAATAGCTTTTAATGAGAAAAAATTTAAATGCTTTTTTAAGAGAGTTACGGAAAAGTTTTGGGAAGAAAAATGATGAAACAGTTTTTAAAGTGGAAAAATAAAAACATTTTTAAGTGGAAAAATAAAGACATTTTTAAGTGGAAAGTTAAAAATAAAATGTTCTGGTAAGGAATTACAAAAATGGAAGAGTTTTTACCGAAAACTATGAAACAAATACTTTCAAAACGAGGAACAAAAAAAAAAAAAAAAAAAAAAAAAAAAAAAAAAAAGCGCTTAAATACTGAGAAACTTAATATCAGCGGCATCCAATTACAAAAGAATTCACTATAAGAACAAATGATGGATGCTGTTTTGCTGTTAACGGGTGAGAACTGAACGCAACGGGATGTGTAGAATGATTCAGAAAGAAAATTCCATTTCGTAAGGTTGGGGCGAAGATGGAACAGGAAAACCCCCTAGGGCTACTTCCGTTAGCCGCATTATGTGGTTCTCACACTTTCAAACACCGTCGAATTAATACCGCTAGGGCACCAATAAACATCGTAAAATCATCACACTAATGAATGATATTCAGCTTCAAATCTCCGTGTACAAATAACCGTAATAATTTTACGATGGCCGCCGCTAACATATGTATTACACAGCAAGAGTAATTAAATCAATAAAAAGTAAAATATTATTATGCTGGCCCGTTTTTTGGGTGACCAGGTGCCCCCCCCCCTCCCAATTTTA
The DNA here is from genome assembly GCF_026930045.1 of Uloborus diversus. NCBI lineage: Eukaryota > Metazoa > Arthropoda > Arachnida > Araneae > Uloboridae > Uloborus > Uloborus diversus. Next base: position 58,274,913 of record NC_072736.1, on the reverse strand, counting down.
AAAACAAAATGTTATTATGCATTTTTTAATGCACTTCGCTAGTTTTTTTTTTTTTTTTTTCGATAAAATGTGTTGAATACATTTCTTTCCCCTCTCCGGAAAATTTTGAAATAACGGGCCTCTTATCATATCTGGCAACAGTGAAAAATCATCTAAAGATAAAATCGTCTGTCAAAACGTTGTTAATTAAAATGGCGTCCGATGTCTTCATTGAACATCATTAGAAACGTGGAGAGTCAATGTGTACAATTTACAATGAAGTCCTGAAACTCTTACGTATTAATACAAACCACAATTTATTGATTAAGGTATTTCATCAATATGAGGTCAAGAATTCAGTTCGAATGCTTCTTGGAGATGCTGAACAAGGCATGTGACGTCGACATTGCATTTGGTCGGCACGAAAGAATCGTGCCTGGGATGCATTCTCGGGGATGGGGCTGGCAGACGAAGAGATTTATGTTCCTGCTTTTCGAGGACAGATTGGCACCATCCATTAAGCGATGCTGATACGCTCTACCAGCTGAGAAGTATTTTGGGAAGCGAAAACACTTCTCGCGTCGGATTCTCTCACTTTCTCTCTCTTTGAGGCAAGCCCTCATGGCTCTCGCTGAGGGAACTTCGACGTCATGTTCGACAAAGTGACAACTTTGACTGAACCACAAGGATCATGACCACTTTTCCCGCAGAAAACTTACCAGAAAATTCCTTAAAGAACAACAATGACGATTCAACATGAGAAGATGTGCCAGCATCTGAACTAGTTGAATACAATGCTGCATCTTCGAATAACCTATCAAAGGAACAACCAAAAAAAACCCTTCAAAATCACATGATCTACTGACAGTTGATGAACTCACGAAAAATACTTTCAAGTTAGAGGCTACCAGAAATTGAATCACTTTCTTCATGGAGAACAAGATAACTCGAGCTAGTTAGCATATCTCACTGATTTCAGTACAATTTACATGATAATTCCAATTAATTCTGGTTGCTGTATTGCTAATTGTTGGTTCGTTCTAAAGGTGTATCTGGAATAGCTCGTCTGCGACACTGACCCATTTTTTTAAAATGATACAAACAGTAAACTGTCTGTTTTGAGATCTTTTTTCATAAGTTTCTGGAGCGTGCAGCACACAGTAGTTGAAAGAATATGCATAGATCACGATCATCAAGAGCATAATCTATTTTGGGGCGTGGTCCCTGAACCTCTCTTCCCTAAAAATCATCAAAAATCATCTAAAACTGCGATTTTAAAACTACAATATCGAAAATTTTCTGGAGTGACCTTCACCTATTTGTGCGGAATATTGTATGACTAAATTTATATTGCTTATATGAATCTAGAATTGTTAAGTCTAGTAGAAACTCGTTTATCCGTTGTCCGGATATATTTTGTGGTCTTTTTATATTCACGCTCTCGTACAGATAATAGCCAATGATCGAGTAACGCTTTCGTCATCAACGATGAAACTCGCGCCACGGCATGATAACTTGATAATATGTTTTGGTAATGTTCAACATGCAGAGCAATGCTTTATTGTAACAACGCTGAACTGGATCCAACTGTTTTACTGGTAAGACTGTCATTTCAGGGGAATGAAGAAACGAAAAAGCGGTCAACAATGTGCGCTATCTACTGAAGTTTAGGCTAAATTTACGCTGGAGTTAGGTTTAAAATTTCATCTATCAAATTTAGGCTGGAGTTAGGTTTAAAATTTCAGCTATCAAATTATCACCAAACTGGCAATTGCTTCCTTCAAATGTAGAAGTAATTTTCACTCGTCATACCTTGGCGGGAAATTTTCTATAAAATTATGATAGCAGGTAAAATTCTGATAATATGATTCCTTTCTGTTAAGGCGTTATAATGTCAGATCTCACACTGCTTGTCTTCACAACTGGATACAGCATAATTGGGACAAGGTCAGACGACATATTGCTATAAGACTAAGGCCTTCTTTTACCCTTCAAGACTTCAAGAGTTAAAAGATTTCGACTTGAAGCTCTAAATCTATTGAAGATCATTTCTTCACTAGCAGAATGTTATTCTCCAATCCCAATATTTAACAGTTCGGGTGGACCACACGACAAATTTAACATCCCATATCGTTGCCAAACGATACTTATTTTGTCAATTGCATGTAACCACATTGTTGCCCTGAAACTCAAGTTCATGTTCTTTCTACCGTTCCAAGGAACTTAATTTCCCACACAAATGTCTGCTGCATCTTTTTTGCTGTATTGCATTTTGCTACACATGTATTTTGTTCCATTTTATTTCCCTGCAAAGTTACCCTGCAACGGTTTCTTCACTTTTTTGTGCTCCTGTAGTTTTTTAAGAAGTGTACTTTAAGAGGAATTTCTTTCCTTTGAGTTTTTTTGGTTATTTCTAAGCATTTGAAAAAGAAAAAACACTTTTATGTTTGGGAATTAAGTTGTTACACGTCTCAAGTTGATTGAAGTGCGAGACACCAACAACGCCATTATGTGAACTCAAAAACGGTGGAAAAATAAGTTGTAAAAATATTAGCAACTTCTCTTAAGATCAATGTCTCCAAGTAAAAAAAAACACGTTAGTATTTTGTTCAATATGATAAAATTATTTAAACACCCTTACGACAATGAGAAACAAACTATTAAAAATTACTTTAGTGCACAAAAAATATATATATATATTTTTTTTTAATAATTAACCAAAATTAGTATGTTGTGGCCATCACGAAACCTTTTTATCCGTTCTTATATCTATCCCATGAATTCTTGGATCTAACGTATTATGCTTCATGCAATCGTTGGCTACAAAATTCTACTATTCGAACATTTTATTTGTTGACAAATAGAGGATGGCAAGAGATAAATATTTTAAATGATACAGATTTCTCCGGTCATTTGCCAACAATTAAATGGCTCGAGAGGCTTTCTCGAGGGAATAGCAAGTGGAAACATTTTATTGGGATTTATCTTTCACAGTGTTGCTTTAAATAATCTGTTTAACTAGCACAAAATATGACCAAAATCAGCCCTTCTGGAGGATTAGCTCCGAAATTGAATCGACGCTTGTTTCCACGTACGTTCACGTTTACTCTAAATTTTATAAAAATGGTAGCATTGCTTCTTGAGATATAGCCGTCGCAATGAACAAGAAAGAGCGCTAAATTGCACCACCCTCTTTGGAGCTATTGATACCAAAATCTAATCAGCTTTTTTACCCTCTAGGTATATCTGTGGGCCATTTTTTGTTTAAATTTTTTCATTACTTTTTGAGATATAGCAGTCACATGTAACGAGAAAAAACACTCGATTGTTCAACTCCCCCTTGAGATATTGGCACCAGAAATTGAATCAGCAGCTGTACTTTCTAGGGTCTAAACAAAGCCCAATTTTCGTTTGATTTCATCCATTACTTCTTGACATATAGCAGTCATGAATTATGGAGAAAACGTTCGATTACTTCATCCCTTAGAGAAATTGGCACCAAAAACTATTGGACACCAGTTTGCATGGGGACAAATGTGTGCTTCAAATTTCGTTCGATTTCATGCAGTAGTTTTTGCGCTAGAAAGACCACAAAAAAAAAAAAAAAAAAAAAAAAAAAACAGTCACACACATACAGACACACACACACACACTGACAAACATACAGATATTCTCCAAAAAACGGTCAAAATGGACTCAGCACACCTCAAAGCGTGCCGATCTGTTGAAATTTGAAAAATTTCACGAATTTAATATTTTTATCTATTTATTAAATTTTGCAGAAAGTAATAATGACAATAAGCTACTGTCTTTTCTGTTACGAATAGGTAGATCTCTTAGCACACAATATAAATCTATTTTGAAGATTGATATCACAGGTGAAAAATTATGCTTAAGGTGTGGGAGTTACATCATGAAATTCAAAATGATATTGTTGATTTTTTGGGAGAGTCTGCAATATAAAAATTAGCTCGTTAAATAAGTAATCTGAAGGGAACGAAATTTAGTACATGAAAATAAAATGTAAGCAATTTCGTAAATGGGTTTTTACGGGCTTTTGATGCAGTATACTGCTTAAAAAGTTTGATGAAATCATTTACTCCTATTTCAAAGTCTTTTGCAAGCGATATTTTGTAATGATTGTTATCCTTATTCTAATGTTATTTAGTTTTATTTCATTTCTTTTTCAAGCGTTATTCACACTCTTCGACTGTATTTCCTCAAGTAGGAGAATGTGGGGGAAAGTGAAATAGCGAGGCCAAGTGAAATAGTTGAGCAATGTGAAATGGTGAAATATTTACTCTGCTTTTAGTGCCACCTATCTGGTAATATTTTAACTAAGTAGTAACACATATAGTCTATTCCAGTCAGGAAAAAATTACCTCTGAAGATCAAAACAGACGATAATACAAGCAATTTTCAAAAATTGATACTCGTATGGCAATATTTTGTTTTAAGTTAAATGTTATTTTTGTTATTATCGAATGATAAAGTTCTTGTTACTAACATTTTGAATATTATTTAAGACCTTATAATATTCGGAGCAGTATTTATTTAGTTAATATTAAACTTATGTTTTTCAAATATTTTGCTCAGTTAGTGAAGTGCATGCGTGGCAAAGTGAAATAGTACATTTCGTTTACTTATATTTAATCATTTACTGTCTTATTTACGCATTTATTTATTAATTGATTGAAAATTAGAAAATTGTTTATTGAAAATATATATATCGCTCATTTGGATGAAGAGTGCCACAATATGAAGAAATGAAATTTTACAGGAGAAGCGTTTGAAGTTGAACTCTTCAGGCAATTTGCATTAAGAAAAGTAAGTTTACTGTGCTCTCCAGTGGTTAATATTTGAACAAAAAAATCTGTCATTATTTTCCAAAGAAGATAACGTACGTCCTTTGTAGGCCTTTAAGCGGGGGAAAAAAATTAAAATTTCGTATTGTTGTACTCCTTTTCCATACGAGCGATATATATATTTGCTTTGCCCATGAAAAAGAAAGTGAAGATGCTCCACTTTTTTTGTTTGAAGACTCAAATTTACTGCTAAAAGAAAAAAAAATGTTTAAATGCAAGTTGTATTATAAAATAAATCGTTTTTTCTTTGTGTACTGTAGATTTCAAAGCAAATTTTTAATTTGTTCATTAATGGTAAGTTATCTTAACTATTTTACTTTGCTCCACATTCCCCTACTATATAGTTGAAGTAGAGGAAAAATTATTAGTGCGTATAACTATTATTTCTCGGAAGGTTTTTTTTTCTTTTTTTTTTTTTTGTTTCGTTAAAGAGTTGCTACATTAATCTTGAATTTGAATTTGTCAAAAACGAATTCCAACTACCTTTAAAAAAATTTTTTTTAGAACTAATCACTAATCATTTTAGAGATCGTCAACTTCTATGAAATGAGGACAACTAGCGAATTTGCAAGTTGTCTTCATTTGATTGAAGTTGGCGTTCCGGATCACTTTTGAGGTCCTCCGGCATCCGCGAGCATGACGGAGGCACCCATGTCCCCCGGAATCGCCTTTATTCTGATCCGACCCTCTCGACTTTACACAATCCTCTTTAGATAAAAACAGCATCCTGCACACAACATCCAGCATCCAGGATGCAACGTCAAGCATGCAGCCCCCCGTCATTCATGTGAATTTTGATGTCTTGAAGGGCATTCATTAAATACGTAAGGGTCCCGAGGGGGGGGGGGATATGTACATATCCTTACATGGGTGGGGGGGGGGGGTCAGACCCATTCTTACGTAATATTTTCTAAGTCGATATTTTGTATTATAAATCGCGCAGTCAAGTGGTTTGGCAGGAATCATAATTCATTTGATTCTGGAAGGTGAAAAAGTATTAGGATGAGCTGTTTCTTACTTATTTTTCAAAGAATAATTAGTGTAAACTATAATAAAAGAATCGCACTGTGTATAGAATGTCTTATTTTAAATTAGTATCGCATCATATACAAAAAATATTTGTTGAAAAAACAATTCAGTCTAGATTCCTTTCAGTAAATATTTCTTGACATTAAAAGGATTCAAAATTTTTTTAATAATAGTGAATTTACTAATGATTCTAGTGATGTAAGATTCGCTATTTTATTAGTTTGAAAAACGAAATGGAATATTACGTAATATAGGGGGGGCGGCTTGAAACTTCTTACTTACCCTTACATGGGTGAAGGGGGGGGGGTCAAAAATTGCCAAAATCATCCTTACGTAATTAATAAATGGCCCCTTATGATTGCGATAGGAACCATTTGTCGAAAGAGAAAACCCAACGAGTAGGGTCCAACCGTAATTCGTGATTGCGAAAAGCATAATTCAAATTCAAGATGTCAAAATTCAAATGAATACCCGCTGCTGGATGCTAAATGTGTTTTTTGATTGTTATTACTACTTTTTAAATATGTTTTCTTATTATTCTTTTAACTTGGAAATGGATAAATGCTCCCGACTAGCTGCTAGACTTTTTCTTCTTCGTAAAGGACTGCTCTCTAATTTTAACCCCTCAGAGCAGGTGCCTTTGGTAAACAGGACAGAGGGAGCGATCCGCTTCCGCGTCGCGCTCTATTTTGGTCCGGGTCAGTGGCAGTTCCTTTTTTTCTAGTCCAAGAATTTACCTAATGTAACGCTATTATTGTCTTATTGTCAATCGCTGCTATAATTTAAAAACATAATTATGTGTTTTTCAATTTAATTAAAATAAGTATGTAATCAACTTGCTAATTAAGTCGAGTGTGAATTTTTTCAACTCGAAATACGAGGGGGGACCCAAAAGAAACCGGACTAATGGTGCGATGCCAAACCTAGATGTAGTAGAGTGTTCTCCAGCTAGACGGCTCAAGTAGAGACCTTCACAAACCAGCTGTGCAAGTGGCGTCAGTTTAGTTGATAACGTCTGATCGTAGTGTTGGTTTTCTCAGGTGTTGTTGCTTTCCGCATGCGAACTCATTATGGCAGATTTGAAAGAACAAACCGTAAGCTTGAAATTTTGCTTCCTGCTTGAAAAGTCGGTAACGGAATAGCTTACCAAATACTTCAACAAGCTTACAAGAACGATGCTATGAGCCGTTAACAAGTTTTCGAGTGGTTTGGGCGCTTTAAAAGTGGTAGCATGAATGTCAAATATCGTGCTCGCTCTGAGCGCTCTTCAACGTCTAGAAATGATGAAAACGTTGAAAAATCCACCAAAAAATCAACGAGAGTCGTCGTTTTTTTCGATTGACAAAACTTTAGAAGAAACAAGAGTGAGTTGGAGCTCGCGCGGGCGATCGGAAGAATGGTTCCTTCATCATGATAACGCTCCCGTACACACTGGCCAGTCGTTCCTCGACACCCCGTATTGAGCACTTTGAAGGAGACTAAAGAAATTTTGTGAATAAAGTAATGTATAAATATTTTAGAACAAAAATCCGGTTATTTTTGGGTCCCCCCTAGTAAGTTAGTCCTGGATAGAAGATTTTTTTAAATATTTTTTTTTATTAAATACGTCATCGCTTTGTGCATATTCAACAAATACTAAATTTAACAAATTATGGGATGACGTTTGTGAAAATTTACGAACAACCCACATGGGTAACATTCAATTTTGATATATACAAAAGAAAATAGTTTACATATATATATATGTATAAACTATTTTTCGTTTATTTTCATGAATGTCATGAGAAAACTATAAATAAATAAAATAATAAAGAAAAAATTAAAAGAAAAAAAATAAAAGAATTTCAAAAAAATCTCCATTTCTGTCTCTTTTTACTGCTTGAAAAATGCTTAAGGCCAAAAAAGAAAAAAAAAGTGCAGGTAATAGCATTGAAATTGTTCAAAATGAAAGTGTTCATATGATAAATTAAAAAAGAAATAAATTCGGAAATTTTCTTTTTTTCTGCAGCTGGATAGAAATATTGCATTTTCTGTTCTTTGTTTCGAGAAGAATTTGAAATTTTTTCTATTTCATTTTATTTCGGGGAACCGAAATGAATTAAAACTTAAGATCTCATAAACTCGGTTTTTTATGCTTTTTTTCAACAATTAAATAATTATTTTATTCAATAACCCCTATGTCTTGTTTTAAACTAAAGCGTGCAACAAAATTTTGGCAGAAACGAGGAAAATTTAGCTAGTATAATTTTTATCGTATATTTCGACTCATTCAAAATTCTTGCATTCAACTGATTTTTCGATTTACCATTCATTTGTGGTGCATACGAATCATTGTAAATCAATATTTTTTAATTTACAAAGAATAACGCATAATACAGTTCATTAGTAATGTAATAGGAACTCATTGACAGAATTTTGAATAAAAATTAATTCCACATACTTTTAACAACTAAATTAACCACATTCAACATCGCTACAAAAGAAAAAAAAAATACATTTTTTTTTGTAACAGTTTTAAAATTGCGTAAAATTCAGTTTCTCGAGCGATTATGCCTTAATTTTATGTCAATTTCCACTATTAATGACTTTTCTGTTATCAACACTTGAAGATCAACAATTTTGTCCAATATTTAAGCGTACAATTTTACAAGAGGCAAATTGAGAAGCAGAACAATTACAAAAAAATATTTCTTTCGTGAATTTCATTGCGTAAAAAATAAATAAACAAAGTAAATGCACCTTTTATAGAACACAAAAGCAGCAGATTTTCTATTTAAAAATGTTCTTTAATCGTAGCATTTTTTTTAAAAATAAGATAAATAATTTTTATAAAAAATAAAAGCATTTGCAGGTAGCTGTTTCTTTTCTGTTTTTATTTTCGTTTAAAAAATCACCTAACGTTTTAAATTTTAACTTTAGAGCGGAAAAAAAAGCAATGAAAGTCCACCTGAAAAAAATAAAACAGAAATAAACTAATTTTTATCAGAAATAAAATAATTTACAACTCTTTTTCCGTTGTCAGAACTAAAAATTTTATTGAAAACTTTAGAATTAAAATTTAAACAAAAATCATCCCAAGATTCATTTTATGCAACAATCAAATCATTTGCGCTTTGAATTTATTTCGCTTTGGTTCAGTCAACCAATTCGTTACGTTAAGTTTGAAAAAAAAAAAAAAAAAAAAAAAAACGAGCTGATGTGTGCATCACACGACTCCCTTTAAACCAATTTAATATGATTTCCCCATTATTGGAAATTTTAATGTGATTCAATAGTTAACTCTCTAAATATCACCAACAGTGGCCAAATAAAAACCAAATTTAAAAGAAAATCGCCAAATTTGTCGCCATGTTGATGACAAAAGTTGGCGATCAAAAGACTGGCGATATATCGCCAAGTGTCTGCCAAATTATAACTCCATTTGAGTTTGTATCGAAATTAACATTGATTTCTCCCCAAAAAGATGCGAAAGACGCCTTTAAAAACACCCGAATGTTCTCAAAAGAGGAGGTGCACAACTACACTCCACTAGGAGTCTACGCACCAAATTTGAACTTTCTAGGACATATCGTTCTTGAGTTATGCAATATAATATATGAACGTACGGACATACATACGTATATACAGACGTCATGAGAAAGCTCGTTGTAATTAACTCGGGAATCGTCAAAATGGATATTTCGTGCGTATATACGTCCTTAGGTATATATCCACGTGTGATTGGATCGAAAAAAAAAAAAAAAAAAACTCAACACTCAACATTCAGTCGAGAATGAGCAAAATGGAAATTAAGGTCGATTTTTGAGTGAAATTTTTTTTCGCGAATACAGTACTTCCTTTTTTTGTAAAAGGAATTAATATTTTGATTTTAATTAATAAATTTTTCCTATTTCTAGCGAAGAAAAATTAAGAATATATTCAGAATTTGAAGTTTTTTCATCCTTTTGGTATTGAACAATAGTTTTTAGCTTAAAAATTAATAAATAAATGGGTTTTTAAAATTCGCACGTAATTGCTAATGGTATTTTTTTTACGTGTTTTAAAAACTACTCTGAAAATAGCCTAATTAAAAAATCCAAATGAACTAAGTTTAGGATAAGCAAATTCGCTTTTAAGTTCAGAATTTATAGTTGTCTAAAATTTCCCCATAGACGCTTATTATTATTATTATTTTTAATGTAAATGTGTATGAATTTTCACATGGCTATAACATGAAAAAAACCATCAATTTGATTTTTCAAAAGTTTTCAAACAAGATGCAATAATGAAAGAAAAAAAAAAGGTTAAAGACGTAAAAAAGGAAATTACTTTTAATCAAAACAATTAAAAGTACAATTTTGGATTGCTTCTTGAGAAAAACCAAAAGCCGTTTGGTGAGGCGTGCGATCCACGTTGGAAACACTAATCTCAAGAGAGTACAAGGAATAAATTTTTATCTTGATACTTCGAAAAAGGAAGTTTTTTTTTGACTGCTTACATTTTTTTTCTTTCTCTTCTTAAAACCTCATTAAGTTTGTATGTTGTATGCTTAATTTTTCTTCGCTTGATTTCAGTTCGTATTGCTTTTAAACGTTGTTTTGTCCTAGAAGCAGCTTATTTGTGTCTTCCAGAAAAATAAAAACCACTTTTTGCAATGTTTGCCAACATTTAAAGTCTCTCAATGATCAGCCAGCAATAAAGTTTTAGGACGTCAGCCACGGCAGCAAGTAGCCCAATCGGCTACTGCTCACACTTGCAACACTGGGGATTTATAAGCACCCCCTATTGTAAATAAATTATTCCCCTCACTCAAGCTGATAAGCAAATCGATGTCTAAAGGAGAAAAAACTTTTTTTTTTCTCACTTTGGCTGCATTTTTATGCATAACATGAAAACGAAACTTTCGTTAAAACTAAGACTTAAAAGAAGAACATTCGAGCTATAGAGACAACTTTATTGAAAACACTAAATTATTTTGATACCAAATGAAAACTTTGAGATAAAGGAATATTCTAGTTACAGCACTTCGAGTAATCAAGAGTCGACTGTATATGTATTTTTTAAAAAATGGCTACCAAAAGTCAAAAGGAGCTACCATTTATTAAGGACTCTGGCAGGCAGGGGATTTAGAACTCCTAGTCTAGATCTTAAATTCTGGCGGATGGCACCCAAGGGTCATTCCATACAGATTCAACGGATGAGTGCGCTCGACCATTTTTAATTTTTTTGAAACTCATATCCCAAAAAGATGCATATGAATGATGTTTAAAACCACTTTTATTTTTTCTCTAACCTTAACCCTTGATTTTTTAGGGGTCATCAAAAGTGATTTTCGCAGTCAAAAATGGGATTTTTAGACCTTTGCATTTTGCCCAAAATCTATTTGAATTACATTCATGGCAGTTAATTTTACGCTTTGATGTTAAAGTGCATAAGATGATAGTCTCACATGCTGAGTTACGTGGCTGTAGCTTAATTAATAAAATAATGGCAACAGGTTAAAGTTCAAGGTCAAATGTAAAATTTTTACTCATTTCAAAGGATCATAACTCGCTTAGGGGACGGAAACACAAAATGAAATATGGAAAAAACTAATCACTGGAGTCACACTAATGAGAAAATATAGCTGTAATTGTGTGTTTGTTTACCCTTTATAAATTACAGCCCCTTAAAGATCAGAAAATTGAGAAAAATGACATTTTTAGACCCCTGTAAACCAAAAGGGGATGGAATTAAAAATGAAATTTCTTGGCCAATTGAATATTCCATTCAAGTACTATACATGTTATATATATTGTTTTGTGTATTTGGTTTGTAAAAATGATACAGATCTTTGAAATTGAGCAATTTTGCTTGTTAATTCACGCACTAAAATAGAAATAAAAAGTGTGAAAGCTACATTGCACCTTCTTAAATTACGTATATTGTGCTCTATGTAATATATTATACTGAAAAAACATATTGTAAGTATAAAAATAATTATTTTAACTTGATAACTTAGAAATATTTGGACATAAATGAGTAGTTCATACACGATTGATAGTTTAAGTAGTTAATTTATAGACTATCTACACACACAAATTTTCAATACATACAAACATACGGTCTGTACATTAACTTATGTAACTTACCTAAACACGTGCAAAAGCATTATCTACATAGTTGAAAGGAAAAAAAAGGTGCGTTTTTCATTTCTTGCTTCAGTGTAGTTTTAAGAAAATGAATTCACACAGTAGTACTATAGTTCTGGTGGTGACACAGCATGTGGCGTACTGAAATACTTTACTTAAATACACAACAAAAATTGAAAGATCTTTCTTAATTTAATCACGAAACGGATGTCAACTTGAGAGCTGAATGGCATTTCTATGCAATATCACACGGTAATGGACATTGTAACAGAATCAGAAGAACCGTAAAAAGAATTGATACTACTAAGACTAGCTTGCAAAGAACTACTAGAAGTCACATTTTAATTCCTACAGAAATGTATACCTTCTGTATTTTTGCTACTAAACTTTGCATGTATCCTTGTGAGCATTCAGTATATTAAACTAGCTGAAAAAATGCTGTAAGAAAGGTTTGACTCTGCAAATAAAATTCCCAATACAACATTTAATCACTGCTTTATGCCACCGTATTTAAATATTATCACTGAAAAATTATTGTCCCCTAGCAATAGGTATGAAGAATAGTGTGTTACTAAAAAGACTATCAAAGGAAAATGCCCATTATTGTCAAAAAAGTTATGACATAGCTTGTGTTGATCACTAAATTTAGAACCCCTGTTATTGTCTTGCTCCTAATATATTTTCCAAGTATCAAATTCTGAATGTGCCTTGGTAAAGCATTTTAAAACGCCATATACTTGAGTCACCATTACAACTATAGGACTACTAGGTGAGTTCATTTTTCCAAAACTACACTCAAACATGAAATAAAAAACGCACTTTTTAAAATTTAAATTTTGTATAAATAATGTTTTTGCATATGTTTAAGGCAATTTAGATATGTTAATGTACAGAGCATATAATTGTGTGTATTGAAAAATTGTGTGTGTAGATAGTCTATAAATTAACTACTTAAGCTGTCAATCAAGTATGAACTCCTCATTCATGTCCAAATATTTCTAAGTTATCAAATTAAAATAGTTTTTTTATATTTAAAATATGTTTTTTCAGTATAATATATTACTATATAAGCCATTTAAGAAAGTGCAATGAAGTTTTCACACTTTTTATTTCTGTTTTAGTGCGTAAATTAACTAGCAAAATTGCTCAATTTCAAAGACCTGCATCTTTTTTACAAACCAAATACACAAAACAATATATATAACATGTATAGTACTTGAATGGAATATTCAATTGGTCAAGAAATTTTATTTTTAATTCCATCCCCTTTTGGTTTACAGGGGTCTAAAAATGTCATTTTTCTCAATTTTCTGATTTTTGAGGGGCTGTAATTTGTAAAGGGTAAACAAACATACAATTAAAGCTATATTTTATCATTAGTGTGACTCCAGCGATTAGTTTTTGCCATACTTCATTTTGTGCTTCCGTCCCCTAAGCGAGTTATGACCCTTTGAAATGAGTAAAAATTTTACATTTGACCTTGAACTTCAACCTGTTGCCATTATTTTAATTATTCAGTTACAGCCACGTAACTCTGCATGTGAGACTATCATCTTATGTACTTTAACATCAAAGCGTAAAATTAACTGCCATAAATGTAATTCAAAAAGATTTTAGTCAAAATGCAAAGGTCTAAAAGTGCCATTTTTGACTGCAAAAATCACTTTAATGACCCTTAAGAAATCAAGGGTTAAGGTTAGAGAAAAAATAAAAGTGGTTTTAAACATCATTCATATTCATCTTTTTGGGATATGAGTTTCAAAAAAATTAAAAATGGTCGAGCGCACTCATCCGTTGAATCTGTCCCCCAAAATGGATTAAATTAAGAAAAATATAAATGCTGCAATTTTTCCATACATATAATAACTATATTTAATTTATCAAATTTCAAAGAAAATGGGGTGCAATATTGCAAAGAGGAAGAGGGATTTTTTTAAGATTACTGATTAAAATGTGTCAAGGACTTTTCTGACTCCCTGTATATCTAAGAGAAGTATTGCCTTTGAAATTATAGTTTTTCTTTTACTGAAAATTTTATTTGGATCTCTAAACTAAAACTCGTCGAAATCAGAGTACGGAGAAAGATATAATAAGTTTCTGAAAAACTTTGAATTGAAAAAAAAAAAAAAAAACTGGTAGCATTTAAAATAGTTACAGTAACCAGAAATAAGAGCTAAGTAGCCCGGAAAACGTTTAAAGTTGGGACTTGAAAATGAATTATTTCAGCCAAATGATCTTAATATATACTATTCCAATATGAGTGCATTATTCTTTATATGCGTATAATGTAAAAATCGCGTGCCGCTTAAACTATATCCCAAACGGTTTTGACTATATTTAAGCTTTTTTTCATTAATAGAAAAAGAATATGTATCAAAAAGATTTTAATTAAAAATCCTTTTTCTTAAATCACCGGGGAAAAGAAAGTTTCCTGAAGGTTAACGGAATATTTAATTAAACCGTCTAGACGGTCAAACACTCTCCCCCCTCAGATTGAGGCTGATGTGTTCGGAATGATTTTTAGTGATTATTGAATTATTTAAAAAGTTACAATATAAAGTAAAATTTTGATGGGAAAGAAAAAGGTTATTAAAAAGGAAATTGATACTAATGAAATTTAAATTGAATCGCGTGCCTTATGGGTTTATGGGTGCTTTGACCCCAGACTTTCAAAAATATAATTTAGGTTTTTTTTTTTTTACCTTTTAATTTGATGTCTATGAGAGTTTCTGGCGCGTGGCATAATCAGAAAAAATGTACATATTAATCACAATTGATTATTTAAATTTTTTTCTTGAATTTATAGTCTGCATAGTTAAAAATAAGTTTAATTAAAATTTTCATCCATCCATACTGCATTCACGGGGAAAGGGGATTGAAGGTCACACACCTCAAAATATTAAGTGTGGACTTTTTATAATCAAATGATTTTTTTTACTTGAATATTTTTCAACATTAATTAGTTTAATGCACAGTGTGGTTTTAATTAAAGTTACTAGAGCTCGTTCTTATGAAGGTATGTCATCGAAACTTTGTAGGTATATCATACCGATCAAGAGAAAAATAAATAGGCGATAAAAAAGGTCTAGTTGAAATATTTGCCTTGCTGGTGAATATTTCTCGGTTTCTTTATCCAAACTGCTGCAATTGAAATCTTTCGCGCTACTACTTTCTTTTTTTTGCTCTCTCTCTAATGGGGTTGCGTTAGGAGCAGTGACGGATCTGGATCTCGAACAAGGGGGGGGGGGGGGTAATCTGGGTCTGAGTGGGGAGTTTGTTTTAGAGAAGTTAGACAGTCTTTTTCTTCGTTTTTACGAGTATTCTCAATCTTTGGGGGGCGGGGGGGGGGTAGCCATCGCTCTCTTAAATTGACAGACACTCCTGTTTAAACAATATAAAATTTTCTCTTTAAGGGGTCTCTCCTCAATCTCCTGAAGTTAGAACTTTAAATACGTATTAGGTTTCTTACTACTGAAATAAACATATACAGTATAATGAAGAATATATTAGGACCCTCCGGTAGAAATTTGCAAAATTTGTTTCAAAAACGCAATTTTTAGAACAGTTTGGTGATAACATTTGGTGAAATGGGGCTGAGGTTCCTCGTCGAGCCTTTTTCCGAACTTTATTACAGTGGACCCTCGTTTTAAGCGGGTGTACGTTCCACGGAAATGCCGCGTAAATCGAAACCGCGTAAATTGAGACCTAATACTAATGTTAAAATAGGAGTTTGGTTCCGTAGATAGCAAACTACTTCATTCTAGTGATGACTAATTGTATAATAAGTTTCATGTAGACTTATATCGACTTTTATGCACAACATGCATAAAGAAAACATAAATTAATTTCGTATCGTGTTTATAAAGAGGAGCTGGCTATGATAGTCTTTTGGCATTCATTAGGAATTTTTCTCTGTAAGAGCATTAAAGCATCCATGATCATTTGCGCCATTTCCATGATAGAATCTTAAATCACTAACAAACCAAAAAGATCATTTCTATTCTATGACTCAACTATCACTATGACTCAAAAATTTCAATGTGAACGTTTTTGGTTGTGTGTCACCGATGTCCGTATCCTCGTTGGTTTTGTCCCCCTTTGTCACGCCTTAAAGCTCTTCTTCCAGTCAGTTCTGAACTGTGTGAGTTAAAAAAATTTACTTCCGGAAAGAGCTCTAGAACCAATCACATAAAATGTCTCCAGTGGCCCAGTATGGTGCCCAACATCTCTGGAAAATGATTTCTCTTGCAAGGCAATTTCCAGACAAAGTTAAGCAGATAATTTTCAAAGTCTTCTCAAATAATGCATATTTCGCTCATCCTGAACAGCTACCGTTGATAATGTTGTTTGACTCTAGAAAATACATTCGGGAATTAGCAGTTGGGCGCGTTTTCAACTCTAGAAATAAGAAGACGAAGAGCTCAGATGGTGGGCGACTTTTTAAGCTTTCTAAACTCAATTTTGAAGCCGTTGATTTAGTTGATTGGGCCAACTGTGTTGTAAGAGAAATACCTCTTACAATGCATCTAAAAGACCAAGACTTGAACGAAATGTGCAAAGAACAGCCAACAGAGTTAACTTACGAGAAATTTCCTTGTGACCACGCAGGCTGTGGAATGTTGTATGAAACTAATAACCGAAGCTGCAATAAGAGTTTGAGGTGAATAATGCACGAGATGTATATATTCGTGCCAAACTTCAAGCTAGGAAAGAACTTCCATCATTTGATAACAAGGGACAATATTATTCGAAAATATAATAAACATTATGCGTGAGGTGTTAAAAATCAAATTTGTAGATTTTTTTTTCAAAATTTCATTCTCTCTATATGTAATTTTAGAAAATCTATGATACTATTGCGTGATAATAATTACTGTGATAATTAGTGCGATTTAAGTAATCAGTCTATGAATAAATTTTGAAAAAAAAAACTCATATTGGTGTTTGAAGAAATCCAATATTTTTTCATTTTTCTTCAATTTTTGTTGTCAGAAAGGTGCGGTTAAATATTCATTAAAATTAATAAAACATTTTATGGGCTCGAACTGACTCATTATATAACATTTTCGTTGCATTCCAGCAAAATATTTAGATTTTTTTTTTTTTTTTGAAAATTTGAGCAAAATTCATTTTTTTCTTTTTCTTTTTTTTTCGGTTTTTCAGTGTAAAATTGGGCAGGCTAGACATTTTTTAATATCCAAGAAATTTTTTGTGAGTGTTAACTAGCTCACTACGCAACTTTTGCACGTTATCCAAAAATAGAAAAAAAAATTTCGGCCCACCCTACTGAACAGTCAAACATATCATCATTTTTACTGTATTATGAGCTGTACATATATTTTCTTTCTTTTCCTTTGTTGAATCACTCAAGAAAAAATTTGGTTTTGGTTTAGCTGCGTGTATATTTTTTTTATTTTATTTTTTTAGCTTTAGTGCCCACCCATGTTGTGAAACCTGACTTGAAAACATTGTATAGCTACTCGATGCATTAGCACTTTCAGAAGAGTTGATAATTGGGTAGCTTTTTCTATTTGTAATGGTCTCCATTCTTTCTGCAAATATATTTTTAGCTTTATTCATCCCTAAGAGAAGTTTAGGAATTTTGTATTCGCGCCTCTTACTGTATGAATTAATAATTCATCGGCAGTTTCAAATGTGCAAGTAAAGTCGTGTACAGAACAAAACTGTAAACTTACGAATTTTACATACATATTTCCGGCTCTAATTTCTGTCGAATTTTTTTTTCTTTTCTGAGCTAAATAGCCAAATTATCTGAAAACTGCAGTTAAAGTTCAAGTTGCTACACGTAACTTCTTTCCTTGAACCAATTTCAAAATACTTTCTGAATATCATACCATTATTTTTACGTTTAATAGAATGGTATGTTTGGATATCTGGCTTTTTAATTCTTTCAATGGAACATCCTTCTATATTAATTTGAATAACTTAAATTTTAGCATTTTTTATACGTCCTTTACATGTAAATGCGTCATAGACATGTTTTGCTAAAGCAGCATCATGACCTTCAATATAAACACACTGAAAATGTTGACTAAATTAATTTGCACTTAAATATACAAAATTTAAATGTTATTAATGTCTTTTGTTAAATTAAATGACTGTCGAAAATTTCATGTATGTGTCACAGAACAATAAAATATCAATTTGTATTGCAAACTGGATTATTATGATACCAGTAATTTAGGCAAGTAGCATGAAGAAGCAAAAACCATGACGACAAAAATAAGCAAAGTTATTAATTTTTAAAAATTTTTAAAAGTATTTCGCCTCAATGGAATTAACTGTTCTGGTAAGATCAATAATAGGGCATAACAAGGGCGAAAAATATTTTCAATATGTTGTTCGCGCAAGGCGTTACGACAGTTCGAATATCAGTAAAATGTGACATTTTCCCTATTTTGGCCTAATGTATCGAAAAGCACATTTAACTTGCCTCAGTTAATTATGCATGTTTTTAAAGTGCATATACTTACCTTTCAAGCGACAGGACTTTTGCCGTGGCAACTGATGCAATCTGTTTTTAGACCTCAAAAATGCTAAAAAAAACCATCCAAAATGCCACTTTCCACTAGGACCTTCATTGACCTTGCTGCAACAACTTACCACAAATTTAGCATTCATTTTGTAAAGTTTGAACCTTCTATCTTTCATACATAAAAAGAATTTGGAGGCAAATTTTTCTCGGCAACAATTTTGGCTCAAAGCAATTTCCATGCCTTAAAAATCCGCTCAATTTTTGCTGCCGCGCATTGATCTTTAGGGGCCCATCAAAACTGAACAACTCAACTTCAGAACAAAAAATTCTGGATTTGGGCTTTTAATAAGATAAGTAGTAATTTAATTTTTTAATTTTTTGGAGAAAATCTGAGATGGCATAAATTACAAGCGAGACACTCTCTCAGATTCTTGCTCTTAATAATAAATTTAATATGTTAATTTGCACCTTTAAAGAATGTGAAAAAAAGTGAAGACTGCCCGTTTTAGTATTTTCTTTTTCTACTTAAATGTAGGAAAATTTTTACATGTGTATACTGTTCTTAATAAAAATAATCTCATAGCAAAATTTTGTTTATGTCATTACAAAACTGGAAACAAGAAAATGTATTACTTTATACTGTTTGACCACGGATTGTATGTAGTGATGTGGATCGGGTAAATACCCAGCGGGTAGGTAAATATTTTTGGGGTATTTACCCGGGTATTTACCCAATGCCTGGGTAAATACCCAAAAACTGGGTATTTTACAAAAAAAAAAAAAAAAAAATGCAAAAAGTGAATGGGAATTTTTTTTTCAAAATCTTAATATGAAATAATTGGTAAAACTGATACATACATATGTATTACACAGTTTATAATATTTTTAATTGAAAGACTTGATGAAATTATGAAAGAAACATATCGTGAACCAAAGAATCTTTCATTTCAATATCATAATTGGAGAAGTATTAGCAATTCAATGATGAACTTGGAAGAATAAACAGAGAAGTTATTAAAACCATGATGTTATTTATTTTATTGCTGTTTAAGTGATAACATGGCAAATATAGAAACAGTTTTCACATTAATAAGCAAAAAAAAAATAAATAAATAAATCAAAATATTGTTTTCTGTTGCCTTGCTCAATTGCATTTGCTCCCCGGTACTTCATGATGAAAATTTATTCAAACTATTTTTAATACACCCAATTAGTAATGTAGGGTGGGAAGATAAATATTTTTTCCCCCGGTATTTATCTGAAGGCAGGGTAAATCCCCTAGGAATTGCGCATTTTGCAAAAAAAATTTAGGTGGTATCAAAAGATGATGATTTTTTTAAAAACATAAACCAAAAAAGGAATGATTAAAAATATAAAAATTTATGTATGATAATTTTTTTAATTAAAATCTTAATGAAATCTAAGGCTTAATGAGAAAATGATATGCAGAATACGCCTGAACACTTGAACTAGGTTTGGTGGAATTTTTCGCAAAATATATAGGTAAATAAATAGTAATAACAAATTGAGCGACATTTCGTTACATTTTGATGTCATGCAAGGACATGGGACATATTACTGGGTTATAAAAGACAAGAACCTTAAAAAAATGATGTTTTTTTTTTTTTTTTTTTTTTTTTTTTTTTGTAACCAGTTAAGCTTTTTACATTTTGTAGAATTACTTTTTATATCTGAAATTTGGCTATCAACATTGATGAGGCATATCCAACACATTTAATGTGAATATCATATTTGATTGCTAAGTTGTTTCACACAATAATTCTTTAAATATGTGATCAAAATACAATTTTGGGCAAAAATTTATTGTTTTTTATATGATTGGTTATATATATACATAGTAGAATACATACAAAAAAGTATTTTAATTGAATACAAATTTTTGAAATAAATACCCGGGTATATACCCTGGGTATTTAGCCCTAAAAATAAATACCCGGGTATTTTACATCACTAATTGTATGGAAAGACCAACATCCATTTTACAGCCGGAAATGGACGAATCTATGATTTTTTTTTTTTTTTTTTTTTTTTTACCGATGTCAGCTTTTGCAGAAGCAGAGTCTTATTCAAATGAGTGGAATAGGCGCATCAAATTTTTAGTTTTCCCCCTTATTCACATAGATTCGTCTTATCTGGACGTTTAGAAATTCCATGCAATCCGTGGTTGGACAGTAACAAGGTTATTTTGTTTTTACTATTTTTTTCTAAGTCATGCAAGTCTAATTACAATTATGGCTTATTGTAAAGATAAATGTCAACAATAAAACAATTTAATAATAATATGTTTTTAAAGAAATAATGTGTGAAACAAGTTCGATTCATTATCTTGATGCAGCATTACATAAAATTATGTGGACAAGCAATGTAACTAAAAGCAACTGTAAAGCTGGATATCCGCAAGATATCCGGACCGAATATCCGAATCCGGCAAATGAAGAACGCAGGATATCTGGAATCCGGTATCCGGCAGAATCACTATCCGGTGCATCCTTATAATATGTCTTACAAGTTTTGACCAAATTAGAGAAGGGGGCCATAGTTCTTTTAGCCCTCCCCTTCCAACCCACCATTACTGAATTGACTTTACATAAAGAAAGAACAATATATTTTATAATAAAACCTACATCGAAACATTCTTTTTTATTTCTGGTGGGAAAATTTCCCTTGTTTTTTTACGGTGCAAAGTGAAAAATAAAATACTTTTCTAATGAAATATTTTTAAATTGATTATTAAAAATAGTTTTGATCAAATGAATGAGTAACTAAAATACTGAATGAATAAATGAATAGATAGCGAAACAATAAAGGAATAAAGAAGCAAAATAATTGATAAACATATAGTAGAATTAGTAAATGAGCGAATAAAATAGTGAATTAATAAGAAAATATGTGAATGATTGAATAAATAAGTGAATTTTCTACTGAATCAAATCAAATGAATTAATTAGAAAATGAATGCATGAGGAATTTTAAAACTAATTGAATAAGTAAACGAAATGAACTATTTCACTTTGCCCCATCCACTTTGTCCCGCATGCATTTAACTAATTGCACAAAACATTTAAAACACAAATAAGCTTAATATTAATTCATTATATATACTGCACTGAATATTAGTAGGTCTCAGTTCATATTAAAAATGTTAAATTAATAAAAACTTCATGATTTTATGATGACAAAAATAATTTTTAACTTACAACAAAATATTCTAATACGAGCATCAATTTTTGAAAATTGCTTGCATTATCATATACTTTCATCTTCAGAGATATATTTTTCTGACTGGAGTAGACTACATGTGGTACTTCATAGTTAAAATATTACCAGACAAGTGGTGCTAAAAACGATGTAACTATTTCACCATTTCACTTTGCCCCACATTTCCCTACTATACAAAACATTAAGATAGGGTTCACGTTATTTTTTGTGGCTATGTTTTTTTAAATACAATACGAGTTGTAATAAATTGCCATATGATTTTCATGCAAATGATAGTTTGTTTAGTTTGAGTCAAGGTTGAGTTTAGGACAATGCAACGCTCAGTTTTGCAATTTTCCGGTAAGTCTGGGCTGGTTGTACATTTGGCTATGACTCCGGTCCCAACAATTAAATGGCAGGATTCAAGACTCGCCAACTCTGCTTCTTGGCAGACTCTCAAACAATCAGTTAATTGTTGAGTAATACCGGCTGTTACTGCGTATTTGTTGTATGCGTTCTCGTAATAACAGAGATCGCCTGCATGTTTTGATCGTGGAATCAGCGGAGGAGAGGCGAGGACGTTCCTTTCCTCATCAACCCTCTCCCTCCACCCACGAAGGTCGCTGAAGGTCACCTGCCGTCTGGTCTGGGAGCTCCGAGGAATTCCTTGGCAGACGATCTTGCTCACCTGTTCGAGGAGAAAAAAAGTCTTTCTCTCTTTCTCTCTCGTTCCCGCGCGTTCTCTTTTTCCCCAACTTTCGATCGTCAAGAGAACACACAAAATCACATCAAGGACACAGCTGAAATCGACACGTGATTTTTACGAGAAGTGGTTACTCAAAGTGCAGAATTTTATTTTTTAAAGGAAAGTGGATATTAAACCACGTGAGAAAATATTTCGAGCTAGCACGTTCGCGAAATAATTGTCAGCCGGAAGTCGGAGATGGGTGTAACAGTAGGTAAACAGTTACGAGTGTAAAAATATTTTGTGTTTAAGCTGGAAAAAAAAGAAGGGCGCTCAATTTTTGAAACTTTCTGATTTTTCATTTTTTTTTTATTATGTGAGCTTATTTTTCTCCGACGGAAATTCTTTGGTACATTTATTTCTTCACAGCTTTAATCTAAACTAGTACGTAAACAATACTTAGCCTCACATTAAATAAAAAAAGTAACTTAACAAAAAAAAAAAAAAAAAAAACTTTTAAGCTACTAAAATATATAATAAGCACATTTATTAATAGTAGGTTTTTACTTAAGTTTTTTAAGCTGAATTTTTCAGGGAAAACATATTTTTAGTCCCAATTATTGTTGTTGTTGCTATCATTATTATTATTATTACATAGATGACTTTTTTTCCCTTCATCATTTGTATAATTTGGTCAATAATTGTTGAAGTATTTATCACGAGTTTTTCAGAACATCAATTTTAACTTGCATAACTCAGTAAGAGAAATATTTATTTATAAAACAAGTGGTCATCAGACTGAGAAGATGCAGAAAACTAATACTTCATTTATATTTTCTAAACGCACAGATTGATTGGTTTCACGATAAACTTCTTTTTGAAACCTTTAAGTCCAATGTTGGGCAGTCAAATTGACAACTATCTTCTAAACCGAAGAACGATTTTAGTTGTTATCATTATTATTGTTATTACTATCATCATCATCATTGTTATCATTAATATTATCCATCGTCATCATTATCATCATTGTTATCATTAATGCTGTCATCATTATTATTACTATTATAACAGCAACAACAACAACAACAACAATAATAAGAAGAAGAAGAACAACAATTATTATTATTACTTTATCATCATTATTATTATTATTACATTTTCATCATCATTGTTATTATTATTAATTTTAACAAACTTAGCTTAGCTAGTTAAAAGTATATGGAAGTCAAACTGAATATAATTGAGAGAATTATATAAAATCATAACTTTATTAAATTTTGCTGAACTATAAATTGAATGGTTTCACGATAGATGAGCTTTTTTATGAGAGACTTAATTATAATAATGGGCAGCGAACTAAAAATGCAACAGTCTTTTGAAATCAAAAATAAATTGTTGTCCCAATTATTATTTTTGTAATTATTATTATATTATTATTGTTATTATTATGTCGTTTGTAAGTAAATGGCAGTGTCAGCAGAACTAAGTTTTCTAGATATTTGAAGAAACGCGTTTTGGATTTAATACTACCAATAGGAAAATGTTGAAGTTTTTTGCGCTTTTTTTTCTGTGGAAACTAAATGCAGTGAAACCTGTGTAAATTGACCACTCGCGGTGCAGTACTTTGGCGGTCAACTTAGACAGGTGGTCAACTTATAAAGGGCGGTAATACTTTTTTTTTTTTTTTTGTCATTTCTTGCACTATGTATTCATTTTTTGAGGAATTCACCCTTACTCTTTCTGTTCAACTCATTTTCATTGTTTAATATTATTGAAAGTGAAGCAATAATTAAAAATACTATTCAAATAATTTTGTTAGTTTTTCCTTGTTTTTAACTATATTAGACACTTTAGTTTTAGAAATTCCTTATATGCCAGCTAATATTCTCTGGCTTTTTCCATTTTCAGTTAAATTTAATATTTCATACTTTTTATTAATCTCAAGTTCAGCTCTTTTTGAAGCCTTTTTATGTAAAACTTATAGCACAAAGAGCAACAAGCTCGACTCTCCCAGTTCATAAAGGCAAAATCAAAATGTCCTATCTCTTAATCCCTTGCACCAGAAACATGTAACTTTACTCATTAGCAAGCCCAGATCTGCGTACCCGCAGTGCGAGAGGCCCTCGTCCTTAAAGGGGCTAAGGGCCCTAGAAATTGAAGAAAAAATAGAAAAAAAAAACTACTAAGACTTCTTCACTTTACTAAGAGACACTTCTGGCCTGTTGGTATGGGCCCTACATATTTTGTTGCAGGGGAATCAAAATGTATAGATCCGGGCGTTCTCTTTTTAGCACAGTTCCTGTGTTGTCACAACAATTTCAACTGAAAGAAAAGACTTTGAACTTTACTACTGACACCTATTTTCATTGAACAGAGTACAAAAAACTATCTCAAATAGAACAACAAATGAAAAACAAGTTTGGAGAATAAAGAGCAGCATTAAGCTTTATGCTGCTGTTTAGTTAGTAAAATGCTGTTCCGTCATCAAAGCATTAAAAACATTCTTGGAAAGCTATGAAAAATAATAATAATAAAAAATAAATAAATAATAAAATAAAATAATTTGCTGAAGAAAGTAAAAAAAAAAAAAAAAAAAGACATAATAAACCAAGTGGTCAACTTACAAAGGGTTTTTTACAATACTCCTAACCAAATTTGACGAACATTAGTGGTCAAGATAGAGAGGTGGTCAAGTTACAGAGGTTTTCCTTCATTATATGAGATAGGACTAATTCTGTTCCTGACAAAATCGGTCAACATAGACAGGTGGTCAACTTACAAGGGTGGTCAACTTTACAGGTTTTACTGTACTAAGCAAGCTTCTACAGTAAAACTAACGTAGAATCGATAACAAAAAATTACAGCAACGGTCCTTTACCTGCATGCGGCGGAATCATCATCCATATTATTAGTCAATTTATTATTATTATTATTATTATCATCATTATTAAACTAACAAAGTTGCTGTTTTCCTACAGCTGGTTAGTGTTATATCTTTTTATTTGCTTTGTGATTGGTAGATAGCGAGTCACATAACCTGTTATTACTGCGTGACGAATAAAACTCATAAAAGCTAAATTATTTAGGAAAAAATTGTTTCTTTTTTTTTAAACTATCGACTTCTTTTTTTTTTGAGCAATCACGATTGCTTATCGTTCTCACTTGACCGTCCTTGGCGTTTGGTTCCTTTCTCAGCTTGGACCAGGTACACTAGCAACACCGCCCACCGGCCTCTGCAGGCGCGACTCTGAGCACTGCCTTCTGGAATCCGTTTCTCCTAATCGATGGCGTCCATGTCCTACACACACGCGCGCTCGTACATACACACACCCACATACACACACACACGCCTACACACACACACACACACACACACACATATACGCGCACACACGCTCATACACAAGCCTTTACACACATACATATGCACGTCTACGTACATACACACAGGTCTACACACACACACGCTCATACACAAGCTTTTACACACATACACACACACCCACGTGCATATACACACGCCTACGTGCATACACACAGGTTTACACACACACACGAAACTATGCACACGTAACCGCCCTGGAGGAGGGGCTGGCTTGGAGGGACAGGAGCCGTTTCTAGAAACAATAGCCGCCAATGAGCAGGGTCCTATCGCAACTCGTGATTGCGAAAAACATAATTTGAATTCAAAATTTCAGAATTCAAGTTATTTTTATTTTATTTTATTTATTTATTTTTTTTTTTTGCGTGTAAAATGCTTCATTTATTTTTATCTATTTCTCCTCTTTTTCTTTTTTTCTTTCTTTTTTTTTCCCGGAAATTTCTTTCGTATTGGACATTCCTTGCGTTTTTTATTATTTCTGATATTTTAAGAAGGTTATTTAATTTTAAATTTTTACATAGTGTAAACATGAATGATATTTTTTAAACCCGATCTAACTCAAGAATTTCTCATGATAAAGATATATTAGAGAGAAAATCTAGAATTTGTGTTTCGTTTTCATTTTGTCTGTTTTAAAACAGAGAGTGTATTATAAAAACATTAAAATTACTATTTTTAGCCAAGGGCGTGCACGGGGCGGGGGGGGGGGGGGGTGATTCACCTGTTGGCCTGAGCCCGAACCTGAAGGGAGTCCGAAATTTTTAAAATGAGGGGTGAAATATATATAGAGCGCAAAGGTAAACAATATGGAGAGGCCCCCGTAAATGTCATTTGTGATGGGCTTCAAAAATTCTGTGTGCGCCCCTGTTTTTAGCTGTATATTTTCTATATTGATTTTTTCTACTGTGCACACTTCTCACTGCGTAGTTCAGTAACTTTTTCAGGTTTCTGTTATGCATCACGGAATAACACTTTCAATGTTTCGACCTATGACTGTTTTTTTTTTACATTTTTTTTTCAAGTGGGTTTTTGTAAGAGACCTTAGCCTTTCGCAGACATAGTGCTATCTCCAGATATGGCATCCAGCCTTTCATGTTCCACCCTTAAGGTGTTCATATCAATGGCACAGATAATTTTGTGGCCCATATTCCCACCAGATGGGCTCTCGCGATGCGAAATTGCGCTAGGAATTTACGTTTGATGCCGAGAGTACCTGATTCCAAATACCTTTAGCATACTGCATAATCAGGCTATCAAGAATCATGTTACACTGAATTCTCCAACAAAAGCAAAGATGAGCTGTTTTTGCAGAGTTTTTTTTTAATCTTTTTAAATGCTTTTATTTGTAAACATATACACCTTGTCATATTTTTACTCATTTCATTGTGCAAAGGTTTCGACTGCTTCTTTTACAAAAGCTAAGATATAATTTGACTGGTGTCGAAATTGTTTTTACAAAATAACTATTAATGAATTATACTGAGGATGAACTTAACATAATTTGTTATTATCACTTGGTAATTTCGCTGAACTCTTAACTCTGGTTATTGGCGGGCTTTTATTCCAATGAGTTGCTTCCTTTTTTATGACAAGGAATAAGAGGAAACTGAAAAGAGTAGCTTTTGATGAGCGACAGAAAAGTAATGCAACTATATGTTCTGCGAGTAAATAAATTTGTTTGTTTGGCACGATTTCAAAAATGGACAAAAATAAGTAACTCTCATTTTATAGAGAGGAGGTGGCACTTTTTCTTTTCCGTCATGGTGTTGTTTACTTTTCTCCTTTTGTGATTCAACCTGAGAGTGCTATTTTGAGTCATCTGGAGGGTGAGTCAAAAATTATTCCATTATTTCCTTGGAGGTAAATCTTTGTGAGGACGCCACTGTGTAAGAGCAGAATCGAGTACAATAACTGAAAAAATATTCTGTGCCCCATTGAATGTAAAACACAATTAAAAACTACGAATGCTGAAGTTCTTTGG
Source organism: Uloborus diversus (assembly GCF_026930045.1). Lineage (NCBI taxonomy): Eukaryota > Metazoa > Arthropoda > Arachnida > Araneae > Uloboridae > Uloborus > Uloborus diversus. The sequence continues at coordinate 58,247,167 of NC_072736.1, read as the reverse complement.
AACCTTATCTTTAAAAAAGACAAAGACTAATGAATGGCAATAAACAACATTATGACGCACAAAATTACCAGATTACTGCAAAACCCGTGTTTTGGGGTTACAGGGAACCCATATAGTGAGCTTTTGGATGCAAAGATATCCGGTAAAAGCTACAAATTGCTCAATCCACAATGCAAAATGCTTACTATTTTGCATTGAGAAAAGGAGAGTTCCCCGTAGCCCCAAAACATGGATCTGCAGTAATCTGCTAATTTTGTGCGTCATAATGTTGTTTATTGCCATTTACTTTGTCTCACAAAGGTATTTATTTATTTCTTTTAAGACGAATGTTCTATGGCCTTAGAACAATGGCTCATCAAAGAAGGGGTGTCAACCATCTTAGCACTTGATTTCAACATGTATTGCCAATCTCAATACGGTGTGTGCACGTTGACCAAGAAAATCCAAGACATAAATCATGATTTTGGATTACAAGAATTAATATTCAGTTAAAGATTTAAAAAAAAAAAAAAACCTGCAAAATACGCCCTCACATTAAGATGAATCTTGCAGTCAGAACACACATAAAACTGAAATACAATAAAATGATTTCTAGATAACATTCAAAAACACGGGAAATGAGTTAGTCACAGCTAATAAGTTTTGATAGTCGCAAAAACAGATCAAAGAGGGAAAAGTGAGAATCTTTTAAAAATCCTCCTATTAAATCAGTTACAACTATTTTATTTGTTAACAAACAGAAAATAACCACAGATAAAATTTTCATATTATGGAGCTATCTCTCCGTGTTGGCCAAAAATGAAATCGTTACCAGTCGTGTGAATCAAAGCTCAGAATTGTACTAAAAATTTATTTAAATAGGGTATAATTCCAGTTCTAATTTGGAAGTTCCGTATAAATTCCATTTATAAGTCGAAAAATTTCTTCTTTCGATTGGTTCTAATATTTTATATGAGAGTAAGTTTTCACTCCAATATTACGAAAACAAAAATGCATGGTGTTTTATTATTATCTCTCGTAATTGAAGTTCTACAAAGACAGAGTTCGAAGTTCGAAGTTGTCCTGATATTCCTGGTTTTCCTGGTAAAATATATTTTGCTCTGATTTGTCCCAATTTTTAGCTTTTGGTCCTGATATTCCTTTTTTTTTAAATCTATTTCAGGGCTCCCAACAGATTTTTTGTTTGTCCTTATGGAAAAAGTGTCTTAATAAAAATTCTTCAACTAACTAAAAATAAGTTAGATGAATTTTAATCAAAATTCTTCAAAAAAGGGACTTTAATCTTAACTTTAGGGTTTAGATTAGTGATGCAACGCATTTTCATGAAGCTTTAATTTTCGCAAACCCGTCTTAATCGTGTTAATTTAAGCCAAGTAAAATATTTTTTCGCGGCAGATGTTTCAACTTTCGGTTATGTTCATATAAAATTCGCGAAATTTTCATCTCGCTAAATCACTGATATCTTCATTTTCGCAAAAATACTTGCATTTACAAAATCGGTAGTGATTGGTAATTGGTACATTTTGCCAACTAACCTATCAGTCAATTTTAGCTCATTAATTGATTGAAAAATTATTTTTGTATTGAAGTTACATTTACATAGAACTAGTAGCTACGCTGGATAAATTTCAGCCAATTATACGCTGTTTTTTTTTTTTTTTTTTTTTTTTGAAATTTTGCTTGCACTGCAAAATGCAATTCAGAAACGTTCTAGGAAAAAAACTGGCAGCACCAACTTCTGCCAGTAACATATCTTGCGAAAATCAGGAAAGTTTTCCGCTAAATCTCGGTAACCTTTCTGAAATTATCCTCTAAACTTTCTGAAAAATTTAGAAATTTTTCCGGTTAAACCAGTAATGTCTCTGGAACCTTTACGATAACTTGGTAGGTTTTAAGTAGGCTTCCTGATTTTCTAAGAAAGCGCCAGTTGTATAAATGCAATCATGGCTAAAGCTGAGACAGAATGCAAGTAAGGAACAACTATCTTCCCCGAATGCAATTCTTGTCTTGCAAAATTTCAGCTATCCAGTGACTTCTTTGCTCTCGTAGCTTTGTCAATCTGGACGGGCCATAATCGAACTGAAGCCCATGTGCTTAAGAAACACGTTCAATCAATTTTTAAACTGGTAGCTAAAAACGTTTTTTACAACAGTGAAATATCTGCATTCGTGCAACTTGCAGCAATTCAGGAATCTTTTTTGCAAAGATACTTAATTTTACGGAGAAATAGAAGAAAACCTATGAAATCTCGAAACGTTCTACGGAAATAATCAGTAACTATTCGGAACCTTTTTGCAGTGCAAAACGAGGAACTATGCTGAACGAATTTATTACCCCTAACCAATGGCTTCAAATTAGCTGTCGAGTCGCCATTTGATTCAAAATTTTCAAATTACGGTAGGGGTATGAACAACGTATTCATGTATTTTTTATTTATTTATTTTATTTTATTATTTAAAATGAAATAGAAGGGGAAAGAAGAGGTTATTGGAAAAAATTGAAATGAAACTGAAAATTTAAAGGAAAAAGAAAAAAAAAGGACCAGATTTTGAAAATTACACTACACATTTTGAAAAATTTAAAAAGTGTCCTGATTTTTCTTGTACAATTCCTTTAATATTGCGTCCAATGCAAAAATGAGATCTAACTAAGAATTCTCTCGAGTTTAAAGTATCCGTTGATTAGAGTATACATACAAGTTTTCAAATTGATATGACCCCTAGAAGTATTTAAAAAAATCAAGAAATACAAAATTAAAAACTTATTACTCCGGGTGGGCTTGAACCACCAACAGTTTAACAGCCGAACGCACTAGTTGATTACGCCATGGAAGCTTCGCTTTAGATAAATTATTAAACGATATTATATAAAGAAAGCTTTGCACATGCCGCATCGAAGGTAAGAGGTGGAACGCTATTTTATGTCGATTTTTTTTACCAGTTCACTTGAGACAGCACAACGTCCCACAAGAAGCATAGCTTCAAATGTATTTGCTTGTTAAGCATGGAGCATCGAAACCGTCATATAGGGGCACGTGCCGCAGTGGATTCGGTGCGTATGATTGCGTTAATTTATACGGAGCCGATTGTGCTGCTTTTGGCTTGATGTGGAAAACGATTACGTTCTAGGTGAGAAGGAAAGGAAGATGGTCGGGGTGACCTTGACCGATGAGTCTCGACGACGACGCGCAGTCTGTGCTGCCAGATGAGAGAAGACGTCCTTTACAGACGATATTTATTCCTCAAAGGGTTGCGAAATCGAAGAGGAATCTCTTTGCGAAAGCTTTGATGACACTAGATCTGATGAGACATACGTCAAAGGGCAAACTAAATCAAAGCCCACAACTGTCTCAGAGTTTGGTGTCGACATTCCAGTCACTTTTGCAAAGTGTGTGTAAAAAGTGCTTTTCTTAAAAAAAAAAAAAAAAAAATATGATCATAAATCGAGATATAAACGATTTTCATCAATGGACTTGCTTCTTCAATTTGTGATTTATGATTATGAAAAACAAGTGCATTCGATAAACTTGAAGATTGTTGATTTTCCCTTTTGCAAGAGAAATTATCAAGTCAAGACACTCTCTGTCATAATATTTAAATTACTTGCATAATTGTTTTATGATAAGCCATATATTTACGTTCTTTTGCAGCCCACATGGTTCCCAGAAATTAGACAACCTATACTGCATTCACGGAAAACGTAGATTCGATGCAAATAAATAAATACGCTATTTGGCGATATCAACCACGTGTTTGGAATGGACAATAACAAATCACCGCCTGGAGTCTTGAACTTAGATCAAACATTCTCTTTTTAAACTTAAAAATGACGAAAATTAGTTATAACGGGAAGGAACTAATTTTCTTTACATCAGGCCAGTAACAATGAGTCGGTGTAATGCTCCGCTGACCGCTGCAGAGTCGGAAGAAAAAAGACCGACCCCTACTCAGGCATTTTTAGGGCCTTCGACTCCGACTCCTTTGTCTCAAAATCAGTCCGACTTTCTCTATGACTCTGCAACTATGGCAGATTGTGATCTCGAAGAGGAAATGACCGATTCTGACTCCGATTCTTGGAATTTTAAATCTTCGACCCACTACACCAACACCTTTACTCCAAAATCAGTCGCAACCCCGAGTCGCGCTGGTCCCAGGGCTGTCGTTCAGATTTCCAGGCCTGGAGCCACCCCTGACTCACTCTATCAACGCACCTTAGCGACAACCCGATCAATGACTTTAAGAATAAATACCACGTGGAGTGCTCCCAAGAAAGTCATTTCCCTTGGCGTGTTTACTATTATTAAGTGATGACTTGCCAAAATACAGAGGACATTCTGTGAGTTCCGCATGTTATCTAAACAACGGGGTGGAAAAGTCATCGTTGTTTGAAAATGTCACTAAAAAAAGCTGTTTACCAAAGTTTGGTATTCCCTTAAATTCTCTTCTGCAAAAGATCTACAAAAGCGAAATAACCAACCAACTTTTCTTTGTTATACTTGTATTTTGTCATGTGGAATGTAACCATAATTATTTAGTTACAAATTAACGAATTACAACTGCCTTTCTGTTTTTGATGGGTAATTTAGGTGTTTCCGCTTGCCACATACATGCTGTAATTTGGGGTAAACGGAAACATTTGAACTTGTAAGTCATTCTTTTGATCCTTTTGGGAAATTTAATTTTGATATAAACAATAATTTAGTGTTTATCATACAAATTTTCCATGTAGTTTAATTTTTGTATGATTTTTTTTCTCTTTAAATTTCAAATTGCATTTGAAGGATTCAGTGAGTCACACTATACTACATTACAGGATCCCCCCTTACTTCCTACTTAAGTAGTGTTCTGCCGTGGGAAGGTAAAGCGCAGTATCTGCACATTTTAAATTTTTTCTTTTTTTCTTTTCATTTTTGTCATCTGCTGCAGGGGAGACTGGGGATACTTGATCACTGGTGATACATGATCCCACAGCCAAAAATGAACCAAAATCTTTAAGTAGAGATTTGAAACCTGATAATAATGTTAAAGTTATACTTGTACGTGAAAACTGGCAACTTTCAGCCATTTTGTTTTATCTCATGGAATGATTGTCTAAATGTGTCAAGGAAAACATTTTTAAGGAAAACATTCTGAAGTTTACATTATCTGTTATATCGAAGCCTCAGAGCAACAGTAGGATAAGTTAATGTTATTCCTGGGATTAAATGTCTTACTGTTGCTCTGATGCGACGATATACAACTTTAAAAAAATTGCAACGTGTAATTTTAAAGTATCTTTAATAATTAACGCATATTTTTAGCAAACTGCTACTGATTGTTAATAATAGAACAAGTATGTTTGTAAAAATCTCATATTAGGGATACTTGATCCCTTCGTTTATAGGGATACATGATCCCAAGGATCAAGTGCTTCTGTGACAATATAAGCACAATGAAAACAATATAACTGTTGTTTACTTATTTGACTTTAGATTTAAACATTCAAAACCATGTTAACATAATTAAATTTATCACAGTATGAGTGATAGATGTAAACACCATTGCAGTAAGTATGCTAAATAATTAAAATATCAGTTTGCACTTGTAACCCACATAACATCTCAAACATATAAACATAAACTAACTCTACTGATGGATTATGTTCTGATCAGCCAAATGAGCTTTAACAAGTTGAAACAGATGTCGAATCCATATTTAAATGATTTTGCTATATAGTTAGATTTACAAAAAAAAAGGTGAGTTACCCGATATTTAGACCCAATAGCGAATAGAATGCAGAGTTGGATTTCCAGAGGTTGAAATAAGATTTTTAAAGCGAAAAGGAGATATGCCTAATCAATCTAGTTTTTCCGAAAAATTGACAGAAGGGTAGTAAATGAGAATAGATGTGTTAAGTTGCACACATTCAGTTGGGTTGAGCACTACTTGAAGAACTACATCAAACGAATTGTTTGCATTTGACTTTTCAGGTTTTGAATACATATGCTAGGCTTTCTTTTCTTTCTTTTTTTATAAGTGTGCCGATACTTGCATTTTCTTCCCTCTTTTTGGAAATTGATTCAATTTATCATACTTTTAATTTTATTATTGCAAGACAAGTAGACAAGAAGAAAATAAATTGATTTTTGTGCTTATCATCCTATTTGTTTTTAGTATTTTTTGCAATGTTAGCTTCATTACACTACTTTAAAAAAGTTGTTAGTTTTATTATTAAATATATTGTTCACAACTGTATTGGATAACAAATAACTGATCAAAAAGTACGTTAAAGTTGTGTGCATTTTTTAAAAACAAGTTTCCCAGTGGAATTTAAAACAATGTTATTTTTTGGTCACATTATTATAATCTAATTTTAAAAAAAAGTAAACATAGTGTTACTTTTAAGAAGCATTGTGTAGAAAACTAAAATCCATTAGTAAATTGCTGATCTAATGGAAAGTCTATCTATTTTCTCAGCGGGATCATGTATCCCTTAATGTGGGAATACACGATCCCTTTATAAAAATATTGAAAAAAATTATTTTACCAAAACTATCTGCTTAACTTCAACTTAAAAAAATACTCTCAGATAAAGGAAAAAATTACCATTGTTCAAGCATTTTTTTTTTTGTTTTATTTTTTTTTTAAACTGATAATTTGCAGCAGAGAAAAAAAAATTGAAAACTAAAGTGGGGATCAAGTATTTCCCAGTCTCCCCTACTTTAGCTTTATTGTACAAACATTGCTAATTTTGTTTTTCGCTGAAAATTAAGCACCTATAAAAGGTCTAATTTAATCATTTCGCCATTGTTAGTATGGAATCTAAGACGCGAATCGTCAAATATCTCAAAACCTCATTTCTACAGATACTGCGCTTTACCTTCCCACGGCTGTTTTAACAGGTTGGATGGGGCCCTGAATAGGACTCTGTTTCCCATCAGTCCATCTCAGTTTGAATCTTAATTATCTGCCTACATTAACTTCATGGATGGAGAAGGAAATTGGTTTTTCTTTACCTAATAGTTTATGATATAAATGGCAAATACGATGAAGTAAATTTAAATAGGATTTCATTCGTTAACAAATAGTTATTAAGTCAAATATTTAATACCCACTTACTTTCAGGAAGTATAGTTTTGGGTGCAATGCACAAAATTTTATCTCTTAAGTCATTCAAAAACAGACTCAAATGCACCACTTGTACACACAGACTAACACACACTCGTGCACACAGACTCAGACTTACACTCACACACACACAAAGAGAAAGAGAGTGAGGAAGAGAAAAGAACCGGCAAAAGAAATAAAGTAAACCATCTTTCTAACTCTCGTTTTTCTTCTTTTGAAACTTTATTCTAGTAAACACATAAAAGTTTTGAGAAACATCCTCCAAAAAACTTTGACTCGGCTCTATTTTACTCTTGAGGATAGCATCCCATGTAGTCGTAAATGCAAACATGCTGGATGCTTAGACGTATCTCTCCACAGGTTTTTCTTTAGGAGTATGAGGAGAAACAACTCTCTTTTTTCTTTCACGGGTGCATTTTCCAGCTCCCGCTCCGCCGGCTGCAGCCTCATTCCGAAGCCATTTTGGACCTCACACTCCTTTTATACCAATCGCATAACGTCGTCTTTCTTTTATTAAATACTAGCGGTACCCGTACGGCTTTTCCCGTAGTAGAAAATTAAAAGGTCATTTCGTTTCGCCTGTATATTTACAAATAATGGATGACGAATTTCTTGCCAGTATGCAGCGTTAATTTGCTCCTCCATGTTATGGTAGTTAACTCGTCCATGTTGTGATAATTCGCTCGGTATTGCTGCAGAGGAATTAATTCGACCAATGGTGGCTTAAAATTCGAATAGAAAAAGAACAAAATCGAATTCTTGAAAAATCGCATACCCTCATGCTACAAACTAATTTTGTTCCAAATTTCATGAAAATCGGCGGAACGGTTAAGGCGCTATGCACGTCACTCCGGACAGATATCCCGACAAACTTTGAGCTCTATTATTAGTAAAAATTTTATGCAGTATGTGATGTATATCGTTAGAAGAGAATTACATCACCGATTACTTATTAAAACTTTATTTTTTCAAGAGAGGGAAACACCTTTTTACATGTTATTAATGGTAAACAACGTATATCAAGCACAAATCATCAAATTGATTGCAGACACGTGTTTTGGGGTTTCAAGGAACCCCCTTTTCAATGCAAAATAAGCGAGCTTATGAATGGAAACATTTTTGTTTCTCATTGAAAAAGGGGTTTCTTGAAACAGCGAAACACGCGGCTGCAATCGATCTGCTAATTTGTGCTTGATATACGTTATTGATAATTGTTACTTTGTTACACAAAAGGCATTTATTCATTTCATACTTAAACATGTTTTATTCATAGCTGTTTGAAAGGAAACGAAACTTTTTAAACACACTAAAAATCTTCTGGGGTAAGAGGCCGTAGTCAGGGCCGCGCCGTCCCTATGTGCGAGGTCGTGCGACGCACGACGGCGCCAGAGTCAAAAAGGCGCCGAACTCTACCAATCAAAAATGCTCCAAAAATAATAAGAATCTCTCTTACCAAAAAAAAAAAAAAATTTTTCATTAAATCCAGAGCCTGATCAAGCCAAAGTGATGCCCGGGCCCTGGCAGAATTTGGAGTCCCTCTTACAACAAAATCTCCACACTTTTCAAGTGGAAGCTTCCAAAAAAGAAGGAAGAAATTTACCCCATTTTTGGTATCCCTAAAATTGTGGTGCTCAGGTCCATGGACCTGCCGAACCGTGCGTTTACCAGGCCCTGATTATATCCAATTGTGGCTGTGAAATTACACTGCTCATTTAAACAAGCAATCCGATCGCTGCCTATCTAAAAGGAAAAATTAATGCCTTGTTGTATCTAAATATGCTATTCAAAAGCGCAATCTTTTACATTGAAAACACATGATTCTAATTATTGTATACATTAACAGTTTTCTTCCTTATGTGGAGCGTGTGGAGCCGTGAATGCTATTTCGGTATGTCTATAGTACACAATGAGTGAGCATATGAGGGGCAAGAAATTCATTCCCCATTTTGGTTTTGAATAATGTAAGTCCATTCGCATATTTTTATTTGTGCGTCATATTCATATATTGTGGACATCAATTTTGGTTACCTTTTTTCTTCCAAAAAATAGCCAGTTGATCATATTACTAGATTCCTCCCCCCCCCTCTCTTTTTTCTTTAATTATTTGCGCATTGAAAGAGCTATGGACAATGAATTTGTTTTATTTATCATAATCAATGCCTTCTTAAAGATTCCGTATTTTAGAAATATTGGTTTTACCGGAAAGAATTTCAGTTTCAGATTTTAGGGTGGAATACCCTCTATACTTCAATTTAGAAATATAATGAGTAGTACTCTGTTGTCATGTTTTAACAGGCATAAAAGTATTTAATTATTCATCAATTAGAGATTAGAGAGATATTTAGAGCGGCGCCAACATTGACGTTTAAAATATTTTCTATAACCAAAACACATTAGCATATCAGAGGAGCTACTTGAATTCGAAATATCTTCGAGATATGAAGTAAAAACATACACTGTAATCCAAAATTTAGGACACATTTTTACACATTTTTTTAAAAAACAAATTAAATGCCAAACTTTTTCCCCCAACTTCATATTTGTCTAAAAAAACCTGTTTCCGGGTATTAACTATATTTTCGCCGGACGCCACTGCATAAAGGCACACTGCATTTGCACGACGGCGCCGAACAGGCTTGGCGCGGACCTGGTTGTAGTTAATTATTTTTTATACTATGCATTACAACTCAATTCTCAGTCTATTCATTTTTCCGATTACTTCAATCACTGATTGACAAATTCATGACTAAAAAAGCTGTTGTAGTGTCTACTAAGGGTATGAATGTTTGCGAAAATTGAAGTAAATAAATAAAAAAATAAACAAATAATAATAAATTATTTCTTTTAAAAACTAAAAAAATAAAAAATAAACAAGCTTTCGTAGCAATATGAACTAAAGAGTAAAAAAAAATTAGCTTTAATGCAAAAAAAGCGTGCGGTGCTTCATATCACTTGTCTTAAATTTCTTTCTTTTGTTGTCCTTGTAAGAATAAATGGACAGCATTCCACGATTTTTTACCATTAAGTTAATTGTTATATTTTATCATACTTAATCTCCAAAGATAATTTTTTACTTTTTAGTTTGTGCTGCTACAAAAGCGTGTTTTTTTTAAAGCTTTTTTTACTATTATTTTTTATTTTTACTTGTTTTGTGAAAAACTATTTATTTCAACATAATTCAAGATTTTTTACATTCATGAAATCTCACAAAAAACGATTAAAGGGTTCGGATAATATTCGGAACTGGGATCTCTTGAACTCCAAAAAGAACCATTATTTTACTCCTTAAGGCAGCGGTCGGCAACCCGTCGATCCCGATCGACCGGTCGATCTCGAGCCTATTTGCTGTCGATCGTGACATTTTTTTCCCCTTGGTTTTCTACCGGAGTACCATTTTCTGAAACAAAATTAGGTTTAACGTCCAAATTATTTGAAAAGTTTCCAAACTTTTTATGTTCAGCGGAACTTTTTATGGTCACTATTTCATCATTTTTAAAGCATGCAATATACTTATGGTTGAAAATATTTTATGTGAGTTAATGTTCACATAACATTATTTTGTGAAATTAATGCAACTATTTAATTAGTAATAAAGTCTATTTTAATAAGATTTTGCCTATAACTTGAAGTTGCATAACCTCAACTTAACCGCAAATGCAACACGACCATTTACCCCCCCCCCCCCCTTCCAAATCGATCTTCGTATTCCCTGAACTTGGAAAATAGATCTTCAGTCAGTTTAGGTTGCCGACCGCTGCCTTAAGGTGTAACAGTCGATGTTTTACTAAAATATACTTTTTTAACATTAAATTTGATTTTATCTTGTACTAAAAAAGAAAAATTCCTAATACATTTGCGCATTTTTTACTGAAAATTCAATCAAATAACGTTCAATTAGCCCCAGGGTTGGCCAAAACCCTGTTTTTTTAAAAAAGCCCATGGACCCAGGGTTTTTTGGGTTTTTTTAAATAAAACCCAAAAAGACCCAACTGAAGCTGGGTTTTTTAAAAGAAATGTGGGTTTTTTGTCTTTTTTTTAGGGAAAATGTGGAGTACTTGTAGCATATTGTAGCGTAAGTATATGGACAAAGCACAAAAATTGTCTTGGGGAAAAAAGAAGCTGGAAAATTCAGCGTTTTCTGAAGAAAAGTATAAAAGATGACGAAACCCACGAATGGTGAAGTTTCAGGTTTTTTAGTTTCCATAATTACCAACAATTAAGGCAAATTTACTTCTCGAGTGATAAAATCTATTGTTTGTTTGTTTGTTTTTAATTGCTACCTACTTTTTTTTTTTTTTGCATTTTACTTTATTGTATTTCATTTTGTTATGCAAAACTACTGTAGAACCTCAAGTAGTTTAAATCCCTTTTTACTGAATTCGAGCTTAATCAAGACATTTCCTTGAATTTTGTATTGCCGGTTTTTCTATTTCTGTACGGAGTAAGAAATATTAAACTTTTTCGTAAGATAATGAAAAAAATGCTGTACATCCTACTCTGTTTTCTAACCGGCCGTTTGTAAAATCCGTTAATTTCTAAAAAAAAAATATATCTTGTTTATTCGAGATTTGTGACATGTTGGTTTGCAGAAAATAATTCACATGAAAGCCTTTTAGCTAGAGTCGTTTCCTCTGTACATTCTACAAATATTGAGAAAATCGGACGTGACAGGACTTAATCAAGATAATTTGAGTTATTTATTGAGATCAGTGAAAGAAAAAAGTTAAATATATTTACTTAAAATATTTGAAGTATTTTTTAATGCTTTTAAGAGTTAAGAAATACTATTAAAGTTCGAAATTCATTTTTTATGTTCACTGTCTGTGGTGAAGAACAAATAAAAAAGAAGTTTAAATTGTGAAAATATTTCAATTAATTAATTTTTTTGAAAAAAAACTTAGAAAATTTTAAAAAACACAAAAGTGGGCTAAATAATGGGTTTTTTTAAATGAGTTTTTTCAAAAAAACCCATTGGGTCCAACCCAATTGGGTCCAATCTGGCCAACCCTGATTAGCCCACGTGTTTTACGTTAAATTTAAACATGTTCAAATTCCAATCGATTCCGAGTTCAATGTGCCACAGAGGTCGTAAATTTCATACGCTGATTAAAATTTTAACATCTTAGTGAGGAAAATATTATCGCATCGCACACAAACAGATCAGACATTAAAAGCACGGAATAGTTGTTTAAAATTAGTTAAGTTTCTTAGTTAAAAAGAAAAAAATTAATAAATAAAAAGTAGAAGAGCCCTAGAGTAGATTTCTAGTTCCAGAGAAAATACAGCTCCGTAGCGCTCTTGCTACAGCAGCAGGGTCCCTCCCTGTCTGTCAAAGACTTAAGTAGGGCTGCAAAGAGCCAAAGTGGGCCTATAGTCAGTTTTGTCACTACTCCCCTCCCCCATAAAAAAAGAAGAAAGAAAAGGAAGAAAGGAAAAAAAAGAAAAAGAAAATTAAAAACTGTTTACTGGAAAACAATTATGTTTATTTTAAGTGCCGCAACAGTAAATACCTTTTCCTTCTTTCCCCCTTTTCTTTCTTTCTATTTTTCCTTCCTTTCTTTTTTTTCCCTTTCTTTTTTTTTTTTTTTTTTTTTGCGTCAGTGTCGCCCCCCCCCCCCCCCCGCAAGGCCTGGGTCTCTAGTTTCCGACTAGGCTGACATGACCTTTCGTCGAGCCTGGATTTAATTCTTCCGTTCAATCCGCAATCAAAGAAACACTACAGTTAAGAAAAGAAACCCGAAGTTACCATTGCTTCAGAGCTAAGACTAACGGAAATTCTACATAAATAGTGAGTTAATGTGACAGCAATCAAATGACTTCTGCTGGATGCAACTGAACATGTTACCTTAAGTTAGAAACTGAACTGCATGGTTTTGGTTTGCATGAAAAATTATATCGCACAACTGTACACAATTTTATCGTTTTCTTTCTTTCTTTCTTTTTTTTTGTAAAATAAAGATAAGAAAATTGTATTTTATACCCTTAAAGATAAACACTGCGTTTTGCAGTCTAGGTATTTCTTTCTCTAAAAATTTTCAAATGGTGTAAAGTTTACTTGCACGGCTTATAGTACAGTAAAATTAGGCCAAAAAATGGCCAAACCCAAACATCCAAAAAAAAAAGGTGAAACCTGTTGCAAATTACTTCTTACCCTTCCAGCAAGAAGGGGTAAAAAGTCCCAGCACTTTGCGCGTCGGGTTTTGGGGGGAAGGGGGGGGACGAAATAATCCTCTATTTAAATAAAAATAATTTCTATTACTTAAAAAAAATTCTCAAACTTCGCAGAAACCACTCTATAATAGTAAAATAACAAACTCTCACAGAAAAAAATTCTAATTAACAGGGGTGCGCAGGCGGGGTGGGGGGAATGGGGGGGAAAGCTTTGCGTCAGTGAAATTTTTAAGGCAGTTTTTTCAAGGGGTATTTCTTGCTTTTTTGAGGGCTTTTATTGTGGACGGATACTCCGTCACACTTAAGGGGTGCGCCATCGCTTTGGGGGGGGGGGGGACCCTGAATTTACATTCTAAAATGAACTGTTGCAGTGAAGTTCACGAAAAAAATTCCCTGATTCAAACTTTTCCGAAGTACAAAATGCCACACAATGATATGGTAATGTCAGAATGATAATTCTAAAAGATCTAAGCGAGCTCAGTTATCAAATTATTTGTGATTGGAGTTATTAAACTGTTTAGAGCGCTGGAAAACAAAATTCCTGTGCAGCTTAAAAAAAGTCCAAATTGACCAAAGTTTCCCTACTTCTTGATTAACTTACTTCAACTTTTCTACAATCTTTTGCCATCACCGTAAGGGGGGACAAACCAAAATTGCCAAGTCGGTGGGGGTTCTCATTGGCAAACACCGAGCTACCTCTCTTTTACACAGCTGGTTATGTGAATTATGCTAAATTTGCGGACATATACTTGCAAAACTATCTTAAACTTTTGAGTGCATTATGCGATAAAAAAAATTTGATCACATCAAACATCAGCTAAAACATCAGCTATCCAACGATCTAACGCAGTGACAAATTCAGGTGGTCTAGAACCTGTAGTGATTCAACGATAGAACAAGTCTTGATGAGAGCAATGAGCAATACAACAATAGAATGCTAAATATTTACACCTTATTGTCTCCCATTTTAGAAATCACAATCTGTCTCTAAAGCTCCCAGAAGTTTCTTCCCTCTCAAGTTGGTAGTGGTATTGCTCGTTGATGATAAGATGAATTACTATGAGACCTATAACGTTCGGGTAGTAACATCAAAGGATATTGAAGACAAACAATTTTGTGGCATTTCTTTGCAAAGGAGGTAAACAGTTATGTCTTTAGCTTCTGTTGAGAGAGTAGTTACTATCTGTAAAGATGTGTAAGCCCAAACCATCTTTTACACCGAATGGTATGAACAGTAAAGATGGAATAACAAATTGTTGAAATCTTCTGGTACGAGTTATGCGCTGATCCTCCATCAGTATTCGATGAATCTAGTTTCAGAAGGAAAGAAATCTTGTATCGCTAAAGTGCTATTATCTGAAGCAAAAGGTTCATCCAACATCACCGAACGAACAGCTGGTGTCATGTATGAGGCAGTGAGAAGCAAAGGGGTGTAAGTGGACATATTCAAGTTTTGAATAAAACGCGTTTAAAGATAAGATCCTAGGTAGGCTTTCATTGATTTTCTTTTCTAAATCATGCTGTATAGAAGCAACTACCAGGTCTACTAGTACCATTTCTTGCCCCAAGATAGAGGAGAGGTTCACCAACCATTTGTACTGGTTATCTCCAAATTTTTAATTTTGCCATTTACATCCCTTTGCTTCTCACTGCCTCATATGTAATGGATGGAAGATACCTGCTTGATCATATTTTTGGTAATGATATGTAAGCTTCAAGGAAATATGCCAGCAATGCAGTGGTCACTTGTAAGTATGGGAAAGTTAGTGTCATTTTTGATGGGTGCAAAGAAATCACCACAGAAATATAATCTGCGTCCTGTTACAACAGCCAAGCCTTCTGCTCTAGAAGACTTTCTGCGTCTCAAATCTTGTGCTTGCTCTGAGGGGTTCATTGGATATAGTGAATGTTTGAAAAGTCTGAAAGTGGACTGAAGTGCTCAATTATATGCTCAAACTGTGTTAGACATAGCTGCAACAATAACGATTTTGCTGAGGATCTAGATTCTAAAAAACATCTTGATAACGAAGACTTTTTGTTACAAGATTAGAAGAAATCATTTAAAAGCAAAAAACAGGTCAGCGAAATTTTTCTGGGCATTTAATCAAATGTGCACCATCAGAGAGGGTGGGGGGGGGGGGAGGATAATATTTTAGTATATAATTTTGTTTTGGGAGATGAGCTATGTTCTTATGGGGTGGACAGTCCTGATTTAATGCATTTTAGATTTGCATGGAATAATACTTGTACTTGAAATAAAAAGGGGGG
Source organism: Uloborus diversus (assembly GCF_026930045.1). Taxonomy (NCBI): domain Eukaryota; kingdom Metazoa; phylum Arthropoda; class Arachnida; order Araneae; family Uloboridae; genus Uloborus; species Uloborus diversus. The sequence continues at coordinate 58,231,622 of NC_072736.1, read as the reverse complement.
GGGGGTGAGGATTTATTTTATTTGACGGAGGGGGGGGGGTGCTGTAGCTTTGAGAGGAGGTGCACCATCGATCTTGGAGGATGGACACACTCGATTTCTAACTTTAACTTAGCATAAAATAATGTTTCCATATGAAATGTATGGAGGGGGGTTCGGGGGTACTGCTTCGTTTTACGGGGATAGGGGGGCTCTGTAGCATTGGTGGGTTATGTCATCCCTCTTGGGGGTCAAACACCTTTAATTTCATGCTTTTAAATTTAGTACAACATAATATTCTCACTTTAAATTTTCTGTAAAAATTCTGGAAAAATACCCAAAAACAGCAATTTTTAGATGCCCCCCATTCAAAAACCCGACGCACAATGGGGTGGGACTTTTTACCTGTTCTTATTGGGAGGGTAATAAACAATTTGCACCAGGTTTAGCTTTTTTTTTTTGGATGTTTGGGTCCGACCCCTATTTTTACTGTACTATTAAAGTTGTTCCGAATGACTGAACGTCATTTTTTAAAAGTTAGTTTTGGTGAAAAAGTAGGATTTTTTTATTTTAAACAGATCAATAAACAGAGTAAATGGTGCGAATAAAGAAGCTATTAAATAACTTATATATTGTTATTAACAGTTTGTTTAAATAAATATTCTGAAACATATTTTTGTTCGCCAATATAGCTTCTCTTCTTGACATTTTGCCAAAAAGAAACAAGTTTTGCAGTAATGGAGGATTCAACTTTCAGTTTTGAAGGCTTTTGTTAAAGCTTTCTCCTTTCTTCAAAATAATTAAATAAATAAATAAATAAAATAAAATAAATTAAAAATATTAATAAGCAACACACAACATCCAGCATCCAACCCCTGGCATTCATTTGAAATTTGAAGTCTTGAATTCAAATCAGGTTTTTCGCAATCACGAATTGCGATAGATACCTTCACGTTGGATTTCTTGTTTCTGCAATTTTCTCCTATCGGAATCATAATTGAGAAAAACATAATTTGAATCAAAATGCCGAAATTCAAATGAATGCCAGGGTTTGGATGTTGAATGCTATTTTTGTCCTGATTTGTGTGAAGTCGAAAGGGTCAGGTTTAAGAAATTAAGTTGATTCCGGATCCGGAAGTTAGGAACTTGGACACAACCACCCAGGAGAAGAGACATGTTCGCGGGGCCCGTGGATCACAAGATTTTGCATTTTAAGTATAGATATATAAAATCAAAGGAACATCTACCGCGGTCAAGCAATGAGCAATTCGTGATTGCCCAAAAGTAAAAAAGAAAAAGGTTGGTTGTATCGCTTTTCTCACATAAAATACCAAGTTAGGAACCATTCATTAATTAAGTAAGGTTGATTTTAGTCATTTTGACCGCTCTTCCCCCCATCTGAGGATACGTAAGATTTTTCAAACTCCTCCCCCCGCCCTATTCTTGCGTAAGATTCCATTTCGTTTTCCAAAATAATGCTTACCAAAAAGTTCGAATCTAGACTGAATATTTTCTCGACATTTTTTTGGACATGATGCGATGCTAAAAAAAAATAAAACATGCCATACATAGTGCAATTCTTTTTTTACTTTATTCATTATTTGTAAAACAAATAAAAACTAGCTCATCTTAATACGTGTTTTACCTTCCAGACGCAAATAAAATATATAATTCCTGTCAAACCACTGGACCGCGCGATTTCTAATGTAAAATATCGACTTAGAAAATATTACGTAAGAACAGGTTTGGACCTCCCCCCCCCCCCCCAAGTAAGGGTATGTAGTGATTTTTACAACCCCCTCTCCCTCGGGACCCTTACGTAATTAATGAATGACCCCTTAGGTTATGTAAACAAAGATGGCGAAGCAAGAGACCTGCATCTGCAGAAGCTGTGGCCGGTCAACGGATGTTTTGCGCGGACGCAAGACGACACTGAACTAGGTTTCCTGTTTGAGGTCATCCCTGTTTACCATTCATTCACAAATTCGTTCACTCTACTTTCTCTTTCATTGCTCTGTTTATTCCAAAACGTGGGAATCTACGCCACTACGCATTGTTTTTGTTTTTACGATAAAATATTGTCAGTGAATGAATTTTCTCGCTTGTTCTACTATGAGCAGCTACAGATGTAAACGTTTTGTCTGTTTTTATACGCGTTGAGGAACAGTGCGCACTTGAGAAAAACAATAGTTGGAAGTTGGATCAAAACAATTCTCCCCATAAAATTAAACGGCAATCGAAAAAAAAATGCTGCAAATCACTATTATGTACTGCGTGAATTATAAATGAGAATTCAATTCAAATAAATTGCCCGATTTTTAAATTTTTTACAAGGCACTGCATTATTAGCTTTAGTTTCAGAGTGTATTGGATGCACAGAGTAATTACCGATCAGAGGCCAATCTAAATATATATCAATTCCAATAAATTAATTGCAGTCAAAAATTTCGTCCAGCGCCTTTCAAGGCAGTGCGACGAATTACTTCTACCGACTTTGCTGTTGCATCAATGGGGTTGTTTCCTTCAGTCAAAAGTAGTACTTTTTGTCACTGAAATTGATAGAAAAAGCAAAAAAAAAAAAAAAAAAAAAGAAAGAAAAGAAAGCATGGACCCAAAGAATACTTTTATTTTCCCAACAGTTAATTTTTAATTAATTTTTTAAATGTCCGATTTTTCAAAGAAGGTGTGGTCTTGATGACGTCACAAATGATGCTCTTTGGCGCATCTTTCTATCGCGTTTCCACGTTATGATAATCAAGCAGCGAATTAAAATTGCGTTCTACGCTTGCTATCAACCGTATCGTTGCCAGCACATGTGAGTAAAGATGCGGATTAAATATTTCGCTCTCCGCTAATTGCATCAGTGAAGGGCAGTTCATCATTTGTGATGTCATGCGCATAAGCATAAAAAACAAAATTGAGCCTGCGCACCGATTTAAGTATATTTTTTAAAAATAGTAAACTTTGTCAAAATATTTTTAAAAAATATTCAAAACCTATGTTTTTAAGCATGTTCTTTCAGAAAAAAATACTTTTAAAATTTCAGAAGTGACCCCAATGTAATATTAAAGACAAAAAAAAAAAGCGGATAAAATGAAAAGCACGTTTTAAATGAATCTACTGAATATTTTGTTGCTAAGAAGGTTAATAAATCAGATCAGATTAAAAATTAGAATGGATATGATTTAAAGAAATATTAATTATAGCTACCTTCAATGAGTGTTTAATTTAAAAATGTATTCCAAAACATTTTTTTGCTAAAAATAAGATCCAATTGCGGAAAATCTGAAAGAAACATGCAATGCAAAGCTAAGCAGACGAAGTGATTCTAAAGATAAGAAAGAAATGCGTCTTTCTTTCTTAAACACAGAAAATATCGCACACATGGGTTAAATTTATAAATGCAATTTTATGTCACTTTGTTCCTCACACACTCCATGGTGGCTCTCGCGCTGCGGAACTACAAAACAGCTAGAGAGCCTCTCTGATCTGCAGTTACTCTGTGATTGGATGCCATATGTTCTTTCGCCCCAATTTATAAATTTATATCGTTTGATAATTTAAGAGTGCAAAGAAAGTTGGGGGATCTAGGGTGATTGAAATTCCAAATGAAGAATTTTTTTTAACATAATTTTTCATGTATAAAACCTACTCGTGCAAAATTACCAGACTTTACTGGACTAATATGATTTTAGTTGTTTATTTAATCTTTGATGTGCTTAACTGTGATTGCTTTGCGAAATTTATCTATAAACTTAGCGAAAAATATATCAAAGTATTTGAGAATAATCAAGGTTCTCAGGGGGTTATAGTTGAGTTTTGTAACTTTTTTGTGCTGTACTGAATGTTGAGTCTCTCATGATCGTGTGTGTGTGTGTGTGTGTGTGTGTGTGTGTGTGTGTGTGTGTGTGATTGCTTTTCTCTCCAACTACCTATTTTATAGCATGATGAATTATTTAAATTACTATGCATTGCCGCGTGGAAGCGGTCAGCTGCTTTTCTTGTTGGGGATTGACATGGTTCGCCTGGGTGAAAAACACAAGTGTACCGCCACACATATCATATATCCCACTCCAGGGTCCCCCCCATACCTACCCCTATTTGTCATTTAACCGATAGAATGGGACTGTGAAGAATGATCTATTTTTTGGTCCAGATTAATTAGAGCAATGCCTAGTCCATCACCCCCAGGGGTATTGATTCACTTGGAGGACTTTGTGACGACGACATATTTAACGTGCCGCAGTCACCATCAACAAACACAGAGGATCTCCAACCGGCTGGCATCGATCCTGAGACTCTTCGGTGACGAGTCCGACGCTTTACCGATCAGGCCACCACGGTCTTAGTGTACCACACAGACCAGTACACCACGAAGGACCGTTAGAACAGTATGAGCCAATGAAAGAGGCTGGAGAGCGTGTTTTTAACTATAGATCCCGACAAGTTTATATGAGCAACTATTCATCCCTGCAACTTTCGGCTGAAGTGTGAGTTCTTTTTTTTTACAGGTGGCCAGTGCTGGAGCGACATGAATAGGCAAGGCCGCTGCTCGGAAAGCCTTCGTACCAACGTGACGCGGGAAGAGTGCTGCAGCGACGGTGGTGCCACCACGGCATGGAGCCCCAAGGATCTGCGATCTGGTGAACTCTTTTTCTGGATGTCACTTGGAGGGGGGGTTGTCTGCAAGGCTTGCAAAGGTAAACAAAAGACCCTCATGCTTCTGAGCTTTTAAGTTATCAGAGACAATAGCATAGAGCAGTGTTCTGCCATGCGAAGCACAAAAGTTGTATCTGCACTTTTAATCAAAATTGAGTTACGGTCACCAAGCAGTTCCTTGTCTCAAATTTTACCTACATACAATTTTCTATGGTCATTTGCAAATGCAATTTTTTAAAAAAATTTGAAAAATTTGCATCCGTATCAAATACATGGAGGCACACATCTTTAAACGGCAATTTCTCATTTGGAACTCAGATGCAGATACGACTTATGCGTTTAGCACGGCAGTATTTCACACGTTCTGAAACCTAAAACCTGAATGAAAATTAACTTACCTTATAGATAAATTGTTTGTTGGTAATTTATTCTCTTTCTCTGACGGGGTTGCGTTTTGGGCTTTACTTTATTGCAGATCTGTTGTGAACCCTCCGAAAAAGCATTCATTCTTTCATGCGGCGCCACTATCGGCGGATGCCACTACCACGAGAATTTTTACGCCCCGTTTCCCCACCAGATGTAAGTACATGGGCTTTCGATGCGAAACTGCACTGGGTATTTAATTTTGTTAAGAGCATTCAAAATCAAACGAGTTCTCGAAGCATCTTCTACATGACGTATAACCATACGATATGGATGCTGCCGATTTCTAACTCTTGAAAACCGACCGACTGAACCCAAGTTTTGTTGATAAAATCGATGATTGCAATTAGCAAATGGTAATTTTCAGGTTTAAATCAATTTGCGATTCCTTGCAAAAATAAAAACTACTTTTCAGGGTGTTCCGGTAAACAGTGTGATCGGTATCGAAAATGCCTCAAAAAGGCTCCTATACAGGGCACCTCGATGGAAGTTCGTGGGAGGACACTGACCCCTCGAAAAAATTTCTTATTTGTCAAATTTTGAATGAGTATTTCAAAATTTTGGAGACAAAGAGACAGTATTGCAACGTAGCAATTACCTCTTACTTGATGAGGCTTAATGTATCTTCTCATATGATGTAGATATATGTAGACATGCACAACTGCACAAGCACATAATTTATTTAATTTCATTCATTTATTTATTTTTTTATTGGTAGGAAAAATTTAGAGCTTCATTCGGTTAATTTAGAATTTCTCTTTTACAAAAAAAAAAAAAAAAAAAAATAGGTTTGGAGCATGCAGAGTCTTGAGTTAAGATTGTAGATTCTTGGGACTTTGGATCAGAATTCTGCTGAACAAAATTAGAAAGTAAACCGTATTTTTCGGCCGATGAGAATTCTAACTCACAATCTCAGCGTTATTAGCACGATTCTCGAATCGAGACAGTTTGTATCCATTTTGGAATGCTATACATTGAAGCAATACATAATAAATACAGAGTAAATCAGTTTTTTTTTACAAAAACAACCGAAATGTGAAATTTCTTTTTATTTTTTATCGAAAGCGGTGACTAAGTAATGGAAATCTTTAAAATGATGCTTTTTTTTTTTTTTTTTGAGTTTGATAAGGTATTAAGGAAGCAATTCCCCCCTCCCTCCAGAAAAAAAATCTTTTAGGAATAATATGTATGCTTAGAACGATTTTTTAAAAGACTTGTTTGCTCATTCAACTGCACAGAGAGGTCAATATAACTTTAGCTCTTCATAAATTATTTATGTACAAACCATTGATATATTTTTATACACAAATAAAAGGAGAATCAATTTTTAAATATATTAGGGAAATTGGGTGGAAATTATTAAAATTTCTAAGCAAAATTCAAAAGTGTCTGGAATGATTTGTACTGTTTTCTTAAAATTGACCCATATCTACCAGGGCACATGGCAAATTCCATTGTTATAGTCGAAAGATTCTTCTTGCATAGAATGCTGTCGGTCAAAGGAACAAACGACGAATGGACTTCGCACAACACGAGTCCGTAAATTCCACAACGACCTTCACCTTGAGCCAAGAGTCCCAAAGAAGAACTCTTCTTTTTATTTACATCCATGTAAATAAAGAGGAATATGAATTATAGCTCTTTCAAATGAACGCTCGAGGTGAGTGACTGGAAAACGCATGCCGGCATTTTATCGGTCATTCCAGGGCTGACTGTCGCAGAACAAACCAACAGCAGAACCGGAATGATGGGGCTTTCGGTCAAGCAGGGCTGCGGAGTCGGAGTCGGGAGTCAAAGGTTTAAAATTTCAAGAATCGGGATCGGAGTCGTTAACTTTCTCCCAAAGTTCGCAACTCTTCCGGAGCTTGGCGGAATCGGAGTTAGACTGATTTTGGGGTAAAGGAGTCGGAGTCGAGAGTCGAAGATTTAAAATTTTAAAAATTGGGGTCGGAGTTGGACTGATTTTGGGGTAAAGGAGTCGGAATAGATGGCTCTAAAATTTCTGGAGTCGATCGTTTTTCCTGCAACTCCGCACCTCTGCGCTCGAGTCGAGAAAGCTAATCGAAATTTATTATTTATCATAGTGAGATGTCGAAGATGATAGTTTGTGTAACGTAGACAGTGCAGAAGTAATATGTTTCTTCCGTGATTGAAATACATGTTTAAAATTCATAAACAAAATGGAAATGATATCAATAGTGGTGCCCCGAAATTAAATTTTAGGAGAGCGGAAATTTTTAATTTGCCGAATAGAACAGATAGATTATGATTTTACCGAATGGAACTTCAAATTTCACCGAATGAAGATGATTTTGCCAAAGAAGGTCACCTTGACCACCCATTGGGTAACCATTGAGCTCATTTAATATTGCAAATACTTGTCAAGTAGTTGTCACTAGCGTATTGATCGCGCGTCAAATCGACCCAGATGTCTGCTTATGTGTTTGCATTAATGATACCACCCACAATGAAGCGCCAAGTTCGTAAGCGAAAAATACTATGAAAACTTTATTCCAGGCTTTTACTCTAGCTCTGCATTGTCATGTCACATTCAACGTAAGATTGTTTGAAGAAACAAAAAGAATAGGAAACTTTCAGAGTATAATATATATATATATATATATATATATATATATATAAATTGAAATTGATGAAATATTTTTCTAATGCGTCTTAATTTTAGCTCCTGGGAGTTACAAAATAGGGGAAGCTGCTGTACCCACGGACAAAATTTGCTTTTCAATTTTTGCTGGTATCTGTGAATGGATAATCGATCGGTAAAATGTCCTGGCAGAATCTACAGCTTATCGTCTAATTTGGCAATTTTTGTCAGGTGAAAATCTCAAAGCTTTCAACCGCAAAATAGTTTTCGTAAAAACCATCTTTTTTGTCCGTGAGTGCAACACTCCGTTCACCCCAAGGACAGGTGCCTTTGTACCCATGGACATATAAAAAAAATAATATATGGTGAATGCCAGCGGTAACGAAACGACAGTTTTACAAAAAACCGATGCATTTCTGTCTGTGAGCATATCAAAATACATATGCTTTTAAAAACTGATGCATAAACTTTTATACACATCATAGTAAGTTGCTAAAAAAGCCAAAGCTAAGATTTTTTTGTTAGTAACTTTTTCTTTAAATCAAATTTAAAAAATGGTAACGGAAGGACATTTTTGCCACATGATTTTCACACTATCATGTTCTCCCCAAAAGTTCAGCTAAACTATAAAAGGGAAAATTCTATAAAAATTAGAGCACATGTGGGAGTGTTCAATCATTACATTTTGACCTCTAGTTTTAAAAAATAACTACTTTAAGCATATGAATTATGTATTTGTTAAGGGTGACGGAAGGACAAGAAGTCCAAAACAATTAAACTTAGTAAATTTCAACTTACAAACATTTATTCAGCTCATACAGCAGTCTGAAACAATGATATCTAATGCCGAAGACAACTGTTACATTCTGGAAACAGTTCTCTGAGAATTTCCTTTAAATACATATTGAGTATTTAAAGGAAATTATCTCCTTTAAATACTCAATAATTTTATCATAATCCATAGAACATTTATCTTTTTTCTCAGCAAACACGAAGATCATTCCTCCATTATTGCGCATTCTCAAACAAGATATTTCTATTCCTTCATGTTCTATATGAAGTACCCGTGCAATATTGCTCTTAGTTAATTTCTTTCCCCTCCATCCAACTAGCAACTCTTGTCCAAAAGTTAATGAATCCTTTGGCATATTCTTATGATTTGTTGTTTTTGATTCAGCTGCATCTTCATTTTCAACATTATTTATTGACTTTCAAAGTGAGTCTGTTGACTTTAAAGTGAAATCTCCTTCAATTTGTTGAAGTATATTCAATAACGTAACTTGTTACAGGATTCAAAAATTAGCGTATATTTTGTTTGCCAAGATGAGAATGGATATTTCTGGATCATTTTTTATCCACCTTTATGAAAGTTGATCTATGAATTTACTGAAGTCTTCGCAGTACGTTTAACGGTTAAATCAATGCTCTCAACAGTCCTTTCCTGTGATTTGTGGCAACAAATCTGAAAGCAGTTCCAATACTGTATTGTTCCATTATAAATTTCAAGATTTTAAGCAAATGTTTCTGCTTGAATTGGCTTGTCATATCACAAATATGTCATATCAAAATGATTTTCACATGCTTAGGAATTTTTAAGTGTAATTTTCATGATTTTCATCACATACGATAGAAGAAATAAAATCACGAAACAGACTTTAAATAATATTTTGTTTTGTGCTACCATTCTAAAATTTTACCCTGTACCATCTTATAGTTAAATGTCCTTCCGTTACCGTATTTTTTGTCCTTCCGTTAGGGGCCATTCATTAATTACGTAAGGATGATTTTGGCAATTTTTGACCCCCCTCCCCCCATGTAAGGGTACATAAGATTTTTCAAACCCCTCCTCCCTATTCTTACGTAACATTTCATTTTTTCAAAACAATAAAATAACGAATCTTACATCGCTGGAATCATTATTAAATTCACTATTATAAATTACATCTTTTTGTGTAAAGAAATATTTACTAAAAAGCTGGAATTTTGACTGAATGTTTTTTCGACATTGTTTTTGTATATGATGCGATACTAATTAAAAATAAAATATTCCATACATAGTGCGATTCTTTTATTATAATTTACAGTATTCATTCTTTTTAAAACAAATAAAATACAGTTAATCCTAATGCACTTTTTACCTCACAGACACAAATGAAATGTGATCCCTGCCAAACCACTTGACCGCACGATTTCTAATATAAAATATCGACTTGGAAAATATTACGTAAGAATGGGTTTGACTCCCCCCCCCCCCCAAAAAAAAAGGATATGTAGAGATTTTTCCAACACCCCCCCTCTCGGGACCCTTACGTAATTAATGAATGGCCCCTTATCATTAAAAACCATATAAATTAAAGCTATATTAAAATTCTAACTATGCCTCCTTGACAAGGGACATAATTCTGCTTTGCATAAAAAACATTAGTTTCTATACTCAATAGGCTCTTGGTGAACTAGGTGAACTAACTGAGATGTAGTATTTTGGTAACGGAAGGAGAGCAAATTGTCACCTTAGTAATGGACCTATTTCATGGTTGAAAAAAAAAAGTTTTAAATTACTTACCAAAATGTTTAACTAGACATTCAAAAGATAAAAGTTAAACTAAATATTATGTGCTGCTAACAAGTTTGTTGAAGTTACAGCATGTAACAAAAAAGAGATTTTTTGCTCTGTAAAAACACAAAGAGAAAACTTGATTTTGCACTTGATTTTCTAAAAGTCATCAAACTATTTGGGAGAAACAGGTTAAGATTCAAGAAAACTCATCTATTTCTAAAGAGAATGGTACATGGCAAGTGAAAGAATATAACATTTTTAAAATTCAAGTGTCATGTCTCCTTTTTCCTTTACTTCACCATATAAATAGGTCTGAAGCATTCAATTATACTCAATAAATTTTCATAAGCCATTTTGTATTGAAATACTTCAAACATCCATTGGAAAAAAACACTATACAAAATAAACAACAGAAAGTACACTTCGAAAATTAACCAATGATGTTATGAATAATTAATATGTTTTGAAAAAACAAACTAGATTTATGACTAGTATGGCTCTCTATGTAGGGGAAACCCGGGTAAAGTGGATACCACGGGCAAAGCGAATATTGCCTATAACTCCCAAATTTTTCATTGGTCGGCAGCCATGTTGTCATAGCAAAGATCGTCTGTTGGCACTCCGTGCGCGGCAAATACGTCGGAACGAGTTCGCGTCGCGCGCTGTCAATGAGCGGACAGAATGTGTTTTTTGGAAAACAATATTATTTTACAGAGGTAAGAGTTTAGTTTGTAGCATTAATACTATTTGGGACATGTTCTTCGTTATGAGTATGATTTGATGCTTGATTATGTAGCTTTCAACTATCTGTAGATGACGAGTTTAGGTGCTATGGTTTTTTTTAGTAATTTGAGATAACCTAAAAAAATACCGAAAGGGCAAAGCGGATTGGGCAAAGTGGACACCCTATTCACTTTGCTCGGTCATGACAAGTTATACAGTTTTATAGAATTATGTACTTGATTGCGGTTTTTTTTAAAATTAATTGTAGATGTTGTATAAACGAAAAAAAATGGAGGGGGGTCCTGGAGTAAAGAAAACATGCAAGCGGCTATAAGGTTGTGTTTGGCGGAAAAAATGATTAAAGGGACGGCAAAAAAAAAAAAAAAAAAAACCGCCAGCTTATGCTAAACTATATTGACATGTCAAAAGTGGAATTTCTTCTCCACAGTTAGGTCGATTCCGTCCTATATTCACGGAGGATCAAGAAAATGAAATAGTCTCTCTATAAGATACACTGGTGTGCAAAAATTAAGGATGAGACGGTTTTTTCAATATAACTTTGTACAAAAGCTTTACAAATCAACACATTTAATACCGTAAGATCCCCAATACGTAAGGACATGTGTAATGTAAGCAACACTTATTAAAAGAGAAATCAGAGGGATAAAAAGAAGCTTTATTGAAAAAGTAGCATGGAGCGCAATGCGACTGAAGGCCGAAACATCCCTGTGATGAGTGTTCAGCAAGAAACATCCGGTCTTTAGTAGGGGATATGATCTCCCCCGACTGCTAGGCAGGTTTCACAGCGTCTGCCCATGCTGAGAATGAGGGTGTCAATGAGTTGTTGAGGCATTGCTGCCCATTCGTTTTGCAGCGCCAATCGAAGCTCCCGAGTCGTTACTGGTGGTAAGGTACGAGCTGCCAAGCGTCTGCCTAGAAAATCCCATACATGCTCGATGGGATTGAGATCCGGAGATCGTGCCGGCCAATCCATATGTTCAATATCCTCACTCTCTAAGAGCTGTTCGGCAGCTACTGTGCGATGACATGGTGCATTGTCGTTAATGAAAAGGAACTGCGGACCCATAGCGCCTCTAAAAAGACGCACATATGGAAGAAGAATCTCGTTACAATAACGGGTCCCGTTGACTGAACCTGTGTCGAAGATGTGAAGGTCTGTACGACTACCAAGCATGATGTCTCCCCAAACGAGAACACCGCGATCTCCATACCTGTCCCTTTCAATGATGTTCGAGGGATGATTGCGGCTTCCCCGCTCTCTCCAGATGAGTATGCGATGAGATTCGCTACTCAGACTGAATCTGCTCTCATCTGTAAAGAGTACTCGTCCTCATTCATTGTCTCTCCAATTCCGGTGTTCCCGGCACCACAGGGAACGCCTTCTCCGATGGGCAGGCGTTAAAGGTACACACCGTATAGGGCGTCGTGCAAATAGATCACCACCATGCAGTCTTCTGGCCACGGTAAAACGCGATATCGGTCGTCCAGTCGCCTGTGTCGTGTGTCTAGCGATTTCTCCCGCTGCCTGCCGCCTGTTTCTTCTGGCTGTAAGTATCCCGGTCATCTGCAGGTGTAGTTCCTCGTGGACGACCACTACTGAACCCCCGGATAGCTGTTCCTGTAGTTTGAAATTGTCTCCAAAGTCGTGAAACGATGCTGTGAGCAATTCCAAACTCTGCAGCCACACTTGTCACACTGCGGCCTTCCTCCAACTTCCCAATGATTTGACCTAGGGTAAAAGCATCCAGATGTCGTCTAACAGATTGATTATTCGCCATTTCTCGCTGAGGCAGCAACTCGGTGTGATTTTAACTGCTATACGGCGTGCAATCTCTTTGCCAGAAATACTGATCTTACATCGACAACATGCTTTATACAACTCAGACACTCCCACATTACGTCTGCCTGCATATCTGCGCATGTGCTACTGAACATCACCTTACTTAATCTCCTGATTGGTCTTTCTGTCCGCTCTGCCTATTCGTTCAGCTGATATGCTAATTTTTCGACTTCGTCCTTAATTTTTGCACACCAGTGTATGTACGCGGTGTTTTTTGGCCTTACTCTGGATGAAGTTATGAGTCCAACATCTGAGTATGCAAAACGCAGCCATTTATACTATCCTTAGAGCTGGAATAAACATAACAAAGCAGGAGAAGACTGGCTGCAATGAATTTTAACACGTCATACTAACTTGACTTTATGAACTCCTGAATCGACGTCTATGGTGAGGGCAGGAGGATTTAATCCTAATAATTTTCTTTGTAATAACTACAATAATTGGCATTGCAACAAAAAATGTTTTTTAAATACGTTCCTATAATTTTCGATTGTTCTTTTATTTTCAATCTTTAGTTCCATGACAAATAATATTGGTGTTTGCTTTGCCCTAGTACCGAATCCACTTTACCCGGGGTGCTGGGCAAAGTGGATATTCATGCCATTGTTGCAAACTGGCCTTATATCTAATAGTTTAATTAATATTAAGGACAACTGTTATTGCATTATGTAAGTTCATTAAATAAAGACTGAATATGAACATTTGTTTCAATTCCTCCAGTTATAACTAAACAACAATAATTAAGAAAGTCTTAAGGTATTCACGTTGCCCGGGTTTCCCCTACCTATATAATAACTTCAATTTATATGCAAATTGAAACCTTTAACAAAATTAACCCATTACAAAAAACTCAGTTTAGATTAAACCTGTAAAAATCCAGAAAAGTCGACATAAAATGAAAACAGCTGGGATTAACGGTCTGTAGATCCCACAACAGGTGGGGGTTACTTCAACACTATATCTTCTAGCCATATACTTCAAATTCATCATCATTGTTGAAAGTCAATTTCAGACGTTGAGGACAAGGAACCATTTTGAGGTACTTCACATTGTAAGAAGAGTCACATGTGACACAATGAGACTAAAAATTGCCGTCCGTGGGTACAAATGGTTATGTGTCCTTGGGTAAAAAGGTATGCCATTTTGGTTTTGCAAGCCAGTCACATCGACAGGACCCCAGTTTTACAACCTTAAAAAATCCGAAACAAAACCTTCAAAACATAGGGAAACATGATGCCCATAACAAAAATGCATAATACAATCCACGACGGACCAAAAAAAAAAATCATGTGTTTTACTTAGCTCTTACTAAAACCGAAAGAATGTGATAGAATCCTATATGTTCGTTTAATGGCGTTGAAATTTTCTGGGGTACTGGAGAGAGCTGTGACACACACATTGAACCCCAATTCCGGTGTCTCTCGACCTCTCGACGATACCCGGAATTTCCCGATCAACGTCCGTAGATACAACCGTCCGTGGGTACAGCAGCCTCCCCTAATAAGTATTTTAACTAGGGTAGACCGACCAGTGAGTGAACACCACCTAGTGAATGAACAGCGCGTCATTTTTTTAAAAAAAAATAAGCTTCCAAAAATTTTTTTCTGAATAAATCCACTACAAAAGCGTTCTTTATTGATATTCTAAGCTATCTGACACCTGATTGGTTACTTTGGATACGTATTTTTTTCCTGAAAAAAAATTGAAATTTTTACTGCCGTGAATCGTTCTTTCTCTCTTTCAAAATAATAAGACTGGTTTCGTGCTAGCAATTATTTTGATACATATTATTTTTATCGATAAATTTTATTTTCTAACTCTACGAAAGAAATATTAAGTATACATATTTAGGCTATGGATTTAAATTGTTTCAGTCAATGCGGAATGCGTAGATTTTCAGATAGAGGGGTGTTCAGTCACTGGGTAAGAAAAATTGCGAAAACTCAGCGAATGAACAATGGCAAAATTTCTTTTGATTTAAAAAGAAATTTGAAGTTTCTTTGAGATATTTTCATTTTCGTACTTTTTTGTAATGCAGATGGTTTTATATGCTTATTTATTTATGTACTAGCTGTACCCGACGCGCGTTGCTACGCCAACCAAAAAAATACATCATTATACTGATTTTCATGACAATCGGTTGAACGGGGCAGAAGTTGCTACTCTGCAGTGCCACCTGGTGACGAGTGGCTTCAATGAGCATATTATGCACCTTCTCCGTGGAAAAATACATATATATATATATATATGTGGTGCCTACTCTGGTACACCCTGGTACACTTGCACAGCCCTTCATACATTTTAGCTTTCTTGTATGTAAAACTCGCCAAGAGATGACGACGTAGAGTCCGGCGACAAAACGAACAGCGCCAAGGGCGGTAAAACTTTTTGATTAGTGATTAACTTTGAGGAGACGAAAGACGTAAGACGTGGTTTAAGACGAGCAGCAAGACGGCTGCACTTCTGCATTGTAATCATTTTTGTAAATATTAGTTATGTGTAGTTTAGTTATCATTAAATGTTTAGTAGCTAAAATTATGTCATCAATGAGTGCTTCTATAAGTGAATACAAGCATTTTCATAGTTATTACCAGTAGCTCGGCATCCCACAAAAAATTCAGAAGTGGGATTAAGGATCGATATGAGGAACGCCTACACCAAAATTCTTTTGGAGTATAATGTTTGCAAGTGTGATTAACCGGAAAACTAATTGATACTGTTTCCGAAAAAAAAAAAGAGAGAAAGAACTGAGTGAAATGTGACTGTTCCTGGTGAACTATCTTAAATTCTCTGTTGGATTATCTGATTTCAAGCATCCGGAAAAGGGGTGAGTGAATTTATTTTCTTCAAATATGCAGTTGAAAGAGATTAAAAACATTGACTTTGCGCTCAGAAACTTTAAGCGAGAAAAAATAGTGCTTCTCCACCGTTTTATATTTTCTGATAACGGGGATAGTTCCAATAGAAAGCGCTTAAGAAATTTTACGGGATTTGAATACAACTCAGAATCAGATGAATTCAAAAATAAATTAAAAGACATTGAGAAAAAATTTTCTCTTAGCGAAATAATAACTATTGCAAATCTTTTGAACATTCCCTTGGAAGGAAATAAATCTGAGTTGGCAAAAAGCATTCTCTCCTTTCTGACAGATATTGGGGAACTGTCAAAGCTTGACGAACAACATTCCCACTCAGAAGATGACTCATTCTCGGATCATCAGCAGTCCGGTCAGAACGAGGAAGTTATTAGTAACGATTTATCTGCGGGAATTGAAAACAAAGTAGCACCGCCGCCTGTAATTAATTATTCTGATTCAGGCAATGTTTTGGCTACGAGCTATCTTTTACATTATTCTGATATTGAACACTCCCTGCCGAAATTTAATGCAGAACCGCAAGAGAACATTTCTTCTTGGGTAGAAACTTTTGAAAGTGTTTCTAAGTTATTTAACCTTACTGAAGTTCAAAAATTTATTTTTGCTAAACGCTGTTTTGGAGGAAATGCCGCATTATTTATCAACATCGAACAAAATATTAATTCTTATGAAAAATTAAAGAAAGCGCTAATCAGAGAATACTCAACACAAGTTAATTCGGCTTCGCTTCATAGTTTAATGAGCGAGCGTAAAATGCGACATTCTGAGACTACGCAAGAATATTTTTTAAAGATGAAACAATTGGCTCTTTCTGGACGTATTGATGACATATCTCTTATCAGTTATGTAATAAAGGGAATTCAAGATAAACCGGAAAATAAAACAATTCTTTATGGAGCGCGCGATATAAATGATTTTAAAGAAAAACTCAAAGTATACGAAGTAATGAAAAATGATTTGGCTAGAAATGAGAAACCTTTCGACAGAACCAAGCAAAAAATGTCAAATGATGATCGCTTAAAAAAGAGTGGGTATACTTCCAATTTCAAAAGAGATTTAAACAATAAAAATAAGATACACTATGAACAAAATAATGAGAAGACGCGATATAACACCAACAAGGAAAACTACGTGGAAAAAATTTGTTACAATTGCGGTTTGAAAAACCACATTTCAAAAAATTGTGTACACAAGGATAAGGGGCTTAAATGTTTTCAGTGCGAAAATTTTGGGCACAAAGCTTCTAATTGCCCTAATAAGAAACCAGACGTTGCTCATTTAAATGTTCCAAAGAAGAAAAATTTAAATAAAGAAGTAAAAATTGGTAACTCAGTGGTAAAAAATGCTATTGTCGATTCAGGGTCACAAGCCACATTAATTCGGGAATCAGTTTTTAAGAAATTGAATTCTCTTGGTGAGCGATTTCAATTACTTCCTTTAAATACTGTTTTGTCAGGATTCGGTAAATGTCAAGTAAAACCAGTTGGAGTTTTTGAGAGTGATATTCAAATTGACAATTTTAAATGTAAAGCAGATGTAGTTGTGGTGAATAACGAAATAATGGCTTGCGATGTAATTATCGGACTAAATGTTTTGATGCAAGGAATAACAATAATTGATGATAATGGTGTTACGATTCAAGCTAAACCCAAAGATGCAGAACATTATGATGTTTTATCTGTCTTGCCAATTAATGTATGTGTTGAAGAAGTTGAAATGAATATTTCCCCTGATATTCCTCTTGATTTAAGATCTAAAGTAAAGACAATGATTTCCAACTATGTGCCTCAAAAAATTAAAACCACTAATGTTGAGTTAAAAATTTTGGTAAAAAATGACGTACCTATATCTCATCATCCCCGTAGGTTGGCATTCTCAGAAAAAATGATCGTCGAAGCTCAGGTTGCCGAATGGTTAAAAGAAGGTGTAGTGGAACCCAGTTCCTCCGAGTATTGCAGTCCAGTGGTTATTGTAAAAAAGAAAGATGGGACACCGCGCGTATGCATTGATTATAGAAAACTAAATAAGGTTATAGTAAAAGATAGATTTCCCCTTCCACTAATTGAAGATATTTTGGATAGACTGCAGGGCTCCAATATTTTTAGTACTATTGACCTCAAAAACGCTTTTTTTCATGTAAATGTAAGTGAAGAGAGCAGAAGATATACGTCATTTGTAACGCATGAAGGACAATACCAATTTTGCCAAGTCCCTTTCGGATTATGTAACTCTCCGGCGGTTTTTACAAGATATATCAAGACTATTTTTCGAGAATTAATTAATAAAGGTATTGTTTTGCCTTATATGGATGATATAATCATTTTGTCTTCCTCTCCCGAAGAAGGTATTGAACGGCTTGAACTGGTCTTAAAAACTGCAAGCGAATACGGACTTGAAGTAAATTTTAAGAAGTCCCATTTCTTGAAAAAACGTATTGATTTTTTAGGACATGTAATCGAGGGTGGAAATATTTTCCCATCTACTTTAAAAACTAAAGCAGTTCTTAATTTTCCAGAGCCGACTAATTTGAAAAAGGTTCAAAGCTTTTTAGGTTTAACAGGATATTTTAGGAAGTTTATCCCGAAATATTCCATAATAGCTAGGCCGTTAAGTGATCTCTTGAAAAAGGATCGAAAATTTCATTTTGGAGTCGAAGAAAAACATGCGTTCAACCAATTAAAAATGTTGTTAGCTGACACACCTGTTTTGGGAATCTACAACCCTAAATTTGAGACTGAACTTCATACGGACGCTAGCCTAGAAGGGTATTCTGCAATTTTGATGCAAAAACCCCCAAATGAAAAGACTTTTCATCCAACCTATTTCATGAGTAGAAAAACGACTGATGCCGAAAAGAAATATTCTAGTTATGAACTTGAGGCCCTAGCCGTCATCGAAGGGATAAAGAAGTTCCGTGTTTACCTTTTGGGTATCCATTTCAAAATTGTAACCGATTGCGCCGCGTTTGAGAAAACGTTGTCAAAACGAGACTTATGTACCCGTGTAGCTCGTTGGGCTTTGTTACTACAAGAATTTAATTATGACATTGAACATCGTCCTGGAAGCAAGATGCCACATGTTGACGCTCTCAGCCGCTCCCCTATCGATGTGTTTTGCATTTCAGTCGATAATTTGTTGCCACAGCTGAAATCAGCTCAAGATAAAGATACTGAAATTAAAACTATTAAGGAATTACTTAAAATTTCAGATTATGAAGATTATTGTGATAGAAATGGAATATTATATAAATTTGTTGAAGGTAAAGAATTAGTGGTTGTGCCAGAGAATATGCAAACAGAGATAATAAGAAATGCGCACGAGAAAAGTCACTCAGGTATCAAGTATACTGAAAAGGAAATAGAAGAATATTATTTTATCCCAAAACTAAGACAGAAAATAGAAAAAATAATAGGAAACTGTGTCCATTGTATACTTCTGAACCATAAAAAGGGAAAAAAAGAAGGTCTTTTGCATCCATTGCATAAAGAAGACGTCCCACTGAAAACGTATCATGTTGACCACATTGGACCCTTAGAGAGTACTAACAAAAATTACAAACACATTTTTGTTGTAGTTGACGCCTTTACTAAGTTTGTATGGATCTACCCAACAAAAACAACGACGTCTGCTGAAACCATAGCCAAATTAGAGCTTCAAAAGACTGTATTTGGAAACCCTTCACAAATAATATCCGATAAAGGACCAGCATTTACTTCCAGTGAATTTGCTGATTACTGCGCAAAAGAAGGCATTAATCACCATTTCATAACGACAGGATTACCAAGAGCAAATGGCCAAGTCGAACGAATTAATCAAACAATTATTGCAATTCTTTCTAAATTGTCCTTGGAAAACCCTACTCAATGGTACAAGCACACGAATAAACTGCAACAAGCCATTAACTCAACATATCAAAGAAGCATTGATAAAACTCCATTTGAATTACTTTTTGGAACGAAGATGAAGGTTGCAGGACTTGAAAAGCTGAAAGAAATGATTGAAGTTGAATTTCAAGCCAGTTTTGAAGCCCAAAGAGAAGATATGAGAAAACATGCGAAGGAACAAATTTTTAAAATTCAGGAAGAAAACAAGAAGACATACAATTTACGAAGGAAAAAACCGAAGTCTTACGAAGTTAACGATTTGGTCGCCATCAAAAGAACGCAATTTGGACCTCACCTAAAACTTAAACCGAAGTACCTAGGCCCGTACAGAATAACGAAGGTGAAAGGAGGAAATACGTTTGATGTCATCAAAGAAGGAACTCACGAAGGACCAAACTGCACATCAACATGCGCAGAATTCCTTAAACCATGGAACAACTTTTCGGAATGTTAATTAAAAAAAAAAAAAAAAAAGAAGCAAAGTAGTGTAAAAAAATAGAAGAAGAGAACACCAACTTTTTGTAACCAACTGTCCATACTTTCAATTTAAAGACGAAAAACGAATACCAAAAGAAGACGAAAAAGATGAGAGAAAACACAAATGACGAAAGATAGACGAAACAAATGATAAAAGACGAAACGCACGACGACGAAGATTTTTTTTTTTAAAGACGAAGGTGAATTTTTTAAAGACGAAGACGACATTTTTTAAAGACGAAGACGATATTTTTTAAAGACGAAGACGATATTTTTTAAAGACGAAGACGATATTTTTTAAAGACGAAGACGATATTTTTTTTAAGACGAAGACGATATTTTTTTAAAGACGAAGACGAATTTTTTTAAAGACGAGGACGAAGAAAAAATTTTAAAGACGAAATATTTTTAAAGACGAACAATTTTTAAAGACGGACAGTTTTCATTTGCAGACGAACATTTTTGTGAAGACGAGAAATTTTAAGACGGGCAAATCAAAGACTGAACTTTTGAAGACGAAAAACTTTTGCAACCAATTTAATTTTAGTTTAATTGTTGTTTTGTTTTTGTTTTTTTGCTTACTATATTTTCAGGTTCGCCTGGAGGTCCAGTCGAGTGCAGGACGGCCGAACTTGTGGTGCCTACTCTGGTACACCCTGGTACACTTGCACAGCCCTTCATACATTTTAGCTTTCTTGTATGTAAAACTCGCCAAGAGATGACGACGTAGAGTCCGGCGACAAAACGAACAGCGCCAAGGGCGGTAAAACTTTTTGATTAGTGATTAACTTTGAGGAGACGAAAGACGTAAGACGTGGTTTAAGACGAGCAGCAAGACGGCTGCACTTCTGCATTGTAATCATTTTTGTAAATATTAGTTATGTGTAGTTTAGTTATCATTAAATGTTTAGTAGCTAAAATTATGTCATCAATGAGTGCTTCTATAAGTGAATACAAGCATTTTCATAGTTATTACCAGTAGCTCGGCATCCCACATATATATATATATATATATATATATATATAGCAATTTCTATAATAATCGGTCCAGGTATCAAGTGAAGCCGTGACTATACTCAAATTTTGTACTCACGCAGTTTGCAAGATCAATCAATCGCTGAAAATATCAAATAGAAAAAGTTTTAAATCCCCCCGTTGCATGAAAAGTCATAAAACAATAAAGAAGGAATTTATTTGCTCAAACTCAAGAAAAATGGCAACAGCTAACTTCTTATCAATGAGATCTTTCACGCGAATTAATTTCTGCAGCCGATAATTTTATTCGTATTTATCCAATGGATTGTGACTTAAAGTGGGATAAAAAAGGAACTATCGATCGGATTTTTTTCGAACTGGTCTATAAACATTTCCAGTACCAAAAATAACAAACGGTGAAAGTTTCAGCTAAATCTCCCGGGTAGTTTTTGAGTTCATGGATGACATACAGACAAACATTCATTTATATATACATATATAGATTTAGTTATATATTTTTATAATTTCTTTATTTTTGTCTTTGTAAACACGGCACTTTTTACTGAGTTTTATCTTTTATCTATCTATATCTCTATCTGTATATTAACCTACCTACCTACATCTATCTTTCTATATCTTTATCTCTCTTGATAAATAGACAGGTAGATAGAGAGATAGAGAAATAGAAATATATATATAAAGAGAGGGAATAGATAGGTAGATATGTATGTATGTTTGTATATAGATAGATAAATAGATAGAGGAAGATATGGAGATAGATATATAGGTAGATAAATATAGAGATAGAATAGGTAGGTAGATAGATAGACAGGTAAAAAGCAGGTAGATAGATAGATAAATAAATTGATTAGGATAATAGATTTTAGATATTTAGATGTACAGACAGTTAAATAGCTAGATAGTTAGGTAGATAGATAGATAAGTAGATAGATATATAGATAAGCACTTAGATAGATAGATAGATAGATAAATAGATATAGATAGTTATATAGATAGATAGATAGATAGATAGATAAATAGATATAGATAGTTATATAGATAGATAGATAGATAGATCGCAAAGAAACTTAGTTTCTCTTTGAATCAAAATTTGCCATATTCATTCACTGGACCAATTTGTGTTCATTTACTGGTTCGAGGTGTTCATTCACTGGGTCGTTGTGCCATTTTTTCTTTAAACACTTAAAAAAGTCGGAAGCGGTAGGGTCTGGTGGGGTAAAGTGGTCATAAAATCGTAGGTTTTCAACTTTGGTGGATAATAAATACAACAAATAATTTAAACACCTCAACTTTTTTTGTTGTTATTTTACATTGCATTATTAAAGAACACAGTACACTGAAGTTTAGAAAAAAAAATATTGATTTAATTAGTTTTCTAACACTTTCTTTTCCCTTTGTATTTATGACCACTTTACCCCATGGGATGGGGGAAAGTGGTCATAGCATGGGGTAAAGTGGTCATAGTTAAAAATAAATGCAAAACCGTATTAAATAACCCTAATATTTGTATATTTCAGTTATATTTATGGTTACAAGTATATGCACTAATATATGCGTGTATTCACGAGTATATACGTGTCGTGTAAACATGAGTAATCACGTTCATATATGAGTAGATACCGTGCATACCTGAGTATATACATGTATAGTAGACGTATATACGCATATATGTACAAGTGTGCATGTGGGTATATACATAACTGTACATAAATGTATATACGGGTATACACGAGTTAATTCGTGGATGCATCCAGTGCGTGTTTGTACGTGTCTACTCACGTATATACAAATATATATGGAAGCACGAGTATATACGTATATATACGTGTAAACAAAATTATATACCTGAAAAACGTATATACGTACATTTACGTGTCCGTACATACTCGTCAACCAGTACATATATGTATTCACGAGTATATACGCTTACATACATGTATGCCTACAGAGTGAATCCAAGCTCTTGAGCAAAAATCTAAGGTGTGTGAGAGGTGAGGATAAAAAGCAAAGAATAATAAGGAGTTTATGGTCGTTGACGCGCTACATGCACACAAAGCCAGAAACTGATGGATGCAAAACAGGTCAGAAATTTTTTACACAAAGATGATTTTACTCAAAATTTAGTTTTTAAGAAATATTTTGAGCACTTTCTAAAAGTTACGGTCCGTAGTAGTTCTAATACACGCATCGCAACAAAGGCGCAGCGACGGATGAGTGTTTTTCAAAAGTCTCGTTATTAAAACAGAGAGTGCTTTGTGATTGCGACGCATGCATTACAGTTGCAGGCCGCAAATTTCTTCAATCGCTTTAAAACCTTCTTACAACCTAAAATGTTGTGCAAAATTGTCTCAGTGTAACAAATTTGTGACCTGTTTTGCATCCATCAGTCTTTGGCTTTGCGTGCATGTAGCGCGTCAGCATTGTGTTTGTGACCATATGTTCCTTGTGATTCTTACTTCTTATCCTCACCTCTAACACCTGGTAAAAATTTTCCCAAGAGTTTAAACTAACCCTGTATACTTGTATGTCATATGCTTGTATGTAAGTATCTACTCGAGTACGTACGTGTATATACGTGTCTACCTGAGTATATAAGTGTTCGTATACATACGAGTAAAAGCAAGTATATACTTGTATAGTCGAATGTATATCTGCATAGATAAAAAATACCCATATCGCAGATACCCATATACGTTTTTATTGGTGCATTTATGTGAATACGTTTGTATACGTGCCTACACGAGTATTTGCGTATGCATACGTATATACTCGTATATTTAACCCCATTTACGGTAAAAACAATGCATATTAAGTGAAATTAATATTTAATTCATATCTGCCTTATACATAACTCTTAAGTGACATTAGAAGAACAATAATCGTTAAGCCTAATATTATGACCACTTTACCCCATCTTACTGAAATTGTTCTAAAAAATGATCTAAAATATATTCAGCTAACTACTAATGAGTAAGCGATCTTAAGACATGTAGGAAACTTCCTGTGCCGTCAATTTGTTCATAATTCTAACAAACAAAATTTCCCAAAGAAGTTAAAAGAGATGTTTAGATTTTTAAAATTTTCATATTTACACAAAATATTTTTTTTACCAAATAAAATTTTGCCAGGTTTGGAAATTTTGTATTCAAAATGTAGTTTCTAACTCCCCGAATCTAAAATAAAATTTTCACATTCATTCGAACATTTATTTCCAAGCTATAGTCATTTATTTGACGTATGACCACTTTACCCCATTGACCACTTTCCCCCACCAGACCCTACCATTTAAGTTTCCGCGATTTTTTATAGATATTTACATAGATCAATTAAAATGTTTTAGCTATCACGATCTATATAGTATAGAATTTAAAATTACTAGGATTTTTAAAAAATGAAATTGTGCTTAACTGTTCATTCACTGGTCGGTCTACCCTAGGACTTCGAACCGTGATGTTTTTTTCGTTTAGGTTCAACTAAAAAATATTTATCGGTTCAATTCCGGTTTTTTCTTCGCCAAAAATAACGGTTCTCGGTAAAGTTTCGAATGAATAATTTTATTTCATGTAGATTCTGGTTTATACTAAACATAAAATTCTGACATAAATGTGGAAATGTGCAAATAATGATAATAATTGTGTGGTTGAAGTTAGAAAATTCTGATTCTGACAAGAATGTTACAATAACAAAATGAGTGAAGATGTATCGAGCCGAAATAAACCGATATTTTTTTTTCGGTTCTGTTCCAGTTATCGTTCCGACCAAAATAGCGGTTTTCGGTTCAGTTCCGAAAGAAAAAATTTATCTCATGTAGATTCTAGTTTGTACTAGAAACAAACTACACATTTATGACAGAATTATATTTAATTTCTGTCATAAATGTAGAACTGCGCATGACGATAATTATGTGGTTAAAGCTAAATTATGTAGTACTGACAAGTTCGTTGCAGTAACAAAATGACTGAAAATGCATCGAACCGAAACAAACAATTTTTTTTCCGGTTCAGTTCTGGTTTTCGTTCCAACCAAAATAGCGGTTTTTTCCTTTTTTCGGCTCAGTTCCAATTCGAAGTTCCTGATTTTAACCCGTTCCGTGAGCGTCTATTGAAGAAGAATACAATTCAGCAATAATTCGGCAAAGCGCTAATTGCAGTCCGAAGCACTGAGCGCGTGTTCTGATTCATCCTTTTCCCACAACATTCTCTTTCTCTCTTCTTTGACCTTGAGCTCGCACGTGGAGAAGGAAGAACTCATACATTATTCAGCGGCATCTATCTGCTGAAGGGGGGGGGGGAATCTGGCCGAGTCCGTTCTCTTCAATGGATGGATTTTTTTCTTTGAATTCCTCTGCTATTTATGTATTTATTGTCAAGACGAAGAAAGTACCGTTTCAGACATTATTAAGTGGAAACCAAAAAGTAGTTTTTCTCCACGAAACAAATATTGATAACCGCGTGCAGGACAGTTTCGAAAAATTACGGTTAGTTGGCATGAAATTTCTTTTAACTATGAAAAAAAAATAATAATTTCCCCCTTTTCCTCTCTCTTTTTTCCTTTTTTTTCAGAAGAGGATGGTAGATTTCCGGTGTCATGTTTATGTTTACTCGTATAACAATAGTCGGACTTTTTCTGCAGATTTTTTAGTGATGAAATACAGCTGCTACTTTTATACAAAGAAATTCTTTTCATAATTTTACACATGCTCATAACAGGAACAAGGGAAATAGTTGAAATAAAATTTCATTTATTTGTGAAAAGGAAAAAAAAAAAAAAAACACCCCTCCCCCCCCCCCTTTTCTCTCTTTCTTTCTTTTCTTTTCTTTCTGTTATTTTTTTAGTGGATAATAAATGATTTCCGGTATCATACTTATGTTTACTCGCACAACAATAGTTGCACATTTTCTGCTGATTATTTAACTATAAAGTACAGCTGCTGCTTTTATACAAAGAAATTCATTGGATAATTTCACACATGCTCATGCAAGAAACAATGCAGATATGAAAAAACTGTTACGATTCATAACGAGCCAATTGGTTGCAGTCTATGCAAAAATCTTTTTGTAGATAGGCAACCCACGCAGCAATTGAAAAGATTGCAGCAATTTCGAAAACTTGACTTTTACTCCCATACTAGCTGTTAAGGTTGAAAAAGCTCATTTTTTAGTTTATTTTCCCATAAAATAATGAGAAAAAATTTAAATTACGAAAAAAAGCTTAATATCACCTAAAAATATCGCTACAACGGTTTTTTATTAATAACATCTCCCTTGTTGAACTGAACAAATTATCACCTAATAAATTTAGACATTGTGCTGTAAAAAATAATTGTTTCCACTGAAGTGAAGGATTATTTGAAACCAAACCCTACAGAAAACTAAAATTACAAATCGATGTCGGCGTGTAGAGAAGTTGTCTCGTTCAGTTCTTGACGAATTTCCTACTTGTATACCTTTTTTCTATTTTTCCATCGCTCCGTTTAAGGCGTGATACTTTAAAATTTTTCAAATAACTATTTTGACGAGTGATAACAAGTTTTTTTTTTTTTTTAACTTCGCTTAACTATTAAATATATTTTAGAAAATTATTTAAAATATTTCAGAAAATTATAAATAAAAAAGATGGGAAGTTTTGAAAAGTGTCTTTTGTGAAGAAATGCATATTGATTCGGTCTCTTCCATTGTCATCTGCGACGGGGGAAAAAACTATTCCCTCCCACGCTATAGTTTACAGTTATAGTTAAACTATATTCCTGTGGTGTGCGGTACAACTCTTTTATGCTCATAAGAGAACTAAAAAAAAGCAGCGCAGACACATAGGATACTTGTGTCCCTAACAATGCGAAACCAGACCTCCGTGTTAGAGTTTAAAACTTTCTCTCTGCTGCACTTGTTAACCAAAATCCAATTCTAGTCGCAGACGGACTAATGAGGGCTGTTCGAGTATCGGTCGGGGGGTCCTCCTCCCTTTCCCAGAAGTGGTTTTGCCACTTCACTCGACGACATAAGGCTAATTTAGGGGAATGCGCTTTCGTATGTCACGCATTGCAAACTAGCTAAGAGAAGAAACTGGGAGGATAAAATCTTCCCCTGGAAAATAATCGAACCTTTATCGAAGTGGAATAAAAGTGCCGGCCGTATTTTTTCTCGCTTTTGAAGAACAAAAAAGAAGAGTATTCGTCAGTGTTGCCGTCTGATGGAATAAAAATCATTTTTCAAGTTTCAGTGTGTGATTTCTCGAATGTCTGTACCTTTTTAAAAAAATTCTAACAGGAAAATTGTTGTTTTGAAAAGATCTGTAACAGATTCGAAAAGTATTATGATAACGGACTAAGTTTGAGTTTCCTTTTTTATTGGCTCATAAAATCATGGTTATTGGATTTAATATCTAGATGAATCGAAATATTTGGAAGGATTTTCTTGAAAAATAAGAAGTTTACTGAAACATTTATATCACTCAGTATGGTGCATTCGTTTCGTCTGCGTAGAAAGTGCATAAGGCATTCAAGAAATTGTTAAATTAAAAGGAAGATAATAAGAGTTTAAAAGTTAATCAAATACAATAATATTTATAAATAAAAGCTGATTTGGGAGACTCAAATCATCTTGGGATGCGATAAGCGAAGTTCCCGTTGAGAACTGCTGTTTAAATTCCAAATGTATTACGGGAAGATAGAAAGAAATGTGCATGTACAGATATTTCTTTCTCTGAACATTAAATACCTTCTCTGAAACTGTTTGATATAATGTTTCAGTTAACTCCAACTATTATTCTACTTTGTTATTTTTTTGATAAGAAAATTTTGAATTCAGATTTTTTTTTTTTTTTTTTGTCAATGCGTCAACGAACAAAATTGTTTATGAGTGAAAATTCTGAGGACATATTTTGTTGCTTTTTACTCATAAAAATTTTGTGGAATAAAGCATGAAGAGCCCCCCCCCCCCCACCCCCGGGCTCCTTTCGTTGAATTTTTATTTCTTTGTTATTTATTTTTTTTAATAATCTTTTTGGATAAAAAGCATTTGTATTGTCTCATAGAGGCTAGTATTGAATATTGTTTAAAGTTCCTAAGGCCAGCATTTGACCTATCAACTCAAAAGTTCATTCATACACACTGTTAAAAATTCAGGAATCTGTTATAGTAAATATTATTGTAAAATGGTGTGTTTACATTACACGAACAAATTACAGGAAATTGTACCGAAAAAAATAAATAACTGCAGGGCTAATTGATACACCACGTGACTTACAATCCGAAGCATATAACACCGTATTTCCCGTAACTTGATGCGTCCCGACTGGTATGGTGGGCAGCAAAGCCGCCTGCCAATCCGAAGATTTCAGGATCGAAACCTGCTGTTGGCATTTTTCGTTTTTTTACTCTCGTTTATTCTACCGTAAAATTTTACAGTAAAATAGGATTTTACGGTAAAAGTTACTGGCAACATGGATTCCAGTAACTTTTACCGTAAAATTTCAGGATCTTTTTTAACAGTGCACATTTTGTATAAAATTTACTATAATTGAGGCAAACCTAAGCTTACTGCATTGAGAAAGCTACGCAGATCCTAATCACAGCATAATGACGTTGCCAGGTTAGATTTCCCCAACTACATACCTTTCGGATAAAGTCAATGCGAATTGTTTTGGTTTCTATCATTAGTCTGTATTACAAGTTGAGTTTTACGTGTAGATCTCTGAATATATATTTTTTACTGCTCAAAACCAAAATAAATGTTTAAATTAAATAATTAGAACCTCAACTTAAATTACTGGAGTGCGGTTAAATAGCGGAGATTTTTCTAGAAAAAACCATGTATGAGGGAATTGTAAAAGGGATACGAAACTTTCGCTGACCGAGCTATATTCTCTAACTTTTAAAAGCTATTCGACTCTTATCTAGTTTATTTGAATCTTTTTTCTCTTTTCCGTATGTATTGTTTTTATTTTTAGTGCTGTTTCACCGGACGTTCAATATTTATTACGCTTCCATTCACAATTACTATTTTATTTTCATATTATATTTCTGCTTCATTCAATTTATTTATTTATTTATTTTAGTATTTGAGAGACAGTAATCTATAATGATCTGCAGATTTTATGAAGCACTTTGATAACATCCTTTTCTGCATTACCATCTTTCACCTCTTCTTCTCATAAACAGAAGCATGCTTCTTGTCTATGTTATTCAATGAGTACTATCTTTAAAATTACAAAGCTTACACATGTTTGATAAAGAGAAAATAATAGCTGAAAACATATTTGTTAATGCGGAAAAAAAAATATCGCTGCAGGCCAAGCGCCAAACTGCAAATTATAGTTTCTTTGCCCTATTATTGGCAATATTGCAAAATCTTTAACTTAAAACTTTTTTTATAGTTTTGCCACATTGACTGTCAAAAATGATGTAGTCTTAAAAGTAGCAGAAGGTGTAATGTACATAAATATATAAAAAAATAATAATAATAAGTGGATATACGCTGAAACTTTAGATGAAAAATGATGGGTAACTTGGATTATAGATGAAAATGAAGAAAAAATGTATGCAGTGTTTTTCTAAAACGCATCCCTAATAGCAGGGTGGTGAGATACATATTCCTATTTAAACTACGATAAACTTACCAGAAATGAAAGAGAAATGATGAAAATGAAATCGGAAGAAAATTAATTCATGCCTATCTTTCAATCAAAAAAAAAATCATTCAAATAAAAAATCAAATCGATAAGAAAAAGCAGAGGGTATACGCTCTTTTTCCAAACAGACCGGAAGCCATATGCCTCGTACCGCCGTATGCCCTCTAAATACAGGGTGCGGAGAAAGTTCCCACAATTTTATTAGATATTTCAATAGGCTGTAACTAACACATAATTCAACAAATCAACTAGTTAAAGCAATAAAAACTCTTTATTGAAACAATAATAATAACATTAAACTAGTATGTTGTGGCCATCACGAAACTTTCTTCTATATTTTTCTTTTTTTTCTGATCCCTCCCCATGCTTGACGAGGAAGCAATATTCCCAACAAAAATAAAATTATACATGCAAAAACTTGACGACCATCCCAATGTCTGAATCATTGCAAAAGCAAAGCAAAGAGCGAAAATTGAAAGTTATTTTAAAAGCCTTGCTTGAATCAATTACAAATATTTTATTTGTTAACAAACATGAGATGGCAACAGTTAAAAATTTTAAGTCATTGAAATAATATTTCCGATCACTTCCATTCAATTAAGATCACGAGAAATACGCAGACGACCATCTATTACGATTTATCTTTCTTATTGTTGTAGTATTAATAAAGATATTTTTATTCGCAAAAAAAAAAAAAAAAAAAAAAAAAATCAATATTTCTTGAAGCGATTGGCGTCAAAACTGAACCAAAGCCTGTTTACTTATGGATTCACATATATTCCAAATTTCAACCAGAACGTAGCATTACTTCCTGAGATAGGGTACTCACAATGGAAAAAAAGAACGGGCGATTGCGCTACCCCCCTTTTTAGCTGTTGATACCAAAATAAAATCAGCTCTTATACCCACTAAGGGCTACTTGAAGATAATTTTTTTTTCATTCCGTTCATTATTTCTTGAGATACAGCAGTCACAATTGACGGCAAAAAACGTTCTATAGCTCAACCCTCGTTTGAGGTATTGACACCAAAATTTAATCAGCACCTGTTCCTGTTACTGGCAACATATGGACCAAATTTTATTTGATTCCGCCAGTTACTTCCTGAGGAATAGCAATCACGCGTAACTCAAAAAAACGTCCCATTGCTCCACCCCCCTTGGAGGAATTCGCGCCAAAAACCAATGGGCACAAGTTCACATAGGGGCACATATTTGTACCAAATTTCGTTCGATTTCGTGCGGTAGTTTTTGCTGTAGAGCGGCCACAAAAAACTGGTCACACACAGACGTGACACACATACACACACACATACAGACATTTTCCAAAAATAGTCGAAATGGACTCAGCACACCTCAAAACGTTCGAATCCGTCAAAATTCGAAATTCGAAAATTTGCACGAATCCAATACTTTCTTCTATATATTAGATATAGAAGAAAGTAATAAAAACATTATAACAAGTGTTCAAAATTGGCTCCTTGGGCTTCAATACATTTACGGAGCCGCAGTCTGAAATTGCCGACGATGCTCGCGCACGCATCCACCGTTATTTCATTCCAAGCATTTTGCAGTAATTGGACGACCACTCCGTGGACGGTCGGCAGCCCCTCATGTCTCCTTGTAGCGTTTCACAGCGTCATAGACTGTTTTACTTTTGAATCCAGTCGTTCGAATAATATCGGCTGTTTTCATTCCCTTTTTTCATTCCCTTCTTGTATAATTCAACGACAGTAACACGCACATTTTCACGATTCATAACTCACTAACTCAATGAACTAACAAAGAACAAATGATTAAATCTCAAATACTTTTAATTCCAATAAACAATATGTGCCAAATAAATCGCCAACATACGATTTTAACGCCGAAAAAACGTTTTAAACAAAATTGTGGGAACTTGCTCCGCACCCTGTACATCATTGGCTTTGAGTGAAAAGAGGTGCACCGCTGCCGATTCCACAGAGTGATCGCCACTTCCACTCACCGCAGTGGCTCGGAGCTGAATCAGAAAAACCCATTTACAGGCTTGCGAAACTCGGCCATTCATACAGGATGATGCAGCCGGTGACCCTACTCGCCGAATTTTCTGTCTGTGTCCCAATTCTCTACAACTCGTTTTATGGTCCGCGAATCAATAGCATGTGTCCCAAATCGTCCCGAAAAACAGTAGTACTCTCATGAAAATTGTACGGACTTTTGAAAGACATGAACAAGAAGTTTCGTCCAGAACTAAACGCGCCTACTTCACTATCTACGCGCCACAATCATCATTGACTTTCGAGCTGTTGAGCAATATTCTGTTGATTAGCTAAAGCTGCAAATTATGGCAATCATACCTTTTTTAGCATTTAAAGCTCATTATAAAAAACAAAATATGCCTCGCTCATCTGATGAAATAATTACTTACGTAAAAAGTAAATAAACGAAGTAGTAGCACTTTTTAAATAATGGAGCCATTGAGCTAATATATTTTTCCATAAAAACTTCTTTAATCGTTTTCAATAAATAAATAAACAAAATGTAAAAAATATCAAAATAAATACATTTTTATAAAAAATAAATAAACAAATCGTTTGTTACTCTTTCTTTTGAGTAAAAATAGAGCGCATCTGGTTTTATTTTTTCCCCGTTGTCAAAAACTTTTAAAAACTACTTTAGAAAATAAATAAGTGCGAAAAGGTCCTCTTTATTCGCAACTCCAACGAACTATAGGGGGCACTGCAGTCACTGTCTAATGGCGGAATTGAAAACTAAAACAAACGCATGTGGTAACGAAGAAAATGCTATAAGTGTTGTGATTTTTGTTCGTATGTATGATTTTTTCGCTTTATTCATTTGAAAAGATTTTTCAAAGTCTTTTGGTTATTCTGACCCATATAGAAAGAGATTAGAAACCAAAAAGTATTACGAAAGTAAACAATTAATGCAGAACACACAGTAAGTTGTTCTGAAGCAGCCATTTTCACGATGTTGAATTCGGAATTCATAAATTTTTGGTTCGCTTCGAACGGCATTTTCATTTTGTACCGTTTTTTCTATACATTAGTACATATTAAGTTCAGTTTCGTGACATTTCCAGCATTTGTTGACATTTTTGTCACATAGTGCACATACGTGGCAGACTGTCAAGAGTAACGTTTAACACTAGATAATTTATTTCTATGACTATATGATTGGATATCCAAAGAAATCATGCATTTAATTCATTCGTCATGGAAATGATTTACCTGATATGCGAAATCTTGTCAAGATACATTATTCTTTCACATAATTTTAAAACCATAAGCCTATAAACAGATTTTTGGCGAACTTTTATTTTTTATTGTTCAAATTCTTAACGTTCTTTCTGGATTTTTCAATCTGTTCTGCGATAAATATTTTCAAGAAAATTTATTTGCATACTGTCTATTTCAGTAGGATACTGTAGTAACAAAGGTTATTTAAATCATTTATGTGGAATTAGGTTAAGGAAAAGTGTCCAGTCAATGTTGTTAAGTTCGTTTTTTTTTCCATCGAATTGAAAAACTGATTCAAATTCACTCAGAACAAAATAAATAAAATGTGTACTCACAGTTTATATATGGTGGTAGTTTTCTTTTCAGTTGATTGACCATTATTTCTTTTTGCTTATCGAATTCTGTAATCTTACTATCATTTTATTTTACTCATGATAAAAATTAAAAATGGTTTAACTAAAAATGCGAAAACTCGCCAAGGCTACTTTGCTTGCACAATACTAAAACTACTATAACCCTAAACAAATTTGGCGAAACCTTTCAGCTGAGAATAAAAGGAATAAAGTAAATTCTTTCTCGGTTAAACATTTTTCATTTTGTTCTACGATAATAAATTCAAGAAAATATTTTGCATACTGTCCATTCCAACTAAATGCTGCTGTAAAATATGATTAGTTAAATTAATTTAAGATTTAAAAAAAAAACTCATATTCTTACAAATTCATACAAAACAATAAAAAATTTTACCTGGTATTACGTTATCCAATTTTGTTAATCCAGACTTTTCTTGTTTACGCTTCCACCATTTAATACTTTTTTGAAAGAAATAAGAAAAACTAACAATATTTTGAGAAGCTCGAGAATACTACTAAGGGACGAATTAATTTCTGTAGCTGAAAGCAAACTAAGACACATCGATTACGTTAATAAATACTCAGAACAAACTGCCTGTGTTTACGTCAACAGACACACGTGATGCGCAACGTGGCAATGTTTTAGGTGCAGACGCAGTTTTATAAATCACCGCAAGGTAGCGTATTCGAGCGCTGGAGTTCCGAATTAATATTCTTCTAGAAAAAATTAAATCGTCTGCACAGCTTTTTTTTAATGATGCACTCTGATTTTTCTTTTATTTCCCGTTGCCAAAAATAAAATTAATTAATTAAAACTTTAGAATGAAAATAAAAAAAAAATTATCTCAACAATCATTATTTCTCAGCAAACACCAGGGCTGCAAGTTCGGAGTTGTAGTGGTGGAGCCTGAGCCGCACTGATTTTGAGGGTAAAGGAGTTGGATTCGGGATTCGAAGGCTTTAAAAATAATCGGAGTCGGTAATTTTCCCTTCGAGTCTGTATTTCTGTCAAGGCTGCAGAGTCACAATCTGATAGATTTTGGGGTACAGGAGTCGGAGTCAGAGCCAGACTGATTTTGGGGAAATGGAGTTGAAGTCGGAGCCGAAGGCTGGAGGAGAGTGATAATGTCATGGACGAGCGGTTCTTATTGTGATTGCCTTTAATTCTAATTTATCAGAACAGACAAAACATAAATGTTCTAGTTGCAAGTTTAGCAATGAAAAGAAGGAAAAATAATGAACTGCTAAATTATCTATGTTCATTCATAAGACGAAAGGAATGAATTAAACTCTAAAAGCGTCGCATAAGTTTGAACAGTGTTATCACGAAAAGAATCTGAAGCACAGAGGTTGGAGTCACTTTGAAAGAACATTTGCTCTGATTGGCTTTCTACTAAACGTGACTAGCCAATCAACTGCAACTGTCGACTCTGCTTCTGTTCAACAGAAACTTGCGCAGTGTAAGTGCTTGACTTGAATGTTCCTGTGCCATCATACGTAAAGCGCTACTTGTTTTGCCGCCTCAATCAGTTCACAAGTACCCGCCCCTCCCCTCCTCTCTTCCCGAAAAGTAACATCGAGTAAAATCTTGCACAATATCTCAATACTGACTTCATTTGTGTCAAAAATGATGAAGCAAAATCGCGTTTGCATTTGTTAGTAAACGCGATTCTTAGATGCGTCCTGTACAAGGGGGCACTGTTGCCATCTTTAAGTATTCTAGTTCACGATCTACAGAGTTTATGTATATGAATGAATAAAACACAACAAATCATTGAATATAAATCATTGTATTTGCTCCGTCATAGTCATTGAATGACCATGATGGAACATACATGGAACAGTAAGTTAAAAGCTCAAAGCAACTTTCAGCACTAAGTCAAACATTTAATATAAATATGTTCATTGGTTTTTCACTTGAAGTAAATATGAGTTTTGAATTTACTGATCTTTCTTTCATTAAATGTTATTCATTCTATCAACTACTATCTTAATGTGAAGTTTCCAAAAGTTCTTTTTTTCTCCCTAGTCGTTAAAATTCTCTTTTTAAATAAGCCTTTCATTTCGAGAATTCAAAAGAAAGCAAAAACTGCATAGAACGAAACTGGGAAAGATAGAGAGAGAAAAAAAAAAGTTTTTTTTTGTAAGTGATGAAAATTTTTATTTGTGCACATAAAACACTCCGCGCGCTTCAAATTTGCAATACTACGACCGCGAATTTCGACTTATACTAACCAAAATTCTGTTCCCATTAAAATTACGGAATTTTCGGTTCGTTGTTTGGCAAACGTACAACCTGTACTCATCCAATTTAAAATGTATGCAGTACTTGCTTTTCGGCATTTTACCACTCCAGTTTAATTGCGGTAACTTACTGCATATTCAGTGATGTAGTTGGAAAAAAATATCTGGG
Organism: Uloborus diversus; assembly: GCF_026930045.1. Classification (NCBI taxonomy): domain Eukaryota; kingdom Metazoa; phylum Arthropoda; class Arachnida; order Araneae; family Uloboridae; genus Uloborus; species Uloborus diversus. The sequence continues at coordinate 58,195,958 of NC_072736.1, read as the reverse complement.
GGTACTCAACTAAAAAAAAGGTGGTTTGAACCAATTTACATTACCTTTGCATTATTTTTGGAAGAAAAAAAAACATAAATACTTCGGCGGTCGGCACCTCCCCCCCCCCCCCCTCGCCAAGTACAGCACTGGTAATTTTATTAGAGAAAGAACAATACATATAACTTTGAGTACTAGGAGAAACATAAACCAGCACTTGAACCAGTGGAGGCCCGGAAAATAAATTTTTGGGAAGTCGGAAACTCTCAATTTGTCGCTTAGAATCCAAATTATTCAGAAACTTCAGACAAACTTTGCAGAATTATAATAGTTTTGCTGTATCGCGTTATAAAATTTGCCCAAGTTATGATAATTTTCCCGAATTGTCGGACAAATTTGCAGAATGGGATCGTTTCCGAAATTTTAAAAGCATTGTTTTCTGATAGAGCATGCTTAAAAGCATTGGATTTGACCATTTTAAAAATAATTTGACAAAGTTTAATATTTTTTAACAATCATTTTAATCGGTGCGCAGATTAAATTTCATTTTTTACACTTCTGCATATGACATTACAAGTGATGAAATGCCATTAACGCAGAGCGCAATATTTAATTCGCTTCTTTATTCACATGTTCTGGCAACGATACGGTTGACAACAAGCGTTGTGCGCAATATTTAATTCGCTTCTTAAATATCCTAATCTGGAAGCAAGGTAGACAGCAAGCGTAAGCATTCAATGCACCAGTGGAGTAGTGCCCTAAAGTTCATCACTTGTGACGTCATAAAGACGACACCTTATTTGAAAAATCGGACATCTTAAAAAATTAATAAAAAGTTAAACGTTTTGAAAATAAAAATTTTTTTCCTCGCTCCATTTTTTTTTGTTCATTTTATGAATTTTAGTGACTCTAAAAGTAGTACATACTTTTGACTGAGGGAAACAACCCCATTTTGCCGAATCGTTAGATAAACTTTTCGAATCATGATAATTTTTCGAATCGTAAGACAAAATTTGCCGAAAAAAAGATTTTTTGAGAGGTCACCGTTATTTCCCATGGGGCCCCCTAACTTGAACCTACATTAGTGATTAAAAATTACTAGCATGCGATTTTTTAGCGCAAATATAGGCTGCAATGTCAATTACAAATTCTGCAGAAGATATCTGCATTCAAGTTCGGTGCTAATTAGTAATTAAGTCTGCGTACATACGTCTTCTCAAAGCTGATCTCGGAGTTTTCTGCTGAAACCGGGTGACGTAACAGGACGAAGAATGCTCGATTGTTTGTAGTCACGGCGAAGATGGGTAAAAAAACAGAAGAGAAATGCCAACAGCTGTCTTCTCTGAGAAGGGAACCAGTTTCTCACACCCCCACGTCATCGACGAATATGTCTTCAACAGAAATTTTGTCATTGGAACCTTCGTGCGTCATTACAGGTAACGTTCGAACATCGAGTCAAGTTCAACTATATCCTATGTCAGATTTTCTTGTGCGAATCACACTGGCACAAAATATTTCTCCAAATGATCACTACTTCTCTGTAACGTCTTCTTGGACAACATCATGAATGTTCCAAATTCCTTTCTTGGTAAATCATGGATAGCTCCCCCCCCCCTAGAAAAGTTTTCTTATTAAGTATGATATTAAACTAATCTTTCATTTAAACGCAAATATGGTAAACATGTCCATTGTTCAGAAAACCAATGTAAATATAAATTTTAACCATAAAATCTTAATTCTAATATCTAAAAACGCAATTTTGCTCCAATGTGCTCATAGCTTTCGTAATTATTGGTTTTCTTTAATTTTTCGTCTTTAGAAATAAAGAAGGATTACCTAATGTAGTGAAATCTCGCTATAATGAGCTGATTAGACCAGGAATTACTTGAAACAAACTGGAAACAAAATAAAATGTTGCACCATGATGAATTTCCCTCCTCCAAAAAATGTCAAGGAGTAATTTGACGCCCTTTAAATAACTCAAGTACAATGTGGTTCTGATAAGTTGAGCTATGACCTATACAATGCTTACCTTTTTTGAGGGGAGTTTAAAGGGGACGGACTATTAGCGTGGATTTCAGTTGGAGTACTTTTGCGAAACTAGTACGCAATTAACCTAACGCCAATTACCCTTTCTTATCACCCTAAAACGAGGTTAACATTGTGCCGGTCATAATTAAATTTATCAGAGCCACACTACAGTGCCTCTGTTTTCTGTAAAAGCACGTATTTTCGCGCCCCCTTCGTAATCGAGAAGATTTAACCCTGGCGAAATATGTATATGTATATATTTTTTCATTTTGCTCGTTTAAAATTCGTGAAATTTTCAGCTCTCAAAATCACCGATATCTTCTTCACGAAAATTGCAACTCACGAAAATAAGTGCTTTTACAGCACTTTGGATTCTCACTACGTATATCCATATTTTAGCGTTTTTTGCACTATTGCGCATGTTTTGAATTTGAGACTATTTCTATGGTAGAACTATAAGCAATATACCAACAGCCCAGTTTTGCCGTCCAGAGTCTGCAGTTTCGTCCTTGTAACGGACTCATCAGTTTGGAACAGCCACTACCCGAGTCAGAGGCAGATGTCCTGTCATTGCCACTGGGATTACCCTCAGCCTGATTCAGACTGATGAGTCCGTAACAACAATGTAAGAAAATTCTGAAACGTCAAGGATTAGTTTCAAACAACGTTCCGGGATTTTACAAGTTTATATCAACTTCCTGTGAAAATCTGTCAAAAGTATCATAAATTGCAACAAGTTGCACGAATACAGACTTATCACTGTTGAGAGAAATAATTTTAACTACCTGTTCAAAGATTAACTGAGGATGTTTATTAAGTGTATCGGCTTCAGTTCGATTACAGCCTGTCTGTCCAAATTGACAAAGCTCCCAATGAGAGTGAAATATAAGCCTCCGGATTCCGCAGCTTTGCAAGAATTACAAGCAAGTGAGGCGTACTTGCAAGTGCTGGTACTTACTTACAATTTGGTCTTCTCTTAGCTTTGACCATGGTTGTAACAATGCTTTAGGAACTTTCTTTCAAATCAGGAAAGTTCCAAACATTACTAAGTTTTCTCTGAAGGTTCCAGATATACGACTGCATATTACCGGAAGATTTCTTTAGCAGAAAGCGTTCCTGTATTTTGCAAGATATGTTACTGGCAGACATTGGGACTCATTAGCTGTCCATTATTTTCCAGGAACGTTACTGAAATGTTTTTACAGGGTAGGACGAAACTGCAGTTCCTGGGTGGCATAACCGGAATGTTGGTACATTGCTTGTAGTTCTGACTTAGACCTGGCTTGTGTACTGTAACTTACTGAATATTTCTGTGGTATTGTTTCAGTGTCCTGCGACGGTGTAAGATGTGGACGGGGTATGCGATGCGTCCTGAGGAGAGGTCGGCCAGCTTGCGTCTGCGCCCCACCGTGTTCTCGTCGCAAAAGACAGATGGGAGAGGTGTGCGGTTCCGACGGGAGGACTTACAAGCACCTGTGCCGACTCCTTAAGAGGCAGTGCCGCAAAGGAGTGCCTCACCTCACCGTCGAATATTTTGGGAAGTGTCAGAGTGAGTGCTCTTGCTTTAAGTGCTTCAAATTTTTTTTTTAAATTTACGTACGGTGGGTTGAGACTATTGAAAGCATTTCATGTTTGAAAAGGGGGGGGGGGGCGTGGAGCTGGCCGACAGAAGCTAGGTTTTTATTGAATAACGTAAGCTAATAATCTTGAAGCTACTTTGAAACAACTAATCGAATTAAGTTTTAGTTAATCCAGTTAAATTTACCATTCAACATTAGAAAATTATGTTAATCAATAAAAGCATAACTTCTGTAGGACAGTCCCGAGACTACCATTTTTATTCCCCTTCAATGTTAAAAAATGTATCGTTCTCTCGGGTGGGCTTGAACGGCCAACTATTTGGTTCACAGCCGGTTGCTCCACGGAGATGAATGGACAACAACAGCATCTCGTAAATTTTCCAAATTTTTATGCTAACTTATCAAAAATGAGCTTAATCCTAAAATCGAATTCTTTCTTCGCACAAAAAATTCATTAATTATTTATTAAGCATTGTAGTTGTTCCAAATGCGCCGCGAGAAGAAACGACCCCTGATTGGCCTGACGTCAATGGGGTCGTTTCTAAAATTTTAAAAGTATTTTTTTCTGAAAGAGCATACTTAAAAACATAGGAACTGACCATTTTTTAAATGATTTATTTAAGTTTAATATTTAAAAAAAATTACTTAATTCATTGCGATTTCATTGTTTACACTTCTGTCGTGTGTCATCACAAATGATGAAATGTCATTCATTGTTGCCATTCACAGAACAAAATATTTAATTCGCATCTTTACTCACGTGTATTGTCAACGATATGGTTGATAGCAAGCGTAGAGCGCAATTTTAATTCGCTGCTTGATTATCATAACGTGGAAACGTTGTAGAAAGATGCACCAAATTGCATCATTTATGACGTCATCAAGACCACGCCTTGCTTGAAAAATCGGACATTTTAAAAATTAATTTAAAAAAAAAACTGTTGGGAAAATAAAAGTATTTTCTGGGTCCATGTAATTTTTTTTTTTGCTCATTCTATCCATTTCAATGACTAAAAGTAATACTTTTGACTGAAGGAAACCACCCCATTGTGCCCTCGTACACCACGTCCCTCTCCCTTGCAATACGTTTTCAATGGGAGTTGAACGCTGATGCTCCTCTATATATTCCTTATTCATAATGTACATTTCATATTTTGAACACATTTTTGATTTACAAAGATTATTGTGCAATAGAACGAGGATTCTAGAAAGTTGATATACAATTTATGGTTTTTGGGGGCGGGCCCTTGCTCTTAGGGGGGGGCACCCCTGTATTTAAGATGCTAATTTGCATCTTTAGAGAAAATGTACCTTTATTTCTGGAATTAAAGTAAAATTTTAAGTTGATTATTTATGTTTATTTATTTTTTGAGTCAAACTGGCCCTGTTTTAATATTTTCTTTTTTAACTTGTATGTTAGAAAAATTTTACACGTGTATTATCTGTAATAAAAAGGATTTCAAAGCAAAGTTTTATTTTTTGTTTTTTCTAAATTGGAAACAAGAAAATGCATTACTTTATGATGAAGTTTAAAAAAATTCTACACGTCATGCAAATCTAATAACAAATACGACTCTTTATACCACCTTTAAGATTTCAACTATGAATAATTAAAAGTTTAAACCATGTGTAGTACATTACATACAGAATTAATTTTTGTCGAAAGTTTGTCTCTTTCGGAAAAAATCTGTCGAAATAAAACAATATTTTAATGTTTCGTTTTATATATAGCGCAATTCCTAAATTAAAATATAGAGGCTCTAAAAAAGTACATTTGAATGTACTTAACATGTTTTTAAAGAAATGATATGTGGAACAAGTTTGATTTATTGTTTTGAAACGGCGTTGTAGAAAAATATGCGAACATGCAATGCAATCGAAATGTCGGATACCCGGCCCGGATATCCGAATCCGGCAGGTAAGGGGGCATCAGATATCCGGTATCCGGTATCCGGCAAAATCACTATCCGGTGCATCCCTAATAATATGCAGAAAATAACATTACAAACCAGCATTATTATTATTAATATTATTTGGTTAAAATCAATGACGTATCTGAAAGCTCTGAGGTGTGATTTTTTGGTTTATTTTTTAAGTTAGTGCTGAATACGCCGGGAAAATTAATCTTCACGAGAAAATAGAGTCGAATAGGCTGCAGAGTAAATATTTTCGTGATTTGACTGCCATCGATGGATAGTTCTACCGCACGCATGCGATTTTAATCGTCCCTTTCAAATACAATGCTTTTAAAACTAAATTTGAAAATTTACAACATTGTTAACTCCAAAATCCCTTTCATTATTGCTGCTACTCAGAAAAAATTTTATAAGCAAATTAAGAAAAATGAAACACGTTATTTAAATGCCAAAAACATGTATGCGAAACAAAAACTAATTTATAGAAAAAGAATATCTGAGATGTTGTTTGATGTAAAACGTAAAATACAATCAGTTTTAGTTTAATTTCTCTTCCAAATATTCAACTTCTTCAAAAATAGGTACAGATTGCGGACAAAGTATACAAGAACAAAAATAAATACAATACTGTTTCATTTTGAAAAAGGTTTTGTCAAAATTGTGTTTTGGTGTTCTTACAGAGTCGATATTTCCAAGCTCACAGAAAATTTAAACAGTGTTTTCTTTCTTTCTTTATTTATTTATTTTTTCAACTCTAATTTACCCTAAAGAGCATTTGTTGGCGATATAAATACAAAAATAATACTACTAATGACAGTTTAAAGAAAAACTACAACTGAATGAAAATATAACTTTAAGCTTAGGTCATTTTAAGGTAATATAAGTTTCTTTAAACAATGTTAGCTTTTTCTTTTTCTTTTTCAAAAATTTATGCAAACACACACACACACAAATTAATATTTATAGAAATTTAAGAAAGGGCCTAAAAAAAAGTTACTATCAAAGTTGTGAGAATTTTGAAAAATAAGTAACCTTAATAGGACACACAAACTATTAAAATAATTTTTCATTTAAATCAATGATTAAGAGAAATTAAGCATGGATAATAGACCAAGAGCTGACCCCCCAAAACACGATTATCTCTTTTATGGCTTGTGGCCGGTTAAAATAATAAAAAAATGCAATTTAAAACTTTGGCTCGAATCCCCCCCACTAATTTTGGGTCACACGGCTGCGTGGGTGGATGAAAGGTCAAAAAAATGAAAAATATCAAAGTGATGAGTTAAATGGCTAAAAACTATATAATAGCATTAAATTAATAAGAAAAAACCCGTAGCGAATTTCCCCCCAGCTATGTTGGGGCGAACGTGGTGCCCCCCCCCCAGGGGTAAAGTATCGATTATGAAACTTAAAAAAAAAATGATCACTTTCGTGGGGGGGAATTTTACAGGGTATTAGTTTCATTATTTTGATTGCCGAAAAAAATTCCCCCCAGTAACTATGGGTCAATTTGTCAAAAAAAAAATTTTTTTGTTCCTCTTTATTTGGTTCAAGTCGAGTATTATTCGAACTTACGCATGACTGTTTAAGTTGCAAAAAAAACCCCCCCAAAGTTTGGACGTTTTTTCATTAAAAAAAACTTGTAGCAATCCCCCCCCCACACCTATGGATGGGGTTGCTACGCGGTGCGCAGTTTTACAACGTGGTGTCCCCCCCCCCAGGGGTGAATTGTCGATTGATTAAATTAAAAATAAATGATCACTTTCGTGGAGGGAATTTTACAGAGTATACATTTAATTGCAAAACAAAATATCTCCTCCCCAGCAATTATAAATCTACTAGCTGCATTGCCAGGCGTTGCACGGTCTACCTCAAAAATGTACGTGTATTCGGCGTTCCAAGCATTTTATACAATTATATAAATTTTCTCGCTTTCATTACATTTCTTATTGCTGCTCCACTCCTATTAGTCAAAGCGCAATGTTATATAGCCTATAGCCTTCTCAATAAATGGACTATTCAACACAAAATGAATTTTTCAGTTCGAACCCGTCGTCCCTATAGACCAAGAGCTGAGCCCCCAAAACACGGTTTATCTGTTTTATGGGGTGGCCGGTTAAAATAATAAAAAAATGTGATTAAAAATTTTGGCTCTAATCCCCCCCCCCTCCGCCCACTATTTTCGGGTCACACGCTGCATGGGTGGATGAAAGGTCAAAATAAAAGAAAAATATTAACATAAGTGAAATGGCTAAAAATTATATAATAACATTAAATTAATTTTAAAAAAAAACACGTAGCAAATCTCACCTCCAGCTATGTTGGGGCGAATGTGGGAGCCCCCCCCCCCCAGAAGTGAATATCGATTGTTAAAACTAAAAAAAAAAATCACATTCGTGGGGTTGGGGATGGGGAACTTTACAGGGTATTTGTTTCATTATTTTGATTTCCAAAAAATCTCCCTCCCCCCCCAGTAACTATGGGTAAATTTGTCAAAAAAAAAGTTTTTTGTTTCTCTTTATTTGGTCCGAGTCCAGTACTATTCGAACTTTCCCATGACCTCTTAAATTGTAAAAAACAATTGCAATTATTTATTCGGTAAAAAAAACACCGTAGAAAATCCCCCCCCCCATCTATGTTAGGTCGAACTTGTTGCCCCCCAGGAGTGAATTATCGATTGATTAAATAAAAAAAAAGATTACTTTCGTAGAGAGGAGGGATTTTCTCAGAGTTTACATTTGATTGTAGCAGGAAAAAAAATCCCCCCACCCCAAAAAAATGTTTTTAATTTAAATTAGAAATTTTGAAATATTTTTCAAAATGAAAGGAAGCAATACAGCGTCCGTACATCTGCTTCTACCATTGTGTGCTCAGCATGAAAAGAATGAAGGGGAAAGTATACGCCTGTGATGATTTCTTCTTGCTGTTTCGAGGGCAGTTTCGTCAGTGATCAACTGTAGCCAACACAGTGAAGTCGTTATAGCTGTTGGTTTTTCTTTTCGGAGCACGCTGTATCGCATCCTTAAACTGAAAACGTAAAAAAATCCTTTTTTCAAAAATATATTTTGATGTTTTTATATTATGAGTGTTTTAAAGGGTAATTTTAAGTGTAGCCAGCCACCAGATAAAAGATAATTTAGTATATTATCTCTAGAGTATACATTTAATTGTTTTAATTGCAAAAAAAAAATACTCCCCCTACCCCAGTAATTATGAGTTTATTTCACAAACAAAAGTGATTTTATGTTAAAATTGCAATAACGACATTTTTACTTGTAAGTGTTAATGCGTTAATCCGATGCGTTAAATGAATTTTTAAAATAATAATTTGGAAATTCATATAGATTTATTTACCTTCAGCATATTGTTTGTGATAGTGTCTATCTAGTTTGATAAAAATGTTCCTGAAATCTCGATGATATAAATCTGCTTCTGTTAAGAACTCGGAAAAATCTAAATGACGGAATTTCAGTTTTCAGTGTTTTCGAATCTTTGAAACTTTTATTCCTTCAAATAAAGTTTCTGTCAAAACATTAAAACAGCTGTTGGTTTTTCTTTGCGGAGCACGCTGTACCGCATCCTTAAACTGAAAACGTAAAAAAATCCTTTTTTCAAAAATATATTTTGATGTTTTTATATTATGCGTGTTTTAAAAGGTAATTTAAAGTGTAGCCAGCCACCAGATAAAAGATAATGTTTTGACAGAAACTTTATTTGAAGGAATAAAAGTTTCAAAGATTCGAAAACACTGAAAACTGAAATTCCGTCATTTAGATTTTTCCGAGTTCTTAACAGAAGCAGATTTATATCATCGAGATTTCAGGAACATTTTTATCAAACTAGATAGACACTATCACAACCAATATGCTGAAGGTAAATAAATCTATATGAATTTCCAAATTATTATTTTAAAAATTCATTTAACGCATCGGATTAACACATTAACATTTACAAGTAAAAAAGTCGTTATTGCAATTTTAACATAAAATCACTTTTGTTTGTGAAATAAACTCATAATTACTGGGGTAGGGGGAGTTTTTTTTTTTTTTTTTTTTTGCAATTAAAACAATTAAATGTATACTCTAGAGATAATATACTAAATTATCTTTTATCTGGTGGCTGGCTACACTTAAAATTACCCTTTAAAACACTCATAATATAAAAACATCAAAATATATTTTTGAAAAAAGGATTTTTTTACGTTTTCAGTTTAAGGATGCGATACAGCGTGCTCCGAAAAGAAAACCAACAGCTATAACGACTTCACTGTGTTGGCTACAGTTGATCACTGACGAAACTGCCCTCGAAACAGCAAGAAGAAATCATCACAGGCGTATACTTTCCCCTTCATTCTTTTCATGCTGAGCACACAATGGTAGAAGCAGATGTACGGACGCTGAATTGCTTCCTTTCATTTTGAAAAATATTTCAAAATTTCTAATTTAAATTAAAAACATTTTTTTTGGGGGGGGGGATTTTTTTTCCTGCTACAATCAAATGTAAACTCTGAGAAAATCCCTCCTCTCTACGAAAGTAATCTTTTTTTTTTATTTAATCAATCGATAATTCACTCCTGGGGGGCAACAAGTTCGACCTAACATAGATGGGGGGGGGGGATTTTCTACGGTGTTTTTTTACCGAATAAATAATTGCAATTGTTTTTTACAATTTAAGAGGTCATGGGAAAGTTCGAATAGTACTGGACTCGGACCAAATAAAGAGAAACAAAAAACTTTTTTTTTGACAAATTTACCCATAGTTACTGGGGGGAGGGGGAGATTTTTTGGAAATCAAAATAATGAAACAAATACCCTGTAAAGTTCCCCATCCCCAATCCCACGAAAGTGATTTTTTTTTTAATTTTAACAATCGATATTCACTTCTGGGGGGGGGGGGCTCCCACATTCGGGGCCCCAACATAGCTGGAGGGGAGATTTGCTACGTGGTTTTTTTTAAATTAATTTAATGTTATTATATAATTTTTAGCCATTTCACTTATGTTAATATTTTTCTTTTATTTTGACCTTTCATCCACCCATGCAGCGTGTGACCCGAAAATAGTGGGCGGAGGGGGGGGGATTAGAGCGAAAATTTTTAATCACATTTTTTTATTATTTTAACCGGCCACCCGCCATAAAACAGATAAACCGTGTTTTGGGGGCTCAGCTCTTGGTCTACAGGGACGACGGGTTCGAACTGAAAAATTCATTTTGTGTTGAATAGTCCATTTATTGAGAAGGCTATAGGCTATATAACATTGCGCTTTGACTAATAGGAGTGGAGCAGCAATAAGAAATGTAATGAAAGCGAGAAAATTTATATAATTGTATAAAATGCTTGGAACGCCGAATACACGTACATTTTTGAGGTAGACCGTGCAACGCCTGGCAATGCAGCTAGTAGACTTATAATTGCTGGGGAGGAGATATTTTGTTTTGCAATTAAATGTATACTCTGTAAAATTCCCTCCACGAAAGTGATCATTTATTTTTAATTTAATCAATCGACAATTCACCCCTGGGGGGGGGGGGACACCACGTTGTAAAACTGCGCACCGCGTAGCAACCCCATCCATAGGTGTGGGGGGGGGGGGGATTGCTACAAGTTTTTTTTAATGAAAAAACGTCCAAACTTTGGGGGGGTTTTTTTTGCAACTTAAACAGTCATGCGTAAGTTCGAATAATACTCGACTTGAACCAAATAAAGAGGAACAAAAAAAAATTTTTTTTTGACAAATTGACCCATAGTTACTGGGGGGGAATTTTTTTTGGCAATCAAAATAATGAAACTAATACCATGTAAAATTCCCCCCCACGAAAGTGATCATTTTTTTTTAAGTTTCATAATCGATACTTTACCCCTGGGGGGCACCACATTCGCCCCAACATAGCTGGGGGGGAAATTCGCTACGGGTTTTTTCTTATTAATTTAATGCTATTATATAGTTTTTAGCCATTTAACTCATCACTTTGATATTTTTCATTTTTTTTTGACCTTTCATCCACCCACGCAGTCGTGTGACCCAAAATTAGTGGGGGGGATTCGAGCCAAAGTTTTAAATTGCATTTTTTTATTATTTTAACCGGCCACAATCCATAAAAGAGATAAATCGCGTTTTCGGGGGTCAGCTCTTGGTCTATAAGTCCAGGCCCGTATCTATAAATTTTGGACCCCTTTGCAACAAAATCTTTAGAGCCCTTCCCCAAAGGCTAGCAGTGTTTCCTTGCAACGTTAAGAAGTCCTCATGCTAGTTTCTTTCTTTCTTTCTTTTTTTTTTTTTTTTTTTTGTTCTTTTCAATTTCTTGGGCCGTTTAAGGATGTACCCCCCCCCCTCCGCTCTTCCCGAACTGCGGGGTCTGCATGTACGCAGATCCGGGTCTGGATAAGTCATATATTTGATACTAAAAACCGATAGTTCTTTTTTATTTTTAAATATTAATAATAATAATAATAAATGTATGTAAACTTCTTTTCATAACTCATGAAATAACTTTTATGTTTGGTATATGAAATTAATTGAATTTCTGCCAGCATTCCGTGCTGATAATATTCTTTCAAAGCAAGATTATTTACCTTGATTATAATATGTATTGTGTTTATGTGATGCTTTCTGTTCATCTAAAACAAACTCAAGTGACCTTTGAGCACTTGCAGGTGTGACATCTCTCAAAATTCCTGGAAAGTGTCATTCCCTTTTAATCTATTCATTCTTCATTCCCTAGGGTAATTTGGGAGAACTTTCTGAAATTTGAACAATAGCGCAAGCAAGAGCTAGGAAAGAAAATAGAACAGTTTCTTCTGAAGACATTACACAGTGATTTTTTTTTTCTTTAAAGTTAAGATATGGTTTGGAAACTGATAACATTCAACCACGTGATGATCAATAAAAACATATTATTGACACATAAATAAACACTAGAAATACCCTAAATAAACACACAAATACCTAAAGCACCCTACAAAATGCACACGGACATCAGAGACGCAAAGAGACTGGGAAGCAGGGGTACACGCACATCACTTCTCGGAGAGTCACGCGACTCCCCGTTTCAAAGGAAAGCGAAAATAATCTATTTTACTTGTAAATATTTTTTAAAATATTGCACTGAAATGAGACAAAAAATGTTTTCTAGTGTTTTTAGGTCATTTCGGGTGCACTAAAATTAAAAACAAAAATGGCTGTTGTTTTCCATTGTTAAACGATCATACGCAAAAAAAAAAAAAAAAAAAAAAAAAAAAGCTCTACGTGTTCGCGTCGAAGGTAGCAAGGCGAAAGCCTTTCCCCTTTTTTTTTTCTAATTGTTTTTAGCTCATTCCGGCCACTAGCCGCACCCACCTTCCAAAAATAAAATTACAAAATTTTTCCTTTCATTGCTACTTCTTCAAACCAAAAAAACCAATAAAAAATGCGCAGTTTTTAGTGCAATTAAAATCATTTAAAAACAAACATTATTTTATACCCGTCATTTTTCAAGAGTCCGTATAGAAACGTCATCTTTCACTATATATTCCTCTTCTTTCATTTTTTATCTCTTTCTCTCTTTATTATTATTATTATTAATATTTTATATTGTATAATTTTCATAAATATAATTATTACAGAGACTTGCGAGCGGGTGCACTGCAGCGGCCGCAAGACTTGTTTGCTTGATCAAGTCTTACGACCGCACTGTGTCCGCTGCCAGGAGTACTGTCCGCCCGGCCCGCTACTAGCTGACACCGTGTGCGGGGCGGATAACAACACCTATCCCAGCACATGCCATCTACGGCAGGCCGCCTGCACCAAGGGGAAGGCCGTGCCTCAAGCCTACCGGGGAAAGTGCAGAGGTGAGCTCATCGCTCAAACATTAATTTGGCACTTGGTGGATTAAGATTTCTGGCTAGATTTTATGATTTTAAGCTAGCGATAATTGTGATTAATCGACGGAATAGTAGGTACCATTAACTCTTACCGTATGATAGGGTTTGAAATTATCATCACATTTTTTTGTTATAAACAAACTACACAACGCTTACGATCTTTTTGAGATGATTCACTATATCGCCATCGTCAGATGATATCGTAATGTTGTGTAAGTCTATTTACTTGTACACTACAGGGTGAGCATGAATAATAGACCCGATTTTAAAGAATCACATTTTCGAAAAAATATTACTATAAATTATGCATGATTGTAAAGCGAAATATACCTATATGTAGCTCAAATTAAAGTGAAAAACCGTTTGAAATTTGCAGTCTGAAAGATATGAATCAAGTTCAAGTCCGTCAGAAAATGATAAAAAATGTTCTGTTCCGAGTAGAAGGGTAAGATTCAAGAAAATCCCGAATGTTACAACTCATTAAGATTGATGGTAAGGAGAAGATGATGTTCTGAAAAAAGTAGTTGTAGATTCTTGGAACAGGAGATTAAGTTTGTGAGGTACCGCATTTTTCAATATCTAGCTCAAAATACCATGATATTAAAAAGTGTGAATAGTCAGATTTTCTAACTAGATCCATCTACCATGAACGTAATTTTTTGGCTGTGATGCGTCACAGCCTTAGTATAACAGTGAAAAATAGTCCAAAAAATTGCTCCAAAAAATATGAGGTTGCATTCAAGATCGTCAGATGGTAATAAAAAATATTCTGCTCCGAGTCGTGGAGAAAGAAGATTCAAGAAAGTCCCGAATGTTACAACTCACTAAGATAGATGGTAAGGAGAAGAGTGACAGTGTTCTTTAAAAATCAGGTTTTAAATTTAATCCTTAATTTCCTTGAACAGGAAATTAAGGTTGTAAAGTGACGAATTTTTCAATATTTAGCTCAAACTACTATGAGAGTAATATAAAACATGTGTGAAGATGTAAATCTTTTCATATCAAGTTCAAACTACCATCAATGTGATATTGAAAAGTGTGAAGCGTCAGTTTTTTCTATAACTGGATCCAATTATCATCATGAACGTAATATTAAGACTTTGAGGCGTCACAGGCTTTATATAACTGTGAAAAACAGTTCAAAACTTGTTCCAAAATATATGAGCAATGTTACGTTCAACATCGTCAGATGGTAATAAAAAAAGTTCTGCTCTAAGTCGAGGAAAGAGAAGATTCAAGAAAGTCCCGAATGCTACTTGCCGTACAAAGTGACAACTCACTAAGATCGATGGCACGGAGAAGAAAAGAAAGCGACTCTTAACTTAGTTATTTTGAAAACAACTCTTCCCGACATAAACTGCAACAAAGAAGCTGCCGTTCTTTTAATTCTCGTCTGATGGATGGAACCTTAACACATTCACAGCCGCTGACGTAAGCCCTCGTCTGCGCATCCGCTTCACCTGATGGCCCGGGACGTCTTTGCGTATTTTGACTGGTGGACATTTGCCTTCCGCTGTTTTCTCCTTCTTCGCCAAATTTCAAAACGACCGAAAAACACACTCTTGGTGTATCTTATTGCCAAACATGACAGCTCTTTAGGGCTGCTGTAAAAATGCTTCTTCAGCTATTTTTTTTTCTTGATAAACTTGTCAAATCTATTCTTGTACTAATTTATCTACATGCTGGTTTATATAGGGAGAGAGTACTCAAACCTGAATGTTGCCGCAAAATCAGACATGAAATAAGACATACAATTAAAATAAGTTGTAACTTTGCAACTCCTGCGATCTCCGCACCTAACAGTTTAATTAATTTATCGGGATTTTTAAAATGCCACAGCGTAACTGAGACCTCCTCAATTTCAGCATGCTAATGAAATTCTACAGTAGCATGCCAAGATGATTGCTCGGAACCGACCACAGGATTTTCGGAACCCAGGATTTTATGAACACGTACTTGGTGGGTGTTTTACAGTGACATGCTCTGTACCCATTCCGAGTCCATCGCATTATTCACTAGGTTCCCAATGGTCTGATGAAAAAGTCGCCAAAAGGCAACATATTTTGTTATGCGTGCTGAGAAAGAGCACCTGTTTCCAGAATGAACATTCTTCTTTCGTTTGTATTAATACTGAAACAGTGACCCGACGACCACTGCATCAGTATTGAAGCAAAAAAAAAGAAGCATTTTCTGGTTTGACTGAACATAAAGTACCCCCTCCCCTATAAAGATCACAGAGGGATCTAAAGTTTGAAGTTGATTCTGTACCATCAGAGCGCGACAAGAAAGTAGCAAACCCAGCAATGACATCCATGCGACTAATGACCAGGACTCGAATCCGAACTCCTGGCACTAATGTTTTGTGCTTTTTTACATGTGCAACTTAGTAGCTATATCGAGCATTAAACTCACGCTGCTTTGATAAATAACATTTAAAAAAACAAAGAAACGCTATTTGGTTTTATTACAAAAATATATCCCACAAGAAAGTGCAAAAAATGATGAATTGAAGTGTGATAAAATAATAATAATGTGATAAAAGCGTACGCCAGAAGGGAATAATTGAATGGACAGTAAAGTTGTTTTACGTAAATACAGTTACTGGTAAAAGATGAGCACCTTTCTTTCATGCGGAAGGCTTTTTACTTGTTCATCTGGAGACAAGTTGATGAAAAAAGTGTACAGGAAAAAGAATGTTGCCTTACATACTACCGATTATATTAAGACTCCGTACTGACGCAATTATAAGATTAATGCGATCTTGATGCAAAAGGTCTCGGTGCTGACAGTCAATATCTTCAACTATTTTCTTTTTTTTTGTTTTTTTTTTAATTTAAAATAATCACCATTTAAAAATGTTGTCACACATAAAATGCATCTAACCGGAAGTCTCAAGCTGCAAAACATGGACATAACTTTAAGAATCAAATGAATTCCTAATCGTTACATTAATGCGTGCCGTGAACACCGATAGTTTTTCTTTCTATTTTTAGTATTTAACTATGAAATCAGGGTGAAGAAGCATATAAAATTCAAAATCTATTGGGCCACTGATGCATGCAAAAAATAAATTTTCTAACATTCGCTAATCTATTATTTTTTTATTTCAATTTTAAGAAACGTTTTCACATATAAAGTTCCGATTTCAGGGGCAAAAAATCTTCTCACGCCATAAATTGCACATCAGTCGAAAGGTTTGATTTTATTTTGTGCAAGAAACTAAACTTTTTTCAAAGCTTTAAGTCGATTTGAACGACTAAAAGTACTACGTAAAAAAATAAATCTTCAAGAAATTACGGAGCTAATTCGTTTTATTACTATTATGCTATTTAAAAAAAAGTTTAATGATATTCGTTTGTCTTTTCTGTGATAGAAATGGTTTTTTATACCAAGTACATTAACCAATCAGATAAAAAATATTTTGGTCAAATTTTCTTTATTGTTTGCTTGTCTTTTCCCCCTCCAATGTCAAAATGACTGTTATGATTTTACTTCCTTCGCTGTTATAATATTTTGTTTAGAGATAATTCTTTACATTTAGCTACTTTAGTTTGGCAGTGGCTGAAAAAGTTTATTTGCAAAATTTTTCTAATCAACAATTACAAAGGTGTAAGTAAAAACCTACATTTTTGCATGAAAGTAAACATAAAATACTCTTGAGCAATGCCTCTGTCGGACTGAAAAGCAGAGAGAGAGAGAGATTTTCAACTGAATTGGTCAAATTTCAATCACAACCTGCTACTAGTTCACGTTCACACAACTAAATATGAAACAAAAATACACTGTTGCTAAAATTATTAGACCCTATCACATCGACTTAAATTATGTTTTCTTTTGTTTTAATGGTAAACATTTTAATTAAATTTATTAGTTATTTATGAGTTACATTTTTTTTTTTTTTTTTTTTTTGTTGAAGTTGCTCAAGGTGGGAGAAATAATTTTGAAGCAGTTTAATAATTCATTTTAATGGCTTGGTTTCTAAAACGTCTTAAATGTTTATTATTTCTTCATTTTAGATGATTGCATCATAGTTCAGGAATTTCTCTTCAGCTTTATGCCAATGAATGCAGTAACACTATTAATATACAAATGAGGCAACTGAAAATAGAGAAATTGTGGAACGAAATTATACTGCATCTTATCTGAGGAACGACAATGTTAAAAATCCTATGTTCTATCGGTCACGTTTTAACCTTCCTAACGATTTGCCGAGGGGCAGCAGCATCATTGCTAACGCTGCATTGTAATCGTCCTTTCGTCTGGGAGGGGATGTACCATCGTTGAAGATGTCACCAGCCGGGAAAGAGTTGCTCCCGGTTAGGTCAGAAATGTAAACACGCCTCGCTTTCTCTTTCTGCCAGCCGTCGGCAAAATTCGTATGCAAATCGTTTGATTTCAATGACCTTGCCAAGGTAGACAACTTCACCTCCCCTCTCGTCCTATTCCTATCCCGCTCGGGACGAGGAAGTGGAGAGGCGTGTTATTTCGGGAATCCTTGGGTACAACCTGCGAACCAATTTTGTGTCGTTTCAGTGCACCAATTGAAGACTGGTACTAGAGAGGGACAGCTCTATGATTTCTTTTTAGCCTATTTTGGGATTGACAATGAAATTGTGTGAAGATAAATGTTATCTTTCATTCCGTACAAAAACGAGACACCCCTAAACAGTATTATTCGGCAAGGTATTAAAGGAAAGAAGCTATTTCATGCGATGATTCACGAGGACAACGATATAGCTCCTCAGTAACTTAATTATTCTTTTAAAACTAAAGTGTTTTGTATCACTAGACTCTCATTGGATATTTTATTAAGTATAACCAATTTGAATTAACCAAATATATCTAATTTGATAACCAACCCATTGAAATGGGTTTCATGGAGGAAAATAATAATACAATAAGAAATAAGATATGATAAGATATAATAATACATTCAAAATGTTAAAAAAATAACTTACTTTTTTTTTCTTTGTTCCAAGTGGGGCTGTGTAAGAGGCCATTTGGCCATAACCAGACCTAGTGCGCTCCCCAACAAGGCATCAGTCTTTCATGTACCACCATAAAGGTGCTGATGCATAACACAAGTAGTTTTAGACGCACAGTTTCCACCAGATGGAGGCACCTGGGCTCTCTTAGATGCGAAATTGCGCAAAAAATTCAATATTGCTGAGGGATTTCTAAGCCAAGCGAATACCCAAGGGATCTTTTACATGCCGCATAATCATACGACATGGGCGCTGATGATTTCCTGCATCTCGAAAATCCACCGACTGGCCACCGCAGGCAAGCCAGAACCCGGGTCCAGAGCCTTACCATCATGCCACCAGCCGGCTATTTACTTGTTATTGTTGTTAATATCACTACCATAATAATAATAATAACAATAATAGCATAATGATAATATTAGCATTAATAATAATAATAATAGTAATGTTAATAATAATAACAATAATAATAAATTATAGTAATAATTATTATTATTATTATCACTATTTTTCTCTTATTATGTGATTCCTGGAAGTTTGTTGAGGAGGGTCTCCCTTCTTGCACTGGGATCTTTAATCGCTATCAGTCCTGAGTGAAATATAATTCTTAATGTACCATAATGCAAAAAAGGTAAAAATATCGAATTCAGGCCAATGATTTGACAATGTATATTTTGATAGAAATATTGAAGACATACGGTTAAGAAGCTGGACAGCCGGGCTTTGATGATATGTACTTTTCAGCTCCGCCAAGTTGAGCTATGGCCTTGAACAAGTCCATTTTTTTTCAAGGGAAAGCAAACAGTATGAAGAGGCATTGTTAGGTGTGGTTGGACTACCATTGCAAACATTTTATTGGTGAGAAAATCTTGTACCACTTGCTAATAGTTAGGTATTGTAATATTGTTCGCCAAATGGACAATACACTGCCAATTAAATTCGCAAGTTCTTAAGCCGTTTTTCCCCACCCCTGTTTCAAGTAATGGAATCGTTGAATCAGTCATGCAGCGCAGCTCAACATGCCAAAGGTGAACAGTATTCTAAAAAACTGGACTTGCTTCTCAGAGCTCATCGTCATCAGCCATGGCACGGTAGCTCATCATACATGTCTCGACAGCCTAGAGTGGGCCGAGGCCTTCTGTACCAGCAGTTTTTAGCCTCCTCTATTCGCAGGAAAGCTCTCTCAGTTCTAAAGGCAATGCAATCCTATTCCACAGCATCCATGGAACTTGATTTTCCACGTCTTCTAGTACAACATGATTTGACCATTAAAACTCTTTATATGATGCAGCTATTGTCAAGGCGGATAACGTGGCCGAACCAATTTAGGTGGTTAATCTTAATAGTGTGGACAACAGAGCTCACATCTCGTTAATCATATAGAGCGTGCGTGGAACGAACTGGAACTCAAATATCACAGTCCGAGGACTAAAAACTCATCAGTTGGCCTATAACTGTCATACACTGGCATGGTGGCCTGGAACAGTTAGTTCCTGCGATCACCTACTGGAGGAAAGGTTTTCTAAACGGTTAAAAAACTATCCTTGGTTAAAAAAGGGCGTGTGATTTCACATTAATGAGTCCGTTTACATTGTCCAAAAAAGCTTAATTTTTTGGAGGTGTTTTTAATTCTCAATACGAGTTATTATGGTAAGGAAAAAAATGAGAAACTTTGTTGGTAGACCTTCTGATCTCCTGTGGTATTGATACGCATACACTGGAACACATAGTGTCGGGTACTTTTAGTTTTATCAATGCAGTGTAGAGTGTACTATACACATTATATCCCAGGTCTTCTGGAGAGGAAATAAAATTGATCCTTCTCTCTCTTTCCCTATTTATGCTAAAATAAGTCATTGTAAAAATTTGATGAAGATCTCACCTCCTTTACAATTATAATTTTTCTGTTTCTTTATTTCAGCTGGTGCGTCGTGCGACAACATTCGTTGTCGTAGGGGTAAGCGTTGCTTAGTGGACCCCTCGGGAGGCCCTCCCAGATGCGTCACCTGCCCTGGACGGTGTCCAGCAGTTCCAAGGACGGAGCCCCTTTGCGCCACTAACAACTACACCTATGGCACCTGGTGCCATATGATGCAGGACGCCTGCAAGTACGGCGTCCTTTTGGAGGCTAGGCACGCCGGACCCTGCCAAGGTAACTACTTTGATAGATAGTACGGGAATATTTTTTACATACATTTTCAATTTAAACTGTCAGTTACTCTCAATATCAGATTTTTTTTTTTTTTTTTTTTTTGAGTTGACTCGTCATACAGGGTGGTCAAGGGATGACTTTTATAAGCACACAAGCGCCAATTGTACAAGTAATACGCATAAATTTGCTTTTGATACTGAGCTCGAATTATCAACTGTCTTCAATAGATTTTAGTAATATATAGTAATAGTGTTCAACGGGTGCAAAAGTCACAATTTCGATTATTATTCTTTTTCTTTAAAAATAAAATATTTTTTTGTTTTGGTTAGGATGATCAAGCTATAAAATTTTGCGTTGAAGTAACGGCATTTTTTTCTGCGATCAGGTGGAGGAAATGATCTTATGCTTCACATAAATGCACTTTCACTAAAAAACACTTTTTTGAGAAATATGCGTTTTAGGAGTTTCCGAAGCTGGTAGACTTAAATGTAATTTCTCTTTTTCATTCGAAATTAGTTTTTTCATCCATCCAACTGCATTTGTGATCTTTCATTATGTCTTGGAGAAGTATTGAAACGTGTGCGATTCCTTTTCAGAAACTCCAGTCCAGCAGACGAATCTCATCCCCCTGAATGTGTTCGATGGCCACCTGTAGCTGCTGCCACTCCTTGATGTGTGTTTGCTTGCCGATCCAGGCAGCAAAACCGTGTAGATGTCATCACATTCCGATTTTGCGGCGGCGAAGAGCCCTCTAGTGGTCCAAGTAGAAGTGAACACACCCCTAGCCCGTCTTTGGAAACAGCCACTAGTACTAACTCGATGTGTTGTGCTGTTCTAAGTCTGGAAAAACAGTTCCTTTTTTCGTGTTCTTCTCGACTCACTATTTTGTGTACGCTCCCGTCGTGCCACGAAAAGAAAAAAAAAAGGTTCATTTTCCATTGAACAGTTATTTGCTTGAATTCAATGAATTCTACGTGTGGTTGATCTCAAAGCGAGTATAGTTACTTACATACAGCCAAGTTTGTAGCCTAACTGGCTCGAAATAGCTTCCTAGTTTTCATCGAAAGGATTATCTAGAAACTAAATCCTGAAGAAAGATGTAACTTTTAATTTGAAAATTGATGAAACGATTGAGCGTTTTACTTGGCTATTGCACAAGTATCATACTTTCGGAAATGTAAAGGATAAACTTGGCAATTGAGCATATACCTTTGATCACTCCATGATTTTGTTTTAAGTTCGTAGCATGTAAGGGTATACAACTCTATTTATAAGTATATTTAGAACAACATCAATTTAGCATCTACTTCAATGGTTTTCTCACTAACTGATGGAAAACCTTTGAAATAAACGTTCAATTTCTATCGAATGTTTAAACTTAAAGCTTCGTAGTTGAGTAACATCTTTTGGTTTAAGTAAACAAATCAACTATTTGTTTTCAAAATTGTTGATTTTAAACTTCTTCAGTAGATAGGGCAAATGTTTTGTGCCATGTCAGCAGGGGTGTCCGGATGGGAGGTCATGGAGGTCCCTGTGACCTTCCAAAATATTCCTCATTCGGCAAATAATGTCTGACAGTTTGGCGAATTTAGAGACATAGTTGTAACATTGCAATTTTCAAATGCCCGAATGTCCTTTTCTACATTAGATGTACTTTTGTATGCACACCTGCATTTTATCATTCGGCAAAATTTGGAAATCCATTCGGCAAATTGAGAATATCCGCCTTCCCGAACATTTAAGTTCGGTCCACCCCATGTCAGCAAAATGTTCCTTAACTATTTTGAGTTACTTCATTGATCATTGATACAATTTGTTAACGATAAGAGAAAGAGAAATTCAATTATTTCAAGATGAAATATAAGCTATTCTTTCCTTTCTTCCGGTCTTTAGTAACGAGTTTTAATTCAGAAACCCGATTTACAGCTTTAAGTTGTATCTGAGCCACCGGGGTGCGTGGAATTCTCTTCGATGATGTATCCCCCCCCCCAGCTCAAAGACTTTCGAGCTCAGCCCCCCCCCCCCCCCGAACTGATTTGTCTGCGTACGCCGCTGTCAAGAGCGGACTGAGTTCCCCAAGATTGGGCCAACCTTGACTCCCAAAGGGCGCACAGGCTCGAGGTTACAAAAAAAAAAAAAAAACTGAAGTTGCACAGGTTTGAGGTTGCCAAAAAAAAAATCCGAAGCCACACAGGCCTGAGGGCGCACCGTCCCGCGGGCCGACAGTCCAGTCGGTTCCTGAATAGCATCCGCCGATAGTGGTATCACGCGAAAGAATGGATTAAAATTGGGGGATCACACTAGACCTACAAGGAGGTAAAGCGTCTAACGCAGCCCCATTAGAAAAGAAAAAAATGTTCTTCAATCAATTGTACGTTTTTGAACAATTTTGAGTTGTGTCACTTTCGTGGTCGGGCTGCGGTATTAAGGTACAAGTTTGCATTAAAAAAGTTACAGTATTATACTAAATTCAGCCCTTTAATGTCTTAAAAAGGAACAAAACTGAAGGAAATGTTCGAACAGCTTAAATTTCGTGTTGGAAAGATAAACCTATTTCCGCTGCGCGTGGTGATGCATGTTTTAATTTCGTGGCACGATGGAAATCTATGAAATTCTGTGTTCTCAATTGGTGATGCTATTTATAACAATGAAACGGGTATCACTCATCTCATGTGTAAACGTTTTGTGTATCGATATTTCTCCGATATGTAGCGATATGACTCCTCGCAAATGTTATTTACAAAGTGAAATTATTATTATTATTATTACTATTATTATTATTTTGGACAAAGCATCTCTTGTTCCTTACGTCACAAAATGCTACTCAATCAGCACAACCTCAGTTTTTTTCTTTCTTTTGAAATTTAAAATATTGACTTAGCATTTTGAACGAAATTTAGTCATCCAAGATAACTTTGATTCAGTTTCTTTATTTTTAACTGTCCCACACGCAATCCATTAGCGTTATTGCATCTATTGCCATAAAACTGTACAACACTCCTAAAGTTTTATACAGTTATTCAAAATTAAGAAATAATAAACATAAAACATTTTAAAAACTCGTTAAAATGAATTATTTACCTGATTCAAAAGTATCTCTCCATTCACTGTAAAAAACTTTGTGCAACCTTACTCCATAAAATCGGTGTCAGTTTAAATTAAATAGAAATATTAAATGATCAAGTAATAATAATACAAGGTGATTCATAATGAATAGGCCAAAAAGAATAGCGCAGTGTGACTGCCGTAATGGATTTATTCAGCCGAAACAAATTTATTCTACAAGTACAATTATACAAGTTTTATTTGACAACATTGAAAAATTATCGAATGGCGAACTTGCCACTAGAGGTGCTGTTAAACAAAATGTCGTACATGCAGGAGAAAGCGTATTGCGTTTTCGAATATGCCAAAACCTCTTCGGTAACTGATGTGCAGAGACATTTTCGCACGAAATTTCGTAAAGGACCACCGTTTGAACAAGCGTCTACTCCATCGCTGTATTGGCCGTGCTGGGCCACAGGATTTGACATGTCTTCATTGGCCGCCGATATCACCAGATCTAACGCCCTGTGATTTTTTTTTCTCTGGGGTTTCGTTAAAGACAAGGTGTTTGTGCCTCCACTTGTTCAAGACTTAGAGGAACTGAAGCAGCGGATAACTCCAATGTTGAACTCTATCACAGGGGATACGCTATCACAAGTGTGGCAGGAGCTTGATTATCGTGTAGACATTTGTTGTGTCACCGAAGGGCACATATTGAACACCTGTAGAAACTTGAATAAAAGTAGTTTTGAGGTAAATTTGAATTTTCTAAATACAGTAAAACCTGTAAAGTTGTCCATCTGTCTAAGTTGACCGCTTTTTTCAGGCACGAAATTAGCCATTATCATACAAATCAACCTTTATAAGTTGACCACCTGTTTAAGTTGACCACTCGAGTAGTGCACCGCAAGTGGTCAACTTACGCAGGTTTCACTGTATATCATTTACAACGTTCACAATCATGTTTTCTTTTTGTTCAATTCATTATGAATCACCCTGTATATTTCCATACGTTTTAAATTGAAAGTACAAAAATAAACGAGAAGGTTACAATTCGTTGTAACAGCATTAAAAAGTATTTTTTATTTTATTTCCAACACAGAATTGGTTTTCGTATTGAATTCTATCTGCTGTCAAGCTAATTTTTCTGGCATTGCTCTGTATTTGATTATGAAGCACACATTTTCCATTGTGTGATTATGATTGTAGGCTACATGCAATGAAAATTCTTAAGAATGTGGAATTTTCAAAAAGTGCTAATTCTGCTGACTTTGTAGTTTCTAAAAGAAAGAAATAGTTTGAAAAATATATTTACAATGCAAGTTTTAACTCTTTAATATCTAATGTTTAATGGTGTGTCCTTTGTGGAATCACAGATACCAGCAATTTTGATCTCAGTAAGCGGTCTAGTTGAAAGTACTGTTTATTTGTATGTTTAATTTCCATAATTCATTTTAAAAATTTCTGTAATTTCTTTTTTTTTCTCTTGTTCATTTACCTTGCTCTAATTTTTATCGGAACAATATTTAATTAACTTTAATCGAAAATATATTTCAAACTGAATACAGAAGAGGCCCCACTGTGTTTTACATTGGTCAACAATTTAAAATGACGAATGATTGTATTGTTTTAAACGCTAGTCTGTATGAAAAGTAGGAGAGAAGATATAATTATTACGTTTATATTCAATTCGGTTTACAGATTCTATACGAAATTGAAAAATTTGCTTTATTACTAGTAGGTTTTTAAGAAACCTCTATTTTACTACAAAAAATAAAACAAAAATCAATTAATATATTTGTTCTGTTGTTTTGCTCCTGAATAATAGCCAGTTTACCATTCCGATAGTTAATTACGCTACCTTAATAAACATTTCCCCGACTAAAGAGTGTTAATACCCCGAAAATTGTTTCTTATCCATTATACATATCTTTTCACTGTTAATCTTTTTTTTTTTTAAATCTCAGAACAGTATACTAGTCTAAATACGAGTACAAATGCATTTAACATTATAATATCGGACCAACATTTTCTAAATCTTCCAAAAATCATTTAAAAGTTCTCTTGCAATTTTATGAAATTCTTTTAAATGTTCGTTTCAACGGTTGGTATTTACAAATATTCCTATAATTTGCCCTAACATAAGCATCTCCAATAGCAAAAAAAAAGTAGGTAATATTCCTTGTGTTCTATCCACTGCAGCTGTATTTTAAATGTATAAAATCGTCTAAAAATTTCTAATGACTCCAATGGCAACGCCCATAGTTAACTGAAAAGTTTTGGCTTAGTAAATCGTGTGTGTTGAAATTACTTACTCATTTGCAAACTTATCTCACTGTTTATTTTATAAAATGCATTTTGTAGAATTTGGAGAGTCATTAACATTTTGCTTTGTAAATAGAATGCTGACTTTGTAATCAGACAGAAAATGTACATGTTATTTATTAACACCATTGTTTATCCTTTGAATTTTTGCAAAAATTTCAATTTCTTGTATTTAGCTTACTTGTTACGACAGCTCATATGATGAAACGGTAATTCTTTTATGTAAATGCTTCATCCTTGTATATTTATGTACATATCACAGTTTAGGCAAAATGTATTCCTGTCGCTGAATGATGTATCAGTACTTCGTTGAGCCACTAGAACTGAACGTCTTGAGTCACATTCATCTTTCAGTTTTGAGCGATTTCTTCTGTAAACCCTATTCCTCTGATTCATATAACAGTACTGCCCGGGCAGGTTAACGGCAGTATGTGCAGAAAAGAGTTTTCAAGATATTTGAAGAAACGTGTTTCGGATTCAATACTAACAATAAGGAAATATTGCAGTTAGACGTTCTTCTCGAGCTGCTTTTTTTTTTTTTTTTTTTTAAGCTGAAACCAAATAAGCAAGCTTGTACAATGAAGCTAACATACAATAGGTGACAAAAATGAAAAAAAAAAAAAAAAGGAAAATGAAAAATTTGCAGTTACTGCCATTTACCTACCCACGACAGAGTAAGCAGTGGGAAGTAATTCTTCTTCAATACGACGATACTTTTTCCGTATTATGGAATTAAAGCATTTATTTTATGGATACATTTCGCAGGGGAAAAATGTAAGTTCAAAGCAACCGTAGGGACCTTAGAGCGGTAATTAGTGACTGGAGGGAACAAGTCCAATCATTGGCTTAAGAAATGCTGAGGCAAAGATCTCAAGTCACATCGCTCAACTTCGACGAATTTGAGACACATTTCAAGTAAAATGTGTGATAGAAACCTGATTTCTTCCAAGACTTTACTTTCAAATATATAACGTGACTTGGGATCCTTGCTTCAAGAAATGAAGGCTCTCCATCTTTTATTCCTTCTCAATGGTAAGGACCTATCAGTGCAAAGAGAATCTTTAACATTTTAGCGCTCTGTTGCTCATGCGGCATAAGTTCGATTGAAGAAAATTATTCAGGTCTATTCATAATTCCCTCTGAATTTTCGAGGCACCGCAGTAAGAAAACTCAGATGAATATAGCATAAAAAATATTTGATAGTTTACAAAACGCATTCTAGTTTTGTTTACTTGTCGCGCAAGTGTTATATTTAGGAACCCTGGGTCAAAGGATACGTCTATGCAATAGTCTAGTTCCTACCTCATTCTATTCAATCTGGTACTCTCAACGTTCTTAGCAGCACGCGTTAACCGTTATTCGTTATACTTCTACACTGCGTTCACGGGAAAGATAGACTAACCTTAAACAAAGAAATACGCTATTTGGCGACTTCCATCACGCGTTTGGCTTGGATGAGAACAAACTGATGCCAAAACGTCGACGAATGCGAATACTATTGGTTGACTTTCTTTTTTCTCACGGCAAGAAAAAATCCCCGAAACTGGGATAGCGGCAAACCTTATGGCAATTTGTTTGTTTACTTCTGGTCTACTTTTTCCGTAAATGCAGTATAAATTACGCAAAAAAAGAGGTTGAAAAGCCTGTACCCGTTAACATGCCATCCTTATGTACGTAGGGAGTTTGCAAAATACCAAATAATACAGATATTTTAACAACTTTTTCTGTATGATTTGGACGAAATCCGTTAACGCGTGCTGCTAAGAACGTTGAAAGTACAACGTTGAGAAGTTAAACTGTGGCAAGAACTGGACTATCGCCTGCACGTACGTCGTATAACCAAATGTTCACTCCTAGAATACTTGCAGGATATGTAAATTAAATGAATAGTTTCTGCAGTCTTTCAAATGTTCTTTTTTGCTTTATTAGTCTTAGATTTTTTTTTGCTACATCTCTTCGAAATCTCAGATGGAATAGTGAATAACCATGTATTGGAAACGTGAGTTAATTTAACACTGGTCCGAATGAAAAAATACAAAACTTTTCGAAAAGGAGTTTTGAATGAAAAGAGAAAAAACTATCAACAGTGAGAAACCAGAAATTAAACACGATTTTCCCGCCCTTTTGCTCTTTTGGTACCGATGAAGAAGATATTTCACACCTCCTAAATTGATAAGATTTTACAAATATGGCAAAATTATATTTTTTTTCCTAAGTTTTATTTATTTTTTTTTTTTAAGTTGTTCGAATTTTTCACAAAAATGCTGTGAACTCGTTTAACCAGTTAACGGGGTGTGACGAAATATTTTATCAACCATGGGCAACTACTGCATGATATTTCTTCATACCACGACTAAAAATAAAAATGAAATCAATGTTTCTAAATTAATCTTCTTCAGTCAAGTATTCAGTTCTTTGTTCTCATTTACTGCTACAAAAAATAACAGTATAAAAGGTTCAATAACGATTACTTTTTTTTATTTAAAAGACCACTTTGTTAAAAGCACAGTTAAGTATAAAGTTATTTTCTTATGGTATTAGTTTGAGTTTAGATTACTTTTTAGAGCAAATGTCTGCTTAGTGATGAGAATACGGTGCACAAAAATATATCACAGCGTAACATTAATCATATTCCTGTTGTAAACAATTTTGATCGTTTGTTGCCAACCCGAAAGATTAAAAAGCATCAAGAACATCATTTTTCGTTTTTGTATTTTTGTCTCTTCGCACATATTTTTGTTTGTCCGTCACTCTTCATGTGTGTCCTGCGCTCCTTTTTTCTCGAAATTCGTCCTTCATTGGACAAGATGCTTTGTTCTGTTATTTATTATTCAGCATTGTACCCACTGTCTTATAATAAACCATGAGCTTATTTTCAGTTGAGTTATTGCAATATTGCAGTTGCAACTTGGGAACGTCTACCGTTCTGCATCATGTGTAAAATTGCATTTGTTTACACTAATTGCATTGTCTGAAAAATTTGCTTTTTAAACAAGAAAAAAACTAAAGTAATTAAACGACGTATTTCACTACAACTTGACAGGGATGAAATCGATTCTGAAAAGGAAATACGCGGAATGTCGAAAACTATAACCGTATAAATTTAGATTTACATAATTACTTAGCGGTTGACTGGAACATTAACATGATTTTATGCCTCCTTGTTTTTACAATAAACAACTTTGTTCGATATTTTTTACTAGCGACATGTATTTAACTCGCAATAAAAGTGATGCTTATTTATTCGAGCTACGTAAAAGCATTAGTTTTCTCCATAGAAAAGAATAAAGTCATTTTAAACTGTAGGGTAATTGTGAAAAAATAAAAAGTAAAACCAAATTAAATTTTTAAAAACGCCGTTCTAACGAATTCTGGCAGTTGAGAATATTTATGGTATAACATAAAAAATTTTATTGCAAAAAAAAATAAATTTCTATTTGTAATTTAAGGAAGCAAAAACAGATATATTTGTGTCGTACTGAGTCAAGACACATTTATCTCTTTGCATTTTTTCATGAGTTTGATTTTTTATTTTTTCTCAATTGCAAACGTTTTTATTAATCGCAAGTGAGTTGTAAGCGATCTCTCGCTTACAATTTTTGTTGAAATTACTTGTAAATAACAATTACTTTTTAAAATGTCAATTAGAGTGAGTATCCAAAATAGAAGTAATTTTTTTAGACCGTTCAAAATAAGAAAAATACTGAATTGTTGCAAAAGGGAAAAAATATAAACAAATAATTAAATAGTGTATATAGGAATTTTTCAAAAGTTCCATTAGCTTCAATTAACAGAAAAACATAAAAATGTTGTCGCTAAAATTTCTTTATTTCTTTTAAAATGTTCTCAATATTTATCCAGCAAAACTGAACAGTAATATGCGAATTCCTTTGTTGCCTATTGTATTTACTAATTTAGAGTTACTAGAAAAAAGCTTTTAAACTATAGCATAATAAAGCAATTATGCTATACTTAACAAAAATATTATTAGAAATTCAGAGATCATGATTTTTTGCAATGAGTTCTTGAAGAAAGAAAAACTGACAACGTTTAGAAAGGCTTTAAAATGTAGAGAAATATTCTAAATGTAAAAATACGGGTTTTCGAATGGCATTTATTTAGAAATTGTTTTAGTGATTACTTTGATTAAATGAAATATACATTTAAAATTTTCTACATTTTATCCGACGACAAAATATACATTAAAAGGTATGCAAAAATTTTGTAATATATATGCTGCATGCATTATACAGGGTGAATCTGAAAAAGGGGGTCAGACTTTAAGAGGGAGTAGAGTAAACCTAGACCATTCGGAATTACTTTCCAGGCAGCACACGAAACGTTGAAACATTCTATAAACGTTGTAAACTGTTGTAACGTACACAATCGTTTAAAAACGTTTATGAAACGAAATATGCTACCAGGGGCAGCATTGCAGGGGTAGTAAATGCTTTCATCATGCGGTGGAAGGCGTTCTGCTGGAGTTCTGAAGATCAACATTTTTTTCTGCACGTACTGAGTGCCTAATATGAGCTTGGTCTAATACATTCATAGTATTTCTGTTGAACACTATAAGTGTTGAGAGAAAAAAAAAAGCTCTTTAGTTTAATAGAACAAACTGGCTTTCTTGGTGACGTATTATCATGTCGCAAGCTCAAGACTTTTTCTGTGTTCAAAAAAAAAAAAAAAAAATGTGTGACTACCTTAAAACATATGTATACAACGGTTTTTAGCCTACTTTCCCAGTAAAAGTCAGAAAAAGAAGAAAAAAGCATGAAAGAAGGCTTAATGCATCTCAAAAATATCCCGAAAAACAAAAAAAAGTCAAAAATAAATAAAATAATTAAATAAATATCGAAAAATTAAAAATTGGAAAGTAGGGTATTGAGATGGGGGAAAATGTCTGTCGGTCTGTCTGTCTGTCTGTCTGTCGGTCTGTCTGTCTGTCCCCCCCTAATAACTTTTGAATGAATAGTCCGATTCGAACAAACTTTTTTTTGTTCGAAAGATCTCGGCAAGGACACCTCATTCCCGTATTTCGCTTTTTGGTTTGAACTATTTTTTGTTCAATTTTGAACAGTTCAAAAAAACTTAACATTAGCTCCTACGGGGAAATTCAAGGCAATTCCGAACTGTGTGGCGAATTTGCTTCAAACAAACTTTGTAGGAAAAAGTTTTAATGAAAAACTTGTATAGAAAATATCTTTTTGATTTGAACAATTTTCTGTTCAATTTTGAACAGTTCAAATCCCTTAACATTAGCGCCTACGGGGAAACTGAAAGTCAATGTAGATTCCGTACTTGAAGGCGGATTTACTTCAAACAAATTTTGTTGGAAATAGCTCTTGACGCCGAACTCCAGACTCCGACTCCGAGAATTTAGGGGCACCTGAATCCGAATCCGACTCCTGTGCCCGACAATTAATCGGACTCCGACTCCCCGACTTCGATTATGACTTCCTAGCTTTGGCAAAAATTTATACACGGACAAATGACTGACTCCGATTCTTGGATATTCGACTCCGACTCCTTCATCCCAAAATTAGATTGACTCTGACTCCGTCGCTATGGATTTAACTGTGAAATAATTATTGTTGATGTGATTTGTTTTTATTTTAACGCTAAAGTTTTTATTTAGGTATTCAGTTTTCGGTGAATAAACTCGAAGTCATTTATGTTTCTACATAAAGATACGCGCAGACGATTTTTTTTTTTTTTTTGACAATGAAAAGTATTTCTTTACGTTGACATTTTATTGTTTTTATTTATCTTGATAAGTGCATTAATTCATTTAAAAAATTATTTTTGGCAACAGGGGAAAAAGAAACGATTTTTTTTTGATAGGATGTATTTATTTTAATGAGCTTATTAATTTTTATTATTTTTTTTTCGTTTTGAAAGCTGTTGAAGAATTTTTTTTAATGGAAAAAAGTGTATTAGCTGCTTTGTTTAAAAGTTGCTGCTATTTTATTTGTTCGTTTTGGTTTTTTTTTTCTTTTTTTTACGCATCTAATTTTTTTAGATGAGTGAGGAATATTTTATTCCTAGAAAGTAGCTTAAAATATTGGAAAAATATGTTTGAAACAATTTGCGATTTTAGCTATTTTGAGAACATTGATCAGGTACTAGAAAGTAGTATGGGTATACGGGAAAGTAGGCTCGTCTAGTTCTAAACAGAACTTCTTGTTCAATTTTTTCTTCGGTAGCGTTGATTTTATCATAAAAACATATTTTATCACATGCACAATCCCAAGAGAATTTTGTTTTAACATCGAACTCCCGTAGAACGTCCCTTTTTTGAACGAAGAACGCATTTCTGATCCTGCAAAGCTATGTGATACACGAATCTTCTTATACTCTGTTACTTTTTAAAATTTGGCCCCTTTTCTCAGATTCACACAGTATGTATAATGAATTCAAAATGGGAAATAGACCATGTTTTGTTTTGAATGTGAATCCATCACACAGAATTGATATGTAATTACTTTACATGGGTGCACCGTAATGGTTGCTTCTTAATTTGCAACGCAAACTGAAATTTGAAGTAATGATGCATTCTTACGATAGAAGCTTTTGTATCGAAAGTGCCAATTCTTTAATTTGCTTGAAACGGTAAAAGAAAATCTCCAACCATGTATGTGTGTAAGAGAATTTGTTTTGTACATAGTGTTCGATGTTCTATGTGTGTGTGTGTGTGTAGAGTTTGCTAAATGTTTTGTACGATAGCCAGTTCGTTGTTATGTTATTGTTGATACTACTGACTGCCTTGTTCAGTCTTCTTAATGTATTACGAGGTAAATAAAGATTTTGACAATGTCTCTCTATCCTGTCTTTTTAAAATAGAAAAAGACGCCAGTGACACAATTTCTTTTCCAGTTTTTTTCGATGGAGTCGTTTCCGAAATTTTAAAAGTATTTTTTTCTGAAAGAGCATGCTTAAAAACATAGGAATTGACTATTTTGTAAATAATTTTGCAAAATTGGATTTTTTTTTAAATAATCTAAATCGGTGCGTAGATTAAATTTCATTATTTACGTTTTTGCGCATGACATCACAAGTGATGAAATGCCATTCACTGATGCCATTAGCGTAGAGCACAATATGTAATTCACTTCTTTACTAGCTTGTACTGGCAACGATATGGTTGGTAGAGCGCAATATTTAATTCGTTTCTGAATTATCATATCGTGGAAACGCGGTAGACAGCAAGCGTAAGCATTCAGCACGCCAGTGGAGTGAGTGCCAAAGTTCATCACTTGTGGCGTCGTAAAAAACACGCGTTATTTGATAAATCGGACATTTTAAAAAATTTTAACGTTTCGAAAATAAAAGATTTTCCTCGCTTCATGTTTTTTTTTTCTTATTTTATGAACTTCAGGGACTAAAAGTAGTACTTTTGACTGGTGGGAAAAACCCCATTTATTTATTTGTTGCCAGATTATTCAGCTCTTACGTGTGACTTATAATATTTATTTATTTCACAAACGGTCATTCTAAACATAGCTTCACTAGATCTACATGTATAGAGAAGTAACGATCCTTGAAAATCATGGAAACAGATGGCACCACATGACTTATTTTTACACATGACTATAAGAGCGTTTGACGCTCTGACCTCCCTTCGTGACTATCATGTGTGTTAGTGTAGAATTATTTTCCACCAACTTGCAAAAAAATGTTACCAGTATGTATGATGTTCAACGAATTAAATGTCATAAAACCATTTTTTAGTATACCCTAGAATTGTGCTATAAAAGAAATTCAAGTAGCGATAATAAATTTATTCGTTGATATTCTTTCAATAAATATGACTCATTCAGTTACACTAGTTGCAATGAACTTGTGAAAGAGAAGCAATAATTTGAATAATTCATAGTAATTTATTTCACTCATCTTATTTATGAAAAATAAAAAAAAGGAAAAAAAAATTACTCCAAATCATACTTGGTAAACATTAGTATTCTAAATGTTCGAAATCATTAGTGAAACTTCAATTTCTTCACTCGATTTGATTTTGGAATAATCTGAAAAACACGTTTGTATTCGGATCAAAAAAGCACTTCTACCAACTTTTTTTTTCAATTACAAGTAGTGCAGAACACGAAAAGGAATAGAAGTAGTGAAAAAATCTTTTCGGGCTTAACCATAGACTAATAATAAGAATAGACCGAGCTATGTGGCAACCCTTTTGCTGCTCATAAACCAAACCATGTGACTGGTGGATATCCTAGCAACATCGAGCGTTGATCGTAGCAGACGATCAACGCCGGTGAGAAATAAAATAAATAGAATTGATGGAATACGGAAGAATTATCTTTTAGAGAGTCCGATTTGTAAATTTGTTATTCTAAATTGTAAATATTATGTTAATATAGTGAGTTTTTCGTTTAGATAGTATCGTGCATTTTCTTTATTGAATTTCAATAACTCTCTAAGCAATTAAAGATGCAAGCGCTCAAAAAGAATTGGCAAACGGTAAGATTTTTACCTACAATTTTAATTTAAGATACCGATTAATACATTTTTGCGTTAACGCAAACGTTTACGCCAACGCTTGCGTAGCAATTCCAAATGAAATAAAAGTTACAGAAAACTGTGATCAAAAACTAATTACTAATGTCAAAATAATGCATAACTAAAAGAAAAACAGTTCAATCTCTGCACCTGGAAAAAAATTATAATGAAAACATTTTACATCTTAAAATACATGTAGAGTGCTAAACTATAGATAATCCTGCCATCTAGCAACCATACTGCCAATGTTTTGGTCAAGCCTCCCACCAGTTACATGATGTATCCATGAACCAATTTTTTCATCAGCAAGTCTGGGAAAGCTCGGTTTACTCTTATTATTAGTCTATGTGCTTAACAGATTAACAATATGCAGTAGAAGTAAGATAAATACAGTGAAGCACCGTTTATACGTTTCTCTTTTATATGCTTTTATCAATTACACGTTTTTTAAATTGGTCCCTGCAGAGTCTAATACACATTATCGTACACCTATTATACGTTTTTCCGTTTATACGCTTTTTTCATACGGTTCCTTCAAAAACGTATAAACGGTGCTTCACTGTACAAGCAATACAAAAGAATTTCCAAAATACAACATTCAGAATTAAATGAACAAAAAGATATGAAACATATGAGTCACAAAAAATATCTCAAGTAATATGTTACAGAAACGTAAGGACCAGGATTTTAGCTGCAGGATATGGCAAAGAGCTGAATTTGACACATTTCGGCATTTCTCCCCTTTCCCCCTCCCATTTTTTAGCCTACTTTCCCAGTAAAAGTCAGAAAAAGAAGAAAAAAGCGTGAAAGAAGGCTTAACGCATGTTAAAAATATCTCAAAAAAAAAAAAAAAAAAGTCAAAAATAAATAAAATAATTAAATAAATATTGAAAATTAAAAATTGGAAAGTAGGGTATTGAGATGGGGAAAAATGTCTGTCGGTCTGTTTGTCTGCACCCCCCCCCCCCCCCTAATAATTTTTGAATGAATAGTCCGATTCGAACAAACTTCTTTTTGTTCGAAAGATCTCAGCGAGGACACCTCATTCCCATATTTCACTTTTTGATTTGAACTATTTTCTGTTCAATTTTGAACAGTTTAAAAAAACTTAACATTAGCGCTTACGAGGAAATTCAAGACAATTCCGAACTGTGAGGCGAATTTGCTTCAAACAAACTTCGTAGGAAAAAGTTTCTGATGAGAAACTTGCACATAAAATATCTTTTTGATTTGAACAATTTTCCGTTCAATTTTGAACAGTTCAAATCCGTTAACATTAGCGCCTACGGGGAAACTGAAAGTCAATGTAGATTCCGTACTTGAAGGCGGATTTACTTCAAACAAATTTTTTTGGAAATAGCTCTTGACACCAGACTCCGACTCCGAGAATTTAGGGGCACCTGACTCTGACTCCAACTCCTGTGCCCGACAATTAATCGGACTCCGACTCCCCGACTTCTACTCTGACTTCGTAATTTTGGCAAAAATTTATACACGAATGACAAATGACTGACTCCGATTCTTGGATATTCGACTCAGACTCCTTTATCTCAAAATGAGATTGACTCCGACTCCGACTCCGCAGCTATGGTTTTAACTGTGAAATAATTATTGTTGATATGACTTGTTTTTATTTTCACACTATAGTTTTAATTTAGGTATTCAGTTTTCGGCGGATAAACTCGAAGTCATTTTTGTTTCTACATAAAGATATGCGCAGACGATTTTTTTTTTTTTGGCAATGAAAATTTTTTTTTTTTAAGTTGACATTTTATTGTTTTTATTTATTTTGGTAAGTGCATTAATTAATTTAAGAATTATTTTTGGCAACAGGGGAAACAGAAACGATTTTTTTTTGTAATGATGTATTTATTTATTTTAATAAGCTTATTAATTTTAATTATTAGTCTTTCGTTTTGAAAGCTGTTAAAGAATTTTTTTAATGGAAAAAAGCGTATTAGCTGCTTTGTTTAAAAAGTGCTGCTATTTTATTTGTTCGTTTTTTTTTTTTTTTTTTTTTTTTTTTTTACGCATCTAATTTTTTTAGATAAGTAAGGAATATTTTATTCCTAGAAATAAGCTTAAAATATTTAAAAAATATGCTTGAAACAATTTGCGATTTTTGCTATTTTTGAGAATATTGATCAGGTACTAGAAAGTAAGATGGGTATACGGGAAAGTAGGCTCGTTTAGTTCTAGACTGAACTTTTTGTTATAAAGTTAAAAAGTTATGATTTGTATCCACACTTGTCCTTATTTTCAAGGTTTAAAGTACTTTAAAATAAAATTTATTTTTTCAAGTAATTTTCCTTTTCTTTCTTTCTTTTTACATATTAGATCATGAAATTTTCGGGAGTTGAGGGCCTTCAACAAAGTGGGTGCCCTAAGCTATAGCCTTTTTAGTTTATAGGTAAATCTGGATTTTTTTTTTTTTTTTTTTTTCAAATCTTTGTTTTAGCTTCTAATTTGTTGAAATAACTGTCGATTATTTCACGTTTTGCAGTTGAACGCATAGCTTGATCAGTCGATGTTTTCACTAAAATACTTGCCCTAATCATTTTCATTTCAAAATAGCTGTTTTTCACACATTTTCAGCAACCCATTGACAGCTTTACTACTTGTACTACAGTGTACGTTGTCCCCTCTCCCCCACTCCCATCAGAAAAGGACATTCGTTATTCTCTTCATTTTCACTTCTGAACTATTCAAAAAAAGAAAGAAAATCAAGGTTTTTTTCTTTTAAGATTTTGAGAGGTATGTCGTTATTATGCACAAAGTCCTCCCAAGTTCAATCCGCCCATGCCCTTCAGATGCAAATGAAGTATGATCCTGCCAAAACACTTGAAAGCGCGATTTCAAAGTAAAATATCGACTTGGAAAATACTACCTAAGGATGGGTTTGATCCCCCCCCACCCCCAAGTAAGGGTACGTAGAGATTTTCTAACCCCCCTTCCCCCTTAGGACCCTTACTAATTAATGAATGGCCCCTTAGGTGTTCTGTAGGCAAACGAAAATTAAAGGGAAACCATGGAATTTCTTTCTTTCGCTTCTTTTGTTTTTTTCCTCCTTTTCTCCCTTTTATTCAATCAAAATATGCTACGAGAGATAATTTTAGAATTACTAGTGCTGCAGAAAATTTATGTTACTGAAATAATAAATAATAATTTGGATTTTCATTGGAAATTTCTCCAAAAGTATTAAGGATAGAATTAATATTCAAGTTAAAATCTTTAAAAAAAATAAAAAAAATAAAAAAAAGAACATCGAGCTCTATTAAACAACGGCTGGAATTTTCTAAACTGCATTGAATTTAAAATGAAAAATTTTAACGAGATATTACATGAAAAATTTAATCGCTGATAAAGTTTGACGGTAATTCAACTACGTGTTGTAAAACGAGAAATCTTTTAAAGAACTTACTAGGAAAAAATAAAAGTATTCAAAGTAATCCATAATGAACTTGGCACGGAATACATCCACATTTTGAAGAACGTAACAAAGCATAAAAAAAGAAAACATTCCACCGATGCCACTATATTAAATTGGAAAATGACAATTGACAGAACAATAAGCAAACTGCACGATAGAGACGAATGTTTATAATTCCATGATGAAATGGCGCGAAACTCAAGTCTATTGCAATTAGTTTTGAATGCACTACACTTGCTGCGCATGTGCGTTGCTATGGAAATGGAAAGCGACGTGGAGCTCCAGTGACGAAATTAAGAATCTCCAATTTCTGCAATATGGGTAGCCTTTTCTGAAATTGTTAAAGCTGATAAGTATATAGGAAACTATAGTCTATGGGCCGAGTGCAAATATCGTTCAAGTTCGTTTCCCAATCTTAGGGACTACGTGAACTCGCTTGAAATGTACTATAAATGATGAACTCAATAGAAAAATACATTGTTCACACGCTGAAATTGTCTCATTAAGTTTTAGTTAGTAATTGAAATAGGAACTATGTTCCGTGGACTGTTAGCACTTACACAAAAGAATTTGTCTCTAGATGGCGCTATTAAACACAATATTTATAATCTAAAAATTTAATAAACAGTTTTTCAACCGAAATTTTACTGTTTTGCTCAATTTCTCGTTGCAAAATTTATTAATATGTTTTAAATTACTTACTTTCGTTTAGTAATTTCGTAACTAAAAGGAAATAAAAAATTGTATCGATCCGCAGCTCTGAATGATCTTCATCTCAAGATTTCGTTTATTACAACTGAGCATGGCCCCACTGAATACTTAACGGCCGTGGCAATCGCTGAAACTCATGGCAACAAAGAGGGCGCCACTGGCTACCCCTGTTTTTGTTTCCACTTGGCGTGATTGTGAGCGTTGGCGCTTTGGCATCTGTGAATACGTGATTTCTCGAATTATTAACGAGCGTACGTCATTAGACGAAAATTTTAATTTCAAAAGAAGGAATAAAGAGAAAAAGTGCTGAATAAACATTGTAATACAAAGGTGAAGAGCATTTCTTATTGTTATTTTAATATCATATCAAAAATTACGCGTAATATTTTTTTTAAACTAAATACAGAAAACATATCATTTTTTTAAATATTAATGCGTAATTCTTAATATATTTTTTCAAACTTTTTTTTTTTTTTTTGAAAGCTTTGCAAATAATTTTCAAATGTTTTATTGAAAATCCCCTGGGGTTTCCTTTTTGGATACAACAGTTCTAAGATTGATGATATATGGCAGGCAGCCCTCATTTCTAATTTTACATGCTCATTTCCATGCTAAATTTTTCTGCTCAATAAATTACATCGAGAAAAAAAAAACACGCTCCGCAATCTGTAAATACATTCATTTATCAAAACTTGAGAGGGTCATTCATTGCCCCTTTTGACCCTGATGGGGATTAGAGCGGGGGGTATAGGAATTTGCGTTAACAATTGCCATTATTTTCGCTCGTAATGTAGTGTATATTTTACAACGAATAGAATTTAATTAAAAATGTACGCTTGGGAACAGGCCCGACATTTAAAAATTTGCGGGGGGGAAGGGGGCAAAGGTTTTGTGTTTGGGAAAAAACAACAAAATACGAGCAAAATGCATAATTTTAGTATGTTTGAAAATTTAGGGGTGTCATAATTGCCCCCCCCCCCCCCGTGATATCCCCACTAGACAGGCCTGGTTAGGAATAATCTTTTTCAAATGAAGAAGAGCAATAGAAAAGTTAAAAATATGATGGCAATTTAAGAAAATGAACCATTAACATAATTTTAAAAACATTTAAAATCAGAGTGTGACTAATACATGGTTCTACGACGGGTCCGTGGTTCTCGCACCAATATTTTACGGACACCAAAATAATGTCATTTATCTTTTTCCCCGTCCATTTTTAGCACATCTCATAAAATTAGTGTACATTTTAGTAGTATATTAGTGCACAATACGCATAGAGATGCACAAACATTTAGTGCACAAGAGCTATTTCGAAAAAGTGCAGATTTTTTTTCCTTACAAAAGGAAATTCATAGCATAATCAAAAAATAAATAAAAATAACATGGAGCTAGAAAAAACTTTCATTTTCCCAAAGCTTAGTTTTTAATTATTTTTTTTTTAATGTCCGATTTTGAAAATAAGGCGTGGTCTTTATGACGTCACAAATGATGTACTTTGGGCGCATCTGTCTACCGCGTTTCTACGTTATGATGATCAAGAAGCGAATTACATATTGCACTCTACGCTTACTATCAATCGTATAGTTGCCAACACTTGTGAGTAAAGAAACTAATTGAACATTGTGCTCTGTGAGTGGCATCAGTGAATGGCATTTCATCATTTGTGATGTCATCGGCAAAAGCGTAAACAATGAAAGCGCACCGATTAATGCTTTTTTTTAATATTAAACTTAGTCAAGTTATTTTAAAAAATGGTCAGATCCTATGATTTTAAAAATGTTCTTTCAAAAAAAAAAAAAAAAAAAAACCCTTAACATTTCGGAAACGACCCTGTTGCTTCACACGCTTTGAGCATTAAAAAAATGTATATATATATATATATATATATATATATATATATATATATATATATATATATATATATATATATATATATATATATATATATATATATATATATATACACCCAATCCTCTTTTTATGCGGTGAATAGGGACCGCATAAAAAAATCGTGTAAAAGAAATGCTTGAAACTTCACCAGTAGCATTAAAACGTTTTCGAAACTGAGTTAAAAAATATTTTTTTATGCGGTGGATAGGGACTGCATAAAAAGAGTCTCACGTAGAAAATACCCAAAATATTATATTTATACGAAATCAAAATAAACCAAGCGATGATCATTTTGCCGACTCCCGAAAAATTTCCCGAATTAAGAAATTTTTGGAAAGTCACAGTGATTTCCCATCGGATCCCTGTCGACCCTTGATGATACTACCACGCACTAGTTTGATAAATAATTTTCGCTCGTTTTATAAATAATTTTTATAAACTACACAAAAAAAAAGTCCGCACAAAAACAGGTTTGGGTGTTCACTCACACATCGGAAGGCGCACAGACCGGAGAGCGTTCACTTTAGCTCAGGTTCTATCCCCACCCCTAGGCTCCCGCCTTACCTATAGCATCCCAGGTGCTATTACTTCAATATATTTTTCAATTGTTATTAAGTGTTCACGCAGTAAATAATTTTTATGATAAAGGTCAGATTCGGTCATAAAATATTTATCTTATTTACGGCCTCGTATTACCTATTCTAGAAAATCAACAGTCATATTATGACGGGTGCAAATTTCTTGGTCATTTCCATTTCATTCCATTTGTAGAAACAAGAAACCCAACGAGTAGGATCCTATCGCAATTCATGATTCTGAATAACTTAATTCGAACTCAAGCAGCCAAAATTCAAATTATTATTTTCTTTTTTAATTATTTTTAACATTTAACAAATACATGCAATAGGGAAAGAAACTCTTCAAATATCTACACATGAATTTGTGAAACTAATTTTATAAAAAAATGGGGAACAGATTATTTTACAAAATATCAACAGTGTTGATATTTTGTAAAATCCTAGCAGGGGAGAGTTCCGTACAAAATTTATTTTGTCGTTGCAAAAGCAAAACAATGATATGATTTTTTTTACTTGCCATTTTTAAGATATTTTTAAACATACATTCGATTTGTGATAGCTCGAATGTAAAAAGACCGACGCAAAACTTCGACTTATCGAAAGTTTGACATAACGATAGTTTTGGTTTTTGATATTTTAATATTAAAAACCATCGAATACTTTAATTAATATGTACATATAACAGACAAAATTACAGAACTTAAGTTTTTTAGCACAATATACACAGTTTAATCCAA
This sequence comes from Uloborus diversus, assembly GCF_026930045.1. Taxonomy (NCBI): domain Eukaryota; kingdom Metazoa; phylum Arthropoda; class Arachnida; order Araneae; family Uloboridae; genus Uloborus; species Uloborus diversus. Next base: position 58,154,225 of record NC_072736.1, on the reverse strand, counting down.
TGTATTGATAGAAAAAAATCAAAAGCATGCTGGAACCGCTTGAATAGAGCTGATTCTACTTCAGGAAATGTGCACATCTTTATTCGTTTCAAATTCGGATTGCAAGTGAAGGTGAAATAATTATCCTCCCATAGTCACTTCTTTCTTTTTTTTTTCGTTCTTTCGAAATAAATTTCGAGTAATCTTGGAAAAAACTTCGAGTTGAAAGAAGTTAACTTCGAGTTATTTAGAATAATTAGAATGGAATTAAAGAGAAAAAAGTCGAGACTTGATAAAAACTTCGAGTTATAGTAATATTTGAGTTATCGGACTTCGAGTTATCGCAAATCGACTGTATTTTTAAGAAAATTAAAATATTTAGCGATGTAAAATCCTGTAAACATTGAATTCTAGTCATAAAAAACTATTTTCTACACTTGAAAAATGAATGAGGAAGGAGCTTTGAACTAGAAACTTTGAAAGAAATTTGATCGCCAAGTTTGCGAAAATTAGGATATGAATTTTCTGTTGAAAAAATAAAATACACACACACAGTAGACCGTCAAGAATCCGCAGGAGTCTAAGATCTGCTTACAAATTTTTGTAATCTTGTACTAATTGTATAGCATTAGGAGCAGCTCTAAATATCTAGCATTTCTTAAAATAAAAAAAGGGTGGTTAGGGGGGTAATTTTCCGTTATAGGTACGTAGCGGTGCATTTTTTAAGCTGGCGATTAGTTTCAATTTTATTTATTGTCAGGGACTATTTCAAGTTACTTATTTGGCGATACCATAAACTATTTTGTCTTTTTAAAGACTTATAAGCGAAGCAAGCCTAGAAACAAGATCAAAAAGTCCATTAAAATAAAAAATAATCCTCTGAATAATTAAGTTTCTCCATTAAGCGTAAAATAATCCAACAAATGAAGCACAAACTATAAATGAGCATATAAAATTAAATTAAAAAAAATTGCCAAACCAACTTTAAATGCTCCATTTACGCATTAAATAATCAGCTGAATAACATTACTGATTCGATTCGAATTGGTTAATTCGGTATATTTCTGAGCATCTTGCGAAATATTGATGTTTGTTTTCTGTTTCATTTATTAATTAAAATAAACAAGCTTTGAAACTTGTCGTTGATTGGTTGATGCAATCGTGGCTTGTGGCGCCTCCTTGCGGTCAGAATGGGCAAAAATGAAGTTTTGAAGTTTTTCCATCTAGTGTGGCCATGTTCAAGTGCAGAAATAGTTGCCCCGGTTTAACACAAGAAAGTCAAAAACTGTCAAGGCCTGGTAAGCGCCAGCGCATTCAGTGGGGCCATGAACTGAGTCAGCGCACATAGACATTGTTAAGTACAAAAAATTAGAAGGCGCTTTACTTCACAAAAAAAGATATTAATGAATCACCGAATAGCAATAATTGCCCTACAAAATCTTAAGAACATAAACAACTCTAACAGATGCCAATAGATATTAAAAAAATATTATAAAATTAAACAGTAGCAGACGATAAATTAAAAACTAAAAAGTATATTTCATATCACGATGTTTTACCTTTTCCTTTTTTAATAATATTGCTTTTTGATTACAGGCGATATTTTGAGCTCATTTTTAGCCTACTTTCTCGACAAAGTAATATTAAAAAAAAAAAAAAAAAGAAAATTAATTTGAATTTTGTCATTTTGAATTCAAATTATGTTTTTCGCAATCACGAGTGTGTGTATGTAGGCGCGTGTGTTTGTGTGTGGAGGGGTATGTGTGTTTGTGTGTAGGGGTATGTGTGTTTGTGTGTAGGGGTACGTGTATGTGTGTGTAAGCATGTGTGTTTGTGTCTGTGTGCTGGCACGAGTCAAGATGAAATATTTTTATTTTTAATTTTAACCTACAAATGATTTTTTTCTCAGAAAAAAATTTCATTGAGACGTAAATATTTTAATTTTTAGACTAATATTTGCATTAAAGTTTTTTATGTGTGTGTGGGGGGGGGGGGGGGGTGATTTATGAATAAAACTTTTTTTGTTCTATTTTTACGACTATTTTAACAATTTAAGTCATATATGTTCTGCACAAGGTAAAAAACTTTTTTTATGTAAGAGCATCTATATATATAAAAATGGACTTTGGTAAATTTGTTCCCTAAGATCTCAGAAACTACCTGGCAGATTTGGCTGAAACTTTCACCGTTTGTTCTTTTTGGTACTGGGGAGGTTTGTAGACTAGTTCGATAAAAATCCGATTGATAGTTCCTTTTTTATTCTAATTTGTCCAAATTTTCGCATAAATGCCCCAATATGACGGTTAAAAAATACGTGCACATATTAAAATTATGTGTCCATCGAAAGCGCTTATTTTTCTGCTGAAGATGGCATCTGTTAGAAAGTTCTAAGTTGGATGAAAAACGAGTTACGGGCCTTTTTTGTTCCATGTTCGAAGGCTTTCCTCATTCCAATTCATTATTTAGTGTATCATCTCAACTCCCAGTTCATAGTTAGAATTGTTGATTGTTTTTGTGTTTCGTCTGACTGTTTGAGGCTTTTCTCAAGTCAAATCTTAAATTAACGTTTTTCCCCCAAGATTGGCTAATAATAACTATAGATTTGGTTGATTATTTTCCATTTAAACGGAACTTTAGTGTAATTAATGAGGGTTTTTTATTATTTGTGCTGATTGGATTTTTTAATCATTATCCAATCTAACAGCAGAAACCTCGCCAAAATTTATGCAGGTTGATTTCAGTAGCGGATGCATTTGGCAATTTTTTCAACTGTCACGGTTTTTGAAGTCAAAGACTACGTAATAATGTTTGTCGGCTTTCACCATGCAAACAAAATATCGTCAATCAGAGAATCTTTAAAAACTTTTTTTACTGTAAAATAATCCAGCAACTAAATTAGGCAAATCCATAAACAGCACAAAAACTTTCATTAATGTGACTTTGTGCACAAATTCAAACCATCGCCAAATTTTACTACTTATTTTGGAAACATTACGGATGAAATTGTTTAGCGCCATTTTATGGTGACAAAAAGTATCTTAGCATATGGCGACAATATCTCTTTAACAAAAATTAGTAACATACCGTTTTTCAAATTAAGGAGGGGGAGCATTATCCAAGGTATCCCAAAACGATTCCCGCAAATTTGGTAATATTTTAAATCGCACCAAGAACCCACAATAATTAAAATTTTCCAAAATAACTAAAGCAAGTTTAAGGGGATCACGGGCGCGCGGCTACATTTTTTTTAAACAGTTCGTTCTTCAATATACATACAGAGAAGGTAAGACTCAATGTAAAAAAAAAAAAAAAGTATTAACTGATAAATCTTTTTAAACATGTGAAGTTTAATTTCATATTTCGGAATTTCTTCAAATTTGTATACGCTTAAATTTTATGTTTTCGTTTCTAAATGAATACTATTTTACTCTTTTTACTTACTGCTACTTTAGTTTTATGAGTAAGGAAGAAGCTAGATTTTAAGTCACGTCAAAAAGGTGTGTTTTTAAGTTCTTTCACTTAAAACAGAAAACAAATGCAAGTAACGATTGTTTCTGATAATTATTGCTAACCCAGGCAACGCCGGGTATTTTTGCTAGTTCTATATAAACTTTTGAATTTTTTACGTATTCAATTAATGTATCTCCTCAGTTTTGAAGATTTATACCGGATGGAATTATTGTTGAGATTCAATTCGGAGTTTCCCTATGTATTGGTAATCTGCGGTTGATTTTAAAGTTTTTCTATTAAAAATACCGACAGTAAGAAGCTTATCAGTTTCAGAGATAATTTAATATCGATTAGAATTAGAAATAGTTTTTTTTTTTTAATTGAACAGATTAATTTTGTTCTATCGTATACTGAACTAACCGTTGAAAAGGTAGACTTAAAATAATTTGGAACTTAAGCTAAGCTAATGTAATAAATTTGACGTTGATAAACGGGAAAAGTGCGCCTTTCGCTCTGGACAAACTTCTTCCGAAGTGTTGTTTTGTCAAAATCATGTATGAGATCGTACCTTTTTATAAGATTACAAAATCACAAATCGGTGATTTAAAAAAGCTGGCCAAAGAGGTAAAACATTTCAATTTTCGCTGACAAGGGAGACTAATATAAGTGGTTGGAAATTCGTCTTTCCTCTTTCAATAGCCATTGGCCAGAGATTACAGCATTACAGCACCTTATAAAGTTTTTTTTTTTTTTTTTAAAGAGGTATGGAATTTTAAGTCGGGAACACTGTTTGATCTGTGGGCCACTTTGATAGTTGTCACTTGTTTTGTGTTTAGTTTCGTTTGCCATTTCATCATGAATAGACAACAGGACGATGCAACACGCCACATAGCGCGTGTCATCGTCAATTGATTTATTGAAAGAAACTTTCGGTGAACGAATAATTTCGCTTAATGGACCCGTGAATTGGCATGCGAGATCATGCGATTTAACTACGCTGGACTATTTTTTGTGGGGCTGTGTGAAGTCTCAGGTCTACACCGATAAGCCACAGACGATTGACGCCTTGGACAAGAACATTCGCCACATATCACTCACATACGGCTCCCATTACTGCAAAAAAGTGATAGAAAATTGGAATTCCCGATTAGACGCTCTCCAAGCCAACCGAAGTGTCCATATACCAGAGATCACATTTAAATAAAAATGGCAAAGAATCATCTTTCGAATAAAGCCAAATTCATGGCGATTTATATCATTTAACGGTGTTTTATTTGAACCTAAAGTTCTATACCTCTAAAAAAAAAAAACACCCTTTAGCTATTTAAACTGCGAATGAAAAAAGAAAAGAAAAAAAAAACGAGATAATGTGTGCCTCACATGACTTCCTTTTACTCCAATTTAATGTCATTTTCCCATTATTGGCAATTTTAATGTGATTCAATAGATTACTCTCTAAATATCACCAACAGTGGCCAAATTAAAACCAGATTTTTTTTAAAAAATCGCCAAATTTGTCGCCTAGTTGGCGACAAAAGTTGGCGACAAAAAAACTGGCGATATATCGCCAAGTGTGCGCCAAATTGTAACACCACTTGAGTTTACATCGAAATTAACAATGATCTCCCCCAAAAAAGGGGTAAAAGATCCCCTTAAAAACACCCGAATGCAGACAAAAAAGGGAGGTGAACAACTAAACTCTACTAGGAGTCTAACTACCAAATTTCAACTTTCCAGGACATACCGTTCTTGAGTTATGCGACATACATATGCACATACGCACATACATACATACGTACATACAGACGTCACGAGAAAACTCGTTGCAACTAACTCGGGAATTGTCAAAATGGATATTTCGCGTGTCTATACGTTCTTAGGCACTTATCCACGTGTGGTCGAGTCGAAAAAAAACTCAACATTCATTGGGGGGTGAGCAAAATGGAAATTAAAGTCGATTTTTGAGTGAAAATTTTTTCGCGAATACAATACTTCCTTTTTTGTAAAGGGAAGTAAAAATAAACTGTAAAGACATGGCTCTACTAGTAGGTTGTGGGACGAAGTCATAAAAGATGATTAAAAACATGGTTTCGTTTGCCAACTTCGGGGAATACAAAAAGTGATATTTTTCTGAATCCTTAGTGCCTACAGATGAAAAAAACCCAATGTTCACAAAAAAATAGTGTCTCATAAATTTTTTACAGACCATTAGAGATACATGAAAAGGAGTGAAACTGACAAGCAAGAGGCGGACAAATTTTAAATACATAAAAAATATTGTACACGTACATTTAAAATATTATGCATGTACGTTAGAAACATTATGCATGTACATCAAAAAATAGTTTTTTTCAAGAAGAAAACTCTTTATTCTGAAGTATCATCGTCAGTATCACTGAATTCATCTATCCTGTTTTCGCGTATAGAGTTATTTTCCTCCTGAAAGTTTATACAACTACAGTCACTAGAGGAAAATTATATGCACAAAAAAATTTACGTCTTGCATGTACTACATCTCTTCGAAGAAAACAGTTTTCGGGCATGCACAGGACACTAATTTTTGAACATTATCTGATGCAATGGAAATAGTGCTCCATTGTATTTCAATACTGCCCGCATTTATAGTCCATCCAATGTTTTGATGAACTGGGAGCATTGATTAAATCAGTGATGCTCAACCTACAGCCCACGGATCAAACCTGGCCTTTGAAGCTGACCCATGTGTCCCGTCGTTGTATTCAGTGTTAAAAAACGAAAAATATATTCTAAAACCTTCCAAAAATACTAGTAATCTTCTTTATGTGTTATTAATTTTGAAGTCAAGTAGTCATAAAATTGATTTCTGAAGCACAGATGCAATAAAATAAGCATGTAATAATAAAGACAGCAATTTTAGTTTGTAATTGTCTTTCGTTCCCTTGTTTTCCCATGCTATTCAGAAAAACTTAAATCATATAAATAAATTTGATATTTGTCTGGTCCACGAGATTCCTATTAATGTGAGTTGTAGCCCGCAGGTAAAAAAAAAAGGTTATTCACCACTGGATTAAATTATTCAAGTATCAGCAATGAATATTTGTTTGATAGTTAGTGCACAAACGAGGGGATAGGGTAAGAGTCACAGTCCGGAATTGGTTCTTTTTCACTCCAGCTCCACAGCCCTGGTAAAAACATTTGCGCTTTAAATTCATTTCATTTTGATTCGGTCATATTAATCTCTGACTTTCGTCAATGTTAAGTCTATGAGATATGGTATTTCTACATTTATTAATAACTTTCATTTTTATTTCTTGCTGTCGTTAATGTTAAAAAAAATAAATAATAATAATAATAATAATAATAATTGTCGAAAAAATGCCATTAAAATGGCTAATTAAAAAAAATCTTTTGTAAAAATATTCTCATCAAGAGCTTTTTCCAACAACGTTTTTCTTAAACAAATCCGTCTTTAAGTTCGCATTTTATATTTGCCTTAAATTTTTCACGCAAGCGCTAATATAAAGTGCTTTGAACTGTTCAAAGTTGAACAAAAAATTATTCAAATCAAAAAATGAAATACCGGAATGAGGTGTCATCAGGGAGATCTTTCAAAAAAAAAAAAAAAAACGAGCTGATGTGTACATCACACGACTTCCTTTTTCGCCAATTTAATGTCATTTTCCCATTATTGGCAATTTTAATGTGATTCAATAGTTTACTCTCTAAATATCACCAACAGTGGCGAAAAAAACTAGATTTAAAAAAAATCGCCAAATTTGTTGCCAAGTTGGCGACAAAAGGCGACCAAAAGACTGGCGATATATCGCCAAGTGTCAGCCAAATTATAACATCACTTGAGTTTACAGCGAAATTAACAATGATTTTCTACCAAAAAGGGGCAAAAGACCCTTTTAGAAACACCCGATGCAACCAAAAGGGGGGGGGGGTGCACAACTAGACTCCATTAGGAGTCTACGTACCGAAGTTCAACCTTCTAGGACATACCGTTCTTGAGTTATGCGACAAACATACGCACATACGCACATCCGCACATACAGACCGTCACAAGAAAACTCGTTGTAATTAACTCGAGAATCGTCAAAAAGGATATTTCACGTGTCCATACGTTCTTAGGCACTTATCCGCGTGTGATCGAGTCGAAAAAAAATTCAACATTCATTTTGGGGCGAGTAAAATGGAAATTAAGTTCGATTTTTGAGTGAAAATTTTTCACGAATACGATACTTATTTTTTTGTAAAAGGAAGTAAAAATCAGTAAAGTTTTGCGGCAGATTTCGGGAAAAAAAAAAGCATAAAGTAAACATTTTAAATCCCCCGATCACAGGAGAAGCCTTTAAAACAAAACCCATTTGCTCATATTCGAGACAAAAAATGGCAACTGATCTTTCGTCTCAGTGATTTTCTTCACGCTATAAATTTTAACAAAAGCATCGTTACGGAAAGTTGAGATGAAGCACTGAATAATATTTCGAATGGAGGAAAGCCTTCGAAAAATAGGGATTTTATGTCGAAATCTAAATATGGTAATTAATAGTTTTTAAATGATATATCCGCTAATTATTATCGTGGGATTATGTTAAATAGCCAAACATAAAGACGGGAAGATTACGAATCCATCGATATCTGGTTCGATGTCGTTCACAGGCGTTCAAGAGAAGAAACTTGGACATAGATGCATAGGTACATACATAGGTACATACATAGATACATACTCTCAGTTTTAATTATATAAGATTGTTCACTCCTTTTTGCTTTAAAAAAAATTAGTCTATTGCTTCTTGTTAGTAATTGCTCGAGTAATAATTTATATTAAGCATTTTGTTCACCAATATTTGGCTAAGCGGCTTGGAAAGCTTTGGCTTTCTGAAATATTCCATAAGTTTCTGAATAATGCAGACAAGTTTCCCAAATACTGGGAAACGTTTTTGAAAGTAAAGAAAATAAGGTTTCTGACCCACTTGGAAACGTTTTTGAAAATTACAGAAAGAGGTTTTCAAATTATTCAAAAACGCTTTTGAAAGTTACATGAACCGTAGCTGCCCCATATATTGAGGAACGTTTCCTGATGTCTATTATGACTTCGTTCAGTTTTTATATTACTACTATATAGAGTTACTTTTTTGCTTGTTATTGCATGCATGACCTCATTTATTTATTTATACAGAAGCTAAACAGCTTCACATCCATAGAGGACTGCGTACTAAGTAGCTTGCCTTCAAACGCGCGGAGAAAAGAATTACAGTAAAGTCACACCCAGGGCATCGGTGGGAATCGAATATACGATGTCCGACTTTGAAGACAAAGCTTCTATCACAAAGTCACGGAGGTCACCGTATGCCTGACCATCATTCAGATTATCGAACAATAGTTCTAACTTATTAACCGATCCAAATCAACGTAATATTTCCTTTTTTAATGAAGTCCAAATTGGTATGAATAAAATTTCAATTCATGGTGGTGCTGATGTTCATTTTCAGGCCCGGATATATAAATTTTGGGCCAGAGGCCGACAGGGTGTATTTGCAATGTTAATAAGTCTTAGTGCTAGCTTTTTTTTTTTCTTTCAATTTTTTTGCCGTTGGGCCCCTTAGGAACATAGCTCCCCCCCCCCCCCGCACTGCTGGGTCTGCGGGTACGCAGATCCGGGCCTGTTCATTTTCAACAATGTCAATCATAATAAATGCAAATAGCTACACAAATCTGAACAACAAAAAGAAAATAATTTTCTCTCGTTAGTTAATCATAATGCATAACTAGTATAACTCCTCTCGTCTGGATACAAAATTGATGCAAATTTAATCTTCTTCCGGACAACATTCGATAGTTAGTATTTCTTTTTCTTAATTCTCCAGAGGCCAATCGCTTCGCTAAGAGTAAGACGGATGGCCCCTTGTCTTGTGCATCCCCTCATTAAAGGAGGGGGCCACACCCTCCGAACACGAGATGGATCGGAAGTACCCTCCAGCTACGATTATGACGGTAATTCGAACTTTACTCACTGTTACACCTTTTTAATGGTATTTCACATAATAACGCGTATTAACACATTCCAGGTGTACGAGGCGTATATTTATTATATTTGGGTTAGCCTCAAATTGACTGCAATGGAAAGGTCGGCTAATAGAAACAAAAGCACATTAATTGTATTTTTAAATATATAAGTAAAGTTGTATCATACATACACTCCACCCCCACCCCCACACACCTACACACAACGTATATGTGGATGAGCGGAGAGCATTATGGAATATTATTCATATTTCTATAAATACCTTGACCGGTTTTTGGATACCCCCCCCCCCCCAAATTGCCATATGTTGGGTCAATGGGGTTGTTTCCTTCAGTCAAAAGTATTACCTTTAGTCACTGAAATAGGTAGAATAAGCAGAAAGAAAAACATAGACCCAGAAAATACGTTTATTTTCCCAACGTTGAAATTTTAATTTTTCTTTTTTAAATGTCTGATTTTAAAACCAAAATGTTTCATCGTGTGACATCACAAGTGATGAAAGCCATTTTGAATCGGAGAGCGTGATTGGCTTTTCTGGCAAGATATCGCCTTTTAATGATTTTTTTTTTTACCGCGAGCAATTTATTAGCGGAATGAGTATTGTTAGTTAAATTAAATACAGAAGACCTTTGTTTTACGCGATGGTTACGTTCTACGGAAATGCCGCGTAAATCAAATCCAGGTAGTTTAAGACTTAATGGTTATGTTAAAATAGGGTTTAGGTTCCATTGATGAAAAAAAAAAATATTAATCTGAATTTTTGGCATCTTGAATTCAAATTATGTTTTTTAGCAATTACGAGCGTGTGTGTGTATGAAAGCGCGTGTGTGTTTGTGTAGGCGCATGTGTGTGGGTGCGTGTATGTGTGTGTGTATGTATGCATGTGTGCGTGTTGTGTATGCAGTGCTGTGTGTTTACGCGCGTGTGTGTAGGCGTTCGTGTGTGTGTTTGCATGTGGGCATAAGTGTTTGTGTCTGTGTGCAGGCATGAGTGTGTGTGTGTGTGTGTGTGTAGGGGTGTGTGTTTGTGTGTGTGTAGGGGTGTGTGTTTGTGTGTGTGTGTAGTGGTGTGTGTGTTTGTGTGTGTGTAGGGGTGTGTGTTTGTGTGTGTGTAGGGGTGTGTGTTTGTGTCTGTGCGCAGGCATGAGTGTGTGTATGTGCGTGTAGGCGTGTGTGTGTGTATGCGTGTGTGATTAGGATATGGACGTAACCTGGAGACGGTTTTCGCTATAGGAGCAGCATCGTGAGGAGCCGGTCGACGGTAGTGTTGCAGATGGTGCTGGTGGGAAAATAAAATGATAGGAATTCAAAACAGTCAAATGAGAACAATAAGCAATCGTGATTGCTCAAAAAAACTACGTAGTCGTGATAGATAAATATTTATAATATGTTTAATGTGTATTTATTCCGATAAATATGCACAACATGTATGCAGAAAACATGAACTAACTTAGTGCTTATCAAAAAAGAGTTGATTATGATATTCATTTGGTAGACAGTAATTATTTTTCTATGTAGTTCTCTGTGGGGCATTAACACCTCCATGATCACTCCCATCATTTACATGACGTGATCTTCCTTCACTAACAATCAGAAAAATCATTTGTTGTTGTCAAGGGAATGGCTCAACATTTTCAGTGTGAAAGCTTTTGGTTGTGTATCATCGATGTAGGTATCCTCGTTCTCGTTGGTTTCGTTCTCCTTTGTCACTTCTAAAAGCTCTTCTTCCAGTGAGCTCTGCATTGTGTGAGTTTAATAACTTTACATATGAAAACAGCTCTGGAATCAGTTGCAAAAAATGCCTCCGGTCGCCCAAGCTCGCTTATTAGCAATCCGAAGTACGTTTTATCTGCAATCTCAGAAGTTTAGATTTTAAAAGAGGTAAAATTTAATCTGTTTGCAATGCCGCATCCTCGTAAAACCAAAATTATCCGCATAAAATAAAATAAAGGTGTCAAATCTTATACCACGTATAGTCAAATCCACGTAAAATGAACATGAAACAAGGGTCTACTGTATTCATTTTGCGAAGTTTGGCTGTGTCCTGAAACTGTTCTGGTAACCCTAGCAATTTGCTCACTTGTGACGTCAGCAGCGAAAATGAAAACAACGGCTGAATGTTGTTTAAGATTATTTTTCAAGAGAGAAAATTAGTTAAAATTAATTTTAAAAAAGTAATTCACCCCATATTTTTGATCATGCTCTTTCAGAAAACAAATATTTTTGAAAAATGGGAAAAACAATCCAATTGTTGTAAAGGGATTGTGTAGAATCAGGGACAACCACATTAGGTCTTTTGAACGAACAGGGTTGCACTGATGATTATAGAATGCCTAGTATTCCATTATATCTGTCACGCAATCTCAAAAATTTAATCTTAAAATTTATTGAAAAAATATTTCCAGCTAAAAAACGACCACAGTATAACAAAATAAAATTAATGTGGTGTATATTAGGATTAGTTTAGGATTAGTAGTTTATCAATGTCGAACTCACCTGTGGTATTAGTAGATTAAAATATTTCAAAACTTGCCTGCAGAAACTTTTGAAAATCGAAAAACACACTTTGTTCTCTAACCAGAGGTAGAGCAAGAGCAAGCAGTCAATTGTCACTGCACTATATCACGGGAGCCGTTTGTGAGCACAGTTCCTGATATTCCAACGTAATAGCAGATATAAATGGAGCCAAAAAACATCTGTATTCCATATTTCCTGACTACCGCATACATAGGCGGCTGGTGCACCAAAAAAGTGAGGGGTAAAAAAAAGTGTGTGTTGTTAGGAAGTGTGGCCCCTGAAGCTTTTTTTTTTTAGAATTGGATTGTATTAAACGCATTTAACATTTATGATTCTATGACGTCCAAAAAATGTGGAATATGAGCTCAAAAATCGGAACGTATAGCCACAGCAGACTTTCTTCTTTCAATTCAAAGTTCCATTTTAATAAAATAAGATGAGAAAAGTTCACGTTTTTATCAATCATGCGTTTTTTAAATTTGCCCCTTCAAGGTCTAATACACACTAACGTATTCCTATTATACGTTTTTTTGTATAGTCTCTTCGAAAACGCATAAACGGTGCTTCACTGTAGTTACTTTGGTGGAAAAAAAATCTATCCACCGTGCAAAAAATCATTTTTCAATCGATTATTAATTTTTAACTCTGAAAAGTGAAGAGACAGCCCCCCGAACGAGCCACCTATAATTACATAATACCATCTTGATTATTTTATGTTTTGACTTTTCAATCTTGCTACACAGATCCTGTTCTGATAATAGGACCAGCCGGTTGTTAGGGCCAAAATGATACCGTCCCAATTCAGTCTGATTAACCGGAATCGAATGTACATATATTTATTAATTAATTTATTTATCCATTTATTTATTCATGTATTACCCTGCTGCTTACAACCAGTAAAACTGAGTTATTTCTTTCAAAATGAACTTACTGCTGGAGTACTCTTAGTTCGTGTCGCATTCTTAAATTAGTTTATATGAGAGTTTTAAAAATGGTTAGTATACAATGCATTGCGGTATATACTGCATAAAGAGGGCGTTCTATGGTAAGGAGTTCAGGAGTTGTAAATCTCCTGTCTGGATATCGTCTGCAAAAGTTTTGTCGGAATAACGACACTTCTTCACGCGAGTCACTTGCTGAAAGTAGGAAAACTCAATTGTCGGTAAAATATTGGGAAGGAAGAAAAACGGAGCATTTAAATCACGGTTAAGAGCGAGTTTTGGGAGACATGGTAGAATATTTGTTGTCCTGGGGGAAATTAGAATGAATGATGTTCTACATTCGTGTGGAAGTTTAAATAAAGAACAGCTGAACGCAGTTTTAAAGTTTGCTATTATATTAATCTACGATAAAACGAGAATGTTTGCCAATTATATTTTGTCGTGTCACAGTAAAATATAAAAACTATTGATATTCCACAAACATTTGTTTTAAATAACGGTATTTCTTCATGTTCGCCGTTTGTTGGAGTTAAAAATACATCAGCGTCACCGACAAGAACAGAACAGCACGCATGCATGCTTACGTATAAAAGAGAAATAATTTATTCTGAACAATTTTTTTATTGGAGAATGCATGTATGTTTTTTATTTCGCTTTATACTATAGTTATATGTATCCAACTTTTATTGCATGCTCATGTTTATTTATGGTAGATTAGAAAGTTTTAGCTCAGTAAAAGTGTAACAAATAACTCATCCTGTTCAATACTGCCATAACTGTAAACTTTTTTTATTTTATGACAGTATTGCATTGTTAAGTTGTTGGGCTTAGAAATGAAATACAATCAATCTGGATTAAGTTTACTAACTATAAGTAATTATTAATTGTGATTGTATTTTACTTCAAAGTTCAACGTGTTATTACTACATAACGGGCATAAAATCAAAAATTAAAAATGTATGCTTTTGGCGACAATGTGTTAGATGTACGACATGCTGATCAGTCTTATAAAAAAACATTCAAATTAAAAAAAAAAGAAATAGAGAAGGCAAAAGAGAGAGAGAAAGAAGTTCATTGCGAAATGTTTCTGAATGAAGAGCTCATTTTTTGAGCGATTCCTTTTTAATAAACTCATCATTTGCTGCAAAAAGCAGCCTACAAAGACACCAAATAGTATGTTGCACTATTTTTTTCATTGGATGAATTTAAGAAGAATTTGAACTCTACTTATGTAAAATGCAATTGAATTTTGAAATTTTCCATAAACAACCTTTTTTTGGCTCAGTAACCGACCTATCCTACGGGAAAGAAATTAAGGTGGGCGCGCCAAATAAGGCCAACTTCACTAATAAGGGGTAAGGCCTACCCCACATTTTCTGTGTAGGATAGAAAATTATTTGCTAGATTATGGCTTTAGCATCATCAGAAAGCCTAGGTGATGACAAAGCGTTAACAACAAGCCGTTTATTATCAATAGGCAAAAGTGTAGCCAGGGGTGCCCACCACTCTAAGAGCAAAGGCGCACCCCCTAAATATTGCAACGATCCCCCAAAAGCAACCCCCCCCCCAGATACCCCATAAAACAATCCCCCTAAAAATTTTAATGGTGCAGTCCGCGGCATGATCCTTCTCCCCTCCCCCCCGAGGTGGGCATCCCTGAGTGTAGCAACTGTCACCAGAAGAGTCTTGTAAAAATTCCCAGATCTCATTTTACAGTAAATTTTATTTCTTCATATTCCATTGTAGTTTACCATTACAAACAAAAGTAGTTAATTGTTCTAGAAAGCCTAATATATGTAGTAGACGAATTCGAAAACAAAAATTCTGGGAACTGCGTACCGTCATTTTTACTTCCTTTTACAAAAAAGGAAGTACTGTATTCGCGAAAAAATTTTCACTCAAAAATCGGCCTTAATTTCTATTTTGCTCGCTCCCGAATGAATATTGTTTTTTTTTTCAACCCGACCACACGTGGATAGATACATGCCTAAGAATGTATAAACACCTGATGAATCCATTTTGACGATCCCTGAGTTGATTACAACGAGTTTTCTCGTGACGTCGGTATGTACGTATGTATGTGCGTATGTGTGGATGTGTGTATGTATATCGCATAACTCAAGAACGGTATGTCCTAGAAAGTTGAAATTTGGCACATAGACTCCATGTGGGATCTAGTTTTGCACCTTCTCTTTTGGTTGCATTCTGGTGTTCCAAAGGGGGTCTTTTACACCTTTTTGGGGTAAAATCATTGTCATTTGGCCAAATCATCAAATCATTTGGCCAAGTTTTGTCACCAAACTGGCGGTTTTTTTTTTTTTTTTTTTTTTCAAATCTGGTTTCCATTTGGCCACATTTTGAGAATTAACCATTGAATCACATTAAAACTGCCAATATTGGAAAAATTTATCTGTATAAAACATTTTCTTTGCTTCGGTTTGCAACAGACTTGGAATTAAAGTATTTAAAGTGTTTTTTTGCTCACTAAGAGGCACTATTATCTTTAAATTGGAGTAAAAGGAAATCATGTGATGCACACATCAGCTCGTTTTCTGTGATTTGACCACACCAGAAAAGTAGATTGTAGCTCAATTAGGCAAAAGCTGGCATTATTAGGACTCCGGTGTCCCATTTAAGACACCGTAGGATCAGGAGGAGGATACGATCCTGTGGTGTATATGCTGCACATCTGTGAACGAACTGTGCACAGGAGAGACGAAAAAACAAAATAGCGACAAATCAGTGCCCCGAGTGTGACGATTGGTCTTTCTTTTTTTCATTGAAATAAATATGTAGTTCTGATAATGTTTTTCAGTTAATCAAATGCGGTTTAATATGATTTTATACTGACAATTACATTTTTTTTAAAGTTTGATAATATGTTTCGCGTTTATTCAGAGTTAGCCTTATTATAGTGCCGTGTTCCCAACATGGTCGATTCACCATTTCTTATTTAACTGCTGAAAAAATAGTAAACTCAAATTTTCCCATGGAATGATTTTTTCCTTTTCTGTTATGGATTATTTGATGAGTGTACGAAACATGGAGCCCATTGAATCATACATGAGCGAAATATTTAACTCTGAGCATCAGGTTATCCTTATTTGGCACACTTACCAGACTTGAAATTTTGTTTATGGAAATATTCAAAATTTAATTGTGCTACATAGATGTATAGAGTCCATGGTTTTCATAAATTTATGCAACGAAACAAGAATATAACATATTTTGAGTCTTTGTCATTCAGAGAGTCCTGCATCGTTCAACTGGGACTTTTGATCTTGCAGAGTGCCTTAGGAAAAAGTGCAGGACGTTTTTAAGAGAGACATAGATGCGTAGACCTTAAGGGTTTTCGTTTGCGAGGCCAAAAACATTTTTTTATTCAAAGTCAGATACGCTGAGAATGTGCTTTGATAATTGTCGATTGCTGGAAGGTTCCAATGTTGGCGTAGAGGTCTTCTATACTTATCCTTGTTTCATTTGCAAACCCAGCTGGTACGCATGCAACAGCATTTGATGGGGAGCTGCTGGCGATCAAAAGTGCTCTTTTACAGTTGACTTGCCTTTAAATAAGTATAAAGCGGTCATTCTTAGTGATTCTCGGGCCTCTTTGCAATCTTTGGTGCCAACTTCAAGCTGTTTGACCTCTTTGGTCATTGTATGTCAGAAACTGTTGTAAAGCCTATCTGCCTATGAAAAGAAAATCGTTCAACAGTGAATCCCTGTATACTGCGGAATCTATGGCAATGAGATTGGCAACTCACTGGCCAGAAAGGGTGCCTCGATGCTACAATCATATTGTGCCAGTATACCATTTGGAACAACTAAACGATTCATCGAAAATACCATGACAGAAAGGTTCAAAAAGAACCTCGCTGTGAGAATAATTCAAAATTCTTGGTAAGCTAACACATCGTCAGAAACAAAATGGGCCAAACTTAAAATGGTGGCTGATTCTAGGCTGACCATCCACTGGTCATGACTGTCTCCCAAAACACTTGCACTGTTTTCATATTGTTTCAAGTCCTTTCTGCAGTCTTTATAATCTGGGATGGATCATGGATCTTTACCATCTCGTTTTTTACCCAGCCTTAATCAAACACTCTCTTGCAAACAGTTACTGGGGGTCCAAAGATCTTCTAGATTCATTGACTATTGGTACAGCTGCTTTTCCTATTTTTTATATATATTCGTTTATTTGTTTTTCTTCCTTATTCCAGTTGGGTTTTTGTATCTGAAGTTGCCTTACAATATAGTCATTAGACAAAAAATAAATTTCTGCTACAGGGCTAAAGGGGGACTTTAGCAGGTATAGGGATATGACACAGTATTTCAGTTGTTTTGAATCAAATAACTCAAATCCACAACTTATTTGGAATGAGTGATACATGTTACCACTTATTCCAAATCATCACTTTATATAATTTCGTTGGTCGTTTCGTTTACTATACTGCGCTCACGAAAGATATAGACTATAAGTAAACAATTTGCAAGTATAAACCACTTTTAGAGATTTCTTTTTCTGTAAAAAAGAGTAGACCAATAGTATTCGCATTTACCATCTGCTTGGCCCCAATTTGTTCTGTTCCAAGCCAAACTCGTAATTGACGTTGATTAACGGCGCATTTCTTTGTTAACATCTAGTCTATCTCTCGAAATGAACGCAGTAGAAAGCACTCATGAAAGTTTAGTGTTCTCAAGTGAGAACCGTTTCGGTGTTAGATTTTATGACGGACTTAAGGAAAGTAAAAGAAAGTAAGATTAGTGCAGTGGTTCTCTACCTTTTCACCAGGTACCCTTTCGAATCCTAAAGGGACCACATAGTATCGAAACAATATTTTCACAACACTTTTATTGGGGGAAATGAGATGAATCCAAACGTTTTCTTTATTGAATTTAATTACAACTCTAAAAACTATAGTTCAATATTAACTCAAATGTTTAAATCTACATAGTTTACATCCAAACTAGCTGTCTTGTTATCTAAACAATAATGCTAATGTGAAAAGTCCACAGTAATTTATGAGTTTTATTGAAATTACAAAATGAAAATGTGAATGTGTTTAAATTGAAACAAACTACTGTCGCCTGCAGTCATAGGCCTACTGGCTAAATTTTCACTTCAATGGTGTCCTTGATCATGCACTTCATTTGAAAGTTATCTGGCTAAAAAGAAGTCAACGAGTTTCACTACAGCGCTTTATAGACAAATTTAATTGTTTTTGATGACAATGTTTAGAATGCTGTCTCACAAAGTGGAGTGAAAAGGAAGAAAGCGTTTAAGTGCAATCCAACCCAAAAAGCTGCAACATTTTCACTTTGAGATTTCATCATCTTAAGATAATCATCATGCAAACCAAGGTCAAGAACACCAATCACAAATTTCAATATGACTCAGCACTAGAAAATCTTACTATAGATTGAGCTAAAATAATGCACATTGTGTAAGTTTGACTTTACTTAATACAATACGGGCAAAATTTTTCAAAGATGAGCAAGTGCATTAATTTTCTCCACCAGATCAAAATTTTATTTTTACTAGCTGTTCGCTGACCAAATGAAAACTGTTCACTGACCACAGGTTGAGAAACACTAGATTAGTGTACTTGAATTAAGTTGTACACTGTTAAAACTGCTGGTTGCATATCGTACTTTTTAGGGTGAAACGTTATAGCACCAATGGCACCTCCCTTAAGGGAGTCACTTGGCTCCTTATGGCACCCCAATAGCACCCTTAAAAGTGCCATTCGGTTTCATATGACACCCTATGGCATTTTGAAGGGTTCCATTTGGCTCCCTCTGGTAACCTTAAGGGTGCCGAAGGTGAGAAAATGTCAGCCTTAAGAGGGTGCCTCTGATGCCACATGGTTTCACCCTAAAAGGTGCGATATGCAACCCGCAGTTTTAACTGTGTATGAATCGTAACTCTACTGGACTTATGCAGGATTTATTATCTAAAGTGACTTTCATAGATTCATTTACAATAGCAGGATATCTCCCCTTTAAGCGTCAGCTTTGTGTACTAGCACATTCATTTACAAACTCAATGAGCAGTTTCTGCTGGAATTCGTCGACATTGTTCATCAGCATTTTCTTTGGCAATGCAAAATAAGTGCTGCTAATGCAACCCGCATGGAATTCTATGCCACAAAAATAGCAAATGACATTGCTACACCAGGGCATGCATGTGCATTCAAGTTCAAGGACGCATTCTACTTTAGTTAATATTCAATTTTATTTCTGTAAATGAACTCATTTTTTACATTAAAATTTCCCTATTGCACCAGAATATATGCATATACATGTTTGTGTAAGCGCGTATTTGTATAATTTGACTTGTACACATTCATCATAGTACAATTTCTTCAACCGAAGAAGGTGGAGGAAACAATCTCGCTGTGCTCTTGCCTATAAGTGGCGCCTTCAAAGTAATACGAGGATGAGCTCGGTTGAGTTGTCCTTATAAATGAGCTGATCCCCGAAGTGAAAGGGGTGGGGCCGCTTGATTAAACTGTCTGCCAGGCAGGCGACCTTTTTTAATAGAAATACCGACTCGCGGTCGCGAGCAATGGAGATGGATGCGGACTAATCAGGTGGGTAGAAGAAATTAAATCCATCACCATTGAGAAACAAATCGGCAGACAAATTGCCGCTGGAAGTGGGGTGGAATCGAGAAAGAGAATGCCGCGGGAACAATCTGTTGTTGCTTCCCAATTGTGAAACGCACACATCTTGCCGCGGGACCTCCAAAAAGGAAAACATGTTGCTCTTTCTCTCTCTCCAGTCAATTTCCAGCCTGTCTCGAGCCGGTGATTGCAGTGCCAAATTAATGTGTTAGCTAGTGGCTACAATTTCACAAGCATATTCATCAGCTTTTTTAAAAATTGCTCATTTATTTCTCAAAAAACGTTCCTAGTTCTGTGGGGAACACGAAGTAAAAAATAGCGAGGCGAATGAGAAGAATAGAAAATATGTTCGTTAATTAAAATCGCATCATCTCAGTATCAACCGCAGGGTGGTTATTCCGTTTGGATCTACATAGAGTTCATTTTAGCAGACCTATAGATCCAAAAAACCAACCTTGTTTGTATCAGGAGTGATTTGATGCCGGAATGCCATTCCGATAATACTTTTCAGGAAAAATTGAACTCCCCTTTCATATAAAACTAATCAAAATTTGAGGATTTAATTATTTCTTATTGGCGTTCCTGTAATGGAGAATTTGCGAATTCACCCCTGGTTTGGACGTACGGTGTATGGATCAAGAGAAAAAGAAATACGCAACATGAAGGTTCTATTTATAGCAGTAAGTTACACGCCTAAGTCAAGACTAAGACGCAACTACAGCTAACTCTCTGTTTAACGATTTTTAAGGGACCACAAAAAATCTTCCCTAAGTAGAATGCGTCCTTAAATAGAATGTCTTTAAAACTACAGTGGAACCTGGGACCGTGAGAAGAAGTCTTTAAATCGAGAAAAAGTTAAATAGAGCGTCGTTAAACACAGAGCCAACTGTACATGCAATATACCAGCAAACCAGCCTATATATATAATGTGATGACATCTGCCTCGGACTCGGTTATTCACTATTCCTAACTGAGGAGTTCCAATAAGAACGAAACTACAGCCTCAGGATGTGATAACCGGACTGTCTGGCATATTGCATGAAGGGTCTTAGTTCAAGTCTTCTGTTGCAGCAGAAGGAATCGTATCTTCTCTATCAAGCGCAATTCTCATCGCTGACTTGTTGATCCCATTAATAAAGAAAACTCGCTACTTCTGAACCTGATTTGAACAAGTGATTGAAATAAATAGTAAGCAAATTGTGCAAATCATGTGATAAAATCAAGCTTTTATTCATAGACTTGTTTCCTGTTTTTTTCTTCAATCGGTCCTTTCCCGCCAGTTGGCGAAATCTTGAACAAGTGCTTTCTTATGATAAAATTCCTTACTCTAATGTGTATTGTGTATGGCGTATTAAGGTGCGAAATAGTGCTACTCGGCATTCGCTGATACCTCAAACAAATGATGTTAAAAACCTGAGCAGTAGGGGGGAGCGAAAAGTATAGGTTTTTTTTTTTTTTTTTTTTTCCCAATAAACTTTAAGTGCGGGATGGAAATATTGTGTTTTTCGTTTTTAGCTTATATCTTTTTATTGAAATCCATTCATATCTGCGGGTGCCCCAAGCCCTTTAATTATTATTGAAGCTTGATAATTTTATGAAAATTTAAAGAACACATTTTTTTTAATTCTATTTTTGGCACGGGGGGGATGTGCTTTAGGTGTATCAGTTTAGTTATTTTCTCCATCGAAATCCATTCATATTTTTCGGTGCATCAAGTGCTTTAAATTACTTGTACGTATCGCTTGTACTGCGTACTTAAAAATTGACAACTGTATGAAAATTTGAAAAAACGATTTTTTAAAAATTTTATTAATTATTTATTTATTTGGCTTGGGTTGGAAAGCTGTATGACAGATATAGTATTTCACATATTTAAACGTCAAAATATATTGATATTTTTGGGTGTCCCGAAAGAAACCACGCGTTAATGAAAACGTAAAAGGAAAGAAAAATAATTTAAACAACGAGAGCAGATCAAATATGAAACAGAATGTGACTCTAACGTTGCTGGTACTAATAAATCCAAGGTGCTTTTTCTTTTTTGCCATGCCCTGGTGGTGGGGATGTCAGATGAAGGACTTTTGTGCTGGGGCACCCACATTGGAGATTTGGGCTGCTTCAATACACCATGAGTGAGTAAGAAACGTCTATTGCGCAACGCAGCATTATTAAATTTCTCTCAAGAGAGGGCACAAAGCCCTGAAATTTTAAGACAGCTTCACGCTTTACGCACAGTTTCTGGAAGAAGCGCTTCGCACACTCGAGAGTATGAGTGGGCCAAAAAAATTTGTCTGGAAGAGAAAGCTGCAGAAAACAAACCTGACGAAAGAAGACCGCGGACAAGCATCACTGTCAGGGACGTGCCCGGGCCCGAGCCTGAAGGGGGCCCAATATTTTTAGAATGCGGGGTGAAATATAGGGGCAAACAATATGGAGGGGGCCCTAAAATTGCTGTGCACGCCCCTGATCACTAGATAGAACTGTTGCAATTCTAGACATTGTTGTAGATGGAAAACTAATGCATGCCATTCTGCCGTGGGCAAGTAAATGGCAGTAACTGCAACTTTTCCTTTTTTTGCCAATTTTCGGCATTTTCGTCATCTATTGTACGTTAGCTTTATGTACAAGTTTGCTTGTTTGGTTTCCGCCGAAAAAAAAAGCGAAGGAAAAAACGTCCAAAGTCAACATTTCCCTATTGTTAGTATTGAATCCACAACGCGTTTCTTCAAACATCTCGAAAACTCATTTCTGCATATACTGCAGTTTACCTGCCCACGGCAGTGTTATTGTCGTATTTTGGATGCTGCATATCGCTACACGCGATGCCGGCAAGCGATACGTAAAGACATTCTTCTCCATGCAAATGCAAGACCGCATACCGCCGCTTTACAGCGGAGAAAATTGGAGAACTTTCATCGGACACCTCTAGAATACCTCTGTACAGTCAAGATTTCTCGCTCTGTGACAACCACTTGTTTGGACCACTCGAAAAGGAATTAGAAGGAAAACAATTTGGTAACGATGTACGTGCAGAGGAGTACGTGCGCAACTGGCTTTGCACATGTCCCTCTTCTAACTATTGAACCATACCCAGTAGCACGACAGCCCACGGGGGCCAAGGCCTACTGTGCCCATGTCAGTCTTCCTGTCCAAGGGTTCTGGAGAGCTAAGCAGATGTTCCGGTTGGGTGGTCAGCCGAACGCGGAAACCCCAGGGTTTAGTTCACTTGCACGTTTGGTACTCATTTTATCCACCCTCTGAAGGGATGAACGGCTGAGTCGACCATGCCTGACCCCGGAATAGAACCCGGGCCTGCGGCGTGGGAGAGCGAAGTGTTACTGAGACACTCTGCTTCACATAATAAATATCACCTTCAAAATCCAATTTGAAATAATGACTCTAGCCAAAGGAACTTCACACTTTGAATGTTTCTGGAAGAGTTGCATTTTTAAAGTTTTCCTTCACTTCATGCGTTCCAGCAACACCAATGGTGGAAAACTCTCAAAACTAATATATTCAACAATAGCGACAGGTCATCGGGTCTGATGAATCAATCTTTTCCTTATATCAAAAGACTGGGTGCATTTATGTTTGGAGCAAACCCACCGAAGCACTTTTTCCTGACTGCTTCGGACATATTGATAATCATGGATGTGGTTCCATTAAGGTATGGAGTGCGATGTCTTGGCTAAGTTACTCTGTATATAAAGGTATCAGACGCTCACTATGTCTATATTCTTGGGAATCAGGTGCGTCCTTTTGTCAAAAAAATGTATTTCCAAGAGAAAGCCCACTTTATCAAGGCGACAATGCTCCTATCCACACAAAATCGTCAGCAATAGCTTAAGGAGCATGAGGAGGAGATAGAACAGCTTGCTTGAACCCTCGCCTCTGAACTTGCCAATTATTGAACATTTGTGGACACATTTCAAGTAAAAACTCCGTGCTCAACTTTCACCGTTATCTATGATTTGGGATTTAGAGACTTCATCTGGAAGAATGACTTCATATTCCATTGAATGTTGTTCACAAACCCTACGAACCCTTCTCATGTCGAAGAGAAAGCCCACTTTATCAAGGCGACAATGCTCCTATCCACACAAAATCGTCAGCAATAGCTTAAGGAGCATGAGGAGGAGATAGAACAGCTTGCTTGAACCCTCGCCTCTGAACTTGCCAATTATTGAACATTTGTGGACACATTTCAAGTAAAAACTCCGTGCTCAACTTCCACCGTTATCTATGATTTGGGATTTAGAGACTTCATCTGGAAGAATGACTTCATATTCCATTGAATGTTGTTCACAAACCCTACGAACCCTTCTCATGTCGCATACAATCTGTAGCTTTGTCAAAGGGTAGTACCAACGATATTTACTAACTATTAATTATATTCTTTGGTAGTACCTTCTGTCAACGAAATTTACCTTTTATTTCATAGGTGTCGTATTATTTTGTTCCACATTTGTATGTTATGTCACCAAAATATGGTTTGAAAAAATGTTGGATAGTTTTTCATAGGCCTTACTGCAGAATTTCTCCCGTATACCACATGACAAAATATTGTGGGAAGTTTGGATGGTGGTGGGGGTCACGACCCCAATGATCCTCCCTTGTATCTGCTCTGCGATCATGATTATTCCAAACAACCCAACACGTTGCTCATGATATGCAAAAAGTTTTCACTCGTCTCGAAAAAAAAATCGCAGCGTGAAGAACTAGATCACTTACGTGACAGTGCTGAAGAAAGATAACAGAAAACGAATGGCCTTCAGTGGGATCGTTTGTTTTTCGATGAGTGGTGTGCCCAGCTGTTCCATTGAGGGTGTCTTCTTCCAGCTCCGTCAGCCAGTAATGTCTTGACATTGATCACGGAAATAGCGTCGTATTTTTTGTTAATGATATAATGCACATACATTTAAACAGCAAAGCACCAGGCTCTAGAATACAGCGATGGGCGGGGTCTGTTTTCAGCAGTCAGACCTGAAGGGTTGGTTGGGTTTTGGTGGACAAAAGACTTTTAACTTTCTAAACGAAAAAAAAAATTGCTGACGTAGGCGTGTTCAAGTCGAAGGATTTGACTTCTGTTGTGTAAGTGTAAAATTGTTGTAAGTGGCAGGGAAAGAAGATAAAGCTTAATTCATAACAAACAACAAAGTTGTTTGTGACAACTTACGACATGGACTTGCTCTTGTTCAAGTTAAAGGATTTGTCTTCTGTCGTGTAAAATTGTTGTAAGTAGCAGGGTTTATGAAGACAACTTAGTTTACAACAAACAACAACGTTGCATCGGTAATTCTAGAATTCAGCTCTAAATCTTGGACCGTAATGAAACGATCAGATTTCGAGTTAGTATCGGCGATAAGGGGTTCAAATTTTTTTCAAGTATTTTTCAATGAATTTTTTTGAAATTTTCAGCATAGTTACATGATGCTAATGCTAACACAAATATAAAATTTCATTTAATTATTAAAAAGATTAATTGTTTTTTATTTAAATTTTGATTTTTTAACGCTTTTTTCATATTAGTCCTAGGGTATGAAATTTCAGCAAAATTGTATATGTATTAGCTAAATATGATACGTAAAACAACCGAAAATAGAATGCTGGAATTACTTTTTCAAACTTTTTTGGTAAAGATAAATAATGGGGGGGGGGGGGAAGCCGAAAACTAGACGTTTTTGGTAAAATATGTCCATATTTCAATAAAATATAGCAAATACTAGAGGACCCAATAGACGTTGTTCTGTTGAAACTTTGTAAATTAAAAAGCTAAAAAAATTTAATAAACTATCAAGTGTTTGAACCGTTTTGTTGAAAAAAATAAGTAAAAAGAAAATGTTTTAAGCTGCTTGGTGTCAGAATGCGTATATTTATGAAAACTTAATTTATCTAATGCCCACTGAGCAGTTATTTTATTAACTATTTTTTCTCCTGTACTTAATGGTTTGTTCCTTCACCCATACTCAAAGGATAAAAAGCGTAGTCAGATATTAGGTGTAAAAAACTAACTACCCATCTCTAGAACAAACGCGAAATCCCGCTGCAACATCCCCTTATGTAAAAAAAAATAATAAAACAATCGAAAGGATATGGTTTTAAAAAATAATAAATGTAAAAACAGTTCTCTGAATAAGCGAAAATCACTTATCCCTCCCCCCTCCTGATGCAAAATAAACACATTCTTCAACTAAAATGACACAAAGAATACAATAAATTGCATTAACAGCAGCTTTGAAATGTAAACAAATGATCACGCAACTCTATTTATAACCAAAGTCGCCAACTTCTTCAACTAAAATGACTAAAAATGAAAATAATGACTGAAAGACCCTTATCGCCTTAACTATATAAAAATGTAATAATGGTGTCATGGTCGCCAATGAAATCGTTGAAAAGCTATGACGTAGAACAATTTGGTTGAACTTCATAAACAGCTAGGACACTGCAAGTGTTTACACGTAAACTTACGAATGTGGTTTAGATAATCGTGGCTTGTTATTTATTGCTTCCCTTTTTAAATTTTCTATTTCTGATAGCTGTTTAGTTTTGATTAAATTTATTGATATTTAGTTTTTTTTTTTTTTTTTTTAAAAAGACTTGGGTAACGAGTTCCTGGTCAGTTCAATAAAATGGCTGACAGATGAGGATGCGATCGTCAGTAACGATTGCAACATTGCAACATAGACAAAATCTAGAAAATCGACCAAGTGAACAGGAATATAGGGTCTGTTGGGGGAAAGTGGTCAATGGGGTTAAGTGGTCATACGTCAAATAAATGGCTATAGCTTAGAAATAAATATTCGAATGAATGTGAAAATTTTATTTTAGTGTCGGGCAGTTGGAAACTACATTTTGAATACAAAATTTTACAACTGGCAAAATTTTATTTGGTACAAAAAAAATATTTTGTGTAAAGATGAATTTTTTTAAATGTAAACACCTCTTTCAACTTCCTTGAGAAATTTTGTTTGTTAGAATTATGAACAGATTGACTGCACAGAAAGCTTCCTACATGTCTCAAGAACTCTTACTCATTGGCAGTTAGTTGTATCTATTTTAGATAATTTTTTAGAACAATTTAAGTAAGATGGGGAAAAGTGGTCATAATATTAGGCTTAACGAATATTGTTCTTCTAAAGTCACTTAATCTTTAAGCGTTAGGCAGATATGAATTTAATATTAATTTCACTTCGTATGTATTGTTTTTACAGTAAGTAGGGTTAAATATGCGAGTATATGCATATGCATACGCATATACTCGTGTAGGCACGTATGTATACGTATTCACATAAATGCACCAGTGAACACGTATATTGATATCCAAAGTATTTTTTATCTATACAGATATACATTCGACTACACGCGTACATACCATCTTATACTCCGTGTATTACGAACTCTTATATACTCAGGCAGACAAGTATATACGCGGACGTACTTGAGTAGACACTTACATACTAGCACATGATATACATGTATACAGGGTGAGTTTAAACTCTTGGAGAAATTATTGAAAGGTGTTAGAGGGGGGATAAGAAGTAAGAATCATATGAAACGTATGGTCAAAAGCACAACGCTAACGAACTACATGCACGCAAAGCCAGAAACTGATGGATCCAAAAAAGTCACAAATTCATATATATATATATATATATATATATATATATATATATATAGAGAGAGAGAGAGATATATATAGAGATATATATATATATATATATATATATATATATATATATATATATATAACACAAAGACAATTTTACACAACATTTTAGGTCTTAAGAAAGTTTTAAAGCGATTGATAACATTTGCGGCCTGCAGCTGTAATACATGAGTCGCAATCACAAAGCATTCTCTGTTGCAATAACTGTTGCAATAAAGTAATCTCTGTTGCAATATCGTCAAAACAACAATAAATGGTGTTTTGAAAAACTTTCATCAGTCACTGCGCATTTGTTGCAATGCGTGTATTAAAGCTACTACAGGCCGTAACTTTTAACAACTGCTCTAATTTTTTCTTAAAAACTAAAATGTTGGATAAAATGATCTTTGTGTAAAAAATTTGGGACCAGTTTTGCATCCGTCAGTTTCTGGTTTTGTGTCCATGTAGCGCGTTAGCAACCATAAGATCCTTACGACTCTTTACTTCTTATCCTCCCCTCTTACACCTCTTAGATTTTTGCCCAAGAGCTTGGATTCACTCTGTAAACGTATACATGTATATTAGCGGATGTACTGGTGCATACACGTAAATGTACGTATATACGTCTATACAGGTATGTAATCGTGTTTACACGAAAAAATACGTACATACTGCTACTTCCATATATAAAAACGTGAGTAGACACGTACAAACTCGCAGTGGATGTATCCACGAATTAACTCGTGCATATTCGTATATGTATGTACACTTATATATGCGTATATACGTCTACTATACACGTACATACTCAGGTATGCACGTATATACTCGAGATACAAGTGCATATGATAAGCGTATATACTGACGCGTATATACTCGAATGTACACATGGCACGTATATACTCGTGTAGACACGTATACACTCCTGTAGGTAATCACGTATACATGCTTATTTACTCGTGTATACTCGTATATACTTTAGTAGGCATGTGCATACATGTATCTGATGTATACACGCATCTACTCATAGATGAACATGTTTACTCATGTTTACGCGACACGTTTATTCTCGTGTTCACCTACATATACTTGTGCTTATACTTGTAACTGTAAAAATAATCGAAATATACAAATATTAGGGTCATTTGCAACGGTTTTGCATCTATTTTTAACTATGATCACTTTACCCCATGTTATGACCACTTTCCCCCGCCCCATGGGGTAAAGTGGTCATAAATACATAGGAAAATGAATGTGTTATAAAACTACTTAAATCAATATTCTTTTCCTTGAAATTCATTAACCGTGTTCTTTAATAATGCAATGTAAAATAATTACTAAAATAATTAAAGTATTCAAAGAATTTATTATATTTTTTATCCACCTAAGTTAAAAACCTACTATTTTATGACCACTTTACCCCACCAGACCCTAGTAAAATAAATTGAAAAAAGTACAACCGTGGAATGACCAGTGCTCGCGAAAAAAAGTACTTTTCACTCCAGAGTCCCCCATACCAGTGGCGCACACAAGGGGAGGGTTCAGGGGTTCCGAACTGGACCCCTCCCATCGCCCTTGAGTTTCTTTGATTGACTATAATCCTATGTATGTGGTACGTAAAATAATTCCAAGCAAAGGTAACAATAATTTCAGATTTAATAAATGAAAAAAGTAAATTGATTTTCTCTCTTTCTTTCTCTACAAAATCGAACAGTATGTGAACATAAGTAGTTCTATAATGATGAATTTGCTTCACTGTTTTTATTTTTAATAATGAGAGAAGTAAATACATTCTTTTTTGTAATTTCTGGTATTTTTATATCAAGTATTTGTTATTAATAAATTAATTTTATTAACTAATGCTAAATAATTATTCAGTAATTATTTTTTTAATGTTTTATGTTACCAACAATCAATAAAATTAAAAGAATATGTTTGGATGTGTGTTGAAGTATGATATGAAAATGGTGACTCTCCGATCCTGGGCCTCTCCTTTGAAATATTCCTGTGTGCAACACAGCCCCGTACCTACTGCTATTCGTGGCTTAACCAGTTGAATGGGACCCTGAAGACAACTCTGATTTTTTGAACCAGACCAGAAACCGAGCAGTCCCTGGCCCAGCACCCCCAGAGGTATCGTTTCACTTGGAGGACTTTGTGACCACGAGCATATTTAACGTCCCCCAGTCACGAAAAAGAGTACCGAAGTAGTATATATGTAACTGTGACTGTCCGAAGTTTGGAAAGTCGGTGAATATCAACGTTTACACATCAAGGACACCAATGGAAGACCGAACATTTCCGGTGAATCTCGGTGAAAGTCGACATTCTCCAGTTTACGTTTCTCAAGATCACATATACACATACAGGTTGAGCACAACTATTTCAAAATATCATATTTTCGGAACTACAGCACATGCTGCCATAAGTGATACATAAATTTTAAGAGAAATATGCCTTTTTTTTTATCAGTTACAAATGCTCTATTTTTCATTCTCTTGTTACACGGCCACACCTTCAATTTATAATTCAGTTCTTTCTATGACTTCTGCAGCATCAATGGTTTGCAATGCTGCGCAGTGTAGTAGTATCATTCAGTCAAAGGTTCGCAATGCTACCCAAATGCATCCTTGAGATTCTTGTAAATTATACTACGAGTAGAACAAACTAGATTACAGATTAGACTTTTGTCGCACAGCAAAAGGCTCACACAATGAACATTTGTAACTGAAAAAAAAAAAAACTTGATATATTTCTCTTCAAATTCTTGCATCACACTTACACTTACTGCAATATGTAAATCGGATATTAGGCATTCCATCTCATCGGTGCCAGACTATATGAATAGATTCCTATTTCACATTAAGCCATAGTAACGTAATTTTGTTCAAAAAATAAACCTTTCAATTAATTGATCAGTTTTATAAGAGCGCCAGTCCCAACCTTCGTATGCAATAAACAACCGTTTTTACGCTCTCCTGAAAAGTAATGAAAATGCAGGGTGCCACCTGGGGGGGGGGGAAGTCATGGCGCTGACTGCACCATTGAAATTTTTATTGGGAGGGGCGTTTTGCGGGGTATTTTTGACTTTTTTTGGGTGGGGGGTCTTTGCGATATTTAGGGGGTGCCTATGCTCTTAGGGGGGCACCCCTGGAAGATGTGACTTATGTTAGTCTTGGTTTTGAGTTTCCTCCATTTTTCTCTTAATAAGTTCTTAACAAAGAGTGAGTATAATTTTTTTTTCAGATCTTTTTCAGCATTTTTATTTTTTAAAAAAATTATAATTGAAAAATGTTAGTTTTTTTCTTGGCTTTGCGGTACAGATATTCATTGGAACACGTCAAATTTGAAGCCAATCTTTGATAGAAAGGCAATTTGCCCAGTCGCACATTGCGGCTCTCTTACGGTCGAAGTGGACAAAATTCATTCTTGACGGGATTTTGTAATATATATTATGTTACTTTGTATTATAATACTTGTAAATGTCAGCTGCTAGTTAACGCAATTTGTATTCCAAAATATACTAAAGAGTTTCATCGCAAATATCTTGCATTTTTTGTGCAGATTATAGATTTTAAAGAAAACTTGAAGATGATCACTAAAAAACCATTGGTAATGAACTTTGAATAAAAATCAAGCTCTTTTTAGAGTTAATGAAATAATAATTAATACAACAAAAAATTTTACAACACATATATTGATTAAATTACATCAGAAAATTGTATTTAGTCCCTGTTCGTTGACATACTGTCTTCGGATGGCATACATAGGGATAAAAATTTGACTCTCTTTTGAGGGTGTGGCATAGTCGAAAAGTGAGTTTCCTCTATTTTTCTCTTAATAAGTTCTTAACAAAGAGTGAGTATAATTTTTTTCATATCTTTTTCAGCATTTTTATTTTTAAAAAAAAATTATGATTGAAAAATGTTGGTTTTTTTAAAGAATCACCCAGAATTATTTAAAGCAGTTTAAAGCATGAAATATTTGTATATTTATGAGTATGATTGTTATTAAATCAAAATATTTCAGAAACTAAGAATGTTTTGGATCGAGGACTGAAAAAAAAATATTTTTTTACGTTTTTTTTTTTTTTTTTGGAGCAATCACATTGCTTATTGTTTTCATTTGACTGTTTTTGGCGAAATTTGATTTTATTTTCCCCCTGTCTCCCTCTGCAGCACCGCCGTCGACCGGCCTCACGATGCTGCTCCTCTAGCGAAAACCCTCTCCAGGTTGCGTCCATATCATACACATACGCGCATACACACACACACACACGCACAAATACACATACATACGCACATACACGCGCGCGCGCACACACACGCATGCACCGAAGCACACACATGCTCACACACTCATGCCTGCCCACAGACACAAACTCACACATGATTACGAAAAACATAATTTGAATTCCAGATGTCAAACTTATTTTTTTTTTTTTTTTTGAACGGTTTTAAAAGATATTAACGAAAAAGTTTTATTTAAAGATATTAACTAAAAAACAGATCCTTCTTTGATGCCTTTTCCGTGATAAATGGAATATAAATGCAATAAAATTTATAAAAATTGTCGATGCGAACAAAACGAAACACGAAAGAAGAGATTACTTAATTAAACTTGCTTCATTCATAGACAAATGCGATCCTTTGTTTTTCTAATATCCGATTAAAAGCTCAAATTCCATTTCACTAAGGTCACTATGAAAGGATTAATAAAATATAACAAGTTGGGGAGAAAAAAAAGTCGCAGTTTCCACTTTTGTCCATAGGTTGCCTCACTGTGTGTCGTCACACCATGGCGGATTATTTTCTAATAATAAATAATGATGAATGCATTTTTGAAATTTTTCGGAACCAAGGCTATTGCATCCGTAGTAAGTACGCTTAAATGGATATCAGAGTACCTAATTAATTGTTTCGAAGGAGAGCTATTCCTGTCCAGCGTGGGAGAACATGTAGGTGGATTCCTAATTAATCTTTTTAGCGGAAATCGGATACCAATATGTTATTAACTGCGTCTTTGCAAATGGATACATTCCATTCTGAAGGAAAAAAATGCTTATTTTTTACGAATTGTATCGATGTTAATTTTTAAAAAGTAGTTCCATTAAAAATAACTCTCTCAGCAACATATTTCAGATCGTAGTTACTTAAACTAAAAAATATCTTGAATCTAATACTTAATTTTCGTATAAATTTCATACTTTGAGCCTTAATCGGTACGAAGTTTATTTTTTAATCCTGTTCCATCGCCATCAAGTAGTGTTGCAAAGGAAGGAAAATAACGGGTTCTTTGGGATGGAAATTTTGAAAGTTCCCGTGAATTTTTAAGTAATTTAAGTAAAGGATATCTTTATTTACGTTTTAAACTTTTTCCTACACGATTTTAAATTTTTAATGATTTTTATTGTTGTGAATGCAAATTACGGAACTCTTACTAAAAAAAAAATATGCCAAATCGACTGCTGCGACCACTATAGCTTCCTTTAACGGACTGTATTTTTTTATTTTTTTACAATTACATATTTAACCGATTGATTTGAATGTTTAATAATTTTATGAACACTACTACTCTATAATTAAATATTTAAATGATTTATTTGCATATTTAGCACTCTTAAATAATAAGCTTAAGATAAGTCACATCATTCATAACTCTTATCACGTCAGCAAGAGTTGCTTATGTTGTCATTTTGGACATGAACCAACAAATTAAATTTATTTCCGAAAAAACAAACAAACCTTACTAAACAAGTATATATATTTTAAGTTTTAATTCGATTTCAATTTCAAATAGCTTGTTCTATACTGAGAACATACAGCGTTTTTTATCAATAATATCGTCTGAAAAAATATCTTAACCTAATCATGTCTTAAGCCTAGAATCAACGTGGAAAAACATGAAGTTCTTTTACTTCCTAAAGTCTCATTGTCCTCCCAAAGTAGTGGTGCGACATCGATGTCGATGTTTTCGGAACATCGATGTTTTCGTTTCGATGTTTTTTTGATGTTGATGTTTTTGTATTATAATTGAACATTATAGTGAAATTCTCCAATTTTCTCGCTAGGTAATTAAGTTTACTTATGAAATTGCTCCAAAAATTTCATCTATTTGCGCACATTTTAAAAGATTGATTTTTCTGTAACTCGACACTGGTAGTCTGTTGCCAGAACTTACAGTCGATTCTAAGGCTCCGAATCATAAACTAAAGGAAAATCCAATATATTACTACGGTGAATATTATAACTGCAAAAATTCAGAACTGTTAAAAGTTGTGTCGAAGTATTTGATAGTGATGGCGACTTTTGTTTGATCGGAAAGAGTTTTTTCTCTGCCTAGTGGAATAGTCAGCGAAAAGAGAAATGCGCTTAAACACCAAATATTGGGGGTTACTTATCGTCTACCCAGGGGCGGATACAGACTAACATTTTAGAGGGGTTCATGCTAAAGAGTGACCCTTCCCCCTCCTCCATGAATAAATTTATGGTTTTTGGTATGACAAATTTTTGAAACTGCTTAGGTGTTTAAAAAATACCACATCGGTCAGGAATATGGCACCTAATAGGACAAAAACCTCACGAATAAATTTTATAAACAATTAAAAGAAGTAGGATTTCAAGTATTTACTTTTAAAAATAATTCAAAAACTGAAATTATTTACATTTTATCCATAAAGTGCTTGAATACAATGCGAACGGATAATATTGTCGACGTTTTAGCTGGCGTTATGACCCCTATGACCCTCCCCTTGTATCCGCCACTGATTAGGTGGGCACGCCTGCGAGAACTTATGTGTAATGAGGTTTTGCGCTAACACGACACTCAAATTTTACATTTCTTGCACGAGAATAAATCCTAAACACTGATTTAAACTAGCTAGTGTTCGTCCAGTGGTCGAAATTCGACCATATTCATAAATGAATATTTGAGAAACCTTGTATGAAATTTAACTATTCCCAACATTTTCATTTCTATTTTTACTCTTGTTTACTGCATATCTGGAAGCATGCAATTTTTATACGTACACACAGTAACAAAAGGTAATAATTTATTCCAATTTTGCTTTTTATCTGTTGATCTCAAAATATATGGATAAAAAGGGATATTTCGGTAATGGGATCGTTTATGAAAATTTTTAAAGTGTTTTTTCTGAAAGAGCAAGCTTAAAAACATGGGTTTTAACCATTTTTTAAATAATTTATTAAAAATTTAATATTTTTTAACAATTATTTTAATCGGTGCGCAGATTGAAATTCAGTTTTTACGCTTCTGACATGGCATCAAAAGTGATGAAACGCCATTCACTGAGGCCATTACCGCACAGCGCAAATTATCATAGCGTGGAACGACGGTTGACAGCAAAGCGTAAACATGTAGCACGACAATGGAGTAGCGCGCCAAAGTACATCACTTGTAACGTCATAAAGATCACGCTTTAATTACAAAATCGAAAGTTTGAAACATTAACAAAAAATAGCTGTCGAGAAAAAAAAAGTGTTTTCTGGCTCCACGTTATTTTTTTTGCTTATTCTATCAATTTCAGTGACTAAAAGTAGTACTTTTGACTGAAAAAAACAGCCCCATTGAGAAATTGGTGTGGTCGTCAAATTCTTGGCTTGATTAATTTTATTTTGGATACCATGTTGCTTTGCGCTAGCCCTATGCAAATAGACTTCCTTACTCTTTGTTTACGTATGCAAAGGAAAAACATTTTTTGCGCTGGCATTGGAAACAAAAAAATTGACACCAATTGATGAAAATCGTCAATAATACAATTTTCGAAATGTTCCCGTATGAAATGAAGCATCAAAACTCGGTTTATACGAAAAACTTCTGTGTGAACAATATTACTTATAAAACGTCTACTATTACTGAGTAAGTAGCTTTTTCGTCATAAGAAATATAAATTTCTAAGTATCAAATGAACGAACTCTACTCGTGGCAACATATAATTGTCCATTCGAAAACACTGGACGTCGCAATAATAGTGCAATTTTAAAAAAAGGTCATCTTTGAGATTCGTTTATGGTTGAGGGTGGTGCATAACTGATGTCACATTTTTCAACTTTTTCGACCCTCTCCCCTTTTTGTCAAAGTTTCACAGTTCACCATACCCCTCTTCTTTTTGTCACATATCACGCTGTTTCTCATAAATGTTCCTATTAAAAAAAAGGCTTGTTGTCGCATTCTCCGCATTGTATGTCCCTCTTGTCATTTCTTTCCTCTCCCTAGTCACAAACTTTTACTATTTCGTGAACCCCACCTTAAAGCGGGGCTTCATTCGTGGACAGCCCCTGTTTTGTGATGGAAATATATATTTCCCTACTCTTTACGTATGCAAAGAAAAAAAAATTCTCGAGCTGCAATTGGTGCCAAAAATTTGACGCCAATAGATGAAGAGCGCCCGCCAATTTAACAGTTATCGATATCTTCCCGAATGAAATGATCTTGCAAAACTCAGATGATACGTAAAACTTCTTCATGAATAATATTTCTTCTAAAAAGGTTGATATTATTGAGTAAGTTGCCTTGACCTCTTCCATTAGAAATATAAAATTTTAAACAGACAAATGAACGAATGGTACTTGCTACATTAAAAATTAACCATTCAAAAACACTGGACATCGTAATAATAGTGCAATTTTATTTAAAAAAAAAAAAAAAAACGTTTTTGTCATATGTTTACGGTTTAGGAAATAACTGACTAACGCTCTTTTCAAAATTTTTGACGCCTCTCCCCTTTCTCACAAAGTTTCACACTTCACCATGCTCCCTGTTCCCTTTGCCACATGTCATACTGTTTTTAATAAACTTTCTTAACAAAAAAAAAAGGCTTGATGTCACATTTTCTCCATTGCATGTCCCTCTTATCATTTATTTCCTCCCCCTTGTCACGAACGGTTAATTTAATGAACCTCACCTTAAAGAGGGACTTGATTCGTAGTCAGCTCCTTGCAAATAGACATTTCTCTACTCTTTTTTTTTTACGAATGAAAAAGAAAAATATTTCTCGCGCTGGCATTTTGGTACCAAAAACACCAATGGATAAAGTTCGCCAATTTCACAATTATGGAAGTCTTCCTGAATGATACCGTAAAACTCCTTTAATAAGTAAAACTTCTGTATAAACAACATTCTTTGTAAAAGTAGGCATGACCGTTGCCGTTGGAAATATAAAATTTTCAACAGTCAAATGAACGAATTCTATTCGCGGCAACATAATTGTGCATGCGAAAGCACTGAACGTCCTAATAATACGCCAATTTTATCAAAAGTTTCACCTTGAGATTTGTTGCTGGCGATAGCAAATGCAGGTATTATTGTGAGAAGAAGGTAATTGTATCGAAACTGAAAGCCCTCCCTCTCTCACTCCGTAAAATGATTTATTTAAATATTAAAATCGCGAAAACATAATTCGGAACTCCAGCGCTCGAATACGCTACCTTGCGGTGATTTATAAAACTGCGAATGCAACTAAAACATTGCCACGTTGCGCTTCACGTGTATCTGTTGACGTAAACGCGGTCAGTTTGTTCTGAGTAACGCATTCAACATGTCTAAGAACGCCTTCAACAACAGAAATTAATTCGTCCCTTAGTAGTATTCTCGAGCTTCTCAAAATAATGTTAGTTTTCCTTATTTCTTTCAAAAAAGTATTAAATGGTGGAAGCGTAAACAAGAAAACTCTGGATTAACAAAATTGGATAACGTTATACCAGGTAAAATTTCTTATTGTTTTGTATGAATTTGTAAGAATATGAGTTTTTTTCAATCTTAAATTAATTTAACTAATCATATTTTACAGCAGCATTTAGTTGGAATGGACAGTATGCAAAATATTTTCTTGAATTTATTATCGTAGAACAAAATGAAAAATGTTTAACCGAGAAAGAATTTACTTTATTCCTTTTATTCTCAGCTGAAAGGTTTCGCCAAATTTGTTTAGGGTTATAGTGTTAGTATTGTGCGAGCAAAGTAGCCTTGGCGAGATTTCGCGTTTTTAGTTAAACCATTTTTAATTTTTATCATGAGTGGAATAAAATGATAGTAAGATTACAGAATTCTATAAGTAAAATAAATAATGGTAATTCAACTGAAAAGAAAACTACCACCATATATAAACTGTGAGTACACATTTTATTTATTTTGTTCTGAGTGAATTTGAATAAATATCAGTTTTTCAATTCGATGAAAAAAAAAAACGAACTTAACAACATTGACTGGACACTTTTCCTTAACCTAATTCCACATAAATGATTTAAATAACCTTTGTTACTACAGTATCCTACTGAAATAGACAGTATGCAAATAAATTTTCTTGAAAATATTTATCGCAGAACAGATTGAAAAATCCAGAAAGAACGTTAAGAATTTGAACAATAAAAAATAAAAGTTCGCCAAAAATCTGTTTATAGAGTTATGGTTTTAAAATTGTGTGAAAGAATAATGTATCTTGACAAGATTTCGCATATCAGGTAAATCATTTCCATGACGAATGAATTAAATGCATGATTTCTTTGGATATCCAATCATATAGTCATAGAAATAAATTATCTAGTGTTAAACGTTACTCTTGACAGTCTGCCACGTATGTGCACTATGTGACAAAAATGTCAACAAATGCCGGAAATGTCACGAAACTGAACTGAATATGTACTAATGTATAGAAAAAACGGTACAAAATGAAAATGCCGTTCGAAGCGAACCAAAAATTTATGAATTCCGAATTCAACATTGTGAAAATGGCTGCTTCAGAACAACTTACTGTGTGTTCTGCATTAATTGTTTACTTTCGTAATACTTTTTGGTTTCTAATCTCTTTCTATATGGGTCAGAATAACCAAAAGACTTTGAAAAATCTTTTCAAATGAATAAAGCGAAAAAATCATACATAACAACAAAAATCACAACACTTTTAGCATTTTCTTCGTTACCACATGCGTTTGTTTTAGTTTTTAATTCCGCCATTAGACAGTGACTGCAGTGCCCCCTATAGTTCGTTGGAGTTGCGAATCTCGGAACTCCAGCGCTCGAATACGCTACCTTGCGGTGATTTATAAAACTGCGAATGCAACTAAAACTTTGCCACGTTGCGTTCCATGTGTGTCTGTTGACGTAAACACAGGCAGTTTGTTCTGAGTATTTATTAACGCAATCGATGTGTCTTAGTTTGCTTTCAGCTACAGAAATTAATTCGTCCCTTAGTAGTATTCTCGAGCTCCTCAAAATAATGTTAGTTTTCATTATTTCCTTAATAATAGGTGAAAGCGAAAATTCTGGATTAACAAACTTGGATAACGTTCTACAAGGTAAAAAATTTTATTGTTTTGTATGAATTTGTAAGAATATGGGAGTTTTTTTAATCTTAAATTAATTAAACTTACCATATTTTACAGCAGCATTTAGTTGGAATGGACAGTATGCAAAATATTTTCTTGAATATATTATCGTAGAACAAAATGAATAACCGAGAAAGAATTTACTTTATTCCTTTTATTCTCAGCTGAAAGGTATCGCCAAATTTGTTTAGGGTTATAATTTTGGCATTGTGCGAGCAAAGTAGCCTTGGCGAGATTTCGCGTTTTTAGTTAAACCATTTTCAATTTTTATCATGAGTGGAATAAAATGGTAGTAAGATTACAGAATTCGATAAGTAAAAAGAAATAATTGTCAATCAACTGAAAAGAAAACTACCATCATATATCCGTGAGAATTTTGTTGATGATTTGCATAACATGACACAATTAAATCGTAACTCAGAAATTAGAAAAATCGAAACAGAAAATTTTTAAATTAACCGATTCGGGAATTCAAGAGAAATAACTCAGCTACAAATGGAAAACAAGCGCTAGCCAAAGCAAAGCAAAGAAGTATCATCTTCTTTTGGTAATAATTTGTAATGTCATATTAAATTTTCTAGCATTAATTGTTATTATTGTCAGGCCACAATTATTATTTAGTTTTATCAAGAATTGATAAATATCGAATTCAACATCGTGAAAATGGCTGCTTAGAACTACGAACTACGTACTTTGCATTAATGTTTGACGTTTAGTAATGCTTCTTGAATTCTCATTTCTTTCTACGTGGGTCAGAATATCAACAAGACTTTGAAAATTAATTTAAAAAGAATAAAGCGAAACAATCATACGTACGAACAAAAATCACAACACTTTTAGCATTTTCTTCGTTACCATGTGCGTTTGTTTTAGTTTTCAATTCCGCCATTAGACAGTGACTTCAGTGCCCCCTATAGTTCGTTGGAGTTGCGAATTCCTAGAAATCAGCTGAAAATATTTAAAAAATATGTTTGAAACAATTTGAGATTTGCCATAGATACTGGAAGAGTGGCTAGTAGGGCAAAATATTTGAAATTGATGTCAAAAATCGTAATTAATGGCAATATTTGGTAATTTTGTAGGAGAGGGATTTGGGGCGCTTTCCCGAATTTGTTCAACATTGAAGCCATTTTTAGACTATTTTTGGCGATATTAGGGAGTCAACAGCTTCTTCCCGAACTTTTTCAAAATTGAAGATTTTAAAATCTAATTTTATGTTATCTTTGGAGACATTAGGTGAAAAATAGGCGTTTTGGGATTGATCTCGAAAAAAATTTGAAGTTAAAACCTTAAAGACACCATTTCATGCTATTTTTGATAGTCAAAAATTTGCATTATTTTAGGCGAGAAATAAAATTGTTCCCATTGTGGCTATTTCAAGTGGGTAATAATGCTTAGGGTAGATGCGAAAGTGAGAGTAAATGTATTTTTGAAAAGGCGTTATTTTTGTCGATTTTTAAAGTGACAAATTCGAAAGGTGTGAAAAGAAAATATACAAATCTCTTGGAACCCCTGAGAGAGCTCTGTGGAGCAATAGGGTAACACGGAACACAATTTAAGAAACGCTGTGTTAGACAATGCTGCTGCTGAACGTAAGTTAAATACTGCTTGTTCAGAATGAGCATTTGTCCCAATTTAATGTCGTCAAGGTGTTTTAAATGGCAAGCAATGCGAAAAGATCATAAGAAAATTAACAAACTTTTATAAACGAGGTGCATTTAAAAAATATTGTAATGGGGCTTGTATCAACTTCTATTTAACAGTCCTGTTGTTGCTGAACTTAAGTTGTACACTGCATTTTCAGAATGAGCATTTGTTCCTATTAAATGTCACCAAAAGTTAACTGAAAGACATACGATTCGAAAAAGTCGCAAGGAAATTAACAATACTACTGTAGATAATCACAGTGAAGTTAACAAACTTTTATAAAGGCGGTGACTAAAAAGAAATCTTGAAATGGCACTTGCTACAATGTCTGTTGGGCGCTGCTGCTGCTGATGCTGAACATGAGTAGAACATTGAATGTTCAGAGTGAACATTTGTGCCAATTAAATGTCGCCAAAGGTGTGCTGCATGGCACACGATTCGAAAAAACGGTAATCATTTCCCGCAGACGAAAAGAGCCAAATATATGTCGTAATTGATGGCGTCAAGCTGCAACACTGTATTTCTTTGTATCCTGCCTGTCTAATGAGAGGTTTCTTTCCCCCAAGTGGGTGGCGAACGAAAAAGAACGTTGTAAGCTGGACGATGCATGTTAAATCCCCTCATTACGTGGAGATGGATCGCTGTTTGCGAAATAAGAAGCAGAATTCTAAAACTGCACAATTACAGCTTCCATTGGGATGACTTTGATCGATGGGATCCTTCCCGTCTAGGAGAAGATCATGGTTCTTGCTTTTTTGCCCAATAGCTGGCGCGCTCTCGGCATTGAGACCCGGATCTTTTGACGCAGAGAGTGTCTGCTGTACACCACAAACTAATTTCCATCACGCAGTCAAAAGCTCATAATGACTGGTTTCGTCTGTATCACACGGCAAGTGATAGTCTGAAACACTTTCAAGAATTTACATCTCAGATTGAGTCATCTGCTCTGTCTGCAGGCATAACTCTGATACAGTTGAAAATCCATATCGTAATTGAACAGAGTTAATTGCTTTGTACAGCAGCCGAAATTCAAAAAATCAGTCGGATACTTGTATAGCAAATATA
This sequence comes from Uloborus diversus, assembly GCF_026930045.1. Taxonomy (NCBI): domain Eukaryota; kingdom Metazoa; phylum Arthropoda; class Arachnida; order Araneae; family Uloboridae; genus Uloborus; species Uloborus diversus. The sequence continues at coordinate 58,113,001 of NC_072736.1, read as the reverse complement.
TGGAATTATATGCTTTGTACGGAAGACGAAATTGTATTTCATAGTTGATATCTCATCTGAACTGATTCCACTGCATTTTGTCACAAATGGCAAAAGACAGTCCCAACAGAATTCTAATCGAAAATGCATCGAGTCGCCAATACGCGAATACCAATACGCGATACAAAACTCTCTCGTAGAATAATCAATATTTTTTTATCCATACCTGCTACTGCCATAAAGAACGAAGATTGCCTTGCGGAAGAAGTGGTAATTAGTTTTCCACACCGCAAATCACGGCCAATGTAGATCAAAGATGTAAGCGATTGGAGCAGGGTCCACTTTAAATATGTCCTGGTCACAAAGTAGTCCATGTTTTCATCACAATTCAGTGCCTTTCACAGTGCTGGATTAGGGATTGCTCGTCTCCTGGTCTGAATCAAAAAGGGAGAATGGTTTCTAGGGCACCGCCCAAATGGTAAACCACCTCTGTGGGATGCATTGGGGACCCTGTGGTATCAAGTGTAAGGTGAATTGATCCCAGATTGCATTGATAAATTGGGATCCTGACCACAAGACCACATATTTCTTCTCCACCTTTTTCTCGATAGGACCTAGCACACATGGACAACAACTGGACGTGAAATCTTTGCGTTGTACCCAGTGCCGTAGTTGGGAAAAAATATTTGGGGGAGCTCAACTTAGGGTTTTGGGAGACTCAGTAAAAGCAAAGGTGATTTGAAACCAACTAGCACTACACTTGCATTGTTTTTACAATAAAAAACCAAGTATTTCATGAGACAGAGTTCGCACCCTTTTCCACCCAACCACAACACTGATTGTACAATAAGTGAATTTTTGTAAGGTACGAAAAGTTAGTGCAAGAAATCATATGCAATGTATATTATAAGAAAAACAGATTCTCCACGTAAACCTTAAAATTTTTTGGTGAATGCGACAACAAAAATATTTTTTTTACGCCTTGTTATCCAACAGAGGGGCAGAGCTTTTAACTAAGGTTACACCAAACATTCGGATTCTACAAACATCTATCTTTCGTTTTTCTTAGTCGCGTATTCAAAAATGTATTTAAAAATTGTAGTTGCAACATTTTTGACAAAAGTTTTTCTCGTGTATCTAAACTTTTAGTTGTTTTCTTCACCGACGTTTTCCCCTGGTTTATGTGTGGTTCAATCTCATCTCATTTTGTTATAAAAGCTGCACTTCCTTTCTAATTTCTAAAAAGCAAGTTTATAGTCATTGAGTCATGACAATGTGAAGTATCTAGATACACGTGCAATGCACTTTGAATGTGCTGGAAAAAAAAGTGTGAGGAAGCATTCTATAAAACAACTTTAAAAACAATTCTCACAGGTTGTGCCAGTTATCAAGAAATTGAAAACTTTCCAAGGGAGCCACACAGATCGGTTTCATCTCCGAGTTAGATACGTTGAGCAGAGACGTAATTAGCATTTTTTAGCATTAAAAGCTTACTTGCAAATTTAAAATTTTGATATCAATCAAGAGAACGAAATTTTCTGCATACGATCTATAGATAATCAGAACTAGAATTACAATATTTTTTTCTGCACAGATTCTGAGCCCATGTCAAATTCAAAATCGAATTAAAATCTTCCCGCTAATATGTAACTGCAAATTTCTTTTTCGCAGAATGTCAAACGAAGTTCAGTGTTTTTACTTTCTTCTATATCTAATACATAGAAGAAAGTATTGGATTCGTGCAAATTTTCGAATTTCGAATTTTGACGGATTCGAACGTTTTGAGGTGTGCTGAGTCCATTTCGACTATTTTTGGAAAATGTCTGTCTGTCTGTGTGTGTGTATGTGTGTGTGTATGTATGTGTGTGTGTATGTGTGTGTGTATGTGTGTGTGTCACGTCTGTGTGTGACCAGTTTTTTGTGGCCGCTCTACAGCAAAAACTACCGCATGAAATCGAACGAAATTTGGTACACATATGTGCCCCTATGTGAACTTGTGCCCATTGGTTTTTGGCGCGAATTCCTCCAAGGGGGTGGAGCAATGGGACGTTTTTTAAGTTACGCGTGCTTGCTATTCCTCAGGAAGTAACTGGCGGAATCAGACAAAATTTGGTCCATATGTTGTCATTAACAGGAACAGGTGCTGATTCAATTTTGGTGTCAATAACTCAAACGGGGGTTGAGCTATAGAACGTTTTTTGTCGTCGATTGTGACTGCTGTATCTCAAGAAATAATGAACAGAATGAAAGAAAAATTTATCGGCAAGTAGTCCTTAGTGGGTATAAGAGCTGATTTTATTTTGGTGTCAACAGCTAAAAAGGGGGTAGCGCAATCGCCCGTTCTTTTTTTCCATTGTGAGTAGCCCTATCTCAAGAAGTAATGCTGCGTTCTGGTTGAAATTTGGAATATATGTGAATCCATACGTAAACAGGCATTGGTTCAATTTTGACGCCAATCGCTCCAAGAGGTGTTGATTTTTTTTTTTTTTTTTGAATAAAAATAGCTTTATTAATGCAACAATAAGAAGGATAAATCGTAATAGATTGTCGTCTGCGTATTTCTCGTGATTGTAATTGAATGGAAATGATCGGAAATATTATCTCAATGATTTAAAATTTTTAACTGTTGCCATCTTATGTTTGTTAACAAATAAAATATTTGTAATTAATTCAAGCAAGGCTTTTAAAATAACTTTCAATTTTCGCTCTTTGCTTTGCTTTTGCAATAATTCAGACGTTGGTCAAAGTTTTTGCATGTATAATTTTGTTTTTGTTGGGAATATTGCTTCCTCATCAAGCATGGGGAGGGATCAGAAAAAAAAAAGAAAAATATAGAAGAAAGTTTCGTGATGGCCACAACATACTAGTTTAATTTTATGCTACAACTTTGTTTGTTAACATACAAAATTCTTGTTACTGATTTAATCATATCGTTCGAGACTTTTCCTGTAATTGAAGATTTTCAATTTTCCCTCTTTATTCTGTTTTTACAAGTATTTATTTTCGCAGCAGACGATGGATAAAGGCAGCACTTCATTTTGAATTTTAATGAAGAGTTTAGTGTTATCTTATTCTAATTTGGATTGATACGTGAATTAAATGTTACTCCTAGAGAGTATGTCCCACCAATCTGTAGCTTTAATACTCAAAATTGAAATGCCTCGCATACAGTAGTTATGGTCTTACGTAAGATTCGACTCCAGAAGTTGGCCGCAATAGCATAAAACTGCTTAAAAATAGAATATATTTTGCTCAGAATCGGATATAACTCCCAAATTCAGCTACCTGTTCCCAATTGTCAGCCAATAATAGTGAAGTAGTGAGCCAAGGAAACTTGGAAGGTTTGATCGTAGGGTAAGTTTGACCCACCCAGTCTTTTTTACATTTAAACCTTTAACTTATGAGCAGCAAAAAAACAGCATGATATCAAGTAGAATCAAAAGTTTTTTTTTTTTTTTTTTTTTTTGGCCACATTCAAGTACTAGAACCAAGGCACAATCACATTTTCAGACTAAAAGTAATATTTTTTGTCGTAAGTTCTTCTCTCTTGTGCTATTTGTCATTAACATAAAATTGAAAAAAAATTGTGCTCAGATTAATATGCAAAAACACTGCATTCTTTTTCTTTCTTTATTTCTATTTTTCTCGACTATTCTTTTTCATGTACATTTCTTTTTTCTTTTTGTTTCTAAAACGGCTATTAAGGATGCTTTGTCCAACAACTGTTCCGAAAGGGTAAACCCTCGTACTCCCCCCCCCCCGCCTATTAAGTTTCATTTGATGATACATATAAAAACTTTTAAAACTATATACATAACTTACAATGTGACCAATAAATTCTCATACACTAACAAATTTTTAATACTGTAACACAAAATAAAGCAAACAAAACATACAAAAAATTTTTGCCTCTAGTTAAAGCGTCAATTATTAAATATCTTTACAATAAATGTTTTGAAATAACTCCTCGTTTTACTTTCTCAACGAAGTTATGACTCTTTTCAAATCTTTCACATACTTTTGATGGTATAAAATCTTTTAAAAGTGTGTACATCACTTACACCGTGACCAATAAATTCTCATACACCAACAAATTTTTATTACTGTAACACAAAATAAAGCAAACAAAACATACAAAAACTTTTTGCCTCTAGTTAAAGCATCAATTATTAAATATCTTTACAATAAATGTTTTGAAATAACTCCTCGTTTTACTTTCTCAACGAAGTTATGACTCTTTTCAAATCTTTCACATACTTTTGATGGTATAAAATCTTTTAAAAGTGTGTACATCACTTACACCGTGACCAATAAATTCTCATACACCAACAAATTTTTATTACTGTAACACAAAAAAAAAAACATTCAAAACATACAAAAACTTTTTGCCTCTAGTTAAAGCATCTAAGTATCTTTACAATAAATGTTTTGAAATAACTCCTCGTTTTACTTTCTCACAACGAGGTTATGACTTTTCAAATCCATCACAAACGGCATTTTATCTTTTGATAGTTCTGTAAATGAAATCTCTCTTCATCAAGTTTCCAAAAATTTTACCCGACTGTTCTCATTCTATGAAATTATTCAGCATAATTTCTGTAAATAACTTCATTCATCCGAAATAAAGAAAAATATAATTGGAGCAACATTTTTAAACTTGTAATTACATACCTTTTACAAAATTTCCTAAAAGTAAATGTGACACTACAGTAACACACATAATTTTGTAACATGCCTCAAAATGTTGTGTGAGACCTTATATTGGTCACGGTCAAGGGTCAGCGCCCAATTTCCCAATAGGCAAAGTAGGCAGCTGCCTAGGGCAGTAACATTTCAAAAGCGGCAAATTTGGCATTAATCACACTTTTGTTTAATTAATTACTAGTGGCTCCCGCACGGCTTTGCCCGTAGTAGAAAATTAAAAGGTCTTTTGGTTCGCCTGTATATTTGCAAATAATGCACGATGAATTTCTCGCCAATTGACTTGCCCATGTTACGGTTCCACGTTATGGTAACTTGGGAATTTACTCGTCCATCTTATGATAATTTTGCTTGGGAAAATGTTCTTAAAATTGGAATAGAAAAAGAACAATATCAAATTTTCGAAAAATCGCTTCGAGGTGCTTACTTTCATGCTACAAACTAATTCTGTGCCAAATTTCATGAAAATTGGCCGAACGGTCTAGGCGCTATGCGCGTCACAGAGCTCCGGACAGAGTGAGAGGTTCAGGCAGAGATACTTTCCGCTTTATTATTAGTAAAGATTATTCTTGAAACTTAAATTTTCGTATTCTTTCATATCATAACACTTTTTCTTGTTATTTAATGATGTTCACTTTAACACATATGATGAAAATTAAATATTTTTCAAACATGGCTGTATATTAGTGTAAAGCAATAAGTGTGAAGACGAAAGCGGAAATCGATTGAAAAAAAGCAGGCGTCGTTTCATTTGGTCAGAAGTCGCATACAGGGGTGCCCACAGGGAATAATGGCACAAGTTGCGCCATCAAAAAAAAATTTCCTTTAGAATGAAATTTTGGAATTTTGGAAAGAAAAAATACTTAAACTCATTCAACAAGAAATCGACGATGCATTTATATTACTTTTTTCATGCACCTTAAATTGACCTTACATGAAAAGAAAGCCCTTCAATGCTGTTTTACAAAGCTGTTTTACAATTAAATGCTGTATGAAGATATGGTTTTTCGCAGCAACCCAATCGAGGCTCCTTTGAATATTATAATATGTCTAAAAACTAGCAGCGTACAAAATGACGACAAACATGCAGCAGAATCAGTGATTGGAAAATTCATAAATCACTTATGGTATTCAGGGATAAGTAGCTTTGTCTGTATTGGATGAAGGAATTAACTTTGAAGATAGAAAAAGAGTAGTCCAAAAAATGCTTGTGATAAGGAAGACGTGTTTAACAAATTTCAGATAACAGTAGATGATTTGGAATACTTTCTTAGTAAAGATCTTCCTCTTTATTGAATCAATTACGAGTCAATAAAACTGTTTAATAAGTTGCAAATAATAAAAAAAATTTTCCTATTTGATCCTGATTCACAGCAAAATGAAGGAAGCTATTTAAAGGGAAGAGAGATCTTTAAAATACTGAAAATTGTGAATGATACAACTGAAAGAGGAGCACAATATATATATATATATATATATATATATATATATATATATATATGCAAGATATAATCCAACTTCACTGAATAGAAACACAAAGCAAACTGACTCTTTGTACTGAAAGAACAAGCTAATGCTCATGCTCAGACTACAACACAAGATAAGCACAAGAAAAATAAATATTACTTCTCACCTGTGGACAAATCATTTAAGTTTTGCTCTAAATGTATGTTTTGAACCAAGTGTTTATATTTGGGTTCTAACTCAACACATTGTATTTATTTTATTTCAATCAGCTATGATGCCTCCCCCCCCCCCCCCCCCACCTCTACTACAGAACTGAAATTTGAGAGAAGGAGGGAATACTTTCACCCCCCTGGTTTACATATTTTTTATTTATTTTCAAAGGGGAAAAAATCAAAAATATCAGATCTTATTCCTTTCCTTTAAGTCTTTTTCTGCAACATTTGCTGCACAGCTTTTTTTATTTTCTTTTTATTTTGTTTTTACATCTTTTTTCAGAAGAGGAAGGACTGCAAGAGTTATGAAGTATAGATAAAACAAACAGATTTATATTGTGCTTATGTTTCGGTTAACTGCATCCTCCCCCCTCTCCAGAAAAAAAAAAAAAAAAAGAAACAGCAACAGCATAGGTTTTTCTCTTTGTTTTTTAGAGAAAACTTCGGGTCTCTGAAGTTTATTTTATCCTAAAATAAAGGCTTATCATAATGAAAAGTTTCATTATCAGGTTGAATTTTATGCTGCTGTGCACAAGTAGAAAATAAAATAATGAAAATTCTTGGAATTTTAGGACAAACTTGAAATTTTAGGAAGTTTAGGGCAAAATTTGGAATTTAGGAATATTAGGATTTTTAGGACAACTCCTACCTCTGGCTGATGCTGTACCGCATGATTTGGAAAAAATTCGAATGAAAGTCTACCTATTATCTGAACTTAAATAGCGATTTACTGGAAACTTTAAATAGTCTATTAACATCCCTTAGTTTTCACTGCCTCATATACGTATGGTTATGTTTAAAGGGGCATTTATGGTTACCGTGTATTTACTAGCGGAATTTTTTTTTAGGAGGGGGGTGATGGACATCCCTGGTATAGGAGATGAATAACTAAGCTAGAAATTCGATTTCTAGCATAGATTAAAGTAACAGTAATAATGTAGGAAGAAGTTCGAAAATTTATTCGGAATGCACCCTAATGTTCAGAGAGCTTGGTTTTTTTTATATCTTCGTTTTTACTTCCTTTTACAGAAAAGGAAGTATTGTATTCGCGAAAAAAAATTTCACTCAAAATTCGGCCTTAATTTCCGTTTTGCTCACCCCCGAATTAATGTTGAGTTTTTTTTTTCAACCCGACGATTTTTGGTTGCATTCGGGTGTTTCTAAAGGGGTCTTTTGCCCCTTTTGGAAGGAAATCGTTGTTAATTTTGATGTAAACTCAAGTGGTGTTATAATTTGTCGATACACTTGGCGATATATCGCCAGTATCTTGGTCGCCAAGTTTTGTCACCAACTTGGCGACAAATTTGGCGGTTTTTCTTTTTTTAATCTGTTTCAATTTGACCACTGTTGGTGATATTTAGAGTGTAAACTATTGAATCACACGTCTGTATGTACGTATGTATGTATGTATGTGCGTATGTACGTATGTGTGTATGTATGTCACATAACTCAAGAACGGTAAGTCCTAGAAAGTTGGAATTTGGTACGTAGACTCCTAGTGGGCTCTAGTTGTGCACCTCCCTTTTTGGTTGCATTCGAATGTTCCAAAGGGGGTCTTTTACATCTTTTTTGGGGGAAATCAATGTTAATTTTAATGCAAGTTCAAGTGGTGTTTTATTTTATGCAAACACTTGGCAATTTTTCGCCAAACTTTTGGTCGCCAAGTTTTGTTGCCAACTTGGTGACAAATTTGGTGATTTTTTTTTTTAAATCTGGTTTCCATTTGGCCATTGTTGGTGATATTTAAAGAGTTAACTATTGAATCACATTAAAACTCCCAATAATGGGGAAATAACTTTAACTTGGTGTAAAAGGAAGTCATGTGATGCACACACACATTAGCTCGTTTATATTCACATAAAGCTTTTGAACAAACTTGTCGAGATAACTTACATTGGAAAGTATCTTTAGAAGCATGAAGGGGAAGGGGAGGACATAGTTTTATGAATGTACTGAAAGTAACTTTTATTCAGGGGCTTTTGGAGATCAGAGCAGAGCAGGTCACTGTGACACTTGTTCAGCAAATTTGAAAACAATTTCAAAATAGCCATTAAAAAAAAAAAAAAAAAATCTGAAAAAAATATTGTGTTTAATGTGACTTCTCATTTGTAGAACACATATCATTCTGTAAAATCTGTTTAGTTCGCAAATTGAATAATAACCCATTCAGAAAAATTTGTGTTCGGGGACATTGCCGGAGAGGGAATAAAATAAGTTCGTATATTTTTAGTGCTGCCATCTACTGTAAAAATAAAAAACAACACGTATTTAAAACGTAGCCTACGAGGAGCTGCTGATTTAAAATGTTAATTTTTGTATTGCTGATAAATCACATGATTTTACCAAAAAATATCATTGTAATAAAAGAAGTCACTTTTCGGAGCACACAATACCAAGTCTTAAACCAGAGACAAAAAACAAGTAATATTGACATAATTCTGATTGATAAATTCCTCTTTACAGTTCAAGAGAAGGATTAAGGATTTTATTTTAATATGCGTAAAGTTGCTGTAGATTTCTTTCCTTCTTCCTTTATTCTTTCTTTTTGTTGCGTTTATTGGCATTTCTTTTAGAAAAGAAGGGAGATAGATTTAATCTAGATATTGGTATTTAAAACTTTGGTCCCCATAGATGGCAGCACCAGCATTCCTAAAAAAAAAAGCCATTGGCATTGTTCTGAAGGGGAGGTATGAAATATCCAACAACTCTGCACGCATTGTAATTGCTAGCGACTGCCCACGAGACTTTCGGACCCTCGAATTTAACGTTTTAACGTGCGCGTGTACTACACGTGTTCTCGTTGTCGATGTCGGGACTCGAACTCGGAATCCTTCGTTTCCAGCGCCCTGTCCACTTCTGCCATTTTTGTCTGAAGCCAATATTTTTGGTAAACGATAAGTTATATATAAATATATATATATTAGGGTGGTCCTTATTTTTGAAGTTGTAGATATTTTACATGACGCCCGCTCAGTTTGTTCCATTATACAAATAAATGATCCATGCAAAATTTTAAATCAATCCATGAATATTAACACGTGCCCCTAGGGCCCCCTTTTTTGAGTTTTAAAGAAAAAGTTGCGGATCTTCTCATTTTTATGTAAAAATATTCCTAGGTTTCATATTTAAAGTAATTTTGAACCTCAATAGATGTTGCTACTTCCAGACCAACCATTCTCTCACTTTCATTCTGTAAAATTTTACATATTACATAGGGTACATGTACACCAATGGCCTTGGGACAAGCATAACGCTATTCGCGCTCGTTTCAAACCAAGCGGCAGGGGAACATTTCTTTCCACCAAGATGGACACAAGGGATTCTAAAGGTCATTAATGAATGGCCTAGGCCATTAATGAATGATTTTTGACAACAACAAATTGCCTCCTCCAGGCTTTGGGGATGTTGATTTAGAATATTTTCTGTGTATGTAATAGGTGTGGCAAATAGGGTCACTAGGTTTCCATGCTATAAATATAAGTAATGACAATTATATTTTAATTTGCTGTTCTTTAGTTATATACTTAAATGTTTATGCATTCTTATTTAAATTTTGAAAAATACTCGATTACTCTACCATTAAAATAAACTCTATTTTCCATATCTAAAATATAAATTAAAAAAAATTCCAGATCGGAATAATGTAAAAATCTATACTTTAAACTGTCTTCTATTTCAGTACATAGTCCTTTATTATCATCAAATTCGTCTTGCAATTCACAAGATTTAGAAACCGAAATGGGTATCTAGCCTAACCCGTTGAACCTTTTTTCTATATTTGGATTACCACAACGCTAAAAAGCTTGACAACTATTGAGATTTGCTCGCATTTCATCAATGTTAGACAAATGCCATATTAGGGACAAAGATGCTGCTCATTTATTAACAGCCTATGTAGATGCAGTAAATGTAAATCGAAATAACCTTATGCTCAATCGTACATCCCTTAAGAGAGCAAGAGAAAATCCTTGAGAGGTAAAATCAGATTTCATGAATTTAAATTTAGATTTTTTAGTTATTCCCTGGTATAAAAAGCTACATTCAGATGTAACTGGAAAAAAAACGCCGATAGGCTTACCATGATAGCTTCAGGTTCCAATGTTAAACAGCTAATCAGAATTTCTGAGATATTTCTTAAGTTGTATATGATATCTTAGATGATTGCTCTTTATTGCTAACTGTTCAAGCTGTAGTGTTTTATACAGCGGCTTACAACACCGCCGTATAAATTGTGCATGTAATTTTTTAGAGCAAAAGCTGAACGGTGATATATTGCATTTGTATTGCTATCATCATGCACTTGAAATCGTACTGCAGAGTGTCTTTAAAGAAGTTCTTGCCCTTCTTAGTTCTAGATTCGATATTCCATTATTTAAGCACTTCAAAATTCAAAAATTACACATACCACTTAAATTCTAAAAGAAGAATTTGATGACCTATTATTGTTCATAGAAAGTGGAATTAAGAAATATTACAGAGAATTCTCATAACGTGTAATAATATTTCTTGCTGAAGTCCTCCCTCCTACAGGGATAAGTTTTCGGCAACCTGGAGCTTATCCCTGACCTAGAGGGATGGCAAAAGGAATTTCTTGTTTGAAAATTTATATATTTAGGAAGCAATTTAAATTGACACTACATGAAGAGATTGCTCGTAAATGTTGTTTTGCAGTTAAATGTTGTATGAAGATATAATTTTTCGCAGCAACCCATTTTAGGCCTTTTAAATTAATATAAAGTCTAGTGTCTAAAAAAAACCTGCAGCGTACAAAATGATGACAAACGTGCAGCAGAAGCAGTGATTGAAAAATTCATAAATCACTTATGGTACTTAGGGGATGAACTAGTAGCTTTGTCCATATTGGATGAAGGAATTAACTTTGAAGATAGGAAAAGACTTCTTCATACCAGTCAATAAAACTGTTTGATAAGTTACAAACACCAAAAGATGTTTTCCTATTTGATCCTGATTCATGGCAAAATAAAGGAAGCTATTTAAAGGGAAGAGATATCGTTAAAATGCTGAAAGTTGTGAATGATACAACTGAAAGAAGAGCACAATTAATCGAAGAATTTCACAATCAATTTACCAAATATGAGTCACAAAAGCAATTTAGGATTTTACAAACACTCCAAGACTATCGGAAAAAAAATGCACACGATTGAGATACATTGAGAAAAGCGTACGATTAAGGTAAAGTTTCTAAAGCAATATTTCATTCTTATTCAATGTAAAATCTTTAGACGATATGAAGTAACTAAAAAGATTAATTTTAGTGCTACCTCGCTGTAAAAATATTTTGCAAACATAGAAGAAACGATGTACGGGATCTGAAGTAAAAACTCGAAGATTTGTGGGAAAATTATCAAAAGTTTTAAAGTTCAACGTCCTAGGGGCACGTGTTATTATTGACCGATCGAGTTCAAATTTTGCACTGATTACTTTTTATTATAGTGTCACAAAACTAGGGGGCGTCACTTGTTGAATTCCGAAAAAAAAAATTTTCCCATATAAATAAGGACCACCCTAATATATATATATATATATATATACTAGCTGACCCAGCCACGCGTTGCTGTGGCTGAGAATGGAAATTATTTTTGTACGATCAAATTAATATTTTTAACAAAGCTGGAAAAAGTTCCGTTGATTTTAAATCACTGGGGAATGAGAATGGTCGTGTTTGCCCGAAGTAGGAACTAACTAAATTTTCTATAGTAAAACCATTACTATCTACGTTCCTAGAAAATAACGGGCAGCTGATATGCCCAATTTCTACCATTAAGATACCTTATAAAAATCAGGAATTTTTTCCGCTAAAATTAAGTAATATTCCTGAAATTATTCCGGAAGCCGCGTAAAAAATTCAGACATCTTTCCGTTTAAAGCCAGTCATGTTTCTGGAAAATCAGAGAAAACTTAGGTAGGTGTAATCGTTCGGCATCTTCCTGATTTAATTTGAAAGTTCCATCAGCATTATTGCAAACATGGCCGAAGTCAAGCAAGAATTGCAAGAAAGTATCGTGCATTACAATCGCCTGCAATTCTTGCGAAACAACGTCGTCCATGCCTATTTACTCCCTATCGGCACTTAATCAGCTTGGACAGACCATAATCAAACTGAAGCCAATACACTTTATAAATACGATCAGTTAATCTTTGAACTGGAAGCTAGAAATATTTTTCACAATAGTGAGAAAACTGCATTCTTGCAACGTGTAGCAATTCAGAGGACTTTTTGACAATAATACTTGATATTTCTGGAAAGTGTATAAAAACCACTGAAATCCTGAAACGTTATACGGAAATACTCAGAAACGTTTTGGAAATCTTTTGCAGTGTACTTACATCGTCCAAAGGTGCAAAATAACTTGAAAGTGGTAAGTAAAGTATCAGAATGTTGAAATTAAGCATTAACCAATATACAGATTTTGTATGCACAGTTTATACATAAATTGATAAGCTATAAAAGTGGAATTTTATGAATAAGGTAGATAACATTTATTTCGAACTATTGTTTCGATTATTTTAAATTATTAAAATTGAAAATTATCTTTGTACTAATTTGTTTACAATATTTTATGTTAATCTTTCTTTTGCTAAGACGAACAGATTTGATGGTTTTTCCACACATGAGCATGTTACATGTAGTTGTACCCATGGGAGAAACACCTATTTTCCTAGTTCAAACCGCCATTGTTTGGCCTTGAGATCTATTTATGGTTATCGCGAAGGCTAAGCAAAGCGAAATATGAAGCCTTCTAAGCTGTATTGGAGATTCTGACGATCTTAATGGAATGCATGGCAGCAGGATGATTCCTCCTTTAAACTTTTACAATAAAATTGCTGCTTCAAGAACATTTCCGGTGACCCTTTTGACAAATATACGTGTATATTTGTAAAAACCTAGGTGGGTTTAAATTATGGAGAATATTAATTCGTGAAATAATTTTCAACTGGAAATTGTGTAGTGTCATTCCTGGTATGTTCAGATAATTTAAAATTCAGTTGGAAACTTTACTGATTTGTTCTAATCAGCAAGTGTATCGATTTATTTATTTTTTTTTTTCAAATTACCGGGCAACAGCTGTTGCATTTAAAAGTTAATTGTGTCTACATTAACTTTTTTGTTGCCAAAATAGCGTGACTACAAAAGCGGTCCTAATAAAAAAAAATATTTTATTCGGGAATACACTCTTAATTAGTTCATTTTTCGTCTCAATTGCAGTGCAGAACTTTTCGGGCTAATTGATGCACTGTGTATTTTGATATATTTCAGTTTCAATGTTTGCAATACCCAGAAATCGCTTAGAAAATACTTGTGCGAATACCTAATTTTGCGTTTGAACTCGCATGTTCGTGGTCAATCGCATCATCTCGACATTACGCTATAAAAACTATTGTTTTAAACATCCGTTGATTTCATCGGAATAACTGGTATTGTCTGCCGGAAGTCTCCAGACAGTATTCAGGCAATAGTACTAAAAGTTTATCGTTGCCTTTCAAATCTTACATAATCCTTTGATGCGCTTCGAATAAATGCTTTTTGCTCATGAGCCATAGTACACTTATCCCAAACTGTAATTGCACTCTTTTGCAACACTACAGCCATTCCGCGTTTTTTCTTTAATGATACACATTGCGTTTAGTTTGTTATAAATATCTAATAGGCAACTTTAAAGCTGTATGTGCTGTTCGTCTATCATCTAAAAAAAGTAGCAGCAATGCCTGACGATGCAATTGTCACTGCAATTTTCTGTTGCGAAAGTATATTTGCAAGAGTTAATGTTATTAAAAATCTCCTGGCGAAAAAAAGAAAGAAAATTAATGTTTTCCGCTTAAATTCAGTAACCTTCCAGAAATTATCCTGGAATATTTTTGAAGAATTCAGTAGTCTTCCTGGTTAAAGCCAGTTATGATTCTGGCAACTTCAGAGAAGCCTAACGTAGGTTTAATATAATAACCTGGAACCTTCCTGCTTTCCCAACTAAGATCTCGAAGCATTAATGCAATCATTGCTAAGCTAGATTCTAAAGCAAGCGCTGGCGGAATGTACCTCATGGGCAACTTCCTGCATAGCTTCTTGATCCAGGCATCTTTTCGCTCTCATTGGGAGTTGCGTCAATCTCGATTGACCGTCATCGAGCTGAAACCGATAGACCAAATAAATACGTTCAGTTAATCTTGATACCGGTGGACAAAAATATTTTTCACAACGGTGTGAAATCTGCAATTTGTAGCATTTCAGGAAACTTTTTGACAAAGATAACTGACTTCCTCAGAAAGTGAATAGAAACCTGTAAAATCCCGAAACGTTATATGGAAAAAATAAGCAACGTTTCGGAGGTTTTTTTTTCTTCTCATTATAGTGTTTTTAGCAGTAGGTCAAACGATGTTAGAGTTATATCGATTAATTAACTTACACCGCCATCTATTAAGAGTTTACAGAACTAAACAATTAACACACACTATTAATGTGTAATTAACATTTTATTTGCAATTAAAAATTATAAAAACTATCCTATCTTTTAAGTTGGACCAAATTACAGATAGGTATGAAATTTGATAAAAATCGGTTCAGTAGTTTCGGAGTTTACCCCGAACAAACATCGTGACACGAGATTTTTATATATATAAGATATATATATATATATATATATATATATATATATATATATATATATATAACATTTAGTTGACAATAAAAAACTAATTGGAATGGGTTAAAAAAAGTCTTTTTGAAATACAAATTTCAAAAACATTGCAGGCACGTATTCCGAGGGAAAAAGAATTCCCTTTTTCAATGAGGATATGAGCTTATCGATGTAAACATTTGCAAATTTGTACTTCTTCTAACGTTGTTTTGTCTTACTTTACCATCCGAATCGTTTACAAATTTTTGCTTTTAGTGTTGTTTTTCTTGCTCTTACTTTGAAGCACAAAAGTTCTAGATTTATTACTTAAACTGAATACGGTTATATGGGCTGTATCAAACTATAATTTTACGAAACAATCTCACGACCAAACGGCACGACCTTGAGGGTCACGGATTTGGACAAAATCCTTGATATAGGTCGATTCCCACTAGGTATGAGCCCAGGTAAAACGGTTTGACTGCATAGGCACTAGTTTGGCTGAAACGGGGGTCCAAAGTTGATAATTTGGACCCAGAAATGCAATGTAGTTTCCTTTAGAATTCCCATTTTTACCCCTTTTTCTGCTATTGTACTTCAGTATGAGCCATTTGCATGCACTTACCTTTGAATTAATTACGGTGAATACCAATTTTTAATAAGTGGTTCTCAAATTTAAATTGAACACTACTTTTAATTTCAATAATTTGAATGCCAAAATAACATGGTGACAGGATATTTATCGTTTGCAAATGAAACTACTTACTTTGGTTTTATAATAATTCTCTGCTAGTAAAAAGTATTTGTCGTTTGCTAATGAAAACATTTATTTTAACTGAATATTTATCGTCTGCTATCATAAATATTCCACAATGATGAGAAAAACTGGGAGAGGAGAAAAAGCTCTAATTTATTGCACACTGCACATACAAAAACAAAAATGCAAGATAGTTTCGACTTTTCAAGTAACTTAAATAATGCTCATAAATAAATAGATGTTCTCCCTTCCACTCGTTGTACTAACAAAAGATGACAAATGTGTAGGGACATCGAACACAGTGTCGAAGTCTGAAATTCCAATGGTAATGCTATTGCATTTCTGGGCCAAAATAGCATTTTTAAACCCTCGTTTCAACCAAATTAGGACATATGCAGTCAAACCGCTTTACCTGGGCTCATATGTGGTGGAAATGAACCTATATACAGAATTTTGTCTAAATCCGTGACCCTTAAGTTCGTGCAGTTTGGTCGTCAGTTTCCTTTCTTATTTTTAAACCGCATTCTGTTAAACCATTTTTTAAAAATATGTATTTTAAATAAGTTCAATTTTTCTTTATATAAAGGACTGTTAAAAGCCTAGTTTATGATAGTATAAATATAAATACTTAATATTTTTCGCATTCATGTAACTGCTCTAAAGTATTTTGTCCTAAACGCATAACTTATGAACAGACAGATTGAGACTCTATAACAGAACTTCAGTTCAGGATTTATAATAGACTAACAGCTCTGGACTCCATAACATAATTTGCAGTCCATAAAATGGCTTACTGTATAAATTTTAAGATAAAAATATGCTAAAAATGAATTTTATAAAAATGAGTACTGCACACAATATAACGTTGCCTATTAATTTAAAGATTTGAACATACTTGCTAGTTTGACGGACTTTTTTTTTTTTTTTGGAAATAAACCCCTAATTGATGTTTTAATTTGCTGCTATAAAACCAAAAATAGAAAACATTTTAAAATCCTAGAAGAAGTAGGAAGGTAAGGATATAAATTTTAAGGACCAAATCAAAAGTATAGGAGATACGTTGTTCTGGTTCTGACTACCAAAATGGTAAAACTAGTAAAATTTAGATTTTTCAAAACGATTTCAAAATTTTAGAATATAAAATAATTAACATCAAAGCTTTAAAAAAAACCGATTGAGTTGCATTACATAAAATCTTTGACATTAAAAAAAAAAAAAAAAATCAAAGGTACTTTGCTTATAATGCGAAGTAGTATCGTGTGACTACCACAAAACTTTCTACTCTAACTTCTTGTGAGTTCTTGGCTCTTACGCATAAGTGCTTCTACTACGGTTTACTATTCGCAAAAACAGAATAAAAGCGCGAAAAATGAAATTAATTTTTAAAACCTTGCTTAAATTAAGTGTAAATATTTTATTTCTTAATAAACAGAAGCTAGCTACGGATAAAATTTTAAATCACTGAGATTTCTCCGGTCACTTTCTAACAGGACGTGAAAAGCATTCTCGGGGCATTCGTAAGTGAAAACATTTTAATGCGATTTAATTAAGTTCTATGACTCTTGCAAAAGATGCCCAAAATTATCCCCCTTTGGAGCGATTAACGTCGAAATTGAATCCACACCTGTTTCTGTGAAAGTTCACTTTTATTCCAAATTTTATCTAAATCGTATCATTACTTCTTGCGAGATATCAGTCGCGATTAACACGAAAGAAAGTTCAATTGCACCATGCCCTTTGCAACTATTGGCACCAAAAGCGAATCAGCTTTTGTACCCTCTAAGGTTTACATATGAGCCAATTTTTGTTTAAATCCGTCTATTACTTCTTGAGATATAGCAGTCAAAAGTAACTAGGAAAAAAATTCGATTGTTCAACACTCCTTTTAGCCTTTGGTACTAAAATTGAATCAGTACGTTTGCCTCTTAAGGTCTACATTTGAACCAATTTTTGCTCAACTTCGCCCATTACTTCCTGAGATATTGCAGTCCTGCATGAAGGAGAAATCGTTAGTTCGATTGTTTTTCCCCCTTGGAGAAATTAGTGCCAAAAACTACTAGACACACAAAAACACATATGTGTACCAAATTTTGTTCGACTCCATGCGGTAGCTGTGCAAACGCGGCCATAAAAAAAATACGTCACACACATTACAGACACACAAACTTTTCAAAATTTGTCAAAATGAACTCAGCGCACCTCGAAACGTGCAAATTCGCCGAAATTCGAAAGTTTTCCACAAATCCTATAGTTTCTTCTATATGTTATAAAGAAAAAGAAGTAATAATTACTGCCTTTTATCTTCCAATTAAGTTTGTAAATACGGTCTGACCTTTGACCAAGGATTGTATGGAAAGGCAAACGAGTTTACAGGTGGAAATAGACGCATCTACTAGTTTTCAGGGATGTCAGAACATTAAAAATCCATCCTGAAGGTTCATATCACAGATGAAAAATCATGCTCAAGGTATAGTCTTGCATCATGAAATTCAAAATGATATTATTGATTTATTGGGCGAGTAGTGTCATGAAAATTAACTCGCTAAAAAAGTAGTCTGAAAGGGCATGCAAGTAAAATAGACTGGTATATTAGTGGAAAATTAAAAGATCAAAGTCAAAGCGTCATTTATTACTTGAAAAACTGCATTGGTAATAAATTATTTTTAAATAAAAAAAAAGAACCGACTGCAAAAACAAAGAGGAACTAAAAAGTAAAAAAGAATTAGTCATACTTACATACGATTTCCTACCCAAACGTATAAATCAAATTTATTTTACAATTCCAGTACAAAAATCAACTAAACTAAACACCCAATTATAAAATAAACACTGATTTTAATCACTATACGATGAATTATTTTAATACTTAACTAATTATATGCGCTCTCTTAATTTTTAATAACCATTTGAAGTCGGAGCTTTCTATAAACTACTATCTAACGTAACTGATTAGGTACAATTTTAAAGACTTTCGCGTTTTGTTCAGTTAGTGTTTAACTCAGGTTTTTGTGGGTTGTCAGTTACGTTAGGTAGTAGTTTATAGGAGGCCCCGACTTCAAATGGTTATTAAAAATTAAGAGATCGTATATAATTAGTTAGGTATTAAAATAATTCATCGTATAGTAACTAAAATCAGTGTTTATTTTATAATTGGGTGTTTAGTTTAGTAGATTTTTGTACTGGAATTGTAAAATAAATTTGATTCATACATTTGGGTAGGAAATCGTATGTAAGTGCAATTAGTTATTTTTTACTTTTTAGTTCCTAGGTGTTTTTGAAGTCGGTTCTTTTTTTTTTTTTTTTGAAAATAATTTATTTTTTGCTTTTTAGTTGTGTAAATGTAAAATACGTACGTAGGGTAGAGTATGTGGTACACTCCTGACTCCTTACGTACATCTCGAGTGAGAGCACAGGAGTCTGAAAACAGTTAAGATGAGCAAAATAGGGAAAGAAATAGTATGCTTTCAGAAAAAAATTCACGAGTCACTAAAAAACAACAGAAATCGCTTTAACTTTGCCCATAGAATTTGAAGAGTTTTCTTGATTTTCCAAGAATCCCATCTTTAGATACTGACCTGATGACCATGGGATTACCTGGGAAGTATATACCTTTTCAAATGAGAAAAAAAAAATATATATATGAATCGGTCTATGCGTGTTTGAGTTTGCAGGGGACATACATAAAAAGATTCCGACAAATTGAAAATGTCGTTTTTGAAGTCAGTTAAAAAAAAAAAAAAATCTTAATGAGCACAACATTTTATACGATTGGCGCTAGAAACTGATCTTTGTTCCTCTCCAGGATTTATTTATGCGCTGATTTAGTTAGAACCATTTAAATGTCAGTAGTTTTCCTAACTGTTTTATATTTCACAACAATACGCGTCACTTAACTCATGAAAAAATCGTATTTCTCTTTACTTGGCCCCGTTATAGATCAACACGCGAAACAGAGTATCTACTGGTGATGTTGTATAAATGGAGATCAAAATACTACAGTAAAACCTGTAAAGTTGACTAACCTTGTAAGTTGACCACCTGCCTATGTTGACAGTTTTTGTCAGGAACGGAATTAGTCTTATATTATATAATGAAGGAAAACTTCTGTAACTTGACCACCTCTCTATCTTGACCACCTGTCTATCTTGACCACTAATGTACACTAAATTTGGTTCGAATTATAGTAAAAAACCCTTTGTAAGTTGACCACTTGGTTTATTTTTTTAACTTAAGTAAGCAAATTATTTTTTTTTTTTTATTATTACTCTTTTATAGCTTTCCAAGAATAATTTTAATGCTTTGATGCCCCAGTAATTTACCAACTAAATAAAACAGCAGCATAAAGCTTATTCAACTCTTTATTCTCCAAACTTGTTTTTCTTTTGTTGATCTATTTAAGATAGTCGTTTGTACTCTCTGTCTAATGAAAACAGTTGTCAGTAGAGAAGCAGTCTTTTTTTGCAGTTGCAATATATTTTGAGGCAAAAGAGTGAAAATAATTGTGCTGAAGAGTTAAGTTACTTATTTATGGTGCAAGGGATTAAGAGATACGACATATTCATTTTCAACTATCTTTATGAATTAGGAGAGTCCAGCTTGTTGCTCTTTGTGTTATAAATTTTTCATAAAATGGCTTCAAAAAGGATGTTAGTTGAACTTGAGATTGATAAAAAGTATGAAATATTAAAATTAATTGAAAAGGAAGAAAGCCAGAGAAAATTAGCTGACACATATGGAATTTCTAAAACTACAATATCTAATATAGTAAAAAACGAGGAAAAAATAACAAAAATATTTGAATAATATTCTTAATCATTGTTTTAAAGTAATGTTAAACAATAAAAGTGAGTTGAACAGAAAAGAGCAAGTGTGAATTAGTCGAAGAATGATTACACGATACAAGAAACGACAAAAAAATTAAAAAAATCATTACAACCGTTTATAAGCTGACCACCTGTCTAAGTTGATCACCGAAGTACTGCATCACAAGTGGTCAACTTACACAGGCTTCATTGTACTAGAGCAATGATACTAAATGAATTTCTGTTTGCTTCAGAGGAATCTTCATTCAAAATTTGCGATATGACTACTAATGATTAATACAGGGGAAATATTTAGGGGGAGGGGTACTCCCCCAAAGCAAAAGCCCCCTAAAAAGGAAAAATATCCTTCAAAACACTCCCCGCCCTGCCCTTAAGGAGGCATCCCTAATTAATATTTTTGTTTTATGGTACTTTTTTAACAGTGAGTAAAGAAAGTACCTTTGTTTTATGGCACTTTCTTTGACAATGGATTTTATATTTAATCGTTTAATATTGAAATTAAATAAAGTTAATTGTTTTTCACCCATTATTTTTTTCTAATGAACAAATATGGTGAAGCAAAAGTTTGAGACCTTAGTTAGATCACTTCTATCCATTAAGCAAAAAAGAAATATAAAAATCGTTTCACTAAGTGAGACGCTATGAATTTACGAACAACAAAGCACGAGTATGAAATTTCAAGAGCTCCCTCGATTTCTCCAGGATAAGAATTTTCCTAATCGGTTCTGGCGTCTTCTAGTAATCGGAAAGCATAGTACATAAAAAAAATTTTCAACGAAGTCAGTTAATTAGTATTGCAATAACTGTAAATTCGCAACTCCAGAGCTCGAATACGCTACCTTGCGGTGATTTAGAAAACTGCCGAAAAAGGTAAAACATTGCGTTCCACATGTTCATTTTGGGTAAAACAAACAGTTTGTTATGTGTATTTTTTTTTTATTTGCCTAATTCATCATTTGGAATCGTCATTCGCAAGCGTAACATCAAAAATATCTGATATAAACTGTGAGTACACATTTTATTTATCTTGTTCTGAGTGAATTTGAATAAATATCAGTTTTTCAATTCGATGAAAAAAAGCGGACTTAACAACATTGACTGGACACTAGGGCCATGCTAAAAAATTACTGCTTTTCCTTAACCTAATTCCACATAAATGATTTAAGTAACCTTGTTACTATAGGATCCAACTGAAATGGACAGTATTCAAATAAATTTTCTTGAAAATATTTATCGCAGAACAGATTGAAAAATCCAGAAAGAACGTTAAGAATTTTAACAATAAAAAATAAAAGCTTGGAATTTTTATCGCTAAAATATCGCGCCAACTTGACTTTATTGCTCTGCAAAAGCTGTCATTATCGGTGGAAGAGTTTCGCCAAAAATCTGTTTATAGGGTCATGGTTTTAGTATTGTGTGAAAGAATAATGTATCTTGACAAGATTTCGTATATCAGTTAAATCATTTCCATGACGAATAATAAATTAAATGCATGATGATTTCTTTTGATATCCAATCATATAATCAAAGACATAAATTATCCAGTGTTAAATGTTACTCTTGACAGTCTCTCACGTATGTGCACTATGTGACAAAAATGTCAACAAATGCCGGTAATGTCACGAAACTGAACATAATATGTACTAATGTATAAAAAAAAACAGTACAAAATGAAAATGCTGTTCGAAGCGAACCAAAAATTTATGAATTCCGAATTCAACATCGTGAAAATGGCTGCTTCAGAACAACTTACTGTGTGTTCTGCATTAATTGTTTACTTCCGTAATACTTTTTGGTTTCTAATCTCTTTCTATATGGGTCAGAATAACCAAAAGACTTTGAAAAATCTTTTCAAATGAATAAAGCGAAAAAATCATACATACGAGCAAAAATCACAACACTTTTAGCATTTTCTTCGTTACCAATATCCCGGCGCCCAACGTTTCCGGCTTCCTAAATGCTCGGCGCTCAAAGTTCCCAGCGCCCAAAGTACTCGGGGCCACCATTTAATATCAAAGCATGTATTCAAAAAAAAAACCTTTTTTTAAAAATAAAATTTCAATTTTGATGAGCCTTCGATTCCTATCCATCTTGATTTTTAACTTTCGTAATTTTATTTGGCAACAATATTTTGTTTATATTTTTCATGGAGATCTTTGAAAATTTTTCGTCGTTGACCATGTGCTTAAATTTAAATTCTTAGTAGTAAAATAACTCCTCTTTTTCAGAAAAAAAAACAGTATTTTTCACGTAACCTTTTTGTACTTACTTAATTTGTAAAACTGGCATATTTTGCTGTAGCATTTCATTTGTTAAAGTGTCCTGAGCCTGAGATGATTGATTACAATTACGAAAACTGAACTATTTTTTCAGTTTTTTTTTGAGCTGGGTTTTAATGTTGCTGTTCGGTTCAGCGTTTATATTATTTTTTTGTATCAATGAGTACCGTCAAGTTCTTTTTAAAGACTGAAACGCACCTAAATCATGCAATCTTAAGGTGAAAATGTTTTTGTCGGAAACCTTCTGAGAGTTGCTACGTTTCAACAATTTCTAAATTATTTCACAAATCCTAAATAAAGGTTTAAGAATTAGTAACTTATAAAAATTAGGGAAAGACTTCGATAATTAGGAATCTGGCGATCTTTGTTCATTGACATCAATTTTTGGTTGCAGCTCCTGCACTAAGAGGTATTTTTCTTTGCAAATCCAAAGAGAGAGGTCGGAAATATCTATTCACATGGGGTTACTATAAATCAACAGGGTTTCCAATATGAAATTATTCGTCCATAAATGAGACGACCATGCCAGATTCCCAATTATCGAAATATCCCCAAAATTAGATTGAAAATAAGTAGTGTAGCTATTAATAAAATTAGCAGTGTAACTAAATTCATTCAGGTGTATTTGGTAAAGTGTGCCCATAGTGTTTTTAAAAAGTTACATGCTGAATGAACATGAACAATTTCAAACTTTAGTTTGATGAGTGTGTTCACAATCCACATCTGTCATACGTTGTCATACGTTTAACAAAGAATTAATGTATATCTTTTTAAGATAATATTACTTTAATTATGACAAATTGGTCTAAGGGGATAGTTATTAATTACGTAAAGGTCCCAAGAGGGGGGGGGGAATCGGCCATACTATTAGAAATTGTGCGATGAATTTTTGTCTCTTGAATTATTTTATAATAAGAGACAGTAGTAGATCTTACTGATTTTATAATCTTGCATGACAGTTTTTGACCTATTTTTGTGCTGTTTTATGTATTTGCTGTGTTTTTATTAAAAACACATTTTTAAAATTTTTACACAAATGATTAAAATTTTACACTATTCAAACATCATAAGCATAAGCAGTTTTGACTTCCTTGTGCGTGACATGACACCCCGAAGCCCCCCGCACCTATGGTTGATTTCCTTGTGCAAAGGAAAGGAATCATTCTCTTCTGTCACGGAAAATTCCACTCAAATTTCAGCATAAATTTAAATTTTTATTACCTAAATACGAAGGTTGACAAATCCCTCCCTGATGTCTGTACACATTTGTATGTACATTTAGAGGCAACCAAAAAATGCCTTTTAAATATCCCTGAGTCCATTTGGACGCATTTTTTTTTTTTTGTCTGTACCTATGTGTATGCTTGCGAATCTCACAAATGCAAAAGCGGTTAGTTGTAGAAGGTTTAAATTTTATATGAAGTACAGCTCCTACGTCGCTAAGTTGAACACTTCCTTTTTTTCATTGTAATTGGATATTCCAAAAGAGTATTAGACGTTCTTTATTGTGGAAAATCAATGTTAATTCCATCTAAACATCCCAGTGGCAGAAGCATCGCGACACACACAGCGGCAACGATGTTGCAGACAACGAACCCTGCCCCATCGCTAACAGTTCTGTCTGTGCTAAAAAAATACAAGTTGTCCGAAAAAAAAAAGGTTTTTCCCAGAGAAAAAAAAAAGCAAAGCTGTCCGCAACTGTCGGATATTTATTTGCATGAACTGGCTGAGGCAGGGACATGGGCGGATTTATGGGGGGGGGGGGGAGCAGAGGGGGCAATGCCCCCCCAGTTTTAGGAGGACTTTATGTAGTAACAACACATCTTCCAAATATTTTTAAAAAAAATTATTATTTTTTCTTTTTTGAATAGTTTAGAAGAGCATGGGTGGATTTAGAGGGGGGCATAGTGGCAATGCCCCCAGTTTTGGGAGGGCTTTATATAGTAACAACACATCTTCCAAAATCTTAAAACAAAAAATCATGACTTTTTCTTTTTTGAATAGTTTAATGAAAATGAAGAGAAAAGTGAATGTCCTTTTCTGATGAGAGAAAAGAAAAGGGGGGGGGGGAGTGAACATTAAATAAAAATAGTACAGCTGTCACTGGGGTGTTGAAAATGTGTCAAAATTCACTATTTTAAACTGAAAAACCTTTTGGGAAAGTATATGAATGAAAATATAGGCTAAACGAGCTATACATTGAGCTGCAACACTTATAATAATTGACGATTATTTTAACAAATTAGAACCTAAAGCAAAGGGGGGAAAACTCCCCCCCTCCCCATTAGCGCTAACAGAACGATCTACTTGTTATGATTTGTGTCCACATTTCAAGTATATTTATGCATAATATTTATGTTCTTAGTAGATTAATAGGCCTTTTGAGAAATTCTAAAAAACGAAAAACATAGTTTTTTTCCTTCTCTCTCTCTCTCTTTTTAAGAGAGAGAAGGAAAAAAACTATGTTTTTTGTTTTTATTTGAGAGAAAATAAATGCTACCGCAAACTGAATTAATTTCAGTTATCTGAGTGTTCTGATTGAATGAATCTTTTTACTTAGAGGGAGAGTACAATTTTGCTGAGTACAATTTTACTTACTTTATAAATACTGTTTAAAAAGTAAGGTAAGTCATAATCATTTAAGTGAGTCAGTCCTTGTCATTATTGAAATCTAAATAATTGAGTCATCAAAAGTTTTGTAAAAATTTGCTGAAATTTTTTAAAAGTCTATAAAAACCTAACAAAATTGGTAAAATCGTAAAAATCCTTTAACTGTAAAAACTGACGAATTTTCATAAAAATTACAAACAAATCAAGCAAAAATTTTCAGGTAAGAGTGAATTACAAACAGGGCCGAATTTGCCTATAAGGTAAACAAGCTATTGCTTAGGGCCCCTGATTTGAAGTGGGTCCCTAACTCCCCCCCCCCCCCCCCAAAAAAAAAAATTTCCCTTTTTTATTCGTTAAAAAATGGAAATTGCTTGAAAAACTAATTTTATTTTTAAGTGCTTGAAAACCTGGAATATTTGGAAGCGTGTGGCTACAAACCTTAAATTTTAAAATTTCTAGCAAATGGTAGAGGTGGAGGAATGCCAAAACATGTCGAATTCAGCTCCTTGCCACATCCTGTATCAAATATGTTAAAATCATGGTTCTTACGTTTGTGACATATTATTTGAAACAAATTTTTGTGACTCCCATGTTTCATATCTTGCTATTTATTCAATCCCGAATGCAGTATTTTGGAAATTCTTTTTTATTGCTTTTATCTTACTTCTTCTGCATATTGTCTATCTGTTTAGCACGAAAAAAAATACACACTACTTCTATTTCTCTTTGTTTTCTGCCCCACTTGCAACAGAAGAAAAATAGTTGTCATGAGAAATTTATGGTTTCTTTTTTCTTTTAAATTTAAAATAGCTATTTGTTACAAAGTTAGAACAGGACTGTAAAAATTTACAATCAAGTACTAAACTATCCGAGACTATAAAAAGTACAAATGAAGTGTATTAAATAATTTTATTTATTCTAGAGTCCTTGAAAATAATTATATAAGTCTTTGACAATCCTAAGCAAAGTGAGCTCCAATGACTTCTACTGCATATTGTTAATCTGTTTCGCCAGGAAAAAAAAATACACTACCTCTATTCCTTTTCGTTTTCTGCACTACTTATAATAAAAAAAAAAGTTGCTGTAATGAGAAATCTATAGTTTATTTTTTCTTTCAAACTTAAAATGGCTGTTTCTTACAAAATTTGAACAATACTGTATAACTGTATAATCTGATTATCTTATTCGTTCTTAAGAGGGGAGTGCTTCAAAGAATTTAGGAAGGTGCACGATTGTTGTTTATTTAAAAGACTCGTTTATTATTTTTTCCATTGAAACCCCACTGGAAATTTTGCAGACAGACTATGAAGTTCTAAAAGTTTGTTGTAGACAGCTACAAAACTTTTTGCCACTGGGCTATGCATTAAGTTAGTCTCTAATGTGTGAGCCACTTCATGCACATCTTGTAGTTGATAAATATTTTGTGCTATTAGGCAAGTGTTGCTGACACCGATCCCTCACGACCGTTATTATTACTTTATTGAATGTAATTAAGGAAATTTTACAGAAGCAAAGGATTTTTATTTTCTGATTTTAATGCAAATAAAGTTTTTAGTTACTAAAAATGTAAATTGAAATTTCAATAAATCACCTTGAATTAAACGGAACCTCGGACTTATGAGGCTCGGATTTTTGAGATTTACATTAGAAAAACAAAAATCTTTGATTTACGTCAAACTGATAGTTTTATTGTAACTGATCCTTTTCTACGGACCGTTTTTGTTTTGAAAAAAAAATGTAATCTTATGTAAGAATAAGGGGAGGGGGGGGGGGGGAATCTTACATACCCTTACTTGGAGTTAGAGGGGAGTCAAACATTGCGTAAATGGCCCCTAAAAGCAACATGGAGAATAAAAAAGATGGGCTAAATGGTCTGTAAATGAAAGGAATAAATAATTAAAAATAAATATTAGACTTGTTTAATTTTACCCTGTTCTCTTTCTTAGGGATTATTTTATGAATTTCTTTTACCTTTTTACATTTCTCTGTTTATTTTGTTTTATATTTTATATTAAGTTTCATGGAATTGTTTACCCCTAATTTCCTAAATATGTGTGTGCTCAATTTTATTTAGTGAAGGAAATATGAGTAAATCTATGTACCAACATCATTACAGTTATACTCAAGAATGACTCGATATGCGAGATCCGGAAGCACTCAGAAGCATCGGAAGATGCCAGGAGATGCGACACCTTGGAAAGAGTGGAGCAAGCCAGTTAATGTAGCCGATAGAAAGGGTAACTTTTATTAAAAAATCTAAACTCAATACAGAGAGATTTTCTATAAAAGTAAATATATTCATTGGTCTGACGAGAAAAAATTAGGGTTTTTTTAAGGCAGAGGTGAAAGCATTTCGTTTTAAAAGAATTGCAATGGAATTGAGATGGAACAAGATACAAGTTATAAAGTTTTTTTGAATTTTTTTTTTTAATTTAGATAAAAAGTGAGATTATTTATTATAATTTTATTTCTTTCGCTCTTTATCATCTTAATTCTATAGTGTTTTATTTATATTTTTGAAACACAGAAAAAGAGTTTAAGTTTAAAGTTTCATTTTCAGTCCATTTATTTTCTTTAAAATAAAACTTGGAATAGACCATCTCTTTTCCCTTTAAAAAGTGCCATCTTGACGTTTTTTGCAACTTTCACCTCCACTTTAAGGACCCTTCACCGAATTATGATTAACCTTAAAGGACCGTTCATAAAATTCTAATTGACCAAATCAAACCTTTCACAAATTCATTTATTAATAAAGCAGTTTGTATTTTAGAAATCTGATACATATTAATGCATTACTTTTGGTTTACATTTTGTAATGTTACCAAAATATTTGATTTTTCAAAAAAATAGGACTTGGCGAACAATCCTGGACACATCTCTGGTATCATGACAATTACATTTCAAGTGCCTTATGCCCCAAGATGTGTGTGTGGGTTTTTTCTTCTTCGAAAGTTTTAATTCTTACTTTAAAATTATATTACTGTAGTATCAGGGCTGTAACCAGACTTTGGTTTTGGGATGGGTTTTGAACATATTGCGGATAAAATCTATATGATCAATAAGATTTAATTTTATTTGTATATTCTATTGGTTTTTGTTACAGTTGGTTGTTTAAATGAGGATGCTACTTTAAGGTCATTAGCGTAAGCAAATAAGGTGATGTGTCTCTGGAATGAAGAAAAAAAATTGATATGTACATTACCTCCCCCATTAGGGTGCATCAAACCCCCCTCCGGAAACAAATTGCTTTGTACCTAGTCTAAAAATGTTCCATTACCCTTAAAACTTCTCCATATCAAATATTTTTGTTTTCCTAATAATTTTAGGTGGTCCACGCCCACTTTGAAATTTCAGATTTTCCGCCAAAAACGACTAAAATCAGTATTTTTCATAATTAATTCTTTCAAATTTTAATTATTTAAGTCTTAATATTCAGTAAAAATTAATTAGGTAAGTGTAAAAGGCAAAATGGATCATAAAATCATTTAATTTCAATAATTAATACGGCTTTTGTGCTTTTTAATCTGCCTCTCCGCCGATTACAGCGAAATTAACTTTTACTATAATTATGTGGCGACATTGAATAGTGACTACAACTTCAACTCTGTTTACAAAACAGTGCATTATCTGCTTTTGCCAACTTGTAGTTTTTCCTTTAACTCATTTTTTTTACTTTTAATTTTGAGTCATTACTTAACTTTTATTTTGTTTTTTTTTCCTTTTCATTCTAATTTGAAAACATGTCTAAATTTTTAAGTGTTCTATTTTGCTTGATTTTACTTCTGGTTTTGATTTGGAAACTCATGCCTTGATTTAACTTAGTTTTTGTTCTGATTGCACAATGGACACAAGATCGTCGTCGCATATTTTTGGTCTTGGCGGCAAGATAAACAGTGACGATTCAAAAATAAATGGCTCCAAGCTTCCTACTAACTTGCAAGTTTTAAGATGCATGATGTATCATGTTGAAGAAGGTTCTTATGAAAACAGAACTAAATGGGAATCTTCAAGACTAGTCTTATCACAGGTAAAAATCTTTTACGAAAAAGCAAATATTCCTATGATTAGTGAGCTAAAAGCCTGTCAAAAAATTATTAAACTTCTTGATGACAATGCTAAGTTGAGGGCTATACCCCTTAATCGAAGATCTTCGCTCACCACTGTGCAAAAAGTAAAACAAATGGAAAATAAACTAGCCTTAACATTTCAGTTATGGCCTGCTAATGTAGAAGAACTAATGAAGAACAAAGAAGATATTTTCTTTCTTCAGTCAATGAAAAGTGATCGTATGGCAACTTTTGGATCATATGATAAAACTCTTGGAGATAAAGTAAAAAGACGAGAAACACGGTTGCACCAACAGGAAATAAGAAAAGCAATAAGTTTATTCATCCTAAAGAAGAAGATGATCTTCCCATATGAAGAAACCTAATCTTGTTTCACTTTGCAACATGCTTAAATGTGAGTCCAGCGCAACAGGCAGCTTATGCAAAGGCACTAGTTACAGAACTAGGAGGTGAGACATCTGCCATAGCGGCATCTTATGCAACAACAGATAGATCAAGAAGGGAAGTTGCAATGGAAATTTCAGGAGCCTGTAAAGAGCAGTGGTGCTTTCCTGAGCAAGCTACTTTGCATTGGGACTCAAAGCTCACAACCACATTGTCC
The DNA here is from genome assembly GCF_026930045.1 of Uloborus diversus. Taxonomy (NCBI): domain Eukaryota; kingdom Metazoa; phylum Arthropoda; class Arachnida; order Araneae; family Uloboridae; genus Uloborus; species Uloborus diversus. Next base: position 58,082,872 of record NC_072736.1, on the reverse strand, counting down.
AATAAATATAAAATGGAAGAACGTCTCACCATCGTCGTTGGAGATGTCCACCAGCAAAAAATTCTTGGTGTGCCAGCATATCCTCTAGGAACTGATCGCAAATGTGGTTCAATCATTGCCAATTTAATATATGAGCATCTCATTTCTTGGAACTGCACACAAACAGTTGTAAACATGACATTTGATACAACTTCATCGAACACAGGCCATAATACTGCCGCCTACGTCAGTGTGCAAAAGAAGCTAGGACGTGCACTTCTTTGGTCAGCTTGCCGACATCATATAGGCGAAATCATTTTGACCCATGTATTTGATGATTTAAAAATAGAGGCTTCAAAGTCTCCAGATATATCCCTGTTTAAACGATTCCGTGATAATTTCGATCATCTTGATCTTGATCATAGCCGGTTGACTCCACATGTCACAAAATCACTGAATGAAGAAGCAAAACACATAGCTACTGGTCTTAAAACTAATGCAATCGAGACAGCAAAATGTGCCTTAAATTCTGAACAATGTAGAGATGATTACATGGAGTTTGCAAAACTTTGTATACTATACCTAGAGTCTCCGAATATAACACAAGAAACAAAGTTGAATCGCCCAGGAGCCTTACACAATGCACGGTGGATGGCTAAACTTTTATACACAATTAAGATGTGTCTTCTTGAGAAACAAATAACACAACTACCTGCAGGCACTATAGCTTCAAAGCAACAGATTATAAAACTGCGCGACTTTGCAAATTTTGCCACTCTTATATACAGCTCTTGGTGGATAACCTGTAATTCTGCCATAAATGCTCCTTGGAATGATTTACAAATGCTTTGCTATCTAATAGAATATAAAGTTGTCCATCCCACCATATCCGACAGTGCAATCAGTGCCTTTGCAAGTCACTATTGGTATCTTACAGAAGAGATGGTGCCACTTGCTCTGTGGTGCAACAAAGTTCCGGCACAGGAACAAAAAGCCATGGCTAATGCACTGCTAGCTACGAAACCAAGTTTTACCAATACTGGTTTTAAGTTGAAAGGTAGATATGGCATGGGTTTTGGGAAACTGAAATTTCCAAAAAATGTCAACATCAATACAAAGCTTTCTGATTTAACTGGAACAGATTCTTGGTTTTTGTTTTCCTTGTTGGAATTGGACTCTGATTTTTTAAAAGAAGAAGTTTCAGTATGGCCAAATAATACATCCTACATCGCAGCCTTTACGAAGTTAAAAGCACTAAATGTTATCAACGACTGTGCAGAATGTGGGGTCAAGCTTAGTAATGACTTCATCAAGTCCTCAAAGTCTGAAGATCACTACCAGCATGTTGTGCAAGTTGTTGAACAAGATCGACAAAAGCGAAAAAATCTAAGAAAATGACTCAAAAATTTAAATGAATCAAGAATGAGTGCTGACAAGAATTAAAATAAAGATCAAAAGCAATTAGTGCATGTACATCTGTTCTTTTGTTGCATACTAAATCATTCGAATGTTTATATGTTTGTTGGAATAGATATTTATTTCTTTTTTCCTCATTAATGCTGTTTTTTTATCAATTTTTTTATTTTGGAGGACCGGTGAACCACATAGATATTATTCAAAACTCATGAAACTTTATGTTCATACTTTTTTTGGCATTTGGAACAAAAATAACATAGGTACAAACAATTTCTAGAAAGTTTTTTTGAAACATGGGGGGTTTGATGCACCCTATCCCCCATGTCAAATATTTGATGCCTTCTTGATGAATCAAAAAAAGAAAAAAGAAAAGAAAATACACTTGTACATGTATGCACATTCGAAGTAATACTTTCAAAATTCATGTTTTTTGACACTTGTAAATTTTTAAGATATCAAATTTCGCACTTTTAAATTTCAAGAATTTTGATGCTTTTGTTAGCATCAGGTATTTAAAATCTGAGTGAAACTTAAGGTTTTGTAATAAATGATGTCCACAGTAATTACAATAAAATAAATACTGCTGATAAAGCACTGGTTATGTTCATTTTCTTAATAATAATAATTTCATTTTTATATGAAACTAGCTGTACCCGACGCACGTTGCTACGCCAACAAAAAAATACATCATTATACTGATTTTCATGACAATCGGTTGAACGGGGCTGAAGTTGCTACTCTGCAGTGCCACCTGGTGGCGAGTGGCTTCAATGAGCATATTATGCACCTTCTCCGTGGAAAAATACATATAAATAGCAATTTTCATAATAATCGGTCCAGATATCAAATGAAGCCGTGACTATACTCAAATTTTGTACTCACGAAGTTTGCAAGATCAATCAATCGCTAAAAATATCAAATAGAAATCGTTGCATGAAAAGATATAAAACAATAAAGAAAGAATTTATTTGTTCAAACTCAAGAAAAATGGCAAGAGCTAACTTTTTATCAATGAGATCTTTCACGCGAATTAATTTCTGCAGCCGATAATTTCATTCGTATTTATCCAATGGATTGTGATTTAAATTGGAATAAAAAAGGAACTATCGATTGGATTTTTTTTGAACTGGTCTATAAACATTCCCAGTACCAAAAATAACAAACGGTGAAAGTTTCAGCCAAATCTGCCGGGTAGCTTTTGAGTTCATGGATGACATACAGACAAACATTCATTTTTATATATATAGATTGGGGAAAATGAATAAGTAAAAGTAAATAAATAAAACTGTAATAAAAAGTATTTCAGCAAAAAAAAGTAGAATAAAAAACGCATTTTGTAATAGTTTTGAAATTTTTCAGAGGGGATTTAAGCCCTAAAAACCCACCCCTTAAATACAGCTATGTGTGTACTATAACCTTTTCATTTCATTTTAAGCAAGTAACTGATTTATTGCACTCATTAGTGTTTTCTTCACAGACGTAAATGTTTTAATTTTGAAAGGGCAGCTACACCAGAGTATTATGCTTATAGTAATATACTTACAGAATTTTTATTTATTTTTTTAATCAAAAAATTGATGCATATTTGTTTTTCTTTCTTAGAGATGGACCAAAATAAAAAAAGGTTAAGAAACAAAAAAAGGAAGCTCCGATATAAAAACAAATTGAGGGGCATTGAATCAGGGTAATGCTTTAAAAGAGAGCTCACATAAAGAACAAAAGACTGAATCATCAACTGTTGTGTCTGAGGAAGAAAGAACCACTGCTGCAATTGGGGACACTTCCAAATCCAAAGAAAAAATCAGCTCTCAAATTAATGAGACGAAAAAAAAATCCAAGAAGAGTCTTGAAACTTCAAGGGAGAGAAATAATTCTGAAGCTTCTCAAAAAAGAAAAAGTACTGAAGTTTTAAGAGAAAACAGTAGTCCTGAAACTTCCAGAAAAAGTAAAAGTCCTGAACCTTCCAGTCAGGAAAATGACTCAGAACCTTCAGAGGAGAAAGACCAGTCAAAGACTTTTGACAAGATCCAACATCCACCTCGTGAGAAAAAACCTTCATTTTTGGAAAGATTGAGGAAGAAGCGTGCTGATAAAGGAATCCTTCTTCTTCCACCCAAAATGGAGCAAAAAATTTACAACATCAAGAAGGCATTGAGGGACAAAAATTTGCCCCCCGAATACATTATCAGCGTTGTAAGAAAAGAGAGAAGAAAAGCAGAGTTGAAGATGAGGAAATTGAACAAGGTATTTAGTTTCTCAATATATTTCTTACATTTTTAGTGATTTGTATAGTATTTAATATTACTTTAAAAACTGTTGGATTTTTACTCAAGAAAAAAGTGTTTTCCAAATTAAAAATTTTTTTAGCAAGCTTGTCAAATTTTTGCTTGCAATATTCTAACATAATTTTTTTATGCTAAAAACTTGAATTATCTTAACTAATTAAACAGGATCACTAAATGTATTGTTAAGCATAAAGTGGAATTAAGTTAAAGAGATTATAGTAGAAAAATCATTATATCTTGTATTCATGGGGGTAAATTTATCATGTAATTTTTCTAAGAGTTTTTGAGCTTGCAGTTTAATATAAACGAATGTTGTCTGAAAAGTTTCTGACCTAGCAGAAAAAAAAAGCGATATTTACCATCCAAGTTGATTGTTATTTTTCAACATAGTCTCCTTGTAAGTCCACACACTTGATACAGCGATGCTCCCATCCTTTTAACCCATTCAAATAGCGCGATAAGTCTTTCTCGTCGAAATAACTGTTGACAAAGTTAATTACCTCTTCATTTGAAGAAAACCTTTGCCTCCCAAGAGCTTTTTTCAGCTTAGGGAACAAGAAAAAGTCACTTGGGGATAGATCTGGTGAGTAGGGTGGGTGCTCAATCAGTTCATACTTTAATTCATGGATTTTAGCCATTGAAACCGCTGATGTGTGTGCTGGAGCATTGTCTTGATGAAAAAGGACTTCTTAATTTTTCAAATAAGGCCATTTTTCCTCAATTTCATGGTTTATTTTCTCAAGGAGAGTGGCATAGTATGCTCCTGCAATGGTTTTACCCTTTTCAAGGTAGTCTATGAATATTAATCCATGGCTATCCCAAAAAACTGTTCCATCACTTTTCCAACAGAAGAAACAGTCTTGACCTTTTTTGGAGCTGGTAATCCCTTTGCAGTCCACTGTTTTGACTGTGTTTTTGTTTCTGGGGTGTAGTGGTGGATCCTGGTTTCATCTACAGTAATCAGTCGTGGGGAAAAATTCAGTTTTGTTGCGCCGGAATCGCGCAAACAGCGTACTGCAAATATTCATTCGGACCTGTTTCTGGTTCAAAGTGAGCAAATGCGGCACCCACGTGCAGCTAGCTTGCCCATGCCCAATTCTTCATTAAAAATGTGGCGAGCACATTCCTTGTAGATATTCATAGCTTCTGCTATCTCCCTAACCTTCCATCTACGGTCATCCAGCACCATCTGATGAACTTTGGCGATGTTTTCGTCAGTGGTAGCAGTTTTGGGCCGACCCGAACGTTCATCATCACCCAAGCTGGTACGTCCACATTTAAATTCTGCTGACCAAAATTTCACTGTGGTAGATGATGGAGCAGAGTCCCTATACACAGGGTCCAACTCCTCTTTAATCTGGGCATGGGTATTCCCCTTTAAAAACAAGTAGCAAATTACAGCTCAATTTTTTCCATTTTCACAAAAACGGTCACATCAACTCAAGAAATTGCTGTCAAGCAAACAATTTGAGCTTAAATTGGTGCCAACTTTTTAGACAGCCCTCGTACTGCTAATTAAATTAAGCAAGTCTTTAATAAGCATTTTCATGCTATACTTTTAGAAATTTAAATTTTTTCTGTTCAAAATATGGACTGTACTAGAATTTATAGTTTAATTGAGATTAGTACACCAACCGACAAACATTTCTATGTACAACTTGTAATGTGTGTTGCAACTATTGAAGAGCATTATGTATTTATTAGTTTGAATTGATTTCTGCCAAGGGCGTCCATATGGGGGGGGGGGAGCTAGTGGAGGCTCAAGGCCCCCCTAGAAACTAGAGCTGCCTTGCATTTAGTACTTTTTTCTTTTCAAAAATGTAAAATCATTTCTTCCCCAGCCATTAATGAATGAGTCATTGAAAATGTCAAATTTTAACAACTCTAATCTATACTGAGATCGGTTTCTCTAAGGAAAATATATCCTGCTAAACCATGGGGAATATATTTGATCCCCGCTTAAAATATTACATATGGGCGCCCATGATTTCTGCTACTATTGTTATTTACATTTTTTATCACCTTAATGCTTCTGTAGACTATTAAGCCTTTTTTGATGCACACTTTTTATTTCCTAAATTGTCTTTTTTAGTATTATACATTCATGTAAAATGTAATTAAAATTTAAAAATTTATTATTATTATTATTGTCTCAACTGTTCAGTTGTTTTGAAAATTTCATAATCTTTGAGCATAATCAATGGCAAAGACTTTGAATTTACTATAAAAAAAAAAAGTAGAAGAAGAAGAAGATGAAGATAGCTCCGGTTTTGGAAAACACGATGGGAAACTTTATAAAATCAATTTCAGTGAAAAGCAAAATATGCAAAGATTTAGCAACTAAATTTAATAGTTGTCACATAGATCTAGCCTATATCTGTATTGACTAGAAAAAAGGTTTAGTTAAGATTCTAAAAAAGCAGACTTAATTTGAAAAAAAAAAGAAGAAAAAGCTTTAGTTTTCAATAGTTTCTTCTTCATTATGCTGCACTCACTGTTTATTACTTACATCATCAAATATTTCACACATCAGTCCTTAAAATAATGTTTGGCTTCATTTTTCATACCTAAAATCATTTTTTGCCTATTGCTTTTGCAAATTATATTTTTAACCATTAGTTTAAGTTAGTGCAAATGCTTGAAAAAGTTCAGTAGTAGTTTGTCTATGAAAGATACATTGCTATGACAATTCAGTCAATACCCTGGAGAATATCTCACGTGAATGAATTTTTTACTACATAGGTTGTTTTAGAGTTAAGTTAATTCATTTGTATAAAACTGCATTAAATTAAATTTTTTGTATCTTTATAAGAAAGTTGAAATGTCTTATTCATTTCTTATTTCAGCCATGTCTAAACTGCAGGCAAATAGGTCATCTGTATGCTGATTGCCCCCTTTCTTCTCAGCATGGGATCTGTTTCAAATGTGGTTCCACAGAACACACATCTTCTAAGTGCTCCAAAGATATTTCAGGTACCACATCAAGCTTTCTTAAACTCTACCACATTGAATTTCTTAATAATGAGTGACAAATGCATTCAGCTACAGTGACTTTACAAAAGTAACTAATGCTGATTGACGACAAATGAGACAGTGAGAATCAAACGGATGTAAGTGGCAAAATTAAGAAAATGGAGATAACCAGAGTACAAATGGTTGGGGAACCTCTCCTCTGTCTTGGGGCAAGAGATAGTACTAGTAGCCTTGGTAGGTGCTGCATGATTTAGAAAGAAAGAATTCAATGAAAGCATGCCTAGGACCTTATTTTTAAAGTTGTTTAACCCAAAACTTTAAAATGTCCACTTACATCCCTTTGCTTTTAACTGCCTCAAATCATCTTTTGAGATGAACCTAATTGTAGTCTGGAGATGTAAATCAATGCTGTTCTATTTTTAATTGCTTTTAGTTTAAATATTCCAAGAAATGATTGTTGAATGTCAAAAACATTTTTAGTTAAAAATATCATGAATAATATTACAACATGCTCATTATCCTCACAATTACTTTAATATTGTCAATCAATTGAAAACATCAATTGCAATATCAATTGAAAATATTGCAGAAGAAGCAAGATAACTACTAAAGCTCTAGATTAGCAGCCGCCAGTCATCATCAGGCAAACATTTAATTGAAAAGGCAAAAAAAAAAAAAAAAGTCTTAGTTGGCAAAAGTGATGACCATGTGTTTCTGTACTTGTTAAAGATCTTACCATATATTGTGCTACTACAACACACTTCCTTCCCAAGGCAGTTCCAGACAGAATTCTCGGAGGGGGCCATTTGAAAAAATACGATATGGGAGTAGGAAAAGGTTCCATTGCAAAAAAAAGACACTTAAAACCAGTTAAAAATTTAATTTCAGAAAACTATTGGCATTTATTAATAGTTGGCAAAACGAGTCACAGGGAATGTAATTCAGTTGTTTAAATTTAACAAATGAAAGATGTTAGGGGTTAAATTTTTGCGCAGAAAGCAGAATGATTGTTTTAAGCTATTCAAATCTCATGATAATCTGGAAATTAGGAAAAATTACAGCTATTGTAGGGATGTGGGCACTTGGAACAGCTTACCAGAAGAGACTCTAATGAGCAAGGGAGAAAGAGATAATGAGCAATGAATAGCTTTAAGAAGGCAATTGATCTTCATTGGGGACTTATAAACTGACTTGGACCATCCTAACTAGGCCCAGTGCCTTTTGCTGGTCATCACATTTGTATTTATTTCAATATAAGTGTTGAAATTCAATATTTTGAAGGAAGTGGATAATAAAAAGGAAGGTATTTTCAAAATTTGTAGCATTGTAGTGTACAATAGTATGATGTCTTAATTTAATGGTGAAATAGATTAGCTTTTCAAATAACATCACATTGTAGCTTCATAAAATCTACAAGATTAAGGTTTTTAAAGGGATTTCTTTTAATTTCTTTCTAAATCTTCAACATTTTAATGTTACATATTCCTGAGGTTTTTATATTCAATTATGTTGCACTAGGAAGGTGCAGTGCCTGTTTGTTTCACTTGTCAACCCTCTTGTTCACTGCATTTGCCAAGCAGGCTACTTTGTATTTGGCTACTGACTTGTGGAAACTTTTACACCACGGGGCTTATTCCCTTGCTGGCTGGGCTCAATAAGAGGGCACAACCTGCTTGACAGTGGCTGTGTGGCATTTTGTGACAAACTTGGAAATGTCTGGGAAAATATAGTGCCAAACTAAATCTTAGCCTCAGAACATTCTATTTTTGACGGTATAGTTTTTAAATAATCATTTCTGGCACACAAAGGTCTAAGATATGAGACAAGCAGGATAGCTTCTGAATGCCTTGAATTGGATGGTACTGTCTTGATGCTGGGAAGATTGCCAATGCAGATTAATTAGCATTATGGACTGAGGCGCAGATTTTAATAATATAGATATGGTGATACTATCATAAATTATCAAGAAGCGTGAAATAACATTGAAATATATAAAAATGAGTAATGCCTCTGAAAGGAGTAGCTACTTCATTCAGTTTAAATTACATGCTGCTGTTGAAAAATAAATGAATAGTTGTAGTTGTGGTCTATGTTTCAGAATTAAAAAAAGTGATTCATATTTATGCTTTTAGCTGTTGTGTAATTTTGTGGCATAAGTTCATATCTACTGTTGTAATAGTGTGCAGTTGAATTTATAGTTCTCCTTATTTTTCATTTTAATGTTATAATTTTATATATAGCTTTTATACTTTTATGCATTGATACTTATATTTACTAGAAAATATTTTAATATTATTGATTTTTTAGGGTATCCCTTTGCTAAGTGTTTTATTTGTAATGAGCAGGGACATATTAGCAAAGACTGTCCAAAAAACAAACATGGTGTATATATCAAAGGTATTTTTCAATTATTTTAAACTGAAGTTTTAACCAATTGTTGTTTTTTATGCTTGTAACTTGAAGTTTTGAATTTATGTATTTTTCAGCAAGCTTGTGTTGCAACTTTTGAAATCCTTCGCTTCCATTTATGAACTTTTAGCAAATTCCAGTTTTCTCTCATACTTGAATCCATTATTGCAGAAAGGGCATAAGTCATGTTTTTTTTTTTTTTTTTCAAAATTGAGTTAGCTGTGGTTTTCCCATATTTGTATGTAGAGTCATTGACTAGTGTAGCAGGGAATTCAGTACTCGTACAACAAAGCACTTTATTTTGGGTTCACATTTTTTGTTTAGTGCAGAAAGGGCATAAGTCCCGGACTTATGCCCTTTCTGCACTAAACGCGAAGGAAGAAATAGTAAGACACAATGGCAAGACCATAGAAAAACTAGATTTTTTTGGCATAATGAAGTAAAAACAAATAGCTCCTTTAATCTTGCATAATCTCTGTAATGGTAGGTTTGTCTGTTCGTTGGGTTAGGGGGAGATTTGAAGTCACAGAATCGGAATGAAATTTGCTAATTTCTCAGGGTTTTTATTAACATCACTCTAGGAATTGCAAAAAACTGTATGCTTTCAGCGAGATATGCGCTGGTCAAAATAAGAACAACACTGCAGGACACTTTTTCTAGAAATAACACTGAAGAAATTTTACAAGATTGCTGTTGACTTTCCTCTGAGAGGACGTTTGTTTGTCCTTTGGGACTGGGATTTTAGGACAGTAAAACTGTTAAATAAATATTACATATTATTACCATTTGAATTCCGATCTCTTATAAGTAAAATTCTGAAATTTCAGCAAGATTCACCTTCACATTTGTTGAAAACAATGAAATCTGTAACTGCTAAAACAGGGTCCTTCATTTTTTAAGAGGGCTTATCACCCAAATTGGGATTTCGGACAAAGATTCTACTTCAAGGATGAAAATCTTCCGTAGATCCGCGATTTTCCACTTTTTGTATGTTTTTCATTTGCCGGCCGCCGAGCATTTTCATGCTATCGTGTATGTATTTTATTTTCTGCTGGAGACTTGCACGCTCATTGTTTTGCCACGCCTATTTCACAGCCACTTTCTAGCGATTGCGCAATTACTCTCTCACCTCCCTTCTGGGCCCTGACCTTCCCACCAGGATTCTTGCTAAGGCACACGTTCTTTCTTTAGAAAGAAGTAAGGAACTTTTTACTGTTAGTGAAGAGGGTGAAATGGGAGTGGGCGGGGAAATGCTGGAGGGTGAAGGTGGGTGCAATCGTTAGATGTAGCTTTTGAAATCCGATTGCATCCGCTTCTATAACACTCTCTCATTTTTATCTGCTATGCCATTTTACTGCTTAGAGATTAATACCTTTTTTAAAACTAATATTTTCAACCCTTCTTATACTTTATTTATTTGTTTTATGAAGACTTCCACGGCCATTCAAAAATGTTTATCCTATTCCATCCAAGTTAATTTAAGCCAACATCATTCTTCAAGTCCAGTTTTAATGCTTATCAGGCTTACCAAAGATATAGCTCAAGAAGATCTTAATAAATTCAAATTTATTTTAATTATACTGTGCTATTTTATTATGAAAAACATGTAAATATAGGAAATTAAAGATGCTTATATTCTCAAATCATGACATAGTGTTTAAAACTTTTTATCAATTTAAAAAATAATCATTTTTATGCTAGTGCTTAAAATGATCGTCAAAGCTCAAAAAGTTTTAGATTGGGCTTAGTTTTTAATGATTTTTTTAGAAAATACCCAGCTGCTCCACAAAATTTCAAAATGCTGCTCAAATTATTTCTCCAAGGTTAGCCACACAGATGATGTCATTTTGTAGTTATGGTGTCCAATGTTTCAGCTTTTTTTAAATGTTTAATGATATGGAAGTTTTATAGCATTAGATGTCACATTATAAAGTCCAAAATAAAAGAATAAAAAAGTTAATTTCAGTGACGAAATGAAATGTAATTTAAGATGAGGTAAGTAATGATCCTACTTGTGGCTAGATTAATCATAAAAAAATTAGTAGAATTTTGTTCATTTCTGAATGAAAAAAATCACTTTTTATTGATTCCTGGAAAGTTGCATTAGTTGGACTTATGCCCTTTCTGAAATAATCGATTCACTTGAAGAAACTTAACTTGTTTCCATGTCGGATTAAACCATAAGTTCACAAAGTTTTGTGATTGATATGACTTTCCGCAATAAAAAGTTGAAGTTCTATTTCTATGAGGTAATGTAAAGTAAATTTTAACTACTAAAATCTAGATTAATAACATATTAAGACCACCATAGAACAAATTAATGATATGATCATAGAGCCCTCTAAACTCTTAAACATGAGTTATCTTGGTGAAAAGAACCAGGCAGTTTAGAAGAGTTCCCGTGACTACCCCTTGAAACAAGATGCCATTTTCGGCCTAACTGAAGTCATATTCTTTTCTACATTGACATAAAAATAACCAGGCACTTGTCAGAGCAGTCTTGATTGTTTCCTGCTCTGAATTATCAAAATATTGCATATTTTCTTTATTACTAACTGATAGTCTTATCATAATTTTATCTCAAGTTTCATTTCCATGCTGTTCGCTCCTTTTGCGTATTGTAAGAAATATTGTGTATTCTACAAGAGTCGATCCAAAAGTAAGGTTCCCATCAACAGGGATGAGATTCTTGGCTTTTTCTGCTGGCTTTTAAAAACTTTCCTCCTTTTCCTCCTTTTTTTTTTTTTTTTGCTTCTTTCAGGCCTTATTTTTCTCAAAAATCGGGAAAAAATACGATTTTTAAAAATTTTTGGTACTTGATTTCTTATTCTTTCTATTTTTTCCTCTCGAATCTTCATCCTCCGCGATATCTGCCAAAAATGTATGTTTTGGAATCATGCCAACGACGTCAAACACGTGCTGCGCCGAAAGTTGCAAGCATCGTTTGAGATTTCAATCTTTTTGCATCCTGCAAGTATTTCAGTTATTTTTAATGTTGGATAATTTTTACTGTATGCTACCTTATATCTGTTTATTTTATTCAGCATTTCAATAATATTTTTATTTCTTTATTTTATTTTAGAAAAAATTCAGGAGTCAGTCAAAAAACGTAGCTTAGCACCCACTGTCTCGAATTTATTGAAACTTGGCATGGTTACTTTTTTTGTGTATTTAAGTAAGTGTAAAAAATATTTATGGTAAATCTCAAATGGTTTAGGCTTTACAGCCTCTTAAAAGTTTTGAGATTTCATGATTAAATGAGGCAGCTGCAAGTTGTTCTTTTGATTCCAAAATCGTATTAGGAAGTTTTTTAAAAACAAATTTTGGGTTCCAATGCAAGAAAAAAGATAACCAATCGTTTATATATTTATTTATTTTCAATTCTTGCTGTGAAAAGTATGTTTTACTACAGAAAGAAATATTAGGCTTTTCTCTGTTGTAAATTTTTACTTTAAAAACAGACTTAATTTTAAAATTTATGTTCTTACTCGTTTAACACTATAAACTCAAATGTTTTTAATGAAAAAAAATGTATTTTTCTCTAAAAAAAAAAATGAAAAGTTGACACTATTGAGTGATGCAGCCAAGATTGACCTCCGGCTCCCCCAACCATTTGTTCAAGGACTTCAATTGTTGCCTCTTTTTCAAAATTTATATTTATTTGAGAATAAGCACTCTTGCAAGAAATGGTACAATACAGCAAATTGTACAAAATTGTTACTTATAATTAAATACATATTACCTTTTAAACTGGTAAATTAGCCATTTTTGTTGAATTTTTGAATATCATGGCTTCTAGGTTCTATTTTGATGCGGTTTTGGGATATCAGCCCTTTTGCAAAATGTTTTTGGATATCATCCCTTTTAGGATTTTTTTTTTTTGGATTTCTTCCTTTTTGCTATCTGACCACTCTCATCCCTGCATCAATTTTACAAATATACAGCACTGTCTATGCTCAATGAAATTTACATTGTTGGAAAGAAAAAACGTTTCTCTATTCTTATATATAGTCGTCATCTTTTGCTGTGCAATATTGTCGAGATGGTGCCCTAACTTCCGTATCAAGTGTCACTGAATTTCACCGTCAACCCGTTGAGCAAGCATTTCACCCGTTTTTGACTTTGTCGTCACTCCGAACATCGAAATGTTCCTTTAACTTAGGAAACAAGTGGTTATAACTAGACTCGAGCTCCGGACTTCAATGAAGAAAAGAGTTGTTTGTTGACTGTCATGTCCCACTCTGGTGATAGAATTCTGTGACACCTGATACAGAAGTTAAGGCAACGTCAATAATAATGCACAGAAACGATTGTGGTTATGTATAAAAATAGAGAAACCTTTTTTTCCCATCTATGTAAATTTCAATGAGAATAGACAGTGCTGTATATTTTTTAAATTTATGGGAACCTTACTTTTGGATCGACTTTTGTATGTTGCAATAAAATGAATCTGCACATCTAAATAATAGTTTTACCGTAACAGAAGTTAGCAGTTTGAACTTGAAAGCAGACATATTGTTGCTGTTTGTCAGAAGAGAAATTAACCTCAATTTTTAAAAAGGGATTTTCATGTGAGCTGATATGTTTCAAATTAATTTTTAGTTTGGCAGTTAGAGACGCTGCTTAGGAAATTAGGTAAGCAGTTCAGGCAACACCACTGAGATTATTTGTTTCTTGTTGGTGTACCACTGAGATTATTTATTTCTTGTTGGTGTTTGTTCATGGGGTCAGCAAGTGTCAGTGAGCAGGGACGGTAAACCCCTAGTTTATTTTTTGAAAAAATTATGTATTTTGCACTTAATTTAACACTTCTTGCTTAACTGATAGGGAGAAAATTTAAGTTTCAGCAACTGGAAAAGTATTAGTAGATATACATTTAGTTGATAGTAAGCCACATATGAGCTTTTATATTACACTCAGAAATAATAATTAATAATCCTTTTGCCAGTGGCGTACCTAGCATGGGTGACACCCGGGGCAGTTATTTGTAGTTCCCCCCCCTCCCCCTCAATCTAAAAGCGCAAAAAAAGAAAAAAAAAATTGGAAACGTTAAAACATGATATTCATGCAACTTTTAGAAACAACTTCATTTGTGTTATAACGAAATTTAAAGTGGGCTGAAGTACAAAAACCGAATAAAAGTAAGGGTCTGGGAGATCTGGAAAATTTTTAAATTTGTAGCTTTAAAAGTGCATTTTAATTGCCTGTTTCTCAAAACCTTGCACTTACACTTAGGGTGTCACCCCCCAGATGGGTGACACCCGGGTCACCCCCCCCCCCCCTCCCCCGTAGTAACGTCACTGCTATTGCATCCTCTCTCCTGAAAAGTGGTATGCTATTATAATTTCGTTAATTCTTTCTGCATAAATTAATGACGCTGAATTAAAAAAATATGCATTTTATTCTAATTTCAGGTGGCAAGTGTCACTTATGTGGAAATGTTAATCATTTCAAGAAGGACTGTCCAACTCTGAAGAAACAACGTAAGTTCAGAAAAATATGTCAATTTATTTTAACTGTTAGGAAAGTTAATTTTAAGTCTACTAATAGCAGCTAGTTTGTCATAAAGTAAAATTACAAGAAATGTGATACAGTGAAATCTTTTTACAACGAATACCAACACTGCAAAATATCAGTTTCAACAAAATAAATTTTCAGTCCCAATTTAATTTCCATTGTAATGAGCAAAATTTGTGGTTCCTTGAAGTTTGTTGTATTAAAAATGCTTTGAATATTGCTAATTCCTTGATGTGTACAAATGTTTTGCTTTAGTTGAAACAAAACTGTAACCTTCTATTTCTAGTTTATTACAAGGAGAAAAAACTTTTGGTAAGTGTTAAATTTATAGGACAGAATTAACATGATTTAAATTTTGCATTTTTGAAACCCTTGGGAAAAAAAAGCTGAAATGTGTAATTTTTAAAGTACTTTCTCTGAAAATTGAAATAGTTTTAATTAACTGGAGAAAAAGCTGATGTACACAAAAATGATGCATGATCACATATTACGGTAGCTATCAAAAGTTCTTTTTTTTTGTAAGCTAAGTTTTTTTTTTACGGAAGTATATTAATCTTGTACTGCTCTTGAAGCTCAACAAAATGGAATATCAGAACAAGTGAAATGTATGCATGAATTTTAAATTTTTCAGAAACAACATACTTGCCATAATTTTAAAATTGATTCAGTTTTCTATACATTTGTGAAGTTAACTGTCTTAATGTTTCAAAATAGAACAATATGAAGTTGAATAAATACCTTTGTGCTTGATAAGTAAAATAAGAAAAAAACAAAGTAAAATAGCACAAAGTCACAGATTTCTGCTGATAAGTGTTTCGTGGGAACAAAGAACCACTTTTTAGTCCTTTCACTTAGAGAACTGTGGAAAATTAATAAAGTGTGAAATTTTCAAAAAAAAAAGTTTTAGTTTTAGTTTTTTAAAGTAAAACTAAGGATTTTCCCCTATTCTGATTTGAAATCATGTTGGAGCCTGTGAAGTATACTTCCAGGCTACAATTTTTCTTCCAGCATGTTTTCATAGGCATTCAATTGGATTGAATTCAGGTAACTTGCTTGGGCTGTCGAAAACAGTAATTTTCTTAGCTGTAAGCTGATTTGTTACTATTTTGGTTGTACTTCGAATGATTATCCTGCTAAAACGGCCTTCCATAAGACATCTTTTTGTAAGCAGAAGCTAAGGCAATATGTGGATCTTCTAAAATGTGTTTAAACATCTTGATCCATAATGTCATTCATGAGATTCAAGCAATGTGATGGCAAATAAAATCGAGAAAGAAAATTGTTTTTGTTGAACCAGATATTTTGTTGTATTGATATTTGC
Source organism: Uloborus diversus (assembly GCF_026930045.1). NCBI lineage: Eukaryota > Metazoa > Arthropoda > Arachnida > Araneae > Uloboridae > Uloborus > Uloborus diversus. The sequence goes on along the minus strand of NC_072736.1, from coordinate 58,066,972 downwards.
TAGAATGAGATTTTACTGTAGTAGCATTTAGACCTTTGTAAATGTGAAATCTTTGGTGCACGCAATGCATTTATCAGAAAATTATTTTTGCCCTTTTCAGAAGATGAAGAAATAATTGCGGCTTATACCATTGATGCAGGTGCGAGTGTCGACCAGGAAATTGTACCTACGGTCAAAAAAGAGAAGCGGCCCAAGGCTAAGAAAGCAAAAATCGTAAAATTTTAATGTAAATAAAGTGTTTAAATTTTAGTTTCACCAAATTATTATTATTTTTTTTTAATTGATCTGCTTTTACATTGAAAATTTCTGGTTCATTTTTAAGAATCTTCCTTTGCCAGCGCAAAAGGTTTGCTTTGGTGAAAAAATTAGTTTTTGCCAGTGATATTTTTCTGGTTTTAATTTCTTTGTGAAGTATGTTACAACCAGGGTTATGTACAAAGGGGGGGGGGGATACCTGCTGGCCCGGGCCTGAGATTTTTAAAATCGGAGATGAAATATATGTAGGGACGTAGGGGTAAACAAAATGGAGGGGCTTGGAAAAGTTATTTGTGCCGGGACTCAAAATTTCTGTGCACGCTCCTGGTTACAACTGTGTATGTGATGTCATGTAATAGTTAATAATCAGTGTGAAGATATGGCGTGCCATTGCCTCGAGAGGTTGGACTTCTTTATTAAGATATAAGACAATACAAGAAAGATTTACAGCACAAAGAAGAAACGAAACCAGGGCTCTTGTGGGAATCAAACCCACTACCTCCGGCATTCAAAGTGAAGCTTCTAGCTCAGAGCCAGAGGCCCCTGTTACTACTCATAATGATATGATATTCAGCCAGCTAAATTCATTCCACTCAGATACTTTGAGATACTTTTTGAAAAAAAAAAATCCCAAAAAATAAGAAGTTCTTGAATGCAATATTCATGCCATCCACAAAAGGTCAAATCATCAATTTTTGGGTCTAGAATTTGAAATCCACAAGTATTCTGTTATTTCTAGAAAAAAAAAAAGCAAATATCTTTAGTACAGCTATAGGTATGGGAGACCTTCGGATCTAGGGCCATTGAGTTCTGGGTTGTAAAAAATACATCCCAATCCACCAGCTAAAAGTTGAGACAATTTTACTTAATTTTTGAAAGAAACACCAATCCTTAAAGTATGTTTTCCTGAAGTTCGGTTTTCTTTGGATTATCTGTAATACTTAACTAGACATTTATAAAAAGACTATTTTTGAAATTGAGGTTCAAATGCGTAATTTCAAACTTTTTGGTTATGTTAGAGGGAGAACTTCTTGCTCTGGCTGTTTTACAAAATTGAAGTCTTAAAACACGATAGTAGACTATCTTTGGTAATGACAGAGGAAATGATGGGATCAGGGACTTTCTTCATGTAATTTTGTAAAAATAAAGATCCAAAAAGACAATTTTAGACGATCTTTGATGATACAAGAGGTTTGGGAGCTCTCCCCAGGAAGTTTTCAAAAAGTCCTAAAAACATAATTGTTTACCTTTTTAATGACATTAGGCGAAGAATTGGATTCCGAGCTCTTTCTAGAAATTTCGGAAAGTTCCAAAGATGCAGTTTTAGAATATCTTTGATGCTAGTCAAAGGAGAGGTTTGACGGCCTGCCCCCCGGACATTTTTCAAAACTGAAATTTTTAAAGGATATTGCAGCCTATCTTCAGTAATGTGTTAGAGAAAGAATGGAGTTTAGGAACTGTCCTCTGGTAAGTTTTTGAAAACAAGTTCCATTAAATAGAATTTCAAATGATCTTCGATGATAATAAAGTGTGGCCTAGAGCTTGAACTCGGAACAAATAAAAAATGTGTTTAAATTGAAGTTCCAAAAACTCAATTTTAGATTCTCTTCGATGATGTTCCCCTCCCTGAAAATTTCTGGATCCGTGCTTGTTCCACCCTGTGTCATACACAGAAAAGCAGAATCCTCCTTTGCAGTGATTCGTACCCAGAATGACCCGGATTCGAATCCTGGTCTGAGAAACAGAGCATTCATGCTAGTAATTGCTATTGTACCTTTTTTTTATATGCCCCAAGCAGTGAATCGATCCTACTTTAAGCTGTTTGTCCCCAAGCAACCCATAACTTTACTACATAATGCTCAAAATCCATTTGTTTATTCAATCACATATTAAGGGGAAAAAAAAAGAACCAACAAATTATGATTTAAAGATATTTTTATGACATTTTAAAATATTTTGTCTCAAAAAGTAGTTTTCAGGATTTTATGATTATTTAATTTCTGTTCCACTCCAGTAGTGAATTTACTGGTTCGGGGGCCCCTCCGTGTATCACAGAATTATGTAAAACATTTATCATGCGCATTCTTAAATCCTCTTCGGGGCCCCTATGGTCATAGGGTCCCCTCACAATTTCTACATTGTAAATCTGCGCTCTGTTCCATTCACTTTTTTTGAAAAAAAATTATAGAACTTTTACTACTAGACAAATATTGGGAAAATTTCAAAAGAGGGTAAACGATGCTTTACCCCCCCCCCTGTCATTCTTCACTATTTTAGTCAAAAAGCCAATGTTTTCAGCCAGCATAGTTGTAACAATTAAATTAATAATCATCAGATAAAATAATTTTTTTACCATAAGCTGATGTTCTCAAAATTTTGATAACGTCAGTCTGAAGGAATTGAAAAATGTAGAAATAAATAATTCATAGACTCTTTTACGAATACCTAATAATAACAATACAAAACACCGACATAAAATCGTCAACTGTAGCATCTCCAATAGCTTATGCAAAAGACGACGAACGAAAGTGGGAAAAATATTCTGGAAAAGAAATCTATTCGCCTGGACGTCTTGTTGCTTTCCTGTCCTGGCTTCATGCCCCAGCTGTTTTTCATTGACCACGTTCCATTCGCTTTCAACATGACCTGGAAAAAAAAATCACTAATTGAAAAATATTTCTTAGGCCGTGTTCAAATAAAGCCACCGATTAACCTAGTATTACAGACGGTAACCATAAGCGTCCTGATAAAGTCACTGGTTAATTGATCATATATAAAATATCTCGGGGGAAAAAAATCCGAAATTGGTGTTTGTTAAAAACCCAAATTTGAGCCAACTTTACCAAACTGAGGAGAACAGGTAAGGGAAGTTCTATCCCAAAAGTTTTGTGAAGTTGAAGCTTTAAAGACGTATTTTAGGCTGTCTTTGGGTAACTTAGGGAGGAGGGGAAGAGTTCGGCATTTCTCTCGCATAACTTTTTTAAATGACGAAGTTCTAAAAATACGATTTCAGACTTTCTATGACGACTTCAGAAGAAAATTCAGGGGACTAGCCCTGGTTTTTCTTTTTTCTAAATTTTAGTCTGAGAAAGTATTTTGGGCTATCTTTACTGAAGGGTAAGGGGGTGAGTATCTTCTTAGAAAAACTCCGAAGCTAAAGTCATTATAACTCAAATTTAGGTCACCTTTTAAGTTAAGGACAAGGGAGGAAATGTTTTCGAAATCGAAGGCTTAAAATTGCAACTTCAACCTATCTTTGATGGCATTATCGGATGATCTCCCAGGAAATTTTTTGAAATGTTTAAGCGCTCTTTAGTCAACTCTGGATAGCTCAAAGTTTTCATTGGGGATCAAACTCTTGAGAAGATTGTGGGAATTTACCACTTCCCATAACTTAAAATTCCAATTACTTGAAGGTTTTGACTGGTCTCTTGGGACTCAAGGGTGGATCCAGGCTCCGGTTAAAGGGGGGTCACCAAACGTGTACCCACAAACAACGGTATCTTGGTGGGGGGGGGGGGGGGGGTACGACATGCTCGTCAAAAAAAAGGGGGTTTCTCCCGTCTAAATCGTAGTTTTACCATATTTCGTTATGTATGAAGAATCTGAAAATGTTGGTATTGAAATCTTGTGCTTGTTTCTTACTTACCAACAAATCGTTGTTGCATTATTAGCATATATAAAACAAAAAATACAGTATGCTTCTAAGAAAACTATGTATATTCTAAATGTTACAATTTTTAAACTTTGTGGAGGCCTGATTTTTCTAATTTGAACTAGGAGCAGCAGCAGTCATTTATGTTGGTCAACGCACTAGATTATACTAAAATGAAAATGAAAAAATTATAAAACGAACAAGAATTTCAAATTGTACAAATACCATACTGAATAGTCAGTAGCAGATTTTAGGGGAAGTCCAGGGGGTTCAGGCCCCTCCCAAAGAAATAAATTAATGCAACTATTTCATTTAATTTTTTGATTGACGTCTCTTTTACATAAATAAAAAACTTTCAGTCATGAAAAAGAACACAAAACACACAAAGCATATTTGATTAAAAGTATTTTGTTTGCTAAGGAAGTACAATAGACTCTCTCTATTCTGAACACTCATTGGACCGAACGAAAGTCTTCAGTTTAAGAGGGTGTTCAGTATAGGGGAGACAGAAGTAATTCATACGTGATTCCCGGGACCATCAAAATGTGTTCAGAATATGTGGGTGTTCAGGTAAAACAGTCAACTGTACTTCAGGAGTCAGAGGCCAGAGCGGCAGAATACATTTAATTCATCGAAGAACCTATAGGAGAGTCAATTCTATCCAAGAAGCTATTTTGGAAACCATAGATTTATTTTTTAGCTTATAAAAAATGTAGAATGAAAAAAATCGCATGGTAGTTTCTTGACTAAGCCATATAATATTAATAGAAACGGCATTTAGTATCAAAATGGTATGTCATCTGTATCAGGGCATTAAGAACAAATCAACAACTACTTTGAAAGAAATAATTTCTACATAAAATAAAATATAATACAATACTACTAATTTAAATATACTACAAAAACTAAATACAATAAAACTAATATGTTATGAAGGTATGATTTTCTTAGTTACATAATATTTTATAGTTAACACATAAATTAATTTATAAAAACTCAAATGAAGTATGGGTATAATTAAAAACCTTAGCCTCGTGTTATAATCATTATGACAATGTTTCTAATTGAAACCGCTTATTTTATAGCATCTCGGTGAAATTATACAGGGTTTTTAGTAGGGGAATGTGGGGCAAATGAAATAGTTAACATGACTGAGCTTTTTCAAAATGAACAAATTGGAAATTTGTTTTGAAAATTACAGTACATAAAGAAAAAACATTGTATTTTATAACAAAACTTGCATGGAAACCTTATTTTTTATTTTTGGCAGTAAAATTGTTTCTTCAAATAAAAAAGTTGAAAATGTTCACTTTTTTTTTCCATGGAGCAAAGAGAAAATTGAAATATTTTTCGAATGAAATATGTTCTATTCCATTGTGAAAAATATTTCTGATTAAATTACTAAGTAAATAAAATGCGGGTGATTTATTAGATGATTGAATGAGTGACTTTGACTAATTGTGAGCAGTGGCGGATCCAGACTATGGATTTGGGAGGGGAACTTTTTTTGCAGTTATGTTTATGTTTTATATAAAACTACTCATTTAAAAAAAACACGATAAAAATTTAGTTTTACAACTCATATCCTCTGCTTGTTCACGCTTTCTATAAAAATTTTTTTATGTATTTCAAATTCTGCTACCACAATTCTCAGATAATAATTTAAAAAAGCGTTTTGTTCATTGTTGTATTTTTAAGGGCTTAAAGAAAATAATATTTGCATTGCAGCAATGGTTCAACGAGAAAATAATTTTACAAGGGGCACTCTTAAAATTTCCTCCATCTGACAGGAGGGTCCGGGGGTTCTCCTCTGGAAAATTTTTGAAATTGTAGTTCTAAGAACTCAAATTTTGATGGTCTCTGATGTTACGGAGAGGAAATTTTCGGCGTGCTTTCTGCGAAAATTTTTAAAAACTGAAGTTTTGAAAACACGGCGATATTTGTAGGCGATAGTTGTTGACGGTAGAGAAAGAGATGGGACTTTTTGGGGCAGCCCCCGATCGATTGTTTGATAAAATAGATCTAAATCGATCACCCGTCTGCCCAATTTTTTTGAAATAGAAGTTCCAAAAATGCAATTACAGACAAACTTTTATGATGTTACGAGCAGTGGGGTTCTGGGGCTCTCCCCAAAAAATAATTTGAAACTGAAGTCCTAGAAAACGAAGTTTTTAAGTGATATTCAATGATGGAGGATTTAAACGCTCTCCCCTTTCATTTTCGAAACTGTAATTTTTTCATTTTCAGATTTCCTACAGCAGCAATAAGGTCCTCGTCCGGAAATTTTTCGTAATTGACGTCTAAAAAACGTGAGTAGACCATATTATTTTGTTAGCATCACGTGTTCGACAATTTTTTTCGAAATTGAAGCTAAAAGAAAACAATCAATCTTAAACGATTCTCGATGTTGTTCCTTGGAAATTTTTGCAATTGAAGCCCTAAATACGAGATTTGAGACGCTCTTTAAAGATTTTGGCGGAGGAAATGGACTTCCGATGCGTAGCATTAAAAGAAGTAGGAGGTGTGTTATGTAACTTTCTGATCAATTTTCCGACACGATTGAAAATTTTTATTTCAAGGTTCTTTTCAAAAGAAATTTAGATTTTTTTCGCGACATTCTTTTTTTCCCCTTATTAATATATCTTCGATTTCCAAGGTACGTTCTACTCTTCCCTTTAAGTGTAAGAAATGTTTTTGAACATGGAAACCCCTCCTATGAAAAACATGGGAGGGGCACGGGCAATGTGCTTCCCCTCCCTGGTTGCGCCACTGAACTGCAGAAGTTTTAAAAATAATGATCAACTCTACACCAAATAAATTATGATAAACTCTACACCAAATATGTACAAAACACAGTTTAAACAGGTTTGTGATCAAAAAGAATTATTTTAAAAGATTACTGGAAAACAAATAGTACTACAAAAAGCAAACAAAACAATAAGGGAGATTAGAAATGGCCCTTTAGCGGATAAAGTGAATTAAGACTAGGAAACTGTATTGTGCCATATCGAAGAGCCTTTAAAATTAAGTACGATGAAAAATATTTAGTCTGACTACGAACTCGAATTTACTTCTTGTATAGCTTACTTCTAGTATAACTTATAAGGGCCATTCCACGGAAAACGGTAATTTTGTCCCGCACGTGACGCTTTATATATTTCATAAAAAATATTAATTTAAAATGATGATGAACAAAATTTTGTTGCTTAGGAAATTACTAGCGCATGTGTGACTTCTTAAGCGAAAACTTTCTTCAAAAATGATTTCTTTTTTTTATGAAATATGGGAACCGTCACGTGCGGGACAAAATAACCATTTTCAATGGAATGGGCACATATTTTTTTTTTTTTTCAATGGTTTAAATAATTATTTCTATGAGATATGTTTCCTTTACGTTAGTACCATAGCTTTCAAAATCTAAAATTTGCTTCGTTATTGCTGTATTGATAGAGCAAAAATATTAACTTATTCATAGGTAAGTTACCAGAGGTTGAGTTTGGATGTCCCGCACGTGACGCATGTAAATAAATTTTATTTTAAATAAAAAAAATTCTTAATAAAAATATAATTGTGTCAGTAGTATCTTTGTATCAAATGTAAAGATTAAAAAAATTGCTTACCCCTGTTTTATTAAAATATTAGGAGATATGACGAAATGTTAATGAAATTTAAGCGTATTTTTGTCCCGCACGTGGAATGGCCCATATAACCATGACAGATGCATTTAGTTTTTGTATTTTTCTATAACTCCTAACCTCCTATCTTAACATTCTTGCAGTACCAGATCTTCAATTTTTCAGAATCGGAGCAAAACCTAAAACCTGATCCCATCTTCCTTTAAATATTAGACCGAGGTCTAACAAAAAACAACAGAAATATAGTAAATTTGCATCCCCTCCAGAAGTTGCTTCCCGGTAAACTAGAGGGAGGGTACCGGTTTGCTGCCGCCTGAATATTCCTGAATTCATATAGGTATGATTAATTCCCTCCAAGCTATGTTAACAAACAGAAAAAATTAATCCTTAAAGTGTCTACATCTGGTGGTTTCAGTGGCGTAGCTAGACCCGACTTTCGGGGGGGGGGGTTACTTCTTTTATATATATAATCGCTTGGAATTTTTTCCTTTTCTTCTTTTTTTTTCTTTCTCTTCTCTCTTCTTTTTCTCTTTTTTTTGAGACTAACTTTTCGGGGGGGGGGTTGTCCCCAAAACCCCCCCTTAGCTACGCCCCTGGGTGGTTTTGCCCTACTCTGTTTTCTAAGCAGTTTTAGGTTTACTTGGGATTTTGAGTTTTGGAGATGGACATTCCCCCAGTTCCCCTCCATGGATCCTCCTTTGCTATTATCGGATCATTTTTCATGGAGCTTTTCCTCAAGTTCTATAAAACAGAATTTTCTTGCTCTCCTTTCTAAAAACGTTCAGCTACACATAAGATTTTGGGGGGAGGGGAACATTCTCCCAGTTCCCCTCCGTGCATCTAACTGCCTCTGGTATTGTCTGATTGCTTCTCCTGGAGCCTTTCTTCAAGTTCAAGTTCTATAAAACAGAATTTTCCTGCTCTCTGTTCTAAAAATGTTTAGGTATTCATGAGAACATGACACAATGTTCACCTCCTTCTAAAATCGGGGAGGGGAACATTCCTCCAGTTCCCCTACGTCGATCCCCTTTTGCTGTTTTCTAATTGTTTTTCCTGGTGCCTTAGTTCACACCTTGAAAAACGGAAAAAATTGCCTATGCTCTGTTTCTTGAACAGTTTTAGGCACATTTGGAATTTTGTGTTCTGTGAACGAGGAGGGGGGGGGGGGGGACATTCACGTGGTTCTTCTCTTTGTAACCGCTTTTTCATTCTCTCCTTGCTTTTCCTGAAACCTTTCTTCAAGTTCAAATTTTAAAAAACGAAAGAATTTTCCTGCATTCTGTTCTGAAACATTTTAGGTACACTTGGGGTTTTGGAGAGGGAACGTTCGCCCAGTTCCCCTCCCGTGGATCCGCGCCTGATTGTGAGAAATATTAAAAACACAAGTAAACTAAATATTAACTAAATAAATACTGCACCGAATATTAGAAGGTCCCAATTCAGCATTCGATATTATCAAAATAATTTTTGAGTTACAACAAAATATTACAATTTGAGTATCATTTTTTAAAAAGTGCTTGTATTATCATACGATTAGATTTTCGAAGGTAATATTTTCTTGACTGGAATAGACTACACATGACACATCTTACTACATAGTTAAAATATTACTAGTTAAAGTAGCGCCAAAAACGAAGTAGATATTTCACCATTTCACTTGCCCTGCTATTTCACTTCGCCCCACATTCCCCTACTAAATTGACTTGAAATGTTAAACATATTTTACCTCCACGTCAAAAGTGTGTTAGTGTGTAATATTTATGCATTAAAAAGTAGTTTAATTAACCTTAAGGGCAGCGGCGTAGCGTAGGTTTCTGCCGCCCGGGGCAGGCACCAAATTTGCCGCCCCTCTTACATTGTCCTGCTATATGCCCTCCTCCCCCCCCATACACACAACAAAAAATCGACATGCTTAATATTTTACAGAACGAAAACAAGATTTTATTATCTAAAACATGTTTTACATTTTAATTTTTACTTCAACAGGAAATACTGTTGATCGAAACACTTCTAATAAATATTTTTCAAAAATTATTGCATTATGATAGATAATATTTTCTCAAGATAAAAACATTTAAAATGTAATCTAAAACTGTATACTGGTAGTATTTCTTAAATCTTTTATTGAAAAGAAGAAGAAGAAAAAACTATGATTATAAAAGTACCTGATCGATACATTTCTTTTATACTTGAAAAGATTTTTTCTTCTTAACCTAAAATTTTAATTTTCTACTTTTCATCAACAGAAATTCTTTAACAACACTATCAATATCGATTGTATCAGTCGTTTCGATAAAATGTTGTATAAAATGTGGTTTTTTAAAATGACTCCTGAATTCAAATATGCAGTCCCAGATCTGCGTATCAGCATACCCCGCAGTGTGTGTGGGGGGGGGGGGGCACGGCCTTAAAGGGCCCGACAGCCCAAGAAACTGAAAAAAAAAAAAAAAAACCTAGCACTAAGACTAACGTTGCAAATATACATTGCAGGCCTCTGGGGAGAGGCCCTGCAGATTTAGTTGCAGGGGGGGGGGGGTCCAAAATTTATAGATCCGGACCTACAAATATGATCACTATTCCTTTCTATTACCCACCCCGTTTTGGAGTTCTGGAGATCAACCTCCTCCCCCTCCCAATTTTGTCCAAGCCAATATTTTAATTTGGAGTGGGAGGGAGCATTATATTAATCGTTAACTTTCTTCTGAGGGACTAGAGAAAAGAAAAGTTTAAAAAGATGAGCATTTGTAGCAAGGAGGGACCCTCAGTGTGGTACTCCCCCCCCCTAAAATATTTGAAAAATCATCTAAACGAACTGTTTTTTCTTTTTTTTTCCACAGTTTGTTTGCGATTGTACTTTTCGATGTTAAATCCAGGTATCGGCTTTACTTCTATGAGCCTCATGTCCAAAAAAAAAAGTTCAGATTGAAAAAAAATACTAAAACTAAATAAATAGGGGTTATAATAATAATAGGGGTTATAATAATAATCCAATGGGGGGGTCATGACCCCCATGACCCCCCCCCCCATTGGATCCGCGCTTGTATGGGACTTCAAGTTATCGAGACTTAAACAGCCGCCGTAGGCGTCAAACTTGGAGTAAAAACAGGAGGGAGGGGAGTGGATATTTTTATTCCACTGACTTCCTTTAAATTCTTAGCACGGGCATCACCATGCGAGTACAGTTAGTATATATATATATATATATATATATATATATATATATATATATATATATATACATACAGGGGCGGACTGGCCAGGTCGGCTAGTCGGGGATTCCCGACTGGGCAAACCGTCGAGTGGGCCGCTTTAAGCAATTTTTTATTGAACTTAATACATTTAATTCACATCTAACATTTTTTAAAGCGTAATAACAGAAGAAAAAATTAAATTTGTTCACTCTATGGGGGAAAAAACTGTTTGGAAGTAGGTTAATTTTTTTCCCATCCTTAGCTGGGGCCAAAGTAAATAACCGAAGTCCATAGGTGCAAATGCTTTCCTCTCTTTGTCAACTTTCTCTCTAGTTTTTACTCTGGGGTCCATGGCTCTCACATTGAGGAAACGGGAGGGGACCAGAGAAATTAGGGACCAACGCGGCCTGAAAAAGGGCCCGGGACGAAAAAAGAGCATTCAAAATCTTATATTAGTACGTCTATTAACAACAATTGGCCTGCACCACTGGACAGGGGCCCCGGCCCTGCTATAAATGTGTGGACCTTGCTTTGGGGTGTTGATACATGAGCAGCGGCATGCACAAGGTTGGGAAGGGGGAGAAGGAACATCTGTTGGCCCGGTTCCGAGCCTGAAGGGGGTCCGAGATTTTTTAAATGAGGGGTGAAATATACAGCAGGGATGTAGTGGTAAACAAAATGGAGGGGGGCCCGTAAAAGTCATTTGTGACGGGCCTCAAACATTTCTGTACACGCTCCTGGCCTGGTATTCACTGGTTGCGGCAGATTCAACTAAATACTGTCAGTTGGCAATCGATTTCATTAGTCTAATGTAAATTATCGCTATACGAGTATTTTCATCTCAGAATCGCATCGGGAAAGCAATTCTGGACTACGATAAACTGAATCTGAAACAGGACAAAATTTCAACTTAGAAGGGTGAGTTCGTGAACATAGGCAGATTTAGGCCTGAGTTCCAGGGAAGGCAAGGGGAGGGAGCAAGATTTTCTTCCTTTCTTTTCTTTTTCTTCTTCTTCTTTTTTTTTTTTTTTTTTTTTTTTGAGCAACATTAGTTGTAATCAGGGCCAGACTTAGACTTAACGGGATCCCAGGGTTGCCAACCTTGGAGAAACAATTTGAGGAGCATCTGTGCTGATTTCGAGGAGAAATTTGAAATTTTTGCGGAGCAGTTCGGAATTTTGTATAAAAATCAATAAAATTAATTAAAACCACTTGTCTGATTTTTTTAGAGCTTTAATAGCTATTTTAAGCACTAGTATGAAAATAATTATTTCTAAATTAATAAAACAGCTTTATACATAATTTCAATCTTTGAGTATAAGCATCTTTAATTTTCCATATTGACATGTTCGTTACGATGAAATAGCAAAATTTAAGCTGGAAAAATGGGGAATGCATAGCAAAAGAACTTCTTTGTGGAGCCGCGGAGTTTCGCCATTTTTGCGCAGCAACTCCGCAAAATGCGGAGCAGTTGGCAACCCTGGGTCCCTATGGTATTTCAGGTATGAGGTCCCTTTGTAGTCTTAAAGTCACGATAGTATTAAGTCTACAAATGAGGACTTTGATGGAGGAACGAGTTAAGTTCAAACTTTTCCTTTTTTTTAAAAATTCAGTTTTGCTTGTGGAGAATTGGTTGTTCCGATTGGTGCAACAACGGGTCACAAATGCAAGATTAGACCTCTGCTTTGTAGTAAATAATGCGGGAAAGATATTAGCCTTTCGATCGGACACTAATGTTATTTATTGGTATTACCAAAAAAAGAGTGAGTCTGGACTTACCTGGTTCTTGGTTTTTGCATCAAGACCCAAGAAGGAAATTATGTATTACAGATTTAAGGTGGTCCGGGACACATTTTGAAAAAAAAAAAAAAAAATGGTATAAACAATTTAGAGTTTTGAAATTTTTTGCACTGATTCACCATCAGTTTGATTCGCAAAATCATAACATAAATATTTTTAAAAAATTATTTAAATTTAGTTATTGGTTTCTAAAAAAATGGGGTTGCTTTAAATTGCTAAAACTCAAAATATTCTTAGTCAATTTTCCAATTTTTTTCAAAAAACTATGCACAAATATCTAAGTTTTAATATTTTTTCGACGATTTAAAAAATATTAATTCAGTAAAAATAAAAAATATTTGAAGAAAAATTTCGAAAAATTCAAGGATATTTTTTTTTAAATCATATTTTTTGAAGTAATGTTTTTTTTTTTCAAATTCGCCGTACAAAAATCAAAGTAAACTGTTTGAAAAAGATATACTCCAAATTTCATTACTTTTTCTTTATCAAATCTTGACTTATAAGAGTTTGAATGCGAAAAATCGGGAAAAATTGCATCATGGAGAGAAACGTGTTTGAAGTTTTAAAGTTAAAACTTCAAACACTAGTTTAAAAGAATGCAACAAAAATAATTATATCTTTCGTTCTAATTAAGATAGAAACAAGATTCAAACGTCCTTTAAAGCAGAAAAAGACGGAGAAGTTTTTTAAAAGATTTTTTTTTAATGCAAAATTTGACACATTTTGTTTTCGGACCCCCTTAAATATCGAAAAATTGCCAAAGTCTTCAAGCCTTAGGCATTCCCTTAAAGTCACTAAAGATAGCTTAGAATTTCACAAATAGACATTTTCATGGGAGAGCTTCGTAACCCTTTTATTTGCACTATAGCCAAAAATTGATTTCAGTTTCAGAAAAAAATTCCCAGAGAGAACTAGTGTTTCCTCCAGACCAAAAAAGGGGCACTGCGTTTTCAGATAAAAGGGTAAAGGAGTTTTGTTGAATAAAAAAAGGTACTTCTTTTACTTTTTGGCATACTAGGTACATACAAAGTTCAAGTGTTTTCGATAGTAATTATTTTTAAAATATTAAAAAGCTTTTTGATGTTTACTTTTATAGGTAATGCAAAAAACATTCAGATATATTCTAATCAGATTCTTGTGGACAAAAGATTGAAACGAAAGAATGACGTTTCAAGGACAGGGGCCGAAGGTTAGCTTAAAAGCAGAAGGGCAAGGGTGCACTTCTGAAAAATCTTGGGGGAAACCTTTCTCTTTTCCTTTCAATGTTTCCAAACATATTATAAGATTATATTTTTAAAATTTCAATGTCGGAAAATTTCGAATTAGAGTTGCCAGATTCCCTATAGTAACGAAATGGAGTTTAAAATTGGATCATGTATACTTCAGTTTTTAAATGCTTCCAAATGAAATCACTGACCCTCCTATTCTCTCAAACGTGACCAAAGTTAGTTTTTCTTTTTTTTAAGAGTTCAAACTTTAAACGTTTTTGTAGAGAACTGCCTATGCTGTCCATTAATTTCATTAAAGGTAGCCTAAAATAGCATTTCTAAAACTTCCCATTTCGGAGAATTTCTTCGACAAGCCCCCGACATTCTATTGTAAACAATGATAGGCTAAAATGGATTTCAATTTTGAAAAAAAAAAAAAAATAATAATGATAATAATAATAAAACAAAATTGTGGAGGAACCCCTAGTTTTCCCTCTCCTTTAACGCTACCGAAAATTTTAAAATTGTGTTTTTTGACATCAACTTTGAAAATATCGCTTGGAAGGGAACTAAAACATTGTGTCCCGATTCTTTTCTTAGACCTATATAGATCAACCAATTTTAAAAAAATTCCGGGGGGATTTACCTGGTTCCTCATCTCTTTCCTCGTGTCCTTCCTATGTTGTCGGTATAGAAGCCTTATGATGTGCCTTTTCAGGCTTATAACCATAAGTATCCTTTCAAGGCACATAAAAAATGTGTCAGTTTTAGCTATATTTTACGTTTCACAATTTTCTACTTTAGAACTTTAAATCTTGCTTTAGGAACTTAAAGAAAAATAGGAACTAGTGATAGTTTAATGTCTTTGCTCTACTAATTTACAGAAGTGGGCCAAAATCAGCTAGTCCGCCCCTGTGTGTGTGTGTGTGTGTATATATATATATATATATATATATATATATATATATATATATATATATATATATATATATAGATAGATAGATAGATAGATAGATAGATAGATAGATAGATAGATAGATAGGTATATACATAAAAAACTTGAAGGAAGATGGATAAAAGTGGCAGTTTCTAGATTCGCCCCAGCTCAGAAAAATAAAAATCTGGCACTACAAGAACTTTTGTAATGAAATCATCACCATCATTTCGAAAAGAAAAAAAAAATCCTTGAGCATGATTTAGAACACTTACCAATGGCAAGACGAAATCTTTGTCTCCCGGTAGCGAACTTTGGGTCTTTGTCTTCGTATTCATCGCAATCACAATTGCAAATTCAAGCAGACTAAAGAAGACGAAAGCGACACAGGAAGAGAGCCAGATGTTCATTGCCACGATGTACGACACATTAGGCATGGATGCCTGATACTGTTTGGTGATGATGGTCAAGAGGCTCGTGACCCCAAGAGTGACCCTCGCTGGCACGGCTTCCGGAGGAATCCAGAAGGTCAGCATAGACATGATGACAATGAGGACGGTAGGGATGTAGATGTTGATAAGGTAGTAACCACCTCTACGGTGAAGCAGAATCGTTTTCTCCAAGCAGGACATGTTGTTGTCTGGAAGAGTTAACTATGTGTGAGCTATTTTCTACTTGAGGATTGTCCGTAAATGATGTCACATTTTATTTGAACATAGTTAACCTCCTTCTCACCCTTTGTTACAAAGTGTCACACTTTACCTTCATCACCCTACATTCAGAGCGTGCACGGGGGGGGGGGGGACACCTGTTGGCTCGGGCCCGAGCATGAAGGGGCGCAATATTTTAAAAACTAGGCGTGAAATATATAATGGTGAACATTATGGAGGGGGCCCCAGAAAAGCCATTTGTGACGGGCCCCCAAAATTTCTGTATACGCCCCAGCCTACATTACATAAACAAATTATTATATATCAAAAAAAAAAAAAAAAAAATGCTTCGATAAAAATGCGTGATGTCACACTTCTTGATACCACCCAATCCCTCTTCTTGTCAGAAACTCACATTTTTACGAACACTCTCCAGAGGCGGATTTAGGACCGAGTTCCTGGGGGGGCAGGATTTTTTTTTGGAGCAACATTTTTAATTGCCCCCCCCCTCCCTCCCTTGTTTTTGTCTGTTTTCTGTAATGCATAAGGCCATTCTTTACTTTTTTATGTGTTGTTTTCATTACTGTGTGCAATCATGCTGTTCTTTTTGAATTGACCTTAAAAGAGAAGGGGCTGGTATTAAGAGAGTGACGCAGTGCTCCCTTTTAAGTGGGATGTAGAATACCTCCAATTTTAGGGGGCCCGGGGGTTATTCCCCCGGAGGAAATTATGCAAAATGGATATAAAATTCTGCATTTTGAAGTCTTATAAATGTTAATTGGAAATAATAGGCAAATAATTTTTATTTAAAGTTTTACGCTTTAAAAGTGCTTTGTGATGCAAGTTAATACTTTAAAAGAAATGGTGCACAGATTTAGAGAATAGGTATCAAGAGAGTAACATACTACCCATTTGAACAATTCTTAATCTATACACTTGATAAGAAATAAAATTGAAGCACACTTTGCTTCGGAGTTTCAAAGGTTGTCTAATTATTTTCAAGGTTTGGTTGGTTAGATTGGGTTTTTGGCTCAAGAGTCCTAGTAGGTTATACTGCGCCAATTCTTTTCATGGATTTTAGAACCTATCAATAATTTACTCTTTTCAGTCTCTGAAATTGAGTAGTAGATTATACAGTTGTAACAGTATTGTTCAAACTTTGTAAGAAACATCTATTTTAAGTTTAAAAGAAAAAATAAACTTTAGATTTCTCATTACAACAACATTTTTTATTAAAAGTAGTGCAGAAAACGAAAGGGAATAGGGGTAGTGTATCATTTTTTCCCCCCGGACTAAACAGATTAACAATATGCAGTAGAAGTAAGATAAAAGCAATCAATACAAAAGAATTTCCAAAATTTTGCATTCGGGATTAAATAAATAGCAAGATATGAAGCATGTGAGTCACAAAGATTTATTTCAAGTAATATATTACAAACGTGAGAACTATGATTTTTACATTTTAGATGCAAGATGTAGCAAGGAGCTGAATTTGACATATTTTGGCATTCCTCCCCTACAATTTGTTAAAAATTTTAAAATTTAAGGTTTGTAGCCACACGTTTCCAAATATTCAAGGTTTTCAAGTACTTGAAAAGGAAATTAGTTTTTCAAGCACTTTCCATTTTATTTAAGGAACTAGGGAGTTAGGGGCCCACTTCAAAGCAGGGGCCTAATCGGCCCTGCATGTAATTCACTCTTACCTGCAGATTTTTGTTTGATTTTTTGTAATTTTAACGAAAATTCGTAAGTTTTTATGGTTAAAGGATTTTTACAATTTTACCAATCTGTGTAAGGTTTTTATCAATTTTTATCAAATTTCAGCAAATTTTTCCATAACTTTTGATGATTGAATTACTCAGGTTTCAGTAATGACAATAACTGCACTGTTAAAAATTCAGGAAGATTTTCTGGTAATTGTTACTGTAAAATGGCGGGCTAACGCATCGCTGATTTTTACGGTAATTTTTACCGGAGAAATAAGCGATCCCAGCGCCAATTGGTTGCTGCGGCCTACCAAGGAAACCGTAAAATTTTACAGTAACATTTGATTTTTACGATAATAGTTACTGGCAACATGGATGCCAGTAACAATTACCGTAAATTTTCCGGAAAATTTTTAACAGTGTGTCTCATTTAGACTTAGATGATTATGACTTACCTTAATTTTTAAACAGTATTTAGAAAGTAAGTAAAATGGTACTTTCCCTCTCAGTAAAAAGATTCAATTAATCAGAACGCTCAGATAACTGAATTTTATTCAGTTTACGATAGTATTTACTTTTCTTTCTCAAAAAAAAAAAAAAAAAAAGACGAGCCGAAAATTTTCGAAGAACATGAAGTACAGTTTCTAACTATTAGTTCCATATACAAGTTTTTTCCTTTAAAAAATAAAGAAAACAGTTATAAAAACATTTCATCAGGTAATAATGCGATCTTTCAAAAATTGTGTAAAACTTGCGTGCCGGAAATATATCTCCCTCACTTTTTCTTTTATTCAGACGTTTTCCTTACAATGTATGATTTTGGAAAATCAGAAATTTAGTTTTAAACTGCTAGGGATTGGAGATTCGTACTTTTCCCCCTAAGAAAGCAACGCATTGTTTACAGTGATTTTACGTTCTGTTTGTTCAATGGTTGGACAATTTTTCCAGTTTTTTGTTTCATTGTTAAATACATTCGTTGAGTATGGTGTTAACTGTTACATTTGATGGTATTTTGCTGTACTAAAACCTTTTAGCTATCTACTTCGTTTGCAATCATACATTTCAAATCAGCCAATTTGATTTGAACGTGTGAATCCAGAAGGTTCTTCAAAATCTTCAGTCTGTAACAACCCAAAATATCTAGTTTTTGAAATCACGCAAATTGAAAATAAACATTCTGAAAACAGAGAAAACAAATTGTAACGAGTAGATCGTTCTGTTAGCGCGAATTCAGCTGAAAGCATAGCTCGTTTAGCCTATATT
The DNA here is from genome assembly GCF_026930045.1 of Uloborus diversus. Classification (NCBI taxonomy): domain Eukaryota; kingdom Metazoa; phylum Arthropoda; class Arachnida; order Araneae; family Uloboridae; genus Uloborus; species Uloborus diversus. The sequence goes on along the minus strand of NC_072736.1, from coordinate 58,048,675 downwards.
TTCATTCATATACTTGCCCAAATGGTTTTCAGTCCAAAATAGTGAATTTAGACCAATTTTCAGTACCCCAGTGACAGCTGTACTATCCACTATATTATTAAAATCTGTTCGCGTCCGTCTGTCTGTCTGTCTGTCTGTCTGTCTGAAGATCGATCTTCTCAAGAACCGCTGCGAATCGAGAGTCGAACGAGATACCGATCAATTCGTAATTTTCCAAAGAAAACAATAGGACTAATCTCGTAATTGTACGACTTTAATTAGCGAAGATATTAATTAAAACGTTAATTAGCATAACGTTATTCAGGAATTCTTATTTCTTTCCTGTTGCCATTTTGCATATGGGTGAGCAAATAAAATTCTAAAAATTGTTTTAAAAGAGATTTTTTTGGCTGCTGTCCAAATCTTGAAACAACATTTCCATCTAGAATTTCATTTGAAATTAGTTTAAAATTGGTTGCTCTATTCGAACATATTCTTATTATCGTCTGTCCTTTATTTAATTTTTTACATTCAACGTTCTTAACTCTTTTCAGCATATGAAAAATGTTTCTTTAATAACGTTTATTGATTGTAGCGTAAGTTTATCATTCACCAGCCTTATATTTTGGTATATTTAGGATGTGCGACTAATTATGTTTATTTTGTTGGACTTTTTTCCGTCACATGGGTGAGTTTTCGAATTGTAATAAATCTCTTTTTCCTTCCTGTTTCGATTTTTGCAATACAGTTTGTATCGTTAAAAGAACACGTTAAATTAAGATTGTTTGGATTTCTTTAAGTGAAACAGAGTTGAACAAAAAAGATTGTTTTTAAGGATTTTAACTAAAGCTTAATTGGAATCTGATGGCTTGATATTAAATTAATGCTTATTGGTATTTAATAAGTCTTGGTGCTTTAGTTTCACCTAATCAACAAAAAAGTGTGTGTCATTTTATGTAAAAAGCTGATTGTAATTGCACATAAATATTTCAGATATATTCTATCAGATTTAATTCAGTTTAAAGTGAGCACATATTATAGTTGAGAATGCATATATTTTCATCTTTTGTGCTAATTGAAAATACTCATAACTTGTATTATTGATAAATATGATTAACGTTAAAGAGGTTTTTGCCAAAAATATGCTCTACTGGTGTTTTGCAAACCTTGCATTACGCGTAATTATTTACTCCTTAGCGCTTTAGAAACTGATGTCAGAATAATACAAAAACATCAATTGAACAGCTCTTTCATTTTTTAAGTAGCCCGTGCAACGCCGGGCACGCAGGCTAGTTTGTATTTAATGTTCGTTTTTTTTCTTTTTCTTTTCTCCTTTCAGAAAAGGACATTCGCTATTCTCTTCATTTTCATTGAACTATTCAGAAAAGAAAAAATCATGATTTTTTAAAAAAAAGATTTTGGAAGATAAGTTGTTACTATATAAAGTCCTTCCAAAACTGGGAGCATCGCCCCTTTGCCCCTCCCCCTATAAATCCACCCATGCTCTTCTAAACGATTCAAAAACGATTTTTTTTTTTTTCATTTTTGGAAGATGTGTTGCTACTAAATAAAGTCCTCCCAAAACTGGGGGGGCATTGCCCCCCTCTGCCCTCCCACAAATAAGCCCACGACACTCTCCCTCAAATGGTGACATCATTTGTGGACGATCCCTTTTGTATGATTTTTTGACGTGGCCATTCATTAAAGCATCGATGCCCTTCATTAGAATATACTGTTTGACCATCGATTAGATGGAAAGGCTAATATCCGGTTTATAGGCGGAAACGGACGTATCTATTAGTTTATAGGGGTGTTAGTTGGTTTGTGACAGATGTGCACTTTTGCCTCTCTATTATTTAGCCTTAGTTTTGTAAAAATGAAAATTTGCTCTATCAGCAACATTTTTTTTAAATCTAAAGTGTATCCGAGCTATATTCTCTCGGCAAAAATTAATTGATTTATTTATTCACAACAAAGTTTTGAGCTTATCATTTTGCTTTTACGTTCCTGAACGAAAATATTTGTTTTTTCCATGGTAAGTATTTTTGTTTTCCCTTATTTTATTTTAGAGAATGCAATAAATGAATAAGGCACTAGTGACATTATAAAACGCGTGCATCAAAATCACATCGTTATTTTCCTTTCTCCCCTGCTAGATTCATTCAGATGGAATAGTCTTTACTTGGCAGATTGCCAAATTACATACAATCCACGGTCAAAGAGTAATTATAAATTTTAAATTTGGAGGAATTACTTAATTAAGATGAAGGAGTAATTTCAACGTACAACGGAAATGGTGCACGTTCTACGACACCTCGTAATGTACTAAGTGATGCCTTTAACCAGAACTTGCAAATGGAAAATAAACCTTTCCGTATAAATTTTTATCAAATTGTTCTGTTTCATCTTATTTTGCAAATGTATTAATTAAATGATATTATATTGCTGAAATTTAATTCGTTGCAATAATTGCAACGATTATAAAACAAAATTTTGAAACTTTTTTGCGGAACTCCAAGATTTTTTGAGTATTTGTCTACCTCTGATTAAATAGACAATTTGTCTACACATTAATTTATTTTTCTTTGCGATTATTCACATTTGATACTTTAAGATCAACAAAACTAAATTGTCATTATCCATGCAAAACAGTAAAATCGTTTTATTATGCATTCTAAATAAAATTGCAGGATAAGGTGAGTGCGCCGCGCCAAATACTGCTACCTTAAGATTCATATCCTAATATCTCGCTCATTTATTATTCAGCTGGCGGCAAATTTTTCATTCATCACATAACCCATAAAAAATAAGGAAAAATAATTCCATGCGAAAATTCAAGTTTCAGTTATGTTTTTCAGCTGAAGCAAAGAAAAGAGGTTAGACCTATTAGGAATATGGTTCTCGAAATACGACCAACTCTGAAAGATTATAAAAGAGTAGTATAAAACTGAAAAAGAAATTGAAGAAATCTTTGTGGTCAATAGAAAAACATATCAAACCACATAATATCAACTCAAAAACATTTCAAAATTACTTCAGTCAACAGAAGAAAAATCAATTCTCGCATTTAAAGCACAGATAAATCGTTATTTTCTGTTTTTGGGTCGCTCCTGCGCGCAGTTCGTGCATATGTGTGCAGCATATGCAGCACAGAATCATATCTTTCACCCGATCCTCCAGTGTCCTAATAAGGACACAGTTGTCCTAAAGGCTAACCATGACCTTATAGAGCAAAAATCTATTTTTCTAGGTCATCAAATCTCAGAAAAAAATGACGGTACGCAATGACATTTTTCTTTTTGAATTCACAAACTACATAAATTTGGATTTCTAGAACTGTTAACTATTTTTTTACGCTAGTAGACTAGTGAAATATAAAGAAGCGAAATTTACTGTAAAATAAGATCAAGTAGCCTTGACGTACTGTACGAGCACTCTTCAATATACACATTGTTGCCTGATAATAACAAACTACTTGTTGATAACGCTTTATCATCGGTTAGGCTTTCTGCTAACGATGATGTCACGATCTAGCGAATTTATACTATATCAAAAAATATTGGGATGGCCAAATTGGTTAATATGGCCTTATTTGACGGACCCACCTTCATACTTTCTGATTTTTGCGAACATATGGCATTGAAAAAGTACTCACTTGCGTTGGATAACAAAATGCATTCCTTCATTTCTACGTTGATGATTTTGAATTGTTGCAAGCTGGAAAACTGTTTCAGTTTGTTGCTGGGAGAGTTCCATCGAAGTATCACTTGTTTGGAGTTGAAGATGGCTGCATATTAGAAACCAGGAGAAATCAAGAAAATTTAATTTAAAAATTGTTAGTAAATGTATTTATTATAGTTTCTTGTTGAAGGTGTTCATGAAAAAATATATTTTGGAAAATATTTTTTACTCTGATTAATCGACAAAATTTGGCCTATTATTAATAATAGGCAAAGTGGCCGATTAATCGGCGCACCCCTAGTGGGAAACAAAGGGATGTTAATGGACGTTTCGAATTTTTGAGTCAAAATTCGTTTAAAGTTGGTTCTAGGTAAGTTTCCGTTGATTTTTTTTTTTTTAATCATGCAGCGCAACAATCCATACCAAGCCAACTAGTACTAGTTCGTGTCCAAATACAAAGGAGAGGTTCATCTACCATTTGTCGTGGTTATCTCCGAATTCTTAATTTTGGCAACTACATCCTTTTGCTTCTTACCGTCTCCATATGTCGTAAACTAGTATAGTCAATTAAAATATTTTACCTTAAGTTAATTTTATTTCATTACCAAATGAATCTTAGTTTTGGAATGGGGACACTGAGACAGAGAAAACAGTGAGACAACAGCAACTTATTTTCTGTTTAGATATTTCCAGCCGGGCAAAACATTTGAAAAGTCAAGTACTATGAACAACAATAATACAAGATAAACTGATGACCTCCTCCTTTCAGAACTCGGTTAACATGAGGTTGCTTTCAAATCTGATATAAGAGAAATAGTTATGTCATCCTAGTTTGACCCTATCGAACTAAAATACCAGCATTGTGTATAGCATTGTTTCCAAACTCTTAGACAAACTTTGCTTATTAATCTCATACTAGCCTATTATTTAACGTTCATTCTAGCGGTAGAATTTTTGTTTGTTTTTATTGCTTGAAAATGATATCAATACAGTTTATATATTGCTATAAGGGGACAGTGAGACACCATAAATTCGTGTCTTACTGTTTCCATGGGACTTTTATATTAAAAGGGGAAAAAATATACATTAAATTAATTTTAATTCCAACTAGTTTGTTAAGGTAAATAATATCAAGAGAAGTTTTAAATTCCAACACCGACAAAATATTGATGTTTGAATGGAATTACGAGTATTATAGCTAAATAATATTGAACTATTAGATAAATTTCTATTAAGTTCTATTTCGTACTTTTTCTATTTAAATTAAGTTTTCTAACTTAAATAGAATATCTCACTTAAAATAATTTCATTGCAATACGTTAAGTAGAATAATATTTATCAACATTTCAAAATGCTAACGATAAAAAAAAAAAAAAAAAAAAAAAAAAAAACAGAAGTCAGACAAGCTTATTTGGAGATTTTACGAAACAGACATCAAAGGAGCTGTTTTACTTGTAATTGGCAGAGGTGGCAGTGAACGCATTCCATCCTCCCCTTAAATGCTAAGATCACTACAAGATCATCACAAGATGACACTGTAAAAACCAATTTATTAAACTAGAATCTTTAAAATGATTCCATCTCAGTCCCGAGCAGATAAGCGTGTGTCCAAAAAGCAAAGCTACAAAAACAAATCATTGCCAGAGGTTGTCGTAAAGGGAAACTATGATCTCAACAGATATTTTTGGACGAGTCATCAGATATTTTTGGACGAGTCATCAGATGGAAACTTCTACAGTTCAGATGGAGATCAAGATCATTTAGTTCCATTTGGAGAAACCAAGAAGCTTGAGAAAAATGGTTTTGTTCTTGTAGAATTTACAGCAAAAGAAAAATAATACTTGCTTTTTATGTTGGGAAAGTGTATAGGCTGTAAGTATAGTGTAGCAAGTGTAGACGCTTCAAATAATATTAAATTACATTTATCAACCGCAGTCAAAATTTTCTGGAAATTTCGCCTTGTCTTCTGTACCAGATGTCACTACTGTGCGTCAAGAAGACATAAAGGTTATTTAACACCAAAGGCAGTAATTTATGTCAGAATGAATCCGCAACAATCATTCCTAGTTTTTTAGGAAAATTTAGATTCTTTGAAAGGTCGCTAATTGGAAAGATAAGTGTATGATTGTTCTGTTTCTTCTTAATGTGTCTCACTGTTTCCTCTTACTCGAGAAACAGTGTGATAAAATTGCATTTCGTTTTTACATTATTTTCCGTTTGTATGAACTCGTACTTTTTCTAGACCCTTTTTTATAATACTTATTAATGAGATAAATAATGCACCATTTGAAAAAAAAATTCATGTGTTTCTTAATGATAAAATTCGTAGTTGAATTTTCGTGTCTCACTGTTACCGTTCTTCCCCTACGCCTCGTACATTGCATGCTAAAGAGAAGAATAGTTAGCCTGTCAGCTAAGACAAGAAACGAAAATGCTACTAACCTGAAGACAATTTTATTCCACACTTCTGTTCGTCGTGAGGATATAGTTTCAAGTCCATTTCGCATATCAGCTTTACCACTATCCTGACGATGGGAATAGGTTTATGTAATGAACGACAAGGAAATGTTTCTGAAAGGAGTCTTTGATTGCGTTCGCATACCTCGACCGGTAGCTAACGGTCGGTTGATCACATGACAGCTAATGACGTCAGCGGTTACTAACCGGTTGTTCACCATCAATGCTTCATCGAACGCTTTTGGTTGATCATCTGTTACTTTCGCAAACGAATAACACGCAGGTGAAAAATACTTATCAGGGGCGTAGCTAAGGGGGGGGGGGTTTGGGGACAAACCCCCCCCCCCGAAACGTTAGTCTCAAAAAAAAAAAAAGAGAAAAAGAAGAGAGAAGAGAAAGAAAAAAAAAGAAAAGGAAAAAATTCCAAGCGATTATATATATATATATATATAAAAGAAGTAACCCCCCCCCGAAAGTCGGGTCTAGCTACGCCACTGATACTTATTATTGGTCAAAAATGTCGCGTGGTTCAATCAACCCATCAACCAGCTTAAATTGTGGTCAACCGGTTAGGCTAGAGCCGCTATATAGATATATGGGCCTTAGGTTAGGCTAATAGAAAGATATCGGCAGCAACCAGTTGACCGGTAGCTCTCATAGAACGCTGCGGTTAGTCACCAGTCGGCCAGTTGAGGTATAAGAACGCAACCTTTATCTCCTTGTACAATGAATTTATTTTTGTAGTCAGCAGTAAGAGGTTTCCTAACCTGCAGAAGTAGAAGACGTTGCTCTGCTTAGTCAGCCAGAAGAAACTGCTGGGCGTGATGATTTCATCCACTTTGCCGTCGACAGAATTGACGAAGTAGAGCATAGGATTCCACAATTTCTTTTTCCACATAGAGTCTAGGACCTGATAAGCGCCTGGTGCCCATGGAGGATAATTGAGTCGTTTATCGTTCCAACTCTGCCACAGTTCGGTGATCACCGAAAATGACTGCAGGAAGAAGACGACACATAACTAAGTTGTTACACATTTTAAAATATGCATCACTGTTAGAGAAATATCCTGAAATTTTACGGTAGAAGTTACTGACATCCATGTTGCCAGTAACTTTAACCGTAAAATCCTATTTTACCGTAAAATTTTACGGGAGAATAACTGAGAGTTAAAAAACACAAAATGCGAGCAGTAGGTTCGAACTCGGGACTTTCGTAATGACAGGCAGCTTTGCTGCCCACCATACCTGTTGGCACACATCAAACGAGAGGAAGTACGGTTTTATTTGTTTCGCATTGTAAGTCACGTGGCGTATCAAATGACGCTGCAATCGTTTATTTTTCTTTTCCGTGCAATTTATTGTAAATGTTTTCTTTAATGTAAACGCTCTTATGGTAAATATAACTGTAAAAATTTTACAGTTATATTTACCATAAAAGTTTCCTGAATTTTTAAATGATAGTTCCTGGAAGAAACAGTTACTTAGCCACCATTTCGGTAGAAGATTCCAAAAGCGTTATTTTGATGAAAATTCGCGGGCTTAGTATGTGTTATGATACAGTTGTGATTTGCCCTTAGTAAACTTACATACAAAGAGCAAAAAATTGAACCTAAATTAATTTGTCTTTTCACCCGGGGCGGACTGGCCCACTGGGCCGCGGACCAATGTGCGCTCAAGCCTAAACAACTTTTTTTTTTTAATTTCTAATGCAACTTCCTTTTTTTTTTTTTTTTTGCTCTTAACAAACCTGTGCAACTTCTCTTCACTTTTTTTTTCTTTTCTTTAAGAGCCATTGTCTGTAAGGATCAGGCAGGTTGTGATTGTTGACATTTTTAATTTTTCTTATTTTCACATATGTTGTTCCTTATTATGAATGTTTGTGCAAAATATGAGCTTTGTCTGCCTTACCGTTTTTGGGAAAATAAATTTTTAAATTTAAGGGGCATGGCAAAATTTTGCGTGTTTTCCAAATTTGCAGATTTTAAAGTTCTTGTTGCTTTCAGCGCCGCTATAATGACATAGATTTTTGAATTCTATACTATTATATGGTCTTCTTAGATACTATTACAGCTGTCAAATCGTTGTCACTACGAGGGCGACGGCCACAAACTCCGTTTAAAAATGACCGAAAATGAATGTTTTTACTACATTTAATGCCAATTTTCTCAAAGCGCCTTCATGATGACACCAACGTTTTTACATAAATTCCTAGCTACACTTGCATGCATCAAAAATATGCAATAAAATTGGTGTCGCTATAAGGAAGCCAGAAGATATTGGAATTTTTATGTGATAAATTTCACAAAAATGCAAATGTTTAAAATCTAACTACTACTCTCGCCCTCATAGCAGATATCCGAAACTAATTAAGTTTGATAACCAACATGTTCGTCTAACATATGAAATAAAAAAAAATTGGTGTCACTCCTATTACTTTTGGAAATATAATCATTCGAAATTAGTATGTTATGGAGTTATTTTAAAAAAGACTTTTCTAATTCGAATGGCTTTTTGCACGGTTTGTTTTAAACTTTAATATAAAATTACAGTAATGACACCTAAAATAATATGTTTCTAATGCTTTTTATAAAAAAAAAGCTTGATAAAAAGCATTAGAAACACAGTAAATCGATATAGGTACAGATGGACGTATTGTGTAATGTGCATTATGGCTAAAATAGTCGTACTAATATTCATATTTTTTCAATCATACTAATTTTTCTCTGTTATTTATCTTAAAAATGCAACTATTTATAACATATTGTCTTAAATAGTGATGAACATAATGTATTATATAGCGAGCATTCAGAATCTGAAACATAGTTTGAGGATGACGTAGACTAAAACAAAGAAAACATAAAAAATCAAATCACCCAGTTTCGGAAAGATGGTCATTTATTTTTGATATCTGGTAATTTTGTAGCACTAAAGCTTGGGAAAACATGGTATCCCGGAGAAATAGTAGAAGTTGACCATTTGCAAGTAAAGGTCAAATGCATGGCAAAAAGGTTCGGAATAAATAAATTTATTTGACATTAAAAAAAGGCGAGTATTGGTATGATAATCTAAACATATTATGCACAACAGATCCACCTGGTACCTATATCAAAACGAGCATTTTCTATTCAAGATAAAGACGCTCTTACTGCCCAAAGCTGTATCTGTTTAACGTTGCTTCTTTGTAATAAATTAAAAATAAATATGGTCAAAACACTATCTGGGTGTGATAAGATTAAATTAACAAAATACATAAATAAACAAATAAAATAAATTTAAAAAAATAATAATAAATTAAAAAAATGCATCACAACGTACTAACTTTGAATGATTATATTTCCAAAAGTAGTAGGAGTTACACTAATTTTATTAGTTCAAATGTTAGACAAACGTGTTGGTTATCAAACTTAATTAGTTTCAGATCTCTGCTATGAGGGGGCTAGTTGTATTCAGATTAGCAAATGGTCAACTTCTACTATTTATCCGGGATACCATGTTTTCTCAAGCTTTAGTGCTACAAAATTACCAGATATCAATAAGAAATGACCATCTTTCTGAAACTGAGTGATTTGATTTTTTATGTTTTAGTCTACGTCATCCTCAAATTGTGTTTCAGATTCTGAATGCTCGCTATATAATACATTATGTTCATCACTATTTAAGACATTATGTTATAAATAGTTGCATTTTTAATATAAATAACAGATAAAAAATTGGTATGGTTGAAAAAATATGAATATTAGTACGACTATTTTAGCCATAATGCACATTACACAATACGTCTATCTGTACCTATATCGATTTACTGTGTTTCTAATGCTTTTTATCAAGTTTTTTTTTATAAAAAGCATTAGAAACATATTAGTTTAGGTGTCATTACTGTAATGTTATATTTAAGTTTAAAACAAACCGTGCAAAAAGCTATTCAAATTAGAAAAGTCTTTTTTTAAATAATTCCATAACATAATGATTTCGAATGATTATATTTCCGAAAGTAATAGGAGTGACACCGATTTTTTTAGTTCATATGTTAGACGAACATGTTGGTTATCAAACTTAATTAGTTTCAGATCTCTGCTATGAGGGCAATAGTAGTAGTTAGATTTTAAACATTTGCATTTTTGTGAAATATGTCACATAAAAATTCCAATATCTTCTGGCGCCCTTATAGTGACACCAATTTTATTACATATTTTTGATGCATGCAAGTGTAGCTAGGAATTTATGTAAAAACGTTGGTGTCATCATGAAGGCGCTTTGAGAAAATTGGCGTTAAATGTAGTAAAAACATTCATTTTCGGTCATTTTTAAACGGAGTTTGTGGCCGTCGCCCTCGTAGTGACACCGATTTGACAGCTGTAATAGTATCTAAGAAGACCATATAATAGTATAGAATTTAAAAATCTATGTCATTATTGCGGCGCTTAAAGCAACAAGAACTTTTAAATCTGCACGCAAATATGGAAAACACGCAAAAATTTGCCATGCCCCTTAAATTTAAAAATTTAATTTCCCAAAAACGGTAAGGCAGACAAAGCTCATATTTTGCACAAATATTACATTCATGATAAGGAACAATATATGTGAAAACAAGAAAAATTAAAAATGTCAACAATCACAAATGCCGTAAACTGCCTGATTCTTACACACAATGGCTCTTAAACCCGTAAACCTGAGTAACATCGAGTTTTTGAGCAATCACGATTGCTTATTGTTCTCATTTGACCGTTTTTGGTGTCCGTGCCTTTTTCAACTTGGACCAGAAGCCTTTGCAGCACCACCGCCCACCGTCCTCTGCTGGCGGCGCGGCGCGGCTGCTCCGGTTTTGAGCTATCCGCTTCTCCTGGTCGGAGGCGTCCATGTCCTACACACACGCACGTTCACACACATACACACACACGACTTCACACACATACACAAACACGACTTCACACACATACACACACACGACTTCACACACATACACACACACGACTTCACACACATACACACACACACGCCTACGTGCATTCACACAGGTCTACGCACACACACAACTATGCACAAGTAACCGCCCAGGAGGAGAGGCAGACTTGGGGGGGGGGGACAGGAGCCGTTTCTAGAAACAATAACTCCAATGAGTAGGGTCCTGTCTCAGTTCGTGATTGCGAAAAACATAATTTGAATTCAAAATTTCAGAATTCAAATTATTTTTTTTTCCTTTTTCTTTCTTTCTTTCTCTCTCTCTCTCTCTCTTTTTTTTTTTTGTGCTCTTTGCAGGCCAAGGTTAGCGCCCTCTTTCGGGACCCAGTCCGCCCCTGAGTAGATTATCTTTCTTTCCGTCATTTATCCTCTTTGTCATTCTCATTTTTTCACTTAAGGCATATGTGCGTAGCGCTGGAACAGAATATTGTAACCAATACCAATCTGAGGTAAAATTGGGAATTGGAGTTATTTTGCACCAATAACAAAAACGAGAAATTTAGCTTCAGATTATCTTTTTTTTTCTTTCCATTGAACATGATATATTTGCTTTTGTTGTGATCTATGCCTTGCTTTAAACAAAAAGCTAGCACACAAACGGGCCGTAAGCATTAAACCCTATGATAACTAAATAACGAATAAATATATTTGTGCTTAAAAATTAAATGAATGAATTGCCAACGTTTTAATGCACAAAAATTGCAAATTACTGTAGGAACGTGTTTCAGGTTTACAAGAAAACCCTTTTTCAATGCAAAGAAGAGTTGAAAAGGGGGTTCCTTGTAACACCGAAACACGTTTCGGTAGTAATTTTCAATGTTTGTGCATTAAAACGTTGGCAATTCATTTATTTAAACTATGACAACTATTCCGAAAAAGTGAAGTGCGAGATTCTTCATGCAGTGATAAATAGAATGACTATTCAGGGAGCACAAAATGCTTTTTACGAGACCCCAAGGCGAGCAATCTTTTCTTTACTAATAATAAAGCTGGAAGTCTCTCTGTCAGGAGGATGTCTGTCTGTCAGGATTTCTGTGACGGGCATAGCACCTAGACCGTTCGGCCGATTTTCATGAAATTTGGCACCACAAAGTTAGTTTGCTTGGGGGTGTGCACCTCGAAGCGATTTTTCAAAAATTCGATGTGGTTCTTTTTCTACTCCAATTTTAAGAACAAAATTCTCATAAGATGAACGAGTAAATTACGAAATTCTCATTACATGGAACCGTAACATGGGCACAAGCCAATCGGCGAGATACGAAATTATCATAACGTGGAACCGTAACATGGGTACAAGCCAATTGGCGAGAAAATTCACCACACATTATTTGTAAATATACAGGCGAACCAAAAGACCTTTTAATTTTTTAATTACGGGCAAAGCCGTGCGGGTACCACTAGTAAAAAATATTTCAGTATTAAGTTGTGACTTACCATGTCAGATTCATCAATAGAGCGGATAATCAGACCACTGATGGTTATATTGACAATGACTGGTTTGCCTAAAAAAGAAGATTTCCAAATGTAATTTTTCACTTTTGAAATAAAAAGAAAGAAAAAGGTTTTGAAAATGAGCACAAAAGACTTTTTAGAGCATTTGAATGCAAAGATAAATAGAGGAGAAAAAAGTCCACGCAATATGCTTTACATTTCATGAAATAACATTCAATCTGGTATTAGTAGATGTTCTATTTAGCACTGTCGAACAATCGATGTTTACATTCAATATATTGTGTATTAGTGAATAGTATTTTGATTTTCTACGGGTGGAAAACGTGAATTTGATTCTAATAAAATAAGGTTACATTGAAATCAGGGTTCGAAAATATCATGATATTTCCGAAAATATCAAAAATCGATATTTTGATATATATCGAATATTTTGATATATATCCGATATTTTCAATCAACACAAACTAAAGTCTTCAAAATAGTAAAAGCATCCCCAAATCACTGTTTATTCTTTTATATTATTAGAACAATATGTAGATTTAAAATTAAGGTTTCATTTATTATTTATATCTAATATTTCAGTTTACATTATTATCAATTTTAACGGAGTTAATTTAGCATTAGCTGTTTCTCATTTTTCTTCTGTTAGCTGCTTTTACAGAGTTATACGATTATGAAATAAAAAATATATTCAGTTGGTGCACAATCATAAGACATTTTTCTTTTTTTTTTTTGACCAGCATTTAAAATTTAACTAGACATTTTTAATATGAATTAAAATTGTTACATTACTTATAATTTTGTGAATATAAAATAAAAAGGAATATTATAAATATTATACTACTTTCTTATGATGTATTAGTACATCATAAAAATACAGTACATAACTTTTTGGTGGTTTTTAATAATAAATGTATTATTACGATATTACTGAATAATATTCCTATGATTAATATAGTTTTTATATTGAAAATACCATAGTTGAAAAAATAAATATCGAAGGTGTCAAAATATCACGATATTTTCAAAATAAATATCGGATATATATCGTGATATATATCATGATATCTATCGACTGATATGTATCGGCGAATCCTGATTGAAATAAGTTACAAAAGGATATTCATTGCTATCATATTATGTATGAAAATAGGGGCAGATGTAGGCTTGCTAGAGCTCTGAAATGTTGACTCGAGATACCAGAATGCCCCCCCCCCCCCGTGTCGCTAGTATTCAAGGGGGTACACACCACTTGCGGATTTTTGAAGCGTTTTATAGATCAGTTTAATTTTAATAACATCAAATTGCTGCCTTAAAGCATCAGTTAGTGAGCTTTTCCACCAGAATCACTTTTTTGGCATTAATAAAGATATTTCTTGGCTTTAACATTTGAAATCGAGTTAGCGGGAAAGTTCTCAATGCTGTGAATAAATGGTTGCTAATTATGACCCTAAAACAAGGGTGATAAAAAAATGACATAAGCAGGTAAAATTTGAACATTTCACTTCCGAGACGCAAACATCCTTATATATTATTTCTGTAGCCTGTTTTTGGTTTCTACGCCAGATTTTCTTCAATTCTTGATCGATTTCTTTGATTTATGCCTTATTTTAAAGCTTGTGTTGCTGGCTACTGACGAAAAATAGACCCACGGTCAAAAAATTGTTTTTTTTTCAGCCGAAAAACCTGTTTTAAAGAACTAGAATGAGGTTTTCGGTTAAACTTATAACTTTAATTTGCGCTACGACCGACAGAGCTGAATAGCTTGATCGGCAGAGCGTTCTCTTCGTAACCAGGAGAATGCGTGTTCGGGCCCACGTCCGGACAATCTGCAACAAAAAATTAGAGAAATATCGCGCATTACATGAACACTTAGTTAAGTGTATAACAACTATGAAGAAATAGAATAAATGAGAAGGAAACGCTCCTTGCTGATATGAAAACTTGAAGTGACTTTGTGCTAAATTATTTCTGAATTGTACGGTTTTTTTCTTCTTTTTAAGCTTTGGTTCTGGTAAGAAAATTAAAGCATAATGTAAGCGAAAATATAAGTAACAGATTTAAGACTTCAGACTACAATAGAATTGTTTTTTGTTCAGAAAAAAATAATAAATCGTGTATTGAAGTATATATTCTTCTAATGAGTTTTTGACTCTTTGTACAAATAAAAAAATTACTACCTCAATTTGAAGGGTAAAATATATAATTTTTCTTCTTTTTGCAAAAAAACAAATAGCTCATCACATTTTTACTACATTCGAAAAGCTACGCTTAAAAAAGAGCATAGTTCAATTTATTTTGTATTTTAACCATGCTGTTAAATGATGAACACGTGCTGGCATCTAAGTTATAACGGTTCAAGCAGCCTGCGATAACAAATTGTAAAAAGTTTTAAGAATAAAAAAATGTTTCTTCAATATCTTATCTTATATATTACTCCTTTCTCATTTTAAAACTTATCAGGCTGGCTAATGAAGAAAAATAGACTTACGGTCGAAAAATCACGTTTTAGAAAACGCCCCTTGCTGTTTAAAAATCTTGATGCTGCCTGTAGTTCTTATGCATTTTTTAAAAGCAAAGTTCTAATGCAGATTTCCATTTTTTACGTCGCTTTCGGCAAAAAAAAAAAAAAAAAAGCCTGTGTTTGTGTTCATATTTTAATAAAGCTTAGAAGCACTGGACTTAGTTGTTCGGTTAAATTGATTTTTTTTTTCGGTAGAGCGTTCGGTTATAAACTATACTCTGAACTTCGGGCAAGTTTGGGCTGTCCGATATAATATCAAATTTATATTAGTATTACGCATTACATGTACTCATAACCTACAAACGACATAAAATAAATGCAGTGGGAATGCTACTCGGTGTTTCGACTCCTTTATGCAGGCTACAGTTATCATTCGGATAAGTTGACTGTTAATCGAATAGCGTTCTTCATTTTTTTTAAAGCTTTGACTACATCCAGACCACTCAGCATAATGTAAGCATTAAAAAAAAATAGATTTAGCTAAAGGAAATCCTTTTTGTGCAGAAAAACATTTTCATTGTATGCTGAAATGTAGATGTTTCTAATAGCAGTGTTCGACCTTTTGTACAAATGAAAAAATACTACACCAAATTAAAACTACGAGTTTCACCCAGTAAACCTTTAATTTTTTATTCGCGCGAATACGATATAAAGCACTAAAATTATCATCAACTTCATTAGCAAGAAGTCATTTTCTACTCCTCTGCTTTCTGCTGAAAAAAAAAAACATTTTGTCTACGTTCGAAAAATTACACTTAAAAAACAGACTCAGTTCAACTGGTTTTGGTTTTGAATTTTCAGTGTTCGATTAAAAGAGAAACATGTGCGGGCATTTAAGCCGTAACTGTTAAAGCAACCTTCTATGTGAAATAGTTCAATATTCAAAGATAAAAACACTTAATTTTAATCTAATTTATTAGTTCTCTAGAATGTTTGTTTCAATCGCTACGTG
This sequence comes from Uloborus diversus, assembly GCF_026930045.1. Classification (NCBI taxonomy): domain Eukaryota; kingdom Metazoa; phylum Arthropoda; class Arachnida; order Araneae; family Uloboridae; genus Uloborus; species Uloborus diversus. Next base: position 58,032,672 of record NC_072736.1, on the reverse strand, counting down.
AGATCTTCGTCATTCTTTAATCAAATTCCATGCTTTTCGAATAATTTTAAATCGTATCATGCTGGTTAATGACAAAACATAGAAGCATGATCTTATTATTATTATTATTATTTATTTTTTTTGGCAAAAAGATTTTTTGCTGTTGTTTACTACGCATTCCTTCAATGAATAGCTTTCGAAAAGGAAGGCGCAATTGCTAGGTTTGTTGGGGTGTCGGGCTGTTAATCAGAATGGCGCCAATTCGAATCCGTGCTAATAAATATCTCTTTAATGTTCCTTTTTTTCCCGTCAGATGCTCACATGGGCAGGACTGTATTTGCCACAACCTGTTTTTTTACGTGCACAATTATTGCTTTTTCACGAGTCACTACACAGCCACACTTTTAATGATATTTATGTTTGAATTGAAAATATGTACGACCGAAAGGTGAGCGATGATCAAATTATCACAACGTTGTATTTAACGAGGTTTTGTTACTGATGTCTTTAAATTACATGCCTTCTCTTCTGCGCTTACTTTTGTTTCGGTTCTTCTTCATAATGTTCTTCCTTTGAAATTCTTAAAAGCGAAATACCTTATGAAATGATTCGAAGCACAGTGCGGAGTTCCGCACGGGTCGACTAGTTTACAATTTATTTCAGTTAGAAAAAACACTTTGAATGAGGAATAGAAAGTTGAACAATATTTAGATATACTTTTCATTTTTTAGGACTTTTTTTAGTTTTTTACTTTTTTTTTTATAAAAAAGGAAGTATTGTATTCGCGAAAAAATTTTCACTCAAAAATCGGCCTTAATTTCCATTTTGCTCACCCCGCGAATGAATGTTGAATTTATTTTTCAACCCGACCACACGTGGATATATGCCTAGGAACGTACAGACACCCGAAATATCCATTTTGACGATTCCAGAGTTAATTACGACGAGTTTTCTCGCGACGTCTGTATGTACGTATGTATGTACATATGTGCGTATATGTGTATGTGTATGTGTGTATGTATGTCGCATAACTTAAGAACGGAATGTCCTAGAAAGTTGAAATTTGGTATTTAGACTCCTAGTGGAGTCTAGTTGTGCACCTTTCTTTTTGGTTGCATTCGGATGCTCCAAAGGGGGTCTCTTGTCCCTTTTTTGGTTGAAATCATTGTTAATTTCGATGTAAACTCAAGTGGAGTTATAATTTGGCGGACACTAGGCGATATATCACTAGTCTTTTGGTCGCCAAGTTTTGTCGTCAACTTGGCGACAAATTTGGCGATTTTTTGTAAAAAAAAAAAGTTGGTTTCAATTTGGCCGCTGTTGCTGATATTTAGAGAGTAAACTATTGAATCACATGAAAACTGCCAATAATGAGAAAATTACATTAAATTGGAGTAAAAGGAAGTTATGTAATGCACACATCAGCTCGTTTTTGATTAAAAATCCTCACAAACTAATCTAGTATTAATTTACATGTCAATGATACACATGATAAAGTAATTATCCTCAAAAATCATTCACATTTAACTTTTCAGACATTTTTGGTCATTTACAATCAAATATATTTTTTCCGGGACATGGAGTAAACCAGCCGGAGTACCGGGATTTTGTTTGAAAACCGGAACTGTCCCGGTAAAACCGGAAAGTCTGGCAAGGTTAGGCAGAGGTAGACATGTATAGAAGCGAGGATACTCTAATAATCGCTCACTGAAGATAGTTTGTATATCAAAGGTATAAATATATTTTGCAATAAGCTTGAACTTAGTTTGAAGTTGTTAAGAAACTATCTAGTTAGCCTCTCAAGCAGTAAAATTTATTACTAATAGTATTTTATTATCAATAGTATTATGACTAGGTTTGTAATTTTAAAGAATAGTTTCGTGTTAAATTAAATTAGACTTTAACTCAAGATTCAGTGGGTAGTAATTTAGGTTAATAGTTTATAGGAAGCAGTTAGTTAGTTATTAAAATAGTTAATCGTAGAGTAAATAAAATCAATGTTTTAGTTGATTTTTGTGCTGGAATTGTAAAATAAATTTAATTTATAGGATTGGGTAGAAAATCGAATATAAGTGTGATCAATTATTTTTTGTCTTTTAGTTCCTGGGTGTTTCTTGAAAGCTGTTTCTTCTTCTTTTTTTTAATTTAAAAATAATTTATCGACTTTATTTTATCATTTATTCTATCATTTATTACCTTCTACCATCGGTGGATGCAAATAATCGTAATCAAGTGGAGCCACATCTTCGACTGTTATTCCTTTTTTTTCATCTGCCCTGTTGAAAGAAACAACACATACAAAAAATCTGTAAGCGAAAAAAAAAGAAAAAACTAGTTTAACTCTTAATTAACGAAGGGCTAAATGATTCCATTTGTTAAAATATGTGTGAGGAAAGTCAGCTTTTCTAATTAGTGCAGTGACCATATACATCAGACCTTGCGTCAAATTTGGTAGTTCTGATATTTTTCTGAAAGTTTTTGACCTACAGTGTCCGATGCAACCTTTTCATTAAAAAAAAAACTGAAATTTTAGACTTTACTGTAAATTTTCCACCATAATACTTCACACGTTCTTAAGAAATAAGAGACAAAATGCTTCGTAACTTTTGTCACATACAATGGTATACGTTTTAAAATTTAAATTGAATTACCCATGCATCTAGCGGACCAGCAACAAATCTATTCAAATTTTCGTATGTCAAATATTCAGGCGAAATATTTTTTTATAAAATAAGGAGTGGTAGTACTGGTGGTTTTATTTGCTGATATGGACTGGCCGTGGTGGTTTAAACCAGCGGTTCCCAACCTTTTTTCCCTTGCGAGCCCCTTCCAAAAGGCGAAAGAAGTTCGCGAACTTCTTATGCAGTAAGTAACAAGAAACAAGAAAAAGAAGAAAAAAAAAGTCACGCACACAATAAAATTCTGAAGAAGTGTATAAATTTGGTGTTGCTCAATAGTTTATAGGAAAACGAAATCACAGTACCAAAATATATACAAACAACTTTAAAAAAAAAAACCTCTAAATGGGATAGTTGTGGAATAAAGAAGCTCAAAGTTTGACTCAAATATCTGACAGTTTCAGTCGTAAATTAAAATTTAATTTGCTTCTGTATTTATCTTTGTGTGTGTTGTAAATCCCTTTTCACGTTGAAAAAGGGGATATAAAGTTTTAAAAGTGTTTTTCTGACACAACAGTGCATTCTTTTGCGAACCCTCTTCATAACTCTCGCGAACCCCCAGGGGTTCACGAACCACTGGTTGGGAAACGCTGGTCTAAACAATAAAGAGTTGAAGTCGTGACTGGAAGGTCACGGGTTCGTTGTCAGCCGGTCAAAGAGACGTTTTATTTGCTAATGGCGATTGGTGCAAGTTTAAATCTGTCATGGTCACATAGTCTTTCAAGTTTCTATTCCAAATCACAGCCTGGAGGGAGGTGGACGCTAGATCAAGGATTGCTCAGCTCATGTTCAGAATAAAAACAAAGTTGTCCTCAGCGCCCCATCCAATATGTTAAACCACGTATAGTAGTAGGTATGTAGGGTCACAGTGCAGTGCTCAATCGGAATAAGAAAATTTTAGTTCACTAGCTGACCCAGCCACGCGTTGCTGTTGCAAAGAAGTCGGATTAAAATAAACTTTTATTCATTATTTCGATAGAAACAAATAAATATTTTCAGCAAAACTTAAAATAATATAGCCGATTTTAAAACATATGAGATTGATAATGGGCGTGATTCAATGTAAAAACGATTCATAAATGTTCCTGGAAAATAATGGGCAGCTGATGTGGCCAATTTCTGCCAGTAACATGACATGCCAAAACCCGGAAAGTTTTCCGATAAAAGTTTAAAATTCATGAAATTATCTCGGAAGCATCTTGAAAAATTCAAAGATCTTCCCGTTTGAAGCTAGTCGTGTTACTGGAACTTTAGTGTAAACTTAGGAAGGGATAAAAAAAAAAGCTTAGCACCTTTCTGATTTAATAAGGAACTTCTATAAGCAGTAATGCAAACATAGCCGAAGCTTAGCCACAACTGCAAGCAAGTATCGAAAATTTTTACTCAGTAACGTTTCGGATTTTTATTTTTTACAGTGCAGGGTGAAGAAAGTACTTATTGAATTCAGTAAGTACTAACTAAATTTTCTATGGAAAAAGCACTATACTTACGCTTAGTAAATTTTGTAAGTATGACATCGGCCAAAGAAAAAAGCAAAAATAACTTGAAAGTGATAGTAAATATCGAAACTGATTGTGAAAAAACCGAATGTAGAAACTAAGCGTAAACCACCATACACTTTTAGATTCTACACTACATTTTATTCACCTTAGCTTTCTCTATAGTTTGTAATCAATAACTTCTTTACAAAATACACTAATTAAATTAAAAACATATAAAAATAAAAAATTTTCAATGAAGTAGATAACATTGACTTCGAACTATTGTTTCTATTATTTGAAAAGTGAAAACTGTCTAAGCACTAAGTTGTGCACAATGTTCTTGCTTAACCAGTCTTTTGCTAATACGAAAAGTATGATAACTTTCCACTTGTGAGAAGGCTATATATGGTTGCCCATGAGAGAAATATTTATGTTTCAAGTCCAAACCGAAAGAAGACATAGTTTGTTCTTGAGATCTATTTGTGGACTTTGCAAAAGCTAAACGAATCAAAAATTGAAGCCTTTCGAATGTGTTTAAAACTTATGACGCTATTAATGGATACGTGGCAACACAAACATTTCTCCTTTAATCTTTCCGCTCAAAATTGTTGACTTTTGATAAAGAAACGTGTACCGTTGAGTAATTTAGGTGGGTTTAAATCGCGAAAAAGAATAAATTGTTGAGCCAATTTTCAACCGGAAATTGTGTAGTCGCATTCCTGGTGTATCCAGGGTATTTAAAAATTCAGTTGGAATGTTTACTGCTTTGTTTTCATCGACAACTGTATAGGCTTGTTCAGCATCAATGGGGAGCTTTTTTTCCAGCCGTCAGTAATGGCTCATTATTCGCAATAATTGTAGCTAAGAGAGCGTCATTGCTCTGTTGTTATACGTTGCAAACCAGTGTTAACTAAGTCAATGGCCCAACTATCAAGTGACGGCATAACATAATAATTATGTGTCAAATTTGAAATTGAAACGCAAAAACCTTCAGTTAAAACTAAAGCTTCATATTCATCTCTGGTGTAAAATCTGGATTTGGACATTTGCGTGTTTGTTAAACTTTATGAAATACGTCTTCAAACGTGAAAGTTATGTAGTTTCTCCTTAAAAAATGATGATTGTGTTGTATAGTATGTCGTCAAAATTGTTTTAAACAGTTGACGAATACTGTTTCTCCTTATGTCAAACCTACATTAGAAAGTGTCAACTCCCAATGACTTTGTGCGACCAATAAATACAATTTGCGACATGCATCGGGATATGTATTTGACAGTTGACAATTGACGATCCACAAATATTCCTGTCTGTTCGGGAATGTTTACCGAAAACAAAACTGCTACAAAACCAGCGCGATTACAGAGGCAAATATGATTTAAAAAAAAAATAAATTTATTTGGGAATAGACTCTCAATTTGTTCACTTTTCGTCTCAACGGTAGTGTAGAAATTGTCTGGCTACTTGTTGTACTGTATATTTTGATACAGTTCAATTTCACCGTTGCCAATACCCAGCAATTGCTTAGAAAATACTTGTGCGATTAGATTATTTTTCGTTTATACTCGCATGCTCATGGCCAATCGCATTATCTCCACAATACGCTATAAAAACGATTGTTTTATATATGCGTTGATTTCATCGGAATAACTGGTAATGTCTGTCGGAAGTCCCCAGACAGTATTCAGACAATTTCGTCTAAAAGTTGATCGTTGCCGTTCAAATCTTGCACAATCTTATGATGTGCTTCGAATGAATTCTTTTACTCATGAGCCATAGTACACATATCCCAAATTATAATTTCACTCTCTTGCAACACTACAGCCATTCTAAGTTTTTTTTTTCTTTAATGTTACGCATTGCGTTTTGTTTGTTATGAATATCTGATAGGCAACTTTAAAGTTGAATGTGCTGTTCGTCTACCATCTAAAAAAAGTAGCAGCAATGCCTGACGATGCAACTGTCACTGCAATTTTCTGTTGCAAACACGTCTTTGCAAGAATTAATGATATTAAAAATCTCTTGGGGAACAAAATAAAGAAAATAATTGTTTTCCGCTTAAATTCAGTACCCTTCCTGCAATTAACCTGGAATATTTTTGAAGAATTTAGTAGTCTTCTTGGTTAAAGGCAGTTACATCGGGTGTTGAGTCAATCTGGACGAACCATAAACGCTCCGAAATCGATACACCTATTAAATACGTTTAGTTAATCCTGATACTGGTGGAGAAAAATATTTTTCACAACGGTGTGAAATCTGCAATTTGTGGCAATTCAAGGAAACGTTTTGAAAAATATAGTTGATTTTTTAGGAAGTGAATAATAACCTGTAATATCCGGAAACGTTATATGGAAATTCTAAATAACATTTCTGAGTGTTTTTATCATGGTGTTTTTAGCAGTAAGTTATACGATGTTTGAGTAATATCGATTATTTAACTTACATTGCCATCTATTAAGAATTTTTAGAACTAAACAATTAACTCACACTATTATTGCATAATTAATATGAAATTTGCAATAAAAAATTATAAAAACTATCCTATCTTTTAAGTTGGACCAAATGACACATAGATATGAAATTTGAGAAAAATCGGTTGAGTAGTTTCGGAGTTTACCCCGAACAAACATCGTGACACGAGATTTTTATATATATAGACTAGCTGACCCAGCCACGCGTTGCTGTGGCTGATAGTAGAAAATAAATTTTTACTTATTATTTTTATACGATCAAATTAATATTTTTAACAATGCTGGAAAATATTCAGTCGATTTTAAATTACAGGGAATTGAGAATGGTCGTGTTTGGCCGAAGTAGGACTACTAAATTACTAACTAACTAATTATTACTGAAGTACTAACTAAATTTTCTACAGTGAAAGCATTACTTTCTATACTTACGTTTATTAAATTTAGTGAGTATCACTGTTAAAACGATTCAGAATTTTTCCTGGAAAATAATGGGCGGCTGATGTGACATATTTCTACCAGTAAGATACCTTCAAAAATCAGAAACGTTTTCCGATAAAATTCAGTAACATTTCTGAAATTCTCCTTGAAGCCTCCTGAAAAATTCAGAAATCTTCCCGCTTGTAGCCAGTCGTGTTTCCCGAACATTAGATAAAACTTAAGTAGGTATAACATAACAGCTTGGCACTTTTCTGATTTAATTAGAAAATTCCATAAGAAGTATTGCAAACATGGCCTTAAGAGCAAACTTAGGTAGGTATCATATAATAGTTTGGCACCTTTATGATTTATTAAGAAAACTCCATAAGCAGCTTCGCAAACATGGCCAAAGCAAACCCAGAATTGCAAATATGTACCACGAATTTTACGCGCTTGCAATTCTTGCAAAGCAAGTAGTTCATACTCATTCGCTCTCTTTGTGAGCTAATTGCCATGGCCGAATATACATTCCGTAGTCGAACGGAAGCCGATACACTTTATTAATACGTTCAGTTAATCTTTGAACTGGCAGCTAAAAATATTTTTTACAACAGTGAGAAACTGCATTCGTGCAATGTGTAGCAATTCAGAGAACGTTTTGACAATGTTACTTGATTTTTTCCGGGAAGTGGATAAAAACCCCTGAAATCCAGAAACGTTACACATGAATACTCAGAAACGTTTCGGAAATTTTTTTGCTGTGTATTACTTCGTCCAATGGTACAAAATAACTTGAAAGTGGTAGGTAAAGTATCATAATGTTGAAATTAAGCATTAACCAATGTACAGTTTTTGTATGTACATTTTATTCATCTAAGCTTTAACTATAGATTTTAAGCAATGACTTCTCACAAAATATATTACATAAATTGATAAGCTACAAAAGTGGAATTTTATGAATAAGGTAGATAACATTGATTTCAAACTACTGTTTCGATTATTTTAAATTATTAAACTTGAAAATTATCTTTGTACTAATTTGTTCACATTATTTTTGGTTAATCAGTCTTTTGCTAACACGAACAGATTTGATGGTTTTTACACACCTCAGCAGGTTACATGTAATTACCCATAGGAGAAACACCTACTTTCCTTGTCCAAATCGACATTATTGTTTGGCCTTGAGATCTATTAGTGGTTATCGCGAAGGCAAAATGAAGCGGAATATGAAGCCTTCTAAATTGTATTGGAGATTCTGATGAGATTAATGGAATGCATGGCAGCAGGATGATTCCTCCTTTAAACTTACCGATCAAAATTGCTGCTTCAAGAGCATTTCCGGTGACCCTTTTGATAACTATACTTGTATATTTGTGAAAACCTGGGTGGATTTAAATTATGGAGAAGATTAATTGGTGAATAAATTTTCAACTGGAGATTGTGTAGTGTCATTCCTGGTATATACAGAGAATTTAAAATTTAGTTGGAAATTTAATGATTTGTTCTAATCAGCAATTGTATCGATTTAATTAATTTTTTTCAAATTACCGGGCAACAACTGTTGCATTTAAAAGTTAAATGCGTCTGCATCAACGTTTATTGCTGCCAAAATAACGCGATTACAGAGGCAATCACAATAAAATAGATTAAATTTATTCGGGAATACACTCTCAATTAGTTCACTTTTCGTCTCAACAGCAGTCCAGAAATTGTCAGGGTATTTGATGTACTGTGTATTTTGATACATTTCAATTTCACCGTTTTCAACACCCAGGAATTGATTAGAAAATTATTGTGCGAATAGATCATTTTGCGTTTGTACTCGCATGTTCATGGTCAACCGTATCATCTCGAAATTAGGCTATCAAAAAGATTGTTTTAAACATCCGTTGATTTCATCGGAATAACTGGTATTGTCTGCCGGAAGTCCCCAGACAGTATTCAGACAATACCACCTAAAAGTTTATCGTTGCCTTTCAAATCTTGCATAATCCTATGATGTGCTTCAAATGCATGCTTTTACTTATGAACCATAGTACACTTACCCCAAATTATAATGCAATCTCTTTTCCAACACTGCAGCAATTCCGCGTTTTTTCTTTAATGTTACACATTGCATTTGGTTTGTTATGAATATCTAATAGGCAACTTTTAAGCTGAATGTGCTGTTCGTCTACCATCTAAAAAAGGTAGCAGCAATGCCTGACGATGCAATTGTAACTGCAATTTTCTGTTGCGAACGTATTTTTGCAAGAATTAATGATATTAAAAATTTCTTGGGGGGGGGGGGAGAAAGAAAAGAAATGTTTTCCGCTTAAATTTGGTAACCTTCCAGAAATTATCCTGGAATATTTTCGAAGAAATCAGTAGTCTTCTGGTTAAAGCCAGTTATGATTCTGGCATATTTAGAGAAGCCTAACGTAGGTTTAATGTAAAAGTCTGGTACCGTCTTGGTTTTCCAATTAAATTCCCAAAGCATTAATGCGATCATTGCCAAAGCTAAGACAAACTCTTGAGCAAGTAGCTCAACGGTAAAGCGTCAGCAGTTCTTTTAAAGACTCCGTGATCCAGACATCTTTTCGCTCTCATTGGGAGCTGAGACGAACTGGACGAACCGTGATCAAACTGAAACGGATACACCTATTAAATACATTCAGTTAATCTTGATACTGGTGGAGTAAAATATTTTTCACAATAGTGTGAAATCTGCAATTTCTAGCAATTCAGGAACCTTTTTGATAAATATAGTTGATTTTCTCAGGAAGTGAATAAAAAGCTGTAAAATCCCGAAATGTTCTACAAAAATGATAAGTAACGTTTCAGGTTTTTTTAGCATATTGTTTTTAGCAGTAAGTCAAACGATGTTAGAGTTATATCAATTAATTAACTTACACCGCCATCTATTAAAATTTTTAGAACTAAACAATTAATTCACACCATTATTGTATAATTAATACTTAATTTGCAATAAAAAATTATAAAAACTATCCTATCTTTTAAGGTGGACCAAATGACGCATTGGTATGAAATTTGATAAAAATCGGTAGAGTAGTTTCGGAGTTTACCCCGAACAAACATCGTGACACGAGATTTTTATATATATAGATAAGGCTATGAGTGCTCATTCGGTAACTTGTAAACATAAATTAGAGATGTATTTTTTTTTTTTTGCCATATTTAATATTAAAAAAAGTACATAATAACAGAAGATACTTACCGCACTAAAATTAGAAGATAAATTGTGAGAACACAAAGATATGTCCTGTTTAACACCATTTCTTCTACTGTTTCCCCCAAAAAAATCAGTAATCTTTTGTTTTGTAAAAAAAAAAAAAACCTTTCCCAGCTTGGTCTTAGAAACTACACACGGAAAGCGTAATGCGATTCAAATGGTTACTGCAGTGTGTCACTCAAATGGACAAAGAGCTCAAAAATATATAAATTTGATTCAGTCTTAAAAGAACCAATAATGTATTCAAGTCTGTTTCAGAAAAAGAAAAATTGAATCGAAATCAATACATCATTAAGCGAATGGAAAACTTCAAATCACAGTACATTCAAATCATAGAATAAATTAATACCCTCATTGATTTTCTCACCACGAAACTCAAGTGAAATATTCATACTTAACTTACGTGTGGAAGTCAAATGATATACAAGTCTTGTTGTCAGCTCATGGGACTGAGCCAATTTGTTGATGTAGTGCAAATTTTATTCAAATATTTATAGGAAAATGTAAATGAGTTTTCGTTTTTTACAAAACATCTTTGAGATACGAATACAAAAAGGAGGAAATCTATAATGCTCGATAACAAGATACAAGCGAGGCAAAAATTTATTAGCTATGTTCAATCGATAGTAACGAAAAAAAAGAAAGGAGAAGATGAAAAAACGATTGGGTTGAGTACAACTTGATCTCATGTAAACTAAACTGTCATGAACGGCCATTTTGTTTTTTAAAAGGCTAGGACTAGCATTAAAGAATGAAGCATTAAAACTATACAAACAATACATGTATGTAGTATTTAAAAAAATTACAATTTATTGATTGAAAAAAAAAAGTTCCTTAAAGTAGAATTTTCATTCGCTCCGCCAGGAGCGGATTTACCTTGTCATAATGGGGTCGTTTCCAAAATTTTAAAAGTTTTTTTTTCTGAAAGAGCATGCTTAAAAACATAAGACCTGACCATTTTTTGAATAATTTGTTTAAGCTTAATATTTAAAAAAATTACTTAAATCGGTGCTCTTTCACCGTTTAACGCTTCTGCCGATGACATCACTAATGGTGAAATGCCATTTAGTGTTGCCATCCACGGTTCAAAATATTTAATTCGCATCTTTACTCACGTGTATTTGCAACGATTTGGTTGATAGCAAGCGTAGAGCGCAATTTTTAATTCGCTACTTGATTATCATAACGTGGAAACGTGGTAGAAAGATGCTCCAAATTGCATCATTTGTGACGTCATAAAGACCACGCCTTGTTTTCAAAATCGACACTTAAAAAAATTAATTAAAAAATAACTGTTGGGAAAATGAAAGTATTTTCTGAGTGCATCTTATTTTTTTTACTCATTCTACCAATTTCAGAGACTAAAAGTAGTACTTTTGGCTGAAGGAAACAACCCCATTGCTAGCGGTCCCCAGGACCATAGGATCCCAAAGAAGATTCATAAATGCACAAGATAAATAATTTACATAGTTCTGTGACAGATAAAGGAGCTCCCAAAAATGCTTTCCAACGGGACCTCAAACCTATAAATCAGCCACTGTATTATATCATAGTCTTCAGGAGCGGTCCTTAAGTTAATATGGGCCTTGAGTCTCACCTATAGTTAGTTGAACAATGCGAATTACAACAACTATTGAATTACGAATTTCGAATATATGAGTATTTACACATGTTGAAACCATTATTCAAATGATTAAAAGGAAATCATTCAAAAATGGCAAAACATCATTCAAATACTGGCAAACCATCATTCAAATATTGGTAAATCATCTTTTAAATATTGGCAAACTATCACTCAAATATTGGCAAACCATCATTCAAATGTCGGCAAAAATACTGGAGGATAAAAACTTATAAATGATAATGTAAAAGCTACAGGAAACGAACCACGGAAGTAATAAAAATCTGGAAAAATTCCAAACCCATTGCCATTCACAAGGGAAAAATTCAAGTGAGAAGTTCATCATTAACTAAATTTGGTAAATGCGGAAAAAGATTGATAACTTCCCAAAACCCAAGTGATCAATTCTGCAGAACAATTCAACATTCGTCACAGCTTGATTACTTCGATATATAATTTATAACTTGGTCAATTTATGGAACTTATATTTGTAGAGTTCAACCAAGGTTGAATTCTGGTAGCATATAATTTTCATAAATTTGAAGTCTGGGATACATTTGAAATTTGGAAGAAGTATGCAAGAAGAAACCACTTTTTAAATTGCTTTCTGTTGACATTAAAAAGAGGTCAGTGCAGACTAATTGAGGCGTTGACCCCTTTCAGTGTCAACGCCTCAATTTGTCTGTTAACTCATCCAACTGAAAAATGAAATTTTGAACTTAATACATTTGAAATAAAGTGGGGTGACCCTAGGCACATTATGACCCTTAGTACAAAGGTCTCCCTTATTTACTTAGAACAGTAGATACCGGTTAATTGAATCAGTGGTCAATTGAATCAACCGCTTTAATGAATCATATTGTCAAAAACAGAACAAAATCCAGCTTTACTGAATGGTGTGGTTTACTTCAGTCAAAAGTACTACTTCTAGTCATTGAAATGGATAGAATGAGCAAAAAAAAAAAAAAAATTACATGGATCCAGAAAATACTTTCATTTTCCCAACAGTTATTTTTTAATTATTTTTTTAAATGTCCGATTCTTTAAACAAGGCGTGGTTTTTATGACGTCACAAATGATGCAATTTGGTGCATCTTTCTACTACGCTTCCACGTTATGATAATCAAGCAGCGAATTAAAATTGCGCTCTACGCTTGCTATCAACCATATCGTTACCAATACACGTCAGTAAAGATTCGAATTAAATATTTTGTTCTGTGAATGGCAACATTGAATGGCATTTCATCATTTGTAATGTCACACGACAGAAGTGTAAACAATGAAAGCGCACCGATTTAAGTATTTTTTTTAAATATTAAACTTAAATAAATTATTTAAAAAATGGTCAGACCTATGTTTTTAAGCATGCTCTTTCAGAAAAAAACACTTTTAAAATTTTGGAAACGAACCCATTAGCCACTTTGTTGAATCAGCCGCTTTATGGAATCGCAACTGTTTAGAACAAATTGGATTCATGTAAGCAGCGTCTACTGTACATGATAAATGGGGGAAAGTCCTTATCAATAACATGGTTAGCATCAAATAATTCAGATTATTTACTAAAAGAGTTAGAGTCAAAAATTAAAGCAATATTGAACTTTGCTTCTGGAAATAGTGCAATGAAGCTATAAATATTCAAGATATTATTAGTTTAAGGCAGCACAAAAGTTCGGAAGATCCGCTGTTCTTGACTAATTCCATAGCTTTTCACCGGGAGACTGATGTGAGGAGGAGCATCACTTTTCGACTCACCGGCCTGGCTCGAAGGTGAATCAGAAAAACCCATTTACAGGCTAAAGCAACGCAGCCATTTCATACGGCAAGACCACATCACGGCACGAGCCATCTATCGAACTCGATAATAATATTTCCTGAATTTCGCGGGAAAATCCCGAATTTCCAGTTTTATCCCAATTTCCTGCAATTGATTTTTTGGTTCCCAGATCAATATCATTTGTCTTGAAAAGCAGTACTGCTATTGACTAGTTATCTTATGCTCCAACTGAGCGAGGACAGGCGAAAAGAAATAGTTTAAAGCACTTTAAGGGTGTGTTTAAAAAAAAAAAACTTCAGAACTTTACAAGAGGATTTCTTTCCGAAGTTTGTGGAACAATTCGATCACGTGTACCTTCTCTTCTAAATTTTCAAATTATATTTCAAGCAACGATTCACTCAATTCTTTTTTTTTTCATTTTCTATTTGAAATTTAATGAGTGAATTTTTTAAATTTCCTCGTCATAAAAAATGCATTATAAACCTTAGCCATTAGAACTGAAGAAGGTCTTATCCTCATATAATGAAGAGCCTATTCATTGATCAAGTAACGCTGACGTCACCAGCAATGAAACTCGTGCCTAACCATGGTAATTTGATAGTATTTTCTGCCGAAGTTTGACATGCAGGGAAAGGCTTTATTGTGACAAGGCTAAACTGGATCCCGTAACTTAACTGTTTTACTGGTACGACAGTTATTTCAGGGGAATGAAGAAACGAAAAAGTGGTCAACAATGAACGCTATCTGCTGGAGTTTAGGGTTCATCCACTGGAGTTAGGGTTAAAATTTAACCCTTAAAATATCACCAAACAGTCAATTGCTTCGTTCAATTGTTGAAGCAAATTTCATTCGTCACACTTTGACAGGCAATCTTCTAGTACTTAATAAAGTTAATCCATTTACCATGAGAATGTTTCCATTTGCATAATTGGACTAAAATTTAAAAAAGGAAGAAATAAAAGAAAAAAAAATTAAAACAAAAAATAAAAAGGAACAAAAAAAAAATTAATTTGAATTTTGACATCTTGAATTCAAATTATGTTTTTCGCAATCACGAGTGTGTGTATGTAGGCGTGTGTGTTTGTGTGTGGGGGGTATATGTGTTTGTGTCTGTGTGCTGGCATAAGTGTGTGTATGAATGTGTGTGTGGGGGGAGGGTATGTGTATGTGTGTGTAGGCATATGTGTTTGTGTCTGTGTGTAGGCATGAATGTGTTGGTAGTTGTGTGTATGAATGTGTGTGTGGGGGGGGGAGGGTATGTGTATGTGTGTGTAGGCATATGTGTTTGTGTCTGTGTGCAGGCATGAATGTGTGGGTAGTTGTGTGTATGTGTGTGTGTTTGTTTTTGTGTGTGTATGTGTAGGCGTGTGTATGTATTCGTGTGTTTATGTATGTATGTGTAGATGTATGTGTGTGTGTGTGTATGTGTGTGTGTATGTGTGTGCGCGTGTGTGTGTGTGTAGTTGTGTATATATGCGCGTGTGTGTAGGACATGCGCGTGTGTGTAGGACATGGATGCAACCTGGAGACGGCTTTCGTTATAGGAGCAGCATCGTAAGGAGCCGGTCGACGGTGATGGTGCGGAGGGTGGCGGTGGGAAAATAAAATGATAGGACGCCAAAAACAGTCAAATGAAAGCAATAAGCAATCGTGATTGCTCAAAAAAAAAGAGAGAAAAATAAAGAAAAGAACCACAGCAAGTGCATATCAAGCAGAATTATTCTTCTAAATCAGACGCAATGGATTGAAGTCAACACTCAAAATCTCAATTGCATAACTGAGGACTATGAAGACATTGATCGCTTATGCGCTGGATAAATCAACAAAATGTCTGACATAGCAGCTTGGATTATGCAATAGGGTGTCAAACTGTGCGTGATTTTCACACCACTTACGTTTTCGGCCACTTTACCGATAAGCGTGCAGTTTTCATAATTGAGTGTTATTATTCAAAGATCGACATTAAATTTGTTTAAACTTTTCGAACCAGGAAAAAAAAATAACACGAGGATAAAAGTCAACACTGTACAACAAAAGTTCAGGGATAAGTTTTTAAACCCCCCCCCCCCCCCAAAAAAAGATAAAATTTATTAATCGAATAAAAAATCGAATATAATTTCAGTATTATTCGCTAGTGTTGCGCTTGATTTTTATGTGAAATACACTTTCAAGTTTTTTTTTTCTTTTCGAGTAGATAAAACGTTTTTCGGCGTTACAAGGAACGTCTTTCTCAATGCAAAAAGTAATGAGCTTATGGATGAAAAGACATGATGTCTTTTCATTCATAAGCTCATTACTTTTTTGCATTGAAAAGGCGTTCCTTGTAACGCCGAAACACGTGTCTGCAGTAATCTGTAATTCGTGCTTTTTCACGTAGTTATTTCTTACTTTACTTTTCAGCACAAAGGTATTTATTTATCTCCTTTTTAATGGTTTTATTTGCATAAAAAAAGGCGAAATTTTATTTCCACAATTTTTTAAGAAGAGAATTCATATCGTAATATATGCATGCATCACTTGCCAAACCGACTGACTCCATAAAACAGAAAGTAGAGAAAAGTTATGAAGAAGATGGCGTTATCCGTAGGAGTAAATAGGCCCTCGCGTTACATTTTCTGCCATCACAAGGTCAGAAGTGTACTTAATACGTTAATATGAATTCACATGCTAAGCATTGATAAAGCACTATTAAAGCAGAAATTATTATTTTTCTTTTATAAACAAGAAGTTCTGTCTAGATCTAAACGAGCTTACTTTCCCCTATACCTATACTACTTTCTAGTACTTGATCAATATTCTCAAAAATAGCTTAAATCGCAAATGGGGTGGTTTCCAAAATTTTAAAAGTATTTTTCTCTGAATGAACATGCTTAAAAACATAGGATCTGACCATTTTTTAAATAATTTGTTTCAGTTTAATATTTTTAAAAAATTACTTAATTCGGTGAGCTTTTATTGTTTACATTTCTTGGCGATAACATCACAAATGATGAAATTCCATTCTGTGTTGCCATTCACAGGGCAAAATATTTAATTCGCATCTTTACTCAAGTGTTATTGGCAACGATATGGTTGATAGCAAGCATAGAGCGCAATTTTAATTCGCTGCTTGATTATCATAACGTGGAAACGCGGTAGAAAGATGCTGCAAAGTGCATCATTTGTGACGTCATAAAGACCACGCCTTGTTTGACAAATCGGACATTTTAAAAAATTAACTAAAAAAAAACTATTGGGAAAATGAAAGTATTTTCTGGGTCCATGTAATTTTTTTTTTGCTCCTTCTATCCATTTCGATTACTAAAGGTAGTACTTTTCACTGAAGAAAACTATCCCATTGTTTCAAACATATTTTTTTAATATTTTAAGCTGATTACTAGGAATAAAATATGCCTTACTCGTCTAAAAAACTAGATGCGTAAAAAATAAAAAATAAATAAATAAACGAACAAATAAAATAGCAGCACCTTTTAAACAAAGCAGCTAATACACTTTTTTCCATTGAAAACAAAATCTTTAACCGCTTTCGAAACCAAAAAAAATAATAATCAAAATTAATAAGCTCATTAAAATAAATACATCATATTTAAAAAATCGTTTCTTTTTCCACTGTTGCCAAAAATTTATTTTAAATGAATTAATGCACTTACCAAAATAAGTGAAAACAATAAATAAAATGTCAACTTAAAGCAATAATTTTCATTGTTAAAAAAAAAAAAAAGATCTGCGCATATTTTTATGTAGAAACATAAATGACTTCGACTTGATCCGCCGAAAACTGAATAACTAAATTAAAACTTTAGAGTGAAAATAAAAACAAGTCATATTAACAATAACTATTTCACAGTTAAAACCATGACTGCGGAGTCGGAGACGGAGTCAATCTCATTTTGTGATAAAGGAGTCGGATTCGGGGTCGAATATCCAAGAATCGGAGTGAGTCATTTCTCCTGCGTGTATAAACTTTTGCCAAAGCTACGAAGTCAGAGTCTAAGTCGGGGATTCAGAGTCTGACTAATTATCGGGCACAGGAGTCGGAGTCGGAGTCAGGTGCCGCTAGATTTTCGGAGTCGGAGTCTGAAGTTTGTCGTCAAGAGCTATTTCCAACAAAAATTTTTTGAAGTAAATCTGCTTTCAAGTACGGATTCTGCATTGACTTTCAGTTTCCCCGTAGGCGCTAATGTTAGGAGATTTGAACTGGTCAAAATTGAATGGAAAATTGTTCGAATCAAAAGGATATTTTACATACAAGTTTTTCATCAAAAGCTTTTTCCTACGAAGTTTGTTTGAAGCAAATTCGCCTCACAGTTCGGAATTGCCTTGAATTTCCCCCTAGGCGCTAATGTTAAGTTTTTTTGAACTGTTCAAAATTGAACTAAAAATAGTTCAAATCAAAAAGTGAAATATAGGAATGAGGTGTCCTCGCGAAGATCTTTTGAGCAAAAAAAAAAAATTGTTCGAATCGGACAATTCACTCAAAAGTTATTAGTGGGGGACAGACAAACAGACCGACAGACATTTTCCTCCATCTCAATACCCTACTTTCCAATTTTTAATTTTTCGCTATTTATTTCAATTTATTTATTTATTTTTTTTTTACTTTTTTTTTCGTTTTTTGTAATATTTTCAAGATGCATTAAGCCTTCCTTCATGTTTTTTCCTTCTTTCTCTGACTTTTCCTGGGAAAGTAGGCTAAATGTAGAGTTAATCGAATTGGCAATTTAGGCATCCATGTTAATGATTGAAAGTGTTTTGTTTTTATTCACAAATATTGAGTATATGAAAGAAAAACTCTTACGGTGAAAAAAGTTGTTAGCTTTTACATACATTGAGGATTTTTAGTTGTATTTCCTCTTCGTTTAATAGAATAACGCATACGCAAATTAAACTTTGGAAATCACTTCATCTTCCATAAAAACTTTCTTAATGCAGTGGTTCCCAATTTGGGCGCTGCCGCTCTCCGCGGAAAAGTGATCTTTCCACTGAGGATCCCTGAAATATTTCTATAACTTCACAAATAATTAAAGATTTGTTATTTATGTAACTTTTGAAAAATTTTTTGGCACTCCTGTAGAAAAATAATTACTGTACAGGAATTAATACCTACATACATGTCGCACATTTTTGCTGTTTGTTTATTAATACCCCCCCCCCCCCCCAGAGAATATTGTTATTAAGTTTCGGGTCCCACACTTTTGCTCACCCTGTATTTTTTCAAAAAATTTAGATAACCTTTCAAGTTTTATTGTTGAAGGCGGAGTTGCAGTCGTGCGCAGCACTGCTTAAATTACACCTTCTTTAGGAGATTTTTTTAGTTCTTTCTTTGATATAGTGTTCATCAAACTGTTTTTGTATTTATATTACTTTTTTTTCCTCCTTATGTTTCACAAAGCAATTTTAAGGTTCGATTCTTTCCTAATAAATGTTGTATTCAAAGTTTGAAGCTTTTTACCTTTATGCTTTGATTCAAAAGCTTTCTAGATCTAGATATTATGCGTCTTTTTACTTCCTTTTACAAAAAAGGAAGAATTGTATTCGCGAAAAAAATTTCACCCAAAAATCGGCCTTAATTTCTATTTTGCTCACCCCGACCACACGTGAATATGTGCCTAGGAACGTACAGACACCCGAAATATCCATTTTGACGATCCCCGAGTTAATTACAGCGAGTTTTCTCGTGACGTCTGTATGTGCGAGTACGTATGTATGTGCGTATGTGTGTATGTGTGTATGTATGTCGCATAACTCAAGAACGAAATGTCCTAGAAAGTTGAAATTTGGTACGTAGACTCCTAGTGGGGTCTAGTTGTGCACCTTCCTTTTTGGTTGCATTCGGATGCTTCAAAGGGGATCTTTTGCCCCTTTTGAGGGGAAATCATTGTTTATTTCGATGTAATCTCAAGTGGTGTTATAATTTGGCGATATATCGCCAGTCTTTTGGTCGCCAAGTTTTGTCGCCAACTTGGCGACAAATTTGGCGTTTTTTTTTTAATTTTTAAATCTGGTTTTAATTTGGCCATTGTTGGTGATATTTAGAGAGTAAACTATTGAATCATATTAAAACTGCCAATAATGCGAAAATGACATTAAATTGGAGTAAAAGGAAGTCATGTGATGCACACATCAGCTCGTTTCTTTTTGCTTCGACTATTTCTGTATTTTATTTTATTTCTCTTTCGTTCAGGATTGCAAGGGTAGTTTACTGCAGTTTATGCTATTGAGGATTGTGATCCATTGTAAAACAATAGCACTTATCAATTATCGACAAAACTCAATAAAACTTCACAAAGCTCTTTTTTTCCCCCTGTCTTCTACGCATCATTAATGCTCCACGAACATCTAAAACAACCCAAAAAGAGTAACATATTTTGAATACTTAGTAAGAGACCCTCTAATAGCCTAGTTTTTGTGACATTTCTCGCTGAACAAACATACGTGGTAAACATTATACACGTTTTAAATCCTGTAGTGATGGAAAGATTGTTGTTCAAAAATGTAAATTCTTTTACATTCGTAATTAGCTTATAATTTCCCATTAGAGGTTTAGGTTTTCGTGACTTTAATAACTCTGAAATATTCATCAAAGTTGCTTTAATTTGTGTTTGAGCATTTAACCATTTACCCTGATGATAGAATGTTTATTTTCCCTTTCTCAGTACAACCATTTTCAGCAGAATTTAACACGTCACGCAACAGGTTAGTTATTCGCAGTCTTTATTATATGTTATCTTCTTTATAAACAATAGTTTGAATACAAAAAGAAATGGGAAATGAGTGTAGCGATCTTCATTTTGATACATAATTTTTAAATCATGAAAAGGACGAACAAAATTGTAGTTTTTCGAAATCTGAAAATATTTCAAAATATTTCTGTTACCTCTTACTTAGTCAGTTAACAAAGCAGAAAATAAATAGATATAAAACAAAGTAAATCTTTACTAATAATAAAACTGGACGTCTCTCTGTCTGGATCTCTCTCCGCCTGGATGTCTGGGCTCTGACTGTCGGCCAATTTTCATGAAATTTGGTTCAATATTAGTTCGTAGCATGGGAGTGTGCACCTCGAAGCGATTTTTCGAGAGTTCGATTTTGTTCTTATTCCATTCCAATTTTAAGAACATTTTACTGAGAAAATTATCAAAACGTAGGCTAGTAAATTACCAAATTATCATAACGTGAAACCGTAACACGGGCGAGCAAATTGGCGCGAAATTCACCATCCATTATTTGTAAATATACAGGCGAACCAAATGACCTTTTAATTTTCTACTACGGGCAAAGCCGTGCGGGTATCACTAGAAAATAAATAAAATTTTAAAGAAGCTTCATCTATCATGTTTTTTTGGACTAACTTATACATAATACCTCGAAAGCTAGTTGATAAGAAGTTCAAGTACAATCGGAAGATTATTTATGACGTAGATTTTTATAATTTTATTTTTTACTTTGTTGACTGACTAAAACAATAAAAAATTTCTGATTGTACTTTGACTTCATAGCAATCAGCATTCGTGGCATTTTAATAGGATGATGCAAAACAACATGATAAAAACAGTGTGTGAAGTGATCGCTGTGGAAAAAAGACAGCATTTGTATCTGATTACCAAAAACCACTTTCTGAATATTTGACTCCAAACTTGCGACATTGTTTCTTTTCGTGATTTTCGTTTATAACATTGAATAAAACAACGGACCACGCGAGTCAACTTCGCTGCTAGTCACATGTAGCCCGCGGGTGATAGGTTCATTGACTAAATCAAAGATTCATTCATTTCATTAAAAATTGCATGTTCTTTTTTCTGTTTTCTTTCTTTTCTTCCTTTTTTTTTTTTTTTGCAGCAACGGTTTAAACATTTTTTGGATAGATTTACGCTGAAACAATTGTGACAATGAAAATTGTTAATCTTATCTCTCAGTCCTTTGTTCACGAATTGAAATAATGATTTCTTTCCTTAGAGATTAAGGGGGGGGGGGAAGAAAGAAAGAAAAAATCAGGACACAATCTTTGTTTTTTGTACGAAAGATAAGATAAATGACATAACAGGTCATCAAAAATGATGAATAAAATCTATATGCATTCACTCCCGACCAATTCTGTGTTTGTTGTAATTTAAAGTTGAATATTTTATTGTTGAAATCAGTAGCGTGATAAAAGTTTTCATATTCTTGCATATCTTATACATAAATTAATTAATTTATTTTCTTATACGTTTCAAGGACGCTTTTAGGACACTGCAAACAGGACCATTGCTTCGGACCCTGCTTTCTGTAGCTTTATTTCTTTTTTAGAAAATCAACTATTTGTATTGTAAAAAAGCAATCGAAAACTTTGTACTATATGGAATAAAGTAAAATAACACAGCGTTATTCACGGGTGTTCTTCAGCCCGTCGTTCTTTTAAATTCCGTATTAAAGAACATGGAAATTATGTCAAGAAACAAGATTTAAAACGTTCCTCTATTGAACAACACTGTTTGTCTTTCAATTATGTTTTCGATTTTTCTTCTGCCAAGGTTATTCATGGGAGTTCTTCGATTTATAATTTAGATTTTTGGGAATCCTATTACATTTGAAAAAATTCTGCTTCAGTAGTTAATGATTTGTCGAGTACGCCCCCTTTCCCTGGTGTTTGGAAATCTTTTCTTTAAAAAGGTTTTTCTGTTTGTGACGTTTTTCCGCACTATAGGTGTCGTTGCTGTTCTGTGACGCAATGTTTCCGGTTTCCATGTCCATTTACTTTGCTTCCTTCCGTTTTTCGTTCATTTTTCGTTTGGTCTACATTATGAGGGCTTTTCATTCTTCTTTTATGCACTGATGAAGGGGCCTTGCATTTGACAGCTCCGAAACAGCCTTTTGCTGAGTTTTTAACTCTATTTTAATACTTTATTTGTACTTTATACACGTTGTGTTGTTTTACTTTGTAACTACCGCCTAACACCGTATGTCAGGCCTACGGTGTGGTTTGAATATTTCTGATAATTAATTTGATTGGCTTCGTTTTAATGATTTGATATTTATATTATAATAGACAAATTTGGAGATATATTAATTACACAGAAGGGTAGCAGCGAATTCTCTACACAAAATAGATATCATTTCTTTTTCTGTCCGCAAGTAAACTCCAACATTTAGCCAACGAATTTCACAGTCCGTAGTTGAATTTAGCGATAATGGCCTTCATTAATTGAATCTAAATTCAGGTTAAGTATCAAAACTCAGTACAATATGTATCAATCAATGTATATTGAAATTAATTTCAATATACATTGTAGATTACTATGAATTTTCTCATAAAAACAAACAAAATATTGGGGCTATACACGCACTGACAGCGAGTATTGCTGTATGTCTGCTTAACTTTGATTACATCAAGTATTATTACAACAGAAATGTAACTTTTAATGTCTTAACCCCTCAAAACTCAAAACACGAGATTTTGTTTGGAGGGAAGAGGGGGCAGGGACTGGAAAAAAATAATCAATTTTTTGTGGACAGAAAATGAATGCACAGGTATAGAATAAGTTATTTTTTACAATTTCAATTGTAAGAGGGAATGACTAGGAGGGGGGGGATGAAAGTCCTAAA
Organism: Uloborus diversus; assembly: GCF_026930045.1. Classification (NCBI taxonomy): domain Eukaryota; kingdom Metazoa; phylum Arthropoda; class Arachnida; order Araneae; family Uloboridae; genus Uloborus; species Uloborus diversus. The sequence goes on along the minus strand of NC_072736.1, from coordinate 58,009,437 downwards.
ACATTTTACACAAACAAAGTGTAAACGGTTTTTATAGTATGTTTATTTTGAATTTCTGAACATTAAAACCACGTTGTCAGACTAACAAGCATAATAATTGCTAGAACTTCATTTTCGTAATAAAGATTTTATGTGTTATTTTTTCCAGAGCAAATAAATATTCAAATACGGCAAACCGGGGTTTACAGAAGATAAATGCTGCATAGTTGTGTCATCTATGTTAACTGAATTTAATAATAATCTAGAGATTTATTTTTATTAGAACAGTGCTCAAACAGACCTTATAAATAAAATAGTAGATGTAGTATTAACTAGATACACAACAGAAAACTGGTTCAATGGGAGCTGAGGGCAACCAGTAAACGAGCAAGCGTCTGAAAAGTAAGCAACACTACTTTTAACTAATTTACTCTCAAATGCCGCAGTTAGTGCAAACCATTTATAATGTTGTGTTTACTGGTTGGTTTTGTCGTCTGAATTGATGTTTGGACAACAGTTAAAGTTTGAGACCTTTTCTTTTGAATCATCAAATTTTAGTAATGTACCACTTTTGATTGTGTCGTTTATATACCATGACGCACCAGTTTCGTAAATTATCTTCATAATATAAGCAGTAAGTTACCGCCCCTGAGCCAGGGCTAAAGCCCAGAATCACATGAAATGTACCAGATAGCCCGGTTATCACGTCCAGAGGCTGCAGATTCGTTCTCATTGGAACTCATTCGTCTGGAATAGTAAATAACTGAGCTGGAGGCAGATGTCATCTCATTGAACTCCAGCTCTGTTATTCCCTAATCCAGACTGATGAGTTCTAATAAAGACGAAACTGCAGCCTCTGGATGTGATAGCCGAGCTGTCTGGTATATTGCCTGTACCTTCATAATTATTTTGTCGCAAGAAAGAATAGTAAATTAAGATTTTAAACCAATAACTACAACGTATCTTCACATTTTCTAAATTTGAAACATAATCGACGGTGAGCGATTTTATTTATCACGTTACGGTGAGATTTATGGCTTTTTGATTAACGGGTGCCAACGCGTTTCGCCGCCCCATTCCACCACCTGTGTTCCAAACTTATCATCCTTTTTATCAAACGTTTTTCGCACTATTTTTCAACCGCACATCCTTTTTCAGATTAACCACCAGTAACTGAACCGATATGAGATCATCAACCGTCATCGTCCTCGCTCTTTGCTGTTTGCGCTCTTGAATCATATTTCTTTTTCAAATCATAAAGTAAACTAAATACAGTGGAATTCCAATTAGTCGATTCAATTTGGACTGGACTCCATTCGCATAATCGAAAATTCGGATAATTGGATTTTTTTCCGAAAGGGGGTGTCTATTTTCATTAATTACTGTATTTAGGAAGAAAATGAAAAAAAAACTATTTTGAAAAAATAGAACTTTAAAATAATTTAATGAAAATGCAACATTTTTTCATGCTGAGCGTAGTTATGAGTGTGCTGAACAATAGTAGTTTGCAAGGACCCCGAAATAGGGCGGCAAGGGGGCTCGAGCCCCCCCCCCCCTGAAATTAGAAGTTCCCTGCTTTTGATACTTTTTGCTTCCCCAAAATGTAAAAACATTTGTTCTCCAGCCATTAATGAATAAGTTATTAAAAATGACAAATTTCAATGACTCTAATCTGTCCTGAAATCGGTTCCCATGGAGAAAATACCCTGCTAAACCATGGAAAAAACACCTGAGCCCCCCCCCCCCCTACAATTTTGCATATGGGCGCCCTTGGTAGTTTGTACGTACCGTGATAATGAAAGTCAGCCGAAGTAAGTTCTTTGAGTGCTAGTGCACCAACACTAGCTTTGCCGAGAGAATGACAACAGCTCGCGTAGGGGACAGAATCATTATTTTGCGAATTGCAGTACATTTTCGCCTTTTTTTTTCATCTGTAATTCTGAAAGCGGTTCGGATAATCAGCGATTCGGATAGTCCAAGTTCGGATAATTGGAGTTCTACTGTACAATTTGATTTTCTGCATAACCATTTGACTTTCTTGCTCGTCAGAACCGCTGCGGACCTTTACCAGTTTCCTCTAGCATCGTGATTGAATCAATGTTTTAATTCTTTTATTTTTTGTAACACTAGAGGGCTATAACCACTTACTCTCTGCCGCTCATCAACACCTCGAAACAATTTTGCACCAAGTTTCACGGCTGTAGGTGCTATGAGGTCTCCTGAATTCGGACCCGCCACAAACATCCTTTCACAATTTCTTTGATGTTAATTTTTTTGTATAGAGAGAATATTGAAGCAAGTTTAAGTTACAACAAGGCAAAACAGCATTTTTAACAAAAATTGTATTACCATTTTCTGAGACGAGACCTTCATTCCAGAATTTGGGTAATTTTAGCAGTAAAACGGCGGTATTTAAAACGCATTAAAAAAAAAAAACACCCAAGCTTTCTTTTTAGCCCCCCATACAAGGGCATATCCAGAAATTTTTCACGAGAGGGGTGATTGATTTTTCTAACTGATCCATTACTAAATATCCGAGGGAGAGCACAGAATCTGCCTCTTTCCCAAATATCATCAAGGGTCGTCTAAAAGGGGTTTTTTATTTTTTTTTTTGAACTGAACTTCAACATCAAAAAAGTGGAAGAAAGTACCTTTAGCAAACATGGACTAAAATTTCGTTTTTATAGAACTTAAAAAAAAAAAAAAAAAAAAAAAAACTCCGGCAAAAAGTCTCGGTGCAATCAGAATGCATGAATAAAGGAGGCGCACACCTAGACCCCATTTAGACCCTACATGCGAAATTTCAAACTCGTATGGTTTACCGTTTCTGAGTTACGCGAAATACATACGCACACATAGACATCATAAGAAAACCCACAATAATTATTTCGAGGATGGTCAGCATGGCCATTTTGGTTGATCATATTTTCGCAAGAAACAACTTTCGTACTTATGGACGTGCCAAAAAACTTGCCCAAGTTTATTCATTGATGATTGAAATTTAAATTTAGGCTGAAATTGGAGTGAAAATTTTCTTTGTGATTGCAATACTTCCTTTACTTTGCATAAGGAATACGGTGAAACGCCCTTGTAAGGGTCTTTCACTGTTCCACTGAAAATTGGCATTTAAGAAAATAACGCCTAGTGAAGTTAAAATGTGTGTATTTATCTGCATGTGTGAATTCATCAGTTAACTATCGCCGTTTTTTTTTCCCGTACGTGAAAGGCCGTGGATAATCCGCCCCGCGGATAAACCACCCGATAATAATCCGCCCGAGTATAGTCGGGAGTTTACTGTATATGGGTAAAAAATGCATTGCATACAAGGAAGGCAGAACACTGAAATCAGTGGCGTAGCTAGACCCGACTTTCGGGGGGGGGGGTTACTTCTTTTATATATATATATATATATATATATATATATATATATATATATATATATATATATATATATTATATATATATATATATATATATATATATATATATATATATATATATATATATATATATATATATATATATATATATATATATATATATATATATATATATATATATATATATATATATATATAATCGCTTGGAAATTTTTCCTTTTCTTCTTTTTTTTCTTTCTCTTCTCTCTTCTTTTTCTCTTTTTTTTTTGAGACTAACTTTTCGGGGGGGGGGGTTTTGTCCCCAAAACCCCCCCTTAGCTACGCCCCTGACTGAAATTGTAGGTTTTATTAACTAAATTAGAGCAATAAGCTCCTAAAAGAACGAACGAAGAGCGATGCAAAAAAGCTTCAAACTATGAACCCGGGGCCTCCGTGGCCTAACGGTGTAAAGCTCTAGCTTTGACAGCTGTCTGCGCGCTGTAAAGAACGTTGTGGATTCGATTCTTGCCAGTACTCTGGATGTTATTTCTCTCTACTTGTGATGTTAATTCCACACCGACGCCAACGTGAGCTATCCGTGCCGTGTAGTACTCATATGGGAGCATGGGAAAATGCCCGTATTAATAACAATAATAAAAAACACTGGAAGGCCATATATTTCTCAATTTGGCAACACCCATTCGAGATTTATGAATAGGTACTTAAACATCGCGAACAGCCTCGTTGCGGTGGTTTGCAACTGAAAAAGAAGGCATGTGGCTTCTGGTGTTACTCTTCTTTTACGGTAAGTCAGTGATTTGAATTTAAGTTTCGTTTCCTAAATCCTGAAAATTTGATACATGAGGGATCGATTACGCAAATGTACAGCTAAGGTACGATGCCAGTAGAGTTGCAAGGAGAAAAAAAACCGGATTCATTCCCGGTAATAAACCGGGATTTTTGTAATAGAAATTTTGAAAATTCAGGGAATTTTGAAATAATTTTATAAAAGGAAATTGTTTTTAGACTTTAACTTATTTCTGCACAATTTCGAAGTTTTAATGCTTTTTACTGTTGTAAATGCAAATTATCTAACTTTTTTTTCTAGGAAGAAAAAGTACCAAATGTACTGTTTAGCTACTTACCCTGAACTGATTTAACAATTGGTTCTCTATTAAATATTTAACAGATAGATTTGAATGTTGAATACTTTTTTCAACTCTACCAATCTGCGATCAGCCATAAAATGTAATTATTTGCATAATTAACACTCTTTAATAATTGCACTGAGATAAGACATCATTTCACGTAAGCAAGGGATTCTTACCTTACTATTTTTAGACATCAACCAACAATTTGAATTTCTTTCAAAAAAAAAACCAAAAAGCTTTATCAAAAGCTTATTTTAAGTTTTAGATTTCAATTTCAAACTGCTCATTTTATATTGAGAACGTAAGACTTTTTAGTAATGATATAAACGGAAAAATCTTGCATATTAAGCTCAGAATCAACGTGGAAAAACATGAAGTTTGTTTACTTCCAAAATTCCCGAGTTTATTCCTCAAAATTCTAAGTTCACTCCCGTAGCTCTAAAATCGAGAGCTTTTTGCATCTCTAGATGCCAGACATCAGAAAATGTGATATTTGTCACTGATTTTAGTTTTACCGCAGCATCGAGAAAAAAAATTCACGCTTTGAGAACTTTCCGAATTTGATATTTTTAAAAATTCTGTTTCATACATTCTTCGTGAGATGCAGCCCCACAAAGCTGTTTCATGTGGACTGTTGTTACGCTCGATGCTACGAATTAAGAACAGTAAAATGTTTGTACTTTTCTTTCAGTGTGTTAAACGTTATTTAGGAAAATAATTTAAATATATAATTTAATACGCGTTTTGGCCCACGACATTCCTTATAATGAGGTGCTGCCCCCAAGTAAAAAAGAAAAGGGTGAGCAACATCGTGTGATAGAATTTAAATGAATCACAAGTGCTGATTACGTAGCAATTGGAAAGTCTATTGTTGGGTTTTTTGAGCAATTTTATTCTTGTTATTTCAACAAATTGGAAAATATTGGTAAGCATTAATATACATTTTTTCCGGAAGTTTGTTAAAGTCACTTTTCGAATCAAGTTCAAAAGTGTGTTCGTTTCGCCTTAATCTACTTTTCTGTTAAAGTAGTAAATTTAAAGGAATTTCAGTCCTGTAGTGTAACTGCAATTTTATTTTGCGAGTCGCGACTGAAATAGTATTTCATGATAAAGCTTTCGAAACGAGCCTATATCGTATGTATCCCCAGTATTGCTGTAAACAGCAAGTAATAAGACTACCGATGGTTTTCTTATTTCAAATTATCTGACCACAAATGTAAGGTAAACTTCGATGAAGCTTCAAAGCACGTACCCCAGTCACTACCGGTATCTGTTTACTTTTCTTTCACAATAGTGCTGTATCAGGGATGCCTGTCCCACAAGGACAGTGAAACAACAACTTCAAATTCTGCGGATCATTCACCCACCCGAATGAAAATTCCTCAAATAAGACAAAATTCTTGTAACATCGCCCCCCCCCCCCAGAAAACCTTAAAAGCGCACTCAGCGTTATGTATCCCTCCCCTTCATATGCACCTCTGGCTAGGGGGAAAGGCATTCATCCGGTTTACAGGCGGAAATGGAGGCATTTATTCGGTTTTATGGACGTCGGCTTTTTCAGATATATGTTAGCCTCTAAATTAAGCAGTCTCATTCAAATGAGCAGAACACAATTTTTTACTCTCTCACCTAATTCAGATAGACTCGTCTTAACTGGACGTTTTCAAATTCCATACAATCTGTGGTTGGATAGTACTTAAGCGTAAAACTTTTGTTGGATTTTTGAGGATGAAGATTACAATTGAGTTTTAATAGCTTTGTGTTGACAAATCAAATTGTTATGCCGGAAAAGGATATCTTTCTTGCTGAATTGCTAATTTTTTTCAATAAACATTTGGTGCCACAAGTGATGTTCTTCGGCAACAATATTAATGTGCTTATTATGGAGTCATACCACGTGTGAAGATTCATACCTGAAAAGTGAAAGAGGAAAGGGCGAACTATTAACTGGAATCATTCTAAATAGAAACTACGAACCCACCTGACTTGTTTTTAAAAGTTTTTTAAGGGAAATATGTGCTGCAAGAAAAATTCACATGTGGGAGCTCTCAGATGTCACTACCGGTCGATTACCGGTATTTCGAACTATTTTGCAATTTCATAATACCGGTATTTGCTGAGGTAAAACTATTTTCGTTATTAGGTGAAAGTAATCAATAGTTATTAAATAGATTTCAATTTAGCTTATTACACTTCTACTGTTAATTAAAATGTTCGTTTATTTTTTCGAAGAGAATGAAACGGTACAAAAATCCACCTATTGATGTAAAAATGAGACTTCCTAAAAGCGAATTAGAATAAAATCAATAAATAAAAGTAACGGAAGGAATAAAAAATATTCGTCCCTAATGGTGTGAGAATCGCATTTTAGTGCGTTTATATGCACCATATTTCTTCCCTTTTCTCAGTTCACTTGCTCTTTTATAAAAAAATTCTAGTGTATTTCTGTTATGATTAGTTTATACCAGTCATCAATTGCAGCAATAGTAAATGGTATATATTTTTTAAATATTTGTTCGAACTATACTGTGGAATTTCCAGAAAACCAGTTTTCTATTTGTATAACAAATAATTTGTTCCCAGTAATGGTGTGCTGATCTGTCTCGCTATTTAGCTGTGCATTTGACAAAATATTTAGCAATTATACAGTGCCTTGAAAATATACGGGGAGGAAAGGCATAATGCAATGGGGAATATTTCAGATATTTACATAATTGAGTCAATGACTTGGAAAATTTTCGACTTGCACTTTTTTCAAAGAGAATCAAAAAAATATTTTGACTGCGCATAGTTTGTCAGATCACAATTTTCATATAAAGTTAAACTTTATTTTGAAAAATTGAGGAAAACACGAAGGTTCTATAAATTAATCAAATAATTAGTGCGATTATATTTTTTTTAACGAACAAAATGATTTCGAATTTTTTCGGACGTACAGACACCTTTTTCAATGTCAGTATCTCAATTATAAAGAATTTTTAAACGAGAGCAAAATAGTTTAGTTAAATACATCGTAAATTTCAAACCAAAGAGTAATATTGAAAACCCTATCCTGATCATGAGGAAATCATTATGTTCATGTTCGAAAAGAAGTCTCATGGAGAAAAATTAAAACTAGCTATAAACAAAAAATTCTACACACAATACAAAAGAAACACACAAATAATGATGCATCAAAATCAGCATACAAGAGATCGGATTATTCAAAGATGGACTTCGAGGCAATTATAAGAAGTGTATCGGCATTATTAACAGTACCCCCGACCAGTGTGAATTCAGTAACAGTATTTTAAACTGCAAGAAATTAGTGAATTAAAAAGAATTAGACATGGCGACAATTCACAAAGGATTCATTATGTTTTTTATCATTGATTTTTATTTTAACAAATGATCCTTCATTTTATGTTTACAATAAATTTTCATAATTAATGCACTTTTTGCACAAACATGTAAAAAATGGCAACGAAACAATGTTTTTGATCCTTTTTTAAGAAATTTCTAATGCCGATGTTCCAGTATTACGTTAGAAAAACTTAATACTGATATTGCGTTTTTGGCCCGGTATTTCATTTTGATGTGAGTTCTGGAGAGTTCGACGAGTTTCTAATTTTTCTTGAAGTTTTCAATGTAAAATAAAGTCAGTGGGCTTATATACGTGGACGTTTTTCACTCAAGATTTTATTTTCCCCTTACAGGGAAAGTGGGACCCCTCCTCTTAGACACTTAACAATAATTTGCGTAAAAAATCCTTTGCAGTATCAACCTTAGGTTGAACTTTACATGAAGGCTTAATGAACATTAAAAAAACCTGAAAGCATTTTTTTGAAAAATGTTGTTGTTTGAACTCCCTAAAAAAATAACTGTCGGAATTTTTTTCACGTAAGTTCTATGATCTAGAAAAACTACATTCATTCAAATTTTGCTATCACTTAAGTTAGACTTAAAAACCCGACACCACCTTACTACTGCACTGTAAAACTGTTTTGAAGCTCTATTTGCACTTCGACAGCAGATACGTAGCAACGTAGCTCGACATGGTAAAAAAATGCTGCTACACCATGTTGGCGCGCTAGACAACATTTGAATATGAATTTACAGATAGTGGAAAAGTATACTGACAAACCGTTCATCTTTTCTTTCTTATGACTGTTACAAAGAAGTGTGGAGCAAAGTCGCTAGCATATAACGTGCATAGGCGGCTCGTACTGAGGAGCAAGGGGGTCAAATGCTCCCTCGCTTCCAAAAGTCTTCAGAGTTGAAATTTAATGATCAGTTGATAAGTAATTTTTTACTGAATGGATTTATTTATTTCAAAAATAAACTAAATTCCATACAAATGAACTTTATGTTACTTCGCAAGAATGGATCTTTGAATTCGAAAGGGAAGCCAATGGTGGCCATATGTGGCTTGCACAAGCCGTCTAATGGCGGCCAAATTTTGATGTTAAATTCCACATTTTTGGATTTCATTTAATCTTATGTTAAGTCAATAATAACCCAATTTTACAAAAAAAGTTTCAAGGGCCTTGCTCCCTTACCCTCACACTTCTCTTGAATCCAAACTTTTTTGGTGCAACAGCCGCCTATGATAATGCGTTGGAAAAACGAAATATTTCAGAAACTCTTAAAGTAAATATTGGCTAAAATTGAGAAATTTGCAATTTGTATACGAACTTTTTATAGCTCTGATTAGTCTAATTCCAAACTAAAGCAAATTCTACATACTGGGAATAACATCTGTTACTTTTTTTCAGCTTGTGACAGAGGTTTTGCCAGCGATTGCATAGACAACACTTTAAGATGCGCTCATCGGAGAGTTCCCTTCCCTACTCGCAAGGATTTGCCAGAGACCCGCGAAGCCCTCAACAAGGTTTGCAGGTAAGATAGTTTTTCCAAGTTCTCGAATGGAAACCTTGATAGAAATTTGCTAAGGTCGACTTTTACGTCAATCGACACTAGATTTTACCGTCTAATAAATCTTGGCAATCGGAGCATTTTTACAAAACCATGGACGATGGTTCTGTTAAGTTTATTTGTAACTGTCAGTTAGGTTTAGGTAAAGCAACAGCCTACTAAAATCTATGCGTGTCTGAGTGTGTTTAACCCTATCCCCCCCCCCCGTATTTTCAATGTCTACAGGTCAGTACTAGTACCCTTGTATACAGGATATTCGGAGAAGCCATTCCGTCCTTTCTCTTAAAAAATAACGAGCCGGAGGTGTTAAATATAATATTAAAATCGCCAATTTTCACCCACCGCAGGCGACGAAAGGGGGTTGTGGTTCAAAGTGAAGCGGAGGGGTGGGGCAAAGCCCCGGTTAAGTCTTTAAAATAACTACTGAAAATAATTATTCATACCAGTGCTTTCACTCGAATGAAAAAAACTACTGAAAATCAAACCCAAGAAAACCTGGCTGTCAAGCAGGATATCTTCAGTCCTTCATTTTAAATGGTTTTTCATTTTTTCTCAATTTTGGACGGCGCAATACTTTAGCAGTTTTTGTTTTATATCATTACTAGTTGACGCAGAAAACGCTATTCTGCCATATAAAAACTTTCCAGTGAATATTTAGGTTGTTAATTAAAAAATAACGAATGTGTTTTAAGCTTGATAAGTAGGGTTGAGAACTTTCACAGATAGAGGAATGGAGTGCTGTAGACTATGATCACCAATAATAAAAAAAAAAAAGAAAACAACTACTCATTTTCTCAATACAGTAAAGCACACACACATAAGTAGATAACATTTTTGTATCGTTTAAAATTTGATACCCCCTACTTAGTAATACTAAGCAAATCTTTACTCTTTACTAATAATAAAGCTGAAAGTCTCTCTGTCCGGAGGATGTCTGTAGGATGTCTGAATCTCCGTGACGCGTATAGCGTCTAGACCGTTAGGCCGATTTTCATGAAATTTGGCACAAAGTTAGGTTTGTAGCATGGGGGTGTACACCTCGAAGCAATTTTTCGAAAATTCGATTTTGTTCTTTTTCTAATCCAATTTTAAGCCCATTTTTCACAGAAATTTAATAAAATAGAAAGAATTTGTTCTGAAAATTATCTTTCTTTATCTTTCTTTTTTTTACTTTATTTTTCTTCTTTTCTGTTTAAATAACATACCTGGAAGTCTCTCTGTATGGATGTTTGGATCTCTGTGACACGCATAGCGCCTAGACCGTTCGGCCGATTTTCATGAAATTTGGCAAAGTTAGGTTTGTAGCATGGGGGTGTGCACCTCGAAGCGATTTTTTGAAAATTCGATTTTGTTCTTTTTAAATTCCAATTTTAAGAACAAAAATCGTAAGATGGACGAATAAATTACAAAATTATCATAACGTGGTACCGTAACATGGGCACAAGCCAATTGGCGAGATACGAAATTATCATAACGTGGAACTGTAACATGGGTACAAGCCAATTGGCGAGAAAATTCACCATACATTATTTGTAAATATACAGGTGAACCAAAAGACCTTTTTAATTTTTCTATTACGGGCAAAGCCGTGCGGGTACCACTAGTGCTGAATAAAATGTCAAAATGACGCGACGCTCCAGCAAAACGGCGGAAAACTCCCAATGATTTTAAAATTTTTTGTTGCCATCTTCTGTTTGTCTACAAATAAAACGTTTGTAATTAATCCAAGCAAGGCTTTTACTATGATTTTAAACGGTGGATTTTACTATGATTTTCAAAAAAAAGTTCTGGATAGGGACATCCTAAATACCTAGCGATATGAAATATGCTTTATGTCGTATTCTCATACCTAATCAAATATAAATAAATTTCATGAAAATCGGTCGAGCAGTTTCGGAGGAGTTCAAACACGAACACCGTGATAAAAGATTTTTATATATTAAAGATTAATAGATGCAATCACACTGTTCAAGAGTGGGTCAGTTAAAGTGAAAAACAATGGACCAAAGTTTCTCTAAACGATTGTAATTAAAGTTTGAAAAACGAGAAATAAAAGACATTTTAGTAGTTGGAAATATGAAAAAACCCGAATTATGTGTAATATATTTTCAGTAAAACATTGGTTACCTTGGATAAAAATGAAACAACGTTCAAAAGCACAAAAAGGATAAAAAGTTTAAAAACGCAGACATGTTTCGGAGTCAATAGCCTCCTTCCTCAGTGCGAAATGTACAAATGGATGAGTCATGGTCAAGGGAAAGTTTAAATTGTGTAACTGGAAAAACATTGACCAATCAGCTATCAGCGAGTGCTGAGGCAAAATATGACTTATTCTAACATGTGATTGAATAAGATTGGAAAAATATGCCTCATGGTCATATTTTGCCTCAGCACTCGCTGATAGCTGATTGGTCAATGTGTTTCCAGTTACACAATTTAAACTTTCCCTTGACCATGACTCATCCATTTGTATCTTTCGCACTGAGGAAGGAGGCTATTGCCTCCGAAACATGTCTGCGTTTTTAAACTTTTTATCCTTTTTGTGCTTTTAAACGTTGTTTCATTTTTATCCAATTTACCTTGCACAAAGCTATCGCTTTTCAATTGGTTACCTTCTCAAGTGGGTGTTTATTTTTCAGAGATCAGAATGAATACTACGATTGCCTGCAAAACATTCCAGGACAGAAAAGCGATGGCGACATCCCCCCATCGACGGACAAACTAAATAGACTGGACGCAGAATATATGCTGAGCGAGTTGTGTACGGATGGCTTAAAATCAAGAAACAGTAAGTACTGCTTGGTTTTCACTACTTATACCAGTGGCTGAAGTGATAAATGTAAGTCTGCGATTGGTTCATGTCAACGAAAGAAAACATTGGGAGCTGCATAAGATGCAAATAAAGGTTTATGATCTTGGATCCTATATAAGAAATTTATTACTATTGTATTTAGAAATTCTATTGGTGCTATAGGGCGCATCAATCACACAATTTCTAATTATGTACTTGCAACATATTCTTTACTAACGATGAAGCTGAAAGTCTGTCAGGATCTCTGACGCGCATAGCATTTAGATCGTTCGGTCGATTTTCATGAAATTTGGCACAATTAGTTTATAGCATGGGGGTGTGCACCTCGAAGTAATTTTTCGAAAATTTGATTTTCTTTTCAATGATTTTAGTTTTACCACTATTGGTGGACGTAATTCCTCTTAACTGAGCGAATTACCATAACATGGAAGAGCAAATTCACGTAACATATTGGCGAGAAATTCATCCATTATCTGTAAATATACAGGCAAACCAAATGACCTTTTAATTTTATACTACGTGTAAAGCTGTACAGATACTACTAATATATAATAACAAGATTTTACACGACAGAAAAACAAACTTCCCCAAAATAAGCCTTCAAAGTTAGCTTTAAAATTAAGGAAAATGAAACTTTCTCTTTAGTGCCAAAAAAAAATCTGTCTTTGGATATTTTTGTGTTATATCCATTGGTGCTATCATATACTATTTCGTTCGTGACAGAATACTAGTCTAGTCATTTAAGCTTAAATTAGGTAAGAATCTCGGAATTCGAGAAACCCAGCTGTAAGTCTGTAAATACTTGTATATTGACACCCTAAAAGTTGTCTCAAAACCTACATATGGTAGGGTGTGCGCAACTATTAAATGTCAAAGGTCATAAAAATCGGTATTTTGCGCTTTTTTTTTTTGTAAATATCTCATTTTCTATTGGTATTTTGCTATTTGTGTTTCTTATCAATATTGTAGAATACAAAATTCTCTACAAATTTTGTTTAAAAAAATTTTTTATACGGTGAACAGTTCTCGAGATAGAGGGCGGAGAGCGCGCGGTCACAGGATCACTTCAGGTCAACCGGTGCCTCCGGTCGAAAACGCGCCATATATAGTTGATGAACTATCGATAAATCAATGATTATATATATTTGTCAATTTTTATTAACTATTATATTATATTTCATCATTTTCTTCATGCATTAAATCTATATCTATTCAATAATAACCGTTTCCTAAAATTAAAAAATAATTAAGGGAAAAACTTAAATTATAATATAATTATGTTCCCATTTACACTTGACATTTTAAATATAAAATAATTAAAGTGCATCTTCGGGAAGAAAATTGTTCGGCCCAGAGATTATTAGAATGGAACTCAAACTTTATTAGCGGTCTATAATGCTCCGAAATCTGAAAAGTCTCGATCATTTTCGTTATATGCATTACGTCAAGTCTACAAAACTTAATAAACCTGTGCAACTTTCAAATATTCCAACAAGTGCAGCTGCTCATCAACATTTCAAACGTGTATCAAGTTCTAACTTGGTTAGGGCATGATTTGTAAGCCCAGATATGGGGTTGGGCAATGCGAAACGATATTCTGGAGCCTATCATGACAATTTTACCATCTGCTCCAGAAGATGTGCTAAATACAATTTTCTGCAACTGAAAGAGTGGTTGTGGTTCGCAATGCGGATGCAGGAAAGCGGGCTTGCAATGCTCTTTAGCTTGTGGTCAATGCAATGGGCAAGCTTGTCTCAATGCTCTACCATATCAAAGCGACATTAACGAAGATAAAACCTTAGACTCCGAAATTATGGAAGAACTTGAGACAAATATCGTTGAAGACGATAATGAAGACCAGTTTGAAATTTATCAGCAGCCGGAAGACGACGATGAAGATGATTAAAATTATAAATTGTAGTTTTTGTACCCTTTATTCCATTTTTTTACTTTTAATAAAAATACATGTATTGAATGATATTTTTTAATAAAAAGATTAATTCATAATTTGTTTTTTTTTTTCAAAATGTAAGAAGTTATTAATATTAATTAGGTTAAAATTCAAATATAATTCCTATATTTTCATTAACAATTATGCAATTACATGGGCAGGTAAGTGTTAAGTAAATGAATACTGAATAAAAAGTGGATAGGGTATTAAAAAATGATAAAATATAATATAATAGTTAATAAAAATTTACAAATATTTATAATCATTGATTTATCGATAGTTCATCTACTATATACGGCACGTTTTCGACCGGAGAGACCGGTTGACCTGAAGTGATCCTGTGACCGCGCTCTCCGTCCTCTATCTCGAGAACTGTTCACCGTATAAAAAAAAATTTTAAACAAAATTTGTGGAGAATTTTGTATTCTACAATATTGATAATAAACACAAATAGCAAAAAACCTATAAAAAATGCGATTTACAAAAAAATAGCGCAAAAAATCGATTTTTGTGACCTTTGAAATTTAATAGTTGCGCACACCCTACCGGATGTAGGTTTTAAGATAACTTTTAGTGTCAATATACAAGTATTTACAGATTTACAGCTTGGTATCTCGAATTCCGAGGTGAACTTACTATAATGACTGGACTGATATAATAATTCTATAATGATTCTGGACTATACCTGCAATTAGAAGAACGAATGTTTAAAAATAAGAATACCTGAACATGTCCAAGCTGAATTTATTGCCTATTTTAAAACTTCAAATCGTAAAAAATTCGAAAAGTTAATTAGTGGTTTTGGGTCACACTAACTGAGAGATCTGAAACAAAACTTTGAAGTTTTTTCTGATTTTTTAAAATACTTAGTTAGTTTTTCTATGGTTTTTTGTTTCTGCCATATAAAGTACTTTAAACTAGTATTACTAAAAGTTAAATCTAGTTTTAAAAAAAGTACAAATTACCATTTTATAAACCTGAAATTTTTAGAGCACAAAGATAAATGAAGCATGTTGATTTTTAAGGTTTTACTGCAGAACATTTTCCATCAAGTTTATAAGCAGATGACTGCTCACATTTGCAGAGGTGATTATTGTGGTTATTTAGCAAGAAAATTTATTACAAGTAATGCTAAAAATTCTTTTACAAAAATTAATTTTAAGTTTATTCAAGTTCTTTAAGAAGTGAGACTGCAAACGGTTATCAACTTTTTAAAATAAACTTTTCATAGCGAAATCGATGTGTAAAAAGGTTTCAAAAAATCATTTTATATCGATTTTTAAAAAATAGAAGGATAATGATGTCCCTGAAGCCTGAAAAATTTGAATCCAAATATTAAAACTATTGTCAAAGCATCAAATTCATCCTTGACATTTAAAACATTTTTTCCCTTTTGTATATTCATTGAGGTAATCTTACCAGATTTGCATTTTGTGTTTTAGTTACGATATGAATTAAAATTTTGAGTCTGTCCTTTAAATTTTCCGCAGTGGAATACCTATCAAACAGCCTCTTAGCCGTCACTGAAAAGGTAAATGGTAATCTACGTTTTGACTCATAAAATTAGAGATTGCTGCATACACGTGTTTTGAGGTTACAGGGAACCTAGAAAAAAGCGTGTGCAATAATCTGCTAATTTCGTGTGTCAAAACGTTGTTGATTACAATTCACTTTTCTGCCTCACTTCTGGTATTTCGTATTTATTTCTCATTGAAAACGTGTTTGAAATTTACATATCGAGCATTTCAAAATCCTTATTGTAACTTTAAACCTTTTTGGAAAATTTCTAAATGGTTTAATATTTCCGTTAGTTTTGCTTTCACCTGATTTTAGGATATCTTGAACAAAATTTCATTTTGTGATTTTAAAAATAGCCTTAGGTAGGAGAAGGGAGGTATGAAAAACAGAAGAAATCGGAAAGGGATCCACAGAACAAAGAAATACGGAAACCCCTGACTTATAACCCTATAAATGAGTAGTTGTTTTATAGCCATTTGCGAATTTATTTCTTTAGTTACACGAAGGTAAAATTTATCCCATATTTTGCAAATTTGCTATTTTTTCTGTATGAATAAAGAGATTAGTCCCTCTTGTTTGAAAATTTATCCGTCAATGGATTGCCAAATAGACAAGTTTAAGGTATTTATTCTTTCTTGAAAAGGCACATTTTAGAATTGCTACAGTGGCTAAATGCTCCCCTTCTATGGCACCTGTGCTAGACATAATGTACCTTAATTTTGCGCGATACTGTGGGCACTTAACTTTTGATAAGGAAGCGAAGCTTTTAATGTATTCTTTCAGGGGGGGGGGGGAGTTTACAAATTTTCTCACACAAAAAACTTCTTCAAGGAAACTCACAAACGCAAATTTGCCAAACAGTCTGTAAAAAATCTGAATTCATATGAGCTTTAAATCTGCATGAAGCTTAGAGAAATAATTTTTTACTTTTAGTTAGTTTTAAAAAACATGGTACATTAAAACTTTTTTACTTAATAACTTTCTGCTTTTTTAGCATTGTCCAAAATGTTTCGATTGATCTTAAATAATTTGATCAGAAAATGCTACTGCTAAATTGACGATGAGGAAATTCGGTAAATTTATGCAGTCGATAAAATTAGCTTAAAAAATAAACTGCATGATAAATGATTGTGTAGCATTGAAATGCGTTTAGCTTTAGAAACATTTCTATGTAAAACAAAAGTTCAATACAAGCAGAATAGTTTTTATGTGGTAATATAAATGTAATCATACATATTTCTCTGCGAATAAACTGGGATCATAAGCAGAGTACGAAAATATACCAGAGATCTGCCAAGCAGAAATAGATGACTTAATCTAGCATTTTATTGAGAAATCATGAAGTGATTATATTCACTTCACCAAAGTTGATGTTTCTGATTTTTCAGATTGTCCTCTTAATATTAAAACAGTTAGCTTACTCTCGCTGTCATGGCAAATTTTCGTTACGATTTTTACAAATAGTTTGCGTTCATTCAAGGCTAACCCGAGCAGATTTTACTTTTGAAAATGGAAGAGGGTGTAAAATTGCTTTTCAGGAAAAACAACGTCGATAAACTTAAAAAGCAAAACTTGATCTTCATGCGAAATTTCCATACTACTAACTCATTTAAGATTAATAACAGATAAAAATACATAACGTTAAACGCTGAAAATAATATTTTTAATAAGTGTATTATACCGACCATAAAATCTTTATTGCCACATTCCAATCATAGGCGGATTTAGGACTGAGTCCCTGGGGGGGGGGCAGGATTTTTTTCTTTTTGAGCAACATTTTTACTGCCCCCACTCCCATGTTTTTGTCTGCTTCCTATGATGCATAAGTCCATGCTTTGCTTTTGTGTGTCGTTTTCATTAATGTGCGTTTTCATGCTGTCCATTTTGAATTGACCTTAAGAGAGGGAGCTGGTATCAAGAGCAGGGTTGCCAGAATTAAGAACAGTAAATACGGGACTGGCCTCTAGGAGTGAAAAGGGGAGGGGGTATTTGTAACACGTTTATTCGTGATAAATCTAAAAAAATTCAATCGCAATAAAGCATTAAACTTCACAAAATATCGCCTATCAAATTATAAAAATCGTTTTCATTGCGATTGACCACGCAGGCACAGAGATATTTCCAACATTAGTCAATGAGCAAAGAAGTAACCATTCGATTCTTCATGGTCTTCTGCCAAAATAAAAACATACAAATGCCACATGATTTTCTTATTGCCCATTATTTTTTCTCTTAAAATAATGCCTCGTTCTGTAAAATATTCTTATCAGCAAGAATACGGGACATTGGCCGTCCCGTATGGAAGTTCCCCGGGACGCGGGACATTTTTTTAAAATACGGGACTGTCCCTTGAAATCCGGGACGTTTGGTAACCCTGATTAAGAGTGACGCAAGGCTCCCTTTTAAGTGGGAAATAGAATATCTCCAATTTTAGGGGGATGGGAGTTTCTCCCCCGGAGGAAATTTTGTAAAATGGATATAAAATTCTGCATTTTGAAGCCTTATAAAGATTAATTGGATAGACGCAGAAATTGATAACTAGATTATACAGTTGTACAGTGTTGTTCAAACTTTGTAAGAAACAGCCATTTTAAGTTTGAAAGAAAAAATAAACTATAGATTTCTCATAACAACCTTTTTTTAATAAGAAGTGCAGAAAAGGAATGGAGGTAGTGTATCATTTTTCCCCCTAGGTAAACATATTCACAATATGCAGTAGAAGTAATTGGAGCCCATTTTGCCTTGGATTTTCAGACTTATCTAATTATTTTCAAGGACTCTAAAATAAATAAAATTATTTAACGTACTTCATTTGTCCTTTCCAGTCTCTGATATTTTAGTACTTGATTGTAAATTTTTACAGTCCTGTTCTAACTTTGTAAGAAATAGCTATTTTAAATTTAAAAGAAAAAAGAAACCATAGATTTCTCATGATAACAACTTTTCTTCAGTTGCAAGTGGGGCAGAAAACGAAAAGAAATAGTAGTGTGTATTTTTTTTCTGTGCTAAACAGATAGACAATATGCAGAAGTAAGATAAAAGCAATCAATACAAAAAATTTTCCAAAATACTGCATTCGGTATTGAATAAATAGCAAAGATACTCAACATGTGTGCCTGCGGCGACCAGCTGGTCCGCCTTTTTACGCCATTCGCCTTTTTGCGCCAGAGTTGCCGCCTTCGGCGGCTGCTTAGACAATTTAGCGACGGTATTAATCAACGTTTTTCTCTTTTTACTCAATATTATCATTCGCCTTTTTACACCGATGTTGCCGCCTTCGGCGGCAGCTTAAACAAATTTCGTGGCGCTATCAATCAATCTATATCTATGTATATCATTAGTAGTTTGAATAAAATATTTTCTAGATCTATCTCCAGTTCCGTCGTTTGGAATATTTTTAAAGGAGGGGGTACGACGTACTCTTCATGCAAATTTTGTCGAAAAATAACAAAAAGCACTTCCACTTTTATGTGAAAGCATTGTTTTTTCAAAGTCATGGTGTGTGTGGGGAGGGGGGCACTGACATCCCGTTGAAATTCCTTAAATGACGGACATGCCTCTTTCTTGCTGTCCATCTGCTATATCGAACTCTATTTGTCTATCTATCAATCTATACGATCTGCGCATATCTACCTCCTGACAGTACAATCTTTTTTTATTTATATAAGTATTAATTCGAAAACAAAAACATTTTTTGTCCACTCAACCTCTATCTCTGTATCTACCTAACCTAACCGCCAATTCGTAACAGAAACGAAGATCATGCAAAAAATCGCGGACTTTATTTATTCAATCAAAATAGCCCTCAAAAATAAAAGCTCTTTGTTCCCCGTAGTGTTCAAAAAGTAGCGCTTGCAAAAAAAAGAAAGGTGAAGAGAAGGCAAGCGATTTCAGTTGGATCACGTGATGAGGTGAACTCGGAACTCAGCCGGCAAGCGAACAGCGCGCGTTGTGTTCTGCCATTAAAAAAATTGTAAAAAAAAAAACTATTGCGTATTTTTCAAAACTTTTTTCTTCTGAAGAGGGCGGAATGTTTTTACTATTACCAACTAAAATTTTAGAATTGAGGGTTCAATATTTGTCGCAGGATGAGTTTCGAAAAAAACTAAACCCAGAAAAAAATGTAAAATAAAGGTTTTTTCAAAAATCAATAAAAAATACAAAAATTGCTATCTTCAAAATTTTTTCAATCATCATATTTAAAACTAAATTTCCTACATTATAGTACAAAAAATATTTGTGTGGTGCGATTGGTTCGGGGTCTGAGGTAAAAAGTGCAAAAAAACGCATAAAAAATTAAATAACTTTTTTCTAATAAAAATATCAAAAATCGAAGCCCGAGGTGCACTTTTTCAGCAAAAACTGCACCTGTATACCAAATTTCATCTTTCTAGGCCTTACCGTTTTCCTGGGATGCGCGCCACAAACACACACACACAAACATCTTATTTTATTATATGTATAGAAGATAGATAATGTTACAAACGTAAGAACCATGATTTTTACATTTTTAATACAAGATGTGGCATGGAGTTGAATTTGATATACTTTGGCATTCCGCCCCCTCTAAAATTTGTTAGAAAGTTTAAAATTTAAGGTTTGTAACCACACGTTTCCAAATGTTCAAGGTTTTCAAGCACTTAAAAATGAAATTGGTTTTTTCAAGCAATTTTCATTTTTAAGGAACGAATCATAAATTTTTTTTGGGAGTTAGGGACCCACTTCAAAGCAGGGGCCCTTAGCAATAGCTTGTTTATCTTACATGTAAATTCGGCCCTGTCTGTAATTCACTCTTACCTGTAGATTTTTGCTTGATTTTTTGAATTTTTAAGAAAATTCATCAGTTTTTACGGTTAAAGGATTTTTACTATTTTACCAATCTTTGTTAGGTTTTTATAGATTTCTATAAAATTTTAGCAAATTTTTTCAAAACTTTTGATAACTCAATTATTTAGATTTCAATAATCACAAGGACCGATTCACTTAGACTTAGATGATTATGACTTACCTTACTTTTTAAACAGTATTTATAAAGTAAGTAAAATCGTACTCTCCCTCTAAGTAAAAAGATTCATTTCATCAGAACACTCAGATAACTTAAATTTATTCAATTTGCGATAGTATTTATTTTCCCTCTCTCTTAAAAAAAAAATAAAGAGAGAAGGAAAAATAAAAACTTTTTTTAGAATTTCTCAAAAGGCCAATTAATCTATTAAGAATATAAATATTATGCACAAATATGCTTTAAATGTGGACACAAATCATAATGAGTAGATCATTCTGTTAGCGTGAATGGGGGGGGGGAGTTTTCCTTCTTGGGGGGGGGGGGGCTTTAGGTTCTAATTTGTTAAATTAATAGTAAATTATTATAAGTGTTGCAGTTTAATGTATAGCTAGTTTAGCCTATGTTTTCATTTATATACTTGCCCAAATGGTTTTCAGTCCAAAATAGTGAATTTGAACCACATTTTCAGCACCCCAGTGACAGCTGTACTATTTGTGTTTAATGTTTTTTTTTTCCTTTTTTCTCTCATCAGAAAAGGGCACTCGCTTTTCTCTTGATTTTCATTGAACTATTCAAAAAAGAAAGTCATGATTTTTTTGTTTTAAGATTTTGGAAGATGTGTTGTTACTATATAAAGTCCTCCCAAAACTGGGAGGCATTGCCCCCTATGCCCCCCTATAAATCCACCTATGCCCTTCTAAACTATTCAAAAAAGAAAAAGTTATATATTTTTCATTTTAATTTTTGGAAGATGTGTTGTTACTACATAAAGCCCTCCCAAAACTGGGCGGGGGGCATTACCCCCCTCTGCCCCCCATAAATCCGCCCATGATCCCAATCACCATTTTGTTTTTTTAAGAATGTCTTGTATAACCTATTTTTAAAATCACAACTCATAATATGACGGGTGCGAATTTCTTGGCCATTTCTATTCCATTCCATTTGTAGAAAAAAATTCCACTAATAAGGTCCTATCGCAAATTCGCAATTGCAAAAACATAATTTAAATTCAAATGGATTCTTTTTATTTTTCATGTTCCACCATTGACATTGAAAATTTGCCAATCTGTAAAATGCTTTATGTATACTAATTTGATTGTTTTTCATCATTTGTTTCCTATGGTTCCTTGGACTCCAAGCTCGCGCCTTCGTGACAAGCTCGATAAGACAGATTTACATCTTCAGATAAAACAAAGAAACGTAAAAGTGACTATTATTTTGCTGTATAAAAACTAATTACTGGCAACAATTGTTCAATGCAATAAATTATATTGAATTCACCATGGCCTTCAAATTTCTCTTAGAATAATACTAAAATAATTATTCCATGCGTTGTAATTGTCACGTAATATTTCAAATAAAAACCATCTATGGAGATTTTTTACGGGCTTTCCAATGATATCCAATGCAAAACTACATAGTATTTTCTTCGTATAGAAAAGATAGCTTTTTTATGCTATTTTATGCCTTTAAAACTAAACTTCGAACAGTTTAAAGCACTTTAAACTCGTTTTCATGAATTGTCATTCAATTTTAAACTATGTTCAAAATTTCCCGTTTCTAGCTCAACGGAAAATTAGTAAAAATCAATCGCATGATTCCACCCGTACAAACATAAACGAAGCTAAGTTAATAAATACATGATAAAAAAAAGCTTTTAAACAATGATTTATTATACTGAAAATAAGGATTGATCCTTTCCATTGCAGATTACTTGAAGCAAGCGTTATGCATAAACAAACAAAAGACTGATGTCTGCACCTCTCCAGAATTCCTAATAATCCTATTAGCTAACGAAAAAGCACCTTCAAAGTGTTCGTAAGTATTGTTCAGAGTCATTCTTTTACTAAAGAACTTGCAAAACCTTTTGATATCTTTAGTCCGATTGCGTTTCAAGTAGGGGCTGATTTACGGCAGGGCATTCGGGGCACGGGCCGGGCACCAAAGGAAAGGGGCACCAAATTTCTGTCATTTTTTTTGAGCAAAAGGACACAGTGCAAAAAGACAGAAAAAAAACTCCAAAACAGTTTTATGTGAAGAAGTCATGTCAGACTAAGCAAGGTTTCATCTTTTTATGTTATCTGTTATAATTTGATTACGAAACTAAAATTCAGGATGTCAGCCTATGATGGCATATTAAAGAAATTTTCTTGGTTGTTTGAATGCGACAAGCAAAATATTCGAGAAAGTGCAAAAGATCTTTAAAAATCTTACTCCTGTGATTTGGAGGAATCTTTTCCTGATTAATTTATTCATATTAGTTCAATCATTAGAAAAAGTTTAATGACCAAAAAGTTAAAAAAATCCATAAACTTGGTAAATGGATACTTTTGCCAATGTAGATACAGCGTTGGAATTAATTTTTGGCTTTGCCAGTCGTAGTGGAGAACGCTCGCTATTGAAGAGAATTAAGTGTCCTTTGCGTACTCTCATTTCTGGTAGTAAATTATCTTCATTAGCTCTATTATCAATCGAAGGAAGTTTGACAGCAAAACTTGGTTATAAGGACATTATAGAATTTGCTACAAGAAAACAAAGGAGAAAACAGAGGAACGCAGAAAGCACATTATGATTTACCTTAACCATAGTTTCTCAATCTGTGACTAAAAAATTTTCTTACATGAAAATCAGGAATTTATTTTAGTTTTCTTTCTATCAAAATAATATCCAAAAATTGCCTTCATATTTTTTTTTTTGGGGGGGGGGGGATACCATATTTGTCAGTGCCCCGGGGCACTCAAGTGTGTAAATCGGTCCCTGGGTTCAAGAAAATATAGCACAAATTTGCAAAGGAAATTCTATAAACGTGCTCTCGTGTTGACTGTAGCTTTCATATTGTTTCTCTCATAGCTTTTTTTCATAATCTGAAGAGGCACTTTATAAGTGTAAATTATGCAGGGTTTTCATGAAGTCAGTGCCGTATTACAGTGATGCCCACCAGGGAGGGGAGTTATGGTGCAGACTACATGATTTCAATGTCTAAAGGGAGAATTTAAAAGGTAAGTTTTCATTGGGTAGGGAGGTGAGGAGGCAGACTTGGAGAGCAAAATTTGCAGATTAAGGAATGCTTTGGGAGGTCACGGACAACCCATTGGGACAGTGGCGGCGATTCGGGGGGGGGGATAGCAATGAATGGCAACCCCCTCATTTTCATGGGAAATTAATTTTATTTTCCAATTAAGGAACCAAAACTAGAAATTGCAAAAAAGCAGAGATGTCAAATTTTCAAAACATAATTACTTGTTTTACTTTGAAAATCTGTTTATGAAACATTATTCAGCACAAGCAGTAACTTTTAGTTTATGTATTCATTGATTAGACATTAGCAAATCAATTGTTTTATTTAAACAAGCCCAACTTGGTTTAATGAAGTTATTACATGAGTGTTTGTGACGTCTCAAAATACTTCGGGATAAATAATGAAAGTCTAATTCATGTCCAAGTTTCTTTGAGGGAAGTTATTGTATCTATTAAAATACAAATAATTTATCAAAATCTTAAAAACGTGAGTTAGGTTGTTAGATTAACATAAACTTCCACTTATCTCGCTGCCTCTGCATTGGGACGCTCCTGCTCCCAATGTCTTCCGTACATTGGATAGTTTTCCTCCACTAACAGCTGTTTCAAATATCATCACAAATGGGGTAATACTGGTTATTTCTATATCTCAGGTTACAGTAATGACATTGTTTAAACATTTTAATATTCAGTAGAGATCAGGGGCGGAAGAAAACAGAATTCTCGGAGGGGGCCATTTGGAAAAATAAAATGGTTTCAAAAATTTCAGTTTTACAAATATTAATATAGCCCACCTTTAACTAGAGCATTTTAAAAGAATTTTCACCAGGCTATGCAAATTTAAACATAAAGGCTGTAACCTTCCCAATAATTTTCCTCTTTTCTCAACAAACGTTTGCATATATCTTCACCTCAAAGTGGTATTCCTGTAATCAGTACTGCTTGTTCTAAGGCGACTGTATAGGACTTCTGATTTAAGATGAAACCGATATGAACCAACCGTAAGTATAATATTAACTCCGAAGTAAAGGGGGCCAGTGTGTTTCTCTCCCGAAAAATTTTCGAATTTGTAGTCAGAAAAATGCATTTTAGACGATCTTTGGTAATGTTGGAGAAGAGGTTCGGTAGCGCTCCTCTGTCTATTCGAAATTGTAGCTATAAGAACTACATGGACCATATGGAAATAGTTTTTTCTTGTTATAGCTTTTTGAGCAAAAATTAATTTTCATTTTTTTAAATATCAAATTTCAATTTTTTTTTAACTGAGGACAACATTCCCCGAAAAAGAACTTTTATTTTCAGAAACTCATGTAAATGCAGAGTTGAAAGTTCAAACTTTTGTTTGTTAGCAAGTGACCAGAAAATACATAATTTAATAGTATTTTCTTTTTTGGTTGCCACTTTATCAATGTTCTTAATTTTTGTAAAAACAAGAAGGCAATCGTTTGGCACTGTTAAAAGTTGTGTCCGTGCGGAGAAAAAAGTCTGCGTTAAAGTGTGCAAATCAGCTAAATACTGCTTTCTTATCATAAAAAAAAAAAATCTGGAAGAAGTGGCAATTGAAAATAGGGCTATAATTAAGTGTTCTAGTTACTTGGTACTGAAAACAATTTCGAATTTTCAATTCTACTTTTAAGTATAGTTTCTAAAAACCCTTTAATTTTTTTCAAATGTCACTGTTAAGCTCAAAAGTAGAAACTTTCTTTTTCAAGGAATGTAATAGGAAGTGGGAATGATCTAAAATTTGCGAAAAAAGCAGATTTAGACGATTTTGAAAAGTTTTAAAATTTAATTTGAAATGCCTTCAAAAAAAGTCTGAAGCAAAAAAAAATTAATCTTTTTCCAAAAGGTGCTTATAAAGGAAAAAATCATGATCTTTCAAACGGATCGTGCACCGTTAAAATTTAACAAATCGCAAATGAAAAATGGCGCCCAGATTTTCATCTTGACGGGCTGTATCTTGAGCCAGAAATTTTTTCGTGCAAAACAATGTCAGTAACATTTTCTAAATTTTAACATGTTAAATTCAAAAATTTCAGTGACGATGGCGGTAAGTTTTCCTTCTGATTGGATCTGCATGGACTTTGCCGTTACCGTTGAAATACATGGCAATTAGAGATTGCAATACCAGTCAAAATACAATCCCGGTATTATAGATATTTCTTAAAAGGTGAAAAGATACTTCTTTCATTGCCATATTTCATAATTTAATGCAAAAGTACATAAATTATGATTTTTTAAAGAAATATAACATGAAGGAACAAGTATCGCACAAAAAACAATAGTTAAAAATTGGTCTGTGGTATCAACTGTTGATAATGCGCTATACACTTCCTTTTAGTAGAACTTAAGTCCTTTTCTTCAAATAATTCGCTCCTATGTGCTGGTTTTAGAATTTTTTTGTTTCTTTGGCTTTATGTGCATGTATAGTATTTTTTTTTATCTATAGCTAGTTGTAGTTTATCTTAGAGTGGCGATTCTTGTTCAGTACTAACACCATCTTTAAATATTTCATCATTATTAGGTTGGGTTCGTTCTTACTTTTTAGTTACACTTAAGTTTCGAATTTACGATGAACGTAATTAAATTTGAACTTGTTAGTTTCTTTCATCAGTTTTCATTTACTTTTCCAGATCCTTCAATTACGTAAAAAGCTGAAAATATTTTCCAGTTCTCTGCCTTTCTTTCATGCAAATTTGTAAGGTAATGTAAAATTCCAAAATAGTGTCTCACTTACTATCCAGCAAAAGAGCGCGATCGAACAAAAAAGCAATATCGGTGACAACAAATTGTCATTTGTTTTACTAACAAAGGTTTTCCTCGAAATCCAGTTCAGTTGAAAGAAAAAATAATACAGAAATCACATGAATTATTGCTGCAATTGATAGTTGGAATAAATTATTCATACCATAAATACCTTTGTTTATTATGCTTGAAATTAACTTTCACAAAAGGACTAGTGAGCCAAGGAAGTTTGAGAAATAAAAACATGGTGCCCATAAATGCACGAAATGCGACTCATCACGCCATTATTGAAGAAATCGGCAGAGCAAGAAATGTCCTTATGTATATAGAGCTAAGAAGCCTGCAGCTTAAAATAGAATCGGATCCTCTAAGGACTTTATCGTGATGTACCATTTAATAACATCCATACCATATCTTAGCCAGGATTCGAACTCTCGTCTTTATGAGAGCTTCATACTGCACCGTGTATGTCATTTTGTGGAGTTCAATCTCCTATAGGTACTGGACAAATTTATCGAGAAGTCTCAGTGCGAGACTTATTCTTTTAAAGCATAATTTTTTTAACGGTTCAAAATATTTCATATCTAAATGGATAATGTGAAGAAAATACTATTACAAATGAAAAAGTTCCTGCGAATAGTTTCCTAATAAATATATGCAGTTTTCCCATTGAGCAGTTATAATGTCATGAGTGGTCCGGAATTGGGCGTACTGTTTTCAAAACTGAGTTATTTATGGTTGAATGTTTTTATTATACATAATTACCTTGAATTCTTAAATCAAGCATCAGCATAAAGATGTCGTAACGCAGCTGAATCCTTTATCATTCCCACTTAACGTTCAAAAAGGTTACTAAACAAAGAGTGGAACATAGCGAGCAATTTGCCAACAATTCCAAATAAAAACATAACAATGATAGAAAAAAAATCCTACAGTCTACCAAAAAAGCGGCTCGCCCCCCCCCCCCCTCTGGAAAACGCCTGTACCACTCAGTACCACTCAGTACTACGAACAGAAAGTAAACCAATCTATTGAAAAGAGTTTAGTAAAATAAGTTTCTTTACTTAAAATTAAGAAATCTGCAGAAATATTCGGATTGATAAATACATAGCGTATGAAAAAAATAAGCAAATAGCTGATACGAGAAGTTTTACACAGTAAGCATGATACAGTATTATACTGCCGTAGAAAGGTAAAGAGTTGTATCTTATTTTTTGAGCAATCGCGATTGCTTATTGTTCTCATTTGACTGTTTTTGGCGTTACACTGATTTTATTTTCCCGCCAGTATCCTCTACAGCATCACCATCGACCGGCTCCTCACGATGCTGCTCTTACGAAAACAGTGTCCAGGTTGCGTCCATATCCTACACACACCTACCTACACATGCCTACATACACACACGAACGCCCACACGCGCTGCATACACAACACTCACACATGCATACATACTCACACCCACACATGCGCCTACACAAACGCACACGCTGATACAAACACACGCTCGTGATTGCGAAAAACATAATTTGAATTAAAGATGCCAAAAATTCAAATTAATATAATTTTTTTTCCCATTTTTGTTATCTTATGCCTTTTATTGTGCAAGCTTACTTATTTGGATTCCGCTGAAAATAAAAGTCGAACTCTAACATGTATTAGTGGGGAATACAAACTGAGTTTCCTCATATCTCCAAGTAATTTCTGAAGATGCTGCTCTTAACCTCTCCGCAGCAGTACAGACAATACTGTTTTGAATTTCTTCTAAATCTCTTATTCTTTACAGCATACAAAACAAGGTGATAAGCTGCATCTCCATGATGCTGGCGATGAACTGTGGTGCCGAGGCTGGCTTCCTGTATCGGCGACTCCTCCACATTGCCAACGATGGTGACCTTCAGTGCAACTCGGGAGAAGATTTGGGAGAGGTATTTTCAGTGTTCAAATTTGCAGAAGAAAACAAGAACACGGAGAGTGAGCAATATGATTCCTCCAGGTTTGGGGAATTTTTCAATGAATATTCGAATAACGGGTTACTCTGCCGTAGACTCGGAGAAATGGCAGAAACTGTGGAACAAGAAAATATATTGAAACCGGAACCGAATGCGAATGTCGTACAAGATTATGAGCATGCTTCCAAAAAGCAATTTGAAGTGGACAACAGCACTTTCTTAAACGGTGCGTGGAATGGGATGGAATTCCAAAACGATTGGGTTTTGCAAACAGTTTATGGAAGATCACAATCTTTGGCAGAAAACTCAAACATCAAAGAATCGCAGGAAGGGTTAAACTCTGATCTTGAGCTTCGCCAGAGGATGTGTTCTCCATTTGAAGTCAACAGTAAGAGACAAACCAGTGTCGATGAAGAGTGCTTTGGTGAGATGCTAGAGAACATCGTTGAAAAACACGATAATGTTCACGACAGTCTACAGCACATTTACACGAAATCTGATGAGGCAAATGGCGAGATGGTCCCTGAAACGGCTTCGATTACGGAAATGTATACGGATCCATATGCACAGAACAAGCAACCTAATTTTCATAGTGAAACTTCAACTCCTGATGAGATAAGTTCAAATAAAGATCCACTTGAAAGTATACAGATCGAAATTTCTGAACAGGATGGTAGCAAAGACCCGTTAATGAATGATAACTTAAGATTAGGAACCACAGATGGATTAAATATTTTAAAAGATCATGAACCAAATTTCAACGAGCAAGATAGTGAAAGTCATTTGGAAAATGGGAGATCGCATAATCCAACAGATATGCTCTACCTTTATAGAAATCCCGCAGAGCTTACAAATGAAGAAACAACGGCATCAGAAGCAGAGCACTCGACAGTCAACACGATCAATAAAGTTGGAAGTATTGATTCTATAGGTAGAAATATTTATACTGTTACTGATATCTTGGACCATATGACTAATCCTGACTCAAGCACTGCTTTTGAAAATACGTATTTCGTTGTTGATAAAGATATTGTATCTAAAGAAGGAAAAGATCTTAAAAGTGCTACTGAATTACGTTTTGAGCACGAGGAATTAGAGAAACAGAACGAGGCACATGACGCTTTAAAGGAAATTGTCAAACGTATTGGTGAAATTGAAGTTGCGTCAGACCAGTATGGTACAAACAAAACAATGGATGGTACAGAAAGCTTGTCTGATATTTTGGGATCGAGACAATATAGTCTACTACTAGAATCTAGCAAAGACGAACTTCAGAACGATTTTCAAAAGGCAGTGGATTATTCCACCAGATTTGAAGGCTCGGGGGAATTTTCAGAAGAAAGTTTTGAAACTGAAAACCTTGCAAAAGAAATGAAAGAATATTTCAATATCGAAAAGGAAAATGATACCATTAAATTTGTTCTAAATTCTTCTGAAGCACACGAAAACAATCAAATTCAAAGTAGTGAGAGTGCGTCTGAAAGTGTTCATCCGATAAACATTCAGGAACAAGGTTCAGGCTCTCTGGAAATACTCGTAGATGAAATTCAAGATTTCAGTGACCTAAAACAGACCAGTAATTCAAAACTGAAATATATAGATTTTAGTAATGATATGAGCACTCTTGAACTCGTCGATAATGTTGAAACAATAGATGCAGAGCCTGATGAAATAGATACTGGAGTAACCTTTGTGTATGAAAGCGGAAGCGAAAATTCCAACTTTGACGAAACTGAACCTACTTTAGATTTAAATGTCTCTGATGAAGAGCGCAGCAACTCACAGCCCGACTTTGAGGATCAATACGTAACTGTGCAGAAATACATCACACCTATTGAGGAAAAAGATGATTTGAAAGGTAAAGAAAGCTCAAAAGATTTGAAATTCTCTGAAGATAAATACTTTAGTTCGACTGAAATTGAAAATATGGAGAGATCAAGTTTTGAGGAATTGGCCGCCGTGGATATTCATGACGAAAATATCTCTGAAGATTATAAACTTGTAAATGATACGGTTGAGTATTTAAAACTGACAGATATGAAAGATAATGAACATTCAGCATCTAGTGATAATAATTTTTCGGAGTCGAATTTTGGTGATCTAAAAATGAGAATGGGTCCTTCAGAAGATGCCGAAAGTTACGAATTAATGAAAACTAACGCTGATCAAATAATGGAAAGTTTAGAAGAGACTCCTGATCCTTCCGAAAATGAAATGAACTTTGAATACGACCAACCAATAATAATTAAATTGTCCGATGATGATATAAAAAAATACTATGAACTGAATTCCCATGAACCACAAAAGTTCCTGATATTATCGGCTGACGCAGAGAAAGCAAAATTAGATTCTTCAGAAATTTACTATGTGAATGAACGGGATTCCAATAAATTTCGCATGGAGGATGACTCAGATACTGCCGTTTCAAAACAGTGGGGATACGAACAAGTGGTATACGATTCCGAAGATATAGGTTCTGGAAATGCAGAGAATGAACTCTCGGGTGGGTTGGATTCGAGTATGATCAAGAATTTTGCTGAGGATGGTAAGAAATATTCATACGAATCTGTAAGGGAACCTTCAAGGCGTAACTTAAAGCTAGCTAATGCAGAGTTAACACATTTAATTGAAGATTCAAACAACTTAGAACAAGTTTTGAGTCCGCAAAACGTACCCAGAAACTACGAAACATCTGCAACTATTCGTCCTTTCACTTCAGATTCAGTAAAATTAGAAAATGATGCTTTGAATATTTTCGAATCTGAGGATTTGGCCATTTATAATCAACACTTAGATGAAAGTACGACTTTGCAGGAAGAAGACAGTCAAGATTATTCAGACGCTCAAAATACTGAAGCGGAGAGTTCAGTTGAAAGTATTGAAAATCCAGAGGACATAATTATGAGTCATTTGGACAGTTTGCTTCAGGATGATGCTACTGGTAGTTTTTCTGTTAATTCTGCTGTCGAGGAGGATATAATAGCTGAGATTAATCAAGGAAAGATAAAACAAGAAATTACAGAATCTGCAAACCAAGCACCTGATGTTGACATTTTGGGTCAATCAAACAAGGAACATTCGAAATGCCTTACGAATGCGTGCGAGCAGATAGCATTAAACCAATTTTCAGAAGAAGCTATAGAACAAGCACACGATACATACAGAATTGAAACCAATAAAATTAAAACACTTACTCCTCCAGATTTGGTCAGGAATTCAGAATTCTTCAACGAAAGATTAAGCTCAAATAAAGTGTATTTGCCCAGAGATCCAGTCTTTACTGTAGTGAACGAAAACGATTCAAAGGTGTTTATAAGAGATGCAGGACAAGTAAAAATACCATGCCTTGAGATTTTTAATGTTCCAGAATACGGAAAACATTTTGACTGTTACATCAACAGTCGCGAGCCTATATACGTTTATTTGCCCAATTTTACAGCTTCTGAATAAATTGGTGGTTTTTTATTTGAATATTTTAACGGCATTAAAATTGCAGTTTTATTAAAATTTAAAGTTTTATCGTTTTTGTTGTATGCTATGTTTCAACTGTTGCTAAATAAAGTCTGTAAAATGCAAAATCTTGTCTTAATGTGGGTGAATTATTGATAAGCAGGGAAAATGTAGTCTTACAGTTTCAACTAATGAAATTTATGGTGAAACTAAACTCGTCAAGACTGCAGAAGAAAAGTTCTAAAACTGAGACAAAATGAAAAATCTAACAAAATTTGAACAAAAAAGTTATAAAAAGTGTTTAGTACCTTCGAAAAGTTTTCAACTGTTTAATAATATTCACCCTTCTGTTTTAAAAAGCTGTGTGTAGTAAATTGAGGCACGGTGGCATAGTTTGAGACAATTGTTCTGCTTTTCACCAAACTGACAGTGAGTTAGCTGAAAATTAAAAAAAAGTGACTTCTAAGGATTAATTCGTAAATCTGTTAAAGGATCATACAGGCTACAAGAGCTTCTTAGCTTCTTCTGATAGTAAGAAACTTTAAAACTATACACTGTACCCAATTTTCAAAGATTGTTTTTGGACACTGCAATATTAAAAGTGGGTAATGAACGGTTTTCAACTTATACTTTTTAATGCAGATTCTAAAAATAAGTCTGGTTTGGCTAGTCGCTGTTTTAAATGCAAAAATTAAATATTTGTAATTTCTCGGCTTTTGTAAAATACTTGGTTTTGAAATTTTGCCAAAATTTAAAGTGGTTTTATCTTGAGTTTAAAAACTGGGAGCAAAAGTTAGTACGGAATCCCTCATTTTGGCTAATGCGATTGAATATAGTTTCTTATTCAAAACAATGACTTTCCAAACTATCTATGCACACCACCCGGTCTTAGTTTGGCTGACCAAGCTCAGGAAACTTCAAAGATCTCTAAAACTGATTGGACTTTAGAGAGAGATCTAAATTTCAGAATTATTCTTACCATATGAGCAACCGAAAAATAGTATTACTTGGTACTTTGTTAACCTTAAAACCCCTTACCGTATTTAGCCTTTAATTTTGGTGATGTTGGATTCCAAAGCTTTTTTTGCCCTTATTACTGGATCTGGTTAAATAAAAATTAAGTTATTAATATTTTATAATAAAACTTTAGTAAATGAACTAAGATGTATTCAAATCAGGTTCTGGAAGCATAGATTATAAACTTTCAAGATAACTTTCGCCAGAGAGTTGAAGTTAAACCTCCGTGAAACTTAAGTAGCCAAAACGTTTTCCATCCAAAAGTCTGAGAAATATTATACTGGTATACTCCCTTCCCTTCTCTCATAATTTCTGTCCGGATTTGACATTATAATAGCCCTTGTTGTGTATCGCGCAGAGCTGTGCTATAGTTAGGGGGAATATTTAAAGGAATGCACTTTTTAGTGTAATGTGGCTGACGAATTTGTTAAAGTCTGGTTACGTGTAGGTACGTCTGGTTTAATTCTAAGAGCCGATAGTGATTTTAATGAAAACTGTATTTTGAACCGATTTTACTTTAAATTTGCGTTATTTTTACTATAGTAGTAGTTCAAATACTTCGGAAAATGGCGTCCCCTCCTCCGCAAATACTCCACTGACATAATGCAATCATTAATTTCTTTTTTAGGCAGTTAGTATGTTTTACTGCTGCAATACCGCCATCATTGTCAACTATATTAAATAACGAGTCCCACTATTAATTTAACAATTGAGCTCAGGGACTGTATCGTCTTGTTTTATGCCTACATTCTGAACTGTCGCTCAGATTTTATGAGGACTAAGAGCTATCACAAATGTTATCTTTCTTTCATATTGTCGGCTGAATACTAAAACTAGGTCACTGCAAATTTGAAACAACTGTTTTACTTTTGATTTTTTTTAAAACTCGCAAATAAACAAAAATTTGACTTAAGTTTCATTTCCGTACGCTTTTAAGGAAACTAAATTGTTACCTATTGTGTCATTCCGTATAAAATCAGCAAAATTTCAGGAATTTTCGTGCCGCACAGTTTTTGATTTTGATGAACTTTGGTAGTTAATGTGTACCAATATTCTGTTCTTCCAAACTGTCATATTTTTTTCTTTGAAAAATTTCATTCCTGAGATATAGTTTTTTTTTTGCTCCACGACGGATGAGTAAAATTTTCATTTTGAATCTTCTTTCTAAAAGGTCTGATTTATATAAATTAGTAGAGATCAAACACGGCTTATTGTAAAGCAGGAATAATACACTTTTTATTTATGTATGTTACGGCCAAAACCCGAAGTCCGGTCAGTTCGCGAACTGGCTGGCCAATTCGCGTATTGGCCAACAGGTTTGGCCAAAGCCCGAAATACTTGCAATTAATATTGCATTTTCTACTTTGGCTAGCCATTTCGCGAAGTGGCCAGAAATTCTTGGCCAAAGTCCGAAATGATTACGAAATATTTTAGATTAACAGGTAAACGACGCATGTGTCGCTTCCAGTGTGACGGCGCGGCGTGCAAGTGGTAGAAACTAGAAAATAAGGGTTGGTTCAGGGCCATCGAGAGCCAAATCGAGTCCCTTGTCAGTTTCGCCACCAGGCCCGCCTCCCTCTATAAAACCAGACAAATTTATAGTACTTTAATACAGTGTCGGATCCCTAGTTTCCCACTAGGCTGATATGATGTCATCTCGTTGGGCTTGGAGGGTGCAACCATGTCCCTGTGAAGGTCGTGACAATAGATATTCTAAACTTCGACCTCGTTTTTCTTGGTGTTAGTTCTTCGACTGAGCTATGAGTATGTATTTCTGATATTTTCACTTCTATTTGTGAATACTTTCAGTTGAAATTACATGCGATCGCTAATAAAGTGTCATTCAAGTATTGTGTAGGCATTTTTTTATTCATTTTGTACCTCCCCCCCACCTTGTGAGAAAAAATAAGCATGCGCTATACCCCTTCCCTTTTTGCTTATATAAGATTTTATGCCATATTGTGCGTCACAGGATGCTCTTTTCCCACGTTTTTTGTTGTTCATTATTTAATGCTTACCCAAGAATTTTTGTGACCCCACTTCCCTTGTCAGAGAAAATAAGCAGCCCTTAGTCTCCCCTTTCTGCCTACATAATACTTGACCGGTCCCAGCTAAAGTTAAGCCTAAGGCTGTGTTTCTCAACCTTTCAGTGTGTGTGACACAAATTTTAAATATAATTTTCATTCTGAAACCAAACCTAATCACAAGTAAGGAATTTAGCATGTGCTCCCCTCCCCAGAATTCCATTTAAAATCGGTTCTATTTAAAATCCCTCTGAATCCCGAATTTCTACAAAACCACATCTCAGAGAAAATCTCCAAGCCAAAATCAGTCATGACTAAAAAATTAGCTATAAAGTAGTAATGAAAATCCAAATATAGCAACTTAATCTTCGGCAACACACGTTTTGGAAAAGACTTATTGCACGAATAATATGAACTTGTTTCCATTTAGAAATTAATTAAATAATCATGTCTGATTTTTTTTCTTGAAATATGCTTTATTGGAAGCAGAAAGTTTAAAATTTGAGAAGCTGCAAATGTTTTTTTTTCTTTCTGCTTTCATTTGTGTAGAATTGACAATTAAAAAACGAGGTAGCAAAGATGGGAAATTTAGCATGTTTTGCGCTGAGTCCATGCGATTAGTCTGTACTCACGGTCTATTCACACCGTTGCGTTGGTGCGACAAGCCATTTCGAAAAGTATGAGAGTACTTTTATTAATTACAAGCTATACCCGCATGACGATTCCCGTGCTAAGAATTTAAAGGAAGGTTCTTGAATAAATCAAAATCCCCCCACCCTCCCATCTCTGATGCAAAATAATCATTTTCTTATACTGAAATGCGTATACTCTTTAAGAAAATCTATTTAAAAAAAAAAAAAATCTGCAATTGTAAAATATTTTGCTACATGAAAAAGACATTAAAGTACATAAAAAGTTGCTTTAAAATGTAAAATAATTAATAGAATGTAGTTTTTTCTCCAAACTCGCCAAGTTACCACGCTTCGTTATCCAATCGATTTGCGAGCGAAGCGAACTCCGGTCGATTAGCGATATAACCTTTCTTACAAAAGCGTTTAAAGGATAATCCCGCTCTCTCGCCTTCCTCGCAGAGAAGGTAAATAAAAACACATTGTATCTAGAACCAAAGGAAAATCTCGCTTATCCATCCCCCGTAGAAGAAAAAAGAATTTAGCTCAAATATACGCAACGTAAATTATATAAATGAATTCCGCATCCTCAAGAAGAAAAAGTTTTGAATTAAAACTTCGCATTGCAAATACAGCAAGACGAAGAGAAAACCAACTAAAATACACGCAATCAATTCAGCCTTAAAATAAATGCAGTAAAACATGCGTGAAAACGTTCGAAAAAAAAAAGAATTAAAATAAATACTATGACAGTAAGAACAACCTTTCCTAAATGTAAGGAAAATATGCTTAATTTTCTAGATTGCTTTCTCTTCCGAAATATTGATTCAACAAAATTTGGACTGTTTTATAAAGGAAAAAACAATGCTAAGAGAAAATTAAAATAAATATAATGACATTTATGTATAAAGTATTAATAAGGACATGTTGTAGGGGAAGTTTGACAAAAAGCGGCATTAAAGAAATGTCCTTAAATAATATTAACAACACAACTATTTTCGCTTTTTATTTGTTTTAATGAGACCTTATTATGGAGGCTTTCCAAAATAATTTAAAATTTTTTGAAGCGATATTTTTTGGTACAATGTGATCCAGGATCTTTAAAATTATGTCTACGGAGCAGAAAAAGACTGTCGATCGTCCTTAATTTCATTTACCTTTGCATTCGCACACTTTACACAACGCATTTATTTAAGATATAATTCGCTCACTTGAAGGGCGCAAATGTACTTATTTACGCTATCACGTTGTTACATTATGTACTTTCACTGAATAATATCTATTATGGCTTAAATACGAAAAGAATAACACGAGATATTTTTATGCATTTCAAGCTTTTCAACAAAGAGGTATCACATATTTGAACTCGTTTTTGAAGCAAGTGTACTTTAGAAAAAAATAGTACATCGAAGTACTCATTTCAAAATACTTCATTTTTTAAATTGTGTAAAACAGTCTGCTCCTCATTTCTTTTTTCGTACTTTGGCCGATCGTCCATAACCACTTCGCGAATTGGCCGGCCAAAGCCCGAAATGAAGAAAATTTCGGGCTTTGGCCGGTAAGTTTTCAGCAATGTTGGCCAGTTCGCGAATTGGCTGGCCAATTCGCGAACTGGCCGATTTCGGGCTTTGGCCGTAACATGTATAAAAAGAAAAGATTTAAGTTAAGCCTAGTAAGAAATTTTCCCAATTGGAATCATGGTTAGAAAAGTGCGATTTTCGTAGTTTAGAGCCTAAAAAGATCACCGAGAGATTACTTTTTTTCAATGTTGCAATTAGTTATGCTTACTAGATGCTCAGAAAAAAAATAGGATGATACTAGAAGTGATTCTTGTTGAAAAAATTGCTGAAACTTATGAAAAATGGGCTTTTTTGCTCCCCAAAAATAGGCCTACGGGGTTGGCGATAAAGTTTAAAATGCTAGGATAAGAAGCTGTTTTTAAAAGGCAATGCAATCGTTTCTTATTACAGCTTATTATAGTTTTCAAATTTTTATTACCTAACCCACATGCCATTTTTGTGGAGTGAAAACCCCTACAGTTTAATTTTTTCTTAAGTTCAAGCAATTTTTTCATAATAAAGGCCTGTTAGGATCAGCTTATTTTTTCTGTCCTTCTAGTATGCATAACTACATCCAACAAGAAAAAAAATTTCCGGATGGAAGTTCTCCGGGTGGCGTTTTAAGCTTGAAATGACGTAAACGGTTTAACTAGAAAATTTACAGGATCAAATCGTAGTTCAAAAAGTGCAGTTTTCGTCATTTCGAGCATAAACAATTCTCTGAGGGACCTACAGGAGGAGGCAATTTTTTTTTCCTGTCGAAGTCAGCTATGCATATTGGAAGTGCAAAGAGAAACAAAGTTTACTAGTAGTCTTTTTATTAAGAAAAAAATTGCTTAAACTTCAGGAGAAATAAAAACATGGCTTTTTTTTCACTACTCAAAAAATGCCTGTGGATTAGGTACTAAAAATTTGAAAAATATAAGGTAAGAGCTGTTACATTGCCCTTTGAAACGAAACAAAAACTCTGTTAATTATTTAAGCCTTTAAAGTAATACAAAAATTAATTTTCAGCACTACTTAAAAGAAGCTGAGTCAACTGGATAAACACCTAATGAAACACCTTCTAAACGAATTTCATTGAAATATATTCACAAAATATAATTTTTCCCAACAAATGGATTTCATTTTTTGTTAGCTATATTTACGAAACATAATTTTTCACCAAAAACGCATTTTGTTCAAAAGCTTATACATCTTTTCCACCTTAGAAAAACAAGACTGTTTTTGTCTCGTTTTAAAGGGCAACATAACAGCTTCTTACCTTAGCATTTTCAAATTTTTATCATCTAACCCACAGGCCTTTTTCGGGGAATGAAAAAGCGAATATTTAATTTTTTCTTACGGTTAAGCAATTTTTTCATCAAAAAAGGACTACTATCTAGTCTCTGCCTTTCTTCTTACTTTTTTTTCGCTTATAGAATGCATAAATAAATTCAACAGGGAAAAACATACACACACAACTTATTCTCAGAGACTAAATAAACTTCTAATGCTTTTATGCACTGATTTTTTTCAATTTTTTCATTTTCTACTTTCATTAGTTCATTAAGAATATTTCTTTAGTAGGTGAAATTTGATAGCGGAAGGAAAAAAAAAAATCTCCAACTAGATGAAAGCAACAGTATGACACTTTTTATTATTTGAGCCTGATTGGCATTCGTTTATCTTTCTGGATATCTTACTAGCTCGAAAGGCTGACTTTGTACTTTGACTTGTAAATACTCGTTATTACCTGAGCTTCAAAACTTACAAGTTTTTCTGAACTCCTCGAATTGAGTCAAAATATCTTTCTATTATACATTCCACAATTGTACTTATACTTTCGGCACGCCCACGCTGCAGAAAGGGGAGGAGTTTTGCATAAGAACTAACGCAAAATACCTAGGCTTTTTTTTTCAATCGATTTTATAAAATCATTTCCTTTGTTCTCTAGCTTTTTGAGATAAACGAATGATTTCCGCAAAATTTCCTTTTTTTCCCCTCGCTCTTATCTCTAGCCGTTAGTGCAACCACTACAGATATTGACGTCGTTACATTTTTAATTTATGACGATAGGAATACTCACAGATTGACCTGAAAGTGGAATCATATCCACATTCGATTGCTAGTACGTTGTATAAGAAGACAAAATGAAGCTTGCTTTTCTCGTCTTAGCCAGTAAGACCTTTAACTAACACTTTATATTATAGTTTTGAATTAAATCATTATTGATCTTTTACCCAATGTTTCTATTAAGTTTATATAGTACTAGTGGTACCCGCACGGCTTTGCCTGTAGTAGAAAATCAAAAGGTCATTTGGTTCGCCTGTATATTTCCAAATAATGGATGATGAATTTCTCGCCAATTTGCGATGTTAGTTTGCTCGCCCATGTTATGGTAATTTCCTCTTCCTTCCTCTAAAATCTTCTTAAAATTGGAATAAAAAAAGAACAAAATCGAGTTTTTAAAAAATCGCTTTGAGATGCACACCCCATGCTACAAATTAATTTCGTGCCAAATTTCATGAAAATCGGCAGAACGGTCTATAACGCAGCTCTGGTTAGTTGAGCTGTGACCTTGACTATGTTTACCTGTTTTAGGGGAGTTTAGTGAAAAATAGATGTGTTATTGGCTCGGATTTTAGTTGGAATATTTTTGATAAACTACTAAGAAAGTTTCTCAATTCAACTTAGCGCCAATTACCCTATGCGCGTCAAAGATCCAAACATCTAGAGGGGGGAGAGAACAGCGAGAGATCCAGACATCTAAACAGACTCAGCTTTATTATTAGTAAAACTTACTTTCAAATAAATTCTTAAATATTCGTTAGTTATTTTATCGATTTATTTCAAACTAGCGGCATTGTCCGGCGTTGCACGGTCTGCCTCAAAACAAAAGTTCTGTCAAGTGGCGCATGTTCAGCAATTAGTAAAGGAAAAAGTGTAAAATTTCCAATTAATGTGTAAAAAAGAACTACTTCATGACTAAAAATTTAAATTCAGGCCTCGATGGATTTTTTTTTAAATCTCAAAACTTCAATCATCTTTATGTACTAACCAGCATCCGGGCAGATTGTTCCACGTTGACAACAGCTGTATTTTGTTCAGAAAATTTCACAAAATTTTTAAAAGCTTAGACAATGCTCAAAATTTATTAATACTAGCAGATGATATTTTTTTTTTTTTTTTAAAGAAAAGCTGAAAACTAAACTCATTTTCTTTGATTATATTCGCAATTCCAGAGCTCGAATACGCTACCTTGATAAACAATACTACCGAAAAAGGTAAAACAGTCCATTCCACGTGTTTTCTTTGGGGTAAATTACAGGCTTTAGACAGTCTGTGGTGTAATGTAATTTCAGAAGAATAGAAAAGAAAGCTTCCCACAAACAAGATAAAAAATTACTGTCATTCACAAAGCGTCAAAGCAAGTTATAAGTTACGGAATCTGTTTGTTTTACCTTTTTCATCCGCCATCAGACAGTAGCTGCAGCGCTCCCTATAGTTTATTGGAGTTGCGAATAAAAAAGTTTTCACTTTTTTCCCCAAAAATAACTATGATTATGAAACAGACGATATTTTATTAAGAGAGATAAGCTTCACTCTGTTTTTTAGCCTACTTTCCTAGTAAAAGTTAGAGAAAGAAGAAAAAGGCATGAAGGAAGGCTAAATGCATCTTGAAAATATCGCGAAAAAACAAAAAGTCAAAAATAAAGAAAATAATTAAATAAATATCGGAAAATTAAAACCTGGAAAGTGGGGTACTGAGATGGGGAAAAATGTCTGTCGGTCTGTCTGCTCCCCCTCCCCCTTTAACTTTTGAGTGATAGTCCGATTCAAACTATTTTTTTGTTCGAAAGATCTCAGCGAGGACACCTCATTCCTATACTTCGTTCCATTTTGAACAGTTCAAAAAAACTTAACATTAGCGTCTACGGGGAAATTCAAGGCAATTCCGAACTTAGAGGCGAATTTGCTTCAAACAAACTTTGTAAGAAAAAGCTTTTGATGAAAAACATATACTCTAGCTCCAAAAAATGTTCGTACACCTAGGACTTTCAATGAAATAGGACCCCATCCATTGGTTAGAATTAATATTTCGAAATAGGTATTTAATTATAAGATCTATGATCAATGTTCAAGAAAACTACATGAATTTTTTTTAAAAACATTAAAACTTAATTTTTTTAAATCAAAGACCAAAAAGTGCCGGAAATTTTAAGTCTTCGTACACCTTAAAAAATGTTTATATATTATTTAATAATCTATCTTTTTATTAAGTTATTATTTAGTAGAATATCATGCAGTATCAACAACACCTTTTAAACGTCTGGGAATTCGCAACTCCAATAAACTATGGGGGGCGCTGCAGCCAATGTCGAATAGCGGATGAAAAATGTAAAACAAACAAATGCTGTAACATAATTTGCTTTCACACTTAGTGAATGGCAGTAATTTTTCATCGTGTTTGTTGGAAGCTTTCTTTTCCATTCAGCTGAAATTACACTACACCACAAACTGTCTGAAGCCTGTAATTTACGCCAAAGAAAACACGTGGAATGGAATGCTTTACCTTTTTCTTTAGTATTGTCAATCACTGCAAAGTAGCGTATTCGAGCTCTGGAGTTGCGAATAGATTTCATTCTTTTTTCTTTTTCGCATAATTTCTGAGTAAGTGTTCAACTGCACTTCGAGTCTTACTGTTTCTAGCTCTATTTTCGTTTCAAAGCCGTATTTTCGTAATCTACCCTCCAGATATCTCTAAATATGTTACATTAAGTTCAAATCTGGGAGGCTGAAGGTGTATTTTTTAAACTTTAGGACAATTTTTGAGGCACTAGACGCAAACGTTAAAAACCGTGTGCTTCTTATCGTTGTCTTGATAAAAAATAAAGTTGTTTCAAATAACCAAATTTTTGGCTAAGAGTTTAAAATATTTAAATGAACAGTATGATTCATCACCTCATCAAAAAATTCCAAACTACCAAGGCCTGTTGCTGATATGTACCCTCACACAAGAATACCTTCACCGTCCTGATTAACTGGTCTAACTAATTTCTTAAGATTAAGTTCCTAATTTTTTCTTCTATTTGCAATTATACAACAATTTAATCAAAAATGTTAAATTAATTTTTATCCGTAAGTAAGACGTAATTCCAAATTGTTTTGAGCTTATTTATCATTGATTTTGTGACGAAAAGAAAGGTGCAACAAGAATGAAAAAGTATCTTATTCCAGTGATGAATCTTTTTTGAAACATCTGTCGAAGGAATAGGTTTCTAATTCGGCATTAGAAAAGCGAAACGCTTAAGAAATCTTGTGTAAGACGTTCTCTCAAATTGAGACATCCTTTATGTTATCGGGATGCATGAAAGTTGCTGGAACTGGGCAATTGTATGTATCTTAAAACAATGTGGGAATTCGCTGTTTATCAAGATATACTGGGTTACGGCATGATTACTGCTAGGAAGCATTTATCTTTCAACAAGATTCCGCTTCGTGTCACATCTCTAAAGTGACTCGTAGATTTTAAGCCGAAAGAAAGATTTCGGTATTAAATTAACCAAGCAGCTCTACCGATCTCAATACCAGTGCCAGATCTAGAAATTTTCCAAAGTGGGGCAAAACTTCAAAATGCCACCCCCACCCACCCAACACATCCATCTTGCTTTAAATTTTTCTATCAAGTTGCATTTCCTATTTTCAATAAACTGTAAAGTGCGATATAGTTTGATTAAAAATCAATTTTTATTAAAAATGTTATTATGAGCATTTTTTTTTTTTTTTGTTAAAATGGAGGAGGATTTCATGGCACGGCACAGCCATGAAAACTGTTGAAATTTTCAGGGGGGTTAATTCTGTAGGATTTTTATTATATTCTGGGGACTTGTTGTTCGGGGGTTGCTCCATAGCATTTGAAGGGGTGCACAGGGCCGTCGCTAGGTCAAAAAACTGGGCAGGGGGTACGCATTTTTCAGCCCCTTAATTGTTTGAAACTCATGTTTTAATATGTAGAGAGAGAGAGAGAGAAGATTTAGCTTCTCTGGGGTTTAGCAGGGAGTCATATTTCTCGACTTCACTACAAACAAATACAACTGTACGTTACATTCAATTATGTCCAGGAATGGGCGGCCGGGAAAAATTTGAATTTCGAGAAATAGTTTTAGATGATCTAGTGTGATGTTAATGGAGAAAGCGATTCGGGGTTCATCCCGCGATATTTTTTTTGAAATTGCAACTCCACATACGTTCTGAGGTTCTGAAGCATTTCCGATTGTAACAAGGAATTTTCTTGAAATTTTAATTCGAAAAATACAGTTTAAACGATCTTTTGTGACGATAAGGAAAAAAGAGATTCGGTGGCTATCCCTAGATTTTTTTTTTTTTTTGAATTGGAGCCTTAAACACGCGATTGTTTGTCTTTCTTTGTTAAAAGTTAGTGCAGCGTCAGTTTCTTGAAGTTAATGCTTCCAAAGCATAATTTAAGCCAACCTTCGAAGATAGGGGAAGGAGTTTTCAAGGGGCTTGCGCGCAGAAATGTTTCGTAATTGAAGTACTGAAAACGAGATTAAAGACGGTTTTTGATGATGTTGGTGAGAGAAAAAGAGACGTGGGGGGGGGGCATTCCTCCGAAAAAAATTCAATGTTATAGCAACACTGTTTTAGAAGATTTTTGGAAACGTTAATGGGAGTTGAGTTCGGAGTCTTCTCCTGGGGGGGGGGGGGGGGGGGGAAAGAAGTGAAATTCCATTAACGCAATCGTAGGTGAGCTTCAATAATGTTATAGGGTGGGGGTTAAGGAATCTCCCTCGTAAGGTTTTCGGGATTGAAGAATTAATATTGAAGTTTTACAGGATCTTCGGTAATATCAGAGGAGGGCAGATTCGGGGGACCTCCAGAAGTTTTTTAAAATTAAAGTCCAAAAGACAATATTTATTCGCATTTGAATGATAGGGATGGGAGAGCCTTTTTTAGGGGTTACGATGTGAGCACCCTCTTGGGAGCTTTTCGAAATTGCAATCGTAGACTTCATGTGTAGGCCATCTTTAAT
Source organism: Uloborus diversus (assembly GCF_026930045.1). Classification (NCBI taxonomy): domain Eukaryota; kingdom Metazoa; phylum Arthropoda; class Arachnida; order Araneae; family Uloboridae; genus Uloborus; species Uloborus diversus. Next base: position 57,965,324 of record NC_072736.1, on the reverse strand, counting down.
AACGTTAGAGCAAAGTATGGGATTCGAGAATATTTCCAAGGAATTCTTTTAAAACCTAAGTTTCAAAACTCACTTCCAGACCACATTTAAACATTTAGAACTTCTGGTGGCAGTATTAAACTAACCCCCAAAAAATGAAAGTCGGTATTTCTAGTCGCACACACTTATTTTTTTTATGCCAAAACAATTGTACAAAAAAGTCTCATATGATTTCATAAAATGAAGGGGGCGAGGGCGTCTTCTTATCGCAAAGTACTTAGCTAACTTGGTTTTTTTAAGGTGCTGGTTTGCTGGTTAATCAAGATGTCATGGTAATGATCTACAAAACTTTAACCCAACACACAAACGCAGAAAAAAAAAACTAATATTTCAAGGACTAATTTTATTGGTTAGGATTCACTAACGTATAGGGGGAGCCCATAAAAACCTGCACACAAACGTACGAGTCTCTCCTACCTTGACACCGTAAAATGTGAAGCCCCTAAAATATGCTGCCATAGGTGATAGCACGATGCCTACACCAGAAGCCAGTTGATAAACGAGGAAACAATCAATATTTTGTAGATTTTTATTCAATTTTACTAAGTGGCAAAGTATATATGTTCCAGTTCAGTCCCACCAAAATTGCTTGCTAATCCCCTTCCGTAATACTTAAAAACGCCTGTGTCGAGTCGCTTGATGCTCGCCGCCTCGTTTTACTGACTTCTTTTGTAAAATTTGCAGCTATTTTTGAATATATATGACTATATAAGTCAATTTCAATTGTCAGCAAAATAAACGAGAAAGCATGAAATCCCACCCACACAATTTTTATCGTATCTGTTGAGTTAAATTTTCTTAGTTTAGTTTTGCATAACTATCTTTTCTTTTTTTTTCTATATTCATATTTTTACTATTTAATACTTAGAGTAGTTTCCAGAATTACTTAGAATACACCAGCCCGGAGGCACCACTCGAATTTGCCGCCCCCTTAAAATTGCCGCCCGGGACAAAAATCCCGGTTTGCTTCCCCCCCCCCCTCCCGGTAGATCTGACTCTGCTCAATACCACCGAAAATTTGTGGCATCGGCAAATCTAAAGAAAAAGGTTTAAGGCCTAAAACCCGCTAACAAAGTTTAACTCATTGCCGCATTAAAGAGGGTATGGAAACAGAATCAGTAGCCTTGAATGTAAACAGCTGATGGAATTTCAATCTGAAAAGATTAAAGATGTGATTCTTGCAAAAAATGACGCGACAGAATATTGATATTGGTTCGTTTGCAAATTTATTTCGTATTTTAATTTTAATATTCTGCAAAGTATCCTCACTATAAACTTTGGATAATTCTTCCTAAGATAATTTTTAATTAAGTTTATATGAAATGTTATGTACATTTTAGAGTATATAAGAAAGGCGGCACGTTCAATTAAACACCTAATTTGCTTCAATATTCTGTTTAATTAAGCTTTTCCCGTAAAAAAATAAACGTATTCTATTTTCTTTTTTTTTTTTCTTTTTCTTTTTTTTTTGAATTTGGGTTGTAGAAAAAGTTATTGGTTTTGTAAATTTTTGAATTTTGAAGGATTTGAATGTTTTGAGGTGTGCTGATTAACTTTCGACCATTTTTGAAAATGTCTCTTTGTTGTGTGGGACCAATTTGTTGTGGCTACTCTACAGCAAAAGTTACTGCATGAATTTGAACGAAATTTGATACACATATGTACTCTATACAGTGGCTCCCAAAAGTCTTCGTACACCTACGACTTTCAACGAAATAGGTCCCAATCCATTGGTTAGAATTAATATTTCGGAATGGGTATTTTATTATAAGATCTATGATCAATTTTTAACAAAACTACATGAAAAGTTTTTTAAAAACATTAAAACTTAATTTTTAAAAGATCAAAAACCAAAAAGTGCCGGAAATTTCATCTCACAAAAGTCTTCGCACACTTTGTAAAATGTCTATATCTTATTGAATAATCTAACTTTTTATTAAGTTATTAATTAGTAGAATATCATACAGTATTCATAACACCTTTTAAACGTCTGGGAATAGATTTCATTCTTTCTTTCCTTTTTTTTGCGTTCTGAGTGAGTGTTCAACCACACTTCGAGTCTTACTGTTTCCAGCTCTAGTTTTCGTTTTAAAGCCCTATTTTCGTAATCTAGCCTCCTGATATCTCTAAATACATTACATTAAGTTAAAATCTGGAGATTGAGGGGTATTTTCTAAACTTTAGGGCAATTTTCGAGGCACTAGACGCAAACGTTGAAAACCGTGTGCTTCTTATCGTTATTTTGATAAAAAACAAAGTTGTTACCAATAACCAAATTTTTGTCTAAGGGTTCAAAATTGGTTTTTAAAATATTTAAAGGAACAGCATGATTCATTATTTCATCAAAAAATTACAAACTACCAAGTCCTGATGCTGATATGCACCCTCACACTAGAAAACCTCCACCGTCCTGATTAACTGATCCAAATAAGTTCTTAAGATAAGTTCTTAATTTTTTCTTCTACATACAGTTATACAACAATTTAACCAAAAATGTTGAATTTATTTTTATCTGTAAGTAAGACGTGATTCTAAAACGTTTTTAGCTTATTTATCATTGATTTTGCGGCGAAAAGTGTAAGCTTTCTGTTTTTCGCACGACCAAGAAAATTTCTGCGGGAAGAGGTCCCATTTAATCCAGCTAATCAGAGAACTTGGCGAACAATTTTAGGTGAAAATTAAATGTAAAATGTTTCATTTAACTCTGCAGAAACTGTTACAGCACTCAAATGTGTGTTTTTCATAATTTTTTTAACTTTAAATCTCCGATCACGTTTGGTCAACTTTGCCGGTTCACCTTTTCTTACCTTGTTTTCGGCCCGATTCCTTTCTTTAAAAAATTTATCAAGCAACTAATTTACTATACAAACAGATAAATTAACTAATTTAGAGACCTTTCAAACAAATTTACCACTACTGTGGGAAAAATATTCAAATTTTGAATGGTGTTTGTGGGTTTTTACGAATACCAGCCATTTTACAATATTAAGCACAATATTAAGGCATAAATAAACAAAAAATTGGAGCCAAATGACTCTTAAGGATCAACACAATGCAAAAATATTAATAAAATGGCAGATAATTTTAATCATGCATTTATTCGAAAATATTTGAGTGTGCGATGACTTTTGTGGAGTGTTATTTCTCTGTCTCTTCGTTTTCTGACCCATTTCAAAAAGAAGATCCGTCAATATTTTGAAAAAACCAATGGGTTGTATTTAGAATGACATAGGAATGATGTGAAAAAATATTGAAGTTCATATTCGAATTCAGTTTCGAATTGTATTGATTTTTCTAAAAAATTTCAAAGTGTACGAACACTTTTGGGAGTCACTGTATGAACTTGTACCCATTACCCATTAGTTTTTGGCGCGAATTCCACCATGAGGGTGGAGCAATCGAGCGTTCGAGAAGTAACTGGCGGGATTCAAACAAAATTTGGTCAACATGTTGCCTTTAACGGGTACAGGTGCTGATTGAATTTCGGTGTCAATAGTTGAGCAATCGAGTATTTTTTCTCGATTTTTAGTACTTATATATCTCAAGAAATAATGAACGAATCAAACAAAAATTTATCGACATGGAGCCCTAAAAAGGTACAAGAGCTGATTCTACGTTCTTTCTTGTTCATTGCGAGTGTTATATCTCAAGAAGTAATGCAACGTTTCAGATGGAATATGGAAAAATGTGAACCTGCACAGAAACAGGCTCTGATTTGATTTTGGCGCCAATAGCTTCAAGGGGGCTGATTTTTGCCATTTTTTGTGCGAATAAAAATAACTTTGCAACAATAAGAAATAAATCATAATAAACTGTCATCTGCGCGGTTTTAATTCTTGGGAAATGATCGAGAAAATCTCATTGATCAAAAAAAATTTTTTTATCTTTTGCCCTCTTCAGTTTGTCAACAAAGAAAATGTTTGTAATTAATTTTAGTACGACTTTTAAAATAATTTAAAGATTTTTTTTTTAATTTTCGTTCTTTGCTTTGCTTTTGCAAGGATATTTCTACAATTTGGAAATTGTGACGGTTGCCAAGTATTTGAGTGCGTTTTTTTTTTTTTAAATATTGCTTACGTGTTTAAGCAGGCGTGGGGATTGATCCTCTTTACTTGATTCCAGTATTTTCTATATGGAGGTTACGGTTACAGGGTTAGTCCATTCATTATTCTGCCGTGCTAAGCACAAAAGTCGTATCTGCACATTATCAAAATTGAGTGACGGTCACCAAATGGTTCATTGTCACATATTTACTCTAAATAAAATGTTTAATGTTCATTTGTGAATGATTTTTTTTTTTTTAATTCTGAAAAAGAGTAGCACCCGAATCAAATACAAGGAGGCACACGGCTTTAAGCTGCGATTTCTCATTTTGAACTCTGCTGCAGATACGACTTTTGCACTTAGCACGGCGCGAAAGTATTAGCATTGAAATACTATTTACAAGTTAATGTTCGAAATGTCACCAGACTTGGCACCATTTGGCGATTTCTCGTCAAATTTGGTGCCGAAAATAAATTACCAAAAATGATGCCGACTTGACGATACCTTTTAAATTTTTCTCCAATCCCATAAGCATGATGTGGAATGATGCATAGCAGGCAAAGTCAACCTACAGGTAGAATTTGAAGAACTGCGGTAACTTTAAGCAAAAATTATTGGATTAAGCTCCAAATTTAGCCGGATAAGTACAAATTAAGCATATGCGAGGATAAAAAATAATTTATTCTTACAAAGTTTGTATTAATACGGTAGATCCAAGAATTCATAACAGAGAAAGAAATAGAAGAAAGTTTTGTGAGGGTCACAACATACCAGTTTCAATTTTGTATTAGTAGATTTTATTTTTCCACGCTCTCAAAACATCTAACATTAATTACTTCCTTTCTCCTACAAAAAACGGTTTCTGCTTTAGGACACTTGAGCTCATCATAATATTAAATTGAAATATTTCTGAAATACTGTTTTTGCAATTATTTACACTTGATGGAAGTTAATAAAAAAATTTTGAAATCAAAGTAAGGTTTCAAAAAAGAACTATACCAACGGGCATACAGGACACCTGAAAAAAATATAACAATTTAACTGGCAAACTAACCAACAAAAATTCGTCACCACTCCAATAAGGTAATTTTTTGCATTGAGTATGCAAATATGCAATTGTCGCTTACCAAACACAATTTTTCTTTTGCCTTATATTTATTAAAAACTTCATATTTTGTAAACTGGTCGCTTTGATCCCATGTAACTTAGAAACTGGACGTGACATAATGCGTATGACTGAGATCATTTTTGCACTCAGTGGCCATAAGTTGTTGTCAAAAACAAGTTACAGATCTAAGACAGCAAAATCAGTTTCCCCTGTGTAGTCTATGTCAAGCATGGGGCATTTAGATAGAACGAAAAGAATACCAGAGCGGCTTCAAACAATAAAAACTAATTTCTCCAAAAAAAAAAAAAAAACATTTTGTAGACAAACGTATTCAGTGGACTTTCTGTAAAAGGGTAAAGTAAAATCCAGAGCATTTTGACATAATCGATATAGCCTTCTTCAGAGACCAACAGAGAATGACGTTGAAAGCGGGATAACTTATGAAACAAACAACGTAAAATCAGGGTTTCAGTGTATAGCGTTACAAGCGACAATTAGAGGGAAGTATCACACTATGTGACAAAGCACTAAAGCGTGAGTTGTGGGGTGTAAAATATGTTGAGAAAAGTGTGACACCATTTATGACACCCCAAAGCGGATAGAAAATAAATAAAGATTTGGAGGAAAAAATCTCTCCAATTGAGTTATGAGTTATTTCCACAGAGTAATTTCCGTTTTGTAATAAAGAAATATCGTATATGGCTACAAGAAAAATATTTATTGCTGAAAAATCTACAACTCTTAAACTACTTTTCTACAAAACTCAAAACATTTTTCAGGCATTTGTCATAGCGTGGCACAAGTTTTTGTATGCCCTTCTTCGTAGAAGGTTGCCGCCTGCGTTTTCAACCAAATGTAATTTATTCTTTCAGCTCATCATCATTATTGAAGTGTTGCCCATCAAAGAAATATTTCAGGTGCAAGAAGAGGTGGAAATCTCTAGGAGCGAGGTCAGGGCTCTAAAAAAGATGGTCAAACACGTCCCAGCCAAATTCTTGTAGGAGGTCTTTTGTCACATGTCGGGCGTTATCGTGAGGAAAAAAAAACACCTTTTAACAGGACTTTAACAGAAGCCACTTTAACAGAAGTCCTCGGCGCTTGTTCTGTATTGGGTGGGGCAATTAAGTGTTTCACAAAAAACTTTTGCATTGGTTGCTTGACCTCGCGGCAAGAAATCAACCGCGAATGTGACAACAGACCTCCTACAGGAATTTTGTTTGGACGTGTTTGACCATCCTTCTTAGAGCCCTGACCTAACTCCTAGGGATATCCACTTTTTCTTGCACCTGAAATCTTTCCTTGGTGGGCAGCACTTCAACAACGATGATGAGCTGAAATAATAAGTTACCATATGGTTAAAAACGCAGACGGCAACCTTCTATGAAGAAGGCATACAAAAACTTGTGCCACGCTATGACAAATGCCTGCAAAATTTGCAATTGTTATGTAGAAAGGTCGTTTAGGAGTTGTAGATTTTTCAGCAATAAATATTTTTCCTGCATCCATATACGATATTTCTTTATTACCAAACTGAAATTACTTTGTGGATATACTTCGTATTTCATCCCATTGTTTTCCTTTCTTCACAGTTGCTGCTGCCTATGTAGTGGGTGATGACGATTTCGGTGATGCCAAATGCTTCCAAGAGAAGCTGACCCCCTGCTTCGGTGGTATTTATGCATCCATAATTATCAGGGAATCCAAAGGAGAAAAAATCGAACCATGTTCGTGAGTACTATTTGAAAAATTCGTCCTTTTTTTTAAAACTGTTTTTCCTTGTGAATCTACTTACGTATCTAATTCTACACTCACTGCCGAAAGTTAAGCACGGAGATGGGTCATTCCGACGAAAATGGTACATTTCATGTCCAGCACTTTTGGATTTTTTACAGAAAATTTGATGGTTAATATGAATTAATCATATTTTTTCTTTATTCTTCATGCAATTTTGTATCATGAGGTTTTTTTGTTTTTAATATTTTGATTTAGGAATTTTTTTTGAAAAAATTATGTTAGTCAAAAAGGCAAAATCTTGATGTCCCAACTTCAAAACAGTTACAGTTAAAAAGTGATTTAAGTAATTTCTTAGCTGCAATAACAAAAAAAATTCCAATTATATTGCAACACTTTTATTGTAACAATTTAAACAATAAATTTTTAGAAAAATATTTTTTTAATGAAAATGCAGGGAATTTACAATTGTCCTTACAGTTCACAAATTTTGAAATTTCCACTCTGTTACAGTCATTAAAGAATAAAAAAAATTTGTCTTCTGAAAGTCATAAAAACACGTTCGTCTTGAAAACAAATCGTACGAAAGTTCCAAACACCTTTTATCGGCACTTACAAGAAACTCATGTGACCCTTCAAGATGCTGCCTTTTTGTATGTCTGCCTTTTTTGCATAATTCTTGGCACAAAACCGTGATTGACCGTTTGCTAACTTATTTGCATACTTCTATCTACCTCTGCAGCGAGTTGCAGCCTCTGCAATTTGATTTGGCTTCCGGAAATGTACATTTTAACTTTTGGCGCTTAACTTTTGGCAGTGAGTGCATATTATTCATAACAAAGCTGTATTCAGTGCTCCATCCAGCCGGTAAATCCACATGTAGTAGCTGGTATGGTGATAGATTGTGTAATGGCATGGATACCAGAAGACAAATCAAATCGCAATCCGCAAAATGTTGGTATTACTTGTTGAATAATTTGCTGCAAGAGATATCAGCTAACACGCAAATTTTGCGAAATAGGGAAACTAACAAAAAGCAGCGATGCAACTGAGTGCATCAAGATACGAAAATGATCAAAAATCGAACATACCAGGTAGTCCTGTCCAGAATGTAAGTTCCGCTTATCCACACTAAAAAGGAAACAAACGTTTCGAACTAACTTTAATGAAATAAGGAACTACAACAGTCAAACTACTTTTCGACGTGGGTTTGGACGCCCTGGTCGAAGCACGATGATGTCTACGATATCAAACGTAGGCTAACAAGGCTCTAACTTCGTTTCCGTGCAGGAATCGCTGGCATGAAAAGACTTCAGGTTCTTGAAAAGACGATAAAGTCACTTTGTGTGAGGTCCGAGCTGAAGGCGGGGTGTGTCGAAACATCCGCTTCTGACCACATTTGACCACGGAATCACTCAACGAATATTGAGTCTTAAAGTATACGAATTTGTTTGTGAATTTCAGTCTTTGGTGCTTCTCAGGTTGAAACATCGGAAGACCGACTGTATCTTGCAGGTAGTGGGATACTCGATTCAAGATGTTTCAAGTTTAGTCAACAGTACAGTATTGCTAGTAACAAAGCCAACAAAATGCTTGGGATTATCAATAGATCTATTTCAAACAAATCTAAGAAAGTTCTTCTGCCTTTATATAGGAGTTTAGTAAGACCTCACTTGGAGTATGCTATTCAGTTTTGGTCGCCTTATCTGAAGAAAGATATTTTTGTATTGGAAAGGGTTCAAAGAAGGGTAACTAAATTAGTAAGGGGACTCTCAGAGTTAGATTATGATACCAGACTTAATAGGCTTAACATGTATAGCCTGGAGCAAAGGAGAGTTAGAGGGGACATGATTCAGTTATTTAAATTTATCAAAATGAAAGATGTAAATGGGTTAAATTTTTGCGGGGAAAGCAGGACAAGGGGTCATTGTTTTAAGCTATTTAAATCTCAGGTTAACTTGGAAATCAGGAAAAACTACTACTTTAGCAGGGTCATGGGCACTTGGAAAAGCTTACCGGAAGAGGCGGTAATGAGCAAGGGAGTGGATAGCTTTAAAAGGACCATTGATCTTCATTGGGGACTAATTAATTGATTAGGACCAGCCTAACTGGGCCCAGAGCCTGTTGCTGGTCGTCACATTTGTATTTGTATTTGTTTTAAACATTTTAAACTCAGTGCTGCATATGTCAGCTATTCTGCAATTGACTCTCCCTCCTTGTCAATGACTCAGCTGCAAGAACGTAGGGGTGCCCACCTGGGTGGGGGGAGTCATGGCGCAGATTGCGCCATTGAAATTTTTAGGGGAAGGGGTGTTTTGAGAGGTATTTTTCACTTTTTTTGGGAGGCTCTTGATTTGAGGGGAGGAGGGCTTCGCGATATTTAGACGCCTTTGCTCTTGGGGGGGGGGCACCCATGAAGAACGCGCTGTTTGCACTGTTTGAACTAACAAGCGCAGCTATTCTGTGGCAAAAATGAGAAACAGGACTTACTATCTGGATCACCTGGTTTTCAAGGAATGCCGCTTAAACCCCTCTCCTCCCCCTCCGTTTTTTTTTTTTTTTTTTTTTTTTTTTTGCAAGCATCCTCCTCGTAATAAAATAATCAAAGCACTTTTCTTCTTCTTTTTCAAATTAAGACAGTTAAAACTTTTTGCTGTAAATGCAATTCAACAATAATCATAGATCCAAGTTTATAGTCAGCTATTTTTTTTTCTAATTGTGGAACGTTCCTTTATTTAGGGTCATTCCTCAGGCAGTCAAATGCTTGAGTGATTCTGCTACAGCCTGCCAAATAAAGCAAAGTTTCGAAGACCTAAAGAACACATACACAGAAGCGTGCACAAAGGGGACAGATCTCTACAATAGTAAGTAAACTTTTTTTTCGGTGTTATTTTGATGGTTGAAATTTTATTAGGGTTAATCCAGTGGATTAACCCTAAGCTCCAGTAGATAGCGTTCATTTCTTCAATCTCCTAAAATTACAGTCTTACCAGTGAAACAGTTAAGTTACCGGATCCAGTTCAGCCCTGCCAAAATAAAGCATTTCTCTGCATGTCAATTATCATTTTGTGGCGCGAGTTTCATTGTTGATAACGTCAGCGTTACTCGATCATTGGCTATTATATATATATATGAGAATTTTGTTTTCCTCCTAAAAATCACTGAGCTACATCGGAACCCTCGAATGACGACTTGACACTTGAGTTAAAGTAAAGAATAGGTTTTATCCATAGATCTCTAGATGCACTATAACTAGATGCACAAAACCTTAGCAACAGCCATATTAGCCACGATTGAATTCGCGAATCTTGAAGTAAGCGGGCAAAAACGTATTCTAAGGTGCAAAAGTGGTTTACACTCCTGCGCTAAGCCACGCGCATTGCGGAAACTTATATTTATAACTTATATATGTAAACTTATATTTTATTCTATGTTGAAGGTGAAGACGTGAAAAGCAATACTGTTTCAAATGACGCACCATAACAAAAACATACCGCAATAAAAGTTGCATCATTAATTAATATTATAAGTTCCATAGAAATGTAAAACTCGAAAAAGAGGAGCAAACATAAACGATATTTTCTTGTTTCACCAAGGTAGAAAATAAACAAGTTGCCAAGTAAAGTGACGCACCTATAATAAAAAAGTCTTTTTGGCGGATTATTATTGATGGATTTTTTTAATGTTGGTTTGTTTGTTTTCATGATTATTTTAATCAGCTTTTTCTGTTGTTTAATGAATTAGTTTTTATTTGGCGGATTTGAAAAGGTTAATTTAATTGTTTGGTGGATATTTTTTCATTGTAATGGAGAATTAAGTCTCATTTCATTGATTGTTTTGTTAAAACTTAAAAAGAAAAAAAACAACGTACATAGATTCGCCAAAGTACTTTCTATGTAATTTAGGCTAAAAATTGAGGTAAAGAATAACATCAAAAATTCTCGCCAAGCTAAAAATTGCGTCAAAGAAAATCACTCTAAAATGTTCAATAATTTACAATTTTTTTTTTTTTTTTTGTAATTTTGGGAAAATATCGCTTATTACGGATTTTGAATCCAACTTTGATTTCCTGTTTTAAAATATCAAATACTTAGAGATTAAAAGAAGCGGTGATATGAAAAATTTAATATGTAATAGGATTTCTGTAACACAGTAGTATGGCTGATCTAAGGCCCCTATATATACGAGCCGACGCATCAGCTTAAGATCAGCCTTTTTGGATCGGAGCGCGAGTTTGATTGGTTGTCTTTTCTGGCGATTGTTCGCGTTTGGTGATTGTTCAATGCCAGCGATTATTAGCGGCACGTGAATTGTTTATTAAGATAAGATAGATAAGATAAGATAAAATTTATTAACAAACAAAATACACACATACATAACAGTAAGCAAAATTAAAAAAAAAAAAAAAAAGGAAAGTACAAATTATAAAACATAAATTACAAACTTCATAACAAAACATTAAGAAAATCTTGACTATAGTTCAACACGAGTTAGTATTAAATTTAACACTAAAGAGCGCCAAAGGCACTGTCCGCAGTGTTTTTTAATTGATTTAGTATGGAGTACAAACACAAATATGTATTAACAGAAATATTTACAAATTAATTTTACACAAGTAGTAAAAATTTTACACAGAACAATTATTGGACTGTTTGACTCCAGAGAAAAAAAAACACAATAACTCGCATTGAAACATTCAATAGTATAAAAATTACAATACAAAATCCCCCCCGGTTGGCAAGTCAGTATATTTTATCAGCTAAAAGTTAATTGTTGATACAATGTCATTATTTTGTATATATTCATTGACCCCTTTTTTATATTTTTTAAAGTTCTTCTCATTCCTAACATCTTCCGTTAGTTCATTAAACAGCCGCGGTGCCAAGTAAAAGAATTGTTTTTTAATAATCGTTTTATTTGGTTTTATAACTTTATATTGTTTACCTGAAATTCGAGTATTATATTTTTTTTCATTAATTTCAAACCAGTTATTGTTGTTATGCAAAAAATACAATATTCTCTGTGCATATATTTCTCTGATATTATAGATTTTCTCTGACTTTTGTAAAAAAGTATCGTTTTTATTAAGTTCTTGTTTAGCTCCATAAATTATTTTCAAAATTTTTGCATAAGTTCTATTTAAATTGGTAAGATTTGTTTCATAATCGCCTCCCCATGCACAAATACCGTACGTAATTATTGAGTTAATCCAAGCGTAAAATAAACATCTAAGAAACTTTTTCCCAACTATATTTCTCAATAGATAGAGCCAATGTATTCTACCTCTTAACTTATTCACAAGTTTATCAGTATGGCATTTCCATTTTAAATTTTCACTAAAAGTTATACCTAAATAATTTATATTTTCGACTCTTTCTATGGTAGGGCAGTTACAGTTATTTGTGCTGTCACATGTTGGTTCGTGATATTTTATGCGTAAATCAATTTTATTAATTCCATTCTTTTTTAAATCAAACTTTATGTATTTTGTTTTATTTATATTAAGAGATAACATATTGTCAGTTAACCATTTATTTATAGCAGTTAAATCAAGTTCCATTTGGTTTTTTATATCATTAATGCTCTTTGCAGAATATGTTAATGCTGTATCATCTGCATATAGAGTAATTGTACCGTATAATTTAATGCATGACATGTCATTAATATATATTAAAAAAAGTAATGGACCTAAAATTGATCCCTGAGGGACTCCGGTTTTTGTTGTTTTATATTTGCTTATACAGTTATTTAGTTTTGTTGCTTGTTTTCTGTCCGTGAGATAGGATAATATCCATTTGTAAGGTATTCCTCTTATTCCAACATTGTATAACTTTTTTATCAAAATCTTTATGCTTACACTGTCAAATGCTTTACGTAAATCCAAGAATACTGCTGAAGTTTCATAGTTTTCGTTAATGTTCGCATAAATTTCACCTGCTAATTTTAATACAGCTTTTTCAGTATTTCTGTTTTGCCTAAATCCGTATTGTGCGTTATGGAAAAAATCATATTTTTCTAAGAAATTCATCAACTGAGAGCTATAACATTTTTCCAATAATTTAGAGAATATTGGTAGAACTGAGATAGGTCTGAAATTATTACAGTCATCTTTAGCACCTGATTTGTGTATCGGTGTAATTATTGCTTTTTTAGATCTTCTATGAATTCCCCCCTTTGTAGACTAATATTGATGATTTTTGTCACAAATTCTATATGATACTTAGCAATTATCTTAAGTGCATTACTTGTAATTCCGTCATGTCCCGGTGTTTTGTCATTTTGCATATTATCAATAATATTTTTAACCTTACTTATTTCCATTGGGTAAATATACATAGAATTTGTTTGGTGTGTTATGTTATTATCATAGTTTGATGGTTTATCGCCGTTTATTTCCACACAACAATTTATAAAAAAGTCATTAAATTTTTCAACTAGTTCATTGCTATTATCTACATCGATGGAATTCTTATTCTTAATCCCTGTAATATCTTTAATAATATTCCATTGTTTTCTTCCATCTTTTCCAGCATGGACAAATTTTTTATGAAAAAAATCCTCTTTTTCTTTTTTAATCAACTTTTTTAATTGTTTATTGTATTCTTTATAATTATTTTTATATTCCTTATTATAAGGAAATTGTTTTGTTTTATTATATAATTTTTCTTTTTTATTGATCATATTTACCAACTCTTGTGTAATCCATTGTTTTTTTAATTTATTAGCTTTTTTTATCTTCTTGTTTTTTTCCATGAGTTCCTTAATTTTACTGATAAAAGTGTTATAAATCTCATTTATCTCCATGTTTTCATCTATTAAGCTAGAGAAATTAATTTCTTTAATATCCTGTTCAAAAGTTCTATAATCGATGCATGTTTTAATTATTTGCTCGCTACTCCGATTACGTTTCAAATGTTTTTCTAATAATTTTTTGTTATCAATTTTTACTAGTAATGCATAGTGATCGGTTATTGTTGTTTTATGTACTGCAGCTGTTACTGCTCTATCTATTCTGTAATTACATTTATAAAAGACATGATCAATACAGGATGAGCTTAGGTCATTACACCTAGTTGGTATATCAACATATTGCTTGAAACCCATAGTGTACATAGTATTAATATAATCATTTGTTGTCGTGTTATTCTGTAAAGTATCAATGTTTATGTCACCAATATACAAAATGTTTTTACATACAATTCCTTTAACCTTTTGTTCAAGTTCTAATATATAATCATTTATACTACATTCAATAGCCCTGTAAATAAAAACTATAAAAAAATCAAGTTCCTTATTATACAAGTATAATGCCTCAGCAGTATTCATTAAAATACTCTGATCAGAAAAGTAGTATTTCTCTTTAATATAAGCTATGACTCCCCCTGATCTATTTCTTTCTCTTGTATTATAAAGTTTGTTATACCCCTTAAGATTATAATTATCAATTTCACATTCCTTAATCCATATTTCACTTAATAACAAAATATCTATATCCATATTTTCAATTGTTATCAAGAGTTCATCTAAATTTTGCCTTATGCTCCTTATGTTCAGATGATAAATGTTTAATACCGCTGTATTGTCTTTTATAAGAAATGTCTCTGCTTCGTCCACGTTATTTAGTTCAGTGATTTTTTCAATTGAATCATAATCCATGAACACCCGTTCACCTCTCTTAATATCGTGGTCTTCCATCGCACAAAAACTGGTTTGAATTATTTCTCAATTTATCCAAGTCCTCTTTCCTCCTTACCTGTATTACTCTATCATTCTCACTTTTTCGAAGAAAGACCTTTCCTCCTTTCATCCAAACAAATTTATAATCATTTTCACTCTTGAATTTTCTGGCTATAAAATGTAATTCCTTAACCTTTCTTGTAACATGTTCATTGATAAAAATCTTTTGTTCTTCAAATTTATTGTTAATCATGGTCGTGGTTAAATTTTTATTATCTTTGGTAGCTCTGAGCCATGTATTACGTGTGAGAATATCCTTAAATCTCACTATAATTGGTTTTATTCTATTTTTACTTTGCGTTGGAACTCGGTGCATGTTAATTATTTCACCTTTTTCTTCTAGATGCAACTCAGTAGCCATCTTTCCAATTATATCATTCAGATTCTCTCCTTTTTCCTCAGGATAGTTGTTAATTTCAATGTTGTTTTCTTTCGATCGAAGTTCGATTGCATCTAATTTGCCGATTATTAAATAAAGTATTATTAATTATCGGCAAATTTGGCGAAACCCAAAACTGTGCTGTGGTAACCCAAGCAGTGCAACAATGGAAAATTCGATCCAAAATGGCTAAACTTAAGCTGATGCGTCGGCCTGTCTATATAGCGGCTCTAGGCTGATCGGCCGATGCATGATGACGTCATTTTTCAGTTCACTGGCATTGACTCTAGTACGGTGATGCTCAGTCGGAGTTTTTTTTTTTAATTTTTAATTTTGTTGTTGTATTTATACGCAACTCCAACAAACTATAGGGGGCACTGCAGCCACCGTCTAATGGCGGATGAAAAAGGTAAAACAAACGCATGCCGCAGCGTAGAAAATTCTCATAAGCCTAGTAAATTTTGTTTGTATGCACGATTTTTTCGCTTTATTCTTTTTAAATTGGTTTTAAAGTCTTGTGGATATTCTGGTCCACGTAGAATTAGCTGGCTGATTGGTTTACATTTTAATTCATGTTGTAATGCAACTTCAAAAACGTGCCTCATACACTTGCAAGAATATCTAAGTTTAAATTAACAGCCAATTGAGATGCAGTAATGGAATGTTTTGAATCAAAATTTTTCTCAAGATATTTACATAGAGTAAAGAAATTACATAGAGAGGCCCCGCTATACTAAGAAATTGAAACCGGAAGTTGCACCGCTGTATCCCAAGATCCTTAGCTTGTTGAGATACATCCTGATTCAAAACACTCTATTACCGAATATCAGTTGGTTGTTAATTTAAACTTAGATATATCGTTGCAAGTTTATGAAGCACGTTTCTCAAATTGCATTAAAACATGAATTAAAATGCAAACCAATCCGCCAGCTACTTTATACGGTCCCTTTGCGAGATTGATAAAAACTATTCTCGCGAAGCGATCATGTTATCATAACCCTGCTCATCATTGCCCTGCTGTATCCCATAATTCCGGCTTCAATTTCATCTCCTTTTTACCATAGATGGAGCCTCTCTGTATATTTCTTTACTCTATGGTATAGCGGAGCCTTTCTATGTAATTTCTTTACTCTATGGCCAATAATGAATGCGGTTATCAATTACGTGAATAAAGGCTTAGCCGTTATTAAGATCTGCTTTAAAAAAAACGTAACAATTTGAATTCTTTGAAACATGGAAGTTCCAAACACATTCTGTTAGACGCGGAAAAACAATCTCTTTATTTTGGTATTAAATTTAAAAAATTTTAACTATGTTTTCACTGCAAAAATCGCGAAAAACCTTTTAAAAGTTTTTAATTAATATCTTCGTTAAATAATGTCATCCAAAGATGCAACCTAGCTAAGAATACTCTTGATCAACTCTCCTTTCGAACAAGTTTTTTTTTTTTTTTGAAAAAAGGTCCATCCGTTTAGGCACTAGAGTGCCACAGACAGATACACAGACACGTCAAATTTATAACCCCTTTCCTTTGTGTGTCGGGGGTTAAAAACAAATTATCATGCCGTGGGACGAGTTTCATTGTTGAAACACGCGGGTTACTGGATCATCGGCTACTATTTATATGAGGATTATTATTATTATTATTTCAGAGTTGGAAGCAAATGAGGAGTGCATATCAAAGCAGACATCCGCCTTTTCTTCTTGCGTGAAAGTGAAGACGATCAAAGACCCTACTCCGGAGCAGGTTGTTGAAATGCAGAAGGATGTATGCAGGTTAGTAGCATTCCCAAGTTTCCAGATTTTTTTCTCACTTTTACAGTCGTTGTCTGCGAATTGCATTTATGTTTCGAATAATGATGCAGCGTGAAAAACGGAAATCTGAGTTGGAATTTCTGCTTTTAATTAATTCTGCAAACTTTAAATGTTTGGTTGTTAATGGTATCAAATCACAAAACAATGAAAATGCCCTTGGTGTCTTTGAACGCCACATTTTAAGGGACATCTTTAGAGGAAAGGAGGTTGATGGAATTTTGCACAGCTGCTCTAATTTAGAGCTGTATCATGCCTTTATGCCACGTTATATGCCACATTATAAGAATAAATAAAGAACGATCAACAAACAAAATATTTTTGGCTAAACTTATAAGGGTTAGAACACGCGGTCGACCTAACCTCAGATGGTTTGATTGCCTTGATAAGGATTTTTCTACCATAAAAGTGGAGAATTGGCAAAACATGGCCAAAAAATAGAGGCCTGGAAAACAAATTGTTGAGAAGGCCAGGGACCACCCAGGACTGAAGGAAGGAATGGTATCAAATCCTGTTTTGTGAATTGAAACTGCTGATTCGATCTTTTCGTTCTCCTTGCTTTAAACAGCGAAATGCCACTCATCAGTTTGCAAGGAATTTTAAAACAATGGCAGATGATGATGAAATCTTGGGTATCATGTAAATTTTTCCTGACAAGGGGCCTGTTTCGAGAAGAAATGTGAGTTCTGCATGGGAAACATTTTCGATTAGCTGTCATTAAACTTAAGAAATCAGTCATCTTGCTAGTGCTAGATTTGTTCATAGTGGCGTTCCACTCGACTTCTCATCATCTTGACGGCGTCAGCGTAGATGCAATGCTGATAACGTAAGGAATTATCAATATTGATATTTTAAGATGAATGCAACATTACTTTTTAATCTTTATTAAACTTTTATGCTGTATGAAACACGCCAATATTGACGCCGTCAGTATAACATCAAGATTGTCAAGGTTGATGCAAGAACTTTTACTAGTAGGGCAGTTGTTTTTATGACGTGTACAAAAAGGAGCTCATGGTGTGCAGTTCAAAATTTCACTTTTGATTGAATTCTGTCCGTTGGAACTAGAGCAGATAATATTTTCAAAGCGACAATCATTTCATTGAACAATGGAATACATAGACGGAAAGTAACGAAAAGGTATCCAGAACGTTTGCCGATATGCCAGTTTTGGGGATTTTCTCTTGAATTAAAAATAGTTAACCAATAGGATTCCCTTTCGCCTTGCCACCAATTAGTTCTTATCCATGTTATACACGTGGTTGAAGTCGCAAAAAGGCGCAATTCTTAGTTTACATTTATACTAGGGGGCAAACCTAACCTGAAAGCATTGTAATGCTGTGATTAGGAGCTGCGTAGCCTTCACAATGCTGCCTGGTTAGGCTTGCTGCAACAATAGTCAATCTTTCTCGTGAATAAAGTTTAGTAGATTACAAAAACGAAGTTTGTTTTTCAATGAATTCGTTCGTTTTTGGAAAAAAAAAAATCAGATAGTAATGCAATCATTCATATTTTGAAGCAAGAATCAAAAGATTTCTGATCGCCGAAAGTATGACGAATATTTTCATCACACTATCGACTGTTGGCAGAAACAGTTTTATGAGTAAACTAGCTTTTACCCGCGGCTTCGCTCACGTTGATGTAGTTTTTTTTCAATCGATTCAAGTTAACGGTCAACACAGGCAGAGGTCAAATAGTTACCAAAAAGTGATTTGTCTCCAGTTTTGCTGACATTTCAAATTGCCTGCCCCTTTAAATGTATCAAAAGGTATGATTGAAACTGAAAATCAGGAGGAAGGGGGGTAAATGAAATGTCGGCGAAACTAGGAAGACACCCAAAAGATCACGCAAAATAAATCACGAAAACGTTCAGGAGTTCTAAGGAAGTTAGTTTGGGTAATTCTCAAAAAATCCAATTCAAGTGAGGCCAACTATTCTTAAAGTGAAACTGTTTCCTTAAAATCCCGATATATAATTCTTTATATCTCTATTGAAATGATTCCACAAAAAAAAGTTTGGCCAGAGTCCTGCTGATCGATTAAGTACCCAGTCAACACAAATAAATTAAAAAAAAAACGCATTAATTACCTCAAAGTTGCATTAAAATGGAAAATAATCATCCAAATCCATGTATCATTTGCCAATCTTGTGCAAAAATCTTACTTCAAGATTTGACTTGAGAAAAGCCTTGAACAATCACGAAAAGCAAAGATAGTCAACAATACAACAATTGTCGTTATCGACAGGGAGTTGAGATGATACCCTAAATACTATACTGCGTTGAGGAAAGCCTTCGAACATGGAACTAAAAAGCTCATAACTCGTTTTTAATTCTACTTAGAAATTTCGAACAGGTGCCATCATCAGCAGAAAAATCAGAGCTTTCGATGGACATATAATGTAAATATGTGCAAGTACTTTTTCATCCCCATATTAGAAAATTTATACGAAAATTGTGTTTTATTGCCCCCTAAGGGAGTTTTGCCCCCCATAAAGAGCCGAAAACTACCCTATGTGTTATTCTGATGCATAAGCTATGTTATTGTAAAGTTTCATCAAAATCCGTTCTGTAGTTTTTGTGTGAAAGAGTAACAAACATCCATACATCCATACAGACAAACTTTCCTATATATAATAGTAGTAAGATTAAACGTAAAATACTCAAATTAGATAGATAGTATTTGTCAGATACATCGACTTAAAGATTATCTGCAAGGCCGGCTAAGACAGCAAATTTAAACGTTTACGACCAAAAAATCCGGTTAACATCAAAAACCTTCATTATACCGAAAATCTCAAAATCAAACATAGTGTTTATCCACTGTTAATGAATTATTGCACTTTGCACATATCTGGGCTCACACCAAATAATTCTATCTTGGGTTCGGTAGTTAGAACTTAAGTTGTAGTCCCTGTGACCTACCCCTATCTTGTGCACTTATAGTTAAGCGAGCGTTAAATGGGTTCCAAACCACTGTGCCACAATCGGAGAAGTTTTTATATCAATCAATGTTATCCATATTCAGTCTAGATTTTAAAAACCGAGCTCTTCACGGTAGCCTTCGGTTCCTTCGAAGCAGTGACTCTCAGTCTGTGACATAGGGAGCAAAATTTATGCTGCCGTGTGCAGGTAAAGGGCAGTAACTGAAAATGTTTCTTTTTTTTCTTTTTGCATTTTTGTCATCTATTGTACGTTATTGTATTGTATTGTATTTAGATTCTGCTGAAAAAAAGGCGCGAAAAAAAAAACGTTTAATTCCAACATTTTCCTTTTATTAGTATTGAATCCATCACACATTTCTCCAAATATCTCGAAAATTCATTTCTTCAGCTGCTGCCGTTTACCTGCACACGCCAGTATGGCAGTACTAAAGTAAAAATTTATTTTCGAAAAAATGGAATTTCTGTCTGTGTCTACCACTGTTAACTCTATATATGTGTTCGTATATTAATGTGCCTATTTATCCATCAATCTGCTAATACATTTATCTAATTCTATCTATCTACCTATCTATCGATTTATGTGTGTACTTATATCTATTTATAGCTATCTATTTATATCTACATATATATCTCTTTATCTATCCATCTATCAATTTATATCTGTCTACTTACCTATTTATCTATCGGTTTATATATATATATATATATAGTTATAGAGAATATAAGTATGCAGATACTCATATAATCTCTATAACTATTTATTTATATCGACCTAGTTATCTATCACTAAATCTATAATTCCCTCTATCTATCTATCTATCTAAGGATCTAGATCTTTCTACTTATACTAGCTATATTAATATACATTTATATCTACCTATTTATCTATCTGTTTGTATCTGCATACTTATATATATCCTTTATAATTACTTATCTACTTTGCCTATTCAGCTCTCCCTCTATCTATCTAACTATTAATTTATATATCTACATTTATATCTATGTATGGCTACCTATTTATATTCATTTATTTATATCTATCTACATCTATATAGCTGTTTATATTTGTACATGCACTATGTGACCAAAAGTATTGGGACACTTTCAAAATTCACATTTTTAGGATTACTCAAGGAATAAAAGACCAATTGCTTTGTAACTTTTGTCACATAACAGGTATGCTCCAGATGTCATATTCCATTAAAACTGTATCACCCTTGCATTTCTGGAATCAGTAACAAATTGAGGAAAACAAAAATGTTTTTTGATCATCACTCATCGTAAACAGCGTAAGCGGTAAATTTCAGAAATTAGTTAGACTAATATACCCAATTATTTTACATAGTTTCGAGAAAGTATCACTGATATTCACGAAAATCTAGGCCTTTCTTTCAAAACTGTGAATTTTACTTGAAGATTTTTGGCTCATAACACGAAAAGTTTTCCATCAAAGCTTACCAAACTTTCGAAAAACTTAACAGCATACAAGAGAAATATAATACTAAATCTTGAAGTTAATATGTTGAAAATTTGATAAAATGCATGTGGACATTTAAAGCAGTTAATTTTTCAATGCACATACGCGAAATGTAGCAATTTATAACTTTTATAATCTAAAACCCAACTAAATTCCTTAACTCATAATAAAATTCCAGTTCAATATCTTAAAAATTCAGAACGTTACCAGCGGTCTAATGAGCCGAATTTCAGTAACTCTTGGATAAGGAACGAATCGTGAGGAGTCTTTCGCAAGTTTGTAACTTTTGCTTGCAATTGATCAGTGTGATTTATGATAAAAACGGATTATTGGCGAAAGTTCCCTCACGATTCGTTACCTATCCAAGAGTTATTCGAATTCAGCTCATTAGACCGCTGGTAACGCTCTGAATTTTAAGATATTCGACTGGAATTTAGTCATGAGTTGAGGAATATAGTTGGGTTTTAGATTATAAAAGTTATAAATTGCTATCTTTTGCGCATGAGCAAGGAAAAATGTATTGCTTTAAATATCCGTATTTTCTCAAAATTTTCAATATTTTATTTTCAAATTTTAGTATTCTACTTCTCTTGTATGCTATAACGTTTTCTGTAAATTTGGTAAGCTTTGATGGAAAACGTTACGTGTTATGAACCAAAAGCTTCAAAAAAAAAAAAAAAAAAAATTCGTATCTTTGGAAGAAACGCTTAGGGTAACGACACCAGTAACAGACAAGGGTCCAGTAACAGACAGTTATACGTTTGGATTTAAATAATAAGCCTTTTAGGGGGATAAAACTGATTTTGCTGTGGCCCATGAATGCGTTGCAACCATCTAGTGTTATCAGAGTGAATTTCATGAGACAGTTGATATTTACAAGGCAGTGTTGGAAGGTTATGAACAGACGCCACGAGGTTAGCTAGTGTTTCATGTTCATTTGATTTAAATAAGGCTTTAGTTCTTAAAATAATTTTTTTTTTGCACATTTTGAAGAAAAAAGGGGATTTTTGTTGATTACTCATCCTTTCCTCATCCTATCTGTAACATGGGATCATCAGATTTTTCGGTGTCTGTTACTGGGGGTTGGACCTTTCTTCGAATTTGAGCAAATAAAAATCGAGTTCACTAATTCAGAGGATCCAGAAGCAGCCAAACGTTAGCTGAGATGTAGTTGTATGTGAGAAACATAGTTTAAAAATTCTAAATACATTAAGAGGTTCAGAAAATGGAGTTAACATGAGAGCGATGTCTTAAGCATGTATGTTACTGGTGCCGTTACCCTATATCTTCACAAATATCAGCAATACTTTCTTGTAAGTATGAAAAAAATTGCACATAGTAATCTAACTAATTTCTGAAATTTACAGCTTATTCTCAGCAGTTTACGATGAATGATATCAAAAAACATCCCCCCCCCCTCAATTTGTTACTGATTCCCGAAACGCAAGCGTAATACAACATCCATTAGAAAATGACAGCTGGAGCATGCCTTTTATATGACAAAAGTTACAAAGCACTTGATATCTTATTTCTTGAGAAATCCTTAAAAATGTGAACTTTGAAAGTGTCCCGATACTTTTGTTCATATAGTGTATATCTATCTACATATTTATCTATCTATATCTATCTATCTGTTTATATCTGTGCATAGATGTATCTATTTATATATATATCTATCTGCGTCTGAATCAACTGCGGGGTGTAAAAAAAAAATTTAGAAAAAAAGCCCTTCAATGATAAGTTTCACTACACCATACAATGGGGTCAAAATGCCAAAATGCGCTTTAAAATGTTTTTTTTTTTTAATTTAAAAATCTTATATTTAACCAATTGAGGATTAATAAATTTACAGATCTACCTACCTCTTAGGCAGTCAGAACTGGAATTTTAGAGCCTTTCGTCCACTACAAAGCTAAAGGAAGCCTTTACACGGTAAAGAACCGCAAGTGCAGAAATTTAAAAAAATTGCTTTTAAGCAGACTATGATTGAATTGTCAGGTTTAAGAAGGGAATAAGTCCAAGAAATAAATGTTTAAAAATCGAATTCATTTGTATGAGGAATAGAGTTTTCATTCAATGACCACTAAATTTTTGCTATATCTCTTTTTAGGGACTGTTTTCTTTTCTTTTTTTTTCCTTTTTTTACCACTCTCATGTAGGGCAACGCTTGGAGATAATTTAGAGTTAAAAAGTAATTTTGCCATTTTTTGATATTCATTTCTTCTTAAACCTGACGATTCGATTTTTTTTCTTATTAAAGGTGGGTATATTTAGTTTCTCTCCTTTCCAATGATAATAATAGGACGATAAAAAAATGAATAATCGAATATTCAAAACCGAAAATCGGTTTTGATCAGCACCGAAAACTAGGAAGTTCAAGGTTATTTTTTCAAAACACTCTACCAAAAAATGTACTCTTATGTACTCTTTGAAATTATCATTGATTAGTCATCAATGGTCTAGTATATGAAGACTCTGAAAAAGAATTAGCTGAGTAAACTTGCGAACTTTGGGCCCTGAGCCCTACATACTTGTGAGGGCAAACAAACGACAGAGGTTTTAAAAACTTTTTTAAGCGCCTTTTGGCATTTTCGTCAAACTGTGTGCCACTGATAATTCTTTCATCTGGGTTCAAATAATAATTTTTCACTGAGATGCAGATTGATGATTGTCCTCTTCTCTTTCAGGCAATTGGATTCCATCCCACCATGCGTGGGTAAAGAAATAGAAAAAGCTTGCGGGAAGGATGCCGCTGAAGTTGCTCAAAAACTCATCACACCACTCTTCAAACTAGCTGAGCCTGTTTGCGCTGAAATTTTAAAAGGAGCAGCATCTTCCATTTTCGTGTCCTCTTACAGCATCTTTTTCGCCCTAGCAGTTGCTCTTTTCATTTGGATGAGGCAGTAGAGACGCTCCTGAGTTACGTCATTCAAGGAAGAATCAAGGACAGAATTAGAAATGTATTTAGATGTCCTAAATGACTTTTTACGATTTTCCTTTCAAAGGCCGAGTGCTTGATGTGAAATCGGAATGTTCACCACGATAGCAATTTTAAACTCTCACAATAAAAGTAAATAAATAATTAATCTGTCAATGCAAGATGGTTTAGGTGACTTTCTTAGCGTGAAAAAATGGTTGTTGTATTTTAAACTTTCACTTGGGTTGTATTGAACGGCTCCGATAAAATGAGGCCTTACCTTGAGAATGTTTATTTCGTCTTGGAAATCTCACTGAAACGGTAAATGTTATTGGCATTGTTATTGTTAACTTCGCAATGACAGAATTTCAATTCAAATCCGCAGCAGTAATGCTTCCTCTTTTCAGTGAACTCCTCAAAAAAAAAAAAAAAAAAAAAAAAAAACTCTTGATCAGAAAAAAAAAATCTCTAATATTACTGGAGTCAAGCAAATAAAAAAGGATGTGTTTATTGTACAACATATATTTTTAATTTTCAGTTTGAAAATTAAAAAATATTTTGAAGTGTCTGGTATTTTGTACATGTATTAAAAAATATACTCACAAAACAGAGCACATTGTTTTTAGAAACCCAACTAAAGAAAAAAAGCAAAATTATAAAATTTTATGCACCGGCAATGAGTGGGTTGTTGAATCAACATAACAAGAATTAGTCAAGGAAATACAAAAAGGTGAAGTATGGAAACAGTTTCCGATTGATTTTCTTGATATTCGGTACAAAAATATTTCAGAACGTGGCGCCTCAAAGTTTGGAAATTCGACTGATTGCTCAATCCATTTCCACGGGTGTACAATTTTTATGCATTTGCAAATTAATTGCCGGAATTTAAACTTAGGCTTTAAATTGTAATATATTCGATTATAAGGAATCATTTAACATCATATTATAAAGGATTAACTTCCTAAAAAAATTTTTGTACTTACAAAATAATGATTTGTACGTGTTGCAGGTGTACCCGTGTTAATGGATTGAGCATAAGTTTCCTTCTTTTTTTTTTTTTTTTTCAATGTGTAATGTCACACCCCTGCAAATGGATTGAGTATGAGATTCTTTTTTTTTATATGTGCAATGACACACCAGTAAAAATGAATTGAGCATGAGTTTTTACATTTTTTTTTCTAATGCGTAATGTCACACCCCCTGCAAATGGATTGAGCATGATATTCTTTCTTTTTTTTTTTTTTTAATGTGCAATGACACACCCGTGCAAATGTATTGAGCATGAGTTTCTTTCTTTCTTTTTTTTTAAATGTGTAATGACACACCAGTGTAAATGTATTGAGCATGAGCTTTTTTTTTTTTTTTTTTTTTTCAATGAGCAAGAAAAGGCTCCCCGCTCCTCCCATCATAGTCTTTGATTTTTCCTGGCGAAGCGGAGATTAAGGGGTACATTCAACTCTAACATAATTCGATCGAATACGATCAACTGTATCCCCCAATAGTGCAGCGAGAAATTTCCTTGCCCTACTCAGTAAAAAATTTTTCACTACGCAACTGGTACATAGAATTTGATCTAATCGAACACAATCGAGTTAAATATGAATCTGCTCCTTAATTTTAGAGACTTTCATATTGCGCAAAAAGTTACGATAGCTCCAAATATTGGAGGACTGAGTAGTATAAAAGAAAGAACACCCTTCGATTAATAGTCAATTTATCTGAATAATAACTGTAGCCTGCATAAAGGAGTCGAAACGCCAGGGAGCATTCCCGTCACATTTATGTTATTGCCTTACGTGTGTCATGTGTTGTATGTTATGACTATTGTGAGACTCTGAGAAGTTGAGCTCCGACTCTGACAATGTTTACCTCTGTTTCGGTAAATAGGGAGGATTAATTGGCGCTAAATTGAGTTGAGAAACTTTCTTAGTTTTTTTTTATAAATATATACGTATATATATTGCAACTAAAATCCGAGCGAATAACTCGCCTATTTTTCACTAAACTCCCCTAAAACAGATAAACATAGACAAAGTCATAACTCAATTAACCAGAGCTGCACTAAACATGTAATGCGTAATATTAATCTGTAATGGGGGGGGGGGATAATATTAATCTAAATTAACTATAACAACCCGAAGTTCAGCTAATTTATAGCCGAACGCTCTACCAAAAAAAAAACTTATCAATGAAACCGAACAACTAAGCCCAGTGCTTTTGAGCTTTATTTAAATTAAAAAAAAAAAAAAACAGGCGTAATTGTGAATTTTTTTTCGCCGAAAGCGGTACAAAAAATTGGAAAATTTTATTAGAATTTTGCATAAAAAATGTGCATAAGAACTACAGGCTGCATCAAGGTTATGCAACAGCAAGAGGCGTTTCCGAAAAATTGATTTTTCGACCGTAGGTCTTTTTTTTTCTCTCAATAGCCGGCCCGATAAGCTTTAAAAATGATGACTTAGATGGCAGCACGTGTTCATCATTTAAGTGAACGATAACAATACAAAATCAGTAAAACTGAGCATTGCTTTTCGAATGTACTAAAAATGTGACTGGCTATTTGTTTTTTGCCGAAAGAAGAAAAAAAAAAATAAGTTACGCATCAAGTTGTTAGTAATTTTTATGTTTTACTTTGTGTTCTAATAAATATTCATAAGTTAACTAAATGAAAAGCGTAATTTTAATTTGGGGTAGTAATTTTTTATTTGTACAAAGTTAAAAACCGTCATTAGAAGAATTTATATTTCAGTATACTATTTTTTATCTGAACAAAATATTATTCCATTGTAGTCTGAAATCTTAAACATGATACTTATATTTTCACTTACATTATGCTCTTTAGGTTTTTGTTGGAGCCAAAACTTAAAAAAAAAAAAAAAAAAAAAAAAAAACCCTTACAATTAAGAATCAATTGAGCTACAAGTTGCATCAAGTTTCCGTAACAGTAAGGAGCTTTCCTATTTTATTTATTTTATTCTCTCGCTTGTGCTATTTATTGTTTATAAGCGTCCATGTAATGTATGATATGTGTCTAATTTTTCGATGCAGATCATCCGGGTATGGCCCGAACACTCGTTCTTCTGGTTACCAGTCGAACGCTCTGCCAATCGAGCTATTCGATGCCAAACTAATGGCGTCAAAATACGTCTGATCGCAGCTTGCATTTTTCAGAGTCTTACGAATCTGATTGATGTAAGTTTTACTCGCGCAAGGCTTGGACCAGTCAGATTGTTTAAGAAACAATTTTTTTAAAACTTTATTTAAAAGTACTTTTCAGAAATCGCAACAAACTCCTTTTTTTTGTATCGAACTACTTCCTACTCTACTTCTTTTTTGTTTTAAGTAGTACGCTACACTACAAACTACTAAAAAATGTAACTATTACGCTACTTCCTACCATTGGTTCAAAATCATATAGTAATTGTAAATGTAAACTATTTTACAAAATGCAAGTCCTGTAATAGTTGAGTGGATGGGAAGGGCAGGGTGGAACACGAAGCACAGCCTTGGGGTTTCTGGGTTATTAATGTAATGAAATATAAGTGTATTTTCATTAAAGAGCACATCCTCATATATACAATAGCGAATACAAATACAAATACAAATGTGACGACCAGCAACAGGCTCTGGGCCCAGCTAGGCTGGTCCTAGTCAATTAATTAGTCCCCAATGAAGATCAATGGCCCTCTTAAAGCTATCCACTCCCTTGCTCATTACCGCCTCTTCCGGTAAGCTATTCCAAGTGCCCACAACCCTGCTAAAGTAGTAGTTTTTCCTGATTTCCAAGTTAGCCTGAGATTTAAATAGCTTAAAACAATGACCCCTTGTCCTGCTTTCCCCGCAAAAATTTAATCCATTTACTTCTTTCATTTTGATAAATTTAAATGATCGAGTAACGCTCCTAACGTCATCAACAATGAAACTTGTGACGTAATATGTTTCGGTAATGTTTAAAATGCAGGGAAATACTTTATTGTGACAAGGCTGAACTGGATCAGGTAACTTAACTCTTCTACTGGAAAGAATGTGTCATTTCAAGGGAATGAAGAAAAGAAAAAGTGGTCAACAATGATTGCTATCTACTGAAGTTTAGTGTTCATTCACCGAAGTTAGGGTTAAAATTTCAACTATCAAAATATCATTAAACAGACGTCAACTGCTTTGTTTGAATGAAGCAATTTTCACCCGTCATACCTTTACCATAGATCTTAAAAAGGGATAGATAAGCCTTTCCCTCCTACAGCGCAGCGTATTTCGCTCGGAGAAAGTGGGGTCATCATGATTCTTACGAGAATCACGTGATCAAGGGACATCGTGTCTCCCTTTTCTCGAGCAGCAGTGATCTAACAATGCGAAGCGTCATTAAAAGTCTAGGATTGTCTGAAGATTTTCATTACTTATGTGAGAAATCTCTATATGTGTGAATCTGAGATTTTCTAGCGAAAGAGGGTTTGATGAAGTAATGCTAGTGCCAATTTTATTAAAAAATAAAGACATAGTGAGTAGCAGAAATCTTCTTTCTGCTAAAGGCAAAAGAAGTTCCCATGCAGAATCGAAATTAAGAATATTTCAAACAATTTACTGTAGATGCCGAGCATTATATTAAATCACTAAAAACTAGCGATGGAAAATTAGTTATAGTGTCCGCGAAAAACTGGATTTTTAGGTTCCCTAATTTCTATGAAAAGTGTGCTGGAAACATATGAAAAGTATGCAGGTGCCCGAATTCCAGTTCTAAACTGCGTAATGACTTATAAGCTTACTAAAGATTATTCATTTATACGGAAATTAAAGTGTCGCTTTTGATCATAAATATGCTCTGGAGAAATGGCGGATACAAAGGGGGGGGGGGGGGGTCATATGGGGGTCATGACCATAGATCTTAAAAAGGGATAGATAGGCCTTGATCGATCCCAGTCGAGGCCTTGATCGATTCCAGTTCTTCAAATTGCGCTGATTTTGACAACCTTCAAATGCTAAGATTAAATTTGAAGCGTAATAAAAATGCTTTGAAAGAAAGCCTTTTCTTCCGATTCCTTTGACGACGATTTGGAAAATTCTGAAATCATCTCAATTAACATGACGCAGTATATTAATGATGTTTCTGACTACGCTGGATTTTTTGTCCGGCAAGTGCACTCGGTTGTGAACTGCGACGACTTCAACGCAGTCTCAACTACAACAAACCAAAAAATAGGCCTAATAAAATTTAAGAATTTTGGGACACATTCAAGTATGATAACTTATTGCAAGATTGCAGCCATTGAAATATGTACATTCGTGAAGAACAAATGAGAGAGGATGTGAAAAAGTTTTGGGGGTAAAACACAAAAATATAATGTTACTCATGAGACCACAAGAGTTATGAGAAAAATTTCGAGTTCCGTTTTTCTAAGTTTAAATAAGCATATGTTGGAAACAGAAGCAGCAGATTTTCTCGTTAACAAGTTTATAAAATCAATCGTTACTAAATATTTAAGCGTTAGAATGTATCGCGCAGTCAATTCAAACAATGAAAATAATTCACAAAGTTCAATAAGTAGGAAAGTAACAAAATTAATATTGTTAAGGGACAATAATCACTAGTTTTATTCACCCTCGAGTTTAAATTGTCAAAATTATCATATTCTATGGAACGAAAAAAAAGAAAAGAAAAGAAAAATTGGGGAGGGGCGGAAGTCAAATGACCATTCATGTAGTTTATAATTACAAATGAATTTATTTTCTGAATACTTCAAAAAAAAAAAAAAAAACTTTGAAGTTGCTTAAAAATTAGGAACAAACCAAAAATATTTGTTTGGCTAATGTAGTGTTGGTGCGAAACGAATGCGAATATTAGAATATTATTTAATTGAGTTAATTGATATTCGATACTATTTACATTTGTATTTCTAATTGTGGTTTATGGTTTTAGATAGGGTTTTATGTTAAATTGTTGCACTGGCTTCAAAAGTTGTGAGTAAAAGCACGCTTTGAAACTATTTATCTGCATTTGAAAAATTTGGTTGAAATAAGAGAAAATTTATAAGGTCAAGTTTTGTTTAAGATTTTTGAAGACGTTTATTTCTACTCAGTATTTAAAGCACTTGAAAAAAGGTTTAAATAGCTTGTGCGCCTGCTTCAAAAGTTATGATGGGAAAATACTAATGGACTATTCCATGAAAAAACTGTCATTTTGTCCCGCATTTTATTAAAAAGTAATAACTTAAAAAGGTAACAAAGAACATTTTTTGCAAAACTACAACAAATACATTTGCGATTTCTTAATGAAAAAAAATTGTTACCTTTTTTAATTATTACTTTTATTGAAAAATATGAGGTGTTACGTGAGGGACAGAGTGTTCCCTTTTTCTTTAATAATGGGTTAAATGCTTCAATTTAACCCATGCTTAAAGGGGGGGAATTTAACCCATGCTTAAAGCATTTAACCCATGGGTTAAATGCTTTAATTTCCCTTAATTGTGCAAATGATCGCAGCGCAAAGTGAGTCTCTTCGATAAGGGAAACAGTTTCTTGTGCGGGGTGTCCCTTGATCACGTGATGTCCAACGGGGGATGTTGGCGCGCGCTCTGAGGAGAAAAGTGGGGAGAAGGCACATCTACTCTATTTTAAGATCTATGACCTTTACGGACGATTTTCTAGTTTATAATAAAAAACTAATAAAACTGGAAACTAAAAGAAGAAATATTGCAATGTGCAAAATATGCTGAAAACGTCAAGTTTTCGTTAATTTCACGAAACTTTACGACCTATGCTGGGACGAAGACGGAAATATTAATTTTTAAATGATTTATTCCATTATTAGGATACAGATACATTTTTTTCTTTTTTTGCTTGGAAGTTTCTTATGGAAAATTTCTCTTTTTCGGCCCATATCCTAGTGGACCCCTATGCAGCAGAATCAATCCAGAAGTCACTTGAGAAGTTTATTCGATTCTGAAATCGCTCGAGAAATACACTGCTCGTGTGATTGACACCTCGAGAATTCGAGAAATGAAATCAATCGCTTTGCGATCTCGAGAACTCCACTGCTTGAAAACTTGGGAAGCGATAAGAATTCAATCGAGAACTAGGTTCACTGCTCACTGCTCGTGACTTGAGACGTAGTAATAATGGAGTAATCGAGATTTATTGGATTCACGTCATTATTCATTTGACCTGCATTGAAAATATTTTAAAAGGTTTTGCAACACTCGAAACTTTTATCTGCGAACACTCGAACTTTTAACTGCGTTCGCAAAAACTCGACCGGTAACTACCGGTCGAGTATTCGAACGCAGTCAAAAGCCAACTGGATTAAGCGGTGACTTTATTCGAACATAACCGATCAAAATATGTTTTTGTGAAATCAGCAAGTGAGTTCTCAACTTTACAAAAAGAGTTTTGATTTCAGTCAGTCGGAAACGGAAAGTAAATTGATTCAATTAATTATTTTTAATTGAATTTTCGCACGTTTGCATAACGATTTTCTTAATTATTTGTTGATTAGTTAGTAATGTTTTGTTCCGTTTAAAATTCATGTTCATTATTTTTTTCTTTACGAAAATATTTTTATTGGGAACCATCTCTTATTCTGCCGATACTTTTCTTGAAAGTTGATTTAGCTTGTATGGTTTTAAAAGCATTTGGTAAAGTTTTTCATTTTTCTTCCTTTGCAGTTTAAATTGATTTAAGAAGCATCATGGCAGAAAACATGATTCGATTGCAAGAGGAATTGAACAATATTCCTTTGGCAGACGAAGACGCGCAAGGTAATTGAAACTTTTGAGTGAAGGGAGTGTTGTTTTTCTTAACTATATATAGTATATATGTGTTCTCTGTGTGTGTGTTTGTGTGTGTATTAAAAACTTTAAAGCAATATTTATGTCTAACGTTGTATATACATTCATTTAAGTGAATCAATGAATTGGGCAATTCCATGATAAGGTCAACCGGATGATCAAATTTTCAGAATTCAAGTTTCTAAACAAATAAGGTATCATTTTAAAGGTAAAAAGTTGTATTTTGAAATGCCTGTCTAAAATTTGATGACTTCAGTTATAAACAAGTTACAGGAGATTAAACTAAGGTCAACATCTTGAGTATTTTCAAACCATATTTGGTGACTCTCAAAGAAGCTCAATTTTTTCCAAAAAATACATACCAATTTTATGAATTAAGATGAATAACCATTTATTGATACAATTGCTGGTGATGTTGCAAAAATGTGTCAAAATATAATTCATTTTGATTCGTAAAAGAATTCCTCTGGGGTACATTAAGTGTTTTACGTCCGACACCAAAATGTGCAATTAATTTTGCTGAGCCAATAATTTTAAAGCTTCATACATGTATTTTTGGGTTCAAAGCAAGATTTTCAATCTTATTGATGTAACCTATTTCAATTTTGTAACAAGTGAATACTTTTTATTAAAATCTAGGTGTCGGACGTAAAAATGTTTTTACATCCGACACTGTTACATTCCTTTAAACAGCATATGTTTTCAACTATGTTTCTCCTATTTTTGCCTTTAATTTCAAAGTTAAAGCAAAACATGCATAAAAAAACAACTTGGTGAATTTACTGTTTATACAAATAAGGTTGAATGGGGTAAGACCCTTTATGAGAAAAATTCGTGTATATAAAGGTGTGTTGAATGAATGTAATACAGTTGATTAAGATCAATTTTGGAAAATAAGTCAAAACTATAAGTTGAAAACGAAATTGGAAACACTAAATGACTGCGTCTATGTAAAGTTGGCAAAGGAAAAACCATTATCAACATTAGTCCTACATAAATCTTAATGGTTTTCTTTGACACAAGTTTCCTAAATAACTAATCACCAGCTTTAGCAGTTTTTGTAGCTGAACTATCAATTCCTACTAAATCATCATAGTCGTCTTGTATTTCACTAATACAAAAATTACAACAGAGTTGCTTTTGATTTTCAAACCTCACTGTTATGGGGTAACCATTTATCCCTTAGTGTGGGGACCTCTTACAGCAAAATTTTATGGGTTGTTTTAAAGAAATTTTAAGTGGGACCCCTCCTCTAAAACAGTTATTAATAATGTTTCTTTCAAAAATTCTGGTTGCAGTATGCACTTTTAAGTTAAACTATACATGAAGGTTTAATGATCATAAAAAAATAATGAAAGCTAACCGGGAAACATTTCTTTGAAAAATGTCGCTCATTCATAAAATTTTCGAAGTTAATTATTTAAACGCAGCTTTAGATGATCTTTAGTGATGTTACTGGAAAGAGAGGTTTGGAACTCGTCTTCAACAATTTTCCGATATTGAAATTCCAGAAAATACAATTATAAATTACTAGTTGACCTGTGCGAAGCATTTGCGCTCAAAGGAAGAAATTTCTGATTCCAATGCAATCTCGAGGTGATACACTAAAGCAATTCATTGTAAAGCAGCAAAATAAATTGAAATTTACGCTTCTACAAAGTTAAACTACGATTTACCCTGTTAAAATCAACGTTTTGTTTCCTGATTTTAACAACAACATACAGCTTAAAATTCTGCTATGAATACAATTTTGCATTTTCATGGAAACTTGGATAAATATTCTGCTGAAGATAAAAACCCATTAAAACGATATTTTTCAACCCAGATTTGAACTCACACCCTTTCTCTCAAAAGCATGCTGCTTTATCCAGCCCAGCCAATGCGTCTTCGCTCTCGGCTGCTATTCATTGAAGCAATGAGTAATGAAAAAAAAAGAATGGTTTTTTGACAAAAATAAAAGAGCACTTTTTAGACCGTGGATGTATTTTTCGTCATTAGCAGATGGAGTCATTTCACGGTATTTTGGACATTTGTGTAGAGCCCATAACATGAGTTTTTTTGCTGTAACTTTTTAATTTATTGTTCAGTTAGCACAATGTTTTATTTTGAGTTTGTCATAACAACACACAAACTCAAATTAAAATAATTTGCAAATCAAACAGTAATTTAAATAGTTGTGACAAAAAAAGTGTCACGTTACGGAATCTACATTTTTCCGAAATACCGTGAAATGACCCAGATACGATAAGCTAGAAATGATTGGGTAAATCATGGAATTTGATGAAGGAATAAATTAAATCTCGTGTCATGACAATACAAGATGTTCAATGATGTTATAGGGGTATTCAGGGACTCTTCCCGGAAATATTTTCAAAATTTAAGCCCTAAATGTTAATTTTTAGAATCTTTGGTGATATTAGAGGTAAGAAAGGTTCAGGGACCTTTAAAATTTTCCCCCAAGTCCCAAAAACGGAATTTTCGACTATCTTTAATGATGGGGCAGGCTGTTTTTCGAGAGTTTGGGCTGGGGGACAATCCTAGAAGTTTTTTGAAATGGAAATCCTTAAGTAATTGTAGGCCATCTTTGATTTCGATAAGGGAATAACTGGAGTTCGGAGACTTTTTCAAAATCAAAGTTTCAAAATCGCTCTTCTATAGGGTAAGTTTGATGGCATAATGTAAAGGGATAGAGTTTGGGATCTCTCTCCCTCCCCTGTCACTATCGCTTTTATTTGATTAAATTATTGATAAAAGTGTCCTGAAAAACTCTCCACTAGTTTTTCTTTTCCAACACTATTTGACTGCTTTGGTTTTTCCATAATGAAATTTTCAGTATCCAGCCTTATATTTTTATTTGTTTGAAATACGAGTGTTTGCGGCTCCTGTGAAGAAGAAAAAAACTTTCAACATCTTGAACTTATATGATTCTGTTCAGTCGTTTCTGATTGTCAGAAAAATCTGAGGCTTGCTTTTGTTTATACCTCAGCCTCTAGATCACTTAGAGCCTTAGGGATTTCACTAAATGATTTGCTTAATCTTAAGGTACGACTTAACGCTGAAAAATTAAAATTCTAAAATAAAATTATTATTTTGGTTAGGATGGAAAACAGCAAATTTTATGTAATTGCCCCACTAAATGTTTAAATATAAAACCCATTGTTACGAATTTTAGTTGCTTTGCAACAGTAATGTTAATAGTAATCATAGTGAAAATTTCGAATCAAGTCCTCTCTGAAGCAAGCATGAAATGTATTCACTGTCGTTAATCGATAACAGGGCTAAGTAAAGAGACATATTAGGATCTTTACCATGAGTAACTTGTATGTTTTGAAACATAAATTAGTTTGGAATGCCTTTAATATTCGAATGGTTTTAATTAAATTAGCAAACAAATAAATCCTTAAGTGGAACAAGGATTAGTTTTTAATGCCAACTGCATAAAGTTATAGACATTTTTATCGGTTTTTTCCCCTTTTAGTATGAAGCATTTATATGAAAAAATATGGTGAAGTTTCGTTATGGTAACATTACTCTATTTCTGAAATACGTTTCAGGGCCGACTCTAGCGCCAGACAAACCGGACCCCCTGTCCAGGGTGGTATTTTAGTTTGAATGTCTGAAACACATTTTTCATTAGGGACAACTTGTACAAAAGTTTACAAACATAATTCCTTTTTTATTGCTTGGGAATCTGAAAAGTACGTGATGGTTGTAGGTCCTTTTGTTCTCCTATGTTTATTGTACTGTAATTGCTACTTTAAATACTTTTAATTATTTTGGAAATATTGCTATTTAAACTTAATTTTGAATGAAGCAAGTAACCTGGAATTTTCAAAAAAACAACTTGGAAAAGTCAGGGAATATTTTTAACCTATAAGTGTATGAACCCTGTTAGTATGTTTTTAAAAATTCTGTTATTTACACTTGCTTTTGTTTTAAATGTCATGTCTTCTGGATATTGCTATAAAATTTGGTAGCACATATATTTTTTTCTACTTAACTGCTATTTTCATGATAGTATTTTTACAAAAAAAAAAAAAGCAAAAGCAAAAGAAAACTAGATAAAAAATTTTAAATGCCGGGAGCCCCAATGAAGTTATGTTGATTAACCTATTCATTTTTTATTTGACTGGGGTTTGTCATAGGTTTGTACTTTTCCCTGAGTACTTTCTTTTTGTTAAAAAATGTTCAAAACATTCATAAATATTCTTTATTCTATTTGTTCACTTATTATTTCTATTCAATGTTCTTAAGATCGTGAAGAATTCCTTTCTAATCATTTTTTTCATCCCTAAAATGAAATTGGTGATCCCATTTCTAAAAAACTGGGTGGGGGTGGGGGTAAAGCTGAAACGTGGTGATTAAAGTTGCAAAAGTGGCTATTAAAAAATGTGTCATTGATCACCACTCTTGCTTAGTCACTCTACTTGCATTCCCAATCAAACCACATTCCCCTCCCCCTGTTCCAAGCTACCCCGATGTATTTCTTTTCCCCATCGCTAGAGGGAGAAATTCAGCTGCAGCAGTGTACCATTATTTGCACTTTGAACCCTGCATGCAATGACTGCCATATTTTCCTGCGTATAATAAGCAGATTATCTGTTAAAAAAGACAAAGTTCATGAGGTGCGGATTATATGCTGCCTCAGATTATCTGTGATTTTTATTTTCTGAACACCAACGCATTGAACCTTGATATTTACAGCAGGATTCACACCGATGGAGACTGTACGCTGACTGAAAGTTGTTTATTTTATAAAGCTTTCATTTTCCTTCTCACTGCCTGCCTGTATGTTGGTTATTTTACGTTGCTTAATGTTCCTCTTACAGGATTTAGGCAATGTAAAATAAACAAGAATTCAGTGAATTAGGAAGTTATTTACACAAGATTAGATCGTTTGTTCCTTTGTCTTGACTGTTTTTCAAGTAATTTTCATACTATAATCATGATTTCAAGAAGAAATCATTATATTTTAGGTAATATTTTAGAATAATTTTGATTATGCCTTCAAAGTAATTACCTTTTCATGTTTTTAGTGTGGTTACTCAAATGATATGTTAAATTCAAACTATTTTTTTACATCGTATTATCCGCGGATTTTTCCTCCGCCGCAGATTATACGAAGCTTTTTGTTTTCCTTCAGGCCGATTTTAGGACATGCGGATTATAGGCCGCCCGCGGATGATACGCAGGAAAATACTAATAATTTTGCTCAAATGGATGGGAGGAGAAGAAGGGAATGAGCTAATGAAAATTTTAAATCATCTATCTTATTCAACAAATATCATTTAATGATACCCTAGTGGTCTAGTGCGATGCTACAAGTATGAACAATTTCATTTTATATATTTTATTCTCAATATCATAGATTCATTGTTATCAAGTTTATGAAGTGTAAATGTTTAACACAAATTCATTTTTCTTAAGATTTGAAATTAACAGAAACATGTCATGCAAGACTTTAAATGTCTTTTACCGGTCATATTTAAAAACCAAAAGTATTTTGCATACATCTTCTAAGACATGCTCATGAATAGATGGCAGGTTACAGAACACAATGTTTAATCGCTCATGCACAAAAATAGTAACACAACTCAAAACACATATTTTGCGGTTCAATTAAAAATATATAATAGTTTTAGATGTTGCTTACCACAGGAAAAACATCATAAAGGTTCCTATGGTTTGTAAAATGATTTACTAATGCTCTAAAACCAAACTTTTTCCTTGTTTTTGCACTGTACTAAAAGGATTTTTTTTTTTTTTTTTTTGTCTTTTCTGTAAAAATTTATGTATTTTGGTTGTGTCACCTTTTTTGTGTGTGAGCAATATTTTGATGATACTTTTTTTCATTATTAATAGAAATTTGAAACATAGTTGCAGTTTTAAAAAGTGGCTACTAACTTTAAAAAGTGGCCACTAATAAAACAGTCTACCAGCAACTGGCTACTAACTGAATTTCCCAGTTTTCAGCTTTGGGGCTGGGGGGGGGGGGGTAGTAAAACCCTTCTTGGTGACTGCACTGGTGCCCTCCCCCCCAAATGTTTGGTCTCGCTACGCCTCTGCACTGGCCAAAATGTTTTGGCAAGTAAATTTAGGTGATAGTAGGACCTCCATATATCGAAGTAGCAAATTGTCGTAAAAAATTCGATATATAGACATTTTGATCCATAGAAACATTCTTATTTTATCCTAAAAATCTCCTAAAATATTAATTGAAGCTAATTTTCGTGTATGAAACCCAATTTCTAATTTATATGAGCATCAGATTAAATGAAAGTTAATAATTAAAAAAAAATCAAATTACATTTTTGCTCTTTTATACATTTTCATTTTTTTGGCAATTCAACTTGATTCGCAACATTAAGGGATTGTGGTTTTGACAATGTTATCGAGAGAAAAGTAAAAAATCAATCCACTTAACTTGAATGATTTTTACTGCAGCTAAAAAGACTAGGAATGATAATCCACAGACAAAAGGGACATCTTGAAACTGATTTTACAATGTTACTAGTTACAACTAAGATTTAAAATAAACTTGAGGGAATTTAAGAACTCCAGAATGAAACAACGACCTATTTACACACCCCTCAACCCCAGATTCCATACGAGTTTTGTAGCAAACTTTAGTGAACATTATTTTCTCCTCTAAGCTTCATTTTTCATGAGACAAACAGTCTAAAGTGGAAAAAGAAATCTACGAATGTCTCCAAAAAAAAAAAAAAAAATTATGTATATTTTTTCGATATATAGAAACAATTGACATAGAAATTTGCTGGGATTTTGATGTATAGAAAATTTTGATATGTGGAAGTTCATTATATGGAGGTTCGACTGTAATTCAATTACAACTTAAAGTTCATGTGGTAAAGTGAAAGAAAAGGCAAACTGTATGTTTTTAAATTTTAAACAGTGGAGTATACTGTTGCCATCTCAAAAACATTTATTTTAAAATACTGAAGAATATTTGGTTATGAAAGTAACTTCATCTTATAAAAAGTTGCCTGTTTAATTATTTCATATTTCTGTATGATGAACAATAAATGAAAACACATGAATGAACATACAATACACATAAATGAATGCACAATAAAACACATGAATTAAAGTTTATGCTCAAATGCAGGGTTCTCCTACCTGCAGCTGCAGGCCAAATCTGGCCCGTTAACAGATTTTATCCAGCAGCTAAAAATAAAAATCTCAAGTACCACCACTAAGCGCTAAACTAAAAATATTTCGAGGGTGTATGGGGGAGGGGTTAGCGCTTACTAGAACCTCTGATCTGAAATATTGTTAGATTGTTTGCCCGTCTCGCCTCCAAAAATTTACACATGCCCTTATGCTAAGTTTAACAAGGTCACTGAAATATGGAGGACACATTTCATGTAGCAGGTCAATTCTTTAAAAAATGTCCTGCGTGTAACGCTAAGTATTTTATTTTATTCAAGTAACTATTAATTAAATATGAGATTAACTGTTATGGTTTGATAGAAAATTAAAGCATGTACCTATTATTCCCCAACAGCATTATTTTTTGAAGGCTTTGGTTAGCTGGAAAAAATAAACTTAGCGTTACGCACAGGACATTTTTTCGAGAATCGCCTGGCAGCCCTTTCTCTCCTCAGAACAATTTAATTGAATGTTTTTTAAAAGTTAGTTTAAATAATGATTTTGTTCAATGTAAAGTCTTTGCGAAGTATTAAATTATATTGCCCATTTTTTTATTATATTAACCATAAACTAATTTCTACTTATCAGATGAGAGTGATGCCGAGACAGAAGGGACAGAAGAGCAGCAAGAATTGGGACACCAGAGTTTTGAATCCATTCCTTCTGCTTATACCAATGGATCAAGCAGCCCTGCACCTGCTTGTATGTATTTCATTTTTCTTAGGATGTAGTTTTTTCAAAGTTATACATGTTAATTAATTAGCAATATTTGTTGATAACTATTGCCACATCCACTGTTGTTGTTAACGTGTCTGTAGTTAACGAACACTATCCACAAGGTTTGGCAAAGTAGGCCCAGCATGAAAACCCCCGCCCCGTCTTTTGCAGGTGGGCCCACTGAAGAAAAATCCACTATGTCGGTAAAGTGATTCTTTTTCAAAATGTAACTGCATATTGATCAAGCCAAGTCCAGAAATTGCCATTGTTCTTTCTTGACAATTAATTAAAAATTAGAAACTTCAACAGCATGTATAGAGTTTGGTTTAATTTTTTTTTTTTTTTTTTTTCAAATATTTAGGAGACCAAAATATGCATTAAGTATTTCAATCAATTGTAAAATTTTATTTATTTTATTTTTCAACAAAGCATTTGTCGGCAAAAATGCTTTGATAAAAAAAAAATTTGTTTTAAACACCCACACTTCTTGGTTTTCATTCTTGGTTGGCAATTCCTCGTTGCTTTTTATATCAACTGTAGAATAAAAGCAGAAATGAACTACTTTTGCTTTGTAAAGTAATTTTGGATGAATTAAACCTGTGTTTTTTTCTAGAATTTTCTCGCATTGCTAATATTTTTTGGTCTATCAAATTTTAATCTATTTAGAAGATTAAAATAGTTTTTATGATATTTTCTAAAAGATCTGTAATATTTAGGTTGAATTTCCACTGGTTCTATCTCATATAAGTAAAAACTCTATTTATAAACATGCCAAAATCGAACATGTGTTTTCAACGAAAATTGCCCCAAGGTTCATAGCACCCCTCTCCCAAAATAAGAAGAAAAAAACCCACTAAAATTATCCCCATGCCCCTCCTTTGGTGGGCACCCCAAATAATGATGCAGCGTGTGTTCAGATGTCACATTTCATAACAACCCTGTTACCTTCTCTAATAAACAACACAGGTCATTTTTGACTATGATACTTTGTAGTAACACAGTAAAAACTTGTAAGCTGTTCCCTCTATTACGCTTTATTTTTTACATTAAAATAAAATGGGGTTTTGATTTAAACATTTCTATGGACAATATTATTACTTTGAAATATTTTAATTAAAAAAAATCCATTTTTTTTAAATTAAAGAGCTTCAATTTAGAGTTTTCAGAAATCTTACTGTCTGATATATTATTGCTTCGGAACAACAATAGTCAGGGCTGCCAACTTGCAAAAATTATTGAGGGCCTTGACTTCACTGGGGGGGGGGGGGGGGGGGGGGGGGGTTCAAGAGATCTCCGAAAATTTTCTTATTTTTGCACCTTGAAAATACTATTTTACATATTTTCTTATGTGTATAATTTGCATGAACAGCAATACATGACATGGGGTTTTCAAGATATAGGAATCTAAAAATTGGTATGCAAATTTTTCTGGTTCAAGTAGACCATGTCCCTTGTCTCAAGGGACATTTTTATAATTCTATTTTGTGGAGAGCCGTGCAGTGGATATATATTGCTTGTAGCTG
Source organism: Uloborus diversus (assembly GCF_026930045.1). Lineage (NCBI taxonomy): Eukaryota > Metazoa > Arthropoda > Arachnida > Araneae > Uloboridae > Uloborus > Uloborus diversus. The sequence continues at coordinate 57,923,946 of NC_072736.1, read as the reverse complement.
TTCTAAACCCAACTTTAGAAGTCCAGCAAACTTCCCCCTCATGTTTGACTCAACATACTCTAAGCAGTCCTCTTAGATCCAGAAAAGGCAAGTCTTAGCATCAGGGTTGTTTGGTTTAAACTTTTTCAAAATTGTTTTTTTTTTAAACTTTATCATTTTTTCTCAATGTTTTCATAAATTTTACATATTATTGCATAGAGTCAAGTCTAATTGTTGCAAAGTAACTAGCAAAGTGTTAGATAAATTACAGATTTCATAAATTTAGAAACTTATATTTTTTAAGGTAATGCAAGTTTGCTAAATAGTTTTTCTTTTGTTTTTTTTCTTTTTTAAAATCAATGCAGCTTTCCTATTAGGTACATAAATATACAAGGCAGACCAGCTAAGTTTTTCTAAAATTACATGGAGGAAAAAATCCAAGTAGCTATTTTTTTATTTATTCAATTATAATTTTTTGCTCTTTTGCATTTCAAAATAGTCCAAAAAGGATATTTCAACCAAGACTTCATTTACTACCTAATTTACTTGATTACTTAAGATTTATTGAGATAGATTATGTACAAATGAAGCGATGCATAATGTATATAAATTTTAACTCTACAATATTTAAATGACAAGATAAAAAGAATAACTAAAAAAGTCCAAGAACCTTAGAGTAGGCATAAAATTGTGCTTATACCTGCACACCTTTTGCATTCCCGATAAACGATGCAATCATAGCAAGAAAAGAAAATTAAGAAAACAGAAAATATTTATGTAACTCTGTGCTCTTATGAAAAAAATTCACTGCCAGATTTTCACCTTTCAAAAAACCTTTTTTTATCCCAATATTATAAAAGAAGTCTCATGTATAAAGGGTGGTAGAATCAAACATTAATTTTTATGAGTCTTAATTGTAAAAATATATTGAAAGTATTTTCATTCTGAGCCCCCCTTAATCCCCAGAGTCGGCGCTAGTGACAATAGGATATCTTACTGTTGTTTTTGCATTTAGATGTCTTGGGGTTGCTCTGAGGTGAGGATATAATACACAGTAGCAGCGAAAAAACTGCACCACTTGCAAAAATTCATTAAAAAAAATCTGGAGAATAATAAACTAATTGTTTTGTAACTATTGTTACTTAAAAAGTATACTCCAGCTGTCATTTTCCAATGAAAATTAACACACCCATACATTTAAGGGGCCACCAACAAATTGAGGAAACAAAAAAAAAAGTTTTAAATAAATTTGTTTTATACTTTGATTTAGCATTCTTTCTTCCTTTTTTGGGGGGGGGGGGGAGAAGGACCTTTTGCTTTTTTTCAGTATGTCATCCATTTTCAACAATATAAAAGTAATCAGCTTCATTTAATGCTATGCTTTTTTATTCAGTATTAGATCCCGATCTGAGTCCGGATGAAATGGAGGAAAAATCCAGACTTATTTCTCAAGTCTTAGAATTGCAAAATACTCTTGAAGGTAAGAAATAAATAGCTTTGTGCTGAAAAATAAAAGTTAATCATATAACTCTAATAAGCACAACTGCAATATTAACATTATTTTTATGTTTTACTCTTGGGAGATATTTAATAGATCTGTGATTCGAAATCAAGAAATGTGATACTCAAACTCTGTTCTTAGAAACATAGATTTGAGGTAAACAAAAAAGTTTCCACAAGGTTTGCCCCTCTGCCACTTTTAAGGATTTCTCTTGAATGAAAAAAAGTTAACCAATAGGATTTGCATTTACCGCCTGCTTGGCACCAATTTGTTCTTGTCCAAACCAAACAGGGATTGAGATCGTCAAATGGCACACTTCTTTGTTTACATTTAGTATATATTTCCTGTGAATGAACTTTAGGTCAATTAAGTTTTTCTATGTATTTTTTCAAAAATATATTTTATGTTAAAATTTTGTACCTTCTGAAGATTAAAAATGAAGTACTCAAAATTGTTAAAATATGGATCTTTGGGTATTTAAATCTAATGTAACTTAGCTTTGATGTAAAATTGTAAATTTCTTCTGAATGATTTAAATTTAAGATCTGTTTTCCATGTTCTTTTCTTTTTTGGCTGTGTAGAAAGTCTACTTTGTTTTTTGTTGTTGTATTTTAATGGGCCTGTGTACAATTCTGAGATCCATTCTAAATTTCCATGCATTTTCTTAAATTAAAAAATGTTTCTTAGATTCAAGCTATATGCTTATTTATTTTCAGCTTAGAGAGTTTAATGCGTTTTTACTTTGCCTGATAATACAATCCATTGCAGTAATGTATACGTACTTGTGTTTCAGTTTAGTGTTCATATTCAACAAGTGTGACTGACATTGGTTTTAAAGATCCAAAAAGAAGATTTAAGGATTTTTATTATTCAAAAATAACTGCTGTTAAAATGTCATCTAGAAAATTTTTTTAATTTTGTATGACCCGCTAAGTTAATTTTACTATTAGTTCTTGTTACTAATTACATGGGAAGGATTTTGAATTTTTTCTTAATCATGTTACATCTTCACATCGCAAATTAGTTTGTTCCGTGATAGAAGGAAGTTTGAAAAATGAAAGAAGTTGAATACAAATGGAAATGTTTTTCCAAGTATGGCTGTTTTAGAAATCATTAATAGTAAAAAAATATGATATTCTTTGAAAAGGGAAATACTTTCATTGAATTTAAGACAGTAAATTCATCTTTTAAATCAACAATAAAATTAAGCTTTATTTATTTTGGTGATCTTATAATTATAATATGCCCTTTTCACCTCTGGATCTGAAAAACTGTATGTTCAAGTTCTGCACTCAAAAATCTGACTTCATTTCTGAGAACAAGGATGCAAGTGCACTCACTAAATTTTTCTGAAGACAGGGTGAAATTTTTTAAAGCTTGACTCTCTGTAAAAATTCTTCAAATATGCATACAGAAATCATTGAAAAAAAAACATTTTAAAAGTTTTTAAATTTAATATTTCAGTTTTTGAGTGTTGCCAGACCAAAATTTTTGAAAACAAAAACCCAAAATTTTCGGAAATGTCGGAAGTTTTGGATCAAAAATATCCCTGGGTGAACAACACTTAACTGTTCTTGTCTATAAAAGGCTTAATTTTTTGAAAGAAATTAAAATGTTGATTTGTATTTTCACAGACCTATCACAAAGAGTGGACAGTGTGAAGGAGGAAAATCTGAAACTGAAGTCAGAAAATCAAGTACTTGGGCAGTACATAGAGAATCTAATGTCTGCATCGAGTGTGTTTCAATGCACTTCTCCTAAAACTAAAAAGAAGTGAGCAACATCTTTTTATTGTGAGTTTTGTTTGCATTTATTTTTCAAAGCTAGGAATTGCCAGTTATGGTGAATAAATATCATGATTTGTATTCCATCATCATACTTATATTCTTCCAAGTTTAAAGCTGTTTAAATTTATCTTTAAGTACTTCATTGACACACATTGATATTAATAAAAATATGTAATATAATTATATTGAATAGTAAATAAAGAATATTTGAAATATTTTTTTAATTTTTTTTTTTAATCAATCATTAGTTGTACAAGTTGAAGATATTCTACTGTGTTACCTCAACTGCATTGTATGTTAAATAACACATGTTAAACAAATACAAGTATGGCTTAGTAAACAATTAGTTCATTATCATGCTCTCATATGAACTTTTTTTTGTGCGTGTGTCTGTGTGTGAGAATATTCGTGATGTATATTAAATCCTGCATCATGAATATCCAATAGACTAAACATAAAAAATTTTAATATGGTAACATCTTGATTTTTCCATTACTAAGTTATTTCACATACAGTATGTCATATTATAAATTGTGTTAATTAAATATTTTTTTAAGCAATGTAGTGAATTAATATTGAAAAAAGAATTTTTTCAAATGTAATGATAGCCTTTTATTTTAAGCAAGTGTGTAAGTATTTTAAAATGAAGAAATGGCATATTTTGAGTAAATGAGAAATTTTTTTTTAATGCACCTGCTGTATCATGTTAAAAGATAATTTTGAATCCTTGGAGATTAGCTCTGTTAATGTGTTTATTTAATGCTAAGATAAAAAGTAAATAAACAAAATTTAATGCTTTTGAAAAATAAATAACTTGCTTTTTCTCATTTTTAGGGGCTCTTTTAAAGGAAAAAAATAATCCTCTGGTCTAAAAACAATTGATGATTTTGCTTCAAACGGCAGAAGTGAACTAGTCTTCTTTCACAATTCCTTATTGCTTAATGAAAGCCAATCGGCATTACGCTCCCAAAAGCAAAAAGCATTGTTAATTATGATTTATTTTACGTATTTTAATTTATTTATGCATTATCATACCTGTAAATATTTGCATTTGTTTACTTTTATATAATTTTAGAAATTTATCCATTATATGTAATAAATTTTAAATGATTTTCACTTTAACATGCACTCAATATTTATTTGGTATTTATATTAATATATACTAGCTGACCCATGCAAATCATTCGCATGGTATAGTGTTGGAAATACCCGATTCAATTATTCATGAACCAATTGAGATAATGGCAATATGAGTTTTGGACATTTAAGAACCCTCTCCACCTTATTTATATCAGGGTTGTTTGATTTAAACCACGTTGGTTTAAACCATGTGTTTTTTTTTTTTTTTCAAAAATTTCATTGTTTTACCTCAAATGTTTTCACAAATTTTACGCATTATTGCAAAGAGTAAAATCTAATTAATGCTAAGTAATTAGATTTTACTCTTTGCAATAAGCAATCTGTAATTTACCTATAAAGCTTGCTTTGCAAAGCTTTATAGGTAAATTACAGATTTATAAAATTTAGAAACTTATAAGGTAATGCAAGTTTGCTGAATAGTTTTTATTTTCTTTCTTTCTTTTTTTAAAATATATGCAGCTTTTCTATTAGGTACATGACCTACCAAGTTTTTCTAAAATTATATGGAAAAAAAAAGCGAAGTACAGTGGGCTCTGTTTAACGATGCTCTATTTAACGACTTTCTCTATTTAACGACGGTTTTTCATGGTCCCAGATGGTCCATTGTAGTGTTAAAAGCATTCTATTTAATTACGATTTTTTGGGGTCTCTTGAAAGTCATTAAACAGAGAGCCAACTGTAGCTCTTTTATCATTTTTAGTTATCATTATTTTTCAGTCTTTTGTATTTCAAAATAGTCCAAAAAGCATGTTTCAACCAAAGCTTCATGTACTATCTAATTTGCTCGATTATTTAAGATTTATTGAGATCGATTTTGTACCATTGAAGCGATGCATAGTGTAAAAATATCTTAGCACTAGAATATTTAAATGACAAGAGAAAAAAAATAACTAAAGAAGTCCAAGAACACTTAGAGTAGGCATAAAATTGCGCTTATACCTGCATACTTTTTGCATCCCCGATAGACGATGCAGTCAGACCAAGAAAAGAAAAGGATAAAATTATGAAAACAGAAAACATTCATGTAACTCTGTGCTCTTATTTAAAAAAATGCCAATTTTTCACCTTTCAAAGAACTTTTTTTTATCCCACTATAACAAAAGTAGTCTCATGTATGAATGGTGGAAGAATCAATAAACATTAATTTTTATGACCGTCTTCATTAGCAAAATATGTTAAAAGAGTATTTTCATTCAAGTTTGCTCTGAGGCTTTTAATTATAACGATTTTCTCTTCTTTGATTTAAAAAGTATTCCTTAACACATTCAACCAGGAGGAATAATGTCTATAATGGAAAACATAATGATTTTCTTAAAACCTACTTGATTATTTATACCAAGACCCATTTACATATTGTATGTTTTATAATAGTTAAATATTTTTTAAAAATATTCTCCTATAGAAACCTCTATGTATGAGGAAATAAAATTACAAGATTTTACTTTTAATTGTTTAATTACGGAGAAATTTGGCACAAATACAAATATTAAACATTCCTTAACAATTAATTCATAAAATCTTCATGATTTTCCTAAAGTAAAATTATTTGTTACAAATAGTAATAAAAACCAAATAAAACTGATTTAAACCAAAAAAACCTTTTTTTTTATTCTTTCAAAAAAAAAAAAAAAAACGTTTTTTTATACAAACCCTGATTTATATATCTTTCGTTATTAATTCTGTTCTAGGAGGTTAAAAGACGTACATTTTTCAAAATTCTTTAATGTAAATTGTGACAGAGGTAAAGAAAGTACTTTTATTTTGAAACCTTTTTAATTGAACTCCTGTCTTAGAAAGAAAAAACGCAGGACCCACAAATATTGAAACTGAAAGTTTTACAAGTAGATTAAAAACTAAATTTGAAAACGGAACAGTTAGCCAGGACATTTTCTTTCAGTCATTAGACATCTATAATGCAAAAGGTCATGATTATCTCCTCAGAGCAACAGTAAGAAATCTAAGCCTCAGAATTACACTTGCCTTACTGTCGTTAGAGGCAATGATATGCAGTCTAACATCAACAGTCGTATCCTGAAATTTACTTATTGCCTTATATTTAGAATTCAACGTTCAAACTATTCCTTGTGTGTCATCAGATAGCTAATCAAAATTACAATATGCCATAGCTGCCAACTCTCCCGATTCGTTCTGGAGATTTCCATATTTTGATCCCAAACTCCTTAACGAAGTAAAAATCTTTCAAATTTGCATGAAAACAGCAAAATTCCCTGAAAAGGAGATTTTTCAGTGATTAGGATTTTTGACAAAATCCTTACAGTAAAACACCCACGATTGCAAAAACAAAACCTTTTCATACACCACTAAAAAAAAGGTCATTTTTTATACAAGTTTATTTCGTCTTCTTTTTAAATTAGTATGTCCCAAAAACTTCAGTAAAGTTCCAGATATGTTCAGTAAATGTTCCAGATATTTTACTGAATTTCCTGAATTTTTACCTGCTGCAGGAAATGATCGATATCACTTATAAGAGAAGACATACTTAAGCCTCTTTTAAAATATTTTTAAAACGTAAAAGTTTGCCTTTTTTTAAACTTAAAAAAAAAGTACAATTAACAAATTTTGGATTTCCCAGGATTTTGATAGCCAAATTCCAGGTCCTATACAGGCCTAATTTCAGAAATCCCTGCTTATTTAAAAAAAAAAATTCCCTTTTACACTCAGATTTTTGACATTTTAATTCATTCATGCAAAGTCTCAAATTTAAAGCATAAGTCTCCCAAATTTTTAGCTTTTATTTTTGTCAGCTATGATATGCAGTGAAATCTCACTACACAAACTTCAAGGAACCACAAATTTTGCTCGTTGAAATGGAATTCAAGCAGTGCATTGGCGATTAAAATGGGACTAAACATTAATTTCGTCAAAATAGATATTTTGTTATATTTGCTGTAATGAGATGTTACTGTGCAGTTATATCTGTAAATTTGAGTTTCTATGTGTTTGTTGCACACAGATGCTCAAATTTATATTGTCGCTTCAGAGCAACAGTAAGACATCTAAGCCTGAGAACAGTTAGACATCCTACTGTTGCTATGAGGCGAAGATATAAAGTGTTATGTACCAAAAGTTCCCAATCTGGGTGACACGAAGTGCCTATGGTATCAATATACAAAGTGAGTTTGATCGAATCTGTCATATGAAAGGGGGTGATAGAGCCCACTATATATATATTGATATTGCCCAATGGGAGCATAGAACCACCTATTATCGTGTCTAATCCTTAACCGTAACCAAGTTATGGTAGATATAAGGAAAATGAGTAAAAAAACAAAATGCTGAGAAAATGAAATTTCTGAAATTCCTGTAGAATCTACACACAAAGTAAGTACATGTTTGGAAAAAGTAGACTAAATCCTACAAAATGACACTCTTTCCATCAAAATAGTCGCACTTTTCAGCAGACTACAAGCTTTGAAACATTGGACACACTCAGAATTGAAATCGTGCCAAAGATTTCAATCGACATTTTCATAGAAAACTGGTTCGGTTTTCATAGACAGTTACAATCGGTCAAATCTACTAAAAACTGACCAATTTTATTAGCTTTCAGATGATACAACAACAAATCATATTGGGCTTCAAGTTCATCAGAAATTCAGGCTTTTGTTGGAACAGTGTAATAATTTGCATTCGTTGAAAAAGAAAAACCAGCGAAGAGTCACACTTTTCTGTTTTAAATTTTTGTTTCACATAACCATGTTGCTTTCTTTGCATAAGAAAATAATATTTTTTTCCAAAATAATAGTTTTAGCATTTCATTTAGTGAAAAAACACAAGATAACAATAAGTAGAAATAGAAGAAGCATTACTTTCCCGTGCTTTTCACAAAGGAAAAGTCAATCACAAAAAGTTTTATGATTACCTTTTTAATCAAAATTTACAATAGCTACTGAAATTGATCACCTCCACACTTGATGCACGTTCTTGCCCTATTGCGAAAAGCAACAATTCTAGTTTAGTGCTCTTAGTGAAATTTCATTTCTTAGTTTCACTACTGCTTCATCAAGCTGGTTGCTCAGTTCCTACAAACTGGCTATTTCTGTTTTGTAAATTTGTTTAAGAATTCCCAAACAAAGAAGTCCACATGAGTCAGGTCTGGTGGTCTAGGTGACCAAGGAGTGGGGCCTGTATGACCAATCCATTGGGGATACTGTTCAGTCAGAAAGTCCCGAACAGCATTTGAAGAATGTAGGGGCTTTATCTTGTTGGAAAATGATTTCCGCACTCTCTGGAACAGGAATAGCATCAAGTAAACCAGGCAAATGATGTTCAATAAACTCTTAAATATGTTTCCTGTTAGGTTACCTCAAAAGCACTTACAGACCAATCAAATGATCTTTGATTATGCCAAGCGAAACATTTAAGCTGAATTGAATTTCGAAAGATGAGCTTCGAGTTAATAAAGGATTATGTTCAGCATACTGACACCTGTTATGCAAAGTTATTATGCCCTCTCTAGTGAACAACAACTCAACTGTTGACAGTATCTTTCTTGGAAAACTGTGTTCTTCAATGTCTCAAGCCAGTAGCCATCTGCAAAATGTTACCCGCTTTTCGAAATCTGAATTGCGAATTCATGTACTAGTGTGTATTGGTAAGGGTGATACTTTTAGTGCAATGTTTTCATCACTTTACTTTGTGAAAGTCCACCTTCTCTAGCAATCGTGCGTGAACTCACACTTGGGTTTTGCACTATTCGGTCCAGCACAAAGGTACTCCTTGACATCGGCAGAACCGTGATCCTGGCCCCTTTCCTGCTTTGGAAAGAGAACGCAACACAGTTTTTCAATAGTAACCCTGCTCGTTTTCAAGTGCCGTTCAGAATTGGTCTCTGATGTCCCATTTATTAGCCACCTGGATTGCCAGACCTGACTCATGTGGACTTCTTTGTTTAGGGATTCTTAAACAAATTTACAAAACAGAAGTAGCCAGTTTGCAGGAATTGAGCAACCAGCTTGATGAAGCAGTAGTAAAACTAAGAAATGAAATTTCGCAAAATCAACAGTTGTTTCTTTTCACAGAAGGGCAAGAGCGGTGTGGTGGCGACCAATTTCAGTAGCTATTGTAAATTTTGAAGATTGATTAAAGGTAATCATTGATGTTAGTGAACTTTTTCTTATTGATTTTTCCTGTGTGAAAAGCACGAAAAGGTAATGCTTCTTCTATTTCTACTTATTGTTATCTCTTGTGTTTTTTCACTGAATGAATCTTAAAACTCTTTATTTTGATATAAAAATATTATTTTCTTATACAAAGAAAGCAGCATGCTTACATGAAACCAAACATTTAAAAGAGAAAAGTGTGACTCTTGGCTGGTTTTCCTTTTTCAATTAATGCAGATGTTTACACTGTTTCAAACAAAAGCCTGAATTTCTGATGAACTTGAAGCCCAATATGATTTGTTGTTGTGTCATCTGAAAGCTAGTGAAATGGATCAGTTTTTGGTAGATTTGACCAATTGTAGCTCATTCGGTTGTTTTTGAAAATGTCGATTGAAAACTTTGGCACCATTTCAATTCTGAATACGTCCAATTTTTCAAAGTTTGTAGCTCACTGTAAAGTGCAACAATCTTGATGCGAAAAGTCATTTTGTAGGATTTAGTCTGTTCTTTCTAAATATGTACTTATTTTGCGTAATGCTCCTACAGGAATCTCGGAATTTTGTTTTTTTACTCATTTTTCTTATATCTACCATAACTCGGTTACGGTTAAGGATTGGAAACGATAATGGGTAGTTCTATGCTCCTCTTGGGCTCTTCTATCGCCACCTATTGTATGGCAGATTCGATCGAACTTGCACTGTATATGTTCATGACAGAGATAAGCAAAGGTACAGTGAAAAATTCTAGTTTTAGAAAGGGTGTCTGGAGCCAGAAAAGTTTGGGAAACTCTGCTATATAATATTCCACATTCTTGGTGATCTTGAGCTAAAAAAGTCTAATAAGGGTTGGGAGTTATTAAATAAGTCTAGAACAGGGGTTTTTGTGATCCGAAATTTCCAAAAACCTTGGGTTGATTATCAGCTCAAGGTTGAATCAATCCCTTACTAAAGGAATTGCACATTTGCAAGTGCTAAAAGGTCTCAATTTAACACTCATAAAAAAAAGTAAGACAGGAAATAATACGTTTTGCTATGATTTCTGCTTTTTAGTCATAAAGATTTTTTTTTTTTTTGCATAAATGAGTATTTTATAATAATTTTATACCACAGTTTTAGTGCAGCAGTGAAGTGCAATTATTCTTACTTTAAAAATTAGAATAAAAAGATAAATTAAATTTCAAAATTTGTGATAAAATAATTCATTAACACAATAAAATATAAACAAATTTTATAAAACCCAAACTAAAGATAATATCAGCTGTAAACATATAACACATAAATTTTTTAAAGGTATACAAGAAATTATTTTTAAAACATACAAAAAATCTTATTCACGAGGGTTTAGATTAGATGTCATGTAGCAAAAAGTAAATGCAATACATATATAACAGTATTAAAAGAATCACTGAAACACAAATGCAAATTCACTTTTTATTTGACAAAATCTTTTCTCAAGCATTCACTACTTTCTCACGAAAATATAAAAAACCAAGAGCTTTTTGTTGCGCAAAACTAAATCACTTTTGATATTATTGTACTTTTTCTGCGAAAATAATGGTTTTGAGGCAACAATGTGCTTCGCTTGTTTGCTTAGCATTGACAGATGAAAAGGGAAATTGATGGATGACCAATTGTAAGTACTTGGGAAGACATTCCCAAGAGACCCTGAGACATTCCTGTCAAAGGCACCCACAGTGTACTAATTGTACTAAGGAGCCATTCATTAACTACGTAAGGATCCCAAGGAGGAGGGGTTTGGAAAAATCTCTACATACCCTTATTTGGGAGGGGGTCAGACCCATTCTTACGTAATATTTTTCAAGTCGATATTCTATATCAGAAATCACACGGTCAAATGATTTGGCAGGGATCCTATTTCATTTGCTTCTGGAAGATAAAAAACGTATTAGGATGAGCTGTTTTTTCCTTGTTTTTCAAAGAATGAATAGCGTAAAATATAATAAAAAAATCGCACTGTGTATGGCATGACTTATTTTTAATTTGTATCACATCATATACAAAAAATATTTGTTGAAAAAACACCCAGTCTAGATTCCTTTTGATGATTTTTTTTGCACAAAAAAGGTTTAAAATTTTTTTTCAATGATAGTGAATTTAAAAATGATTCCAGTGATGTAAGATTCATTACTTTATTATTGCGAAAAACAAAATGGAATCTTATCGTAAGATGGGGGAGGGGAGGGTTTTAAGAAACTTACTTACCCTTACTTGGGGGAGGGGGGGTCAAAAATTCCCAAAATTGTCCTTACGTAATTAATGAATGGCCCATAACCACTTAAGATAGATCTCGATTTATGACTTTCATTTGCAAACTGGGACGAGCACTGAATAGCTTGAAATCATTTTCTATCTTACTATTGAACTATGTTATCTTTTCATACAATAGTACTCGATTACAAGGATAAATGACTATTATTTTATTTAGATTATGGTTATGAATACGCATGAAAAGCCTGATTATGATTTCGATTACGGGAGTATCCCATTGACAGGTTACCATTATGATTACACAAAACATAATCGATTACTCAGATTACATGATCAGCGATTACTCCAATCGTGGTGTCAAGTGACTTATGTTCAGCAATCAGGCTTAAATAAAAGAAAAAAAAACCTCATGCAAGATTTTTCTTCCAAACAATGATGATAGATATTAAAATACTTTTAAGAAATTAAAATGAAAAAGATGAATTTAAAAAGCATAACCATGGATACACAAAATAAAATAAGTTTAAGAAATTAAAGTGTGAATGATACAATGGATTCAAAAAGCGTAACCGTGGAAACGCGAAAATAAAATGGTTAACAACTTGAATGGCGATTAGATTTTTTGAACTTGATTTAAAACGGCTTGTACCTTTTTTTCCTTTGGAGATAGCAGCTTAATTTTTCGACCATCTGTCGAGATACATCTGGAGTAAAAAATGGTGCTTTTTTCCAATGGTGTCAAAAAAAAACTGTGGGACAATTCCTTTTTTTGTTGATAGATTTAATGAAGAAAGAAGTGCCTAAATTTTAGCTAAGCCTAAAACAATTCGAGTTAAAAACACGAATAACTTTCACCGTAATGAAATTAGAACATTGAATCAAATTGTGTAGAACGCGGAAAATTCTATCCTTTCCAACAATATATAATATTAATATATGTGCAAGTAATTTTTCACCTCCATAATCGGGAATTTATGTAAAAATTGGGCCTAAATTGGAATAAAAAAAAGAACTATTCATCGGATTTTTTCGAACCGGTCTGCAAACTTTTTCCAGACTTAAAGAAACAAACTGAAAATTTCAGCGAAATCGACCAGGTAGCTCTCGAGTTTGGCGCATTCAAACACACAGGCGCTTTTTGGAGACTTCATTTTATACTATGTAGAGATGAATGGTTTTCTCTTGCATTTTTGTATATTTACAAAGTGAACAATGGAGTGACAATGATTGGAAAGGACAATTATATATTTTTACTTAGTCACAAATAATGGACATTTTAAGTTAAAACATCAATGAAGCAAAAAGGTCGGTAAGACAATGGGACCTTGAATAGAATAATTTTTCCTGGCAAGCACTCTTGGAGTAAACAATTCTTGTAGCAAAAATGATTAAGTGTGTAATCATATATAATCATGAAAAAATTAGATATACCCAAAATTTTGCGCAATTCAGGGTGTCCGCGATCCTGAAGAGTCAGGAATTTTGACTATAGTTGAAAATGGTTGTAGAAAGTCATGATTTTCAGCAAAAAATGCTTAAAAATCACTGAAACTAACTACTGGTCATGGATTTTGGGTTCAAGAACATGCATACTTATTGAATTGTACACGTTAGGTGCAAAATTTACGTATCTTAGGCATTTCTTACACATTTCACTTCAGTCCCGATTTTTCACACATTTTGAAATCCGATTGCATATGCTTCTATAATACTGACTCGGATTTCTTTACTAGGTTTTCCACCATTTCGACACTTATAGTTATGTGTTTAGTATTATTTTTAACCCTCATCATATGCTTAGCTTTGTAATTAAGGTCTTGTAGAACTTCTAATTTTTCCGCTCATTCAATTTGAAAATTTTTAAGTCATTTGCATCTATATTAATTCAAGAGACTCATATCCTTAATTTTAGCAGTGTCTTAAATTGATGAAGACTTTAGGAAATAAAAGTGGTTTAAAGAATTAATCAAGGACATTTAGGACATCAATAAAATACAGAAATGAAGGAATTTTCAAGGATAAAATGTTTTACAAGTCCAAAAATGTTGCAAAATCAAATTCGAGAACCTTTTCAATATTTAGCCTATCCTAAGAATTTTGTTAATATATATATATATATATATATATATATATATATATATATATATATATATATATATATATATATATATATATAGTAATATCTTGTAAGTTTATTATTAAGTACTTTTATATTATTATTTTTATTTTTTTCTGATTATTTATTTATTGTAAACTTAATTTTAGTCATTATTAAATAATTGCTAGTCACAGATTTTTCAAAAAACTACTAGCTTTAAAAAAAATAATATTTTTTTAATTTCTCATTTGTTTATAAAATAAAATTTTAATTTTAAAAAATTCAAAAAATGGAATGAAAAAATAAATAAAAATCAAGCTTAAATGTTTTGCTGTTCACCAGTAGTTTTACATCATTTTATTATTTTTACTGCATGTTTAAAACTTCTTTTATTTTGAAAAACATTTTGTGTATCTTATCAGATTTTTTGAAGAAAAAACAAATTTGTTGACATGTAAATCCTTATCTACATACAAACTTTGTACAATTTTTTGGAATTCAAAAAATATTTTCAAAAATTTTAGATTTATAAATGTTTAAATTTCTGTAATTAACAAACTCTGTAATTATTTCATGTGTATCACCAGTCGTTATTGCAATTTTTTTTTTTTTTTTTTTTTGTAATATTAGCTGAGCTAGTTACATTTAATTTTAGTTTCAATTTTTAGGAACATATCTCCAAAGCATAGATCAGACGGTTGCAATTTAATTTTCACAAAACACTAATTTAGATATTCTTGTGAAAAATTAATGTTTTTTCTAGAAAAATTGCATCCCATGAGTTATGGAAAAGTCATGGATTTCAAAACTCGAAATGTAGCGGATGCCCTGACAATTCCTTCCATTAAAAAATATTACATGATATCTAAGAGGGGGAAAATGAACATCAAGGCATCAAAACTATGTGCCCATCTATCTGAAGATTTACTAGTTTTTAAATATGAAACTTAAAAAAAAAAAAAAAAAAAAAAAAACAGTTGCAAGAAAGTAAGCTGTTGCACAAGAAGTTGACCAACTACATTACACATACTAGAAGATTGAAATTTTAATATCTACATTGTTCACTTTACAATCATAAGCTGGGGGTATCATCTTTTTTCTTAGAGTCAGCAGCTGTCTCAGCTTGCTTTACTTGTTTTGGTTGCATTGCGATAAATTTTATTCCATCCTCTTTATGCCTTATATTTAGCATTCTGGATTCAGTTTTCAGTTCTTCTTCCATTTTAGCAAAAACATTTTTCTAGAAACAAAATAATTAATTTTTAATTTTGAATGTTTGGTACCAGTGTTTTCAAGACCAGATAAGCACATTTATTGGCTTATGTATCTTAATTCTAGATTTCATACTCGTGTACACTAGGGTGGAGTGAAAAAAATCAAAATCTGATAAATGTTAAGTAATAGTACTTAAAAGTTGCCTTTTGTACAGATATTTAGTCATGCAAAAGGATTTCGACAAAACAAATAGCTTGAGGGTCCACCCACGCCTTAAAGATGACCATAACTACATAAAAACTGGAAAAAGTTGCAATAATTTCATCAAAAATAAAAATTTGATGTAATATCACTTAAGAGAAGGCTTTTTATGTAGATTACAGACCGCATGTGATCATTTTAATGATTCCGACAGAAACCCTGTTCTCAGACGATGTTTCGATCATCAACAATACTATAGTTCAGTACACTGGTTACTTTAGAATCTGAAAAATATAATTTTGGAAAATACAGCAATGATCGTCATCAGAGAACTTTGTTTGTGTTTGATTATGAAGATAAATTCGAAGAATTGGACTGGACGCTGAAAATTTACAATTTCAGATATCAATTTCGAAGCTGAGAAACTACATGAGCTCATTGCTAAGTGGAAGTGGGGAAAACTTGGCTCCACCTTTCCAAAATGGGAATTTCAGATAAAATTTTGAAATAAATGGTGCTTGATGGTGTACCTACTGAATTTTTATGGTTCTCAAAACCTCACATGTGATACTAAAGCAGTGAAACGATAAGTAAAATTAGATAAAGAAGTGCTAGCTATAGTTTGTTTTATAACCAAGAGGCTTTATTCAAGTCAAATTAGAATTTAAAAATATGCCACAATATAACACTAAGACTGAAAATTGGCAGAAGTCAAATATAGTTCAACTCGCCCGCCATGCTATATTTTATAGTAATCAATGTGATTACAGTTTAGGGCTCAAAAATATTAAAATTTATTTAGCATCTTCTTTTGTTTTGAGGTGTGGAATATGTCCGCTGATGTACAGAGCATCAGGATGTTATTCAGTTTTGAAAATATATTCGTCAAATTCAAAGCATGTGTGGAACTTTGAAATATAGTTAATTATTAAAATAATCACATGCAGTGTGTAATCTGCACAAAAGCCTGCTCTTAAGTGATATTACATCAAATTTTTATTTTTAATGAAATTGTTGTAACTTTTTCCACTTTTTATGCAATAATGGTCAACTTCAAGGCACGGGTGAACCCTCAAGATATTTTTTTCTGGCGAAATCCTTTGGCATGACTAAATATCTCTACAAAAGGCAACTTTTCCGCACTATTACTTAAAGTTTATCAAATTTTGATTTTTTTCACTCCACCCTAGGTTTCCCCCACCTCACTCGGTCATTGTTTTTAAAGAAGAAATAAACATCAGTAATTCATTTCTATTATGTCTCTCGTAAATTGCAAAAATATTTATGAGTTCAATATAACCCATTTGTTTCTTAACATATATTTGTGAGTTTTCCACTGACAGAATTCTATCTTTTTTAAGTTTTAAGAAGAAAAAAGTCTTTGAGTTTAACGAAAAAACTCTCACTTAGGGAAATTTTTTTAAAAGGAACTGTGGTTTGCTTAGCATTATCTACTGTTTAGGAATTAAGTAATAACATTAAAAACCAACAGCAGATGTTTAGAGTAGATGAAGCAGTTTCTGATCATTTCAACTGAAACCCAATTTTTGATTCCAAAACTGATTACATTGAACGATGTATTGATCACATTAAGTAATAATTTTGGCATATAAATTAATAGAGAAAATCAGAACAAAGGGATTTTGACAACTATAAGCGATTGGTTTCTGATAACATTAAACAAAGACTGCTATATAAATCAGGAAAGGCCAACTCGCATGACACATGCAACAGTGCAGCAATGGCGGACCATTAACAGTGGCAAGGGAAGACCTAATAAAAAAATTTCAGCAATTGAGAAAAGTGTTGTTTTCTGAGTTTTTAAGCACCTTACGCACATTCAAAGAAAACTTGTGACTAATTTATATTAAATGATAAACATAATGATAAGATGACATGATCCAGGAGGTTGGCACACAAATCGTCTTAACCACAATATATTAGAAGTAGGGAAATGTGGGGCAAAGTGAAATAGTAAAAGTAACTTACTTTTTCAAATAGAACAAAATGAAAGTTTGCTCTGAAAATTGGTTCATAGAGAAATAGAACAATGTATTTCACTATAAAACTTGCATTTAAACATTACTTTATTTTTGATAGCAATTTTGTACCTTCAAAAAAAGATGGAAAATTTTCACTATATTTTTCCACGGGGCAAAAAGAAAAATGAAATATTTTCTTGATGAAATACATTCTTTTTGATAAAATTAATAGTATCGATAAAAAAAAATAATAATAAAGATATTTTTGATCAAATAAATGGGTAAATAAAAGAATGAATGAATAAATGAAAAGAAACTGAAACAATAAATAACTACATAAATAAATGGTAAATATACGAGAAAAAATAATTGGCTGTATAAAATAGTGAATGAATAAGACAATAAGTGAATGCATGGAAAAAAAGGGAATTATTAAATAAATATGTAAGAAATGTGATAAAAGACTTAATACGTAAATGATAGAAACTATTCCACTTTGCCCCGAAAGCACTTGACTTACTGTAAAAAGCATTTAAAATACAAATGAGCTTAATGACAAAAAAATACTGCAATGACTATTAGTGGATCTCGATTTATAATCCAAATGTGAGAAGCAAGAACTTAATTATTTAACCTGAGATTGCTCGCACAGGGTATGACATACCCACCTCTTCGCTTTCAATCAAATTTTTCCCCACCTTTTTTTTTTAAAGTGAACGATTCCTTGAGTAGCTGACTCATAGGTCATAACCTTGAAGGGGTAGAAACGGTGGGGACATTCTAAAATTAGTTTCTTTGGAATTGACTTCTACGGGTGTATCATACCCTGCGCGAGTATTTCTGCTAGAGTTCTGAACATACTCAATGCTTCTCTAGCATAGGACCTAGTGAAGACATTGCATCCCCTGCTAAAAAAGCAAAGTCAACATACAAAAGCTGTACTGAAAGCCCCCAATATAAAAGACAAAAACAAAATTTGGTTGTGAAAAATGTGGCAAAAACATTTGCATGGGCCATATGGCATGCATTTGCAAAAAATGTAGAAACTGAATGCAAGTCTTTTAAGAAAGTATTTTATAACTATACTCTTTTCTCGTATTTGCATTTTCAACCTTTTTGAACAAAAAAATTGAACTCAAAAATGCTAAAAAACCTCCTTGGGTATGAGATACTCTGCGCGAGCACTCCCGTTCATTTTGGTCGCGCGAGCAATCTCGGGTCAATGACATCAAAAAATAATTTTTGACTTAAAACAAAATATTATAATATGAGTATCAGTTTTTGAAAATTGCTTGCATTATCATATTCATTGATTTTCAGAAGTAACTTTTTCTTGACTGGACTTCATGCGTCTTTATATTGTTAAAAGATTACCAGATAGGTGGCGCTAAAAGAAGAGTAAATATTTCGACATTTCACTTTGCCCCTTTTTAAAAAAAATTTCCCACATTCCCCTACTTATCAGTAGCTATCAGGGTTGGCAAAAACCCGGGTTTTTTTTAAAAAGCCCATGGACCCAGGGTTTTTTGGGTTTTTTTAAATAAAACCCAAAAAAACCCAACTAAAGTTGGGTTTTTTAAAAGAAATGTGGGTTTTTCTGTCTTTTTTTTAGGGAAAATGTGGGGTACTTGTAGCATATTGTAGCGTAAGTATATGGACAAAGTGCAAAAATTATCTTTGGGTAAAAATCTGGAAAACTAGTTAAAATTCAGCGTTTTCTGAAGAAAAGTATAAAAGATGAAAAAACCCAAGAATGTTAAAGTTTCAGATTTTTTAATTTTCATTATTACCAACAGTTAGGCAAAGTTACTTCTCGAGTGATAAAATCTATTGTTCGTTTTTTTAATTACTACATTTTTTTTTTTTTTTTTTTTTGCATTTTACTTTATAGTATTTCATTTTGTTATGCAAAACTACTGTAGAACCTCAATTAGTTTAAATCCCTTTTTACTGAATTCCAGCTTAATCAAGACATTTCTTTGAATTTTATGTTGCCTGTTTTTCTATTTCTGTGTACAGGGTAAGAAATATTAAACTTTTTTTGTAAAATAATGAAAATACTGTACCTGTTCTGTTTTCTGTCGACCGTTTAAAAATCTTTTTTTCTAAAAAATTTACCTTGTGTTTATTTGAGATTTGTGACGTGTTGGTTAGTAGAAAATAATTTACATCAAAGCCTTTTAACTAGATTAGTTTCCTCTGTACAATCTACAAATATTGAGAAAATCAGATGTGACAGGACTTGGTCAAGATAATTTGAGTTATTTATTGACCAGTTAAAGAAAAAAGTTAAATACATTTATTTAAAATCTTTGAAGTATATATTTTTAATGCCATTAAGAGTTTAAAAATACTATTAAAGCTCAAAATTCATTTTTTATGTTCATTGTCTGTGGTGAAGAACAAATAAAAAAGTTTAAATTGTGAAAGTATTTAAATTAATTTTTTTAAAACTTCTTACAAAATTTAAAAAAAACCAAAAGTGGGCTAAATAATGGTTTTTTTTAAATGGGTTTAAAAAAAAAAAAAACCATTGGGTCCAACCCAATTGGGTCCAATGCGGCCAACCCTGGTAGCTATGTATGAAAGCTGTCACATAAAGAACAATGGGTAGTTAAGCCCATTTGTGCATTACACAAATGAATAATATCAATATTGTGCAAAAAAATTCTTGATTTACGCCATATTGTCACCTCAGAGCAACAATATGATATCTAATCCCAGAAATAACACTAAGATACATAAAATACACCAAAAGACCAATAACTATTTTATCAGTTTTTAAAACATTTCAGTGCATTGGAAAAATTAAAAGTGGCAAAACCCAGTTCTCCGCCCCCCAGATGAGGGTTAATATTCCTAAAATGGTTGAGCATCCATAATAAACATAACAGGGAAAAGATTTTAATTGTGGGAAGAAACAGGGTACATCAAAAAAATTTTAATTTTGAATCAGAGAAAAAATATTTATCTTGAGCCAAAAGCCTGTCTAATATGGAGTGTGACCACTGAGCACTTCTATACTGCCCTGCTAAGCACAAAAGTAGTAGCTGCACTTTTTGTCAAAATTAAGTTACGATCACCAGGTGGTTCTTATGTCATATATTTCACCCAAATACAATGTTTTATAGTCAGTTATCAATAACAAATATATTTTTTAAAAATTTGAAAAAGTTTCATCTGAATCAAATACATAGAGGCACAAAACTTTAAACAAAAGGGCAATTTCTCCTTTTGAACTCGGCTGCAAATACGACTTTCGCGCTTAGCATGGCAGTATAAAAATTCCAAACGAGTTTTCATATTGTTTATGAAGGCGTCAATAAATGCTTGGAATGACAAAGCTCATTTGCTGGTGGGTATTAGGAGGGGGTTATGCTCTGCAATGGCTTTCTAGACCATCCCAAACATGATCATTAAGATTGAGATCCAGAGACTTCAAAGGCCAGTCCATACGGCGAATATTCTCTTCCACAACATGTTTGTGACCTTAATTTTGGACAAGCGTATATATTGCTGAGGTTATATATACCCCACCTCATCGCTTATGTAGCATAAGAATCACTTCACCAGTTAAGCGTACTAAAGAATTTCTACACTAATTGTGATCTGTAATAAACTTTAAATTATTGTACTGTTAATATATGAGTATTCTTACCATTCTAGACTGTGCTTCACTATTTCCCATAATATGGATATGAACTTCATAATCTTTACAGAGCCATTTCTTAATTATTTTTATTTTTGTCATTAAATCATTATCGGTAATCAAATAGTTGATGGGAAGCTTCTTTAATACTTTGGCTGTCGAGATTTGCTTCTCCTCTTTCAGTAAATCTGCAGCAGACATCATTTTGTATGCTGGGTACGTCTTTCCATATTTTGTATCGTACACTCTTTCCAACCTAAAAAGATTTTACGTTCAATTTCACAGTTACAAAAATCACACTCAAAAAGACCCTCCAAAATCTAAAAGTAACATATATTGTACAATATATCTTATATTTTGAAGAAGGTTCAAATTATTCTTTGTTTTCTTTTTCAACCACCATTTTATACATTAAAGCTATAACGCTGGTTACTGAAACTTGACCTCCCTTACATCTTTATACAGTGGCCGCTGCTTATATGAATCACATTTGTTCTAAATAGTTTTGGTTCTATAAAGCGGCTAATTCAATACAGTTGGATTTTGTTCTGTTTTTGACAATTTGATTCATTAAAGTGATTGATTCAACTAACCACTGATTCAATTAACCGGCGTCCACTGTACCTTTATTTATACCTAGATATGAACATTTTTGTAAAGGAGGTCAAACGTCCAGAGACTGCCCTTGCTGTATCTAGGTGTCGTAATTCATCTGCCGGTATGTAAGCTTGATGAATAAGGATTTTTTAAATTGGAAAAGAAAGAAGCTGTTTTTAATTGTTGTACAGGAGATACAGCTCCAGGTGAGATTCCTTCTTCCTGCACTGTATGTTACCCCATTGCATTTTATCAGTTTTCTACGATGGAAAACAATCAATCTGAAATCAAGGAATAGAAAACTGTCAGAAAAGTTTTTGGTTACTTGGTTTCTGGTTGGTTATTTTTCATCTTATGCCCTACATGCTCAAGTGGCTAGCTTTCACTCCAACTTCTTTGGCTTAATTAAGTTTTCTGTTTGATGTTTCATTTGCTCAGGACTTTCCTGTGGTGTGTTAAATGCTCTTTAACGGACTCCTTGAAACATTGTAGCTTAAAAAAAGCCAAGTGTAGTACTTTCTTCAATATTTGTGCTTTATTAAAGTTGATTATTTGATTCATTAATATTTTAGCAAAAGATTTTTTGATTACTTTTCATACATGAATAAATGCAGTTTGTTTGCAAAAAATAACCAATTTTGAAAGTAATGCCTTCTGAGCAACCCTGGATTTAGCACCCCCAGAGGTATTTATTTGAAATGGGA
This sequence comes from Uloborus diversus, assembly GCF_026930045.1. Taxonomy (NCBI): domain Eukaryota; kingdom Metazoa; phylum Arthropoda; class Arachnida; order Araneae; family Uloboridae; genus Uloborus; species Uloborus diversus. The sequence goes on along the minus strand of NC_072736.1, from coordinate 57,901,742 downwards.
ACTGAGGACTTAGTGACAGTTGATTTAATGCACAACTGTAACCATTAGCATACAAGGAGGATTTTCAATACGACATGCATCCGACCTTTGACTTTCTAATTATGAATCTAAACCTTTAGTGATCAGGCCACCACTCAGGTTACAAAGAGTTCTTAATTTTTACATGAGAGTTCAGCTTCTGTACGCTTAAATGTTATTTGAATTTTTTACGTGTTATACTCAATTCAAGGATATTCCCTCCAAGAGCCCTCCTATTGTCTCCCCTCATGAAGACTATAAGAGGCTCTAGCACTTCTTCTTGCACCTCTATTTGTACGATGTAACTGTGGATATGAACAGTCACAAGGGTACTGTAGGAGAGGAAAACCTGGTTTTTTGGAGTTCACTAATACAGTTGGTTCTCTGTTTAACAACTTTCTCTGTTTAAAGAAGACCTAGCATAGTCCTAAATGCTCTACTGTAATTTTAGAAGCATTCTATTTAAGGACACATTCTACCTAAGGATGATTTTTTGTGGTCCATGAACGTCGTTAAACAGAGAGCCAACTGTGTGTGCACGTTTTTTGGCTTAAAAACTCTTCTGAATTTTTGAAAAGGAGGTCTTTTGAAAGATTTCAACTGGAAAATGTTCTAAAGGAAATATAAATGATCCATTTGGTTTGAAATACTTTCTTTTTAATTGTATTTTCCAGATTTTAAGCCGCTTGGCTACAAATCAGAAAATTAGTGGAGACATTATTTATCCCTGTTCTAAGCATTTTTCACACATTTGTGAGCCTGTATAAAACTTGCGCATGTTCATCATGCATATATTATTCAGAGTTATTACATTAAATTAGTTTCTTTAATGCTACTAATAGTAAATCAAAATACCCACGAATGGGAAGTTAAATGGACTATTGCCATACCATGGACAATGTCTATTTTGCACTAGTTACAAAACAAAAGGTTTACACTGCTGAACAACTACATTTTAGTTTATAATGTGAGTGTCAGTAACAACTAGTACAGGATCCTAGACTTCTCTGGGTCAAGGGAGAAACTCAAAACTCTCCTTACCCATTTTCTAGCTCTTAGCAAATTTAAATGAAAATTTAAAAAAAATGCACACACACACGCAAAGAAAAATGGCAAGTTTGTACTTTCAGAAGTTACCGCCTGAAGTTAGGGCCTCAGCTTGCTCCCCTCTAGATCCGGCACTAGAAATGACTGTTTAAAATTCTTTACAACAAATCTGACATTCCCCTCTGCAACATTTTTCGACCCCAGTTTGCAAATTTAAACAGAAGTCGGTTACACTGGCAGATCAGGTTACACTGGCAAGGAATTGAAGACATTCATAAAAAACTAAGATTTGTATAATTAAGCTTGTAAAATGTCCTTTAATGTTGAAAAGTTGGTTGTTTTTAGCAGGCACATGCACAGAAAATTTGATGGCCGTCATAAATGATTTTTACGGGCTACCATATCATTCACCCGAATGTCCCTCTTCAAAAATTTCCCCCCTCATTTAAAAAATCTCGGGCTCCCTTTAGGCTTGGGCCCGGGCCAACAAGTCCCCTCTCCCTCTCCCATGCACGCCCCTGGTCTTCAGCTTCAGAAACGTAAAAGACCAAGTGAAATTGAAATTTGAGGTTTACAAAGGGAATAAGAAAAAAATAAAATTTTAAAAAAATGGAACTAATTTGTATATAAGTTTGCATTCAATGACCAGCAAATTTTTGTGAAATATGCTTTAGGGACTGTTTTTTTTTTCCTTTGACCACTCACATGTAGAGCAACGCTTGGAAATAATTTTGAGTTTAAAAAGTAATTTCGACATTTTTGTCTTCATTCTCTTCTTCAACCTGACGATTCATTTGAGACCAATACTGAACGATTTGAGGGCAGTAAACTCATTTTGTAACATATTTTCACTACCAATGCAAGGTGAAATTGTCACAGTACAAAACAAAAAGGTTTACATTAAAAGAGCTTTAAAATGTTATTTAAAAAAAAAGGGGCATTTTAAACAATTGGGAAGTGAGAAAATTAGGGTGCATTGTTTTTTTTTTTCGAAACATCTCTGGATTAATAGTACAAGTAAATAACATTTTTTGATAACGTTATCTATCCAATGGAATTCATCAGAAACGAAATTTGATACCCAACATCGCAATCAAACAAATAAGAATACAACTTTAAATGTAAACTCACGTAAGATTTAGCTTTCTAGCAAGCTTTTCACTCTCCGTTTTAGCTTTAAGTCCCAAAATTCTGTCGTTCTGATCAACTAAAGTTACTAGTTCTACTGTTTCTTTAACTTTACGTTTGGGTTCTTTAAATAACGGGACTTTTGTAGAAATATTACGATATGGATAATATAGTTTTCGTGATAAGTCAAGAATTTTCAGCATTTTCAATATTTTTAGTAGATATTAGAACATTATATTAAGATATCAGTTTTAACACGGTTAGTTTAATTTCACACATTGATATGAATAAGCTTTAATAATACTAATAACAGTACAGATTAACTCAAAATTACGAGCGCATGACAATTGTTTATGTTTACATGAATTTCTTTAAAAGTTACAGTTACAGAATTGATTTCACTTCATTGAAGCTTTTACTTCTTCTTGAACAAGTACACAGAAAAATTCCTCCATTATTGCATATCAACGAAAAGAAAAAAAAATCCTTGGTCAGTTAGGGTAGATTAGCGTCCTTACATACGTGTGTTTATATAAAGACTCTAAGGTAGATGGAGGCAAACTCAAAAACCACACTAGTAGTGATTCTAAAATTAAGCTATTGGTAAGGGAAAACTATGCAAAGAAATAAAGACAAACAAAAAGAGAATGAGTTTACCTATTTTCCGATAAGGAACCAGAGAATAAAATTTAAGAAAATACGATCATAACGAGAGTATTTTGTACCAAATGTATTTCGCTCGTCATTCTTTTACATCATTTCTAATTAAAAATTTTCAAAATATATTTCTTTTTTAAACAGAAAAACGAGTTTTAAGCTGAAAAAATGTATGTGCCTTTCAGCCTTCTTGAAACTTTACCTGTTTGTTGACTTTGCCTTTGGCGAGAAAATTAAAATATTTCACTAAGCACCAAGTTGCAGAGCATTTTTTAACATAGGGACTACGCGACACCAATGTCCCGTAGTGAAAAAATTCTGTTGCCTAGAAGATGCAAAATCAAACCACTGGGCGACATAGGAAAATCCAAGATTGGTTCCCTCATTTTTGTAAACAGTTTTTAAATCTTTGTAAAACCTTACGAAGCCCCTCGTCTTCTTTACTAAAACCGCTGACTCATACTTGTAGAAAGAAAGCGTTTTTTTCCTTGTGGAAAGGTCCCGGACGGGCCACCCATGGTCACTTCGCACTGGGCGACAAATTAAATTATCGATTAGCACCCCACCTCATTAGCGCTTCCCTTGATGATAGCCGATAAACCTGTGTACAGGAACGCTGACTTGAGACAGCAAAAGTAGTTAGGTTTCAGGCCCTGGTTTGGTTTGCTTATCTTTTCCTCAACACCCATGACTTTCTCCGATCAGTCTGCTCCCCTGAGGGAAGCAGATTGCATCGGAGAAAGCCATGCAACACTAGAGGGAACCTCGGGAAAGTTTCATTCGTTAACAATGAGGAGTAGGCATTATAAACCTTTCTCGAAATCGTCCCACTCTCATTTGTAGGAATGGTTTTGAGGGAAGGCCATATCAACGCCTTGGGCCATATAGCGAAAGGAAAATGACACCTTGGGATAATCAGGGAAGGGGCTGTCCGCAGCGCAGCGGAGCAATTGTAGACAGCACCACATTTTTAGAAGGTGCCATGGGCTCCTACAGGAAACTTGTGGGTCTCTGAGGTTGCACAACGCATATCTATTATTGGTGTCTATAGCAAACTTTTTCTTCCTCAAATTAGTGAAAAAAATCTTTCAAAAATCGAAATGCAGAAGAAAAAAATTCAACGCACTCCAAAAATGATAGGTAGGTTGTACTGCATTTTTTTTTGAAATGTGTTTTATTTTTACAATTTTGTGCCTTACATCTTATTTTGGTATCCCATCTAAATATTACGTTTAGACAAAAATAGCATCGAATAAATAACATATTCAGTAAATTACAGCCCATTAGCCAGGGCAAAAGCAGAAATACGTGAAATGCACCGCCAGCTCAGTCATTTCCAGCCGAGGACTGCAGTTTCGTGCTAATTAGCACTCATCAGCCCGGCATAGGAAAGTGACTGAGCTGGAGATGGAAAACCTCTTAAGGAAGCCAAGAGTGCGAACAAACTGGTAGCTAATATAAAATTAGCAGACCAGACGAGTGACCGAAGCAATGGTTCGGTTCAACTCGAAGATTGAACGCGAGGCAAGGTGTATTCAGTAAATTATCGCCCATTAGCCCGGGCTAAAGCAGAAATACGTGAAATGCACCGCCAGCTCAGTCATTTCCAGCCGAGGACTGCAGTTTCGTGCTAATTAGCACTCATCAGCCCGGCATAGGAAAGTGACTGAGCTGGAGATGGAAAACCTCTTAAGGAAGCCAAGAGTGCGAACAAACTGGTAGCTAATATAAAATTAGCAGACCAGACGAGTGACCGAAGCAATGGTTCGGTTCAACTCGAAGATTGAACGCGAGGCAAGGTGTATTCAGTAAATTACCGCCCATTAGCTGGCGGTGCATTTCACGAAATAACATATTGTCATTCTGCAAACTCCGTGTGTTTACAGTAGTCCTGTAGTTTGTCATAGGGTTATTGAGCAATCACGAATAGCATATTATCCTCATTTCAACAAAATTGATGCTGCTCTGGTTTTTCAGATTTCTGTGACGGCAATTGTTTTTAATATTTATTTAGAGAGTGAAATTTTCTTCGTCATAGTTAAAAATCTTCTGCGGTTTGATTTTATTCATATTTATTTCAGGCCTTATCTCAAGCAAACTTTATTTTTTAAAAAAAGTTTTTTTTTTTTTTTTTTTTTTGTGTAAAATTATGTTTTTTCATTAAAAAAACGCCTATATAGATTAACTTAAACAGCGAAACGTCATCTAATCGTGTTTAATATTTACAGATTACTAATACCCATCTTTAAGTTTGATAAGAAATTAAAATTCATAACGTTACACGCTGTAAATAATTTTTATGCTTAGTGTACTGGTGGATATCGGCCATAAAAATCTTAATCTTTATTACCGGAACCTAATTACCATTTCTTTTTTTATGGATATACCTCGTGCTACTTATTGTAAAAAATTACCAGTACCTCCATGGGTGCCAATTTCTGGACCATTTCCGTTCCATTTGAATAAACAAGAAACCCAACGAGTAGGGTCCTATCGCAATTCGTGATTGCGAACTATATAATTTTTTTCACAATCACGAATTGCCACGAATTTGTCCGCTGTGTCCCGGAAACTCACAACTCTTAGGCAGGATTATGGATCACAACAAAATAAAATACTTTTAAGAAACTGAAATAAAAAAGAAAGAAAGAAACGAAGGATTTGAAAAGTGTAACCTACCCCAAAGTGCCTGAAGTGCAGCGAAGCCTTGAAATATTCGGGTTTTTAAAGCAAATAACTCCCACCATAGTTAAGTTAGAGAATTGAAAAAAATTGCATATAGAGCAGAAAAATCTGCATTTCCCAACGGTAAAAACTGTTAATATGAGCGGGTAATTTTTCACCCCATATTTGGGAATTTATGTGAGACGCTTTTTGGAGACTTCATTTCATACTATCTAGAGGTGATTAAAAATTTTTTTTGATTAATTACCTTTTATTAATGCCTTAAAATTTTGATTAGCTAATTAATTTGAAGCTGTTTATCATGCATTAATAACTGAATTTTGAATTGAAATAGTACTAATTAATATAATTAACAGCTAAAGCTTTGTGTTCAGTGTTCCCCCATTTTTAAAGTTCATTCCGTCTTGGACCCCTCGCCCCCTTAACAAAATTCTAGCTACTTGCTTGCGGCCCTGATCATAGGTTTTAGAAATATTAACAAAACTGCAGGGCCGAATTTAGCTCCATGCCAACCCAAGGAAGATTTGAAATTTGCCACCCCCTCCCCTCTAAAAGAAGAAAAAAAAAATCTTTCACTGAAAAACACGAAAAAAAGGGTTCTATAAATTTAAACTGCCAAGCTTATTAAGAAATGATGACGTTTCACATCCTGGGGATGTCACAGTGATCTCCCCAAAAATTCCGTGTTCCTATTTATTTACATTTAACAATTAATAGAGCATGGTTATTATTTTTTCATGGTAATATAGTTTCATAAAACATGTTTTCTTTTATTTTCTGAAGTTTTAAAACATTTCCTTACAATGACAACGCAAATGAAATACTGAAAAATGATATAGACATGAGTTAAACCTATAAGGGAAAATATAATGATAGAAAATGGGAAAGTAAACAGAAAGCGAGATTTGTCTGGAATGTTAAACATGGTAATATGTTTCACATAAGACAGCATATTTATTTTCGAAATTAATTAACAAACTTCTTTGTTGTTTCATTATTTGTCCTCGTTTGCTTAAAAAGACTTTTTGATTAAAAAAAAGGGGGGGGGGGGAAAGAAGACTTTCCGAATTAATTCTGTTTGTTTTTAAAAAAAGTTACGTATTAGTGCTCTTGTGATCGCAACTGTGTTTTGATGCCAAAACTCTGCTTAGATATTTAACATCGATATAGCTGAATCTTTGATGAGCACTTAACTTTAATGGCTTGTGTGTTAACCATTTCATCAGTTGTTATCTTTTTTTATAACAGCATCTTTACAATGAATTTTTTTTTTCATCTACAAATCAACGATTTGAATAATTTCCTCTGTTATTACGTTCACTCACTTAGTATTTCATTAGTAATTGTTCTGGATTACGTTGCAAAGAGTCCAAAGTTTTCGCTTTTGAAAACTGTCCACTTGAAAAAAATATATCACGTTAAAAAATTATAAAAAAAAAAATAATTTTCATTAGGTGTGTGAAAGTAATCATTATTAAATTTCAAGGAAATTGGTCTCTGTGGAAAATAAAAGAAGGCAAATATTTTATATTCAGGAATAAAAAATTAATTTTAAAAATGTGTGGTTAAAGCAAAATATGCCGCCCCTGAAAATTTTGCTGCCCTAGGCAGCTGCCTAATGCCTATTGGGAAATTGGGCCCTGCAAAACTGGCTTTATGCTGTGAGTGCTATGTAATTATTCTTCATGCCCTTTATAATATAGGACCCCCCAAACCACTCCTCCTGTTAATATTGCCAAAGATCGTCTAAAAACCGCGGTTTTAGAGGAGAGGGGAGGGGGGGTCATTGCGCAGATTGCGCCATTGAAGTTTTTAGGGGTTGTTTGTGTTTTGACTGGTATTTTTCTCGTTGGGGGTGGGGGCTCTTGCTTTTGTACGGGTCTTCACGATATTTAAGCGGGTGCACCCTTGCTCTTAGGGGGGGGGGGCTGAGCAACCCTGTGGATTGCCTACATTTGCAATTTGTTAAAAATTTGGGAGTAGACCTCAGAACCCCTTCAACCCCTAACCTTACCAAAGATAGTCTAGAATACGTTTTTAAGAAGATTAATTAGATTAATTAGATTAGAAATTAGATTAATTAGATTAGAAAAATTAGATTAATTATTAGATTAATTATAATTAGATTAATGAGATTAGAAAAATTTCCTTGGGATGGGCTTTTTCATCTCTCCTCCCCTTAACATCACCAAAAATCGTCTAAAACAGCCTTTTTAGAGCTACAATTTTACAGTTTCAAACAATTTTCTGGGGAGCGCTCCAAACCTCTTTTGCCCTATCATTATAAAAGATAATTAGAATGCATCTTTAAGACCGCAAATTAAAAAAAATTCTTGGTGCGGGCCCTTGAATCTCTCCTATACGTAAAATCACGAAAAGATCGTATTAAACTACGTTTTTAGCACTACAATTGCAAAAAAAAAAAAAAAAAAAAAAAAAATCCGCCAGAGAACCCCTCGAACCTCTCTCTTCTGAACATTATTCGACATAATGTTTGCGTTTTTAAGGTTTCAATTTCAAAAAATGGGCTGAGGGGGGGGGGGGGGTCGCACCCGAGCGCTTAATATTACGAAAGACAGTTAAATGCATTTCAAAGATTTCAAATCAGAAAAACATCTTGGATGGGGACTCAAATCTCTCCTCCCTCTAGCATCATCAAAAAAAGCGTCTAAAACTGCATTCTTAGAGCTACAATTTCTAAAAATAGACGAGTGAGCGCCATCAAACCTCCTCCCCTAACATTACCAAAGATCGTCTAAAATGCGTTTTTAAGACTACGAATTCGAAAATTTTCCGGGGGAGAAACCCCTCAGACCCACTTTACTTCGGAGTTAATATTATACTTACGTTAGATTCATATCGGCTTCCTCTTAAATCAGAAGTCCCATGGAATCACCTCAGAACAAACAGTACTTACAGAAATACTACTTTGAGGCGATATATGCACACGTTTGTCGAAAAAAAAGAGGAAAATTATTGGGAATGTTACAGCCTTTATGATAAAACTTGTGTCGCCTAATAAAAATTCCTTAAAAAATGCTCTGCAGGCTTCATTTTTGGAGCCAAATATTGCGAGAAATTGCCAGATCTCACCAAGCTTAGCAACATTTCAAATTTAACATTTAAATAAATCCCCCTTTAACCTCCTGAATGTAATAAAATATTTTTTCAATAGAACATACAGTCAAAACTATCGATAGCTCAAAGTTCCGAGGGACCGGTTAAACGTTCCAGTTATTTGTAGTTCGAGTTATGAAAAGTTTCCACAATAGTCTCAATAGTTTGGGACCCCATGAAAACTTCGAAAAGAAATATTCGAGTTATAAGCTTCGAGTTATCGAGATTCGACTGTACTGGAATGATTCTGAATGTAAAATGCTAGTATGTTTTCAACGCTATTATCACCTCAAACCAACAGTAAGATATCTTAAACTTAAACAGCGTCTAGCGTTTCAGCTGATCTCATACATGCTCTACACGAGACAAGTCGGGGGAGCAGCTGGCCATGGAAGAGTCTCAAAAGGACGTAAGAAGTCTTGAGCAACTCTAGCTGTATGCGGGCGAGCATTATCTTGCTGGAAAATTGCCCCTAGAGACCATTTAGGAACGGTCCTATATGTGGTTCATTTGGTCATTGTGGTTCATTTGCTCACATTGTGGTCATTTTCATGCCGATGATCAAACCTCTCTCAAACCCGTTTAACTGTAAGAAACGCTTTCTGACTAATCGACCTGGCATTCTTCACTCATTAAGGTTCTCCAACAATTAGGATGTAATCGTAACATCTATAAATCCCTAATTATGCACTGGTTTATATAGCACCTTTTTCCCGATTGCACTGATACTGTAGGGCGTAGGATAAACGATCATGCACATTGACACCAAACTTGGATCATTTGCATATCAGATGTCACTCTTCTTATATGCAAAATTTCGCGATTGTACCTTTCTTCTTTCCTGGGGAGCTATTTTCAATGTTCCTGAGTATACGTGCTTATCAGCCTTTTTTTTTTTTTTTTTGGCTGGCCCTTTCCAAACGGAAAAATTGATTTAACTATTTCATTTATTTTTTAATTGACTCCTTTTGCAAAACGAAATTTATTTTTAAAAAAACACAAAACATACAAAGAATATTTGAAAAAAAAAAAAAGCATTTTTGTTCGCTCAAGAAGTAATATTGGAGTCTAAGGCCAGAGCGGCCGAATACATTTAACTTACTGTTTTCGAATTCAAGATAACGTACTATCGCTGTACGCCCATTTATTCTTCTTTGATGGAATCAATAATTAACAATTTTCAAAAAATGTGTAAACGTACCTAGAAGAGTCATTTCGGTCCTCCAGGGAGCTATTTGCGCAAAATAATAGATAATAATAATGGAAATGGCATGTAACTGTGTCAACAGCTCAACTGTATCATGGTTTTAAGAACAAACTGCTTTGACATTCGCAAAGAAATAGTTTACGTTCAGTTGCGGATTTTAGGGGGACCCAGGGGGCCCGTACCACCCCCTTTAAAAGGATGAATTAATTTAGGTATCTTGTTTATTATTTTTTGATTGACTACTACATAGCATTTTTTTATATAGTTAATTAAAAAGAACACAACACGCTTACATCATATTTGAATAAAAGCATTTTTGCAGGGGTGCCTATCAACGGAGGGTCATGGCGCAGATTGCGGCACTGAAATTTTTATGGAGGTTGTTTTCGGGATATTTTATTTTTGAGGAGGGTACCTCGATTTGGGGGTCTCTATGATATTGGAGAGGGGGGCACCATAGCTTTTAGGGGGAGCATCCTTGATTTTTGTTTGCTAAAGAAGTAATACTAGAGTCAAAGGAGCATAATACATTTAACTCGCTAGTTTCGAATTCAAGGTAACGTAATCTCACGATTTGTCCATTAATTCTTCTTTGATAGACTCGAAAGAAATTTATTTTTCAGCTTATAAAAATGCAAAATGAAAGAAATCATACGGTAGTTTCTTGTAGTGGCGTAGCCAGAAAAATTTTCTGGGAGGGGTTTTCAAAATCAAAAATTGTTGCTTTCTTTCCCATTCATTTACAATGCGTAATTATTCGATATCTAAGAATTTCTACAGATTAGTAATTATTCAGTCAAAGTAACTGCTTGAAAACAATTAATAATTCGTACTGATATCGCTATGAAACGAAGAAAGTGGAAAAAAGCACAGAATATTTATTATTAGTTTTACTTTAATCTTATATTAATTTTTTCTGTGTTTTTCGCGAGATCATTTAAAACCTCCTCCTCAAATACATGAATGTCAAATGCTAGCTAATAACGGTTTCGATCTTTCGATGAGAATTGGTTAAGAGCCTCAGAAAATCCGGTGCGGTAAGCTTCCTCCGCTTAAAAGGATTTGTGCAGTGATGGAAGTTTATTTTCAATCATTTCGAAGTTTATCACTTTCATACATTTTGAACTTTAACGTTTTTTCCTGTCATTTAGCACTTTGATTATTTTTTACATTATTTTAGCGTTTTTCAATTATTTTCAGTCTTTAACTATTTTCTTACTTTTTAGTCTTTAACTAATTTCAAGCATTTCAGACTTGGATTATTTTTTCGAGATTTCGATTTTTTTTAGTATATTTTTGAGTTTGATAATTTTCTCGCTTGTTTTTACTTAATCGGTTTTTTTTCTGATACTTTTAAACTTAGAAATTTTTCAATTAGTGACAGGAATCGAAACCTCAAATTTTTCGAAACATTATCAGGTCTACAATTTTCATCCAACCAATTTAATTTAAAAACTTGCAAACAATTTACGCATGACATGTCCATTCATGTGTAATTGACCATGTCAACTTGCGCGAGCTGCGAAAACGTCATCGGCATTCTCTGTGACCATAGACTAATAATAAGAGTAGACCGAGCTATGGCAACCCTTTTGCTGCTCATAAACCAAACCATGTGACTGGTGGATATCCTAGCAACAGCGGGCGTTAATCGTAGCAGACGATCAACGCCAGCGCGAAATAAAATAAATAGAATTGATGGAACATGGAAGAATAATCTTTTATGGAGTCCGAGTTGTAAATTTGTTATTCTAAGTTGTAAATATTTTGTTAATATAGTGAGTTTTTCGTTTAGATAGTATTGTGCATTTTCTTTAGTCAATTTCAATAACTCTCTAAGCAATAAAAGATGCAAGCGACCAAGAGGAATCAGCAAACGGTAAAATTTTTACCTACAGTTTCAATTTAAGATACCGATTAGTACATTTTTGCGTTAACGCAAAACGTTTACGCCATTTCGTTCACGCCAACGCTGACAGCTCCAAATGAAATAAAAGTTACCGAAAACTGATCAAAAACTATTACTAATGTCAAAATAATGCATAACTAAAAGAAAAGCAGTTCAATCTTTGCACCTGGAAGTTTTTTTTAATGAAAACACAGTCTTAAAATACATGTCGAGTGCCAAACTATAGATAATGCTGCCATCTAGCAACCATGCTGCCAAAGTCTTCGCCAAGCCCTTCCACTAGTCACATGACACATCTATGAACCAATTTTCTTTATCAGCAAGAATGAGAAAGCTCGGTCTACTTTTATTATTAGTCTATGTCTGTGACGGAAAGTTCGAGCGGATGATGTGGAAAGCTATTTTATGGAAGTCAAATTATAAGTCATGCCATATCCTGAAACTTAAATTTTGAGAAAAACAACTCAACTCCACTCAGAGTAGTCTTCGACAAATTTTGAGAAAGATCTTGATGGTCACATATAGATTGAATTTATCTTTATTTATTTATTAATTTTGTTTTATTTTTTACTGTTGAGAAAGGATTGTATTCAAACAGATGCATTAAGCTCATTGGTTCTTTCATCCATTTCATTTAGCATTCTCATTGGTTGATAATTTCACCTTTTTGTTTAATGCATCCTTCGAAAGTATATATTTGATGTGATTACTTCGAAAGATCATTTGGTGGTTTGGATTCCATTCCGATCGTGACGTGAGGTTTTCTGTGCTGAAGTTAACTTCTTTCGAAAAACTTTTTCGAACAGTTCAAAATTTTAACTTGGTGTTTTGAATTTCTTTAGAGCTTTTCTAATGGAAAATCATAGGGAAAACTCGAATATTGTTGATGGTGGTGTGAGTAGTGAAGATGTTTTATCATCACATGTAAGTATTTATTTTTGAGTGTGTTATGTGATAATTCTTTTGTTGAAATATTTGAGGGCCCTAGCAATATGAAAATAATATAATTAATGATTTTGGGTAAAGATTTCACCAATTTTTCTATTTCAAAAGTGTGAGTACGAAATATTCATTTCATGAAAATTGATTAATATTTGCACAAAATGTGTTTACTTGAAGGTTTGCGCTTATTTTATAAGCATCATATTTTAATATTCTAAAGAAGCTTGTTAGTTTAGTGGAAAAATTGTACATGCTGAATTTTGGTAGCGGAACGGTAAACGATATTGTGTGCTGTATTTTTAAATGAACTTTTATAAAATTTCAACTTTCGGATTCTTGTCTTATTAAAAGAATTGAATATGATGTAAACAGGAATTTTGTTTTCACGTTTTATGTATTTATTTACATTTCATTTGAGATTAAATTTAGATGTTGAAATGTTGTTGAGAAAGTATATAGCATGAAACTTCGTATGTGCTAGTGTTTTAAATGATATTTTCAATGGTAGAATTAACTTAAATAAAAAAAGTTTCTGATGATTTTTGATTTATTTTTCTTTTATATCTTTTATAGGTATGTGCTTCATGTGGGAAGCAATTTAGTTCAAATTCAAATTTGAATCCACATCTTAAGACTCATTCAGGAATGAAACCATTTTGTTGTATGAAATGTAATGCTTCCTTTTGGCGTGAGTCTACTTTGAGAAGATATCAAAAGATACATTATAGAAAGAAGTCTTATAGTTGTGAAAAGTGCGACATGCTATTCAATGAAAGAAAGCATTTGAATCTACATATTAAGGAGCATGGTCCCTCATTCATATGTCAAGAATGTGGAAAGTCATTCAAGTGGAAATCTGCTTTGAATCGTCATTTGAAGATTCATAATTCTACTACCACCTTTGCATGTTCGAATTGTGACAGAAAGTTTAAACGAGAGGATAGTTTGAAAAGGCATATCCTGATACATAACGAAGCTATACATGTGATCAGTGCGGAAAAGTGCTTGCTAGTAAATCTACGCTTTTGCATCACGTTCGTGTTATGCATAGTGCAGTGAAGCAAATTACAGTGAAAACTCATGTCCCAAAGAGATTGAGACCTACTCGACCAACTGCATTCGGTGTTTTTGCTACGGAGTTTGTAACACCTGCTCCTCAAAATTCTCAAGACATAAAAATGTGTTTTGATGAGTTAAGACTCCAAATTATTCAAATATTGGAGGATGAAATAGATGAAAAACGAAGCATTAAATGGTACATAGTAATGAAGGCTGTGCTGAGTCGTCATGTCGGTGATAATGATGATGATGATGATGATGATTTGATTACTTCTTATTTTAGAAGTGCAATGCGAATAGAACTTGTTAAGGACAATATCTTAGAACATTTGAATGATGCTATTGGTCAGGTTGAAAATGCCTTAGAAGCGTTTATGCAACTTGGATCTGGGTGGACGTTAGATCATATTATCAGTGTGGAAGTTCAGACTGCGAAATATGCACCTTTAGCTAAGTAGTAAATTAATAAGTTTTATAAATAAATTACCCCTATCTTTCAAAATGTATCTGTTATCCTTTAAGGTACTTAAACTTGTTTTATTGCTTTGCGTTGAATATAGTTGATGTTTTGAGTTTTGAAATTTATCTTTCATATATTTCTACATGTGTTTTCTTGTAAACAAGCTCTAGAATGCCGGTATTTTGTTTGTTTCATTGTATGATATTGTAATAAAGTTTGAGTGCACTCTCAGAAATGGACTTTCAAATTTGACGAAATTTTCTTCGTTTTTGACGAAACCACTTCCAGGGATGTGCTCCGAGCGAACATTTCGTCAAATTGAAGAAACTGCTTTTGTTAGTGGTTTGAGGATGCGAATTTCGTCAAATGTAACGAAATATTTCTTCATTCTAGTTTTGTCAAATTAACAATCATTTTCGTAGTTTTGAGAGCATTAGTTTCGTCAAATTAATTTCGTCATATATGAGGACGTTAATTTCGTAAATTTTTAAGAAAATTTATTTAATTTTTTTTTCTTTGAGCACATTAATTTTTTTTTTTTTTTTGAGAATACAGTCGAACCTCGTTAATTCGAACACGCTTAAAACAAATAACTGCTGAAATGAACTTTTTTGCAATCTTTGTCTTATTGTTTATTGTTTTTTGGATAAAACGAACCAACTTTTTATAATAATCGATTTTAATGGTCCCTTTAAGTTCGTTATAACGAGGTTCGACTGTATTTTATAAGATTCGTGTGCGTGTGATCAAATCCTAACTTCAGAATCTTACCACCGTAGTTTCCCACTTTATTACGTACTAGCCTGCGTGCCCGGCGTTGCACGGGCTACTTAAAAAATGAAAGAGATGTCCAATTGATGTTTTTGTATTACTCTGACATCAGTTTCTAAAGCGCTAAGAAGTAAATAAATACGCGTAATGCAAGGTTTGTAAAACAACAGTAGAGCATATTTTTGTCAAAATTCTCTTTAACGTTAATCATAGTTATCAATGATACAAGTTATGAGTATTTTCAATTAGCACAAAAGATGAAAATATATGCATTATCAACTATAATCTCTGGTCACTTTAAACTGAATTAAATCTGATAGACTATATCTGAAATATTTATGTACAATTACGATCATCTTTTTACATAAAATGACACACACATTTTGATTGATTATGTGAAACTAAAGCACCAAGACTAAATAAATACCAATAAGCATTAATTAAATACCAAGTCATCAGATTCCAAGATAGCTTTAGTTAAAATCCTTAAAAACAATTTTTTTGTTCAACTCTGTTTCACTTAGAGAAATCCAAACAATCTTAATTTAACATGTTCTTTTAACGATACAAACTGTATTTCAAAAATAGAAACAGGAAAGAAAAAGAAAGTTATTGCAATTCGAAAACTCACCCATGTAACGGGAAAAAGTTCAACAAAATAAACATAATTAGTCGCACATCCTAAATGTATCAAAATATGAGGCCGGTGAATGATAAACTTACACTACAATCAATAAACATAGCTAAAGAAACAACTTTTATATGAGGAAAAGAGTTAAGAACGTTGAATGTAAAAAATAAAAAAAGGACAGACGATAAAATAAAGGCTATATCCGAATAGAGCAACCAATTTTAAACTAATTTGAAATGAAATTCTGGATGGAAACGTTGTTTTAAGATTTGGACAGCAGCCAAAAAAATCTCTTTTAAAACAATTATTAGAATTTTATTTGCTCATACGCAAAATGGCAACAGGAAAGAAATAAAAATTCCTGAATAACGTTATGTTAATTAAAGTTTTAATTAATATCTCCGCTAATTAAAGCCGTACAATTACGAGATTGGTTCTATTGTTTTCTTTGGAAAATTTCGAATTGATCGGTATCTCGTTCGACTCTCGATTCGCAGCGGTTCTCGAGGAGATAGATCTTCAGACAGACAGACAGACAGACGCGAACAGATTTTAATATTATAGTGGATGGATAGTCACTTTCACAGGCCCTTCATTTACGAGGTCAGGGAGGGGGTCAATTGACCCCCCCTTCCCGTCTTGATTTTTGAACATTCATGTTTTTATACATGACTGGCCGTTGTTTTAGTTCGTTTTCTGTAAAATTTTTATTGAGAACAGACTCTTTGTCATATTTGGGAAAAAATTGAAACAACGGGCCTGCAGCCCCCTCCCCCCCCCCATCAAAAAAAAGACAAGTAATTGTTAAAAAAAAGAGGCACATAAAATATGTCAAGCGAATTTTTATTTATGTAAAAATGCAAACAAACAACTTCTTAAAAAAGGTAAAACAAATCATTGCAGATTAAACTCCCCATGATATCTAATCAACCCCCCCCCCCTTATAATGGGGGTTTTCCTTCAAAAAATCTAATTTTTGTCGGATATTTTCCAAATTTGGCACAGAGGTTCGTTATTGGAGGCTCGGGAATTCACACAAGGTCGTTTATGACCCTCTATGTGGGGGGTGGGGGGGACAGACAACCCCACATTGGGGGTTCTCCGTATTTAAAAAAAAGTTTTTGTCCGATCTTTTTTAAATTTGCCACAGAGGTTCTTAGATGCTCAAGAATCACGCAGGGTAGTTTTCATCACTTTATAAGGGGAGGGGGCGCGATGGGGGGGGGGGGGGGTCGTTCTTTGAAAAAATCCAATTTTTGTCGGATTTTTCCAAAAATTGATACATAGGCTCTTTGATGCACGGGGATTCACGCAGGGTAGTTTTCGGTCTTCTATGGGGGGGAGGGCAACCCCTATGGTAGTTTTCCTACAAAAAATCCAGTTTTTGTTGGATCTTTCCGAATTTGGCAGAGTTTCGTTATTTGATGCTCAGGAATTCTGATAGGGTGGTTTTCTTTCCGCTATGGGGGGCAACCCCCATACGGGAGGGGTTCTTATAGAAAAACAGTTTTTATCATATCTTTTCCAAATTTGGAACAGAGGTCCTCTGATGCTCGGGAATTCACACATGGTAGTTTTCAAAGCTCCATGATGGGGGGGGGGGGAACAACACCGCATTGGGGGTTCTCCTTATATAAAAAAAAGTTTTTTCCGATCTTTTCTAAATTTGCCATGGAGGTTCTTTGATGCTCAGGAATTCACGGAGGTTAGCTTTCGTCAATGTATGGGGGGGGGGGGGCAACCCCGATGGGGTTTTCCTTGAAAAAAATTTATTTTTTGTCGGATC
Organism: Uloborus diversus; assembly: GCF_026930045.1. Classification (NCBI taxonomy): domain Eukaryota; kingdom Metazoa; phylum Arthropoda; class Arachnida; order Araneae; family Uloboridae; genus Uloborus; species Uloborus diversus. The sequence goes on along the minus strand of NC_072736.1, from coordinate 57,884,325 downwards.
TTTCCAAAATTTGGCACAGAGGTTCGTTCATTAATGGTCAGGAATTCTCATAGGGTGGTTTTCGCCCCGTTATGGGGGACAACCACCAAATGAGGGGTTTTCTTACAAAAAACCAGTTTTATCATGCCTTTTCCAAAATTGTCACAGATATCCTTTGACGCTCGGAAATTCCCGTCTTCGTCCCACTATGGAGTGGGAAACCACGTGTGTGTGGGGGGGGGGATCTTAAAAGAACCCAGTTTTTGTCTGATCTGTTCCAAATTTGGTACATTTGTCTTTTGATGTTTCGGCATTCTCATAGTGTAGTTTTCGCCCCGCTATGTGTGGCAAACCCCATAAGAGTTTTCCTTATTAAAATCCAGTTTTCGTCGGATCTTTTCCAGATTCGGCCCAGATATCCTTTGATGCTGGAAATCCACATAGGATAGTTTCCCATGGGGTAGTATTCATATGGGGTACTACCCCATGTGATTAAAGAACCTATGTGCCAAATTAGAAAAAGATCTGACAAAAGCCTGGATTTTTGTAAGGAAAACTCCCCTAATTGGGGAGGGGGGGGGGGTGCCCCTAAAGCGGAAGGAATATTTCAAACTGTTTGAACTACATCGCTACATGCATCACGATGTTGAAATTCCTACATCGCCTGGGAATATAAAAGTGCTACTTCCTCAGCAGACATTGGGTTCTGGAAAAATACATCATGTGCCACTTTTATGCACAGTTAGATCGATATATGCTCGGGAGAAAATTGCTGAGAAGTTTCTTCATTGCATCGCATGAAAAATTCCAGAAAAAAAAAAAGATTTTTATCCAACTTATACCACAAATTTCAAAGAAAAAGTACAATAAATTGGACAACTTTAAGTTAGTACATATTTGTTCTAAAATTAGATACAGAAAATAAAATTAGATAATCTTAAGAAAAAGCTTACCTTTTTCTTTTTCTAAATAATTATTTGTTTTATTAATTTTGCTTGTATGTAGAATGTTTATTTGGCCACATGAAATGCATGCAATAATAAAATTCCTGTTTTTTAATACAGGAATTTTATTATTGCATGCATTTCATACTTCATACTTTGAAAACAATTCTCTGCCAAAATTGCAAAAGGTATTTGAAAATATAAATCTTAAAAAAATGCAGATGTGAAATAAATCTTTCGGTAAAATTAATTTAGTGTAATGTTTGTTAAATAATTATAAAAATATACCTTTGCTTTTCACCCCTAAGTTTTTATTTTTATTTCCAAACATGTGTAACATGAAATCAATGTCATAATATACGAACATTTAGAATATTGTTATAATTATGAAAAAGTCTTCGTCTGTCCTTGTTCCAATTATCTCCGTGATGTTGGATCCATCCTAAAAAAGTTTTAAAAAGAGAATATATAACATAATAAGTAAAGGTTTAAGTCCATGGGTGTATGCCCTCATGCACATGGATCTTTTTTTCTATTTCGAGGAAAGTTTTACGATTAAATTCATCAGTTTATTTCTGAAATAAAACATGTTTTCACGATATCTTTCAAAATCTGAGTTTTTTTTTTTTTTTCCTTAAGTTAAAAAGCTACGATTCGCTTGTGACTTTGAAAAGCATCTGATTTAATTTTCATATTTTTCAAAATATATGATGATTTCAATGCTGACAGCTTTTTTTCAAGCAGATTGCAAGAATGAGTTATTTTTACAGCGGATGAACAAAATTTTTATTTAGGCAGATAGACTCTCAGTTAGTTTCTGAAATTAATTTCTGAATAATATTCTAGAATTAGAGTTTCTTCAATTTATCGAGAATCAGCATTATTTAGCCATTAAACGAGTTAATTCTTTTGCACATCAAGTCGTGAATTTTCATTTTTTTGAGCTATAAAAAAATCAAAAGTGCGAAAATTGTTGATCTGTGATTTTTTTTAAATTTATTTTTTATTTTAACCGATAGCCAAAATACACCGTTTTTCTTTTTTTTTTTTCGATTTTCGTGTTCCGTTTTCTTCACGAATGTTTTCTGAAGTACTCTCACCCCCTACTCAAATTAGTTCCAATCAAGTACTTATGAATTAAGTGGTACTGAAACTGGTGATTATGATTTTATTTGCACTTTTTTCAGAGATTTTATTGTGCTATGTTATCAATAAACAACATTTACTTACCGAGCTTTACCTCCTTAAACCATTATCAAATTCGAGTCAAATACCCAGGGCTCCAACACTCGAAGCCAAGCTCCATTTCATAAGTTAGCTAATAATTACATAAAGCTACCTTCTAGCTGATGGATAGGGATTTAGTAGAAAAAAAAACTGATTTTTCTGCTATACTGGGGGTAGAGTACTTACAAAATGGGGCGTAGCTTAAGGGCGTGTGTACTTCGGGTTTTTTTAACTCAGCTGGTAATGATTTTTAGCGGGAATGCTTGCCAAGTAAAGTTTTTAATTGATAGTATAGTACCTTGAAATCTTTAAAAAATATTCGAACAAAATCATAAAATCATCAGAATCAATCACTAGTACAAAAATATTCAAACGTAGCTCTACTTACTAGTTTGGGACGGAGACGAAGGGAGTATCACCTTTTAACTAAGCATATTTGATTTTTAAAATATGCAATTTTCACGCAGTAAATAAAAAAAAAACGCCAAGGGAGAAGAGCTGCCAAAGATAGGGGAAACCCAATAACAAAGTGCATTTCCTTGTTTGTTTGTGTCTTGAGAACTAATTGACTGATATCAATGGATTTTTTTTTCTCCAAAGATTTATAATGAAAATAGGGACCAGTGTGGTGCAAACAAGCAAAGCTTGTTACTTCTTATCATACATTTTCATTATCCTTTTAATTTTTCATATATTTTCATTATCCTTTCAATTTTTCAATTGAAGTTCGGTTAAATTTTCAGACATTTTACTTTGTATCCAGCAAAATCACAGCTCCAACAAAAAATTTGGATTTATTGGAAGTTCATCTATAAAATGCTTCTTAGTCTGATTTAATGTAGACCGGGATTTCTCACTTTTTGTTGACAATACCTTCAGGCGGCAAATATGGCAATAAAATTAATGCTGCATTTATTTTAGCTGTAGAAACTATGTATAATGGAAAAATTCATAATTATGACAAATCATGTAACACAAATTGACTTAGAAAAACCTATAAATTTAGTGTATGAAGTGGGAAAATAAACAAAAAATGCTTATTATTGTTATTACAATTTTCAAACATGCTGCTATACTATCTTTTCTTTTTAAATCGAGGTTAAACATTAAAACTCTACTTTCAATAATTTATTTTAATTTGCGGAAATTTTTTAAAAAATATTGAAAATATTCTGTTGAAATATCAAGCACAAAGATAGAGTTCTTTATGGAAATTAATATTTTCTCTATCTTAAAATGATTTGTATTAAATTGATATTTACTTTACTTCATGTTTTATGCAAGTAAAAAAGAAAGGTTCCACAAATAATGAACATAAGCACTTATTGCTAGAAACATCTGCTGCAGGGAAAGAGATTATATAAACAACATGGGATAAGCATTTAAAAGTCTTGTCTACGAGCTTAACAAAATAAAAGACGGTATCATTTCGGATCCAAAAGCTGATATAAACGGTTTGCATTTATTTTTTATTGCATCAAGCTCTTTTTTTTTTCCTCGAGTTTCATCGATTTTATTCAAAGATTGCTAAACAATTATTTTAAAATATTTTCTACGAACACTTTTGTGTTATAAAGTTCTTGATACTTTTTGATTATTAATTTCTTCAAAATCAATTTTATTTTGCTACTTAAATATTTCATGAAGTTTTGTAATATTGTTTACCCATTCCAAAACATTAATTTTTACTAATGGGTATAGCAATATTTCATAAAATGATAAGTTTGCGAACACTTTTGGGAACTACTGTATAAATTATTATATTGAAAAAAAACATTAAATGTAGAGTGGAAGAAGAAAAAATATCAATACTTACTGGGGGATTGGTACATAGTATTTTTTTAAGAAAATAAAAATGCGGAATGAAACAAATTTGAACTATTAAACTAAAAAATACACTTCGCTTAACAGAACTATTTTTGTAAAATTCATGGAGAAGAATGAAAACACATAACCATGTAATATATTCCACGTTGAAATTAAAAGCTTCAAAGTTCTGTGCCATTTATAAAAGCGCTGTATATCATCTGTGTTAGTTTAGCTACGGTGGAGTGTTTTTTTTTTTTTTTGTAAGTTTAAATTCGTACAAATTCTTTAGTCATGTTTGTAATTTTTTTAACGAAATAAAGGAAGTACGTTTTTGGAAATAAATGTCAACAAACCAATATTCTCTTTTTCAAATAAAAAAAATAACGCTAGCTAAGCCTAACGTGGAGGTGACTCAAAGTTAACAACACACAGAATTCTAAACCTAATCGAACCGTTCGTTTTCAATTTTAATGTGTTTTAAATACAACAATAAACACAACACTAAACAAAAATGTAACAATACATAAAAGAAGGCACATTGCACATATAAATTTATTAAATACTAACCTTTTTTTTTAATCCTGTAGGATAATTTCCGTAAGATAATTTAACGAGCAAGTACAAGACTGAAACAAAAATTCCCAGAATGCACTGCAATATGACGAAATTGGGACGAAATAATTTCGTCAAAAATTTGAGATTTCTGGTTTCGTCAAATATCACGTGATTCGGTGACGAAAGGATCGTCGAAAATAACGAAATAGTGCTCGAGGATTGCCGAATCGTCAAAATTGAGCGTTTCATTTTTGACAGTGTGAGAATATGATTTTTGTGATATTTCAATAGATTGACACACATAAAATATTTCGACATATGCTAAGAAAAAGTTGAAAATTATGACAGTGAACCTTAAACAAGTTAATGGGTTGAAAAATAATATGCAGTTACATTCACATGCTGAAATTCATACGTATCAATACTGGATTCGATATTGGAAAAAAACCTTAAAGACTTATAAATTCTAATATGAATTGTGAGTGCTCTTTCTCAACTAAGTTGTTCTCTCAATTGATAAAAGACACTTACCTGTTCGTAAACCATTTCGACCAATGTGTTACTGAGTGTGTAATAGTTTTTAATTTTCTTAAATTCAAAGTTAATTGCATAATTATATTAATTGCTAAAAATGTGATATTTTCGCTTATAAATTCGATTGGTGAGTAAAGTTTCATTACAAGTTCCCTCACACGATTGAATAATAACATGATAATTGGATATTTGAAAGCTTGAATGAACGATTTATAAGTATCTTAAACATTACTATTATTCTTATTTAAAATGCCTGTGTGCTAATTAATACTAAGAGTGCAATGAGTAAATGGATTAGCGATATTGGTTAGTAATACTAAGAGTGTTATGATTGTGAGTTTTAAAATTAATTAAATCGTTTTGTTTGAAGATTCAGTTGAAGAAATTTATTTTTGTAAGTTTGAAAATTTTTGAAAAAAAAAAAAAAATAGTATTGTTAAAAAAAGATTGAAAAGCAAAAAAAATAATATGTTACAAAAATATTATTATTTTTTGTTTTGAAAAAAATATTTTTGCGGAAAAATTTATTTTTGTAAGATTAAAAATTTATTTTTATATGATTGAAATTTTTTTTTTTGAAATTAGTGGAAAAATATCAAAAGTTTGAGAAATTATTTCTTAAAAACATTTTTTATGATTGAAGAAAAAAAAATATTTGATTTCATTTACTAAGTAGAAAATATTACAAGTTTACAAAAATACTGTTTTGAATCAAAAATCTGTTTTTAAAAGAAATATTCCTACAAGTTGGAATTTTTTTTCTTTATAAGTTTGAAATGAAAGAGAAATTAATTCGAAACTATGAATTAAAATCAAAAATCTTGTTTGGAAAACCTGGCATCAGGATATTGACGATCTATTATTGAGATTTGCTTTGACGTTTGAGAAACGTGAACTAATTTTAATTGGTCAGAAACAGTGAAGTCACTTATAAGATGCACTGGCTAGGGGTGAATAATACTTGCACGTGGGGTTTGTTGTCTGTTATCGGTAAAGGGGTAGATAGCAATATTCATAAAGTCATTTCCTCAATTTGTATTGGTGTGTGTGGACGATCGGAAGTTCTTTGGGATTACGGTAGCTTTTTTTCAACAGCCGCGTTGATGGTACGATATCACGGCATGTCTTCTGCAAATCGACGATTGGAAGCCAGCCGTATGCAGCGATTTCAAATAAAACATGCGTGTTGTTGTAATTTTGTGAGATTGAGTTATAATTAACAATCCACTTATTACAATTTCATTCATCGTTTTTGAATAAAAAGGGTTAGTCTTTTGTACTTAATTTTACTCAGTATTTAGTTATAACTTAATTTTGTTAAATTTTAGATTAAGTTTCTTAATTTAACGTATAGCTGACCATTTGAATGTTTCGTTCGAAAAGGATGAAGACTAAAATAAATAATATCGATTTTGTTAAAGAAATTTGATGGTTGTAAAGTAATATTTTAGAAAAGCTTGTAAACTCTCTTCTTTGAAAATAACTATATTAAACGTGATGTATTTTGAATATAATAGCGGGAACATTTTTCATCATGAAGGTAAATGTATGAAAAATAGTAAAACGCATGGGAATATGTTAAAGTAAAATAAAATATTAATGTGAAAATGAAATAGTCAAAGTGAATCTAATTCATGAAAGTTGAAAATTTTGTTTAATTCTAACAAGAGTGCTTGTATGAAATAAAGTAAAAATATGTGCGACAAAATGATTAAGTTAAATACTAAGCGATGAAATGACAAAGTTAAATACTAATGAAAAAAATAATTATTAGAGTTAATTAAATAAAATGTGATAAATTAAATGAAACTCTTGAAAAGTATATGTAGTGATGAAATAAGTTTCTTAATTTAACGTATAGCTGACCATTTGAATATTTTGTTCGAAAAGGATAAAGACTATAAAATAAATGGTATCGATTTTGTTAAAGAAATTAGTTGGTTGTAAAGTAATATTTTAGAAAAGCTGTAAACTCTCTTCTTTGAAAATAACTATATTGAACGTGATGTGTTCTGAATATAATAGCGGGAACATTTTCATCACTTTGGTAAATGAATGATAAATAGTAAAACGCGTGAGAATATATTAAAGTAAAATAAAATTCTATTGGGAAAATGAAATAGTCAAAGTGATTCTAATTCATGAAAATTGAAAATTTTGTTTTATTCCAACAAGAATGCTTGTATGAAAAAATAAAGTAAAAATACATGTGATAAAATGATTAAGTTAAATACTAAGCGATAAAATGATTAAGTTAAATACTAACGAAAAAAATAATTATTAGAGTTAATTAAATGAAATGTGATAAATTAAATAAAACTCTTGAAAAGCATACGTAGTGATGAAATGTAAGTTTGGGGGACAAAATTACTTACTGGAAAAAAATATTTAAGTTGATTTTTAAATTCAATGAAAGTACAGTGGCTCCCAAAAGTCTTCGTACACCTACGACTTTGAACGAAATAGGCCCCATTCCATTGGTTAGAATTAATATTTCGAAATAGGTATTTAATTATAAGATCTATGATCCATTTTTAACAAAACTACATGAAAAGTTTTTAAAAAATATTAAAACTTAATTTTTTAAAAATCAAAAACCAAAAAGTGCCGGAAATTTTATCTCACAAAAGTCTTCGTACGCTTTATAAAATGTCTACATATTATTGAATAATCTAACTTTTGATTAAGTTATTAATTAGTGGAATATCATACAGTATTCATAACACCTTTTAAACGTCTGGGAATAGATTTCATTCTCTTTTTTTTGCGTAATTTCTGAGTAAGTGTTTAACCACACTTCGAGTTTTACTGTTTCTAGCTCTATTTTCGTTTTAACGCCCTATTTTCGTAATCTAATAGCCTCCAGATATCTCTAAATACGTTACATTAAGTTAAAATCTGGAGATTGAGGGGGTATTTTCTAAATTTTAGGTCAATTTTCGAGGCACTAGACGCAAACGTTGAAAACCGTGTGCTTCTTATCGTTATCTTGATAAAAAACAAAGTTGTTTCCAATGACCAAATTTTTGGCTCAGAGTTCAAAATTGGTTTTTAAAATATTTAAAGGAACAGCATAATTCATTATTGCATCAAAAAATTACAAACTACCAAGTCCTGATGCTAATATGCACCCTCACACTAGAACACCTCCACCGTCCTGATTAACTGATCCAAATAAGTTCTTAAGATTAAGTCCCTAATTTTTTCTTTTACTTACAATTATACAAAAAATTAACCAAAAATGTTGAATTCATTTTTATCTGTAAGTAATACGTGATTCTAAAATGTTTTTAGCTTATTTAGCATTGATTTGCGACGAAAATCATAAGCTTTCTGTTTTTCGCATGACCAAGAAAATTTCTGCGGGAAGAGGTCCAATTTAATCCAGCTAATCAGGGAACTTGGCGAACAATTTCAGGTGAAAATTAAACGTAAAATGTTTCATTTAACTCTGCAGAAACTTTTACAGCACTCAAATGTGTATTTTTCATAATTTTTTTAACTTTAAATCTCCGATCACGTTTTGTCAACTTGCCGATTGACCTTTTCTTACCTTGTTTTCGGTCCAATTCTTTTCTTTAAAGCATTTTATCAAGCACTTTACTGTACAAACAGAAAAATGAACTAATTTAGAGACATTTCAAACCAATTTACCACTACTGTGGGAAAAAAAAATTCAAATTTTGAATGGTGTTTGCGGTTTTTTACGAATACCAGCCATTTTACAGTAATAAGCACAATATTAAGGAATAAATAAACAAAAAAATAAAGCCAAATGACTTATAAGGGTCAACACAATGCAAAAATATTAATAAAACGGCATATGATAATTTTAATCAGGAATTTACTCGAAAATATTTGAGTGTACGATGACTTTTGTGGCGTGTTATTTTTCTGTCTCTTCTTTTTCTGACCCATTTCAAAAAGAAGTTCCGTCAATATTTTGAAAAAACCAATGGGTTGTATTTAGAATGACATAGGAATGATGTGAAAAAATATTGGACTTAATATTCGAATTCAATTTCGAGTTATTTCGGTTTTACTAAAAAATTTCAAAGTGTACGAACACTTTTGGGAGACACTGTATGTTAATGATAAGTGTTAATTACTATTAAGAATAAATTGGTTGCAAGTTTTTAAATTAAATTGGTTGGATGAAAATTGTAGACCTGATAATGTTTCGAAAAATTTGAGGGTTCGATTCCTGCCACTAATTGAAAAATTTCTAAGTTTAAAAATATCAGGAAAAAAACCGATAAAGTAAAAACAAGCGAGAAAATTATCAAACTCTAAAATATACTAAAAAAATCGAAATCTCGAAAAAATAATCTAAGTCTGAAATGCTTGAAATTAGTTGACTAAAAAGTAAGAAAATAGTTAAAGACTGAAAATAATTGAAAAACGCTAAAATAGTGAGAAAAAAAAAATAATCAAAGTGCTAAATGACAGGAAAAAACGTTAAAGTTCAAAATGTATGAAAGTGATAAACTTCGAAATGATTGAAAATAAACTAAGTCAGAAAAACTATAAGCTTTGTTATTTTGAAAAATAATAATAATGATGATAGTTTCAAAATATGTGCTGAAATTCCGTTAATGATATGCCATGATTAGTACTAAAGAGTGAATTAACTGATGGTTTTAAAATTATTTTAATTGTAATATTCGTTGTCATGGTACAGATTCACATTAAAACTGAAAGAGTAATGGGAAATATAGCATAGTGATTAGCATACGTTTTTGCTAACTCAAAGTTTGGGTGTTCGATTCCCAACTCCGACACTCAGTAAAAATAAAAATAATTAAATTCGCAGAAATATTCTAAGTCCGGAAAAAAATATTCAAAGTCCCGATAGATAGCGCAACGAATGTTCTTAAAAGTAAAAATCGAAAAGTAAAAACTTTGGTTACCATAGCAACAAGTGTTGCCACCCGAAAACAAAAACTTCAGTTGTCATGACAACAAGTGTTGCCATCCTAAAAGTAAAAACGTCAAAGTTCAAAAACTTATTCCGAAACCGAAACTAAACAACCCATAATCTTTCATGACAAAGCGCGAAAACGCGGGAGAGCGAAAACCCTCGCTGCGGCCCTGGGAGGCGCAATCGGGAGGAAGAGCTGGGAGGCAGTGGGATGACGCAATCGACAGGCGGTGGGGAGGCGCAGGGGGTTGGGAGGCGCAATCGGCAGGCGGCAATGAGTCGCAGAGTCGCCTGCTGTCGCGAAACGGGCCTTTCCCCCCAACTGTCGCCCCTGAAAACTTATATGTTATGAAGCTATGATTTTCTTACTCAAATAATATTTTATAGTTAAAATACAAATTAATATATAAAGACTCAAATGAGTTATGGGTTTATTGAATTGTTGTGCCCTCGTGTTACAATTATTATGACCTAATTAAAACCGCTCATTGTATTGCATCTCGGTGACATTATATTGGGTTTAGAATTTAATTGGCTTGAAACGTTAAAAATGTTTTACATTTCAAAGAAAAAAGTGCATAATATTTATGTACTTAGAAGTAGATCATTGGCCTGAAAGAATCATTAAAAAAAAAAAAAAAAAAAAAAATTGTGAAACTTCGTATGTGTGTGGGTGTGTGTGTGTGGGGGGGGGGGTGCTGTTCAATTTCCAGGGCCCCCTCCAAAAGATTTTTCTGTATCCGCCCCTGTTTACGTTACATAATGTTAAAATACAAATTTAATTATTAAAAACTCAACTGATGTATGGGTTTACTTAAGAACCTTGCCCTCGTGTTACAATCATTATACCAATGTCCCTAATTAAAACTGTTCATTTATAGCTTCTTGGTGACATTATATAGGGTTTAGTTTAGTATTTAATGAGCTTGAAATGTTCAGATCATTTTACGTCCACATTCAGAGTATATTAGTACATAATATTTATGTCCTTAAAAGTAGATTAATTGGCTTGAAGGAATCATAAAAAAATATTTAAAATAAAGTCTGAATCATGTTGTACGGGGGAGACGGGGGGGGGGGGGGGGGTGCACTTTTCATTTTTTACCATAATTTGTTTTTATATTCTCCCCTGGCGTTTACCGTTCAATTTACTGTGTCAAATGATTTTTGCGTGATTGCTATGGATTTTCTTGCGAAAATGTTAACGACAATTTTGTACATATCTTCGTAAGTGATTTTTCTGTGTTTTCGCAAGAACTGTGTCATCATTTAAAGAATTTCTCGAAGTGTGCTGCCGAACTCGTAACAATACGTAAACACTCGCATGTAAAAACGTAACGAGAAAACTCGTGAAAATTAACTCGGGAATAGTCAAAATGAATATCTCGGGCGCCCATATACATTCTTATGAGCGTATACACGTGCAGACGGGCCGAGAAAACCACTCAACATTCATTGGGGGAGAAAGAGGAATGGAAAGTTAAGCCGATATTGGAGCGAAAACTTTTCGCGATCACTATAATAGTTCCTTTTACTATGTAAATGGAAGTAAAATTTGCAGCAGTAGAATAGTTAGTTCAATGTATTTTATTAACCGACGAAAAAACGGAGGAGGTTCTCAATTCGACACGTATATATTTTTTTTAATGTATGACCACGCATAACTTTTTACAGAACAGTCTGATTTTGATAATTCTTTTTTTATTGGAAAGGGTATACCCCGAAGGTGGTCCCATAAAAATTTTGAAAAAAAATTCCTACCCTAAATGTGGGAAAAGGGGGTTGATTTGTTGTTCACTCACAGATTTTTAATGTATGACCACACATAACTTTTTACAAAATAGTCCGATTTTGAAAATTCTTTTTTTATTGGAAAGGTTATACCCTGAAGTTGGTTTCATATAAATTTGGAGAAAAAATTCCTACCCTAAGGGTGGGAAAAGGGGGAGATTGTTGTTCACTCACAGATTTTTTTATATATGACCACACATAACTTTTTACAGAATAGTCCGATTTAGAATATTCTTTTTTTTATTGGAAAGAGTATAGCCTGAAGTTGTTCCTATATAAATTTGAGGGGAAAAATCCTACCCTAAGGGTGGGGAAAGGGGGCGATTAGTAGTTCACTCTAAGATTTTTTGATGCTGAATTGGGTATAACAAAAAAAAAAAAAAAAAAAACTCACGATGAATGAGATGCAGACTTGTATGTCTCTCGTGTGTACTGTCTTGAGCAGGTAAACGACAGTATCTGCAGAAATGAGTTTTCGAGATATTTGAAGAACTGTGCGCTGGATTCAGTACTATCAACTGGGAAATGTTGGAATTATATTTTTTTTAGCGGAAACCAAATAAGTTAGTTTGTACAACAAAGCTAACGTACAAACAATGATGACAAAATGCAAAAAAAAAAAAAAAGATAAAATTGCAGTTATAGCCCTTTACCTGCACACGGCAGTGTAGACCTCTCAATCTCTGGTACTTGTGATTAGGGTTAGTTTTCAGTGCCAGTCGTCAAACATTTTTTATATTCAGGATTTGTATGAAAAAATAGGGCGAAGTTTAGTGATGGTGACGTACTATTTTTAACCGACGAAAAAACGGAGGAGGTTCTGAAATCGACACGTATATATATATATTTTTTTTAAATGCATGACCACACATAACTTTTTACAGAATAGTCCGATTTTGAATATTCTTTTTTTATTAGAAAGGGTATAGCCTGAAGTAATTCCCCTATAAATTTGAGGGAAAAATTCCTACCCTAAGGGGGGGGAGAGGGGGTGATTAGTTGTTCACTCCAAGATTTTATGATTCTGAGTTGGGTATTACAAAAAAAAAAAAAAAGCTCACAATGAATGAGCTTCAGACCTGTATGTCTCTCGTGTGTACTGCCGTGGGCAGGTAAGCGGCAGTATCTGCAGAAATGAGTTTTCGAGATATTTGAAGAAATGTGTGTTGGATTCAGTAGTACTAACAATAAGAAAATGTTGGAGTTATATATTTTTTCAGCGGAAACCAAATAAGTTAGTTTGTACAACAAAGCTAACGTACAATAGATGACAAAATGCAAAAAAAAAAAAAAAAAAAAAAAAAAAAAAAAAATGAAAAAAAAAAAAATGCAGTTACTGCCTTTGACCTGCCCACGGCAGTGTAGACCTCTCAATCTCTGGTATTTGTAATTAGGATTAGTTTTTTAACCGACGAAAAAACGGAGGAGGTTCTCAAGTCGACCCGTATATATAAGTTCTTTTTTTCATGTATGACCAGGCATTACTTTTCACAGGTTCGTCCGATTTTGATAGTTCTTTTTTCATTGGAAAGAATTTTCCCAGAAGTTGTTGCCATATAAATTTGGAAAAAAATTTCCTATCCTAAAGGATCGAAAACAGGGGTGAGTTATTGTTCACTCACAGGTTTTTTACTTTTTTTCGTGTAAGATGACGCATAACTTTTACAGAATAGTCTAATTTCGATAGTTGTTTTTTTATTGGAAAGAGTACCTAGAATTTGGTCCCATGTAAATTTGGAAAAATTCCTTGTCTAAAGGTGAGATATTAGGAGTGATTTATTGTTCGCTCACAGATTTTTTATTACTGAGTTGTGTATTACAAAAAAAAAAAAAAAAAAACAACTCACGATGAATGAGCTTTAGATTTGTCAGTCTCTTGATTTAGAGCTCTCAGTCTCTGCATTTCTGCTAAAGCTCGTTCATTGTGAGGTTTGTGTAGTAACTTATTTGGCTCTAGATCAGATAAAGCATGCAAGACAGTATAGTTATTTTTATTAACAGTTGACCGTTCAACAATTGGTTCTTCACTGTCATGAACATGTGCGGGTTCGTCAGTAATTTGTGTTATCGTAGAAATATCGATCACAGTAGGAAAATGCACACGAACATCTTTATACAGTGCATTATTCTTTAGGAGCCACTGCAATGCCACTTGAAGTTTACCTATATCAATTTGAAACTCCCTAGAATGTTCTAAATTTTCACGACTTTCTACTACGAGCACTAATCCAGTTTGATTAGGTTCAAGCGGAAGTTGTTCCGCCAGCTCGACCACATCCTGAGCAAAAAGGATTGCCTGCCCTTTGCACCAGTCTTGGCTCAAACGATTTTGAACTTTTATTATTTTAAGAAATGGCACTACTCTGCAAATAAAACGTTTCTCAATTTCCGATAACTCATCAATTTCTGTAGGTATTGCAGCTACCGACATTTTGTTCCAATAGGCCTGGGGTGGAGTTTTATGTTTTTTAATATTGTTTGAGCATCGTGAACAAGTAATTATATTACCTAAAGCTACCAGTTCGTTAGGCAAAATAGAGCCTAAATTTTTAGTTTGCAATTTCCTACGTTGCTGAGGATACAAATTTTTTTTGCATATTGAACACGACAAGTCAGCATAAACATTAATTGATTTCTTAAAGTTTTCTGCGTTACACTGGTTTCTTTGCTCGCGAGCTGCTTGTCGCATGGCGCTCAGACGATTAGTTCTCTCCTCGGAAGATTCGTGAAGTACCACCATTGCTGAACGGTTACGAGCAGCATCCAAACGCAGCATACGTTCGTCCTCAATTTCATTTGAAACTCGCTCTCTTATCAGATCTAAACGATGAGCGCGTTGCTCTTCACTCTCATTTGAAAGTCGCTCTCTTATCAGATCTAAACGATGAGCGCGTTGCTCTTCACTCTCATTTGAAAGTCGCTCTCTTATCATATCTAAACGACGAGCGCGCTGCTTATCACCTTCTTGCAATAACCTATCGTTATTGTAGCTTCTCATTCTCGACAGTCTTTCCTCGCGCTGACCTAAACTCTCCTGTGAACGTGTTAATGTAATTCTCTTTCTGTTTGCTTCCAACCTTTTTTCTTTCTCATTAATAGATTCTTCTAAACATATTTTCCTCATCCGAGCAGCATTTTTTGTAACCCTACCCATGTTAGTATATAAAGCCTGCTTTTTTAAAATTATTTATATAACACAACAGATAATTGATAAAATACGATTATATATATATATATATATATATATATATATATATATATATATATATATATATATATATATGTATATATATATGTTAATAGCTAAAGTAAGGTAGGTAGATATTTTAAAAGTAATCAAAAATATAAGCATACAGATTATAGCCACATTAGTAGCTTATAGCCACAAAAAATTATAAAATAAAAACTTTTTAACAAAAAAATTGAACCGCCGAAAAAACTGATAAGCAAAAAATAATAAACCATTTTAATTAAACCTTAATAACTAAGTTCTTAAACTGATGTAAGTATACCTGAGTATATATTTTTGTAATAATTTAGAGTTTTTAATTAACCTTAATAACTCAGTTCTTAAATTAATGTAAGTATACCTAAGTAGTTTTGAGTCGGTGCCAAACAATAAATAAACAAAGATCCCTAAATTACCTAAATTTAAAGAAATAACCAAATAAAATTAGCAATGTAATGTGAAATGTCCGGCGATAAACATAAATGTTTCAAAAAATGCTCCCTCCACACGCCATCATTAAATCATGAATACTAGTAGATCGTATACAACAAAAAGTACCTCTCGTTGGAGCTTTGAAACCTTTGGGACCTCGCACGAGAGAGGCAAACAACCAGTGAGAAAAATCTTCAGGATCATACATGCAATTAACGGCTACAGTTGTTATGCCATACTTACGCTGAATAATACTATGACCCACAAAACCATTTATTTGAGCTTTTAACAAGATAAGAAATCCTTCTTCAGTATGATGAACAATGATATAAACATTTTGTCTGTTGTATATGAGGCAAAAGCTCAGTAGCAGCCAAATACTCGACACGTGCTTCTTCGAGACCACTCGACGACGTTCGGGTTTAACTTCGTGAACGCTCGACATTTTCCGGCGAAGGGGCGTGTCGCCATACGCCACCGCTGCGCCTCACGCTTAACAAAAATAATTAATTTGCTTGTTTGGCACCGACTCAAAACTACTTAGGTATACTTACATTAATTTAAGAACTGAGTTATTAAGGTTAATTAAAAACTCTAAATTATTACAAAAATATATACTCAGGTATACTTACATCAGTTTAAGAACTTAGTTATTAAGGTTTAATTAAAATGGTTTATTATTTTTTGCTTTTCAGTTTTTTCGGCGGTTCAATTTTTTTGTTAAAAAGTTTTTATTTATTTTTGCTGTTGCTGCTCAGACGAAACTTTCAAAAGCGATTTATCAGTTATCCATTTTTACTTCTTTTTACATAGTCAAGGAAGCACTGTAATCTTGAAAAATTTCCCCCTCAAATTTCAGCCTAAATTTCCCTTTTACTCAATCCGAAATGAATATTGAGTGGGGGTTTTTTTTCGAGTATACTTTAAGAATGTATCAGCGAGTGGCAGAAATATCCATTTTAACGATCCCATAGTTAGATTCTCCCAATAGATAAATCCCAAGGCTTAGATTTTGTATGTTGACTCTGAGTGGGGTCTAATCGTCGTGCACCTCCCCTTTTGGTTGAATTCGGGTTTTCCAAAGGGGACCTTTTACACCTTATTGGGGCAAATCAGTGTCAATTTCTATGCCGTTTCAATATCAAAATTTGCCTACCACTTGTCAATATATCGGCAATCTTTTGGTCGCTAAATTTTTGTTGCCAAATTGGAGACAAATTTGGCGAAAAAATTACTTTTCGAATCTGGTTTCAATTTAGCGTTATTGACAATATTTTGCCAGCGCTTCAACGTCAAAATTTACCCTTTTCATTAAATTTCATCTGTTTTTTCTGAAAAATTAGCATTCTTTTTCCTGTAATAATAATTTTTCATTTATGCTTTACAATTTATCTACTAAACATTCTTTTGCTATATTGTGGTGCATGGAAATAACTTTTCCTTTTCTTAGAAGTCTTTTGAGTCTGATGATATTTTGCTTTCTTATACAGTGAAACTCGAATAACTCAAACGTCATTTGATATCATGGACAGACCGAAATTTTTTTATTTTCTCATGAACTTCTCATGAAATTAATGTTGCTGTTTAATTCAGTTTCGTTGATTACTTTCAAGTTATTCAAGTTGCTCTCTCTAAGACGCCTATATATACGAGCCGGCGAGAATTATTTATTAAATAAAATTTTATTTTCAGCAAATTTGGCGAAACCCGAAACTTTGCTCTGCTAACCCTAGCAGTGCAACAATGAAAAATCCGATCCAAAATGGCTAAAGCTGATACGTCGGGAAAAAAAAAAAATAAATAAATAAATAAATAAAAATAAATAAAAATAAAAAAAGGTTTTCATAAGAATTCAGTGGGGTTTTGTTTTGCTAGGGCAACGATGTTCTAGGTAAAAATCTTTTAGGAGGTGGATGCATGAAATATTTTTGTAAACTGTAGTACTGTCTGACTACGGATCGTATGGAAAGACAAACATCCGTTTTACAGCCGGAAGTGGACGAATCTATTATTTTTTAGCGATGCCAGCTTTTGCAGAAGCAGTCTCATTCAAATGAGCGGAATACCGGCATCAAATTTTTACTTTTTCCTCTCAATTAGATAATTCGTTTTATCTGGACGTTTGAAAATTCCATACAATCCATGTTTGAACTATATATAGGCATCAGATTGACGATGAACTGTCAAAATTCGAATTAATGTTGCCAATTTTTTTTTTTTTTAATACTTACCAGAAGTTATAGCCGAAGACTTACCAGAAGGTTTGTAAAATCATAAACTAATAATAAAGATTATTAGTACATGAAAAAAAAAATAGTTTTATGAGGAACTTTTCCATACTTTCCCTAAATAGGAGTTGTCATTCCATATTCTATAGCAGCGTTTCTTAATTTGTGTTCCTTGGAACCCCAGGGTTCCACGGAGCTCTCTCTGGGGTTGCGTAAGACTTACCTGTTTTTTTTTCACACCTTTCAAATTTGTTCTGAAAATAAAAATAGATTAAAATAACCCTTTTTTTAAAATTAAAATAAATTTACTTCCACTTTCGTACACTAATCTGAGCAGTATTACCTATCAGGGTTAGTCACTATGGGATTTTATTATTTTATTTATTTATTTATTTATTTTTTGTTGCCTAAAATAATGTAAATTTTAGACTGTCAAAATTAGCCTGAAATTATGACTTTAAGGTTTTAAATTCATAATATTTCCCAGATCAATCCCAATACACCTCCAAAGGTAGCCTAAATTTGCGTTTTAAAACTTCTACTTCGAAAAATTTCAGGAAGAAGCTTTTGATCCCCTAATATCACCAAAGATATTTTAAAAGTGATTTCAATACGGAAAATTTTTTGGGAGTACTCACTAAACCAATTTCCTACAACATTACCAATTATTGCCTAAAACTGACGTCAATTTTTGACGTCAATTTCATTTATTCTGCTCTTAATATTAGCCACTCTCCCAGTATCTATGGCAGCAGTTAAAAGGATAATTTCAGCATTTAACCAGTGAAGAACAAGGAGCAGTATTGGTCAATTGCATCTAAATGTTCTAACTCTGTCAACACATAGTAACATCAAAGTCCATAATTTATAAATAACTGAAAAATTGTTGAAAATTTAAAGACATTTTAATTTTTAAGGTTTAAAAACTTTATTGTGTAAATTTAAGTGAACTATTAATAGTATTGTAGGTAAAACACATTAGTATTTCCTTATCTAATTAAAAAAAAATGTTTTAATCATATAATTCATTCATAAATTCTGAAGTTATTTGTCTCTTTTTAAAATACTCAGAGCTACAAAGAGGAGTGTATTGGTATTTTACAACAACAAATATAATAACTAGCAGTTACAAATAATTAGCCTGATCGTTAATGAAATCTACTTAATTAGCGATTTAATGATAGTTAATGTAACAGTCTGTTTGAGGTAAGAACCTGAGACCCCTCTGAAACAGAATCCTGGCTACGACACTGCAAACTGGTGACGGGAAACCAGGGGTTTCACGAAAAAAGTGAGCACTAAAATGGATTCCACAAATAAAAGAAATTAAGAAACGCTGCTGCCTTATTTAAAACGACTAGGAATATTTCTCATTTTTCATACTTTGCCTAAATGCGTCTGACATTGTACACAATGCCTAGTCATTCCATAGAATGTCGGCTTTTCACACTTTTCCGGTTACATATTATTAAAAAAAAAAAAGAAGTTCCGTCTAGAACTAAACGAGCCTACTTTCCCATCTACTGACATTGATCTTCTAGCTCTAAGCAATATTTCCTTAAGTGCAAATTATGTCAAACATTTCTCTTTAACATTTACAGTTGTTTTCGAAAGACTTAAAATGCCTCTCTCATCTGATGAAAAACATATGTAAAACATAAAGAAACGCACAAATTAAATAGTCTTAGCACTTTTTAAAAATGCAGCTAAATATTTTTCCCCTTAAACAACTTCTTTAACAGTTTTCAAATAAATAAATAAATGATAAATAAATTAGTAAAAAATAGAAACAAATCAAAATAATAACATTTTGTTTAAAAAAAATGGTTTGTCGTCCTTTCTTTCGGGTAAAAATGAAACGCCTCGGGTTTTATTTTTCCCCTTTTGCCAAAAATTAAAAATATATATACAAGGTGTTTCTGAAATCTTGGGCAAATCTTTAAGGGGTGATAGTACATTTTAGGGCAAAAAATATAATGGCGAAAATAAGGGGGTCCCAAACGTTTTCTGAAGGAGATAGGAGTTAGTAAAGTTTAGGGTTCAAAATTTCAAATGATCATAAAAAATGGTAAAATTGGTCCACTCGTTTGCGATTTTTGCTAAAATTATTTTTTAATCTGTATTTTCTTGAAAATAAATTTTAAAGATGTAGTTTAAAAAATGCCAATAGAGAGGGCTTTAGACTTTTTAGTAACGAACAAGTATTTTTTACCGCTATTTTTGAAACCCATTAGAGTTTTTGTAATGCTTGGACTTAAACTTAAATTTTCAGCTCAAATCATGAAATTTAAAATGGATGTGGCCTATGACAAGGTAAGGAAATTAGTACAAATTCAGAACAAAAGATTGTTTTATTAAGAAGTTATGGTACAATAAAGGACACAAAACCACAAGTTGTATAGCCTCCTCTAGCAGCTATACAAGGCAAAACACGGCCACTGGGGCGAAATCGGGATTCATCGTTTAAGATGACATGCCTCCTGTCTGTCACAACCTAGCTAATCAAGTGCAGCGAAAATCCATCGCAATGGATGCCGGTTCGAGATACCAGCGTCTTTCAGTCTACCCAGAATTGTTTTTCTTGATACCATAAGTTTCTTGGAAGGTGTTAAACAGTATGGAACTAATGTTAGCTACCTTTAGTTGCCTCTCTTTTGATGTGCGATCTTCGTGCTCATTTCTGTTTCTAGAATGCCTAAACCGATCGCGAAGGAGTGATTCATTTATTTTACCTACCCTAAGCTTTTACCATATCGCTCCGACCGAGGTGGCGTACAACCAACCTGCTTCTCTGCGACCTACTATACGTCCCTTTAAAAAGTCCAACAATTTTTCGTATTCCTCTAAAAGGTCGTTCTAGTCAAAATAGCGTCCTACAACTCGACAGTTAAAAAAAAAAAAAGGCTGAAGTGCCCATTGATACAAACTTTCACTTTCAATCGTACCTATCTGCGCATCTTGTGTGCGCATAGCGCGCTTACCATTTCGTCACTGTCTTAAAAATTTAAATCATCTGTTACCAAACTACATTCTTGCCGAGTTTGTTGGTTGCAGCACCATTTATTCTTGATGCATAATTTTTTACTTTGTGTATATTTCAACGAGTATTTCAACTTTTGAAGACAGTTCAGTTTTCGCTCCTTAATCACTCCCAACAATTCAGATTTTGAGCTCAAAATTTAAATTTGAGTCCAAGCATTAGAAAACATTTGATGAAATTCAAAAATAGTTGATTGTTACTCCAAAGTCTAAAGCATCTTATAACGGCATTTTTTAAACTACATCTTCAAAATTTATCTTCGAGAAAATACTGATAAAAAGAATAATTTTAGCGGAAACAACAAACGAATCGACCATTTTTTCAGCTTCTTATGATCATTTGAAATTTTGGACCCTAAACTTTAATGGAGCCTATCTCCTTCGGAAGACTTTTGGGACCCTTATTTTCGCCATTATATATTTTTTTCGTGCTGTATACTATCATACTATCACCCCTTAAAGATTTGCCCAAGAATTTTAGAAACACCCTGTATCAAGAAATAAATAAGTATTTGAAATACACCGCCAGCTCAGTCAATTCCAGCCGAGGACTGCAGTTTCGTGCTTATTAGCACTCATCAGCCCGGCATAGGATTAACTGAGCTGGAGGTGGAAAACCTCTTAAGGAAGCCAAGAGTGCCAAACAAACTGGTAGCTAATTATGGAATAATTGTATAATTTATTGTAGCGGTGTATTTCATGTATTTCTGCCTTAACCCTGCCTATAGGGTGGTAACTTACTAAATAAGTATTGTTTGAAATTAAATACAAAAAGCTCCTCTTAAATAGGCAATTTTCGTTAAAATCGTCTGCCCAGCTCTTCATATCTCATTCTGATAAAAAATAAAGCACTCTGAATTTTCTTTCAATTCCCGTACCAAAAATAAAAGAAACAAATTTTAAAACTTTAGAATGAAAAAAAAAAAAAAAAAAAAAACTCGACAATCATTATTTTACGGTAGTAAAACAGAGCATTAGCTCGGGGGCCGATGCGCTCACAAGTCTGAACACTTTTTTCTTTATTTTTATGTGCAACTTTCCTTTTTTTTTTCGTTCACAAACCTGTGTGATTTCGCTTTTTTTTTTTCCTTTCTTTAAATTCGCACACCTGAGTACACCCTTTGGAGGCAGGCCAAGGTTTGCGTCCGTTGTCCTCTCGAAGGGCCCAAAACGCCCCTGAACAGAGCTGTGGAGTCGGAGTTGGAGTCATGATGTGAGAGTCGGACTGATTTTGTGGTAAAAGTCTGGCGTAAAAGGCTTTAAAATTTCAGGAGTCGGAGTCGGTCATGCCAAGGCTGCGGAGTCAGTATCAAAGTCGAGATCGGACTGATTTTGCAGTGCAGGAGTTGGAGTCGAAGACCATAAAATTCTAGGAGTCGGATTCGCTAGTTGGACATTATTTTCCCACCGACTCCATTAGTCTGGAAAAAACATTTGCGGTTTGAATTTATTTCATTTTGATTCAGCTATATATTTATCTTTGACTTTCCTCAATAATACGTCTAATATTATTCTTTGATTTTTATTAGTAGCATTTTTTCTCTTTCTTGAAGCCCAAAATTTGGAAGTTATTCAGAATCTGCACAATATTTTCATTTTTTTGGTGACAATTATTCATTTATTTATTTATTTATTTTTCGCGTTGTCGTTAATGTTAAAAAAAAATTGAAATGGTTAAGTAAATACCCTTAAAATAAGTAAATAAAGAAAAAAAAAAGAACCTTCCTCCCTATTCCATACATGCTTTTCATCAAGAGCTTTTTCTCCCAAAGTTTTGTTTTTTTTCGAAGCAAATTTGCCGTTTAGTTCTGGATTTGTATTTCTCACAAATTTCCCCGAGGCGCTATTGTTAAATTTTTTGAACTGTTCAAAGTTGAGCATAAGTGTGTTCAAATTAAAAAGTGGAATGTAGGAATGGAGGTGCTCTAGCCGATATCTTTCGAAGAAAAAAAAAGTTTGTTCAATTTGGACTATTCTTTCAAAAGTATTGGGGACTGACAGACCGATGGCGACGGACCGACAGACACAGAATTTCCCCGTTTCCATACTCTACTTTCTAATTTTTGATTTTCCGAAATTTATTTATTTTTGACATTTTTTTTTTTTTTTTTTTTTGTACTTTGTGATGTTTACGATGTATTAATCCTCCTTTCTCGTCTTTATTCATTCTTTTAAAAACCTTAAAGGGGAAAGTAGGCTAAAAAACAAAAACGTTTTTGTTTTGAAACCTGTGGGAAAGGGATTGCACAAACTATTTTACAGAATATCAGAACAAATATACGCGGAATTTTTGCAGGGTAAAGAAATATTTATTTTAGAAAAGAAGGAAATGCTCTCTAATTGAAAATTCAATCCTTTCGAACCTCCCACCTTAAATATCATGCTCTGTATAGCTTTACTTCATCCTTTAGCATTTAACGTTCGACAATCGATTTTAATTTTAATCGGTTTTCGTCTGACTTATACTCTTTTAGCTTGTAGCCAAATATATTGAATTACGCCCAAGAGGAATTAACAGAAAAAATCGAGATCGCCAAAAGAGATTGCTTTGCGTGAGTGGAAAGTTGAAAGGGAAAAAAGGAAATGAATAAACAAAAATCAGAAAAAAAAAACTCCCGCTGATGTTTTTTTTTCTCTAAAGGAAAGCCACCTTTCATCCAAGAAATAAATAAATTCTATTAAATTCTTGATTAAATGCGAATGCGCTCTTAAATTTTTTAAGAATTTTCGGAATTAAGTCAATAACGCCTTGTTTTATTGGTGTTTTTCCATGCGACTTTGAAAATAATTATATGCTTTGTTATGCATTTTGTTAAAATGGATTATTTTAACGGAAATATGTATTGCTTCCACCATAATCAGTTAGGGGAGATTTTCAGCACTTACAATTAGTTTGCATCAAGGAGGGGGAGGGGGATACCTCTGATTTTTTTTAATTTGCAATTTAAAGTGAATTTCTGTCACTATAACTGTTTGATTGCATGTGCAAGTTAAAATCGAAGAACTTTATCACTTTATTACAATGCAAGAAAAAAAAAATACAGGAACATTCCTGGAAAATAATGTGCAGTTAGTGTGCCTAATTTCTGCCAGTTATATATCTGGTAAAAAAAGGAAAGTTTTCCGCTAAAAAACAGTAAATTTCTTGAAATTAACCTGAAATTATTCTGAGAAATTCAGAAGCCTCCCGACAAAAGAGAGTCATGTTTCTGAAATCAATCAGGAGCCTTCCGAAAAAAAACTTAGATATGTTTATAGCTTTCTAGTAGTAGTTTGGCACCTCCTGATTCACCAGGAAAGCTCCTTAAGGAAATAATGCCGGAACTAAGGCAGAATTGCAAGCAAAAACCGAACAACTTATTTTAGTACAGTAAAAATAGGGGTCGGACCCAAACATCCAAAAAAAAAAAAAAAAAAAAGCTAAACCTGGTGCAAATTGTTTATTACCCTCCCAATAAGAACAGGTAAAAAGTCCCACCCAATTGTGCGCAGTGGCGGATCATGCGATTTTGAGGCCCCAGGCGCAACTTGATCCGGAGGCCCTCTAATTGACACGACAAAAATGATAGTTTATTACTATTAACAATGCAGAAAATTAGAAAATCATAACTTTCTTTTATTTTTGAATCAAGCAGCAATGGGAGGGGGGGGGGGGCTTACATCCTTATTTAATAGGAGAAAAACGACATTTCCGACAAAAAAAAAACTTTACAGCGAAAAAATTTTGTTTTCTCTATTTTTTTGTAATTTAGTTAATGCAGGGGTGTATATCCGACCCCGATTTGTGGCATCTTCTGGCAAAATCCCAGAATTACCCAGTTTTTCCAACGGGGGGCGGGGGGGGGGGTAGTTGGCAAAAAGAGAGGGGGGATAACCTCTGATTGGATAAGGAAGGGGGGTCCGGGGGTTACCCCCGGGAAAAATTTGAAACTTGTAGTTTTAAAAAGCAATTTTAGACTTCGCTGATATTAGGGGGCAAAAGGTGCAAGGGCCTCAGCGGAAAGCTGTTGAAATAGATGCATTAAAAACGCGATTATAGGCCATATTTATTGACGTAAGGGTAAAGAATGGAGCTCAGGGAACTGCCTCCAATCGATTGTTTGTTGTTTTTTTTTTTTTTTTAAATAGCTCGAAATCAATTACTCCTAGCTCCTTCCCGATTTTAGAAACTGAAGTTTCAAAAACGCAAGTGTAGACAACATTACGGGATAAACAATTTTACAGAAAAGAGGTTCTGGAGCCTCTCCCCTGGACATTTATTTCAAAATTATGGTCCTAAAAACGTAAGCATTTATATTCAGGGGCTATTCCACTTAAACTGTTTCTAAGTGTAATTTTAAAAACTTATTTTTTTATGATATTAGAGGAAGGTGGTTCAGCGACCATTGCTCGAAAATTTTCCGAAATTCAAGTCTTAAAAACGCGATTGTTAAGACCATATTTTGCAACATTAGGGCCAGTAATTTTTTGAAATTAAAGTTCCAAAAACGCAGTTTTAAGCAAATTTTCGATCTTGTTTGGGGGCTTACCCCTGGAACTTTTGTGAAATTGAAGATCTTCAAAAATGGTATTTCAGAGTCTCGCTCTTCTCTCCATAATGCTTTCGGTGTGTGTGTGTATGTGTGTGTGTGGGTGTGTGTGTGAAGGGGGGACTTTAGAGAAGTGTCAATTTTAAAATTTAAGAGGGAGAGATAGGAACGAAATAGGAATGGGGTGGCAATAAGAACAGTAAGCCATACTGTTGAATTTTTTTATTTCAGAGATTTCTTTTAAAGAGAAATTTAGATTTTTCCCATCATTATTATTTTTTTTCTTTTAACAATCACTGTGTTTTCCCAAGACCTGTTCTTTTCTTCGCTTCAATAATGAAGAATAGTTTTAAAAAAAATTCAACTCAGCATTATGAGGGGGAGGCCGTGATCCCCCCTCCCCCCGCTGATTGCGCCACTAGTGCAATTATGTATAAATATCAAAAATTGGTATTTTAAAATTGACATACGCACTCCTTAATATTTTACGTCGTCGAAAAGAGCTTTTCTTCTGTAGAAGATGAAGTTTGTTACAATTTGCTGAGTTAATATTAGACAGATACAAGCGCTTCTAATTTTGCGCACATCATAGTCTAAATTAAAGCTCAGCTGGAGAACGAAATGTAACTGGAGACTACAAATTTGATAAATAATTTCTGAAACGTTACGTAACGGTCATTTTGATATGCCTAGGTGCCCCCTTAGCAATTACACTCCTGATTTTTTTTTTCAACGGGAGGGGGAATCTTAATTTATTTATACCTTTAGGACATGAAATATAAGATTTTAATGCGATCCTTAGTGATGATTATCAGTCATTATTCCAAGAATTTCCAAACTATATTAAATATTTTATACTACTTAAAAAAAAAAAATGCACTGCTACTGCTGGTTATCTTCTCAGCCGTTTTGAAGGCTTTTTTTTATTTTATAATTTTTTTCCCCACTCTCCAAATAATTTATTATTATTATAATATCACTTAATCAAAATTCAATAATGTACAAGTTTTGTTGGTACAAAAAATGATGTGTGGCGTCTTAAATGTCGCAATCGTGAAAGAGATACCAATGACATGAAGACCTTTAATTGGCTCACAAATTAGAACATGAAATAGTAATATGAACCACCAATCACTTTTCCTGAGCTTTGAAGGTCAGGAGCACCTAAATTATTGTTTATAAGAGAGGAGCAGATCCAGAAGTATTTTTAATATTTTGAAAAACTGACATTGGGTTTGATATCTCATTTTAGACGCAATTTCAAAAGACATTTTTTTAACGCAATTTCAGGCTATATTTGGTAAAAACACAAGGAAAAGGGTTTGTTTTGTGAAGGCTCCCCTGGAAATTTTTGAACCCTAAAAACGCATTTGGGGCTGACCCCGGGAAATTTTGTTATTGTAGTTTAAAAAACGCAATTTTGGGATGCATGTGGATATGTTAGGGGGAGAGGTGGTTGCTTTAACTCGGAAAGTTTTTGAAATTATAAGGTCTACGATTGATGATGCTGGTGGAGAAGAGAAGAAGTTTGAGAGGATTTCAAGTTATATACAATAAAACTTTAAAAACGCCATTACAAATCTTCTTTGGGAGAGTTTAAGGGAAGGAGATTTAAATTTAGGAGTTTTCCCTTCTTAAAACACATTCTAAAGTTCTCTTTGGTAACCGCATAAGAGGTGGGTAAGTATCTGCTGTCCTCCCGCAAATTTTCGAAATCGAAATTCTGAAAGAGGACTTTTAAGTGACTTTTGGGAGAATAGCAGGGATTGGGGACTCTGAGTCGAAAATTTTCCAAAATTACGATCGTAAAAACCTAATTTTTGACTGTCTTTGATCTTGTCAAAAGGGTTAAAACCCTCTTTTGGATCAGTGGTAAGTGTCAGAAGTTGCTGTCGCGGCATGATCCGACTTTCAGGGCGATTCCGAACTCAAATAAAAAATAATAGGAGAGGTGTATGAAAATGCAGGTCTCTTCTTTTATATCATAAGTGTTTTTAATGCAGCGGCTTCTGCCCCAGTAAGTTTAAGGATTTGTAGTCTTGAAAATTCGTTTTTGACGATCTTTTGTAATGTTAGAAGCAGAAGAGGTATGAAGGTAATTGTAAAACCGCGGTATTGTTACATCTCTAAATTATGTTAATAAAAGGGCTTTTCGGGAGCTCGCCAACTAATTTTTTTTTTCAATTATAGCTCTAAAAACGCAGTTTTAGAAGACATTTGGTGATGTTATGGGGAAGAGAGATTCCAGGGCCCGACCTCGCAAATTTTCTTTATTTGTAGTTTTAAAAATGCATTTTAGACAACCTTTGATAATGTAAATAGAGGTTCAGAGGCGCTCCCCCGGTCCTTTTTGAAATTGTATCCTTTAAAACTGTCGATTATCACCTATTATGCTACGAGAAAGGGGGTTCGGCGGCTCTCCCCCGAAAATTTCCGAAATTATAGTTGCAAAAACGAGTTTTAAACGATATTTGGTAATGTTAGGGAGGAGAGAGATTTGGTGTCAATCTCCGGGATTTTTTTTTTGAAACTGAAATCTTTAGAATACGATTGAAAGATCATCTTCGGTAACGTAAAGTGGATTGGCCATCTTTCCCAATTGAAGCTCCTAAAACGTAATTTTGGTTGACTTTCAATGCTGTTAGGGGAAAAAGGAGTTTTCGGATGCTCTCCTCTGAAAAATTTTTGAAATTTAAGCCATGAAAACTAAATAAAAGATAATCTTTAATGATTTTAATGAGGGGGGGGGCAGAGAGATATTCCTGCAAAAAATTTTGAAGTCAGCTTTAAAACGCATGTTTTAGAACATCTTTGGTAACGATAGTGGGAGGAGAGGTTTGTGGGCCCTTTTTCGCTAATTTTCGGGGCGCTTCAACGGAGATTTTTTTGGAATTGAAGCCTTTAAAACGGAAGTTTAGACGATCTTCGGTGATATTGGGGGGGGGGGGGGGGGGGGGGGGAGAGATTTTAAATTTTTTTCGATTTGAAGTGCGAAACATTTTTGACAGCGTTTTTATAGCATGCAAGATTTTGAAAATTTCGAGAGGGGCCTGACACCCTGACCTCCCCCCTCTGGCTACGGCCTTGGGGAGGAGCTGCTTAAAACAATGTATTACGTAGAACATGCCCACGAGAATCAGTAATGTACAATAATTATATCAATTTCTCTAGAATAGTGGTCAAAGAATAGCAGTAATTAGTGTGGTACCGGGTACTCGGTACGCACTTGGTACTCTGTCCACTTATCCCGTCATTTAAGACTGATAAGAAATTAAAATACATAACGTTATACACTGTAAATAATCTTCATGATAAGTATACTTACTGGATATCGGCTATAAATTCTTCATTTGTATTACCGCAATCTAATCACTATTTCTTTTTTGTGGAAATACCTCGTGTTACCAATTCTAGAAAACCACCAGTCATAATATGACGGGTGCAAATTTCTTGATCATTCCATTTTATTTGTAAAAACAAGAAACCCAACGAGTAGGGTCTTATCGCAGTTCCTGATTTCAAAAAAATAATTTGAATTCAAGACGTCGAAATTCAAATGTGACTGATAGATGCTTTTTTTGGGGGGGGGGGGGCATTTCTAAGCATTTCTGGTAAAAGGAAATAACCCTTAAAATTTATAAGTCTTAAGTATTACTCGGTATCAACTTGGTCTGCGCACGTGCCTTATATTCAAGGAACAGAAATCTTGGTTTAATATGATATAATTACTTAACCACCCTACGCGAGACCCGACAGTTGAAAGCAAATTATAAAAATTTACTTTTGTGAGCGAAAAAAAAAAAGAAAAAAAAGAAAAAGAAAAGAAAAAGAAAGAAAAAAAATTGATACTCATATTGTAATATTTTGCTGTAAGTCAAAAATTATTTTTTTTTTATTATTAGATGATAAAGTTCTTGTTATTAATGTTTTAAATATTAATTGAGATCTACTAATATTCGGCAAAGTATTTGTTTAATATTAAGCTTCTTATTAAATAATTTGTACAGTTATTCAAGTGCATGTGGGGCAAAGTAGATGGGGCAAAGTGAAACAGCTCCATTTCGTTTACTTCTTCAATACTTTATAAAATCACTTGCGTATTTATTTATTTATTATTTCATTTACATTCTTTTATTTAATAGTTACCTTATTTATTCATTCATTCATTTTCTTATTCATTCACTATTGTGCAATCACGATTGCTTATTGTTCTCATTTGACTGTCCTTGACGTTACTGTGATTTTATTTTCCGCCCGATTTCCTCTGCAGCACTACCGCCCACCGTCCTCTGCTGGTCCTGAGCATTGTCCCCCGGAATCTGCTTCTTCTGGTAGGTGGCGTCGTCTTCCTGCACACACGCACGCTCATACACATACATACACGCCTACGTGCATACACATAAGTTTACACACACACAACTAAGCACACGTAACTTCCCAGGAGGAGGGGCAGGCTAGTGGGGACAGGAGCCGTTTCTGTAAACAATAACTCCAATGAGTAGGGTCCTGTCGCAACTCGTTATTGCGAAACACAGAATTTGAATTCAAAATTTCAGAATTAAAATTATTTTTTTTTATTGACTCATTTAATTTTTCTCATATATTAAATAATTATTTTTTATTTGCTTATTTTTTCCTTTTCTTTTTATTTATTCATTCATTTATTCTTTTATTTACTCATTCATTTGATCAAAGATATCTTTAATAATCAAATAAAAAATATTTAATTCGAAAAAATTTCATTTTTCACTTTGCCCCATAGAAAAAAAAGTAAATATTTTCGACCTTTTTTTGGAGGTGCAAAGTTATAGCTAAAAATTAAAAATAATGTTTAAATGCAAGTTTTATTACAAAATATATTGTTCCTACTTTATGAGCCGAAAATTTTCGAACAAAAATTCCAATTTGTTCATACTGAAATGAAGTAAGTGATCTTAACCATTTCACTTTGCCCCACATTTCCCTACTTTACCGATTCTATTGAAACAATTTCGTTTTTAAACTTACGACTAAAAATTAAGTTCAGGCATTAGAGAAAAAAAAAGTTTGACTGCACACCTAAATTCCAGTGCTGTTTTTTTTTTTGGGGGGGGGGGGTTGGGGGGGGAGAAGACTTTTTTTCTTTCATTAAACTAGCAAGATTCTGACCACTGTTGCAAGACAAGATAACACTGCACTGCTGAATTGGATTGTAATGTACAGGGAAGAAGAACGGTGCTCGCGGTCATTTTCCCAAGGTCAACCGCCCTGTTTTGGCTTCCATTTGACGTGGAACTTGAGCCATATAATGCCTTTCCTTTTGTTACTTCTTATCTAACACCCCACTTTCGTTAGGGGACACACGACCTTGAAAAAAAAAGCGGTAACTCTCCGATCTCAGAAAAAGTGATGGCTACGGTGGAACACGAAATATGCTGTTTGTTTTGATGAAGCATTACGGAGGAAAGAAACAAATATATTTTGAAATTCATGACTAATTGACAATTCTATGAGTTTTGAGCATTTTTTACAAAAAATTATGACTTTACCCATTGCAAATCCTCTAAATGAATAATTTTTCCTCCTGAAAAAATCAAACAAAGGCACCTGAAACCTAGGGCTCCCTTAGACGAAGCCCTATTGGGATCAATCCTATTAGGGTACCCTATTGGGAGCAATCAGTCCACGCCTAAAATTCATGACTAACTCTCAATTTCCATGAGTTTACAGCATTTTTCACTCAAAATTATTACTTTCCATGGCAAATCCACAAAACAAGCATTTTTTTATCCTGGAAAAATCCAAACAAACGCACTTGAAGCTTGGGGCCCCTTTACAAGCGGTGTACCCTATTGGGAGCAGCAAACCCGGGCCTAAAATCCATGACTAACTGCCGATTCCATGAGTTTTGAGTATTCTCCACTCAAAATTATGACATTCCATTGCAAATCCTCTAAACGAACAATCTTTTCTCCTGGAAAAATCCAAACAAAGGCACCTGAAGCGTGGGGCCCTCTTAGATGTGGCCCTATTTGGAGCAATCCCATTAGGGGGCCCTATTGGGAGCAATCAGCTCGCGCCAAAAATCCATCACTAACTCAATTTCCATTAGTTTTGAGCATTTTCCACTCAAAATGATTACTTTCCATGGCAAATCCTCAGAATAAGCAATTTTTTCTCCTGGAAAAATCCAAACAAACGCACTCCAAGCCTGGGGCTCCTTTAGACGCTGGGGGCCCCATTGGGAGCAGCAAACCCGCGCCTAAAATCCATGACTAATTGTCGATTCCATGAGTTTCGAGCATTTTCCACTCAAAATTATGACTTTCCATTGCAAATCCTCTAAACGAACAATTTTTTCTCCTGGAAAAATCCAAACAAAGGCACCTGAAGCCTGGGGCCCTCTTAGATGTGGCCCTTTTGGGAGCAATCCCATTAGGGGGCCCTATTGGGAGCAATCAGCTAGCGCCAAAAATCCATCACTAACTGTCAATTTCCATTAGTTTTGAGTATTTTCCACTCAAAATGATTACTTTCCATGGCAAATCCTCAAAATAAACAATTTTTTCTCCTGGAAAAATCCAAATAAACGCATTCCAAGCCTGGGGCTCCTTTAGACGCTGGGGGCCCCATTGGGAGCAGCAAACCCGCGCCTAAAATCCATGACTAATTGTCGATTCCATGAGTTTCGAGCATTTTTCTCTTAAAATTATGACGTTACCCATTGCAATTCCTCTAAACGAACAATTTTTTCCCCTGGAAAGATCCAAACAAAGGCACCTGAAGCCTGGGGCCCCCTTAGACGCGGCCCTATGGGGAGCAATCAGTCAGCGCTTAAAATCCATTACTGTCAATTTTCATGAGTTTTGATCATTTTGCACTCAAAATTATGACTTTCCATGGCAAATCCTAAAGCAAAATATTTTGGTTTTGAGTATGTAACACTTCGCGGCCCGGAGGCCCCCTGCTTTGCTGGAAGCCCCAGCTATCGCCTCATGCGCCTATGCGGTGATCCGCCACTGATTGTACGTCGGGTTTTGGAATGGGGGGCATCTAAAAATTGCTGTTTTGGGTATTTTTCCAGAAATTTTAGAGTAAATTTAAAGTGAGAATATTATGTTTTACTAAATTTAAAAGCATAAAATTAAAAGGTGTTTGACCCCCAAGAGGGATGACGTAACCCACCAATGCTACAGATCCCCCCTACCCCCGTAAAACGAAGCAGTACCTCCGAACCCCTCTCCATACGTTTCATATGGAAACATTATTTTATGCTAAGTTAAAGTTAGAAATCGAGTGTGTCCATTTTCCAAGATCGATGATGCACCTCCTCTCAAAGCTACAGACCCCCCCCCCCCCGCTCCACCAAATAAAATAAATCCTCACCCCCCCCCCCCTTCCCTTTTATTTCAAGTAGAAGTATTATTTCATGCAAATCAAAAATGCATTAAATCAGGACTGTCCACTCCATACGAACAGTAGCTCACCTCCCAAAACGAAATTATATACTAAAATATTATCCTTCCCCCCACCCCTCTAATGGTGCACATTTGATTAAATGACCAGAAAAATTACGCTGAACTGTTATTTTGCTTTCAAATGATTTCTCCTAAGTTTCTAACAAAAAGTTTTCGTTATCAAGATGTTTTTTGGAATCTAGATCCTCAGCAAACTCGTTATTGTTGCAGCTATGTCTAACACAGTTTGTGCATATAACTGAGCACTTCAGTCCACTTTCAGGCTTTTCAAGCATTCACTATATCCAATGAACTCCTCAGAGCAAGCACAAGGTTTGAGACGCAGAAAGTCTTCTAGAGCAGTAGGCTTAACAGTTGTAATAGGACGCAGATTATATTTCTGTGGTGCTTTCTTTGCATCAAAAATGACACTAGCTTTCCCATACTTACAAATTACCTATACACTGCATTGCTGGCATATTTCCTTGAAGTTTACAGATCATTACCAAAAATATGATCAAGCAGGTATCTTCCATCTATTACATATGAGGCAGTGAGAAGCAAAGGGATGCAAGTGGAAAAATTAAAAATTTGGAGATAACCAGTACAAATGGTTGGTGAACCTCTCCTTTATGTTGAGGCAAGAG
Source organism: Uloborus diversus (assembly GCF_026930045.1). Taxonomy (NCBI): domain Eukaryota; kingdom Metazoa; phylum Arthropoda; class Arachnida; order Araneae; family Uloboridae; genus Uloborus; species Uloborus diversus. Next base: position 57,851,025 of record NC_072736.1, on the reverse strand, counting down.
ATGGTACTAGTAGACCTGGTAGTTGCTTCTATACAGCATAATTTAGAAAAGAAAATCAATGAAAACCTACCTAGGATCTTATCTTTAAACGCCTTTTATTCAAAACTTGAAAGTGTCCACTTACATCCCTTTGCTTCTCACTGCCTCATATATGACACCAGCATTTCGTTCTTTGATGGTGGATGAACCTTTTGCTTCAGATAATAGCACTTTAACTATACAAGATTTCTTTCCTTCTGAAACTAGATTCATCGAATACTAATGGAGGATCAGCGCATAACTCGTACCAAAAGTTTTTAACAATTTGTTATTCCATCTTTACTGTTCATACCATTCGGTGTAAAAGATGGTTTGGGCTTACGCATCTTTACCAATAGTAACTACTCTCCTAACAGAAGCTAAAACATAACTGTTTACCTCCTTTACAAAGAAATGCCACAAAATTGTTTGCCTTTCAATATCCTTTGATGTTACTACCCGAACGTTAAAGGTCTCATCGCAACTCACCTTATCATCAGCGAGCGATACCACTACCAACTTGAGAGGGATGAACCTGGGGGCTTTAGAAACGGATTGTGATTTCCAAACTGGGAGACAAAAAGGTGTAAATATTTAGCATTCTATTGTTGTATTGCTCATTGCTCTCATCAAGACTTGTTCTATCGTTGAATCACTACAGGTTCTAGACCACCTGAATTTGTCACTGAGTTAGATCGTTGTATAGCTGATGTTTGATGTGATCAAAAATTTTTTTTTATCGCATAATGTACTCAAAAGTTTGAGATAGTGTTGAAAGTATATGTCCACATATTTAGCATAATTCACATAACCAGCTGCGTAAAAGAGAGGTTGCTCGGCGTTTGCAAATGAGAACCCTCACCGACTTAGAGGGTGCAGAATTGCCCATCTCACTATTGGCAATTTCGGTTTGTCCCCCCTTACGGTGATGGCAAAAGATTGTAGAATAGTTGAAGTTTGTTAATCAAGAAGAAGTAGGGAAACTTTGGTCAATTTGGACTTTTTTTATGCTGCACAGGAATTTTGTTTTCCAGCGCTCTAAACAGTTTAATAACTCCAGTCACAAATAATTTGGTTAATGAGCTCGCTTAGATCTTTTAGAATTATCATTCTGACATTACTATATCATTGTGTGGCATTTTGTACTTCAGAAAAGTTTAAATCAGGGAAATTTTTTCGTGAACTTCACTGCAATAGTTGATTTTAGAATGTAAATTCAGGCCCCCCTCCCCCCAAAAAAGGGAAGGTGCACCCCTTAAGTGTGACAGAGTATCCATGAAGAATAAAAGCCCTCAAAAAACAAAGAAATACCCCTTGAAAAAACTGCCTTAAAAATTCCAATGACGCAAAGCTGCTCCATGACCTCCCCCCCCCATTCCCCCCCGCCTGTGCACCCCTGTTAATTAGAATTTTTTTCTGTTAGAGTTTATTATTTTACTATTATAGAGTGGTTTCTGCGAGGTTTGAGAATTTTTTTTTAAGTAATAGAAATTATTTTTTTTTAAATAGAGGATTATTTTGTCCCCCCCCCCCTTCCCCCCAAAACCCGACGCGCAAATTACTGGGACTTTTTACCCCTTCTTGCTGGAAGGGTAAGAAGTAATTTGCAACAGGTTTCACTTTTTTTTTTTGGATGTTTGGGTTTGGCCATTTTTTGGCCTAATTTTACTGTACTATTTGCCTACAATTCTTAGCGTCCATTTTTGCTCTCGATTGACATTACATCAATCTTGAACGGAAATTTTTTTTTCTTTTGTTTCAGTGAAACCCCGATTTTACGTCCTTTTAATCTACGGTTTTTCCGCATTTAACGTTTTTTCATCGGGTCCCATCATCAGTTTTACTACTATGTATCTTCCGTATTTTACGCTTCCCCCGTATTTTACATTTTTTTAAACCCAGTCTCTTGAGAAGCGTAAAATCTGGATTTCAATGAAGTTTTCAACTTTTTTAATACTAATGTTGACTTATGAAACAGATAATGTCTTATCTGTGTATGTGCTCAGTCAGATGTATTGATTGTCTGCACACAGCGTTACTGCATGTAGATATCAGTTGAAACATTCAATGGATGTTTTAACTTCCTTTAACCTGGATTAACCTTTCTTTTTTCCCGGTCACAATCATGGCTATGAAATTATTAATAACTTTTCGTCTCGAAAGTATTATGAGTGGTGAGTACTAAGAAAGTACTAAGGTGGGTGCGTCAAATGAGGTCATCCTCCATTTTTCTATGTAGTATGGCAAAAGTTCTCTAGATCGGAATTTTATTGTCATCAGAAAGTCTAACTGATGATAAAGCGTTAGCAGTAAACAGTTAGTAATCAATGGTGGAAAGTGTAGCAACAAGAAAAACAGAAGTGTCTTGTCAAAATTGCCTCATTTTATTTTACAGCAAATTTTGTTTTTTGATAATTCACTGTAGTTTACAAGTATAAAAGAAAGTTGTTTGATTGACGAATTCAGAAATAAAAATGCCACTGGGTGCCATGTTTCCTTCTTTAACTTCAAAACCCTAGAAAAGTAGATTGGAGCTCAATAAAGGTATGATTGGCTTTATTATGACTCCGGCGTCCTTATTAAGACACCGAAGGCTCGGGTTAATGATATGATTCAGTGCTGCATACAGGGGCATGCACAGAATATTTGGGGTCCGTCACAAATGACTTTTCCGGCACCCCTCCCTCCATATTGTTTACCCCTATATTTCATGCCTAGTTTTAAAAATATTGGGCCCCTTCAGCCTCGGGCCGAAGCCAACAGGTATTCCTTCTCCCTCCCTGTGCACGCTCCTGGTTGCATATGTTGCACATATATGCGCGATCTGTGAACAGGAGTGATTGAGAAACAGAAAATAAAGACTTTTCAGTGTCTCGAATGGGGCGAGTGATCTTTCTCCTTTCCATTGAAGTAAATATGGAATTTTTGATAATGTTTTTGAGTTTATCAACCTTTTTATATTGTAAGTAAAAATATTTTCAATTTTGTTTAGTTTGATATTCCTTTTCAGCGTTTTTTTCAGAGTAGTCCTTATTACGGACCACCGTTCATAATAGGGACAAATTGGCAGTTTTTTTCCTAAAATGTTGCTAATTTACCTTTATACCGCATGTAAGAAATGTAGTAGTTTCGTATAGTTACAGCATTAGGTATTCAAAAGTTGCTACCTCATCCACTTGGGTAAGTATTTTTGAAGTGTTCATATAGGAGTAAAAACTTGCTAATCGGCAATGTTATCACTCAATGAGTATAATTTTGATTTTTCCCTAGCCAACAGTCTTTGAACTAATTTAATTCTATAGTATAGTAAGTAAAAGAAAGTTATAGCTAACGAAACCTGTTGTCGCATTTTGAAAAGTTGTTGCTGTTGCCACGTCTAATATGTCGTAGAGTTTCTGACACTGAAGAAACAGCCTTAAGATTTGTTTAATTTAGTTGGCGATTTATTTAAGAAGAACCATTCACCGTTTCATTTAGCTTGTTTTTTTTTTTTTGCTTGGCGGACAATTTTCTTTTTGATTGCTTAATTCAATCATTAGGCAAACTACTTTTTATTTTAACGCAACATTTAGTCTTATTTAAGGGTTTGTTTTGTCATAGTCCATAAACAAAATATGCATGGTATCGCCAAAAAAAGTAATTTCATTGTAAGTTTAATCAAACTTGGCAACAGTAAATAAAATGAAAAATAATCGCCGAGATGAAAAATGTGCCTTTTGAAACTGTACTTCTGCTACACTAATACCTGCAATACATTTACGATGCATATTTTCTATATAAATATATATTTAGTATAGTTATGATTTTGAAATTTGAAGATTTTCCGTTTTCCTCTTAATAAAAATAAGAAATGTTTGCTTTTGTTTTAAATGCTTGTACATTCAAACTTTTTATTTTAAAGAAGTAAATCTTCTTACCTTTCTTCATAATAACTTCCTTATTAAAAGAAAGGTCATTTTCGAGGCCAAATATTTTATTCTATGTTGAAGGTGAAGACATGAAAAGCAATACTGTGTCAAATGGCGCACTATAACAAAAACATACCGACAGATAAGTTGCATCATTAATTAATATTAAAAGTTCCATAGAAAAGTAAAAATCGAAAAAGAGGAGCAAACATAAACGATATTTTCTTGTTTCGCCAAGGTAGAAAATAAACAAGTTGCCAAGTAAAGTGACGCACCTATAATAAAAAAGTCTTTTTGGAGGATTATTATTGATGGATTTTTTAATGTTGGTTTGTTTGTTTTCAAGATTATTTTAATCAACTTTTTATGTTATTTAATTAATTAGTTTCTATTTGGCGGATTTTAAAAGCTTGATTTGATTGTTTGGTGGATAATTTTTCATTGTAATGGAGAATTTAGTCTCATTTTATTGATGGTTTTGTTAAAAATTAAATTAAAAAAAAAACAACGTACATAGATTTGCCAAAGTAGTTTCTATGTAATTTAGGCTAAAAATTGAGGCAAAGAATAGCATAAAAAAATTCTCCCCAAGTTAAAAATTGCATCAAAGAAAATCACTCTAAAATTTTCTATAATTTACAAAATTTGTTTTTTTTTTCTCTGTAATTTTGGGAAAATATCGCTTACTACGGATTTTGAATCCAACTTCGATTTTCTGTTTTGAAATATCAAATACTTGGAGATTAAAATGGCTGATGATCGGTCGATGCATGATAACGTCATTTTTCAGTTCACAGGCATTGACTCTAGTGCGGTGATGACAAAACTGCAGTTTTCCAATGCTCAGGAGCCTCTTAGCTCTTACGGCTCTGCAAGTTGGTACAAGTTATTTTGAAACCCGGGGAATGAGAGCTATTTGTTCCAAAAGGAGCTCATAATGCGTTTTCAATCTGTTTCTTTCTAATTGACGATTTAATCTTTGCGAATCAAATAAGATTGTGATGCAATCTTCGGGGTTTGGTGAGCGATTGCGAGCAGGGGGCAGAGCCTCCTAGTTTATTAAATAAAACTTTTTTTTAATGTCTTACTGAAGATGATTCAAAAAAATGCTTTTTTGAAACAACAATTTTCTTTTAAAATGCACGGAAAAAATGGTTTTAGCAGAAAAGAAAAATAAGAGATGGGGGGGGGGTAGGAAAAATGAAGTTTGAACAGATAATTTAAATTTTTCAACAGTTTATTTTCCGTGTATGGATTTTCCTGCAACGCGTTTTACCTTTTGTAGCTCTTCGAAGACATTTCAAGTAATTTAAGATATGACACAAAATAGCACTTAGTCAATCAAGTTAATGCATTATGATGATAAGTTTAAAACAATTCGGATGCACAAATAATTTTATACAAAATTTTACTCTTTAAACGTCAGCCGTGTATTTTTTGCTTCTCATTAGCAATATCTTTCAGAAGCTTAATAACAGAGTTACCAAATAGATAAAAATAACAATAATGGAGCGCAGTTTTAAAAATGGCTGAATCTATGGAATCATGCGACTTCATTTCTTAAACTAAAGTCGATTCAGAACATCTGATTTTTTTTTTTAAATTATTAAATTCTAATAATAGGTTAGTAAAATTAATATGTTAATTTCCAAAATAATTTAATTTTATAACTGCATTATAAAACTAGTATTTCAAGGTCCATGAAAGTTGGCCGTTTCTCAGTCCCACACAAAACTGTTAAAGTATCATTCTTTAGTACAGTGATTTAAATTCAGCATTTTTTGTAATCAAATTGCTGTTTTTGTTTACCAGGGCATCATAAGAATAGTGTAATAATGAAAAAGCTTAATCGAAAGAGCATATGGAGACATTTTTTGACATAAAAATTATTTATTCTCGTGACCCTATTATCGAGATGTAAAATGTAAAAGACTGCTAAACTTTTAAGAAAAGCGTCTAACTTAAAGAGTTGGCGAGGAATTGAAGTGCCCTTTGATTTCACCTTCTGAGTTTTATGCATATTTTAATGAGAAAGTTTCGATACGTGAGATTCTTGGTAAATTTTTTCTATTGTTGGTATTTTTTTTTCACAAAAAAGAGTTAATGTAGGGGGGAGTGGGGGGGCAAAGTGAAGTGGTTAAGATGACCGAGATTTTCAAAATGAACAAATTGGAAATTTGTTTTGAAAGTTACAGTACATAAAGAAGGAACATTGTATTTAAAATAAAACTTGCGATGAAACAATATTTTTTTATTTTTGGCAGTAAATTTGAGTCTTCAAAAAGAAGTGGAAAAATTTCATTTTTTTTTCATTGGGCAAAGTGAAAAATAAAATATTTTTCTAATGAAATATTTTCTATTCAAGAACTATTGAATCACATTAATATTGCCAATAATGGTAAAACGACATTAAATTGGAGTAAAAGGAAGTCATGTGATGCACACATGAGCTCGTTTGTAAAGGGAAGTAAAAAAAAAGGAAAAATTCATGAGTGAGTAAAAGAATGTAAGAATACGAAAATAAGTGAATAAATGAATAAATTAGTGAATTAATAAATGAAGGAATGTAAATGAGTTAATTAATAATTGTAAACTTAAGTGATTTACCTTAAATGATTGAGTGAGTAAATGAAACAAACTATTTCACTTTGTTCCATCTTCTTTGCCCCGCATGCACTTGACTAATTGTACAATTTATTTGAAATACAGATAAGCTTAATATTAACTAAATAATTACTGCATTGAATATTAGGAGGCCTCAATTAATATTTAAAATGTTAATAACAAGAACTTGATCATTTTATATTAACAAAAATAATTTTTGACTTACGGCAAAGTATTAAAATATGAGTGTCAATTTTTGAAAATGGCCTGTATTATTATCATATGTTTTAATTTTTTCCTAAAAATAATACCAGATAAGTGGAGCTAAAAGCAGAGTAAATGTTTCACCATTTCACTTTGCCTCGCTATTTCACTTTGTCCCATGTTCCCGTACTTCGACCTCTCTGATTTTGCCAGAAAGGAACGATGAATTGCCCAACATTTGGTGACCCAAAATTTCAACTATCAAAATATTTCCTAAGAGGCAGTAGCTTGACTCAAATGAAGAAGCAATTTTTGCCCCTCATACCTTGACGGGTGATTTTCTAGTATGTATACATACATATAACTCAAAAACAAACATTTAAAAATATTTATTAAACTAAATAAAACAGAACAAACCACCAAACATTACGTACAACATCACTATAAACATTTTGAGTAAATAAATAACACGAAGGTAAAAACAACTTGCTAAATACTATCTATACACAACAATAGCATGAAATGATACATTTCTTGATATTTTATACACATTTTCTAAAATTTTACACTAAAATGAGTGACATTCATCAATATGACGTATGTGAAAATAAATACATTCCAAGATCATGTAATTTTTCTTTTTTGAAAGAAATAGCCTCGCTGATATTACACATTACAAAACATCAAAGGTTCTATATCCAGTACATTTCGAAACTGAAATTCATAAGATCTTTTGTACACTTTATGACGTTTATTTGAAATGCATAGTATATAATAAATATTTTTAAGGTCGTTGGTTTTGTATTTAATTTTAATTCTTATTTATTTATTTCTTGCATCACTGCAGCAGATGATCTACAACTCTAGTTATCTAATCACTCAAGAGTTGGAGTCACTTAATCTACGTATAAAGAATAATCGATCTTTGCGCCGCCATCTATTGAGTAAGTAGATAACTAGAACCATCTACTACACTAATGCCCTTTTTTTCTCAGTTAGGTTACATTATTTGCTTCTCGCTGTTTCAACTGTTGTCAACGATGATTTTGCAAAATTTAATAGAGAATAATTCCTTATTAGGCACTGAGCAAGCACCATTGCCTGGTGTGAAAATTTTCTCATCATTTTTCCTGGAATCAATGTTACTTTTTAACTGTTGCGCTCGGACAAATAACGGATATTTGGGAAACAGAAGTTTGTTTGCCACAAAACAAATGGGTATTTTTTCTAACAATTTCAAAAGTTAGCACCAAATTTAAATTTACTTACGCCCCTTTGCGTCTAAGTGCCTGACACGCAGGGCTGAGAGTCGGAGAGATAATGGTCAAATCCGACTCCGACTTCGTCGCCGAGAATTTTAGAGTCTTTGACTTCGACTTCAATTTCTTTAACATAAAATCAGTCCGACTCTATGACTCCTACTCTGACTCCATAGCCCAAACAGAGCTATAGACTCGGAAGGTGACCGACAAAGACTCTTAGATTTTTAAAGCCACCGATTGCTGATTCCGACTCCTTAACCTCAAAATCAGTCCGACTCCACAACTGATTCCGACGTCCTGCTGTCACACTTATTCTGAATATTAAAAACTTTGAAAGTCAATAGATCATTGACTTTTAAATTTTTTAATAATGATAATGGAAACTGTGATTTCAAAATAGTTACCATTTTCTCTCTATTTTTTCTTACTCATGCGTCGTACCTTTGGTTCGAAATACTTGAGGCAATTATTTAATTTTAAAAAGAAAGTTTCGATTTAAAAATAAATTGCTTTTACACATGATTAAGAAATCAACCACAATTGCTACCATAAGATCATTCAAAGTGTGCTATTTCAAATTAAAAAGTTAAAAATTTAAGCTAAATTTCGAGCTCGATCTAAGCGTCAAACAGAAGACAAGAGCAAATACAAGGACATAATTGGACATTCGTATAATTTTGCTGTATGTAAGACATGAGAGGGGGGAGGGGGATAGATAATAATTGTTCATGAAGTAGTAAGTTGAAAGAAGAGGTTAAAATGAAGTTAGAAAAGAGTCAACAATTAGAAACATAATTTTGCATATAAATAAAGGAAAACTACTTTTCCCTGCTATTTTTTTAACAAAGAGAAAATCATTTTGTCTTCTGCTCCTATGTCGGAGAAAAAGAAACAAGTTTTATTCATGAAACAGTTTTTATATATGTGAATATAAATTTGGATTCTTTCTGATAGCAGAAGCGCAATACAGCACCTGATCAGATGGCAAAGTGTGAGAGATAGTGTAGGAGTTTCAATACTCACAACAAACTAATACAACTTTCTGTCTCTCATCAAATTTACATGCAGTGGATCCATGTGGAAGTAGAGGGTAATGAGATCGCGTATACCTTGGCGAAAGCTGGTGCTGCTTTGGTCTCAGAGCCAACGGCATCACTCACCTTTCAGGAGATCCACTCAAAGATTAAACTCAGGGATAATATCACTTGGATTGTCCAGCCAGAACACCGTTGGTACAGGTGTTCACAACCTGGTGCCTCCCTGACCCCTGGGTTTGACAGACAGGAACAAACAACTCTTGCCCGTTTTCGTAGTGGACATCTTAAAACTTTAAAATTTTCGAAGGACTCGAAGACCTTTCAGACTTGTTCCAAATGTTCCGTTGAGCAAGCTTCGCCTGACTATATACTGTCATGCCTGGGGCTCTCCAGGAGGGATTTGACTGAAGACCCAGTGACGGTGCTGGATTTCTTGAGGGTAAACAAACTCATGGACCTGGTCTAGCACTGCTGACCATGGGGGCATGCAACAACACAACAACAAATATTTTTATCTCTATTTTTCGAGTTTCATGCAATAAATTGAAATAATGTACAAATTTTCATCTCGTACTTTCGTCCCGTATATAACCAGAACATTTTTTTTTTGTTAAGTTCAAGCAAGTAGCGTTAATAAAAAGATGAATGACATGAAAACAAAATGAAGACACAAATTGCTGGTGTACAGGAACAATCACACTTACATACCGACACTCCTGCAAAAAACATCCTTGATTGCTATTCGCCACCGCCTGAAAAACTCTTCACTGCATAAACTTGTGTACACTTCTTGTGAAAGCTCAATGTAAAGAATTTTAGGTGTTGTAGTTTTTAGACTGAAGCAGTGGTAACCAACCTACGGCTCGAAGGCCACAACCGGCCGCGAAGCTAATCCGTGTGACCCGTTGCTTTGTTTGTGTTACAGATAGAAAAGCATGATTAATGTCAATGTTATAACTTTTTAGCAAAAATTCAGAAATTGGTCTCTGAAAAACGGATGCATTTAATAAGAGAAGCATAGCAACAATTATTGATTATTAATTTTCTTCCCTTTTCCATATTTTCTCATATTATTTGGACCAATTTAAAGTATTTTGAAATTTTACAATGTTCTGCCCTGCGAGAAGTGTAAGCATGAGTGCTGCCCTTGGGTAGAAAAAGGTTTAGCACCACTGGTCTAAAGAATTGTGAACAGTTTCTTTGTGTATGTGTGCGAGTGATCTTCTCAAACTTACGTCTAACTATAGTCCGACAATCTACTAGACCTTCGCCACAATGTGAGCAATGCCCATTTTACTCTGAGATTCAGGCGCAATTTTTCTTACGCAATGATTGTCCGTTTTCCACTAGAAGGCACTTCGCCCCACATTCTCGAACGCAGAGTTCCATTTTACGCGTGGGTGATTGGTAAACGTATCCCTCGGCTTGTAAATGAGACAACCAGACAACCTCAACTTTGGCGTGCATTTTAATGTGCAAAATAAGTCTTAGTATCCTTTACATTACTTGCGTCACTGATGTGTTGCTACTTTCGTTATTCGTACATTTTAAAAAATGCTGATTTTAAGAGAAAAAGGCTATGATCCGAATATGGCTTCTGCCGAAAACAGCGAAATAGAATCATTGGATACTACGTGACGAAGGCGGAGTCAAGTGCCTTCTCGCGGAAAACGGACAATACATGCATTGAGCTTGTTATTCCTTAATGAAATAAACTATTTTTCAACGAATTTCTAATTCAACTAAAAATGAGTTTATTAGCTAAAAATATGGAAAAAAAAAGTTAAAAGCCCTTCTCGCTTTCAGTCTGTATTTTCACGGTGTGAGTTTTGCGCAGGAGTGTCGTTCGATCCGTTTTCTAAGCACGATGTGTGACACATATTTTAAAACCAAAGTGGACACGTAATGATAATATCTTCGACGAACAGATGATGAGGGATGACTTTCTGCATTCATTTGCTGATACCAAACCTAAGTCCTTTTCCTACCACGTGATTCACTCGATGCCTCCTTGCTCGAGCCAAGTTCTTGAGCATGTTTACCAACTGCGCGGCGGTGTAGTCACGCTTCTTCACAAAACCTGTTGGGGAAATTGAAGTTTAAGTTTTTGTTTTCATTGAATTAGGGTAACACCCCCAGTAATTGGCAGGTCACCAGTGATTGGCACTTCCAACAAAAATGTCCTAAAATAAGATTCGTATCCAATCTTTTAAAACTGGAAGGCTATATACCGCCTGAATGTACATTTACTTTAATGATTATAGCTTCAATTCATGTTAATAAATGGTAGCAGTGCATAGGAAAGAGAAACAATTATGGCTTGCGTCAAATCAGACATTTTTGTTGCAAAAGCTTCTTCTTTGGTTTAAGGGAAGCATGCACGTCAATCCATTAAAATCTCACTTAAAATATATACTAAATTTTCGTTCTCAAACGTTTTGTTTTGTTGAAATTTGTTACTTTGCATGGGTAGAAATATATTTTTGTCCCTTTTTGGATTTTTGAAGAAATGATGGATGTCATTTAGTGGTGCTTCAGTTTTGCTAGTCTCCAGTAATTGGCACATGTGCCTATGAACGCTAATGTGTTGTGCAATATGTCACTAGTTTGATTTCTGATGCTTTTTCAGCAACTAGATTATATGTGTTCTGCTACTGATTTGAATCCTACAGAATATAATGTTACATATAAATTGCAAGATATTAAACATGTGAGTCGCAAAAATTTGTAATATGTTTCAGAAACGTGAGAACCATGGTTCTTCCAGTTTTGGTGCAGGGTGTAGCAAGAATAGCTGAATTCGATATATATTGGCATTCCTTCTCCCTACCCCCTTTCATTTGTGGTTTGTAGTCACACTTATCCAAATTTTCAAGGTTTTCAAGCACTAGAAAATGAAATTTATTTTTTGAAGTAAAGTTTTCCTTTTTTAATTCATGGAACGAATCATGCTAAATTCCGGGAGCAAAGCGGGGGCCCTAAGCTATAGCTTGTATAGCTTGTACTTAAATCCAGGCCTGGTGTTACATCAGGATACCCAACGATCCAACGCAGTGACAAATTTTAGTGGTCCAGAACCTGCAGTGATCAAACGATAGAACAAGTCTTGATAAGAGCAATGAGCAATACAACAGTACTAGTAGAATGTTCAATATTTACATCTTTTTGTCTCCCAGTTTAGAGATCACAATCCGCTTCTAAAGCCACCGGAAGTTTCTTCCCTCTGTACACGTATTGACTCAAATTGGTAGTGGTATTGCTCGTTGATACTGATCGGTCGCTGATAATAAGGTGAGTTGTGATGAGGTCTTAACGTTAGGTAGTAACATAAAAGGATATTGAAGGCAAAAAAGGTAGTGGCACTTCTTCGTAAAGGAAGTATGTAGTTAAATCTCTAGTTTCTGTTACGAGAATTAACTATCTGTAAAGATGTGTGAGCTAGGAATGTGTCGTTCACGAACGAACGGGTCAAAAAGAACGAATCTTTAAAAGGAACGGATCCGTTCGTTCAGCTAAAAAATGAACGACCGTTCTTTTGAACGGTGAGCAGTTTGGAATATTATATGGTTGCACTTGCGATACAATCGCTTTTTTTTAAATTACACTAATCTTCAAATTTTTTACTCTTAATCAATCTCAAATATCCTTTTTCTCAGTGCAGTGCAATTCATTCATTTCGAAAGTTTTTATTTTCTGCTTTATTCATCATTTTCCTTTAACCGTTGTAGTTCACTTTTCTGGCGATCCTTTTGTCTTTTATAAGATGTGTTTTTTTCCTGTTCTCATTGGTACTGTAAAATAATTCTAAAGATCCCTAATATTTAGATGGATTTTTTTTTTTTTGATTAAGTTATCCAGTACTCCGGCTGAGTTACCAATATATTTGTTGTTGATTTTTTCGTAACACTATTGGTCTATTGGCAGTACTATATGGATCTATACAGTGCTATAGTTTGAAAAAATCTTTGAAGAAACGCACCTCTTTTTTTTTTTTTGAGTAGATGTCATGGTTGACAGAGGTTTGTTTTGGAGTCAAAAAAAAAAAGGTCAGTTTCTACAACTTGCGGCAGTTTTTTTTTTTTTTTTTTTTTAAAGCAAACGTTTTATCATTATAATATTTCTATTATGTTTATGTGTAACGAACAAATTTAATGAACATTTCTTTGTCCCCGTGTTTGATACTATAGCCTGTTTTATTTATTTACTTCTTTTTTATAGTTCTCTCTTTTATTTCGTGATTTACTTTTTTTTTGATGTAATACAAAGTACACATTCAAAATTGTTTAGTTTTATTTTCACCCGTGACCTTACTACACTTGGAGATACGATATTTTAGTTTAAAATTAGTGCACTATTTCACGTAAGTTCAATCTCATCAAAAAAAACCCTGTTGTAAAAATTTCCCCGCCAAGAAAACTTTTAACTTTTCCGCACAAAAAAGAAAACCTGCATCCTAAACCTAAAAACCCTCAGCCATAAAAAGTTATGATATCTAGTTTGCCCGCCAAGTATCTGCCAAACTATCATCCTCCCTCTTCTCCTTTTTCATCACAGCTACTTCCATTAGAACCTCCTCCTACCTTCAACTCCTCAGAAATATGGATAGATCTTTTAAATTGTTTATCTTCTTTGGCGGAAAGCTTTTTGCTCACCAAGCAACCACTTCACTTTGGAAAGTTTCCCGCCAAACAAGATAAACAATTTAAAAGATCTATCCATATTTTTGAGGAGTTGAAGGTGGGAGGAGGTTCTAATGGAAGTAGCTGTGATGAAAAAAGGAGAAGAAGGAGGATGATAGTTTGGCAGATACTTGGCGGGCAAACTAGATATCATAACTTTTTATGGCTGAGGGTTTTTAGATTTAGGATGCAGGTTTTTTTTTTTTTTTTTTTTGGGGGGGGGGGGCGGAAAAGTTAAAGGTTTTCTTGGCGGGGAAATTTTTACAACAGGGTTGTTTTTGATGAGATTTCACATCTTTTTGCATTTATATTATTTCTTTGTCTGTATTTTTAGAATTGAGAACATCAAGTCAAAAAATTTTCAATTGAAACAACGCTGCTTTGTGTTTTTAAGGAACAGTAATGGCTAGCCTAATTTTACGTCAAGTTATTTTCTGACTATTAAGATTCTATGTTCATTTTGCGAGAATTGGGCGGTTTAAATTTTATTAAAATCCTTGTATCCTCTCTCTGTTGCAAAGAAAATTTCTTGGATAATAAAATACTATATTTTAAATTATATTGCTTTCGAGTATTTTACAACTTCGCAATAAATTCTATTACAGTTTCTTTATTTGACAGATTATTCAACATTTTCATGAAGGTTTTTTTAAATGTTTTACAGCTTGAGGGCTATTTTAATCTAGTTTTTCACTTTTTGTTTAATTACATTTTTTCTTAAATCGTGGATTACTTAACGTTTTATGGGATAATTTTAATTGTTTGTGATTTGTCTTTTTCTTGATAGAAGTCTTTGTCTTGTTCAATACCTAGTTTTTGTTTAAAAGTTCATTTAAAAAACGAAATAACGCATGTTATCACCAAGCAAAAAAAAAAAAAAAAAAAAAAAAAACTAAGCCATTAAATACTTTAAATTTGAATGTGTCAGAAGATCTATACAACTTTACTCGATGTCAAATCGCGGATATCCCAAATTTGCCATAGCGAATGCGCATGTTGCGCGCGGACTAAGCTCATTAAAAGTCTTGCTTAAATTAATTGCAAAAAATTTTTCAGCTAACAAATTGCTGCAAAGCACGGATATCCACACACGTATTTCATATATTTTCAATTCATTATGTATTCGTGAAATACACCGCCAGCTCAGTCATTTCCAGCCGAGGACTGCAGTTTCGTTTGAATCAATATGTATTGTCTGTGAAAAATCCATTAATTTAGAAAATAAGCAAACCAATAAAAAAGTGCTATTTTTCGCTTTCAATTAAAAAGTTATATGTGCCGTATTCATGTGCGTACAGTTTCATATAATTTGTCACGTAAAATATTGTAATGGTTTAACCCCAGTTTCGCGCCGACATTCAAAATTTCTTTCCTCCATAAATATATCAAAACTGAAAAACAGGAAGAAAAGAAATTTTGTATCGGCGAAACTGGGGGGGGGGGGAGGGACAGCATTCTAATCTCATTCATTAATTTGTTTCTCTGCTTAAGTATAAACAAACAACATAGAATCTGAAAACAGAAAGCCCAATGAGCTAAGTCTGCGCGCATGCGCAGTCGCTGTGGCAAATTTGTGATATCCGCGATTTAACGTCTAGTTGCAACTGTTGAATATGTTTTACTCTTGATTGAATTTCATTTCCTAAGACAACTTTGGAATAACTGTTAGATCTGTTCTAACCTTGCAATTGCATTTCGAGATGAACAAACCCTATGAGCTGAGAGTAAGTACATAAGAATTTAGGGAAAATTAGTGATTTTCAAACTTTAATTATTCCAGCCCATGATGTCCCTGGGGGTTGAATTTTTGTATATGTATTCAATGGCCTCCCAAGAATATGTATACAAAAAAATCATTACCGTAGTCCCCCCGGGGGGGGGGGGCTGTGATAGAACCCCGGGAAGGTACAATTTGGGGGGTAAAAACGAGGGGGGAAGGGGAGGAGCCTCAAATGGCACAAAAGGCACATCAGTAAGGCACAAGGAATGTGTGTTCGAAATTTCAGCTTGATTCCTTTTTTCGTCTGGGCTGTAGTCCTGTCAAAGAAAGCGAAAACTTTTTGGAACAGCGATTTTATAACTTTAATACCTCCTCCCCCTGATGGTCTAGGGGATTGTATTTTGGTTTACGGCGTCAGGGGCTACTAGAAATTAAGTGTACCAAAAATCAACTTCAGGGGTCTTCATGGGGCTGAGATACAGAGGGGTGAAAAACACAAAAAACCCCAATTCGTTCTGTCGCGTAATCTTGTTCTTGGTCGCTTTCTTTTCTTTCGTCTTTGGCGGTGGATTTGCTTCTGTTGGCTGCTGACATTTGGTTTCCTTGGCGGGGCAAAGTTTTCTGACGGCACATACAGTTTATTTTTTTATACAGTAAAATTTAATAACCTAATTTTGTGACATGCTGACATGAAACCTGCGATTTTCGGTATGGAAAACTTATCTTACCATCGGCAATCTAACAAAATGAACTATAATTGCTTTGTACATCTAAACCTGAACAAAGTTTTTTTGATTCATTTTTCATCTGCACATTTTCTTACTTTTAGGTGATTTTAGTTATTTTTTTCTTCAAAGAATATTACTGATTTAATGAAACATTTCGATTGTACGTGAGTATGTCGTGCAGAGAGATCACCTGCAACTTTTTTAAATGAAAGAAGTCGTTCAAATGAACGAGTTAAATGAACGGATCAAAAAAAAAAGAACGATCCTCTGATGAACGGATCATTAAAAAGAACTAAATTTATCAGCTTTAGTGCCCCCAGCCCAAAACCATCTTTTACACCGAATGGTATGTACAGTAAGGATGGAATAACAAATTGCTCAAAATTTCCAGTACGAGTTATGCGCTGATCCTCCATCACTATTCGATGGATGTGGTTTCATGAGGAAAGAAATCCTGTATCGTTAAAGTGTTATTTCTTGAAGCAAAAGATTCATCCACTATCACAAAACAAACAGCTGGTGTCATATATGTTATAGATTGAATATCCCTTCTCCATCATGTTTTTTTTCCCGGTAATGATCTGCAAGTTTCAAGGAAATATGCCAACAATGCAGTGTATATGTCACTTGTAAATGTGGAAAAGCTAGTGAATACTTCTACTTGAAATGGAATGGGGGGGGGGGAGGTGATGTAGTTTTGGGAGGAGGTGCGCCATCGCTCTTGAAGGATGGACACACTTGATTTCTAACCTTTATTTTGCATGAAATAATATTTTCACTTAAAATGTATGGAGAGTCGTCCTGCTTCATTTTACGGGGAGAGGGGGGCTCTGTAGCATTGGTGGGTTGTGCCATCCCTCTTGGGGGATAAACACATTTAACTTAATGCTTTTAAATTTTGCATGAAACAATATTACCATTTGAAATGTACTCTAAAAATTCCGAAAAAATACTCAAAATAGCAATTTTTAGGTGCCCCAAACCCATTCCAAAACCCGACGCACAATGGGGTGAGACTTTTTACCTGTTCTTATTGGGAGAGTTATAAACAATTTGCAACTCGTTTAAACTATTTTTTTTTTGGATGTTTGGGTACGACCCATATTTTTACTGTACTAAAAAGGGCGTTGCCGTCTTGAAGCGATTGCGTTCGAATGTTTTTTTTACCGCCGATGTTGTACCTCGGAATGTGCTCCTTTTGCTCAACTTTCAAGTACATATGTTCAAGTGTTCAGATTGAAGTTGTAAGTTGTTTTAGAATGCTGAATAGTCGTTTTTTTTCGAGTTGAATTCAAGTTGATCTCCCAATTACACAAGCAATTCGATAGAGAACTCTATAATAAACAAAAATAATTAAATGAGAGGTAAGTTCGTTAGATCAAATTTGGATCTCTATCCCTCAAATAACGAACTTTTCATCGTTAACTTCATCAACGTAGACAAAGAATTAAATGGTCAGGCCACGTTACCAGAATGGATAAAGACCGCACCACTAAAAAAAGTCTTCAATTCCGACGTATTAGCACCCGAAGATAGTACAGTACAAAGCAAATCTAAGATGGAATGATGGCCTAGAAATAGACCTCAAGTAAGAATAAGGTCGACCCGGAAGAGGCATCTTGAGTAGGCCATGGCTCACCCTAGGATGTCGAGAAACTGAGGGAAGGATTACTGGAATAGAGAAGACGTGCAGTGAGAAGCGATCGTTGCCACCATAGTATATCAGAAATTGTTGCCATGAAGCTATTTTTGAGTGCAAACTCAATCTAAAATTAAATTAAAATTCCAGAATTTTTTGCCAGTCTTTATAGATATTTTACCCATTTTAATGATTTATTTTTTTGATAGTTAGGTTAAAAAGTAATGAAACTTAACCCCGAGAAAAGGATGGATTTTTTTCGAAACTCCATACATTTTTTGAAGATATTTATAATCCCATTTTTCCTTCTAAATTAAATTTAACTACAACCGAGAATGAAAAAGAAAAATTACGCATGAAAATACCAAACTATGACACTAGATAATTTCCTTCAAGCGCAAATAAAATAATTAGAATAATTTGAACAACACTTATAAAGGAAAGCAATACTCTTTGTTATGCAAACAGGCATTTTCTAAATTAAAATTGACTTCCGTCCAATATTGGACAGCATGAGTAGCTTCTCCCCACTCCCCATCCAAACCTAATAGTATTTTCTTTTGAATATTCTCTTTTAAATATCTTATTAATTCTTGTGAAAAGGCAAACATATCGATATAAAGCAACAAACTGCGCGTGTAATGAATTCTTCCAACGAAACCAATTTATTCATGCGCATTTGGTCGCAGATGCTAGTGACGTGTTTGGAAAATGGCTGAATAAATTCGACAGCTGAGCAACCTTTTATTATGCGTTTCATTATGCCATAACCGGACAAAAAACTAATTTAATATGACTTGCTGGTTAAATAGTGCGGATCTTTTACTTTCATGTAGCTTTGATTGACTCGCTTGATATGAATATCATAGAGGATAATTTTAGTTTTAATTCTAACTTGATTTTCGTGGTCGATATGAAGAACGGTCTTTTAAATTCTTACAAAATTTGATTTTAGATAAGTACAGTAGACCCTCGTTTTACGCGGGGGTTCCACGGAAATGCCGCGTAAATCGAAACCGCGTAAATTGAGACTAATACTGATGTTAAAATAGAGGTTTGGTTCCGTAGATAACAAAATACTTCATCAGTGATGACTAATTGTATAATAAGTTTAATGTGTACTTATATCCACTTTTATGCTCAACATGCATAAAGAAAACATGAATTAATTTCGTGTACTGTTTATAAAGAGGAACTGGCTATGATAGTCTTTTGGCAGTCATTAAGAATTTTTCTCTGTAATTCTTTGCAGAGCATTAACGCATCCATGATCACTTGCGTCATTTCCATGATAGAATCTTCCTTCACTAACAAATCAGAAATATCATTTCTATTTATTAGGAATGACTCAAAATTTTCAATGTGAACGTTTTTGGTTGTGCGTCACCGACGTCGGTATCCTCGTTGGTTTTGGCCTCCTTTGTCACTCCTGAAAGCTCTGAACTGTGTGAGTTTAATAACTTTACTTCTGGAAAGAGCTCTGGAACCAATTGCATAAAATGTCTCCAGTGGCCTAAGCTATATTATTATCACGTCAAAATGCAGTTGATTACGCGTAATATGCAACCTTTAAGAGTTTGGATTTTGAAAGAGGGGAAAATTTTATCTGTTTGCATTGCCGCATCCGCGTAAAACCGAAACTCATCCGCTTAAAATAAAATAAAGGTGTCAAATCTTAAACCGCGTATAATCGAAACTGCGTAAAATAAATTCGCATAAAATGAGGGTCTACTGTATTGTGCAAATGGAATTTTTTTTTAAGTATTCTTTTTGAGTTAGGAATGTAAATTTAAATGAATGAACGTCCAGCATCCAGAATTCATTTGAATTTGGACGTCTTGAATTCAAGTTGTGCTGTTCGCAATCACGAATTGCAATAGGACCCTACTCGTTGAGTTTCTGGTTTGCATAAATGGAATGGAATAGAAATGGCCAAGAAATTTGCATCCGCCACATTATGGCAGGTGATTTTCTAGAATAGGTAATACGAGGAATATCCAAAAAGAAATGGTGATTGATTAGGATGCTGTAATAAAGATGAAGATTTTGTGGTCGATATCCACCATTACACTTATCATAAAGATTATTTAGAGTATAAAATTGTGTATTTTCATTTCTTATCAAACTTAAATGATGGGAATTAGTAATCTAGAAACTTTGTATTAGGATGAAGTTTTGATTTTAAGTTCATTTATGCTGACGTTTTTCTTTAAAAAACGTAATTTTAACCCCTTCCCCCTTTTAAAAGTAAAATATGTCTTGAATCAACGCAAACGATTTATAATCATGTTGACAAATCTTTGTCCTCTTAATAAATATTAAAACAGCGAGTTAAACGTATTTTCGTCGTCATGGCAATCTGAAAAATCAGAGCAACATCAACTTAAGTCAAGTGAAGATTGTAAGCAATTCGTGACTGCTCCAAAAATATTTTTCGTTGCATAATTAATTTTGATATTTCAGCAATGTTAGTACGTAGTATCAGTTATATAACAATACTAGGTATTTAATTACAAGATCTATGATGAATTTTCAACAAAACTACATGAAAAATTAAAAAATATATATAAAAACTTAATTTTTTAAAAATCAAAAACCAAAAAGTGCCGGAAATTTTATCTCACAAAAGTCTTCGTACACTTTATAAAATGTCTATATATTATTGAATAATCTAACTTTTGATTAAGTTATTAATTAGTAGAATATCATACAGTATTCGTAACACCTTTTAAACGTCTGGGAATAGATTTAATTTTTTTTTTGCGTAATTTCTGAGTAAGTGTTCAACCACACTTCGAGTCTTACTGTTTCTAGCTCTATTTTCGTTTCAGTGCCGTATTTTCGAAATCTTGCCTCCAGATATCTCTAAATATGTTACATTAGCATTCCCGTACCCGGCTTTGCTCGGGTAATGGAATTAGCAGGGATTAACAGTGCTTGGTGCACCTAGTTTCGAAAATCCCCTATAATAATTACTTATTACCTATAACTTTTCTAGTTTGGGGAGGATCCCGGGGACCCTGAACTCCTTATATATATATATATGCCCTTGTCTTTAACCGATCTTTAACTGTTATTAACGATCCTTTTAAAGTATTGTTTATCTTTGCAAACACAGATCATCCACATTTTATTGTTATACCTATGTTTAAGCTAGAACTTCTTTGTATACAACATTTTTAGTTTTTTTTTTTTCTGGTGCTAAAATTATTAAACTGCTTGATGAACTGGCTTTGGAGCAAGCTACATAACACTGGTCGTGTGAAAAAAAGTCTTCTCTTAAATCGATCCCTGCTACTTTTAATGTCTGTCCTTGTCACTTATTAATGGTTATTGCAAAGCAAACTTTAACAAGAAACTGCACTCTTCTAAATTCAAAAGGATAGTCCGCCTGTGATGATGTTCTTAAAAACTTCGTTTCTAGTTTTGAAAAAATAAAAGCAAAAGACAGAAACATTATGATTTGACTTGAGAAAAGCCTCGAAGAATCACGTGAGAAACAAAAACAATATCAAATTTATAGTTCGCTATCGACCAAAAGTTGAGATGAAGTACTGAATAATGATTTGAATGGAGGAAAGCCTTCGAAAATAAGGGATTTGAATTTCAATGACAGGTTTTTAATTTCGCAGAAATTAAGGGGTTTTAATTCGCAACTCCAACGAACTATAGGGGGCACTGAAGTCACTGTCTAATGGCGGACTTAAAAACTAAAACAAACGCACATGGTAACGAAGAAAATGCTAAAAGTGTTGTGATTTTTGTTCGTACGTATGATTTTTTCGCTTTATTCTTTTTAAATCAATTTTCAAAGTCTAGTGGATATTCTGACCCACGCAGAAAGAAATGAGAATTCAAGAAGCATTACTAAACGTCAAAGATTAATGCAAACTACGTAGTTCGTAGTTCTAAGCAGCTATTTCCACGATGTTGAATTCGATATTTATCAATTCTTGATAAAACTAAATAATAATTGTGGCCTGACAAGAATAACAATTAATGCTAGAAAATTCAATATGACATTACAAATTGTTATCGAAAAAAGATGATACTTTTTTGCCTTGCTTGGCTAGCGCTTATTGTTTTCCATTTGTAGCTGTGTTATTTCTCTCGAATTCCCGAATCGGTTAATTTAAAAATTTTCTGCTTCGATTTTTCTAATTTCTGAGTTACGATTTAATTGTGTCATGTTATGCAAATCATCAACAAAAATCTCATGGATATATGGTGGTAGTTTTCTTTTCAGTTGATTGACCATTATTTCTTTTCACTTATCGAATTCTGTAATCTTACTACCATTTTATTCCACTCATGATAAAAATTAAAAATGGTTTAACTAAAAACGCGAAATCTCGCCAAGGCTACTTTGCTCGCACTATACTAAAACTATAGCCCTAAACAAATTTGGCGAAACCTTTCAGCTGAGAATAAAAGGAATAAAGTAAATTCTTTCTCGGTTATTCATTTTGTTCTACGATAATATATTCAAGAAAATATTTTGCATACTGTCCATTCCAACTAAATGCTGCTGTAAAATATGGTAAGTTTAATTAATTTAAGATTAAAAAAACTCCCATATTCTTACAAATTCATACAAAACAATAAAACTTTTTACCTTGTATAACGTTATCCAAGTTTGTTAATCCAGAATTTTCGCTTTCACCAATTATTAAGGAAATAATGAAAACTAACATTATTTTGAGGAGCTCGAGAATACTAAGGGACAAATTAATTTCTGTAGCTGACAGCAAGCTAAGACACATCGATTGCGTTAATAAATACTCAGAACAAACTGCCTGTGTTTACGTCAACAGACACACATGGAACGCAACGTGGCAATGTTTTAGTTTCAATTGCAGTTTTGTAAATCACCGCAAGGTAGCGTATTCGAGCGCTGGAGTTCCGAATTAATTTCTCCCGAACTAATTGAGATTTCGAAAAATCCTTTCTTAGTGGTTACTTTTGTAATCATGCAGACATGCCTGCCAAATTTCAAGTCTGAAGCTTCAGCGGTTTCGGCTGTGCGTTGATATATATATATATATATATGTTATCTCAGGACATTGATTTTTATATATTAAGATTAAATTGATTTTGGAGCCTAATTATTTCAAAAGTTCCCTTTTTATATCTGATAACAATTACAATCTATATAAACAAAACAGAAAATATGTATGTAATGTATATACGTATATGTGTGTGTATGTTCTCTATACCATCCACAGATTACGCTGGATCCCGACCAAATTTGGCAGGGAGGCACTTGGATTGGGCACCTAAGAAAGAACGTAGGGGGCGGGGGGGGGGGGTTTTGAACGACAAAAAAAAAAAAAAAGAACCGATCGAATTTCAATTTTAGGACCCGAAAATGGCGTTTTTCTATAATTTGAGGGCAAAAAAATACTCGCTTAAATAAGAACAAAATATCCGTGGAACCCCCTGATTTTTCTGCATTAGATAAAATTTGTTCCTATGTTCCAAGGCAATTGGAACGTGAATTATATCGGTTTCAAACTAATTTTATACTAAAATGTGGGCAATTGTTGAACAATACTTGTATTAAAATTTGTAGTGTGAAGAAAATACATTGAGAAGAAAGATCTGTTGCCATTTTTTACTATCGAACATGAAAAAAATTAAATTTTGGCTTTTGTTTTGAAACTTTTCTTGTATTCCGAGGGATTTAACTCCCCCCCCCCTTTTTTTGGCTATTTTGCCGCAATCTGTCGGGAAATTTCACAGATCTTTTTTGTTGAAACCTGATTGTTGAACATGCGCCATTTGACATAACTTTTGTTTTCGAGGTAGACCACCGTGCAAAGCCGGGCGACGCAGCTGGTAGTTTTATAAAAGCGAAGTATGCTTAAGTGTATAAGTAAACGAAGTATATAAGTAATCGAAGTATATAAGTGAACGAAGTATATAAGTAAACGAAGTATATAAGTAAACGAAGTACAGTAGACCCTCGTTTTACGCGGGTTTTTTTAAGCGATTTTGATTCGCGGTTTAAGATTTGACATCTTTATTTTATTTTACGCAGTTGAGTTTCGGTTATACCCGGATGCGGCAATGCAAACAGATAAAATTTTCCCCACTTTCAAAATCCAAACGCCTAAAGATTGCAGATTACACGTAATCAACTGCATTTTGGCGTGCTAATAATCGAGCTTGGGTCACTGGAGATATTATGCGATTGGTTCCGGAGTTTTTCCCAGAAGTAAAGTTATTAAACTCATACAGTTCAGAACTCACTGGAAGAAGAGCTTTTAGGAGTGACAAAGGAGGCTAAAACCAACGAGGATACCGACATCGGTGACGCACAACCAAAAACGTTCACATTGAAAATTTTGAGACATTCCTAGACAATAGAAATGATCTTTCTGATTTGTTAGTGAAGGAAGATTCTATCATGGAAATGACGCAAATGATCATGGATGCGTTAATGCTCAGCAAAGAATTAAAGAGAAAAATTCATAAAGACTAATTATAGCCAGCTCCTCTTCATAAACAGGACACGAAATTAATTTGTTTTCTTTATGCATGTTGTGCATAAAAGTCGATATAAGTACACATAAAGCTTGTTATACAATTAGTCATGACTAGAATGAAGTATTTTGTTATCTACAGTATCAAACCCCTATTTTAACACTAGTACTAGGTCTCAATTTACGCAGTTTCGATTTACGCGGCATTTCCGTGGAACGTAACCCCCGCGTAAAACGAGGGTTTACTGTATACTCAAAAATAAGACTACAGTGGTGGACATAATTATAAAATCAAAAAAAAATTTTTTTTTGTTTAATTATAGCTTAGCTCAATTTAACTTTTTTCACTAAAGTAAAGATGAATGGTTAAAAGAATAGTTCTAAAACTAGTACAACTCACCAGTTAAATTAAAAAGTTGATGAAGTTAGAGAATTTGAAAATTTAACAGCATTACGTAATTTTATCATTACGTAAAACCTTGACAAAAGTAAAAACTCAAAAGTAAAAAATCCAGGATTACAATAAAATTTTCTTCGAAAACGTTGATTTAAAGCTATCGAATGAATAAATGTTGCCATCAGTGATTGCTAAATATTTTGTTTTTGAAAATCAATGAGAAACTTTTAAATGCGCTGCTGGACAAAATTATAAACTCAAGTCCTTTTTCATTTTTTAAATCATAATTTAACCCAGTTTAATTTTGTTTTTTATTTAATAAAACAAATAACGCAATTTAAATACTCAACTTTAATATATAAATAAACCTTAAGAGCTCTTGTGTATTATTTTCTAAGTTTTGGATTTTCTCATCATTAACTTCTTTTCTGAAGAATAAAATAAAAACATTCTTGTCATTAGCTACTGCTTATTTTCATTATCATTATGTCAAGCGAAAAAAATAATAATAAAAAACATTTATTTTCATTTCAGACGATATTTTTTCCTCAGTTTAATTCTTCTTTATTATTCAAGTAAAACTTTTTATCGTCTGGTTTTCAGGTTCAGAATGATTTGAGCTTTTTTTAGTGCAAGTTTTCATTCTGTCGAGTTAAGTTCTTCGTGCTTTGGTATTCATTGAGTTTTGAAATGCCTCAATGTTTAAAACTTTCAGAGCAAGAAGTAGGAAAAATTGTGGCCTACAGAGATCCTGGTAAAACCCAGTGCTAAATTGCCTTTTTAGTTAAATGCTCCCAAGGGGCAGTAAAAAACGTACTGAAGGATCCCCCAAGTTATGGAAAAAGAAAAAAAACGGGGAGGCATTCGAAACTAACTGAGAGAGATCGAAGATATATTTTACGCACAGCATCAAACACTGGAGCTTCTTCCAGCAAAATTCTGAAGACTTTAAAACTCAAGGTAAGCTCTAGGACAGTTAGAAGAGTTCTACAACAATTTCAGAATATGAAGTGGAGAAAAATGAAAACACAGCCAAAACTGGAGGTTCAGCATATTGCTCAAAGACTTCAGTTTGCACAGAGATATATGTCTTGGAAAAAAATGTGGAATAAAGTTGTTTGGTCCGATGAAAAAAAATTCATCTTGGATGGTCCAGATGGCTTAAGATACTATTGGCATGACCTTAGAAAAAAGAACAACACATATTCAGCCGAAACTTTTGTAGAGGTTCTGTAATGGTTTGGGCTGGTTTCTTTCAGCATGGTAAAGCAGGATTGGCGTTTCTTAACGGAAGGCAGAACGCTGAAGATTACCAATTAATCCTGGAAGATCAACTCTTACCTTTTGCTCATCTGATTCCTGGAGGTAACTGGTTATTTCAGCAAGATAACGCGAGTTTATACACAGCGAAAAGTACAAAAGAATGGTTCAAGCGCTGGGGCATCAAAGTTATCAAATGGCCAGCTCGTAGTCCGGATCTTAATCCGATTGAAAATTTTTGGGGGACCATGGTTCGCAAAGATTATCATGATGGGCACCAGTACCAAACCGCAGAGGAATTAAAAAAGGCAATACTTTCAACAAGGAACCATATGCCACAGCAGCTGTTGGAAACTCTTGTGAAATCTTTCAGAAAAATGGTGGCCCAACTCGTTTTTAAAAGTTACGAGTTTACACGAATGGCCAGATTTAGTGCAGTGTTAATTTTTAAAACATTTCAAATATTGATTTTTTTTCAATTTATCCATGTCAATAGCAACATTGCATTTTTTTTATAAATCTATGCTTTTGTTTTACTAAAGTAATTGCAAATGTAACTTAATTAAACTTAAAAAATTAAAATTTTGTCAGCTTGTAATTGTGTTTATGCAGTATCGTAAGTTTGTCATTTTGTAATTCAGCATTGGTTCATTTTCGGATATTAAATGAATAAGTATTTGAATAAAATTCTACCAAACTTCAGAGTTTCTTACTTTTGAGTTGATACTTTTGTCCAGGTTTCATGTGTTATTAAGGTATTAAAGTAGAGAATTTTTTTAATTAATTATTTTTTATGAGTTATACTGAACTTAGGACTATTTAGTCAGTTATTCATCTTTACTGGAACAAATTGTTTTTTTAACTGAGTTAAATTATGATTGAAAAAATGAAAAAAAAAATGAGTTTATAATTTTGTCCAGCGATGCATTTCTATGTTTCTCGTTAATTTACAAAAACAAAACTTTTAGCAATCACAGATGGCAACATTTATTTATTCTATGGCCTTAAATTAACATTTTCGAACGAAACTTTCTCGTAATCCTGGCTTTTTTATCTTTGAGTTCATACTTTTGTCCAGGTTTCACGTAATGATAAAATATTAAATTAGCAAATTTTCTAAATTCATGAACTTTTTAATTTAACTGATAAGCTGTACTAATTTTAGAACTATTTCTCCAACTATTCATCTTAACTTCAATGAAAATAATTTAAACTGAGTCATGCTATAACTGAAACAAAAGAAAGAAAATTTGAGTCTTTAATTTTGTCCACCACTGTATTAACGGGAAGTGCCTTGTAGTTTTTAAAGCTGACATCTTTAAATAAAACAAATATTTAAATAGCATTAACAACTTACTAGTCTAATTTAGAATGAGTTTTCTTTCTTCTTAAGAAAAAAACTCATCATAAATAATTTGAGAAACTTATAATGCTTTAGTTATATTTTATTTAAAGATGTCAACATTAGGTACTGTTTTTGGGTGTCAGTTTTAGAGCACTGTACTTTAGCTGAAATAAACCTGATAACAATACACTTAATCTGTCAAAACATTAAGCCTTATAATGTTCAGTGAATGTTTTTTTTTTTTTTTTTTTTTTTTGAAATTAGAACATTTAAAATTATTTTTTTAAAACTATGTATAACGTAGCAGTTATATGATAGCACTGAGAGACAACAAAATTTCCCCGTAAATAAAATTCCAAATCTGAATAAGTAAAAAAGAATAAATAATTACTAAACAATAATAAATGATAGTAAAATTTAACACTGTTAAACTAAAATTTACATTTTATTTTTTTCTTAAATGTAAGTTAATGTTCTGTTTAGAAGACTCATGGGTATAAAAAACCTTTGTAAAAACTTAAACTAGGTTCTTACTACTTTCGTCTATGTCTATTGTACAGAAAAAAGTATCGAATTTGAAAGTTCGAGTAATTTTTTTTCTTGGTTACACTAAAACCCCATGTCATTTCAAGCATCTGTGTCAATTTTTACCTGCCTACATACAATATTCCATGTATTATTAATTTTCCAAATGTATACTCATTTTCTGAACACCCAAAATATATGTAGCATTTTAGTAGCCAATAACAACGCCAATGCATATACGAGCGCCCATCATTTCCGAAAAAATCTGCTAGGAGTTCGCGTTTATCTCTGAGATACGTTACTCGTGAAAAGCTTGCGTTGTATCCGTTTTGCATAAGTCAAATCGTCAACAGCCATGTCTCATGGTCAGAGAAGTATGACTGCGGATTAGGAGGTCCTGCGTTCAAAACCTGGATCGGGCATGGGTGTGATTCCTATCCTTCTCCTGTCCTTGTCCTTTTTACTTCCTTTTACAAAAAAGGAAGTATAGTATTCGCGAAAAAATTTTCACTCAAAAATCGGCCTTAATTTCCATTTTGCTCACCCCCGAATGAATCTTGAGTTTATTTTTCAACCCGACCACACGTGGGTATATGCCTAGGAACGTACGGACACCCGAAATATCCATTTTGACGATCCCCGAATCAATTAGAACGAGTTTTCTCGTGACGTCTGTATGTACGTATATATGTGTGTATGTATGTCGCATAACTCAAGAACGGAATATCCTAGAAAGTTGTAATTTGATACTTAAGACTCCTAGTGGGGTCCAGTTGTGCACCTCCCTTTTTGGTTGCATTCGGATGCTCCAAAGGGGGTCTTTTGCTCCCTTTTTGGGGGGGGGGGGAAATCATTGTTAATTTCGATGTAAACTCAAGTAGTGTTATGATTGGTCGGACACTTGGTGATATATGTACTATGGAAGTCAGGTTTGACACCAAATTACGGTACAGTTGGAAAAATGAAGTAGCGCCCCCCAAATTGCCCGTCTAGTAGGAACAAGACAACAATAGCGACAACATTAGTCAAATCGCATTGTAGAGGGAATCCCTTTGTATTATTAGGTGACACAATCTTTGACATAAGGTGTCAGCTGATTACCTTTGTTCATGATAATATCGTTTGGATCATCATCGTCAAAGAATGGGATATCTTTGGAAGGGGCGATAATGTGATTGTTATTGAAGCGCTTCTCCCACCAATACACCTTGTTCAGGTCAGCAAAACCAGGAGGATTGTATCCGCCATCCCCTGAAAACGAAAATCATACGTTAAACTCTCAAGTCAAGACAAAAAAGATTTTAGGAGCGAGAAACTCGTGATTTTGTTTTTTAAAGATTATTTCTCAAGTACTTTCTCATAATGCCTGCCGGCTCTGCTTTTTAATTGCTGGAAAAAACATTGAAAAATAATAAGACTTAATTTTGTTAATAAAGTTTAACTAATTTCGAGGCTCAATTTAAGCCAGCATAGATTTGTATTTTAAACAGTTCAAATTTTTGAAAAAATACAGGCTTTCGAAGCTTGCTAGATTCAAGTAAATCAATTCATTAGTTTTAAAGCGTTTTATAAAACAATTTTTTTTTTCAGTACATAATTGTTACAAATTTGAGCATACAAACTTGCAATATTTAGAGCATATTAGCGGTAAATGTAAGCCATTCTCTCATTATTCACAATATATACCGTTTTTGTTTCTTTCTCTATATAAGAATAGGTAACAGGTAAATTTATTTTAAGTTTTAAAAAGCGTATTCATGTTTAATACATATACGTTCGTACTTATTCATTCTTTATTGAATCATCTGTAAATACCCGTCAAGTACTACATTGTGTGAGTAATCACCGAGGATAAAATAAAAAGGTAATTTGAAATTATTTAAATATTGTGTGGGCACATAAACCCCATTTACATTGCAAATTTTTAGGGCACTGTTTAAAATTATGTCTTAGTGGGTTATGGTAAGTTGTGCTGATTCAACTCCCCCAATTAGATAACACTTTTTCTCTTTTATTTGGTAACTTAATACTTTTTTGCCATCTAATACTGTAGTGCTTTCACGAAACAAAATTTGCAGTAAAAAGTGATGATGACTCTTCAATTTAAGTAACAGGTGTATGAGTATTTTTTGTAAAAAAAAGTAACTTCTTACCTTTGAATCTGCTGAAATCTGAAACAGTAGATCGGACATCTTCAGATACATAAGGTTTATCTAACAAAGCATAGGAATGTTTAAGTAAAGTCACAACAAAGCAATAATTAAGTTCTTAAAATATGTATCTGAGAGTCAATATTCAAACAATTAAAATTTTTTTTTTTTTTAAATAATAAAGTATAGATTTATAAAAAGTAGAAACTCAACTAGATATCAACTTCCACAAATGAGACAGTGAGAAGCAAAGGGATGTAAATGGAATATTTAAAGTTTCGAGTAAATCGCGTTTAAAGTTCGGATCCTAGGTAGGCTTTCGTGAAAACCTTTTTCTAAATCAAGCTGCACAGCAGCATCTACTAGAAAACTACTAATACTATCTCTCGACCTAAGACAGAGTAGAGGTCCTTCTACGATTTGTACTAGTTATCTCCAAATTTTTGATTTTACCACTTACATCCCTTTGCTACTCACTGCCTCAAATGACGCTGTAAATGAATGCTTTAAGGAGAAACTAAGTTCGTGAAATTGTGACCATTTGAGGAGTTTACTTTCAAAACGGATTATATCCAGTTTTATATTTTTTTTGGCAAAACGAAAAAAACTTTTTACGCACAAACACTAACTGTTAGAATTTCGAATTTTTCACCATGTTTGGTAGAATAACAAGTGACTATTGGCATAAGTCTAGGAATTTTTCCATAACTTTATCAGACCTAAATTGCCAATTTTATTTTGGATATATTCCTTTTTGGTGTAAAAGAGTAGATAGCATCACTTTTGAAAAAAAAAACAAAACACATGTTTTTTTTCTTCAGAAATAAACTTTAAATTTGAAACAAAATATTCAACAATCACAATTTTTCAATTATTCACAATTTAATCATTAATTAATCACACTTTAATCGCAATTTAATAGGGACGAGTTCCACTTTTTGCTGTGAAAGACCTGGCGAGAAATAAGGGGATTTGTATAGTCACCGCTTAGGAGGTAAAACTAATGTTTACGCATTTTTAAACAGTAGATAAAAATTTCTTCGAGAAGAAAGAAATTCATGGGTCGATAGGGCTTATACTAGAGATTCTGAAAACGAAAAAAAAAAACGTTTTTTTTTTTCCCCCAAAAGTGTATATAATCCGTTTTGAAAGTAAACTCCTCATTTGTGACAAGGGCGAGGGAGGGGGTTGTGTGGAGAAGTGTGACATAACGCATTTTTTATAAGGTTTATGAAAATTAGCGTGACATATGGGAAAATGGAGAGAGGATAAGGCAAAGTATGACACTTCGTGACAAAGGGGAAGGGGGAATGTTGAAAAAAGTCTGATATCATTTTTGATGAGCCCTAAAGTTATTTTCTACATTCATATTATGTTAACAATTTAAAATTAACCAAAAGAAAAACATAAAATTGGTCTTTACAGTAACTTAAAACTAAAACAAAGATTTGAAATTAAAATGCAAAGTATTCTAAAAGTCATAAAAATGAGTTTCATGTTTCTTTTCCATGAAAGCTATAATGAAAAGGCTTTTCAGCAAAGTTTTATATCGAACTGATTCAATGCATTAGGATTCAGAAACGTGTTTAGAAATGCATTTTAGAGTTCATTTCGAAATTAAAAGTCACTTATATTCAATACTTTTCAATAAGATGATTTTTAAGAATAAAATTTAAAAAATGTTTATTTTAACAAAACTAGAAACTATTCCCCACCCTAACGTCTAAACTTATGTCCTTGAACTTCAATTTTGAAAAAATTTCGAGAGCTAATTCCGTGTCCAACTTCTCTCAAATGGCAAAAATGGCCTACAATTGCGTTTTTAGGACTTCGGCTCCGAAAAATTTCCATATTATTTCCATATTTTCCCACAGGTCATAATAGTAAAGTCTTAATATCGAAGGAGAAAAACCAATATTTCTCAATCAACTTTTGACGCTATTGAGAAACATTAGTTCATAAAATCTATTTGTCCATTAATCTCGTAGTATACTGACATTCATTACTACACTGTTAAAACTACAGGTTGCATTCGGCACCTTTCAGGGGTGAAACGCTTGTTCACCAGCGGCACCCATTACGGAGCCGAAATTGCACCTCTAACTAGGGTGAAAAACAGGCACCTTTCAAAAAGTAGGCAGCCGGGGTGAAAAGAATGAACCTACGGAGAGAGAAATGGCACCCTTACTGTAGATCCTCCTCCCCCCTCCCCCGTATTGTGTGCTTTTTTGAATATAATTGTGTTTTTTTTTTTTTTTTTTTTTTTTTTTTTAATAGTTTTGTTTTGATTCATGACAGTCTACGTTTTGCACACTTTTCACATTGCATGAATTCAGTACTGGAAATGATTAAAACTTGTAATTACAGCATTTGATCATATTTCAGAGTTTTCAACATAGTTAAGGAGTGCTCATTGCTTTAATTCATCTGATCATTCTCTACATCAGTGTTTCTCAACCTCTTTTGACCCGCGGGTCGGTAAAAGCAAATGAAAAACATTGCGGATCTGTGAAATTTTTATCCTTTTCTTAAAAATAAATAATAATAATTATAATAACTCTCGGGGCGGTAAAAAAAACTGGTGAAAAAACTCTGCGTACTGATAAGTTTTTTTTTTTTTTTTATAAAGTAATATTAAAAATGAATAAAACAATAAATATCTACAGACTTTATTTGGTATCAAAGAGTTGTCACAAATATATTTAAAGTTAAAGACGAGTAATTATTTCAATATCATAGTTAAGTTAATGATTATTTGTGAGAAATAACCGCACCGAAAGTAAAATGTAGATGTACTTATGAATTATTTACATGAAGAGCCAAAAATATTCTGGGATATTAAAGTTACGGAAAAACAAAATCCTTTCTCAAACGTTAAAAATTTCAATCAAGAGTAACAATAAAATAAAATGCATATGAAATTTTTCGACAGTTGAAAAACGTAAAGAAATAAGAAATTCCTAACGCTAACGAAACATTAAACGCTAGCAGGAAATGATTCAAACACTTGAACGAAAAAGAAAAAAAAAGCTAGACGGAGAGAGATTTCCTTTTTATTTTTTTGCACTCGCTGTTGTGTAGTAATCTACGAAGCACAAGAATCATTTTTATTTAGGTTCTCACTTGTTGATTAGTGATAAATTGCGGTTTTTATTTTGGTGATTAAATGTTGCTTATCGAGTACTCAAGAAAATAATGATAGATATATTTAGTAGCGTTTTGAATGATGGAAATTTCACGACAGTAACGGTCAACTGAAAATCAACAACTAACGGTACTACGGTATCGTAACGAACTACCGGTAACTGAAAAGCATTAAACGTACTTTTAACTATGTTTGAAAGCCCTAAAACCTACAAAGTGATCAAAAGCTGTACTTACTTGTTATTTTAAAGAATTATCCTAGAAAAGTTGAGATTTAATCCAATAGTGTACTTCATTCAATGTGAAAGACATTGAAGCCACGCTTAGATGCAACCTATCATTCATCCGCCATATTGAAGTGGTTGAATGGTGAATGTATGCCGGAAGCGCATGCGCTAGCAAGTCATTTTGCGATTGCTTGTTGTTTTGGCACCCCTGTCTACGATTGTCTGCTGTTTTGGCACCCCTGCTCTACTTCCTGGCTAGTATTGCACCCTTGGGCCCCATGCTTTCACCTTAGGGGGAACATATTCACTCGTCTGGAACCTCTGGTTGTAACAGTGTAGTTTGGGGGAAATTTCATTTATAAAAACAAAAATATATACCTCTAAGTGCTTCGTACTTAGAAGACAGTTTAGCTGGTTGGATAAATGTTCTATCTTCATCTGGAAAAAAATAACAAATGATTGTAACGACATATATTGAAAAGAAAATGACATTTGATTTAAAAAGGAATAATTAATTTATTAAAATGCTTTAAAAGGGGCTGAATTAACCCATGTTTATTACAGATCACGAGAGAAATGTAGGTACTATATTAAAGTCAGTGACAATTCCTATTAACAAAATAACTACTGAGTAAAAAAGAAAAAATGAAAATTCGACAGTAAACGATACAGTTTATTTCTAGCTTCATATCATAATGCTAACGCTTAAGAGTTTTTTTGTATTTGAAAATCAACTATAATAAAATGCTCAAATTGATTGATTGGTTTGGGAGCAGCATTAAGTATGCGAGCATGCCTTTTGTCCTAACAAACAAGCAATAAAGAAAAAAAGGAAAAGCAAAAAGAATGCGGTTCTGAATTGTCCAAAAAGTTACTGTTACTCAACAAAAACGCATAATACAATATCGATTGCTCCATCATGGGAACTTTTATGTAAAAACTCTTGAATGAAAGTTTACTTTCTTTTGAAATATGCTTTTTTGGACATTTTATCAATTGAAGCATAGAAAGTGTAGCACAACTTATGTAAATATGTTCTGTGAACTTTTTATATGGAGCTACAGAAAACTGAAAGTTGAAAAATTGGACAAGCAATGGATCTAGTTTTTCAAAAAGAAAATAGCACCAGCAGCTTCAAAATTATGAATAAAGTGGATAAAATAACAATAACAAAAAGACAAAAACAATAATAACAAACTAACAAAAAACAACAAAAACAATAATAATAATAATATTAATACAAATAACCCTAAAAGTTGATCTGATGATCAATATTATAATCATTGAGAAGAGATAACATGGAGGGAGTGAAGACTTTCATTCGTGAAAGAAAGACCCCAAGTCGCGTGATAGATTTTAAATATAGATGTCAACCATTCGTGGTTGTTGCGTCACGTGACTTGAGCTCTTTGCCAAAGCTTTCGCTTAGCCAATGATGGGACTTGCTCCCTCCATTTTAATTCCTGCTCTAAGATCATAATACTATATGAAAATTGCTGTTAAAAAGTATTGAATCACACCATTTATTGAGGATCTCTTGGACTTCACATATAGTGTAAGTTTCGGATGAATACAATCATCCAGAACCTCACAACGAAGAAGAAAAGTTTTTGAAATGCTCCTTGAAACTTCTAGAAAATCTGTTCGCGGCAATCGGCTCGTGATACAGTTAAGCGTCTATCGCATTTTGAGCCCTGCTCAATGGCAAAGTATTATTCCTAAATGAAGGTGATCATGATCGGGGAATTGAATTTTGTGAGTGGAACCATGCGAAATTTGAATAGAACGATCAAAACACATACACCTCTCTAAAGTCTTTAGATATGATCCCAATGATTTTTTTTTTTCTGTGAGGGTAGGTCAAAGCACAATGCTTACAGCACAAAACTTGCTACATTCAATGAGTTGGGGGTCTTCATTGAGAGGGAATGCGACCAAATACCAATCGAAGTGGTTAGAAACATTCTGGGTCTCATTGGTCAGAGTTTCTGTGCTTCAACCACAATGACTAACAATAAGAAAACTGTCTTTAAGTGGCTGGTTGCTACATAGGTCCACTTCATTTTCACACTTGAATCTTTTCCGTATCATTGAAAATTGTTTGTGTTATAGTCGTTCCTAGAGGGTATACATTTTTGGGGGACACTCTGTGTATACAAGGCGATTCTGAATTATTTTTACAAACATTAGACGACTAATACAGTGAGACCTGAGTAAGTTGACCATTTGCGGTGCACTACTTTAGTGGTCAACTTAAACAGGTGGTCAACTTACTGAGGTTGATTTACACGATAAGGGCTAATTCCGTGCCTGAAAAAAGCGGTCAACTTTGATCAACTTACAAGGGTAGTCAACTTCACAGGTTTTACTGTAATTACATAGAACATTGGATCACATTCCAGCCTCCTGGTAGGCAAAAAAGAGAAATATTAGAATTCCAACCTGATCTTACAACATTGTTGGGAAAGCAAATGAACGATACCATAAGTTGAACAATCAGATTTATTTTCAGTAAGTTACCACCTTATAGCCAGGGATAAGGCAGAAATACATGAAATACACCCCCAGCTCAGTCATTCCATCCGAGGACAGCAGTTACGGGTTTATTAGCACTCATCAGCCTGGAATGATCATTCTGGACTGAGCTGATGGTGTATTTTTCATGTAACCAGATTTATTGTTTAGGTAACCATGTGTCATGTTTCATGTAACCAGATTTATTGTTTGCTCACAGCAAGTGCTCAAATGCCGACCACACGCGTCGTTGCACAGGTAACATCGACGACGGAACGACCGGTTCACTCTCTCAAAGATTCACAGTGTCGGTTAATGCTGCTTCTCAGTGGAAATTTATAGGATGTAATGAACAGACTGATTTCAAAAATTTATAACAGAAAAGCGGTTAATGATTAAAAAAAAAAATCTTGAAAAAAATTCATGTGGTGGGCCGTGAATTTTTTCCCTAAGAGTTCCAAATTTTAGTGATTTTTTTTCAATAGATGGCGCTGCTGATAGTAAGCAAAAAAGAAGTCGAGCAAAAAAGAAGTCAAAAAAGAAGAATTGAAATTCACCGATTTTTCCTCCGATTACGACATGTGGTTACAGCCGGCGGTAGACATTTTGAAAATAGTGTTGTGTAATTTTGTTTATTTAAAACGTTTTTCGGAAAGCAGTCATGAAATTTATTATCTTTCTATGATTTATGGTCTTACGATCTGCAGCGCCATCTATTGGAAATTTTTTTAACTAAAATTTGGAACTCGGGGGGCGGGGGGACA
Organism: Uloborus diversus; assembly: GCF_026930045.1. NCBI lineage: Eukaryota > Metazoa > Arthropoda > Arachnida > Araneae > Uloboridae > Uloborus > Uloborus diversus. Next base: position 57,814,415 of record NC_072736.1, on the reverse strand, counting down.
CTTACGGCCCACCTCATGAATTTTCTGCAAGAATTTTTTTTTTTTTTTTTAATCATTGACCGTTTCCCTGTTATAAATTTTTTCAAACAATCTATTTCAAGACACCCTGCACATGCGGTAAATTATTGATTGTAGAGTGAAATCTGTGTAAGTTGAGCACTTGCGGTGCAGTACTTTGGTGGTCAACTTATAATGGAAACTGGTGGTGGTAATAATGGAAACTTTTTTCTTTCTTTTTCGTCATTTCTTGTCCCATGCATTCATTTTTTAACGAATTGGAATACTTTAAACTCACTTTCATTGTTTAACATTACTTTAAAACAATAAGAGAACATGTTAAAATATTTTTAGCGAAAACTTACCAGAATGACGAGTGAAGTATCGTACAAATTTAAAATTTCTGTGTATCGATCAAAAAAAAAAAAAAAAATTGCCTCATTGGTTATGAAAAACTACTTATTTGATATTAACAATTCCTAAAAATTCATAACACGTCAAAAGTGACTGAAATTCTTCATTTGATTTTTTCTTGTACATTTGTAACCATGGTAATCTATTTTTCAACAAAATAACTCCTTATTGAAGTTTGGCGCATTTTCTGGGGCTTAACATTAGCCCAATGATTTTTGACGGAAACATAAATATTCATAGGTTTCTCTGGTTATTTTTTTGAGGCATAACTGATGGAACTTTTAGTACAATCTAATGTTTTTGCCTAGCGGTCAATTTACAAAAAGTTTTTTTACAATACTCCAAACCAAAGCCGGTGTATATTAGTGGTCAAGATAGACAGGTGGTCAAGTTACAGAAGTTTTCCTTCATTATAAAAGATAGGACTAATTCCGTTCCTCACAAAAGCGGTCAACTTAGACAGGTGGTCAACTTAGCAGGTTTTACTGTATTAGGAGACGTGCTACGCAGGCAGAAAGGCAGGTACAAAATGACGTCAGAGAGTCACTTGTATTGCTTCATTTCACATGATCCATTTACACTTTCCTATTTTTGATTTCTCGGGATGGAAGGCGACCCTATGCTCCCGTGTAGTTATTGGGTCGCCCGGATGCGTACTATCACCACTCTCTATTTGTAAAACAGTTTAAAATCACCTGGTGATTCTAAACAACCGTCTATTATCAACTGCATTTTATAATTATGCTAATGTATTATTTCGAATCTCTTACCAGACTGCAGCACACGAGTCAAATCGTCATCGTCGTGAATGTCAATGTCATCTGAAATGGAAGAGAGAAAAAAGGAAAGATTAATGTTTTATTTTAGCTTTTATTAATTTTAGATGCGTGGCTCTAACACCAAGGTCATAAAATGTTGACATCAAGAAATAGTTTGCAAATAAAACATCGTAGATTTGTATGATATGAATTGCTGGCTGCGGGAAGACAAACACTTAAGAAATTGAATTTTATGCAGAAATATCATGGAGCTGCTGTACTAGTTTCAACTGCAACGGGAAAATGGAGATTCTGGTGGAGAGACCAAAAAAAAAAAAAAAAAGAGAAAAAAAAAATAGATAGACAGTAAGGCCCAACTTACTGCCGGCGTGCCACATGTGGTCCGCGAAGCTGATCCAAGTGACCCGTTACTTTGGTTAATGTTACGAATCGAAAACTATGTACTGGGAACGCCCAAAACAACCGATCGTCTTCAATCAGAATTCAGAATGATTGTTGCAAGTTTGGAGCCAAATAATCAGAAATTGCTTTCAAAAAAAAAAAAAAAAAAAACAGGTGGAATCTTTGTATATTAACAAAACAAGCATGTAATAATTATAACAAGTTTTTGTTTAGTATTTTTTTTTTCTTTTCCGAATTTTCACGTGTTACTTAGGGGGGAAAATGGGTATCTTTAAACTTTATAATGTGTTCTGGCCCACGAAATGTCTTACTATGAGGTGCAGCATTCGAGTTGAAAAAATGGTTGGGCACCCTTTCGCCTTGGAGAACGTTTTGAAGTAATTTGTTGCTTCAAATAACATTACTCAGTTTCAAAGGAAAAATTCATTACCATTACCGAACACAATGTTGACCGTTAAATTTATTGACTAATCTTCCTTATTCTTATAGCTTCTAAAATCAAACATTCAGAATGTACGAATTTTTAATCAATTTAATTAGTGTTCCTTATGAACAGCATGGACACAATCTACGGATTTCATAAAACCATGTAACGAGGTTTGAAACAATTCTATTGATAAACTGTACGGCCTGTAATTATTCTATCTACATACACACTGTATGACGCTGTTTTCAGAGGAAAATGTGGGGAAAAGTGGAACACAGCGGGGCTACGTGAAATAGTAAAATATTATCACATTTACAGCACCTCCTAGATAACAATATTTTATCTACAGTAAAACGTCAAAAATTGGAACTTATTGGGACCATAACTAATTTGGATTTTTAAATTGTTTGAATTTTCGAAAATATCCAAGAAACTACCGTTTAGGAAAATAGTGTGACATTTAATTTTAAAAATTGGTTATACAATACGCATTTCATACAATACTACCTTTTCAGACAGAATTTAACAAAAGTTAACTCTCATTTGTCTGCTGAAAAAAAAAAGGAAAATTCATTAAAACTGCATATGATTGCTTTCGGATTTTGACGTTTCGGATTCCTGGCGTTCGGATCCTCAAAGTTCTACTGCATGTTCTTAAACACAGAGTCATTTACATTCACGTATCATTTGTAGAAAAAAGAACAGTAGTTTTGAAAATGTGATTTTTAAAAATCGTGTCCATTATTTGCCCTCGCACCCTATAAATAAAAGCAGCAAAAAAAAAAGCAATCATGTACGTAAAAGGAAATCACATGGCTAGTGCAACGAACTGGATGTCAGACCAGACGTTTGCCGTGCAACAAAAGGCTCTCACATCGAACAAATGCAACTTTAAAGAAATAGATATATTTCTTATTATATTCATTTATCACTTATTGTAATATGCACAGTAGTTTCGAAAATTTGATTTTTGAAAATCTTGTACATCGTTTGTGCTCACCCTGTATAATAAAAGCTGATAATAATGTAATCACCTCCTTGAAAGGAAATCACATGGCGTGTGCAACGAACTGGATCACAGATCAGAAGTTTGCCGTGCAACAAAAGGCTCACACATCGAACATAAGTAACTTTAAAGAACTAGGTATATTTCTTAATACATTCATGTATCAGGTATCACTTATTGTAATATGCACAGTATTTTCGATATATATATATGTTATCTCAGGACATTGATTTTTATATATTAAGATTTTTCAGTTTCAAATGTTCATATGTGTGAATGTTCATATGTTCAAAATGTGTGAGCTTTTTGTTGCACGACAAACCCTGTATAATAAAAGCTGATAATAATGTAATCACCTCCTTGAAAGGAAATCACATGGCGTGTGCAACGAATTGGATTACAGGTCTGATCTGTAATCCAGTTCGTTGCACACGCCATGTGATTTCCTTTCATGGAGGTGATTATATTATTATCAGCTTTTATTATACAGGGTTTGTCGTGCAACAAAAAGCTCACATATTTTGAACATATGAACATTCACACATATGAACATTTGAAACTGAAAAATCTTAATATATAAAAATCAATGTCCTGAGATAACATATATATATATATATATATATATATATATATATATATATATATATATATATATCAACGCACAGCCGAAACCGCTGAAGCTTCAGACTTGAAATTTGGCAGACATGTCCGCATGATTACGAAAGTAACCACTAAGAAAGGATTTTTCGAAATCTCAATTAGTTCGGGAGAAATTAATTAAAACCCCTTAATTTCTGTGAAATTAAAACCTGTCATTGAAATTCCAATCCAATATTTTCGAAGGCTTTCCTCCATTCAAATCATTATTCAGTACTTCATCTCAACTTTTGGTCGATAGCGAACTATAAATTTGATATTGTTTTTGTTTCTCACGTGATTCTTCGAGGCTTTTCTCAAGTCAAATCATAATGTTTCTGTCTTTTGCTTTCATTTTTTCGAAGCTAGAAACGAAGTTTTTAAGAACATCATCACAGGCGGACTATCCTTTTGAAGTTAGAAGAATGCAGTTTCCTGTTAAAGTTTGCTTTGCAATAACCATTAATATGTCACAAGGACAGACATTAAAAGTAGCAGGGATCGATTTAAGAGAAGATTTTTTTTCACACGGCCAATGTTATGTGGCTTGCTCCAAAGTCAGTTCATCAAGCAGCTTAATAATTTTAGCACCAAAAAAAAAAAAAAACTAAAAATGTTGCATACAAAGAAGTTCTTGCTTAAACATAGGTATAACAATAAAATGTGGATGGCCTGTGTTTGCAAAGATAATCAATACTTTAAAAGGATCGTTAAAAACAGTTAAAATCGGTTAAGGACAAGGGCATATATATATAAGGAGTCCAGGGGTCCTGGGATCCTCCCAAAATTAGAAAAAGTTATAGGTAATAAGTAATTATTATAGGGGAGTTTCGAAACTAGGTGCACCAAGCAATGTGACCCCTGCTAATTCCATTACCCGAACAATACCGGGTACGGGAATGCTAGTTTGGTATATTTCTCATCAGATTTATGTATTATTAATTGTAATCTGCGCAGTAGTTTTGAAAATGATTTTTCGAATCTTGTTCATCATTTGTGCTCACTCAGTATAATAAAAGCAGATATAAAAGTAATTTAAACAAATAATGTGAATTGCGTCTGCATAATAATATAATACATTATTTTTGCTAAAAACGTCAAAAGAACTTTCAGTTTACAAAGACTTTGTCAAAATTTTATTCTACATAGTACAAAATAAGGCTAATTATTAATGACGGCAAAGGGAGTCTGCTTATTAGTAGCATTCTAATCTACGTTCCCGAGAAAGTCAAATCGAATTCTTCCGAGCACGAATTAATTATATTACATTAATTAGTTAATTAGATTGCTCTATTATCTAGTAGAAAGTGACGCAGCTAAACGCTGCATAACAATCTGGTTGTTTTGTTAACTAGCAGAGATTTCTCTGAAAATCGATAAAGGAAAATACTGAAACAATAGGTTTTATTTTAATCCCTTAAATAGCTGAGCTTAAGATGGCATACGATTGGACTAGCATTGCAAAGGTCACTAAGTTTGGCTGTTACCCGTAATAACGCTTCCTCAATTAATTATGCTTTTCGGTCTCTAAATTTAACAATATTTAATCATTCAAATACACTCTTAAAAAGCTGTCATCAATTCTAAACGTTTTGTTAGGAACAGCTTTTGAAGATGTTACAACAAAGTCGAAGCTTCAAAAAAAAAAAAAAAAAAAAAAACTACCATTTATCGGGCTGAATTTGCCTACTTTCCAAATATCAGTTTGTTTCATCCCTGAAACGTAATAAATTTCTTTTTACGTTTAGACCAGTGATGCTCCCCCCCCCCCTCCCCCCAAGTTACGCACCTCATAATAAGAAGGTTCTCAAGGACCAGAGCACGCATAACTTTTCAAAATATTTAACTTCCGAATAATTTGAGAAAATATGGAAAAGGAAAGAAAATTATAAACCGTGAAATGTTGTTAAAATTACTTGATGCTTATTTTATTAGTGAAAAATTTTATATCTGCTTTCCAGAAACTAATTTCTGAATGTTTGGATCCAAATTTGTGACTTCATTACTAATCGGGTGTTCTTTTTGCAAAATTAAACAAAACAACAGACCAAATACGCCAGTTTTGCGAGCAGCGTGTAGTCCATGGGCCGTAGGTTGGGCACCACTGTTTTAGATCGAAAAGAACTGCACTGGATGAAAGGTTTAACCCTTAGATATGTTGTAAAACTTCAGAAATGATACAACTAACCTTAGAAAAGTGCTCAAATTTACCCCGGATGACGGCAATAAAAAAAATTTAGCGTTTTAGTGACTACTGCTAGCTGCAGAGTCGGAGTCGAAGAGTTAGAGTCGGACTGATTTGGGGGAAATGGACTCGGAGTCAGGAGTCGAAGATCAAAAATTTCAAGCGTCGGTCATTTCCCCTCTAAGTCCGCAACTCTGCCAGTGGTTGCGGAGTAGGAGTCGAACTGATTTCGGGGTGAAAGAGTCATAGTCGTATGATCTTAAACTTCCGAAGTCGGACTACAAGTACATTTCAGGAATTTGGTATCAAACCAGCTTAATCCACATTCTAAAACTTTACAGAAACGAGAAAACAATCCCAGACAGCGATTTTATTTCAAAGGAAACCTTTTTTGTCAACAATTTTAGATCTGATTGAGCTGGATGAGTCCCAAATTAGTTTGTAGCGTGAGACGAGAGTACTTTTCAAAAAGGATGAAATTATGAAACAAAACAATTTTGAAACTTAATTGATTGAGCTGGGTTATTTGATATTAAACTCCTGGTTCATGCTTATAAAAATATGAATAATCAGAATTTAAATAGTCTTCATTTAATAAACGGTTATAAAAAAATTTCAGTCAAAACATTCGACAATCATTCGCTCTTTTTAACTCGTACTACCACAGCAAAAACGTTAGCACTATTTCAACTATGTTTATTTAGCCTATGGTTATATGCCTCTGGAAACTGAAAATGTAGTGAACAAGAATATAAGGGTGGATTTACGAGGAACATGGGAGAGGTGTTGTCCACCTCTCTCCAAGACCCCATTTCGAAGGCCGCCCATGCAAGACTCAAATCAACATATTTAAAAAAAAAAAAAAAAAGATTTAAGATGTAACTACATTCGAAATACAGTTTTAAAAATTTAAAGAGCTTAACAGAAGAAATGATAAAAGAGCTTATTTTGTGAAAATAGCTCTAAAAGTCATAGCTCATCTTCTTTAACTTTAACCAGTTCTTTGTGCTATGGATGGATTTGGACCACTGAGTAATTAAAAGGAAATCAACAACGTTTTATTGCACAAATGAGCATAAAAGTGCTTCGGCATTTACCGGATGTCTTTACATCCTAAAGCTTACTCTTTTGTATTGAAAGAAGGGGTTCCCGGAAACCTCGAAACACGTGTATGCAGTAATCTGCTTATTTGTGTGACAAAACGTTGTTGATTTCCTTTTACTTCTCTGCACAAAGGTGTTTATTTATTTCTTATTGAGTGATTAGTATGAAGAAGAATTCTATATGTTCAAAGGAGAAGAAAATCCACTTTCCCATAGAGCAAAGTTTGTTCAAAAAATATTATTTGAGTTACCTTCATTTTCCGAATAAAAACATTGTTCACAAAAGCAGTTGAGTATTTGCAAAAAACACGTTTTCAAATAATCTTCTACTTTATTTAGTCTTTTCTAATGTTACTTTCAGTCCTTTCAAAGAACTGAAATTGAAAAGCAAAATCGCTTCAGATAATGGAGGAATAAAATTTACATTTCATCATTCTTTTATAACCATTTTACTATTTTTCTCCTTCTGCTTCTAGGAAATATTGCGAGTGTATGTTATTTAACACCACTGCAGATACTTCGCAGATGCTAAATCGATTCTTTCATACTCCACATTTGAGATAATAAAAAAGATCACCTTACAAGCAATTTAAAGGAGATGGTATTTTAATCTCTTAAAAGCCGAAAGCCATGAAATTTCAAAGCGATTCGATCTGCTAAAAGTAAGAGCAATCATCGAACAATAAACGCTTGCACATATGAAGGGCAAATTTGAAACGTTTTGTTGTTAGCTTCGCTATTCACTGGCATTACTTACAGTCAATAATTGAATTTCTCTTAATGCATTTCTCTCTTATAAATAAGATTTAAAAAAAGATTAAAACTACAGTATGATAGTTCGAGATTCCCTAAATCCAGAATCTCGAAATCCAGGAGACCCGAAAACCAGAACTTTTCCCCTTAAATATTAAAAAAAAAATAAAAAAAATCCTACTTTTTTTCCAGTTTTAGAAGTCCTAAATTGTTAACGTTTGTTGTTGAAAATACAGTACTTTCAGTTCAGCCTTTTTTTAAACGTTTTTCGCTGCCTTTCATTCAGATTGATCAAAAAATAAAAGAAATTTAGCGCAACGTTAGTGAAACCAGGAAAAATGACAATTTTGAGTCAGAATACAAAGTCTGGAAAATTCCGAAATTCTGAGAGGTCGCGGTCCCTAACATTCTGGATTTGAGGTCCTAAACTGTACATGGGTCATTCTTCAAAAAGTGTAACTTTTCTGTCACACGTCTTTTGCAGTAAAAATTTTAAGGAACAATTCATTTAACAATGATTTTTAATTTCATAAAAAATATATCTATTTAAGCCTGCCAACATTTTTTTCTTAATAATTTTTATTTTAATATATTTTTGGTTCACAACATGTGAATTCTCACCTACGTGGCATGTCACACGCCTTGCGCGGTTGTTTATGTTGCTTAATAACTTATTTCTTTAAAAGTATATACTTCTTTATTTATTATTCCTTTCACATGTGTCTCAAATACTAATTGTTTAAGTATATTTAATTTTTTAATAATGTGTTTTAGTTCGTTTTAGAAGGACAAGAAGTCATGTCACACGATAAATTCTCACCTCTGTTACCTAACACGTGGCAGTAATGGCATCAAATTCTATTTCCCATGATACAAGGGTTGTTTATTTTCAGCCATAGCTGAAATTGTGAGATTTTTGTCGAAAACCAAGAAGATAGATTTTGCTTTAAAAACTTTGTGTGGTTATTCTGACTTCTCACCTCCGCGAACTTGAATTTCAGGGATGTAAATTAATGTAAAAAAAGTGAACACGTTTTCATATGCTTAATATGTGCAGATTGTAGCAACGAAGAAAAAAAAATATTTTCCGTGAAAAATATATCTATCAGGCCTATATTAATGGAAAGATCCTCACCTCCGTGAATCTCACCTCCATGACAGACCTTATCAATGTCATTATTTCTGAGGTGAAAATAACTGATAGAGGGGAAATACATCAATAATAGGCATTCTACTAAAATTATAAATTGCCAGTATATCCTCAAATTTACTAAATACTATTTTTTAACATACATTTGAAACTGCTAATCAAGCCGTACTTTATTAATTAAGAGAGCTTAATATTACATTCCCACTAATCATTAAAATAGCTGATTGTTTGCACAATTAGCAAAATTAACACTTTGATATTAAATTGACCTCTATTTTTAAATATTAAAATTTTTTTTCTTCTTTTTTATTTCCGCGAACAAGGCATTTTTTTATTTATGAGTAAAATAATTGGAACTTCGCTGGGCCATTGTTTGTGGTTACTTCTAGTAGGTAACACTTTCATGTAAAAATTTAAAAAAAGGAAACAAAAGGTTTCGAAACTCAAAAATATTTGTGTTCAAAAGTTACGTTTTCTGGAGAATGACTCACATACGTTTTTACTGAATTTAGAATTAATAACATATTTCAGCCGTTGAAATCAAACAAGCGGTGTGACGTTACGCGCACTTGGATCTAAAAAAAAAAATTACTTACGATTTTTCGGCGATGGAACAACGCAAATTCTGACTTAATTTATGCATATTGCGCATACGCGAGCAAGTCAAGATGTGCCAAGAAATGCGCATGCTCAGAGAAACAGTTTAAGTACTTTCCAGCATATGTTACGTGATATTTTTTTATTTCTTTTCACACTTAATACACAATTAAAAGTCATAAATCATTCTGAAAATACTGACGTAGAACATCGGGAATTTTTTAAATTTTGGCCATGAAAAATTGAGCACTTTCTCCATGACGGTTTTTATTCTCCTGCCTGCTTTCAAAATAATGCACAAAAAAAGCTAAAATTTATCAATTACTTAAAATTTATTTTAAATAAATTAAATACAAAAAAAAAAAAAAACTGATACGAAATTCAAATATTTTCAATTCTGTCCAAGCGAAATATTTGAGTAAATAAAACTCCGGTCAAGTTTTAGTTCCTGTTTCATAGTTATACACTCGACTCAAAAATTATTAAATTAGAAGTTTAGGTTTGGTTCGAGATAATACAGAAACCTGCCATGTAGTGTCAAGTTAACGTTCGTCATGTTTGTTCTCATTAAAGAGATTTCCTCATGAATGGGATGATCGATTGAACCACTCCCCCTAATGAGGAACCAATAATCTTATGGATCGCTAATAGGAAGCAACAGTTGAATCCTTTTGCACTTACCGTATGAGACGGTGAGAAGTAAAGGGAAGTGGACATTTTCATGTTTTGAGCAAAACGTGTTGAAAGTTCAGATTCTAGATAGGCTTTCATTGTGAAGTTTTTCTAAATTATGCTGTATAGCAGCAACTACCATCTCTTGTCCTAACAGAGGGGAGGTTTTCCTGCCTTTTATACTGTTTATCTCTAAGTTTTTAATTTTGCCATTTAAATGTCTTTGCTTCTCACTTTCACTTATAGAAGTTGCAATTTCACACTCGATTGAAACTCTAAATCTACGGTGATTATTATTTATTATTCTCAAAAATAGTTTCGAAAATCGAATTTTGTAAATTAGTTTAAACTATAGTGCCTACGAAACAAGATGAAGCTTTATTTCTTCTAATATTAAACTTTGATGCCTCCATTAAAAGCCTTAAACGCTGTTTCATGAAATATTCACGAAATAAAGATAAAAAAGAGAAACGCGGAACTAAATTGTAACAAAATCTCGCGTCTGCTAATGTAAACACCGCGAAATTGAACGTACACCTCGGCCCCACTGCCCTCTAGCGGTTTTCATACATTTTGTCTTCAAGAATCGAAGGGGAAAAAGCGCCGATCGGCACACTATTCTTTCTAGGCACTATAGTTTAAACCTACGACATTACAATAATCATATTTATTTCATTTGTATGAGCTGTATATATAAGAAATTAAAGAATGTCTCAATTGAACGGGTTAAAATGACAATGGTGTAAAAAAATTCATATTTTTTTACATTATCTTATTTACCTATAATTTTTTAGTTCATTTATTTCATTTTTATGAACTGTATATATTTAAATATATAAGAAATTAAAGAATGTCTCAATTGAACGGGTTAAAATGACAATGGTGTAAAAAATTTCATATTTGTTTTACATTATCTTATTTACTTATAATTTTTTAGTTCATTTATTTCATTTTTATGAACTGAACTGTATATATATATATATATATATATATATATATATATATATATATATATATATAAGAAATTAAAGAATGTCTCAATTGAACGGTTAGAATGACAATGGTGTTAAAAATTTCATAATTTGTACTAAGCATGGACATTTTCTATTTAAGAGAATCTTAAATAGAGAAAATTCTATTCTTATATGGAACATTCCTTAAGAGAGAAATGCCATGCATACTTTCTCTATTAATTGTAAAAAGAAATACTAAAACATATTCGACCGAAGAAGCACACAAAAATTGCCCACTAACTTTAAATATTGTTCAAGTGAGAATGTTTTAAATCAGGTGCTCAACCTACGTGCCGCTTTCCACATCCGACCCACGAAACTGATCCATGTGCCCCGTTAGTTGACTCAATGTTACAAATCGAAAAGCAAGATTAGAGTCACAAATTTGGAGACAAATGTGCAGTAATCGGTTTCTGAAGAACATGCAATTTATAAAATAAGCCTCTAAGTAATTATAACAAAAATTACTGATCAGCAATTATCTTTCTCTTTTCATTTTTTCCATATTGTTTAGAAAACAATGAACAATTTTGAAATATTATATGTTTTCTGGCCAGCGAGAATGGCTTTAATTTGAGATGCGACCCTAGAGCAGAAAAAGATTGTGCACCATTGTTTTAAATAATGTTTATCAAAACTATCAACCCATTTTATTAGCCGTTTATTTTGTCACGAGTAACACTATTCTATTATAAATTCTTTGTTTTTTTTTGGTTTGCTACAGGCTACAGAACGTACACATTAGAATATTAAACGCATAACGAGTTGTTAAGGGAAGTTTTTTTTTTCCAGACACAGAGCTGCAACTATGGTTTTTTTAACAATCAGGGCACAAAAGTTCATCAGTAGCAGTCATAGGAGATAAAAAAAGAAAAACAGCAAAAAGGAGAAATGACAACCCTACGGGTTATGCACCTTGCAAAGCAAAAAAAAAAAAAAAAAAAACCTATAAGCCCAAAACAGGCCAGAAAATAAATAAATAAATAAAAAATAAATAAATAAATAAATGAATAAATGAAAAATAAATAAATAAATAATAATAAATAAATAATTGCAAGAATTGGGGTGTTGACAAAGTTTTCTGAATCAATATTGTTACAATATTAATTTACGGAGAAGAACAAAATTATTCTCTGCTCGATTAGTGCAACCGGTTCTATTTTTGAACAGCACATGAAGTTTTTAGCCAATATGTATGTAGCAAGTATTTTTATAACAATTTTAACTTACCAAAAAAGTTCCTAACACATAAGCCGCATCAAGGTTTTTGCACCGAAAAATCAAATAGCCTAACATGCACGAGCAAACACAGTTTAGACTTGGATGTGTAACAAGAGAAGATGACCTCATTAGTAACATTTTTTTTTTCATCATACTCCTCTCGCCATGAAGCATTTTTCTTTTAAAAAATCCATGTAATTCAGGCCTCACTTAGATAATACCAATAAATAAAAAAAATAAACAAATCGTTGCAATATATTTTAGAAAAAGGTGAACAATTAAAAATACTCAAGTGTTAGAAGGCATACGTTCATTATGCTTAGAACTGCTTATTATTTGAAAACTCGAGTCACATCTTCAGTCCGAAACTCATCCTAATTTGAATAACTCCGCCTCATAAAATAATTACAACTTTCCTTGTCGAACAATGAACCTCATTACTTTCCATATATCGGGTCTTAATTGGCAGAAAATGATAATCATTATTCTGGTCCGTTTCATTGATTTTTTATAATGTGAGATATTTGTGCATTTCAGGAGTTTGATTTGGATACTAAGAGCAGTGTAGGATTAAATTCAATTGGATTTAGGAACAAAATAATGAAATTAAACTTAAGAATCTGTTTATTCTTGAAACGTTTCTTAATGAGAGCTAATTCATTGATACTGAGAAACATGATCGTAACACAATACAAATTACCCGAGTATTATGTTTCAGTGTTTTCTGTAAGCATAACTTTTCCTAATTGACTTGTAAAATTAAAATATCTAAAATAATGCAATTGTAAATTTTACAAGTATTGCAGTTTTCTGTATCCAATCTTCCAAAACGTTGACTTTAATTGTAAAAGTTCATTATTAAGGTTTTGTGAAATGAACTTAAAGTGAAAGAAGTGCAGAAAAAAATTGCAATGAGAATCCACAGATTTCTTTTCACCCAACTTGTAGTGGAACTTAAAAACAAAATTTAAATAAAAGCGCATTTGAATAAATCATGAAAGATGGAGTAACATAATGGGGTTGTTTCCTTCAGTCAAACGTAGTACTTTTTGTCACTGAAGTTGATAGAAAAAGCAAAAAAATTAATTAATTAATTAATTAATAAATGAACAAATAAATAAATTAATTAATAAATAAATGAACAAATAAATAAATTAAATAAAATAACATAGACCCAGAAAATACTTTTATTTTCCCAACAGTTATTTTTTTAATTAATTTTTTTAAATGACAGATTTTTGAAACAAGGCGTTGTCTTGATGACGTCACAAATGATGCACTTTGCCGCATCTTTCTACCGCGATTCCACGTTAGATCAAGAAGCGTAATCAAGAAGCGAATTAAAGTTACGCTTTACGCTTGCTATCAACCATATCGTTGTCAGTACACGTGAGTAAAGATGAGAATTAAATATTTTGCTCTGTGAATGGCATTTCATCATTTGTGATGTCATCGGACAGAAGTAAAAGCATTGAAAGCGCGCCGATTTAAGTAATTTTTTTAAAACATTAAACGTAAACAAATTATTTAAAAAATGGTCAGATCCTATGTTTTTAAGCATGTTCTTTCAGAAAAAAAAAATACTCTTAAAATTTTGGAAACGTACCCCACTAGTACTTCACCCTGCCTTATCGAACGCAGAGTTCAGTTTTGCTCGGGGGGGGGGGGGGGGGTTTGCTTGTAAATGAGACAATCTTAACTTTAGCGCTAGTTTAAGTTTGCGAAAAAGTTTATGTGTGTCCTTTACGTCACTTGATAATAATTAACAAAGGATCCATTTAGCCCCACATGCACCTGACTAACTGTGCAAAACATTTAAAAAAACATATAAGCATATTACTAAACAAATAAACACTGCACTGAAAGTTTGTAGGCCTTAATCGATATTTAAAATGTTAATAACAAGAACTTTATCATTCAATAATAACAAAAATATTTTTATACTTACAACAAAATATTACAATATGAGTGTCAACTTTTGAAAAGTGCTTAAATTATCATATTCTGGGATTTTCAGAGGTAATTTTTCTTGACTGGAAGACTACATTGTAAAAATATTACTTGATAGATGGTTTTAAAAGCAGAGTAAATATTTCGCCATTTCACTTTGTCCCACATTCCCCTACTTTTACAGATGAATTGCGGTAGTGAAGAGCAAAGAGATGCAAGTGGCAAAATTAAAAATTTGTAGATAACCAGTACAAATGGTAGGTGAACGCCTCCTCTGTCTTGGGGCAAGAGATAGTACTAGTAGCACTGGTAGGTGCAGCTGTATAGCATGATTTGGAAAAAAAATTCGATGAAAGCCTACCTAGGACATAATCTTTATACGCGTTCTACTCAAAACTTGAAAATGTCCACTTACATCCCTTTGCTTCTCACTGCCTCAAATGTACTAAGCAAAACAATTTATTTCACACGAATTGTTGAGTTCCCTTTGGGGTCCATGTGTAGAGAGGGCTCACAGTCGTTACATTGGCGCTACCGTAAAACCACCAGTTTTATGTTAAATTCTCATTTGTTAGTGGTTTCTAACCTACGGCCCGCGGGTCATATCCAGCTTGCAAACCTGATCTTTATGACTCGTTGTTTTGTTTAATGTTACAAATCGAAAAGGACGATTAATGACTATGTTACAAATTCAAATCCAAAGTATTCAGAAATTGGTTTCTGAAAAACAAATGTATTTCATAAAAAAAACAATATAGTATGTAATTGATAACAACTGTTATAGATTTTTAATTTTCTTTTTTTTTCCGATATTTTCTCATGTTATTCAGAAAAAAGTTAAATATTTTGAAATTTTATATGTGTTCTGACCCGCGAGAATCATTTTAATATGAGGTGTGGTCCTTGTGTAGAAAAAGATTGGGCACCACTTCTCTGTATCACAAAAAAAAAAAAAAAAAAAATGCTTTTCCTTTGTGTAGTTCTAATCACGAGTAGTAAACATACGTTACTATCAAAACATGTTTTTCGTATGTTTTCAGCTGCATCATTTCTCTGTTCACGGTAGTTGTCCTTTGGAAGGATATTATCTACTCCACAAATATTAGAAGTTAAGTGGCACAAGGGGTAAATATGATTTATTATATGTAGACCCAATGTATCATCACTCAATATGTCAGCACCGCTTAAACAAGTTGACGATCATGTAAATGTTGTTTCGTGAAAATGTTAGATGCTAGATTAACTACGCACACCACATGTTTCGAAAAAGCAAAGCATCCGATAAGTTGTTTTCGGAAATACATACGGTTAGTTTTCGATTTACGAACTGTTTAGGACCAAAAAACTATTCGTAAAATCAAGTTTATAAAACTGAATAGCATTGTTTCAATAAAAGTAAGATCTCGAGCGTTCGTAAATTAGAGGCTAGTAAAATCGAGCGTAATCTTATATATATTTAGATATTAGATAAACTACACTAAATTATTCGTATTTTGTGCATGGAAAGGAAAAGTAACGTTCAATGAATTTATTTAAGAATGAAAGGGATTTTTCTTTTATTCAAATATTTTATGCTCCATGAGTTGAAGTTAGGCCCTAACACAGATAAAGCAAAGCGAAACATATGCTGTACTAAACTTGGAGGCTTGGGCAACCCCATCGTTGCAATTAGATAGTTCATTCATCTATATAATTTTGATGGTTTTATGATTTTATTATAACATTAATATAAACTAGCTGCATCGCCCGGCTTTTCACGGTGCACCTCGAGAAAAACAGTTATGTCTAGCGACGCGTGTTCAACAAGCAGCTTGAAAAAAAAAAAAAAAAAAACAGTAAAATTTTGAGGCAGATTGCGGAAAAATAACCAAAAAGTAAACATTTTAAATCCCTCGATTGCAGGAAAAGCCTCAAAACAAAAATCAAAATTTTATTTGTTTGAATTCAAGAAAAAATTGCAACAGATCTTTCATTTAATGATTTTCTTCACGCTACAAATTTTAATTAAAAAGCATTGTTACTGAAAATTGAAATGAAGCACTGAATAATAATTTGAATGGAGGAAAGATTTCGAAAAATAGGGATTTTATATCGAAAGCTAAGCGTCATAATTAATAGTTTTTAATTGATATCTCCACTAATTATTATCGGAGGATCATGTTAAATAGCCAAACATGAAGACAGGAAGATTACTAATCCATCGATACCTGGCTCGATGGTCAGTTCACTGTCGTTCGGGAGAAGAAACTTGGACATAGATGCATAGATACACAGGTACATACATAGATACATACGCTCAGCTTTTAATTATATAAGATTATTTAAAAAATATTCCCCCCCCCCCTCTTTAGTTCTCCAAACAGTTTTTATGTCATTAATTTTACTATCAAGCTATCAGTTACGGTGGTAACTATTACTTTTGTTTTCTCTCGTATAATATCAAACAAATAATTTGAAATAAAAATGTTGAAACCGAATTAAAAGAGCCTAACACTAGAAGAATAAAGAGCATTTCGCACAAATTAGAATTACAGTCTACGTAAAATAAAAAACACTGCACGCTGATACTAAAAGTTTCCGTATAATTTCACGTTTTCTAAGAAAAGAAAATATTCGATTAATTCATTTTTAAGGGATCCTTTACAGTGGGGACTTTGGGACAGGGACCTCATTGCTCTGCAGAAAAATCACATTTCCGCCTCGGAACAAAAGTCATAGATTCAACTTTGATTACTGATCGAAACAAGCATTTCTGCGAAGTTGACATTGTACAAAAGGTCCCACAGTTGAGTTTTGAGAGTTTCATTTGTAAACAAATATATTTCAGAAGGGAATAAAATTAATATTGTAATATTTTACTCTCAGAAATGTCACAAAAAATTTCCTCATTACAACAACAACAAAGAGAATGGGTAGTGAAAATAAACTTACAAAATATTTATTTGCATCACCAATCATGGTTTAGTTGGAAAATAGATTATATTCTTCATGTTAAAATTTTTGGGGAGGAAGGCACAAAATGCCTCGCAGCTGAGTTCTGAAAGTTTCATTTGTAAATAAATCCATTTCAGAATGGATTAAAATTAGTTTTGTCATACTTTACTCGCAGAAATGTCATATGAAATTTCCTCATTACAAAAAAGAAAATGAACTAGGAAAAATAAATTCATACAGAATATTCATATGTGTAACCAGTTGAAAAATAGACTAGGTTCTTCATGCAAAATTTTTGGGGAACAAGTGCACAAAATGTCACACAGTTAAGTTCTGAAAGTTTCACTTGTAAACAAATCTAGTTCAGAGTGGAATAAGGAATAAAGTTAATATTGTAATACTTTACTCACACAATTGCCCTAAAAAATCCCTGATTACAACGAAAAAAGAAAAGGATGGGAAAAAATAAACTCACAGAATATTCATTTGAACCACCAGACATGGTTTAATTGGAAAATAGATTAGGCTCTTAATCTCTTGGAGTTCAGGTAAACATTTTTGGGGGAAAAATACACAAAATGTCAAAGTTGAGTTCTGAAAGTTGCCTTTGTAACCAAATATATTTTACCCAAGCTAAAACCCTGTGACACGACAGCTCGTGAGGACCAAGGCCTGCTGTGCCCAACTCAGTTTTCCTACTTATGGGTTCTGGGCTGCAAGACAGATGTTCCGGTTAGGTGGTCAGCCTAACGCGGAACCCCCAGTGTTTGGTTCCCAAGTACTCTTGGTACTCATTTTATCGATCCGCTGATGGGATGAACGCTTGAGACAACTGTGCTCAACCTGGGAATAGAACCCGGGCCTGTGGCATGGGAGCACGAAGCACTGCCACTGAGGCTTCAAAATATGGTTTTTACCTTCGAATAAAATCAGTCTAATACTTAGCCCGTAAGAATGTGCAGAACAATCACTCATTTCTACGAAAAAGAAAATAGTTTAGGGAAAATATACCCACGGAATGTATATTTGTATCACCAATTATGTTTTAGTTGGAAAATAGATCGGGTTTCTTTTAATCTCTTGGAGCTCATTTAAACATTTTTCTGAACCCACAAATATCCCCCATTGTTGAGTTTTGAAAACTGCATTTTTAACCGAATATATTTTAGATTCGAATAAAACTAATTTAATACTTAAATTGTAGGAATGTTCTAAACACCCACTCAATACAACGAAAAATGAAAATAAATAGCGAAAGTAAACTCACAGAATTTATGTCATCAATTATTGCTCAGTTCGAAAATGGATTAGGTCCTTTTTAATCTCTTGGAGCTCATTTAAACATTTTTCTGAACCCACAAATATCACATTGTTGAGTATTGAAAATTGCATCAATACAACGAAAAATGAAAATAGATAGCGAAAGTAAACTTACAGAATTCATGTTATCAATTATTGCTCAGTTCGAAAATGGATTAGGTCCTTTTTAATCTCTTGGAGCTCATTTAAACATTTTTCTGAACCCACAAATATCACATTGTTGAGTTTTGAAAATTGCATTTTTAACAGAATATATTTTAGATTCGAGTAAAAATAATTTAATACTTAAATTGTAGGAATGTCCTAAACACCCACTCAATACAACGAAAAATGAAAATAAATAGCGAATGTAAACTTACAGAATTTGTGTCACCAATTATGGCTCAGTTGGAAAATGGATTAGTTCCTTTTTAATATCTTAGAGCTCGTGTAAACATATTTGTCAGGCTCCCAGGTAATTAGAAGTAGCATTAAGCAGGAGTCATTCATTATCATTTAAATCGCGATTGTAAAGAATTAAATACCGCCATTTTAATTCAAGAAATTGTAAGCATTTTTAATCTCAATCACGTCGTATTACGCTTCACACAAATTCAAACTATTTATCACGTGGTATCGCAATGCCGAGTTTATTTCATCTCCAGTGCTAGGGCTATTAAAATGTGGATGTTCATCTTGGGCTACATCGAAATCCGCAACACTTTGGGGGAAGTTCTAATTTAATTAGAACTGGCGTTGAGTAATGAACATTACACATTCGCATCTCATTTTAGAACTAAAATCTCCTGGAAACCGTTTTTAATTTAATTAAAAACAGCTTTTACGTGGCACCATGAACTAATAAGTGTCCAGATCCGTTTCTGGTCGTGACTTTATTTTTTCATTTTTAAATGAAGAAAACCATAAATCAGATCAGAATTCGTTTCAATTTCACTCATGTAATAAAAAGTGAACTTCGTCTTCAACTTGGACCCTCAGTTGCCATATATCGCTGTTTCGGTGGAACATTGACGTAACTGCAAAATTAATAGAAAATGAGTTGTTCGTCACTGGGTCCAAACGTGGTCAACACATACGGAGGAGCACTGACAGATTTGTTTTCCAACTTTTAGCCACCAGGGCAGTAAATCAACTAAAGGGTGTTTTTTTAGAGGTATAGAACTTTAAGTTGGCAACACTGTTTGATATGTGTGAAATTTTGATAGCTGTCACTTGTTTTGTGTTCAGTTCGGTTTGCCATTTCATCATGAATAAACAACAAGGCGGTGCAACAAGCCACACAACGCGTGTCACAATTGATTTATTAAAAGAAACGTTCGGTGAACGAATAATTTCACGCAATGGACCCGTGAACTGGCCTGCAATATCATGCGATTTAACACCGCTGGACTACTTTTTGTGGGACTATGTGAAGTCTCTGGTCTGCACCGATAAGCCGCAGACGATTGACGCCTTGGAAGAGAACATTCGCCACCTTTATTACTGACATACGGCCTTTATTGCTGCAAGAAGTGAGAAAATTGGACTTTCCAATTGGACTTTCTCCGAGCCAGCCGAGGTGACCATATGCCAGAAATCATATTTAAATAAAAATGACAAAGAATCATCTTTCGAATAAAGCAACATTCAAGGCAATGAACAACATTTAACTGTGTTTTATTTGAACCTAAAGTTCTATACCTCTAAAAAAAAAACACCCTTTATGTTTCATTGTATGATATTGTATGAGATTGCTGCATTTATATTAAGTTCTATTGTAAAATTACACTTTTTGCAGTTGCGTCAGTGTTCCATCGGAACAGCAATATGATAATAGATCAAAGCAGAAAAAAAAAAAGGTTGGAAAAACTGTTGGAGAATGTAGAACCCATCAAGTCAAAGATTCTACCGCACAATTATGAGTCATAAAAATAAATGTAAAATTGATATAGGGTGTTCACTTTTTAAGAAATCCTCATTCTGCAAACTTAATAGTTCAATTTTAATTGTAGTTGAAAATAGGGTAATGACACTCAGCGGGTAACCCCGTTCTCGAAAATATCTATAAATAGAGTGAAATTAAAAACTCGCAGCCGGTACCACCATATAGCTAACGTCATTGTAAATTTAGAGTTAGGATAAAGTCACTGCTGGAAGGAAGGTGTTTTTGTGAACTCACGTAATTAGCTTGCTGTTGTTTTGTTATATATGATTCTGCGACATCTAACAGGTGAGTGAACATTCTTATTTTTAAACATTAATTTATCCATTACGTCTATAAAATAGATAAATGAATAACTTTTATTTATTTTTGCAGTGCTTTGGTTTTCAAATTAACTGCATTCGAGTCCAACATGGCGTGGCACTCACGTAAGCAGGTGAATACATGATAACAGCTCAGTGACTGAAAACAGTTTTTTCTGGACGATAAAAGTCGGATAAACGAGCATGTAAAAAAATAAGCTGACTATACTATACAGTGCTGATAGAGGACGCAGCACAACTGAATATTTTTTATTAATTACACCACAAAAGAACTGGTAGAAGCCTTGTTCGTATTCTCGAGATCGTGGGTTCGGTTCCCTGGATGTTATTCCTTCTCATTGTGCTGTAAACCTTACTGTGTTTTCCGGATGCAAAGACGGTTCTTGTGCGGTTCTCTGTGTATGTGAAGAAGCTGCTTCGTTCTGCGTAAATGTCTAACAATAAATCGACACGATGCAAATAAAGTATTTCAACTTCTGCTAACGGTAAGAAAGTTGAATTTCAAAAGATGGAAGTTGCTGAAAATATTGATCTATAAAATGCGATTTTTTTTTTAGTAAAAAAGAAAAAGATTTCCGTGTGAAATAAGTAAAATGGATATGACATCTCTGTGAACAAGTGCCTGTTCCTTGATAATAAAGTGTTGAGTGTTTTTTTTTTTTAATTTTATTTTATTTATTAATTTTTTTTAATTTTAAGGACGGAATTTAATTTTTGTTTGACGCTCGTCAGTATTACAGTGTCACATGTGTGCATTTGAATGTTGATGATGTCATCAACAGGTTTTCAAGATCTGAAGGAAAAATCCGCATTGTTATATAAAAAGTGATGTTCTTAATAACAGCAATAAAATTAAAATCTGCAGGTACAGCATTGAGTTCGTATAATTTTCCACAAATGCTAATTTTATTTTCAAAAATTAAATAATAACAATACTAATAAAAATATTTTTTTTCAGCAGAACAAGTATAACAAAAACATTTTTGTGGAATGTTTTGAAAAATTTCGGAGGGTGTTTGAACCTTATAAACCACCCCTTGCATAAGGACCTGACATGTATATATTTTGCTACCTCACCAGAAATACATTTACATTATAAGAATCTCATATTCACTTTTATTTATTTCTTTTTTATTCCATGTGTCGTCAGATTTACAGCAAGACTTTCATAGGAAAAGAAAAACAGATTTATTTCTGATCAAAAGAACACGGATTGGAAGAAAAAAGGCATTGTTCTGGTATGTTTCAATAGTGGTATTTAAGTCTCTTTTTCTAGTCCTGGCAAACGCAAAATAAAGGACACCGTAATTGGAAATAGAGGAACTGTAAATTTTCCACGATGCCAATTCAACAAAGGAATACTCTGAACTAGTGAGCGGAAAAAAATGCCACTGGAGTCAAAATTTGCAATTTCGGTTTTATATTTGCGGAATAAATTTTTGACTTCTCTTCTAAATGTTGCAGTGGTTTCGCCTCAGTATATATACTTGTTATAGCGTCTAAATAAGGATTTTCAAATTCTACGCCTATTGCGTTGAACATTTCTAAATGTTGCACTGCATATAGTAAAATAATAACATGTACTCGTTTTGAAAAACATACCGAATTGATTCGGGGGAGAAGGAGTCACGTGTTCAAAAGTTAGACGTAATGTTTGACCGATTTTTGTCGGATCAAAGAAGGTCAGTCAACATGTTTCTTTTTTAAATTAACGCTGACTAAGTAGATATCTGTTTATTTTATTTTAAAAAGTGGTTTGAAATCTATTTATATTAAATTTTTATCATTTTTACAATGACAAAGCAATTATTAAGGGGAGATGTGCCCCCTCCCCCAACAGCAGTACTTATAGCAGATGAAAAACTCAAACAATTAATGTAAGAAATAAAATTTTTATATACGCGATACGAACGAAGTAGTTCTAAAGAAAGAATTTTGCATATAACGCCTATGGCGTAAAAACTGATGCAGCGGGAATGCTTTTAGCAAACATATTAATTTTGGCGTACGAGGAAGTGAGAAGCAAAGGGGTGTAAGTGAACAATTTCACGTTTTGAGTAAAACGAGTTTAGATAAACTCCTAGGGAGGGTTTCGTTGAAAAGTTTTTCTAAATCATGCTCTAAGCAGCAACTACCAGAGCTACTAGTACCATCTCTTGCCCCAAGATAGAGGAGAGGTTTACCTACCATGTGTACTGGTTATCTCCAAATTTTTAATTTTGCCACTTGCATCCCTTTGCTTCTCACTGCCTCATATGTTGTTTTCAAGTGGTATTTTTACAGCAGGGCTATAAATTTCGAGTGTGAACTCTTCGCGCGGTTTGGTTAGTATTACAATGTCTAATCATTCATTATACTTCATGCACAAAATGAATTCATGATAAAGTCATCAAAAGGGGAGAGATTGCGTGATAATTAAAATTGTTTCTTTATATGTATAAAATGTCCTTAATATCAAATAATCGCAATGCGTGCGTACAATATTCTTTGCGATTTCTGCTGTAACAACGTCTGTTTGCTCATCAACTGTTTCTGCGCTAAAGATACAAGTTTTCTTCTTCCTTGAGTTTAATCTCATGCATCACTTTTTATAGGCTATTCAACCGAGGAACGCTTGATTGATGATTAACAATAAAATAGTTGCTCTTGCAATAAAATTGTTCATTAATAACTTTACCATAAAAAGAAATTATTAATAAGGCAACGAATAGAAAAGTTTTTTATGTGTCTTTTGCCTTATTTGCAATATTTCTCATTTATGGTGCAATTTCGAATTACTTCCCAAAGTGGTGAGAACAGATTTTTTTTCAAAAAGCGGAAGCAGGTCCGACGAGAGGCCATGTCACCTTAGTCGGAAACTAGGGCCCCGCCTTGGATCTCAGCGGCGCTGAGCGGAGCGGCAATTTTTGA
This sequence comes from Uloborus diversus, assembly GCF_026930045.1. NCBI lineage: Eukaryota > Metazoa > Arthropoda > Arachnida > Araneae > Uloboridae > Uloborus > Uloborus diversus. Next base: position 57,790,702 of record NC_072736.1, on the reverse strand, counting down.
AAAACATGTAAAAACACCCCCCTTCACAAAATGAAAGAAATCGAAAATTTTAGCTACATTTCATCAGTAACACAGGATACAGGGAGGTTTAAAAGCAACTTTCCTTACATCCAACGCACTAGCGGCCTATCCAGTGAACCAATTGAACCAAAATTCAAGCAACGCTCCCGTAATACTATATGCATTTTTGACATAGAGCAAAAACGAACTCAAAGACGTACGAGTTATACTACCATCTATCAGGGTTCTTTGAAATTAATAGCAGAGAAATTAACACTTGGTCATTTTTTGAATTTCTATTTAGAAAGTAATCAATTAACAATTTACTCGTAATTTGAATTATTTGGATTTATTGCCATCGTTGGATGATCGCTGGATGGCGCTGTTTTCCGTATTATTACCATATATGGGCAGTTCACTTCTTGAGGCAAATGCAACAGGCATTTAGTATTGTTATGTGTCCAGCACACTTTAAGAAATTCCTTGAACTAGGGGGCTCCACCCCTTGCTCGTTACTCTCCCCAACCCCCTCAATTTCGCCTGCGGCGGGTGGCAATTGATGATTTTATCACTTTTACCTCTGGATGTCTGGTCGCCTCAAGGTGTTGAGGGGTGAGAGGGGTAAGACAGGACGATATGGCTTTCCATTGATATCCTGTATCCAATGGTATCAGTATTGACCTGATAGACATTGTCAGCCTGGAGGAGATAGGGTTACAGACACACATAGACAGATGTGCACAGGTTTTAATAAGTATAGTCTCTAATTTGAATCAACATTTTTGAATAAATTCTCTAACGCGAGAACGAAAAAATGCTACAGGGCGAATATGTTCCCCTGAATGTCCTACATTCAACGGTACCAGCATTGATCTGGTAGGCATTGCCAGTCCGTAGGAGCGTCCCTAGGGTTATAGACACACAAACAGAAGAACACAGAAATTAATAGTATTTCAGCACTGTCTAATGTATTAATAGTACCATGTAATAGTTAACACAGTTCTTGAGAAAGCACTGGAAATTTATTTACAAATATGAACAAAAGGGTCGTTGAAATATCCGTAGCAATTTGGCAAATATCCTTCAACGCAACGGGAGACACTATTTACATCCAACACACTTTTAAAATTATAACTTTAAAAATTAATTTTCAGGCGATCTTTGGCGATGTCAAGAACAAGAGAGGTTCAAAAATCCTCCACTGGAAATGTTTCGAAATTGAAGTTTCCAGGACTCCTGGCCAATTTTTCGAAATTGCAGCTTTGAAAATGCATTTTTTGACGATCTTAGGTGACGTTAGGAACAAAGAAAGTTCGCAAGAACCCTTCCCGGAAACTTTTCGAAATTAAAGTCTTAAAAACACGATTGTATGGCGACCTTCGTCACGAAAAGGAACATATGGAATTCAGAAAAATATCCCCAGAAGTTCTTCAAAATTGTAGTTTTAAATTTCAGGTGATCTTTGGTGGGAGGAGGTTCGAGACTTTACCCAGGAAATAGATTGAAGGTGCAGTTTTAAAAACACTAGTTTAAACAATCTTTGGTGATGTTAGCAGAAGCGAAAATTTGGGGGCCGTCGAAAATTTTCGAAATACATGTCTTTAAAACGTTAATTTTAGGCGATCTTAGGTGATGTCTTCATAGTTATTTTAATGTCAATAAAATAAAATAAAAATATGTTATTAGTTTTGTCCCAGCAGTAATGCCGTCTGGAGCAAAGGATCTTCCAGCCCTCCCCCCCCCCCCGGCTGCATTGCGTTTTCTGTTAAAAAATAAAAACTTTTAAAAATCTGAAAAATTATAAACTTTGAATTATACTAGGAGTGTCACAAAAGTTCGTAAACACTTGCAAAAAATTGAAATTTTACTCACCAAGAAAAACAAAACAACAAAAATTTTCCAAAATGCTAAAAATTCCATTTTTAGCTAGTGTTTACGATATTTTGGGACAACTTAGTATACGAATTGTTGAGGTAAACCCGAAATCTAAAGGAGATTCCCCCCCCCCCTTTGTACGTCACTGATCCACATCCTTAAAAGTCACATTCTCTTGAACTCGTGAACGTTAAACACTTTCTTTTCGACCATGAAAGACAAAAAACAAAAATAAATTTTTTAAAGAATGCCTCTTGTAGGGTCAACAAAACACGTCATTTGACACGAATCTTATGGGAACACCATCTGAACTTGGCGTTTCAAAAAACGCGCAAGAAAAAGTAACAATCTCAATAAAGCTATGTTTTGGTTTTTGGAGAACAAAAGCTGAACGTCATACCTGGCTGCACCTCAACGTTGATGTTTGTTTAAATCCGTATTAATGGAAGGATTTTGCTTCCTTGAGGCTGTAAACCTCAGTTTTGTCTTGATTTACGGTTTGCACATAGATCTTTGCGCTTTTTATACGAATTATATGTAGAATTCCTCAGGAATAAAGGGAAGATACATAAATGATAACGAGGGAGATTATGGCGCTAGAATAAAAATAGCTGACATTTTATTTCATTAAGAAGCTAAAGTAAGGTTTTCGAAATGCTATTTTCGACGCCATCAAGTTTATAGCAGATTGCCTAAAAATTTAAATAATTTTCTTTCACAATTACATGCTTCTAACTGCCAAGAATATCACACGAACACAAGAATGACACTTTAACTTTTTACCATTCTTGACAATCTTTATGGGTATAGTAAACTCATTTACCTTACATTCTTGCGTTTTACATTTATTTATTTATTTTTTTTTACAATATCCATATAACAGCGAAGTATTAATGGATCGGACAGTCGTAAAGTAAAACTTTCTATTACGAATTTCCTGTAAAAACATCTTGATGCTTGGAAAGCAATGTAATAAGATTTGTAATTGTATACGTTATTTCCCAAGTGCATATCGGAACAGTTGCTAAGTTAAGGAAAACAATTTTCAAAGTTAATCATGAATGAGGAAACGGATCTAGGACAGCGTTTGATATTGAAGGGAAAAACGACGACTTGGGGGGAAAAAGAAATGTTTCTTTATCTTTTTCTCTCCATTCCAAGAACAGAAGATTGAGTAGAAAGATCAAAAAGGCCAATGTAATAGGTATTCTAAGACAATAATTTGTGGTCTAAAGTTACATAATTTTTAGGATAGATAGATAGATAGAGAGTGCCTCTTGTCAGTTATGTTGCTGGGCCCCCTTTCACCCCCCTCCCCCCAAAAAGAAAGAAAAAAAGAAAAGAAAAAAAAGACAGGGGAGAAAAATTATGAAAACTGCTTACTATAAAACAATTAACTCTACTTTAAGTGCCACAACAGTGAATACCAAAAGAGTAAAGTTTCCTTTTTCTTTACGTTTTCCCTTATTCGGAGCCCCCCCCCTGTCTTTTTTCCTTTCCTTTTTTTTCTTTCTTTCTTTTCTTCTTTTATCTATTCTTTTTTTTACGCTAGTGTCGCCGTGTCCCTCCCCCAAGGCCCGGGCCCCTAGTTTCCAACTAGGCTGATATTTCCTCTGTAGGTAAGTAGGTAGGTAGGTAGATATACAGTGTTGAATATGATTTATTTTTAGGCAAGAGAGTGTATTCCTTGTTCTGTGTATTGTGTTTGCATTTTCTATTTTGTTCTTTGCCTCTTCTTCTTACTGCCAGCCATTAGAAATAATTTTTTTATAAAAAATCTGCAATCTGCTGAGAATGTAAAAAATATATCTTAAACAGCAAAGAAACTACTTTTAAAATTGCTTTATCTCGAAAAACCAAAAAGCAATGGGAAATTTTATAAAGAAAAACAGCTATTTTCTCACGAAAAAGATTATTTTTCCGTTTTTACAATCGGTAATTTTTCATTTGAAGAATTTTTCATGAAATGATCTTTCTCTGTTTCTTTTGTTTATATCCTTTCGAAAGAACATAACTTCTTGAATTACAATTCTAACATTTCAAATAAAAAATCATTTCTAGATCTTAATAGAAATTCTGATTTATTTTTAAGACTGGGATGGTTAAGGTTCGACTCAGGAAATTGGCTTCGTTTAGTCTGGTTCAGTTTCAGAAATTTTAATCAGTCCTCGAATTTTGCTTAAGGACGCTAGATCGTTACTGGAAAATAGAATGATACGAAAGAAAGAGATGAAATCCGTTGCAGATGATGTCGGCTAATGGACCATTTTTTCTTTCGTCCTTTCTTTTATTTTTTTTTTCTATGCATCTTTGTTTTGTACAGCATCAGATCTGCCGAAGCATTAGAAAGAGTAAGAATATAATATTTTTGTAGCCAAATTTTGGCTGAAAAAAGAGAGGTATAATAGTGTATCCAAGTTCTTTGAAATCCAGACAGGATATATTTACGAAATAAATTAATAAAGCTCATTTTCGCTCACAAATTTTTGCCGCTATATTAGAGCTTCCATGGGGCATCGATGTATAATAGTAACGCGAAAGTGACTTCATCAATAATGTCACACCCAAAATTGTTCCCCATCCTTCATCAGATCGGTTTTTTCTCTTTGGTTTAGTGATCGTTCTTATGTCTTTGTTTTGTCATCAATGTTTTTTATATTGCTCAAAATAATTTTTCAGTTTATTCCTTTGGTTTGTTATTCAAAATTTATAACTCCGTTAATGTTAGGCTTGCCAGATTTCTGAAATGATAAACCGGGACACTGGAATGCCCCCTCCCCCCCTCCGTCACAGTGCGTGGGTATTCAAGGGGTACACATCGCTGGCTGGTTTTTGGAGTGTAGTTTTTTTCTTAATGTTATAAAAAATAGTCCTAATAATAAACTTAAATTACGGGTTATCATAAATGACACAAGCATATGAATTTAAACATTAATTTTTTTACAAGACAATATTTACAAATTACTTAAACAAGAAGCATTTAAAATGAGGAATTAAAAAATTAACAATTTTTTCATTGAATAGATCTTTTTTTCAAAAAGTCTTTTTTAGATTTAATCTTATTGTCAAAATCGGTACAATCCAATCCGATTGACATGTCATTAAGCCATTAACCGTAGATTCCTTCATCATATGTGCAGCGAAATAAATTTCTTCTGGTGCTAAAGCTGCATCCTTCAATCCGTAATATTGGACTCGACCGTAGGAGAACAGCATTACAATTTATTAGCAGAATATCGCTCTTCTATAGTTTTAATTTTCCATACAGTGCGTGAAAGGCAGAGAAAGTAAATATTCTTCATAATCCTTCTTAGTTATTATTTCAAAGCATTTTTTTTTTCGTCTTTCCCAAATTAATTTCTTTCCGGGACGCCAAGCAAACCGGCCGGGACACCGGGATTTTGTCTGAAATCCGGGACTGTCCCGGTCAAATCGGGACGTCTGGCAAGCCCAGTTAATGTACGTATTTTGGCACATTTTTCCAAAATTCTAGAAGTTTTATGTCTTTCTCTCCTTAAACAACTTCACTTTTTCATCTTCCCAACGACCGTTTGGCAGAGTATGGCCCATCAAGGCTCTTGCGCCCTAAAATGCAATAGAACCAACCAATAATGTGCCACAGTGACCAATCATAAACCAATTATAGCAGCGACGTCGCAATGAAGTAACATACAAATTTTCTCAAATGTGTCACAGCATGACTCCTGTGAAACGTCTCGATTCGGTCACTTAGGGACTATGACCGTTGTGACTCGCAGTGGTATCCCTGAAACTTTGGAGTGACATGTTGTGCTATTCGGTATCCTTGTGCAAATTCTGTTTATTCTCATTACTAGAAAATCGCCCGTCAAGATATGACGGGTGAAAATTGCTTCTACATTTGAACGAAGCAATCGCCTGTTTGGTGATAGTTTGATAGTTGACATTTTAATCCTAACTCCAGCGGATTAACCCTAAACTCCAGTCGATAGCGTTCATTGCTGACCACTTTTTCGATTTATCATTCCCCTGAAATGACAGTCTTATCAGTAAAACAGTTAAGTGACCGGATCTTGTTCAGCCTTGTCACAATAAAGCTTTTCCCTGCATTTTAAACATTACCAAAAAATATTATCAAATTATCATGCCGTGGGGCGAGTTTCAATGTTGATGACGTCAGGAGCGTTACTCAATCATAGGCTATTATGTACATGGGGATGAGGATGCGGAAATGATGAAATGAGAAATCTTTCAAGTGAATCATTTGAGCGTAAATGAAGTCTCTGAAAATGAACTAACCATTTTTAAATTTTACACTTTTGTCGAGAACTATTAAGATTTTTGCATACTGATATCCCATGACTTTTGGTACTTGAATGCTTTTGCTCGAATAGTATCAACATTGAAATATTCCAGATAAAAAGCAACAAAATGTACGCATGACGAGTTTCTGAATGTACCTACCTCAAATTTAATTTAAACCTCAGTATATCGTGATGCCATTTCGAACATCAGGAAATATTTTTCAAATACTTTCTCAAGTGTCCCCAGGAACGACGAAATTTCAAAGCTTTCTATAAATTGCTGGGAGTATGTAATACAATATTGCTAAACTGATTGAAAATGTCCCCTCAACCCCCTCCCTAGCTTTTTTTTGACCAAGACGTATTTTTCAAGAACTCGAAAACGAAAAATTATTTTTGCAGCTATAGGCCAAATTCAGAATTTCGATTTCGTATTTTACCCGCAATACTTATGTGTAGGAAAACCACTCTTTGGTGTTTACAAGATTGTACATACGAATGCAATACAGAACACGACTGTACGTATAAAGTCGATAAGGTAGCTAGGGGAATAGGGGAACAGCTTTTTGAGCCTTTCAATGGTATATCCTTATTCTTTGACCTGTCTCTGATTATGATACTTAGAAAATGTTTCGTAAACCTTATCTATTGTCTAAGAAGCATGAGTTTCACTTTGTAAATCTTATATTTCCTTCTGTAGGGAAGAGTCGGGAGAAATGGAATTGCAGGAATGCAAATTCTTATACCCTGTTCAAAAAAATATTGAAATTTTACGATAAAAGTTACTGGCATCCATGTTGCCAGTGACTTTTTCCGTAAAATCCTATTTTACTGTAAAATTTTACGGCATAAAAAACGAGAGTTAAAAAACGCAAAATACGACCAGCAGGCTCGAACTCGAAACCTTCGTATCAGGAAGCGTCTTTGCTGACCACCATAACAGTCGGGGAGCATCAAATGAGGATAAAATGGTTTTGTGTGCTTTGCACTGTATGTCACGTGGTGTATCAATTGGCGCTGCAATCGATTTTTTCGGTACAATTTACTGCAATTTTTTCTGTATTGTAAAAACTCGATTTTACAGCAATATTTACAAAAGTTTCCTGAATTTTTAACAGCGTATAGCAATTTATAACAATATAAGGACTGTTAAGATCGAATCCATACCCTACAGAATACAAATTCTGGCTGCAATAGTGCCTGGCGCAAAGTTCGAAATTGTCTAAATCTTAGAACTACAAAAGGTGCTCACGTAGAAGTGTATTATCGTTGAAAAAAAAAAAAACTATTTGAGATATGGATAAAAAAAGAAAAGAGTTAAAATCTGAAGTAGGTATTTTTGTATGGAATTCTCGTTATCAGTGCGATATTTCCTCAACATCCTAAAGCAATCGCCTAACTAAACTTATGAGCTGAAAATCCGGCACAACTACGTCTGATTTCAAATACCCATTTCCTGATAGTACTTCTTTTTAACTAAAATAAAATATTTCTTTTCTTGCAAACATCCATCTGATGTTTAAATCTAAACCCGTACCACTAGAGGACAAAAACTTTGTGTGTGGGAGAAGACTCGATTTGGGATTTCATATAAAATAACGCAATCCGAATTCCAATTTGAAGATAATTTATATTTCCTGCGCAACTGTCCCCTCGAAAGTGATCTTATTCACGCACGAGCGACAAGGACGAATGTGGAACTTACGTTGAATGCGTCCTCTACGGGATGTAACTCAGGTGCAAGCCATGTCGTGGGCGCCATTCCGGTTACCTGTTAGAGTTTTCTTCGACTAAAAGCATCCAATATGGGGTACCTTTTGTTTTAGTGACAGGATTCAAAAAAAATATTAATAATATTAAGCGAAAAATAAAATTCATTATTTTGGGATTAGTTCGGATTTCATATCAGTTTGAAAGCTTAAAACAAAACTTTTTGCTATGCAATTTTAATTTTGAAAAAAATCCGGAAAACGGAAATTTGAAACGGGATGCATCATATTACGGGATATGTACCACAAAAATAACAATAGAAGGCAAATGTTTGGGCGTCATATAAGTTAACTATATACACTTCAAACAAATGATATTATTTTTTCGATTTTCAGTACAGTTTGTAGGGCTGACTTAGAGGCGTTTTTGACACTGAACTCACTGTTCTAAATAATTAAAATCTAAAAATATATTTCAGATTATTTGATTAACGTGAAAAAATTTCTACATTAATACTTGAAATAATAGATTAATAATAGCTCATTTGTAACATAATTTTAAATTGTGATGTAAAAAAAAACATTTATTCTCTGCATGTTTAGGCAGAATTCTGTTTCTCTTCTTATACACAGTTTCTGCTTCAAAAATAATCTTACACTATATGCACTGCTACCTGGAGCAGATGAGTAGCGTTTAGACAAATCCGATAATCCTGGAAATGTTCTTAGTTTTTTTCCACCAATTCAGTGGGCAATTTTTCATGTTTAAAAGTGACTAGTTTATGTACAGTTCCGGCTTTTTAGCCAACGAAAGGTCTACTGTGTGTGATTCATTGCTTGTGATTTCATCAAAATAATCCCACAACGAAGAACCTGGTACTCTTGGTGTTCTGGCATTTTCCAATTTGCTTTTTTCAGGCTCGGAAATGATGTGTCTTCTGTTAATTTCCATCATTAAAATAATCTTTTTTTTTTTAAATATACACAGGGTTAGCATAAAAGAATATCCCGGTTTTAAAAATTTATATTTCATAAACTATTGCACTTACTACTATAAATGATACATAAAAATAAAGATAATCTGTGAAAGATTTTTTGAACGTTCGTAACTACTTAAACGTGCAAGTTCTCTAGAAGTAATTTCAAAATTATTCAACTCTAGCAGTATCCGCACGGCAATGCCCGTGCTAAGAAGTTAAAGGAAGTCTGCTGAACAAAAAAAAAAAGAAAGAAGGAAAGAAAAATCCACGTCCCCCGCCCCCTTTATGATACGAAACATTTTTTTTTCAACTAAAATGCATACATACCTTTTCAAAAGACCTATTAAAGTATCTTTGGAGTTTAAAATTATTCGCCAAAACACATAAAAATATTAACAGTAGCTTTAAAACGCAAAGTAATACTGCAAATAAATAGTTAATCGCTTAACGCGCCAAGCAACCACGCTTACCGTAACCCTGCCCTTTAGCGAGTGAAGCGGTTTTTTCCCTTGCAATTTAAAGTGTTTCGCCAAATAAACAATGCTATAATAAAAATTGTATAAAGAACAATCACAATTGAATAATACGACAAATCAAATTATTTACTTAGATAAGTAACTATCTTCAACTGAAGAAATAAGGAAAACATAACCCAATAGAAAAACCCTACAAAATCAAATTATGTATCTAAAGATCGAAAAAAAATGGCATTCAAAAATGTGTTCGCTGACCACAACCGCGTAGCATGGGCATAGTTCCTCACAGCTATCGACACTGTCGGCCAGCGCCCTCTCGAAGAGCTAACTTACCCCGCCATCTATTAAGAATTCATGGAACTAAACTTATCCCGCCATCTATTAGGGATTCATGAAACTAAACAATTAATTTGTAATTACAAATATTTCGGTCAGTTTGATTTCATAAAATTAGCCTATAGCTTTTCTCAATAAATGAACTATTCAACACAAGAAAAACCTTCAATTCGAAGCAGTAGTTCCGGATATTGGAGCATTCAAACAAACAAACTCCTCAGCTTTATAATATTAGTATAGATTTTCAATTCGAATCAGTAGTTCCTGAGATTAGCGCGTTCAAATAAACAAACTCTCCAGCTTTATAATATTTGTACAGATTTTTTTTTACTTAAATGCATTGAAAGTATACTTATACCTTTAGGTTTTCCTGATTGTTATTTTTACCGATATTGCGTCTGAAACATCTGTGAGTTAGTGTAAAATTTAAGATTAGTGTAACGTTTTCGCTTTTTACGAAAATATTTATATCGAAATTAACTACGTAAAATACTGTTTACAAAAGAAAAAAAAACTTCTTTTGACATTCATTGCGTTAAGATTGTCCTATAACATTTAAAAAAATTCTTGGATACTCCCTTCACATAAATGAAATGTGAAATGAATCCCGAATGTACTATATTTATTATTTTAATAGCGGTAGTCTGGTGTGTCAAAGAGAGATTTCGTGGGTAAACATGGCGGCCAGCGCAAAGGTAGGGTATAGTTGTATTGAATATTATCCCGTACTTCTCAGAGGGAATATGTTTGCGGTCGGATATTTATTACTTGATTTGGCTGTCACAACATTTGTATGAAAAACGCGTACAGAATGAGTTTATCTTTAACTTGAATGAAATTGACATTCGACGAGTTCACGCTAAAGCAGTTTTATTTGCAACTAAAAAATGTTCACATGGTTCTATTTCTAGCCGAAAAAAAGTCAAATATCCTAGCTGTACAGTGCTGGCGAAATTATTAGACTAAAGAGTTTTTTTGTACACTATTTGTACTAAAATACTATTTATTCTACTGTTAAAGTACAGTGTACAGTACATACTGTACACTGATTATTACGTTATTTTAGCATAATTTAATGTTTGCAGGTGGCAGCACTGTCGGCTTTGTTTATGTTCTTTGTTTATCTACCTACCAGGAACATAACCTCAGTCAGCTTAAACAGTTCCCTAGTTCTTTTTATTAGTGTGTTCTGTTATATTTAAAGTTAGTTTTAGGTAATTAGTGAGTATGTGTATACGAGTATGTATAATAGTGAGCATAAACAATTTTTTACCTCCTTTTTTAAAAGTTAAGAAATGGTGTAAACCTTGTGAAAAGTATGCCAAAAGACTTAAAATGATCATCAAGAACAAGGGAATGCATACTAAATATTAGATAATTATTTCACTGTTCGTTAATGTGTCTATGGTTATGTAATCAATAAAGAATTTTCTTTTAAAACAGTCTTAGTCTAATAATTTGGCCAGCACTGTAGCTTTGCTTATGAGTTATTACCTTAGTAAACCCCTCTTTTGCTGAGTTTTTCTCAAATTGGATTAGAAGTTCATGGTGGAAAATATGTAAGAAATGCATCAATGTTATTACTCCCCCACCCTAGTCTTGAAAAAAGAGCGTTTTATTTATTTAAAAAAAATTCTACTTTATTTATTCTTCAGAAATGGTTCCTTAGAATTTGATAATTATCGAAAGCGTTGGATGGCTAGATCTTTTTAAGTTGGACAAAAAGAAATTCTGTTAAAACAATGCGTCTCTGTCAAGTTTATATAGGTCAAAAAGTTAGAACTTTCAAACGTATAAATAGTACAATAAACCTTTATGCATTTTCAGGAACACGATACATAATGCAGATTAAATGCTGTATCCAACATTCAAGGTATTTATTTTTTAGGTAATACTATTAGAAAACAAAAACTTCTTAAAGCAACAAACATAAATTACGTGTAGTAAAAGTACTATTACTGAAACCAAAAAAATGACCCCCCCCCCCCACAAAAAAAAAAAAAAAAAAAAAAAAGAATTCGTTTGACAAATTGAAATATTCGAAATCAAGGATCACAGCCGGGTTTTGGAACGTTGTTTTTTTTTTTCTTCTTTAAATTCCTGTGCTCTATATTTAATGATTGCTCAGTTTTTCTGTAAGTGTTTAAATTTTGTCTACATTTCAGCCTATCTTTTCATTAAAAAAATAAAAGAGAATGGTAAATAATAAAATAATAATAAAAAATATAGTACACGAAATGAAATAAAAAGTATATTTTTAAAAAATGAAATCACTTAAATATATTTGGTCGCGAAATTTTTAAGTCAGTAATGATTTAAGTTAAACTCATTCATAAAAACTATCTGCCTTATATTAGGATATCTGCTCCCGTTTCAAGTAAACTACGTGGAGAATGTGGCATCCTAGACTGTCACGGTATCCACTTTTTGCTAACCTCTAGGGTAAGAGCATTAATATTTTAAAGGGAAAAAATAAAATAACAAATTACATACACAAGCAAGCATAAATATTTTTTTTTTTTTTTGAAAAGTAAGGGGAGCAGTTTCTTTCCCCGCCCCCCCCCCCCCCAATTGATCGGTTTATATAGCTCTACATTCCTTCCCGCTTTTTATTCCGTTAGAGACCGCTACAAGCGTCGTTAGAGTTACGTAAGAATTATTAATTAGTTGCAGTATGAGTTTAGTTTTGAACCCCATCGATTATGAGCATAAGCTCCATGTAGGCAGTAGTGCCATGGGCACCCATTTATGTAATTTTAGAGGGGTACTAAGAACATTTATTTTTTTTAAGCTTTAATTTTAAGGGAAAAAAGCTTTTTTTCTATTTACAAATTTATAAAGAGTAAGTTTGATTCGCAGGTTTTGAAATTCAGACGGACTTAACCCATTTAAAAAAATTCGTATTTTTGTTTTCCTTAGAAGACGCAGAAATCTGTTACTTAAATGTAAGGTTAAAAGTCTGGAATAAAAATTCGGTGTAAATTAAAATTAGAAAATTTTAAAATAAAGGAAGTTTTAATTACAGTCATTCGTTAATTTTTAATTACAGTCATTCGTTAACGGCTTTTGGGTTATGTTGAAATGTTTTTGATATTTAAGCTCAAAATTTATTTTTAAAAATGACAATCAATGTCCAGCTAGGTGGGGGGGGGAGGTCGATCCCCTCTGCCCCCGTTATGGGGGCCCGCGCAGATGATCCATGTGGTCTGCTTTGTGTTCTATGTAACCTAACGAACCAAAAACTAGGTTCTGTAACATTCTAAACTGACCGATCATTATTAAGAATGAAAAATTGTTGCAAGTTTTAGCCTTAAAGTCAGAAATTGAGTACAGCAGAACAGATAGAAATTTCTTATTAATAAAATAAGCATGTAGTAGGGAAAATAGCAATTCTGGGTCTTGTTAATTTTAATTCCTTTCCCATGTTTTTCGCTGTTATCTAGAGGAAATAAACAGTATTAAAGTTTATGTTTTATATTGGTTTTGGTCTCAATGGTTTTGACCAGCGAGATTCATTTAAATGTTAGGTGCTGATTTCTGGTTTAAAGAAAAAAAGTTTGGAGCCTTTAGTGTAAGAGCTTAAGTGATTAACTCGTCAAATCTAGAAAATCTTATTGTTTTTTTATTCTGTAAATAACTTTCATATGTAAGTAATCTCCATTAAAATGTTTCACTTTCAATTTGAAGAAATGGAATGACGAATAATTTCGGGAAATTTGATCTACGACCGAAACACAGAAATTGAATTCAGAAAAGTTTTACGCTAAGAGCATGTCTACAATACCTAACAAAATGTTTAACAAAAAATCAACATGAGAAAAAGGAATCAATTTAAAATTCTGAAGTGAGAAATAAATCATGCTTACAGGCTATCTAAGGACAATTTTCTTTCGCGTCTACTTTTAATCTTTTAAAAGGATCCAAATTTTTGTTCTCATCGTTGTTTTATGCAATATTCATGCCTGGCACTAGACAGCTTATTTTCTTGGGAAAAAAAAAAAAAAAAAATCGCCATTTTTCTTGCGCGCTATTGGGCTTAAAGGACTAAATCATATGAAAAGTACGTGATTTTTCGTTGAGAAGATGCATTATGATTCAGTCTTTGGTATTATTAATCACGTGACTACTTAGCTACGGGTCGTTCGAAAGGATTAGCAGTCTTGTTCTGTACTTCATTCATAGAAATATACTTTCAGAACGATGCGATTGTTCTTCAGGGAGGGCTTCACTGTGCCTATTTTCAATGGATTCACTTGCAATCAGCAAATATATCTTTTTTTTTTCCTAAACAGCTCATTTAGCTGCTAGAGATGAGACTCTAAACATGTAGAATAAGAGAGCAAGTTTTAAGTTTTGTAACTTTATTATATTTTCCTTGAAAGCAAAATATCAGTAAATTTTCTTTCGGAAAGCAACATGTTTCTCTCTGCATAAGTAATATTTCTGTAATCGATCACATTAAAGTGGAGATTAATCGGCTCTAGATCAAACACTTGATTATCTGCCATAGATTATTGCTCAATTTGACTTGTCGTCATAAGAAATAATTATAAATAAATAAAAGCTAATAAAAAGTCCATTCAAAATCTTCATTTTTATGTCTCTGGAATGTTCCTCAAAGGCTTTAGTTGTATCTTCAGCCATGGTAGGTTTGCTTCTTCTTTTCAGGAAAAAGAGAATTTGTGGCAGACGTTAGGTCAGCCTGTCGGTGGTACGGAGCTGAATTCGGCCCTGACTTGACCCCCAATATAAATCTTTTGACACTCGAATGATTCATCAAGCGTTTTGCTTCCTTCATGGCTTTGCTATTTATCATTCGATGTTGGAGCTATATCGCCATTAACTTGCAGGTAATTAAAAGTTTGAGGTAGTGAGAAGCAAACGGGTGCAAGGGGTCTTTCTAAAGTTTTGAGTAAAACGCGTGCAAAACTCAAACCTTAGGTAGGAAATATAAGTTCGGTAATTGAAAATTGTTTTTAAATCATGTTATATAAAAATATTTACTAGGGCTTTCAGCCTCATCTCCTGCCTCAGATTAGAGCTTCTTGTACCATTTGTAGTTATCTTCAAACTTTTACTTTTGGCAATTGTGTGTGTGTGTGTGTGTGTGTTCTTTTTTTTTTTTTTTTTTGTGGGATCACTATAACTTCCTCAACTCGTCATCAAACTTCATAACTAAGGGATTATTTTAAGGATTCTCCCCCCTCCCTCGTCCGGCGAAAATAAACAGTTAACGATTTGTCAATTTTTAGCAAAAAAAAAAAATAATAATAATAATTTAAATGGAAAGAAAATTGATGGATTCGTTCAATTAAGCTAAAACTTCCGTTTGCATTATCACTAGTAGAGAGAGCCGGATAACTTAGTCGATAGATTGTTAGGCCAAAGATATTTCACACGATCTATATTCTTTGGTTAGGCTTTCAACCGTGTAGTCAAGGTTCCAAGGGGGAAGATTTTGGTCATCTTTTGACTTAATTAAACCAACAGTGTGGAATTGGAATCACATTAAAAGGTTTTCGCTTACCATTGCCTCGCGCAAGCCTTTCATACGGTTCTATAGTCTTAGACGATCAGAAAAACCTCAATGATTTAAAATTTTTAACTGCTGCTTTCTTTTATTTGTTAAAAAATAAAATAATTGTAACTAATTTAAGTAAGGATTTTAAGATTAGTTTTAATTTTCGCTCTTTGGTTCTGCTTTGACGAATAGCAGAATTTTGTTGTATATGTAATAAGTTAGACAAATATTATTGAAAAGCAATCCATTACACGGTGCTTGCACGGTTGCTAAATTTTTTTACAAATTTGTTTCAATATTATTTAATTTTTTACATTTCATCAATATTTTTTAGTGACACCCAAAATCACAAAACAAAAGCATTTCCCCATGGAGTTATCAGATTCTTGACAATCTTCGTATAAATCTTTCTGACTTTCAGCATTCGTGTTTCAAACTGCAATACCAATTTTTTAAGGACTATTTCTAAAGTTACTTTCTCTGTCATAAGACTTCCTACCTATTCAGCTTATACGCGACAGTGTGCAAAATTATATGTGTAGCTAGCTTCTCAATAATTGAAGGCTGTTTGTTGCAACATATTTTTGAGGTTTGTATGTTTTTCGCAGTAGCTCGTTACTTTAATACACTGCGAGCTCTTTCGCTCCCATGATTGCATTTTTCAAAATTGTCCTTAAACTCGTGCGTACACTTACAATACTTAGAGCAGATTAGAGGTAAGTGATGCGCAATACATCATTAGTAGAGCGAATGTGAATACCCTTTAAAAAAAAAACAAAGCTAGGTATCAGGTACAAATTTTTAAAGGTTCATCTCACTTAAATTTCAACATGAAGTACTTTAACCTTTTAAACAATGTTTAATAATATAATTTGCAAATAATATGATTTTACCCGTAAAGAAATTATGTAATCGTTTTTAAAATAAAAAAAGAGTAAAAAACATAAAGAAAAAAATTAATTTTATTTTTGAAAAAAATCGTTCCTTGTTCTTTTTGGTTAAAAACAACGCACCTCGCTTTTTATTTTTCCCCCGTTGCCAAGAAAAAAAAAAAGCACTTTTGAAAAAAAATAAATAAATAACTGTCCTCTTTTTGGCCAAAATCGTCTGCGCAGCTCTTTCTTTTTAATAAAAAATGAAGCACTCTGAATTTTTTTTTAATTCGTCGCTTAATTGTCGCGAAACAACTTCTTACTCTCTTCTGCCACGCGGTTATAACAGATACATGAAACCAATTAACTTATAACATTTTATTAAAGAAAAATTATGAACTAAAATGAACGAACATAAATTAAAATCATAACAGAACAAACAGAACCACTGAACATGAATTCACTGAATATATATACCAAACTGCTTGGCTAATACTGTTGCCATTTTAAAAAACATAAAAGTTTTTCCACAATTCCCGTTACCAAAAATAAAATTAATTAATTAAAACTTTAGAATAAAAATAAAACAAATCATCTTAACAATCATTATTTCATAGTTTAAAACAGAGCTACGGAGACGGCTTTGGTGTCGTGAAGTCGGAGTCTTACTGATTTTGGGCTGTAGGAGTCGGAGTCGAAGGGCTTAAAAATCTAGAAGTATAAGTTGGATTCGGGAATTGGTCATTTTTCCGCCGACTCCGCAGACCATGGTTTAAACATTCATTTTGATTCAGTCATATTTATCACTGACTTTAAGTCTACGAAATATGGTATTTTGATTTGTATAAATAACTTATTTTTATTTCTTGAAGCCAAAAATTGAGAATATAGCCAAAATCTGCACAATTTTTTCAATTTTTTGGTGGGAAGTTTTTTTTTTTTTTTTTTTTTCCCCGAGTTGTCGTCAATGTTTTAAATTTTTGAATTGCTCAAAAAATGCCCTTTAAATAGCAAATTTAAAAAAAATGATTTCTATAGTTCTTCATCAAGAGCTTTTTCCAACAAAGTTTGTTTGTAGCAAATCCACCTTTAAGTTCGGAATTTATATTGACCTAAAGTTTCCACGTAGTTGCTAATGTTAAGGTGTTCTGAATTGTTCAAAACTGAACAAAAAGTTGTTCAAACCAAAAAGATCTTTCCTATACATGCTCTTCATCAAAAGCTTTTTCCAACAAAATTGGTTTGAAACAAATCTGACTCCAAGTCCGGGATTTCTATTTGCTTTGTTTTCCCGTATGCGCTAATGTTAACTTTTTTGAATTGTTAAAAATTGAACGAAAAATTGCTCAAATCAAAAAGTGAAATATGAGAATGAGGTGTCCTTGCCTAAAGCTTTCTAACAAAGAAAAGTTTGTTCAAATTGGACAATTCATTTACAAGTTATGGGAGGGGGATGGGGCAGACAGACAGACAGACCCACTCATTTTCCCCATTTCAAAACCCTACTTTCTAATTTTTAATTTTTTGATGTATATTTAATTATTTTATTTATTTTCGCTTTTTTTTTTGTTTTTGTTTTTAGCGATATTTTTAAGATGCATTAAACCTTCTGTAATGATTTTTTCTTCTTCCTTTTACTTTTACGGGAAAGTCGGCTAAAAATGACAGCTGCTTTTAATTATCTATTCATTTGCGTAAATTCTAAAGCAGTTGGCAATATTTAAATTAAAAATTTTTGAGAAAAAAAATACAGACGGTAAAGTAAAACCTACTTTGGCGAAGCTGTATACCTTCAACTTCTTCTCTCAAATTTTAAACTTAAATTGTATTAGCTCTTTTGAATTAGCACAAATATAATGATATTTAGAACAACTGAGCGTTTTAATCAAGATCTTATATCATTTTTTATTTAACAATTTTTAATACGAACCAAATTCGTAGAAATATAGTCTTCAGATTTTTAAAATATATATTTATTTTTAATATCTCTAAGCAGAAAAGAAACCGGAAAATTTGGAAGTAAAATCAGCGTTTTTTATTCCATATATTTTGTTATAAAAAGAGTTACTTAAGCAACATATAAAGAAACAAATTTTTTTACACTGGCGCTACGTCCCTCAAGTTTTTATGAGAATAAAATCTGACATTCGCAACTTTATTAAGTGAATAGTTTCATCAAGAAACGCTATACATTATTAAGTTTGTAGATCGTAAGGAATGATTCTATTGAGTGAAAATATCAACATTTACTCGATAGTATAAATTAATTTTTACCTGAAAGATACAACGATCAAATTTTGTTTTGAAACATACTTTCTTAAATTCTTTCACTTTTTTGAATTGTTCTTTGCTTCTACTTTGATCTTTAGAGAAATGTATATGTTTTATCTTGACATTGAGTTCTGTGAGGAAAAAGACATTTCTGGTAATACCTGTAGCTTCTCCTCCGTAATACAGTGGAACCTCATTAATTCAAACGTGCTTAAAGCGAATGACTGCTAAGACGAAGTACAGTTGCGATCCCCGACCGTTTTGTATTTACACATAACTCTATTTAATATTTTCGAATAAGACAAACTACAGTTAGGACGACTTAATTTTTAAGTCCCCTTTGAGTTAGTTTCAATGATATTCGACAGTATTTATTTATTCATGGATCAATTATTAGTATTATCATCATCATCATTTTTTTATTATTATATCATTCATCATCATCATCATTCTAACAACATTCATCATTAACATCATTATTATGATATCATTTATCATCATCAATATTATTGTTGTTGCTGCTGTTTGTATTATCATTTATCATTATCATCATTACAACTTTATTATTATTGTTATTATTTTTCTTATCATCATCATCATTAATATTATCATTATTATCATTATTATTACTATTATTATTATTTTCATTTCAACATAGATTTATTTTAGCAAATCGAAGCGGAATTTGACAAAAATGTTGAATATGAAATATACTAAGGAGACATGGAACTACAGCCTGAGTAAAAACTTAAAGGCCAGTATAATTTTCTTTGAAAAAAGGAAAATGAAATAAAAGGGATTTTAATATTATTGTGATATTAATTATTAATGTTCATTGGCGGGAAATAACGCAACAGACAGGATTTGTAAAAAATGCAATAAACAGAAAAGCAGTGGTATATTCAAAGTTAGCATTTCAGCTTGAGTAAAAACTTTAAGGCCACTAGTATTTTTTAAAAATTGCAAGTACTTACACTGTAATAAATGTCACCTCAGTTAACAAGATTGTGGAAACCCTTCAACTTGCAGTTTTGTGATTATTATCTTCAAAGTTTTTGTCCTACTTGTGACGATATCGTAAGGTAAAAAGTTAACTATTCAAGAAAGAGGGCAAATTGAAGCTTTTTCTTCAACAAGGATAAGTAGGCGTACTATTGCGAAAAAATAGGAAGATCGAAGACTGAAGTAAATATTTTTGTTTGATTTAAACACAATAAGGGTAAAAAGAAAACCCGGGAAAACTTAAAGCTCTGTCCTCGCGTCATGGAAGAAGAAATTGGAAATTATTACATTACCTGAAAAGTACTCAACCAGGAAACTTATTCAGACGATAGGTTTAAACGTTTGTCAAAAACAATATATAACACAATTAGAAGGTGTGGAACTTTTATTAATGCTGCAAAATTGCTTAAACCTCATTTATTGAAAATGCACAATATAGAGCGTTTCAACTTTAGCTAGGAAATCATGACCTGGAATAACCAATGAATACAAATAATTTTTTCTAACAAAAGAAGTGGAGTTTGGATAGACCAAACGGACGGAAGTAGTATTGGCATGATTTACGAAAAGAAAAAGAAATATTCTACAAGCACTAATTAGATGGAGGCTCTGTCAGAACTTGAGAGTGCTTTGCTTACAATGGTGTGTGCTCAGTTGCGTTTGTTTCAGGTAAAATGAACTCACAAGCATATCAAAATGTCCTCCCAAGTCACCTTCTACCAAATGCTGAATTTATTGTTGGAGAAAATTGAAAATATCAGCAAAACAATGAATCTATCCATCCGAGTAACAGTGCAAAAAATAGGCTCCAAGTAAACAATGTTGAAACTTTGAAATGATCAACTAAGTCTCCTGATCTTAAACCAATAGGGAACTTATTGGGTGACTTAGCAAGAAGAGTTTATGCAAAGGAGAGACATTTTACTTTATCAATAGAGCTGAAATCTACCATCGAAGATGAATGGTAAAAAATACATCCCGAATTTTGTCAAAAACTAGTTTTATTCATGGAAACAAGAATATTTGAAGTAATTTGAAGGAATGGCTCCCACACAAGCTCATAAATATTTGAATTTTTGTCCTCATATGCTTTTTTCTATGTTGGTCTTAAAGATTTTACTCAGATTCAAATATTGATCTGTAATATTTTCTGATAATGAAACACTGACAATTAAATTTTTTTGTCTTTTTTACTTGTATTTAAGGTTAATAATTATATCACTCATATGACTTTTTGATCCTATGATTAAGGTGTGTCCAATTTCTCAAAAAAGTGCACTGGACTTAAAGTTTTTACTCAGACTGTATTAGTCGATTTTAATACTAAGAAACTGATATCAAGACAGCAGTATAATAGATATAAAATAACTTTGAAGAATTCTTTAAAATTTCCATTATTTCAAACGAAAAAGAATTTTTATTTATTTGTTATCAAAAATTTGATTTTTTTTTTTTTTTTTTTTGTGCAAGTTTACTTAGTATTCTTGTTCCTCTTAACATTCATGGACAACAACCTGCCTTGAATTGGAATTAATTCTCTGTGGTCTTGCCATGTAGCGGCCGTTTTTAATGAAATTTGTTTTTCATTCTACTCACATATCTTAAATCGATTTATTCTAATCCGGAATTTTTGAAGTGAAAGAAAAGCTGGTTTCATTTTAACCGCCAGGTCATGTTAATCGTCCTTCGCTTATGAGTACATGAATAAGATGCGTTCACACGCAAATCTTGTGAGCAAAAAAGTAAAAGGGATGGAATCATCCAGTGCTTGTCTTAACACTGTTCTGCCCCACTCCTATGCTTTCCTTTATTTTGTGCGTTCCAACTCCGTGTATGCTAATGGTGACTGGTGCACGTTAAATCTGTAGTTGTGATAAAGTCGTCCTCAAGTTCTCGTTACAAATCAACACCTCTGGGTGTGCTGAATCAATTATTGCTAGGCTCTCCTGGTCTGGATAGTAAAAAAAAAAAAAATCGCTGTCTTCAGGGCTCCATCCAAACGGAAACCGATTAAACCACGGGTAACCTTTCGAAAAATAATTTTAGTAGGACTACTCTTTTAAAAGTTATTAGTGGAAATAAAACAGAGTGATTGGGGAACAGACGAACAGACCGACCGACACATTTCACCGATTTGAACCCTTTACTTTAAAATTTGCTTTATTTTAAGATGTTTATTGCATTTATTAGTTTTATTTTCTACTTAATTCTTGCTTTAACAGTTATTTTACGAGAAATTAATCATTCTTTTGTGGTTTTGATTTACTTATTTATCCATTTTTTGCTTACTTATTAATTTTTATTTACCAAAAATAAGTATCGTTGTAATACAAAAAAACCCTCATCTAACAGCAAAAAAAAAAAAAAAAACTTGTGTAATTTTTACAGTATTTATTTAGCCAATCTTTGCGGTTTCCTTTGAAAGAAGACGTCTACACTGTTCCAGTTCCTGAAAAACTTGTTCATTCGTATAGTTTACAATTCTTGTGTAATTTTGTTAAATGGAATTTCAAACTTTATGCAGTTATGTAATCGAAGTAATAAAATATGTAATAAAAGCAAATAAAGCACCAGTCGTCAAAGAATTAAAGCAAATAGCTATGTAGATTACTGTTAATAAATAAACTCTACTGGTGTGTTGATCAGTTTCGCACTGATGAAGTGTCCCAGCAGTTGCCTTGAATGGATTTTGATTTAAGTCTACGATTTGTGCTTTATCTGCGATACTTATTCACTTCCACTAAGAATTTTTTATTACTCGTCATATGTTTTACATATTTTTTTTTTACATTCAGATAAGTGTTAAATGTTCATATAAATTGCTGTCCGTAAACGAATTGAAATAGCATTTCCATTCTTTCTCTTGTTACTGAATTTATCCCGTCTTCTTATGTTAGGTGGTGGAAAGGTGTCTGGTTAGGGTAAAATTTTAAATTTATACCAATTATACTATCCGTTTCAGAAGAACATTTTTGTCTAACTGCCCTATATTGTTAAAAGTTAGGTTCAATTGAAGCGAAAAGTACTCCGAAATGGGAAAGTGTCTTCGAAAGGCAAAATCCAAATAAACCAAGAAGTTCCGTCCAGAACTAAACGAGCCTACTTTCCTGCATACCAATATTGACTTTCTTATATCTGATCATTCTCAAAACTAGTTAAAATCGCAAAATTTTTGAAACGCAACTTTTTAACATTTTAACCTGATTTGTAAAAATAAAATATACTTCCCTCATCTGAAGAAATAGATGCGTAAAAATAAATATACAAACAAATTAAGTAGTAGCACATTTTATACAAAGCAGCTAATACACTTTTTTTTTCATTAAAAAATCTCGAATCGTTTTCAAAAAGGGGAAAAAATGATGAAAAATAATAAGATCATTAAAATAAATACGTTATGTCTAAAGAAAGAAAAACCGTTTGTTTTCCCCCTGTTGCCAAAGAATAATTTGAAAAATGAATAAATATACTTTCATAATAAATAAAAAACAACAGAATGTTTTTCATTATCAATTAAAAAAAAATTGTCAGTCATTTCCCCTCTGCGTCTAAATTTTTTCCAAAGCTACGGAGCCAGAGTCGGAATCGTGGAGTCGGAGTCTGACTAATTTTTGGGTACAGGAGTCGGAATCGGGAGTTGTTCATCAAGAGCTATTTCCAACAAAATGTGTTTGAAGTAAATCTGCCATTTAGTTCGGGATCTGTATTGACTTTTAGTTTCGCCGTGGACGCTAATGCTAAGGGATTTGAACTGTTCAAAATTGAACGGAAAATCATTCAAATAAAAAGAAAATATTTTATAAATATGCTCATCCTCAAAAACTTTTTCCTACGAAATTTGTTAGAAGTAAATTCGCCCCACAGTTCGGAATTGCTTTGAATTTCCCCGTAGGCGCTAATGTTAAGTTTCTTGAACTGTTAAAAATTGAACGAAAAACTGTTCAAATCAAAAAATGAAATATGGGAATGAGGTGTCCTTGCCGAAATCTTTTGAACAAAAAAAATTTGTTCGAATTGAACTATTCACTCAAAAGTTATTAGGGGGGGGGACAGACAGACCGACAGACATTTTTCCCTATTTCAATGCTTTACTTTCCAATTTTTAATTTTTCAATATTCATTTAATTATTCTTTTTATTTTTGACTTTTTTTTTTCGCGATATTTTCAGGATGCATTAAGCCTTCTTGCATGCTTTTTTCTTCTTTTTCTGACCTTTACTGTGAAAGTAGGCTAAAAAGGAAGTCCCGCAATAGAGAAACAGACCCTTCGTCATATGGAGAATACGTATTTTCAATGCTATTAAATGAACCAATGCTGCCATTTTCCCACTAGAAGTTTTCTTATATATAGAAATCCGCTAAAGAGAGATTTCGTTGTTCGGAGAATCTACTATTTAACGAGACTTATTCCTGCGTTTCAGCCTCTCTGGATATCTGATAGCAAACTGTCTGATAGGAATCGGTTGGAGGCATTTAAAAATATAAAATTACTTTAAATATTCACGTTCTACTCAGAAAAGAAGGGAAAAAAATAAAGATTACAGTTTGCTTACGTAACAAATGTTTTTTTTTTTCAAACTCTTTTCGGAAACTTTAAACAAGTACTTGTAGTATAAGATTCTTTAAAATGTAGATATTTCTTAAAATATTTAAGTATTTACTTATTATTCATTTAATTTTATTCACGTATTTTTTTAAATCTATTTTCAATTTAGTTCTCTATTTTTGTTTTGTTACATTAGTTATTTATTATTTCCAGTATTTACTTATCATTTTCATTATTTATTTAATATCTCATTCTGTTTCTAAATTAGTTTTATTCACTTTTATTTTAGTTATTGCTTTTTAGCTCACGCGGTTTGCTCGGGTTATGCTCAATCAAAGTTTTTTGTGCGAAAAATTATTTTGCTTACATTGAAGACATGATTCTACAATCAAAAAATATTTTATAATGCAAAAATGTTCTTAAAAAATAATGATGTTCTTTTAATTGTTTTGCTGATGAAGAAGGGTCTGACTTATATTACACAACTATTTACTTTGACTACTCATTTTTAATACCTAATTTTATTGTTTTTTTTTTCTTTTTTTCAACTAGAAATCTACAAATTTTAATCATACTGCTTTTTGAATAATACGAAATCGATCACTTGTTTCTGTTTTTTTCATTGCAAAAACCGGACATAATAATCGAAAATTATGATGTTCAATTGGTTGAACATCATAAAAGCCGAAACTGTACACTTTTCGAGGAAAAGAAAAAGTAAGTACACTGGAACACAGCTGTTTGTACAAGCCGAATTTTCCTTAAATATTATCAAGGTACACAGTCCATGGATGAGAAACACTACCAAGACATTAAGTTTTACAAAGGCTTTAAAGAAATAAATTGGTTTTTTAAACAATTGCACAGGGGGGGGGGGGGGGCTTCCCGATTATTGCGAGGTCCTTTAGCTAGTCTCATTATAAACTAGCTTAGAATCGGAATCCACCAATTGCCGACTAGTACCGAATGCAAAGGACAGGTGTTATTTAAGAAAGGTGCTTATTTAAGAATATCCCTGAGACTATTCTAAAATAAAATATAAAGTGTTGCAGACACATATTATGCACATGAAAAATACGAATATCAATTGTCACCAATTGATTGAACAACATGAAGGCCGAAACTGTCTCTTCTTTTGGAGAAAATGAAAAATTAAGTACATTAGAACACAGCTGTTCGTACTACACGAATTTTACTTTTTTTTTTCCGAAATAGTCGTGCAAATGGTCACTTACCTATTGCCCAAGGATGATACTGTGGTGGGAAATACTGCGTCATAGTTGGCGGCCTGGCGTTGGCAAGTCCAAGTCGGCCTGCACTAAACAGCAAAAGCAAAAAGACGGCGGTAGATCTCATGTCGAAACAACTACAACTTCCCAAAACAACAGCGACTTGAATTCCCGGCGTATTCGCTTTTATCCGCCTTCTCCGACACTAGGCGATGGGGGTGTTTGCGCGCGCCTATGACGTCATTGCAAAAAGCGCGCCTTCTTGAGTTACGATTCGCCATCAGTAGAACGGATCCCGTTGCACAAAATTGCCCCCTCAATTTAACTCAATTAGAATCTAATCGTCTGCATGTAAAATGAAGTGAAGGATCTTAACTGATTTTCATTTACTTTTTTTCTTTCTTTCTTTTTCTAAGGAAGAATCGGAAGCTATAGGATCATAAGAGCTAAAAACTAAACAAGTTTAAAGTTAAAGAAAAAAAAGCGTTTAGAAAAGCTTTTACGTCAATTGATGACTTGTGTTGAGGAAAATCTCGAAAACCTGTATATTGTTTAAAAACTTTAAAAACCTAAAATCCACAATTCTAAGATTGCTCCTGTTCAGTCTTGAAATTAATTTATTAACTTTATTAACATTTAACATAATAACTACTAATACTCATTTATGTTTATAAGATTTAAAAGGTTGACAAGGTGACAGGATAGAGAAATTACAAGCATCTTTACATATTGAAAAAAAAAAAAGTCAAGGAAATTGTGTCTGTGTCTGTCCCTTGTATAGGAGACCATATAGCACTTAAAACCTCAAAATGCAGTACAAATAACTTCGGACTCTGTCGGTTTGCACCTCAGAGTATTTTTTAAGTATTTAAATTAATTCTTTTGAAATTAATTTTTTAAGCTAAAATTTCACATAAAGAGGGAGAAAAGAAAAATTCTGAGCACCTTAATATTTATGACATTTGAAAGAAATTATTTTTCTAAACAATAGGAAGTGTGTTACAATTTTCCCAAATAATTAGAACTGGAGATATAACAGTTTCTGATTTAGAACACTATCCTAGGATAAACTGAGCTAAAGAGATAAATGTTACTAGTGACAACGAGTTTGAAAACGACTTTACAAACGTACAAAACGGCCGTTCGGCTCTTCGCAGTTCCAGAGCATGGATATGCCACCTTGCAGTGGTTTAAGAAATTAGCCAAAGAGGAAAAACATTTCAATTTCGCTTGGACAAGGCAGCTACCTGATTGGACAAGTGTAAATTGTCTTTGTTTTACCTCTTTCAGCGGCCATTTGCCAGAGACTGCAGCGCCTCCTGGAGTTTATTTAAATTTCAAATACTCAAGAGCTTCTTAGCACCTATAGCTGTAAAATTTGGTACAAGTTAGTGTGGATCGTGAGCAAGAGGTGCTCTTCGAATCGATTTTTATTTTTTTAAATAATAATTTTGTTATTCGTGTTTTTACCAAGTTCTTATTTTTTCTTCGAATTGTAGCTGGATTTTCGTTGTTCTAATTGTTATGAGTTCTTTAATATTTAATTCTATTTTCTACGGGAGGGGAGGAAGATTTTAATTTTATTCTAATCGTAACACGCATTTCAGTCTGATTCTTCGTAGAAAGCGGTTAAAACTCTCACGAACCAAATAAGATTGAAAAACAATCTTTGAGGGTTTGTAAGCGTAAGTAATTCGGGGGCGGCGGTGAATAAAAGCCTTTTAAAACGCTTTTAATCAAACTGATTACTTGAAGCAAACGAAGTCTCGAAAAGATAAGATAAGATAAGATTTATTAACAAAACAAAATACACATACATAACAGTAAGCAAAATAAAAAAAAAGTAAAGTTAAAAAAATTACAAATTATAAAACATAAATTACAAACGTCGTAATAAAACATTAAGAAAATCTTGACTATAGTTCAACATGAGTTAGTAGTAAATTCAACACTAAAGAGCGCTAAAGGCACTGTCCGAAGTTTTTTTTAACTGGTTTAGTATGGAGTACAAACACAAATATGTATTAACAGTAATATTTACAAATTAATTTTTACACAAGTAGTAAAAATTTTACACAGAACAATTATTGGACTGTTTGACTCCAGAAAAAAAAAACACACAATAACTCGCATTGAAACATTCAATAGTATAAAAAATACAATACAAAATCCCCCCCCCCCCCCGGTTGGCAAGTCAGTATATTTTATCAGCTGGAAGTTAATTATTGATAAACGATTGAAAAACTTAAACGATTTTCAATGTTTGTAACGTTTTAAAAGACAAGCCTTGTGATTCGTTTCACCCTTGCAATTTATTTGTTAGCTTTATTAACAACTAACTTTATAACTATGTACTATTATTCACTTTGGTTTTTGGCATAGATTTAAAAAAAAGCTTGTTCCACCAACCGACCACCAATCCATCAAAGACAGAACAAGTAGAACAATTAAAGGATTATTTCAAAAGTTTGCTCTTTTCTTTTCTTTCTTTTTTTTTTTTTTTTCAATTCATTTCGGCCGCACAACCAGCCACAAGAAGTATAGCTTCAAAAAAATATTTTTCTTCTTTTTGCTAGCTATATTACTGATTGCTTTGGTTGAAAAAAAAGCTTCGGTTAAATCAGGGGTTCTCAAGCTTTTAGAAATTGCGACCCCCTTTTCAGATTAAGTATTTTGGAACCCCCCCCCCCCCCATTTTCGACTCTGTCTAAACCCTAAAACAATAACTAAAGACTACACAAATGGTTAAGTTTTATCCTTAGAAGCACAAGTAACTAGTAAAATAAACATGAACTTTTGTTCCTTGAATTATTTTATAATAAGAGACAGTAGTATAGATCTTACTGATTTTATAATCTTGCAGTAGTTTCGTGACAGCTTTTGATCTATTTTTGTGTGTATTTGCTGTGTTTCTATTAAAAATACAGCAACAAATTAATTTTCTTTAAGCAACTTTTCTTCCACATCTCCCGACCCCTCCGAACGCATCCCGCGATCCACCTGGGGGTCGCGACCCACCGTTTGGGAACCCTTAGGTTACACGAATTGATTGACATTATAAAATAGCAAATTTGTTCTAAAATGTGATCTGATTTTCATTGTGTTTATGTTGCGATCTTTGTGAAATACTTCTCATGGGTGTGTACAGTATAGCATGGCTCAAGCATTGTTAGCACCCAGAGGAAGTGTCAAAAACGTAAAATTCGTAAGGAACGGAGAGGCAGTAAATGCGATAAGGAAATCAAGACTTTCACGATGCTCCTTATCAGGAAGTTTGGCTCGACTTTTCTTTCGAATTTTATTTCTTACTGTAAACAAACAACGGCTCCTTACCAGAACTTTGTTTCACAAAAAACACAAAAAACGCTCGATTGAAGCAACCCAAAACTATAGCTAATTTGTATCAATATTAACTAAATTTATAAACAGAAATCAAATGAAAATATCGAACCGAATGATCATGATTATAACCCGAACGAGCAAACAACAATGCTGTAACTAACTTTCAATTTAGAAAAAGGTGAACTAAAGTCAAAAAATAATTAATATAACTTTCGAAAATTGGTAATAAATTAAAATAGTAAACATTTTTGCATTAATTTATTACTTTCAGTTCAACCGATTTTGAGTTGGACTCATCCAATGCCGAGCACCAAGAATCTTGAGCTGGGTTGTAGTTCATGAAAAAAAATATTGAGTGCAACTACTCTATAGCTTTCTCTGTTTTTCGGGGATAATAAGGTTTTGTAGCGAATTTAGAGATCAACTTTGCCAGGCTCTTACATGCACTCAATAAAAATTAAATCAATTCTGTAAAAGTCGTTTCCCTACTGCCGAAGTTTTAATGCGGTGAAAACAATTTCCAATTGCTCCACTGTCCTTCTCTGAGAAGCTGCACCTATCAGTTAAAGGAGCTTTACCCTAGTAATAGGGTGGCCAACCCATCTGCACAAATGTGATTTTTTCGCATATATTTGCACTTTATTCCCGGATTTGTACATCATTTTACAGGCACGGCCGTGTGTTCATGCCGCACATTTAATTTAATACAGGGTTGATCGTATTTAATGTCCATGAAAAGCTGCCATTTGCGTTACTTTTGTTCTTGCTCTTAGATCATTTGACGCAGCCTGAGCCATCCCTCAATCAATTTAGAATCCTGTATTATCCACCTGATTCATATTCCAGTACGGGTGGCAGATTTCAGGAAGCTTTGGACCGTCAACATAGGCAGAGCCCGTGGCATAAGTCTCGGATGTTAACGTGTCAAAAACAAAGATGATAAAAACCAGAGGAGGGTTGGGAGTAGGGGGGAAGAACGATCAAAAGCGGCCTCAAATAAACGTGCTCTTATTTTTTATCAACATTAAATAAGTTTAAATATAAAAATCAAATAAAAAATTATAACCGAAAGATTATGATCATAGCGAAAGAGTAAATAACACAATGAGGCTAAAGTTTACTTTCAATTTAGAAAATAATGGACTAAAGTCATAAAAATTAATACCAACTATAGGAAACTGATAATAAATTAAAGTAGCAAACATTTTTACTTCAGTCTATTCATCTTCTGGCAGAAATGAAAGAAAATGAGACAGACAAAAATTAGAAAAATTCAAAACAAAGTTAATACGAGGGCAAATCAAAAAGTCTTGGCGCCTATTTTTTATTCGCCAAAAACAGGTACATACAGGTATTTACAAATATGCGTAGTGTACTACGTACCTTACATTATTTCTCCACATAGTCACCACACCAGTTCAGACATTTGTCCCATCGCAGCACTAAATTAGAGATCCCCCTGTGGTAAATTCTTCCGGCTGCCTGAGGAACCACCGTCAGACCGCGTTCTTGGCTTCTTCGTCACATGTGAATCTCTGCTAGAAACTTCTTTAGTGGAGCGGAAACGTAAAAATCACTAAGACAAGGTCTGGACTGTAGGTGCCCCTGTGAATTGCTATGGCATTTTTTCCGTTGCTCCATACAAAACGAGTAACACTTCGCTGCTCATAAGTTGTGGACGTTTGAAGAACAACCGTCATCTTAAATGACTGATAACAGCTCTTCTCTTCCGAGCAAAAAGCAGATACGGCTGGTACGGTTTAAGGAGCTGTCACTGTTGGAATGCATATGTTTGCTTTGTATTCACAGCCATATTTTGGCTGAAAAAAATAGGCGCAAAGATTTTTTGATTTGCCATCGTAAAATTAATCTCGAGTAAACAGATTCTTAACTCTTTTTTAGGTAAAAACATTAGTTTACAATTTAAAAAAAAGTTTCGCTCAAATACTGCCTAGAAAGTATTTAAAATGCACAAGACATAAACTAATTCAAACCAAAAAAACCTACATTAAATTAAGTTTTAAATTCAACGTATAAAAACTTAGTGCCAAGTAAATAAACAAAGACACTGCTGGTTCAGAACTATTTCCAGAAAACTCATTTTTAAACATTTAAAAAAAAAAAAAAAAAAAAAAAAACTATTTGAACACTGACAAAGAATGAAAGAGAACTAAAAAGAAAAGTAGAAGGGACACAGAAAAAACTTTCCAATGCAAAAAGAAAAGAAAAGAAAAAGTTTTTCGTAGGTGAAAACGAGTAAGAGAGCAAGTTTTGAAATGAGATAAAAAGTCCATTGATTCGAGATTCATGTATAACCGTTTTCTAGTAGTTTTGTTTTAAATGGTGGCAAAAATAAAATTATCACATCACAAAATTTTAAAAACGTAACAAAATCATGACCACAGGTAAAATAATTTCACTTTTTTACTTTTGAAAATGTTCAAAAATGTAGAATTCATTTTGTGGATAAAAAATATTATATAAATCATCAAAAACTAAGCAACTGAAAAATACAGGTATAAAAACTCCCAAAAAGAGACGAAATATGATGTACAACAATTTCCTGTTTGAATTCTACATTCGAAGAACATTGAATCACATTTTTTCATACAACGTTAACTATAAATCCTACCGAAATTCTAGCATTCGAAGCAATAAGAAGCAACGGGATGTAAGTGACAAAATAAAAAATTTGGAGATCACCAGTACAAATAGTAGTCCTTGGAGCAAGAGATAGTACTAGTAGCACTGGTAAATGCTGCTGTACAGCATGATTTAGAAAAAAAAAAGAATCAATAAAAGCCTACCTGGGACGTTATCTTTAAACGTGTTTTATTCAAAACTTAAAAATGTCCACTTGCATCCCTTTGCTTCTCACTGCCTTATATAAAATTTTCATAAATGAAAGTTCAATAGGTAAGTCTAGCCGTCACGCGTTTAATGTGTCAATATATATATTTTTTTTCTCTTTGAAAATCCTGAGCATAACTACAATTCAAATTCAAAATAACAGAATATCAAAACTGTTTGAACAAAAATTGTCCCTGAGTCGGGAAAAATGAGCTCATGCAAATTAAAAACACTAAACTCGCTATTCATGAATGGGTAAATCAATTTAAACAGCTTTTCAGATAATATTTTAACAATTTATAGATCATTAATACATTAGAGAAATAGATTATTTATACGGGTCAAAAAATAACAATTATCTATTCATTCAATGTGAATTTTAAAAAGTAGTAAAAATATTTGCATACCTGTTAACAGATAGCCTGTCATAAGTATGAAGTTTGGTGCTCGGATAATTTTACGCCCTTTTAAAAGCGTTTTATTGCTCAAAATGAGTCGTCAAGGTGATAAATAGGAAAAAACGAAGTTCAGTATTGTATCATTGCTTAAAGTTAGAAAAAAAATGATCCAACTCAATTCAAACTATCTACGGTATGTAAGATTTTAAAGGAATATAGAAGGATTGACCAACTAAAAAGTAACAGAAGTAAACGAGGTAGAAAAGTCGTATAACCTGGCAGTGATGAAACCAAATTAAAGTAAATTGTCCAAAATAATCTTTGAAAAATGCTTCTTACGTCCCTAAGTGTTGGACAGAATGTATAGTTATCTTATTCACGCCAACTACACTTGGACGGTTGCATAAACTGCAGTTTTAATTGTAGATCTACGAAGTAAGACCAAAGATAAACAAGAAGCAGAAACGTGCACGACTCACATGGAGCAAAGAGAAGCTCAAACGGGGGCAACAAGGTTGGAAAAGTATTATATTCAATGACGAATCTTTTTTTGAAATACCTGTGAACAAAAAAAAAGTGTTCTGGTTTGACATTTAAAAAGAAAAACGTATGAGAAATCTCATGTAAGACGTTCTCTCCACTTGGACACATCCTTCTTGGTTTGTGGGTGCATGAGAGCTGCTGGAATTGAGAAGTTTTATATGCCTTAAAATAAAATAATGCGGCACTTTCGCTGTTTATCAGTAATACTGCATGA
Source organism: Uloborus diversus (assembly GCF_026930045.1). Taxonomy (NCBI): domain Eukaryota; kingdom Metazoa; phylum Arthropoda; class Arachnida; order Araneae; family Uloboridae; genus Uloborus; species Uloborus diversus. The sequence continues at coordinate 57,758,255 of NC_072736.1, read as the reverse complement.
TACTTTATCTGAGGCACAGCAGTTACACATTTAGTAACACATTTTATCTTTCAGCAAGATTAGACACCGTGTCACATCTCTAAATCGACTCATAGATTTTAAACAGAAATTTAAATTTCGGTATTAAACTGGTCAAGCAACTCTACCAATTTGAATAAGATCAAAAATTTGTAGTATCGTCAAATCTATAGAAAGCGGTTCAAGATCTGGTGCACGCCAACAAAATTGAGCTCGTTGCCACAATGAAGAGGATATGGAAACAGTGTCAGAAACGATTAATGTAAACAGGTGGTAAAATCAGTGTGAGAAAGGATTAAAGCATTGAATCCAGCAATAAATGACGCATTCTAATATTGATATTGTTTCATTTAAAAGTTTTTTCCCCCTTTATAATTTGAATATTCTAATTTTTTGACTCAATATAAATCTTCATCATTATAAACTTTAGGGTTATTCTGTTTAAGATCATTTTTAACTGAGTATATTTGAAATGAAATACACACTTTAAGGTCTAACAAAGGTAACACGTTCATTCAAATACCTAATTTGCATTTATATTTGGTTAGAAAAAACTTTTTCCAAAAAAGTGGAAAGTATTCTATCATTTTGAATTTGGGTTGTAGCAACAGAATCATGCTGAAAAGATTTTAAACGGGGGGGGGGGGGGGAACTAAAACGTACTAGAAAAGTTATTTGAAAAAAGTACGAAGTACCTTTCTATAAAAATGTCACTCAGTAAAATTCTTTTATTAATAAGGACGAGCTATAACACTAATTTTTGCTGACGTTCTAATTAACTTGGTGCCGAAATTTCATCTCAGAAGATAAGATTATTACGCTAATCTCATCAAAAAGATCAAATTATTGAATTTCGCTGAAATAAGTGGGTTGAAAGTAAATTAAGTAGCAAAAATTATTACGAAAAATCCTAATTCATGAATTGAATATAGTGACTAAACCGGTGAAAGATGTTTCCAATTATGAAAGAATAAGTCACTAGCGAAAATGAATTGAGTGAAGTATTTTACTTTTGTAATTATTTTATTGATTATATCAAAGAACAAAATGTTTTGATTCCATTTTAGGTTAGAGTAAGAGCAACAAAGACGGATAGAGGCGTTCTAGTTCATGGGTAAACTTTAAAATTATAGGCAGAGGAATGTGGAACAAAGAAAAATAGTTCAGATTATTTTAAGATTCATATTTTTTTCAAAATGAACAAATTGGAAATTTGTTTTGAAAATTCGGTGCATAAAGAAAGAACAATATATTTTCTTATAAAATTTGCATTGAAACATTATTTTTTTAAATTTTTGACAGTAAATATGTACTTTCAAAAAAAGATTGACATTTTTCCCTCCTTTTTTAGCCTATTTTCCCAGTAAAAGTCAGAAAAAGAAAAAAAAAGCACGAAAGAAGGCTTAATGCATCTTAAAAATATCGCGAAAAACCAAAAAAAAATCAAAAATAAATAAAATAATTAAACAAATATCGAAAAATTAAAAATTGGAAAGTAGGGTATTGAGATGGGGAAAAATGTCTGTCGGTCTGTCTGTCTGTCCCCCCCTAATAACTTTTGAATGAATAGTCAGATTCGAAAAAACTGTTTTTTGTTCGAAAGATCTAACCAAGGACACCTCATTCTCATATTTCACTTTTTGATTTGAACTATTTTTTGTTCAATTTTGAACAGTTCAAAAAAACTTAACATTAGCGCCTACGGGGAAATTCAAGCCAATTCCGAACTGTGAGGCGAATTTGCTTCAAACAAACTTTGTAGGAAAAAGCTTTTGATGAAAAACTTGTATATAAAATATCTTTTTGATTTGTACAATTTTCCGTTCAATTTTGAACAGTTCAAATCCTTTACATTAGCGCCTACGGGGAAACTGAAAATCAATGTAGATTCCGTACTTGAAGGCGGATTTACTTCAAACAAATTTTGTTGGAAATAGCTCTTGACGCCAAACTCCAGACTTCGACTCCGAGAATTTAGGGGCACTTGACTCGACACCGACTCCTGTGCCCGACAATTAATCGGATTCCGACTCCTCGACTTCGACTCTGACTTCGTAGCTTTGGCAAAAATTTATACACGGAGGACAAATGACTGACAACGATTCTTGGATATTCGTCTCCGACTCCTTTATCCCAAAATCCCGACTCCGACTCCGCAGCTATGGTTTTAACTGTGAAATAATTATTGTTAATATGACTTGTTTTTATTTTTACGTTAAAGTTTTAATTTAGGTATTCAGTTTTCGGCGAATAAACTCGAAGTCATTTATGTTTCTACATAAGAATATGCGCAGATGATTTTTTTTTTTTTTTGACAATGAAAATTATTTCTTTAAGTTGACATTTTATTGTTTTTATTTATTTTGATAAGTGCATTAATTCATTAAAAAATTGTTTTTGGCAACTGGGGAAAAAGAAACGATTATTATTATTATTATTTTTTTTTGATATAATGTATTTATTTTAATGAGTTTATTAATTTTAATTATTATTTTTCCGCTTTGAAAGTTGTTAAAGATTTTTTTAATGGAGAAAAGTGCATTAGCTGCTTTGTTTAAAAGTTGCTGCTATTTTATTTGTTCGTTTTTTTTTTTTTTTTAAATGAGTGAGGAATATTTTATTCCTAGAAATCAGTTTAAAGTATTTTAAAAATATGTTTGAAAACATTTGCGATTATACCTATTTTTGAGAATATTGATCAGGTACTAGAAAGTAGTATGGGTATACGGGAAAGTAGGTTCGTATAGTTCTTGACAGAACTTCTTGTTTCACGGGGCAATGTGAAATATAGAATATTTTCTAAAGAAATATTTTCCATTCGATTGTTAAAAATATTTTTGATCAAATACATAAGTGAATAAAAGAATGAATGAATAAATGAAAATATAATGAAACAATAAAAGAATAAATCAATAAGTGATATATGAGAAAAATTAAAGGAATGAATACAAAAATAAGTGAATGAATGAATAAAAAAGATGATTTTTAAATGAAAGAATGTAAATGAAACTACTAATTAATGAATACGTAAGTGATTAATAAAAAGATTAAATCTTTACTAATAATAAAGCTGAAAGTCTCTCTGTCTGTCAGGATCTCTGTGACGCGCATAGCGCCTAGACCGTTCGGCCGATTTTCATGAAATTTGGTACAAAGTTAGTTTGTAGCATGAGGGTGTGCACATCGAAGCGATTTTTCAAAAATTCGATGTGGTTCTTTTTCTATTCCAATTTTACGAACAAAATTATCATAAGATGGACGAGTAAATTACGAAATAATCATAACGTGGAACCGTAACATAGGCATTAGCCAATCTGCAAGATACGAAATTATCATAACGTGGAACCGTAACATGGGTACAAGCCAATTGGCAAAAAAAATTCACCATACATTATTTGTAAATATACAGGCTAACCAAAAGGTCTTTTAATTTTTCTATTACGGGCAAAGCCGTGCGGGTACCGCTAGTAAGTAAATAAAATGGACTATTTCACTTTGCCCCATGGCTTTGCCTCGCATGCACTTGACTAACTAGCATTCGAAATACAAATAAGCTTATAATAATATTTAACAGAAGAACAGGTTATGTCCTATTTTAGCAGAATGGAAAGGACGGCTAAATATTTTGATGCTGAAATGGATGACGATGATGAACTTTTCATGTCTCAATTGAAGAAAATGAAAATGTTGAAAAAGGAAATATCAGGGGCGAAATCCACCTTTTTGCAGATGCAGAAAAATAATTATTTCTTCATTCATTTTATGACTTTGCACCTAAATATAAAAGTTGTAAATGTTAAACATCATGTGCAAATTTAAATGAATGTCAAATGTGTCACAGAAAATTAAAATATTAATTTATATTGCAAACTATAAAATAAAAATACAGCAGTTTAGGCAAATAGTATGAAGAAGCAAAAAACCATGACGACAGAAACAGGCGAAGGATTTTTTTTCTATCTTCTTCTTATTATTATTATTATTTATTTATTTATTTATTTTTTCAATTTTAAAACATTGGAAATTCAATTTCAATAATTCTGATATTTCAGATTTATTTATATTGTAGTGGTACGAATACAAAAGTCAAGAAACGAAAAAAAGAATTTCGTTTTGCTGCGAATTATGTTAGTGAAGTCAATACAGATGTAAATTTTAGAAGTTGAATCAATAATGTTTTAAAATATACTTTAACAAAGATAAAAACTGATTTATTTTACATTCATTTCTTATTCGAATGTTAAAAATGTACAAATAAGTAGCTTTAAGAACAAAACAACCTTGAGTACAAAGTTTCAAAAAAAAAAGAGAAAAAAAGAGAAGACTCTTTTTATTTTTTACAGAAATGGTCTGAAACTGTTCCTTTTTAAGTGCCGTGCTAAAAACACATTCAGGAGTCTTAGATGGAACTATATATGTTTGATTTTAATAAAAAAGAATTTTCAATATAATAGCATTGAAAATGTTGACTAAATTACTTTGCTCTGAAATATGCAAAATTTAAATGTTGTTAATGTCTTATGTTAAGTTAAATGAATGTCAAAAATATTGTATGTGTGTTACAGAACAATAAAACATCAATTGATATTGAAAACTATGTTATTGGAATACCAGTAATTCTGGCAAATAGTATGAAGAAAAAAAATCCATGACGGCAAAAATAAGCAAAGTAATTATTTTTTGAAAAATTTTAAAGCATTTCGCCTCAATGGAGTTTACTGCTTTGATAAGACCAATAATAGGGCATGATAAGGGCAAAAAAAAAATATTTCAATATGTTGTTCGCGAAAGGAGTTATAACAGTTTGAATATCAGTAAAATGCGACATTTTCGTTACTTCGGCCTAATGTTACTAAAAGCACATTAAACTTGCCTTAGTTACTTATGCAGACCGGGATTAGTTGTTACACGGAGTTGGTTGTTACATTAGAATTTAAAAATAACCGCCAGGAGAAACTGACTTTCCTTGCAGTAGATGATAGCACTCACTCATCTGCATTCCCTGACGATCACTGGAGTGCTTGCAGTCAGTAGCAGGGAGAGTGCTCAAGGAAAATGGTTTTTTGAGTTTGGAAGTAATTTTTCTTTCCGCTGTTATTTTTCTATTTGTGACGAAGTCGTAGTAACGAATTTATTTCTGTACCAAGTGAAAGTCTACATTTTTAGGTAAGTGCTAACATGTATAAACGTTTTGTAAAAAGATATAACACCAGTAATATGTTCCAAGAACTAAAGTGACGTCGTATGGGGCAAGTTGTTACAATTTTGTTGGGGTTGGTTGCTACAAGTAACAACTTGCCCCATGCAAGTTTTAATTTAATATTATGTTTTCTTTTTAAATGATATGGCGGGGGACTATAAAAACAAGACGGGCAGGGGCAAAATATATAAAGAAACATACCTGGATGTGGCTAAAGAAGTAATTGCAGGTATTTCATTACGAAAGCAGCCGATGAATTTCATGACACTAGAGAGATTCTGCAGTAAGATGAAAAATGCTAGTGGTGGTAAGTAGTATTTCTGATCTGTTTTACTGCATGATTTAATTCATATAAAGTACTGCAGTTAGATGACGATAGTAATAATAGTAATAATTCTGATCTCTTTCATTCTATGATTAATTTATTGTTAATATGAATGGTTGAATAAATAATAATTATAATTACAACAATGGTAATAATAATAAATAATGTATTATTCGAATGTAGGTCTTTCTCCAACGCTGCAGGAGTGCAGAAGTGAAGACGGTTCGCAAGTGGAAACCATAGGTCAGCGCCACTTTAATAGATACACCAGTAAAAAATGATTTGCAAGCCGAAGCTGTGAAACAAAAATCAGTGAAAAGGAAATTGTGTCTAACAGAGAAGAAATCAACAGACACAAAGGCAGAAAAAAAAAATGCTTAAAAGTGCATCCAAACAGTACGTCCTTCGGATGAAGATGATGAAGACTGGTTCTGCATAGAGTGCTCTAAACCGTACCAAAAAAACAACTAAACGGCTTCAATGTCGTCATTTTGACAAATGGGCACATGACCGATGTGCTAAGTTTGAATTATATGCTTGTGAAAATTGTAATTCTGACAATGATAATGATGATGATAGTTTATTAGAATAAGTCATTAATGAAGTAAATTTGTAAAGCCAAAAAGTTTTTGATTTTTAACGTGGTAAAGAATTTTTAAAATTTAACAGAATAAATTAGAAAATGTGTAAAATTCATTTCATCACTAAAATATATCTCATGTAACAACTAACCACATATACTGTAACAACATGCCCCGTGGTGGGGTAAGTTGTTACAATCTACATCTATTCAAAAAACGTGAAATATTTTGGAGTAGTGGCTTCTAATCATTTTTTTAAAAATATGTTATGAATGTTAAACAATCTAGATGCATTTTAAAGTTTCACGCGTGAAAATAATTGAAATAGTTTAGCGTGAAAAAAATATTGAAAAAAATTCTAACAACTAACCCCGATCTCCCCTACTTTTGCCGTTGCAACTGAAAGGTGCAATCTGTTTTTAGATCTCAAAAATGCTTTAAAATGTCAAAAATTCACTTTTTTGTGACCATTATTGACTTTGCGGCAATAACTTGCCACACATTTAGCATTCATTTTGCAAAGTTTGAACCTTTAATTCTTCATGCATAAAAAGAATTTGGAGGCAAATTGTTCTCGGCAACAATTGTGGGTCATAGAAAGTTCCATGTCTTATATAATAAATCCGCTCAATTTTTGCTGCCGCGCGTTGAAATTTAGGGACCCATAAAAACTGAACAACTCAACTTCAGAACAAAAATTCTGGATTTAGGTTTTTGTTAAGATAAGTAATAACTGCTCATTTTTTTGAAGAAAATCTGAAATGGCATGAATCACCTCATAATGCTAAATGTGAGTTTTTGTGTGACAGATTCCTGCTCTTAAATGCTTTAATAAAGCTTATTATTAAACAAATAAATCCTGCACAAAATATTAGTAGGTCTCAATTATTATTCTAAATGTTAATAACAATAATTTTATCATTTACTAATAACAAAAATAATTTTCGACTAACAACAAAATATTGCAACATGAGTATCAATTTTTGAAAATTGCTTGCATTACCATATGCTTTGAATTTCAGAGGTAAGTTTTTCTTGGCTGGAATAAACTACATGTATTACTACATAGTTAAAATATTACTAGCAGGTGGCACTAAAAGCAGAGAAAGTATTTCACCATTTCACTTTGCCCCACATTCCCCTACTATTGTACTGACAGATCTGGAGTAGCCTTTGTAATTCTCAACATTTTTTGGACCAGAGGGCCAATAACATTCATGAACAAACTTGCTCGAACCGGTTTTTTTTTCTTGTATGACTTAAGTTAATTGCAATATTTTTTCATGATTTACTTAAAATAATATTTAAGATTAAAGATAAGTAATTATTGTTCTTATCATACAGAAGTAAATAAAATTTCGAGCAAAATCACTGAAAATTATGAAAGGTAATCACAAAATAATATGAAGCACATCGTGCAAAATATTAATATTATTATAATTTTGGACCATGAACATTTTTAACGTCAATCAATTAAAAATATCTGAGTTTTTCCCACGAATTGCTGCCGGATCTATAGCAAGGTTTCTTAAACCGTGTTGCGCGGAACACCAGGGTTCCATAAATATCACTCAAGGGTTCCGCGAAACGCGTATCCTTTCATTTAATTAAAAGTCATTTAGATGCGTAAAAAATGAAGTCTGAGTGAAGCTTTTAATTAGTATTTTCCGAATGAGAAGCAGAGAAAATATCGAAATGATTTGCAGATTGAAAACCCATTTTTTGTTATACTGTAAGACCTTCAACTACAAGAATACTTACTTCATCGAAGCGACATCTGGAGCATCTTTGTGACAGAAATATAAATTAATGCCGTAATTGAACGTGTAGTGCAACTCCATTTGCAACTGCACTAATACATAAAACTACTAATAACTACTAATATGTAAAAAACATAACTACTAATGCGTAAAATTAACTATTAATAATAAAACGAATAACTAATAATTAACTACTAATAATAATTAACTACTAATATGTAAAAAACACTCAAGTTACGTGTCAACAAAAACTAAACTCCGAATGACACTTGCAAAATAAGGTATGAAAATTCAGCTTTTATAAAATAAGAACCATTCATTTCACTAAAATTGAAACTTTAAAATTTTGTTTGCAAAGATGACTTAAATTTCGTGCTAATTTTTTAAGTTACTATTTAGTGAAGATAAATATTTGAGCTTATATTTACGTTTTTGCAAGTACACCGTTTTCAGAATGTTACATTCAAACTATACAGTGGAAGATAACCCAGGGGTTCCGTGAAAAGGAAGTGGATATTAAAAAGGATTCCCCTTATCAAAGAAATTAAGAAGCGCTGATCTAGAGGATTAGATAAAGGCAGGAAAGACAGGAATTATAAAAGTTCCACCCCTCCTCCAGGATGGTGTAAAAAGGTACGTTTAAAAAGAGAAAGAAAAATCTGAACTTACTAGTACAGTAATCGAAATTAGCAAACGTATCGTACTCTGGCAACCGACAATAGAAAAGATGTAACACATGTAAACGTTTGGAGAAAATGGATTTCAGAATTCGAATTAGTGAATGGGTGAGAGATATTATAGAGATTTACGGACGTTTGTGTCGAAACTGACTTGTTAAAGTTTTACTGATTCTTATTACATCCCCCCCCCCCTCTCCAAAGTAGGAAAAAAAAAATAAAAGCAAGTTTTACGGAATCGTGGAACTGGTCCCAAATTCTTTTGTATAACCACAACAAAACTTTTTCAAAAAAGCCTTATAAGTTTTTTGTTTTTTTCTGTCTATTTTATTTTAAACTAGCAGTACCCGCACGGCTTTTCCCGTAGTATAAAATTAAAAGGTCATTTGGTTCTCGCCAATTTGCTATGTTATTTTGCTCGCCCATGTTATGGTAATTTGCTCGTACACGTTGTGATAATTTACTCGCCCATGTTATGATAATTTACTCGTCCATGTTATAATAATTTACTCATCCATGTTATAATAATTTGCTGGATAAAATTTTCTAGAAATTGGAATAGAAAAAGAACAAATTGAATTTTTGAAAAATCGCTTCGATGTGCTCACTCCTACGCTACGAACTAATTCTGTGCCAAATTTCATGAAAATCGGGCCGAAAGGTCTAGGCGCTATTCGCGTAACAGACATACAGAAATCCAGAGACACAAACTTTCAGCTTTATTATTAACTTGTGGTACCCGCACGGCTTTGCCCGTAGTAGAAAAACGAAAAGGTCATTTGGTTCGCCTGTGTATTCACAAATAATGGATGATGAATTTCTCGCCAATTTGCTGTGTTCATTTGCTCGCCCATGTTATGGTTTCACGTTACGACAATTGCGTAATTTACTCGTCCACGGTGTATAATTTGCTCGATGAAATGTTCCTAAGATTGGAATAGAAAAAGAACAGAATCGATTTTTCGAAAAATCGCTTCGAGGTGCTCACCCCTACGTTACGAACTAATTCTGTGCCAAATTTCATAAAAATAGACCAAACGGTCTAGGCGCCATGCGCGTAACAGACATACAGAGATTCAGTGACACAGACATGCAGAGACAGACTTTCAGCTTTATTATTAGTAAAGATAAAGATTTATCTTTAGGTTCGGTTATAACAGCGTGTTCGAGTTTTTCGAACAGTGCGAGGTTTTTGCCTCCATGATGTGTGCGTATTTAAGGCGCAGAAAAAAAAAATCCAGAACTTTTAAAGATAAGGTATATCAAATTGACACTTATAATCGCGCTGAATGGGAGTCGGTTTTCTTGTATGTTTGCTCATTGTGTAACGATATTTCTTCATAGAGCCTGAACCTTTCAATAGCATCTGCGAAGTATTTGGCCACCTGTCGGAAGAACATACGTGCGTGTGTCTTCTCTGCGCACGCAAATCTCACCACACGATTACGGTCGTAATTAAAACAATATGTGCTCGAAACAAATAACTGGTTGTAGTTGTTGACTGAAGCTGCGATTGCTTTCCATTACTCTTACTTACTTCCGGCGCATATGGTACCGTGGGTGTATTATCAAATTGTAGTGCCACAAAACACGGGGAAAGATTTTATCATAATGGGGTCGTTTCCGAAACTTTAAAAGCATTTTTTTCTGAAAGAGGATGCCCAAAAATATAGGATTTGACATTTTTTAAAGTATTTTGACAAAGTTCGGTACTTTTTAACAATTATTTTAATCGATGCGCAGATTCATTTTCATTTTTTACGCTTCTGCACATGACATCACAAGTGATGAAATGCCATTGACTGATGCCACTAGCGCAGAGCGCAATATTTAATTCGCCTTTTTGCCCACATGTAATGGCAACGACATGATTGATAGCAAGCGTAGAGTGCAATATTTAACTCACTTCTGAATTATCATAACCTGGAATCGCGGTAGCAAGCGTAAAAATTCAGTGCGCCAGTGGAATGCTCGCGAAAGTACATCACTTGTGACGTCATAAAGACCACGCCTTGTTCAAAAAATCAGATATTTAAAAAAAATTAATTAAAATTAAATGTTGAGAAAATGAAAGTATTTTCTGAGTCCATGTCTTTTCTTTTATTTTCTTTCTTTTTTTTTTTTTTTTTGCTCATTCTATCAACTTTACTATTAAAAGTAGTACTTTTGACTGATGAAAACAACCCCATTTCCAGATAATACTTTTTTTTAAGTGTTTAACCTTTTTGATAACATACTAAACGTTTTATTACAGCGTTTCCTAAACAGGTTTCCCAGAAACCTAATACTCCAGGAAACATTGTTTAAGGTTCCGCAAAGATATAAGATCTTTATTGTAGCAGTTTTCTCCAAAGTAAAATTAAAACTACAGAGGTGTGAAAATTATTAGAATAATTGAAAATTTTAGTAAATCCTTGTTATATCAAAGAAACATTACTTTGTTTTTAAAATGTTGATACATTTAATGTTGAGGGTGTATCCTCTTATTTTCTAATTAAGATTCTATCAGTCTTGGCATTCTTTTTATAAGTTTTAGGCAATTAATTTGTACTAGTGTTCGCCCAGTGGTCGAATTTCGACCATATTCATAAATGAATATTTGAGAAAACTTGTATGATTTTAACTATTTCCAAAATTTTTATTTCTACTCATGTTTACTGCATATCTGAAAACATGCAATTTTTATACGGACACACAATACCACAATAATAATTTATTCCATTTTGCTTTTTGTCTGTTAATCTCAAAATAAATGGATGAAAGGGGATATTTCGGCAATAGGGTCGTTTCCGAAAGTTTCAAAGTACTTTTTACTGAAAGAGGATGCTTAAAAACAAAGGTTTTACCATTTTTAAATAATTTGAAAAAAATTTTACATTTTTAACAACTATTTTAATCGGTGCGCAGATTGAAATAAATTTTTTGGCATCAAAAGCGATAAAATGCCACTCATTGATGCCATTAGTGCACAGCTCAAATTATCATAACCCGAAAACGCGGTTGAGAGCAAACCATAAATATTTAGCGCGGCAATGGAGTCGCGCGCCAAAGTACATCACTCATAACCACGCCTTATTTTCAAAATCGGACATTCAAAAAAGGTTTTAAAAAAACAACTATTGAGAAAATAAAAGTTTTTTCTGGCTCAACATTTTTTTCCTTCTTATTCTATCTATTTCAGTGACTAAAAGTAGTACTTTTGATTGAAAGAAAACCCCATTCAGAGAAATTGGTGTGGTCGACAAATTGCTGGCTTGAATAATTTTATTTTGGATATCATGTTGCTTTGTGCTAATCCTATGCAAATTAACATTTCCCTACTCTTTGTTTACGTATGCAAAGGAAAAACATTTTTAGCGCTGGTATTGGAAACAAAAAAATTGACGCCATTGGATTAAATTCAACAATTATCCAATTTTCGAAATCTTCCCGATGAAATGAAGCATCAAAACTCAATTTATACGTAAAATTTCTGAATGAACAATGTTACTCATAAAACGTCTACTATTATTGAGTAAGTTGCTTCTTCGTCATTAGGAATAGAAATTTCCAAGTATCAAATGAACGAACTCTACTCGTGGCAACATATAACTGTCCATTCAAAAACACTGTGCGTCGTAATAATAGTACAATTTTTTAAAAAGGTCGACTTTGTGATTTGTTTATGGTTAAGGGCGGTGCATAACTGACGTCACACTTTTCAACATTTTCAACCCTCTCCCCCCTTTGTCACAATGTTTTGCATTTCACTATACCCCCTCTCCCCTTTGTCACATGTCACGCTGTTTTTCATAAACGTTCCTACTAAAAAAAGGTTTGTTGTCACGTTCTCCTCATTAAATGCTCCTCTTGTTATGTCTTTCCTCTCCCTTGTCACAAACTGTTACTATTTCGTGAACCTCACCTTAAAGTGGGAATTCATTCGTGGACAGTCCCTATTTTGTGGCAAATGTATGCAAATATACATTTCTCTACTCTTTGTTTTCATATGCAAAATAAAAACATTTCTCGAGCTGCAATCGGTGCCAAAAATTTGACGCCAATAGATGAAGCGCGCCCGCCAATTTAACAATTATCGAAATCCTCCCGAATGAAATGATCCTGCAAAACTCAGATTATACGTAAAACTTCTGCATGAACAATGCTTCTTTTAATAAGTTTAATATTACTGAGTAAGTTGCCTTGACCTCTGCCGTTAGAATTATTAAATTATTATTAAGTTCCAAACAGTCAAATGAACGAATCCTACTTGCTGCATTAAAAATTGTCCATTCAAAAACACTGGACGTCGCAATAATAGTGCTTTTTTTTTAAAAAAAATTCGTGTTTGTGATTTGTTTACGGTTTAGGGGAAAACTGACAAATGCACTTTTCAAAATATTTTATCTTTCTCCCTTTTGTCGCAAAGTTTCACACTTCACCATAGCCTTTGCCACATATCACACTGTTTTTCATAAACGTTCTTATAAAAAAAAAGCTTGATGTCCCATTCTCCCCATTGAATGTTCCTCTTGTCATTTATTTCCTCCGTTTTGTCACGAACGGTTACAATTTAATGAACCCTACCTAAAAGAGGGACTTCATTCGTAGTCAGTTCCTTGCAAATAGACATTTCTGTACTCGTTTTTTACGAATGCAAAAAAAAAAAAAAAAAAAAATTATCGTCCTGGCGTTGATGCCAAAATGGATAAAGTGCGCCAATTTCACAATTATGGAAGTCGTTCTGAATGAAATGATGCCACAAAACTCCCTTAATACGTAAAACTACTACACAAACAATATTTTTTGTAAAAGTAGGCATGATCTTGCCATTAAATATAAAATTTCCAGCAGTCAAATGAACGTACTCTACTCACGGCAACACATAATTGTCCATGCGAAAGCATTGGACGTCGTAATAATACGCCAATTTTACCAAAAGTTTCACTTTGAGATCTGTTTGTGGTGATAGCTAATGCAGGTATTATTGGGAGCTGAAACTGAAAGTCGTCCCTCATTCCGTAAAGTAATTCATTTAAACATTAAAATCACGAAAACATAATCAAAATGAAAATATTTTAAATGCCCGTAGTTACCCAAAAAGCCTCAATAATAAAAACAAATGCAAGTATTTCATTTCTTTATGCACAAGCGAGAATTCGCAACACCACAATATTATCCAGCAATTCCTTCACGCTAACTATGTCGCGTGAAAAAGCAAATAAAAATGAATTTTCACTAACTTTTAATGCTTCTAGCGCTGTTTCTCGCCAACATAGCGGGTTTCGATTTTTGCGCGGTAAAACCGGGTAGAACGTGTTTTAAAGCAAAGTGTTAAAGCGAGTTTTACAACCATACCGAGCTCGAAGCATTAAAATGCATTTCTCGTGTAGAAAAAGCGATTTAAAAAATGAATTCAAACTTAATGTTTAACGCTTCAAACAATGAATTTCAAGAATGGAAAAGAGATAAAATTAAAATTTTTGAGTTTTGCTAACTAAAAAACGTTTATAACTTTTTTTCTAGTGGATTTAGGTTATTGGACATTAGACGCCCTGACAATTTTTTCGTTCGGAGTGTTTTTTAAAAACCTTTCCAACCTTATCAAATTCAAAAAACTTGGACCATCCGTTCGCGTAGAAAGAACCATTTAGGACGAAAATGCGTTTTTTTTTTATTAATATCTCCGTTAATTAGCGTTCGATTTCAAAAAAAAAAAATTATTGATGACTAAAACTCGGCAATAGCTACTGAACAAAAAAAGAATGAAGGGAATCGGTTCACAAACAGAGGAGAAATCGGTACCGAAAGAAAACGGCTTGCCTATTAATATATAAAGATTTTCTCGTCGTGGTGCGAAATTCGGATGAGTCCTTCTGTGAGACAATTCCTGTTTTTAAAGTTCTATTTCTTTAATGTTTTCTTTACAATATATATTTCAGATATTCTCTAATGGGCTCATATTTGGACTGTTTCCATGGGGTGGAAGTGTTTATATATATATATATATATATATATATATATATATATATATATATATATATATATATATATATATATATATATATATATATATATATATATATATATATATATATATATATATATATATATATATATATATATATATATATTTATTTATTTATTTGCATTCAAAATTTTGGTCACAAATAAAGCTTCAAGATTCAAGACACAGAACTCCATCAGGCATGAATATGAAGTCTCCATTTGGAAACTAAACTTTTAACTAAAACCTTTGGTCAAGTACTTTTTCATGTTGATATTCTGTCCTCACGCCTTCTACAATGCTTAAACATCCAGCATCCTGAGCTGAAATTACGCTCCAATCCATAACTTAGGGGGTGTGTTCAACCGTTTGTATAATGTGACTCCGGAAAATACTTTACTCGTACTTCTCCTGACATACTGACAGATATCTGTTGGTATTTTAAGCATTGATTTATCAGAAAACTATACCTTAAAGGTAAAAAGTGCCTTAGTGCATGCAATTTGTGGGGAAATATTCTCATAAAGAACGTTTTAGCGACATTTATAAAAAGTTTTGAATCTTTCAGTATGCAATAAATTTAATTTTAGGAAAAAGACTGAACAACTTGAATTTAACTGAAAAGTTGCAGAAAAATGAATGTTTCACACCTTGTTCCAATTACTAGTAAATAATTTATGCACAATTTTTACCCAAGGAAGTCTCTTTATCATAGCAAATTTGATTTTTGCCCTCTTTACGAGGATATCGAGCACCGTGTTTAACTGAGATGAGTTTTCTACGAATAGAAGAATCACACACATTTACTCCTTACACTTATACAGATATTTTTAGTTCCTGATCAGTTGTTTTTCTACTAGTTTTGGCAATATGAATTAATTTCTTTCTGTTTTTGCAAAAAATTTACTTATCTACTGCGTTTACCTTCTTTGAAAGTTATTTGAAATTCAAAGATCTTTTTTAATCTACACACAGATGCTTGCCAAAATTTTTAGTTCTTAGCTATTGCTTGTTGTGTGTAGTGATATTCTTGGATGAGACATTTTATTGCTGCTAGTTTTCTAGAAAAAATATCAATTTTCTCGCTCATGATCATGTAATAGTTCTTTAACAAAAAAAGAAAAAAGCTGCCGATTATAAACTAATTAAAGCTGCGAAAAAAATTGCATTAAGAATAAAATAATACTGATGCCAACCCACGGAAATAATATAAAATACTAGCACATCAAAAAAGCTGACAGTTTTAAAATTTATTTCGAATTCGATTGTTAATTAAACACATGCTTTATGCAATGCGAACAATTTCATTACTTTAGGTCAAATATTTCTCTATTTTATAAATGGCGAAATTTAAGAAAGTAATGTCCCCAAAAGTACTCTAAAAGACTGATAATGTGATTAGAATAATAAAACAAATCATCCTTCATGAATTATTGCAAATATATTCAAAATTATTCAAGAAAAACTGAAAAATCACAATTATTCTAATAATTTTCACACATCTGTATTTAGAACTTTAATTGAGGTCAACCTATTTTTAATGTAGCGAGGTGTCATATTTTTAATATGCTGGGTCATTCATATTAGTTGTCAAGATATTTTTGCGGTCAATTACATCCATTAAACAGCTTTCTATCGAGTTAACCTAGCGGAATAAATTCCAATAGTTTTCCAAGTGTTGTCATCATAACACCACGTGCAAACATCTTTATCAAAGGAATTATTTTTGCACCGTTATCATTTATCTAAGCAGGGTGTTGCGAATTCCGGACTCCAGGTTTAATAAAAAACTAAAAAAAAACAAGCTTGGTTGACTGTTTCTTTCAGAACGAGAGAAAAATCACTACTAATATAATTTTTAATCCAGTGTAATTCTTTGTTTTGCCTTCAAAACTCCACGTACGAGCCCTGCTCTAAAAATTTTAAAACCGGAACACCAGGTTTCCCGGGCGACTAAAAAATAATTTTGAGGACTAGGTCTTTCAGATCAAGAAAAGTAGTAAAAGACATTACGAATATAATTTTTAATCTAGCGTAATTTAATTCTATATTTTGCCTTCAAAACTTCAAGTGATTTGCTTGTTTGCAAGCCAAGTAATACTTCCACTTATGAAAGTATAGAATTTTCAATCATTAACATTTTATAACTTTCTTCTGCACAACATATTAACGTCCAACGTAATTGTAAACTAATATAGAAAAGTTTATTTAGTTAGTATTTTAAAACTTTGAAAATTTAGAATTGTAGAATTTAGCCATCAGTTCACCAATAAAGTTAAAACAAAACACTCGGTATTCAAAGAAATTAGAGTGGTGCTTACTATATAGTTGTAGTATACCGAATATATTTCAAAATACGTTTAAACCAAACGCGAATCCAGGGGAGGGGAGCAGTACCCCCTTTATCACACCAAAGCCCCTGATCCTACAAACATGCTTAACAAATATCAGAAATTTTGGTTTTACGAAGTGCTGTAGGAACAAAAATGTTTGAGGGAACTCAGCTTGAAGTTTGGGGGAATGCCCAAAAGAAAAAAAAAAAAAAACAGATTTGAAACGATTTTACATTACATTTCATTATTTTTACAACCGAAAAACCAAATATTTCAGGGCAGGGTCACCCATTGTCCCCCTTCCTAATTACAGCGACGGTCTTAGGATTCCAATTTCCGCAAATTTCCTCAAGAGAGCCCGCGGATCCATACCTCCCTAACATCTAAGATCGCCTGAAATTTCGTTGAACTTAGTGAAATGCTTACTAAAACTTTAAGTGTTCGAACATTCTACTCGAAACCGCACCTTTCTACTTATACACTACACATTCCTGAAACATAAATGAGTTTTAAATACCAGTTTGAAGCACCATGTACTTGATTAATCAACAACTACAAGTAAAATAATTCATGTCTTCTAGTTCATTAGAAATATTTCTTAAATACACAATAGACATATTGCTATTTTTGTGTTTTACATAAATAAATTTATGAAACTGTAAACGTTGTTACTACATTTCGTATAGTAGTTGTAAAGAAAATGCATCCTTAATTTTGCTTTGCTAGGGAAACTGTCGGTATATGTGCACATCGGGCTGTAAATGTTAAAAACTCGCCGATGCGTTGTCTGTAAACTTTTCCGTGTAGTTAGAAACACACACACATATATTTTTTTCAAAACTAAAAAGTAAAATAATTTTACATATTTCATCCGCTGAAAACTGGTGATTTTATAGTTCTAAATTGCACATTTATATCCCAGAAAAATTTCGCAGAAAATGACGGGCTTCTGCATAAACTTTTCTCAGAAAGGAGACAAAATTGATGATACTGTCGTTAAGTATCGGGTGGTAGACGAACAATCCGGGCTCATTTTTTATTTTGTTTTAATAGACTGCTTGTGCTTTTCTTTGTAATAGAGCGCTTAAACAGTTATGCACTATTTTTCACGCTATTACTCATAAATGTCTCTAACAGAGAAAATGCTGAAAAATCAGCTTAACGGCGCTAAATGTTCAACTTAGCGAATGATAAAATAAAATCAGTGTTGCCAGATTGGGGGAATTTCCCCATTTTGGGGAAATCTGGTGCTTTCTGAGAAATTTTGAGGAAATGGGTTTTTAGGGGAATTTTTTGGGGAAAAACTTTTTTCTTGGGAAAAACTTGGGGGGAAAAAAACCTTGGGATTTTTTTTTTTTTTTTTTTTTTTTTTTCGTAATTAAATTCGCGTCTTGACATCTAGCAGTTACGTTGTTTGTATCAAACAGCGTTGGTTTAGCTTTGCTCAACTTTATAGAATTCGCATTTCGCATTATGTGGAATATTATGCTACGGAATTCTCATTAATAGTTCGGCGTGAGTAATTAGTTGATACGTGAAACAGGCAAAAATAAGTGTGATAAAGAATGTTCTTGGATAAATATACATACAAAATCATAGTTTAAATGTATATACAGCAGCAGGAGTAGTAAATGCGAGTAGAAAAAAAAATTGGTTATTTCTTATCTTGGTCAATCGCTTGTATTTATGACTAGTGGCACCCGCACGGCTTTGCCCGTAGTAGAAAATTAAAAGGTATTTTGGTTCCCCTGAATATTTACAAATAATGCATAATGAATTTCTCGCCAATTGGCTTGCCCACGCTACGGTTCCACATTATGATAACTTGATACTTTAGTCGTCCATCTTATGATAATTTTGCTCGGAAAAATGTTCTTTAAATTGGAGTAGAAAAAGAACAAAATCGAATTTTCGAAAAAATTGCTTCGAGATGCACACCCCCGTGCTACAAACTAATTCTGTGTCAAATTTCATGAAAATCGGCCGAACGGTCTAGGCGCTATGCGCGTCACAGAGATCCTGACAGACAGACAGATTTGGACAGAGAGACTTTCAGCTTTATTATTAGTAAAGATAAAAAAAGATAAAGATAAAGAAGATTAAAAAAAAGTGAAAATGGGAAGAAAAAAAAAGTTGGAGAATTTTATAAGAAAATTTGGCTATTTGGGGAGAAAAAAAAAATTAAGAGACAAAAATATCAGAGGAAGTCAATTCATTTTATGAAAATATTAGCGGAAAAATAATTTTTGAATTTGGGGAATTCTGATAGAAAACATCGCTTTTTGCGGAAAAGTTGGAAGGGAATTGGGGAAATCTGGATTTGACCATCTGGCAACACTGGATAAAATGCACAACCTTATTATTGATGCCGTTCCGAAAATATCAGTTTGCTCTTCTTTTACCCGACTGCGCGTGCGCGACGCAAAGGATGTGTTTATGAGTTTATGTATGTATGTATGTATGTATGTTTATTTGTTCCTATGAGGCGTTGTAGAGGCTAAACGCTTTGACTAATTTTTATGATTCTTACGGCAATCGATTTGTTTTAACCTTGGGAGTGTCACTAAACACATGAAAGTAATCAAAATTTACCATATTAACAACCAGTCGCTATATTGTCAGGTTGAGATCGTTTCGCTCTCTACCTGCGTGCGACATAGCCTGCGTTTTCACTGCCTGAATTTTTTGTTTAGTAAGTCTAATAATTCGACTTTCATCTCTAACGCGTTGCATTTGTTTTTGTCGTGATCCAGGGGACTGAATTCCGCGACGTGTATTGTGAGTCTCTGAGAAGTTGAGCTCCGAATTAGACAATGTTTACCTCTGTTTCGGAAAATAGGGAGGGGTAATTGGCGCTAAGTTGAGTTGAGAAACTTTCTTAATAATTTTTAAAAAATATTCCAACTAAAATCCAAGCCAATATTGCGTCTATTTTTCACTAAACTCCCTTAAAGCAGGTAAACATAGTCAAGGTCACAGCTCAACTAACCAGAGCTGCACTATACTTTCTTGACGGTCTTTTTTATTTTTGCGAGAAAGATTTGACTGACGGACGTTTCCGAGCTCGCGTCATCTTGAGTTATACAGGCTGTTTATATAGCTAGGGTTGACTGAAGTTCGCGCATTTTCGTTAAAGGCCAAGCATATGTAGCTTTAAGCCGAGTTAGTTCCCTAGAGGGACTAATAATCAGTAATTTAGACCAACACAAGTTACTTAATAATGCTCACGATATAAACTCTCCAATGAAATGACAAGATTGCAAAATTTACCGTCTTATAACACTAGTCAAAAAAAAAAATTAACTTTTTGTCTGCATCCTGGTTTTAAATAGAGTCAATTCTTACTAATTTTGGGTCGAGAAAAACGAATATAGTAATGGATTTGTTTTATTAGCTCTTGTTTTCAAGATACATAAAAGCCCACCGTGGAAAGATTCACAGCAACCACACATTGATTTAAAGGTTATGTTAAAGAGAAAATAAAATCCTGCGCAATAAATACTATTAAAAAGGTCCTGTTTTATTAAACAATGCTTATTTTTCGGAAAGCAGTGGTTGCTTTTTGCTTATTGCTGTAAACGCTTCATTTTCGATTGCTTTCTGTGCGTCAAAGAAGGACCCTCTCTTGTAATAGTTCAGCAGCTTTTGGTGAGCATTATTTCAACCCAATGACTCTGATATCTGCGTCCCATTGAAAGATATCTTGGTGAAACCTTTCCTCATGCTCACTGCTCCTAGCTTCAGTTTTGAAACAAAATATCCTAGAAGAAGTGAACAAAATCGAGTTTCAGCGACACATTATTCATCAATGGTTACAAAACTTCCGTAGGGATTGTTTGACCAACTGTTTTTAGTTCTCGTCTTCTCTGTTGCTTAGAAATACTTGTAATACACCCTTAAAGGCTTCTTGGGTGCTTTTTTCACCCCTCGCATTTTTTTTTTTTTTTTTTTTTCACAAACAGTGATTTTTATAATTGCGCGCATTTGAAGTGCCGTTAAAAGTTCTCCCCTTAACCTTAGCTTTAATATATCTTGGAAATTTCCCTCTAAGGTATTGGAAAATTGTCTTTGTACACAGCTTTCACAAAGTTCTTTATTATTCCCAGCAGAAGGAGCATAGGTGGGATCAGAAATAGGTGGATCTACTAGAAGCTCATTTTGGGCATTTCTCTTCCCAGAATTTAAATTTCTTGAAGTTCATTGCGGTTTTTATGTAGTGATATTTTTTATCCCAACCTGGGGTCAATGTCTAGAACTAGAAGCATTCAGTCCCATGGGGGCCCCATTCTATCTGCCAGGAAAAAAGAGCCTTTTAAAGAATTCATTATCCTAGTTGGCTCTTAATCTTGAAAAATAAAGCTAATTCAGGATTCCCAACTGCTCCGCATCTTGCGGAGTTGCTCCGAAACTCCGCAGCTCCGCAAAAAAGGTATCTTGCTCCGCATTTCCCGGCCGAGCGTTTTCAAGCATGACATAGTGTTTAAAGCTGTTTTTTGTTTTTATGCAAGTGCTTAAAATTATTATCAAAGTTAAAAAACAATTTTTGATAAGTTGTTTTAGTTTTTTTATTGAATTTTATTCAAAATATCGAGCTGCTCCGCAAAATTTCAAAATACTCCTCAAAATCACCACAGATGCTCCTCATATTGTTTCTCCAAGGTTGGCAACTATGGCTAATCTCAACTTTTTATGGTGATTTTCGTGTTTAGCGAGGCAAAATACTTCGGAAATAGCTATTTTTGAACCGGATGCATTTTTGGTGTTGACTAGTGTAATCATAATAACTAAGTCAATGAAAATCAACTAAGTAAAATAAAAAATAGTTATTAAATAAAAACAAAAAACTCAACTGCGTAAAAACCAAAAAAAAAAAACTAAAAAGAAAAAAATATAAGCCAAGTAGTTCAAAGTGTTATTAAGTACTACTGAATAACTACACCATTGAAATAGTTTTATAATCGATATACACACATAAGACAAATCATAAATTCAAAAACAGAATAGAAGGATCAACAGTCGGGCACCTGTCCCGATCAACAGTCCTTTTTGACCAAGGTACCCCGTAAAATTTGAATAGGTCCCGACTGTTGAGCCTTCTATTTTCAATTTATGATTCAATTATGTGTATATCGATTATAAAACTATATTTCAATGGTGTAGTCATTCAGTAGTACTTAATAACATTATAAACTACTGGGTTTAATTTTTTTTTCTTTTTAGTTTTTTTTTTTTTTTTTTGTTTTTACGCAGTTGGGATTTTCGTTTTCATTTAATAATTATTTCTCTCTTGGTTTATGTTTCGCAAAATGTGTGTGTGTGCTTCTAATTACACGGAAACGTTTACAGGCAAAACATCGGCGAGTGTTTAAAAGCCCGATAAACATAGACTTACCTAGGTTCCCTCATTAATGTTTCCGTTCCGGGAGTATCTGTTTGCTCTCTTTTTCTTGGTTTATGAGTCTTCACTTCTCATATATTTTTTCACTTGTCTATAAGCGATGATACATTTTGTGTTACCGTCTCGTAAGTTTGGCATCAATTTTATTGATTAATTTTGTTGTTTGCGATCTAAAAACAATGCGAATTGTGCTTATTGCTGAAGTTTTGAAATAAGATAACTTCAATACTTTGATAACGATAATGGAAAAATTATATTATTGATGAGATTTTGAGTTTGTTCAGAACTCAAGACAGGGAGGATGGTGGAGATAAGCCTTAAAACCAAGTACTGATCATCCTTACCACCTCGAGGCAACAAAAATTTACTTTTGACTTGTGGCAACAGGGTAAAAAATAAATAAGATTTTGTTTATTAAGAGGAAGGTGATATGATAAGAATTCGTCAATTTTTTAGCCTACTTTCCCAGTAAAAGTCTGAAAAAGAAGAAAAAAGCATGATAGAAGACTTAATAAATCTTAAAAATATCGCAAAAAACAAAAAAAAGGCAAAAATAAATAAAATAATTGAATAAATATCGAAAAATTAAAAATTGGAAAGTAGGGTATTGAGATGGGGAAAAATGTCTGTCGGTCTGTCGATCTGCCTGTCTGTCCCCCCCTAATAACTTTTGAATGAATAGTCCGATTCGAACAAACTTTTTTTTGTTCGAAAGATCTTGGCGAGGACATCTCATTCCCATATT
The DNA here is from genome assembly GCF_026930045.1 of Uloborus diversus. Classification (NCBI taxonomy): domain Eukaryota; kingdom Metazoa; phylum Arthropoda; class Arachnida; order Araneae; family Uloboridae; genus Uloborus; species Uloborus diversus. The sequence goes on along the minus strand of NC_072736.1, from coordinate 57,735,232 downwards.
TTACTTTTTGATTTGAACTATTTTTTGTTAAATTTTGAACAGTTCAAAAAAACTTAACATTAGCGCCTACAGGGAAATTGAAGGCAATTCTGAAACATGAGGCGAATTTGCTTCAAACAAATTTTGTTGGAAATAGCTCTTGACGCCAAACTCCAGACTTCGACTCCGAGAATTTAGGGGGCACTTGACCCCGACTCCGACTCCTGTGCCCGACAATTAATCGGACTCCGACTCCCCGACTTCGACTCTGACTTCGATTCTTGGACATTCGACTCCGACTCCTTTACCCCAAAATGAGATTGACTCCGACTCCGACTCCGCAGCTATAGTTTTGACTGTGAAATAATTATTGTTGATCTGACTTGTTTTTATTTTTACGCTAAATTTTAATTTAGGTATTCAGTTTTCGGCGAATCAACTCGAAGTCATTTATGTTTCTACATAAAGATATGCGCAGACGATTTTTTTTTTTTTTTTTTGACATTGAAAATTATTTCTTTAAGTTGACATTTTATTGTTTTTATTTATTTTGGTAAGTGCATTAATTCATAAAAAAATTGTTTTGGGCAACAGGGGAAAAAGAAACGATTTTTTTTTTTTTTTGATATGATGAATTTTTTTTAATGAGCATATTAATTTTAATTAATATTTTTTCGTTTTAAAAGTTGTTAAAGATTTTTTAATGGAAAAAAGTGTATTAGCTGCTTTGTTTAAAAGTTGCTGCTTTTTTTTACGCATCTAATTTTTTAGATGAGTGAGGAATATTTTATTCCTAGAAATCAGCTTTTAGTGTTTTAAAAATATGTTAAAAAAAATGCGATTTTAGCTATTTTTGAGAATATTGATCAGGTACTAGAAAGTAGTATGGGTATACGGGAAAGTAGGCTCGTCTAGTTCTAGACAGAACTTCTTGTTTATTAGTAGAAGTTGAATAAGATAGATGCAAATACTATTGTAAATAGTCTAAAATAAATGTGTTTTTTAACATAAGCTTTTTTCTTTCAAGAACGTCATGAACTTTTAATAATACTGCGTGGATAACTTGACTCACAAAGTTGAAAAATGTGTTACGAGACGGTGGCACTTTGAGTGGGAGAGAGGGAGGGTCGTGAAGTTGTGACAGTTTGTGACGAGGAAGGGGGGGGGGGTAACAAGATGTGTGACGTCACACATTTTTGTAACAATATGTTTCTGAAAAAAGACGTGATATGTAACAGGGAGAGAAGAGGGGTAGTGTGAAACGTAACACTTTGACACAGGGGAAGGGGGGGTTCAAATTTCTTGAAAAATATGTGGCATATCAATTTCTGACAACCTTAGTTATTTTGTGGCAGAATCAGATTTTTTTTTTTTTTTTTTTTTTTATTACGGAGCTTTTAGTTGTGGTTCTTATTTATAATAGACACTTGCTATTGTTGCAAAAAGTATTTATTTGGTAATATATTTCATTTGGAAAAGACCAATTGATACCCTTTATTGACAACGTGTAGTGCGGTACCAAATGCTGTGGGAATTCAATAATTATTTTTCATTACATTTTTACCCATATATAGATATATAGATAAATAGATAGAAAGATAGATATATGCATATCCATATTTCCATAATATATAGGGTGAGTCTAAAATCTTGGGCAAAATTGTAAGTGGTGTTAGAGAAGGAGGTTAAAAAGCAGGAATCACACACACACACACACATAAGGAACATATGATCGTAAACGCGATGCTGACGCGCTACATGAACATATAGCCAGAAACTAAAAGGACACAAAACCAAGTCACAAATTATTTTACAATGACGATTGTACACAACATTTATTATTATTGTTTTTTTTTTTTTTTTTTTTTTTAAGTTTAAAGCGGTTGATGAAATTTGCGGCCTGCAGTTGTAATACATGCGTCGTAATGACAAAGCACTCACTGCCGCAGTAAGGAGCCATTTTGACAAATTTTCATCGATCGCTGCGCCTTTGTTGCAACGCGAGGATTAGAGCTACTACAGGCCGTAACTTTTGACAAATGCTCAAAATATTTAAGAACTAAATCGTTGCATAAAATCCCCTTTGTATAATAAATTTGTGACGGGCAATTCCATTGTGACGGGTGTGACGTTGAGACGCTATTTTTGAGGGTTGTGTCTGAGTTTTACCCAGTTAATAACTTAGTAAACACCAACAAAGTTTTAAATGATGTTAACCTATGCGTTTGCTTAAATAATTAAGCTAAAATGAAACTGTGGAAGTTTTCAATTTAAAAAAAAAAAATATTTTAAATTTTGCGACGGGTGTGACGTTTTCGGGACATGAGTTTTCACTTACCTTTGCCATTTGTACAATTTCCTGTGATTTTTTTAATGTTTCATTTCTGTAGCATTTTTTTTCTATTGAACGAAATTCAGATGAAACTTAAAACACAAGATTTATAGCACAATTAAATTTTTTACCTCGTAGGAATTTTTTTTCTGGCGTGACGGGTGTGACAGAATTTGTGACGGGTGTGACAGTGTGCCAAGTTGTGAATTTGAGAAGCAAATTTTTGAAGAACAGTGATCAGTACATCTATTAAACTGGACAATACTTAACATATACTTACATTTTATTGGAAATAACACCTATATAAACATACATACAACTGTTTTAGAACTTTCAGTAGCCTGTACTTGTTACAAGGGCTTGTGGAGCAACTTTTTAAAGAAGAGTACAGACAAACAGAAGAGTATATACACATAGTGAGCTTGACAACAGTTAATATATACTTACATTTTATAAGAAATTAAATCCTATACCTATATGTACCATTGTTTTAGAACTTATAATGGCCTCTACTTGTTACAAGGGCTGGTGGAGCAACTTTTTTAATAATTACCGATATTTTTTCAGATGAAATATCTTCTTTTTCTGGCCAAATCCAATGGGGTCCACTAGCCTGCATATATTTTAAACTTACTTCTTCTTTCGTGATGTCAATATCCAAAACAGTAGCATAATAAAATTTATTTATGCAGTGCTTCGTACTGCTGCCGGTAGTGGTAAGTGAAACCAAAACAAAATCACCAATTGTAAGCTCAATTCAATCATAAATCAGAGAGATACTAGGTTATGAACTTTAGGGTGGTCTTATTTTGTGCACCTATCTTTACTAATAATAAAGCTGAAAGTCTCTCTGTCTGGATGTTCGGAGGATGTCTGGATGTCTGGATCTCTGTGACGCGCATAGCGCCTAGACCGTTCGGCCGATTTTCATAAAATTTGGCACAAAGTTAGTTTGTAGCATGGGAGTGTGCACCTCGAAGCGATTTTTCGAAAATTCGATGTGGTTCTTTTTCTATTCCAATTTTAAGAACAAAACTATCATAAGATGGACGAGTAAATTACGAAATTATCATAACGTGGGACCGTAACATGGGCGCAAGGCAATTGGTGAGATACGAAATTATCATAACGTGGAACCGTAACATGGGTACAAGTCAATTGGCGAGAAAATTCACCATACATTATTTGTAAATATACAGGCGAACCAAAAGACCTTTTAATTTTTCTATTACGGGCAAAGCTAAGTAGGTACCACTAGTCTTATATAATAGAGATGGACAGGGGTGCCATGAGAAAGCTCTAATTTTTCAAAGGGTGCCGCGAGTCGGAAAAGTTTGAGAACCCCTGATATATCCTATTGGAGCAGCATTTCTATTTAATAGCATTAGACATCTTGTTTCGGGGGAATATTCAGCTTAGAGAACGCTCTCTACGTCAACTTAAATCATCAACGTTTATTTTATTTTTTATTTTATTTTTTATTTTAAACCAATGATACCTTCGCACCTGCCATTTCTAGCTTAACCGGTGAAGGGTACCATGGTGGTTGAGGAGGAGGGAATGAAACTGAAGGGAAAACTTGAAATACATATACATATCGCATATACGCACATACCCATACACACACACACACACATATATATATATATATATATATATATATATATATATATATATATATATATATATATATATATATATATATATATACAAATACATATATATACATTATATACATACATACATACACACATACACACACACATACATATAAATACACATATACATAAAAAACATATACATAAGGGGGAAAAGGCTTGAAAAAGTTAATAGGTTCAAAGTGTTATATTGGGGCCAAGTAACTAGGAATTAATGAGAGAGAATACTGTTACATATATATCCTCGTATAAAATAAAAATATTAACAGAAAAGTAAATATACAAAAATACTTATAGTAAAAAGACTCTTGGTTAAAAGGTTGTATACATCCAAGTTGAAATGCCTGGTAACGGCCCACTGTAAACATGCCTAATAACAACATTTTTCAAAAAAGAGGAAGAAACGGCTTAGTAAAACCTAATACGCGTATTTGTTTCTTCCACCGATGTTTACAGAAGAGGATGAGAAGAATGGCTAAAAATTGGCTTTCATTTTGGAAATTAAGTATGTAAAACTGGAATAATATAATATAATAGTGACGAAAAGAGTTACAATAAAAGGCATATTATATAAAAGAGCAAAACCGGTTGTAGCAAGAGTACTCGAGATACTACGACGGGCTTTCTCTTTTTCTCCCTTTTCTTTGAAATATAATAGTAATGACAGTAATAAAGTAAAATATATACATTATATATACAAAGTTTTAAAAAATCGAGGTTAATAATAGGATACAGTAGCTAAAATGCTTGATAGCACGCATTTTTGAGACACACTATCATGTAAAGCAATGAAGAGGAAACATCTTAATGAGTTCAGCTTGAACAGAAACGCAAGTCCACATCCTTTACCAATATACACCTGGAAGAGTTGGAAACAGACTGGAAAATCAGCTAACATCTTGGAACTCGTAGTTGCGGATGGTCAGTTCGCTAATTAAATTATGGATGGAATTTGAACCAGATGGGTGCGAAAGAGCTTGACGAATATTGTCGGGTATTGTGATACTATTGTTCATCTTTAGGTGAAATTGAGATGTGAGAGGGCAGGAGTAAAGATAATGATCTGGAGTACCTATGAGTCCACATGCACAGTTGGGAGATGGAATTATTTTGAATCGAGAGAGGTATGCTGGAAAGGGCCCATGCCCAATTACAAAGAGGGTGTCAGATCTGTTCTTGATCCTAAATCATCAACGTTTAACTAGATGATAAATTTAACCACAAGCGCAAAAAGATTAAATGTAGCAAAATCTAGAAAGTGTAAACTAAAAAAAAAAGAAAGACGTTTTAGCCAACGAAACTTAATAAGATATAAACATTTTCTAAAAGTGATAAAGCTTTTAAGGAATGAAATAGTTACTTGCTTGACTGCGCGTAAGTTGTACGTTGATTGGATTATATAATATACAGTTGAACCAATGACAATATCATACAATTCGAAAAAATTCCCCTGAACGTTTTTAGCAGTATCATAAAACAAAACTATCGTCAGTGAAATTAGATTTTCATCTCTTTTTATTCATTTCCTTCTGCAGAAAAAGATTTTAAGCTTAATCCTAATGTTTCGAACGAAAAATATTTTTCAAGAATTTTAGAGAAAATAGTCTTCAGATATGTCCTATTTTCTGTTGATAGCTTCAAACAAAGGCGGCTGGTGCACCATGCAGAGTCAAAAAAGGTGTGGGGGTTCCGAAAGTTGATTTTTTTTCTAATTTTCGTAAAATTGATCTATATAATCACCCGATTATCCGCGGAATTGAGTAGTGCAAGTGCTGCAGATAAGAAAAATCGCGGATAAACCACAAAAAAAGCCAAAATGAGGGACTAATAAGGAAAAAATTGTTGTTCCTCGAAAATTTGACGGTATTGATGCATAATACTTTCTACAAACAATGAAAATATATACAGTACGGAAAAATGCTTTGTATTTTTACCCAACAGAACTTGACATCAATAAAAAAACAAGAGTATGTATGATGAAGAAAGCGCAATAAATAAATGAATAAATAAAACTATGTATATAAAAGAAAGTCGTGTTAGTTGCATTATTTATTACTCAAGAACGGCAGAAACGATTTGGCTAAAAATTACTGGGGAGGTAGCATATAGAACCATTAGAGGGGCATAGGATCACGGGATACGGGAGCGTCCCTCCCCGCCAAGGAAACCAAACGTCAGCAGCCAACAGATGCAAATTCACCGCCAAAGACGAAAGAAAATAAAATCGACCAAGAACAAGTTTACACGACAGAACAAGTTCGTTTTTTTTTGGGGGGGGGGTTACCCCTCTGTATCTTCCCTTACGGGTAGGGGGGCCCCGGCCGAAAGGTCCGTTCTCTGGAAGCCCTAGATGGCATAGCAGAGCGGGGTTCCCTGTTTCGTACCCCTCTGTATCTCAGCCCCGTGAAGACCCCCGGAGTTGATTTTTGGTACATTCAATCTCTAGTGGCCCCTGCCGCCGTAAACCAAAATACAATCCCCTAGACCATCAGGGGAAGGAGGTATTAAAGTTATAAAATCGCTGTTCAAAAAATTTTTCGCTTTTTTCGACAGGGCTACAGCTCAGACGAAAAAAGGAATCAAGCTGAAATTTCGCACACACATTCTTCTTGGCAATGATTTTTGTATACATATTCTTTGGGGGGCACTGAGGACATATACAAAAATTCGGACCCCAGTGATATCATGGGCCGGAGTAATTAAAGTTTGAAAATCACAATTTCCCCTAAATTCGTATGTACTTACTCTCAGCTTATAGGGTTTATTAATCTTTAACTGCAGTTGCAAGGCTAGAACAGATCTAAGATCTAACGATTATTCAAAAGTTGTCTTTGGAAATGAAAATATTTTGAGTGACATATTATATGTAATTCTACGCATATGTATATGATACATCTAACTTTATAATTGAGAACGAAGAATAGCACTTATTTATTGGTTTGCTTATTTTCTAAATTAATGCATTTTTCACAAACATAACACATTATGAATTGAAATATATGATACTAGCAGTACCCCCACAGCGATGCCCGTGCTAAAAATTTAATGGAAGTCAGTTGAATAGAAAAATAATGACGCCCCCTCCCCCTCTGATGTAAAATGATCGTTTTTCTTTGTACAAAATGCGTACACACCTTTTCAAAGAAAAAAAAACCTATTAAAGTTTCTTTGGAATTTAAACTTTATCATTTTTTTGGAAAACTTTTCGTCAAATCATTAAATAAGATTTACAGTTGCGTTAAAACTATTTAGCGAGTGAAGCGTTTTTACTCCAATTTAAAATATTTCGCCAAATAAACAAAACAAGACATCAAATAATATCTTTCAAATGTAAAAATAGTTCCGCAACTCTGTTGTTTACCAGAAACTAGCCCAGCAACCACGCTCACATAATATATCCGTCTAACGAAAAAAAAAAAATCCAGTGGAACATTTAAAAATCATCGTCAGAAAAAAAGAAGAAAATGTCGTACATTTCACTCGGATAAAAACAAATCAAAAGTTTATTTCCTTCCAAAACAAATCGCCAAATCAATGAATTACATTTACGGTTGCTTCAAAGCAATAATTCTAGACTGAACTGGTCAGCGCCTAACGCGCCAAGCGACCACGCTACCGGAACCCACCCCTTTTGCAAGTGAAGCGAATGGTTTTTCTTTGGCAAAAAAAAAAAAATGTAAACTATATCATTCATTATGCGCTGGGGGCATTCGTGACTTTGTGGTGGAAACTTCGCTTCAAATGCCGGTAAACGTGGGTTCGATAACCTCGGATGCTCTGAGAGGTGTATTTCCTTTCTTTAGGCTGAAAATCTTTCTCATATTGTCTTATGTGTGAATAAATAAAAAAAAGTCCAAAATCTCGTGGCAGTAGCCCTCAATCCTTCCATGACAACAACAGTAGTGTGATATCAGTTAAAGGCAACAATTTTCAACTTAGTTAAAAATATGGTCATTTTTATAGTAATGAATGGATTTTAAAAGCCATTCCACCGCAGTCATTCCGTCAAGCGCATAAACTTGAATTTGTCAACCTAGTGCATGAAAAATTATTTAAATTAACAGTTTCTTATTGTTACTTCTCTATCACAAAAGTATTCGACAGTTAAAAGATTGAATTGTTACACAATTTCACAAAAATATCGTTTTGTTCTAAGAAGTCCAAAAACTTGGTTCAGAAAAGTGTTATTTCATCACGGAGCGGAAAATAGCACAAACATTGAGGAAAAAGGAATATAATTTTTTTTTCTCTGTCTCGTTTTTCATACTTCAACAATGAAGTGCAGAGAAAAAAAAAGGTCCGCTGAAATGAAAATAATTTCACTGTAATCGCGTAAACCTTAAAAAACAAAACAAAACTGTCTTTCTGTTACACATGGAATTGCTCTGAACTAAAAGTCATTATTTTCTCTATTGTAATTAAAATAGCAGGGCTGTGGACATTACCGAATGCTGTGGATCGCTGTAAAATAAAATCTCAACAAAACAAAAATGTGAAAAGGAGTCAAGTTCGATCACAATGAGGCCCTGGGTAGACGGTGTCACCGATAAAATAGTTCAGATCTGAACGGGTACCAAGTTTCATAGCTGTTCCTCATGGAAATTGGACTGTCTCATGTTTTTCAATTCATTCAGAAAACATTTTTTTTTTTTATTTTCTTTGATTCCGGATTTTAAAGTTGCGGCAAGTTTTGGTCGTCAATAAACAATTTCCAAAACATTTGTCTGCTCCAATTATACAGTAACTTGTCAAGTTTAAATCCGGGATCGAAGAAAGCAAAAAATTGTTTTCAAAATGAATTGAAGAACACGGGGCAGTCCAATTTCCATGAGGAACTGCTATGGAACTTGTTATCCGTTGAAATCAGAATCTTATCGGTGGCACCGTCTACCCAGAACCTCTCATTTCTATCGAACTTGTCTACTTTTCACATGGATATTTTGTTTGGATATCATTACGTTTTAAAAGCTAAATCATAGTAATGTTCTTCTTTAGAATTAAATGCTAAAGTGCGTACAAATACAACTTCCATCCCCCTGCTTTTACGATGAACTGGTTTCTTTTCATTAGTAATTTCGAAGATATTTCGATAACTTGAGGTTTGGGACTATCGCCAATTATGGGCTATAATTGTTTGCTTCTGTCACTATCAGCAAGGGCAATTAGCCCTTGGTGGCGTCCACAAATTTAGCGACAATTGGGAAAATTGCCAAGACTCCTAGTTTTCAAACTCTTCCTGCAATTTTTACATTGTCTGGGGGAATTATCATAACGTAGATCGTAAAATATGCAGAATTGGCGAAAACATTTCCCCATTGCTTATAATTCCGTGGCGCCAAGTTTGTGCACCTTTAAGAAATCAAAGTGAAGCGAAGCTAAAAGACGTAACCATGGCAATGCGAAACAAAACATCAGTAATTTTAATGGAGATTAGATTTATTCGAACTTTATTTTTAACGGCTTGTAACTTTTTTTCCATTGGAGATAGAAAGTTATTTTTTCGAGCAGAAGTCGAGATATTTCCGGAGTAAAAAATGTCGCGTTTTCCAACTGTGTCAAAAAGAAAACTGTGAGACAACTCCTTCACTTTTTATTGATAGATTTAATGAAGAAAGTATTGCTAAAATTTCAGCTAAGCCTAAAAAAGTTCGAGATGAAAACGCAAATTGCTCCCGTCGTAATGAAGTTAGAGCATTGAAACAAATTGCTTAGAGCGCAGAAAATTCTACCCTTTTCAACGATATAAAATATTAATATGTGCAAGTAATTTTTCACCCCTTTAAATGCTAATAATAGGCAATTTAAGTGAAATTTGGGCCTAAATTGGAATAAAAAAAAGAACTATTTATTGGATTTTTTTCGAATTACAACCTATGTTACTCAGTAAGAAGGCACCTTTCATACAGTGGAAGAATTTTTCAAATAGTTGCACTACTTCCGGAGATTACCTCGAACATATAAACACACAAAAATTCGTCCTCTGTCTTTATTAATAAAGATAAAGATATGTGTGTGGATATCCGTGTTTTGCAGTAATTTGTTAACAGACAAAATTTTTGCAATTAATTTAAGCAAGACTTTTGAAATGAGCTTTAGTCCACGCGCATACGCAGTCGCTGTGGCAAATTTGTGATATCCGCGATTTGACGTAGAGTACAGTTGCATACATCTTCTGACTCATTCAAATTTAAAATACTTAGTTTTTTTTTTTTTTTTTTGCTTGGTCATAACATACGTTATTTTGTCTTTTTAGTGAACTTTTAAACAAAACTAGGTATTAAACAAGACAAAGAGTTCCATCAAAAGAAAGATAAATTACCCAACAATTAAATTATCCCATAAAACGTAAAATAATCCGTGATTTAAGAAAAGAAGTCATTAAATAAAAGCTAGATTGATATAAACCGCAAGTTGTAAAACATTGAAAAAAAAAAAAAAACCTTATGAAAATGTTGAATAATCCACCAAATAAAAAAACTGTAATAGAATTTATGGCGAACTTGTAAAATACTTGAAAACAATATAATCAAAAATATAGTATTTTATTATCCAAGCAGTTTTCTTTACAGCAGAGAGAATACAAGGATTGCAACAAAATTTAAACGGCCCAATTCTCACCAAGCGAACATAGAATCTTACTGGTCAGAAAATAACATGAAGTAAAATTAAGCTTGCCATTATTGTTCCTTAAAAACACAAAACAACGTAGTTTCAATTGAATATTTATAACTTGAAATTCTCAATTCTAAAAATACAGACAAAGTAATAATATCAATGCAAAAAGATGTGATATCTCAGCAAAAATAACCCTGTTGTAAAAATTTCCCCGCCAAGAAAACCATTAACTCTTCCCCACAAAAAAAAAAGCCTTCATCCTAAACCCCCCCCCCCCCCCAAAAAAAAAAAAACCTCAATCTTAAAACTCAGCCTTAAAAAGTCATGATATCTAGTTTGCCCGCTAAGTATCTGCCCAACTATCATCTTCCCGGTTCTCCTCTTTCATCACACCTACTTCAGTTAAATCCTCCTCCCACCTTCAACTCCTCAGAAATATGGATAGATCCTTTAAATTGTTTATCTAGTTTGGCGGGGAAGCTTTTTACTGACCAAGCGACCACCTCAACTAGAAAAGCTCGATGCTCCCGCCAAACAAGATAAACAATTTAAAGGATCTCTCCATATTTCTGAGAAGTTGAAGGTGGGAGAAGGATCTAACTGAAGTAGGTGTGATGAAAGTGGAGAACAGGGAGGATGATAGTTGGCAGATACCTGGCGGACAAACTAGATATCATGACTTTTTAAGGCTGAGGGTTTTTTTTTTTTTTTTTTGGTTTAGGATGAAGGTTTTCTATTTTGTGGGGAAGAGTTAAAGGTTTTCTTGGCGGGGAAATTTTTGCAACAGGGTTGTTTTTGCTGAGATATTTTTTATCCCGTTCGAATGCGTTCCCGTAATATTTGTAATTGCGGAGTTAAATGTTTAATGAATTGTTTAGTTCTATGAATTACTTATAGGTAGTAGGAACTCGACCGATGCATCGGCCTGGCACCGATGGTTCAACAATTTAGCCATCGGCATTGGCATCGACGGCCGATGCTAACTTTGAGGAAACATCTGCCCATCGGCTTTAAAAAACATCAAAAAGCCGATGGAATTGGCCGATGTTTTCGAAAAAAAAAAGACCTTCGCAGTTTTACTTTTTAATAAAAAGTAAAGGGAGTGATTGTTTTCATATAAAATTTTTTAGTTGAATTTCAGTATGAATTTATTGCGTTGTTTTTTACGACTAGACGTACGTATGTATCTCTCACTAGAAGCCCGCCATAACCTAGTTCGGGTTAAAAAAAAAACTATCTATCTTAAATAAATATTATAAAAATACTTTTTCATTTGAAAATTTATAGTAAGCAATATTTTGTTTCGCTTTTATGAGGTTTGAAACAAATTGATTCACCTCATTTTCAGATCAAGAAGACCAACATATAATTTTCACTGAGCAATACAATCTTCCCGTCTGTCACGAAAAGCTATTTCGAGATAATGTGAGAAAAGTTTTATTATTATTTTTTTTTCATGAAATAAACCAACCTATCTGTAAAACATCATTTTTCAATGTATCGTTAATTTTTAACTCTGAAAAGTGAAGGGGCAGTTGCCGTTCTTGCCAATTTGTACGAGAATCCTATGATTTCAAAATAAGCTGCGGTAAAAACGCCATTGTTAAAGCCACAAAATTTGAATAGTAGGGTAACGGCATCAGTAACGAACATGCTTAAGACATTGCTCTCAGGTTAACTGTATTTTCTGATCCTTTTAATGCATTTGGAATTTTCATGCTATTTTTCTTTCATACAACTACATCTCATTTAACGTTTGGCTGCTTCTGGGTCCTCTGAATTAGTCAATTCTATTTTGAATTGCTCAATTTTGAAAAAAGGTCTGACTCCCATTAACAGACACCGAAAAATCTGATGATACCTAGTAACAGATAGAATGAGGAAACGATGAGTAATGGACAAAGTTCTCTTTTTCTCTTCAAAATGTGCATAAGTTCTTTATTTTTGGAACTAAAGTCTTATTTAATTCAAATGAACATGATAAAAACCATGTGATCTGGTGGTGTCTGTTCATAACCTTCCAACACTGCCTTGTAAATACCAACTGGCACATAAAATTCACTTTGATAACACTAGATGGTTGTACCATATTCATGTGCCACATCAACATCAGTAATTTCGTATTATTTGAATCTAAACTTGTGACTGTCGGTTACTGGTGCCGTTACCCTAATTCGAAAAATATGTAGGAATATCTCTTGTGTATTCCTAGTCTAGCCTGCGCACAGACGGGAGACAAAAAGCTGACCAAAAATCAAAAATTTAAACTTTACTGGTTATTGTCGGTCCTGAGTATCAAAACAGTTAAATAAACATGACAGTATCTGAAAGCGATCTTTTTTCATGGAAACAGATCATAAAATTTTACCAGCAGTCGGAACTTAACTCTTTTATTATTCAGTTGTCCTTTTTTGTTTGGGACATTCAAGTTTTTCAACAAACCTTCATTGTTTTATTTTTCACTTTAAATGTGAAATTAGACAAAACACATTTATTATGGAAGGGCTCGAGCAAGATTTGTACTCAATTATTCATCATTTTATATGCATATATTTATATTTTTTCTTTTAATACCTTTCTTCAAGTCACACAAAAACACATCCTCTCTTTTGTTTTTCTTGTACGACAATGTTTTTAAATATTCTGCTCTCATTTGCACTACTTCCAAGTTTTCTTGCAATACTGTCTATTTTGACAATCTGCATCAAAAGTTTGCACAGAAAAAAAATAAAGCTATAAATAGAGCAGACTATTAGTTTCGTAAATTTTTCTTTTTTCGGTTATTTTTGGGTTCACAAGTTTCAGTCTGGTGCATAAATTGAAAACAACTACAGGATATTATAAATTATACTATAGTAAGACAATTTATTGCTACTGACTGACTTCAAAGTCAAACCCAAGAATAAAACAGGGTGATATTTTTCAATTTCCATACTTTCAAGAGAAATCCATAATTTCAGCTAGTTCCATTTCCATTTGCTTGCACTTTGCATTAAATAGCCTTTAAGTACTGTTTTTTATAATATTGTGTAGTTGATTTTGAGTCGAACTCATAACTGAAGCCATAGAACCTAAAAGTAATCGAAAAAGCTCAAAACTATGAAAATAATAATGTGCTCTATTTGTAGCTATATTATTTTTTCGGGCAAACTCGGAAAAAGTTTTGCTGCAGATTATCAAAGTAGACATCCTAAAGTAACATAGGGTATAATTAGAAGTAGTACAAATGAGTACGCAGTGTTTAAAAACATTCATTTACACAAAAGATTTTTAAAAATAGATGATATTTTTTGACGCTTCAAGAATTGCATTAAAAAATATACAGTCTTAAAAAGTGAAAATTGATGAATAATAGAATACAACCTTCCCCAAGCCCACCCATAATAAATTTTTCTTCTAATATAATTTTAACGCGAAAAATAAGATGTTGAAGGTTTATTGAAAAACTGGAATGTCGTAAACAAAGAACACCGAATCATCAAAGTGCTAAAGTTCCGACTGCTGGAAAATTTTTATGGATAGTTTCAATGAAAAAAGGACACTTTCACATAATGACATGTTTATCCACCTGTTTTGAGACACCATTCACAAAGTTGACATTTTGACTTTTAACCAGTTTTTTTGTCTCAAATACCCCTTTGTGCTGCGGTGCACAAATCTGGATCTGTGGAGGAGATATAATGCAGGTATTTCAAAGATCTCCTTAATTAATAAGCGATTAGAGGAAAAGATAAAAAGAGATTAATTAAAATGTTGTTGACTTATTGTTATCTACATTAAAACACTTTTAATAAAATACCTAGCTTAATAAAATCCTTTCTATTTTTTAACCTTCATTTCCATAAAAATGAGGTCGTACAAAATCTTGAATGCCAGCATAAAATTACACTTCGCATCTCAGAGTGTAGCATTTTTATGGGAGAAAGAGTTATGACACGAAAAACTTAATTGTAAGTGAAAAACGTTTAATTAACAGTCTCGTTTCTGATCTCGTTGAAAAATTTCACCACTGTAGCATATTCAACAGGAGCTGGGCTTTTCATTCAAACAAATCTGTTCAAAAAATGTATTCTAAATTGCGAAAGTAAATCTTTTTGTTTTTAATGTTATCATTAATCCGCGCGAGACGGTTTTAATTAGCTCGGTTTTTTTTAAACATTTTGAATAAATAAAATAAAGTTTAAAGAGCTTTCGAACGATAAAGCGTTTTTGAAAAAAAAAAAGTGTTAAAATGTCTCTACGTAAATGCTTTTTACTTCATGTTTTAAAAATAAGTAGAGCTTTACAAATCCTTTCCTTAGTAGTTTTAACAAATCATAAAGTATTTCACAACTTTCACTTTTTTTGTACAGTTTAAGACTTAGATTTTTTATGTTTGACAATTTAGCAACTTATTGAAGCAGTAAAGATAAAAATAGAATATGTTTTTACCATTTCTCTTTAACTATCAAGGGGAGAATCACAGAATTCAAAATCAAAAATGCAGTTGCTGCTTTAAAATTTGAAAAAAAAAAAAAAATCACTTTTCATTCACTTAGTTGCGATGCAAATTGCTTCTGCAAAGTCTCGTGGGTGTAAATGGTCCTTTTTATGCCATTTCTAGTTTACATAAAAATAGACTTACTTAATGCCAGATTCATATGCATGAGGACTCGCAAGTAATGCTTGATTAAAATGATGGTATTTCTAAATCGGTTGCCCAGTAGGGTGCTTCAAAAATACATGTAAGAAAAAAGTTTCTCCTAGATAACAGGACTCCCCTCAATAGTTTTACACTTGTGGATAGTAATATACTGGAAGAATTTTAGCTTCCTATTTCAACTGAAAGATGCTGCTCAACCCCCTCCCCCAAACTTCATAAGTATGGGGAGGGGGTTAAAAAATACATTGAACTGAGAAAACAATGCTACATATTATAATATATACGAGTAATATGCATATACATTGCAAAAAATAATTATTTACAAAAAAAAAAAAAAAAAACAGCTAGGGAAATTAAATGTTTCTAAATTTGAAGACATTTTCTATGCTACGGCTAATGTTAAATTAAGGGGTCATTGAGCACCCTCCTAAAATTTGAGTAAGAAGCTAAAACTTTTACAGCATAATACTATTAGTAAGTCTAAAAAAATAGGGGGTGTCCTGGACTCTAGCTAAAAAAAAGGGTTTTTTTAACCCCCCTATTGCCTAGCTTTGACTACAGATTTTGTAAAGAGCATCGTCTTGAGCAGTGGCGCACACAAGAATTTTTGATGGGGGGGGGGGGGGTCTAGGATCAAAAGTTTGAGAAAAGGAAGTCGGATTCCATAAAAAAACAAGCCGACTCCGACTCTAAGCATTTTTTTTAACTGACAGCCAGTTGGTTCGATTACTTGCGTAACTCTGCCTACTAGTAGGAAGAAATCTACCATTGGCAACCAGCTGCCTAGATTGTAATAATGGCAACCAGAGAGCTGCAGGTTTTCTTATTTAAAACTTTTTTAAAGAACTAATTGTACCTGTCAGCCAACAGTTATGCAGCCTAATATTAATAGTACAGTTGTCAAACTGCAACACATAATACAAGAGGTAAATTTATTGGATTTTCCTGTTTTGAACCACCATTCCTTTTTCCGGCTAAACACTACTCTGATAATAACATTATTTCTTCTGTATCGGTGTTAAAAATCTTTATCACAGATAATTTTTTACTTCCTTTTACAAAAAAGGAAGTATTGTATTCACAAAAAAAATTTCACTCAAAAATCGACCTTAACTTTCATTTTACTCATCCCCGAATAAATAATCAGTTTTTTTTTTTTTTCAACTCGACCACACGTGAATAAGTGCCTAAGAACATATAGACACGCGAAATATCCGTAATGACGATTCCCGAGTTAATTACAACGAATTTTCTCGTGACGTCTGTATGTACGTATGTATGTATGTGCTTGTGTGCGGATGTGCGTATGTATGTCGCATAACTCAAGAACGTTAAGTCCTAGAAATTTGAAATTTAGTACGTAGACTCCTAGTGGGGTCTAGTTGTGTACTTCTCTTTTGGTTGCATTCGGATGTTTCTAAAGGGGTCTTTTGCACCTTTCTGGGGGGAAATCATTGTTAATTTCGATGTAAACTGAAGTGGTGTTAAAATTTGGTGGACACTTGGCGATACATCGCCAGTCTTTTGGTCGCCAAGTTTTGTCGCCAGCCTGGTGTCAAATTTGGCGATTTGTTTTGCTTATTTTTAATCTGTTTCAATTTGGCCTCTGTTTGTGATATTTAGAGAGTAACCTATTGAACCACATTAAAATTTCCAGTAATGGGGAAATGACATTAAATTGGAGTAAAAGGAAGTCATGTGATGCACACATCAGCTCGTTCAACTTAAACGTTCAGTTGTGTAAACCTCCGCTGATCAAAAATGACAAAAAATAAATTGCAATTGCTTTCACCTCGAGCTTTGAAATCGATTTCAAAGCATCCCATATTTGATGGAAAAGTAAGCTATTTTTATTTTTTATTTGTGGGAGGAAACTGTTCTCTTTTTATGAGAACAGAAGTTGAATGAAATATTTCATTTAATTCAGAGGCGTCAAAAATATATATTTGTTCAGCTAAACATAGATTCAGAGCAACACCAAACCTTTCCAAGCATGAAAAATATTGATATCTGCTGTGGTACTGTTAAAGAGTTTTGTGAAGATGAAAATAAATATTTCAAATTTTATTTGTTTAACTTTCAGTCATGGGGGATAGCATAGAATTCTTTGATACTGGGTATTTACTTTTTAAAGTACTTGAAAGTCTAATGTCGCTGGCATCAAATATTTGTTTTCCTTTCATTTTTCAATCTAGTTAATAAAGGTTTCGTTTCAAAAGACTCAGAAAAGTTTTATATTTGAAGTCAATTTGTGTCAACTCATATTATTGTTTAAGCTTTTGCTTATTCTGGCAATATTTTTGGGAAAATTACTCTGGCATTGAAGCATATGTCTTCCTTACCGCCAGTGATACATGATCGAAAAATGTGTTATAAATATTTATATTGCTCTTTAAATGCGTAATATTTCGAATTTTAATTTTTCGTAAAAAAAGAAAAACCAACGTCAAAAAGCACTAATTTCAGTCTGCTGTAGATACTTATTTCGGCGTTACATCTTTTTCAATGCAAAAGAAATGAGCTAATGTATGAAAACCCATCTGGATGTCTTTTCATCCATAAGCTTATTTCCTTTGCATTGAAAAAGGTCTAACACCGAAACACGTGTCTACAGCAATCTGAAATTTGTACTTTTTGACGTTGTTATTTATTATTTTACTTTTTATGCACGAATGTATTTATTTAACTTGTATGTTAGGTAGTTATTCTTTTGCTTACGACGAATTCAATTTATAAATACACTTGACCTTTAAATTTTTTCTTGAATAATTTTATTCATTGTGTTTTCATGTTCGTAAAATCTTAAACCAGATTAAAAAAAGAAAAAAGTGTTCACTGTCAAGTTCTTCCTCCATTCCGAAGGCAAACATTTACCAAATGGTACTATGTATATATGTATTTATGTATGTATGTATGATAAACTCTGCTTTGAAAAATTGACCTCAGAAAAAAAAAAATAACTAGAGATACGAAACGCGGCGTATTGATGTGAGTTGATGAGTTTTAGTGCCGGACTACGTTTCACGTGGGAAATTTCAAACGGCCAGAAAAGGAGAATACAAATGAATCTATTCAGCAGGGAGAAATGATGGTTTAATTTCATTTGATATGGTAGCATCCATTTGGAACACGTGTGAATTGTGTGTTGTGAACATGGTACAGGGGAAACTATGGAGACTTGATCCAATTTTTGGTTTTTTTTTTTATTTTCCTTTTTTTTTTTTTTTTTTGTAGAATAGTTGGAACGGAGTAAAAAATATCCATCAATAGTCAGCCATTTTGCGCATTATTATGGCTGAAAATAATAGCATAATTCTAAGTAGAAATGGTACAAAAAATTGTATTCATCACGTCTGCAAATGGGTCAAGTGTCCCTAGAGCTAGGGAGATCTGACCCAACACCTAGGGAGACATGACCCCCCTCATAAATGTAAGAAGACTCATAGGTATTGAAATCATAAACGCAGGTTTGCTTGTTTTCTTTTCTTTTTTTTTTTTTTTTGTTTTGCTTTAATAAGTGATACTTGAAGTGAATGAACAAATGTTCACTCTTTAGGTGAATTGTTACAGATATTTTAAAAATTAATCTTATTGCACATCAGCAGAAAAGCAGAAGTTTAATTCAAAACTTTATCAGCTATGACCAAAACACTATTTCAGTTACTTTATTAAGAAACAGGTGAATTGTTACAGATCTTTTAAAAATTAATCTTATTGCACATCAGCAGAAAAGCAGAAGTTTAATTCAAAACTTTATCAGCTATGACCTAAACACTATTTCAGTTACTTTATTAAGAAACAGGTGAATTGTTACAGATCTTTTAAAAATTAATCTTATTGCACATCAGCAGAAAAGCAGAAGTTTAATTCAAAACTTTATCAGCTATGACCTAAACACTATTTCAGTTACTTTATTAAGAAACAGGTGAATTGTTACAGATCTTTTAAAAATTAATCTTATTGCACATCAGCAGAAAAGCAGAAGTTTAATTCAAAACTTTATCAGCTATGACCAAAACACTATTTCAGTTACTTTATTAAGAAACAAATCGCTGGGCTTAAAGATCATTAGTATTTTAGTTATTTGTCAAATAAAAACAATTTATTAGACCAAAATATTTTAGCTATTCTTTAAGTAAAAAAAAAAATTCCCCTTCATACTCACAATATTAAAGTTATAGCTTAAATAAAAGCAAATA
This sequence comes from Uloborus diversus, assembly GCF_026930045.1. Lineage (NCBI taxonomy): Eukaryota > Metazoa > Arthropoda > Arachnida > Araneae > Uloboridae > Uloborus > Uloborus diversus. The sequence goes on along the minus strand of NC_072736.1, from coordinate 57,715,807 downwards.
ATTAAGGTCTAAATCACAATATTTTAGCTATTCATTAACAAATATTTATTGAAAAAAACATCAAATTATTCTTTGTGTCGAATGTCCCTAGTTAGCTTGGGTCAGAGCTCCCTAAGTAGCTTTCTCTTGTCTACCTTAATGTTTTAGCAACTTGGATGAATAAAATCAAATCATTAGGATTAAGTCACAATATATTATCTATTCAAAAATAAAAAATTCATTGAAAAACATCAAATTAAACAAAAACATCAAATTAGTCTTTGGGTCAAAGTTCCCTAGTTAGCTTTCTTTCTTTACCTTAAATTTTTAGCAACTTAGATTAAAGTTATATAAAACTACTGTCTATCAATAGATAGCTAGAAAAGTGACTAAAACATGTATACTTCTAAAATTTATTTCCCTCAAAACTGGAGGATAAAATAAAAAAAAATCCAAAATCTTCAAAATTTACTTTTTAATGTCTTTAACTTCCATACCGTTCGTAAACAATAAAAAATATTCCAGTTAGGAAGAAGTGGACACCCCTAACATCCAATGAATGCAACCATTTTCATTTTTCATTGATGTTTGCCTTTTCAGTCAGCCAGTGGCAGAGCACTATGAAAGATTAAGGTTTCAACACGAACAAGAATGATGAGAACTTGTACAACGTGCATTCAAATGGCGCAGCAGGCATCGTTTGAGAGACCCAAAATTGGAACTCGCCTGTGATTAGAAGTGGAAAACCATTATCGAAGCTCAGAATTTTAAAGCAAAATATCTTTGAAACGTACTAAACCAATTACGAACTAAATGCATCAAATTTGACAGCTTTGATTCAAGGCTACTGCAGTGTCACACATAGCCACTGCAGTATGCAATGTTTTAGTCGTCCTGGGTTTCTAATGCACCAGAGAATCAAGTAAACAGGAGACTAGTCAAGTCAGCACCATCAGTGCTATTATGAAATATCCGGCAACATTGTATAATTGTCATGAATAGCGTAGTGCCAAAGCAAACCATTCGTAGACGACTTGCAGATTTGGGAACATGTCTCGATGCTCATTAAGGCATTCATTTAATCTCTCAGCATAGTGTATTTCTTCAAGATTGGTCTCGGAAAAGCTGAATAGTGTTTTACTTGAGGATTATGGTTTTCAGTGATGATTTCTGTTTTTCTCTCAGGGCTGATGACCTTTGCATTCGCATTTGGAGGCAATGTGGTTAACGAAACAATCCAATATTTCTTACTAAAAGCGACACACTGCTGTAGCATTTGTTGTAAAAATATAAGAAGCAATCAGCCTATACAATTGATCACCTTCAGTAGGATTGTAAAGTACTATGACAACTCGCAGATACGGTGACGACGTTTGGCATCTGGTGGTACTGTCTATGCTATCGGGTCACCCAAGCACAATTTACCACTAAAAAACCTTTTACCATATTGCTCGAATGACGCAACAAAGCTTACGAGGATATAACAATGACCAACTAGGCTCCAAAACACAAGATCTTGTTTCGAAAGAGTATGCTTGAGACATATTAGGAAGGCAGGATTCAGCTGTCGTGGAATATACTAATATACTTGCAGAGCAGTTAATAAGTTTGGTGCTAAATCTACCGCAAACGGACATCAGTAACTGAGTAGAATACTGGCCACACCGTGTATTGACTTACATAGCTGCCAAGAGTAATTTTACACCTACAAAAATGAACAATCGTTTTGCTGTTACTATTCCATACAATATTGATTTCACCTCTTAGAGTTTTTTTTTTTTTTTTCGTAATTACCCGTCTGCAGCAAACACTACACCCATTCCAAGTTTCATGTCGGGGCTTTTTATTTTCTGATGGACACTTTTAATTTTAAAAAACACACATTCAAATAAATAAATAAATAAATAGAATAAAATACGACATTTCAAGGCATCAGTATTATTACCCGACTGCGCGTGCGCGACGAAAGGAGGGTAATGTGTTTATCGTCTATGTATGTATGTCCGTTTCTATGTGGAGTTCTAGTGGCTAAACGTCTTGGTCAATTTTGGTAATTCTTACGTTAATCGATTTGTCTTAACCTTGGGAGTGTCACTAAACACATGACAGTAATCAAAATTCACCATATTAACAACCAGTTGCCATATTTTGTCAATTCGGGATCGACGCACGTTTGGTGTTGCACACTGTGTCGCACGCTACCTGCGTGCGACAAATGCAGGTAGTTTTCGCTGCCTGAATTTTTTGTGTACTAAATCTACTAAGTGGGATCTCAGTGGCCGAGTGGTCTAAACGATTGCTTCTCCCACTTGAGGCGGTGGGTCCAGACACCCTCGCTCCGGATGTACTTTCCCCTCTTTCTGATGTAAATTCTTTCATGTGTTCTTTATTTGTATTCTGTACTGTAATAAAATGTATATTATGCGTAACGAAGGCAAGACACTCAGATTGTAGTCCTCATCAAAATAAACATGTGCAATAAGCATTAAAAGAAAGAAAGTATACTAATTCGATTTTCATCTCTAACATGTTGCATTTGTTTTTGCCTTGATTCAAGGGACTGAGTTTCGTACGTGTACTTTCTCGACAGGCTTTTTTAGTTTTGCGAGAAAGATTTGGCTGACGACGTTTCCGATTTCGCGTCGTTATGAGTTATACAGGCTGTTAATATAGCTGTGCTGTGGTTGACTTAAGTTCGCGCATTTTTGCCGAAGGTCAAGCACATGTAGCTTTAAGCGGAGTTAGGTCCCTAGAGGGACTAATTATCAGTAGTTTAGACTACCGCAAGTTACTTAATAGACCTCACGATGCAAACACTCTCAATGAAATGACAAGATTGCGAAATGTACCGTGTCATAAACATAATAACTAAGGCAATGAAAATTAACTAAAAAGTGTCAAATAAAAAACTGTTAAATAAAAACAAAAAAACCCGACTGCGTAAAAACCAAAAAAATTAAAAAGAAAAATTTCTAAGCCCAGTAGTTTCGAGTGTTTTTAAATACTACTGAATAACTACACCGTTGAAATAGTTTTATAACCGTGCACAGATAAGACAAATCATAAATTCAAAAGCAGAATAGAAGGATCAACAGTCGGGGCTTTTACAAATTTTAGGAGTTCCTTGAATCAGAAAGGAATGGACCCCGACTTTTGATCCTTCTATTCTGCTTTTGAATTTATGATTTGTCTTATCTGTGTACGGTTATAAAACTATTTCAACAGTGTTTTTATTCAGTAATAACATTCTAAACTACTGGGCTTATAAATTTTTCTTTTTAGTTTTTTTTTTTTTGGTTTTTACGCAGTCGGGTATTTTGTTTTTATTTAACAATTTTTTTTTAGATGAATGTTTCAATATTAACAATCGATGATTTGAAATATCGATATTTTGTGGTTGATGTTGTAACTTTAGTAAGCATTTATCATAACATCATTTCTCATCCTTTTAAGTTTGTGACCCTCTTAAAGTCCAAAAAGTTAAGGCGCAGTATAGCCTATTAAGGCTCTTGCGCCAATAAATTCAATAGAACCAACCAACCACAAAAGTGAGCAAAAAGCTTGTGAATACCTTGCCTCTTCGTACAGATACCTTTTAAATCGAAAGCAAAAAAAAAAAAAAAAATATCGCATCAAAGTAATTAGTGATTAATCATCTTTTTAATGAATAGCTGATATAGTTTATCTTATTACTTGATAATTACTGTTATTAACTTGATAAAACTGAATTTTGTAAGACTTGAAATGTAGCACCCTGAATATGATCAACCACTTTATTTGATGAAACATGTTTCTTACTCAGTTGTCAGTTTTATTGACTAGATTGCTACCCCTGTTTTTTCTTGAATGCAACATTCTCTGGTTGAGAAACAATGATTTGTGAATAGAATTGGGTTTAGCATTTTTTCAAATTTTAACTACGTCTTTATTTCATTTACTTTTTACTGAGAATTCGTTTCCATAGACTGAAATACTTTTCCCTTGAACCATAGACATCTGAGTTTTAACATGTATTTTATTCGAAGGCTTTATTTTTGTTTCCATAGACTGAAATACTTTTTCCCGTAAACCGTAGACATCTGAGTATTAAAATGTATTTTATTCGAAGGCTTCATTTTTGTTTCCATAGGGTGAAATACTTTTTCCCTTAAACCATAGACATCTGAGTTTTAAAATGTATTTTATTCGAAAGCTTCATTTTTGTTTCCATAGACTGAAATACTTTTTCCCTTAAACCATAGATATCTGAGTTTTAAAATGTATTTTATTCGAAGGCTTCATTTTTTTACCTGCTGCAGAAAGTTTGTGTTGATCTTCGCTTGTTAAAAAATATTTCTCGACTCACTTTAAAGTAGTCTTCACTCATTTAAACAAATCGCTGACAATCTTCATCTTTCAAATGTTTTATTATTTCTCCCCTTAAAAAGCTGCCTTCCAGCTAGCAAGAATGATATTTAATCAAATTGGGAAGCCATTATTGGAATTTCCTGCCATCTCGTCTCAAAATAGCCGAAGGGTTTAGACTGGATATCCTATATGCATTAGCACAATTTCTTTACTTTAATTCTCTTAAAATAAGGAGATCCAGATGTTTTTCATCTTCCAGTGTTGGCTTTAATGAATTCCGTGAATTTAATTAGTCGAAGATAAAACAGCGTGAATTTTCAAGCTGCATCTGGATATGCCTTGTGTCAATATCAAAGTACCCTAACATTTCAAAGTAAGTGGTATTTTTCATTTTTAACGTAATGCAGCAGAATTTTAATCGGTAGTTGATTATTGAGAATAACATTAGAAAGAAATAAGGAACACTTAAAAATTCAGGAACATTTTAAGGTAAATATTACAATAAAATGGAGTGTTTACAGAAAAGAAAATTTTTACAGTAAAATTAACTTAAAACAAAATAGCTGATAATTTTTAAAAATCTTAATAATTTAGTAATATTTTGAACATTTGCAAGACCTTTTAAATTTATATATTTTCCTAGCTGTAATAAAAATTATCATACTTATCGTGATATAGCAACTAAATAAGTTATACTTACAATCCTAAAACTTTTAAACAAAATTTTCCCAGATTAGATTTACATTACAAATTAGGCATTACCTTACATTACAAATTAAACAAGTCTCCGTTTTACAAGGTGTAATATTATAAATTATTATGCTAAGTTTGTCAGTGTTTTTAAAATTTGGTAAGTAGTACTTTGGTCAGTATGGTATCGGTATTTTGGTCAGCAAAATCAGTATTTTTGACCTTCCAAGCAGTTTTGCCCTCTGTCTTCCGCAATTAGCAACAAATCTTGGAAATCAAACACTACAAGTTTTTGCGAACGGCAAAGCTTCACGTATAAAAGCAGGCTTCTTTAAATTAGCAATGTTTGAAATTCTGTTCCCACATTACTCAAAAATTCGGTTAAAGTCTTAAAATACTTCTTATAAAAAAAACTCTCAGAATTATTTTAAGGGGAAAAAATCAATTTCATTCGAACGATGCCCACAGAAAAGATCATTACAATAATTTAATGCATCATCTCTCAAAAAATAAATAAATAAATAAATAAAACATACATTCTTTCTATTTTAAGAATAGTGTCTCTTCTTTATTATTTATTACTAATAATAAAGCTCAAAGTCTCACTGTCAGGATGTCTGGATGTCTAGATGTCTGGAGGATGTCTGGATCTCTGTGACACGCATAGCGTCTAGACCGTTCGGCCGATTTTCATGAAATTTGGCACAAAGTTAGTTTGTAGCATGAGGGTGTGCACCTCGAAGCAATTTTTTGAAAATTCGATTTTGTTCTTTTTCTATTTAAATTTTAAGAACATTTTCCACAGCAAAATTCTCATAAAATGGACGAGTAAATAACGAAATTGTCATGACGAGGAATGGGAGAGCGAATGAACATAGCCAATTGGCGAGAAATTCATCATCCATTATTTGTAAATATAAAAGCGAACCAAATGACAACGCCTAGACCGTTCGTCCGATTTTCATGAAATTCGGCACAAAGTTAGTTTATAGTGTGGGGGTGTGCACCTGGAAGAGATTTTTCAAAAATTTGATGTGGTTCTTTTTCTATACAAATTTTAAGAACAAAATTATCATAAGATGAACGAGTAAATTACGAAATTATCATGACGTTGAACCGTAACATGAACACAAGCCAACTGGCGAGAAAATTCACCATACATTATTTGTAAATATACAGGCGAACCAAAAGACTTTAATTTTTCTATTACGGGAAAAGCCGTGCGGGTACCACTAGTATCAAATAAAATTGCTGTCAATTCTAGTTCGCATTTGAAAAGCTGCAGTTTGTCAAAATACGCATATTTAAGAATAATATGCGCCCAAAAAAGGAAAATAATAATATTATGACAGAACAAAAAGTATCTAAACATCCCAGCTTTTTCTGCAGAGCCTTGCCATTGCTACGCCAGACTAATTTTGGTACAGTAGAACAATAAATGTTAGGGCAATATTTTTTTTTTTGACAAATTTCCGAGGGACATGTTTTGAGATATTGAAGGTCAAAAGTCACGGTGAATGACCATGAAACTTAAATCGGTCGTAAGTTACGTAAGATATTAATAGAAAACTTGATTCTTTAGTTTTACAATGGTTTTTAAATTTTTATTCTATTATAATTAGGAGAGAAGTTACCGTCATTTGAAAGTAAACACTTTTCTTTTTTTTTCGTACATATTGAATTTTTTGACAGCTTTGTATTTCGAAGGATTTTCAAAATAGAAAAATTTTAAAATAAAAAATTGGCAGGAATACTGATTTTGTCATATGAGGCAAAGAAAAGCAATATGATGTAAGTGGCAAAATTAAAAATTTGGAGATAACCAGCACACATGGTAGGTGAACCTCTCCTCTATCTTGGGGCAAGAGATGGTACTAGTAGCTCTGGTAGTTGCTGCTATACATCATGATTTAGAAAAAAAAAATTCAATGAAAGCTTACCTAGGATCTGATCTTTAAACGCGTTTTACTCAAAACTTGAAAATGTCCACTTACATCCCTTTGCCTCTCACTGCCTCATATGTATCCTTCATGTCAAATATTATAGAAATAAAACATAGTGAGGTCAACAGTAGCGTAACTAGGGTTTGGTCTCGCCAGGGGTGCAGTAGCCAGGAGGCGGCATTTCGACTGATTAAAAAAAATAAAAATTAAGAGATTTATTTATTTATTTATTGATTATATAATCTGAAAAATGCTTTAAAATTTAAAAAAAAAAACTCGCACGAAAAAGAGTTAGAGGGGGTATATATATGTATACACATGCATAACATGTTTTCATTCAACTGCTAAAAAACAAATACCAATGCTTAAAACGTTAATAAAACACTACGTGATACAACGATATGGCTTACCTTGTTCTTGTGATATCAGTTTCGTTCCAAACAAGGTAAACAGTAAGAGCTGATAGGAGATTAAACTATTCTTTTTCTTATAAGGCGAAACGTCAAAATAGTATTTCTTACACAACAGGCTAACGACGAGTGGCAAAATGGCCAGCGCTTCAGTAGTACATCTATAAACTGTCGTGAAATGGCAGCAGTTTAAATCTGCGATATTCACTTTATGAGAATGATAGTAACCGCAATTACCCGCTGACCGCTATTACTCCAGTCTCCCCTACATAATGCAAATGATTTCCCCGTATTATTTTTACTAATTTTAAATATATGCCAACTGTTATTTACATCAGCTGAATGAGAAGTACATTTTTCTTATAAATATATTGCTCATGTTTACCTCACACATTTCCTTTTTTCTACTTTTCGGCCGTTCCACGAAAAAGCCGCCATTTTAGTTCGCACGTAACAGCTCAAATATTTCATTAAAAAGTATTATTTTTTAAAAGTAATTAACAAAGTTTTTTACTTACGAAATCACACATACGATTATGATTTCTGAAGCATTAAAATTTTGTTCATTACTCTTTCGAATCACCAATATTAATGAAATGTATGAGATGTCACGTGCGGGACAAACTGTCCGTTTTTTTTTTTTTTTTTTTTGGAATGGCGCCATTATTTTTATTGTAAAATCCCGAAAGACTTTAAGAGAACTGCTACACAAAGATTCGCAAATTATGAGTATGAAAAGTCAGTTCCATAGTTATTGCGTAGAAAAAGAAATTCCACTGTGGAAGGTTAGAATGTAGAAAAGAGCTCTTTTTAAAAGTAACTCTAGCTCAATCACTCATTCAACTACAAAAGCAGTACAGTATAAATGTAAAGCTAGACATTGAAAGGAGATAAAAGGGAGACAGGAAAAATGCAATCCCAATTCAAATTCTAAAATTTAATTAGGATTTCTCAAATAAGCAATTAAGGACGGCCTAATTTCAACGTAAGAAAGGTGAAAGAAACAAGAGCAGAAGGATTATTTGAAAAATAAGGCTGACCTACTTTCGATATTCGAGGTTGCTATTTTCAGCTTCATATTGGATATTAGATTGTACCCTATAAAATGCTTCTCTTTTTTTACTAACACTGCAGGCTGATCATTAATGGTAACACTTTATGCGCTACTTGAAAAAAGAAAAATAAATAACTTTTAAACCGTGAGTGCGATTGCAATTCACTTAAAACCTTTTTTTCTTTGTAGAAATAGGGTTGCGTTAGAGGTTTTACCTTTTGTGGACTTGTAGTTGAGGCAAACCTAATCTGGCAGTGGAGACAGCCCACGGCCTTGCACCTTCAGGGCCTTCGCAACGAAACATTGACTTGCGTATTAAAATATAAAGATTCAAATTTATCTAGTCTAAATAAAATCAATAATATTCTATGAAACCATTTCCGGAACTACGATTTTTCCGAGCCGGGTCAAAAACTTGAAACTGCCGCCTTTACCTTTATTCCTTCAAGGTCTTATGTCTAGTTTAAATGAAAAAAAAAAAAAAAGATAGGATGATTTTGAAGCCCATCAGAATTTTCCGCCCATGACAAGGGCACCGGCTTGCTCCCCTAGATCCGGCACTGTGTGAAACATGTAATCAATTTGTTCCATTTCTGTCGAAAATATATGAAAGAGAAATAAATGAGTTAGCATAATGCATTCAAAAATACTAAACTCTTAAATTTTCAATTTTCTTCAGTAAGGTTCCGTTTTTTTCCCTCTTCTTATCTTGTTATATATAATAGCCGATGATCGAGTAACGCGCGTGTTTCAACAATGAAACTCGTACCACGGCATGATAATTTGATAATATGTTTTGATAATGTTTAACATGCAGGGAAAGACTGAACTCGATCCGGCAACTTAACTATTTTACTGGTAAGACTGTGTCATTTCAGGGGAATGAAGAAACGAAAAAATGGTCAACAATGAACGCTACCTACGGGAGTTTAGGGTTAATCCACTGGGGTTAGGGTTACAATGTCAACTATCAAAATATCACCAAACATGTAATTTCAGTGGTATAATCAGCCTCATGCCCCTCCACCTTCAAATGGGCACCCCAGTTTTAGCTATTATTAGAATAAATTGCTGGAATATTTACCTTTCACACACACAAGATTTCCGCAGGCTTTTGCAGATCTTAATAAAAATGCAGATAACAATGCTAAGGCTGCCAATCCCCAATAAGTGCGATGGCCCTCCTCAGTTTTAATTTTGCCGAACATCCGCCCCCCCCCCCCTCCGAAAAAAAACAAGACTCCCTATTTCAGATACTAAAATCCTTTTAAAATAAGTTTCCTGATAATTTTAATGGCATAGTCAACTTCAACCCCCCTCCCCCCCAATATTATTTGACTTAATTGACGGAATATTTGCTTATCAAGATGTTTAATGACTTTTCTGTATTGCAGATCCTACAACGTATATAATGTAGCTAGGGGTGCTTGTTGCTCTCTCAAGTGCGGTGGCTCCTCTCAATTTAAACACTCCCCCACCCCCGAAAAAAAATTCTGGAAATAAGTCTGTGGCGGACGTGAATTCAGGAGACCCTAAAGCACTTACAGCCTAGAAATTTTGCACAAATTACTTCGAGCCCTGGGGGTGTGCACCTGGGGTTTTATTTTTTTTAAATTCGAATTAGTTTTTTTGTAATTAATTTTTTAAACTCAAATTTCGCGTAAATTGCCTATTAATGCCTATTAAAGGGATGAAAAATTACTTGCACATATTAATAGCATATATCGTTGGAAAGGGTAGAATTTTCCGCGATCTACGCAACTTGTTTCAATGCTCAAACTTAAATACGGCGGAAGTCATTTGCGTTTTTAGCTCAAACTTTTTCAGGCTTAACTAAAATTTAGGCACTACTTTCTTCATTAAATCTGTCAGTAAAAAGCGAAGGAATTGTCCTACACTTTTCTTTTTGACACCACTGGAAAGAGTGGCATTTTTTACTTCAGATCTAACTCGACCTATGGTCGTAAAACTGAGCTTCTACCTCCAAAGGAAAAAAAGTTACAAGCCGTTAAAAATAGAGTTCGAATAATCCTCATCTCCATCAAAATTATTGATGTTTTATTTGGCGTTGCCATAACTACGTCTTTTCGATTCTCATGTTTCTTCTTTTCCTTATTCCCAAACTTTAAGGGTTTCGATTTTAACGGAAAATCTTAGGCTCAACTCAATTCAAGCCCCGAGCTAAAGAGCATAATACATTACTAAGATCATGAATATACAAAACTGCAGTTTTGCAATGCTCAGGACCCCCTTAGCCCTTACGGCTCTGCAAGTTGGTACAAGTTACTTTGAGACCCGGGGAAGGGGTGTTTTTTGATCCAAAGGGAGCTCATAATGCGTTTCTAATATGTTTCTTTCTAACTGACGATTTAAATCTTTGCGAATCAAATAAGATTGCGAAGCAATCTTCGGGGGTGAGCGTTAGCGAGCAGGAGGCAGAGCCCCCTAGTCTTTCTAAATAAAAGTATGTCTGTAAAAAATAATGATTTTTGTGCATGTTTCGGGCGTTAGCGTTGACCGTACAGTGACATCCGCGACAAGTACAAATCATTATGTTTTAATTGCAAAGAAAATTCTTAGAAGGTTACATATTATTAAGATACATAATGGTTCTTTTGAATACGTGTACGTGTCAGTCGACTGTATATAAAGAGTGCTGAGAAAAGTGATAAAATAAAAACAAATGTGAGTTTGTGTGTTTTGTGAAGAAAATTTGCCGTGCCAAATGAATACAGTCGGACCCCAGTTTAACGAACCTCTGTTTAACGAATTTCGCAATTTAGCGCAATTTTTCTTTTTCCCCCGACTAAAGAAAACTAGAAACCCTTATTTACCGAATAATAAACCCCCAAGTAATGAATTATTTTAACAGCCAAAAATTTTTTTTTCTTTTGTTACTTTAAGTTTGGAAATACTATTGGATTGTTTTCCAGATGATACTTACATCTTGTCCCTTGTCCAAAGCAGAAAAATACTTTTCTTGAAATTAGCCTCTTTTAACAGGCGAGGGGGCAACCAATGAATAGAGATTCTGATACAGAAGGCAATAATGAAACTACTTTTAAAACTTACTTTTTCAAATGCTTTACATGACCAGGAAACTGTAAAAAATATCTCATGCAGCAGGCTGTAAATGACACAATATTTTCTTCTCTCCATACACTCTACATATACGTTTTTTTTTTTTTTTTTTTTACAATCCCAGGGACCAAAGTAAATAGCCGAAGTTCACACGTGCGAATGCTTTCCTCTCCTGTCAACTTCCTCTCCAGTTTTTAGGGGGCCAATGGGATGTGGCCAGAGAAATTGGGGTCCGACGCGACTTAAAAGAGGGCCGCGGGGACGAAAAAAGGGCGTTAAAACTTATATCTGTGCGTCTATTAACAAAAATTATAGGGACCTGCACCATTATACAAAGCGACCCCGTCCCTGCTATAAATGCGTGGGCCATGTTTTGGGGTGTTGATACATGAGCAGGGGTATGGACGGGGGAGGGGGGAGAAGAGGCACCTGTTGGCCCGGTTCCGAGCAATAAGGAGGCTCAAAAATTTTTTAATGAGGGTAGGGACGCAGACGTAAACAATATAGAGGGGGCCCGTAAAATCATTTGTGACGGGTCCCTAAATTTCTGTGCACGCCCCTGGTATCCACTGGTTGTGACAGATTCAACTAATTGCTGTCAGTATCAAGACATTTTTTTGATCTAATTTAAATTATGCGAGTATTTTCATTTCAGAACTGCATACGGGAAAGCAAGTCTGGACTACGATAAACTGAATCTGAAAGAGGACAAAATTTCAACTTAGAAGAGACCTGAACATAAGCGGATTTCGGACTGAGTCCGACATCATCAGCGTGAGGGGGGGGGGGTGAACCTTAAGACCACGGCCCTGGCAAAAATACAGAATCGAAATTTCGTCTACTGCAGGGTTCTATAAAAGCTTACTTTTCTAATTGTTTTTAGTGAAATTCTTGCCTGTTTTCGTACTTTGTGCTTGGTTTGTTAGGATTTGGTTATTCTTAACGTATTACTTGCATTTCCTACTTAGGTTGCGTTCGATGAAAATCACCGGTCGACCGGTAAGTAACTGGTTACTAACCGAAGCGTTCTATGATCAACCGGTTACCACAGCGGTTACCATTCTAAGTAGTTGATTCAAGCACGTGATCATTAGCTGTCACGTGATTACCTAACCGGTCGCTCTCGGTCGAGCTCGTCGAATGCAACCTTAGATGGCGTGTTGGTTTCTTGCAGTTCCCGATACCACCATGACGTCACGTGAAGTCACCACCAATGCAAATTAATAACTTGCAGCTCAGAGATTTCTATAAATTTAAAAATTTGCAATCAATATTCAAATAAGGGTATCTTTTCTGTCATATTCGTAACTTTGATTTTCCGAATTACGAATGATTTCCTCTTTTATTTTTTTTTTGCGATCCCCGCCCCATTGAATTTGGAAGAAGAACACATTAGATTGAAGAGAGAAAATAAACAAATGATAATCCTCGTAAACAATATTGTTTCGTACATTGATTCTCAGGAAAAGAGGAAGATTAAACTATCTAGAAATTTCAATTCAACTTTTAATTTTTGGTTCAAACATTTTGCATTATGTTTTGCCTTTGTATTTGACGTCGAAAAGATGTATAAAATATTGAAGGAACTTCAACGACTTCATCGCAGTGTTGGTTCGTAGTTACGTACTCATTTCAGAATTTATGTAATCGAGGATTTTAGTTATGTGTAAATTTGCGAATCATTGAAATCCTTTAAAATTATTGCAAATAATGAAAAACTTTTCAGATTGTTTTGAAAGAAATTTCATGAACCATAATGAAGTAAATCACGATTTTAGGGAGTATTGGAGCTCGTTGCACCACAGGGCATGTTGTACCGGTATTGATAGTATTAATGCGAAAAATATTTGTTATTTTAATTAATGACTAACAAACAACATATCTGTAGTCCAACTAATCCTATTATGAAATCACAGTGTGCACTTATATTGAACAAATTTTATTGTTTTGGCAGTGCTGAGTATTTACTTTCATAAATTTGCAACTTTTTAAAAAAGTTTTCATAAAGAATGGATCAATAAATTGAATTTCTTTTCAAAGTATGTTCGTTTAGTACGTATTTATTTGCAGTTTATTTTTTGTTGTAGGAAAAGAAACTATGATAGCATTTTTTCAGACTCAGAACCTGGGGTACGTTGGTTCACTTTTAGAAAACCCACAAAAGACTGAAACATTTAGAAGAATTAGAAAAGCAAAATTTTTGTATTAGCAAGAATGGAGTTGAAAAACTGCCCAGGACAAAATATCAGTTTCTCCAGTTTTATGTAACTAGCGAATTCTATACTAAAAATGAACAACTTAATTGAGCCAAGGTCAGTTTGGTTTTGGGCTCTCACTCCCCATAAAACTTATATTTCTTTGCTTCCGAGCCTGACTTTCTCAAGAGACCGGGCTCCTAGCTTCGGATTAAGCCCACATGGCTTCCCGTCAGTCCTGTAACTGATCAATAACAAACAAATATGTTGATTTGTCTCATCAAAAGAACATTTTTATATCAAATTATCACACATTCATTCAGTTGTATATAAATGATAGGTTTATTTAAAAGTGTTTTTTTATATATTTTTATGGTGGCACGTTTATAAAACAGATGAACATTAACATTAAGGGTTTTTGACTTAAATTGTAAAAAATGTACATTTGTTTTAAAATTTAAAAAACTGGAACATATAATGGATATGTCTAAAATGTGAAATATTATATACTGAGATAAGAAATTGGCTTCAATAAAGAATTGTTGCTTTGACGTAAAATGAGTTTATTATGACATTAAACTAAATCAAAAGCAGAGCTTTTTTATTTTACTTCAAGTTTTTGTTTGCTATGTTTTCACTCTTGGTTTAATTACCTAATTGGAATTAAACTGAAACTTCTTGTAGTACTATGATATGTGTTTCAAATAGTTGTCAGCTTAACTTAGCAGAAAAACTTCTTTTAAATTGTTAAAAGGGAATTGTAACTTTAGAATTCAGAGAAAGAGCATATGTAGCTTATTTATGTTGCATTGTTTTTTTCTCTTAAATGAATATGATATTATTTACAATATTCATTAATCTTTTGATAAATTAATTTTAGTATAATTTTTGTTAAATAATTATGAAATATACCTGCCTTTGCTTTTTTCTGAGATTTTTCCATTATTATTTCTAAACATGTATAAGATCAAATGAAGTAAAAAATACAAAAAACAAGAACAATGTTATAATGAGATTTGAAAGAAAAAAAAAGTTTTAAAATTACTGGTATAGGTTGGTTTGGTCCAATGTGCCCCAGAAAAGTGAATCAATGTACTCTGTGTTTTTTGTCTGAAAATATGCTGTCATAATTTTTTTGTTGGACAAAAAAATAAAGAAACTGCAAATAACTGTAAACTAAAAGAACATTTTACTTTAAAAGAGGAGTTTTATTTATTTAACTGCGATCTTACTGAAAACCGTTAAAAAAAATATAATTGCAGATTTCTTAAAATTACTCAGCATTATGCTGAAAATAACACTTTCTGAAACAAAATTTGTTCAATATATTTGTACCATGTGATTCCATTATTGGATTTGTAGGATTATAGGTGCTAAGAACTATTTGTTGGTCATAAATTAAATAAAATTAAAAATATAAATAATTGAGACTGGTCCAATGAGCCCCTTGTCCCATAGCCTCTTAACATAAAACAATTTTTCTTTAGCTAGCATGATGATCAAAAAAATGTTTAAGTAAAGTAGAAGCTCCAGCAGGGATTTTAATGATTTTACTGTCATAACGTTTTTAGCAAAATTATTCAAAACAATTTAACATTGAAACTTTTCCCAAATACCAAAATTCCATGAATTGGAAGTTTTTCCCAGAAAATCAACTCATTCTATTATTATTATTTATTTCTTTTATGAAAGATAAGATAGCTTTGTTTAGGTGTTTCTTAACAACCAGTTTTTCTTCTGATTTTTTTTTTTTTTAGTTTTCATTATTATATTTAAAAAATTCTTTTAGTTCAGTCTTAAAGCATATTTTATAGTTGTTGTAAGAACAGCCTTTAAATTCCAGGCTTCAATGTTTTTAACAGCTATTATTCTGCTTCTAGAAATAATATATTGTGAAGCTCTGAGAAGTTGAGCTCCGACTCTGACAATGTTTACCTCTGTTTCGGAAAATAGGGAGGGCTCATTTGCGCTAAGTTGAGTTGAGAAACTTTCTTAGTAGTTTTTCAAAAATATTCCAACTAAAATCTGAGCCAATAACATGTTTATTTTTCACTAAACTTCCCTAAAACAGGTAAACATAGTCAAGGTCACAGCTCAACTAACCAGAACTGCATTATATACTGCACCTTACTTATGTCCTAAATTTGTCACACTATTTGTGTTTATAATTAAATTAAATTTTATTTAAGTTTTAAAGCTTTACTTCTTTTAACTAAATTTATTTTCTTTCTTTTTTTTTGGTCATTTAAGATTTAAAAAAAAAAATCTTCCTTTTAATGCAGCTACTCTCTGTTTGAAGAGACCATAGATTTTTTCACTTATTTCAAATCCAAATAAAACAGTAGGTAGGCTACTGAAAATTGTACTGTCCAGCTCTGGCAAGTTGAGCTCCTCTGCCCAACCGATTCAACGATTCCATTAGTTGAAATAGGGGTGAGAAAAAACGGCTTAAGAACTTGCCGATTTAGTTGGCAGTGTATTGCCTATTTGGCGAAAAATATTACTATTAAGGTAAGAAGCAGCAAGCGGTACAGGATTTTCTTGACATTAAAAGGGTTGCAATGGTAGCCCAACAATTCCTCTTCTTACTGATTGCTCTCCCTTGAATGGACTTGTTCAAGGCTGGAGCTCAACTTACCATAGGTGAACAGTATATTCATTGAAACGTAGAATTATTAAACCTAGCAATTTGGAATTAAATTTCTCCCAAATCAAAACACAATTTGAATGTTTAATTCCTGGCACTAGACAGCTTAAATGCAAACCCAATTATTTTTGGAATGTGCTTTTATTTGGGGGATGGAGAGAAAATAAAAAATAAATGATAAAAATGTTGTGACCCTCCCCCCTCCTAAAAGTTTTACCATTAAATTACTATTATATAACAAGTGGTAGAACCTTTCTAGGACGCCCGTGCAGATTTTCTCAATCTCTTTTTAAAGTGTGCATTGTGCATATTTGGAATAAGGGGAGAATAAATTGAAAATAGAATAAATTGAAATTTTTTCACTGAACACATTTTTAACAAAGCAAAAATATGATGAACTAGAAGGTGACCTCTCCTGTTAATTATGATATACATTCCATGCAGTGCGAGATGCAGGGGAAGGGGTAGAAGTAGTCCTATATATCCCATATTTCCTATATTTTCAAAAAAAGCATCAAAAGTGTCCTATATTTCCTATATTTTTGAAATTGTCCTATATTTCCTATATTCTTATAGTTTGTTATAAAAAATTGTAGAAAATTACCGTTGAAAAGCCTTTTGGTCACTTGTTTCACACTTTCTTTCACGACTTGACAATTCAAGACTGCTTAAAAACAAAATGCTTATTTATAAAAAATTTTTTTTTTTTTTTTGGAATCTCTGCCAGCACCTGTCTTTTTAAATTTTGTAGAGTATTTTTGACAAAATTTTCAATTTGTTTTAAGAGAAAGCTTTAATGATCTATATTTTATGACAAGCTCTGCAAACTATTGATGAAGCACTTTGCCAATGAATTTTCACTAACAACAAAATGAGGGAAGATTCGGCCGATATTAATGTTAAAAAAAAGGTCTATTTGAAATATTTAAATGTAGGTAATTATGCAAAAAATAAATAAATAAATAAATAAATGAAATAAATAAATAAAATAAAAAAGATTAATTGACCCTGCCTGGATTCAAAATTTGAACTTCTTACTAAAATCAGAATTTTACATTATTTGAACACTACATTTTTAGCAGAATTTTTTATTGAAAAAAGGCTTTTCAGAAATTTTAAAAAAAGAAATAAAATTTTTACGGGATCCTTCCATTGATATGTCACCATTTTGTTAAAAATTTCGAGGAATGGGGATTGGATGTTACTTGGATGTAAATTAATTCATTTTGGAAAAATACTTCGTAATGATAAAAATTGATCAGCTTTCTAGATGCAAATACTTAGGTTTTTTTATTAGTGAAAGTCTTGAGCACCTTTCATAAGTAGCATCAGTTGAAAGAGGTTTTTCTCGCAAACAAAAAGATACTGACATAAGAAAGATCATCTTAAAGCATTGACTCTATAATAAGAGTTTTAAGGTTAATTTAGGTACTGCAATTGAGAAAGCAATAAATTATGCATGCACTACCAAGGAAAGTGTTCGGTTTTATCATGATTTATCATAGTACTAAATGCTAAATTTATAAAGAAATGGGAAATTCTAGTAGAGATGCATAACAATCAGAGGCAAAAGAAAATGTTCATGTACCTTCCAAAAAAAAATAGTGAAATTTGGAGAAAAAAATTGATTTTGCACAGTGTGATTAATTAGGCAGTCAAGGCATAGAAAATGGCCTTAAACATAAATACATATATATTGTAACGGATTCGGTGCGACTTCCACTTTCTTGAAATGAAGACACAGTTCTTGATAAAAACACAGGAGCTTTATTTACACTATGTACAGGAGAAATCGTTAACAACTGCTAAATTATTCATCAGCAATTGAGCAATTATCACACAACACCGTAAACTCAACGTTTACACACGTATTTACTTCCAAATACGAAAACAACACAGCGAAATGCCTCGCAATAAACAGAGCAAAAACGCTCTCAGTTCGAAATCTCAATCGAAACTAACTTTTTATCCATCGCTAACGGCTTATATACACACCGAAAAGAAATCTCTCAAATATTCCACACGCTTCTGGAAAAATAGTAGACCGTTATCAAATTTTATCAATGAACAAAAAAGAAATAGGGGGGTCGTATACTTTAGCCATATGAAAAGGGGTTGTATATTCATTACGGGAAACTATTTACAGGTTACGTTCCTACAATAATTACTATTTACAGGATTTGTAACATTGCCCAATTCCTAAGGACTGCACGTCCCGGGCAGTACAATCCCCAGAAAGGGTGCCAAACTTCTATCACAAGTTTACAAATATACACATTAATTAATAACTAACAGATACAGAAAACACAATAATAACAAGAAATATTACTAAACATTAAAAGCAAAAATTATCTACAACTTTTATGTTATCAACCATGGTTGTTTACGTAATACTCATGAACTATGGCCATAGTATGGGGCTAACCGATCATAATGTAAAACCCTAGATTTTGCATTAGGTGATTTTTGGATCCTCACTACGACGTCATTCAGTCGGTTAAGGACTTTGTAGGGTCCATCCCAATGCGACTGCAATTTGGGTGAAAGACCTTTCCGTCGGATGGGATTCCATAACCAAACCTTGTCGCCTTCGTTGAATTCGTGTCCAGTAGACCTTGTGTCGTATCGGGTCTTCATCTTCTCCGCCGCGATGTTGATTCGATCTCGTGCGAAGTTATGAACGTCTTCCAACCGGGCCTGGAGATCCTGGATGTACTCCTCAGGCGATGAAGGCGCATCCGGAGGACGACCGAAGACGAGATCACAAGGTAGCCGAAGCTCTCGTCCGAAGAGCATATGTGATGGGGCATATCCGGTAGTCTCGTGGACAGCACTGCGGTAGGCCAGCAGGAACAAAGGTAGCTTCTTGTCCCAATCCTGTTGATTTCTGGATACCATAAGCGAGAGATTGTTCAGGATTGTGCGGTTAAATCTCTCCACCATGCCGTCCGATTATGGTTGTAGTGGTGTTGTCCTAGTTTTCTCAATTCCGAAAATTTGACATAGGCCCTTAAACACAGCAGAGATGAAATTCCTCCCTTGATTGGAATGAATCTGCAAAGGTGTTCCATATCTCGAGATCCAATGTTGGACTAGAGTCTCTGCTACGGTGGTAGCTTCTTGATCTGGAATGGGATACGCTTCGGGCCATTTGGTGAAATAGTCGATGGAAACAAGAATGTATTTGTTCCCATCAGCAGTTCTTGGTAGAGGACCCAGGATGTCGATCCCAATTCGTTCGAAAGGAGCTCCAACGTTGTACAGATGTAGCTTCCCTCTGCTTCTCTTCTTCGGTCCTTTACGAGCAGCACAGGTGTCACAAGAATGGCACCACTTCTCTACATCATCCTTCGCCTTGCTCCAGAAGAGGCGCTCCCGAACTTTATTGAGGGTTTTCAAGACACCAAAATGTCCTCCAGTCGCACTACTATGTATTTCTTTCAGAACATCTGAAATCCTTGATCGGGGAAGTAGTAACTGCCACCTAGATGTTTTGCCGTCGTCAGATTCCCATTTTCAGTGTAGCACGCCGTTCCGTAAATGGAGCGAGTTCCATAAAGCCCAGTATCTTTTTGTTGCAGGACTGAAGATGGAAATGTCCTGCCAGCTAGGTCGCCGACTGTCACTTTCCATGAACTCCAAAATTGGTTTTATGTTGGGGTCTTCAAGTTGATCTTTTCGAACTTGGTCGTCACTCCATGGATCAGGTTCTGATGATATTGGAGTCACTGTCACCTGATAGGCGGTAGGGCTAGTCGTTCCATACTGTTTCTCGATTCGGGAACAATAGTGGCAGTTCTCAGGACAGGGTCTCCTTGATAAAGCGTCCGCATTACCGTGAGACAACCCTTTTCGGTGCTTGATCTCCATGTCATATTCCTGGAGCCGCTGTATCCACCTGGCTATCTGGCCTTCCGGATTTTTGAAGTTCAAAAGCCAAGTTAATGAGGCATGATCTGTCCGAAGCAGAAATTTTCGGCCGTAGAGGTAATAATGGAAGTGTTCTACAGCTTTCACTATGGCCAGTAACTCCTTTCTGATGACGCAGTAATTTCGCTCCGACTTTGATAAGCATTTGCTCCAGTAAGCGATGACATGTTCATTTCCGTCAATTTCTTGGGATAAAACAGCTCCGATGCCCTCGTTGCGCGCATCTGTGTCCAGGATGAAGGATTTTTCAGGCTGAGGATAGGCGCTGATGTTAAAGCCTCCTTCAGTCGTAGAAATGCATCTTCGCATTCTTTGGACCATTCAAACTTTTGCTTGCTCTCCGTCAGCTTATGCAAAGGTCGTGCAATGTTGGAAAAACCCTTCACAAACTTCCTGTAGTACGTGCAGAGCCCCAGAAAACTTCGCAGCTGATGGATGTTTTCGGGACGACTCCAGCTCTTGACCGCAGATACCTTTTCTGGATCGGTTTGTACACCTTCAGAAGAGATGATGTGACCAAGGTAGTTCACTTCCCGGCGGAACAATTTACATTTGGACGGGCTTAACTTCAGATTGGCTTCCTTAAGCTTTTGCAGCACCTTCCTAAGATTTGCCAGATGTTCTTCGAAACTGCGTCCCACGATGATGATATTGTCTAAGTAGACCAGACAGGATTCGTAGGAAAGTCCTCTTAACACTGTCTCCATAAGACGCTCGAACGTAGCTGGTGCATTGCAGAGGCCGAAGGGCATCACCTTAAACTGCCATAAGCCTTGTCCAGTTGTAAACGCTGTCTTCTCTCGGTCATCAGGGTGTATCTCAACTTGCCAGTAGCCGCTCTTCAAGTCCAGGGTCGAAAACCACTTGTGTCCGGAAAGAGTGTCCAAGGTGTCGTCTATCCGTGGAAGAGGGTAACTGTCTTTCTTGATGATTTCATTCAGCCGTCGGTAATCGACACAAAATCTAGTGGAGCCATCTTTCTTTCAGACCAAGACGATGGGAGAGGCCCAAGGACTGGATGAGGGTTCGATTACATCATTCTCCTTCATTTCTTTCAGGAGGGTCTCA
The DNA here is from genome assembly GCF_026930045.1 of Uloborus diversus. Taxonomy (NCBI): domain Eukaryota; kingdom Metazoa; phylum Arthropoda; class Arachnida; order Araneae; family Uloboridae; genus Uloborus; species Uloborus diversus. Next base: position 57,694,463 of record NC_072736.1, on the reverse strand, counting down.
ACTTCTTCCTTCTTGGCGAATGGTAGTTGTCTTGGATGCTGTTTAATAGGGGGGTGTTCTCCTGTATAGATCCTATGCTGCGTTAAATTCGTCCAGCCCACATCCTCCGATGTAGATGAAAACAGATGCTTGAAGTCGTCCACCAATTGTTCTGCAGCAGTTCTTTGATCATTCGATAACGGAGCACTCCCAATTAACTTCGATTTCAAGGACTCAGAAGACACAGTCTCGGGGGAATTGATTCTTCTAATGATGCAGTTTACTGGAGTACAAGTTGCTAACACTTCACCTTTCCGGATATTCCTTGACCTTTCACTCACGTTGGCGACTCTCACAGGAATTACATCCTTAGAAAGGTCCACAAGCGTAGATGCTACCAGCACTTCTTTTAGGCTATTGCTTAGGTTAGGGTATTCAATGAGTCCAAATCGAAAACTATTGGTTTCTTCAATGGAGCCAGGTATAAATGATTCTGACCTTGAAGGAATCGATAAATCTGTTTGGGCTATTATTTGATGAGCGGATTTTACATCATTTTCAACGTTGAAGATGGCTATGTCTTCTCTCATCGAGTGCAGTTCATTAGTCTTGAAGTCAAGGGTGAAGTTGTATTTCTTTAAAAAGTCCAATCCGAGAATGAAGGGGTCCGTGATATCAGCAACGAATGCCATATGATGGTAGGTGGCATTCCCAAACACTATTTCCAAGTCCATTTTATCCTCAATCTCAATTTTGTCACCTATCACAGTCTGGAGATTTACGCGTGGCGATGTCCACAACAGTTTCAATCCAAATTCATGAGCCACATCTGCCCTAACGATTGTCACATTGGCTCCAATGTCGACAATCAGTCTGCAGGGGTTCCCATTTACATGTGCGTAAATGAAAAGTCCATTACTGCCGCTACTAGAAGAGGAAATCTGCAGAGCTCTGGTGGTGGTAATTTCCTTCCCTCGTGTAGCTTGGCGAGCCGGACAACTCCTTCGCAGGTGCCCTTCACTACCGCATTTCCAGCACTTCTGCTCTTGTTTCTTTTGGGCTGTTATGCTGTTCAGATGTCTTGCCAAGTCACCGAGTTGTCTCTCAAGTTCAGCGACATGGGACGACCTGGAATCAGACTCATCAGCTTCCAGAGTTCGGATGGGATGGCGATCCACACGGGTTGCTTGCTAGGCCGCCTCCAACTTCATCGCATACACAACAGCAGAATTCAGGTCTTTGACATCCGCCATCCGTAGAGCTTTCTGGATTTCCGGATCTCGAACCCCGTCGATGTAGTAGTTGAGTGCCAGGTTGTCTCGAACATCCGCAGGACAGTCGCAAAAAGCAAGATGAGACAGTCTCTCGACGTCCGCCGCTAGCTCTTGCAGGGTTTCCCCGGTTTTCTGGAAACGGGACTTCAACTGGAGTCGACTGAAATCTTTCTGGCACTTCTCACCGAAGCGAAGCTCCAATGCAGATGTGAGGGCGGCGAAATCCAGGCGCTGGCTGTCCGGAAGGGTCTGAAGAATGTCCGCTGCGTCACCTCTCAGGGATGCTGCAAGATGGCAGGCCTTGGTAGCAGCGTCCCATCCGTTCGCTTCTGCACTATCATGAATTGAGTTTTGTAAACCTGCCACGAAGTTTTCCCATCAAATGTGGCAAGTTTAATGGAGGGTCGAACAACCGATGTGGGAGCGCCAAACTGTACAGAGCTGCTTTCCGCGGTCGCCAATCTCCTTTCCACGTCCTTAAAGATCTCTTCTTTAAGTAGATGAAATCTTCTATCTTCTTCTTCAAATTTATTTTCTACAGCATTGAATCGGCTTTCAACAGTATCAAATTTTTCTTCAATAGCATCAACTCGATGCTCTATGTCATTAAATTTATTTTCCATCACAGTCTTTACCGAAATAAGGTCGTTTTTAATTTCTTCTTGGTTAGACGTTAAGTCCTTTTTCAGCACCGTTAAATCGCTTTTTAACTGGTCTTGATTTGCCAACATACTTGCAGTCAGATCACTTTTTAATTGTTCTTGATTAGCCGCCATATCATTTTTTAATTGTTCTTGATTAGCCGCCATATCACCCTTCACAGAGTTGATTGCGTCAAGAAGTTGTTTTAATTGTTCATCCATTGTGCGAGTAATCACCATAAAAATAAAGTCCAAATTTAAAAAGTCTTTATGAAAAAAATGTCCAAAGTCACACTTACTGCAAGAAAGTCCTGAAGTAGCCCCACGTTGGGCGCAAATTGTAAGGGATTCAGTGCGACTTCCACTTTCTTGAAATGAAGACACAGTTCTTGATAAAAACACAGGAGCTTTATTTACACTATGTACAGGAGAAATCGTTAACAACTGCTAAATTATTCATCAGCAATTAAGCAATTTTCACACAACACCGTAAACTCAACGTTTACACATGTATTTACTTCCAAATACGAAAACAACACAGCGAAATGCCTCGCAATAAACAGAGCAAATACGCTCTCAGTTCGAAATCTCAATCGAAACTAACTTTTTATCCATCGCTAACGGCTTATATACACACCGAAAAGAAATCTCTCAAATATTCCATACGCTTCTGGAAAAATAGTAGACCGTTATCAAATTTTATCAATGAACAAAAAGGAAATAGGGGAGTCGTATACTTTAGCCATATGAAAAGGGGTTGTATATTCATTACGGGAAACTATTTACAGGTTACGTTACTACAATAATTACTATTTATAGGATTTGTAACAATATGTAAAAACTTTTTTTTTCTGAAGTTTCATATCAGTATTATTCATAAAACGTGTCCTATATTTGTCCTATATTTTTGGTGGAAAATGTCCTATGTATTAAAAGTTGACCACTTCTACCCCTGCAGGGGGTTGCAAGGCCCTTGCCCATGTCAGCAACTTCTGGAGGGTGGCTAATTCACCCTATATATGTTGTTTTTTTTCTTTTTTTATTGAAACTCAAATCAAACCTTGACAGTTTCTAGACTTGTCTGGCTCAGGAAAACCTTAAGATTCCGCAATGATTCAATGTTGCGGTGGGTGGCAATCCTCATATAAATTGCCTCATATAAATGATGGAGTGATGCTCCTGACGTCATCAACAATGCAACTCGCACCATGGCATGATGATATATTTTTTGGGTAATGTTTGACATGCAGGGAAATGCTTTATTTTGACAGGGCTGAACTGAATCCGGTAACTTAACTGTTTTACTGGAATCGAGAATGAAGAAACGTAATATTGGTCAACAATGAACGCTGTCTATTGGAGTTAAGTGGTTAATCCACTGAAGTTAGGGTTAAAATTTCAATTATCAAAATATCCTCAAGCAGACAATTGCTTCGTTCAAATGTAAAAGCAATTTTCTAGTGTAAATATAATTACTACCAAAATAATAATAATAAAATTATAATTTGCTTCATCAATACTGATGAATAAATGTATTTTCCCAGGACTGAATGCAATATCTTCATTCCGCACCTCGCAGAATGCTGGAATTATTGCATCCCGACATTTTGCGGATTCTAAAGAGAGGAAGCGGGGAAAGACACCAATAGGTAAACTGGATCAGACCGAAGAGATTGAAGAAAAAGTCCAGGCAGATGCCTATGCTCCTTTTCCCGATGGGAAGAATCCGTTGACCGGAGAAGTCGGGGGACCTAGAGGACCTGAACCCACACGATATGGTGACTGGGAGCGGAAGGGAAGAGTATCAGATTTTTAGTCATTTTCTTGAAATGTTGTGGTTGCATTTTTTAAGTAGGTCTTTGTAGCACTAAAATATTTGACTTTTCAATTGTGATATTGTGTTTTGTACTGTTTGTATACTTTGTTTTTTTAAGAGTGAATAAAAAAAAACTGATTTATTTTTGGGGTCGTTCTTCAAGTATTTCTCATTATTGGAACATACAATTTCTATATAAGAAATGTTTCATTGTTTTAATTACATAATTTTTAATGAAAGTAAGTGAGGAAAATAAATAGCATGAATAATAGATTTGTTCACATAAAATCAATCAGTATCGAAAAAGTATGCCTAAACTGTAAGAAATTTATATTCCTCAAAATTTAAGAAAGCAATTGTAAGAAAAAATTGTTTAGATTTCATTTCGTAATTAAGTATCTTACATTAAGATTTCTTTTTATTTAGTGAAAGGATTTAACCAGTGCATCTAAGTTTCACATGCTGTTTTCCAAAAATTAGGAAATAGGCAGAAGATTTTTTAAAAACAAGCACCATGATTAATTTTGAAAAAATCTTTGAATTTACACAAAATTAAAAAAAAAAGTTCTTTTTTTTTTGGATAAATGTGATTTACTTAGCTCAAAATCAATTAAACAACTAAAAGTATGCATGACATTTATGGTTATGGGCCAGTGGTCACAGATATCCTGAAGTCCTTAATTTCAAGAAATGTATAAACGTTCTGAAACATTGTAATGGTTATTTTATGTTTTCGGATTGATTCATTATGGTTGTCCTTAAATTTTTGAAACTTGATTCTGTTCTATTTTTATGAACTTTTAGCTTTTAAAATTAAGAAATTGTAGATCAGAATGTCCATTTCATTGCCATGTACACAAGGGTGATTCAAAAAAACTTTTTTTTCAGCTAGAGTCCAGGACCCCCCCCCCCCCCCTTTTTTTTAACACTTATTAATAGTATTATGCTGTAAAAGTTTTAGCTTCTTACATTTTAAGAGAGTGCTCAATGACCCCTTAATTTAACATTAGCCTTACTATAAAAAATGCCACGAATTTAGAAACATTTAATTTATTCAGCTGGCTTTTTTTTTGATAAATAATTATTTTATTGCAATGTTTATGCATATTACTAGTGTATTTTATAATATGTAGCATTGTTTTTTCAGTTCAATGTATTTTTTTTCCTCCCTCCCCATACATTTGAAGTTTGGGGGAGGGGGTTAAGCATCCTCTTTCAGTTGAAATAGGAAGCTAAAATTCTTCCAGTATATTACTATCCACAAGAGTAAAAATATTGAAGCTTGTCTGGTATCTAGGAGAAACTTTTTTTTACATGTATTTAAATCAAGTTCTGGAGAAAACAAAAGTTCCCTTACCATACGAAGAAAAAGAATTTAATTAGAATATGCATTTAGGGGAAAAAAAACTATAACCCCTCCAAAGAGAAAAGATTTTTATTCATATAAGCACTTCTATCTGAATAACGATTGGTCAGCCCAAAATACCACACTTATCAAGTATTCCATCTGTTGCTGCAACCTACGACACTGCAAAATAGCCATTTTTGAAGGGCTTAAATTAATTTTTCAACAGAGGTGAAAAGAGGCTCGAAAATAGAAAATAGGTCGGCACAAGTCTTTCACACAAACACAAACATGTGCTCGTTGCAAAACCACTTTTCTTTGATCAACACAAGGTTGCTTTAAAATTGCTCCATGTGGTGAGAAGTTCTGGTTAGAACCGGTTTTTATCCATACCATATCTCCTGATTTCTGATGTTGTAGACTACCAGTCATCAATGATTGCTCGATTTGGCACTTGCCAAAGTTTTTTTTGTTGTAAAATGTTGCAATTATTTTATTTTTTGCAGAAAATCAGGCCTTTTTTCTTAATTTGTAGTTGAGTTATATTTTTTACTGTGAAAGAGCTATTCTTTGGCATTGTTCTACAGAATGTTTTTATTGCTGACTCCCTCCCCCCCTTAGTGTAAAATCTTTCTGCACAAACTCTCTCTCATTCATAATTTTTTTAATTAATAAAAATATTTCTGGGAACATGAATTGTTTTTCTGATGATGTTAAAGTTATAGGGACTGTAGAAAATTAAGAACAAGCAAATCAGCTGCAAGAGGATCTAGATCATATTATGGAGTGGGCTGATAAATTGGGTATGGCTGTTAATGTTGGGAAATGTCAAGTGCTACATTTAGGGCATAGAAATAAGTGTACAAGTTATTATTTGCAAGGTTCTGTCATGAGTCAGGCAGAAAAAGTTACTGATCTGGGTTTTAAAATTTAGTCAACAGTGCAGCATAGCTAGTAACAAAGCCAATAAGATGCTTGGGTTTATTAATAGACCTTTTTCAAACAAATCTAAAGAAGTTCTTCTGCCCTTATATAGAAGTTTGGTAAGACCTCATTTGGAGTATGCTGTTCAGTTTTGGTCTCCTTATATTAAGAAAGATATTAACGTATTGGAAAGGCTACAAGGCTAATAAATGGACTTTCTCATTTAGACTACGATTCCAGGCTTAGAATGCTAAAAATGTAGTCTTGTGCAAAGAAAGACCGAGGGGACACGATTCAGTTGTTTAAATTTATTAAAATGAAAGATGTTATAAGGCTAAAGTTTAGCACTGAAAACAGGACAAGGGGTCATTGTTTTAAGCTATTTAAATCTCAGGCTAACATGGATATTAGGAAAAAGTATTATTTTAGCAGGGTAGTGGAACCTTGGAACAGCTTACAGGAAGTGGTGGTAATGATCAAGGGAGTAGATAGTTTTAAGAGGGCCATTGATCTTCACTAGGGATTGTAAATTGACTAGGACCAGCCTAGCTGGGCCCAGAGTCTGTTGCTGGTCGTCACTTTTGTATTTGTATTCTGCGACAATGTTGCCGTGTTTGCAGCTTTCTGCCACGGGGTATGCTAGATCAGTGGTTCCTGACCTGGGGTGATTGCTCCCAAGGCGCCATGTGAAGGATTTGACTTACGTGGGGTATTTGACTTCTGTAGGAGCAATGACTTATTAAAAGACAAAACAATAATAATAAAAAGCCAACGCATATGGAAATTGGAGACATATACTGAACGCTCAAAGCTCAGAGAAAGAATCAAGAGTTAAAAAAAGAAACAAATTATTGACATCAGGGAACCTTATCAAGGAATTTTTCATCATTTATCGTTCGGTTTGATATTTATGAGGCAAATGTTGGGTGTAAAAAGCAGATTCAGTTTCCAGGGTTCGTACGGGTCATGGAAATCCTGAAAAGTCATGGAAAAAAATTTAACACATTTCAGACCTGGAAAAGTCATGGAAAATTAATATTTTCATTAAAGGTCATGGAAATTTATTTGAAGTCATGGAAAAATGTCCTAGGCAAAGAAAGAAACAGTAGCTAAAAAAAATTAAAAATCTTGAATGATCTGACAGTATTGCATTATTAAAACTGGAAAATTGAATGATCCTAAAAGCAAATCCGAATTTTTAAATCCTATTGCATCCTCTTCTCTAGCAGCCGCCTGTCTTTTTTTGCAATGAGATTTTACTGCTTCGACATCACTAAATTTGAGTTTACTATTATTTTCATCATTTCTTTTATTTTCTATTCTGTGGTAGCAGACTTGCACATTCTTAATTTCTCACACCCACTCAAAAATCACAATTCGATTGCATCCGAGTTCGTTTCAACTACTTCTAAAAACTTGATTATCGAATTTATCAGAGTTTATCTTAATTTGCTGAAGGTTTTAGAATGCAATTAAACAGGTAATATAATACAGAAATATGAGAATCCTAGTATTTTAAAACAGTAGTACCCAACATATGGTGGACAAAACTGCTGCCCTATGTTATGTTCAATGTCAGGAATCGAACATTTTCCTGGATTTTCCAAAACCTTTTCATTTATATGCATTTGAAAATATGTAAGTAAGTAATCAAATACATTTGAGTCAGAAGATTTATTCATTACTGAACGATGTTTCATTATTATAAATATGAATGAATTTACTGAAGACTGGCTTTGCTTTTAAGAACCAAAATACTGTCAAGTTAGATAGATTATCAGATGCACTGTTGACATAAAAAGGCAATTTTTCTTTTTTGAAGCAAATTTGTTGAAACTTAGTAATGGCTCATTCAACTTTTTGTGCCACATTCATTATCATTTTGCTCCGTGTATTAAATATTTATTATACATTTCATCAGTACATTGCATTTACTATATCTTTACTTTATTAAAATTTATATGATGAAGAAGTATAAAAATAGCGAAGAAGTATAAAAATAGCTTAGTTTTTGCTGTGTACACTGATATTTTTTCAATTACAAGTAAGTACTTTAATGAGGTAGAAGCATTGACATAGAACTTTTGAATGCTCATTTCTTAAAATTAGCGAGCTTGGTAGTAAATAGTTCGATACTCTTTGTATAATAGGGTCATGAATTTTTTTATGAAGTCATGAAAAAGTCTTGGAAAAGTCATGGAAATTTTTCATCCGAATAGAGTATGAACCCTGAGTTTCTTACCTTTAAAAAAGTTCAGTAGCAGATAATGAGATTCCTTAAATTCATGAAGACACAATCATAATGTTTGCTGATCTCCTTGACCTCTTAAAACTGACATGGAATCAAGATTTGAAGAGTTGGCCAAGTTAGAAATTTCAGATTGGGTCTTCGATTTATTTTCCTTATTTGATCTTATGAAACTGGATATACAGAATAACATTATGCAGACAGCAGTTAAACATTATTTTAAGCATTATGATGACTAGTTAGCACAATTAAAGCAGTACAAAAAATCTGAAAATTTTCCCCATCAACATTAGTTGAAAAAGGAATTTGTTCCGTCTTACTGCTCGTCACAAACAGGTTGGAGATATGCTAAAAGGGATCTGTGCTTAAATCTGAGGAACAACCTTACATTCAAGCTTTAACTGAAATTCGCCTAATACAAGACAAGCCATTGAAAAAATAAATGAGTTTGAGGTGCCCTTCCAAGTAATGATAATCTCTAGTAATATATAGGGCAGAATCTCATCTGTATTTGTAATGTATTTCAATTGTTAATTTCATTTCTTTTATTTCATTTTAGCAGAAACTGCGGAATGGCAACATTTGAACTTAACTTCAAATTAGAATAAGCAGGGCATAAAACTGGTCAGTAAAAGTCAGTATTCTTCATCTTGGTCAGTACTTGTCAGTGTTTTCAAAATTTAGTCAATCAAGTCAGTATTTTTTTGCAAATTTGCCAACAAATTCATTTTAAGAAAAATATTGACAGTGATATTTTTCTATTTGCCTTATAAACTTTATAAAATGCCAAAAAAGTGAGATTGCCAATACTGCAACCTAATTTTATCAACCTGGTAAAGTTTGCATTACTTTATAAGAATAAAAATATATTGTTAGTATATTGTGAAAAAAATTCTTAAAAAGAAATAATTATCATATAAATAAATGTTAAAAATAAAAATTTTGAAAGTAAGGCACTGAGGTGGGGAAATGTGTGTATGTTAGTCTTTTGGATCGCCCCCCCCCCCCCTCCCACCATTGAAAAAACATTTTTTGTTCAAAAAATGTAGGAGAAGGTGCTTCATTCCATTTTTCTCCAATGGTTCAAAAATAAAATCTAAGCACCTGTGCAAAAATTGAAAGAAAGACATAAATCTCAAACTATAAAGGAGATTTGTTTTGAACAAACTTATTTAAAGAGAGTTTGGCATGCAAAAAAAAAAAAAAAATTCTCAAATTTGGCTATTTTAAGGGTATTTTTGAGAAATTTAAAATGTTTTAACATTAGTACCGATTTAAATCTTTTATTTAAGAAATTACCTATGCCAAAACAAATTTTTTGTTGCAAATATTTACAGAGAGTAGGCATCTGTTTAAAGCTTTTTTTCTTTTTTAAATTAAATTAAATTAATTTTTATTTTTTTCTTTTTGAAAGCGGATAAAGATTTTTTTTAATGGAAAGAATTGTATTAGGGGCCATTCATTAATTACGTAAGGGTCGCGACGGGAGGGGGTTGGAAAAATCTACTTACCCTTACTTTAGGGGGGGAGGAGGGACACCTGTTGGCTTGGGCCAGAGCCTGAAAGGGGCTTGAGATTTCTTTAATGAGGGGTGCAACACATAAGTTTTTTTTATAAGCTATTCTTTCAAGAACTCGGGAAGCTCGTTCTAGGTATGTTGTAATTTTTATTTTATTTATTATTATTATTATTATTTTTTTTTTTTTTTTTGATGTATGCAGTATGATTTATTGAAATCCTTGATAATATAGTGCAAGAATAACTAAATAATATAAACTATGTATTGTTTATTTTTTCAAACAAAATTATTCATAAAACATGTCCTATAATTTTCGTGGAAAATGTCCTATATGTTGCAAGTTAACCACTTCTACCCTTGTATATGCAAAAAGGTTTTTAAAAATAATTTAATAGTGGGGAATTCAATAATTACTCTAGTGATGTAAGATTCATTATTTTATTACTTTCAAAAATGAAATAGAATCTTATATAAGAATAGGGGGGAGCGGTTTGAAAAATCTTTCTTACCCTTACATAGGGCAGGGGGTGTCAAAAATTTCCAAAACCCTCCTTGGGTAATTAATCAATGGCCCCCTTAGCTACTTTAAAAGGTGCTGCTACTTCATTTGTTTGTTTATTTATTTTTATGCTATATTTATTTTTATGCTTTATTTAATTCTGTAGATGAGCGAAGCATATTTTATTTCTAGATATCAGTTAAAAACATTACAAAATTATTTTTGAAATAATTTTCGATTTTAGCTAATTTTGAGAATATTGATCAGATAGAAGGAAGTTGATATTAGTATACGGGAAAGTAGGCTTGTTTAGTTCTGGACGGAGCTTCTTGTTTTGAATTTAAAAAAAAAAAAAGTGTTGAATGTACAATTTATAGACACTTGACCTTCTGTCTCTTGTTCTTGATTTCAGAATTTTTTAAAGTAATTTTGCAGTAGCTGTAAAAGAAAAAGTAATGTGGTTGATGATAAAAAACTTCTTAATTCAGTAAAATTTTCAACATTTGAACAATGTTTTGAATTAATGTATTTTTCTGGTTGCAGTAAAAATTCATCATTCTTATGATCAGGATTTGAAAAATTCCCGTGACTTGTTTTCAACTAACTTTTGGCCTCTGGATCCAAAAATAATCGCAGTTTTGGTCTTTCACGTCAAACTTTTTAACCTACAGGATACCCTCAAAAGTACTACAAATTGTGCATGTAAGAGAAAATGAAGTCGAAACATATCAAATGCAGTTTACAATGAACAATTTTATTCATACAAATGCCAAAAGAGTTACTGCAAGTAAAATTGTGTATTTATACATATTAAGGTAAAAAATTTTGCTTATAGCTTTTTCAGGAGTGTTTAATCTGTGGATATTCTTGCTTTACATTACGTTGCTGCACATCTTTACTAATAATAAAGCTGAAAATCTCTGTCTGGATCTCTCTCTGTGACGCGCATAGCGCCTAGACCGTTCGGCCGATTTTCATGAAATTTGGCACAGAACTAGTTTGTAGCATGGAGGTATGCACCTCTAAGCGATTTTTCGAAAATTCAATTTTATTCTTTTTCTATTCCAATTTTAAAAAGATTTTCCCAAGCAAAATTATCTTAAGATGGACGAGTAAATTACCAAGTTATCATAACATGGAACCAGGGCCGGATTTCGAAGTGTGGAGGCCCCGGGGCAACGAAGGAGTGGAAGCCCCTAATCAGGGTTCGAAAAGGTCATCATATTTTTGAAAATATCTGATACTTTGATGTATATCCAAATATTTTAATATATATGTATATATCCGATATTTTCATCTGCACTTTAAAAGTAAATACATCCTGAAGTAACTGCTATTTATTTATTTTTTTATTATAGTAGGCGCCGCTTAATGTGATCACGTTCAATGTTATTCTTTTAAGGTTATCAGCATCACGAAATCCCGGAACACTATTATGTTAACACGTGTTAAAAAAGTTGGATATTGTAATGTGTCTTCGTTTATTGTTATCACTTTTTCATAAACTTTCAATTTTTTCCCCGTTTTTGTTCCTCAATTAACAGAAATACATAGGCTAACCCTGTGAAGCATTTTGTGGTTTTCAATAGCAATTCAAAATTTTTCTAGGAATGAAGCTACAGAAAGTTCTCCTCCCATGACAACAGACTCCCCCTAAGATAACTTTCTTTGCATCTAAAAAAAGGACATGTTGCAGGCATTGATGTAGGACCTCCATTGTTGCCATTATTTTGTAAGCTATAAAAGAATTGTGTTGAGATTGAAACCAAAGCGAAGTTAAATTAAAATTTAAACAAGCAAAACCATGCTGGAGAAGATAGAAAAGCTGAATGTGCTTTGAAACTGGTTTACGAATGTAGGGGAAATCAGTCATATTTTACATCACCTATTACTATGTGATTAAAAATTGCATAATTTAGTTTTAACTTTTTATAATTTAGATATTTCCATTCTGTTACTTTAATAATTTATAATTTAAAACTGCGTTCAGTCGAGTCATTGTGATTTTAATTGTAGGTTGCCAAAATAAATGCACCTTAATTGAAAAAAAATCATTATTTTGTGTCTCCTGGATTCTTTTCGGTTATTGTTATCAAATTGTATTTGTCCCAAAGTGATCACATTAAGCGGCACCTACTGTGCTGACCGTGAAAGTTAGGATATTTTGTAAAAATTTTATTGTGGAGGCCCTTTGTTGTGGAGGCCCCGAGGCAGTAGCCCCGCCTGCCCTCCCCTAAATCCGTGGAACCGTAACATGGGCAAGCCAGTTGACAAGAAATTCATCATACATTACTTGTAAATACAAGCAAAAAAAAAGACCTTTTAATTTTCTACTATGGGCAAAACTGTGCAGATACCACTAGTTACAAAAACTGGCATCTATTTCACTAAGTATGATACTCTTTTCTGTTACGTCAAAGTTTATTAAATTAAAAAAATTTGGTCAGTATTTTATAAATTTTGGTCAGTTAAAGTCAGAATTTTTGTCCTTCCAAACAATTTTACCCCCTAAAAAGGCATGCATACTTTTTATGATATCAATGCTCACTAATCAACTGGAATACATTACCAATGAGGTAAGCTAACAATCCATGTATGTAATGAGTATATCAGCTTAAATTTGAAGGAAAAGAAAAATCCGTAGGCCTAACGCTTGTATTTTTTCTTCAACGTTATGTGTCTTCTTAAAGTGAGTGGCGCCATCTTCTGAGTGTTGAGATTAACAAGAATTCATTAAAAAATTAACTACGTAAGATGTCTGACAAGTGTGAAATTTGTGTTTCTGAGATTTTTGATAAAAGTGAGGTGTTTTGTTGCAGTAAATGTAAAAATTTATTTCACCCGAAATGTATAAATATTAGGGAAGAAAATTATAGAAAAATGTCTAGGGACAGAAAATCGAAATGGAAATGTGAAGATTGTAGCGACAGTGAAAGGGCAGCAAGTGCTGACACAAATGCTGAAACTCCTTTAACTATAGAAATGATTAGAGATGAAATCAAGAGTTGTTACCGTAGTTTCGAAGGGCAATTTTTACGAGAACTGAAGCCTATTAAAGAAGAAATTGGTGAACTAAAAAAATCCCTGGATTTCTGCAATAAATCGTCTGAAGAAATGAACAGTAAACTTATCGGCATAGTCGATGAAATAAAACGAGTTAGAGAAGAAAATAGAAAATTGGTGCTGGAAAATAGAACATTGAACGATAAGATAGAAAGCATCGAACGGGAATTAGATGCAATCGAACTTCGATCGAAAGAAAACAACATTGAAATTAACAACTCTCCTGAGGAAAAAGGAGAGAATCTGAATGATATAATTGGAAAGATGGCTACTGAGTTGCATCTAGAAGAAAAAGGTGAAATAATTAACATGCACCGAGTTCCAACGCAAAGTAAAAATAAAATAAAACCTATTATAGTGAGATTTAAGGATATTCTTACACGTAATACATGGCTCAGAGCTACCAAAGATAATAAAAATTTAACTACGACCATGATTAACAATAAATTTGAAGAACAAAAGATTTTCATCAATGAACATGTTACAGGAAAGGTTAAGGAATTACATTTTATAGCCAGAAAATTCAAGAGTGAAAATGATTATAAATTTGTTTGGATGAAAGGAGGAAAGGTCTTTCTTCGAAAAAGTGAGAATGATAGAGTAATACAGGTAAGGAGGAAAGAGGACTTGGATAAATTGAGAAATAATTCGGACCAGTTTTTGTGCGATGGAAGACCATGATATTAAGAGAGGTGAACGGGTGTTCATGGATTATGATTCAATTGAAAAAATCACTGAACTAAATAACGTGGACGAAGCAGAGACATTTCTGATAAAAGACAATACAGCAGTGTTAAACATTTATCATCTGAACATAAGGAGCATAAGGCAAAATTTAGATGAACTCTTGATAACAATTGAAAGTATGGATATAGATATTTTGTTATTGAGTGAAATATGGATTAAGGAATGTGAAATTGATAATTATAATCCTAAGGGGTATAACAAACTTTATAATACAAGAGAAAGAAATAGATGAGGGGGAGTCATAGCTTATATTAAAGAGAAATACTACTTTTCTGATCAGAGTATTTTAATGAATACTGCTGAGGCATTATACTTGTATAATAAGGAACTTGATTTTTTTATAGTTTTTATTTACAGGGCTATTGAATGTAGTATAAATGATTATATATTAGAACTTGAACAAAAGGTAAAAGGAATTGTATGTAAAAACATTTTGTATATTGGTGACATAAACATTGATACTTTACAGAATAACACGACAACAAATGATTATATTAATACTATGTACACTATGGGTTTCAAGCAATATGTTGATATACCAACTAGGTGTAATGACCTAAGCTCATCCTGTATTGATCATGTCTTTTATAAATGTAATTACAGAATAGATAGAGCAGTAACAGCTGCAGTACATAAAACAACAATAACCGATCACTATGCATTACTAGTAAAAATTGATAACAAAAAATTATTAGAAAAACATTTGAAACGTAATCGGAGTAGCGAGCAAATAATTAAAACGTGCATCGATTATAGAACAGGATATTAAAGAAATTAATTTCTCTAGCTTAATAGATGATAACATGGAGATAAATGAGATTTATAACACTTTTATCAGTAAAATTAAGGAATTCATGGAAAAAAACAAGAGGATAAAAAAAGCTAATAAATTAAAAAAACAATGGATTACACAAGAGTTAGTAAATATGATCAATAAAAAAGAAAAATTATATAAAAAAAACAAAACAATTTCCTTATAATAAGGAATATAAAAATAATTATAAAGAATACAATAAACAATTAAAAAAGTTGATTCAAAAAGAAAAAGAGGATTTTTTTCATAAAAAATTTGTCCATGCTGGAAAAGATGGAAGAAAA
The DNA here is from genome assembly GCF_026930045.1 of Uloborus diversus. Taxonomy (NCBI): domain Eukaryota; kingdom Metazoa; phylum Arthropoda; class Arachnida; order Araneae; family Uloboridae; genus Uloborus; species Uloborus diversus. The sequence goes on along the minus strand of NC_072736.1, from coordinate 57,679,310 downwards.
CAATGGAATATTATTAAAGATATTACAGGGGTTAAGAATAAGAATTCCATCGATGTAGATAATAACAATGAACTAGTTGAAAAATTTAATGACTTTTTTATAAATTGTTGTATGGAAATAAACGGCGATAAAGCATCAAACTAGGATAATAACATAACACACTACACAAATTCTATGTATATTTACCCAATGGAAATAAGTAAGGTTAAAAATATTATTGATAATATGCAAAATGACAAAACACCGGGACATGATGGAATTACAAGTAATGCACTTAAGATAATTGCTAATTATCATATAGAAATTGTGACAAAAATCATCAATATTAGTCTACAAAGAGGTGAGTTCATAGAAGATCTAAAAAAGCAATTAATTACACCGATACACAAATCAGGTGCTAAAGATGACTGTAATAATTTCAGACCTATCTCAGTTCTACCAATATTCTCAAAATAACTGGAAAAATGTTATAGCTCTCAGTTGATGAATTTCTTAGAAAAATATGATTTTTTCCATAACGCACAATACGGATTTAGGCAAAACAGAAATACTGAAAAAGCTATATTAAAATTAACAGGTGAAATTTATGCGAACATTAACGAAAACTATGAAACTTCAGCAGTATTCTTGGATTTACGCAAAGCATTTGACAGTGTAAGCATAAAGATTTTGATAAAAAAGTTATACAATGTTGGAATAAGAGGAATACCTTACAAATGAATATTATCCTATCTCATGGACAGAAAACAAGCAACAAAACTAAATAATTGTATAAGCAAATATAAAACAACAAAAACGGGAGTCCCTCAAGGCATCAATTTTAGGTCCTTTACTTTTTTTTATATATATTAATGACATGTCATACATTAAATTATATGGTACAATTACTCTATATGCAGATGATACAGCATTAACATATTCTGCAAGGAGCATTAATGATATAAAAAACCAAATAGAACTTGATTTAACTGCTATAAATAAATGGTTAACTGACAATATGTTATCTCTTAATATAAATAAAACAAAATATATACAGTTTGATTTTAAAAAAAGGAATTAATAAAATTGATTTAAGGATAAAATATCACGAACCAACATGTGACTGCACAAATAACTGTAACTGACCTACCATAGAAAGAGTCGAAAATATAAATTATTTAGATATAACTTTTAGTGAAAATTTAAAATGGAAATGCCATACTGATAAACTTGTGAAGAAATTAAGAGGTAGAATACATTGGCTTTATCTATTGAGAAATATAGTTGGGAAAAAGTTTCTTAGATGTTTATTTTATGCTTGGATAAACTCAATAAATACGTATGGTATTTGTGCATGGGGAGGTGATTATGAAACAAATCTTACCAATTTAAATAGAACTTATGCAAAAATTTTGAAAATAATTTATGGATCTAAACAAGAACTTAATAAAAACGATACTATTTTACAAAAGTCAGAGAAAATCTATAATGTCAGAGAAATATATGCACAGAGAGTATTGTATTTTTCGCATAACAACATTAACTGGTTTTGAAATTAATGAAAAACAATATAATACTCGAATTTCAGATAAACAATATAAAGTTATAAAACCAAATAAAACGATTATTAAAAAGCAATTCTTTTACTTGGTAAAGCAGCTGTTTAATGAACTAATGGAAGATGTTAGGAATGAGAAGAACTTCAAAAAATATAAACAAGGGGTCAATGAATATATAGAAAATAACGACATTCTATCAATAATTAACTTTTAGCTGATAAAATATACTGACTTGCCAACCGGGAGGGGGGGGGGGATTTTGTATTGTATTTTTTATACCATTGAATGTTTCAATGAGAGTTATTGTGTTTTTACTTTCTTCTATATCTAATATATAGAAGAAAGTATTGGATTCGTGCAAATTTTCGAATTTCTAAATTTGACGGGTTCGAACGTTTTGAGGTGTGCTGAGTCCATTTCGACTGTTTTTGGAAAATGTCTGTCTGTCTGTGTGTGACCAGTTTTTTGTGGCCGCTCTACAGCAAAAACTACCGCATGAAATCGAACAAAATTTGGTACACATATGTGCCGCTATGTGAACTTGTGCCCATTGGTTTTTGGCGCGAATCCCTCCAAGGGGGGTGGAGCAATGGGACGTTTTTTTAAGTTACGCATGCTTGCTATTCCTCAGGAAGTAACTGGCGGAATCAAACAAAATTTGGTCCATATGTTGCTATTAACAGAAATAGGTGCTGATTCAATTTTGGTGTCAATAACTCAAATGGAGGTTGAGCTATAGAACGTTTTTTGTCGTCAATTGTGACTGCTGTATCTCAAGAAATAATGAACGGAATGAAAGAAAAATTTATCGGCAAGTAGCCCTTAGTGGGTATAAGAGCTGATTTTATTTTGGTGTCAACTGCTAAAAAGGGGGTAGCGCAATCACCCGTTCTTTCTTTCCATTGTGAGTGCCCTATCTCAAGAAGTAATGCTGCGTTCTGGTTGAAATTTGGAAAATATGTGAATCCATATGTAAACAGGCTTTGGTTCAATTTGGACGCCAATCGCTCCAAGAGGTGTTGATTTTTTTTTTTTTTTTTTTTTTTTTTTTTTGCGAATAAAAATAGCTTTATTAATGCAACAATAAGAAAGATAAATCGTAATAGATTGTCGTCTGCGTATTTCTCGTGATTTTAATTGTATGGAAATGATCGGAAATATTATCTCAATGATTTAAAATTTTTAACTGTTGCCACCTTATGTTTGTTAATAAATAAAATATTTGTGATTAATTTAAGCAAGGCTTTTAAAATAACTTTCATTTTTCGCTTTTTGCTTTGCTTTTGCAATAGTTCAGACATTGGAATGGTCGTCAAGTTTTTTCATGTGAAATTTTGTTTTTGTTGGGAATATTGCTTCCTCATCAAGCATGGGGAGGGATCAGAAAAAAAAAAGAAAAAGAAAAATATAGAAGAAAGTTTCGTGATGGCCACAACATACTAGTTACTTTCTTCTATATCTAATATATAGAAGAAAGTATTGGATTCGTGCAAATTTTCGAATTTCGAAGGATTCGAACGTTTTGAGGTGTGCTGAGTCCATTTCGACTATTTTTGGAAAATGTCTGTCTGTCTGTGTGTGTGTATGTATGTGTGTGTGTCACGTCTGTGTGTGACCAGTTTTTTGTGGCCGCTCTACAGCAAAAACTGCCGCATGAAATTGACCGAAATTTGGTACACATATGTGCCCCTATGTGAACTTGTGCCCATTAGTTTTTGGCGCGAATTCCTCCAAGGGGGGTGGAGCAATGGGACGTTTTTTGAGTTACGCGTGCTTGCTATTCCTCAGGAAGTAACTGGCGGAATCAAACAAAATTTGGTCCATATGTTGCCCCTAACAGGAGCAGGTGCTGATTCAATTTTGGTGTCAATAGCTCAAACGGGGATTGAGTTATAGAACGTTTTTTATCGTCAATTGTGACTGCTGTATCTCAAGAAATAACGAATGGAATCAAACAAAATTTTTTTGACAAGTAGCCCTTAGTGGGTATAAGAGCTGATTATATTTTGGTGTCAACAGCTAAAAGGGGGGTAGCGCAATCGCCCGTTCTTTTTTTCCATTGTGAGTGCCCTATCTCAAGAAGTAATGCTACGTTCTGGTTGAAATTTGGAATATATGTGAATCCATACGTAAACAGGCTTTGGTTCAATTTTACTCCAATCGCTCCAAGAGGTGTTGATTTTTTTTTTTTTTTTTTGCGAATAAAAATAGTTTTATTAATGCAACAATAAGAAAGATAAATCGTAATAGATTGTCGTCTGCGTATTTCTCGTGATTTTAATTGTATGGAAATGATCGGAAATATTATCTCAATGATTTAAAATTTTTAACTGTTGCCATCTTATGTTTGTTAATAAATAAAATATTTGTAATTAATTGAAGTAAGGCTTTTAAAGTAACTTTCAATTTTCGCTCTTTGTTTTGTTTTTACAATAATTCAGACATTGGGATGGTCGTCAAGTTTTTGCATGTGTAATTTTGTTTTTGTTAGGAATATTGCTTCCTCGTCAAGCATGAGGAGGGATCAGAAAAAGGAAAAATATAGAAGAAAGTTTTGTGATGGCCACAACATACTAGTTTTTTTCTGGAGTCAAACAGTCCAATAATTGTTCTGTGTAAAATTTTTACTACTTGTGTAAAATTAATTTGTAAATATTACTGTTAATACATATTTGTGTTTGTACTCCATACTAAACCAATTAAAAAACACTGCGGACAGTGCCTTTAGCGCTCTTTAGTGTTGAATTTACTACTAACTCATGTTGAACTATAGTCAAGATTTTCTTAATGTTTTATTATGACGTTTGTAATTTATGTTTTATAATTTGTAAGTTTTTTAACTTTACTTTATTTTATTTTGCTTACTGTTATGTATGTGTATTTTGTTTTGTTAATAAATCTATCTATCTATCTAAAATCTTATCTATAATGCCAACTTATGGTTTTTTCAAGGAAGAAAAAGGAGGGGGGAGGGGGGGTGATGGGTTCAAAAAAAGGTTGGGAACCACTGTTTCAGATCTAGACACAGATTCTTCTTTTCATTAAAAATAGAGATGATGTAAAACTTTTCAAAATGTCCTATCTCTTTTCCTTAATGATACAAATTTAAATTTTTTGATACACTATTTTGGGAAAAAACTACTAAAGGGGGAAAAAATAAAACACATTAAAACATTATAAAATCCAGTTTATTATGTCTGTGAATAACAAATCTTTTCTTTAAAATGTTACATGAAAACATTTAAACATAGGCAGAATATCGTCTTACATTGTCAAAAATTTACCAAAAATCTACACATATTTTTCATGTATTATTTTCTCCTCTCAATAAAGCAGTTATAGGGGGGACATAATGCCGTATAACACTAAGTGTTATTGAACTTAATAGTAGTTTAAACATCTTAGCTAAGATTTAAAAACAATCAAGTTCATTATCGCCATGGATGCTTCCTCTCTAGGATCATACATTTTTCCTTTTTTTAAATTTATTTATTTTTTATTTGAGCAAAAAACAAAAATGCATTACTTATTTTCACTATTGAGATAGTGTTTTTGCATTTTGAGAAAAATGTGACCATAGCTGAAACTGCGCTGAGGTGTCAAGTACATGCTGTGGTAGTCGTCACTGAAGGCACCGCCAATTACAAAAGCGAAGTACTCAAAGTTGAAACTCGGGTCTTCATAATTCAGTCTAGCTTTTCAGTACTAAATAATTAATAGCTTACAATGCTGTAAATTATGCAGGGTGTTTATAAAGTCTTGCACTAACAAAGAAAATGCATTCATAAAATTAACTTAAGATTTATGCATAACTTTTTTTTACATTTTGATCCTTATCATATAGAGTTTTTCTTCCCAAATTTTTTTTTAGAAAGGGATCAAAATGTATCTATAAAACTAGAATTTTGTTTAAAACTTAAGTAGTTTTTTTTTTTTTAAATGTTTTTCTTTCTCAGAGCAGGAATTTTATAAAAACCCTGCATATTTTAAACAAGTCAAATCAAGCTTTATAATTATGATAATAATTAAAAATATGTGTTAAACAAAACTCGAAAGAGGTTTTAAATAGATAAAAACTTTATTTTCTAAACAAAAAGAATTTTTTATTCAGTGCATTATTTTATTGTTATTAACCTCCACTTTCTTAAGCTGTACATTTATTGTATTAATTAAAAAGGCATTTTGCTATAATAGCAGAAATGTAACATTTAGATAAGTTTCAATGGTTTTAAATATTTTAAGCTTAAAGACAAAAAAAATTATTAAATCAGAGTTGAAATTACACTTACATTCGATCCTAGTTAATAAAGTGTATCTGAAGAACGTTTTTTACCCTTTTTTTCCACCTTTTGCAAAAATGTGCCAATCCTATCTCTATCCAATTTCAAATGGGATTTTCTTTTCTGCGCAAACCATTTTATACTGTTGCTTTTAACTGGCTAAAGAATGATTTCACTTTTTTTTTTTTTTTTTTTTTTTTTTTTTTTTTTTTTTTTTTTGTGTGTGTGGTTGAACTTCTTTTGGATGTTGGAACCTCATAAAATAATTTTTTGAAAAACCTTTAAAATTGTTAAAATTTTGCAAAGTTGTAATAATCCATTTCCAAAAATTTATAGAGTTGAATGCATTTCTTTCATTTCAATAAAATTTGCTAATTCATAATTTTCAAAACAAAAACATATCTTTTGCAGAAATTATAAATATCTATACAGTATATAATACATTTTATATCACTTTGTGATTTAATGCTTAACAACTGAATAGCATAATAAATACACAGGTGTCAACTCCACACGGCCAGATACCTCCTTGGAAATTTTCAAGAAGGGAATTCCCTCACAGAGAAATTTAAATGATCATCATGTTTTAGCATCTTTCTCGCTTTTTTAGTTATATGTTCAAATAATTATTCATGACAATAGATGCACTTTGTTGACAGTATGAGTGATTTATACACAGATTACATATAACACTATTCAAATTTACACTTCTCTGCCTTTCATATAGTTATGTGACCAGGGACAGATACAGACTACCATTTTAGGATCATCCAGAGGAATGACACCCCTCCCCCCCCCCATGAACAAACCACCGGTTTTGGTACGAAAAATTTCTGAAACTGCTTGGGTGTCAATAAAAAGTACAAAATCGGGCAGAGATAAAGCACTTCACAGAGCATCAACGTTACCAATTAATTTTGTAAGCAATTAAAAAAAGTAATGCTTCAAATATTTTCTAAAAATAAATAAATGTTCAGTAATAAGAGATTAACAACCTACGGCCCGCGGCAACCTTGACAAACAAAGCTAATAAACGTGGCTTATTGTTCTGTCTAAATGTCATAAATGAAAAATATGTTTTGAAATTTTGCAAAACAACAGACCATCTTTATTTGATACTAAGAATCAATGTTGGAAATTCAGAGCAGGTCAGGGATTCGTTTTTGAAAGACAAAAGGAAACTTGGTACAGTGAAACTTCTATGAGCGACCACCTCCATTAACGACCACTTTTCTGAGGCACCGAATTTCTCCCGTATATGATTAATGTTAAAATACCTCTGGGGAAGACCATCGAAAACTCTCACAACAACCCGCAAGTCGAAAACCTCAGTATTAAAAAATGCCGGAATTTTTGTTAGAGAAAACTCAAAAAGAGAGAGAGAACAGAAGAAAAGCAATAGAAAATAAAGTTCATATGGACACAGGACAGTTTTCTCATATTAACAAAGGTGGAAAGAAACCAGAATAAGGGCTTAAAATCTATTCTCCAATGGGTCCAAACGTGTTTCTTTCTTGCTCTCTCTGCTTGGAACCTCGTTAAAGTCATAAAAAGGAGGGCGTTGTTTTTCGGACTCTAGGGAAGCTAAGGTGGCACATGCAAACCTCAAGGCAAGTCAAGTGTGCACCTTTCATTGAGGGAGGTTGAGAAGAATAGAACTTTGTTAAAAGGTTGTTTCTTGGAATTTCTTGGTTGCTTATGGGAGAGGGGGGTTAGAAGGGAGCATTCGTACTTCATCAGAGTGGACAAAATCTATTTTTAGGGCCTTTGAAAGGTCAAGAGTTGGTTTTAGTGAATTTGCATTCTGCTTTTCATCACCATACCATACATTGCAGTCAGAATTTCGAAAAACCGAGAAATCTCACGCTCGAGAAACGTGCTAAAGTCTTGAACTTACACAAGAAAAGAAAATCAGAAAGGAAAATAGCAGTAAAAAAAAAGCTGCCAGCACAACAAACTCTAACAGAAATAGATAATCTTATCTTGCAGTAAAAATAAGGACACATTATCAATTTATTTTTGCAGCGGAAAAATAAACTAGAAACTAAAGTTGTTTTAGGAAAAACAAAGAATCTGAAGCAGGCGAATTTTAAAGCTATTAGTTTTTAAATAGAAAAATCATGTAAAAAGTATATTTTACATTTAAAATTAAAAAAAAAAAGCTTCTTTATTGAAATACATTCTTATTTATGATAATGTTCTTGGTTACTATGCTGCAGGAAGAAGGTAAATAACAACTATGGTGCTGTATTTACATGTTAGAAAATGTCCTCCAAGAGCGACCAACCTTAATTAACGACCACTTTTTTCAGGAACGGAGAGCGGTCGCTCCAGAGAAGTTTCATTGTATTGCTATAATTCTCGGTTCATAATTTTTCTTTCTTTTCCCTATGTCATCTGGGGGAAAAAATGAAATGCATTAAATTTTATATTTGCTCTCACCCGCGAGATTCATTAATGTGAGATGTGACTCACATGTAAAAAAAGGTTGGGCACTAACGTGTTAAACAAATCTCATCTAAGAAAATAAATAGAGATTTTTTTAATACAGAATATTCGGAATTAATAAAGAATCCTTTTATTAATTCCCAAGTTATCTGCAATCAACTACAGAATATGATTCGGAATTATTAGAATTCAATAATATATTTAAACATTTGGAATATTCATTTCATTTCAGAATGCATCTACTATTGTATTGTTTTAATTTCTGAAAATTAGCATGAATTTTAATATTTTTTGGAAAATGATGACCATTTACAATATATACACAACCTACATTATAAAACTTCACGAAATAATAAAAATAATGTGAGGAATGGAATCTAGTGATCAGTTGAACTGGTCTTGGGCATATGAGGTGTCCACTTCAAAAACTCTCTATCAATGATTTTATCAGGCCGTCGTTTTTTTTGCCTTTGCAGTGTAATCATTAATTATTTCACGCCGTTTTAAGACGATGTGCTTGCCTTTCCAATACTTTAATAAACCAAGTGCCTGCAAAGTACTAACAATATCATAAGCAGTAATGGCAGTTTCTTGACTAAGGTCTTTAATGGAAATTCCTTTTCCTTCATATGTGCTTAAGTACTCCAATAAAATGCTTTTCCAATAGCTACGATAAGATATCAGGCCTAAATCGGACAAAGGTTTCTCTGGAGATCCAACTTTCTCCTCAACTTTGCTCAATAAATAGCTAAAGTCAATCAGCATGCGACCATATCCTTGTCTCTGATAAGGGGGTAGAGTCAATATGCAAGAAACATTATAATTCAGGAAAGAGTTCTTCTCTTTTGAGAAATATCCGATTATATGTGCTCCTTCATTATCCGCCTCTGTCATTACGTAAAATAAGAACGGTTCAACATCAAAGTATAAAGTTTTGTGATCTAAAAATAACTTTGCTAGTAAGCAAAGGTTCTGACAGTATGTTTTATTTTTTTGACCATCAACTTCAAAGAATGAAATGTTTCCTTTCCTGTATATCTCATCACCAGGTGGGTAGCGCCATATGCATTTAGCAAGATGTCGGCGTAATACTGTGGAACTGCTCATGTACTTCAAGCAGAATTCACACAAATACAATTTTGGTAACATTTGATATTCTTCTGGATACGGTGCAGTGTACCAGACATCCATCTCGTATTTACCCATTTCAAGTGTGTGTATTCTACCATGTTTATTCTTATGCATTTGAAGCATTTCCTCTAACTCTTCAGCAGCACAGGCTTGAGCCTCCTTAAAGAGTTCAATGTCGTAAACTGGTGCCAAGTTATCGAGAGGAGGTTCTTTGCTCTTATCATCAATGTTCCTCACTTCTTTTGCATCAGAAAACATGCCATTTTGTTTCATTTTTGGACTAAATGATTTTCTCCTTTGCTCCTGAATATCCTTGTATTGATCTTTTTGCTCTGTTGTTGGTCCAACTTTCCTCAGCCCAAATTTATTAAGAGCGCTCTGTTCTGCATTTATCTGTCTCTCGGTCCTTCTCTGCACTCGAAGTTTATAAAGATTTTCACAAGAATTGAGGTTAGTGTTGTGGTAAATTGGGCATGTGGCGATGGTAAAATGCATTGGAAACCTGCCGCTCAAGTGGCCCTCAGAACTGCATCCCGGAACAGGACACTTAGGTTCTTTATCATCTTTTGTCTCTGTATTCTCGGTTGGAGATTTGCCTTCCACAGCGCCTCTGCCACGACCACGTTTTTTGCATCCCCTCGTTCTTTTGCCTTTTGAAGATCCTTGAGTGTCACTTGCAGAATCGCTTGTGAGATCTTTTTCCTTTTTCCATTTTGAGCCATTCATTTTGCCCTCATTCTTCCGACCTGACCCATCGTCCGACACATCAGGTTTGTCCTCTTTATAAGACTTAAAGTGCTTTCTAGATTTATACTTAGCTGAATTTGGTTTCGACACACCTGTCGAATCTTCACTACCAGTATCTGCACTTGATTCCTTCTTTTTGCTAGAGCCTTGAACTCTCTGCGACTGCAAAGCTTGTCTTGTAGGGTACACTTTGTGCTGATCTTCATCATTAAACTCACTGTCAGATTCCTCAGTAGGCTTATCGGCTATTTTAGTTTTTCTCCTACCTCTTTTACGCTTCTTGGAAGTATGTGTGATTTCACTTTCGGAGCCCGTCTCGGAAAACATTCGATCATTCATACAAAATCAAGTCTTGGAGCTGAAATGAGAAGAAAATAACTGTACAGAATTAAAGCAGGTAACATCTAACAAAAATAATATATTACCATTTTTCTTCATTAAATGTGACTGAAATTAAAAAAAAATATACATATTTTTGTAAAATACCAGCTATTTTGGCCATTAAAATTCTTATTCAAGTTTTAATTTAATTTTTTTTTTTTACTTTTTAAATTAGGGCTTAAAATTTTGTCTCTTTTTTAGCAAGGTCTGGAGAACAGAGAGAAAAAAAATAGAATAATGCCATTGTCAATCAATTTCAAGCAAATTTCTTAAAATTAAAAATGAATTTTACAATTTGCATGTGACACAAACATTTTCCATTACCAATTAAATTAATGGGTTATTGTATCTGTTACATTTTTTTCAATGAATGCTGATTTTTTAAATGAGCCACTTCTTATTTGGAAATTGGCTACAATGCTGACAAGGCTTGGACACAGGGTTGGTAAAAAAACCATTTTTTTTTTTTTTGGTTTAAATACTATTTGCGAGAAAAACAATTAATTTTCGGAAGGTAATTAAGGTTCCATGTAATTAACAGTTATTCAATAGTCACATTATACCTAATTTCTTGATTAATTAAAGAGATAAGAACAAAATCTTGTAACTAAATTAAATAATTAAAATAGCTTTCTGCGGGGAAATATTGATTGAAATGTTTGACTTGATTTACATATAAGTATGCATGTATATATAGACCCTTTATGATACAAAATACTTCAAGAAGTGGTTGTGATGCGGGTTAAGATAAAATATAATGAAGATCCAAGAAAAAAACTTTATAAAACCAACATAATATGAATAATTATCAAATAAAGTTAAAAGTTATATTTTTAAGCATAATCTTTTCAAAAGAACAATTTTCATATTTTTTCTTTCTGATCTTACACAATGCTAATTTTTATATACACAATGTCACAAATATTGAAGTAAAGCAAAATGTACAACAGTACATAATTGAACAGTCAAAAAATCGATTTCTGTTGTACTGACAAAGTTTTAAAAATAAGTGCTGCTCTATATTTGACTCCGTTCTTATTTTGGAAAGACTTGGAAAAGATATCGACTATCGCTAAAACAAAGAACCAAATCAAAAATACAAAAATTGGTGTAACATGGCTTAAATTACAGCTTATTTACTGGCATACATGTTGCATCCAGCATTGAAGTTTAAAAAATATTAAATACAAACTCTTTAGAACAAATAAATGTGTAGCAAATTCTATTTCAAGAAATTTTTTTTTGCCAAAAACGTTATATACGTGACATATAAACTGTTTTTTTTTTTAAATTTGATTCAAAAAATATTATTTGTGTTCACCTGCAGAACAAATCTTAATTTTTAGGTGCAAACAATTAAGTTAGACTGTTGATTGCCTTACAAGTCAAAGTTAAAATTCCAGGAAAGTGCAAAGAAATGGGCAAAAATGTCACACCCCTGCAACAGGAGTGAGCAATATAATGGATTGCATCTACAATAAAAGATTCAATCCTTAGTAAATCTTAACTAATCATGCAAATTAAGCATAATGATGGAAGTTGACTGAAATCTGCTTTATGGCACATACATGAAATAAAAAATATATTAATATTTTTTTTTTTTTTGATTAAAGCTTGTAATACATTTTGAAGAAGCAACTTTGCATTTTAGTATTTATCTCTGCAACTTAGCTAGGAACTTAGCATAAATGGAATTTTACATTTTTCAATATGTGTGGGGAAATCAATGTAAACCTGTAAAATAGATTTTTTTTTTTTGGCTTTTTTTTTTTTTAAACCATTTTTTAAAAAAACCGCGTGGTTTTTTTAAAAAAAAACAATTGGTTTAAACCAACGTGGTTTAAACCAAACAACCCTGCGTGGACATATTTCTTTAATAAATTCTAAACCTTGATTATTTTCATTCACACTAATTGAAATTTCATTTCAATTTAAGACTTAATAAAACTTAATTTAAGAAAAAAAATATTGAATAAATTAAGGCTTGATTTTAGCTTAATAAAACTCCTCCACAATGGCATGCATAAATTGCTTGTTCATATCTTTTTACCTATTTGACTCTTATCCTACACTTTTTTAAAATTTTTACTCAAAATTTTCCATTGACACATGCAATACATGGAGTAATGTTTTGTTCTAATTTTTAAAAATTAAGTCCAAACTAAAAATTGATTTAAGTCGATGATTTTTCCAAAAAAAAAAAAAAAAAATCAACTGATTTAAATCATGCCAACCTTTACCTACGTTTTTCAAGAAGCAAAGGTGGAAAATATTATGGATTTTCAATTAAATGAACGCTCTAAGCCTTTCTTTCAGGGTTGGGTTTTGGACTGTCCAAAACTGGTTTAAGACAGGATAGGTGGTTTTTACCGTCCAAAACTGTCCGAAACTGTTTTAAACTATCCAAACTATTTGTAATGCAGAATTATAAACATAATTAAACTTTAAATATAAAGAGTATTTGATAATATTTTTCTCCAAAATTTTCATTAAAAAAATATTTTACTTAAAAGAATTGCCAATAACTATTACATAAAAACTTCCTTATGTAACCGTTGGTAGAGTTATGAAAGGATATTCACAACACTGCCAAGACAACTAATTTCAGTTCCATAACCCAAAAGAATGTTACTAAATGTGCAATATTTAGGTGCAAAATAGAAAAAAAAATGCTTAATTTTTTAAATGGTTTTTGGAGACCATTTAAAACATGATGTTTTAACGAAAATTATTTTTTAAATCATAGATTAAAGAACAAGAAATTGATGATTAAACACTTATATTATAAAAACTTGAAATATTCTTTTTTTAGTTCATATTAATATACATTTAGTTCAATATAATATATTCTGTAACTTCTATAATTTATTGCATTTAACTCAATTATTGCACTACATTTTGAATACTTTCTTTTGCACGAATGCATAAATGTCAAAAATTTGGCTTATGGAAAAAAAATTGAATTTTTTAATGAAGAACTTAATTTTTACATAATTAAATTAAAATCAGCTGCATAAGTTAAATATATATTTATACTTAATGTTCACATTGAATACATACATTAAATAGTCAAAAAATAGTTTTGACACATTTTGTCCTGTTTTTGATACTTTCTCACAAAATAGTTTTGGACACTTTCAGGCACAAGGGTTTTGAACGGGGCCATAAACACCTTACCAACCCAGCTTTCATTTACACACATGCATAAACATAGGGAAATTTGGTTACTCTATTATCAAAAAAAAACTCATGCATTCAAGTTGAAATTTTAAACAAGCATTCAACTTTTATGTAACTGGATTAAAATCAGCTGCATTAAATAAGTTGAATGTTCTCATTAAATAAATGTTTAACATTACCATAAAACATTACCATGATACATTTTATTATGTTTTTGGTGTTTTGTCACAGAATACAATTTTTATAAAAAATATGGTTTTGGACACTTCTGGACACAAGGGTTTAGGACAGGACGGTAAAAACTAGAGATGTACCGAGTAGCACTTTGGCCGAGTAGCCGAGTATCAACCAAGTACTTGGCCTTTCACTATTTGGCCGAGTACCGAGTTCCAATTATGTTTTAAGAAGAACCACCGACAGACAAATGACGAATTTTGAACTCATTGGAATAGTAGTATAGACCTCCATATCCAAATAATAATTTTTGAAACAAAATTCCAGCTGAAATTTAATTTCGCATTACTTAAAAGATTTTGTTTTATGTCAATAATTTTACAAATAAGTTATTTTTTAAATTAAAAATAAATAAATAAATAAAAGGTAGGATTAATCAAGTTGAAATTAAAACAAATTATATCAATCTATATACTTTTAGTCCACCAAAGATAAATAATTTTTAAAAGCAAATGAAACAACGTTAAAAAAACAAATGTGCAGAAGCATTGCAGACACGTGCTTCTGCTTTATAATGAACATCTTTTTCAGTGCATAAAATGTGAGCTAATGAATGTAAAAAAATCCAATAAGTATTTTTAAATCCATAAGTTCACAATTTTTGCATTGAAAAAAGCATTTCCTGTAATGCCAAAATGCATGTTTGCAGTGTTCCTGCACATTTGTGCATTTAACATAGTTTTATTTTTTTAAGAAAAGGAATTTTTATGCTTCTTGTAAACAATTTTGTTTGTGGCAAAAATCCATTTAATAATATAAAAATTTCACATTTTTGGTATTTACCTTTTTTGCCCCATTTTTAATAAATAAGTTTCATTATCTTTGGGGCATTAAAATATAAAATTTACCCCCATTGAAGCATAACAAACTTCATTATTCTCAAAATTTGAATTTGACTTGTAAATGATTGCAGTATATTATATGCTTGCACTTTTTTATTAATTGTGAAATCTGCTGTGAACAATATTCAATGTTTTACAACTACTCGGTATTGGCCGAGTACCAAGTGCAGTCGACTCCCGCTACAACGCGATTCAACATGCGCGAAATGGCTATAAAGCAAATTTTCTACAAGTAACAAATTTTAGAGCTGACGCGAGTGAATTCCTCATCCACAACACGAATTTCTTTAGAAGGAAGTAGCGGCTTCGTTATTGACAACTAAATATATATTTTTTGAATGTTATTACATCACACTGACCATCGAAAGTTCCCACATCAAACTAGTCTAGGCATCATGTTGTTAGTGCATAAAAAAACCACTCGGCAGCTTTCTTTTTCTACATTCTAAACATTAAAGTTGATGAAATATAATGGCACCTTAGTGAGCTGTTTCATCTAAAGTTTATGAAGATGGGGGAAAAAATAAAGTTTCTGACAATAAAAAGAAGATTAAGATTCTCGATATGCTTGGACAACTACCAAACGTTGACAGTAGCAACGCAATAAGTATGAATGAATCTTCCATTCATAAAGCTAAAAGTCAAAACAAAATGATATCCGTATAAGTTCAGAACTTAGTTCAATGTTAAAGTTTGCAGAGTCTGAGTAAAGTATATGAAAATAGAAGCTGATCTTGCATTGTGGATTCAAGAGATTGGGAAGAGGGGCTTGTTGCCATAGATGGAAACGTTATAAAAGAAAAGGTGAAGCAACCGTATTTTAAAATGTATTTAATAAAAAATAACGATATGATTATGCAGCATAAATCTTCATCATCTTCATTTTTTAACTCATAAATATTATTACTGTATCTACTGTACAGTACTATTATAGTGCAGCATTTTATTATTAATACATACTGTACATACCGTGTTGTTTTATTTTATCAATCATTCTTTTTGTGCATTTTAACTATTTTATGTTGAATAAAACAGCTTTTTTATTTTTTAAATACAGTAAAAGTTGAGTTTTTTATGTAAGAAACTGTAATGTATAGTGGAAGAATGCTTGAAAGCAGTTTGAAGGGTGCTTACAAATGTCTAAAAAATTTGGTATGTTTCTAAAAAATGTTTATGCATACATTATTCCACATAGCGAAATTTCGACTTACGTGAGGAGTCTTGGAACACATCTCTCGCGTAAGTCGGGACTCGACTCTACTCGGCAAACTGGCCGAGTACCAAGTACTTGGTACCAGGGTTATTTGGTTTAAACCACGTTGGTTTAAACCATGGTTTAAACCAATTGGTTTTTTTAAAAAAAACATGCGGTTTTTTTTTTAAAATGTTTTTTTTTTTTAAAAAAAGCCCAAAAAAAAAAATCCATTTTACAGTTTTACATTGATTTCCCCACACATACACACATATTGAAAAATGTAAAATTCCATTTATGCTAAGTTCCTAGCAAAGTTGCAGAGATACATACTAAAATTGCAAAGTTGCTCCTTCAAAATGTATTACAAGCTTTAATCGAAAAGAAAATATTAATATATTTTTTATTTCATATATGTGCCATAAAGCAGATTTCAGTCAACTTCCATCATTATGCTTAATTTGCATGATTAGTTAAGATTTACTAAGGATTGAATCTTTTATTGTAGATGCAATCCATTATATTGCTCACTCCTGTTGCAGGGTGTGACATTTTTGCCCATTTATTTGCACTTTCCTGGAATTTTAACTTTGACTTAAGGTAATCAACAGTCCAACTTAATTGTTTGCATCTAAAAATTAAGATTTGTTCTGCAGGTGAACACAAATAATATTTTTTGAATCAAATTAAAAAAAAAAGTTTATACTTCACGTATATAACGTTTTTGGCAAAAAAAATGTCTTGAAATAGAATTTGCTACACATTTATTTGTGGGCAATTCCACCGTTACGGACGTAACAATCACAGACTTTAAACACTCATAATTTCAATTTGGTTTCATAAAAAGCTACATTTTTTTTCTGTTGTATAGTTGGGTGTTATTAATGCTATCAAAAATTTGGGTGCAGATTGCTTTATTAGAAAAAGTAACAAAAATTAAAAACTGCCTGTTACGGACGTAACTCAAAAAACAGCAAAATGTATACATTGTCATACAATTGCCAATATCCCTGTGAATTATTCATAGATTTCTAAAATTTTCTTTGAAATACTTGTTCTAGAGATTTTAAGCTTTCTAAAACCATAAAGTTTTCATGGATACTGTTTGTAAAATTTATGATAGAAATTTATATATTTGTTACGGACGTAACAAAAAAGTGTTACGGACGTAACATGTCTGATATACTAATTGCACAAAGCGAATAAAAGCTTATGTATACTAATAATTTTTGTTAAGAAAGTGCATTGGTCTAGATTAACACATTATTTTGACCATTTAAGTTACACTTTAATAGTTTTTAAAGATTTGGGGAGGTAGGGAGCAGCCCCCGTCCATATACCACCATGTAAATAAATATAAAATATAAATTGGTGCGTCATAAAAAGTGAAATTATCCAAGGGGAAATTAAGCAAAACAAAAGTGGAATTATTCAGTTACAAATAAATTTTTCAAATTTTTAACATGAACATGGAGGGAGTGCGGGGGGGGGGGGGGGTCTTCTACAAGGAAGAACTTTTACAGTTTAAGAATTTTCGATGATTTTCTCTATCTCTCAACAAATACATTAACTGCCAAATTTCTTTTAAAGTTTAACGGTTGCCTTTGATTTCGATCGCTTTTTAATAGAATTGGCACGTTTTTGCCAAAGGTGGAAAAAAAACTGTCGAAACTGACATTGGAAAAATGCATTTTGGCCAACATTTGCCTAAGTAATCTAAATCTTGCTTCAAAACTAAATTTGCCTTATCTGAGGATCAGATGTAGCTAGTTTAATATTTAGTATTTTTAACTCTAATCTAATTATGCTTTTTAATTTAAGTTTTAAAACTATAAAATATTCAACGCATCAATGAAACAGTAATCTAAATATTATTTTTTTGTGGAGAGTAAATAACAATAAAAAGTAACTCAGTAACTTTGGTTTAAACTATTAAACAGGACAAATTCTTATCTCTAAGTTAGTTTTTAAATAAGAAGTAATATCAATTTGGCTATGCTTTCAGAATGATAGAAGTTTGAAGAGAAAAACTATAATTAATATCTATAATATAAATTTAAAAAAAAACTTTATTGATAAAAATTACGCACAAAATGCTTTGGATTTCATCGTGTTAAATGATCAAGGAATTTTCACAAAAATCTACTGGGAGAACACTATTTTTTTTTTGTGTCATAGTGCATTGATGAAGCAAAGTTTAAGAAATTAAGGAACCCTCTAGAATATTTTGATGCATGTTATTAAGCATTAATTGCTAATCTAGAATTATTAACACCAATTGAATTAGGATTTGGAGGACAAAAAAAAATCTTACATTGAGAGGAACACTTTAGAGCAACAGTAGGATATCTTGTCTTATTCCTAGGATTAGATGTCTTAATTTTGCTCTGAGGCGACGATGTGTATTTCAATAATTTTAAAAAATGAAATTAAATATCCACTAATATTTATAAAATTTTGAAAATCACAGTATCAGAAGTTTTGTCATATCATATTACATGTCATACCCTATATTTTCATTGCCTATCCTGTATTTTTTTTCTTTTTAATTGAAAATATACATGTGTTACGGACGTAACATACTGCTTTTTGTTACGTCCGTAACAAAAAATGTTACGTCTGTAACGCCATTTTTTTAAAAACTAAAGAAATTCTAATGTTTTAAACTATGGTAAACAATTATTCTGATGAATTGCTAAAAGGACAAAAAAGGATTTCTTTTAATTTTGATTTTTTAGGAAGCAACAACAACTTTTGCTAAATTTTTGTTACGGACGTAACATTGAACTTCATTTTTTAAAAATTTTAATTGCCTAATTTCATTTTGTAAAAAAATAAAAATAAATGCATGTTATTATAGTATTATGTTAATAATTTAAGCTGTACTGCAATTAATTTTGTTTATTTTTATTTTGCTATTAGAAATAAGCGTTTGAAAATGGGGTATTTTTTTCTGATTGTTTTGAAGACCTGACTATCATATTTCCAACTAGGAAAAAAATTTATTATTTAATTTTTATTAAAAAAGCAATGCAATATTCTGAAAATACACATTGCAAACTTTACAATGATGTATAATATAGCAAAATAACTGCAATATGAAATTTTGACCTACTGGTTTCACTTTTCATGGAATTGCCCTTGTTCTAAAGTGTTTGCATTTAATATTTTTTAAAGTTCAATGCTGGATGCAACATGTATGCCAGTAAATAAGCTGTAATTTAAGCCATGTTACACCAATTTTTGTATTTTTGATTTGGTTCTTTGTTTTAGCGATAGTCGATATCTTTTCCAAGTCTTTCCAAAATAAGAACGGAGTCAAATATAGAGCAGCACTTATTTTTAAAACTTTGTCAGTACAACAGCAATCGATTTTTTTGACTGTTCAATCATGTATTGTTGCACATTTTGCTTTACTTCAATACTTGCGACATTGTGTATATAAAAATCACATTAGCATTATGTAAGATCAGAAAGAAAAAATATGAAAATTGTTCTTTTGAAAAGATTATGCTTAAAAATATAACTTTTACCTTTATTTGATAATTATTCATATTATGTTGGTTTTATAAAGTTTTTTTCTTGGATCTTCATTATATTTTATCTTAACCCGCATCACAACCACTTCTTGAAGTATTTTGTATCATAAAGGGTCTATATATACATGCATACTTATATGTAAATCAAGTCAAACATTTCAATCAATATTTCCCCGCAGAAAGCTATTTTAATTATTTAATTTAGTTACAAGATTTTGTTCTTATCTCTTTAATTAATCAAGAAATTAGGTATAATGTGACTATTGAATAACTGTTAATTACATGGAACCTTAATTACCTTCCGAAAATTAATTGTTTTTCTCGCAAATAGTATTTAAACCAAAAAAACCCGGTAACCAAAAAACCTGGTTTAAACCAAAAAAAAAAACGTTTTTTTGATAAAAAACCGTTTTTTTTACCAACCCTGCTTGGTACGTCTGTAGTAAAACCCAGGGTTTTTATCCTAGTGTCCAAAACCTTGCCAACCTAGCTTTCTTTTACAAGAAACAAAGGGTCAAATATGTTCACTTTACACCCCTAAATTGAGTAACTTTCACTCTTAATGTAAAAGATCATATGGCCTGAGGCAGTGTTTCTCAACCCTTTTTACTTCACGGCACACTTAGAGATTTTGCTTGATTTTAGCAGCAGTCTGAACTAGGGTTTAAAAAACTCAATCCACCTAGGTTTTTAATGAAAAACCTAGGCTTTTTCAAGAATCATTTTATTTTCGATCTCTATTTATAGGTTTTACCTAACTACTACTTTGATAATTTTACTTTCATTGAATATTGAATCATGCATCTATTTTTACTCCAAAAGAGTAAAAAATGTCAAAATTGAAGAAAAAAAAAAAAGAAAACAGTTTAATATTTATATGAAATATTATCAAAATTCTTTTTTCTAAAACATGACCATTTAAGATAGAAGCATTAACTATATTCAGAAAATATTGTTCAAAAAACCTTTTTAAAAAAGTTTTCTTTCTTTTCGGAAATATTGTATTTAGTAATTCTAATAAGTCACGACCTATTTCCGCTCTTCACAGCTGAATTGTACTACCAGTGAATGATGAAAAGGTCCATGTGGACAATATGAAGTTCAGGATTGCAAAAATAAAACCTTTTCATGCACAAGATTGAAAGTTGGATACATTTCCAATCGCTTTTGAAACATAATCATTAATTTGTTTCCGTTCTTTCTAAATTAAAGTATTTTCTCCAAAATGCAGTGAAACATAAAAATTATAAAACAAATAAATAATAATAATATATAAAAACATTGTATGATCTAGTGATGTGCCGGATCGTTAAAAAAGTAGATTCGCAGATACGGATCTCAAATTTTTTTTACCCGAGTGTAAAATTTGCTAGGGAAGGTATTCCCATCAGGGTAATGGCAGTTTCTTCAAAAAATGTCATCTAAAGCGAAAATATAACCAAGACTATGATTTACTCTTTAAAGAAATCTCCGTTAAAATTGAAGAAGAGTTGGAAGGAATGGGTCAGCTTTGCATTAATGCTTAAACAGAATATGATAAATTATTTTTAGCTTGCTCGTTAGAGATAGGATACAGGAGCAAGAGTGTAAAGCTGCTTCTGAACATGCTAGAAATATTTTTTTGCATTTTATTTCAGCATAAATGCAGCGCTGACCCATTCCAATTAACTCATCCCGACCAACAAAATAACAGAGTCGGAAACACCTTTACAATCAGTAAATAGAGAATTTAGTATCACTTTTTTTGAAGGATGTCGAGAAAAACCAAAATGAAGAATAACACAAACCCCAAATACATAACAAAAACCAATATGAAATTAAAATAAAAAAAAACATGTCCCTGAGGGCCGACCTTATATGAAGATGAATTTCGCGAGTCAGAACACACATTTAAGTAAGAAAAACAACATTAAAAAAAGCACAAATTTGCCAATAACAGCAGACACGTGTTTCGGCGTTACAGGCAACGCCTTTTTCAATGCAAAAAGTAATGATCTTATGAATGAAAAGACATCTGACAAAAGACATTGTTAACAAATATGAACTGACAGCAGATAGAAATTTTAAATCATGGAGCTTTTTTGTTTTGTTTTCAGACGATGAAATCTCTACTAATCATGCAAAAGGCTTAGAGGGCAGTTCTCAAAAGCTGGGAACAAAAAAGTTAACTTTGAGCAATTTTAAAAATTTTCAAATTTGACATCAATTTTGCTTTTCTATATAAAAATAGAGTTTGGTAAATTTGTTCCCTAAGATCTCAGAAACTACCCCGTAGATTTGGCTGAAACTTTCACCGTTTGTTCAGTTTGGTACTGAGAAGGTTTATAGACCAGTTCGAAAAAAATCCGATTGATAGTTCCCTTTTCATTCCAATTTTAGTCCCAATTTCCGCATAAATGCCCCAATATGGGGGTGGAAAAAAACGTGCACATATTAACATTATATGTCCATCGAAAGCGCCAATTTTTCTACTGAAGATAGCATCTGTTTGAAGTTTCTAAGTTGAATAAAAATTGAGTTATGAGCTTTTTTGTTCCCTGTTCGAAGGCTTTCATCAATCCAAGTCATTACTTAGTGTGTCATCTCAACTCCCAAGAATTGTTGTATTGTTGAATATTTTTGCGTTTCGTCTGACTTTTTGAGGCTTTTCTCAAGTCAAATCTTAAAGTAACGTTTTTCCACAAGATTGGCTGAAAATAAATGGATTTGGCTGATCATTTTACTTT
Source organism: Uloborus diversus (assembly GCF_026930045.1). Classification (NCBI taxonomy): domain Eukaryota; kingdom Metazoa; phylum Arthropoda; class Arachnida; order Araneae; family Uloboridae; genus Uloborus; species Uloborus diversus. Next base: position 57,657,072 of record NC_072736.1, on the reverse strand, counting down.
TAAACGGAACTTATGTAATTAATGGTTTATTATTATTATTTATGCTGATTAGACACTTGCTCACCAGAATTTTTTCAGAAAGATTTCAGTAGCTGATGCATTTGGCAGTTTTTTCCACTGTCGCTGTTTTTGAGCCCAAAGACTATGTAATAATGTTTCTCAGCTTTCACCATATAAACAAAATATCGCCAATCACAGATACTTAAAAAAAAAAAAATAATAATACTGTGTAAAATAATTCAATAGCTAAATTAGGAAAATCCATAAACCGCACAAAAACTTCCATTAATTTTTCTTTTTGCACGATTTCAAACAATCGCCAAATTTTACTACTTATTTTGGAAACATTTCGGATGAAACCGTTTAGCGCCATTTTTTTTTTTTTTGACCAAAGGAATCTCAGCATCTGGCAACAATATTTCTACAATAAAAATTAGTAAGGAGGGGGAGTATTATTGAAAGTGTCCCAAAATGATTCTCGCAAATTTGGTAAGATTTTAAACCGCACCAAGTGTTCACAAAAATTGAAATTTCCCAAAATAACTAAAGCAAGTGTAAGGGGAACACGGGCGGATACATTTTTTAAAACAGTTCGTACATCAATAGCCATACAGAGAAGGTTTTAGATTTAAAAAAAAAAAGTACTAACAGATAAATCTTTTTAAACATGCAAAGTTTAATTTCATATTTCAGAAATTCTTCAATTTTGTATATGCTTAAATGTCGTGCTTTCGTTTCTAATTGAATGCTATTTTGTTCTTTATACTAATTGCTATTTTAGTTTAATGAGTAAGGAAGAAGCTCGATTTTTAATCATGTCAAAAAGGTTCGTTTTAAATTCTTTCGCTTAAAACAGAAAACAAGGGCAAGTAACGATTGTTTCTCATAATTATTACTGACCCAGGCAACGCCGGGTATTTTTGCTAGTATTCTATAGTATGCATACCTAGAATACAATATATGAACATGAAAAGACAGCAGGTATTTGAAAAAATTGTTAATTAGCAACATAGGCGTCGGAACCGGGGGAGCTGAGGGAGCTTGAGCTTCCCCTGGAATATTTCAGACCGGCTTGGCTCCCCCGGAAAATTCTTGCACTGCTGCTTTTTGCCGTACAATGTTTACCTCAACCTGATTTCAAAAATGTGTGCTGCCTTTTTTGGAAATTTCGGAATTTCTACTCAATGAGCAACAAAAGCAGTGAGCAGACGGAGTGGTCAGTGCACTTGAATTCATTTTCACCTTTTTTTTCACTGTTTAAACACTCTTGATTGCCGAAATGCAGGAAAGTGGACTCTACTTCGCGGCTTGCAAAATCAGTACCAGTCAGAGGCGTAGCATAACCAAACATTTTTTTTTTGGGGGGGGGGGCACCAGAGCCATTACCAAGAAGGGTTTTGCTACCCCCGCCCAGTTTTTCAGAAATGGCGTCACCAATTTCATATTAGTAATGAAAAAAAAAAGCAGAAAGGAAACCTTTGCGATCTTAAGAAGGGCAATTCCATGGTGTCGGACGTAAAAAATGAAGAAAAATTTCTCAGTTTTATTTTCATTTACCAAATATAAACTGTTCCAAAATGATCAAACTTATTTACAAGATACTCACTACATCCCACTGAATAAAAAATCATGATAGTTTTCCAAAATAGATCCCTAAAATATAAATTAAAAAAATTTAAAGAGTTGGTGTCGGACATAAACGCACAAATAGTAAAATTGATGGTTCACTTAAAAATGATTAAAAGTCTGTGAATTGGCTTACATTTTAATTTTAAAAACAGCATAATTCTAAAGTACACTTATGATTGAAGCATATATTACAGTTTTCAAATGATATTATAAGGAATAAAATTATTTAAAAAAATATTTTTAGCTTGGTGTCGGAAGTAAATTTTCGGTGTCGGACATAAATTGTTCATATTGGACGTAAACTATTGCTCTTAAATGTAAATACATAACAATGATTACAGTTATAAATATGTAAATTATAGGTTATATATACTGAAACAAAATTTACCAAATAGATTCAGAAGTAGGGTTGATTGGGGGAAGTGGGACACTGGGGTAAGTGGGTCACCCCACAAAAACTGAGGTATCCAAATGATTTTTATACTTTTTTACATTGATCATGTCATGGTTCATCATAGTGATTAGTTTTGCATATATTTGGGTTAAGTGGAATTTTTTTCTAGGTCAGAGAACTTAGTCAAAAAAAAAAAAAAAATCTGAACAATATTTTTTGGCGAGTTTAAGTAGCATTTTTCAAAGAAGTGCTTCCCGGTTAGCATTAATTTTTTTATGATCATTAAACATTCATGTACAGTTTAACATAAAGTGCATACTGCAGTTAGAATTTTTGAGTGAAATATTATTAAAAACTGTTTCAGAGGAGGGGCCCCACTTACTTCGTAAAATTTTGCTATAAGACGTCCCCACACTATGGGTTAAGTAGTTCCCCCGCCCCCTAACAGTGAGGATTTGAAAATCAAAAGCAACATTGATGAAATATTTGTATTACTGAAATACACGACAATTATGATGACTTAGTAGAAATTGATAGTTCAGCTACAAAAGCTGGTGATTAGTCATTTGTGAAACTTACATGAAAGAAAACCATCAAGATTTATATGGGTTGAATGTTGATAATGGTTCTTCCTTAGCCAACTTTACATAGACGCAGACATTTAGTGTTCCTAATTTCTTTTTACACTTATAGTTTTGGCAAATTTGTCAAAATTGATCTTAATCAACTGTATTACGTTCATTCAACACACCTTTTCTCAAAAGGGGTCCTACTTACCCCTATCAACCCTAAATGTATATACAATAAATTCACTAAGTTGTTTTTTATGCATGTTTCACTTTAACTTTGAAATTAAAGGCAAAAAAAGGAGAAACACAGTTGAAAACATATGTTATTTAAAGGAATGTAAGAGTGTCGGACGTAAAAATTTTTTTACGTCCGACACCTAGATTTTAGTAAAAAATATTCACTTGTTACAAAATGAAAATTGGTTACATCAAAGAAATTGAAATTCTTACTTTGTACCCAAAAATGCATGTATGTAGCTTTAAAATTATTGGCTCAGCATAATTAACTGCCCATTTTGGTGTCGGACGTAAAACACTTAATGTACCCCAGAGGAATTCTTTTACAAATTAAAATTAATTATATTTTGACACATTTTTGCAACATCACCAGCAACACTCTGTATCTTAAAGTGGTTATTCATCTCAATTCATAATATTAGCACGAATGTTTTGGAAAAAACAGAATTTCTTCGAGAGTCTCCAAATATGGTTTGAAAATACTCAAGATGTTGACCTTGGTTTAGCCTGCTGTAACTTATTTATAACTGAAGTGATCAAATTTTAGACAGGCATTTCAAAATATACAACTCTTTACCTTTAAAATGACACCTCATTTGTTTACATATTTTAATTTTGAAAATTTGATCATCTGGTTAACCTTATCATGGAATTGCCCAGAACATGTAATAGAAATGATAAGTGAACAAATAGAATAAAAGTGTCAAAAAGAGTTTTTTATGCGAAATTTGAAAGCAAATGCAATCTTGGAATATTATTTAGAAACATCCAAGCAAGGTTATGCATTATGATTTACCTCTGAGGAGCGCTGAAACGAACGTTTCGAACATTTTTTAACGAAAAGAAAGTATTCAGTGTTTAGTAAAAATCTATGACAAGCGTCAGTCAAGTAAAAAATGAATACATAAATAAACATAACTTCATAGAGGCTGCGGCATTTTTAAATTTCTTTTTTTTTTTTTTCTTTTTTTGTAAAAATATCATCATGAAAATAGTGATTAAGTAGAGAAAAATATATGTGCCACCAAAATACATTTTAATTAGAGAAAAAGTTGAAACAGAGTAAGGCGAGATTTAAAAATGTCATGACTAGTCACACCACTGCTAGGTTCTAGTTCTAAGTGTTTAAATACAAAAGGGAAAATTAAACAAAAATTTTACAGCGATGTTCTCGAGACATGACATCTAAAACAAAAGAAATTGTAAAAACTAAGATAAGTCTGAACTACCAAAAAATTCAAAATGTTAAAAGTTTTTTTTTTTTTTTAACGGGGTCCGCAAACGCATGTATTTTAAACAAATAAAAATCAGGGGTATGTCCAAGGTTTTTCACAAGGTCCGTTTTTTGTGAAAAAAAAAAAAATTTTGTGAAAAATGAATTAATTTTGTGAAAAATAAAAATAGTTTCGCAAAAAAAAAAAAAAATTTTTTTTTTGTTAAATCGAAATTTTAGAATTTAGAGCGGGCACAAACTGCGTCATTTAAACTTAAAGTAGAGTGATTTCCTCTTCTATGTTGAGAATATCATTCTGGGGTGTTTTTCTAGTATTTAGCGGGGGGGGGGGGGGGCGGCGGCATCGCTCCCTCAAGTAGCAATATTTATCTACCATTCTACATTATGTTAAATTATACTAGAAATATTTCTGCACAGCATTTAAAATAATTGTAACAAAAAATAAATAAATAAATAAAATTCAGACGAGGGGTGGTTCAGCATTTAACTTTTTGACCCAAGACACTCTTAAAAAAGCACAGAATTTCGTTTAAAACTTATAAATTCCGTGATTTTAACAAAAATAAAAAGAGATTTTATTTGTTTACTTCTTAACAAAGCGTACTAAAAATCAAAAATTAAAAAAATCGGAAACCCATAGTGGATGCAAAGAGATCGCAATTCTCAAAGTGAAGACATCAAAGGTATAAAAACGGCTTGTAAAAGAAATTTTTTTGATAAAATTATTTTTAAATTGCATTTTCGAGTCCTATGATAAACATATCATTAATATCTGTGGACACAGTTAAAGCAAAAATAAAATTAAACCATTGATTCAGCATTTTAATTTTTGACTCATAAAAGAAAATAGAATTTTGCTTTAAAAACTTGAAGTGCGTGTTCTAACAAAAATAGAGACTTTTCATTTATTTGCATTCTTATAAAGCGAAGTTAGCTTGAAGAACAAAATATGATTCTTATATCGGATGTTAAAAGATTGTATTTTTCAAAATGTAGACATCTTAACAAAAAAAAAAGGGCAAGTAAAAGTTTATTTTAAGTTAAACATCCTTGTTAGCATCGAAAAATCAAACCCATATAATTTTCTCCCAAAATAAGTTAAACATAGCACCGCACTGTAAAAATGCAAATATTGACAAGCTGGTAAAATGATGAGAATATTTTCTAATTAAATCATTATAAAGGTTTAACGCCAGATGCTAAATGGCCAGAAGAAATGGAAAGTTTACAATAACACTGCGCTGCTAATTACCTGTTATAAAACAAACAAAATTATCTAAAACCAAACTTATTTTCAGCTGTTAATTTCTTTCCAAGAAACAAACAAGCATTATATTTATTTGGTGGTAGCAATTTATCACTTGCAGGAGCATCACAAGAGTGCCATTTTTTTTTTCTTTGCAAAATTAGCAAATTTTGTATAAGCTGATCCCTCTAATTTGACTTTAAAACATGTTCCAAAAATTATGGGTTTAATATGGTTATTTTGCTTTCAGATTTGCTTTTTCAATAAACAATTTGTGAAAGATCCGTTCTTGTTTATCAAAATTGTGTGAAGGGTCCGTTTAGGTTGATCCGGATTTTGTGAAAGGTCCGTTTTGTTTGATCGCGATTTTGTGAAAGGTCCGTTTTGGTTGATCGGATTTTTGTGAAGGGTCCGTTAACGCATCCAAATATTCTCTGGCCAGACCCCTGAAAATATAAGGCTAGAAATTGAAAATTTCATTATGGAAAAACATAGCCACTCAAATAATTTTGGAAATGAATAGCAGCTGAGAGCGAAGACAGTGGCCGAGGAAAACGCTCCCAGGCCACTTTTCCACCCAAGCATTTGCAAAGATCATCTAGAATACATTTTTAAGACCACACAAATTAGAAAAAACATCCTATTTTTGATTTTTGGGCTAATTTCTTTATAATTCTGGAACAAAAGATTAAGTGTCTAGCAAGCTGGGGGTGATGAGTCAGTTTGGCATTTAAATATGAATAGCATGGGTGCTCCAGACATAACTAAAAAAGATTGCTAAGGTTGTTTGTACTTGTTCAAATAATTTCAACTTTCCAAAAACTTATCTCATTTTAAGTTATCTGACCCCTAGTTACAGTTATTCGTTTTTTTGCTTTCTAAGTTACGATTTATTCGTCACTTACAGATATATTTTCATGACAAAATTGTTACTTTTCATCTACTACTGCAGATAAAAACCCTAACAATATTATTATACTAATATTTTATAGTTTCTATCAAAGACTTTTACAAAAACTTATCTGAACAATATAATACATAATGGACACTTCATTTTAACACATTTCCAACATTCTGTTTTTCCTCCCTCCTGTTTCATCTATTCGCCTTTTTCTAGTTCTCAGAAAATAAGAAATTCTTCTAAATGCTACGCTGTTGAAGCCTCCCCTTTCCTCCAAAATTATTACAGAGCACTTCAAATTTTGTTTTCAATGCTCCGATTCCCTGAAAATTACCGGAAGAGAGTCCCTGGATACCTTGCTCTCCAACAACATGGGAGATTATGTAATGTTGCGTTTTTTGGGACTTTAATTTAAAAAAATTGCTGGGCCCCTAACGGCAACAAATATGATCCACAGTCGCGTGTTTTAGAGACTACAATTTCAAAAAAATTAACGAGAAGGAACCTTTGAACCTTTTCTGATAACATCACTGAAAAACGCTCTCTAGTAGGACTTCAAGTTTAAAAGTTTCCAAACTAGAGCCCTAGTACAGTCTTTTCCTCAGACATCATTGAAGGTTGTCTACAATTACGTTTAAGACTTCAAGATTGAAATATTGGGCGGGAGATGTAAATCGATTTGAAAAATCGATCGAGGACAATCCTTCGAGTCATATTTTCACTAAAGTCAACATGGTATACAATCGCGTTTTTAAGACATTAATTTCGAAAAATTTTCAGGGAAGGTGTTCAAACCTTTTCTCCCCTTAACATTACCAAAGATCGCCTAAAAATTCGTTTTTAGAACAAGAATTCTGAAAATTTTCGGGGGGAGGATCCCCAAAACTCCTCTATTTCTACGTGCTCATCATCGAGTACTGACTGACCTTCTTTCAAAACCAGAAATTTTATCACCTCATTCTCTCCACAAACAATTGATACAAGATAAAAAAGAGATGAAAGCTTCGAAGCAAATTTCATATGTAGAAAAAAAAATTAAAGCCCCCCCCCCCCACCAATTATTTTAGGGGGGCACTGCTTCTGCCCCTTACATACCAGACACTTTTCATAATGTGTCCCAGCTCCCCCTACTTCTACAAAGTTCCTACGTCTCTGATTAGCAAATTAAATCAGCAGTCTGTAGGTAACAGATTTTGTGTCCTGTAGGTAACGGATTTTGGACATCATCATAATGTAAGTTTCACCATTTTTGACAATTGTTAATCTGATTTTTAACTTTTCCAATGAAAATTTTATTTACTACTTTTTGAATTTTGCAATTGAATAATAAAGAGGATATTAATGAAGTACTTGAATGGCTATACATCCTGCTCTTTACATATAACAAAGTTTTGGAATGATTTTGAAGAAGTTGATGAAAGGTAAAAAAAAGCTCCATGGAAATAACTATACAAACTCGTAGCTTCTTTCATTAAATAACATTTGTATTTCTCTGGATTATTAACTTTCATTTTCTGCAGATATTTTTCAAACTTAGAATGTGCTTCTACCAGAACCTCATTTTTTGTTCTATTTCTAGGAGACAATCTTGTGTGAGCATTAAACTTTGCAATAAATACTTTTGCAAATAGGTATTAAAAATCAATAATGACTTCAAAAACAATATAAATACAACACAAATTCCATAAAAGAACTTAAATTGATTACAGCACTTTTTCAAAACATGTTGTTAATTCAAAAGATTTACTATCGCTCAAATCTTAATATAGAATGAAAATTACCAACTGATATTTGTTCACAAATCAACTGCAGACGATTTTTTTTTACTCTAAAAAATTCGAGAATTAAAACAATTATTTAAATTAAAAATAATACAAATGTAAAAAGTGACATAATTTTTAATAATGAATATTTTTTCTTATGTCATAAGAATTAAAACGATGTCTAAAACAAAATTATCGAAAAAAGAAATTCGTATTTCTATTTGGAGATCGTTAAATTATGATTCCAAAAGAAAGGAGAGAAAAAAAAATCATAAAATAATAAAAGCGGAGGGAAAAAAAAATGCTAGCACAGGTGATAAAGTCACCAAAACTGGTGCACTTTGATGATAAACTACATTTATGAAACTGGAATTCTCTGGTAACCTTTAGCTTATCGTATACTGTGGAGGTTTGCTTGACGATTTTAGCGCAAAATGGCTTTCGTTACGATCATAACCAGCCATGCTTCTACAGTAATTTATGTATTGTTTAATGTGTAACGTATTAATTATGCAAAATACCAATAGATTAAAGAAGATAACATTATAATAACCTTTTTTATTGAGATTAGAAGACAGTGAATCATCAAAAATTATGAATAAATGGACAGAATTATCGGCGTCAAGATCGCAACGCCATTTGGACATCTTACATGTATGATTAAGAAAAATCATTTTTCTTCTAAGATACTGCATAAAAGCTTATGAAAACTTTTAAACAATTAAAAATTGATTCTGAGGATCGATAAATACCTTTAAAACGAAAACATCACATACTAACTCCTTAAATATAGCATTGTAAAGATCGTAACTTTTGGACATGCATCAAATTTCAAACTTACTTTTTTCTAAAATCGTTTACAAAGTAAATAATCTGTCTTTACTTTTGTTATTGGTGTAAAATATTAACAAAAAATTATTCAGTGTAAGATTCATACCTTTAATTTTTTTCTGAAACGTATGGAAATAATTAAAAAAAATTTTTTTTAATGGTATATTTGCTCAGTTATCGTTTTGGTATGTCCAAAATTGTGCCTTTTAGCAAAGAAAATATTTTTTAAGGGCATTTGAAGAGCACTTTTTCCATAATTTATGTCAATTCTTGTCTCTATACAGTATTATGATTTAACTCAATTTAACTCTAATTGAAATGAAAGTTATTTGGTGTTAAAGCTTTAAAGTTGAGGTCTGTGTTTGCTCCCACCTTTAGAGAACTGCCCTAGAATTGCATTTAGAATTTACTTAACAAGATTATAGCTCTTACTGTATATAACTTGGAAGTTCCAAATAAATACAAAATGTAGAAAACTTGGTTCTTTAAATTAGCTCCAATATTTTTAACGTACGGTAAGTTTTTACTACCATAATCGTGAAGAAAGTTAAATTGGCTTTTAATTAACATCTCCGACTCCACTGGTAATTAAAGAGCTGCAAAAACAAGGCTAATCTAAGCCCACTTTCGATCAAGTCAGCTTTTGAATGAAAAAAAGAACTATCAAAATCTGTTTATCTGTTTAGGAGCTACAATGCCACAAATAGACACACATATACATTTTTAAAACTTAAAATTATCCCTTCCTTTTTGCGACAGAGGTACAAATTGGCCTCGGAAATGATGCCTTATAATTTAAATAGGGAATAAAACCTAATTGAAACGGAATTTAATAGTCTTTTATTCAAATATTTAATATATTTAAGAATTTTTAGACTAGAAAAGATCCGTTTAAGATCTGTCAAAAAAGTAACGGATACAGATCTTTATTTTCCCTCGGATACGGATAGCCAAAACATCACTAATATGATCTGTTGTAACCACTTCATTGGTAATTTTAAAATTTTCTCATAAACAAAGCAGCGCTTAGTACATCTGAAAATAGGGAAAACCTAGAAGACAAGCCATGAGTATCTACCAGATCAAAAAGAATATGAACAGAAATTAGATAAAAAGAGATGAATAAAACATACTGCAGCTGGATATCTTGTATGATTTTAACTAAGCTATCCCTCCAAGTTGACATAACTTAGCAACCATTATGTTTAACTGGATCACAGCACAATCTGAATGTAATTTCTTCTATCAACCCTTTAGAATACCAGGCTTTCCAATCAATGAACAGATGGAGCCCAACTTTATTACAAAGATTGGTCAGCAGGAATTTTGAATCTGACAGTAAGGGTGTGACACATTTAAAAAACTGTTATTCTATAACAAACTGATAACGTATTAACTATCAATAAAGTTGAACAATATTTAAACTTCAACGAAATAAATATCGATTTTTCGAAATTTTTTAAAAAACTATATTGATTAATGTTGAAATGTGAATTATTGTCACTTAAATTAAACTGCATACCATAAACAGTTTGAAAATTACACAAAAGAAATGGAAAAATGAAATTAAAGAGATTAAGTTAAAATTGGGTTGAAACCAAATAGCCAGATATTTTTTTTTTTTTTTTGCTACATGTAGCCTACACAAATTGAATAATTAAAAAATTATTAATACCTATACAATTACCACGGATAGAAGAGATCTCAATTCTTACCAACTTCTTGCCAAAGCTTTGAGTTTTATTTAGTCGAATTTATTTCTTTTTCAATCAAACAGCAGAAACCTTGAGTTTTAAATTAAGAAATTTCGCTTCCGGGTCAACGAAAGGAATTTATCAACATGGATCACAATTTCCAATCAAAACAATTTTCTCGCAGGACGGTTGAATCAGTGACAGTTACAATTTTACATTCCGTTCTACGAAACTCACCGGTCGTTCGGTAAGTAACCGGTACTAACCGCAGCATTCTATGATCAACCGGTTACCGCATCGGTTACCATTCTAAGCAGTTGATTGGAGCACATGATCATTAGCTGTCACGTGATTAAGTAACCGGTAGCTACCAGTCGTGCTCGTCGAACGTAAGCTTAGAGGGTTCGTTGCAGGAAAAATATACGAGCAACCGGTTGCTGACTAGTTTCGATGACGTCGTAGTGAGTGTCCTGTTTTAACGGCAACCCTAGAATACATCTGGTTAGCCACCGACAGGTTAGTAACCGGTAACTCGGTCGACCTTATGGCCTACCGGTTGCCCTATACAAACAAAACCCATTTTTTGCGTTCGACGAACTCAACTAGTCAACTGGTGACAAAGCGGTAGTAACCGCTGCATTCTATGATCAACCGATTAATGTACCGGTTACCGTTTTCAGCTGTTAATTGGTTGATTGGAGCAAGTAATCATTAGATGTCACGTGATCAACCAACGGATAGCGACCGGTCGAAGTCGTCAAACGTAAGCATTGAAACAGGAAGAAAAAACATTTTTTCATTGCCTCAAAAAATTTCAACTTAGAAAGTGTCTCGCAGATAAATTTTTTTTCTCTTTTAATTTTTTTTTTCTTTTGCAGTAGTTCGGCGCTATCCCAACTTAACCGTTGCTATGCGAAATTGCATGTTTTGTGTTTTCGGTTTCTTTTTAATCTTTTCAAGATAACAACGGATTTTTATATTAGTTTTACGTTCTGAGCGAGTTGTAACAAAGCATTAGTGTCTTTTTGTATAAAACTGTATGCTACTATGGCTGATCCTAGGGTGAAACAAATTAAAATAAAAACAGGTGTTGTCAAGAGGTAAGTATTCGCTGCTGTAAAACGGAGCTTAATTAATTGTTTCTTTGCAATGTTTCAATATTCTGGTTTTAAATGCCTTTTTAAAAGCTTTTTTATGCACGGAATTGACAACCGAGATCTTATCCGCAACCCCCCCCCCTTTTTTTTAATCCTAAAATTACTCTGTACTACACAAGTTCTAATTCAAAAATCTTCCAGAAGAAATTTCCTTGTAAAGAAATGATAGCATGTAGTATTTATAATTTTTTAAGCTAAATGTGGAGCTGATTTTTTTCAAACAACTGCAAGCGTGGGAATATTGCCACACTGGTTTTATTCGGCAATATTGTTTGTGCTCCACACTATTTTATTGCTATTATTATAAGATATTCATTGAAGAATACATTAGAACTCCGTTAATCCGTATTAATTGGGATGGGTGCTTGTTCAGATTTCCCGAAATTCAGTTAAAAATTGATGTGTTAAAAAAAATATAAGGTATAAGTATTCATTATTAGTATCCAAAGATAAAGTACTCTCTTTGATTTAAAAGCAGAACATCAGAATTTTCTACTATTTTAATTTGAAATTATTTAATTAATCTGTGACTGAAGAAACAACTGAATACACTGAGTGGTTGTTTGCTTATGAAGATTTTGGAGATTTATGCGTCCTAGCAGGATGGCTTATATCCTGGAAGTAATGGCGCAACAAGTTTTTCAAAGTTTATTGACGTAAGGCTTGGATCTATGTACCCGCAGACCCCGAAAAAGGGGAGAAGGAGGCCACACCATTTAGGGGTCTGCTGTCCAAGGAACTAAAAACTTACGTACATGATCCAAAACCAGGGTTCGCCGATACATATCAATCAATATATGTCTGATATTTATTTTGAAAATATGACATTTTGATATTTTCAATATTAATTTTTTTGAAGTACGACATTTACGATGTAAAAATTAAATGTTCTAATCATATTAATATTATTCTTTTATCATCAATTAAATAAAAGCAATAGAGTATAGGGGGACCCGGGGTAAAATGGGTAGCCGGGGTAAAAAGGGTATAGTTGCCTTTTTCTTGTTTTTATTCTACAAGACAAAATTTTTAGAAAAGAAAAAATTGTGTTGAAAATGTTTACATATCTGGCAACATTTTGACATGAGAAAAAAAATCTAGCAACTCATTTATACCAGATTTAACAGACATTTTATTTTTCAGAACACAAAACATGTATTCATAGTGAGTAATAAAGTTCTTTCTGAAAAAATTTACAGAAAGAGTTCTGGAAATTTTTTATTTGGATTTGATAGAAGAAGAATTTATCTAACAGAAGACTCAAAAAATAAGTAAATTTTAATAATAACAAAAATTTATAGTACTTTTAGTTGCGCGGGGTAAAATGGGTATAGCCAATGTTTTCGAGTTTGAGACATTAAATGCATGAAGATTAACAAGCTTAAATTATCTTTGCAAGACAGCTGTTAGATATTGTTCATGTTTTAAACTAAAAGTATGTTTTGTAAAAGTTTTATTAATAAGTACCCTGTATTTATTTGTTCTATTTATTATTTTAACTACTATAACTTATGCCAATTAGTACTTAAAGGCATTATATTTTTTGATTATTATTGATAGTTAATGATTACTGTAGGTTGGTAATTTACTGTAGCTTTACTATTATATACATTTACATTATAAGACATATTAAGTATTGATAGCAAATATAAGTCTTTTTAATTTCCTTTTAAAACCAACCATGCCCAGAACATAATCTACGTACAACCTCACACACAATCACAACAGAATCCTTATGTCTCATTGCAAAGTTGTACTGAAAAAACTAAATTCTCCTGCTGTACCTCTAGCATGAATGTGTACCTCTTTGTCCGCAGCCATTTTCAAGCACTGCAAAGGCTATGAAAAATTTACAAAAGAAATGCAAGTTGGGAGGGAAACACAGGTGGGAGAAGTTTTTACTACAGAGCAGGTGACTGCAAGATTGTATACAAAACCGGCAAGAAACACAAAAAAAAGCAAAAAAGAATTAAAAAAAAAATGTACGATTAATAAAAAAGGACATTAACAATAATTGATAAAACAGTCAATGAAGTAGACGTGAAAACAAGAGGTTCTCCCAGTAGTTAAACCCAGCCATTGGCGAATGGATTGTTGTTGAATTTGTGGAAGAAGTCGATTCACTACGAGTAATTCATAGGTTTAATCATTGAAATCTTAGCTAAAGGTGAATAATATACTGAGAAGTTAGCTACAAAATCATCTGCCGGATTATCCTCTATGCTCCGCAAGAAAGATGACATTAATTATATGCAGGCATCACAAGTTGTAAAAATACTACTTCAACCAAATCACAAGTCTTTGCTAATACACCTTTTGTTCATAAATTTAGTTCAGTAAACATTTTTTGTGGTTGTTTTGGATTAAAATTTTATGCTCCAATGCAATTCAACTCAATTTTCTTTTATTTTCTCCATTAGTATCAGTGTAGTTCAACTTTAAACAGTATATACCCATTTTACCCCGGTGTATACCCATTTCACCCCGAAGTATGGGGTAAAATGGGTATGCATCGGGGTAAAATGGGTATACATCGGGGTAAAATGGGTATACCCCTTTACTCTAAATTTAAAGCAAAAAGTAAACACAAACTATGTTCAAATTAGACCTAAGATACACAATGTATAGAATGTTGAACAAAAGCATGATTATGTTTCATAGTATTTCTGCTATGCGTCATTGAAATTAAAAAAGCTGTTTTTTATACCCATTTTACCCCGGGTGACCCTATTCATGTAACATGTTAATGTAATGTAAATAATATTATATTCCTTTTTATTTTCTATTCAGAAAATCATTTGTAATGTAACTATTTTAATTGGTCAGAATGAAAAATGTTATATGGATATGTACTGACTACTGCATTTTTTTAAAATTATTTCTGAAGCATATAAAATTTGTACAAGTAGTTAACCAAACAAAAATGAGTTAAACATCTCTTGCTTAAGCAATTTAATTAAAATTAATAGAAATGTATCAGTTATGCTACGATTTATTTCTAATAAATTAAATTATCACATTTCACAAATGATTGTAAATACCATTTTTATTTAAATGTCATTCAAAGTACTTAAATTTTTACATAAAATGTATATTTATGAATGTAAATAATGAAAAAAAACAAAAATTTTAAAATTGATGCATTATAATATATAAAATAAACAGCAGTGATTTGAGGAAGCAGTTAGGGTTTCATGACTTAAATTTGCACTGATTGAAAATGTCGGATACATGTCAAAATATCATGATATTTTCAAACCCTGTCCCAAACTAAGTATAACCAAGAAACTAAGAAACATTTTTTTTTAAATGTTCAAAAATATTCACTCAGATGTTAAATATTGTAAATATTTTTTTAATATTTCAGTCAGCGAGTCTTAATTAAGAGAAATACAGTATGTGTGCAAAAAATTAATTAGGACGAACTCGAAATTTTTCAAATGTTGTTTAAACTTATATACATGGTATAGTAATTTAATATCCTCCTCTAGCTTGAATGATGTGCTGTACAGGATTTGACATGGATTTCACTAAATTTGAACATAAATTTTTGACCTCGTCATTGTCAAAGCAAACTTTTATAACATTCTAAATCATTGTTTTCTTTGTTTAGCAGTCCATTTTTGACAGATGTCTCTTTAGAATGCTCCAGAAATTTTCAATGGGATTTATATTCAGGAAAATTACCTGGACAATTCAAAACTGTGAATTTCTGTGTTACCTTAGAAGTGTGGCATTGGATGGAGCAAAAACTTGTTGATAGATACCAAAGCCTACCCGTGAATGCTTGCATCATAGGCAAAATTTTTCTTTTAATTATAGAAATCTAATTTTTAGAATTCATCATTCTTTCAACCGGTAGGTACTAAGTTACCAAGTTCTTCAGAAGTAAAATAACCCCAAAACATACGTTTCTGAGAGTGTTAAGTTGCTTGAATTAGATATTGCTCCCCGATGGGTTCTCTAGCACATCGCATGACAAATCTAGGTCAAAACCCTTGCACAATGAAATGCGCTCTGTCGCTGAATAGAACCCTCTTCCAGTCTTGTACAATCGAGGATTGATAATTTGCATTGCCCATTGCCCAGTCTCAATATTTTCCCTTCATTGCAGGTATTAATAACTTTTTTTTTTATTAGAGTTCTTGCAAATATTCCAGATTCAATAAGCCTTCGTCGAATTGCTAATGAATCCACGTTCGTACCAGTGAGATAATAATTCTCTTTGATGATCTATACTTCTTTTGCAAAGATGTATTTTATTATTTTGAACAAAAAATTTGTCTGTTCAAGTTGTGGTCTTGTGTTTGCATCTACATTTAATCTTCTGTTTTGGAGATACTGTCTAGTCCTTGAACTCCAACTGCTGCAACAATATCCCTGTCACAGAAGTATGCTGATTAAGAATAACAATTCTACTTCTTTTCCTGGCTCTGATGTCTATTGTTTCAATGCAAGTCAGAATTAAACAGTTCACAATCTTTCGAAATAGTTATCTACTAGCTGCATTGTTTACCTACTTCTTTCTTTATGCAACTTTAAGTATCGACTGTTGCCAGAATGCTTTTGAACAAAACGTAATTAAATTAAAATCTAACTGTGTTGTTTGTCTATTAGTGACATGGAGTTGAGCCATGGTCCCACAATAACATTATGTTTACCAGCTGTAAAAGTTTATGAAAATGCTGTAGAGGGGTTACGTTAGGCCAGTCTCAACTTTTTTAATACTATTAATATTTTTTATTTTATGACCTATTATTCCTATAATGAAATCAGATGGTACAGTTATATTGAACAAATTTCATTCCAGAAAGTTATTTCAGTAGTCCTGAGTAATTTTCAGAAACTTTTTTTTTAAATGGTTTTCATCAAGATTGCATGAAAAAAGTTGAACTCCTTTCTTAAAGTAAGTTCTTTTAGTTCAATATAATTGGCAATTTCTTCATTTTTTGTCAAAAAGAAAAAAATTTTAACCATCACCTTTTCAGACCAAGAACGTCGGGTAGATTGGTCCACTCTTTGTAGGGCATGTTGGACCGGACCAACCTACCCCACTTAATTTAAAAACTTTTTTTACCTTAAATCTCAATAATTATAACAATATTCTAAGTGTTTGTACATTATACATTCATTTCATTTCATGTTACACATGTTTCGAAATAATAATAATAAAAACTTAGGGCAAAAAAAGCAAAGATAAGTTTTACAATTGTTTAACAAAAATTATACTAAATTAATTTTAGATTTATTTCATATCTCTGCACTTTTTTACCATTTATATTTTCAAATATACTTCTAAATTTTTGCAGACAATTATTTTCTAAGAGTAAAATATGCAATACATGCTATATAATAAATTTTCAGTATTAAACAAATATTTTTTGCTAAACAAGCATTCTACATAGAAACAAAATAAAACATAATTAATTGAAGGAATAAAAAAGTATACTTTTACTTAAGATTAGCTAGTTTCATTTTTTACATTTGATTTTAGAACTTTAAGCGGTCAATTTAATTGTAGATTTTCCTTGAAGTATAATGGTATAACAGGATTATTTTCTTTTTGGAGTTATTTTGTGCAATGCAATGAAGAAAAAAGAGCTTTTCCTGCATAGCAAATATTAATGTAACTTTACATAAAATTAACATATGACTTATCCTTCCAAAACCCAGTCCAATAAAAATGCTACTTCCAAAACTCTGGAAGTAGCAGTTTTATACTCTCGAATATTATTTAACGCATATTTAGTTAACTTTAATCTGCATAAATTGTGTCATGAATATTCAATGATTGATTTTTCTTTTTATTTTTAAAAAATAATTGTGTACTAATGGTGAATGCTTATTGCTGGTTTTAATTTAAGATTTATCAATTAAAATCAATTTAATATGTTATATTAATCTTCAAACTCCATATTTTTTCACCCTACACACAAAAGAGAATGAGGTAGTTATAACGTTTGATAGTATTTATCATTAACATTATGACAAATATTGTTTGAGTTATGCTGTTCAACGTGCCCCACCAGGCAGACCAACGTACCCCACCCGCAGGGCACGTTGGTCCACTTTACAAGGCTCTTTAAGAAAATTAATATAAACAAGCTGATGTGTGCATCATATGACTTCCTTTTACTCCAATTTATTGTCATTTCCCCATTATTGGCAATTTTAATGTGATTCAATAGTTTACACTCTAAATATCACCAACAGTGGCCAAGTGAAACCGGATTTTAAAAAAAAAATCGCCGAATTTGTCGCCGTGTTGGCAACAAAACTTGGCGACCAAAAGAATGGTGATATATTACTAAGTGTCCACCAAATTATAACACCACTTGAGTTTACATCAAAATCAACAGTGATCCCCCCCCCCCAAAAAAAAGGCAAAAGACCCCTTTAGAAACACCCGAATGCAACCAAAAGGGGAGGTATACAACTAACCCCCCCTCCCCCCAGGATTCTACGTACCAAATTTCAACTTTCTAGGACATACCCTTCTTGAGTTATGCTACATACAAACGTCACGAGAAAACGCATTGTAATTAACCCCGGAATAGTCAAAATGGATATTTCGCTTGTCTATGCGTTCTTAGGCACTTATCCAGTAGGGTGGAGCTTATTTTTCAACTATGAAAATATTAATCTCTTACCCTCTCATTTTGTTCCTTTGTATGAAAAAAAAATTCAGGCCAAATATTAGCACATTTAAAGATTATTTAGAGGTAGCTCAACAACTGTGAAATTTTTAACATTGCGGGATCTTTTTTTTTTTTTTTCGAAAAGCAAAAATTGCTTACTTTTCCATTATTTTATAAATAAACCTTGGACTTATTTTAACTTCACATATAACTTACTAAATAGCACCACTAGGCAGACCACAAATACCTAAAAGCCACGCTAGCTCTGATTTAGCCATTTTGTTTTAGGATGTGACATCTTTAGCTGCACAAAACACATTTGGTTATTTTAGCACTTTGTTTGTTTTCAATATTTTATTTTTGCTTCAGTTTTGAAAGCAAAATGACTGCAAAAGCCACAAGATCTCAAAGTGACTTGTATTTTCTTGGTGGGTCAGTTCCAGAATTAAAAGGTGGAAAATTGCCACCCTTCGTATGGCTCAAGGACATTTTTTGCATCATCATCTTGAATTGAAGAAAACCGTAAGACAAGCTTCAACTCCCCAACTTGCTGCTGCTTCGGACAGAACAAAAGTGTCAGACTGAAAGGCTTTCTATGTCATAGCAGAAACTGCAAAAGGCTTAGGATTCAATATCGATGAATTTTCTTTAAATAAGGACTCAATTCGCCGTCAAAGAAGGAAGGAAAGAGCTCAAAAATATGCAGACATAAAGGCTAAGTTTCAACCTAACGTCCCTCTAGTTATTCATTGGGATAGCAAATTAATTCCTGATTTAGTTCCAAAAGATAAAGTGGATCGCCTGCCTGTACTAGTAACTGGGAAAGGAATTCACCAGCTACTTGCAGTTCCCAAGCTAGCATCTGGGACAGGTGAGGCACAGGCTATAGCATTTTTTAAAGCTATTGAAAGCTGGGGAATATCAAACAACATACGTGCTATGTGTTTTGACACAACCAGTTCAAACACTGTCAGTAACTCGAATGCATGTGTTCTTTTAGAACAAAAGCTTGAAAAGGAACTTTTGTCCCTAGCGTGCAGGCATCATGTGTTGGAACTGATTATAGGTTTAGTGTTTCAAGTGTGCATGGGAGCCACATCTTCTCCTGAAATTCCATTATTCAAACATTTCAAGGAATTTTGGAACTTCATTGGCACCAACCAGTACGAAACTGGAATTTCAGTTCACGTAGTTGATGAACTGATAAAGGATATAAAAGAAGATACAATTGCTTATGAAAAAAAATACATGGGAGAGTCACATAACCAACTAAGAGGTGATTATAAAGAATTAGTTGAACTTGTGCTTATTTTCTTTGGAACTGCCCCTGTTAGAGGTGTTAAATTTATGTCGCCTGGAGCCATGCATCACGCCCGTTGGATGTCGAAATGTATTTATAGTCTTAAAATCTGGATGTTTAGATCGCAATTCAAGTTTACATCTAAAGAAGAGAAGAGATTAACAGCTGTATGCATTTCCATTGCACGTGTATACATGAAAGCATGGATATCAGCACCAGAAGCTGCAAGTGCTCCATATAATGGCCTGTTACTAATGAAGTCTTTGATTGAATATTCGGCTATTCATACAAATATCTCGAAAGCAGCTGCAAATAAGTTTTCCAACCATTTATTGTACTTAACAGAGGAACTAGTTTCGTTGGTTTTTTTTTTTTATAGTCATGTCAGTGCATCTACCAAAATAAAAATGGTTAGTGCTATGAAAAAAACCAGCTAAAGAAAATTCTAAACATAGGAAGATTGATCTTCAAACATTTGAGAACAAAAATTTGGATGATTTTGTAACAGCAAAGTCTATGTCACTGTTCCAGGCATTAAACCTGCCCGTAGATTATCTTTCTGTTGATCCAGCATCGTGGGAAACAAGAGATGACTACAAAGAAGCCAAAAAAATTATTCAAGCTTTAAATGTAGTGAATGATCATGCTGAACGTGGAGTGGCACTCATTCAGGAGTTCAGTGGACTGATAACATATGATGAAACGCAGTTGCAGTTTCTGCTGCAAGTCATCGAGGAACACCGCAGAATATACCCTGACAGCAGGAAAGTGACTTTATCTGGGACTGTTTCAAAATAATAACTTGTTTCCAGAACAATGCCAGGTGCATTTTATAACCCAGAAACCACCTTCTTTCATGTCTCAATTGATTTACAAGTGCTATATAAATAAATGTGTAATCATCACTTTTTGTCGAAATTTTCTCTATGTAACAAACTTCAAGTTCTTTGAGCTACCTCTAAATATCAAAATTTTTCATTCAAACTTCATATTTAGTGGTTTTTCATCAAAAGGAACAAATTAAGAGGGTAAGACCTACAAAAATTAAAACTTTATTTTTTCAGTGCAAATAAGCTCCACCCTATTATCCAGGAGTGGTCAAGTCGAGAAAAAAAACTCAACATTTATTCGGGGGTGAGCAAAATGGAAATTAAGGTCGACTTTTGGGTGAAAATTTCTTTGCAAATACAATACTTCCTTTTTTGTAAAAGGGAGTGAAAATGTTTATCAATTCAACGTTTGGTTGATGGTGTTGAAAGTGTTAAGGGAAACTTATTGTAAAAAATTAAACTGAGCATTAAATTTTTTGATGAGATAAAAAATGATAAGTTAAAAAGCGGACCAACGTGCCCCACCTCCCCTTACATATTCTTCAATTCCGAGGGGTTTCCTAAATTCGCCGTTTGACTGCTACATAGCTTGCAATTTCCATGCCGACACGCACACACAACAAGTAGGACCAATTGCAATAGACTTGTTGCACACTAAATTTCGGCGACTGTTTAGACCAGCATGGGGAATTTACTGCGGGAACGATTGTGCATTTAATAGTACCAGGTGATACTTTATAACAATACAGGGGTCAATCCAGGTTTTATTTTTTGGATCCCCATTTTGTGAAAAAGCAAAATATTTTTGTGAAATTTCGTTATTTTGGTGAAAAAACAAAATATTTTTGTGAATTTTCTTTATTTTTGTAAAAAGGACCTTCTTGTGATTTTTTTCTTGGAAAAGATTATATTAAAGCATTTTAGCTGTTGTATCGTTACAGAAAAGCCCTAGACAGGTTTCAGGGGTGATTGCAAGTTCTTGAAGAATACCTGAAAGCTGTCAAGAGAAAATGCGCTGCGGGGAGGGGGGAAGTAAGACCCTTAACATTTTATTCGTAATTTGACACATACATTACATTTATTGTTTTTTTACAAATATACATATTAGAGACGTACCGAGTAGCACTTTGGCCGAGTAGCCGAGTACCGAGTACTCGGCCTTTCACTACTCGGCCGAGTACCTTGTTACCGAGTACTCGGCCTTTCACTACTCGGCCGAGTACCGAGTTACCGAGTACTCGGCCTTTCACTACTCGGCCGAGTTACCAAGTACCAATTATGTTTTAAGAAGAACCACCAACACACATGTGATGAATTTTGAACTTATTGGAATAGTAGTATAGACCTCCTTGTCCATATAATAGTTTTTATAACTAAATTCCTGCTAAAATTTAATTACGCATTATATATACAATTTTGTTTGTGTCAAAAATTTTACAAAAAAATTGTTTTTAAAATTAAAAATAAATAAATAAAAGGTATGATTAATCAAGTTGGAATTAAAACAAATTACAGTAAAATCTCTCTAATGCGGACATTAACAGGACAATTTTTTTTGTCCGCAATATAGAGGTGTCCGCAGGACAGAGGTTTAATAATGTTATTTGCATTGGAACTGGGGAATTAAAAATTGTCTGCATAAGAGGGGTGTCCGTTAGGAGGAGTTTCACTGCATACAAATCAATTATAGTTCTAGTCCGCCAAACATAAATAATTTTTAAAAACAGATAAACCAAATGTGCAGGAACACCATGCCCGGACTGGCTCCTGTTCGGGTTGTCGGCTAGGTGCTGAAAAGGGGCCCCATAAGGGGGGTCCGGTTAAAAATTTTGAAAGTTAGGTGTTCAGAAATGCCATTTTGCTCTATTTTGGGACTTGTAAAGTTACTGAACATAAGGTACAATTTTATGTATAAAAAATATATTTTTAAGAATTTGCTTCACCTACTCTTCATTAAAACGAATTTTCATTCCGTATTTACAATACCTAAATTGTATGAAACTTGTAAAAAATGATATTAAACTGCAAAGTACAATTAGTAACGAACAGGTCTGCAAGTCAGCCAAAAGAACTTACTGCAGATGCATTTATTTTTAAAATCAGTATAAAACATAAGAGTTTGAATACAGTAATATTCAACAATTAAATAGAGAAGTTACTTCGCAGGATCAATGGGTTAAAAATTAGAATTATATTTGCTTAACGTTATTTTTTATACATAAATATATATTGCTATCGCTAAAATATTTTCAGGGATAGAAAATTGATTTACATTACAATTTAAAATTATACATACTTGACCCCTTTCGTGTATTCAAAAAAGATCATCATGATGGAGATTCTTTCTCCAGATTTAATATTTACATCTCCATCTCGCTACTGTGTAATATGAAACAATTCAAATGCTTTAAAATTTTAGCTACAGATTTGGTGTCCTGCCAGTGAGTAGCTAGTCTCAAAATGTCAGATAGCAGTGAATAAAATTGTTGAGTTAATCTAAAGAGAAAAGATAATTTTTAGCAAGAAGGCGAGTTCTAGTTCTAATCTATGTCTAATTCCAGAAACTTCTTTCATATGATCTGCTTCCAAGCTTCCAGCGTCTGGTGTCCACATGTTTTAGAGTAACAATTTGACAATGAGAGGAAAACATACCTCCCTCCCCACATGAAAGTCGATTTCCGTCTGATAACGGATGAAAGGTTTTTACAGTCCCTCCAGAGAGAACACCTGGGGACCCACGTCCGAAGGTAGTTCTCGCATGCCGATGCTTCAATGAGAAAGATAAAAGTTTAAAATAATGATAGCCGCTTGTTTCGCTCCTTGCTTTAACTCCCACCTTTGCCTGACAGAGCAACAGAATGAGCGGTGAATAACGCTGCCGCGAGGGATGAAACAAGTAGTGCATCGCAGTGTGCTGACATTGAGTTTTCACTTGACGGGGCCCCCAGCACATCCATTACTCAAACATTTATTTTAAAAATGAAAAAAAAAAGTTTTTTTTTTCGAAATCGAAGAGAACATGCCACTGAACTTTTGACAAAATATCTGTCCCGAAAAAAAAAAAAAACATCTAGTTTTACCAAAGTAAAAATCATATCGGTGAGAGTAACACGCAAAAATTAGTCAACAGCTTATGATATGGAAAATGTTCAATTAAAAATTATTCGTTTATGAGAAAAATTTATGCTTTTGTTCTCCTAAAGCATACCAAATTATTAGAACCTGATTCCCGATTACTGAATTGGCTGCGTCCTAGGGGCCCCCAAACCAGGGCCTTATTAAGGTATCAGGGGGCACTCCCCCACCCTCGGAAAAAAAAACAAAAGTTTACGAATCAAATTCAAAGAGATGGAAACCCAGTTGAGACAAAACTGATTTTTGAATAGACTTACTAGGCGTGGCGAAGTCCTAAGGCCGCCACTCTTTAGGGACCCCAAAACGGTTGACACTTTTTATGCTCATGCAGAAATTGTAAGGTTTCAATACATAGGAGCCCCCCGAAAAAGCGTTTGGCCTAGGGTCCCCTGATATATTAATCGGGTCCTAAGAGGAGGGGGCCTAAAAAGTTATATTTGCCCCGCGGTCCCACCTGGAACCACAGGGCAGAACCTTGTGTGCTACAAATATGAAACTAGCAAGACCGATTTTGGAAAAAAAAGTGAAGAATATGATCAAAATAGTTGCAAAAAAAAAAAAGAGATCGCGCAAAAAATTTTCCTCCCCGTTTAGGGGCCCTCCTCGTTTGGGGGCCCTCGGCGGTCGCCAACTAGCCGACCTGGCCAGTCCGGGGCTGAGGAACACTGCAGACACGTGTTTCTGCCCCCCCCCCCCCCCCCCCCCCCCGTTACCAGGAACGTCTTTTTCAGTGCATAACATGTGAGCTGAAGAACGTAAAGACATTCGACAAAAAAATCCAACTTTCGTCGGATGCCTTTAAATTTATCAGCTCCCATTTTGTGCATTGAAAAAGGAATTCCTTGTAACGCCAAAACACGTGTCTGCAGTGTTCCTGCACTGTGTTTTTAACGTTGTTTTATTTCCTTTTATTTTTTAAGCAAAGGTATTTTTACATTTTTTATAACTAATTTTTGTTTGTAGCAAAAATCCATTTTTAATATAAAAACTCCATATTTTCTATATTTACCTTTTTTGCATAATTTTTAATAAATAAGTTTTATTAACTTTGGGGACATTAAAATAAAGATTTATTCCATTGAAGCATTAAAAACTTCATTATTCTCAAAATTTTAATTTGACTTATAAATTTTAATTGTAAATGATTGCAGAATATAATGTTTGCTCTTTTTTTTTTATAAATTTTAGTATTTGTCTTGGACAATATTAAATTTTTTACAACTACTCGGTATTGGCCGAGTATCTGATCAGAATTTGGCCGAGTACCGAGTACTCGGCAAATTGGCCGAGTAGACCGAGTACCGAGTAGTTACCGAGTACTCGGTACGTCTCTAATACATATGCAAGGCACACTTTCTTAAGGTGAAAGTCTCACAACAGATTTCCTGTTTGCCCCTCTGAAATACTTTTAGAGCAATGATAATTGCACATGCTGTTGAACGTAATGATAACTCCTAATAAATACAATATGAACAGACTTAAAGATATCACATATTTCTTAACACAGAAGTGAAATATTCATTAAAGATTCCATCTATGTGTTTGAAAAACTTAAAAGTAATTAAAACCCAAAATAATACTGCACCAGCATTCAGCGTTTAATTTTTTGGCTTTTGACGTTCTTACAGAGTAGGTATTTGCATTTAAAACTTTGCAATTTAATGATGTTAATAAATATGTAAGAAATTTTATTTGTTTGCCTCTTAACAAGGTACAGTAAACATCAAAAATGCGAAAAATTCGTTTACCATGGTGGATGTAAGGAAATCAAGATCTTCAAAAGAAATAAAAATATAAAAACAGCATATAAAAGAATTTTATTTTAGGTAAAGTTATTTTAGAATTGGATTTTGAAACTCAACACAAATTAATACTAAATATGTATTTCGTAATCAAAGTAAAATTTAGGGTTTTCCTGAAAACAAGCCACCAATCACAAGCGTTCCTCTCCCGTCCCCCCTCTGACGCTCTCAAGCAAAAACACCTCACGCAGCAAGCAAAAAGATAAGATGGGGGAAGGTGGAAGAGGGATAGGCTTTCGCATAGATGCGTACACATTTGCGGTTAAAATATATTGTGAAAAGACTGCCTTTTTATACATTTTTGTGAAGGAGCTGCTTTTACGATGCAGAATTTTGTGAATGGTGCCGCTTTTGCGATGGGGAATTTTGTGAATGGGGCCGCTTTTGCAATGTGGAATTTTGTGAATGGTGCCGCTTTTGCGATGGGGAATTTTGTGAATGGGGCCGCTTTTGCAATGTGGAATTTTGTGAATGGGGCCGCATTTGCCATGCGGAATTTTGTGAAGGGGCCGCAAAGCGGCCCCAATTTGGCATTGAATCAACCCCTGCAATATAAAAATCTGATGTGGACACCACACTACTTCTTTTAACGTCTATTACATAATCCATGTTTTTTAACAACTTAAAAAAATGGATTCATGCACTACTGTGCGCACTCATTACAGGAAAGAGAAAAGACAAAATATGGCTACTTTTTCCTAACAGTGCCTTGGAGTACGCAAAGAAACACTTCAAATATTTTCATTCCTTGTTTGTAAATGGAAAAAAGCGTTTTACAAAGATTATTTTTTATAAAATCAACAATTTTAACTTGATGTAATGGATAATTCTCTAAATAACGCCAAATTGAAATCAGATTGGTAACAATTTTCTTTTCCCTCAAATGTGTCTGCACCTTGACTGTATATCACAAATTTGGCGACCAAGTGCTTGGGGATATATCACCAAGTGTTTGCCAAATTATAACATCACTTGAGTTTGCATTGAATTTAACACTGATTTTCCCCAAAAAGGTGTAAAAGACCCATGTAGGAATATCCAAATACAACCAAAACGGTGGTGCACAATTAGACCCCACCACGAGTCTATGTACTGATTTTCAACTTTCTGTGGCATGCCATTTTTGAGTTATTTGAGATATGTACATACAGACATCCCGAGAAGACTTGTGGTAGTTAACTCGTGGTAGTCAAATGGATATTTTGGCCATCCATACGTTCTTAGGTACATATGCACATGCAGTCAGGCCTAGAAAATAACTCAACATTCATTCGGGGGTGAGTAAAATGGAAATTTAAGCTGATATTTGAGTGAAAAAAATTTTCACGAATACAATACGTCCTTTGCTATGTAAGAGGAAGTAAAAAGTAACAATGTCTGACATGTTATTTAATTCATTCAACTCTATGTTGAAAACATCTTAGATGGTCTTTTTTAAAATTTCCCTTCAATTTTTTGTCTAGGCTTGCAAAAGAGAAATTAATGTATGAAAAGGAAGTCCAAAAAGAAAAAGCAAAGCTTGAAAAAATGCAAGCTACAGGAGAAGATAGTTATTTGGTGAGAAAGCAGGTAATGTGTGATGTATTTTTAGTGATTTAATGTAACATTTATTTACCTTTTTTTTTTCTTTCTGTTTGAGTTTCTTCACAAAACATTTGCTTTAAATTTTTATTGTTTTTTTTAAATTATTCAGGACTGATTCATTTTTTTTTATAATTTTTGATTAAATGCACAAGGGTAGGAAATTTGCTTCAATTGCTCCAAACTGCTCCCATTTTGAAATCCTGCTACATTCTGCTTCAAAAACGGAAATTTGCCGATTCTGCCACAGCTTACACCAAGAATGAAATAAATTAACATTTTGTTTTTAAAAACTCAAGAAAGTTGTAAGTAAGCAGATACAGGATTGCATCACAAGCAACTTGTATGCTGTGAAATGTAAGTTAGTTAGAGAAAATGTAATATTTAAATGGTTATAATTAAATTAACACACGAATGAGTTCCAGAGAGGAACGAAGATCAATTTTTAGTGCCTATCGCTTAAAGTTTTAGGCTTGATTGTTTTGTTTTTTTTTTTTTTAGTATGGAGCCTTTTTATGAAAAAAATAAAGTGAAGTTCCGTGATGGACTTCTTAATATTTCTGAAATACATTTACACTAAAAAGAATGAAACAAAAAAATTTTGAAAAAAAAAATAGAACCAACTTCAAAATTGCTCTAAAAGGTGAAAAATAATTTTATTCTTTAAGCACTATCAATAATACTTTTAAACATAATTTTTGAAGTTGACGCAAAAATGATTATCATTCACAGCCATAACTCAACTACAACTAAATTTAACCAGGCCCAGTTTCTTCACTGCCACATACTTTATGCATATTTGAGTAATGATATAACGTTCCTTCCCCCTTCGGATTATTTTCTGAAAAAAATATGAACGAAACATGGTTACACTGGATTTTACTTTTTGGTTTTGTGCCAACTTCAAAAATTATGTGTAAAAATATTATCAATGTTGTTTAAAGAATAAAATTATTTTTCACTTTTTAGAGCAATTTTGAAGTTGGTTCTATTTTTTTCTTTTTTTTCTTTTTTTTTTTTTTCAAATTTGTTTTATTAGTTTTAAGAATCTGAAACATGTATTATGTTCTTCTCTTTAAAAAGCCTGTTAATTGTTCTTTAAACTGAAATATTTTTTATGTACTTGTAGGAAGAAGTCGTCAAAGAATCTATCATGATGATCCCTGATACAGTGAAACGCTACAACATTGCTTATACTGAACTAAAGGAAATTCTTGTATGTATACATTGTTATGTTACCAGTTTATTGTTATTTTATTGTCATCATAATCATGTTGTGTATTTTAGATCAAAGCTTAATATATCATCAGATTCACATTTGATTAGGGTTTGAAATGTGTTTCAAATTTTGGAAAATATGTATTTTATAGGTTGTAAAAGTGGGGGAAGGAGAATAAGCCGATAAATGCTTTTATAATTTTGAGATGCGCTAGAGGTTTAAGTTATCAAATAACATTGCTACTTTTTCTGTGGTTGTAAAAGTGGGAAGGGAGAACAAGCCAATAAAGGTTTTTAGAATTTTGAGACTAGCTAGAGGTTTAAGTTATCAAATAACATTATTAATTTTTCAGTGGTTGTAAAAGTGGGAAGGGAGAAGAAACCATAAAAGGTTTTTAGAATTTTGAGACTAGCTAGAGGTTTAAGTTATCAAATAACATTATTAATTTTTCAGTGGTTGTAAAAGTGGCAAAGTTAGAAGAAGCCAATAAATGCTTTTAGATTTTTGAGATGTGCTAGAGGTTTATGTTATCAAAATTACATTGCTCATTTTTCAATTTGCAATGTACCACAACTTATTCTTCACATATAAACCATGAAGATGAATTTCTCCACTTGAAAGTTTTAATTTTTAATAAGCATTATGGTATGACTCAGCAGATTGATCAACAGCCCCATGCAACTATATGTGCTTGAAACAAACTATGATACGGCTAATGTTACATTAATAAAGTTCTCTTACCTCATGTTTGCCTTTTCTTTGGTGCTGTCGGTGACAAATTTGTTTTCATAGACGAAAACTCAACATGTCAGCAAACAAAACTGTTTTAACAGTGAAGATGTTTCAAAGTTTGGGCAATTCCATGAATAATTTTGTGAAAATTACTTGATCATTTAACCAGATGAAATCCAAAGCATTTTGTGCGTAATTTTCATTATTAAAGTATTTTTTTTCAAAAAAAAATTATATTACAGATATTAATTATAGTTTTTCTCTTTAAACTTCTATAATTCTGAAAGCATAGCCAAATTGATATTACTTCTTATTTAAAAACTAACTTAGAGAGATAAGAATTTGTCCTGTTTAATAGTTTAAACCAAAGTTACCGAGTTACTTTTTATCGTTATTTACCCTTCACAAAAAAATATGTAGATTACTGTTTCATTGATGCGTTGAATATTTTATAGTTTTAAAACTTAAATTAAAAAGCATAGTTAGATTCGAGTTAAAAGTACTAAATATTAAAGTAGCTACATCTGATCCTCAGATAAAGGACATTTAGTTTTAAAGCAAGATTTAGATTACTTAGGCAAATGTTGGTCAAAATGCATTTTTCTGATGTCAGTTTTGACCGTTTTTTTCCACTTTTGGCAAAAACGTGCCAATTCTATTAAAAAGCGATCGAAATCACAGGCAACTGTTAAACTTTAAAAGAAATTTGGCAGTTAATATGTTTGTTGAGAGATAGAGAAAATTATCGAAAATTCTCAAACTGTACAAGTACTCCCTTGGAGAAGCCCCCCCCCCCCAGCCTCCCTCCATGTTCATGATAAAAATTTGAAAAATTTGTTTGTAACTGAATAATTCATCTTTTGTTTTGCTTAATTTCCCCTTGGATAATTTTACTGTTTTTGACGCACCTATTTATATTTTATATTTATTTACATGGCAGTATATGCACGGGGGCTGCTCCCTACCTCCCCAAATCTTTAAAAACTATTCAAGTATAACTTAAAGCGTCAAAATAATGTGTTAATCTAGACCATTGCACTCTCTTAACAAAAATTATTAGTATACATAAGCTTTTATTTGCTTTGGGCAATTAGCATATCAGACATGTTACGTCCGTAACACTTTTTTGTTACGTCCGTAACAAATATATAAATTTCTATCATAAATTTTACAAACCATATCCATGAAAACTTTATGGTTTTAGAAAGCTTGAAATCTCTAGAACAAGCTTTTCAAAGAAAATTTTACAAATCTATGAATAATTCACAGGAACATTGGCAATTGTATGACAATATACATTTTGCTGTTTTCTGAGTTACGTCCGTAACAGGCAGTTTTTAATTTTTGTTACTTTTTGTGATAAAGCAATCTGCACCCAAATTTTCGATAGCATTAATAACACCAAACTATACAACAGAAAAAAAAAATTGCAGCTTTTTATGAAACCAAATTGAAATTATGCGTGTTTAAAGTCTGATTGTTACGTCCGTAACGGTGGAATTGCCCTATTACCAGCATGTTCTTCAGACTTTAAACTCATTGAAAATGTTTGTATTATCTTGTGGAGAAAGCTTTCAGATCAGAAATATTCTCTAAGAACAAAAACACCCTCATCCCTGTGCTGAAAGAGAGTAGGATTGATTGCCCCAGCAGCTGGTAAATCTTTTTGTGCAAAGTGTGCTGTTAAAAATAGTTTTCAATTTTAGCATTCATGCATTTTTTGTTTTTCATATAGATTTTTACTTGTGATATTGCTATGGGACTAGAATATATAACTGGAAAGGCTAACTACAAAGGTCAGCAAGTAATTTTGCTTTGTGTCCAGATACTTTTGAAAATTTTAATCGAGGTCCAGAAAACAACCCTCATGTTCTACTCTAACCATTAAAATCTTATGTCTGTCCTGCAATCACTTCCAAAATACTAGAAAAAATGATTAAAATGGTGCTTAAAGGTATTGTTGTCTGGGTAAAAATATCCTGATATGAATAATAGCCGATGATTGAGTAACATATGTTTCAACAATGAAACTCAGGTAACGGCATGATCATTTGATAATGTGTGTTGGTAATGTTTAACATGCAGGGAAAGGATTTATTGTGACAAAGCTGAACTGGATCGGGTAACTTAACTGTTTTACCGGTAAGACTGCATCATTTCAGAGGAATGAAGGAACGAAAAGAGTTTACTGGAGTTTAAGATTCATCCACTGGAGTTAGCAAGGGTCTGTCCAAGTTCTTTCACAGGGTTGGTTTTTTGTGAAAAATCAAATAATTTTGTGAAAACTGAATTAATTTTGTGAAAAATCAAATAATTTCGCAAAAGAAAAAAAAAATGTTAAAACGAAATACTTTGTCCAATGGTTTAAGTTTCATGCACTTTTACACTAGAGCGAAGTAAAATTTAAAATAACAGATTTTTTTTTAAAAATACCAAGCACTTTTCATAATGCACTCAAAAGGACTCAAAATAACTTTTCTGGATCAGAAAGGACAATTTAAGAATTCCTGTACTTTTCGAAAATGGGGCATGCTAAAACTCCCATAGTTCCTAGCTCGCCCAGGCGGATGTTGGTATGAATTACTTCCGGCTATCCCGCCACATTCGTCTTGCCGTAGAAACTGAGGAGTTCCGATGCGTCTTCAATGATACTATGCTCTTTTTTTTATTATTATTATTTTCGACGAGATTTGTTTTTCCGCTGAAAGATTTATGTGAATATTTTCTCAAACCATCAATATATTTTTACCATAGACGTAATTTTTAATACCCTTCCTGTCGCAATTCCGATTGAAATAGTTGAAAGTGTCACTAAGTACAATAAACTTTGAGCGTGAATTGCTTATTACCAAACAAATAAGGAATAGCATAAGGATTTCTACTTTGGAAGAAATGTGCATTTTTCTATGTATAGATAAGTATGTATACATATTAGGAAACTTATTTATTTTATACCCACTGTTGTTTTTTGCTGTTAGAGGTGAAATAAGTTAAAAATTCAGGTTAAAAAAGATTAACATCGATGTTTAGCATTTTAAGGAAAAAAAATGCATCGAACAAAAATAAAAACAGGGTTCGTACGGGTCATGGAAATCCTGGAAAGTCATGGAAAAAAAATAACAGAATTTCAGACCTGGAAAAGTCATGGAAAATTGAAATTTTCATTGAAAGTCATGGAAATTTATTTCAAGTCATGGAAAAATGTCCTGGACAAAGAGAAAGGAACAGTAGCTAAAGGAGCATTAGAAATCTTGAGTGATTTAACAGTATACATAGCACATAAAAGTTATTAAAAGCGGAAAATTGAACGAGCCAGGAATCAAATCTGAATTTTGAAATCTCATTGCATCCACTTCTGTTGCAGCCGCTTGCCATTTTTTGCGATGTGATTTTACTGCCTGGACATAACTTATTTTGAATTTTCTGTTATTTTCAACACTTCTTATGTTTCATATTCTGTAGTAGCAAAATTTCACGTTCTGAGTTTTGCCACGCCTACTGAAAAAAAAAAAAGCAATTCAGTTGCATGCAAGTTCGATTCCATCACTCGTAAGGACTTTATTATTAAATTTATCAGAGTTTATCTTAATTTTGTTGAATGTTTTAGAAAATAAAGATCTTACGTCAGGCGATAGAATACAGAAAACGAAGAATTCTAATGCTCTAAAACAGTAGTGCCCAACATACAGCACGCAAAACTAATCCATGCGGCCCACTGCTTTTAGGTTCAATGTCGGGAATTAAACGTGTTCTGGAATTTCTGAACCTATTAATTTATATGCATTTGAAAATATGCAAATTTGTTAACAAAACAAATATACTTTTGAATCAGAAGATTGATTCATTACTGAATGGTTTTTTTTCAAAAACGATCTGATTTAGAAACATAAAGAACTAAACTATGTGACTTTACTTTAAAGAATCAAAATACTGTCAAGTTACGTGGATGATTAAAGGCACTGTTGGACACTAAAAGGCAAATTTATTGAAACTTAGTGATGACTCATTCAAGCTTTGTTCCATTCAATGTCATTGTGCCTGTTTTTAAAGAAAAATATCAGACATTTAAGCATCATCATATTTGCTTCACTGCATTTTTACTTTACTTAAATTTATATGATGAAGACAAATAAGAATAGTTTAGTTTTTTAAGTGTGCACTTATATTTTTTCCATAACGAGTAAGTGCTTCAATGAGGCTGTGGCATTCATATGGACATTTTGCTAATGCTCATTTCCAAATATAACCAAGCTTGAGATTAAATAGTGCTATTCTCTTCGTGTAGCGAGGTCATGAAAATTTTCATTGAAGTCATGAAAAAGTCTTGGAAAAGTCATGAAATTTTTTCATCCAAATAGAGTATGAACCCTGTAAAAACTGATTATTAATAATTATGATGATAGTAAGGGCATACTGCTTACAAGGTCCATTCTGTTTTGTAGTTTTCTATTCAGTGTAAATCGAAATTGTTAGCATTAAAGGGAGTTATTATTGTTTTCTACAACCAGGGCTGTGGAGTCTTAGTCGGACTGATTTTGGAATAAAGGAGTCGGAGTCGTTAGAAAACATGCCGACTCCGACTCCGGGCTTCTTTTTTTCTTTCCTTTTCACTGACTCTCCTTGCATTTTTAAAAAATTGATTACCGATTGGTTCGATTACATGTATAAAAAGATACTAATGAGAAAATAACTGCCATTATGGCAATCAGCTAGCTTGAATGCTTACCGAACTTTCTGTAACCGTCCCCCAGTTTGCTTGCTTTTTAACTTAACTAATAGCAACTGTCAGCAAACGGTTTTGTTGAATAACATTTTCAAGTAATCACTTTCAAATAAAAATAGAAATATAGTGTTTTGTTCTATCTCAGTTTAAAATAGTAAAAGAAACGTAACAATTTAGTAAGTCGACGCCCGTAGCTAAGGTTGAAACGTTTAAGTGTAATCGGCAAATTCAAAGAAGTTCTGGCTAGAAAGCACGAATCCAAAAGATTCGATGAAATAATCTAATGTTTTTTTTCTTTATTAAGACTATTTCTGTAAGCTTGGTTCTCACTAAAAAGTATGGAACAAAATAAGTGTAAATGATTTCTTGATTACAACACTCAAGAATTGCAGTTAATCTTAAAATCTTCATACTTAGGTTAATTCTAAAGCAGCCAATAAAATTTAAATTAAAAATTGAGCGAAGAAGAAATATAGGTATAGTAAAAGCTATTCGTACAAATTTGTATACCGCCGCGTTTTGTGTTAAACTAGCTCCTAACGTATATGTGCCCTATATTTTCGTTGAAATTTTATTGATGAAATATAATTTAAAATATATTCGCGAAAATTTTCAGAATTAAAGGATTTATATTTTTTATAAACTCTGAAATTAACTTTGGGTGTCATCTACAAGATGGATATCACCCGGGGCAAACCACTCCCTCTCAAGAACTTGTATTTAGAAAAAAAGTTTTTTTCTCTCTCAAGCTACAGCTTTCAAAAATTGAAAGCACACGATTTGATCAATATATATTTGTTAAACATTAAAGGGGGGCAAATTACAGATAATCATTTTCAAAATTTTTAAAAGGGGTTTTTTAGTCATCTCACTTTTAACTCGTAACTATTGGAAAGTTTGATTTTTAAATTGAATTTATAACGTTGTATGACGTCTTGGGTTTACAATAAAAAACAAAATGCGAAATTTTCATAAAAAGGAATTAATATTTCAATCTCTGTTAAGAGGTTTTCCCCCTTCCCTTGAATGGAGAGAGGGAGTTGAAAAAATGCAATTAAAAAAATTAAAAAAAATCCGGAGTCGGAGTCGGAGTTGGAGTCGGAGTCGGGCGTTTCAAAATCCAGGAGTCGGAGTCGGCCATTTTCCTTCCGACTCCGCAGCCCTGTCTACAACATGCAGATGAAATGAACAGCAATACCACTTATACTGCACCTCACTAACAGAAGTGTACATATGTTTGAAATCTTAGTAGCCTATTTTAATTTTTTTTTTTCATTTACATCACTTAGTTTGGAGATAAAGGTGTCTTGCCTAGTTGTTTTTATCAATATTTTGAATTAATACCTGAATATTTGTATTACTTAATTTCAAATTTAAATTTTAAAGAATGTATTTATCACTTATATTAGTATTTGAAAATGTTACGTACATATTAAGTTAATTTTAGTTACGTACATATTAAGTTCTTTTTCTTAATCAACTGAAATCAAAATCTTATGCATAATAATACCAATAGATTTTTAGCTGTTGAAATTACTTTTTATCCGTCTTTAGTTTATAGTCTTAGTTATAAATTAATGAATAAATTGGCCATCTTGGGGAGCGGGTGCTAAAAATCCTTTTCCACCAAACTTAAAAAAAATTTAATGTATTTAAGTACATAATATTAGTTGCACACCGAGGGGTGACAAACCCACAGGGCGTTTCATCTTAACATACATGGCCAATACCAGTACGGTAGTTTTTTTCCTGTTCCTGTGCATATGAGGCCTGTTAGACCTCCCCCCCCCCTTCCCCCGAAAGTAATTTATATCTGCTACAGTGCATAAAAGTATTTTTGTATTATATTGTTAGTGTACTACTGGTACATATTTCACATCTGTATAAGTGTTTGCATAACCTTTAAATATATTTTGTGTTTCAACTAAAATATATGAAATTCATCCTTATAAAATGGTTGCAATGTTATTATACTTAGCTACCGTTATTAATACTTTTTTTTTTTTAAACATGTGACCTTTGTATTTAATTTGAATGTGCTTCGGTTGAGTGACCCCTTTGCTTGATACTCTTTAGCATAACTGCTTTGAATATATATATATTTTTTTTTTTCCAATTTTAAAAGTAAAAACAAGAGTCTTTGATAAGGTATAAAAATCTAACATAGCTTTCATATCTAATTCTTTTTCAATCTGATATAAAAATAAAATTGTCATTCTATCTTCCATTGTCAAATTTTGCACACTTTATGGGAGAATAAAATTATAATTTAGATAAAAACGATTAATAAGAAATTTTGTACAGTTTGATGTGTGAATGTAAAAAAAAAGAAAGAAAAAGAAGATGAAATTTTTGAAAAATATGAGAGCGGTAACATTTTAGGTTTTCTTACACGTTACATTTTGACCATCAACTAGAGAAATGTTCATTCTGCAAAAGAATTAAGCTGCAGCATATAAAAATTTATTCTAGTGTCAAATATTGCAGTTTCGAACATCGAAATAAAAATATAAATATTTTTAATAATAAATAATTACTAAATGGTTGTTCTTTACAATGGGAAAATATTTAACTAAAATGTGAGAACATTTTATGTTAGCCGCAGAATTATTGAAATACCACAACTTTTTTAATTGATAGTTTTAACCATCATTTGAATACTATCCATTTTTCCTGGTACTTCATTCAGATTTAGACCTCTGTTTTAACCTCCATAACTTTTAGTTTTTCTCTCAAAGTTGAAATAGTAATCTCTTTATTTGTTATACATTAAATTCAAAATTGATTTTGCTTCCTCGCGTAAGGAAAATCACGTATTTAGCACTGGAAAAAAATAGATTTCTTCCTCGCATACGCTCAAGCACGTTAATGGAATGACCGAAAGTAAAGAATACCAATTGCACATGTTGCGCCACCTAGTGACCAAGTTTGTCCCAAGCATGCCCCATTCCAAAGAAATGACACTGCAAACGAAGAAAAGTGCAGTTTAAGTCATGAAGCGAATTTATTTTCATTATCTAGCTTTCAATCATAACATTAAGTGCTGAAACACATATTTTTCTTATTGGGAAAGTTTGATTTAAAATTTTCTAGAACTGCACTTTTCTTTGTTTGTGGTGTCATTTTCTTGGAATTTTCGAAAACTACAGGAATTCTTCAAATGTCCTTTCTGACCCAGAAAAGTTATTTTGTCCTTTTGAGTGCATTATGAAAAGTACTTGGTATTGTTTAAAAAATTCTGTTATTCTATTCTTTTTAGTGTATATGTATTTCAGAAATAGAATAATTTTACCCTTATGAAACTTCACCTTATTTTTTCATATAAATGCTTGGTACTAAAAGGGAAAAAACCTATATATGTGTCTAAAACTTCAAGCAGTTGGCACTAAAATTTAATCCTTGTTCCTCTCTAGGATTTATGCTTGCTAATTTCATGCTTGCTTCAGAGAAGCCTTGATTCAAAATTTTCATTATGATCGCTTTTAACATTACTGTTGCAAGGCAACAAAATTTGTAACAGTGGGTTTTATATTTAATAGGGAAATCACTTGAAATTTGCTATTTTCCATCCTAACTGAAATTAAAATTTTATTTTAGAATTTGAATTTTTCAGCGCTAAGTTGTACCTTTGGATTAAGCAAATCATTTAGTGAAATCCCGAAGTCTCTAAGCGGTCTAGTTGCAGAGATGTAAGCAAAACCAGGCCTCAGAATTTCTCCGTGACAATCAGGCCAAGTATAATAAAAGTGCTTAAAAAGAATCCATTTGTAATAGCAAAAGTACTTGTATGGAGATTGAAGATTAAATATTTTACCATGAGCCCGAGCCCGAAACATATTACAAGTTCTAGAGCGCAAGCCCATTTCAGACCCAGGCTCGGGCTCTCCGGTTTCATCTCTATCGTAAAGGACAATTTTCTGATCTGAAAATAGGGTTCCATTAAGCTTAATTATACTTCTAAATCCCCCCCCCCCCCCAGTGTTTTTACAGCCTTTTTTTAATTTGAAGGAAGTGGATGAACTTTTTGGGTATTTTTCACAGGCTTTCGAATGATGTTAAAATTGAACTGATCGGATAAATATTTCGGGTAGAAAGAGACATTTAATGAAATTTTCAGGTCCTAAAATTAAAATTTGAATGGTTTGGTTCTTTTTTGGCGTTTGACCCCCCCCCCCCCCCCCCCCCCCTACGTTCCTTCTCGGGTGCTCAAGCACCTCCATCCAAATTTGGTCAAGATCCGACGTATACTTGTTTTGTATGGGGAACATACACACACTCATATAGTCTGTTTTATTTATTTAGATTATTTTAAATACCGTAACATCCCATTGCAATGAACTTCAACGGACTGCAAATTTTGTTCATTGCAACAGAAATTTTGTTGTAATGGAATTCAAGCAGTGTAATGGAAATTAAATTGGGACTAAAAATTTATTTCATCGAAACCAATTTTTTGTTGTATTGATATTTACTGTAACGGAATTTCACTCTACTAGCACATTTAAACGGGAAAAATTAACCTTTCTAGTTGAGACTTTTTTTTTACCTTTGAAACCCTAATAATGACTTATATGTTACCTTATTCATAATACATTCTAAAAAATAGCAGTTGTTTTAAACCTTCCAAGTTACTGACTTGATTTTTATTCAATATCATTTTGTAATTTTTTCTAAAAATATGTGCTTCTTCATACCGATATATTTTATGATTCCTTTTTAGGATAATGAATTAGAACTTGCTGAAAGTGAAGAATATATAGCCGCTGCTGAAGTTTTGAAAGAGACATTTAAAACTATTGAAGCATCTAATTGAAGCATCATTAGTATTTTGTATTTCATGTATGTTACTTGTATATTGTGATTACCAATATTTTTTGTACATTATTTTGAAGTAATTATATATTAATTACTGTTGCCATTTTTTGTGTTTAAAGTGTAGCTTTTCCTTTTATTTGAGTTTCTTTTTACGTGCATTATTTAAAAATAATTAGCACTGAAATTTTTCGTTTGGCAAAGATCAATTTTCCAAAAATCCATTTTTTCTTACATAACTATTAAATTATTTTAATTGCTTTGCTAATTCTGTAGTTGAAGCAAACCTAACCTGGCAGCATTGTGAAGGCTACGTGGATCCTAATCACAGCATTACAATGCAATCAGTTTAAGTTTTCTTTCACCATCACTGTCTAGAGCCGCTATATATACAGGCTGGTGCTTCAGCTTAAGTTCAGCCATTTTGGATCAGATTTTTCAATGTTGCGGAGCTAGGTTTACCAGAGCAGAGTTTCAGATTTTGCCAAACTGACTAAAAATAATTTATTTAATGAACAATTCATGTGCTGCTATTAATTACTTGCAGTGAAAAATCTCCAAACGCAATAACTTGCCAGAAAAGACACCCACTCATTCAATCGCTCCGATCCAAAATAGCTAAAATAAGCTGATGCCACACAGGGCCGTTGCTAGGTCAAAAAACTGGGGGGGGGGGGGGGTACGCATTTGGCGGCCCCTTAATTGTTTCAAACACATGTTCCAATATGCAGAGAGAGAGATTTAGCTTCTGGTTTAGCAGGAATAGTCATATTACTAGATCTTAGTACAGTAAAACCACTCCTAATGGACACCCCTCTTATGCGGACAATTTTTAACTCCCCAGTTCCAATGCAATTAACATTATTAAACCCCTGTCTTGCGAACACCTCTCTATTGCGAAGAAAAAAATTTGTCCCGTTAGTGTCCGCATTAGAGGGATTTTACTGTACTAGCAATATAAATTTAATTGTAAAGATAATATTCAGTCAGAAATAGGGAGTGTATGTTCAAGAGAGGGGGTTTGGGGGTCTCTCCCCCGGGAATTTTTCAGGATTGTTGTTTGAAAAACTGTTTTAGATGATCCATGGTGATGTTAAGGAAGGAAGCGACTCAAGGTCATCCCCAATTATTTTTCAAATTTCAAACTCCAAGCATGCAATTGTGAATTATTTCTGATTGTGACAGGTAAAGAAAGGCGGGGCCGGGGCTCTCTTTGCGTGGGCAAAATTTGAAAATAGTATTAACTATTTTCAAATTTTGCCCGGAAAATCATCGAAAATAGAGTTTTAGACAATTTCTGGTGATATTAAGGGGAAGAGAGATGCGGGAACCCCTCCCCCCCGCAATTTTTTTGAAATTGAAGCCTTAAAAACGCAATCATAGGCTTTTTTGTTAAAATCGAGTGCACTGCCAGTTCCTTGAAATTAAAGCTGCAAAAACGTAATTTAAACCTACCTTTGATGAAAAGGAAGGGATTTTTGAAGGGGCTCGAGCACAGAAATGTTTCGTAATTGAAGCACTAAAAGCGAGATTTAAGACGCTTTTCGAGGATGTTGGGGGGGGCGGGGTGCATTCTCTCGAAAAAATTTTGATCTGCAGAAAACGCAGTTTTAGAAGATTTTTGGTTAGGTTTATTGGTGGAGAGATTAAAGCAATCGTAGGCGCTTTTCAATAGTGTTAGAGAGGTAGGGAGTTTGGGAGATCTCTTGCGAAAATTTTTCTGAGTTGAAGCCTTCACAATGAAATTTTTAAGGTTCTTCGGTAATATTAGGAGGTGAACTTCAGGATGACTCATGGGGTTTTTTTTAAATTAACATCCGATAGACAGAATTTATTCGACCATTAATGGCTACGTCTCTATCTTCATTTTAAATTTTAATTGTTGATAAACATATTGTGGTAATACTGTGTTCTAATTTGCTTTTGTCAAACGTGATTATTTGCTTGTATTTTCCATAGTAAAATTTTCAATTTCCAGCCTAATATTTTTGTTTTCTTGAAATACAAGCGTCTGCGGCCTCAGAAAAGAACATTTAACATTTTGAACAGATATGATAATTTTCTGTGGTACATTAGGTCTTATTTATTCCTCTTCATTTTATTTCAAATGTGCCTCTTGCATATCTTGATCAAGCTTTAATTTACTTGCGATTTTTACCTTCAAATATTTAGAACTTCTGGTGTGAGTATTCATCAGAATACTTTGAATCTCTATTTGCATTAAACTGTTTTTTTCCCTATCTATTTCAAATATATTTTGCCGACCCATGCATTTTTCTCCACTTAGCAATGATTTTCAGGACAATATTTCTCATCAAAAAAATTACATGTGGGAATGTTTCGGCGGCCCCTATAAAGCCATCCTATTTGTTTATTTTTTTTTTTTTAACTGAAGAACCATGAAGCATGGTTTTGTATAACCAGGGCCGCCGAGAGGCAAGGCGTGCACCATGTTAGCTTTGTCGCTGGTCCTCCCTCCCATTATTCTAATTTTACCCTATGCACAATACTGTAATTTCAGCCGGGCCCATAGTTTCCAACTAGGCAGACATACTCACTCTGTAGCCTAGTGAATAGTGTACTGAATACTCTTTTTTTTGCGTTAAAAAATGTTTGAAGCTTACATTTCCCCAGCCCATACTTAGATAATCTTAGTGAAAGAGAATCATGGATGTTCCTAAATTGTATTTTAAGATTATGTTTTCTATTAAAATTTTACAGAAAAGATATTTTTTGTCACTATTACAGTGCACGTCACTAATAAAGTCACTGGTTTATAAAATCAGCCACTTTATAAAATCAAAGTGGTGGGTGCACTTAAGAGCAAAGAGGAGGTAATACTGAAAGTTACAAGAACTTTTGTAAACCTCAAATGATGTCAAATCTTTACTTTCAAATTGTGTTTCTCAAACAACAATCAGCCGATATTTTAAAACCCTTGTGTAAGTTAAAAAATGTATTTTATACATGTATAAGTTAAATTCCAACTGTATTCAATTCACTTAAAATAAAATATTGATAATACAGGGTTCGTACGCTCCGGGAATTCCGGGAAAACCGGGAATTGTCAGGGAAAATGACACTGTCAAAAATGTCAGGGAAAAGTCAGGGAGTTTTCAAATTTTGTCCTCCAAAAATTTTTTTCCATTTTTTTTCTCAAGGAATTAAGTACCATGAGATCTAGTCTTCGTTTTTATTGTGATTTCACGAAAAAAATTGTAAATTTTTATCTAAACCGACGCTGGCACTTAAAAACTGCGATCGAGAAATGAACGTTTTTTTTTTTCCCAACGAAAAATGCGCCAAAAGAGCGAAGTTTTTCTTGCATGGAGTCAGTGAGGGGAACGCATTTCTTTCTACTGCCTTAAGTTTTAGATGGGTTGCCACAACATTCTATTCGGTTCAGGGTTCGTACGCTCCGGGAAAACTTGGAATTATCATGGAAAATGACATAGTAAAAAATGTCAGGGAATTTTCCAAATGTGTCCCCAAAATTTTTCTTTTCCCAATTTTTTCCCAGGGAATTTGGTTTTATGAGATCTAATCTTCATTTTTATCGATGTATTTAAAAAAAATTGTAACAATTTTAAAGCAATGAAAAAAGTGGCGACCCAAAAAATCTTCAGCAGCCGCCATTTTTGGCTCTCAGTAGTTCCCAAGGGGAAAAAAATCAGGTGAACAGCAATTATCACAAACTCAAAAGGAGAGAAGACAATTTACTGCTTCGGAAGCACAACCTGTAGATGGGAAGGTCGATCGGGGAAAATAGTTTTTTTTTTTGATCGGAAAATCATTTCATCTACGTGTGAAACGTAGTCGCCATCTTTGGTCATTCACAAGATAGATGTAGATACAATCCTAAAATGCCTAAGTTTCTAAAAACAAAGCAGAATTGGATGTTTTCTTTAATTGAAAACTGATGAAAATAACAAAAAATGGTCTACAAATTGTTTTTCTATTGTTATTTAAAATAATTTTCTTGAGAAATGAAAAATTTTGTTCTTAAAACTTAATCTTATCCTCACTGCCTCGGACGCAAATGTGATAAAAACTTTTCAATGAATTGTAGTTTCATGAAGATTAATTATTTTTTAATTGTCTTCATGCGACAAATTAAAAAAGTTATTTCTTATTTTTGGGCATACCCGCCATATTTGGTCATTCCCAAGATGGAAGTACACAAGACTTTTTAAATGCCTAAGTTCCCGAAAACGGCATTGGATG
The DNA here is from genome assembly GCF_026930045.1 of Uloborus diversus. Taxonomy (NCBI): domain Eukaryota; kingdom Metazoa; phylum Arthropoda; class Arachnida; order Araneae; family Uloboridae; genus Uloborus; species Uloborus diversus. The sequence goes on along the minus strand of NC_072736.1, from coordinate 57,614,421 downwards.
TTAATTGCAATGCAAACTATTGAAAACAACACAAATTGTGCCTTTTTTTCCGGATAATTTGTAATTATTTTCTGGAAAAATGCCAAATTTAATCTTTATAACATTTTTTTGTTTTAATTGATTTAGACTCTTATGTGCTAAATACTGACTATTTTGCTTTTATTGTATCCTTTTAAGGATTATTAATTATTTATTACTACTTTTATACTACAAATCCAAAAATCTACTTATTATTTTAAATTTTTCACTTTGTCGCCATATTTGATCGTTTGCACAATGGAAGTAGACTTAAACTTCCAGAAACAGAATTGAATGTTTATATCAATGAGTAACATTGAAAATAACATTAAAATGTGCAAAAAGTTGTGAATTTTTGAAAATTAACTAATACTTTCTGGAAAAGAAAATTTGAAATTTTAATGTAAGCGTCCTTTAATATGTGAAAAAAAAAAAAGATTATTGGCATTGGACTATGATCGGCGGATGTTGATTTTTGTTACTATGCATTACATGGTATGCCAATTGATGCAACAAGTTAACTATATTTATACTAAAATTTAGCTTTGCATTTTGCTCAATATGTTTTGTGTAACCTACTTATAAGAAAATAAAAAGTATTGTAAACCAAAAGCGGATGCCAAAAGGTTGCTGCAGGACTACAGCAAAATGCTATAATATTACGCGTGACATCAAAAAAAAAAAAAAAAAGGTAAAACAAGTTGAAAGTACTCTGTTTTCAACAAATAGTAAACAAATTAAAACAATTTTGAACAAAATGTTTAAAAAAAACTTAAAATTTTGACAGAGAAAACAAAGGAAAAAAAATCCAAGTTTTTTTTTTTTTTTTAATCTAAGGGGAGAAGTTTCAGTTCTTCTGCATTGCTACTTTAAACAATTTTAATTATTTTGAAAATATTACTATTTAAACTTAAATTTTTAATGAAGCGAGTAACCTGGAATTTTCTAAAAAACAACCTGGAAAACCTGGAAAAGTCAGGGAACTTTTTTTAACCAAAAGTGTATGAACCCTGTAATAGTAATAAATTTCTTTTTTATTGTATTTAAACTTTAAAACCTTTTCGTTTTGTAATTTTATATATGCTGGTTTATAAAAGCAGCCACTTAATAAAATCAAATATCCTCGGAATGAATGTGATTTTAATAAGCGACAGGCACTGTATTTCAATTGTTCATTTATAATTACCATTTTGATTTTTTTAAACAACGGAGAGTTCGCATTTTTCTTTGTTTGTTGCATCGCTAAAATGAAATTGGTGGTCCCACTTCTGAACAACTGGTGGGGGGTACACCCCCACCCCTTGCCGTTGGCCCTTATGCCACTGTTCATATATATAAGGAGCTTTATTACTGTCTATTGCAGTTTCTACCCATGAGTTAAAATTTTGGATAAAACAGCCCTTCCTGCATAATGCTTCCCTTATGCAAAATGAGGTGATTTTGCTAGAGGATTCTTGCCAACCTTCTCTTGAAGAAAACTAGAACACAACTCCAATATTTTCCTTTTTGTATCCTCCCAAGCTGATAATAAAATAAAATTATCAATTAATGGTAATGCAAAATACATTGAGCAAGAATTGAAAAAGAGAAATACATTTCAGCATCCAGTTTTGTTTTATTCAACTTCAAATAAAAGCTCATATCATTATAGTTTAAATTAAACTATTTTAAGTGATAAAAATTTCAAAGTTACGAGACCAAGCCATGTTTTCTAGCAGATTAATCTTCGATGATGATGGGTTGTACATTTGCTGTGTGAAATGGAAAAGTTTCATCCTCCAGTTCTTTGATGTAATTTCCGTTGTCCATGCTTTCTATTGGATCTGATCCTTCGCTTATTTTTTCAGTTGCTAAAAATTTACTTTTTGAAATATTCTTGAAACTAGAACATATAAAAAGAAAAATGAGTGACAGTGCAACTGCAAGTTTGCTGGACGCCATTTGGTTTCTTTTACATTTTACACAAACTTTTGATGCATTTTAACTGCTTGTTCCACTTACTTGCTGGTGGATATTTCATGTTGATGGTTTTTAATTGCCTAATTTTTTTACTAAACTTTACTTCACATTTAATGAAGCATTTCTCAGCCTTTCAGTAATTGCACTCGCATTTTCAACAATAATTTTCACCAACTACGCCTTCTCCTCATAACATAATGTAAACTACAATCCTTTTTAAGCATTTGAGGTCAAGGCTCGCTTAAAGGCTGTCAAGACGAGTTTGAGTCTTCTTGTAGTTAAAATAAACTAAAATCATCAAAACTTGTCTACATGCATCAATAATTTAATATTGAGTTGAGGAATGACAATATCAAGCATATTAAAAATTTTTCTAAAATGCATTCTTACCCTTAAATTTATAGAACTAGAAATGAAACATTATTTTTCAAATGTCTAGTTTCACAATTCTGTTTTTACGATAATTGTGAACAAGAAAGCGAAACATTCTATTTTATAAATTGTGAAAAGGACGTATTCGCTTCATTCAAATAATAATAAACACTTTTCTACTAATATATTAATAAATAACATAGAAAAATACATTAACTTTAGAACTTGACATTTATATGTTGAAAACTAATGAAAACTAATTATGATAGCTGCCGATTTTTCAATTTTTTTTTTTTAAACCTAAGCTCCTGTTGTTTCATAAACTTGAAATGTCAAGACACCATTAACTTAGAAAATACATTTTTTCTGCACCAAGGAGAAAAGCGAGAAGTCATACCATGTCATTAAAAACCACTCTCCCTTTTAAATGAAGTAGGTTTTTTCTTTGTTTTTGTTAAAAGTGTCTGAAATTTAAGATATTTAAAGCCAAACATTTTCTTCCTTTCAGAAATATTGTTTTCCTTCTAATTGTTCCAATGGTTTGTGATTGAAAGAAACAACCCCTCCTCTTAGAGCCTAATCGACAAAAGTTGTCTACAACAGGGACACTTAACATACAGTGGCTCTCAAAAGTGTTCGTACAGATATGACTTTAAATGAAATAGGCCCCTATCCAATGGTTGGAATTAATATTTCGGAATAGGTATTTAATTATAAGATCTATGATCTACTTTCAATAAAACTACATGAAACTTTTTAATAAAATGTTAAAACTTAATTGTTTTAAAATCAAATTAAATTGCCAGAAATTTTATCTCGCATTAGTCATTATACACTTCAAAAAATGTCTTGATATCATTGAATAATATAACTTTTTACTAAGTTATTACTTAGTAGAATATCATGCAATATAAACAACAGCTTTTTAATGCTTTTTTGACTTTTTTGGGATTAGATCTCATTGTTATATCTTTCGTTTTTTGTTCAATTTCTGAGTAAGTATTTAGCCACACTTTGAGTCTTACTGTTTCTAGCTCTCTTTTTGTTTCAAAGATGTATTTTTGTAATCTAGCCACCAGATATCTCTAAATACGTTACATTAAGTTCAAATCTGGAGATTGAGGTGATATTTTCTAAACTTTAGGACAATTTTCGAAGCACTAGACGCAAACTTTGAAAACCATGTGCTTCCTATCGTTATGTTGCTAAAGAACAAAGTTGTTTCCGATAACCAAATTTTTCGCTAAGAGTTTAAAAGTTTTTAAACATATTTAAATGAACAGCTTTCATTATTTCATCAAAAAATTCCAAACGACCAAGTCCTGGGGCTGATATGCACCCTCACATTAAAACACCTTCACCGTCCTGATTAACTGATCCAACTAAGTTCTTAAGATTAAGCACCTCATTTTTTTTTCAATTTACAATTATACAACAATTTAACCAAAAATGTTAAATTTATTTTCATCTGTATGTAAGACGTTATTCCAAAACGTTTGAGCTTATTTATTATTGATTTTGGGGCGAAAAACATAGGCTTTCTGCTTTTCCTACGAACAAGAAAATTTCTGCGGAAAGAGGTCCCATTTAATCCCGCTAATCGGAGAACTTGGAGAAAAATTTTAAATGAAATTACACATAAAATTTTTCATAAATTTTTTAACTATACCTCCAATCACGCTGTGTTAACTTTGCCGGTTGACCTATTCTTACCTTGTTTTCGACCCAATTCTTTTCTTTAAAGCATTCTATCAAGCATTTTACAATCGAATGGAATAAATTAACTAATTTAGAGATATTTCAAACTAATTTAACGCTACTCCTGAGGAAAAAAAATTTCAAATGGTGTTTGTTGTTTTTTACAAATACCAGCTATTTTAAAGTAATAAGCAACATATTTTGGAATAATTAAACTGAAAATTAAAGCCAAATGACTTTTAAGGGCCAGCACAATGCAAAAATAGTAAGAAAAACGACGTATGATAATTTTAATCATGAATTATTCGAAAATATTTGAGTGTACGATGACTTTTGAGGCGTGTCATTTCTCTGTCTCTTCGTTTTTTGACCCATTTCAAAAAAAAAAAATCCGTCAATTATTTGAAAAAAACTACTGCTTTTTATTTAGAATGACATAGGAATGATGTAAAAAAAATATTGAACTTCATATTCGAATTCAGTTTCACGTTATTTTGGTTTTACAAAAAAAATTTCAAAGTGTACGAACACTTTTGGAAGCCACTGTATTTTGACCAACCAAAAGAAGTATTATAAAGAGAAAGCAAAATCACTCACAAATTTGTTAAAAGAACAGGTCCTAGGCTGCATGAAGGCATGAGGTTGTCAGATAAATAAAATAATTAGGATGAAATAGAAAAACATTTTTCTGAAAAATGAGTCAAGACCCCAATTTGGACAACCATTTGGGCAAGAAAAGGGGCACTCATAAAAAACAATGTATGTTTCATGTTTAAATCAAAAAAATGCCAAGAACACTTATTTGGTGTAACAAAAAAAAAGAGTATTCATTGTTATTGAAATTTAATTTGAATGATAAATACAGTGAAGCACTGTTTATACGTTTTATAAGAGAGACTGTATGAAAAAAATGTATCAAGAAAAATATATAATAGGTATCTCCGTTAATATGTATTGGAGTCAGCAGAGACCAATTTAAAAAACAAATAAGAGAAACGTGTAACCGGTGCTTCACTGTACTTATTATTTGTAAATACTTATGTATGCCCCGTAAAAAATCCTTAGCACTCAAGTCTTAGACTTTTATATCACATATTTGTAAAAAAACTGATGTGTAACGTGCAATATTATAGTAAGTTCTCATCAATGCCCATAGGCAGATTTAGGCCGAAATATTTGGGGGTGCAACAGTAACAGGGATATGGGAGTCTAGGTATTCCCGGAATAACAAGGCAGTCGCGAAATCAGAAAATAATTTTGAGGCGGGACATACTTTTCTATTCTATTTCTATTCAAGAGTCACAACTGACTACAACTGTATTTATGTCGAGGTCTGCATACTAGTGCCTTGCCTCCATTATTTTATATACCGATAGATGGCAGCACCATCACCGGATCGAACAGTTAATGAGAATTTAGAACTAGTCCAAGAGCTAATAGCTACCTGGTACTAGCACCCCCAGAGGTATCGTTTCACTTGGAGGACATTGAGACCACGAGCATATTTAACGTCGCCCAGTCCCCTTTAATGACGACGGTGGGTCTTCGACCAGCGGGGATCGAACCCGAGCCCCTCCGGCCCCGAGTCCAATGCCCTACCGATCAGGCTACCACGGCCCCGGGACATACTTTTAAGTCTAAAAAACGCTATGTAAACCATATTTAGTAAGATTAGGGGATGGGCAATTCTTAACATTTCAAACTGCAGAAAAAGTCTTAAACGAAAAATGATATTAGAAGCAATGGGTGAATCCAGCTACTGGTTTGGAATGGGATTCACGCCCTAGAAAAAATTAGAAGTAGTAGTTTTGAAAACGCAGTTTTACAGCTCTTGGAGGTATTTTAGAGGCAAGAAAGGTACGTGTGGCTCCAAGGCTATTTTTAAAAATTTTAGTCTTATAAATGTGATTATAGTCCATATTTATAGTTTGGGTTAGGAATGAGATTCATAGACTGTCTCCAATCGATTTTTTGAAAAGCAGATAGAAATACGTACCCCCCTCCCCTCCCCCACGCTACCTCTTTTTTAACTTTTCATAATTAAAGTTCCAAAAATACTACGGAGGACAATTTTTGATGCTGTTACCGGACGGGGTGTTCTGATGCTCTCCCCTGGAAAATTTTCGAAAATTTTCCAGGGGAGTCCTAAAAATGAAGTTCTTCTGTAATAATACTCTATGGTATTAAATAAAAAGGGATTCTCCCACTTAAGTATTTCGAAACAGTAGTTTTCAAAACCAAAATATTAACACTCTTTGATGATATTAGAGAAAGGGAGTTGGAGGCCCTTGTTCGTATATTTTCCAAAATTAAAGTCTTAAACACATGAGTGTAAGACCATATTTGGTAACGTTAGGAATACTGCAGTTTTTTTCAAAACTGAAGCTCCAAAAATGTAATTTTAAACGATTTTCGATGTATTTAGGTGATTAGAAGATCTTCCTTGGAAATTTTGGCAAAGCGAAGCCAAAGAAACGAAATTTGAGGTACTCTGTGATAACTTTGGCTGGAAAAAGGGCTTTGGAGAAGAAAAATTTTGAGGACTAATAGAAAAAATGAAAAAAAAAAAAAAGGGAGGGTGAGATATGAAAGAAAGAGGATTGTGCGAGGAGGGGGGAGAAGGCACACAATTCGCCGCCAATAATCTGAAGCTGTTGAAAAATTTTAAGTGTCAATATTTCTTTTTGAAAGAAAAATTAAGATTTTTTCTCAACATTCTTTTTTTTTCCGTAAAATAACTGGGTTTACCAAAATGAAATCTTTTCTTCTCTTCAATAATAAAGAATATTTTTTTTTAAACATCTACTCGGCATTTTGTGGGGAGAGTCATCAGTCTTGTGCCCCCTCCCCCCTTAATACACCACTGCAGCAAAATGTCCAGGAGTCCTCCTTCAAAAATTTTTGAAAATTTACCTTGAAAACGTTAGTTTTCGGTTGATTTCGGTGTAGGTTTTATTGATAAAGTTTCTTGCAATAGCCATGTTTTTTTTTTTTTTTTGGACTTTATTAGCCATTGTTGTTTCAAAATAGAAAAATTGGTATTGATATATGAATAAATACCCAGTTACAGAACATGCAATTATTCCATACAATAACACAGCACTGAACAATAAATTGTTTGAGAAGTTTCTTTATTTGCATGAAATTATTTATTAGGCTTTTTTTTCAAATGGATAAAATTACTTTAATTCTTAATATGAGTAGTTATGTTATTCTTGCACCAGCGACGTGTAGTGATACACTGGATTCAGGTAAATTTACTAGTATAGCAGCTATGAATTTTTTCCCCAACTGCGGTTTCTGAGTGAAATATACTAAACTAATTTTTTTCAAAACCCAACCAAAAATTTTGGGGGTGCGGCACACCCCCTGGCACCCCCGTAAATCCGCCTATGCCTCATTTGAGCCACCAGTGACGTTTTTTTTTTAAATACTGCCCTGGGACAGGTGATCTCAGATAATTTTGCGAGGTATACAGGGTGTCCGAGTCAAATGTACTGAATTTGGAGAAATTGCTATACTTAACAGAAAGTTTTAAAGCATAAGAAAAATAAAATTTGATATCAATACAAACGGGTTTTATAAAAAAAAAAAAAAAAATCAGTACACTTTCTTCAGTTAGAGCTCTTACTGTAGCCTTGATTTCCTGAGCTCCCTTAGTAGCCTTTTCTGTACACTTCCCATTTGGAGAAAAGTTTTGTGCTCCTTTTTAATGCTCTTAAATCCTGGATCGGATTTCTTTTATAAACTCGTTGAAACATCATGTACACTATTATTACGTATTTATGTTTTACATTGCATACCAGAGAACATTTTGTGCCTTCTCTTGTGGTGACGCCGTTTTTTTTTCCTTTGTCTGCTTTCTGCTTATAAAAGGAAAAGCAAAGCCGTCAAACTAAGAGTTCAGCTGCCAAATTTGGCCAATATCAGTATCTTAGAGCTTGAACTTTTTTCTTAAATAGACTGTTCAAATTCAGTACATTTTATTCTTACATTCTGTATCTCAAAATTTAACTTAAACTAAGAAGAATCAGTTCTCAAAAATGTAGGTTCGATGTCACTTAAGTCAATATAGTAGTAAAATGTGTAAATCGGACAAAAAAAAAGTAACATTTGAAAACATCATAGAGAAGAACAAACAGCCAAACATGTCAACAACTCGCTTAAATCTGGCTCAAAGACGATAAGAAATGATAGTAATGTATTGTGTGGCTATAATGGCAACTCAAATCAACGAGAAACTGAGTGTCCCCGTTTTAGACATTTCCCCCCTGTATTAAGTTTCTTGAACTGATCAAAATTGAATGAAATTTTGCCAATGTCTTCCAGTATATGCTTTAATGATGATCGAATCTGAAGAATTTAATTGGAAGAATGACTTTTTTGAAGTTGTGGATACGATCTGGTTAGATGTGTTTATGTTAAGTAGTTTAGGTTACCTTTTGCTCGATTCATCATCATTTTCATCAAAGTCGGCCGTGAAAACGGGAGGGTTGCCGTCGCCTGATCGCTTCCGTCGGATCAAGCTTAAAAATTTGAAACTGTTTTTCACAGGGGATGCGACATGTCTCCAGCTTACCTCTTTTGGTGCAAGTATGCCGGGATTCTCTTCTATGGCCACAATCTGGGGCTGTCTCACAATTATGCCACCTAGGAATGCACCCTTTGGGTACACTGCTAACAGGCCATCTGCAAAATATTACACTCAATCAGTTTATCACCTTTTTGTTGACTCATGGAGTTAAAACACAACTTGAGGAAATCTGTTATGATTCACCAAAAAAATCAAGTTTCAAGATATTTAACACACGATAACTCGCGCCATATGAGCCAAATACTCACACCAAGCAGAAAAAAAAAGTATATCTGGTATTTTACATCATATAGAGTTAGGTGGTGCTATCTGTTTTGCAATATCTCTTTCTCTGACTGGGGGGGGGGGGGGGCTACTTAGAGTAGTTGAACTGTGAGTGTTTTTCTCATTGTGCGAGGAGTCTCTACTGGAAAATTAATTTGTATTATTCCTCTTTTTCTGTATCATTTTTGAATGCGAGTGTTTTGCTATCAAACTAGTACTCAGATAACTTACCGAAAACGTTTTGTTTTTAAATTTATTTCATCAAATATTAAACCAGGTATGCACCTAAATGGATTTTGAAAAAAAAGAAAAACGAATTTTACACACTTTGTTGAATGTTAGAGAAATATATCATTCTGGACATGTGAGTTCTCTGGAAACTCATTTTGACAGCATCTCTCAAGCTAGACGGTTTCATTTATTTACGGCCATATGCACCAACCGAGTTGAACCTCCTCCGACTGAAGCATTCTAATTGGTTGAAGAAGACTTCGATCGACGTTTGTGTGTCAAATTAGTTGGGCATGAATGCAAGAGTGTTTAACCTGAACTTCAACAGTTTTAGGAAAGCAAAGGAAAGATGCCGAAAATTACACTGTCTGATTTAAAGCTTTTCAGTTGTGAACAAGCGTGTTGTTTCACTGTTCATACTGGCAAATGAAAGACTTGCTCTGATTAGCTTGTCATTGGTTGTTATTAGAGCAAATAATCTACTTCTTGTCACTGGAAATCAGCATACGGTAAATGCTTGATGGTCTGCTCAAGAGGTGTTCAGGGGAGAAGCTTTTCCATTCCTCCCCCATGATTCGGGATGCTTTTAATTGATGAGTACCGAAAAGTAAAACGTCTGAATAATATTCTGTAATTTTTGTTAATGGATATCCAGGAAGCTATACTATCTCTTTTTCAGGAAAAAGGCTGAAAATTTTATTTCTTTCTACTTAAGTTGCAAAATATGAATAAGCAGCTAGCCATGAACAATGTCGAACTTTTCAAAAAACGTTTTTGACTCCGAGTTTCACACCTTTACATGCTACGTAGATACGCAGAAAATGACGTCGAAGACAACTTGTTCATGCTGGGAGTTATTTGTGTGTGCGTGGGGTTTTTTTTCGGAAAGGATGGGGGGGGGGGGGAGAGTCATTTTTTCAGAATTTTCTTTTTGAAGAAAGGGAAGTATTTGCATTTTACTAAATGACAGTGGCTTTTCAGATTTTTTATAATTCGATTTTCGCAGTTTCGATGGTAAATATGTATTCGGGTTCGGGGTTACAATGTGCCGAAATAGGATTGTACTCTGCTGGTCCACGATTCTCTCTGAAAGTAGAATCTCACAAATTTAGAAGTTACAGAATTTCATAAACATATATACGTAGATTTTTCATCTCACCTTCATCACCTTGACTATTACTTGCCCAGTTATGCCTCCTTCTAATGACGTGGTTGATATTGCCTTTCCTCCTTTCAGGCATAGGTAGATTCCCGTTGATGTTCTGCGAGGGTAAATTCTTGTTGACTTCCTGCGGGTGTAAATTTCTGTTAACTTCCTGTGAAGGGGAATTCCTGTTGACGTCCTGTGATGGCGAGTTCATGTCGACATCGTGCAGTGGCAAATTCGTGTGGACGTGAGGTGAAATATTAGCAGTGGATGTCGATTCCTTTGGAGATTGAGCTGTAGATACCTCACCTCCAAAGAAACGAGTGATCTTATGCCATACGGAAGATATCACACCCTCTGTGGTTGTGCCATCACCTACATCTGCTTGCCTTATATAGACCCAGGTAGCACAAACCATCGGATTTACGTTGGAGAAAGGTTGAAAATGCATCGCAATGGTTGGAAATATGTTTTGGTTAGATATTGGTTTTTTTCATACGCTCATTCGATCATTCAAAGCATCGGAGGATGGTTTAAAACCAACCTATATCCGACTAAACGCATTCCCAACTTATTTCTAACCTTCAAACCTGTTTCACATTTATGC